>NW_027223766.1:15387906-18127906 GCF_028538775.1 Myotis yumanensis
TTTTATTGATTTCAGAGAGAAAGGGAGAGAGAGGGAGAGAGACAGAAACATCAATGAGAGAATCATTGCTTGGCTGCCTCCTGCACACCCCCTACTGGGGACGGAGTCCACAACCCAGGCATGTGCCCTGACCAGGAATTGAACCGTGACCTCCTGGTTAGTAGGTCGATGCTCAACCACTGAGCAACACTGGCTGGGCTCACTTACCTATCTCAATAGACTCCCAACATCCTCTCTGCCTCCACTCTTGCCACCCTACAGTCCACTTTCCACATAGGAGAGTGATTTTTAGAAATATCAAATTTCAGTCAAAACCAAGTGCAGCCTCCTCTCCCTGCCAGCACTGCTCTGTGTCACCTGGTCTCTTCCTACCTCTCTGATCCCTCTTACCTTCCAGTTCCAGCCACTTCTATCTCTCTTGGGAATGCCCACCCCATCTTGCTGTAAGTATGCACTTAGCAGGCTCCTTCTCCGAGGGACTTTCTCCAACTACGCAAGCTAGTGTAGCCACCTGACAGCCTGAAGGTGTAGACTAAAGGGAAGGGATCCCATAGCTACCCCTAAGGCACCACCAACACTGGAGATTGACATATATCACTCTTCTTTAAAATCCCTAAGAAGCTCATCCTCATCTGAAAAATTTTCAGCTTACTCTGTCCTCAAGAGAATATAAAGTCCATCAGAGCAGGATCCTGTCTTAGTTCACACAAAAACACTAGCCCTTTTCCCTTTTTAATTTAATTTTTCAACTACAGTTTACATTCAATATTATTTTGCATTAGTTTCAGGTATATAGTATAGTGGTTAGACAATCATATAATATACAAAGCAATACCCCTCATATTTCCAGTACCCACCCAGCACCATACATAGTTACTACAATATTGCTGACTATGTCCGCTATGCTGTACTTTATATCCCTATGACTATTTTGTCATTCCTATTAGCACTTCTTAATCCCTTCACCTTTTTCATCTAACCCTCAAACCTCCTCCGGCAACCATCACTTTCAGAAACACTAGCTCTTTGAACAATGCCTGACACACAGCAAATGCTTAATAAATACTTCTTTAATAAATATGAATGAATGAACAAGTAAATGAATACATTCCTGTCTATTTACTGGCCCAGTCCAAAAATGTCACTTTTCTTTAATAATTATAATTTTTATTTTATAAATATGTGATATTCAAAATGTGTTAAAAAGACAGATTTATAGGATTTCATATTCTTATTCAAACTTGTTTCACCCCTACATGAAGTGCATAATATAATAAATAAACTTTTATAATAAAATAACTTTCTTTCCTAAGACCAATTATTCAATGTAGAAGTGACAAATCTTCAGAGTCCAGGGAAGGCAATTTTTTTATAGCTATAACTGAAAGCTTAAAAAAAAACTTGATTATTTTCTAAATAGATCATAAAATATAAATCACAAAATGATTTTTTTCTTGTGCACTGTATTACTGTTACACAAAGAGACACTTAAGTGTTTTATCTTCATTATTCTCCATACATTTCAATACTTTTGCATTCACCAGGGCACGCCAGCCTGGGAATGCGGCAGTGAGGAATGAGTCATTGTAAGAGTAACAATTAAATTCGCTAGCTCAGTCTCCAATAAATGCATTGGGAAAATTCCAGCCCTCCAGCTCTCTCCCCGAATCACTGCAATTAGAAACAAGGGGTCCTTAGAGTGCTTTGCAACATCTTGGGAAGGACAGTCCCCTCTACCGTCGGAGGCCCACCTTCCTTCCTTCTGCTTCACTCACGTGTCTGTGCTGGCCCCATCTATGTCCCTCAAACTCTATCATTCCCCCACCCCAATGGCGGCTGCTCCTCTTGTTGCCTCTGACACTTGTCACCTCTTCAGCATTACCACCAGTGCTGCCCCACTCTGTTGGAAGGAACCCATAAAGGAATCCAGCAGAGGCCCGGCAGTGGTCGAGGCAGATACTGGTTCTAGTTCTTCACCTTCCCTTCTTACAGCAACACTCAATATAGTCTTTTGTCCTAAAACCAATTTGGCCCTGGTCTCTTCTCGAGCCAAATCTGTACTCTTGGCCATATGACCCCATGTCAATTCTGAACACTGGCCCCTTTGACCTGCTCTCCCAGACATCAAATCTCAGCTTTCCTCTAGCATCTAACCCACAGGTAGGTACTCATTCCTCTTAAAACCCAGAACCCAGCTCTCATCTCAGATACACTCCAGCCACTGGTGCTCAGTAAGTGCAGATGTCCACCTCTATTTGTTTGGATCTCTTCTTCATGGGGAGCATCCCTGATGGTCCACTCATGATCTCTCCCCCATGGTTATCACACCTTCCTGCAAATCACACGCTGGCCAACTGACCAACTCATAGCCTCATAAAGGGCCAAAGCCCAGGGCTATGGAGCTATGGCCCTCTCTCTAGATGGCTCTAGGCAAAAACTTAATGTTCCACTTGTTTCTGGTTGTAAACTAATAAACAATAATTAGTATGACAAATATTGATAATAAAATCATAAATTGCCATTATCCTACCATTCACAACCATTAACATTTTGGTGCATTTTCCTATTGTTTAAAATTTATAAAATGTGTATAGAATAGGACAGTAGTCCATCTCTAATTCTGTATTTTCTTTTCCTTGTATCATGAGCACATTCACATACCATCAAATATTCATCAACAGCATACAGGATTCCATGGATCTGTCACTACCATGTAGTCATTCCTCTAGAACTATTTCTGTTTTTTTTTCTGTGAAAGAAGTAGTTATACCTAATACTGAGATATTTTATTCTTTTTAATACATTCTTATAAGGAATTTCTTATTATTCATTAGGAGCAATTCCAAAAAATAAAACTATTGGGTTGAAGGATATGAACATACAGTGGGGCCTTGACTTACGAGTTTAATTCATTCTGTGACAGAGCTTGTAGCTCAAATTACTCGTATGTCAAATCATAAAGTGAACAAATGAGACACGTGATGCTGGGCTGATGTTGTGGCGTTCACTGTGATGTTTGTTGCGCCAACTAGCGGTGGGGTATCTGAAGCTGGCTCGTAACCCGAATTTTAGCTCGCAACTCAAAGCAAAAAATTGGCCGAGAGACGGCTCCTATCTTGAAAAACTCGTTAGTCGGGACACTCGTAAGTCAAGGCCCCACTGAACTGCCAAATTGTTTTCCAGAAAACAATAACAATTTAACTTATTCCAAGGGGCCTGTCTCGCTGCATACTCAGCAGCATTCATTCTTTTTTCTTTTACTCTTTGCTACTATACAATTTGAAAGGTAGGTTATTTAAATTCAAATTTCTTTGGCAATACTTTGGTTAATTTGTAAATTATCTTCAAGACCTTTTTCTTATTTTTCAATTGGTGAAGAAATGTTCCTCTTGTTGTTTTAAAAATATTAAGAATATGACATTTTTATAGTTTCTCCTGCAAAGCTAGTCTAAAAATTATGATTTTTTACATAGCTATAAAAATAAGTCCCATTTAATTAACACCTTGTCTATAATGTTATGCTCACCTGCCATCATTAGCATCTTTATTGAGTCATACATCTTGACAGAGACAAAGTTAAAATCAGAAAAAAAGATTCACTTGGAACATTTCTTTCCAATGCAATTGGTCTGCAAGTAAATGACTTTGTGTGTGACCTAAAAGGCTTGCCCACGATCTTCTTAAGGCAGTTTTCAAAGCATTAAAACACACTCTACTTAAATATATCTCTTTGTGTATGGATAGAACATCTAACTGCTCAAAGATATTCCTTCCTTTAGCAATGACTAAGAAGGCTGTCCTAATAAGACCAGATGGCTCACCGTGGCCAGTGTTCTCAGTGGTTAGAGCATCAGCCTGCACACCGGAGGGTCACGGGTTTGATTCCTAATCCAGGGCATGTACCTGGGTTACAGGTTCTTATCCCTGGCTCCAGTCGGAGCATGTGCAGGATGCAACCAATCAATGTGTCTCTCTCACATCTCTTTTTCTCTCTCTCCCCCTCTCCCTCTGTCCCACTTTCCCTCTCCCTCCCCTCCCTTCCACTCTCTCTGAAAATCAATGGGGAAAAAAAATATCCTCAGGTGGGGATTAACAACAACAAAAAGACCACATGGCTCACTGGAAATCCTAAGGCAGTTCTTTAAGGGCGTGTAATATTTTCCCCCATAGTTTAAAAGTCTATGTCTCAGGCTTGCAGTAATGACACAAAAGGGACACAAATGGGCCCAAAGAACAAACTCAAAAGCTGCCAACACCACGAAACCCTTAAGATGTCCTGTGCGGTGCCCCCAGTGTAGCCGAGACGCTGGGCAGCTGCTAAGAGCCAGAAGACCAGGTGGGTACTGCTGTTCCCACCAGGTCCCCACTGTGCTGTGTCAGCCTTGTTAACGAGCACAGCAGCAATGCCACAGGGTGACACATTTCTTCCTGACATCTCCCCCAAGCGACTTCATACAGCCGCCTTCTATTAATTACCCTCATCGCCTAGCCTGGTGCTGCAAAGGCTTTCTTACTGCACATTTGAGTGGCACGCCCATGGTGAGCGACACGGAGGTTGACTGGCTATCTCAAAAGGGACAGCCCAACAGAGAGAAATAAAACATTCTAAGCAAGACTGCTGATAGAGTTATGAGCAGAAGAGAAAACCTATTTGGCATCAAGATGCAGTTACGGAAAACTTGTCAAGAATGTTAAAATCATTTTCTCTCCCTCCACAAAACAAGGAGAAGGTGTGATTGATGGCTAGTTCATAAAATAATGAAAGATACATTTTTAAAAAAACCATGTGCTTCTACTCAGCATTCCAATCCCTGATAGGGATGACTTTTGGAGTTTAAGTGAAAGGACACAAAATTAAAACCACAGGAATATATTGAGGAAAAATATGGAATTGTAAAAAAAGGGTCACTTAAACAGGTACTCAGGGATTAGTTAATACATCCAATTGAAAGGCATTTGTGAGCAATTAGTATGTTCATGGCTATTTGCTGGGTGATTTTGAGGAAAAGTACATACTTCTCTCATTTTTGATGGCCTACTTATGTGTAAGAAGTTTATAAATTTTAATTTCTGCAACAACCCTGAAAAATTACTATTATTTTCCTTGTTTTACAGATGAGGAAACTAAGGCTCAAAACCTTATACTAGGTGGCTCTTAAATATTACACCTTGAACTTGAACTCAAGGTTTTTGTTTTTCTGAACACGGACTTTCTCTGTTATGTCACATTACTTCTCAAAATAAGTTGTAGCTCGGCCACTGAGGCTCAGAGGTTGTGCACTGACCTATGAACCAAGAGGCCAGGGATCAATTCCCAGTCAGGACAAATGCTCAAGTTGCAGACTGGATCTCCAGTGGGGATCATGCAGGAGGAAGTCAATTGATGATTCTCTCTCATCACTGATGTTTCTATCTCTCTCTCCCTCTACCTTTCTCTCTCTGAATTCAATAAAAACATATTAAAAAATAGTTATAAAAAAATAGAACATAGTATCCAACCCAGTGGAAGACACACATAAACATTCAAAACAGCTATAGACTGCAGAACTACTGTGTGCAGGTGGTGTTTTAAGCCATTATTACATCTTGGTTCATTTAATTCACCCAAAACCTCTACTAAGCAAGACTGACTATTATGGCCATTTTAAGGATGAGAAAACTAAGGTACAAAGAGAGAGAGGATAAGCAATTTATCCAAGGTCTTAGAGCTAGTATGTTAATTTCTTAGGGCTGTCCTAAAAAGTGCCACAAACCAGGTGGCTTAAAACACTAAATATTTATTCCTAAATATTTAGGCTAGAAGACCAAAACCAAGGTGTCAGTAGGGCTGAGCTCTAGGGAAAGTCTGCATCATGACTTTCTCTTAGCTTCTGCTGCTGGCAAGGACGAAGTCAAGACAGGGACACCAGTTAGGAAGCTATGCAAGGGATGCCCAGAGGTAAATTTGAGAGGTCAAACTCATGATGATCACTTGATTGGCTGCAGAGAGTAAGGGAAGGATGGGAGGCACATCACTTTTGCAGGAGATACAGCCTCACGGTCAGTGACTAGCATGCTGGCTTTGTTTGGCATGCTTAACTTCAGAGGAAACTTAGCTCACTAACCCATCTGTGGCAGACTGAAGATGCCCATGCATTCTTTGATACTCCTTTCATCTAGAGAAAGGCAATATTTATGTCTCCTTTCCTTGTTGGGCTCCATGATGTTCTGGGGCTCTGGGCCTAGGGTCACTAGAGACTTTGTGGCTTCTACCTGGGTCTCTTAGAAGGCTCACGCCTAGAAGCCTGAGTTACCACCTAAGAAGTACAGCTCTCCCACTGGAAAGGTGATATGGAAAGACTCAGAGACTACATGGTAAAGGAGAGAAGCCTGTGTGAGGCCAGCCTTCCAGCTGCTATCACAAAGGTGCCAGACTTACAAGCAATGACCAGCCAGCCCCCAGCTGAATCCTACCAGTTGACCTCAGCCGATGTCACCTGATGCAACAAGAAACATCAAACCACACCCTGCCTGAATTCTCAACCCACAACATCGTAAGTCAGAGTAAAATGGTTATTTCTGAAGCCACTGCATTTGGGGGTATTTGTAAAAGATAGCTGGAACCCACCCATAGAATGAGGTAGTATGATTCATTTAATTATCTCACACAGATGTTATGTAAAGCAAAATGAAGAGATATTGGTAAGGGTGACATAAATTAAAGTAACTCAAAGTGCACATTCATCCCCTGATTAAAATTCAGTAGGGTTGCAAATATTCTAGTAGAGATTCAGTAGAAAAAATTCTACTTCTTGTGTTATGCAACCCAAAGGAAGGGGAAAAGGGTAGAGACAAAATTGAGGCCACCTCCCCAAATTTAGTCTGGGACAATCATGACCACTCGGTTTCCGTTAGAGATGTTCTGAGGATTAAATGCCAAGGTTCATTTCCTCTTGATAGCTTCTCAAGTGCCTGGAACTGCCTAATATCAGCTCTTAGTACAAAGAACAGAGTTTCTAAGCTAAATAGAACACTTTGCATTTCAGGAATGATAACACAGCTTTCCCAGAGCTTTTGCCCACACACACAGAATGAACAGAAATAGAGAATATTTGGAAAAGTGACAACTGCGTGATTGTTGACCGAACTTGAGTTGTGACTCTGAGGACCAAAACAAGTTAAAATACATCAGCAAATTTGAATAGGTTGTGGAGCTTCAGTTCTTGCCTCTTTATCCTCATAATTTGCCCCCAACATCATTTAGGGTCCTGGGAGTAGAGTTCCCATGCTATGCTCAGCAAACTGTTTTTTTGTTACAGTGAATGGTATTTTCAGCTACTCAGGTCAACAACCATATCAGTATCTATTTCAAGAGTTAAGATTTACATTGTAGGATAACAATCCTATTTCCAGTATTCAGTAGTATGATGCCTGAGTATTGCCCTTAAACATTAGCAGTGGAACTGTGTCAGGAATTAAGTTATAATGCGTCCAAGTACTATGCAGTAGTCAAGGCAAGGTTTAATCTTCAATGACTAGCAATGACTACAGAAAAGTGATTAGATTTTCAACCTACAGAATTTGAATGTGTCATGTGGATATCATTGCTTAACAGAAGCCAATAAAGTTCATAACCAGCCCTTTCTATGTTACTGAATAACAAAAGGTCTGTGCCTCCAATCTTGCCTCCTTTTTCAAACTTATGGGGCTCACAATTCTCCCTTTCTCTAAGTCACAGGAGGCAAAATATTAATAACAGTGGTCTAATGACAGTATTTCCCATACCCTCCACTTGAATGCACATTAATGATTTAATTTTCAAAGCTCTATCATTGGGATCATTTTATGTAAAAAATGCTGACTAAGGACAATTGCTTGCTGGCAAATACAAGGTTAATGTAATTGATACAAACTGTAAAAATGCAAGTACATTCAACTCCTACTGAGAGATAATATTATGATTAATTAAGAAATGTTAAATAAAATGGCTTTAATTTGCCAACTAAAACATATAAAGAATAATTAACAAATTTGCTGATACTCTTTCTTTACAGGCGGCAATACATTTTTTTTTTTTTTTTTTTTTATTTATTTATTTTTTTTTTTATTTATTTTTTTTTTATTTTCCTCTTAAAGTATTACAAAGGGTATTACATAAGTATCCTTTTTCCCCCCCCCGCCCTTGACAAACCACTACCCTCCCTTACCCCCCAGTGTCTTATGTCCATTAGTTATGCTTATATGCATGCATACAAGTCCTTCGGTTGATCTCTTACTCCCCTCCCTCCTGCCCCCCAACTCTCTCTGGCCTTCCCACTGCAGTTTGACAATCAGTTTGAGGCAGCTCTGCCTCTGTATCTATTATTGTTCAAAAGTTTGTAATGGTCTTTATTATCCATGAATGAGTGAGATCATGTGGTATTTTTCCTTCATTGACTGGCTTGTTTCACTTAGCATAATGCTCTCCAGTTCCATCCATGATGTTGCAAATGGTAGGAGTTCCTTCTTTTTAACAGCAGCATAGTATTCCATCGTGTAGATGTACCACAGCTTTCTAATCCATTCATCTACTGATGGGCACTTAGGCTGTTTCCAGATCTTAGCTATGGTGAATTGTGCTGCTATGAACATCTGGGTGCATATATCCTTTCTGATAGGTGTTTCTGGTTTCTTGGGATATATTCCTAGTAGTGGGATCACAGGGTCAAATGGGAGTTCCATTTCCAATTTTTTGAGGAACCTCCATACTGCCTTCCATAGTGGCTGCACCAGTCTGCATTCCCACCAGCAGTGCACAAGTGTTCCTTTTTCTCCACATCCTCTCCAGCACTTGTCGTTTGTTGATTTGTTGATGATGGCCATTCTGACAGGTGTGAGATGGTACCTCATTGTTGTTTTGATTTGCATCTCTCGGATGATTAGTGACTTTGAGCATGTTTTCATATGTCTCTTGGCTTTCTGAATGTCCTCTTTTGAAAGGTGTCTATTTAGATCCTTTGCCCATTTTTTGATTGGATTGTTTATCTTCTTTTTGTTAAGTTGTATGAGTTCCCTATAAATTTTGGAGATTAAGCCCTTATCCGATATGACGTTGGCAAATATGTTTTCCCACGAGGTGGGTTTTCTTGTTGTTTTGTTGATGGTTTCTTTTGCTGTGCAGAAGCTTTTTATTTTGATGTAGTCCCATTTGTTCAGTTTCTCTTTAGTTTCAACTGCCCTAGGAGCTGTATCAGTGAAGAAATTGTTTTGGCATATGTCTGAGATTTTGTTGCCTTTGTATTCTTCTAGAATTTTTATGGTTTCCTGTCGTACATTTAAGTCCTTTATCCATTTTGAGTTTATTCTTGTGTATGGTGTAAGTTGGTGGTCTAGTTTCATTTTCTTGCATATGTCTGTCCAATTTTCCCAACACCATTTATTGAAGAGACTATCTTGGCTCCATTGTATGTTCATGCCTCCTTTGTCAAAAATTAATTGAGCATATTGGTTCGGGCTAATTTCTGGACTCTCTATTCTATTCCACTGATCTATATGTCTGTTCTTGTGCCAGTACCAGGCAGTTTTGAGAACAGTGGCTTTGTAATACAGCTTGATATCTGGCATTGAGATCCCACCTACTTTGTTCTTTCTCAGGATCGTTGCAGCTATTCGGGGTCTTTTTTTATTCCAGATGAATTTTTGGAGAGTTCGTTCTAGATCTTTGAAGAAGGCCATTGGTATTTTAATGGGAAGTGCGTTGAATGTATAGATTGCTTTGGGTAGTATGGACATTTTAATGATGTTGATTCTACCAATCCAAGAACATGGTATGTTCTTCCATCTGTTTATGTCTTCCTCTATCTCTTTTTTCAACGTCCTGTAGTTTTCTGAGTAGAGGTCTTTAACCTCTTTAGTTAAGTTTATTCCTAGGTATCTTAATTTTTTTGGTGCGATGGTAAATGGGATTGTTTTTCTGATCTCCCTTTCTGAAAGTTCACTGTTGGTGTATAGAAATGCCTCAGATTTCTTGGGGTTAATTTTGTATCCTGCTACATTGCCAAATTCATGTATTAAGTCTAGTAGCTTTTTGATGGAGTCTCTAGGGTTTTGTATGTATAATATCATGTCATCTGCAAATAAGGACAGTTTTACTTCCTCTTTTCCAATTTGGATGCCTTTTATTCCTTCTTCTTGCCTAATTGCAATGGCTAATACTTCCAGTACTATGTTGAACAGGAGTGGTGAGAGTGGGCATCCCTGTCTTGTTCCTGTTCTTAGGGGAAATGGTGTTAGTTTTTGTCCATTGAGTATGATGTTGGCAGTGGGCCTGTCATATATGGCTTTTATTATGTTGAGGTATGATCCTTCTATTCCCACCTTTCTGAGAGTTTTTATCAAAAATGGGTGTTGGATTTTGTCGAATGCTTTTTCTGCATCAATTGATATGACCATGTGGTTTTTTTCTTTCAATTTGTTTATGTGATGTATCACATTTATTGATTTACGGATGTTGTACCATCCTTGCATCTCTGGGATGAATCCTACTTGGTCATGGTGTATGATCCTTCTGATGTACTGCTGGATCCGATTTGCTAAGATTTTGTTGAGGATTTTGGCATCTATGTTCATGAGGGATATTGGCCTGTAATTCTCTTTCATTGTGATGTCTTTACCTGGTTTTGGTATTAGGGTGATGCTGGCTTCATAGAATGAGCTTGGAAGCGTTCCTTCCTCTTGAATTTTTTGTAGTAGTCTGAGGAGGGTAGGTTTTAGTTCTTCCTTGAATGTTTGGTAGAACTCCCCTGTGAAGCCGTCTGGCCCTGGGCTTTTGTTTGCTGGAAGCTTTCTGATGACTGCTTCAATTTCTTCCATAGTTATTGGCCTATTGAGGTTTTTAGATTCTTCCTGATTGAGTTTTGGAATGTTGTATTTTTCTAGGAATTTGTCCATTTCCTCCAGGTTGTCCAGTTTGTTGGAGTAGAGATGCTCGTAGTATTGTTTAACAATCATTTGTATTTCTGTGGGGTCTGTTGTTATTTCGCCTCTATCATTTCTGATTTGGTTTATTTGGGACCTCTCTCTTTGCTTCTTGGTGAGCCTGGCTAGGGGTTTGTCAATCTTGTTTATCCTTTCAAAGAACCAGCTCTTGGTTTCATTGATTTTCTGTATTGTTTTTTTGGTCTCTATTTCATTGATTTCTGCTCTAATCTTTATTATCTCCTTCCTTCTGCTCACTCTGGGGTTTTCTTGTTGCTCTCTTTCTAATTCTTTGAGTTGTAGAGTTAGATGATTGACTACCATTTTTTCTTGTTTTTTGAGATAGGCCTGTAGAGCTATAAACTTCCCTCTCAGGACTGCTTTCATTGTGTCCCAGAGGTTTTGGATTGTTGTGTTTTCATTGTCATTAGTGTCCAGGATGTTTTTAATTTCTTCTTTGATGTCATCGGTAACCCAATCAATATTTAATAACATGCTATTCAGCTTCCAAGTGTTTGAGTATTTTGGGTTGTTTTTATTGTAGTTTATTTCTAACATTATGCCATCGTGGTCTGTGAAGAAGCTTTTTATGATTTCAATCTTCTTGAATTTGTGGAGACTTTGCTTGTGACCCAATATGTGGTCTATTTTTGAATATGTCCCATGAGCACCTGAGAGGAATGTATATTCCGCAGCTGTGGGGTGAAGTGTTCTGAAGATGTCAATTAAGTCCATCTGATCTAGTGAGTCATTTAGGATTGCTGTTTCTTTGCTGAGTTTTTGTCTAGCGGATTTATCCAGTGATGTCAGTGGTGTATTAAAGTCCCCTACTATGATTGTATTGTTGTCGATCTCTCCCCTGATATCTTCCAGAAGTTTTCTTATGTATGTGGGTGCTCCTGCATTGGGTGCATATATGTTTACCAGGGTTATATCTTCTTGTTGTATTGATCCCTTTAGTATTATGAAGTGGCCTTCCTTATCTCTGGTTATGGCCTTCACTTTGAGATGTACTTTGTCAGATATAAGTATTGCTACCCCAGCTTTCTTTTCCTTTCCATTTGCGTGAAAGATATTTTTCCATCCCTTCACTTTCAGTCTGTGTGAGTCCCTTCTAATGAGGTGGGTCTCTTGTAGACAGCAGATGTATGGGTCATGTTTTTTTATCCATTCAGCCACTCGATGTCTTTTGGTTGGAGCATTTAGTCCATTTACATTTAAAGTTATTATTGAAAGGTATTTGTTTGTAGCCATTTCTTTTTGTGTGTGTGTGTGTGGCTGTTTTCTTTCTGAGCTTGATATTTCTTCTTTTTACACCAGTCCCTTTAGCATTTCTTGCATGGCTGGCTTGGTGGTGATAAACTCCCTTAGCCCTTTTTTGTCTGTGAAGCTTCTTATTTCCCCTTCAATTTTGAATGATAGCCTTGCTGGATAGAGTATTCTTGGATTCAGTCCTTTGCTTTGCATCACTTTGTAGATTTCCGTCCATTCTTTTCTGGCCTGATGTGTTTCTGTTGAGAAATCATTTGATAATCTAATGGGAGATCCCTTGTATGTTACTTTCCGTCTCTCTCTTGCAGCCTGTAAGATTCTCTCTTTATCCTGAACATTTGCCATGGTAATTATGATGTGTCTTGGTGTGGGTCTTTTCGGGTTCACCTTGTTTGGGACTCTCTGGGCTTGTGTGACTTTTTTCTTCCCCACCTCAGGGAAGTTTTCTGATATTATTTCTTCGAATAGGTTTTCTAATCCATGTTCATCTTTCTGTTGTTCTGGCACCCCTATTATTCGTATGTTGTTTCGTTTCATGTTGTCCCAAAGCTCCCTTAGGCTCTCCTCCTGTCTTTTAATTTTTTTCTCCATTTGCCGTACAGTTTGAGTGTGTTTTGCTTCCTTGTCTTCTAATTCACTAATTCGGTCCTCCGCTTCTCCCAGTCTACTGTTGATACTTTCAATGGAGTTTTTTATTGAAGCTATGTCACTCTTCATTTCTTCTTGGGACTTACTTAAGTTGTTGATTTTTTCATCTGTTTCTTCTAGCTTCTTGCCTAAGTAGTTGAGTTTTTCATCTGTTTCTTCTTGCTTCTTGAACATGTGGTGCATGTACTCTAGGAACCTTATTCTGAATTCTTTTTCCGTCATGTTGCATATCTCTGTCTCACTTAGCTGCTTTTCTGGCGAGTCCTCCTTTTCTTTCCTTTGGGGGTTTCTTTGCCTACCCATGTTTGATCTCGCTGACATATGTAGATGTTGAGGTGTTCAGTGGCTGCTCCCTGGGTGGCAGGGGCTCCTTGGGTTGTGGTTGCTGCTCAGACGGTTGCGGTAGCAGCTGCTTTCCAGTTGGCAGCAGCTCCTCTGGTGGGTGTTGTTCACAGCTGTGTTGGCTCTTCTGGCTGGTGGGGGGAGGCTTCACGTACAGTTGCTGTTCCACAGACAGAGGGTGTGGTGATCAGGAGGCTGTGGTGATCAGGAGGCTGCGGTGATCAGGGGGCTGCTGTTGCTTGGATCTGCTGCGTTGATTTAAAGGCACAAAATACAACAGAGCAAGGCACAACGTACCAGGCACTGAACACAAGTATATTCACAATATTAATAACTCCAAATAAAGGTGACCAACCGAATTAAGAGAATTAGGGGATAAGGGAGAAAGAAGAGAAGAAGATAAAAGAGAGAACAGAAAAGAAAAATAAGAAAAAAACAAACAAAAAAGGAGTGCAAAAATAGAATTGGGAAAAAAGAGGGGGGAAAAAAGAGAGCGAAAAAAGAGAATGAAGTAGAAGTGGGGAAGAGACTCCCCGTATGAGGAGCAAACTCCAATAGAACTGCCACTAATCTCAACAAATTCCAGCAACAGATCCCTGGAGATGAATGCAAACTACAAACCACCAATAATATCCAGAGGGGTAAGGGAAAACAGAAGCACAAAAATAGCTGGGGTGGGGTGGGGGAGGGAAGGGAAAAACCAGCAGAAAAAAAAAGGAAAAAGAAAAAGAAAAAGAAAAACAACCTCACAACCAGTCCTAAAAAAGAAGAAAAAACACAAAACAAAACAAACAAACAAATTTAAAAAAAAAAAAAAAAAAAAAAAGCCCAATATATTCAACAATCAAGAAAACAATAGAAAGATAAGAGAGAAAAAAAAATGGTTGGAAAGTGAAGAAGGATAAAGAATAGGTGTATAAGGATTTAGAGCAGTAGATTGGAAATAGGATATATAAGTAGGGTGGAATTAGACAGGGGGTAAAAAGAGGGAATTGGGAAGGTCTGGAGCAGGAATAGGGTAAGAGAAACAGGACACCAAAAGGGGAAAAGTAAGGAAGAGGGTTTTAGCAAAGAGGTGGAATTGAGATAGGGAAAATTAATGCTAAAGGAACGATGAAAATAGAATGGAGAACACTAATCCCAAAAGAAAATAAAGAGAAAATAAAATGGCACTTTAAAAAATGGTAAAATGGTAGGAGTAATAATACTGGTTAAAAATAAAAATGTGGTAATTGAAAGGGTAAAATCAGGTGATGGAAAAAGAAGAAAAAGAGAAAAAAAAATTGGTTTCTTAGTAAAAAGGTGAAAAAATTAAAAAGAAAAAGAAAAAGAAAAAATTTGCAGTAGTGATGGTCTTTCGGTTCTTCTACTCTTCAGCCTGGTTCGCCTTGGTCCTGCCAGGTATTTAGGAGAGTGTTGCCTGCATTACACTGTTCCTCCGTGTTGTAAATCACAGTCCTGATTTTAAAGCAGGCCGTATTTGTGATCCAGTCTGCCTTAATTTGTATTCCCCTAAGAGTCAGTTTGTGGCTCAACCTCTGGGTGGCAGTGTTTTTGGGTTGGCCTCTGAGGCTATACAGCTTCTCTATCCTTTTTTAATCCTTACCCTGCTCTGTGTTGTTGGTGGGACTGAAAATCCCTCTATAGGCCAGACCCTGGTAACTCCCAGGGACTAATCAGCTTGTTTTAGTCCTTTATCTCATACAGGGTGGAATCTGGGTGTGGCTGTGCTCCTTGCCTGGGGGGCTGGGGGGAGGAATTCCACCCTCTGGAGGAATGGCTGCCCCAGTCCTGGGCCCAGGGGGGTCTCAGCACTCAATTCGCTGCCACCTCCTCCGGCTCCCCCTCTTTCCTCAGCCTCTCCCCAGATTCCCCTCGTCTGCACCTTCACCCTCTCTTCAGCACAGGTGAGTGTCTGTATCCGAACTGTCCTATGAGCAGGGTTCAGTGAAAACAAAGAAACAGACAAACGCCGGCCGGCCGCGGAAACGCTCCTCTTACCGGTCTGGGAAACGCTCCTCTTACCAGCACTGCATGGTCTGGGAAACGCTCCTCTCTTATGGGCACTGCACGGTCTGATCAGTTCCTCAGGATGCCCCCTTTAGTCTCAGTTCTCCGCAATCACAAAATCCAAATCTCAAATCTCCTGGCGCCAGCAAACCCGCGGAACTCCTTACCCTGGTCAGGGTCTGTGTCTGTCCCAAGAGACGCGGCTGTCTGCCATGCGGTCTCCCTCCGACCCTCTGGGCTCAGGTCTGGCAAACTTTCCTGCCCAGATCCCTGGTTTTTAACCTTTCCAGGGGAGGTCTGCCCTTCCAGGCTGCAAGCCGTCTCACCAGCTGAGTAAATTTGCCAATTCGGGGTGGGTGTTATTAGTTTCAGCTGCTTACTCCGTTTGCTCCGGGACAAGACCTGGGACGCGTCTGCCTATATCGCAGCCATCTTGCTTCCCGGCAATACATTTTTAAGACCAAAATACAAGGTTTATTGTCAATAGAACACATTATTTTTGTGTGTGTTTTTTTGTGTGTTTTATTTTGGTGTGTGTGTGTGTGTGTGTGTGTGTGTGTTTTGTTTTGTTTCTTGGTGTTGATGGGTTGGGCCATACTGGCTGGCAAAGTTAGGGATGAATTCTAGGACCCCAAATCCAGAAAGACTTAATCTCATATGAGGCCAGAACAAACAATCTATTTTATTAGGGCTGAGCTCTACCCTTCTGTTTAACATACCAATAGTCAATTGTCTAACAATGATCTCATGAAGAAAATAATCTTATTCTCTGTTAGGTTTACGGTAACATTCAAGGAGCTGGGGCAGACTTAAAGCAAGACAACAAAGCCAATTTCTATATTATAAGGGCAAAGATGTTTTCATTGGGTCATTTCAAGATATTTTTGTTTTTAAAAAATGTCCACGAAACTTTCTTATGGTGCCCTAATAACATGATGATTTAATAAAAAACAAACCAACCCAAACAGTAAAGAGATACTAGACTTCCGGATTTTGTATGCAGTGGCTTTATATTGTCATTGATAAAAAGGAAAACATGCCAGTTTCGGGCAATGTGAACAGAAACTTTGGCTGCATCGAAGTGTTGCTGCAACATAGGGTCCAACGGCACAGGCAATAACAGCAGCAGAGAAGCCTGAGGAGGCAAACCCACGCCGATTCTGGCATTCCACTTTGACATCATGTATGTGATATGTGGAAAATTCCAAAAAGCAGGCACAGCTAATGCCACTGGCAAGAGCAGATGATTTCTTTAGCCCAAAAGAAGTGAATACATAATACTCTGTGTTGCTTTTTATAACCTATGTCTTGGGCCGTTTCCTTATCTTTATAAATTGAGTTTACAGAGCGACAGGCAAAATACCACTGAAAATCCTCTTTGAAATTAGATAAATGTAAGTCATAAGTAGAATGGAATTTCTTGAGCTTATTAGCCATGATTTTGAAGCACCTAAATACATAATATTATACAGGTGCCAAATACTAGAGATTCAGTGGTAAGGTAAATGGGTTGCTTATTCTTAAGATCAGGAGTCAGCAAACTTTTTGGAAAAGTCCTGAGAGCAAGTATTTTTGGCTTTGTGGGACGTACAATCTCTGTCTCAACTACTCCAATCTGCCATCACAGTGCAAAAGGAACCATAGAAATAGCAAGCTGAGCTCTGGCTGGTTTTCTCAGTGGTTAGAGCATCAACCTGCAGACCGAAGGTTTGCGGGCTCCATTCCCGGTCAAGGGCATGTACCTTGGTTGCAGATTTGATCCCAGGTCCTGGTTAGGGCGCATGAGGGAGGCAACCAATCAGTGTTTCTCTCTCTCTCTCTCTCTCTCTTTCCCTCCCTCCCTCCCTCCCTCCTCTCTTCCTTCTACTCTCTCTAAAGAATCAACAAGGAAAAATATCCTTGGGTGAGCATTGAAAAAAATAAATAAATAACAGTGTTCCAACAAAAATTAATTTACAGAAATTGGCATGAGCTGAATCTGGTCTAAGGGCCACCGTTGGCCAACCCCTGCTCAAGACTGTTAAGCAAGTCCAATGTGATGTGGGATGGGCTGGACACCGGAAATGCAGGATGTTATGGGCATAGAGCATGGCAGGGACACACCACTCTCTCTGGAAGGCCTGTGAAGACTTCTCTGAATGAGAGGCATAAGAGGAGAATCAGAGTCTGAGCAGAAGTTAGCAAGAAGGACTTCAGGAAGAAGAAAGCAGAAGGCCCAAAGACAAGAGGGGCACGTGATCCATTTGATGATCAGGCAAAGGAGTCAAGGGCTGGAGCATGGCAGAAAGTGATGGTGGGCAGGGCACGCTGGGCCAGCACAGGAGGGGCTCGGTTAGGGAGTCTGCAGTTGATGCTAATGGGAAGAGGGTGGCATTTTACCCAGGAGAGTGACAGGGTCACACTGAACCACTCTTCCATCAAATAACAGCTCCCTCAGGGGCTGTTAAGCTCTGACAAACAACTTCCTTTCCCTAAAGCAGCGGTTCTCAACATGTGGGTCGCGGCCCCTTTGGCGGTCGAATGGCCCTTTCACAGGGGTCGCCTAAGACCATCCTGCGTATCAGATATTTACATTACGATTCATAACAGTAGCAACATTACAGTTATGAAGTAGCAACGAAAATAATTTTATGGTTGGGTCACAACATGAGGAGCTGTATTTAAAGGGCCAGAAGGTTGAGAACCATTGCAAAAAAGGAGTCCCAGGTTGTTGAGCTTTTCAAAGTTTTTCTGTCTCCTTTGTTGTACAGGTGTTTGCCAACCATCACTTCTGACTAATAATGTGCGTACATCGAGGTTACTTTTTTTCTAATTTCTAATTTTCTGCTTCTAGTCTGTTACAATATTTAAAATCATTCTAATGCTTTATTATTTAAATAAAGAGTAAGTAGATGGGCTGAGTGAACTCTTTTATAAGTAATATGCAGGGCAGGGATGGAGGGCTTCTGTCCTCTGTTCTACTTGTGCTACCTTGCTTGGAATTGCTGAGTCAATGATCCCCAGGTAAAGAAAAATACTATAGTATTAACAGCAGATAGCTTGGTAAATTCTGTACAGCTTTCTACCAACATATTAGCCGAGAAATGTTGGTCATTACCAAAAGAGAAGTTGATGTTGCAGCCACCAAACTCAATTACTATACTTTCTTATTTCTGTAACTATCAAAATATACCTGAAATGTCACACCCTACCTCTAGCCATATATACAAGACTATTCATCACAAGCCATAGCAGTTAAAAAAATTTTTTCTGCCTGATTATATGTGGTTTGGAAAATGTCTGCTCAGTAATCTGGACCAGAGGATGTGTAGGACATGCATTTGAATGATGGTGGGAGCAGGGATAAGGGGGGAACAAATTGCTTAGCTACTTGTGGCAGAGTTACATTTTGAACTTTTCTCACATGGAAGACACCTTACATTTTTAATCATAAGAAACTCATTTTATCTTTTCATTTCCACTTTCAAATTCTTGAAAGGCTATCATAAATATCAGTGGCGCTGAGTCATATGCAATACCAGTATAAGGTATATAACAATATCATAATTTCCTCATTTAAACTCTAAATTCCTTGAATATGAGGCTAATATTACTCATTTTCCTATACCATAGAGTGTCTAGTATAATACCTTGCTCAATTACTGTTGAGTAGAGATAAGTGAAACAATGTTCATTAAAACTTAAAGATTTATATTAACTAATATTCTACACAGAGGTTTCCTTTTGCCTTCAATCTGAAAACAAAAAAGAATAAGTTTCCATTTGCTTCCTATAAACCCAATAAACAAAGCAAAGCCATTTGGCAGACTGTAGCTCATTCAATATTTATGAAATTAGCCATAACCCAGCAGATTCAATCATTTCAGATGCCACAGCAATGATCTTTACAATTGATCCCCACATAATCAATTCAGCCTTGGTAGGAGATTATGGCTCCAGATCAGGAAGGGGGAACTGGAAATTCACTCAGACCCGGCAGTGGTACCTACACCCCATGGTCCCACACCTGACACCATCTCCTGAAGTATCATCAAGATGGGACAGTTGTCAGAGCATGGTCCTAACCCCACATCAGTTTTCAACTATCTCCCTGGAATTGTCCAGGAATTAAAACAGAAACAGGAGGAAATCAACTACCCTGCTTCTCATAATACCTAAAAGCCTATTTTTTCTCCCATTGAATTAAATTTTTAACATCTTTCCTAAAGATGAAGACCCCAGAGCGTCTCTGTCTGTCTGTCTGTCTGTCTCTCTCTCTCTCTGCCTTTTCCACAACAATAAATAAATAAATAAATAAATAAATAAATCTAATACATCTTAAAGTAATGTGCTTATACTTCCCAGTTTACCCTGAGGAGACACATTAAAGAATTTAATGAAACTGTTTCCATTCCATAAGTCATATTTCTTTCAGTGTTTTGCACTTCAAAGTACTGCTCCCTCTACAGATATTTAGGGCTCAGCATATCTTTCTAAATGTAAATATTATACAAACTTTGAAAGATGTCGACAACCATGAATACTAAATATAGTACTTGTCATTTTTAATTTAAATTACAACTATCAAGCATGCCAAATACTCAGTGCAATCACATAAAACTTCCTTTTACATGTTGTCTTCTCTTCTGACAACTTTATAAAAGAAGCTCCAAAAAAATCTATAAATTTTAAAGCAGTTTGAATTCAAAACTTCTTTCATTTATTTTTATTCCCTCAGGTTCATATCAACACTTATTATCAGACACAAACTTGCATTTTCCTTCAAGGGCACAAGACAAAAATGCCCTTTATGGATATTTTAGGTTTTGCCTCAGCATGTTAGGTTATGCCATATAACAAAAACAAACAAACCCATCAAGATCGCAGAGATTAACATACAAAAGTCTCTTTCTCCTTCAATATTTATGAAATTAACATATTGCATGGGACTCACATTGACCTTGAGGGTGTTCTGCTGAGCAGAGTCACTGAGAGGTTTTGGCTGGCGCAAGACCCATCTCAACACAGACCTCCATACTCGACAGGAAAAAGGAAACGTGTGAACTGCACTGTGTCTTCCCAGAAGTGACACCCACTTCGATATTCACATGTCATTGGCCAAAGCAAGTCATATAATCATGGAGAATTTGGAAGAAATACTTGTGAACAGTCCTAATGTAGGTAGACCCCTCCCTTCCTCCCTTCCTCCCTTCCTGAATCCCTTCCTCCCTCCAACTATGTGTGTGTGTTTGTGTGTATACATATATATTGCAATATTAGTGTAAGGAAAAGAAAAGTAGTTCTCAAATTCAGTGTCAGTGCAAGCACTCACTTTACTATTAACTCCATTTTTTCTTTAAAAGTGAATAAGGAAAATAAAGTCATTCTTAACCCAAGTGTGCATTTCATAACTCCCTTATTATGAAAAAAAAAGAAAGATGGCTTTTGGGTAAAATTTACAAATCAGAAGATTTCTATGTACTAGAGTATAAGGCAGATGAGTAATCCATTCACTATGAATCTTTCACTTTGGCTCACTAGCCTCTAAATATATCCAGTACTTGAGCAGATGGACATAGCATAATTCAACAATAATGCGAGTCTCTTAAGCCAAGATGTAAATTTCTTATGCTTTAAGTTTCAAGATATTTACTCTGATGTAGCTGAATATTCATTTTAAGAGATTATCTAGTTCTTAGTTACATAAGCTTATGTAAGATTATTCTCAGTGATACTATTCTTATAATTTAAAAAGCTAACATTATAACAGGAAAAGCTGTGCATGAAATAATAACCAAAATAACTTTATTTCATCAAACATCTATTGAGTGTCTACTAAGCCCCATGTTACCTACAGAAATCCAAAATTGAACGAAATATGACTGTAATCTTCAATCTATTGCTTGTCGGTTCTGATTACCCCTTAGTGAATTGCTTCCATTGTGTATAGGAATCTTACTTTCTTGTATCCTCTTGTGAATTCAAGTCTATACAAACAGGGAAATCTGAGGAGGAGGAATTGGATTAAGAAATAGAAATATAACTGCTGACTTCTCACTGATGACTATCATATGATGGGATTCGATGACTTTGCTATTAGGGTTAGTAGAATAGTTTCCACTTCCATAGTAGGTAACAAACATACTTAATTTTTATTACATTTCTGAGTAATCGCCTAAAGAGGCTTGTTCTAAGTGCCCAGCAATTTCTAGCTCAGTTCCAGATTATGAAGATATTTTAGGTTGATTTATATACTTGTAAAGAAACATTTGGGCTCCCAAATCTTTAATGCCCCATTGGATGCCCTGAAAGGAACAGTGAGTATCTGGCTATAAAAACCTGTGTGTATGTGAGTCATCGGATCTGAAGCCACCAGAGCCTTCAGGACTTACTCAAATTCTGAATGCCTACCAAACTAGATCTACCGAGTATAAGGTTTCCTCAGACTGGGAAAGCACACTTAGGAAGTACAATGGTTAGAAGAGCTTGTCAGAAAAGTTAACTGAAAAGAGATAACTGAACAAAAGGTGTTTCCAAGAAAAAGGCAAAAGGAAATTATTCAAAAGTAGAGTGAAGAATTTTCATTTGACCTCTCCCAAGATGTGATGTGTACTTATCAAAGGGTTTCTTTCCTCTTCCTTACCTTTATGAGTCCTTTGTCAAACATCCTAACTTCAAATCAGAACCAAAGGTTTCAGCTACCAGAACGAAAGAGCAATGTTATGCCCAGCTGCGATTTTTAACTTTTGCTTTTGGTTTCACTTGAGTATGTGGGCGACAAACACACATCTGAAAAGTAGATGGAAGATGAAACCTTGGGGTTTTTTTCATGGTCTTAACATTCATAGGAAATGGGTTTTTGCCATTTCTAGGAATTGGTAGAATGCATGTATCTTGTGTCCATAGTGTAGGGTTCACTTTCTTTTATTTTTTAAATCTTTATTGTTGAGAGTATTAAGATGTCCCCCTCCCACCGCCTCCCGGCCATTACTCACCTCCACCCGGTTCCTGCCCCACCCCAGGCCGTCACCATCCTATTGTCTGTGTCCATGGGTTTACTTTCATTAAGCTTCTTTTTTTAAAAAATATATATTTTATTGATTTTTCACAGAGAGGAAGGGAGAGGGATAGAGAGTTAGAAACATCGATGAGAGAGAAACATTGACCAACTGCCTCCTGCAACCACGTACATGCCCTTGGCTGGAATCGAACCTGGGGCCCTTGAGTCCGCAGGCTGATGCTCTATCCACTGAGCCAAACCGGTTAGGGCCATTAAGCTTTTTTAAAAAGTGAAATGCTAGTGTTATCTCTTGCAAACTGCAAGACAAATGCCACAAGCTACCAAAGGAATCATTTGACCTAAATCAACCTGAAGTGTCACCTTATTCTAGTCCATGCTACGCGAACATGAAACTCATTATGCTCTGGCAGAAACTGATTTCTGAAAGGATTCATATTTCCCAGGCCATGTGGTGTGTGTGTCATAGGAGATATACCAGTTACCACGGTGAAGAAATGAGCTTTTCTTTTAAGAGAAATAACTTTGCCCTTGTGCTCAATGGTATTAGTTCCATTCTGATTTCAATGTTCTTTCAGAGAAGAACTAGAAAAATAAAAGCAGCAGGGAAATGAGGAGAACCATCTCCGGAGGACACCTTCATTCCTGTGTTGCTTTTGGATTTAGTGAAACTCAGACTAACTACAAAGTAGTTACTCAATTGTGTGAACATATTCTGTTGGTATTATGCCACATGATACTCAAAAAAGGAGAGCCCAGCTGGCGTGGCTCAGTGGTTGAGCATCGACCAGTTGGATTCCAGGTCAGGGCACATGCCTGGGTTGCGGGCTCCATCCCCAGTAGGGAGCGTGCAGGAGGCAGCTGATCAATGATTCTCTCTCATCTCTGATGACTCTACCTCTCTCTCCCTTTCCCTTCATTTCTGAAATCAATTAAAATAGATATCTTTTAAAAAGAAGACAATTCTTAGGTGATTAAATTACCTACAGTTAAAATTGCTACAAAATTTTGAAGAGTATAATTAATGACTCTATGGCTCCTAATGGAACTTAATCCAGGGCTTCTCAATTCTATCACTCACAACACCTCCTCTGAGAAACATCATTTTGCGTGGCCTCATTTACATACTGAAATAAAATTCATGGGTAATTTAACTTACTTACACATTAACTTAAAAAAAAATCCTTGTAAGAACCCAAGTATAATCTACAAAAGACACAAGGAAACGAATTTTCAACAAAGAATCTGTATTTCCATAACGTAAGTGCTCAGGCTGGACAATCAAATCAAACAGTCACATGCCTGCACTTGGCTGCTAATCACCATGAAAGCAGTATCTCCAAATCTGTGTTACTTGTGAGTCTGCAGAAATGCTGACTGTCTCTTGTAAACTTCAGAGCAAAAGAAAGTACAGTCGTCTTTAGATTCACATTTCAATTGTGTTTCTGAAAAATTCAACATTTATTAAAATTGGGTTTAAAAATATGCCAACAGGGTTTAAAAATATTCCAACAGTGTTAGGTTCTATGTCCAACAACTAATTTTCCACCTGTCAGTTCTTCTTTATGTGTGATGCCGTGTGCATAGCAGAGGCTTGAGGATCCCAGCCCTTACCTACTCAGTGCCAGCAAGGGCCACAATCATTGAGACAACTCTCCCCCACCACCCACACACACAGACTTCCAAGAGGGGTTCCTCTATTGAAAACCACCATTCTAACTTAGGCATTAAACTAAAAGAAAATCTTATATTGAAAAAAAAAAAAAATATATATATATATATATATATATATATATATTTTAGAAGTCTCTCCATACCACAAACTTTAAAAGGAAATGATATAATTAACATAGTACATTAGTTTCAAGTGAACAACATATTGATTCTATATCCTATATAATAAAGATGTAATATGCAAATGGTCATTATGCTGTAGCATAACGACCGACCACATCACGACCGGATCAGCAGGAGGGTGGGGCAGTGAGCTACAAGCAGGTGGCGGAGAGCTACAGGAGAGGGCAGGGCAGCAAGCTATGAGGGGGAAGCGGGGGAGCTACAGGAGGGCAGCAGCGAGCTACTGGCGCATGGATTCGTGCGCAGGGCTACTAGTTTGTATATATTGTGAAATGATTACCATAATAAGACTAGTTAACATCCACCACCACACACAGTTACTAAATTTTTTTCTTGTGATGAAAACTTTTAAGATCCATTCCCTTATCAACTTGCAAGTATATAATACAGTATTAACTATAGTCACCATGTTGTACATTATATCCCAGGACTTATCATACCACAAACTTTGACTCACAGCAGAGGACAGACACATACATGGTCCAAAATTACATAAACACTTTCTAAGGGAATCAAACTCATTGGTTTACTTGCCGTGATCTGTTCCATAGAGTCGGAAGAAGTAGCAATCTATGCTCAGACATGCAGGGGCCACCTAATCTTGTTGCCACCTATGAGTAATAAACTTAGGGTGCTGGCCCCAGTGGACCACTCAGCTTAGCTACACCTCCTTTCTGGTGTTGAGTGCCCTCTCCTTGTGGGTGTGATTTCTTCCTCTTCTCCCACTGCCCCCTAAGTAGGGCAGTGTACATAGTGAGTCAGTCCACAGAATCTGGAATCAGACTATTGGTTCAGACCAGAGTTTGACCACTTACCAGCTATCTGACATGGAGCATGTTACTTAATTGGTCTGTGCCTCTATTCCCTCATCTATAAAATGGAGTGAAAATACCAATGTCTTAGACTTGTTGTGAAGACTCAGTGAAGTAATCCATTCAAGTGCTTAGAACAGAGCCGAGGGCAGAGTAAGTGTTCATTCAGCCTTAGCTGTTATCCTTGGTCCCATGGTCCAAGTTAATACCTGAAAAATCCGAGAATCTCAGAAACCTTAAGCTGGAAGAAAACTTAGAAATCTAAAATCATAAACTGTAAAGTGTCCCATTACGAAAATTTACAAAGAAAGATACATCTTTCATGTTTGAAAGACGTGACCGTGCTTCACAGTTACTGTTCTAACCCAAGAACCAGCGCATTTGCCATGCAAACAGTCCCATGAAGCACAACCATGACCTTTTCCTTCTTTTTCTTGAATCTGGATGGATTTTAAAATACATTCTCTTTTGGGTTTTAAATGAATCATTTTAATAAAGTTACCTTTTGCTCTAGCTCATATATATGCATGTTTACTAAAAACTATATGTAGTCCAATTTTTTCCTACTGTAATAAAGGTATTGTGACTATTTTAGCAAGTATAAAATTACTTAAAAATAAAGTTTCCTCCTCTTTTGGAGTTTACATTTTCAATATTTTTACCAAACAGTCCGTAAGTGTAACAGACATACCAAATCCATTCATTCTTTCACTGAGCCACCTTTTACAGAGAACGTACCTACCATGTTCTTGTCACTGTAGTAGGAACTTGAAATAATACACTAAAAGATATAAACCCTGCCTGGCTGGCATGGCTCAGTGGTTGAGCTTCGACCTATGAACCAGGAGGTCATGGTTGGATTCCTAGTCAGGTCACATACCCGGGTTGCAGGTTCGATCCCCAGTGTGAGGTGTGCAGGAGGCAGACAGTCAATGATTCTCTCTCATCATTGATGTTTCTATCCCTCACTCCCTCTTCCTTCCTCTCTGAAATCCATAAAAATATTTTTAAAAGATATAAATCCTGTCTTCAAGGAGCTCCCAGTCTCTGGAAGCAGATCGGCCCCCACCCATGGGCTGTCACTCTGTGGAAAACAATGCGAACCTAGAAAACACGAGTTGAAGCTGTGCTGTTTTCAAAGTTACAAAGTCAAGACTGATTATTTCTTCACTAGTCAGTCTGAACATACTGAGTAAACTCCAGAAATAAAGAACTCTCTTTTTCTTCAGAGCAATGCACTATAATCCTCAGTCAAGTAGAATCAGCCTGTATCTCTGCTTTCCATAGGTCATATTTTAATACAGAGTTCAGCGACGCTTCCCCAGGAGTGAGAGTCCCCACAACTTTTGGGAGGATAGTACTTGTTACCTATTCTGTGGAGTTGAAGGGAGGTCATTCCTGATGGCTGGGAAATTAAACAAATGACCCCTAGAAGAGAACCTAATCCTGAGAGTCAAGGAGACTTTTAATAAATGTGACATGATTGGACTGTTGACTGCAGTCTGCTTTCTTTACTCAAGGATAACTTATACTGTCCTGACAGCATGGGTGACTCAAAGCAGGCTTTGAAGTTTGGAAATACTCCTAGTTTTGTTTCTTAACCTCTCTGAGCTTTAGTTTTTCATCCTCAAAAGTCAGAATAAGAGTATTCAACCCATAGGATTATTGTGTGGCTGAAATAAGGGAACGTGCTAAGTATTATGGTAGGCAATTAATGCTAATCTCTTTCCCAGACATCTCACATTTTCGAATTATCATATCATCATGTCCCTCGATTTGCTTAGTTTTAAAGATGTTTTTAACTGAGTGCAGAAATCACAAATCACTCAACACATTTGTTTCAAAAACACTATCATTTCATAAAATTGTATTATCTTTTTGGAGAACTAGCTAAATTACCTGAGATTATGTACAAAAAGAGAACTCCTAATTTAAGTGCCACCTGGAACTCCCTCCAAAACCTCAACAATAAGAAAGCAGCTACAAATGGAACCGTGCCATGCCTCAGAGACAGCCTTTCAGGGCAGAATAGAACCACAGCAATGAGTTCTGTATTGGTCACTAGTCCCATGTACTATTTCTTTTTTTTTTTTTTAACTTAAATGCATTGAGGGGACATTGGTTAATAGGATTATTCAGGTTTCAAGTGTATAATTCTATGATACATCATCTGTATGTTGCATTGTGTGCCCACCACCCAAAGTCAAATCTCCTTCCATCACTATATATTTGATGCCCTTTACCCTTTATTATTCCCCCACCCTCCTTCCCTCTGGTAACCACCATGCTGTTGTTTGTGTCTATGAGTTTTTGTTGGTTTGTTTTTCTTGTTTGTTCATTTGTTGCTTTCAGTTTTATATCCCACATATGGGTGAAATCGTATGGTTCCTGATTTTTTCTGTCTGACTGATTTCATTCAGCATGATATTCTTAAGATCCATCCATGTTGGTGCAAATGGCAAGATCATCTTTCTTGTGGCTGAATAGTAATCCATTGTATATATGTACCAGATCGTTATCCAGTCATCTATCAAAGGACAGTTCAGTTGTTTCCATGTATTAGGCACTGTGAATAATGCTGCAGTGAACATAGGGGTGCTATGTCTAAGCAGTTAATTTTGTAAAAGTTTGTCTGCTCTGCAGGGAGGAGAGAGGGGACAAAATGTAGGGGTTCATGTGCTAAGCCCAGGGCATCTGGAGTGTGGACAGCTCTTCTGCTCCACATGGAGAAACATCAGGATGTCACTTTTCAGGAATGCTGGTGGGTTAATAAGAGTCTACTTCGAATGAGAGAGAACATACGAAATAGCAATCAATTTTCGGATGAGATCTCACTAGATAGAAATGTCATACCCTTTAAAACGTTTCAAACTACTGCCTTTTCAAACTGTTTTCTTTATTTTTTGAAAATATAGATTTAATAAGTGACATATTAAACAAATAGCTTATTTGGCTGAAATAAGGTATTTTCCAAACCTGCTCAGAAAAACAAAACAAAACAGTAAATCTCTATTATGAGAAATTATATTCTATCCTAATTGTTTATATATAAAAATCTTAGTTTTTCTTTCTTTTCCCCCACCATTGATATTTAAAGAAAACATAGGTCATGTGCCCAATGCTTTGCCTCATTATCACCCTATTTGACTATGGAGAGGGAGAGGGGAGCATGAAGCAGAGCTCCTACCCTCACAGAGTTCAAGATCTAACCAGGGACGTGAGTACATATCGACAGAAACGTCAATTAAGAAAACACAGATAACTAAATACGAGATGACTCCTTAAGACTTTATTGATTTAAATATTATGCAGCATTCCTAGGGGATCACTTGCAATTATTCTCTCTGCTAAGTAGGAGTTGATTATAAGGCTTGATTGTACCCCACTTGGCCAGGGACAGAAACCAACAGTAACAGTGACCATGAATCCCCTCACTGAGGGCTACTTCCTGCCAGGTACTCTGCAAAGCCACGTGCACGGATGAAGCCACTCAAGTCTCAGCAACACCCCATGAGCTGGGACTGTGATAGCCCATGTTCCAGATGAGGAGTAAAAGGCATGAGGTGCTTTCTCCCATAAAGGCCCTGAGTGTCCTCGAGTCCAAGAGCCATGATTCCTGGGCTGCAGAAGCCCTTCGTCACCACCTCACCTGTCTAATAACCCAGAGAAATGAGCTGAGAGAAGGGCAACAATCTCATACCTTCAACAACTGGGAGCTAGAGCTCCCGGTGGGAGTTTGGGTCAACAGCCAGTAATCACAAACCAGACACCCAAGTGGGTTCCATAATTTGAAACACTAAGTGTAAAGGACCATGTCTTCTTCAGACAGTAGAAACAGCGACATTTCTCTTGCTTAGTCAAGATTACACAGATCCTTGCTGTGGCTTTCCTGAGAGATAGCCCAAGTTCATGTTCCCTTATAGGGGGTAAGGGTGGCTTATCATACTGGCAGTAAGTGGCCCTTCCTATGGTGGTTTGTTTGTTTGTTTGAATATATTTTTATTGATTTCAGAGAGGAAAGAAGAGGAAGAGAGAGATAGAAACATCAATGATGAGAGAGAATCATTGATTGGCTGCCTCCTCCACTCCTCCTACTGGGGATCGAGTCTGCGACTAGGACACGTGCCTAACAAGGAATCAAACCATGATCTCCTGGTTCATAGGTCAATGCTCAACCACTGAGCATGCCAGTCAAGATGGTCTAAATTTTAAAAAATACATATTTTCTCTGTAAATATTTGTTCAATAAATGAATGGTCATCTGAAGAGCTGACCATACTCCTCTGAGGACCATATGTCTTGCCTGAAAAGTCCAGATTTTATGTTCTTTGTATTTGTCCTCCTGTTTGCTTTAGCATTAAGATGCTCAAAGCCTGTTTCCTTCCTCTACCAATAATAGGCCTTTGTGTACTATTTTGTATGCTAATGTCCCCAACTTCCTCTTGATTTTTCTACCCATATTTCTTTTTCATTTTTATGTATCAATCTATCTACCCACCAATCTCTCCATCTACCATCTATCATCTATCTAATCTCTCTATTCTATTTAGTCTATCTTTCCATCCAGTCTATCTATCTATCTATCTATCTATCTATAATCCATTCAATCATTTATTATCATGTCATGTTATATATCTCTGTAAGATGTATTAAATAATTTAGGGGACATGAGACTTGGTAATACATTTTCTTAATCAGTAAGAAGATTTAAAATGCTAATCTCAATTTTAAAAATCAGATATTTTGATTTTGAGAGAATCTTTATTATTTATTTCTCTAAAATGAATACATCAGGAAACAAATGCTATGCCAAATACCTATCTCAATCTTAAGTTCAGAAAATGTGGTTCATCATGAAAAACTAGTAAGTAAAACCTGTTTTCTATAACTGATAGTGTCCTTCTAGCCACTCCCTGGTTACAGCATTCCCAACAAACTTGAGAGTTTTTGAAGTCCAGCGTGGGATATGTTATAGCTGAAACTACGTTTACTTTGAAGTCAATTCTTCCTGAGCCAAGTCATTATTTGCAATCAAATATATTATTGTGAACGCATCAGAATGGCAGGGATTTAGAAGGCCAATGATCTGTGTTTAATTTCTTACCCCACTAAAAGATACTTAGATAAGAAATATGAGCCAATGAGACCAACCGGAAAGCAAGGCAAAGGCACTATTTGTGAACAAGAATAGAGCTATTTATAGCTGCTCAACTTCTAGGCAGTTATATTAATATCGGTGATTAACACAAAGGCAACCATCAGAAGACCAATAAATACAAATGCTAAACTGTAATCAAGCTTCAGAATGGTTAGTTCATCCTTCTTTAATGTCATTGCTTCCATTAATAGAATCCATTTCCCAAAATTAGGCATTCTTAAGATTTAAATTTTAATGTGTATACAGTTTCATTTACCTAAAGTATCACTGTCATGAAAATGTGAATTAATTAATTTAATTAGTTGCTTTTAAAAGGTTTTAGTTCTAAAAATAAGATGAAAATAGTTTGTTACCCACAATAGATGGATAAAATAGTCTAAAATAATTACTCATAGTGCAACAAAAGATTACTAAATATTTTAGGGGGAAAATTACTCTTGATGATAGTTTAAAACAAATTATTTTGAGTGATAATGGTGTGCTGTGTACCAAGGATTCAGCTAACTAGCTCATTCAATCCTCACAATAACTGTATTAAGTACAAATTAGTATCCTCCCCATTATGCTCCAAGAATCTTAAGGTTCAACAAAGTCACCAATTTGGCGAAGTGGCAAAGCCCTCCACTCCAAGTCTGCCCTACCCTTGAGCCTACGCACTTCACCACTGTGTCGCCCCACCGCCCTAGCAGCTTCCCACCAGCCACTGATAAGTACAGACTCAAAGGTCACCCACCTATGACCTTCTGTAGGAGTGCAGACTCTCAGGTAGGCACTCAAGCCTGGGCAGTAGTACATGGCCCTCCCTTACCCTCAACTGAGAGTTCCCCTAATGCCCATGCATGCATTGGGCACCCAAATCTCTTTTCTTTTGGCCTTTGTTTAAATTTTCGCCCTCTTCTCAAAATATTTTTCTATTTCTCTTATGTGATTCCCTCTGGTTTGCAAAGCTTTCGTGTTAAAAATTCACATAATTAGATTCCTCCTCTGAAATTTTAAATGCCACACCAAATGGCAGGTTACTCAAATTTGTGGATGTATTAAGAATATTTTATGATCATTTTAAATCTATCAACTTCTTCTCCTATGAAATCGTTGATCTCTTCACAGATTACTCTTCTTCTGGTGGGTATACAAATAATTAACAGCTGAACTGAAAACATACTTGAACTTGACAGTTTCCTTTTGCAGTAGAATTAAAAGAATTAAATTATGATGCAATGCTACCAAAAACTCTTAAAAACTGAGATATAATAAGGTCAAAGGACTTAATGAAAAACTATTTTACTCTTAAGAGTTATCTCATTAAAATTCTTAGACGATATGTATAAGGTTTAAAGGTTTCTTACATACCAAGTAGTTCTTCAAACAAGAATTTTATGAATTATTAAATTGAAACATGTCAACCGGGGAATTTTAAGAGGGGTTTCTAAAGCTCTTTCTAAAAACCAAACTAGAAAATTCCATCAGTAAGGTCTGAAATATCAGAATAATATTTGAAAACACCTGATGACCAAGCGGCATGCTAATAGCAAGCAATTTTGAGACAAAATTGCTTCATTTAATGGAAACAGCTCATTTCCATTAAAAAAAAAAAGCTCAAATTAGAAATTTCCAGAAAAAAGTTTCTGGATTACAATAAAAGTCAGTTCCCCTAAGTTGATTCCATTATGATTCTTTTAGCTTTTGAAGTAAAAATAAGATTCCTGGGCTCCCTTTTTCATATTGTGCTATTAAGAATTTTTTTCAGGGGGACCCTTTTCCCCCTCCCTACGTGGGAGTTCATTCTGTGGGACTCTTCCCTCTCCCCACGTGGAAGTCTGTATCTATTCTTCAATAAATTTCCACCTTCGCTATACCAAAAAAAAATTTTTTTCCAGACTACCTTGCTATTTCTACATAAAAACACCATGTCTGTCTTAATTCAAATCTTGGATTTATGCACATTTTGTGACTTTTCCTGAGTAATGAGGTAACTCCACTTGGCCCAAAGTCCTGCAAAGGGTGGATGGTTACATGTGAAGAAATGATCTATTCATTTCTTTGGGCCAAGTGGAGTTATCTCATTACTCAGGAAAAGTCACAAAGTTGCATAAATTCAAGATTTGAATTAAGACAGACATGGTGTTTTTATGTAGAAATAGCAAGATAGTCTGAAAAAAATTCTTTTTTTATAAGCATAACCAATGGACACAAGACACTGGGGGGTAGGGGAGGCCAGGGGAAAGTCAAGGGCGGGAAAAAAGGAGACATATGTACTACTCTTTGTAATATTTTAAGCAATAAAACAAAATTTTAAAAAAAGAAATGATCTATTCATCCTCTAGAGAGGACAGGAGGACTGTTCGTCCACTGGCACCAGACCAAGCCCTCCTCCCTCGCTGACACACATGTTACATTTTATCTATGAGCTACCATTGGGCCCAGCAATGCCTCTTCTCGATATCTAACTGAAAAATTTGAAAACACTCATGAAGACATATGTATCCCTATGTTTATTGCAGCATTATTCACAATAGCCAAGACATGGAAACAGCCTAAGTATCTTTCAACCAATGATGGGATAAAGAATATGTGGTACATGTAAACAATGGAATACTACTCAGCCAAAAAAATTATTGCCATTTGTGACAACATGGATTAATGTGAGAGCATAGCTCTGAGTGAAATAAGTCAGACAGAAAAGGACACGAACCATATGATTTCATTCATATGTGGGCTCTAAAACAGAAAGTAACAAATGAACAAACAAAACAAACTCACTGACACAGATAATAGAAGGGTGGTTACCAGTGGGGGAGGAGGAGGATGAGAAGGGTAGAGGGGATATAACATGTGGTGACAAAATGAGACTAGACGTTAGGTGGTGAGCATTCCATAGAATATACAGATGATGTGTTATAAAATTGTATACCTGACACTTATATAATATTACTAACCAATGTTATCCCAATAAATTTAATTAAAAAACAAAAAGAGTTCCCAGAACCTGAAGTTCAGCTAAAATGAGCAATCTTAGCAGAGGAGAGCGTCTGAAAGCTCGCCTTCCAGCCACCCTGTGGCCTCTCTTTGCATACACTCTGTGGCATACAGAGCAGCCTACACGCGAGAACTTACACAATGGAAAAATGGAAACCGCACAGGTATGGTTCTCAGCCTATTTCAAAAACATAAAGCCATTTAAACAGGTCAGATAACCAGCTTCCTTAAACGTCCTAAAACAAACCTAGCATTACTCAGGTCTAATCACTTGGATGAGACAGTCAACCTCTATCTATGTTGTTTAATTTTCACAGGGAAGCGGAAATATTGTGAAACATTTGGTCTCGCTTTCATGTCTGCCCTTTGGTGTCATTCCGTGGCAGGTGCTAAGCATTTGGTGTGTGCTGGAAACTGGGCTGGTGTCAGGAATTGAGTGAAGAGATGTGGCCTGCACCCTCAAGTGCGACAGCCTAGCTGGGGAGATGAGAACAACACAGAGAGAATCCCTCTAGATTACAAGAGTGAATAAAGAGCTAGGGACAAACAGAGGGGGAGTCAGTGCACATCACAGGAACAGGGACATATGGACAGAAAAGGAGCAATGGGCATTCCAGGTCAGGAAAGCCATGGTGGTCACAGAGCCATGAATGTGCCAGCTGTGTCCAGGTGTGGCTGCAGCAGTTTACAAGGCACCCTGGTTCAACTCAGAGAAAGAGATGTCCCCTCCGGATAGATGTAACCACGTGGGAAGACTGCCTGTTGAGTGCAGTGAACCTCTAACCCAGAGCCCCGTCTTCAGGATGCTCTAGATACAGTGATGGTGAACCTTTTGAGCTCGGCGTGTCAGCAGTTTGAAAAACCCTAACTTAACTCTGGTGCCGTGTTACATATAGGAATTTTTTGATATTTGCAACCATAGTAAAGCAAAGATTTATATTTTTGATATTTATTTTATATATTTAAATGCCATTTAACACAGAAAAACCAACCAAAAAAATGAGTTCGCGTGTCACCTCTGACACGCGTGTCATAGGTTCGCCATCACTGCTCTAGAACAACGGAGCATTATGTACAGTAAGTCCTCACTGAACACTGTCCCCAACTTCTTAGAACTGGGTTGAAACAACATATAAAGAACCGTTTTTACTAGAGGCTCATTGATATAAACAAGAGTTACGTTCCTACAGCACCTCATCAACATTATAACGACACGACCTTGAACAAAATGGCATTATTCAGGGACCTGCTTTATGAGGAGTGATAAGACGTGGGGCGGGCTGCGAAGGTTGCAAAGAGTCTTTCACTCGAGGCTGAGGAGTCTGAACCAGACGGCAGGCAATGGGAAACCACTAAACTTCATCATTCAGAACAACCCCTTCAGAGGCACGTTTGTGGCAGGTAATTCTCTTGGCTACATGGGGAAGAGATTAGAACTGGAGGAAAATGAAGTAAGAAAGGCCAGTTAGTGACATCGCTACTATCCAGTTATGGGATGACCAAAGCTTAGATCAAGGCAGTAGATCCAGTGGTCCCCACTGAGTAGACAGGAAGGGGATAAGTAAAGGAAAAGAGGTTGCAATGGGGACAAAGTATAGATTTAGTGGGAAATGGAAGCTTGGTGGCTGTCATCAGAGTTCAAGATTCTGAAGGTGCTTTCATCCATTTGCTGAGTTCAAGATGGGGACCACTGAGGCTTGAATTTATGATTGGTCGCTTGTCTGCATGACAGCAAGGGGACACTGTAGTAAGATGATTACAGTTATGAACCAAAGTCTTCAGTGGATATTGGACAGTGACAGGAATATTGGACAATGAGGATCAATGAATGATAAGCACAATGGACAGGAAGAATTGTGGGAAATCCAGGCTTTGGAGAGACTTGGTACAAATCCCGTATGCCACACTGTGAGGGACAACAGACACAAATTTGATATTTCTGGGTGTCACCTCTCTAACCTGTAAAATGGGATTAATGATGTCTTTCTCAAAGGGTGACAGGAAGTAGCAGGAGGCCAACTATGGCCCCTGGGCCAGACCCAGTGGCTGTCAGTCATACTGGAATCCAGCTACACCCACTGGTTTATGTGTTGTCTATGGCTGTGTTCATCCTACAACAGCAGAGCTGAGTAGTTGCAACAGCGACCTTATGGCCCACAGAGCTGAAAATATTTACTATTTGGTTTACAGCAAACATTTGCCGACCTCTCTTATAAAGGGTCAATATGAAAATCCCAAATTCAACGGATGTCACACGGCAAACGCTCAATATTAATCCTTTCCCTCCTGCTCTTTGAGGAAGGTCATACCACTTATAGAAAGGAAAGGAAATGTGCCCCTTACTTCATGACTCAGAACTGCAGGGAACAACGTTCATTTTTTTTCCAGGTTGTGAAGGATACAGTCTCACTTGAAAAGAATTGATCTCAGAATTAGAAGACAGAGTAAGGACACTCTGATGATACTAGGAAGTTACATCTGCACCTCACAGAGGACTTTGAAAAACAGAAGCTAACTGAGCCTTGTGAAAAGCATCTGTTACTGGATTAGGTATCAATTAATCACAGTCTCCTCCCCCAGAGTCAAATTTCTGCTAAAAACAGAAGGCTCTGGGGGTAGTGACAACTATTATGAGAGATTGGAAAGCAAAACCAGTTTAATCGGCACAGCCAGAGCTCATGGATTAGGGGAGAATTTGGGATGAGTGAAGAACCAGATGTTTTCAAATGGAAAGGAAAAGTACTATTTGGATACTGGTTTGAGAGTCTAGAATAAAACAGTCTACCCACTCATAGATTCTAATGCTTTGGGATAAAGAAAAAAATGGTTGTTTATAAATTAAAGATAAAATAAAATTTGGATCTTTTAGGTTTATTTACCTTCTCTAGTTTGCACTCTTCATTACATTCAATTTCACGAAATTTTATTAAATAGATATCGTCTCATGAAAAGATTTATAACCAGGATAAACACAAATGTGAAATCCAGTTGGGGCCAAAGGAATTCAATGGGCAATCAATAGTTGCTCATGTACAGCATGGTGATGGGAGTTAGTAATACTGTAATGTATATTTAAAAGTTGCTAAGAGAATAGATCCTAAAAGTTCTCCAAATAAGAAAAAATGTTCTGTAACTATGTATGGTAATGCATACTAACTACACTTATTGTAGTGATCATTTTGCAATGTATACAGATATTGAATCATGATGTTGTACACCTGAAACGAATGGAAGGTTGTATGTCAGTTATACCTCAATAAAAATATAGTTGTTCAATGAAGTGTAACCAAAACATCCCCCCACCCCTCTGATGAGGATGGGACAGGAGCGCTGCATGTGAAGCAGGCAGTAGGACAGGGTTTCTTCTGCATCCACTGGAAGGGCTGATCCAGGTGAAGGAGCTGACAGCAGGTGTGGAGAGAAGAACAGGAGAAAGTGAGCCTCCTCAGACAGAGAGGGAAGCAGAAAAGAGCTTGAAGAAGTGATAAAAGCATTTTTTCATTTGGGCTGAGCTACGATGAGAAAGGCATTTTCAAAGTACCCACTGGTGTCCATATGGTGCCTTGAAGAGCCATTTCTGTACTAAAACTATCCCATGAGGCTGCCCCATCACAGCCAGGACAGAACGTCTGATAAACAGCAGAGCCTGTCATCTAACCTCCAGACTCAATCTTAGGTGTATGCAGGAGAGACCAGTTCATCAACGCCACGGCATATGCTGGATAACTTCACTAAGGTAAACACAGACCCAAAGCAATTTCTTCTATTGTATTATAACATTTCTTTCCTTAAGCACATATATTGTTCAAAAATAACAGAATGGTTTGCTACCCTTTAAGCCACCTCATGCATAATCTATATGCAAAACTTTGAAAAAAAGTATGTGTGATTAGCACTTTATAAACACTCCATGAAATTGAAAATATTTAAAGTAGCTCATGAGCTAGATATGAGTTTGAAAAATTAAGAACAGTGCTTACAACAGATTTCTACTTCAGATTTTAACATTACTCACAATGCAATTACTTTACTTATATAATGCAATTAATTTTCACACCTGCAGAATTCATTTAAGAAATATAATAAAATGTGCTAGTTTTTATTTACACAGCAAATATGTAATAGCGAATTCATGTTGTACTAGATTCTCGCCTACTATTTCATACCTTCTTTCATTCATTATAGTTCATTTCATCTGTGGCACAGCAAATTATCACCTTTTGAAAAACAACATTGCCTACCAATGTTTTTCTGCTAAACGAAAAAATGCATTGAAATAGAACAAGCTGCTCACCTTCAGGATATTACCCAGGGCCTCTTGCTAGACTCCCAAAATGGAAATTTATATCAATGAAATAATCCTAAATTATCACAGCACAAATCTGTTGCTATACTTCATAGATAGTGGCACTGAGTTATTTTTCAATTCACCCAAATTCTGGTTGAAACTACATGCTCGGACACCAATGTTCAAGTTAGGTAGCTCCACACAAACTGTTGCGAGAGATGATGTAAGTCTAAGAATTAAACTAAAAATTTGAATGTTTCATTTTAAAAATCACGGTGGGGGTGAGTGGGTGGGTGGAGAGAGATTAACCGAAGAACTTACATGCATATATGCACAACCCACGGACACAGACAACAGTGCGGTGGAGGCCTGGGGTGGGGTCAATGGGGGAGGAAGGGGGACATTTGTAATACTTTCAACAATAAAGAAAAATTTTAAAAATCTAATTTGAGGCATACCTTTGGTTGAGGATATAATTTAGATGACACCGGTTAGACACGGCACGTCAGTAGTCAAAGCTGCACTATATTAGCTATGTTAGTGATTGGAAGGCTGGGAGCTCTTTGAGTCATGTGCAAGCATCCTGACGTTGGTTTTGGAGCAAACCCATTCGGAGCTGTGCGGGTTACTTGGCTGTCCTTGGCATTGCTGTGGTGTAGGCTAGAGAAGCTATTTAAAGTGGCATTCAACACTTGTGATTGTGTCAGGAGTGACTCAACGAGACATAAGTAAAAGCATGAAATCCAGGGTGGCAATGACCTCTTAGCATTGAAACAAAACCCTGGGAGACGAATGAAAATGCTTCTTCCTGCTATTTTTGTAGCAGTGGAGCATTTTCCAGGGACTTCATGCCTGATCAACTTATCACAAGTTTATATTCTGAATGAGCTGTCTTATTTGGATGACAAAATTGCACTGAGCCTAAGTTACCAAATACAGTTGAAGTATATTGCTTTGTTGTGCTGGTCGGTTATTATAATATAGCATGCTCTAAATGGAGCAGTGTGTATGAGTAACATGCATCTCACACAGTGTGAATGAGTAACATGTATCTCTCTCTCTCTCTCTCTCTCTCACACACACACACACACACACACACACACACACACACACACACAGGAACAGAGTTAGTTCAAGTACCACTCAGTGAGGGCTGCTGCTACCTGGTTAGCCCCCTCACCAGACATGAAAACTTGACTACAAATACTATTAGTTCAGTGGTTCTCAACCTTGGCTGCACATTAGAATCACCTGGGAATCTTTTTAAAATCTTGATTTCTGGGCTTCATCCTCCGGAAATTCTGTTTCTTTGTTATGGGGTGGGGCCACAACATTAGTAACAAAGAAACAGAATTTCTGGAGGATGAGGCCCAGAAATCAGGATTTTAAAAAGATTCCCAGGTGATTCTAATGTGCAGCCAAGGTTGAGAACCACTGTTTTAGTGCCTCCTGGAAAAGTTTTAGATGGATGATAGCAAGCATCTTCCTCTTCTACTTTTCCATTACCTGTCTCTGTGCTGGCCACTACACTTCTCTCTTCCAACCGGTCCATGTCCAGCTTCTTTATTCTAGATCAGTTACCTCTGTGTATCAAGCTGACCTACCAATTAATTGCAAAGAAGTCTTGGTCCCTCGAATCCTTCAAAGTTCTGACTGTAAACTATGAAGTCATCTTCTACTTTGTTCCAGGAGGTATGGGGAAGGAGGAAGCTGGGTGAAGGGCTGAATGTTGCTGAGGCACAGGAAGTACAGCTTGCCTCCAATGTCCGCATGGGGAACATGCTGGCTGTCACAGCCTGGGTGCTCTATCCTTCTCTGTCCCTCTGCAGAGAAGGATTAGGATGAATGACCACCAGGCTGTTGGTGGGCAAGAATGATTTCCAGGCTGACTGCTACCTTAGAAAGCATCTCTCACTCAGTCTGGCTGGTGGGGCTCAGTGGTTGAGCGTCAACCCATGACCCAAGAGGTCACGGTTCAATTCCTGGTCAGGGCACATGCCAGGGTTTCAGGCTCACCCCAGGATGGGGTGTGCAGGAGGCAGCAGATCGATGATTCTCTCTCATCATTGATATTTCTCTCTCCCTCCCTCTCTTTCCTCTCTGAAATCAATAAAAAGTAAAGTAGTATCGTTAAAAGATTCTCTTACTATTAGCATTTCTAAATAGGATATTTTTAATGACGGATGTATCCTGAGAGTTTCACCAATCTCTACCGTACCATAAATCTCCCCTATAAAGAACAGGAACATTTAATGAAAGTTGGTATATGTGTCAATAAGGAGAAAAAACAAATTAGTTTAGGCTAACACCAGTGGGTAGCCAGCTAGGCTCACTCACTATCAAAGTCACTAACTCCTACAGATCAACCTTACATTAGCAGAATTCAGATTTATGCCTCAGCACATTACAGATTCTTGACTGTCAGGGAACTCCAGGGTTATTCTCAAATTCAGTGAAATCTCCAATGCTAAATCAATGCCAAAACAACAAAATCTGTTGTAATCCAAGGTGACTTTGTGAATTATTTATTAGCAACTGGAGTGGTTTTTTTTTTCCTGTATAATCATGTTTTGATTAAAAATTATTCCAGCAATTCTTTTAGAATCAACTTTCTAAATTATTTGGAAATGTCCTTCTTCATCAGAATGGTCATTTCACAAGGATTTACAAACTGAGTCTCCATGTTCAAAATGCCTGTTACCTGGGGTCAGTTAACAGTTTTCATTAAGGCCAGAGAGGCAAATTTTTCTAATACAAACATATCTTTTGTTTATGAATTTTAACTCAATTTTAAATTGTAAGATTGTTGTTTTTAATTAAAATTATTCAAAACATTTTTTTAGAAAATAAAGCATTCCCTCGTATTACTATGACAATTTAAGATATATTTCTTCTAGTTCTTGTTTTTGCTTTGAATTCTTTTACTGTCATTTTATTTGAATTATTAATGTAAATATTTTTAGTGAGTTGCCTCTTTTGGAACAAAGTGGAAGTGTAGAGAAATCAAAAATAAATGGAATAACCCAATATTATAATATTTAACATTCATTATTCAATATTTTATGTCATTTTTAATATTCAATAAAACTGGCTAATTTAACATTCCATAACAAACACTTTTGTATTGATAGGTTCTCTGGGAAGAGATTATTTCATTTAATTCTACATGACAAGTTTTTTCTGCAAAATATAAAAGCACTAGTAAAAAGAAAAAGATCAGTGACAGTCAAAATTGCATCTTCTCAAGTTCAGCTCCAATACAACTAACTGCTGTATTACTTGAACCACATCACAATGCTGGTAGTAGTAAGGGTGTCCTGATGCTCTCAAACATGTTGGGGGAAGTTAAGTAGTAACAATGTACATAAATCTGGATCAGGCAAGGAGGAGCCATCTCCCTGAATAATCAAAGCAGTTGCATGACTGTACTTTCATGCAATTATTAAGTGAAAATTTCAGGACAAAATTCCTCCACTCGCCCTAACCGGTTTGGCTCAGTGGACAGAGCGTCGGTCTGCACACTGAAGGGTCCCAGGTTCGAGTCTGGTCAAGGGCATGTACCTTGGTTGCGGGCACATCCCTAGTAGGGGGTGTGTGGAGGAAGCTGATTAATGTTTCTCTCTCATCGATGTTTCTAACTCTCTATCCTTCTCCCTTCCTCTCTGTAAAAAAATCAATAAAAAATGTATTAAAAAAAATTCCTCCACTCAACAACATAAATGTTTAATGGTCAATAATATTTGGAAGCTACTGAGATCAAGGCACACACACACCATGGGAATTTTCTTACAAACTGTTAGCATTTGGAAAGTATCTGTTTTCTTTCAAAAAAGGGGGGGAGAGTTAATGATAAGAACACTTAATCTAAAACATTATTCAAACCCTTGTAGAGTCTTCCAATGTAGAGTGTTAAATATTGTGACCATTCCTTCATAATACTGATGCCTACCTAAAATACATCATTCACTTTATCAAGTGTCTCACTCAAAATAAAGAAAACAAATCTGTTAATAACCCAAGCAGTGTACATGGATTTTCAAGAACAGAAAATGTCAATACTGCCAATGTCTCTGTTTTGTGATAACATTAGAGAATGTAGGTTTTTTATTACTTTGAAAATGATAATAACTTATTGAGATGAAAAATCCAACATGAAGGGAATGTGAATGTCTTCTTTTAATATTAATGGACACCAATGATTTTTTCAACACAGATGGAAAAATGGCTTGAAAATTAAGACCGTCCCTCTTCAAATGTAACCAAGAAGCAAAGAGGAAATGAAAAGTGCATGGTTCTTAGACAGTTTCTTTTTTCTTCTCTTCTTTTCAAAAAAATTCACATGCAAGGTGATCATATAGTTTATTGTTCAAAGTGGGACTCTTTCCAAGAGTGACAGGAGACACTGTGAATCATTAGTCTAGGACAAAAGGCATTGACCAGGAAAGCCACACCTTTGGCATCGCGCCTAAGAGGAAGTGCAAGGTGAGCTTTGCAAGACTCTTTCCTTGCCCTTCCCTCTCTGATCAAAGGAGGCCAAGTGGACAGAGTGGTGCAGTTTCAGGCAGCTTTTGGGGGAAATCAGAGAAGCACGGATCTAGAAATAGGATCACAGGAGCTAAGGAATAGTATGTTTGAGATATTTTAATCAAATCCCAATGTTTTCTATCTTATTTGTTTTATTTTTTATACCTAATTTATTTCAGGCTTTTAAACAGTTTATCTGCATAGATTATATATTTTAGAAAGGAGAAAAGAACGTATCTCCAAGCTGAATCTTCACAGACTGGCCCTTTAAGCTATGCCCTGTGAGCACCTGTGGACTATTTTGCCATGTTTCATGTTATGGGAAGAGCACAAACCACCTAACTGTACAGCTAGGATGCAGACAGGAAGGAGCAGCACAGGAGCAGCCTGACGGGCACTAACAAGGCCACCGCAAGCCCAGACAAGAACCCGAGCCACTGAGCACGAGGTGCCTCCATGTGGGGAGATGTCGGTGAGCGCTCACACTGCATCCGCTCATTTTCTGGAGCCCATGCCCGGTTCTAACGGCTACTGTTACTGCTTATCACTAAGAAAGTCTTCAGAAAGCCAAACTGGGCAGTGTTGTTGGCTTGACTGTGTGGTGTGTACATATGTACAACATGTGACAAATTCTGTTCTTGGACTAAAAGGAAATCACTTACGGCTCTGTTCCAATACCTTTCTTTTTTTCATTCAAAGCATTAGAAGAACTGACCCACACACTATAAATAGAATGTTATGCATTCTTTTCCCCTTGGTGAGCACACAGGAGTCCTTGTTTTATTTGGATTCATTTTCATTTTACTATTTCTGTGACCTGAAAGGCACACACTCTAATTTAGTTAGAAGAGGGAGTGTGGTCCTCAATGACTTACCACCAGCGGGACACCCAAGCGGGCACCTCCCCTGGGAGACTCACACCCACACGGCTGAGCTCTGGCTCTCCGGGAAGCGGGAGTTCCAGGGGCAGAGTCCTACCCCTGCCACCACTGGCTTCCCTCTTGATCTGAAGATGACTAAGGTCTCCGACCCTTGCCATGCCTGCTTCAGGTGCTGCGCTGGGCCACGTCGATGGTTGTGGCCATGAGGCTGTGTATGGAGGTAAGGAGCCAGAGGCAGGAAACACGGTCATCTCTCCCCCTTCCCCCCATTCCATGCAGTTTCCATAGAATGCTGCTGCCAAGGAAGTAAATTGATTCTTGTGGGGGAAGAGATCTTAGACATTCCAATAGTTTGTAGCCCTCCAAACTCCACCCTACCTGGCAAATATTATTCCTTAGTGTTTAGTCTTTCCCTTTAGGGAGAATTTAATTTAAATTTTCTTCTCAGGGGGCCATTAATGAAAAAAGATTGAGAAATAATTCTCTATCAATCATTTTCCCTCTCCTGAGCTAGGGAAGGGACAGGGAGGGGTGGAGGGACAAAAAATGGGGGGAAATGTAAGAAGATGAGGGAAGAGTCCTCAGGTAATAGTGGCAGCTGTGGATAAAGAGGGAAGTTGGGGAGAGGGAAGCAGATAATAAGGTGCCCCCACTCAGCCCTGGACCCTGGCCACCAGGGATGCTGGTGGCTCTCACTGTGCTGGTTCGGATGAACATGATGCCTCGGGAAGATTTTGCCTCATGTGGTGCTTATCCCATAAGAGCTGCTGACAGATGAGCTTCTTGGCCTGACGCTTGCGATGGGCCTCTTGGCTGGCATTGTCCCAAACACCATGTCCACCTACGTGTCTGGGTTCCTCACTGGATTGGCTTGAAGAACTGTTGGTTGACTTCCTGTGTTCTTGACCTTCTTCAGAGATGCAGAGTGAGGGTGCCAGTGACACTGCGGAGTCTAGCTCCTTTCAGCTAGCAGGCGGGCTGTGCCCTTCCTGGTGGCTCTCTCCTCACGGAGGCTGATAATACCGCATTTTAATGCCTGACATGCTTTCCAACACCTGGAGGCCTGATGTCTCGGTGGCAATATTTACAGACAAGCAGTTTCTGTGGTTCCTTTGGGAAGAGGCCAACATAAAGGGGAAAATGTGTCCGATCCAGAGGCTGACTAAATTGCCCCAGGCTGGAGGGACATACAGAGGCAAGTCAAATTCCAGCTCACTGCCCAGGAAACTGGCCGCCGGGTAAGCCCATCTCCTGCCCTTGCACGTTCCCAGGAAAGGCATCCCAGAGCCAGCAATGGCACGTCGTGGCAACCCTGCCATCTGTGCCAGCCCAGTGTAAACTCTGTGCATTACCTCTCCATGAGGGTGTACATACAGTACACACACACACACACACACACACACACTCCCAAGGACTGAAGATCCAAGTTTATCTATCACACAGAGATAAACTCCTGTCGCACTGCCAGACCATCCCAAACCATAGAAAATTATACACTAACAATTTCTATTAGCCCTGTCATTAATTTGTAAAAAATACAATTACATTCCATGGTATTTTGTGTATATGTAAAAATGTTATTTTGTTTAATGCAGTCATTTCAAATACACTGACCTTTCAACTCTGTTTTAGCATTTTTTTTTTAGTTACTAATATGCCACAAAGTTCAATCCATAGAGTGACATCAAGAAGCATGTTCTGTAAGAGCCAAATTGTTATTGTCAAAGATCACAGCCAAAGCCAGAGGATGACAGATCAATGGGCCCCGCAGTAACTTTGGGTATCACAGCGGACGCACACAGTGTGGCTGAAGAATTACTGCTTAATTGATTACTGAGTATTCATTCCATGTTAATGAATAGCTATTTTATCCTATTGTGGAATATTTGATAGAAAACATGACGTTTTTCCTTCTATGCTAGGGAACTGACAAGTACTCTCATAACTTTTATTCTTTATTACAGAGATATTATAGATAAATTATAAAATATAGACAAACCAAAAGAAAAATAAACAAATCTTTTCAAGGATATGAAATCCTTGTTTAAGCTAAAAGGATGTATTTTTAAGTTCTGGAGAGAAGGGAGCATCTTTCTGCCTGTGTATTTTAATGTCTGCAGTGCACAGAGAACATTCCATATATTTTCAACCGAATCACCAAACTGGATGAACAATAATTGAAAAGGCAAAGCAAACAATATTCTCTTCCAATCTTACCTCCTAAGCAAGTTAGGAAAATACAGAGATTACAAATATCCCAACACATGAGCTTCATAAGCATAAGATCCTGATGTGGCCATATTATTAATAGCAAGGGCTTCAGCCATGGGCAAATTACGGCCCGTTTGAAATGAATAAAACTAAAAAAAAAATACCGTACCCTTTTATGTAATGATGTTTACTTTGAATTTATATTAGTTCACACAAACACTCCATCCATGCTTTTGTTCCGGCCCTCAGGTCCAGTTTAAGAACCCATTGTGGCCCTCGAGTCAAAAAGTTTGCCCACCCCTGGGCTAGAGTATCATCCCACTGCAGCTTTAACAAAATAATTATTTCAATTGTTCCTAAGTTGTAAAAATACTATTCGTACAAACCTTGCATTAGCACCCCCACCACCAAGGATTATTCTGGAGAAATACCAAGTTATGGACTTGAGAAGAGTACAGGAAAAGGTAGTGGTTCAGAGAAGGCACCATACAGAGTTGTTTTCCAAAAGGTTCCAAGCCTCAGACAAATGAACAAAGCCTTCACTAAGTGCCATATAATCAAATGTAAAGAATTTCCACAATATTTCACCATTCAAACAGAGAGGAAAATGCAGACACTCAAACAAACAAACACAGACCCTTTATGAAAACTTAGTAAAGACTCTACTTAGGTTAGCAAAGATTTGCTTAGCTCGATTAATAATTTGGAAACATCTTTATTATTTATAACTGCATAAAAATTTTCAACCCAGTGGCCTTAGCTGCTGTGTGTAGTTTGAGAGTAAGTGTCTTCTCTGTGCGTACTTAATTTGAAGGAAGTTTAAGCAATCTAACTGATACACAGGGGCATATAATAATATATTGTAATAACCCATTATCAACATTACGTTCTTAGATATTAAGAGAAGGCTGCTGCTTCTAAAATTTGGAGATTTAATGAACTGCCCCATCTGGGAAAGAAAATTATTGACCCTATTCCATCTTTACTTAGAAATTCTTCAGAAAAAAAATGTGTATATTTAAAAAATTTTTCTATAGCAGTACTTAATTTTAGATATGTGTTAATAATGCTGTTATAAGCAAATAAACTGCATTAAACTTTCAAGTTTTCTTTGATTTAACTGCATATTTTCACATAATTGGCTAACTCCCTCTGGAACAGTTGGTGGAATGATGATTTATCCCTCAATTGCCTAAAGACTTGCAAGAATTAATTTAACACCCAAAATACTCCCTTAAATCCAGAGCTTATCTCATTCATCTTCAAAATTCACTCCATATTTTTAGGAGTAACTCAAATACATAACTAAACACTTTAAATTAGAAAGAGCAGTAACCTTTAAACCAAACCCCACAGATATAATACATCTATTTCTTTCTACCAGGGAAACAAATGATTCATAACAAACAAACCTTCCATTTGCCGCAAAACGCACATTTCCTCATTAGGTATGACAGAAATACAGTTTATTTCATTTAGTAAAGTAAAATGCCTTTAGAAGTCAACAAGACGCAAAACCAGACATGTCAAATGAGAAATTTTATGGTCATCTACTTCCATTGTTTATATGTCGCAGGTTATCATGTGAAATCCTAATTTCAGTCAAAGGGCGCATACAGAATATTATAGTTTTTATTCTTTACTGCTTATAAGAAAGGATAATTGAAGAAACTGTAAGTAATTTAAATAATTCATATGAGGACACACTTTTTTCTTTATTCCATATTCCATTTTCATACAAAATATCAATACTATATTTCTGCAGCTGAAGATGAGTCTTTTGACTTCTTACTCATAATTTATATTGCAATATAAAACTAAATATATGGGATAAAAACCAGTGTAAACCTCCAAATAAAATTAGATAAACAGAAGCACACAGTTGAATTAAATACTGACATTACTGGCAAAAACCAACAACACATTTACTCTGAGATTTGGATGTATGCAGGCACAGTGGAAACATGGATTTACCTTCATTTTTGGCAAACACTTTATGAGCTCTGAGATACCTCAGTTGTGGAAAGAATTCTACCCCAACAGTCAGAAACATCATTGTCAGAGTAGACTCACAAGGAGAGGTCAATGGGTACATCTGGACAGTGACTCGTGCCTTACACGGCTTAACAAGACAGACCTTAGACCATGGCCCATGTGAGGGGCCGCCAGCCCTCTGAGCTACACGTCCTTTCCTTCCCTGCCTTCTAGAGAACCAGGCCAGGAGGCACCTCCTCCATGCTCAAAGACAACACCTTGCCTTTCCTCAGGATGGGCCTGAAGACTCCCTGCCTGATGGATCTGAGCTAGTGATTTCTCCGCGACCTCCAAGACATCAACACACAGCGCAGGGCAACCAGACTCCTCCATTCTCTGTTGCCCAGACTGTTCAGACATAATAACATCTATGAAAGAGTAACGCCATTTGATGGCATTACACAGGCAGAATAATGCTACGTGACTAAATAAGATTTTGGAAAGAATTCCTCACCATCTCTGTAGCCATGTTTTGTTCTGCCTTCCCAAGACATTGTCAAGGAAGAAAACCACACCCTCTGGAATGTAGGCAGCACCTCCCCTGACCGCACACCGCGAAGCAACACCGCGCTTTCTTACCTTTGCAGCCACCGAGGAGTTGGGTTTCTCCAGCAAGTCCCACAGCTTCTTCCTTTTCTCGGGGCAGCAGGTGTTATCGAATTCTTCTCCCTCCCGCTCTCGCATGGTCTCTGCCTCACGCCTCAGTTCTTCATTCATTTGCTCTTTCTTTTGGTGATACCTGGCTTGGCAACAGGACTCCAGGTAGATCTCATCAATGCCCCAGTAATCTAGCTCCTGGCCGAAGGAGAGAGCACACATTTCTTCCATCATATGGAGTTTCCCTGTCCGGTAGAAATTCAAAATGGAAGTGAAGGCGCCTGGATGCCGATCAAAGAAGTACTCATTTTCGTTCAGGTTGTAGTCATCGCACACCTCCAGGAGGCTCTCGTGCGTGTTGCAGTCTCGCAGCTTCCCCAGGCGTGTCCTGGGCAGTCGGTCCAACGTTCTCCACAGGACCTCGTGGTTCAGGCCCCCCACATTGATTTTGACTCTCCGTGAACACGTTTTGCTCCGGACAATGTCCACAGGTTCTGGTGGAAGAGAGAGTGTTGACCTTGAAGTCTTCCTGTTTAACCCTGGGGGAGCCTTTTCTGCCATTTTGAACTGAACAGAGCCGTGGAGACAGAGTCTTCAACACAATGAGCCGTGGAAGATCAGCTAAAGTGACATCCCTGTGAGGCGGGCATTTCCGCGGCCACACTGGAAAAAAACCAACAACCATCTGGTTACTTGCACTTTTCCTAAAGCATGTTCCCTTCTATGGGATCACTCTGTTATTATGCACAACAAGGAGGTATCTTATTAATATTATGTATTTATGGGGATTTGAATCTTTGCTTTAAGATACAAGTCAGGAGAAGACAACAAATGTACTACACAAAAGAGGCTGTATATTCAAATTAATACACCTATAGGTGGGCAGCTCCCAGATCTGCACCAAAGACCTCTTGCTCAAGCTCCAGACTAAAATATCCATGTGCTGATCACCTCTTCCTAGATAAACCTTAAACTAAACCAACCATACCTCCAACTGGCCACACCAGTCCCTGTTCCTGCTCCACCTAGATTTAGGGCCCTCCGCACCCCCATGCCCAGCCACCCAAAATAGAACTCTGAAAAATCCTGATCAATCCATCCATCCACATCCAAATAAGTACTTGGTCTTACTTAACCAACTCTACCTCCTAAATATGCGTAAGCCCTCGCCACCATTACCCTTTGAACCATGATGCTGGTTCAAACCCTCAGCATCGCTTGCTGGCATTTTTACATCAGCCTCTTAACTGGATCCCAAACTCTGGTTTTGTCTACCTAAAGCCCATTGTCCACACAGTCACCAGAAAGACCCATTAAGATACAAGGTTGGCCTTGCCATGCTTTCAATCCTACAAAGGCTCACTGTTAATAGCAGTGCAAAGTCCAGTTAGCCCTTAGTCTAGTTAAACCTGGCCTACCTCTCCACCCTCACCTCTCATCTGTCCCTCATCACTATATTCCAGCCACCCCAGTGTGTATTCGGTCTTTCTTCATACTGTGTACTGGAAGAGCCTCCACTTTTCCCACTTCTTTTTGACTAACTGCTGCTTGCTCTTCCAGACTCAGCTCAGACATCACCTCCTCCAGAAACCCTCCATGATAACCCTCCTCTAGGAATTCTCTGTGAATGTCTCTTCTATTTCATCATACCACTGCAACAACGCCTTTCCCACAGGATGTTGGGTGCTCTTGAAGACAAAGACTATCTTCTCTGTTATTATGTCCTTATCACTGACCACAGTATCTATATATTGTGAGGGTTTTGTGAGGGTTTTATAAATGATAAATAATGAATCAATTCTTTGTTTTCAAGAATATGGCTGACAAAAGATCTAGTAGGGCTAATGTATATGGCCAGAAAACACCTAAATGAAATTATTAGGATCAGTTGCCAAAAAAGCAAAGTATCTATGCTTAGGTTTGTGTGGATATAGGATATCAGTGTACATGTGTATATGTCTGTGTGTATATTCTTTTTCTCCACATTCCTTTTCTCCTTGTACCAATCTGTAAGACATTGCTGCTCTAACATTCCTTCTTGCTGACCTAGTATTCTTTATTCTGATCTACAGAAGCAAGCCATCTTCTTATGTGATCTCCCCCTATAATGTTTTGCTGAGATTCACAGAACTTCAAGAAATTCATCCAAAACACCACTTTTAATGAAAACACCACGTTTCACACAGTAAATGGTTTATACTAGTGATTGTTAACCGTGTGCTGCAAGAATTTTTTAAACATGCAATACCTGACTATTTATTTAGTCAGGAACACTGACCTCTTTTTCCTTAGATTGTTAAATTAAAAAAAAAAATTACAACAGCCAATATGACAATAGTCATCCGGTGTGAATGAATCAAAATTACACCTTTTTTTCTGTCATAGCAGCAGAAACTACAATATCTTTTTTGGTGTGCAGCGGGATTTTAGTAATTAGTTTATGTGCCATGAGATGAAAAAGGTTGAAAATCGCTGGCTTACACCAAAGGGAACAGCTTTAGATTTAAGAGGTCCTTATAATTAAAACTCTCTTTTAAGATACACACCAATTTCTGCATGTCTCTGGTTTCTCCACTCCTATAAGTTAAAATTATTTCTCCATTTGGAAACCAAATCTCCTCTCAAATGAAAATAAGTCAAATTTATGAGAAAAATATAGTTGGACTACATAAGAAGTATTTCAAATATAGCCAATAAGCACACTTGAATTGAGAGTTTTTCACAGAAATATTTTAAGCATATACATTCACACTTCATCGCAGACAGAAAAGCCTATTTTTACAAAATAAAGAAGAGTTACAATCATTGAGCAACTTAAATTCTCTGAGCCTCAATTTAGAAAATGAGGATAATAGTATCTACTTTAGAGGCAATATTCTGACGATTAAATGAGAAAGTTTATGTGCTGTGTTCACCCCATGGAAGTATATCTGAGTAGAATAAGAAAATACATTCTCTCCTCAGTTTGGTTTCCAATTACTGAGAGAAAACTAAGATGAAAAGGTATACCAGTGTCTAGTAAATAAATGGCAGCATTAAATTTTTTTCCTTATGCATATGATCTGTCTTCTCAAGTGCATTATGAGCCTCTAAGGCCAAGAATTGTTATTCCCACCTTTTCTCTACTGAGCATTGTACCTACACGTAACAGACACCTCATAGCATGTATCTCCGATGCCACTGATCCCTATGTCCGAACCTTGTATTGAGGTGACAATGTACTATGTATACATAAAAACAAAATTGAGCAGCAATGGTAAGGTCAGGCAAAAATAATGAAAATATTAGAGATGAGGAAATTTCAGGGATGAATCTGAAAATCTCTCCTCCATTAAACAACTTGATTGTAAGTGCAGTAACATTTATGCAGATTATATGAACTGTCCATATGAATAATAAACAGGAAGGCTAATCCACTTTTGGCTACAAATAAACGTAAAATGAATGTACTCTCTCTGGAATATCACATCTCACACTGATGTGAAGAACATAAATGGTTTTTCAACTGATTATAATATCAGATGAGAGGTTTTCCAGAAAGAGCGAGAACAAATTCCAATGTGACATGAACATCTCACGTTGGTGGTCAAGGGCTTAGTGTGACTTTCTTTCTTGTAAAAGTCATCACTAAAAGCGTAAATGCTATGTCACGGTCACTGGTAGGTCACCCTTTGTCTTAAATAGTTTCACACTCATGACTTAGAGTGACTTTTCCTTTCTGTAGAGTGCGTGTCTCAAATAAGGAGAGGTCATAAGAGTTAAATTTCAAAATATCTTCTTTACTGATCAAGAACTTGCTATTATAAGAAATCCAGTGTTGATTACAAACCCCACAGTAAAAGACAGACTGAAATGCAATGCCCTTTCTTCAAAGCAAGGGGAGAGACACTCGGAGAGGGAGGATGTGGCCTGTCGATTTGATTTTCTGAAGATCTAAAGACGATGCGCTCTGATTGTTTCTGTGGCTAACATTTTTTGATTCTCCCTTGGCAGTACGCTCTGCCTGATACCTGATAAGAAGTGAGGGCTCAAAGGCACAAGTTCCTGAGCAGGTGAAGAGCTGTAAACAGCGCACAGCACCAGCCCTGATCAGCAATCTAAACTCACGGAGCCTTTCTGTCTCCCTGCCTGTCATTATCCTCCCTTCTCGCTCTTCCTCTGCGGTTTTTCTCTCCCGGCGTGCCCTATCTCTATCTCCCCACGCACTGCTTATCTTTCTTCCGTGCCTCTCCTTCTCTTCCTAGCCAGTTCCCTAGATCTTTCTATCCTCAGAGCCTCTTAACCAACCACAAAACCAAACTTTGTATTTTCAAACTTGTTCCTACCTCATAAAGTTCCCTAGATCCTTATGATGAAAACCTCCTGAGCTGAAAATGCCATGTCTCTCTCCAGAAGAGAGAAACATCTACACTGAGTTGTTTTTTATGAGATAACAAAAGGGGGCGCTGCTCTGAGGCCCAGGACCCCGGGTCCAGGTGGGCTGACCTGCATCTCTGTCTCCTTTACGAATGGACTTCCGTTTCCTCACCAGTTAAACAGTGGCATTCCCATGCCTACAATTCTTTGCTCTCCTATGACTCTGTGGCCTTTACCACCCTGTCCCTCCAATCACTATCCTCACTTAGGTAGACATGAGCGTCATAATATCTCCGAGTCCACAAGAACATCCTCTTACGTTTAGTTTCTGAAGCAAAGGAGGTTTTCATAATTTATTTCAAGAACTCTTTGCTACTTGTCAGGGCTTGAAACAGACTATCTTCCAAACATCATAAAGTTTCATTTATTTTACTTAGAGTTTAGTTGGTTTTCTCACTTTTCAGTTTTAGTCTATGTTCGTTGTTGGCATGCTAATTTTACTTCTAACAATGAATCGGTTGGTTCCTGCTCGGTTAGGGACCATGTCTTGCCACTCCTAAGAGCTTATAAAATTTATGTTTTTAATTTTAGTAATTAAACTGGATATGATGCTATGTTTTCTCACATATAGTGTTATAAGTGAAACCCCCTAAGAATTAATCATATAATTCAATGTAGCATATATAAGTATAATACAAAATATAATAATTCACTGTGTCACTGTTATGCAACCTTGTAGAATTTATATAAATAGTTATAAACAGAATGCACATTTATAATGTAAAGGGCAAAATCCCAGTTTGTTGATTTATTTCACCTCATTCGATCAATTAAAAGTCAAGCTTGCAACAGTCGGTGGACCCGTGCAAATGAAGTCAACATCCCTTCATTAGGCTGTTAGAGAGGAAAGTGACGCCTTAAACAATAAACAACAACAAACATTCTGATTTTGCACAGCTGCACCGTGCTCCTACCAGCAGTGTGGAATTATGCTGCCACCCATTCAGGGCCCAACCTGACAAAACACAACTTTCTGATCATGGCATGGTAATTACAGCCTGAGACTGCAGGTTTGAAGGGAGTGGGGTGCGGGGGGTACTGTAGTCTCAAAAATACTACCATTATGTCATATACTTGACACGTCCTTAGAGTGGCTAGGCAGGGTAAGTGTCCTAGAAAGATGAAAAGTGGGTCTTTCTAAAGATCCAAGGGATGCGTAACATTTTGTTTCTCTGTTGCTCCTACACGCCCAGCAGGCATTTGCAAACAGGCAGCTCGGAGACCTTTAAGTCTAAGTCACTCTGTGCACAGCTCTAAAGCATTTCTTACATGTTCATGTATGGTGTTAAACAGTAAACACATCCTTTTTTCCCTAACAGCTGTATCTGTTTCAGAGAGCCACAAAGATTTCTTGCAGTAAGGCACTCTAACTATTAGTTGGAAATATAATCAATCAATGCTTAAAAAAAAGACAAATTAGTACTCACCAAAATTTTAAGAAGTACCTCCAGAATTCACTAATGGAAAACCATAGAACTATAACAAGTGAAAAACAAAGCAAAATTATTTGAGAAAGATAGGTAGTGTTTTAAAGTAAGGCCTTGGAAACTTTCAGCTATCCTACAAAATTTAACAAACCTGCTGCATGACTTTAGAACAGGGCCCAGATAGTACTGTATGGTGCTTACCCGAGGGAAATGGGGGAGGTGGAAGAGGGTAAAGGAGGGATAAATGACTTGGGGTAGTGAACACGCAATACACTATACACATGATGCATTATAGAATTGTACATCTGAAACCTATATAATTTTATTAACCAATGTCACCCCAATATTTAATTAAAAATATTAATGAACTCCACACTGTTTATTGTTTTTTAATATGTCAATAACTAAAACACTGTCCTTGTCCTTTTTCTGCAATCAAAGTCTGCTAATATCAATCTGTTCCTTGATTTTAGCACAACTTTTACTCCTTAGTTTTTTAAAAAAAATCCAGGACTCTTATCCTTGATATAACCGATGCTTTTTTTAGATACACTCAAACAAAATCCTAAAAGCTTTGCTTTCAGTGGTCAGAGGAAGCGTTGTTGCAGTAAGAGGAGAAGAAGACAGTAAGTAGAATATGTAATATGAGTATCTTTCAATACCATAGATGCCTCCAAATAACCACATTATAAATAAACTATTTTCTTTAGACACATAATATGATTTTTATTCATCAGAATAGAGAACTATTTAAAGAATTCGATCCTCTATATGTGTTTGCTATAATTACTGAATTAAACACTCAGTTTGCCTTTAGAAAAATGACCTTTAAAAGACTTAGCTGACAAAAAAAAAAGTCCTTTCATACTCTGAAAAATATAATACTGACGTTATAAGGCACCTTAGACCTTTTCTAAACTACCAGGTATAGTTGTGGCTGGAAATTTTCAGTCTGTTTCAAAACACACTCAAAAAGGCGCAAACTTTTCTGTGAATGTTCAGCCATTCAGCTGGTGGAAGATTTTCTATTATGGAGTTTCAAGTGCCCTTTACGTTGGGACCCAAGAAGAGTTCTTTTAAATGTCTCCTTTTGGGAAAGTCTTCCCAGAGTCACAATGGAGCGAAGGGGATAAATAAAAATGAAAGGTGATGAGAAAAGTGAAAAAGGCAACCAAGAGAGAAACTGTTGGTGCCACTGAAATAGATGAGGTACAGGGCTGTCCACTCTGGAATCTATATATATAAAGAGCCAGGGGCCATAGCAACCGAATGGACGAATGAATGGGCGACCGAACAGGCTGAGTGGGGCAACAAGGCTGGCAGGGGGGTTAGTGATGGACGACCAAATGACCGAACAGCAGGCTGTGTGGGGCGACCAGGCCAGCAGGGGGGTTAGTGAGGGACGACCAAATGACCGAACAGCAGGCTGTGTGGGGCAACCAGGCCGACAGGGGAGGGGGCAGTGAGGGGCGACCAAGCCGGCGGGAGTGGCAGTTGGGAGTGACCAGGCCAGCAGTGGGGGCAGTTGGGGGTGACCAGTCTGGCAGAGGAGGGCAATGAGGGGCGACCAGGATGGTGGGGGGGGGGCAGTTGGAGGTGACCAGGTCAGCAGGGGGTGTAGTTAAGGGTGACCAGGCCAGCAGAGGGGGGCAGTGAGAAGCGACCAGGCCTGCAGGGGGGGCAGTAAGGGGTGACCAGGCTGGTGGTGGAGGGCAGTTAGGGGTGACCAGGCTGGCAGAGGGGGGCTGTTGGAGGTGACCAGGCCAGCGGGTGGGGGACAGTTGGGGGTGACCAGGTGGCAGGGGAGGGGCAGTTGGGGGTGACCAGGCAGGCAGGCAGAGGCAGTTAGGGGTTATCAGGTTGGCAGGGGGGCCAGTAGGGGTGATCAGGCAGGCAGGCAGGCAGGTGAGCAGTTAGGACCCAGAGGTCCCAGATTGTGAGAGGAATGTCCGACTGCCGGTTTAGGTCTAAATCGGCAGTTGGACATCCCCCAAGGGGTCCCAGATTGGGGGGGGTGCAGGTTGGGCTGAGGGGACCCCCCCCTCCCCAGTTTACGAATTTTTGTGCACTGGGCCTCTAGTGTTCTGATAAAAGAAGTCACAAGCTTCACTTGCTATCTGCTGTTCTATGTGGATACCACAGCCTTCTATTTGCATGCTTGACTTAAATTTCATATTCCTCTGGGGATCTTCTAGCATCAGTTAGATTAGGCCTCTATGAAACCAAGTAAAAAGTGTTCATGGAGTTTGGATAGGATTTGAACATTTTGATACGTTTCTTCAAATAAAATTAGATTTCAGATCCTGGAATGTTTAGTGGTAAGATGCTTGACAAGGGATGTTTCTCAGTTGGGCTCCATTTAACAGTAAAAATACACTTTCTAATTGAATTCTGTCTCCTCAATTCACCAGAATCAAACACATTATGGGCAATGTGGCTTTTTCAGCTCAAATACTGAGTCTGATTTGAGATTAGTTCCTATGACTTAAACATTACACCATGCTTTATATACCTCCGTGTGTGGAGACTAGAAGCAGAGAACATGGCAGAAGAGACTGGGATCTTATCTGGTCAATTTCCTTATTTACAGCTTTCAGAACTGAGCTCCAGTGAGGTCATGTGACTTGACTGACCTCTGGTACTTGCTTAACTTGAACGAGAACCAGATCTCTCGATGCCTATAGAAGTCTCTTTCCATTACACCCCATTTATTATCCTTGCTTTTTACCTTCTAGTCAAAATTTTTAAAAAGCTTTACTTTCTTGTCTATTCCTGCGTCAAAATATTGATTCCAACTATTCTAAGTTGAGATGTGTTATCTCCTATATGCTGTTTGTTTCTCTAAAGGGCAATGGCTGCAGGCAGGCACCTTGACCGGCTGGCTCTGAAGAGAGGTGCCCTTCACAGAATCGCTTTCATGACCTCTACTTCTCTATTCTAGTTTTTATGGCAGTTCCTTCTGCTCCTGACCCCTCCAGCCACTTCTGCACCCTGTGCCCCAGCACCTGCAGATCAGGGCTATTTCTTGCAGAAGACCCTCCCATGCTTCCTGCTCTCATGATAAAAACACCATTCAAAGACTGCAAGGTCTGTCCCTACTTATCTTTGAAGTTCTATCACATACCTTGCTCCCTCTCTCTAGCTCTCTTTCAGCTTTTTCTTTCTTTCCATGTGCGTAGGGAATCTGTACACCTTCTCTTTCCATCCCTCTTCATGTGTTGTTGTATAGCCTCCCGGTGTCCTTGATTATACAAAATTCCTCCTGTCTTAGGAACTTATATATGCCTGGCCGGTGTGACTCAGTGGTTCAACGGTGACCTATGAACCAGAAGGGCACAATTGATTCCAGATCAGGGGACATGCCCGGGTTGCAGGCTTGATGCCCAGTGTGGGGCATGCACGAGGCAGCCAACCAATGATTCTCTCTCACCATTGGTGTTTCTATCTCTCTCTCCCTCTCCCTTCCTCTCTGTAATCAATAAAGATATATTTTTTAAAAGAAGAACTTATATAGTATCAGATGCCTTTTACCTGGAGCACTTGTCACAACAGCAGTTTTATATTTTTGGAGATAAGTATTTTGATTATTTGATTAATATCTAATCTCCCCACTAGACTTTAAGTTTCTTGAAGGCACAGATCATATTTTATCTTATCATTTTAACCTGAGTGCCTGGTATATAGCAGACAATAGATATTGAATAAAACTATACCCATTTAACTCATATCTATTTCAACAATACATATTAGTTGAATAAAAAAGTAATTAAGATTTATATTTTATTTGAAAATCATTTTCCCCCTGTTCTACCTACCTCACATTACATGCCACTCCCCAAATCCAATATGACTTTCATGTATGAAATGCTCTTTTCCACAATCTCCATCTGATAAACTCTTACTGATTACTCAAGGTCAAGAACAAATATCTTGTCTAGGGAGCATTAATCTCTTCTGCCACAATAGGCTAGAAGTTTGTTCCACCTATTATAATATGCTTTTCTCATTGTAGCATAACTATTAGCTTAGAATTCTTCCATATTCATTCATTCCGAAAATATTTTTGAGGTCTTACTTTGCTAGAGGCAGAGTCTCTGACACCATGGAGCTTGCCTACTAGTGGAGGTAGCAGACATTCAACATACAAACACACAAGCAACTACGTATGATGTGACAAAAGCTACAATGGAGAAGAAGGAGGTGGATGTGAGATCTAACTGAAAACACCTCTTCACTGTGAGTTCTTGAAGGTGATGAACACATCTTGTCCATACTTGCATCTTTGATACACAAGTACTTAATAAATGTTTGTGGGTTACCCAAAAGAATGAGTGGTTGAAAGAATGAGTGTTTTGAATAATGAATTTCAAAGCACTATTATCCTTTTTTGTTGTTGTTGTTAAATGTTTTGGTTAACATAATCCAATGTCAGTTTATTGTGGTGACTTCCAATTTGCTTAGAAGTTTTGCTGGCCCTGATTTGCCTGGGTTTAAATAAAAGCGAGGTTTTCTGGAACTATGTAGGAAGAAGTGATAAATAAGACTCTAATAATTACTGCTGACCCAAAATGGAATATGCTGCTGCCAAAGAACACTACTGGGCCCAGGAATGTTCTAGCAGAACCCAGGTAACACCTGCCAGTAGGCTCAGAGGCAACTTCTCCTCTGTTGAGAGATTGACAAGATTGCCTCCAAAGTGCCTTCCCTCACTGGAATTTTAAGGTTCTATGAGATTTTGGTGTGAATGCTACCCATCCACACATTCCTTTGGAAAGATGATGACGAACAGGAGAAAGTTCAATTTTTATCAATTTCTTAAAATTTGACAGAAGTGAATTTTCTATTGCTCAGCTTCCATTCATTGTTAGGAAACACATTCAAGCCAGTGAAGCCAATATGATAGAATTTCTACCAACAAAGGAATAAAGTAAAATATAAGTATCAAAGTTAGTGAATCCAATTGCCATGTGAAGACTTTAAAAGAAAGGCAAACTTGAATCAAAGGAATGACCCTACAGTAATGGAAATACAAGAAAAGAAGTATTTGGGTTGGGAAAATAACAAAGTGAAGGGCAGCAATTTTTTCCTACGCATTCAAAACATAATATGTAAGCGGCCACATTTTCAGGCTCAAAGCAGATTGCTGCCAAAATTCACCCCAGGATGCTCAGCGTAGCCACATCCATGGGTACCTTTCCTGACTGAGCATATTCAAAATAATGTGTTCTGGACTCTAGTATGAAAAAAACAAAAAACAAAACAAAACACAGTTTCTAACAAATCAATGGGATCCTTCATTAATGGAACTAATTTTTAAAAATCAGAATGTGTATGCTTGATTTTTTTTTTTGGTGCATTAAGGACAAAAGGGAGGAGGTTCACTGAATAGAGACATCCATCTCCACATCACGTCCCTCATGAACAATGTTTTTCATCCACTCTGTCATCAGTGAGGATCATTAAACAACATTTTTTAAGCAGCCATCTGTGTGTGGCACTTTATAAATATTCCTCCCCTCGTCCCTGCCCCCTTCTCAAACTACCATGTGTCTCTGTTGGGTAAAATGCTTGGGGAGCCACAATGATAATAAATAATAAATGGTAAGAACATTAAGGCAGATGGATGAGATGACCTACTAGCATCTATGAATCTTAGGATATTAAATTTTACTGCTAATAATATAATTTAGCACAATTTGATAAGAAAATATCAAATCAAGCATTTGATGAGGAAAATGAGCTCATCATATTCTATCAACATTTTCTAAAATAAAAATGTGAAAATTAGGGACCACAGATGGGCTGACTGAAGCCCGAGTTCATGTTACTTGTACCAGATGATACAGTCTTGGAATAAATAATTTGAAAAACAGTGTGAAAGAATCATAAAAATTATGACCACAACAGTGAAATAGGCAATGTTACTTTGGACCAAGGGTGAAAATATTCAGAAATAAAGAACAGCTATTGTTTTCATTGAAAGAAGGAGCTTGGTTAAGGATGGAGACATTGTGGATGTTTTCCCCTTTTTTCAGTTCTTCTTTAATGTTGATATACTATTGTTTAGTTTTTTCTTCAAGGAAAGTACTCATTCTAGACTTAGAGATGGTGATGCCTGAAGCGCTCCTTTTCAGCTCTGCAAGCTTCCTGTAGGCAGGATCATCATAAAAGAGCATGTCAGTAAGACATGAGCCAGAGAAATGGGATCCAGATTTTCGATCTAGATTTTATTCCAGCTTAATATCAAAATGTCCATAAGTAGAAATTATAGTTCTTAGAAGGTAGGAAAATTCTTGGAGTTGTATCTAAAGGAGAGCCAAAGTTATGTTTTTTGTGTGTGAATTTGGTTAATAATATTCATTTTCACCATCTACCACATAATGAGTGATCAGTATAGCATACAGTGCTTATTACATTAAATCCTCATAATGAGAATTCTCATTAATTCCCAACCACCATGGGGTCAGTATTTTATCTTTGATTTACAGATAAAGAAACTGAGGTTCAGAAAGGTGAGTTCCTTGCTCAAGATAACACAACTAGCAAGTGCTGGTTCCAATCCAGAGTTACCTTAAAGAGCATGTTCTTAACCTCCTAATGCTGGGGATTTTCCTTGAATAGCAGGCTTCTAGATGCCTCAAATGATAAATAAATGGAAATACGGGACCAATATTGGGTGATCTTTTTAGCATGTTATAGAAGGAAAGAGTGGACCTCAATAATCCTGTGCCATTACATCTATCCCTTGATCTGAGTGGCTTACATAAAACACATTCAAGGTTCTAATTTTTTATGGATAAAGACATAAACAGGTTTGGCAACTGTTTCAGCAATTCTAAGTTTTTTAAAACTAACAAATTTTAGTATCTGACTTTCAAAAGTCATGCTATTAGTCTCAATACTGGAGATTTATAGTCAAGATAGATGCTTAACTCATATTTTTTTAAATGTTGCAAATATAAAATTCATAGTATTTGAAAGGACAACACTGGTAGATTCAAATGATCTTCCCAGGAACAAGAAACCACCTTTCTTGTTCCTAAACCCATGTTCTTCCCACTAGCCCTTGCCACCTCAGGGCACCAAAAATAAACATAAAATTAGAACGACGAAAGAGAAAAAAAGGTGGAGCAAGAGCAGTGGAATTACAGGTATCCCCTGCTTTCCGAAGGTTCGACTTGCAAGCTGCCAGAGCTCGGAACTGTGCTGCGAGCAGCTGTGCTTTATCTCAGTTTATTTTGTGCGTTTGTTAGAAAGATGTGTCCTAAGGCAATTGCTCTTCCACTTTATGCAGCTTCGGATTACAAAGGGTTTCATAGCAATGCCGTACTTTCAGATCTTAGGGGACACCTGTATTTCACATCCTGCTAACCCTATAAATACTGATGAGTTGAGTTTATTAATGATTCCCGACTGCACCACAATTTGTAGTTTCTACTATTCCAGTAAGGGCCAGAATGGAAAAAGACCATGAACTATAAATAACACATACTGATTTAGAGCCATTATTCCTTTTTTCATTCCCTCCCTTCCTTCTGAAACAATGCCTTTCTTGGCTATCATCATACACTGAGTGCACATGATACAAAATTGGGCACCGTAGCTCTTGCTCTCAAGGAAGCTACAGAAATACTACAAAGAATATAGAAATTTTTGGATTTGTGAACCTAAGTAGTGTTCTGATCTACACATGCTGATGTAAAGGAAGAGAGAAGTATAAAATAGCAGCAAATTAAGCAGATGTCTTAATCTGGGGGCCCTGTAGACCATAATCTTCATTTATGGGAACTACAACTTAGCGTTAGATAAGGTCTTAGGTAAACTAATGAATTAAGTGAATTAATGAATCAAATGAATTATTTCATTAATTCATTCAAATATATTTATTGAGCACCTACTACATATCAAGCACTAGGTTCCAGATGTTATAAAATGGCTGTAAAAAAATGGCTCCCTAGATGAGAGGTAACAGTTTTATAATTTTATATCATTATGTTAAATTTGTCTTATTAAATGTAAGATGGTAATGACAATGATGTCCACTCTCAGCTTTCACTGTGTAACAAAATTACAAAATGTGTTTTTAATGAATATTGCATACTGGTTATGTTTATCTGACTTTTGACTTGAAATTAAAATGGCTTAAATATCATGTAGAAAGTTTTTAAATCTAGTAATCCAAAAACACTTTAATCAGAAATCCATTTTATATCTAATTAAAGTACATTGCTGCTTATTTTCCTACTAACTCTTAAAAAGGTTAGCAGAACAAATTGCTCACTATGTATTCTGAAGATACCATAATTTAATAACCTAGAAAACTTAAACCAGATTTATTTTCCTGTTCTATAAATAAGGAAATTGAAGTAGCTGATTTTCCTAATTTCTAAGATTCTCAGATTATCTAATGATGTACTTAATTTTTCATGCTAAAATTCAGTCATGGGCATGCCATTGATCTTGAACGTTTCTTAAATTACAAAGCAATCATGGCAGACACACAAATTGTATGAACTGAGTAACCTGAGTCTTGGACTGTTCTATGGCATCGTGTTTTCCCCCGTTTTAATATGGAGTAGTTGGGTAATCCCTTGTGTTTCTAAACTGCTTGAGGTTGGTCTGAGAGAGCCTGTTTTAACTCCTACCCGAACATACAGCCTCAGAACAGTCTCATAGGGGAAAAGAATCAATCCTACACCAGACCCAAGAAATGATGACCCATCTCCAACTCTGTCTGAGAATCCTAAAATACTCTATAGGGAACTCACCAAAGCCCAACTCCAAGGAGGTATGATTAATACTTTTTAACAGTTTAAGAAAGGACGGGGGGTGGGGGGTATACACAAGCACATATACACATACATACAACTTAGGAAAGTTGTCCATTCTGTTTGAACATTTGATTTTTTTACCTGTAAAATGAAAGGAACACAGTAATAATCTCTAAAATCCCTACCTATTAAATTTATGTTGTCATGTGTTAGTTGCATAAATAATGTCTAAGAGTTTAGATTTGTATTGTCTAATATGGTACCCACTAGCTACATGGACCATTTAAATAAATTAAAATAAAATAAAATGGCTTCCTAGATTTTTTTAAAAATGGGGGAAAAACCTTACTATAATGCTCCGCTTCAGCTCTCTCTCTATATTACAAACTATGTTTATTATACTGGAAAGCAAGTATTTTGCTGGGCCTGAGTGAAACCAGACACCAAGTTTAATAAGGAGCTTTTTAATAGCTCCTAAGCTTTCTATGTGCACTCTTTCTACAAAGCCTAATGAAAATACTCTCCTTAGATTTGAAAAAACTAGGATTCCAAATTTAAAACGACATTTATCTCAAAAGTAAATTAAAATTTAATGATCATCTGATTAATAATTGTGATTTTATGAACTGGAGACATTTAGCATGAAAGCCCCAGGATGCATTTGTTCTAAGCCGTACAGACTAGGGAGAAAGACTAAAGATGAACCAGCTTCTTTCCGATGTTACTTTCCTGGTCTATTTCAGAATTTTGCCTTCTAAACAGCACTTTCTCCTTCTGGTGTTAGGTTACTGTATGGAAAGCCTTTCATTTGTGAAAATCAGGACAAGGAATTCAAGAGATCCTACCCAGGGGAACTTTCAAAGGCTTAAAAGCAACTATAATGTTACCTTGGTGATAACTATTAAAAACACACAATATAATACTTCACCGTACATTCTTTACATAAACACTGAAGTTATTATATCTGCTAAATCTCCAAAAATGTACCAGTCGGCATGTCAAGAGCTTTCATCATTTCAGAGATTTCTTTGTTTTTGCTCATGATCTGCAATGATAAAACAGCTTTTGTAAATAAGCACAAAAGAAAAGAAATCAATATGCATAAGAATAGGAACTTGGTAAAGGACACAGTGTTGGGTTTGTGTCATTTTAGAGGTTAGGAAGGAAACAATAATAGAGGAAGGAGAGAGAGAGAAGAGGAGAGGGACAAAAAAAAATAAAATAAAATCCTGTTTGGGAAAAGTGGGCGTGAGAAAGCATTTAAGGTCACATTACATAGATACTTGCAAAGATAATGTTCTCCACTTGTATAATGTTTTACATTTTGTACAGATCTCATAAAGAAAGAAATGCCTTCAATAAAGAATAATTCCTACGGATGGAAACAAGACATAGAACATTCAGATCTCTTCATAAGGATGTTCCTGGGAGATAGATACTCATCAGAGTCAAAGAAGGCCTTGGACTCCAGAGGGGGCTACACGTTTATGTATGGTTAATTGGTTGTAAACGGATATTTCTAGAATTTATACCATACTGCTGTGGAAATGGAGAGCTTCCGAAAGTAATTCATGCTAATAATAGTCCAGGCCTGTACTGTCTGGTATTGCAACCACTAGCCACAGATGGCTATTTGAATTTAAATCAAATTTAAAATTTAATTCCTCAGTCTCACAAGTCCAACAGCTTATGTGGCTACTGGCTACTGTATTGGGGAGCACAGACATAGAAAATTTCCATCATCACACCAAGTTCTAGTGGAAAGCACGGGTCTAGACAAACTTGCTGTGGAGTGGTGAGGCTGAATTCTATTCTGACACAGGGATATGGGAGGAACATTCTCTCGGGTGTGCTATGTTCTGCCTTGAATGTATCTCATCCCACCAGTTGCCTCCATTCTGACCTCTGCCTACAAACTCTGCTCCATCGCAGACTGTGGAAACATCCTGGCCCCTGTCTAGAAGAATGTCAAGAGTATGTGAGCATAAATGGCTCAGACCATGGCCTGGCACTCCAGCATCAGGGCAATTTGCTCTGGTCTCCCTCCACCCTGCCCCACCGGGCACCTGTTGTGGTAACTGCATTTCAGGTGCTGCATTGTGACCTAGAACCTGACTTGGGTCCCGGGCTCTGTCCATTCCTTCACTCACTGATTCCACAAATATACAATGAGCATCAGTTGTGGAGATGCTGTGGGTAACATAGAGAGTAAAAAGGACAGTCCCTGTCTTTACTGAGCTTACATTCTCACACAGGAAAATGACAGTAAATAAGCAAATACCCACAATTTATAGTTAGATTTGGGGTAAGTGCTGCAAGGGAGAATTCTGGGACTAGGGACAGAATAATGGAGAGACCCTCCCTGTTCTAGGTGCACTTGGCTACTAATGTTTGCTTTCAGAGAGATACAAGTCCTGTGAGGGTGAAGACCAATTTGGTTTAACCTGGACCAAGAAGGGTGCTTTACATATGACAGTGCTTAATAAATACAGTATTTTCATGTCTTTTAAGAAAAAAAAAACTGGCTACAACTTATAGTTAGTTGGACAATGTAAAAGAGAGCATTAAGTTCTCTTTGAGAAAGAACCACTGCTTTATTTTGGACCATAATGGACTGTTTGGCTATTATGGGTAAGTCCCCTTGTGGGCTTGCCCACCAAGTCCACTGGCACCTTGAAAAGGATACAAGAAAAATCCTAGCTGAAGGGATGTGAGGAAGAATCTAGAGGAAGAGCGGAGTCTACCACATGTCTGGATACCCAAGGAGATCCAGGCCAGTGAGCAAACCCCTATGGTGAGAAATGGCAAATACATTTCTAGGAGAAATGACATCTAACATTCAATTAGAATTCCCATCCTTTATCCCAAAGCTCCCCACCAGAGTTTGTTAGATATGAGAGCCACTAGTGATGTTCAGAGAATGAAGGAAGATGTGTGGTAGTCCCAGAAGTCTAGGTGGAAAGCCAAAGAGAAGACAGGAGTGAGGTGGGGGAGATGCCATCATGGTGTGGATTAATAAGCCAGTGAATGGAATCCAAACCTTTCCCCCTAATTTATTCTAGAGGAAGATGACTACGACAGGGATGGCTAATGTCTACCTAAATGCATGCTTCACCTTTGTGAGAGAAAGCTGTCACCGAGAAGCTCATGTTAAGCCAAGGATGACATTCCCCAGGCCCCCTGCATCACGGTGGGCATTTGACTAGTTTTCATCAGTGATATATAAGAAGTGTTGTCATCACGTCTGGGCCAGATGTTTAAGAAGTAGGTATGTCTTTCATTCCTTTTCTCCCCACACATATCCATATTTCTGTTTCTCGCTCTCTTCTCTCTCTGATATGCGAGTGAGAAATAGACTGCATTTTATGTTAAGCCACTAACATTTCAGTTTGTTTCAGCAGCCATCATCATCCTAACTTATTCTGAAAGTGATACCTTGAAGTGCTGACTTTACAAAAAACAGAAAAATGTGGTGTTGGCCATTGGCAAGGAAACGGATGTAGAAGACCATAGGCCTGGAAGCCCATTATGCCCTGGAAAAACTGCACTAACTTAGAGGGCAGAGCTATAGCTCTAGAGAAAAGTCTGGCAAAAGCCAGAATACTAATGTGTGATGGCTACTTCTACTGCCTATATTACGGTATTACGAGAAAATGGACAAGTTCAGGAAAAAGTTGCTACTTTGACAGCAGAAATAAGGGTGACTGGCTAAACTCTAGAAAGGCAAGACTATAAAGCTGAACAGTCCACTGCTTCTGGGACTCAATGGTGAGGAATGAAACTGCAAAAGGCTTTGAATAACAGATGTCCATTAAGACTTCCAAGGCGACAGAGTAACTCACCTTGAACTAAAGATTTGATTAATGAAGTTACCCTATAACCTAAGCCTGTTGTTTCCAGATGACCACAAAATAACACCTTGAGCCACGGGTGGTTGAGATATGAACAAAGAAATGAAGCAGGTTCAAAAATTATGAATAGTCGCCAGTTGTGTGGCTGACAGCAAATAGATAAGAAACCTACAAAGATTTTGAAAGAATTATATTGTCAAAGAAATTGGAGCCTGGTTTAAGAAAAAACAAAAAGAGCAGCGACTATAAAACAAACTCTGGGAGTCCAAATTTGGACCAGCAACGAACAGGTTGGGAAAGTTATGTGCCTCCCAAGACAGACATACTTCCCAATACCCACTTGGGATGTGGCTATGAGAATAATGGACAAAGAGGAAGCTCCCAGAGGGTGGCCAGGGCTACAAAGGTCAATGAACAAAGGGGTTCTTCCAAGATAGCAAAACCAGGGTTTAATAAAAAAACATCCCCCCCCCCCCCCCCCCACTGTTAGGGAGGAGATCTTCAGCAATGTCTAGTAGGATTTCTTCCAAGCTATGGGTCGACTGCTCTGTCCCCATTCTTCCCTTTCCCCAATGGGAAATATGAATGCAATTATTCTATTGTGTGATGGGAGGGAAATAATCTGCCTTTTAGTATAAAGGTGTCTATACAACAAGGGGCCATATCCAGAGTTAATGGGGGGCGATGGAATCAGGATCATCCATAGAACCTGAAATTGGGGAGGATGCTGTGACCAAGAGCAATTCAGATAGTCTCCTGGCATGAGGTTTTCCTACATGTGACCAGAGGGACTGGAGAATATGATACAAATAGCTGTTTAGCAACATTTTTCCTTCTCCTTCTGTGCTGTAGAAATGTTGTTGGGGAGTGGCTGCCCAGCCAGGGGCTACAGAGGCCCTCTTTGTATGTAGATGGAGCCATGAGGTTATCTCAGCAACAGAAAGCAAGGTGTGTCACTTCTGGATGTGCCTTCTCTATGCTCATTTCTTCCATGGCTGCCAGCTAGATGCAGAGAACTCCATGTCCTTAGTGTAGACAGAAAGAACCTGGGTCCCCGAATTACTTCACAGAACATACATATTGGACTCCCATCTGAGTAAAAACTAAACTTCCACTCTCTTAACCACTGAAACAAGGAGGTTTATTAGACAGGCTCCAGTTGCCTCAGCTAATACAACGACTTTGAAGAAGAAAGAGGGAGGCTTAAGTTGGCTATTATGACTCGTGTTGGGGCTGAAAGAGTTGGAGATACTTAGGTTACTTTTCCCATTGAAGGTCAGTCCTGGACCTTATGCCACCTGTGTTCCTCAACAGCCTCTCAGCTAGTGTCCTAGGTATTAGTCTTCTCGTATATTCCATCTTTCTCATGCTAGCTCAGAGACTGTCCCCCAATAACAGTGGACCATGTCACTCTATGTAAAATTGCAACTGACCCCCACTGCCTGTCCTACAGGATAAAATCCAAATGATTCAACATCACATACATCACCATTCACATTTGATCCCCAAACTTCTTCTTCTTTTTTTAAACATTTTTTTTATTGACTTCAGAGAGATGAAGGGAGAGGGAGAGAGAGATAGAAACAACAATGATGAGACAGAATCACTGATTGGCTGCCTCCTGCACGCCGTCCCCCCCCCCCCCCCCCCCCCCCCCGGGAATCAAGCCCACAACCTGGGCACATGCCCTGACTAGAAATCAATTCATGACCTCCTGGTTGATGGGTCAATATTCAATCACTGAGTCACACTGGCCAGGCCCCAACTTTCTTCTTCAGTCTGATCTCCCTTAACTTCTCTAAGTACCAGCCAAGCCCTTTTATGACACTGCTTTGCAAATGCTTTTCCCTCTGCCTAGACCAGCGATTCTCAAGCTGTGGGTTGCGACCCCTTTGGGGGTCGAACGACCCTTTCACAGGGGTCGCCTAAGATCATCGGAAAACACATATATAATTACATACTGTTTTTGTGATTAATCACTATGCTTTAATTATGTTCAATTTGTAACAATGAAATTGGGGGTCACCACAACATGAGGAACTGTATTAAAGGGTGGCGGCATTAGAAAGGTTGAGAATCACTGGGTTAGACTATCAGCCAGCCTGATGTTCCTAATGTTCAGTAACCTAAGTGGCTTACCTTTGCTGTTGTTTATTTTATTATTTAGTCAGCCTCTAAATTTATATTCTTACTAAAAACTTCAGAGTTCTGCTTTTTCAAAATAGCCCAATTATGCATTAGAATTGGACTGGCTTCCTTCAATGAGAGGATATACCGATAATTAGTGTTTGAATGGGATTAACACAGTCCTTTTGAGTGAGTTTTCTAAAGTTGTTAAGTATGTGGAAGGCAAGGGCCAGGAATGCAAGAAACTACAATGTGGGCAGAAATTCTGTATCCTCCGTAATTTTTATGCTTCTCATCAGACACATATGTAAATGAAAAAAATTATTACCTGTGACTAGCTCCTAACCTGTTGTACATAACATATTTTTCCATAGGAATATTCTAGGAATATAACTACCATACTTGGAGATTACCAAGATTTGCTCACCATTTCAGAAAGGCACATCACCAACAAAACACTGCTCATGATAACTGATTTACTAACACAGCACACACATCTGTTTACAATCAGCTGTCATGCTCAACAAATGTATTTACTTTGTCCTTGCAACAAAATGCTAAGTACACAAACGTGTCACCAATATTCAATTAAATGTTTTCTCTTAATTCCAAATTTACACATTTTAAGTAGCAAGCATCTGACTGCTTTATCTTTTAGTACAGTTATACCCAAACGTATTCATAGTGATATATCTACAATTTTCGTAAGCTGCTTTCTTTTCTTTCTTCTATTACTGGTAGAGAATTTATATTGATTTTTAAAACGTTACCTATGTAGATAGGTTATGTTATCTGCAAAGATCATTTCAGGAAAGTAAAAGGGATATTACAAAACAGTGTTTATAAAAAGGAGGCTTTGGGACTGACTGAGTAGAGAATCATGACCGAACACACCTAAGAACTCAAAGAAACCCTATTTTTTTTCTTATGGGATACAGCTGTTAGGCAACTACTCAGTTGAATTGCCTCTCTGCTCCTCCAATAGTATTTTCGACATGTTGTCATGATTTATTTGTCTACCCATGTAGGCTGTGATCTATGTCCCCGACACCTAGCTTAGGGCTTGGCACAGAGAAGGAGCTCAGCGGGTACCCTGAGGATGAAATAACAAATGAGAATCTTGAAGAGATATTCAGTCCCTGGCTCTTGCGCTAGAACTCTGAATCAATTATTCAACATTCTCCCTATACCAATATTATAAAGCTGTCTTCATTCTGCCTGATGTCAGAGACAGTTATGTCCTCCCTGTGGTCACCTCTGTACCCCACATAGAAAAAGCAGGTAATAAGTATTATTTAAATCTAATTATTCCCTAGGAATATTGCTATACATAATGGTCATATTTTCAGTATTTAACTATGTAACAGTTCTATACTTCAGATATATTATTGATTAAAGGGGCATTTGTGGATTGGTCTGGTGACCTAACCATCATTTAAAGTACTGTTTCTATAAATGTACTACAAGTTCCAAAAGAACAAACTTGTAAAGTCAACTTTTATGCTGCAAGCAAAGTGTAGGTTGTGTGTGAGTTGTCTATATAATGTGACTGAGCCTATGTGGCCTACTAAATAGTAGCTGTGAGGAAAATAAAAATGTCATCTATCATGAGGATGTATCTAAATATTTGAATGTATGGCATTCTGCAGATATTTGGTCTTTTTACCTTCTAAATTTAATCCAGGTGGCATTTTTTTTCATATAAAAAGCAGCAGTAGCTATTTATAAAGAACTTGGATTTCAAATATTAAATTTTTCTTGATGAAAATCTCAATAATTATTTGATTTATGCTTACATGATTTTATTATAGTTATTTGTCATTTAATAAAATAAATGCATTTTAGACAATATACTAGGAAGTAATTCTATTAAGTGACTATTCCAATTGCCATGAATATATTGGGGATAAAATTTACAGAGGAATAAATGGGGACATGGTAAAAGGAAATTCTATTGTAAAACTAATAATTTTCTTCTTACATATGAGCATATAATTCTACAAATAATAAATCTGAAAAATGTTATAATACTATGTTTTATTCAAACTAAGTCACATAATTTTTAAAGATTTTAAAATGAAAATACGGCAAATTAGCATTAGACACTGATTAGTCAGATCATTTGTCTCAGCCAACCTTTTTCTCTTTTAAAATATATTTTTATTGATTTCAGAGGTAGAGAGAGAGAGAGATCAATGATGAGAGAGAATCTTTGATCAGCTGCTTCCTGAATGCCCTCTACTGGGGATAGAGCTCGAAACCCGGGCATGTGCCCTGACCAGGAATCGAACCATGATCTCCTGGTTCATAGGTCAATGCTCAACCACTGAGCCATGTGGGGCAGGCTCAGCCATCCTTGCTCTGTGGTCACTGTAAAGGCAGTACTTACTAATATTTTAGCATTCTGATAAAAGTCCACTCATCTTTTAAAAATCAGTCTCTAATTAAACTACCTTCTTATTTCTAAATAATGTTAAAAATTTGGGGTTTTTTCCATTTAAAATAAAGTTTCTACTTTTGATGTTTTCCAAGTATCCCCTGTAATAATAACTATGTTATCTTTCAATAGGTAGAGCTCCAACTAAATCTACAAGCTGCACACATCTTTTCTTATCCTGCCTGAGATCACACTTGTTAATACTTCTCAATATCAGAGTGGTGAAGTGGAGCCAGAATACCTGAATGTGAGTTCCATTTATTTCGTATGTGACTTTAGACAAGAAAAAAATCGTTGTACTTTAATTTTCATACCTATATAATAAAGAGTATTAGTAACAACTGCCTCATAGGTGATTGTGAGAATTAAAATATTTAATATTTGTAAATATTTAAAACATCTCCTGGCTCAAGTATTTGCTATAATAATAAAAATAAATTAATTCTGATTATATATAAATATGATAATTATTCAAATATAGCCCAGGCCAGTGTGTCTCAGTGGTTAGAGTGTGGGCCCACACACTGAAGAGTCATGGGTTCAATTCCCAGTCAAGGGCATGTACCTGGGTTGCAGGTTCGATTATATAACATAAATATTTATAATGTTTTAATTTAATTTAAAATTTAAAATTAATTATTTTAATTAGTTACTATTATTGTTTTCTAATCATTTCCAATGCACAGACTGTGGTGAATTTTCATGATTCTCTTCATGAATCTGCCTTTATTAATTTACTAAGTATGAAATTGTTAAGTGCACTTCTGTATGCAAGAGATCCCATATTTAACATGAGTCTAAATAGTTATTCAAGTTTTACTCTCTATACTGTAAAAAATCCTTGAGGGGCAGTGACTGTGTTTTCTACCTGTTTCACAACTGTTACAGTCTAATCAAGCACTCTTCTCTTTATATATACTAATGAGTGATAAAGGAATCAATGAATGAGTGGATACATGACATTAAGTCAGACAGTATAGAGAGGTACAATTCAGCCTATAGGAACAGGCACTTTTCCCTTACAAAAAAGGCCTCACACACTTGACCTTCTGCCTAACAACCTGGGCTTGCAGTAACAAGTTGGTGGGAATATATATTTAAGAAGCACAAGGAGGAAATAAGCAATGAACAAGAATGGGCTACAGATATCAAGATACTTGTAGTACCTGACTAAAAATCTGAAGACTGTGCTGCTCTGTGAAGTTGGTTTTATCATTTTGGGAGTAGCAAAGCTATAAACTCTTATAAAGTACTCTGAACTTAAGAAAAATTACATACAAAACATTTGTACTCTCCACTCCTCTGAAGCCCGTGTGAAAATAATAGAGGCATCATGTATGCAAAACCCACCTCACAAACAAAGCAAATCTCAAATAGTATTTCATTTTGAAGCAAATTAAATGTCTTAACCTTATATATTTACCATCAAATGTACATGAGAAGATGTCCTGTCAACTTTAAGGATGTTCTTTAGGAATCAGTCTCTAAGGGGTTGCAGATTTCAAGGAACTACTTATTCTTTACAATTTATCAAGAAAATAACGCATTAGGTCAAAATAAAACATCTTATAAGTTTCCTACATTTTTATCAGTAATTTGGTCCATTTTAATAATATATATACATGCAGACCAGTCCCTAGAATACCATTTCAAAATATCAGATATAAATTCAAGAAAAAAAATACATTTTCAATGTTCAACCAAGATTTCCCACAGATATGCAGGCAGTATGCAAAAAACCTGGACAGATATGCTTTTAAATGGCCAGCAAATGTGACTGAACGCATAACCTGTTATTTTGTTTTTGTAGCAATCTAATTTTCTTACCATACTGGAAATTAGAATTCTGAATTCATATTCACAGGTGCTCCAAGGTATCAACAAGGAAACTTTAAAAGCCAAACAGAAAGGTAATCATTTTCACTAACCCTGTCTGAATATTCAGTAAACATGCATGCTTGAAAAGGTGAACTGGGGGATTTGGAGAAACTTGAAATTGGAAATCATTTCAACTGATGCCTGGTACGATACTATCTGAAAAAACAGGAGAAAAATAAAAGAGACACTAGCATTTTCACAGTGGCAGGCAGTGGAGTTATTTTCTGGAGCCACAGTGTGTGTGTGTGTGAGGGAGATCTCGGAACACCGATGTGGAGAGAGTAAGGTGAAGGTGAAAAGGAGGAAGAAGCAAAGACAACTGCCAAGCGAGCCACTCCTTTCTCCAGGAGTCTGAGTAGAGCCAGGAAAGGAAAAAGAGGGCATGAGACAAGGTTCTACTGGTGATGAACAACTGGTCTGAACCTGACTGTCAGAGGGAGGGGGTCATAGTATCTACTTTGTGGAAGCACATTAACTCCTTTAGGTGAAGAGAATAATTTTCATTCAGTGGGGAAAAAAGTTACTTATGCATTGGACCCTCAAATTTTCAGAAAATCCATAGAACCTTACAAATAAGCACATCATATGGGCCCTACATCAAAAACCACCACCTCTAGCAGCAATTAAATACATATACACATTTCTAATATGCCAAATTACTGAACTGTTTAAGTTTGGGTTAATTTAAGAACCAAGAACTCACTAATCTAGATGTCTGTAGATCTTATTCACGTATTACAAGCTTTGGACAACTTTACATTTGTTGACTCACATACACACATACACATACACACCCCCTCTAAAGAGTGAAATATATAAAGTAAAACTTTATTTTATACAGTAGAATTTTTAAAATATTACCCTCTTTTTCAAAATCTTTCCTCTAAGTTACTCAGTACTGACAAGTTAGACTTTAGATCTTTGACTGGAATTTACCTTTCTCTTGTCCTATGAAATGCAATATCTCCACTGATGTTTATTGTCCCACACAACACTACATGTTTAAAAACAACTAATTCTTGCTTTTCCTTTGAGCTGAGCTTGAAAAATCATATGCCCAACAAAATCCAAAAACCAATCACTGCAAAAACAGAAATGTGAAATGCTACTTAAGAATTGACATTATTGCATAACTTGATTAGAAGGAATGTTGAACCTGCGTGATATTAACCCCGTGTACATCTCTGCACCCTACATTTTCCAGTGTAATCTTGTATCTATTACTGTATCACTTGTGCAGCCATAAAGGATGCATACTGCACACTGACAAGTTTTATGAATGAATACACAAAAAACGCTCATAATTCGAGAAAATGGATGGCAGGATATTGTTTGGAAAATGGTCATTAAGCACTGGAAGCAAATGATGAGGCAAATGGTTGGTGTCTTTGGTTCCATTCAGGGCAACTGTATTCCCCAACCCCCAGCCCAGGGTGTTGGAAACAGCCTTGGGGCTCTTCCCTTAGAGACTTAGAGACTCCTTCTCCCTCCCTGGAACCTGCTACAGAACGAAGACCTCGCAGCGCCTGAAGAATAACATGCACGCACTGCTTCTGTGTGCTGAGGGCTGTTGATAAATCAGAGACATCACACTCCCTAAATCCGGCCCCACAAGTGTGTGCATGTGAGTGTGGCATTTACCAACAAATGAACAGAAGGCAGCAGAGCTCATCTCCTAGAAATAACATTTCCTACCCCTTCCCAGGCAGGCTGCTCGGAGGCTTTTCGGGGGGCTAAGACTTGAGCGCCTTCCCCTCAGCTTTGTGTGTAAGTCCGCTGGGCGCCATATGGCAGTTTCCAATTCCTTTCGTCTGGCGAGGCTGCCCACGATGGTTCTTTATTAAAGGAAGAACCCTTCGGGGAGCAGCAATCCCCCTACCCACCCACCCCAACTTACCTAGCTCCCGGAGACCTGTTCAGCCGGCACCACAAAGGGCTGTGGGATTCCCCGTTCCCTCCGGGGCTCCGCTCCCGGTGACGATCTCCTTCGCCAATGATGTGTCTCTGGAAATCCCCCTCCCCTCCGCCGAGAGGAGGGTCTCCCCGGCTGGCTGGCTGGAGCTCCCGGCGTGGCGTCTTCCCTCCTCTCTTTACATCCCTGACTCTGGTTCACGGTCTCCACTAGGAAGGCTCTAAGGAGAGACGGCGGGAGGAAGCTAAGGAATCCTTAAAAAGAAGAATAATCTTCATCGATCTTCACCCACTTCCCCACGCGGGTCCCCATCCCCCTGCAGCCGCCGCCGCCCGGCAGGAGAGCTGGGATCGCACGGGAAAAATCGAGCGGCGCTGAGCTCGTCCAGCCACCCGGGAGTTACAGCTCACTGGGGGCCCGCGGCGCAGCGGCGGCCGGCGGGGGCGGAGGGTGGTGGGTGCCTGGTGGGTGTGTGTCTGTGGCGGAGCCCGGGGAGAGGCTAGGCGCGGGAGGCGAGGCGGGGCGCTCGGGGGCGCCGGCCCGGCGCGCACACCCGCCCGCCGCCACCCCACCTCGCGTTCCGCCTCCTCCCGCGCTCCGCGCACCCCCGAGAAGGAGCGGCCGCCGCCTTCCCCTCCTCCTGGGGTCTCTCGGCTCTCGGGATGAGCAGCGGGCCCAGGTGACGGGGCTGCGCGGCCGGCCGGACACCGCCGGGGACGCCCGGGCTCGGCCTGGCCGCGCGGGAGCCGTGCGCTGGACCGGGGACAGCGCCTCCGAGCCCGGGGCGCGGCCGACGCGGGCACCGCCCACACCTCGGCGGCGCCACCCTCTCCTCCTGCGCGCCCGCCGCTCCCGCAGCCCAGGCCCGACTCCACACCCACCTGCTTCCCCGGTGGCTCTCCCTCTGGCGGTGCTGGAGGGTCCGCAGCCCGCGGAGGCCGGGAAAGCCCGGGACGCCCCGCCGAGACGCGCTCGGGCGCCTTTGCGGGATTCCCGGGGCCCTTCTGCTTCCCGCGGTGGGCTCCCCCGCGCCAGCCCCTGCGCGACCCGGACCCGGGGCCCGCTGCTGGACTCGGGAACTGGGGCGAGGAGAGGTCTCTCCTGAGTGACGGGCCCGGAGGCTTCCCCTGCAGGGAGGCTAGGAACGCCGAGAGGACCTGACTTTCCTCGGAGCAACTGGAGCTCTGCTCGGGGGCGTAGCCAGCCCCAGGAACCCCGCTTTCCGGGGTCTGTGGGAAAAGCCGAGTTGGTGGCAGCCTTAACTCTCGCTTCCCACAGGGGCGCTATTTATACTCAGGCTTTCTTGGATTTGCCCGCTCTCCCCGCCACCTGGAAAACTGTGCCAAGTTCCTCCCTGGCGCGACCTTAGGTGGACACCCAGACCTTTCCCTACCTCCAGGGCGCGCGCATAAAGACGGGAGGAACTTGAATAATGTCATTGGCTTTCCAGGTTTCTGACCCCTATGCCCCCTAACAGGTACGAGGTAGAGACAGACTTCACAGCTAATTACAGGGCTTTCGGGGAAACAATGTTAACTTGAAATACCCTTTTAAAAAGAACGTGAACCATGGCAGTGTATTTAAAGCTGGGGCGCCAAGGAAGGTGGCTGTTGAAGAAGGTGCAAATACACTCAGTTTTAAATATGTCTTATTTAATCCTTGCTTCTGTTTCGGCCCTGATATGCCCTGGGAAGCACTATATGGAGGGTCCTCACACGAAGGCTTCCCGCACCTCCCATGGGCCTTACCTTGTGCTGGGTGGTTTTTTCAGGTGCCAGAGTTGGGTGGGATGTTTAGTATAGATGCCATGGGCCTCCGTGGCCCAGGACCTGTCTGGGTTCTCTTCTCTCCTTGAGGCTTCTCCAGTTTGAACACTGGGAAGAGGAAGAGTACTCCCAGATTCCCAGACCTTTATCACCCCCACCCCCTGACCTGTTTCCAAGCTTCAGCTCCACCATTCCAGGAACCTGCGGGATGTCCACTCCTGCAACTCCAGTCTTTCCACCCTCCCATACGTTCCAGTTCCACCTACTTCCTGCAGATTACTCTCCCCCAACCACAACCCTGACCATATCATTTCTGTTCACAAATGTTCTCCAGCTTCCCATTCCCTACCAATGGCGCCTGCACACTTCTATGCCACTGCACGTGGCAGGTGCACGCGGCAGGTACACGTGGCAGGTGCACGCGGCAGGTGCAAACTCACCCCACCCTGTGACCCCTCCCCTTTGACCTCCATAGCACATGTGGGAACTATCTTTTAAAGGACCTACCACCTTCTGCTTCCTACAGAATATATTATCTTCCTTTGTGCATGTCTTAGGGCTTTAAATAAATTCCTCCAGGGTGGATTCCACATCACTTTGTTTACATTACGTACATTTAACTCAAAGACACATGTGTAGGAGGTACCTATTCATTCAACAAACTTTTCTCAGCACTCAATATTTACTAAATGAATGGAACTTACAAAATAGTTTAAGCCTAGAAAGAATACTTAAGATTAATTTCAGGTGTGCCTAAATTTAAGTGATATGATCTTTCATAAATTTTGCATGTCGTGAAAATCCCCTCTCTTATACTAGCCCTACATCAACATTACTGATCACCTTATTGAGAATTTAATTATTTGACAAGTATATTTAAAAAATTTTCCCCTTAAATTTCCATTAGAGTTTAAAAATCTGAATCCATTTTTCTATGAAGTAGACATTAGGAAAAAGAGCAAATTAACTATTGGCTAAAAGACATTGCTGTTATCTCCAGATCTGGAGGTGGAGTGTTAGGAGATTATCCTTAACACCTGTGTGGATCTGTAAGCATGCAATGATATGGAACAAGTCTTGGGAAATAAATCTAATTCCATTTACTAAGTTACTTATAGCACAAATGGGTTATGGAGAATAACCCTTAGTATACAGATTGTTTGGAATAGCTAAGTTCCCCATATGCACAGCTTGAATTCCGGATGGCTTCAAAGACTCTTGTGTTGATTATCAGCATGTGGTTCCATTGCCTTCGTATATATAATTTTGTATTTTTCAGTTCTCTAAAGGAAAAATTAAAATGATCTAGCTGAAAAGACAGACATATTTTCACTCTGTTAAGCCATCTTTTTAAAAAACCTTTATTGGTATTTATAGAAATGTTCCTTTTGCTTGTATTTCAATTTCCCAGATCTGCTTTTAGATTTGATGAAATTGTATTAATCATAAAGGGGAGAAATGTCTGTTTAGTATATCAAAATGTTTCACTCATAACACTTGGTAAAATACATAAATTTACTATGTTTAACCTGAGATACGCTTATGCACATCAGTTGATACAATTCAGATGAAGAATGTGTTTCCTCATGCATCACAATGCCGCTATATTGGAACATATATGTATATACATATACAACATCAAACATAATGGGTTTGGGGAATTTTTTGTTGAGTAAAGTATTTGAAAAATATTTAATACAATCTGAATAACATCATTACTGACTATGCTTACATTTTTCAGGTTGGAATTTTCAGGGGCAAATTGACTTGCAGAGAGAGCCTGTATAGCTTAAAACAAGGTAGGGAAGGCAAGAGAGTGAACATATTTTAAGTGTTAAAAGCATAAGGGTAGCCCTAGCCAGTTTGGCTCAGTGGACAGAGCGTCGACCTGCAGACTGAAGGGTTCAGGGTTCAATTCCAGTCAAGGGCACATACCTCAGTTGCATGTTCCTCCTGGCCTGGGCCCTGGTTGGGGCACTTGCAGGAGGCAACCAATCGATGTGTTTCTCTTACGTCAATATTTCTGTCTTTCCCTCTCTCTTCCACTCTCTCTCTAAAAATCAATGGGAAAATATCATCGGGTGAGGAATGAAAAAAAAAGCAGAAGGGGAAGAATTTGCAAGTTTTGGGTGACTAAAATATTATAGTAGGATTGAATGTTTTTAAAAGTCAGATGGAAAGAAGGATGTGGCATATTAAGTACAACCACACAAAAACAAAAGCCAGTCCTAAAAGGATTATTAAGAATGACTGGAGGGCACCGGTGGGAAAGGGGAGCTGGGAGTGTCTGTGGATGGGAGGTGGCAGGGTTTCCCACTAGCGAAGGTGGAAGGCACAGGCATCATCGGTTGAGTGTGTTTCTTGAGTAGCTAAGCAGCTGAGCAGCCAACTCCTGCCATTCAGAGCCTCAGAGCTGGGACCTGTCACCACGGCAGGACCCGCAGCAAGGGCACGAATCTCCTTGACAAGCTGGCCTAGCATGAGCCAGACTGAGCGAGGTCCCAGTCAAGGAGCTGGCTGCAGTCCATCCCAAAGGCCACCATCCTGGATCTGTCCTGCCATAAATTGACTGCCATGGCATTTCTGTGGTCTTGCATGCCGGGTGCAACTGAACCATAGGAAGGACAAAATGCAGCAACTATGAAACGTTGGCCATCTGGTCAACCTCTAGCACCTGGATGTCCTCAACAACAGGTGGGTCATCCTGCCTGGCAGCTTTGCTCAACTCAAGAGCCTGAAGTGGCTGGACTGAAGGACAAACCCCTGGATCCTGTCCTGGCTGACGTGGCAGGGGGTTGCTTGAGTGAGAGACAATGTCCATAGTGTGACACAGCTGTTCCTCCCACAGCTGTTCCAGCATAGGGAGGCAGTGCAGGCAGCTCGGACCACAGAAGGCACAGGGGCTGGAGGTAGAACTAGAGGCAGTGAAGAAGCGGGGGCCAAGAGGAGTTCAGTGCCCTCAAAACGTCCAAGCTGGAGCAGAGAAGAAGCCTAAGAAGGAAACAAGTCAGTCCCTGAAATCTAAGTCCAGTTCTGGGCCCCAGAAACACAGCCAGTCCTGAGCTGTGCTGAAGCTGCTGCTGTGTGTGGCAAGTGGGCTGGTGGCAGATGCAGCAGCCCCTCTGCACCAGCGCTACCACCATCTAGGACAATGCGGTCCGAGTCTGTGCAGCCATGACATCCTTCAGTGGGAGACTGATTCTCAGCAGTGAGCTTGTCCTCAACTCCTCGTGCCTTCCAGTCTTGGAACTTGGGTTCATATGGAATTGGGTTCTGCTGGACACAACTTCTTAGCTCAGACCTACTTGCAATCTCAAATGGCTGTTGATAAGTACTTGAGACCTCCTCTTGGTAGGACTTCTTTGTTCCTTAGTCAGGGTTCCCTGGAGGCATAAGAAGTGGGAAGGGATAGGCTTGGGGGTAGGGAGAGGAAAACATACAGCACTTCCTTGTTGTTATTCAAAGCCATGTAAAGGCAAGGCTTTTGTCTCCAAAATAGTTGGCTCTCACTACATTTATACCTTTGAATGTCACCAGCCCTTCCTTTCATTCCTCCCCAGGTAGCCAGGGCAGGTCAGGAGGCAGAGGGTTGTTAGTTGGGACTAGGAGAACATACTCAGCAAATCTTACCTAAAGGGGTAGGGGGGCACTTATTGTCTTAAGCGCCTCAGATATTCAGACATTTAAAGATCATACAAGATCTCAGGCTCTGAAAGAGACTTCAAGACTATCCTTGCAGAAGAGGAAACTGAGGCCTTCCATGACTTGCTTACAGTCTCCCAGCTGGTTTGAGAAAGCTGGATTCCCACTCCGGTATCCTTAAGTGGCTTCCATAAAATGGGGACAGTCCAAGCTCCTTGCCTCGGCTTTAGAGCATTAACTCCCCAATTGCCAATAAACAAGGTGGACCCTTGTAAAGCCACACTGTGACAGTTCTGTTAGTAGTTGGTCAGATCTCAAAGGCAACCTGGAAACTCAAGCTTCATAGAGACTGACGTTTGGAACTATTTTATTCTAGACCTAGAACTACACCTACACAGTGAAGGGAACCAAGAAGCAGCATGGTGTTTAACAGTGCTCAGAACTGCAATGACTGGCGCGAATAGGGGCAGGACTGCCATTCTCTTATCTGCCAGTGTAAGCGTCTTCTTACTCAGCCTCCTCCTTTGCCTCATCTTTCACAACAGCTACATGAAGGGATCAGAAATGGCCGTGCCATCATGCACAGTCACTGAAATCTCCATGAGCAAAAACCTGTCATGGTCCAGAAACAAAGAGGAAGGGGGTCCAGCTTTTCATCCATACTGGCCCAATGATTTCTCTCCCCTGAGGATAGCTCTGCTGTATAGGCCCACACCTTACTTAGAATCACTACATATTCCTTTAGCCTTTGTCCAAGCTCCAGAGCCGTTGGTACAAATGCTTTGTTGAAACTAAACACATAGCACAATAAATGAGATGGAGAGAACACAGAAGTCAGCCTGGTGATCAGACTCCCATTCCCAGGCTGGTCAAGGCAGCCTTGTGGGCCAGAGGAAGGATGAAGCATGCTCCACCCAGTAGAACCAAGCCACTGAAGGCAGGTCACTCATGATCTTGAGATTTGATGCTCAGTTTCTTTTGAATTTTTACAATTATTAAATAAGACATGTGTCTGAGTGGTAAAAAACAAACAAACAAACAAAACAGATCCAACCCCATTAAAAGGGAAAATATACATTAATAAGCTAAAGGAGTTATCTTCAAGAGTTAGAAGGCAGGTTTTGTTTTATTTGGTATAACCTGCTTATACCAAAAGATGGGTAAATATTCATCTTTTCTAAACATCAGCACCATAGGGACACTACATTTTTAATCATAAACCAAGTAAATACATAGCTCAGGACTATACTTTTTTATAGGGATAAATACTATGGTTCTTATCATCATGCAAGAAAGCAGCCACTGAAGGGTGATTAGAAATGATCACCTTTTTAGACCTAATGTGCCTCTTTTGCCCTTCTAAATGAAAATGTAGGAAAGCTTGGGCAAATTAGAGCAACTCACAGAATCTTAGCAGCCACTGACCTCCTCTATTTACACATTACAGTGAAGGCCTGAAAAAAAAAGAGCAGTGTGTGTGTGTTCTTCATTGAGGAGATAGCACTATGTTTTGAATTTAGTGGAGACAGATTTGGCTGTCCTTTGAAGATTTAAAGTAAGAGATAAACTCCAGACTGGCTATTTTTTAAAGTTACTGTACTGAGCATGAACTTTTTGAAAAATGCCAAGTGCTTAAGCACACTTTTTTGCCATGTAGTAGCACAAATATGAGTACTATGTTTGAACCCTTCCTTGGAGCTACTTCCAGACATCATTAGTGTCTAAGCAGCCTAGTTTGTTCTTAGGATTCCACAATGTTTAGGGTGAGAGTTGCTGAAGCCAGTTAACTAGAAATTTCAAAAATATGCTAGGTAAAAAAATATTTAACTACATTATTCTGGGATATGGTGGAACCAGGAATGGATTTCTACTCAGATCTAAATAGGCCCCTCTCTGTGCTGTATTTGTGTTGTTACAGGAGGTAAGTTATATCAAGGTGTTACTACCTATCAAACACTCAGCTAAATTTTTTGCAAGTGTTGGCTAATTTAACCTTTATAATGATTCTTTGAGATAGATACTATTGGTATCATTCCAGCTAATGAAGAAAGTAACAGAACTAGAGAGAATTTAAATTATTATTAAATTTAATTTTAAATTACTGCCAGCATTGGAAATTGACCTAAGGCAGTGTGACCTTAAAATTTTAGGCTGGATTTTTCCCTACCTCACCTCACATTGAAAACATCTTTCTTCCTGTTTCAACATGTCTCAAGTTCATATGGAGAAATCTTGTATAAAATATTATTTTTAATTTTTAGTTTTAGGGGGGAAATCTGGTACAGATAAATGTGGGACTTGCCAAAGACAAACTATGAGACAAACAAACAAAAGAAACAAAAAAAAGAATTTGTTACTGGTCCTAAAGAGGGATGGAAGTAGGATGCACCCCTTTTGTTTTTCAATAGATAGATTGACACTTATCCACCCATACCACTCACTACAAGACATTTGTATGAGATTTAACCTGTCAAGTCTGGACACATATGGAATGGAGCATTTGGACATGGACTGGGATGAAGACTTGCTGCCTACATGAGGAAAGTACCTTGTGTGGACATGATCCAACCAGAAGGACTAAACAGCCTGGATTGTCGACACCACCATCACAGTGGGTCAGAAAGCTTCTGGGGCTCTCAGAATAAGCAAATTCTGGGGTTTTTAGAGTCATCTAGGTTTTGGGTAAGTAGGAAATGGATAATCTCCAATAGTAGAGGAAATACAATCAGTCCTAAGGAAAGGAGCCCTCTTTGCAAATACGAAGGCATTATTCTCAGCCCCAGATTTCACATCAGTATGAGCAAAAAGTGGCTATAACGATATGTTCCTCCTGGCCGGGCAACAATCCTGCCTGTCAGAAGCCAAGATCACAGCGTCAGTAAGCAAAATTACACGAGTTACCCAAAGTTTTATCTGAGAAATTTCCAAGTGGACCTAGGACTCAACAAAGCAATTGGGTTTAAACTGTAGCAGATATTCTACCAGGGCTTTTGTTCCTTCTGAGAATCAAGCTTGAGCTGACAGTGTATTCAACACATACTTCTAAAAGGGCCATTAATTCTCTGAATGATGGCAAACTAATGCTGCCTTCTTTCTTGGTTTTCCTTGAAGGTTGGTTGCCTCTTGCATATACAAAACCTTCTTGCAATATCAAGTGGGAATATTGATCATTACTAGGGTCCATAGCATCATAACTATCATTCCTCCTACTAATTAAAGTTGTTCTTTAAATTTGTTCTAAATAAAATATATTATGGTGATAAATATAAAGTCAGAGCTTTTTAAAAGCATCCTAGCATTGTATAGTCACTAAATTTATATCAAGAACTTAACATAGTAATTATTAGAAAAAAGCATTTATATTAAAGACTAGAGGCCCGGTGAATGAAAATTTGTGCACTCAGGGGGGTCCCTCATCCAGCCTGCACCCTCTCGCAATCTGGGAGCCCTCAGGGGATGTCCCATTGATGCCTTAGACCCGCTCCCCCAAACAGGGCAGGTCGATTAGGGGACAGCGCGGGCGGCAAGCAGCTGGCCCCTCCCGCTGGTCACCGTCGCCCCCCCCCCCCCCCCCAATCGCCATCCCCTCCCTCTGCCCGCTGGCACGCACCTTGGCTGGTTTGGCACTGCCTGCTCGCCAGCCCTGCCCTCCGCCAACCAGTCCAATGTTCAATCAATTTGCATATTACACTTATATAGGATGACTGCATGTGAGTAGTCAAAATTGATATATGTAAATGAGAAGGCATACAAACTCAAAAATAAGCATATTTTACTTAAAATGTACTACAGAAATGAAAGAATGCTGTTTTTATCAATAATACCAACTTTCAGGTTACTTAATTACTACTAACACCTTGTCAGTTTATGGAATTGAATGTGTATGCTAATTATGACACTCATTCAATATTTTACTTTATATAATGTATGTTATATCATATATTATTTGAAGTAAAATATTTTCAATGTGCATTTTAGGTGTTAGGTTCTGCTTATTATTACTTTTTAATAAAAAATCAATGTTAATAATAAACATTCAACAAACACAAGTATACGTTTTAGAACACAAGACCAAGTGATTTTGACTGCAATTTATAATAGAAATGAAAATTTTGAAATGACAATTTCTTTCCCCTTCTACATTATGCATACCTTAACCAAACCTAACCAGATTTTAGAATCTGTCTTATTTTATATTTGATTTAGTGAGTCACATTGTTCACAGTGATAACCAGACGTGGAAAAGAGGAATCAAATGTGGAGAGTCATGCTCTAACCGGTTTGGCTCAGTGGATAGAGCTTCGGCCTGTGGACTGAAAGGTCCCGGGTTCGATTCTGGTCAAGGGCATGTACCTTGGTTGCAGGCACATCCCCAGTAGGGGGTGTGCAGGAGGCAGCTCATCGATGTTTATCTCTCATTGATGTTTCTAACTCTCTATCCTTCTCCCTTCCTCTCTGTAAAAAATCAATTTTATATATATATATATATATATATATATATATATATATATATATATAAATGTGGAAAGTCAGCCTGTTAAATGAGTACAATTAACATGAACACCATCTAAATGGCCTTTCTGCTCCTGCTATCAAAGAAATCCCAAGCTGTCCCCAACAATTGATCAGGTCACATTGCACCATGTTGACAGAAATGTCAGTGTCACTAAAGAAGCCCATCTTCATGAGCTTTAAGTTCGCCATGACTCATGCTATCATATTTCTTTCCAGCACATAAGAAAGTGAGTTCAATAGAAAACTGACCTCTCCTAAGAACAGCAACAAAGATCAAAACCACATCCCTCTGTGGTTAATGCTCATTGCAGTAGGGGCTTCAGATCTCACTTGCATTAGATTTCTCCTGCTCCCTCTTTTACTATTTCTATTTACCTTAAAAACCAGCTCCTGAAATTAGCTGGGGGTATGCACCATTGCTGCTAGGAAGGTTGGCTAGTTATAATGCACACACAAAGAGTGGCATTATTTTCTACTGTTTTGAAATAACTGAATGCACAATCATGACAACTGCCTTTAATAATAATTGACAGGAAAGAAATCTAATGTAAGCCCCATCATATTCTCTATTATAAATTGCATTTGAAAAAAAAACATTTCCTGTATTCCTAAGAGAACTCTTTAAAATTCAGCATTTTGCACATAGTTCATTTGAAAATTTGAAGAGCACCATCTATAATATCATGAAATTCATTTTTGAAGGAGAATGTGTTTCTATATAATGCATAAAATGAAACACATTCTCCTTCAAAAATCCCACTTAAGAACTTCAAGCTCAAGAGTTTCCAGGCACAAGACTTACAACACAGTGTCAGGTTATTAGTGTATGTAATTTTTTAAAAAATTAGTGTATGTAATTTTTATATTGCCTCTGGCAATTACCAATGGTTGTAAAACCGGAAATTAATGCAAACAAATGTTAACCGAAAAAATGCAGTGGCTAAATTAACTTAGTTAAATAACAAATGTGGAGGAAGGAGGAAACACTTTCTTGTCTCTTTACAAACTCTCCAGTTTTCTCCCTGAAGCAGGAGATTTGAGTGCCCATGGACAATTTCATTACTTGGCTTGCTGAGCTATAAAATCTCCTGGCATGCCCATTTGAAAAATGTGGCTGTTGACATTTAAATGAGTCTGTTAAGATTTGACCAGGAAAATTATAGTCGATTCTGTACACTTAATTACCAGAAGAATGTGGCCAGTCTAGAGGGAATTTGGGAAAGAGTAACACAAATGATTAAAGAGGAAGATAGACAGAAAAATGTTAAAATTATACAACTAGAGTGAATAATGAGGGAATAGTTACAGAACTCTTGTGTCTAAAGAAAGTGACATAAGTATGAATGGAGGTAACATTGAGATTATATTCAGTGACTTAAATAAATATGATAAAAGAGTGAATTAAATATAATCAAATCTTCTATTTTTAAAATACCCATTTTATAAAATATGAAAAGCTCTTTTTAAATTATCAAGTATAGTAAGCCCCTCTTTAAAACAAAGCAGAGCAAAATAAAACAAAAAAAAAGAGACTTGGACTTAAAGAATGTAACTTGTTCATGATAAAGAGCTACTTTTCTCATACTGTCAAGAGGAAAAAATGTGCATGAGAACTTTTTTCCTGATAATACTTGCTAATGTAATGAGCACCTAAGAAATGTGCTATTTTATTTGATCATTTCAATAATAAGGCACATTATATAGTACATTTTGGGACCTCATTTTATGTTGAAAATATATAGTTTTATATATATATATATATAGTTATAGCAAGTCCAAAACATTAATGTTATTAAATACTTGGACTGCCTATTGCTATATCCTAAAGTTATTTATGAGTTAGAGAATTAAATTTCAATAAGGCTTATGTCTAAATGAAAACTTACCTATCTCAGAGTAAATGGTTTCTGTACAAAGGCATAAATTTTTCCCTTTAAGAAATTTGCAGATTCATTCACATTTTCAGTGTCCCTATTTGATATTCCTTCCCTTTTCCTTAAAACTATCACACTTTATCAATAATTTCATATCCATCACAGCTAGAGTGGCAGTTTTAGTAGCTAAAAAAATGGAATTATTTCCACCACAAGTTGGGTTCCCCCTTAGAAAGGTGCATGGAAATGATAAGATGAGGAAAGCCAGAATTGGGGTTGATCACCCCTCCTCCCTGACGTCCTGCCTTTTTCTCCCTTGGTGACCAGCACTGCCCCTAGGATTGTCATCCACATGCAGATGACTCCTACTTTTTAAACCTTGGTCATTGAAATTAGTGTTACATTTCCTACTGTCTACTGGATCTTTCCATTTAGATATTCTGTCATCACCTCAAAGTAATTCATCTGAAAGAGTTCCTGTCCTTGATTACCTAGCCTGCTAATGGTCCCACTGTTCTTTCCATGGTCCTGAATCAAAACTTTGGCAACTGTCTTAACTCACTGCTACACACACACACACACACACACACACACACACACACAGGCACACACACACACTGCCTCATACTTGGCCTAATTCCCACATTTCCTCAGTGTGAATTTTCTCCCATCCATACTCACCTTCCCAAAACATTACCATCCCACCATACCTAGGCTTTAAAAATGATTCCCTTCTGCCTATAGAATAAGTCTATAACCTCTTAGCCCGGGATTCAAACCTTTCCATAACTGACTCTACCCCATATTTCTACCTTCATCTCTCACACATATTCCTGAAGTCACCATCGCTCAGAGAGACTTAGCCTTTCTGGGGTCCATACTTTCAACCACATCATGTTCTTCTCTTGAAATATCATCTCCTTCCTTCTCCATCAATCTGAATCCTGAAAAATCCCACTTAAATCCCACTTACTCCCTAAAGCTTTTCTTAACTACTACAGGCAGAGAGTTTCTCTTCTCTCCTCAACTGTAACACATCACCTGCTGCTCATTCATCCTAGAAAATGGTAGCATTTGGACTAGTCATACTCTCATCTATCATATATTATATTGGACTTCTAATACTAGTATAATCTGTACGTATTAAATGCTGTCTCATAATTCCTTTTTTAAAAAAATATATTTTTATTGATTCTTAGAGAGAGAGGAAGGGAGAGGGAGTGGAGAGGAGAGTTAGAAATATCAATGAGAGAGGAAGATCATCAGTTGGCTGCCTCCTGCATGCCCCCTGCTGGGGATTGAGCCCACAATCCGGGCATGTGGCCTCACTGTGAATTGATTTAGTGACCTCTTGGTTCCTGGGTCAATGCTCAACCTCCGAGCACCACCAGCCGGGCTCTCATAATTATTTTTCATAGAGAGTTTCAAAGGTCACCTGCATCACTAATCACCAGAAACCTGAGAGAAATTTGGTAAAGAAAAAAATTAAAAACCATTACCTTTGAAATTTACAATAATCTATGAAGTTCAAAACAAGGTCTAGATCAGCGGTTCTCAACCTGTGGGTCGCGACCCCTTCGGGGGTCGAACAACCCTTTCACAGGGGTCGCCTAAGACCATCGGAAAACACATAAATAATTACATATTGTTTTTGTGATTAATCACTATGCTTTAATTATGTTCAATTTGTAACAATGAAAATACATCCTGCATATCAGATATTTACATTATGATTCATAACAGTAGCAAAATTACAGTTATGAAGTAGCAACGAAAATAATTTTAAGGTTGGGGGTCACCACAACATGAGGAACTGTATTAAAGGGTCGAGGCATTAGGAAGATTGAGAACCACTGCTCTAGATGTTGCCATGAAAATAGGCAAGTTTTTAAGCCCCAGGTTCCTTGTTTATAAAAAGGACTAGTATATAGGATACACCTATCTGCAAAGGTCATTTTAAAGGTTAGTTAAAATAGCATATGTAAAGATATCAACCACAGAAGACTATCCATCAATCTGGGTTCTTTTCCCTTTGTGTCCTCTAGGTGATGACCTGGTTAAAATTAATCACAAAAAAATGTTTGTAATGATTTAAGTTTTTAACATTTTTTAGAGAAGTTGCTCAGTCTTAGTAGAGCAAAAGTGCACATAAGAGATTAGAGAGTAATAAGATTGACAATGTAGGTTGATGGAAGATTCAGGAAAAACTTGATTGTCAGGCAGTGGACTATTCTGCTCCTTAATCTTCAATAAAGCATGCTAAAACATGTGACCTATTACTCTCTAATTCCCCCCCTTTATAATATGTGGGAAATAACCAGAGGGGAAGAAGAGTAGGTGCTAGATATTTGCAAAAGCTTGGACTTGGGTTCAGAAGCCTGGGCTAACATCCTGGCCTTGACAACGAATAGCTGTTTGGTCCTCGGCAAATCCCTTTACCTCTCTGAGTCCGTTTCCTCATCTGTAAAACAGAACAAAAAATTCCCTTCCCATGGAATTTCTTTGAGGAGTGAATGTGATATGAAATATAATTCATAAGATATGAAGTACCAAGTGAATGTAAAATATTAAAAATGACATGTGCCTTATTTCATAGATTATAGTGTTATTACAATTTGATTTGGTGAGATATATCATATGGCTTGTACCTTCCCATAAGAAAAATAAAAATTAAGATTCAGGTCTATGTTTATGACAGAATGGGAGTTTAAGAATAAAGTAATGATGGAGTTGACTGCATTTGAGAAAAGGGCTGGCTGCAGCTACATAGGAAATAACAAACGCAGTGATCCTTGTAAGATGGGCTCATTCAACTGTTACTTATCCTCTTCTTCCCTTTCTGGTCTCAGTGCTGGCAGATTTCAAATCCCATAAAACAAAATAATGTAATTTGACTGTTTACTAAATTTATAAGACAACATCGACTACAGGAAAAAAGTAATAGCATTACATCAAGTTAAACTAAATCCAGCAGGCAGAAAATTCAATAGAATGTTGCAAAAACAAAAGCAAGCATTTTGCTTTGAGCCTAAGGACCAACAGGAAATGGTAGCGAGGAAGCCCCCAAGTGGAAATCTTAACTTGTGTTTCTATATTCAGGTTTGGGAACAGTTGACAGTGGTACCTTAGCTGGCTGTGCTACTGGGATGTTGGATGCAAAGGTAATTAGGTCCCACGTCTTGTGTGGCTTTAAGGAGCAAAGATAATTCCATTCAAATTCTGAAATCAGCCATATGAAATTACCCACACATGTAAATAAAATTAAGAAACAAGTAATTGTCAGTAATATTGTTTATGGTTCTTGATATCATTTAGGAAGCATTCATCATTGACTTTTTGGTTTCAGAAATGAAGATTATGTTTCTTTGGTAACAATAAGTAAGACAAAAGCACTATTGTATAAATAAATAAGCTAAAGATGTCTCGATTGCAGCATCTAGTATGTTCATAGAATATTAAGAGGACAACTCAACGAAGTATCACTAGCCTTCTTTTCACTGAAAATGAACTTGGAGCATAAGGACATGAAAAAATTAACTCAAAAGTCTAGCTGTTATTATATATTTTAATTATTTATTGTTGTAGTTAAGCCTTCTGGCTTGTAGTCTTTCCATTTAAGGTTTAAAAAGAAAAATCAAAACATATATCACTTTTAATGAAAATTCTAGTATCAAAAGATATTGACCAGCCCCCCCCTTGATAAAATGAGCCCCAACAGTATGTTTGTCTTTATAGTTAACATTAGTTTCAAGGTGTTTTAATTTTTTAACATTCATATCTATAGTGCTTGATAAGGTGGTAGGCCTTCACTCTTTCTAAGTTATAACACAGCACAAAATTTAACAAGTACTCATGTAAGATTCAAACTCCTTATTTGAATAGGTATGAAAGATCCTCTCTTAATAATTTGATATGCATGGCCAATTAGTTGCACAACTATGAAGTTTGTGAGAATGAGTTATTTTTTAATTACCATAACCAACCTTTAGATTTCTTAACATATCAGATGTATATAAGTTTGAAGCTTTATTTGTATTTGAAAATATAAGGGAAAGACCACCTCGAATTTTTAAGACATACCAATAAGTATATCTTAGTCAATAGGTTTGTCTTATTTTAAGATTACATACTAAATTCCTAAATGCTTTCAAGAGAAATAAAACAAAACTCAGGCTTTCATCAGACTCCTCACTAGCAAAAAGTCTTCAGATTTCTTAGTAAAAACTATTTTCAACCTAGAATGCTATACTTGGCTAAACTAGCAATTAAATCTGAGGGAAAATTAAAGATATTTAGATCTTCAATAACTCAAAATATTTTCTTCTTGTCATTTTAAAAATTATTCTAAGTAATTTACTTCCATGTTATTGTAATTTATTGTAGTAAAATATACTTAATGTAAAACTTATTATTTTAACCATTTCTAAGTATACAGTTTAGTGGCATTGAGCACAATTAATTACTGTGCAACCATCACTATTATCCATTTCCAAAAATTTTTCACCATCCCAAACTGAAACTCTGTACACATTAAACAATAACTACTAATTACTCCTAACTCAGACTCTGGTAACTACTGTTCTACTTTCTGTCTCTATAAATTTGACTAGTCTAGGTAACTTCTAAAGTGTCATCATACAATATTTGACTTTCTGTGTTGGGCAGATTTCACTTGTTTTCAAGGTTCATCTATGCTGTAGCATGTATCAAAAATTTCTTTTTATGACTGAACAAATATTCCATTGTATGTTTATAACCCTGAATACCACATTTTGTTTATCCATTCATCTGTCAATGGGAATTGTGGTTGTTTTTACTTTTTGGCTATTGTGAGTAATGCTGCTACAAACACTGGTGTACAAATAGCTGTTGAAGGCCCTGCTTTCAATGCTTGTGGATAACCCAGAAGTAGAATTTCTGGATCATATGGTAATTCTATACTTATTGTTTGGAGGAAGTGCCAGACTGCTTTCCACAGCAGCTGCACTATTTTACATTTCCACCAGCAACCACAGGACCCACATTTCTCCATATCCTCTCTAACATGTGTTATTTTTTGGTGTGTTTATTTTTTGTAATAGCCATCCTAATGGGCGAAGTAGTATCACATTGTAGTTTTGCTTTTCATTTCCTTAATGATTGGTGATGGTGAGCATTTTTTCATGTATTTATTAGCCATTTGTATATCTTCTTTGGAGATATACAAAGAAGTTCTATTTAAGTTCTTCGTCCACTTTAAAATTTTGTTATTATGTGGAGTTATAGGAGTTTTTTATATGTATTTTGGATATTAATACCTTATCAGATGATTTGTAAGTATTTTCTCCCCTTCTATGAGTTGCCTTTTCAATCTGTTATGTGTGGGTGTACTTTAATGTTCTAAAGTTTTTAATTTTGATGAAGTCTAATTTATATATTTTTTCTTTTATTGCCTATGTTTTGCCCAAGATTTCATTTTCAAGCCCAATGTGATGAAGCTTCCCTGTATGTTTTCTTCTAAGAATTTTATACTTTTAGCTCTATGTTTAGCACTTAGATACCTTTTGAGTTGATTTTTGCTTGGGGTGTACAGTAAGGGTCCACCTTCACTCTTTGGCATGTGGATATCCAGTTTTCTTAGCATCACTGGTTGAAAACACTATCCTTTCTTCACTGAATAACCTTGGCATCCTTGTTAAACATCATTTGACCATTTATATGAGGGTTTATTTTGGGGATCTCTACTCTATACCATTGGTCTACATGTCTGTCTGTATCATGTTGGTCAATTTGTAAATGGTTAAATAAGTGTTCCAACTAAATCAAGAAAAAGGACAAGATAGGCTATGGGAGACAGAAGTGCTAAACAAGAATGGTGGTATACAATCCTCAAGTGGTAGTTTTAGTAAGACCTAAAGAGCAACCAGTCAGATATGAGCAAAGGTCAGAGATTTCCCATTGTAAGTCTTAGGGATAGAAGATTTAATTGGTTAGACAGAATGAGCGTTTTGACTGGAGCAGAGAAAAAAGAACCCATTTGAACCTGATTGTAGGAATGTTTCCTTTGAATGGTACAGTAATTGTGACATTGGGTCTGTGGAAGAAGAAATGTAATCCAGTCACACAACTTGGCTCTGCAGGAAATAAAATTTACAAAATCATAATATTGTAAACTATGAATTGTTCATTGAATTTTCAATTTAAAAAAACCCATTAACAAATCAGAGACTATTTTGTATTACAAGAAATGATGTAAAGGTTATCCACTTGAACAAAAATGTAAGACATTAGAGATGGGGTTAAAGTTGAAGAGATGGAGACAAGGCTAGTGTATCAATATCTTGATCTTTTAGAATAGAGGTCAAGAGATATTTGCTATAGTTGTTGGGCTAAGAAGTGGAGGTTTAACAAACAGTTTGGAATTGCATATGTACCCAACAGGAGTGTAAATAGTAATAAAACATGGGTTGGTGAAGAAAAGAGGGAGGTGAAATAGGGAGATAGAGATGAGATAAATCCTTGCCTATCAGTAGAAAGTCAGTAAACATTGTCTAAAAGTTGTAAAACCACAAACACTGATGAGCAACAAGCACTAGTGAGCAAGTGAAGAGATTGTTGAGACAGCTCAAAGGAATGAGAAACAAACATGTTTAAAAGGCTGCCTCTCAAAGAGCGAACTAGTGGGTTGGAATGATGGAGTAGCAGGCTCTTCATTATAAACCCTTCTGTTTGATTTTCAACCACATGCATGTCTTGTTTTGAGAGTGTAAAATGCAAAATGCAATGCCAAATAAAAGAAGATATGAGATCAGATAATTCATAAATCAGAATAATTTGTGGTACTGGTTTGATTACAAAATATTACTCAATTCACTAAAGATTCAGTGATGGGCATCTTTAAATAGTGAGGGTGCCATCTGCATTCATTGTTAATCCAACATCATAAACTGCTTGATGAAGATCTTCAAGCTAAAGTGATGGGAGGAGAGCTATTAAAGATTCATCTGAAAGTGTGTCAGAAATTAAAATGTAAATCATTTGGTTAAATGATTTTTTTTACCCTCACCTGAGAATATGTTTTTTATTGATATTTTTGAGAGAAAGAGAGAGAGAGAGAGACATTGATGTGAGAGAGAAACATCAATCGGTTGCCTTCCACATGCACCCTGGCCTGAGATAGAACCTGCAACTGGGTATGTGCCCTGACATAGAATCAAACCCGCAACCCTTTGGTGTATGGATGATGCTCCAACCAACTGAGCCACCTGGCTACAGCCAAATGATTTCCTTTAAAAAATCATTTCACAAATAGCTTATGAAGGTGATGAAAAGTGCTGAGATTATGTCTGAGTCTATGAATGTAGCAAAATTTCACTGATCCAATACCCAAGGGTCTGACGCCTTAGTCTATCCTGAAAAACACTAGGATATAAACTACAAACTTCTTAAAAGACAAAACCTACATACCTCAATATTTTACCAAGACAGCTCCTCAACTCCCTGCTGTGAGATATGTTATTGATATTGATATTTATGTATACATACAATCCTAAATTGGGGGGGGGGGGTGGCTTAGCCAATCTCTATGCACAGAACTTTTTAAAAAAGTAGGCAGAAAAGGGAATGTAAAAGGAAATACTAGGCAGCATCAAGAATGACAAGGGAAGAGACATAAAAAAAACAACCCAAGAATAATAAAGCAGGCACAGAGCTTTGAAAAATAGCAGTTGGAGGTCATTTAGTTTGCTGACGAACTGCCCAACAAACCAGAAACCCCCAAGAGATGATGCAGCTTCAACAGTGCTGTAACTAATGACAAATCACAACCTATATGTTGATGACTCTCAAACCTAGATCTCTCACTCGTACCATTCTTCTGCGCACCAGACATACTTATTCAACTACCCACTGACTGTCTCTAGCAGGGTATTCCACAGGCACTTCAATTTCTCATCCACATCCTCCTCTGGAAGCTGTGATCCTCCTGATTTCCCCTCTCTCTGTGGCAGGATTCCTGGGCTCTAATCTGCAGTGCTCACATCTGCATGGATTTACGCAGTTTCCTCTGCCTGCCTTGTCTATCTCTCTCGCACAGACCCCAACTGTAGGAAATACCTACTCTTTTATTTGCAAGACCCAATAGCAGAAGCATCACATGCTGAATAGAGATTTCCTGTCCTTCCTGGGTTTCCAAGGGCAGCTCAATGTGTCTGTGTAGACAGATATTTCTTGTGGTGCCTGTAACTCTTCATTTACTCAAATCCCTCTATTAGACTGTAGGCCCTTGGAAGACATCTGTATCTTCATTGCCACTGTCACTTATTCCCAGGCCCTCACTATCTGCTTCAAAAATGTTTGCTGAGCAAATGAATGAGTTATATAGAAGATAGCAAATTATTTTTAGTCAGAGCAAAAAATATTAACAGGCAGTTGTCAGAGGAAGAAACACAAGTGTCCAGTAAACATAGGAAAAATTGTGACATTTACAAATTGTTAGGGAAATGCAAAGAAAACCAAGACAAAATAAAACAATAATTTAGAATGCCAAAGACAGAAAAGATTGATAACTCCTAATGCTGGCCTGGATACATGCATCTGGCATTCTCATTCCAGATTGGTGGGATATAAAATATTACAACTGTACTTGCAAGCAATTGTTATTAAAATGTAAAATGTATTTATTCTTTGACCCAGAAATCTCATTTCTGGGGATTTATCTGACAGAATCAAAAATATAGCAATTTGTTACAGAATCATTTTAGGAGCAATTTCTTAGCAAACTAACAAACAGCAAACAAAAACATTCCTGGAAATCTGGTAAATGTGGGAATCTGTAGATCAAATTATGATACATCCACACTGTGGAAAAATACAAAGAATGAAGTAGCCCTGGCCAGCTTGGCTCAGTGGATAGAGTGTCAGCCTGCAGACTGAAAGGTTCCAGATCTGATGCCGTCCGAGGGCACATGCCTGGGTTGCAGGCTCGATCCCCAGTAGGGGGTGTGCAGGAGGCAGCCGATCAATGATTCTCTCTCATCATTGATGTTTCTATCTCTCTTTCCTTCTCCCTTCCTCTCTGAAATCAATAAAAATATATTTTTAAAAAAAAGTATGAAGTAATATGCATGTGTTGACTTGGAAGAATCTGTCTATAATGTACTGAGTCAAAAATAAGTTCAAGAATAACATGATAAATTAAAAATATATATCTATATATATCTATATCTATCATCTATCTATCTATCTATCTATCTATCTATCTATCTATCTATCTTTCTAGCTATCTATATACATACACTAGAGGCCCAGTGCACTAATTCATGCACCAGTGGGGTCCCTCAGCCTGGCCTGTGGGATTAGGCTGAAACTGGCTCTCTGACATCCCCTGATGGGTTGCAGATTGGAAGAGGGCACAGGCCAGGCCGAGGGACCCCACCGGTGCACAACTGGGGTGGGGAAAAACGTAGGATGTTGGCCAGCCAGGGAGGGATTGCGGGAGGGCTCCAGGACATGTCTGGCCTTCTCGTTCAGTCCCGACTGGCCGGACCCCAGCAGCAAGCTAACCTACCATTTGGAGCATCTGCCCCCTGGTGGTCAGTGCACATCATAGCAACTGGTCAACATTCTGCCCCCTGGTGGTCAGTGCACGTCATAGCAAGCCATTGAGTGGCCTTAGCATATCATTAGCATATTATTCTTTGGTTGAACGGATGACCGGACACTTAGTATATTAGGCTTTTATTATATAAGACTAGAGGCCCAGTGTACAAAAATTTGTGTGCTTGGTTGAGTCCCTCAGCCAGGCCTGTGCCCTCTTGCAGTCCGGGAACCCTTGGGAGATGTCCACCTGCTGGCTTAGGCCCGCTCCCTGGGGGATTGGGCCTAAGCTGGCAGTCAGACATCCCTCTGGCAGCCTGGGAGCCCTCAAGGGATGTCTACCTGACAGCTTAGGCTCGCTACCCCCGGAATCGAGCCTAAGCCACAGTTGGACATCCTTAGCACTGCTGAGGAGGTGGGAGAGGCTCCTGCCACCACTGCTGCACTTGCAGCCATCAGCCGGGCTTGTGGCTGAGTGGAGCTCCCCATGTGGGAGCGCACTGACCACCAGGGGGCAGCTCCTGCATTGAGTGTCTGCCCCCTAGTGGTCAGTAGGCATCATAGTGACCGGTCGTTCCAGGTCGTTTCGCTGTTAGAGCCAATTTGCATATTACCCTTTTACAGTGGGGCCTTGACTTACAAGTGTCCCAACTAACGAGTTTTTCGAGATATGAGCCATCTCTCGGCCGATTTTTTGCTTTGAGTCGCGAGCTAAAATTCGGGTTACGAGCCAGCTTCAGACACCCCACAGCTAGTTGGCACAGCGAACGTCACAGTGAACGCCACAACATCAGCCCAGCATCACATGTCTCACTCGTTCACTTTTTGATTTGACATACAAGTAATTTGAGTTACGAGCTCCTTCACGGAACGAATTAAACTCGTAAGTCAAGGCCCCACTGTATTATATAGGATATTCTTGCACAATCAAAAGAAAAATATGGAGAGATAAAATGGTCAGATGAAAAAGGGATAAAAGACTAATTTTGCTTTATACTTATGAATTATTTGAATTTTAAAATATATTTTTAAATTAATAACTTTAATATATGAAAAATTAGAGAATATGTAACTGACAGCTGTCTACCCATCAGGTAGATACAGCAAATGTCAATATTTTGACATATTTGCTCTAGCTCTTTTTACAAAAAAAGTGTCATAGACAAAACTAAAGCCATTTTGCCCACATTCCCATTCCCACTCTCCCCAGAGTCCTTCCTGTGCATTTTATAATTTACCTGTTAAATATGCATTCATAAACAACTGAGATTTTTTGTATGTTTAAATTTACATAAATGGCATCATTTTTATGCATTGTTCTGCTACTTGATTTTTATACTCAACATTCTTTTCCAGCATTATCTATGCTAAGGTAGTTCATTCATTTTAATTCGCTGTAATGTTCTATCGTATAACCTTACCACAATTTACTTCTCCTGTCACTGATGGACATGAATGATGCAATGAATACTGTTGTCTACATGTTCTTATAAGCATGGGCCAGTCTCTCTAGGTTATGTAGCTAGAAGTGGAATTGTAGGATCACAATTAGAATTGACTAGAACAAGTATTTTTTCCCACCATTTTATTCCTCGACTATTTTAATGTTACAGAATCTTTTATTTATTATTATTAAAATTTTAACATGCATGTTTGACTCTAAATAGCTAATAATAATCAAAAGGTCTAACTATATCTTGAGAAATAGATCTTAGGACACTTGGACTTGAATTACAGCTCTTCCTATCTTCCACATCATGGCTATGAAATCAGTTTCACTCTCTTTTTAAATCCTCTCGCTCAAAATTAGTCTTTACTCTTGTTTTCATTAATGTTTATTTCGATTCACCCATATGTTTTCTAATGTCTTGGTGTGCCCCTGCTTGTTACAATCTGTCCTTCCATGATAAATTTACTTATTCCTAAAATACATCCATTAGTATTTTTAAAAACTCTATTATAAAAAATATATATATTTACCTTAAGCCCTGGCCAGTGCTGCACAGTGGTTAGAGCATCACCTGTGCACCAAAGGGTCATGGGTTCGATTCCCAGTCAAGGTCACATACCTGGGTTGAAGGTTCAATCCTCAGCCCCAGTCTGGGTGAGTGTAGCAGGCAACCAATCGATGTGTTTTCCTCACATTGATGCTTCTCTCTCTCTCTTTCTCTCTCACTCTCTGCCTTCCACTCTCTCTAAAAATCAATGGGAAAAATATCCTTGAGTGAAATTTTACCTGAAAATGTATTTATTTTTAAAATCAAATTCTTAAATGGTAGTTTAGATTCGAGGATGACAGCTATTTTCTCTCAGTAGCTTAAATATACATACCCCTTGTTTTTAGCCTCTGTTGTGATTGAGAAGAAAGCTATCAACATAAATGATTTTTATTAATAATGTTGATTTCATCTCTGGATGATTTTTAACAATCTTCTTAGTGTTTTTTTTAATATTTTATACTCTATGAGCTTTCCAGGTGCAAAGTCATTTTTATTCATCCTAACTAGACTAGGTGCTTTTTCTTTAATCTGAGGGTTTCTGTCTTACATAAATTCTGAAAATGAATTAGTCATCATTTTTCTTAATATTCTCATTATTTTTGCACTCTCATTCTTGATTATTTCTTCCCTGTCTCTTAATAGCTGTTTCACATGTTCATCTATTTTCTCAGTGTTGCACTGCAATAAAATTCCTTATTGATATTCTAGTTCACTAATTCTCTCTCCTACTATGTCTCAACTGCAGTCTAATTTATTCCGTTTTCAATATCAAATAATTGAAATTTTCATATCTAAATATTATTTATTGCTAGTTAAGAAAATGTTTTTTCTTATATTGTCCTGTTTTTTTATGTTTCCATTAAAAAAAAACCTTTAACATTCTAGATATAACTACTTTTGTGACTTTATACATACTAATATTCTGAAAGTCTAACCTGTCTCTATTTTCTCTTCACTCTTGCATAAGGAGGATAATTTCCTTGTGCGTCTTATAATTTTGGAAGGTGAACTGATAATCAGTGGCTGTTTGTCTGTGAGAACCATGCATACTTTGGGCTGAAGCTTGCTGCAGAGTGGTTGTGCATTTGCTTCTGGCTGGTGCCCAGGTGTTTTCCCACAGCATTCAGAAATGCATATAGTTGTTTGTCTACTCTTTTTAGTGTTTATATCTATTCTAAAGGCCCTGTGCAGGAAATTCGTGCATGGGGGGGTCCCTCAGCCCGGCCTGCACCCTCTCCAATCTGGGACCACTCAGGGGATGTCCGACTGCCTCTCGCAATCCAGGACTGCTGGCTCCTAACTGCTTGCCTGCCTGCCTGCCTGATTGCCCCTAACCCCTCTGCCTGCCTGCCTGATTGCCCCTAACCACCTCTGCCTGCCTGCCTGATCACCTCTAACTGCTCCCCTACTGGCCTGATCACCCCTAACTGCTCCCCTGCTGGCCTGATCACTCCTAACTGCCTCTGCCTTGCCCCACACCCGGAACCCAGGATTCCCTCCTCCGGCTGGTTGCAGGCACCCGGTACCTGGGCTTCCCTCCCTCTGGCTGAGGCACCTTGAACCCGGGCCCACTTTACCCAGGCTGGCTGCAGCCACAGGGGACCGTGGGTGGGCAGCTTTGCTTGGGCCACAGAGGCAGGCGCCCGGGATCGCGGGGCGGGCGGCTTGTCCTTCTCCCGGGCTGCAGCCTGGCTGGTCCCCATTCCCCTCTCGCAAGCTCATTTGTGCCTGGCTGGTCCCCATTACTCTCTCCCTAGCGTTGAGTGTCAGAGCAGTTACATCGTGATGGCGTGAGGGCATGACAACGTGAGGGCGTGATGACCATTTGCATATTAGCTGTTTATTATATAGAATGAGACATATATAGATATAAGTAGATGTTTATATGATTATGCCTTATATGTTTGGGTGAGGAATATCAATGTAAGGAAGGGCCAGTCATTTCCATGCCCCTTTACCTAATACACATTAAATATCCACACGCGTCAGTCCATACCCTACATTTTGGTTGCATTCCTTATATTTTCTTATAAGGGTTTAAAAAATTAACTAAGGTCCTTAATTCATTCATATTTCCTTCAGTTTTACCTGATGTCCCCTTTATGTTCCAGGATTCCATCCAGATGCCACATTACTTTCAGATGTCATGTCCTCTTAGGTTCCTTGGTGCTGCCAACAGTTCTTTATTTTTGGTGATCTTGAAAGATCTGAGGAGTACTGGTTGAGTATTTTGTAGACTATATCTCTATTGGGATTTTTCTGCGATTTTTTTCATGATTAGACTAGGGTTTTGAGAAAAAGGACTCCAAAAGAGATTAAAGAAGACCACAGAGGTAAAGTGCCATTCTCATCACATCATAATATCAACATGACTTATCACCATTGAAATGAATCTTGATCACCTGACTGAGGTAATTTTTGTCAAGTTTTCCACTATAAAGCTACTCCTTTCTCACCTTTCTTTTTTTTAAAATATATTTTTATTGATTTCAGAGAGGAAGGGAGGGAGGGAGAGAGAGAACGAGAGAGAGAGGGAGAGAGAGAGAGAAGGGGAGGGGGGGGGGGAGAGAGAGAAACATCAATGATAAGAATCATTGATTAGCTGCCTCCTGCATGGCCCCTCCTGGGGATCCAGCCTGCAACCCGGGCATGTGCCCTTGACCAGAATCTAACTCAGGAACCTTCAGTCCACATGCCAATGCTCTATCTACTGAACCAAATCAGCTAGGGCCTTTTCTCACTTTTCCATACTGTACTCTTTGGAAAGAAGTCCCTTTGTAGAGCCCACACTTAAGGAATAAGGTACTATGCTCCACGGGTGGAGTGGTTACATAAATTATTGGAATTCTTTTGTAGAGGAAGTTTGTCTCTTCTCCCCACTTATTCAGCATTCACTTATTCAGTTTGTATCAGTATGGACTCAAACATATTTAATTTATACTTTGGGTTATAATAGAGTACTTATTTTGTTGCTCAAATTGTTGCAGCTATGGTCATTGGGGGCTGTTTCAATGGACTCCTGTGCCTATTTAAAAAAATCTTTATTGTTGAAAGTGTTACAGATGTTCCCCTTTTTCCCCCCATTGACACCTTCTAGCCTATCCCCGCTCCCAACCCCAGGCCAACCACACTATTATCTATGTCCATGGGTTATGCATATACACATACAAAGTCTTTGGCTGATCTTTTCCCACTCACCCCCCCACCCCACCTTCTCTCTGAGTTTGACTTCTCCCCATTATTGTTGATTCTTTTGAGCACTTTCTTCCTTTCTGGCACTATAAGATGCTCCAAGCTCATCTTGTATATTTCCACCCCACTCCTAGAATCAACCATTTCTCCAAGGTTCCCTGGTTCCTTTTTTTGGATAAAGGTATTAGAAATCAAAATTTGGGCACTAAGTGTGCTTATTGCTACTGGGGTGTTGTTACTTCTAGGACCTCGCAGTTGAGAGAGCAAGGGAATACCTATGTGCATATGAATATATATATATACACATATGTACATACATATGCACACACAAATATATCTATAAATCTACTTGTAATTATACTAAGCGAAACATGAGTTTCATAGTGATGTCTCTAATTCTAATCTAGTACTACATGGATCATTCTAGCCTTTTCCCCTTGCTTGTCTATAACATCCCATTCCAACAGTGAGAAAGCTGGCTCTCACCTTCTGCCATCCATTTACTTAATTGTCCAGTTCCAGTACACATGTATAGTGGTTTCAGTTTATAGGCTTTTATTGAGGGAAGTTGAAGCCAATTGTTCATTCAGAGCCATTATGGACTGCCCGTTGCAACAGCAATAAGCAATGATATACTATGATTAGTGCTATTTGGAGAGTGTTAAGAATGTTAAAATAATCAAATATTTGGTCTGACAAGTAAATGGATTGTATTTGATTCTACAAAGATTTGCAGAGGCATCCATATAGACAGGTACTGATGAAGGCATAACTGGAGTGAAGGGACCCTTCAGAAAAAAACAATGCATGGTGTAGGCATTCAGTGAGTGCTGACTGTGTCAAGCATTGTTCTGAGTATTGGGGAAACAAAGATGAGAAGGATCCATTTTTTAAGAGTAAATTGTCAAGAAGCAGGCACAGAACTAGAGAGAAACACACAGCCAAAGCCTGATAACTATTTGCTCAATTATACTTACTAAAATACTTATCTGAACAAGGGGAGGGAGAGAGTGCTTTTTAATGGGGAGGAGAGAAAAGGCTTATAGAGCTGATATCTGATCTTGGTCTTGAATACAAGCAGAAATTCAATAGCAAGGAGAGATACAGAGGATCCCGGGTCAAGGAAGATGCACACACCAAGGCACAGAAGTGTGCAAGTGCACACTGTTCTTCAGAAACCCTTGGTGTCCTCTTTACCTTGTCCTAAAATATCCTGTTACCACTCTAACATTATTTCCTGGTAAAGCAGAAATATAAACGATTGTGGAGGTTTCTGCTTTGGAAACACAGTGACATTTATAGCACCTGCACTATCTCCAGTGTTGGACAAACAGTGCAGAAGTGAGTTCCTAATAGCATCCTCAGAGAATTAGCTTCATAACACAACAGACACGGAGATTATGCCTGAGGAAGCAATGGAGTAATTAGGTTTTGTGATCTCTTGGGTCTAATGGAACAAATCGCTTCATTTTTCACTTGAGATTGGCCCAATAACTAACCCATATTTTTAAAATGTCATAATATTTTATCGCACCATTTCTGAGTATATGACCCTCAACACTAATCTCCTCCTCCAAGGTTACATGAAAATAGAGAAGTCCTTCCGTTTTAGGTGTTAAAATCACTATTACCAAAATTTTATTCATTTTTGTCTGTTTGGGCCCATTATACTTAACTAATTGGTTTGTACTATTTTTACAAAAGTAACCTTCATCCCTCTACAGTGACATTATGCTCACATATTCCTTTTCTTCATAGTTTCCATCACCATGAATCACTTTCTATTATAGCACCCAGGTACCCATCAATATTCTAAAACCAGAGCCATGTGATATAAATTTTTCATAACCATAATCACAAGTTATTTTGGTAAAAATACCATTAATTTCAACTTTACTCCAAAATATTAAGTTTACACCTAGAAAATGCAATAGCATGGGGGCTAAAGGTTTTAAATAATAATAATGCAGTATCAAATGCCATCAAAAGGAGAATATATGTAAAATATATTGATGGGTATCTGTATTGATCAGGGTCTCAGGTGGTCACTCTATAGTGGCAATGGAAGAGAGTTTAATGACTAGACTATTTACAAAGCTGTGGGGAAAATAAAGGGATAACAACATGGAATGACAAAGTACTCTGGGGCTGGCAATAGCAAACAGTGGTAACTGTAACAGTCCCGATGCTTGAAAGGGTAGGGAAAGCGAGTGGTGATGGAAAACGGGAGCTGCAGAAAAGGGCCACTCCACGGAGCTGTGACTTTAGCTAGAGGAATGCAGTCACTGCCAAACCCTCACAGCTGGGAGGGTGAGAGGGAGGAAGTCAGGAATCAAAATCCTGCAGATATCTCCCATTGGCCAAACCCTACTGGAAGCTAAAGGCCAAGGGCTGACAATTATAGAGATGGCTTTCCAGAGCACCTGGTGGAGGAGGGTGGAGGCAGGTCAGAAAGGGCAAACAGTGAATACCCAGCACAGTGACTATCAAGAGAGGGCTTTGGGGACAAGACATAAAAGAGAACACCTCTTAGAGGAAAAGATTGATACATTTGACTACTCTAAATTTAAGACTTGTATGCCATCCTTTTTACATGGCAAGTGTCAGATTGAAAGAAGATAGTTGAAATATAATAATACTAGAGGCCCAGTGCATGAAATAGTGTGCGGGTACAGTCCTTAGGCCTAGCCTGTGATCAGGGCCACCTTCCCCGGCTGCCCACCCTGGTTCCCCATTTGCCATCCAGTCATGGGAGCCTGACAGCCAGAGGAGGGACCAAGAGGTCGATCATTCCCGCCCACTTGTTAGCCCCACCCCTACCGCCAGTTGCCCTCTGTGTGTGGGCCTACTGACGGGACAGAGGCCTTGGCCTGGCACTGCCCACATCCCCCACCACCCACCCTGGGTCCATGTTCACCATCGGTGATTGGAGGCTGCCAGTCAGAGAAAGGAACCGAGAGGTGGTCAGTGCACCTCATAGTGACTGGTCAAGCGGTCGTTCTGCCATTCTGGTTGCTGGGCTTTTATTATCTACTAGAGGCCCGGTGCACAAAAATTTGTGCATTCGGGGGGGGGGGCCCTCAGCCTGGACTGTGCCCTCTCGCAGTCTGGGACCCCTCGGGGGATGACCACCTGCTGGCTTAGGCCCGCTCCCTGGGGGATTAGGCCTAAGATGGCAGTCTGACATCCCTCTCGCAGCCCAGGAGCCCTCGGGGGATGTCCACTTGCCAGGGGGGAGCAAGCCTAGGCTGCAGTTGGACACCCTTAGTGCTGCTGAGGAGGCAGGAGAGGCTCCCACCACCACCACTGTACTGGCAGCTGTCAGACTGGCTTGTGGCTGAGCAGAACTCCCCCTGTGAGAGGGCACTGTCCACCAGGGGGTAGCTCCTGCATTGAGCGTCTGGCCCCTGGTGGTCAGTGTGTGTCATAGTGACCAGTCATTCCCAGTCGTTCTGCCTTTGGGGCCAATTTGCATATTACCCTTTTATTATATAGGATAGAAGCCTGGTGCATGGGTGGGAGCTGGCTGGTTTGCCCCGAAGGGTGTCCAGGATCAGGGTGGGGGTGCCGCTGGGGTGCCTGGCCAGCCTGGTTGAGGGGCTGATGGCTGTTTGCAGGCTGGCCACAGCCCCCCAGCAGGGACCCTCACCCCATGAGGGTGTGGCCATCCTGGGTGAGGGGCTGATGGCTGTTTGCAGGCTGGCCACGGCCCCCAGTCACCCAAGCTCCCAGTGGAGGCTGGCTGGAAGCAGGTATATGGAATTTATTTGTCTTCTATAATTGAAACTTTGTTGCCTTGAGCGGAGGCCACAGCCGGCCAGGGCAGGCGGGAAGCTTGGCTTCCTCCAATGCCAGGGCAACCAAGCCTCCTGCTTGCTCCAGCTCCGTGGCTGCCGGCCGCCATCTTGGTTGGGTTAATTTGCATATAGTTGCTGATTGGCTGGTGGGCGTAGCTTGGGGCATAGTGGAGGTGCGGTCAATTTGCATGTTTCTCTTTTATTAGACTAGAGGCCTGATGCACAAAATTTGTGCAAGATTAGGCCTTCTTTCCCCTGGCTGCCAGCACCAGCTTCCCTCTGGCACCTGGGGCCCAGGCTTCCCTCGCAGCCCCGGCTTTGCCTGGAAGTTCATCCAGAAGGATGTCCAGTCTAATTAGCATATTACGCTTTTATAATAGCGTAATATGCTAATTAGACTGAACAGCAGAACAGCTGTCTTGACGACCTTCTGGATAAAGCCAGGGCTGCGAGGACCGAGCCCCTTGCACGAATTTCGTGCATTGGGCTTCTAGTATAGAATAAAATTCATATTCAGAATATATGTGTTGGTGTGCGCATGAGTGTGTGTGTGTAACAATGTTGTTGTCTGTGTGAAGAAATCATACACTGCTGGTGAATCGATACAACCACTTCAGGGAGACTAATTTGGCAATATAAAATAAAGCTAAAGTTATACATACCTATAATCCAGCAATTTTTGCTCTAAAAATATTGACCAGGTAAATTCTTGCAAATGTGCTCCAGGAAGTCATATTTTATGATTAGCCATTGTAGTTGTTTTTTTTTTTCTAATATATTTTTATTGTTTTCAGAGAGGAAGGGAGAGGGAGAGATAGAAATATCAACTATGAGAGAGTATCATTGATCAGCTGCCTCCTGCACGCCCGCTAATGGGAATCATGCATGTGCCCTTGACCAGAATTGAATCCTGGACATTTCAGTCCACAGTCCAATGCTCTATTCACTAAGCCAAACCAGTTAGGGCCATTGTAGTGGGTTTTTTTTAATTAGAAGAGAAAAAATTGAAAAGAACTAACTACTACTCAGAGGTAATGAAATTGTGGTCTACTCATGTAATGAAATATTATCTAGCAGTTAAAATTCACAAGCAAATACATTCTCTTTGACAATAGGATTGATTAAAAATAAGTTGAGTGAAAAAATGGAGTTAAAGAGAGCTTTAGAACACTATGGTAGCATTTATACAAAAAATAAAAAATAATATAATGCAAATGTGTATGTAACAAAAATCTAAAATATTGACTTGAAGGATGTGTCACATTTTTTAAAGTAGTTGGCTTTGGGAGGGAGACCAAGATGGCGGCGTAGGTAAACACCGGAGACCGCTGCCGCAAACAACCATTTCAAAAATACAACTAAAAGACGGAACGGACATCACCCAGAACCACAGGAAGGCTGGCTGAAGAGAGACTCTACAACTAGAAGGAAAGAGAACAGCAAATCGAGGCCCAGAGGCGGCGCAGTGTGGAAAATACAAAGGTACCGAGGTGCGCGCGCAAAGCGGGCTGGTGGCTGAGGGCGCGGTTGTCGTTTTCTGTCGGGAGTGAGTCTCAGACTCTGGGCTCCGGATCCGGGCGAGTCTCTAGGGACCCAGACTCAAACGGGAGAAGCGGGATTATCCGGCATCAGTTGGAACCTGAGGGCAGCTTTCTCTCCGAGGTTTGCAGCGGCTGCCGGGGTTCTGAGAAGCAGAGCCTCTGGGAACGGGACTGAGCGCGGCCATAACTGCTCCCTCCGCCCGCCCTGTTGATCCCGCCCCGCCCAAACCCTGCGCACAGCCATTTGCGGATCACCTCAGGCAAAGGCTGGATTAGCGCCTCCCCAGAAGGCAGACGTTTTCCATACAGCTGATTCCTATAGCCAGTCGGCCTGGGGGTCAAATCCCTCTAGTGTTAACTACAACAATTAAGGCTTGGCTAGAACAAGACTGTGCACAGAGACCACAAAGGGGTGCACCAAGAAAGCATAAAAGATGCGGAGACAAAAAAACATGACAGAAATGGAGGATATGGAGCTAAGAATCGCAATTTTGAGGGCTTGCCATAAATTTGTGCAGAGCCTCTCGAAAACTAATGAGACCCTCGATGCTACGATAAAAAAATTAGAAAGTAAGCATACACGGACTGAAATAAAGAATATTATACCCAATAGCAGACCAGAGGAGCACAATAATCAAACCAAAGATTCGACAAAAAACACCCAATTGGAAAAGCAAAATGAAAAAAGAATCCGAAAGTGTGAAGATAGTGTAAGGAGCCTCTGGGACAGCTTTAAGCGGTCTAATATCAGAATTATTGGAGTGCCAGAAGATGAGAGACAGCAAGATATTGAAAACCTATTTCAAGAAATAATGGCAGAAAACTTCTCCCATCTGGAGAAAGAAATGGACTTACAGGTTCAAGAAGCGCAGAGAACCCCAAACAAAAGGAATCCAAAGAGGACCACACCAAGACACATCATCATTAAAATGCCAAGAGCAAAAGACAAAGAGAAAATCTTAAAAGCAGCAAGAGAAAGAGGCTCAATTACCTACAAGGGAATACCCATACGACTGTCAGCTGATTTCTCAACAGAAACTTTGCAGGCCAGAAGGGAATGGCAAGAAATATTCAAAGTGCTGAATACCAAGAACCTACAACCAAGATTACTTTATCCAGCAAAGCTATCATTCAGAATTGAAGGTCAGATAAAGAGCTTCACAGATAAGGAAAAGCTAAAGGAGTTCATCACCGCCAAACCAGTATTATATGAAATGCTGAAAGGTATCCTTTAAGAAGAGGAAGAAGAAGAAAAAGGTAAAGATACAAATTATGAACAACAAACATGCATCTATCAACAAATGAATCTAAGAATCAAGTGAATAAATAACCTGATGTACAGAATGAACTGGTGATTATAATAGAATCAGGGACATAGAAAGGGAATAGAATGACTATTCTTGGGGGGAAAAGGGGTGTGGGAGATGCGGGAAGTGACTGGACAAAAATCATGCACCTATGGATGAACACAGTGGGTGGGGAGTGAGGGTGGAGGGTGGGGTGGGAGCTGGAAGGAGGGGAGTTATGGGGGGAAAAAAGAGGAACAAATGTAATAATCTGAACAATAAAGATTTAATTAAAAAAAAATAAAGTAGTTGGCTTTGGGGAGCAAGGACTATGTATCTGGGAAGGGAGAATTTAAAGTACTTAAATTTATTTATAGCATTTTATTTATAAAGTGCAAAAACCCACAAAAGTGAATTGGACTGAAGTATACCACAATGTTAATAGGCAGTGACTCTGGAAGACGGCACTTTGGGCAATTTTTTTTCTACTTTCTGTATGTTTCTCCATTTTTCAAAAGTTTAAAAATGACCACATATTACTTTAATAATCACCCCCCCCTTTTTAAAATTATTTTTATTGATTTAAGAGAGGAAGGGAGAGGCAGAGATAGAAACATCAGTGATGAGAGAGAATCATTGATTGGCTGCCTCCTACATGCCCCACACTGGGGATCAAGCCTGCAACCCAGGCATGTGCCCTGACCAGGAATCTAACTGTGACCTCCTGATTCATAGGGCGATGCTCAACCACTCAGCCATAACGGCCCGTCCCCCCCACACCTTTTTAAGCCATCTTTGTTATAGGGATAATCAAGACAAACTATTTTAGAGGAGAAACTGGGGAGCAGTCAGCATGGAATATGAGGAAAGCCTTGTCATCTGTACCTAGTCAAGTGAAAGGCACCACGGGCTTGAAGACAGGTAACGTAAGATGTTCTGACTTCAGCAATGCTTATGATTCTCCCCTTATTTTGTACTCAGAAAAGAGCAGCTGGAGTCATGGTTTTCATTAGAATTTCCCAGGGTCACATCCAGGTTAATGAAATATATGGGTGAATCACCAGTGATTATGTACATATTTAATGCATGAGGTCTGTTTTTAGACATGTTCAAAAATAAAGCTTTTTTGCTACTCTTCCTAAAATGTATTATGCCCTAATTATTTTTCTCTTCTCAGAATCTTCTCCCTCTCTCCACAAATAGATCTCTTGAACCAATTTCTCCATTTTTTTTCATGCCTTCTTTCTCATTCATTTTAAAACCAATCGAGCCAAAGGCAACATGTCATGATATGAGTAACGTGGAATTTGAAATTGAAAACTGTGGATTTGAGTGCAGGCTCTGCTTCTAGTTATTTCCATGACTTTCAGCAAAATTACTATCTTTCCGAGCCTCAGTTTAACTGAATTGAAAGATTCTATCACCTGGACCTCAGATGAATGACCTCACCATGGTGTGCAAACTACAAAATTTCAAAGTCAAGGTTTACCAGCTTTCTTGAACTACTTGAGCAGCTCCAGGATATAAGCAGGGTGTGAGGAGGGAGAAAGATTCTAGCCATGTCCTTGAAGGACTCGTAGCCAGGTGTCCCTTGCAGAAAATTATGAAATCAATCTGTGAGCATTCACATAGGACACACTGCTCCTCAGATGATCTGTGATCATACAAAACCTGGATAAGAAGGCTGTAGATTAATGATTCTCCTACTGGACTTCTTGCCCCACGTTCCATACATTCAATTGCATACTGCCTCACTCCAAACCAAATGGAAATGGGACAGCATTAATAGTCATTCACTCACTCAATTTTATAAAGCATTTTAGTATGCTCCAGGTACGGTTAGATGCCCAGCGGTGAGCACAAGGTTGAAAATGCTTGTCCTTGTGGAAGGAAAGAGGCAATAAACCAAACGAATCCAGAAATTATATAGACCACTGGAAAGTGATATGTGCTATGCAGAATAATAAGGCAGAGGCAATGGGTTGAGCCTTTAAACATGGTGGTGCAGAGGCCTGGAGGTGCCTCACAGATGTCCACTGATAGGAGTGGTTGTTTCCTATTGCTGCCATAAGAAGTTAGCTCAAACCCTGCAGCTCAAAACAACGCACTTACTATCTCATGGCTTCTGTAGGCGAGAAGCAAGGTCCTGGTTCCTCTGCACCAGGACTCACAAGGCTGAACTCGAGATGTAAGCAGATCTAAGCTCTCAACTGTGGGCTCAGGAGAAGAATTCACTTCCCTGCTCACTCAGGTCTTCTTTGCAGAATCAGTTCCTTGCAGTTGTAGAATTGAAGTCTTAATTTCCCTGCTGGCTCTCAACTGCAGCTTCTCTCCTGCTTTGAATGTCTCTGACTCTTACCTTCTATCACAGTTCTGCCTTTAGCCAGATAAATTCTTTGCTTTTAAGGTTTACGTGGTTGGAGTGGTGCTCAATCTTACTACTTTAAGGTCTCTAACCTTAAGTTCATTGCAAGTCCCTTTTTCCTATGTAATGTAAAAGTAGGTTCAGGGATGAGGATGCAAACATTTTTGGGAGGACATTCGGGCTACCACAAAGTTCAAGGGCTCCAGCTGCTGCACCAAGGCAGGCCCATTCAGGGGACACATGGGACTTCTCAGTCTTTGGCTTGAGGACTTCCTGAGGGCTTCATGGCACCTTCCTGCATGGTAGTCTAGAATGCTTCCACACGCTGTCCTTCCCTCTCCCCTTTACCAGCGTCAGACTTGCATCCCAGGAATTTCCTCTAATAAAACCCATGCACACAGAGTCCCATCAAGGTGTCTGCCTCCTGGGAGACCTGGACTAACGAAACAGACAGGTGGTTAAATGGGCCTTTGCACCTGGCTCACCTACTGCCCAGGAGCAGGTGCAGAGGATGCTGTCTGTGCTGGTGGGACACTGGTCATCTCTGACGCAAGGGACTCTCTATTGCAGAAGATTTCAACTGTGGTGACCTGGTGCCAGGTCCTGGTGGGAATGGGAAGGCTATGGTAGGTGTGATAGGCACTTGTGAAATATTGGGGGAATAATAGTATCTACAAAGACATCAGAGTTAGTTACTGCTAAGCTGCATTCACATCATACAGAAGGGTAATAACAAAACGAGGCTGCCAACAGTGTGATGATAGGGCCTATTTCGTAGTTTACGAAGAGGCTTTTAACTCCTATAGTGGCAGGGCAGACACAGTTGAAGGCAGGCTGAAGACATCATTGTCAGAAGTGCAGGGATGTTTGAAAGCTCAGGCAAGGCAAGCCTGCTATGCAAAGGTTGGGGGATCCTGAAACATGGAATGGGGACATGTTTATGGATGCCCCTGAGGATGTTGACTTTACCACCCCATTTCCCCAGAATCTGTGGACTTGCAGAGGTAGCCCACTCTTTCCTAATCAAAACTAGCATTTCAGTTTTGCTGGAAGATGCTGCAAAAGCCTCTACCCACAAGGCAGTGTGGCCTTGGACACTTCCACCCCAATGTCCTTCTCTCTCTCTCCTTCCCTTGGGACTGACTTGATTTTCTCAGCCTTCCCCAGCTCACCTCAGAGGTATCTTCCCCAATAAAATCCTTGCACATCTGCCCCCTTCCTGGTGTCTGCTTCTTGGAGGATCCTGATGAACAGAGGTGATGTAGGAAGCACTAAGTGAGAAGATGACCTTTGTGCAAAGATGTAAGCAGGTGGAGAGGTCATGAGGGAATTTGTGAAAAGAACAGTCCAGGGAAGGGAACAAAAGAAGCAAAGGCTTTGAGAGGAGCCTTCACTGCTGTACATGGTGAAGAAGGCCACAGGGGAGGAGGTAGTAGGGACTGCTAGGAAGGGACAAGGTCAGGGGTAGGTAAGGGGGGGGGGTGCTTTTACTCTAAGTGACATGGGAAGAAACTGCAGGATTTTGAGCAAAGAAACAGCATGACCCAACTTCAGTTTTAAAAGGGTCTTTCCTGCAGCTACTTGAGAATTAGATTGGAGGGGCCAAAGGTGAGAGTAAAATCATCAGTTGAAAAACTACTAGTAATATTGCAGGACTCAGATCAGATGATGGGACTGGACTTCGATCAAAATGGTGGAAGTGATCAGAACCTGGATGTGTTCTGAAAGGAGAGACAACCGAATTGCATGAAGGACAGGGTGAGGGATGTGAGATGAAAGAGGAAAAGCAGTGACAAGAATGGAAGTACTAGTGATGAAAACAGAGAGCATTTGCATCTGGCGTGAGGAGTGGTCAGGAGTTTGGGACATGTTAAGTCTGAGATGTTTATTCGGCATGTACACGGAGAGGTCAAGAGGCAGTGATGCATCAGCCTGCTGTTTAGGGCAGAAGTCTGAGATGGAGACATAAATTTGGGAGTTGTCAGCAGTGCGATGGTATTTAAGGCCATGAAATTACATGAGCTCACCAAGGAATAATTATGGATAGCAAAAAAGTGTAGTTAATAAAATCACATATAAGCAAGTGAATTTCTATTACTCACACTTGAATGCTGATGTTCAGAAAAATACCAGATCATCTGCCTGTTTTCCTCTGAATTGAATTTTTCTAATTTATTGATTTGATAGATTGTTGTTCCACTTACTTATGCATTCATTGGTTGATTCTTGTATGCATCCTGACTGAGATCAAACCTGCAACCTTGGCATAGGTTATCGATGCTCTAACCAACTGCACTACCCTGCCAGGGCTCTGTATTTGAATATCTGAGATGCAAATTCTAAGCCTGTTCACTGTAGATCTCTGCCTAAGTACCAGTAAAATAAGGTTTTACAGCTGGCTTTCCTGCTTGATTAACAAAATTAAGAAGCAAAGATATTTGGGAGTAAAAAAGATTTTCTTTTGTACATAATTATTATACCTGCAGACTAATGTTAGGGCTGGAGGCCAATTTTCTTATTAAGTTCATTTCTCTCTCTATTTTTTACCTGAATTACACTAGTCAGTATTTTCCATTTTGTTCAATTGCCCCTGCATTAAGACTAAAATAAAATCTATTTTCTTTACCTTATATATTTTCAAATTGTGTTAACTATTTTGAATCAAATAGTTTTCAGGGAATTCTTGCAGGGCAATTTCCCACATATCCTTCACAGAACAATGCAAAGGAAATTTGCCTATTTCCATTAGTGGAGAAAAGATTTGCCCAGCAAGTTTACTCAACCTGTCCTGCAGGGGATTCTTGAGGTAGCATGGCTAAGGGCACATTCAGAAACCCTCTGCCTCATCTTCCCTTAGTTCCTTCAAAACACAGCAGATATAAAAAACAAATTTATTAATCTCTTCTGCTCCCCCACCTTTCCCTCTGAGATATCTATTCCATGCCTCCCTGCCTCTGAACTATAGGCATAGCCCATGGGCAGACAATAGTGTGGTTAAAGCCTGGGGAGGGGGAGGGGCTAGAGAGGGGCAAAGGGGGGTGAAATGGGGGACATCTGTAATATTGTCAACTATAAAAAATATATATTAAAAACGTAGCAGATAATGCCTTGGTAAAAAATCTTTATAGACCCATTAATATTGGGGCTAGAGGAAACCACAGTGATCAATTATTATCTCTCATTTTATAAATTACATAAAAGATTAAGCTATTTTTGAGCATTTGCAATTCTTGCTTGTTTATCTCCTTTCCCCCTGTATTAGGTTCCCAGGACTGCTGCAACAAATTCCCATCAATTCAAAACAGCAAAAATTTATTTTCTCACAGTTCTGGAAGTCACAAGCCTGAATCAGGTATCCATGGGGCTGTGTTCCTCTAGGCTCTGAGAGAATCCTTCCCTGCCTCTTCCAGCTTCTGGTGGCTCCAGATGTTCCCTGGTTTGTGGAAGCATCACTCCAATCTCTTCTTCTGTCTTCATGTAGCTTCCTCACAGAGTGTCTTTGTGTCTCAAATCTTCCTATCCTTTCTCTTATAAGGGCACCAGTCATTGGATTTAGGGTGGACCTAAACCCCTCACAGCAGTCTGTTCCTTTTATCCTTTCATACTCCACATTAATTTCAATCTGTCATTGACTCTTCAAGGTGGTCATAATCCCTTTTTAAAAACAACAAAAACTGCTTAGGACAGAAGGATTAGTTGGAAAATTTATAGTCCCTATCTTGTGCAGTTGGTCCAGAGAAGTCATGCTTCTACTCCATTATCTCCCTTTTCTACCACACATTTTATAATTTCTTAATTTTTGACTCCATAGGCCACTCTGGTCTAGTTTGCTTGCCTGTCGGAAGAATATACACCTTTATCCCTGAGGACGCTGAACCTTTGGTTAGCTTGCCTTGATCAGCTGTGTTTGTGGCAATTGCCTGCTTGTTGTTATAATGCATATGGCAGCTTCAAGAGATGATCTGTGAATGTGCCATGTTTCAGGCATACTCCTCCCTGGCCCCATTATATATCAAAAGCCTTCATTCATGACTGTCATGGCCGATTGCTTGGCCAGCATAATTACTTTCTCTCAACTTGTGGGAATAGAACAGAAGTCTCTTTCCATTACACCCACCGCATTATTCTTTGCCATTCACCTTCTAGTCAAGTTTTTAAAAGCTTTTATTTCTTTGTCTACCCCCTTGTCCAAGTGAATGGTAGTGATCTAGCTTTAGGTTCAGTGGAACGGTTGCTTATGTTCCCTGATGGAAGTGTTGTTGCATAGCTCACAGAAGCTCTGGTTATTCTTTTTTTTAGACTTATTTTTAATACAATCCAATGTATTGTTAAAAATACCCTACATTGAATTATTTTATCTCTAGGAATTTAATTTGTATGTTTCATATTGGGAAAAGACAGTTTCCCTTGAAGAAGAAAATCTTCAGGGATCTTAAATTCATATATCCACATTTGCCACCTGATTTTTTCCCCTTTTTGATGAGAATAAAATGGTAATTTGTTAGGAAAATTTGTTTTCTCAACTTGTACATCTAAATTTTGCAATTTTCAATATGTTGCAGATATAAATAATTCTATGAATTTTGAAAAATATTTTATAGATATAGATGAGAACACAAAATAACTTCCATTGTTCATTTACATGTTGGGTAATCCTTAATGAGTCAATTGATGATTATAAGCAGATTTTAACAGTAAAGTAAATTAAGCTGAGAAACAGAGACTACTTTCACCTACAACATACTTATATTTAGAAATGCTATATGAAATACAATAACATGTCCTATATTTCCTGATTTTCCAGGCAAAAAAGAAAGAAAATCATGTTGTTTTGTGCATAAAATATTAAATTACCAGTTGTAATACTTCTACTTATTTGTATTCCTTTTTTATTTTCTGCATTTTATAAAATTCAAGAATGCTAATTGAAGTTACTATACACATTGGGGAGCTAAAGAAAGAGATCTGTTAAAGTAAATATTTGATCTAAAAGAGAACAAGCTAGAATAGTCAGGCACATGAGTAAACCAATATAATGAAGAAAAGAAACTAAACTAGTGAGCCATGATTAAAGTGTGATATTTTTAAATGTACAAAAATATGAATAATGAACATAAAACCATGAAATGTTTAAATGTTTTTTAAAATAATTTTAGTGATAGTTGTATGATATATAATGTGAGATGTGAGAGGTAGACACAACCACTATTAATGTAGACAATGATGTGTTTTTAAAAAACCTCAAAGGAATTACTTTCAACACCTACTTTCAATAAATATTCTTTCCTCACGTATTTTTCATATTGTGTAGCACTGGAATAGGGAAGTGACATTTACTATAATAAAAGAAGCATACCTCTCTATGTGTTAGCACCTATATGGTTATTACTAAGTTCCAAGCACCACAGATAGAAATATCTCTGTGACAGGTAAATATTTATTTTAGAAAATGCTATTTGGGATTTTTAAGTTAGTCTAAGAACTCACCTAAATTTGTCAAAACTATTACAGGCTACATGAAAAATTATTAACTGCAGATAATTTATACTATAAATATTTGCATGCAATCTACTAATAATTTTCCAATCCTTGAAATAGCTATAAATGGATACTAGTCTATAATTGGTCATCATTTTTTATGCAAAGGAAATAGAGGTAAAATAGTGTTTCTCATCATAGACTGTAGTGGTGGGAAACCTTTTTTTCTGCCAAGGGCCATTTGGATATTTATAACATCATTTACGGGCCATACAAAATTATCAACTTAAAAATTAGCCTTCTCGCTGAAACCGGTTTGGCTCAGTGGATAGAGCGTCGGCCTGCGGACTGGGGGGTCCCGGGTTCAATTCCAGTCAAGGGCATGTACCTTGGTTGCGGGCACATCGCCAGTGGGAGGTGTGCAGGAGGCAGCTGATCGATGTTTCTCTCTCATCGATGTTTCTGACTCTCTATCTCTCTCCCTTCCTCTCTGTGAAAAGTCAATAAAATATATTAAAAAAAATTAGCCTTCTATATTGTGATATAGAAGAGTAAATGAAGCTTTGTCATATCTAATGTTATTTGTCTTTACTTGGCTTTGATTTTTGTTTTTGGTGGTATAGCTTATACGCAGAGGTTTTCAACCTTCCTAATGCCGTGACCCTTTAATACAGTTCCTCATGTTGTGGTGACCCCAACCATAAAATTATTTTCGTTGCTACTTCATAACTGTAATTTTGCTACTATTATGAATCATAATGTAAATATCTGATATGCAGGATGTATTTTTATTGTTACAAATTGAACATAATTAAAGCATAGTGATTAATCACAAAACAATATGTAATTATATATGTGTTTTCCGATGGTCTTAGGCGACCCCTGTGAAAGGGTCATTCGGACCCCAAGGAGGTTGCGACCCACAGGTTGAGAACCGCTGGCTTATAGCTTACTACAATGCCTGATATGGAGAAAATACTTAGAAATAGCTGGTAGCATCACCATATGTCCTCTAGGGGGAGGTAGTGCATTAGGCAGCATATAATTAGTAAATTGTGCGTCCTGGGTTGGACTGGGGTCTGATTTCAAAGTCCAAGTATTTTTTCCACTATATTTCCCTGGGTAAGCCTTGAGTTAAAAGGAATTGTCCTCAGAGCAACCCTCATTACGTAAATTGAATTTTTATATTCATGATCATGAAATGTACTACATTGTGAAGCGACAAAAATGGCAGCAGGCTGGAAAACAGTCAAGAGTGCATTCCATGTAATGAGGGTAATTGCTGTTTTGTGGATTTTTTTGTTCCCATTTCTATATGCATGTGTATAACTATGTAAAATATAGTTCTTACAGTGGATTGCACTAAGAATTGAAAACCTCTGAAATAGAGAAATCATTTTTTTCTCACAAATGGACTTTTAACAAATAATGAAGTGTGAAACAGACACAAAGAGGATGCGTGTCTATGCAATTGTCCTACCAATAACTACATTTTTTGTTGTTGTTAATCCTCACCCAAAGATATTTTCCTCATTGATTTTTAGAGAAAGAGGAGGGGAGGGGAGAGATATATAGACAGAAACATTGATACGAGAGAGACATCAGTTGGTTGCTTCCCACACACGTCCCAACCAAGGCAGGGTATCAAACCTGCAATAGAGGCATGTGCTCTTGACCGGAATTGAACCCAGGATCCTTCAGACCATGGGCCAATGCTCTATCACTGAGGCAAACCAGCTAGGGCTAACTGAAATTTTTAAGTCTCTCAAACTGAGTTAAGGAAGCCTTCCCAGGCTTGTTGAGTGGCATTGGCTTATATTCTGTTTCCCTCCAATATCGTGGCTACAACTTTACTTTTTAGGTTACAGGCATCATCTTCAAGTAAAGTCTCCTGGCTTTTTAAAATCTTAATCATTGAAACCTCTCCCACTCCCTGTACAGAAAGGGCACATGTGAGTGTGTTTCTCCTCTGCTTACAAGCCTTTGTGGTTTTCTTTATGTCCAAATAGGGGTCAAACTCCTTTGTACAGTCCTGTCTCCACCCTTGTGGTCACATCTCTTTCATATCCTCCCCCCAAACCGCCACCACCTGAACTGTTTGCAGTTTGCCTATCACACCAGATGCTCTGTCACCTTGACTAACTGACGCCTGCCAATCTCCTCTGACAAACCCACCTGGGTATTGGTACTCAGCGCTTCCCTCTTTCACACCACATGAAGGCACCGAATGACATTCTCCTGTTCACCCATCCCGTCCTCGCCACTGGCCCCCAAGCTCCTTGAGGACACCGAGTCTCATTCATCCCACGATCCCAACACATGGCCCAGTTCCTGATGCATACTCGATTTTGGGGTCAATTGCAAACATTCATAGGCAAATAAATTCAAAATAAATAACAAAAATTAATTATGAAGTATTTTGGATTAGATCATGTATAACTAGTGATTGAAAACTTATCTCTCACCAGGCAGTTTCTCTGAATAGGCACCCTTCAGTGAAAATGGCAGTTCTAAATCCCTCCTCAGAGGCATATAAATAAACAATGGAACTGTGCAGTGGCGGCTCATTTAATCTTTTCCAGAATCATACCAATCATATCAGTGGATGGAGGACTTTCTCCATGGTAACATTCCCTTGAATGCAAAAGCTCCGGGCGCTCTGCAAACAATCACTCAGGGATGCCATTCCTGCCAAATCCAAATCCTGATTAGCTGGAAACATGGACCAAAAGGAGTGCCATAGCCAGGTGATGCCCTGGGTTCTGTTTGCTGGTAGGAGATACAAGCAGTGACCTGTGGATCTCTGCATTAGAATTATTGTCATAAAGAACAGGTACACAATACCTTCTCTAAGCAATAAACTAAATATGACAAATATGTTCTTCTTGTTTGGATAATGAAACAATAGGAAAACCAAACCTACTCAAAGATGCAGTGCCTCCAATTTGTAGAAGAGTTTACAATGTATAAGGGTACATACTGGATATGGCTCTAATGCTCTTTGAAATACACAGAATTACTAAGGTCTGCAAACACTATTATGTGTACCGAGGGGCAGAAAGAGATGGAGTGTCAAAAATAAGCTATTGCCACAGCATTAGAAAGGTAGGAAACATGATTTGAGGCACAGCCAAGTTTAACCAGTAATTAGGGTAACCACCGATTGACTTAAATATTTTAGACATTCAATTTAGAGAAATTGGGAAGCAAAGGTTATTGTGAAATAATAAATAGAAGGATTATTCTGTGCATAATTTCTAAAATCTGTAATAATATTCTGGAAATGGTTGTAAAGAATCATTTTGAAGTTCTATACATGTAGTAATTCTTGGGGGGGGGGGAGTCATTTTAAGGTTTAATTTTATTGTTTCCAAATTCTTAGACTCTGAAATTTACTCAGCAAAATATTTATTGAGCACCTACTATGTGTCAGGCAATGTTCTAGACTCCTGAGACATACAGTGATCAAAACAAGTTCTCATCCCTTGTAAAGCTTATATTCTGAAGGGAGGAAAGACAAACAATAAACAGAAATGAAAGTAAACGTTATAGTATAAGTTAGAAGGTGAAGATACTATGTGGGAAAAGGAAGAGGAGAGCAGATTAATCAACTGATATTTTGAATAAACTGGTTGAGTAGGTGCCATTGAAAATAAGAGTTAAAAAGAATGGTTTGAGGTGAAGGAGTTGGCCATATAGATGTCTGAAAAGGAGCATTCTGAGCAGAGGGAGCAGCCAGTGCAAGCTTATGTTGTCCAAGGAACAGGGAGGAGGCCAGAATGACCATCGTGGTGATTAGTTTATTGGTTAAGCTAATGCAGTGAAATCTTAATGGCTTATCAGAACAGAAATTTATAGTTGCTTAGATAAAGTGTAATGGAAGAAAAGGCAGGAACTCCTTCATTCAGAAGCCCAGGCTGACGGTGGCTCTGTCATCTTCAATACATGATTTTTCAAGGTCATCCTAGACATTGATATGCAGTGTGTGGTAGAAGAAAGTATAAAGAATTACAAGAGGTTTTTACAGGCCAGGGTTAGGGTGACTAACGCCCCATTTGCCTGGGAGTGGTGCATTTCCCACATGTGGGACTTCAGGGTAAAAAACCAGGACAGTCCTGAGCAAACCAGGATGGTTGGTGACTGTTGGCCAAGCCTAGGAGTGCGCATGCCATTGCCAGAAGTCAGCTGCATGCCCTCACACAATACCAAGAGACTTAGAGCACGCCATCTAGCTGAGCCCCAGAACAGGGGAAAGTCAGACAGAACACATGGGCAAACCATCAGAAGGACTGAGCTCTACTCTGAGGGAGTTGAGAAGAATTGGAAGGTTTTAATGAGAGGAGTAATATCTTACTTATGCACTTTTTAACTTAATGAAACACGTATCATTTAAAAAATAGCAGGCCTTCTTGAAAACATTCGTAAGTATTTAATTTGCAGCCTTACAAGATAAGGACTTCTACTATTCCCATTTTACAGGAGAGGAAACTGAGGCATGGAGAAATTTGGTAACTTGCCCAGAGTCACTGAGCTGTAAGTGATAGAGCTGGTGTTCAAATCCAGGCAGCCTCCGTGCTTTTAACCACCCTAATATTCACAGCCCAGATAATTCCTAGGGTTTTGCAGAATCCTCAGGAAGAAAGCAGTAGATGTGGTTTGACTGTTACTGTCCTTCCCATGTCCAGAGCAGCCTGCAGGTACACATGTGGTCCTGTCACTCTCTACCTGGGCCTGCCCTTCCCACTACTCCCTCTCTTTCCAAAGAATGATGGAAAAAAGCAATAACCATAGTGTCGTCTTTGTGATGGCTGGAAAAAGTGATACAAAGGAAAGGGATATTTGAATAACCTCAAAGAACTCTGCCCTCTACTGACTCCACAACATCTTCTTCCTTTTCATTCTCCTTAGTTCATAACATGATTAAATTATCTCACCTAACAACATGGAACATTTGCTTTAAATCAGTATAGACATTGCTTTTTTATCATTGACTTAAATATAAATTCATAACTTAAATGCTTGCCTTTGTGAATACTTTCAATAATGGAATCTAAATGTTGAAAAATCCTGCCACTTGCTAACACAGGCTACTAGATTGAAAACAAAGTGAAGAGAGCTCCATGAATATGTTTTATGACAAATTGCATAATAGATTTGAATAAACATTAGTTATCTCTCATAATCAAGAAGAGCTAAAGATATTAAAAGATAAATACTATACATTGTTCATTTTCTAAACAAACTTTAAAAATTGAGATGCCATGAGAGAAATCATTCTGGTCTGTACTAAATACCAACAAATAGAAAAAAAATATTTTTTAAACAAGAGACTAGGACAAAGCAGTCACAAAACCCAACATGAACAATAAGAAAAAAGTACTAATTTTGAGATTAGGATGGGTAGGAAAGAGGTCTCCCTGAAAGCTTATTATAAAATAACTAGAGGCCCAGTGCACAAAAATTTGTGCACTTCGGGGGGAGGGGTGTCCCTCAACCCAGCCTGCACCCTCTGGCAGCCCAGGAGCCCTTAGTGCAGTGGTTCTCAACCTTCCTAATGCCGAGACCCTTTAATACAGTTCCTCGTGTTGTGGTGACCCCCAACCATAAAATTATTTTCATTGCTACTTCATAACTCTAATTTTGCTACTGTTATGAATCATAATGTAAATATCTGATATGCAAGATGTATTTTCATTGTTACAAATTGAACATAATTAAAGCATAGTGATTAATCACAAAACAATATGTAATTATATATGTGTTTTCCGATGGTCTTAGGCAACCCCTGTGAAAGGGTCGTTTGACCCCCAAAGGGGTCGTGACCCACAGGTTGAGAACCGCTGCCTTAGGGGATTCCACCTGCCAGCCTAGGCCCACTCCCCAGGAGATTGGGCCTAAGCTGCAGTTGGACATCCTTAGCACTGCCAAGGAGGTGGGAGAGGGAGCCACCACTGCTGCACTCGCAGCCTTCAGCCCGGCTTGTAGTTGAGCGGAGCTCCCTCTATGGGAGTGCACTGACCACCAGGGGCAGCTCCTGCGTTGAACATCTGCCCCCTGGTGGTCAGTGCACGTCATAGTGACCAATAGTTCCGCCATTAGGATCAATTTGCGTATTACCTTTTTATTTTATAGGATTAGCAAGGAAAGATGATACTTCCCATCAACTCTGCATCAGGTAAGTTCATGTTTGAGAGTTGACCTCTACAAAAAAAGCTCAATTAGCAATTTTCATTGCTCAATAAGATGAAGTTATATAGAGAGAACAATTTATGTTCATTGCTCACATACTGCTTTCCTCATAAAAACATGGAAATCCGCCTGTGATAAGCTTGAAAGGTTAGTGACTATTCCCAGTATGTGTCTGGAATTGCTAAAACTTCCTTCTGAGGCCCGAACCAAGTATTTAATTTCTTGCATACATTGGCAGCATTGCAGGATATAAACAGTGTGCTTTAATTTCATTCATGCATTAAAAGAAGAATATCTTTCCAGATCTGATTAATGGGTTATGGCCTTGGCTTCAGGGTAGACAGTAAATCTAATGAATATAAGAATATGCTTCCTTTTACCAGTATATTCTTACCAGGGAGTAAAGGAAGTTAAGACATATTTATGAAGCTTATAATATTAATAAGCCTCATGTAAATGAAATTTATTGGTGATCTTTAGTAACGTGACACACACAAAAATATAAACAGGAGTTAAACAGTGCAGCCTCAATTTCCTTATTTTAGACTTGAATGATGAAAAAATGTACATAAACATAAATATCAAAATCTCTACTCTCCAGAATGGGAGTGTGTCAGATGATACATTAAGGTTGGGAAACATGATTAGAATTTCTATTTATTTAAACTTTGTTAATTCTATTTTATGTATCCTGCACTATTTAGTGTGATGGTACAGTTATATCATTAACAAGTAATATACAGATATTTGGATTAACTTCTCCACTTTTTAAAAATATATTTTTATTGATTTCAGAGAGGAAGGGGGAGAGAGAGATAGATAGAAACAGCAATGATGAGAAAGAATCATTGATAGGCTGCTTCTTGCACGCCCTCTACTGGGGATCGAGCCTGCAGCCCTGGCATGTGCCGTTGACCAGTATCAAACCTGGGCCTTCAGTCTGGAGGCCGACGCTCTAGCCACTGAGCCAAACCAGCTAGGACTCCTCACCGCCCCCCCCTTTTTTTAATGGGTAGTGTATATAATATAAGAATGGGAAGACACAACATACTCTCCTTATCTTTGTAGTATATTGGTCTGTTTAGCTACTTTGATATGAGAATGAAACAAGTAAGCCATCCCACAAGGAGTGAGAGTGTTAAAGCAGAATAATTCCAGCTCCGTGCAATGGTACAGAGCACTTTCTGTGCATCTGTAGCATATGGTCTTGGTGTGCTCAAAGCACACCTTTACTCTCTTTCTGATTTCAGCTGCAGTGGGGGTATAATTCAATCCTCAAGCAATGGGACCAGAGCCTGTGGTTGAGCCCCACTTTCTACCCTTTGGACTGAATTGTCAGAGGTTCCAGAGGGATCTGGTTTCCGCAGATACCTAGTCTTTTTTTCTTTTTTTGGCTTTTTCTTCTTTCCCATCTCACTCTCTCACCTGTCTCATTCTTGTTTCCTATGATCACCCTCCACCCTCTTTGGAGGCATCTGCACCTGAGTTCTTGTCTCAGGTTCAACTTTGGAAAGAATCTGAACTAAGACTTTGTATTAACATGGTCGTGTCAGTCACAACTGAAACATGTCAGTAGATTCAGAAGTTATCATCAAAGGGAAACTTTCTCAGATCCTCTAATTTTTGAAATATCTAAATTATAAAATGAGATGTACATTAAAATTAAACATTTTAATTTAAGAGATCAAATTAAGGAGAAAAGATAAAAACTCACAAAAACAGACAGGAAGCAGAAGAATGTCATGCTTAACCTTTCAGTTTCATCTCTAAAGGAAACTGAATGTGAGTGATTGTGAGGTTTAAACTTATTCCTCAACAAGCAGTGGTATTAAATATTAGGAAAAAGCCATCTGCCAGACAAACCTGGCAAGAATCCTCTCATCAGTCAGCATGAGAGCAGTCAAAGCGCTCTGTGCTTGGTTACTCTGATTATCCCCAATGTTCCTTGGGATTTCTTGGTTAGAATTTAGCTTCTGCTTTTATATGATTTATATAATTTATTTCATTTGAACTTTGATAATGAATAAACAGATGGGACGAAGCACAATATGGTATGATCAGTGATAGGCAGATTTGTCACATGTTCACAGTAGATATGTGATTTACGAAGCAGAAATGCAGTTCACCAATTCCACCACATTTATTGTCTTACAGCCTATCGTTTAGTGTAAAAGACTCACTACTTCACCTGTTTCCACTTTTTGTTTAGAAAAAAATATATACTATGTGGGAACAATTAAGTATCTAAGCACTTTTTTTTTTGGTTAGGGAGTCAATATTGGCAACTCTTGTGTATTTTTGGTTCAACAATATGGAATGAAGGATTTATGGTTAAATAACAATGCAAACATGAACTATAGGCCCTAAATAGTGTTTATGTGAGAGTGCAGTACTCCATTGCAAGACTAGCATAATAATCCCAAATCAAACTGTTAGTGAAGAAACTAAACAGTAAAAAAATAAAATCATACAAAAAAAAAGGAAACTAAACTGTGAGTGTTCGTAATTAAGAAGCAAGAATAGCTGTGAATGGAAAGCATGATCAATTTAAGACATGTAGGGGAAGAAAAATCACTTTTCCTCTACCCTTTTAGATACTTGGATGAGATTCCCTATAATAAAGAAAGATTAACATTAGAAAAACATTTAATTTTGTACATCTGAGAGGCCACAAAGATATGAGACTCAAAGGTGGCTAAGGCTTCAAAGGGGAAGAAAGCAATTCATAGGAAGATGAGAAGAAATGTTTGGTAAACAAATGTTTGCCCTGCTATGCAGATAAGTCTCATGGAAGAGTTACTATATCTCTCTGCCAATAGCTCTCTTTCTGGTATAGGCCCCATTTCTAAATTCCTTTAGAAAGGTAAAGGAGAGGTAAAAAGTTTTGCTTGATTCTGCCAGGTCTTAACTGCCTTCAGCTCAACAAATCACATGATGAAGTGGCTCATTTTTGGGTGGCATATTCTGCACCTCTTCAGACAACATCTATAATGTACTCAAAGTGAATGGTCCTTTTAGAAAATGATCCAACTGTCCAGATGTGCATGTACACAGTGGAAGCTTTTCAACACTGCCAAGCTTTGTATGGCAGCCAGACTAACCTTTAAGAATGTGCTGTTAGTGCATATAATCTTTAATAACCTAATAAGCTCCTTGAAAGTGATTTAGCTGTATATAAAAGTGAACATCCATAGAAATCATCTAACTGATTAAAACTAAAGAAATAATTTGAATTTTGTATAAATTCTCAACCTATTATAAGAACCTCACTGACCATACCTTTCAAATCACAGAGCTTCAGACATGGTAACATCTGGAGACCGCAGGATGTTGTTTGAGGCCTTCTGTCTTATCTGCTCTTTTCATTTTCTGTGGTTATATTTTAATCTTTCTCATATCTTTGGCTCTTTGCATTTGCACACTGCTAAGTGGGAGACAGTACCTTCTATCTATTTTGGAAAGATGAGACTCCTCTTTTTAGCTTTAGTAAGCTGTGCATGGGCTGTCTTCATTGGTGCTGGGCTTTATTTATGAGGGTTCTTTTAACTCTTGAATTATAGTCACTGAACTTCTGTTTAGTGAAAATTTGGGGGTTTCACCTAAGTCTCTGGGCCTCCTGGTATTTGGGGGAGCCATGAAGGGATAGTACAGCAGTAGCACCCTGACCTCACTGGCAGCATTTTCCCGCTAAACTTGCTGCCCAACTTGGTCATCCCCACTATGTTGGTCTTAGAACCCATTTCCAGTTCATTGTAAATGAGGGTCTCAGATTTTTATGTAGAAAATGATACTTCTAGAATATAAACTTCTAAAGAATTTAAGTTGAACAATTTGAGTTATTTGTAGTAATAACAGCCAGTATTTATCCCAAACTTACTATTTACTAAAACTCTTTAAAATGTATTGTCTCATTTAATTCTCACAAGTAATCTCATGAGGTATAAATGAATTTTTCTTTTGCATTTTAACTATTTTTCTAACAGTTAAATGTATCTGGAGTATATGGTAGGGAGGATAAAAGACTAGTTAATAAAATACATGAGACAAACTCAACTTGAGAGACATTCCACAAAATGCCTAATAATACTCCCCAAAGCTGTCAAAGTCATGAAAAACAAGGAAGCTGAGAAACTGTCACAGAGCAGAGGGGACCAAGGAGACATGAGAACTCAATTCAACAGGGTGCCTGCATTGGGTCCTGGAACAAAAAGGACATTAGTGGAAAAGCTAGTAACATCAAAACTAAATTTGGAATTGAATTAAAACTATGTACCAATATTGGTTTCTTAATTTTGACAAACATACCACAGTGATATAAAATGTTAACCTTAGGAGAAACTTTGTGAGGGCATAGGAAAACTATCTCTATTTCTCTTTGCGGTTTTTCTGTAAAAATATTCTCAAATTCATAAATTTTTAAAAGAAAAAAGTGGAGAATTCAGACAATGATCTCTGCCCCCTACCCACTTCCCTTTGGCAACAGAGACAAGGTCTTCAGTTGCTTGATACCTGGAGGTGAGTGTGCTCTAAACAGGACGACAAAAGTAAGCCCATTGCAAATCAATGTTTTAGATTCTCTACCATATTCAGGAAGTGCTAGGCCCTCGGCTTCAATTTTAACTCAGTTTTTATTTTTTTGTGTGTAGGGGTTTTATTTTGTGTGTTTTTTGTTTTAACAGAACTTTTGAGTAGAGAAAAAAAAGTTGTGGGAAGTTGTTCTTGTTTGAATCTTCTCCCTAACTTTTACATTCTGAGCTCACAATATATGCTACATCCTGGTATTTAGTGGACGTCCGTGAGAGAAGTATTCCCAAACCTCTCCTTTCTCATGCTAGCCAGTGGGGATTTGGAGAATTTGGAGGGCCCCTTCTCTCCAGAAGGGCTCCTGCTCATCACTGCAGGTCAGAGCTCCTTGAGAACCGGCCGGAGCAGCAGTTTAGGCTCGGGGCCCAGGGAAAGCTTCTCCCCTTTCCAAGACCACGCTCCTATCTTACCCCAGGCACCAGGAATTGAAGTAATGAGACCATTCAAGTGTGAGATGTGTATATTTATATTTGTGCCTAAAGTATCCCAAGTTCAACAATGATTTCAGGTCAAACAAATCTCCCCTCACTACCCATGTCAGTGGGTGCCCGGCTGGTGTGGCAAGTTACCTAGCATCTTGCTTGTGCAGAACCCTCTGATCCAAGTCTCTGGGGAAGGAACGGCCCTGAGGGTCCGGGGAAGGGTGACTCTCCAAGCACTTGGGGCAAGTTTACTAGTAAAAAAGGGATGTTGGAACCTGTTGAGTTTTTTCATTTTTTCCTATTTCAAATCCAAATGCTGTGTTTTTCCTCAATGTCAAGTATTGGCTGATATACTGACATGTTTGTGCTTTTATTAATTAGCAATTAATGCCAAAAATGTGGAGCAGTTTTTGCAAAGAGGCCAATTAAATACTACATATTGTCAAAGGCCTAAAAGCCAGAAGCCCAGCAGGCAGAAGTCATGGCAAGAATGCCCCAGGGAGTGACTGTTCTGGTTCAAATTCTCTGAGTATGAAAACTCATCAAGCCAGTGATACCAGTGGAATTCATACAATCTTCATCAAATTTATGAGGAAAAATTTTTTAAGAAGCAAAAGCACTTAACATATACATCTGTATGTCAGTTTCAAATAATGCTGAGGAAGTTTCTCTCCCATAATAATAAACCTAATTAGACACTTATAATAATCCAAATAAATGAGGTACTAATAAATAAATAAACTCTAGCAGTCTATGATATAGCCTACATACAAAGAATGCCACAGGTTGGATGGAACATCTTGGGGCCAATTAGACCTAGTTACAGTCCCAGTCTGTTATTGAATAGTTGAGGGGGAAGGGTAACCACTCTGAATTTTAGTTGTGCTATTTATAAAATTGAGATGGTAACACCTGTCTCATTGTATTGTAGTGCTGGTGGGATAGTAGACTGGATATTTTGAGATGCTAACTTTTCTTCTTTAACTATGTCCTGACCCCTCATCTGCTTCTCATTCCCACAGTGGTTGGCTCCCTTGACTTCTGGGCAGGTGGGGGAAGGAGTGAAGCAGAAGTAGCCAGCAACTCTATCTGGACTTATTCTTGCAAAAGCGTAAGCTCATGGAAGAACTGAAAGGTTTTATAAAGGGAGGGGGGGAAAGAAAGGGGTGTGTGGAAAAGGAAAGGATCTGGAAAAACTTGGAGATAGAAGGATTTCTTTCAGTTAACACCAATACCCAGCAATTACCAGAGAGACAGAGAGAGATCCATGGATTCTGAAAGCAGGTGATGTTCATGCTGCTTTCTGGAAGCACCCTTTGGGGCAGTAAAACTACAGAGAAGAATGGCTATAGGGTGGGTGCAGGCTGATGAGAGCCCGGGAAGCCTCACATGGTTCCCCGTGGCCCAAAAGTAGCCTGGAAGTAGCTGAGCACTACTAGAGCTGAGAAGTCAGGATGGTGGGGAGGATGCACCATGTTTCAGTGGGAACCTGTGAAAATACGTGCTTGATGAGAAAGGCTCCCCGACTCCATTTCCTTGGTTCTTTGTATGATCTCAGAACAGTATCAAAATTCTGGGGTGCAGGAGAAAGCCCGACAATGCCTGACATTCAGTTTCCGGCCAACCAGAGGGATGGGCATGAAAATATATTTATTTAAAATAAAGATATAAAATGTTTCTTGCATACTTGAATATATGGAATGAGATTCATACCCTCTCATATGTAAAACATTCAGTGTGACCTGAAGTATATGGGAGATGCTCAATTAATATTAGCTATTATTATTTATTGCCTGTAATTGAGAACTATAAAAAGAATAAGGTAAAAAAAAGAATTGGATTGCAATATAGTAAAATGGAAACACAAATTTTATTTTTATTTTTTTAATTAAATCTTTATTGTTCAGATTATTACAGTTGTTCCTCTTTTTTCCCCCCATATCTCCCCTCCACCCGGTTCCCGCCCCACCCTCTGCCCTTAACCCCCCCCCCCCACTGTCCTCATCCATAGGTGCACGATTATTGTCCAGTCTCTTCCCGCATCCCCCACACCCCTTTTCCCCCTGCAAGAATAGTCAGTCCACTCCCTTTCTATGCCCCTGATTCTATTATAATCACCAGTTTATTCTGTTCATCAGATTATTTATTCACTTGATTTTTAGATTCACTTGTTGATAGATGTGTATTTGTTGTTCATAATTTGTATCTTTACCTTTTTCTTCTTCTTCCTCTTCTTACAGGATACCTTTCAGCATTTCATATAATACTGGTTTGGTGGTGATGAACTCCTTTAGCTTTTTCTTATCTGTGAAGCTCTTTATCTGACCTTCACTTCTGAATGATAGCTTTGCTGGATAAAGTAATCTTGGTTGTAGGTTCTTGGTATTCATCACTTTGAATATTTCTTGCCACTCCCTTCTGGCCTTCATAGTTTCTGTTGAGAAATCAGCTTACAGTCGTATGGGTACTCCCTTGTAGGTAACTGATTTTCTTTCTCTTGCTGCTTTTAGGATTCTCTCTTTGTCTTTTGCTCTTGGCATTTCAAGAATGATGTGTCCTGGTGTGGTCCTCTTTTGATTCCTTTTGTTTGGGGTTCTCTGCGCTTCCTGGACTTGTAAGACTATTTCTTTCACCAGGTAGGGGAAGTTTTCTGTCATTATTTCTTCAAATAGGTTTTCAATATCTTGCTCTATCTCTTCTTCTGGCACCCTTATAATTCGGATGTTGGTACACTTGAAGCTGTCCCAGAGGCTCCTTACACTATCTTCGTATTTTTGGATTCTTTTTTCATTTTGCTTTTCCGGTTGGGTGTTTTTTGCTTCTTCGTATTTCAAATCTTTGACTAGATTCTTGCGACCCTCTGGTCTGCTGTTGGGAGTCTGTATAATATTCCTTATTTCAGTCAGTGTATGCTTAATTTCTAGTTGGTTCTTTATCACAACATCGAGGGTTTCACCAGTCTTCTTGAAGATCTCACTACATTTATCGGCGGTCTCCCCAGTCTTCTTGAAGATCTCACTACATTTATCGGTGGCTTCTAGACAGTTCTTTAAAGACCTTAAAAGTGTGGTTTTGAACTCTATATCCATCAGTTTGCTTTCCTCCAATTCTGTCGTTTGTGTCCTGTTTCTTTGTCTCAGCATTTCTTATGCTTCGCTGTGTCGATAGAGTGCCTTTCTGTGCTAAATGTCCCAATTACCTGAGGGAGACACTCTTGGTGCACCCCCTAGTGAGCTTTGTGCACAGTCTTGTTGTAATTAAGCCTTGATTGTTGTAGTTATCACTGGGAGGAATTGACCTCCAGGCCAATTGGCTGTGAGAATCAGCTGTGTCTGCAGTGGGAGAACTTCTGTGCTGGAGACACCCCTCTGGGGCTAGACTTGCTTCAATGGGGCTTTGGTGCTCACTGAGTCTGCCCCCTGAGTGTGTCTTTTATGGTTCCACGGAGCTGTAAACTGGATGGTCCCACTCTGACCTCTGGGCTTCCTGGCTCCTGGATCTCTAGGGAGGTGCTAATCTAGCCTTTGCCTGAGGCTATCCAGCAAAAGCCTCCCTGCAGGGCTTGGGCGGGGCGGGTCCCATGGGATCAACAGGGCGGGGGGGGGGGGGGGTTAGCAGTTATGGCTGCTCTCAGTCTTGCCCTCAGAGACTCTGCTTCTCAGTGTCCCATTAATCGCTGCAAGCCCCTTGGAGAGAAAGCTGCCCTCGGGTTCTGACCGATGCCAGACAGTCCCGCTTCACCCGTATGAGTCTGGGTCCCTAGAGACTCGCCCGGAACTGGAGCTCAGAGCCTGAGACTCCCTCCCGATTGAAAACGACAACCGAGCCCTCAGCCACCAGCTCGCTCCACACACACCTCCGCACCTTAGTATTTCACCTCCGCACTGCGTTTCCTCTGAGTCTCGGTATGCTTTTCTCTTTCCTTCTAGTTGTAGAATTTCCACTCAGCCAGCCTTCCTGTGGTTCTGGATGATGTCCGTTCCGTCTTTTAATTGTATTTTTGAAGTGGTTGTGCGAGGCAGCAATCTCTGGTGTTTACCTATGCCGCCATCTTGGTTTCTCCTCTTCTGTCCTCCGAAACACAAATTTTATTTTATTTTATTTTTTTATTATTTTTTTTTTTCGCTTAAAGTATTACAAAGGGTATTACATATGTGTCCTTCCCCCACCCCCCACCCTTGACAAGCCCCTGCCCTCCCTTACCCCCCAGTGTCTTATGTCCATTAGTTATGCTTATATGCACGCATACAAGTCCTTCGGTTGATCTCTTACTCCCCTCCCTCCTGCCCCCCAACTCTCTCTGGCCTTCCCACTGCAGTTTGACAATCAGTTTGAGGCAGCTCTGCCTCTGTATCTATTATTGTTCAAAAGTTTGTAATGGTCTTTATTATCCATGAATGAGTGAGATCATGTGGTATTTTTCCTTCATTGACTGGCTTGTTTCACTTAGCATAATGCTCTCCAGTTCCATCCATGATGTTGCAAATGGTAGGAGTTCCTTCTTTTTAACAGCAGCATAGTATTCCATCGTGTAGATGTACCACAGTTTTCTAATCCATTCATCTACTGATGGGCACTTAGGCTGTTTCCAGATCTTAGCTATGGTGAATTGTGCTGCTATGAACATCTGGTTACATATATCCTTTCTGATAGGTGTTTCTGGTTTCTTGGGATATATTCCTAGTAGTGGGATCACAGGGTCAAATGGGAGTTCCATTTCCAATTTTTTGAGGAACCTCCATACTGCCTTCCATAGTGGCTGCACCAGTCTGCATTCCCACCAGCAGTGCACAAGTGCGAAACACAAATTTTAAATGGAATGTATTATACTATTGATTTTACTATCTTGAGAACACCAGAGATTTTCTTTTTAAAAAATATGATAGCCAAACTGGTTTGGCTCAGTGGATAGAGCATCGGCCTGCGGACTGAAAGGTCCCAGGTTCGATTCCGGTCAAGGGCATGTACCTTGGTTTCGGGCACATCCCCAGTAGGAGGGGTGCAGGAGGCAGCTGGTCGATGTCTCTCTTTCATCAATGTTTCTAACTCTCTATCCCTCTCCCTCCCTCTCTGTAAAAAATCAATAAAATATATTTTTTTAAAAATATGACAGACGGTTCTTTGAGTTCTACCCATAGAGTTGAAAAGAATGAGAGAGAAAGAAAGAAAAAAGAAAAGCAGGGATGAGCAGTCCCTGTGCAATTCTGGAAAAGAAAGAACCTTCCCAGCTAAATACTTTATTTAGCTTAAGCCTTTAATCCACTCTAACCTATGAGTGAGCAATACGCAGATTCAGTAAGGAATGCTAGAAAGCTTATGGCTTGCCCTTGGTTTATAGAGTTAGGCAAATAAATTTTCAAGGTGTAAACCAAGAATAATTTAAACTTCCATCTAACCTTAGTTACAAGCTTTATTATATATATGTATGTGTGTGTATGTGTTTACTATACCCAATGGTTAAACAAGATTTAGCACATCAGAGGTTTAATATTATATATCAGTTTTAATAAGTTTACAGGTAGTATTTTGTATTTTTATTTTGCATGTCACTTCACTGACTTAGCTACAGTGTGTGTGTGTGTGTGTGTGTGTGTGTGTGTGTGTGTGTAAGCTAAGGGAGAAATGCACACATACCCATATGGTAAAATAGTGCCCAAGCTTGTTATAAATATGTTGCCTCTTTTATTTGAGTCATTGTCTCTTCGATGAATGTTTCTGTTGACCTGACTTCATCTGTATAAATAATGAAAAAGGAAGTATCAAGTGTGATTGGCCTTACCTGCCCCAATGCTGTCTAAACGCCAGGAAAAGAAGACAACTGGGTAATGTGTTCTTAGGTAGAGACACGGCCACATGGCTGACCTTGCTGCCCATCCTTAGCTCTGCTGTATTGACTGGAAGCAGGTCTGAGAGGATGAGGCTCATTTACTGTCTTATTTCCTCTGTTCTTTGCTTTTACTTGGTAATTGATACAGTTGGTGTAACCAGAGGAACTTTTGAGCACTGGGCACAGATTTTCACATCCAAAAATAAACAATAAAGAGCTTCCAGCCAATTCCACTGAGTGGGGATGCTCAGCACAGTCAAGTGGGATGCAGCCCCACAACAAGCATGTGTTCAGTTGATAAATGTGGCCCTGCACCGGTGAATGTGCTTCAGTGCTACATTTGGAACCAAATACAACCCTTCCCAACTTAGCATTTTCAGTTCCTCCCATGAAACCCTCCATGTTCATCTCTTTTTGTTTTTCTGACCATCTGTGCTCAGCATTCTACCATAAAATTAATAAATACTGTTGCTAACCTAAACAGTTTTTCCTTAAATCAAAGAGACACTTTTCAAATCTCCCAAATCATGTAGGACCAAAGCAGAAACCTTAGTTTCTGTCTCCCTTTGACCCAGGTTAGCAGGTGAATTGAGGCCACACATTTTTAGAATATCATTGTTTCTTACCAATTTTACTGACATATAGTTCCTCTTTGAGCTCTTTAAAACATATTAAAGAAATTATGGCTCATTTAGTTTCAACAAGGATTTGAGGTTCATTCCTATTTGCATCAACTAGCCAGCAGACTAAGTCCCTACCTAAAGTAGCACACATTTTAGACACTCATAAACAATTTGTTGAAGGAATTAATTAATACATGAACATGGCATATTTTACTGAATTACACCGATTTTTAAAAAATGCCTGACATAGCCCACTGGTGTGGCTCAGTGGTTAAGTGTTGACCTATGAACCAGGAGGTCACAGTTCGATTCTCAGTCAGGGCACATGCTTGGGTTGCAGGCTTGATCCCTAGTGGGGGATTTGCGGGGAGCAGATGATTAGTGATTCTCTCTCATCATTGATGTTTCTATCTCTCCCTCTCCCTTCCTCTCTGAAATAAAAAAAATAATTAAAAAAAAAATGCCTGACACAGGCCTAGCACATAGTAGGCATCTGATGAATGCAAGGTAAAACTAATATGCATATTTGAACAACTAGATGAAACAGATAAAAGTTAATGATTATTCATAAATGTATTGACAACATTTATTGTTGAGAACCTTTTCTTTCCCGAGCATTGTGCTAATTCTGGGTAAAACAGAGCTGCCATCTCTGATCTTGCAGAATACACACTCTGGGTGCAATGGAGTTTCGCCCAATATTCACATTTAGGATTGTGTGAAGGAGAAAGTAACCTTGTTGTATGAGAGAGTAATTGAGGATTATTAGTATATGCCATCCTGAGCTAAGTTAGGGTAGGGACCTGGGGCTTTGAAGGGGATGAAGACAATTCACAGGAAGATGAGAAGAGCAGATACTTGGTAAATAAATGTTTGCCATGCCATGCAGATAAGTGTTTCTGACATAAGTTATCTCTGGGGATAGCTCTCTTCCTGGTATAGGCCCCCATCTCAATTCTTTTGGCAGTTAAGGGGAGAGGGGATAATAAGCTCTTCTGGTATCTGTTGGGTCCCAGTTGTCTGCAGCTCAAAAGAATCCACATGTCATTCATGGCACATTTTGGGGTATCATATTCTCTCCCCCTCCCTTGGAATTCATACATGGTCACTTCTGCTACATACAAAGCAAGCCCTTAAGTCTAGCTCACACTCCAGGAGAGAAAGACCCACCTTTCCAAGGAAGGATTATAAAAAATGTGTGGACAAATTTTAAAACCATTACACCATTGTCTCCTGTGACTCTGACCACATTCCGCATGGTGAGAAAAAGTCAGAAAATAGCACTCAGCATTAAAAAAAGATGATCTTCTTTACTCCAGTTCGTTTTTATATTTATGAACTGAATAAAAAACTACTCAAAAGTAAAGATCTGTTTTAAAATGTCTCTAATATTGGTAAGTGCCTCAAAGACAAATTGAAGTTGACCTCAAAGTTTGAACCAATGATGGCATGAGAACTGTGAAAAAAGAAAGACTAGTTAAAATGTCCCTTTTATGCTTGTTAACACTGAAACTAATATCATACTATTGTTTTGAGGCTCAGTGACTAGCTATAATGTACATGATACCATCTAGAACACAGAGTGCACAAAATAGGTACTAATTAAATCTGGTATCATTTCAACAAAGAATGATGGCGAATATCTGAACCTTTATGACTCTGGAATGGCCACTAAAAACTAGCAGGATAAGATGTTATCCTCACACAAATTAAAAACATATCATCATAAAATAACCAATGGAAGGAGCAATGTTACTTGGTCCTTGTCTCAGTGGACCTGTTGCACTGAAAAGTGTGCCTGCATTTACAAATGGACTACGAGATGAGTGTTCAGACCCCAGGTCCAGAGCATGTGTGTGGTCTTTCTATTTAAAGATTATGGGGCTTCAAGGCTTCCAGAGCAAGTAAGCCAGTACTAACTCAAAACAGTAGAGGGTGAACGTAAAATAAAGCAGACAGTAATAAATTACTTTAAAAGAACACATATATAGTTTTTGTTAGCACTAGGCATACATACAGAAATATATTTCTTCTATGTTAGGGATTCGAACTATAACCTTGAAATAACAGTGGTAAACTACTGTGTCAAAAATTCTTTTGAAATTGTCAATTCTCATGTAAATTACCATCATCATAGAAAAGGCACGACATTAAGGCTTCTCTTGATCATTTTCACCATATTTAAAAATTATCAGCTCCAAAGGGTAGTAAAGCCAGTAATTTATCAAATGCATATCAAGTACATTGGAATTCTAGGAGGGAAAAATGCAATAGACGTGGTTGTGTAAGGTTTCCATATTTATTACAAGGGAAAACCTTGCTCCTTGAGGAAATCCGCAATTACTTTTTAAAATTCTTCTTAAAATGATCTAAATATCTTCTCATAAGAGTCTCACATAGCAAAAGGCATGAGATTCAACATTTCTCAGATTTTTCTAAGGTTCTGTGGAGGAAGGAAGCAAGGAACCACCCCTTTGATATATGTTGTTACATTTTAATCAGTCACAATTTACTGTTATGATATTTAAATTTTAAAATATTTATCAAAGACAAAGATCACTGAAATGACATGATACAATTAAGCCCAGTTAAATATACTGTATATATAATAAACCAGGACAAAGGTACATTTTCCTCCTAAACAATGAGCAACATTGCACTTTTGGTAACATTAGCGTCTTTGAAGCCATTAATCAAAACAGTGACATTGCCCCAGTTCACCGCTCAAACATGATGGTGCTAGAAAAAAATCATTATTGACAGAGTTCTTTTGGAATGGAAGAGCATTTTAACTAAAATAATTGAAATATAAAAACAGGGAATGTTTTTGACTCCAACAATTTACCCTTTGACCTAATTTTGTCTCTATGATTTGCAAGGCTGTTAAAATAATTGGAATGCAATTTTCCACACATCTTTGAGAAAATGAAGCTGAGACTAGTGGAAATCTTATGAGATGGTTGAACAGTTTGGATGTTTTCAGGGGAATTTGTGCCATCACTAATTTGCCTGCTTTGGGATTTCTGCTGCAATCTGAAATCCAAGGGTAACTGGTGGAAAGCGTGGGGGAGAATTCCTGCTTCCTTGAAATTTCTAGAACTGGAAGCACTGGTGATTTCAGTGATTTGTGTTTTTTTGTTTTTGTTTTTGTTTTTTGGTAAAAATTATTTTCCTTTTGAAATGCTTCTATTTAACATCACATAGTTATGAATACAAACCCCCATTTCTAAGGATAGTTTCCATATCAAAGCTTTGATAAAGTCCCAGGGGAAAAGGCCAAAGGCAGAATCCAATGCTCTAAACATTGCTCACACCATCATAGGACTTTCATGATAAAGTGGAGTGAAGTCGTAAATAATGGTCTGCAACAACACTGTGCACATGAGGCCAGCAAAGCGGTCAGGCTAAAAAAGAGACAGTTTGATTTATATAAAAATACTCTTGTGGTTATAACCAGTAATAGCAAACGAAATAGAGAAAGGGGGGGGGGGCTGTGAATGAGCTTTTATAAAATATTTTTAAAAGCTCATTTGAATTTACATTACTGCTCCTTGGGAACTACAGCAAACTTGATAAATGGAGACCTTACTAAAGTTAAATTGTAGCTAGTTTGAAACAACAATGCCATATATTTTATAAAATTATTGCCTGTCTGTTTTGTAGACAGCAAATCTATACAGGGTTCAAGATTAAAGAAAAAAAAGAGGGGAGAAACGTGAAAATGTACCCACAGAGAATTGGAACACTATAAATGATTTAGTTCTGAATTCTTTAAAACTGTAAATTAGAAACTTATACAGAATTCACAGCTGTGCTTGGGAAATAGTGAATTTTAAATATATGTATACTCATAATTAAATTACCCATGAGAGATATGTAAAGGGAACAACTTGCCCTAGCCCAGTGGTTCTCAACCTTCTGGCCCTTTAAATACAGTTCCTCATGTTGTGACCCAACCATAAAACTATTTTCGTTGCTACTTCATAACTGTAATTTTGCTACTGTTATGAATCATAATGTAAATATCTGATATGCAGGATGGTCTTAGGAGACCCCTGTGAAAGGGTAGTTTGACCGCCAAAGGGGTCGCGACCCATAGGTTGAGAACCACTGCCCTAGCCGGTTTGGCTCAGTGGACAGAGCGTCAGCCTGTGGACTGAAGGGTCCCGGGTTCTATTCCGGTCAAGGGCACATGCCCAGGTTGTGAGCTTGATCCCCAGTAGGGGTCATGCAGGAGGCAGCCGATCAATGATTCTCTCTCATCACTGATATTTGTATCTCTCTCCTTCTCCCTTCCCCCCCGAAATCAATAAAAAATATATTTAAAAAAAAATAAAGGGAACAACTTGTTACCATTACAGCCTTGTCATTTCAACATTATAATAAAAGAAATTTCAAGTTCAAGCAAAAAATTAATAATACAATGAATATTTTTAAATAGCCATGCCAGCCCTGGCCAGGTTGCTAAGTTGGTCAGAGTGTTATCCTGATATGCCAAAATTGTGGGTTCAATCCTTGGTCAGGGCACATATAAGAATCAACCCATGAAAGCATAAATAAGTGGAACAACAAGTCGATGTCTCTCTCTCTCTCTCTCTCTCTCTCGTCAATTTTTTTTTTTTTAAATATAGTTTATTGATTTTTTACAGAGAGGAAGGGAGAGAGATAGAGAGTCAGAAACATCGATGAGAGAGAAACATCGACCAGCCGCCTCCTGCACATCCCCCACTGGGAATGTGCCCGCAACCCAGGCACATGCCCTTGACCGGAATCGAACCCGGGACCCCTCAGTCCGCAGGCCGACGCTCTATCCACTGAGCCAAACCGGTTTTGGCACTCTCTCGTCAATTTTAAAAAATTAAATAGCCATGCCACATTCCAATGAGTATATTTTAAATATTACAACTACTACCTTGATATCAATGTCACTGTTTCATTCATTTATTTATTTATTTAGTCAATCATCATGGAGTATTTCTGAGATAGGCCAGCAAGCCAGGACAAGTGGAATAGGAAAACTGAGACAGATAGCTCAACAAACTGGCAGAGCAATTGACAGCAGATACAGAGGTCACCTCCCTAGAGATAACATCTAGGCCTCAGTTGTATTTCAGCGGTTCAGGCCCGGAAAAGCAGCAAAACCAGGTGGATGACAACAGGACCAGTTGCAATGACTAAGGACCCTCTGCCCTGACACTGACCAATCAGTGGAGACCAGGACTCTGGAGGAGCACACCTAAATAACTGACAAATATTCTGAGACCTCCCCTAAGATTCCTGCCTCCAAGAGAGAGATAAAACCCTCAAGACAAAGGACTGAGTGTAAACTCTCCTTCTGGGGAGCAGCCTGGGCTATTCCCTTTCCCCAATCTTCACTCTCTTCTTCCCCCACAGGCGTAAATTTCCTAAACTCTAAGAGTCCTTATGAGACTAGCAATCAGGGGAGCAATGAGCAGTGGCAGCTTGTCCCAGGCTAATGCCCTGAACCTGTTCCCAAGGCCCCCTTTTCTCTGACTTCCCAGAGAGCTAAGGCAGCCCAGCCTAGACTCTCTGTTGCTTCTTCTGTTCTAAACCCTTGCTTGTTTTACTGTCCTGAGCTTCAATAAACATTCTCTCATAATCACTTGTACTGGTGTTGTGAAAATTTTCTTTCATGAACTCAAGAACCTACACGCATGAACTAGGCCGACCCTTTCAGCACCAGGTCCCCTATCTTGAAACATTTTGAGCCTCAATGCCAGTCATAAATAATACAATACAATGGTATCAAGTGGGACCTGGTTCCTATCTGCATGAAGTTCATATTCTGGTGAGAGATTAATCAGCCTGCCATAAAAAAAAAACACAGGGAAAAAATGTGTAGCAGTAACTGGTATGAAGGAATTAAGCAATGGTTTCAGAAAGAGACTAACAGAGGAAGACCTATTTGGGGCAGGGTGATCAAGGACAGCCTCTCTGAGAGATATAAGGTGAAATCCGAAGTGGGGAAGTGAGGTGGGAATCATGTCAGAGAGAAGAAATGATATGAGGGGATCAGGAAAGACCATGTATGGCCAACTCTTCAAATATTATTGGCTAGAAAGGAAGGCAGGAGGTTGCTGGAGGCGGATGTGGGATCAACAGAGATCTGTTTGCTTTTCGAAGGGAACACTAGAACACATAATATGCTGATGAGAATGATCATTTGGAAAGATATTGATTGATGATGCAGAAGAGTGAGGGTTTAACTGAGGTGGCAAAAGATGGGATCTGAGTCATGATGGAGAGAGAGGACTTGAGGGGAGAAGAACATGCACTGGAAGGATGCGGCTGTGAGCTGAGTAGCTCTGGAGGAAGGAAGGGGAGAGGGTTTGTGTCTGGTGCTTTCTCTTTGGTGCGTGAAGGTCATCAGGTACCAGAGAGGTTTGTGGGCTGTGTGGGAGAAATAAGATAATATGAAGTCACAGGGAAGCCTCCCAAACAATGACATTTTTGGTGTGATGATAGTTGTGGGGGCTACCCTGTGTACTTATTGTAGGAAGTTTAGCAGAATGCATGGCTCTACCAACTAGATGCCAGCAAAACTTCCATCAAGTCATAAAATTCAAAATAGCCTCCAGACATTGACATATATCCCCTGGAGAGAAAAACTACCCCCCTTTGAGACCCACCTCCCCAGAGTAACCACCAAAAAAAAATATATAACTAATAAGCCATTGTGAAGGTGAAATGAGATAAGACATATTCAATTCTTTCAAAAGGTGGCAGAAAACAAGGGGAAAAGAAAAATACAAAAGAGACAAACAGAAAACTGGGAAGAGGATAGATTTAAATCAAATCATATTAATCACTACATTAAATTTAGATGGCCCAAATATCCTGATTAAAAGGCAAATTTTATCAAACTGAATCAAAATATGAGACTCAATTATATGTCATCTACAGGGAAACTAAATGTAAACATAGATGTAGATGTTTAAAGAGAAAAGATGGAAGATATATATACCATGCAAAAACTAATCAAGAAAAAGCTGGAGTAAATATATTACTAAGAGACAAACTAGACTTTGCAGAACACAGTATATAGCCAGGGATAAAAAGACACATTGCAATTTATCAATTCATTAATTCATCAAAAAGACAATCTTAATGTGCTCATACCTAGTAATAGCGCTTAAAAATGCATAAAGCAAAAACTGATAGACACTGAAAAGAAAAATAAGAAATCAACAATTATCTTGGTGACTTCACAACTGATCTCTCTGAAAATGAAAGAAAAAAAAGTTTAAAAAGGTCAGCAAATATATGAGAAATCTGAACACTCTCAATCAACTATACTTAATTGCCATTTATAGATCACTTCAACCCTCATCAGAAGACATATCACTTTAAAATGCATATAGAACGTTTACCAAATTTCTGGATCATGAAACAAATTTCAGCAAATTAAAATAATTAAAAGCATAAAAAAATACAGTTAGAACAGAAAGATACCTGGAAAAATCCCAAATATTTCAAATTAAACCCATGTCTAATAGTCCATGGATCAAAGGAGAAACTCAAAGGTAATTAGAAATTAGCTTGACTTGAATGGAAAGGAAACAAAGCATAAGAGAACTTGTGAGTTGCCACTAAAGCAGTGCTTAGAGGGAAATTTATGGCAACAAATGTTTACATTAGAAAATATGGAAGGTCTTAAATGATTCAGCATTACCCTTAAAAACTAGAAAAAGAAGGTAAAATTAAACACAAAGCAACAGGGAAGAAAAACAATGTTAGAAGGAAGAAAAGCAACAAAATAAAAACCAGTAAAACAATAAAGAAAAAGAAATGAAATAAAAAGCTGGTTATTTTAAAAGAACAACTAATTTGATAAATGTCTAGTCAAACTAATTAAGGAGAAAGAGGAAAAAATTACTAGCATTAGGAATGAAAGAGGTGCATCACTACAGATTCTACATACATCCTCATAGCAACAAATATTATGAACAACTTTATGCCAATAAACTTGGTAACTTACATAAAATGGGAAAATTCCTGGCAAGACACTAACGGGGAACAGAGTTTGCTACCCCAAAATATGCCTCTTTGAGATAATTATTATTGTTTTAAGCTGATTATTTTTATGAAACAAAGGACTCAGACATAACCGCTGACCTTCCGCCTAACTGCCTAAAAGAATTTAGATGGAGGACCTGTTCTAGGAAGGAAGCTATCACCATAGATAATTATAGTTTAATATGAACTAGTATGTGATAGACAGGGAGAAACCTAGCAAGGCCCAAGATTAATCAAAGGGCTCTCTGTGTTCCACTGTATAGATGGCTCAGCAAAAATTTGTTTACCAAACATTGGCTATTCCATCTCCATGTAAATTGCCTTCCTGCCCTTTGAAGTCCCAAACCACACCCCCTTTTCTCCTTAGCTCAAGAATGACATGTAAGTCTGTACTGACTAATCTGTCCTCTAATCTTATATTGTTAAGACACACAAACACACACACACCCATACATAATACATGCTAAGCTTGGTCATTTTCTCCTGTTAATCTGATTCATATCATTTTAATTATTTTACCAGTAAAAAGAACTAAGAAAGGAAAGGGGAAATTTCCCCTTCCCCCACATACAAATGACCAAAGCTCGCTCAAGAAGTAACAGATAACCTGAATAACACTGAATCTCCTAAAATAATTGGATTTGTAGTTAAAAACCTTCCCATAAAGAAAACTACAGGCTCAGATGTCTTCACTGGGGAGTTCTACCAAAAGCTTAAGAAACAAATAATACATATTCTACACAAACTCTTCCAGATAAGAGAACACAGATGAAAAAAAGGAGCTTTAACAAAATGCTAGTGAACTGAATCTCACTATATATAAAAAGGATAGCACCTCATGAACAATTGGGGCCTGAGGGTGTTTCAACAGCCCAAAATCAATATAATTCATTTTAATAGACCATAAAAGCAAAACCATGTGCTCAGCTCAACAGATACTGAAAAATAATTTGACAAGATTCAAAACCCATTCATCATAAAAATTCTCTAAACCAGAAATAATAGAAAACTTCTAGAACCTAATAAAGGTCATCCATGAAAACTGACAGCTAACATCAGATTTAATGGTGGAAGTCTGTCTGTTTTTCCTCTAAGACATCGATTTTTAACCTTTTTCATCTCATGGCACATAAACTAATTGCTAAAATTCTGTGGCACACCAAAAATATATCATATTTTTTGCTGATATGACAAAAAAGAATAGGTATAATTTTGATTCATTCACATTGGATGGCTATTGTTGTGTTGGCTGCTGTCATTTTTTTATTTGACAATCTAAGGGAAAAGTGGTCAGTGCCTCTGACTAAATAGTCAGGTATTGCGTGCTTTAAAATTTTTTGCAGCACATGGGTTAAAAATCACTCCTTAAGGTAAGGAACAAGGCAGTGGTATCCACTCTCACCACTTCAATTCACATTATTTTGTAGGTCCTAGCTCATGAAGTAAAGCAAGAAAAAATAAATAAAAGGATACAGCTTGGAAATAAAGAAACATGAATCAACATTTGTATCTGATATTATCTATACAAATAATCAAAACATCTACAAAAATGCCTCCACAATAAATAAGTGAATTCAGCAAATCCACAGGATACGAGATTGACATAAAAAGAATTCTTTTTTTTATATAGCAGCAACAAACAGTTGAAAATTAAAATTTAATCATGTATGCCATTTTCTAATAGCATGAAATCAGGAAATATTTAGAAACAAATCTAACAAAATATGCGTAAAATATAAAATATTAATAACACAAACATGGGAGAACCAAGATGGCGGCGTAGGGAGCGGACCTGTGTGTGCTGCTCTCTCACAGCATCATTGAAACTATCAACTATGAAGTAAACAACCGCCACTCAGAACCATGGGGAAGTTGGCCCAGTGGGAGATCTACAACTGGAGGAAAAGAAAGAAGCGCAGTGAGACTGAGTGGGAGCTACGGAGGCACCAAAACCAGAGGTACGCAGTCACACGCCACGCGGGCTGCAAATGGATTCTCGGTTTTTTACGAACCCTCGAATCCTCTGGGCTTGCTCGGGGCGGGTCTCTGAGGCCCCAGATCCCACAGGGAGAGGCGGCCACGGCCTTGCAGTGGTCGGAGAGCGAGGGAAGCTCTGATACGCGGCTGCTCGCCGGCACCGAGGGACAAGAAGTCCTGGTGTCCCGGAGAGGCGAGGGGCGCGGAGACGCCGCCATCGCTATTTCCTCCACGCTGGTGACTCCCTGTGACCCCGCCCTACCCTCAGGGCTGTGCCAGAGGCACAAGAGGGAATGACTGTGCTTTTACAAACTCTCAAATCCACTGAGCTGGTTCGGGCGGGTCTCTGAGGCCCCAGGCCCCAAGGCGAGAGACGGCACGGCCTTCCAGCGGTCAGGAAGCGAGGGAGGCTCTGGCGCTCGGCTGCTCGCCGGCACTGGGGGACGCAAAGCCCTGGTGTCCTGGATAGGCAAGGGGCCACTGAGTCTCCACCCCGGCGACTCCCTGTGATCCCGCCCTACGCAATTTACATTCCCATCTGGGGTGTGCCAGACCCACAAGTAGAAGCGCCTTCTTCTGCAAACTTTCAAATCCACTGAGCTGGTTCAGGCGGGATCATGAAGCACCAGACCCTACGGGGAGAGGCAGCACGGCCTTGCAGCCATCAGAAAGCGAGGGAGACTCTGTTGCACAGCTGCTCACCGGCACTGGGGGACACAAAGCCCTGGCAGAGAGTCAAGGGGCCGCGGAGACTCAGCCAGTGCTATTTGCTCCGCCATGGCGACTCCCTGAGACTCAGCCCTAATCAATTTACATCCCCATCCAAGCTGTGCCAGGTGCACAAAAAGACCCACCTGCGCTTTTGCAGCCTATCCCAACAAATTGCAGACTTCAACTGCTCGCAGCCATGAGAGACACACTCAAGAAGCAGACCCAGGAGAACCAGGATGGCGGCATAAGGAAGAGACCTGTGCGTGCTACCTCACACAACAACATCGAAACTACCAAATATCAGACAAACACCTATCATACAGAACCATGGGAAACTTGGCCCAGTGGAAGCTCTACAACTGGAAGGAGAGAAAGAGCATTGAGACTGAGTAGGATGTGACACCAAGTACAGAGCCCAACCCAACAAACTGCAGATTTCAACTCCTCGCATAGAAAGAAGCGCATAGAGACTGAGTAGGATGTGCTGAAGCACCAAGTACAGAGCCCATCCCAGCAGGCTGCAGATTTCAGCTCCTTGCATCTGGGAGGGACGCAATCGGGGGGCAGAGTCGGGTCCGGGGCCGGCCAGGGCTGGGCTTGACTCGGCCGGCACTGTGGAACTGCTGTACCAGCAAGCGCACAAACATGCCCACTGGTCCCAGTCTCTGGTGGGGCGCTGCGGGACAGCAGACAAGCAGTCTGTGCACTTGGTGGAGGGCAGGAGCGCTGGATGTGCAACCACCAGGAACGCCTGGTGATTTTGTCTAGTGGGGAGCCGCCAGCAGGGGACAGAAGGCCAAACTTCCTGTTTCCCCGGTAAGGCTGGGATGGCCCCGGTGAGGTTGAAACAGCCCCCGTGAGGTAGGGACGACCCCAGTCAGGTCGAAACAGCCCCGGTGTGGTAGGGACAACCCCGGTGAGGTTGAAACGGCCCCCGTGAGGTAGGGACGACCCCAGTCAGGTCGAAACGGCCCCGGCGTGGTAGGGACAACCCCAGTCAGGTTGAAACGGCCCCCGTGAGGTAGGGACGACCCCGGTGAGGTTGAAACAGCCCCCGCGAGGTAGGGACGACCCCAGTCAGGTCGAAACGGCCCCGGCGTGGTAGGGACAACCCCGGTCAGGTTGAAACGGCCCCGGTGTGGTAGGGACAACCCCGGTGAGGTTGAAACAGCCCCCGTGAGGTAGGGACGACCCCAGTCAGGTCGAAACGGCCCCGGTGTGGTAGGGACGACCCCGGTGAGGTTGAAACAGCCCCCGTGAGGTAGGGACGACCCCAGTCAGGTCGAAACAGCCCCCGTGAGGTAGGGACGACCCCAGTCAGGTTGAAACGGCCCCCGTGAGGTAGGGACGACCCCAGTCAGGTCGAAACGGCCCCGGCGTGGTAGGGACAACCCCAGTCAGGTTGAAACGGCCCCCGTGAGGTAGGGACGACCCCGGTGAGGTTGAAACAGCCCCCGTGAGGTAGGGACGACCCCAGTCAGGTCGAAACGGCCCCGGCGTGGTAGGGACAACCCCGGTCAGGTTGAAACGGCCCCGGTGTGGTAGGGACAACCCCGGTGAGGTTGAAACAGCCCCCGTGAGGTAGGGACGACCCCAGTCAGGTCGAAACGGCCCCGGTGTGGTAGGGACGACCCCGGTGAGGTTGAAACAGCCCCCGTGAGGTAGGGACGACCCCAGTCAGGTCGAAACGGCCCCGGTGTGGTAGGGACGACCCCGGTGAGGTAGAAACAGCCCCCGTGAGGTAGGGACGACCCCAGTCAGGTCGAAACGGCCCCGGTGTGGTAGGGACGACCCCGGTGAGGTTGAAACAGCCCCCGTGAGGTAGGGACGACCCCAGTCAGGTCGAAACGGCCCCGGTGTGGTAGGGACGACCCCGGTGAGGTTGAAACAGCCCCCGTGAGGTAGGGACGACCCCAGTCAGGTCGAAACGGCCCCGGTGTGGTAGGGACAACCCCAGTCAGGTTGAAACGGCCCCCGTGAGGTAGGGACGACCCCGGTGAGGTTGAAACAGCCCCCGTGAGGTAGGGACGACCCCAGTCAGGTCGAAACGGCCCCGGCGTGGTAGGGACAACCCCGGTCAGGTTGAAACAGCCCCGGTGTGGTAGGGACAACCCCGGTGAGGTTGAAACAGCCCCCGTGAGGTAGGGACGACCCCAGTCAGGTCGAAACGGCCCCGGCGTGGTAGGGACAACCCCAGTCAGGTTGAAACGGCCCCCGTGAGGTAGGGACGACCCCGGTGAGGTTGAAACAGCCCCCGTGAGGTAGGGACGACCCCAGTCAGGTCGAAACGGCCCCGGCGTGGTAGGGACAACCCCGGTCAGGTTGAAACAGCCCCGGTGTGGTAGGGACAACCCCGGTGAGGTTGAAACAGCCCCCGTGAGGTAGGGACGACCCCAGTCAGGTCGAAACGGCCCCGGTGTGGTAGGGACGACCCCGGTGAGGTTGAAACAGCCCCCGTGAGGTAGGGACGACCCCAGTCAGGTCGAAACGGCCCCGGTGTGGTAGGGACGACCCCGGTGAGGTTGAAACAGCCCCCGTGAGGTAGGGACGACCCCAGTCAGGTCGAAACGGCCCCGGTGTGGTAGGGACGACCCCGGTGAGGTTGAAACAGCCCCCGTGAGGTAGGGACGACCCCAGTCAGGTCGAAACGGCCCCGGCGTGGTAGGGACAACCCCGGTCAGGATGAAACGGCCCCCGTGAGGTAGGGACGACCCCAGTCAGGTCGAAACAGCCCCGGTGTGGTAGGGACAACCCCGGTGATGTTGAAACGGCCCCCGTGAGGTAGGGACGACCCCAGTCAGGTCGAAACGGCCCCGGTGTGGTAGGGACGACCCCGGTGAGGTTGAAACAGCCCCCGTGAGGTAGGGACGGCCCCAGTCAGGTCGAAACGGCCCCGGCGTGGTAGGGACAACCCCAGTCAGGTTGAAACGGCCCCCGTGAGGTAGGGACGACCCCGGTGAGGTTGAAACAGCCCCCGTGAGGTAGGGACGACCCCAGTCAGGTCGAAACGGCCCCGGCGTGGTAGGGACAACCCCGGTCAGGTTGAAACGGCCCCGGTGTGGTAGGGACAACCCCGGTGAGGTTGAAACAGCCCCCGTGAGGTAGGGACGACCCCAGTCAGGTCGAAACGGCCCCGGTGTGGTAGGGACGACCCCGGTGAGGTTGAAACAGCCCCCGTGAGGTAGGGACGACCCCAGTCAGGTCGAAACGGCCCCGGTGTGGTAGGGACGACCCCGGTGAGGTTGAAACAGCCCCCGTGAGGTAGGGACGACCCCAGTCAGGTCGAAACGGCCCCGGTGTGGTAGGGACGACCCCGGTGAGGTTGAAACAGCCCCCGTGAGGTAGGGACGACCCCAGTCAGGTCGAAACGGCCCCGGTGTGGTAGGGACAACCCCAGTCAGGTTGAAACGGCCCCCGTGAGGTAGGGACGACCCCGGTGAGGTTGAAACAGCCCCCGTGAGGTAGGGACGACCCCAGTCAGGTCGAAACGGCCCCGGCGTGGTAGGGACAACCCCGGTCAGGTTGAAACAGCCCCGGTGTGGTAGGGACAACCCCGGTGAGGTTGAAACAGCCCCCGTGAGGTAGGGACGACCCCAGTCAGGTCGAAACGGCCCCGGCGTGGTAGGGACAACCCCAGTCAGGTTGAAACGGCCCCCGTGAGGTAGGGACGACCCCGGTGAGGTTGAAACAGCCCCCGTGAGGTAGGGACGACCCCAGTCAGGTCGAAACGGCCCCGGCGTGGTAGGGACAACCCCGGTCAGGTTGAAACAGCCCCGGTGTGGTAGGGACAACCCCGGTGAGGTTGAAACAGCCCCCGTGAGGTAGGGACGACCCCAGTCAGGTCGAAACGGCCCCGGTGTGGTAGGGACGACCCCGGTGAGGTTGAAACAGCCCCCGTGAGGTAGGGACGACCCCAGTCAGGTCGAAACGGCCCCGGTGTGGTAGGGACGACCCCGGTGAGGTTGAAACAGCCCCCGTGAGGTAGGGACGACCCCAGTCAGGTCGAAACGGCCCCGGTGTGGTAGGGACGACCCCGGTGAGGTTGAAACAGCCCCCGTGAGGTAGGGACGACCCCAGTCAGGTCGAAACGGCCCCGGCGTGGTAGGGACAACCCCGGTGAGGTTGAAACGGCCCCCGTGAGGTAGGGACGACCCCAGTCAGGTCGAAACGGCCCCGGTGTGGTAGGGACGACCCCGGTGAGGTTGAAACAGCCCCCGTGAGGTAGGGACGACCCCAGTCAGGTCGAAACGGCCCCGGCGTGGTAGGGACAACCCCAGTCAGGTTGAAACGGCCCCCGTGAGGTAGGGACAACCCCAGTCAGGTTGAAATGGCCCCGGTGTGGTAGGGACAACTCCGGTCAGGTTGAAACAGCCCCGGTGTGGTAGGGACAACCCCGGTGAGGTTGAAACGGCCCCCGTGAGGTAGGGACGACCCCAGTCAGGTCGAAACGGCCCCGGCGTGGTAGGGACAACCCCGGTCAGGATGAAACGGCCCCCGTGAGGTAGGGACGACCCCAGTCAGGTCGAAACAGCCCCGGTGTGGTAGGGACAACCCCGGTGATGTTGAAACGGCCCCCGTGAGGTAGGGACGACCCCAGTCAGGTCGAAACGGCCCCGGTGTGGTAGGGACGACCCCGGTGAGGTTGAAACAGCCCCCGTGAGGTAGGGACGGCCCCAGTCAGGTCGAAACGGCCCCGGCGTGGTAGGGACAACCCCAGTCAGGTTGAAACGGCCCCCGTGAGGTAGGGACGACCCCGGTGAGGTTGAAACAGCCCCCGTGAGGTAGGGACGACCCCAGTCAGGTCGAAACGGCCCCGGCGTGGTAGGGACAACCCCGGTCAGGTTGAAACGGCCCCGGTGTGGTAGGGACAACCCCAGTCAGGTTGAAACAGCCCCGGTGTGGTAGGGACAACCCTGGTGAGGTTGAAACAGCCCCCGTGAGGTAGGGACGACCCCAGTCAGGTCGAAACGGCCCCGGCGTGGTAGGGACGACCCCGGTGAGGTTGAAACGGCCCCCGTGAGGTAGGGACGACCCCAGTCAGGTCGAAACGGCCCCGGTGTGGTAGGGACGACCCCGGTGAGGTTGAAACGGCCCCCGTGAGGTAGGGACGACCCCAGTCAGGTCGAAACGGCCCCGGCGTGGTAGGGACAACCCCAGTCAGGTTGAAACGGCCCCCGTGAGGTAGGGACGACCCCGGTCAGGTTGAAACGGCCCCGGTGTGGTAGGGACAACTCCAGTCAGGTTGTAACAGCCCCGGTGTGGTAGGGACAACCCCGGTGAGGTTGAAACGGCCCCCGTGAGGTAGGGACGACCCCAGTCAGGTCGAAACGGCCCCGGCGTGGTAGGGACAACCCCGGTCAGGTTGAAACGGCCCCCGTGAGGTAGGGACGACCCCGGTGAGGTTGAAACGGCCCTGGTGAGGCTCAGACGGCCCTGGTGAGGTTGAGACTGCTCCAGTGAGGCTGGGACAAATAAAGGGGACCAGTATGGACTGATGAACAGGTGTAGATACAGAAGCAGAGCAACATTGAACAGAATGTTAAACTACAATGGGGAGCCTGGGGAGGGTTGGGGGGGGGATTAAGAGACCAACTGAAGGACCTATATGCATGCATATAAGATTAACCAATGGACACAAGACACGGGACGGGGGGGGGCGGGGGGTAGGGGCTGAGGGAATGTCATGGGGGGGAAAAAGGAGACATATGTAACACTCTTTGTAATACTTTAAGAAATAAAAATTATTATAAAAAAAAAAAAAAAAAAATAACACAAACATGACTTGAAGAAATGAAAGTTCTAAATAATAGAGAAATATGCTATTTCACACATAATAAAACTTAAAATTATTAAGATGTCAATTCTCCCCTGATGTCAATCCTCTGTTGGTTTGTTATTATCAGTAAGACACAAACCCATTCAAACCTACAGCACTTGGACTTTCACTCTGGCCTCAGTTCACTAAGCTCTGACCTGCCTGGAGACAGACTCTTTGTACAGAATTGCTATTTGAAATACATCCTCTCTTTTGCCTCTTTGTGTCAATCAGGAATGCTTTCAGATGTGAAGTAACAGAAAAGCTGACCACAGTGGTTTGGACAAATCGGGGTGTATTTTTATCACATAACAAGACTAAAGGTAGGAAGTTCAGGGCTCCTAAGGACTTAACAACAGAGGCTCTCTCCATCTCCCTGCCCGCTTTTTTGAGGCCCGTTGGCTTTCACCTCCTCTGCATCATTTTCCAGGCATCACATCTGTGTACCAGACAGATGGAGGAGGGAAAAGCCAGCAGTGGTTTTCTAATCCTAAAGCTTCATCTGCTTACTTCAGGAAGCTTACACCTCATTTGGCAGATTGTTACCAATCATGACTGAGGAAACATATTACCAGGACAGATTTAATCAATCCTGATACACTATGGGACCTGGGCAGATGCTAACTTGCCTTGAAATCAGGAGATCGCTGTGAGATTCTTGAAAATAAAATAAGATTGTTTTCAGAAAAGAGAAAGTGTCATGAATGTGGGTCTGCCATTTCTATCCAACTCCTCCTACTCATCCTTCATGGTCCAAATGAGAGATGGCAACTTCTCTATGAAGTACTCCTCATCTTGCTGCAAGTGGAGTGGTTCTTTTGCCTTCTATACTCCAACAACACCTGGAGTTTTAATTCAGCAGCATCACTTAACATAATTTCCCTGGGATATCTGTCCCCTGGCTTATTTGTCTTTCCTGGTCTGCATGCTCTTCAAGAGCAAGATCTGTCCAAATGGTTTTTCTATCCTTGAGGCCGAGACATAGCACAGACAGTGCCCAGTAAATGTGTTAAACAGAAAGTTGGAGTCATGATCCTAGGAATTAGAAAGCCTAGATTGTCTTCAATTATGTAATGCTAATAACTTACATTTATGTAGCACTTTCCACCTGCCAGACACACTACCAAAGACGGTAAATCCTGATACAACCCCATCAGGTACTTCTGGTATCCCCAAATTTACAAATGAGAACTTGGGAACACAGAGATCTTAGGTAACTTATCTATGTCCATGGTCACACATTTAACAAGCAGAGGAGTTGGTTTAGCTCTAGAGCTGATGCTCTTAACTGCTATGCAATGATCTGCAGAAAACTACTCTGAGCTTTAACTTTATACGCAGCAAATTTATCACTCAAGGAAGCAGGATGCAATTCATCAGGATCATCTAACTGCACAGAAATCCTATTCTGCAGAAATATGGGATATCAAAACATCACAGACTTTTATAATCATGTACTCTAACTTTCTAACTCATGCAATCAATCAGCCAACAACTAACCAAAAAATATTTATTGAGTGCTTACCAGATACTGGACACCGAGAATATGGTGGTGAGCAAAAGAAGTCTAGTGGAATAAATGAATATTAAATTAGTTTATGAATACATAACTGAAAAATAACAACCGTAGCATAACAGGAATATTCATAATACATTGAGAGTGTAATGGGAATTACTAATTTAGATGGATTTATATTATGAGGAAATATATGTAACAGCATGACCGAAGCAAATCCTGAATAATTAATGACTATCTCAAATGACAGTGCTACATGTAAAATAAAAAAAATGTTAACTTCACTGAGGCATGATAAGTTTTACTTATGAAGCTGTTTTCATTAAGGCTTTGGGATAGCATAAATCTTCCCTTTTAAGATAACTCATGCCACCTGCCTCAGTGATCCTTACCATGCTCTTCACAGAGATTGTGCTTGACAGTTCACTGTCTTGCGATCGTGATGTTTGTAGGACCATGAATGGAAACATGAAAGATTTCAGGGGAACTCCAATTCATTGTTGTTCTACTCTAATAAAATTTTCCCTTACATTGAGCTACTATATGTATTAGAGCTATGCTTCTCTCGGAATTACATGGAATTAGCCCAAATTAATGTTGTGACTTTTGTAAATTGACTATGAGGAAGGCCCATGTTCTTGCAGATCCACATTATCTTGTTGGAGTTCTAGAGTTTATCATACTTTGGGAAGCTGTCTTAATATACTAAGTAGGCACTCAAGCATCAGGGGTGTCTACCTAAAATATGACTTAGGAACAGACAATGAGAAACTGTCTAAATATAGCAGCCAGCAGAACCAAGATAATTTCTTCCAGTAAGAAAAATATTTAGAAAACCAAATTTCAGCATGGTAACAGAGAGTGTGATGACAAAACCAGAGGGGGTGAACTGAATGATTCTAAGAATTCAATTGATTCTCCCCCTATAAAAATTGTCTTGAACCACTCACTCTTCATCATCCCCCCCCCCTCACTCTACTTATGCCGACATCATTTCTTTACTGGACTCTTTATTGCAATGGCCCATTCACTGTCATATTAATCACAGAGACACAAATCTGGTCATGTGGCATTTCTTCCCGAAATCCTTTTATTGGTATCCCATTCCTGCAACAATACTTAAGAACCTTCCCATGACTTTCGAGTCCCTGAGTGATCCAGACCCTGCCAACTGCTGCAGCCTCCTCTCTTGATCACCCCTCATTCTCACTGAACATTTGATTTCTTTTCATGCACATGACTGTCTCACTTTTGAGCATGTTCTTCACTATGCATGGACCATTCTCCTCCACAGGGTCCTCATCCCATGAATGTCCTAGATAATTCCTATGGATTCATTGAAAATGAGCTGAATCCTTACTTCCTCCAAGAATACTTCCTTCTTGACTCCCCCTTAGCAAGACTAGTAGCAACCTCCCCACCGCCCCCAGTTAACTAAATGTCTGTTGCACTAGACCAGAGGTGGGCAAACTTTTTGACTCGAGGGCCACAATGGGATCTTAAACTGGACCGGAGGGCCGGAACAAAAGCATGGATGGAGTGTTTGTGTGAACTAATATAAATTCAAAGTAAACATTATATAAAAGGGTATGGTCTTTTTTTTTTTTTTTTAGTTTTATTCATATCAAACAGGCCGAATCCGGCCCCGCGGGCCGTAGTTTGCCCACGGCTGCACTAGACTGTATGGTTGATGAAGGCAAGGGTCATATGACTCTTAAGGGTCTGAAAGGGCAGAAGTTGTTTCCAACTCATTTATTATTGCATTCCAGGTACTCAGTAGAATGCATAAGATTCAGTAGATGCTAAATAACAGTTTTTAATTAAATGCATACATTGCAATATTCATTAGTATCAACTTCTAATACACTGATTATAGATATTTCTGTATGCCAAGGAACGTTGTGGTCCACTTCTCATTGTCCTTTTTGACCCAATGCCAAAGTATGACTCTCAGGTCGTCCTATATTAAAGGAAATCTCTGCATTCCTCTCAGATAAAATTTCCTACTTCTTGTTCCTTTTTGAGAACAAGAAAAGTATTTTCACCAGTGAATAGTTTTATTATGATATTCTGACATTCGTTTTATCCTTAGTTGTAGGACTTCTGTTCAGCTAATCTTCAGGTAGTTCTCTAGTGTGGTTGTTCTATAATCTAGTTATTTTGATGTCCAATATTTTAAACTCCTTCAATTCTTAAAATTTCTTATATAATTCAGACTTAAATCACCAAGGATTGTTTATCTTTATTATATTTTATCATCATAGACTGTTTTCCTGAACCAAGTCCATGGTCTAATTTTTCTTCATGAGTACAAAAAGAACTGAGAAGATTTGCACAAATAACTCCAGATAGAAAGACAACACTCAGAAAGTTCCCTGACCTTACTGACTAATAGAGCCAACTTCATGTCTGAAGAGCACATGGGCTCAGAATTACATCATCCATGTCCATTGTAATTTGAATTGTCAGGGGCATGGCCAAATATCTCATAGTACTGTGGCTGGAATTTAGTATGAGGTAATGGCTGTTGTGGATTAAACATTGCTCCCAAGAGCCACTCTGGAGTTAGGGCAACCTCCACCCCTCAAGGATGACTTCACCCAGAGAGGAAAGATAGGAGGGTCTGGGGACAACTGGCTGCTCCAGAAACACTGTCATGGGCACCTCACATTTAGCGGTTTGATTTATGGGGAAGAAGGAAAGCATTACTTGTTGAGAAGCTGCTATGAAATCTGCTGGATAACATTGAGCCTACAGTTAAAAGTACTGTCTTATGCATTTAAAAATGTGTGAAGTGGGTAGAGCTCAGGTTAAGTGTTCTTACAAAAATACAAACAACCATCACCGGAGTAAAACCACAGCAACAGGAGGAAAATTTGGAAGGTGATGGATATGTTTCTTTCCCAACTAGGGGTGTGTACATATGTCAAAACTCATCAAATTGTACACTTTAAATTTTAAAACTGATAAGCAGTGTTTTGCATAACAATTATACTTTGATAAAGCCATTTTTAAAAATAATCTGTCTTGCAAATAATTGTTGGCAAAGACTTCACTATCCCAGTGGCTCAGATGGAAAAACATGGTCTTACATTATAGTACAAGACTTGTCCTTGCTGAACTCAGCCCTGAGAATTCTTTTTCTTAATAATATATTTTTAATTGATTTCAGAGAGGGAGAGAGAGATAGAAACATCAGAGAGGAAGGGAAAGGGAGAGAGAGATAGAAACATCAATGATGAGAGAGAATCATTGATCAGCTGCCTACTGCACGCCCCACACTGGGGATGGAGCCCACAACCCAGGCATGTGCCCTGACTGGGAATCGAACCCTGACCTCTTGGTTCATAGGTCAATGCTCAATCACTGAGCAACACTGGCTGGGCAGCCCTGAGGATTCTAATTAATGAATCAAGTCAACCTGAAGGTAACTTTCCTACTGTGATAGATCTGTGCAGAAGATCCCCCTACACCCCCTGCCCCCATTCCACTTCATCATCTGGTCATTTTTATGATCAGAAGCTGGCCTGGGAGGAGCTACACAGTTTGTAATGAAATCAAGAGAAGCTAACTGCCAGAGGGGGCACTGACCGCACAGCAACATGAGGTTGTTTGGGCAATGTTTGTGCTCTCACATGGCCCTCCTCACTCTCAGACTATTCAACTCTGGGCTCTACTCACAGTAGAGAGTTGTTGGGACATCACAAAAGACTCATTCCTGGGTCATCACCTCTATAAAAGCTCCTCATTCTGGACTTGAGAAGAGAATTGGTGGAAACTACCAAGTTTTACTTTTTTCATATCTGTACCTGGACTACACCGAGATTACCTAAAAAGTATTTTGGTCTTTTCCTTTTGAAACAATAATATCTCTGTAAGACCAAATATTCTTTTTTTTCCCCTCATCTAAAGCAACTTTGCTTTTCCATTGCTTCTGTAAAGTAAATAAACAGTCTTTGGTGCTTTAGCATCATGTGAAAATAATGAAGATTCATTCCCAAAAGCAATCTGTACCTCATCTCTCTTATTCTTCCACATGCCCTTCTGGCTACTCCTTCCAGCTGGTGTCATCTGGCTTACATCACCATGCTGGCAAGCAGCTCGTCAGGTTCTAGCACGTGGAGAGAGCCACATGCTGGACACACAACTTTGTGCTTAACTATGATGCTATACGCCCTCCTAGACTCATATCAAAATTAAATGAGAAAATGCACACGAAGTACTTAGTAAGAGATCAATAAATATTCATCATTTCTGTGATTTATAGTACCTCATTAAGTATCATACTCATTGAGACTTCTTTTCCTTATGACCAGTTGAGGTCATCTGAGAGTTTAGATATTAGCCTTAACAGATTTTGATAAAGGAATCCTTTATACTTAGAGAATAAAAAAGGACTCTCAATCTTAACCCACCTTCAGTTCAGGGCTTTTCTTAGAATTCTTTCAGGCATCTAATTCTGGACCATGTACATCCTAGCATACACATTGCACATCTTATTCAGCAGGCAGACTAAACTCTGCCCCCCAGTACCCAAACCCACACAGCATGAAACATTGCAAAAGGCAAGCAGTCCCTCCCACTACAAGAGCTCATTTGTGAATCTCTAATTATGGATCTGTTTGAAAAGCCTACATGTAGACTGCTCTGCTAAATCACTGCTAGAAAAGGGAAACAAGAAGGTGGTGGCTTGAAATGTGTGTGCGTGTCCTGAGAAAGGGCTTCAACATAGTTTGTCTTCCAGTGTGACCCCTCTTCCCCCACCAGGGACAGATTGCAACACCTCCCAAACTGGCCAGGGTGCCAGTGACGGGTGTCTGTGATGTGGGAGGCAAGGCCAAGAGTGCTTTGCTCCCCTGTGTTTAGGGAACTGATCCATAATGAAAGACCCCTGGAAAGCTGTGATGCCAAAGGCCTCAGGTGTAATGCATGGCATTGCTGAGATGATAGATGGGGTAGCTAATGTTTAGGAAAGAAAGCCAGTCCAAACAGCATGTTCACCGATTTCCAAAACAAAGTCAGTTTTCCTTCCTAAACACGGGCTCTTGTTTTTGTAATCAGATTTACAATGATCCCAGGGACTTGGCTGACAGCAGAGGAAAAAGGAAATCAGATCTAAAGGGCAACGTTGACTAGGCTGTGGTTCTATTTTTAGACTGAACATCACAAACTGATGTCTGATCTGGAACGCTCCTACACGCTCAAGTGATATATTATAAAACAGTCACAGAATCCAGGCGTGCAGGTGTTAGTCACTGAAATCAGTTACCTGAGCACATTCATTCATCTACAAAGGATGTGATCTTTGCATAGGAATGTGACAATTCTCACCATTTCTAGAGGTGTCATGTAGCTGCAACCAAGTAAAATTACCTTTTCTGTTACAAAATTGAGGTTCTCCATTCATTTACTCATCCTTTCTAGGGGTCTTGCTACTTATGGACAAGAGCATTTCCCATTTGGAACTTCCAAACAGCTTCAAATTTGTTTGATTTTCAACTGTCCCTTCTTGAAACTATAAATGTTTCCAGCCATACTGTGTCTGTGGTTATAAGACCACAGCAGACAACTAGACTTCAGCTTTCTTACTACTCTAGTTAGAGGTCACAAACTTATGTCCACATATCAAACATAGACATGCTTGTCTAAGACACAGTTATTTTAAAATTGAGACAATATTTAGAAAATAGTTGTATAAAAATCCACATTTCTGATGTCTTTCAAAAATTTTGAATTCCAGAGCTTAAAACTATCTTCGTGAGTGGAGCCGAGGAGCAGTGACTTTAGATAAGATGTAGACTTTCCATACAGTCTCAGCCCAACCTCAACCTATTCCACTCCTTTACCTGCCTGTCCTTAAGGCATTGAGACCTTGACTCCAATCTCCTTCCACCCCCTTGTATCCGCCTTGTTTCTGGCTTCCAACCTTGACTTCTTCTTGATGGATAGTTGGTTTGAAAGAACTTACTCTCCATCTGACCTGACAATCATGAAGGACTCAATTTCTGATCCTCACTCCCCAGGTATACAAGTCAAAACAGAAGAGCCGTCCTCTCACTCACACCTTGTTGTAAGGCTAGAAGGATAACAACAACCAACCTCCAGTGCCCTGTGGTCCCAGCTTTTCAGGAGAGGGAGAATGTGACACAGAATTTCTAACAGCTAGGCAGGATGCAGGGAGCAGGGGATATTTGGGAATTCTACTTTTAATAACAGAATAAATTCTATAGCAACTTTCCTGATGTGACAACATAATTCATTGAAGGGAATATCTCCTGATAATTAGGTATCATATTATCAAAGATACACTCCACAAAATGAGAACTTCCAGATGTTGCTGCAAGCAGTGTAATTCAGTACAACCTGTCTGGAAAACAATTTGGCAATGTTCATCGAGTCTTAATAAGTTCTGTGTCCCAAATATTTGCACTATAAAGATGCCATTTTATGGGAGTAATCTAATATGAAGGCAAAAATGGCTTTGCAAAAATGCTTAGTCAAGCATTATTTATGATAACAAGAAATTTGGAAAGATTTAAACATTCATTCTCCAACTGAGTTATGGTACAACTAGATTGTGGTACATCCATTAGAAGGGACATTAAAAAGCCACTGAAGATGGTTTTGGGGGAGAAATTAGAATCATAAAGGAGAGACATTCATGTTAGACTACTTAGGAGGTTTTTTTAAAGGCAGGTTATATAATTTCTTGTTCAGGATGATCTTAATGACATTTATGTTTTTGTAGGTATGTTTTATGTCTCTGTAGTCAAAGTAGGGATAGTGTAGTAGTAAACATTAGGGACATCTGTCCAGGGGGCAGTGGTTCTTTTTCTATGACAAATGACCCACGGCCTCCACACAGGGGCCCCAATAGTCATGGTATTCTATATGAGTGCTCCCTCATCACCGCTAATTGGACCATGGATGGTCTCTTGGCACAGCTCAGGAAAACTGATTGACTCCCCCAGGAACCTGGGCTTGTTCTTGATAAATGGAAGGAAAAATAAGGTGTAGAGCTGAGACCATGTTCCACTAGCTGCATGCCAATACAAAGAAAGCCAGGCTGAAAAAGAGAGAAGGATGGAGCCTGCACTCCCAAAGTTCCCACTTGCTTTCCAACCTCTGGTTATAACACCATCTATGGTTCTGCTGTCATTAAAAACCAATAGAATGTGGGATAAACAAATATGTATAAAAACAGAGCCACAAGAGCTTTTTAGGATGTTAGTAATGGCAAGAAATTGCATAGAATGCTTATTTTCTTTATACTTTTCTGAATCAAGTTTCTAAAGGGAGTAACATCATTTCCATAATAAAAATGAAACAATAAAGTTTATTATAACAGAAGGAAATATTTATAAACTAGATGCCCAGTGTATGAATTCATGCACACTGAAAGGAAATTAATTAGGAAAAATATTTTAATATCACCTTTCTCTATAATAGAAGTGTCAACCAAATTCACGATTGACAGTGACAGATGGAAACACATGCATGCAATTGGCGCCAGCAAGAGCTTTATGTATATAGATAAACTTGCTTAATTAGACCTGCTTTCTGATTTAGCTAAACTTTTTCCAGCCCAGTAAAGCACCCCAACTTCTCTTTCAGGTAATTGTCAGCAACACAGCAGTAAATATCAATGTGAAGCAGATTATTATTGTAGATCATGCAGGGAAAACAAAGGGTGAACTATTTAACTGTAGCAGTGTTTGACTATATTCTGCACAGTGAGAAAACCTGAAGTCATTTTCAAGTTCCACCATTTCTTACTTCTTTTCAGTCGGGTCAAGTTTCTAAACTTTCTAAATCCCCATTTTCCGGCTAATGAAAAGAAAATAGGATTCCACGGAGTCTCCTATCTACCTATTCCAGGACTTCAATGAGGATCAAATGAGATGAGGCACATGAAAACGTTTCAAAGACATTTGGTTAAAGTGTAAAATGTTTGCACCTGGCTATAATGCAAGTCGTGTTTCTGGGCTGAAGAAACTGCAAGGAGGCTAGTTGCTAGGGAGAGGAAGCCAGGTGTTGCTATGTGATGTCATTACCTGGTGCCCACAGCCACTGTTCCTGGGCTGGGCTGGGCTGTGGGCCACATTTTGTGTCATGGGGTCTCGGCAGCATTGGCTGCGATTTGATGGGCTGTCGCTCCAGGGTGATGGTTGGGTCTGTGTCCCACTTGGGGGAAGCCTAGTGTTGCTTTGTCAGCACCAGGTCCATGGTGCTGTTTCTTTGTAAATGGCCAGTGCATGTCATAGCGACCGGTCGGAGGGACACTTAGCATATTAGCCTTTTATATGTGTGTGTGTGTGTGTGTGTGTGTGTGTGTGTGTGTATAGCAATAGAAAGACCTTCAGTACAAAATATGCTACTCAAATATTCTTGAATGTAACTCCTATTTCCATCCGGGGCAAAACAGCCCAGTGTTAGATAGTTGGTAGAGTTCTTATATATACAAACCCAGTGAGACCTCAAGCTAACCAAACCCCAGATGTAGATATGGGCCTGCAGGTCTAAAGAGAGGGAAGAGCTTCTCTCGTGTCGATGATTGGTTTGTGAGTGGGCATGTGACCCAATATGGGCCAGTGAGATTAAAGAAGAGGTTTATAAGAAAGTTCTATCCCAGAGCAGTTGCCACCACCTATATCCCAGCCCAAGGATGAATCTGACACCTAGGAGAGGAAAAGTAGGAGAATTTTAGGCAAGTGGAGCTGAAGTTGCTTAGTTACTCCATCCATGAAGCTCCATTTACTTTTGGACTTCCAGTTGAACAACTCAATAGCCTCCACTGTGATTTAGTCAGTTTGGATTGATCCTTCTGTCTTTCTGAGCCAAAGCTTCCTGACATATCTATGAATTAAAAGATATTTCCATATAACCCCACTAATCTAGCATTTTATGTGTCTCTATCTCTAACTATCCTTTCTGTCTCTAAGTCAGTTTCCCTTATTTTCTGCATATTTTAATGTAGCTCATCTTAGAAATAGCACATGTGTAGAACCTACTTAAAATATTTGTCAATAAATCTATTTCTTCTAGTTCTCTTTGACCACACACCTATATTCTGCTCACCCTACACCCTCTCCCTCCCACCCACCTTTATGCCTCCACACCCCAGACTTTTTGCTGCCATTCCGCCAAGAAATCGCTTAGCCTGGCCTTTATCCAGTCCCCCAGCTTGCCTCTTTGGGAACTGAGCCCTGGAATGTGTCACTTGCTACCTTGAATTGACCTTTGGAAGTCAATACAGTTTACAATTCTTTATTCTGTCTTGCTGGGTCTGTGTTGGTTTATTCCAAATAGTTTATAAAGAGAGAGGTAGAATTTAAATAAAATCAAACCAAAATGTCCATGTGCTTTAGATTCCAGAGTGAAGTGGTATAATCAACATCAATGATGATGCTTCTAAAGAAATTTTAGCTGTGAGAGCCCTTAGAAGATTTGATTTTACTAAGTCCCTAGTAAATCAGTCCCACTCATGTAAGAAATATTTATTCAGGGTTTTTATATCAGTTTTGTCTGCTAATCAGTTGAAAGGAGAAATGTAAATGGTAGAAAGTGATTTAAATGCAGAGGCCAGAGGAACATACCACTGTATAAATTTTCCCAGGAGTAAATTAGGGAAAACTGTATCTTAGACCACACCTTCCCTCCCACCCCCCAGTACCATACAAAGAAGAGAGTTCTGCACAATAGCAGTTCATGTGTTTTCTAGATTTCCAATCAGTTTAATATATAATGTAAGTTTTATTTAGATAAACGCTGGTTTTTCAGATTCTTGATAGATTTAAAGATTTTGAATTCTTTATAATAAGGTTTTTACTTTATCTTCCCCAATATTCCTGGCTTTTAGATAATGGAGGTACAGGTGCCTAGCATAGTACCTGGTATATCATAGACATTGAAGAAAAGTGAGTCCATAAGTGTCAAGTGGGTTGTGGTATCACTGAATTAAAACAGCAGATTAAAGCGATTTCTGGCACTTGAGCAATGTTACAAAAATAAAGCTCAATTTTCAGAGCTGATTTGGCAGGACTCACACTGTAAGCAGATTAAGTTACACGTGATAGAAGAGTGGAATTAAGGATTACCAAAAACAGAACAAGGGTCCCTAATGGTGGGTAGGAAACTCTCTGTGCTCACTGGCTATTATCGAGGAAGCAGCATTCTGAGTGGGGCCAGAGAGAAGCAGCGGCAGTTAACACTCACTTTAAAAGGAGCCTCCAGCCCTAACCGGTTTGACTCAGTGGATAGAGTGTCGGCCTGTGGACTGGAGGGTCCCAGGTTTGATTCTGGTCAAGGGCATGTGCCTTGGTTGCGGGCACATCCCCAGTAGGGGGTGTGCAGGAGGCAGCTGATAGATGTTTCTCTGTCATTGATGTTTCTAACTCTCTTTCCCTCTCCCTTCCTCTCTGTAAAAAAAATCAATAAAATATATATTTAAAAAATTAAAAAAAGAATTAATCATGAAAGGCAGTATTTGGCCTTGTCTAAAATGAAGGCCTGCCTTAGAATATACCTCCCAAACACTACCATGTACATTCAGAGGTTTAGACACATAAGCGCACACTGTATGGAAAATTTATCTTTTCCCTGTACCTCTTTCTATTTGTCACTAACCAGGAACTTCTATTAAACTTACGTTTCATTAAGATTAAAGAAGTTCGCCCTAACCGGTTTGGCTCAGTGGATAGAGCATCGGCCTGTGGACTCAAAGGACCCAGGTTCGATTCCGGTCAGGGGCATGTACCTTGGTTGCAGGCACATACCCAATACGGAGTGTGCAGGAGGCAGCTGATCAATGTTTCTCTCTCATCGATGTTTCTAAGTCTCTATCCTTCTCCCTTCCTCTCTGTAAAAACTTAATAAAATATATTTTAAAAAAGATTAAAGAAGTTCCATATTTTTTGCTGTTAAACATTTACTGAGAGTTTATCACATGCCATGCAAACCCAATGTAAATAATCTTGATGGGATTAAACACAAAGTCATTATGTTGGAGAATATGGATAATATGCATAACAGCCACAAAGTGGAATGTATCCATGGAATATAATCCTTGACATTTTTTAGCTTCAAGAAAAAATTCACTTTATCTAAATATTGTAGAAAAAGGAATAATTAGGTAGGGCTGACTTTGTGGCATGCAAACAATGCAGTCATATAGGGACCTGTACTCAGAAGGACCCTGAGACTGGTTTAATGCTCTACTATTATTGTCTTGAAATTACCCATATATATAAAAGCCTAAGCGACTCTTATGACTGAATGACTGGAACAACCAGTAGACCAGTTGCTATGATGCACCTGACCACCAGGGGGCAGACGCTCAATGCAGGAGCTGCCCCTGGTGGTCAGTGCACTCCCATAGCAGGAACACCACTCAGCAAGAAGCTGGGCTTATTGCTGGCGACCAGGGCTGCAGCCGCAGGAGCCTCTCCTGCCTTCACAGCAGCTCTACCAAGAGAGGCGGTAGTGGCAGCACGCACTGTGGGGCCAGGATGAACAGGAGTGGTGCAGCACCCAGCCCGGCTTGAGCTCCTCCCCACCGCCTGCTGCTTCCCACACTGATATACCTCTCAGGGGATGTCAGACTGCTGGTTTCAGCCTGATCCCCGGCGGGCATCAGGCTGAAACTGGCAGTCCGACATCCCCTGAGGGGTCCCAGATTGCGAGAGGACACAGATCAGGCTGAAGGACCCCACCTGTGCACAAATGCGTGAATTGGGCCTCTAGTTAATAATAATTATTAATGAACATAGGGCTCCATATTTGCAATGGACCCCCACAAATTATAGAGCCAGTCCTGTTCTCAGATCTGATTTTGAGACATCTCTATCTCTATCTCTATCTCTATCTCTATCTCTAAGTCTAATCTATATATCTGTAGGCTTGAGGTTTTATTTTCTTTATTATGAGAATAGGTTGTCACAGATCCTTTTACAATCTTTTTTCTATTCTCTTTAAGACCAACTATAAGGTGTTTATATGAGGTGTATTGTATGACAGATGACAAGGTTGGTCCGGAGCAGGTTTTTATATAAGACTAGAGGGCCAGTGCATGGAATTTGTGCACTTGGGGGCCGGGGTCCCTCAGCTCAGTCTGCACCCACTAGCAGTCTGGGAGCCCTCCAGGGATGTCTGACTGATGGACATCCTTAGTGCTGCACCAGTGGGGTCCCTCAGCCTGGCCTGTGGGATAGGGTCAAAACTGGCTCTCTGACATCCCCAGAGGGGTCCCAGATTGTGAGAGGGTACAGGCCAGGCCGAGGGACCCCACTGGTGCACGTTTGGGTCCAGGGAGGGACACAGGAGGTTGGCCAGCTGGGGAGGGACCGTGGGAGGACTCCAGGGCATGTGCGGCCCATCTCACTCAGTCCCAATTGGCTGGACCCCAGCAGCAAGCTAACCTACCAGTCAGAGCGTCTGCCCCCTGGTGGTCAGTGCATGTCATAGCGAGTGGTTGAGTGGTCGTAGCATATCATTAGCATATTATGCTTTGATTGGTTGAATGGACTGGACAACCAGACACTTAGCATATTAGGCTTTTATTATATAGAATGTATTGCCTGATAGTAGAGAAGGTTGGTCCTGAGCCCTGGCTTTCCCCTTTTATTAACTTTGTGAGAATTTGAGCAAGCCACTTTTGAGTTCCATTTTCCTTACCAATTAAATGAGGATGATAATGCCCAAAATCCTGTTGGGGAGTTTTAACTGAATGGAATTGCATGCTGCCCTCAGCAGGTTGCTGCTCTGAGAGGTGGCGACAGGTCAGAGCAGCTTGGTTTTGCTCCCCGAGCACTGCACCCAGCTTGTCTTACCGACCACTGGCCCTGCTGCCCAAGAGACCCCAGACTTGCCACCAAGCATTGGCTGTGGTTCCTACACAGGAAACAGGGGAGTGGGGGTTGGGGAGGGTGGGAGGTGGTGACTACACAGAGACAACAGCTTCTCATACGAAGAAGGCTCTTCCTTCTTGGTCGCATTGTGGCCACTAGGCAAAATGAAGTTCATGGTCATGAATTAAAGGGATAATTTGTCTCCATAATAACAAGACTGAGTTGTAAACAGCATCTGTCACTAATTGCCCAACAACCATCCACTTTTCTCTGAGATTTAGATAACAGCAGAGTGAGTATGGGTCCTTGGGGAAGTTTGTACTAATTCTTATGATTATCTATTTCAGGATTAGTAACCAGTATTCCAGTCTCAAAGTTTTAAGTGTTTGAGCTTTTTCAGAACACGTGACCACCCAAGTGCTATTATCTGAGACGGAGGGGCCTTTAGGGCGGGAAGCTCACAGAAATGATGACCCTCTACCCTACATTAGTTCCCAGCCTGGGTGACTCCCATGTGTGCCTGTGGACAGTGCTCTAGTCACCTGCCTTCTCCTGGGGATGGGAGATACTCTGGGAGGAATCACTGGATCTTTATATCTTCCCACTAGTGAATTCTAAGAACCGCCCCCACTTCATACCTCAGGGTTGATTTGGGTAAGGAGCTTGTCCGCTGGTGAATGCGGTTGCAGTAAATGCTGCATCAGCCTGAGTCACTGAAGATGCTCCATGGAGTTCCCGAACACCAGATATCCAGACTGGGAAATTTGCTTCTAATCCTGCCTCGCTCCTGAAACACCACACCAGCTTCCTGCCTTCCCCAACTGGAAGTAATGAGTTGTGCAAAAAAGCACTTTGGAAGTAAGTATTCAAGAGAACAGTGCCTCATCGGTCAGCAAGGGAGCATGAAAACGAAAGGTTTAAAGCTCCACTGAGAATCCCCTGAGTCACCCAGCTTCCTCCCTTCTATTAGTCAGCACCCCGTGAAACTTCAGCTCAGTGGGATTTTAAATTGTTCAGTTAATTTTAGCTGTTTCTAGATAGACAGCCATATTCTAGGTGAATCATTAGGAAAATTGAGGATAAGAGCAAAAAGCACACTGCTCTACTGTGAACCACTTCTTTAGTGCTTTACAGGAAAGATGGGCAGGGAGCTCTTCAGTACATGGGTGTTTTGGGATAATGCAGAAAAATACACACACACATATATGCATGCATGTTCACATGCACACATGCATAATGTATGTGCAGTAGAGATTGATGATAGAAAAACAGTCACTTTTTTGTTTATATTAAACTTTTCTGTGTCTGTATTTTCTCAAATGCAAGGAACACCTTTATTTGACTCTTCAGAAAGGGATTTATAATATGGTACAACTAGAGGCCCAATGCACAAAATTCGTGCATGGTGGGGGGGGTCCCTCAGCCCAGCCTGCACCCTCTTGCAATCCAGGACCCCTCGGGGGATGTCCGACTGCTGGTTTAGGCCTGATTGGTTTAGGAGCGAGGGGTCCCGGATTGCACACCCTCTTGCAATCCAGGACCCCTCACTCTTAACCACCCACCTGCTCGCTCCTAACTACCTGACTGCTCGCTCCTAATCGCCCACCTGCTCACTCCTTACAGCTTGGCTCGCTGCTCCTTAGTGCTGCCGCAGAGGCAGGAGAGGCTCCCGCCACTGCCGATGCGCTCACCAGCCCTGAGCCCAGCTTCTGGGTGAGCAGCACTCCCGCTGTGGGAGCGCACTGACCACCAGGGGGCAGCTCCTGTGTTGGGTGTCTGCCCCCTGGTGGTCAGTGTGTGTCATAGCGACCAGTTGTTCTGGTCGTTCTGCCTTAATGGTTGCTGGGCCTTTATATATATAGATTCTGGTTTTCTCTTCCTGAATTGACTGATCACCATTTTTGGTGCAAATGAGGAGGATCTGTGTAATGTCAAAGTGCAAATGTGACTAACAATAGACAGAATGTGTTACTTGTTCCATCTATCCCAGGGTATACAGCATGAAAAAATATTGCCTTCTTTGTTCATGATCTGAGGTATCAGCTCACCCCTATTCAGGAGATTTTATCGTTTTAGATTAAGGAATCTTTTTTGTAAGCTGTTATTAAGCTGAACATTTTCCTACATTCTGATTACAAAGAGTAGTATTTTCATGTCCTTCTCACCCCCACACAGCTCTGCCTTTGATGCAATTAGAACAACAGAACTGCATTTTTAGCTCCAAAGAATTCAGAACTAGACTTCTGCCATGCAAATGACATTCAACTCAAGGTAGAGAACTAGAAAGATGAACAGAATGCACAAAGGTGTCCTGGTATCAACCCAAAGGAATGTTTTACTTTGTCCCCCATCATTTGCAGAAAGCCAAAGAATTATTCTCGAGTTCCATGTAAGGTAGGTTCTTGCAAATTAAATATCAGATATCCTATTTTATGTATCTTTGTATCCCACATGATGTTTTCACAATCATTTTTGAAGGAATGTAAATAAACAAATGGATAAACCCACGAGGTTGAACTTTTAAAGGTAAAGTATGAAGACAGGAAAAATAAGACATGAAGAGAATAATCTCAGCAGGGTTTCTCAACCTCAGCACTATTGACAGTTTGGGCAGGACATGTTTTTGGTTTCTTTTGGGGGGAGGGGAGGAGTTGCTGCATTGTGGATATTTGTAGGATGTTTAGTAGCATTCTTGGCCTCTATCCACAAGAGGTCAGTAGTGACAACCAAATGTGTCCAGACATTGCCAAATGTCCCTGGGTGGTAGGGGCTGGGGGAGAGTGGGGAGCAGGGAGTAGGACAAAATCACTGGTTGAGAACCACTGAGCCAGAGAATTAATTTCCTTTTATCCACAGGCATTGGGAATAATCAGAGTTATTTTAATATATATGACACCAGATATACATAAGAGTCATATTGCAAATAACATTATTATTAATAAATGTTAGTTCCAAAAATTATTTCATGTATGTCAAATTATAGAATCCAGATTATATGAAAGTATGTTATTACCAAGTTCATTATGTTTCTTACATTTATTCTTCTAATTAAAGCCAGGTCTATAAGATATACCATAGCAAATTTGGGAAACACAGCCAATAGGTAATTACTCAGGCATTTGTATGAGTATTTAGACCATTCCTACTCTTCCTAATGGCAATATGATTGGAATAGAATGTGAATTCAGTGAGAGAAGGGGACATCCAATAGAAACCTACTTGATAGGCATCAGACTTACGGTAGGCACTCAGCAAATGTTAACTGGATGAATGAATGAATGAATGAATGAATGAATGAAAATGGTTTCTATTTCCTGAATTTACGGCCAATGATTCTCTTATGTGTTTACTGGGCCCAGATTATTAATATTGAGTCTTATTTGTATTTTTTAATATTATTGTAAGGTATAATATGAACTTTTTGTAGGATTTTAGCTTTTCATCTATATATGAAACTTATTATGTTCCAAGTTTCTTCTACAGTTGATTGCTTATTCAATCATTATTTTTATTTTTTAGAGAGAGAGCGAGAAAGAAAAAGAGAAACATTGATTTGTTGTTCCACTTATTTACACATTCATTGGTTGATTCTTGTATATGCCCTGACTGGGGATTGAACCCACAACCTTGGCATATCAGAAAGATACTCTAATCAACTGAGCTACCTGGCCAGGGATATTCAGTAATTACTTTAATTAATCATTTTATAATGAAGAAGGAAAAGCCCTGGGTAAAGTGCCCCCCTCCCCATCTCCCAGTGGTATTCTAAGTTTGCCTGGTTACTTACCTAGATGCTAAAAACACAAAATTGCTTACCAAAATAATCTAATGCAACTTACAAATGATTTTCCTGCAAGAATTTAAATCCAAATAAGTGAAATGAGTTTAGAAATATACATATTAAATATGCACCACTCTTTCTGATAAATTACTAAGTTACGATATGTGATACTGTTTTTGTAATTCAAAATTTGTCAAATATTTTGTAACTGGCAACTTCATATGGTTCAACCTAACAGATGCTGAAAACAGATGTACAGGGAGGGAAAAAAACAGAAGTACCTTTAGAAATAGATCCGATAACAGCAATGTCAGCAAAGGAATTAAGGCCAAGTGCTCCTGGAAGACTTTCTCAGCATTCGCTGTGATCTACTCCCTCCTTTCTTAGTCCCTCTTTTTCTCCAATTTATACAGAACTTATTGACTATCCACATGAACTAACAACTAGAAATATTGGAGAGAAAATTCACTGTATAATTAATAGACTACTTTTCATTTTTTATACAACTAAAATGATCTTTTAAAAAATATCTTTATTGTTGAAAGTATTACAAAGGTCCCCCTTTCCCCTTGTTGACCTCTCTACCCTGCTCTCACCTCCTCTCTAGGCATTCACAGCACTATTGTCTGTGTCCATGGTTTATGCATATAAGTTTTTAGTTAATCGGTTCCTGTCTTCCATCCCCTTCTCTCTGATAAATGTCAGTCTGTCGCTTGCTTCAATGTCTTTGGATAAAATGATGTTTTTGTGACACATTTTGGTTTGGTTTGGTTTTTATCTTTGGGCTTTGGTAAAACTATAGGTATTTCTCTAAACAGAATGTGTTTACAAAATGTGGTGTTGTCATCTCTAGAGAGAATATGTTTGGAAGTGCAAGATACTAGTAAAATTAATTATTCTGGGACATATTTGATACAGAGGTTACTGTATATCAAGGATGACTTTTTCCATATGGGATGCTTATTTTCTAATTACCAGGGATTTTCTTTCTACTTATAGTTTTATAAATAACCAAAATAAGATTATTTATAAAACAACCAGCAAACAAATCAAAATAATAAAAAAAATACCTAATAACTAGGTTAAAAAAAAGGGAGGGTGAAGACAAATCATTTTCTGCAAACATTAGAACAAGGCATCAATGGTAACCATGGATGCAGCTGAATAGTAAAACATGAAAAAGTTACAAAAAACATCTTAATGATTGTCCTCTAATTAAAATTTGTCACTGCCAGTGACTAATTAATAATTGATTATAATGTCACATTCAACTTTTCTCACAATGCTATATTGAACCTAATGAGCTTTAGTCATACTCATCAATATCTTGATTCTTTATGCTTTCAGATACTCTTAAAAAATAACGATTTACATGCTCTCTCAGATCTTGTAGCTGTATGGCTCTCTGAACATTAGGATTACACTGGGAAATGCAGTAGCAACTGATGTTGGGCCTATAATTACCTGGATTTTGGTCTTCTACTTTCCTTGGCATGGCTGTTTCTAAGGCTGCATAACCTCCAGAATTTGAAGGCTATTTCTCCACTTTATCTTTCCTCATTTTGCTGTTTTGTGAAATATTTTGGGCAATTGACTAGAGCTATGGTTCTCAGAGTGTCTTCCCAAACCAGCAGCATCAGCACAGCCTGGTAATTTGTTAGAAATGAAAATTTTGGGGCATCACTCACTGCAGACATACTGAATAAAAATCTTGAGGTGGCACCTAGCACTCTGTATTTTTACAAGCTTCCAGGTGATTCTAATGCCCACTCAATTTTGAGAATCACTGTATTGAAAATACCTCTTGGGGAAATAGCCTTTTTCCACTCTTGGACCAAAAACTTTCATTTATCAATGAGTTAGGACTTTCTTATTTTTCATCTTATTCTATAAGGCACCTGTTTGATTAGAGTAACTGGATTAAAAGACTAAAATCTGTTAGAAACTCACAGTTGTTATCATGTGATTGCTTCCTCTTGATGCTCATGCCCAGAGATAGTCCCCTCCTCTGGGGCACCTGTGACTTGCTTTCTAACTAATAGAATATGGCAAAGGTGATAGGATTTGCCTTATTATATGTACACTAGAGGCCAGGTGCATGAAATTCATGCACTCAAGCCGGTGGGGGGGGGAGGGGATTCCTTCAGCCTGGCCTACACTCTCTCCCAGTCCGGGAACCCTCGGGGGATGTCCGACTGACAGCTTAGGCCCGCTCCTGCCACCACCGCTGCGCTCACCAGCTGTGAGCCCAGCTCAGGGCTTCTGGCTGAGCAGCACTCCCCCTGTGGGAGCACACTGACCACCGGGGCAGCTCCTGCATTGAGTGTCTGCCCCCTGGTGGTCAGTGCGCATCACAGCAACCAGTCGTTCTACCATTTGGTCGATTTGCGTATTAGCCTTTTATTATATAGGATGATTATGAACCTGATTGTAGCACCTGTCTTGCTGGAGTTTTTCTCATTCCCATGCCAGATATGAAGAAGCAAGGGGCCACATAGGGAAACCCATGTGGCAAAGACCTGTGAACAGCCTTTAGGAGCTGACAATGGCTTCCAATAAAAAGCCTGCAAGAACCTGAAGACTTCAGTCCTACAGCGACAAGGAACTGAATTCTGCCAACAGCCTGAGTCAACCTGGAAGCAGAGCCTTCCCCAGGTGAGCTGCATATGAGACCAAGCCCTGGCCAACACCATGATTATAGCCTGTGAGCCTTAAGCTGAGAACTCAGCAAAATCATGCTTTTACTTTTACTCCTGGTGCTGGTTGGATTTCATTTAAAATTTTCTACTATGCATTTAAAGAAAAGAGGAGATTCTACTTATGGGTTTAGATCCACAATGCTGTTGCAATAGGCAGTATAGATGCACATTACTGAAGAGAAAGTGTAACCACTCTCTATTGAAATAATAGAATTTGGGGGCTATTTATTGATTAGAGACCTGAAAGAAGTCTCAAATTCTATGTCGGCAAAGTTAAGAATGTGTAAGAAAGAAAGGGGAATATTTTTCAGGGAACAGCATGACAAAGCAGTCTCACAGGGTACCCCTTCTGAGGTAGGAAATGGATGAGGGTAAAAGTTGGTGTGAAGTGGAGAGTCCATTCAGAGCTCCAAGGTTGGGGCAGGCTGGTCTTCCACCTCCGGTCAGATTGCTTCCAGGAAAGTTTCTGAGTTCTGACAGATAATCACACGTGCTCATTTCCTACAGGTAGGGGACAGGAGGTAAAGAACTTAGCTCACTACAGCCTCTAAGGGGCAACCTGGAAAAGGACATGGGAATCTAGAGACTGCCTTTAAGCCAACAGGAAGCATGGACATCCAGTCAAAGGAGCAACCAGAAAGCTGGGTTCCACAGATTCATTCTGCACCTATCATGAATGCAGGCTCAGTTGTATTCTTTATCAACACTATGAAGAGCAGGCAGTACAGCCCCCACTCCTCCAATGACTGGGAGGATGAAACATCAGCTAGAGGTGCCATTTTCTCCTCAAGGTTCTGGGTCTCACTTCCTTGAAAGAGAAATCTGCCCATAATACAATGATATAAACGAGCAAAAACTGCTCTCAGGGTTTAAATGAAATAAAGCTAAAGAGGTCAACCAGGGCACAGAATGAAACAACAGTCAACCGACTACCATATTTTTTCATGTATAAGACACCCCTCACTTTTCCAACCCAAAATTAAGAACTCAATACTTTAAACATTTTGCTGGTTTTCTTTTTAAGGCCTTCTTTTTTGGCATCTTAAGGAGTTGTTCTTCCTGTTTTCTCCACTGTCTGATCATACGTTTAGTGGGAGGAGGTCCAAATTGTCTCTCTGCAGCTCTATTTCCATAGCTGATTACATTCAGTTTGAATTTTGCAGAGTAAGACAATCATTTACATTTACTGGTATTTATCTTTCATATTTTCTGACATCTTTATGGGCTCAGAATGCTCCGGTACCTGTTGCATCTGTGCACTCACCACCTCTACCTCTAATTACGGCATCAGCTGATGTCAGTAACAATAAGGCTCCTGACTGGAGGAAGCCTGTTTGACAAGGTATGGGCAGCTACTCACCCACACAGCTCCCTCCTCAGCTGACTTCCGTGTGTAAGATGCCCCTTGAATTTTCAGTCTAATGATTTTAGAAAAATATAGTATCTTATACATGGAAAATATGGTACATATAAAGTGAAATATCAAAAGAACATGAATAATATCTTCCATTATCTGGGCAGGATCTCCATGACCCATCCTGCATACTCCTGAAGGTAAATCATTTTAAGCCATGTAAATTAGGATGTGAAATGAATTAGAATGACCCACTCTCCTCCCAAATGATGTATCTACAGAATTCAAACCTAGGAGATATCTTAATCACTCTAAACATAGAGTTTATCTATGGATTTAGGAGCTGTAATATATTATGACGGAGGACCATGATGAAGTAGGGCAATTCTTCCTCTATGAAATACTGAAGGAAAAAGTAATGTAAATATGCAATGCATGGAAGCAGAAACATTGTTTTATCTTGCTATTATCATTAATCTAGTGACTGAAATATAAATAACTTGAAATCAGCAACAAATATATCAATCCTACCTTGCAAGGTGACTTTCTATTGCTCCAAATTTAATGAAAAGCCTCTTTTTGTTTTGTTGTGGTTTGTTTTGTTTTTATAAGAAGAATCCCTTGAGAATGGTATGTGGCTGAATAGTAATGTAAATTAATCAGGACCTTAACTTCCCTCTCTGGTCAAGAAGGGTCATTCTATTTTAACCTTTACATTTATCCTATAGTTCTCAAGTGTCATTCAATTCAACATTACTTAATCTTCAAGACATCCCTGTAGAGAAAGTCAGTGTTATTAAACAAGGTACAGAAATATTAAATTATTTGGCTCAAGTTGCACAGAAAATCAATGCCAAAGGGCAGGATTAAAATATATAACGTTAATCTAATGGATAATTTTTCTCTCTGGACACAGGTGACTTTGTTTTTCTTTATAGACTCAACAAATATTTTGGAAGTTGATAATCACATTTTGAAGGTATCTTGCCTTCTAAAAGAATAAGGTAGTGAAAGATTGACATAAGACTTGGTGAGGAAGTTGTTTCCTTAAAGAGAAATGACAGAAAGTGTCATGTTATGACCTAGAGCAGTGGTCGGCAAACTCATTAGTCAACAGAGCCAAATATGAACAGTACGATTGAAATTTCTTTTGAGAGCCAAATTTTTAAACTTAAACTATATAGGTAGGTACATTGTTATTAACTTAATTAGGGTACTCCTAAGGCCTAGGAAGAGCCACACTCAAGGGGCCAAAGAGCCGCATGTGGCTCACAAGCCGCAGTTTGCCGACCACGGGCCTAGAGTAAGTATAATGCAGTCAGAATCAAGAAGACAAGATGGTATTCTGCTCCTGTAATGCTGACTGAAGTTAGCCAGAGAAGAATTAGAGTAAATAGAAAGGGACCAACCACAAGATGGTCAGAAAGATGTGCCATGAATTAGATGTGAAATGAATTACAATGACCCACTCTCCTCCCAAATGATATATCTACAGAATTCAAACGTAGGAGACATCTCAGTCACTCTAAACACAGAGTTTATCTATGGATTTAGGAGCTGTAATATATTATGACTGAGGACCATGAGCCCCTTGAGGTTTGAAGGTGAGGGGAGTGAGTGTGTGGTGAGTTGGTTTCTAAGGCTATGTTAACTTCCTAGGGCTTCTATAGTATGAAGTACCATCAACTGGATGGCTTAAAACAGCAGAAATTTATTTTCTCACTAGAGGCCCAGTGCACGAATTCATGCAGGGGCGGGGGGTGGGGGAGAAGAGTCCTGTATCCTCTCGCCATCTGGGAACCCTCAGGGGATGTAGCAGTGCGCCAAGTGGTGAGAGTCCGAGCCGGGGCTGGGCGCCGCGCTGCTAGCACTCATCCCATCCCGGCCCACTGTGCCTGCCGCCACCACTTGGTAGTGCTGCTTCGGAGTTGGGAGAGGCTCCCATCACCGCAGTTGTGCTTGCCAGCCGTGAGCTAGGCTTCTGGCTGAGCGGCGCTCCCCCTGTGGGAGCACACTGACTGACCACCAGGGGGCAGCTCCTGCATTGAGTGTCTGCCCCCTGGTAGTCAGTGCGCATTGTAGTGACTGGTCTACCGGTCGTTCTGGTAATTTGGTCATAATGGTCGCTTAGGCTTTTATATATATAGATTGTTCTGGAGGCCAGAAGTTGAAAATTAAGGTGTCAGCAGGCTGACTCCTTCTGAGGGCTCTGAGGGAGAATGCGTCCTAGGCCTCTTCATAGCTCCTGGTGGTACCTACAATCCTTGGGGTTCCTTGCCTTATAGATGAATCACTCCAATCTTTGCTTCCATCATCACATGGCATCCTTCCTTTCTGTGTCTCTTCACCTGGCTTTCTTTTTATAGGGACACTCATTATAATGGAGTAGGCCTCACCCTAATGATCTCATCTTAACTTGATTAAATAAATACACAAAGACCCTATTTCCAAATAAGGCCACATTCACAGCTACTAAGACTTAGGACTTTAACATACCTTCTTGAGGGACACAATTCACCCCACACCAAAGGCCAAGGGAAAGCAACAGCATACCTGGGAAAACCTTTCACGAAAGCCTACAGTTTAAATGGGTCTCATCCTAACTGTTGGCTGTCAATGTGGCGAGATAAGGAAGACAAAGCATGGGCTACAGGTTAACTAAGCTACTAGCCTCGCACCTAGCCCACCTTCCTGCTGAGGAGATGGTGGTGATCACTGTAAGTCCCAGATGCTTTGACATGGGCATTTCTGCCTCTAGAGGCACCACCGTGTGTCCATTCCTGGGCCATTTATGGGATAGGTGGTAGCTTCTTGCAGAAAATAACTCTTCTGCCTGTGTGGATATTGTGATGCTTTCTTCCTTCATCTAAACATCCCTCTCTTGTCAAGAAGGGTCATTCTTGATTATCAACCCCCTCCCATACCAATTAATCCCTCAACTCTCACCCCAACACATGCAAAGGCAGTTCAGGATGCTGTTCCTGGGCAAGGCTGTCACTGAGAAACCTTTCACAGTCAAAGAAAGACACTGGTGTGAGAACGTGTTTCCAAAGGGATGGAAACCCCTGTTTGTAAAGAAGCCTTGCTTTTAAACAAGTTAAGTAATGCCAAATACGAATTATTTTATTATACAAATCCCAATACTTGCTTAATAGCACTAATTCCATTTAGGCAATGGATACCTGATAGATTTGTGACCATATATTTTCAACGATTTTTTTCTCTTCAAGAGAATAGGTATCACTGATTTAACAGGTAAGTTTATTTTTTTTTAAATTAACATTGACTCTTTGTTTTTCAGTCCCTAAAAATTTTATGTATTTTCTAGGAAGTTGCATGCTGCTAACTATTAATGGAAGAAACTACTTTTAAATAACTGCAGAAGAGAACCAAAAATTAATATTTCAAGATATCATCTCTGATTATTAGAAACAGATGAGAGTGCATTAGGATGTATGTTAATGTTTGTGGGTTTTTTAAATATTTGTTTATTAAAAATATTTTTTAATTGATTTTATAGAGGAAGAGAGAGGGAGAGAGAAACATCAATGATGAGAATCATTGATCAGCTGCCTCCCACACGCCCCACACAGGGGATTGAGCCTGCAACCTGGGCATGTGCCCCCAACTGGAATCGAACCTGGGACCCTTCAGTCCACAGGACAACGCTCCATCCACTGAGCCAAACCAGCTAAGGCTAATATTTGCGTTTTAAGAAGGACATCACTATACCTCCTGCATACCCAATACCGGGGATCAAGTCCGAAACCCGGACATGTGCTCTGACCTGGAACTGAACCAGCAACCTTTTGGTGGCAGGGCTACTTGTTTATTTTTTGATCATGTACTTGTTACCTTCAGATACTCAGACATACAAAAGCAAGTGGAAAACAAAAGTCTTTTATGTGGTTCCTCAATGCCCAGCCCATGGCATCACACAATAAAGTTGAAATTCATTATCTGTATATGTTTTTGTCCTTATCCAGAAAAATAACACCACAATTTTAATTCTAAAAAAAATATTGATATAGGTCAGTAAATAGTTAATTTAACCCTAGAAAGTTTGCCTTTTAAAATAAATGTGAATTTTTGAGTCTTATGTAATAGAATATTAGTTGGAAAATTCTTATTAGTGGCTCTACTTTGGGTAAAAATAAAGAGAAGATATATGACTGGAATTATTGGATGTAGACAGAACTTAGAAAGAAAAATTGAACAGGTTTGCAATTTTATTTTAAATCTTGGTGAATAATGCTACTTACAGTAGAAGTGAAAAGTATATTACTCTTGAGGTAAGCAAGAAGATTTCTTACTTCAGATATGTACTCTGCTCTATTCCTGGAAGTTTCAAGGATATATTGAAAAGGAGTCATACCACTAAGCCCTTTTTTAGGGGTGGAGGTAGGGATGAGGGTAGGGACAAGGAATAATAATGATAATGTCAAGGACAACCATTACTTGAAACTTCTTTGGTTAGTCTCCTGCTGGAAATTTTAATTGATTGCTGAAAGTAGATTATATATGTCCAATTTGCTTTAATCTTCATTAAAATGAGAATTTGTTGTTTACTTTCCTTGAGAATTAGGAAATTTTAAATTCAATAAGAAATAGTGATGGCCCTGGCCGGTTTGGCTCAGTGGATAGAACGTCGACCAGTGAAAGGAAGGGTCCAGGGCTTGATTCAGGTCAAGGGCACATGCCCGGGTTACAGCCTCAATCCCCAGTGGGGGGCGTGCAGGAGGCAGCCGATCAATGATTCTCTCTCATCACTGATGTTTCTATCTCTGTCTCCCTCTCCCTTCCTCTCTGAAATCAATAAAAATATATTTTAAAAAATAGTGATGGCTATAAACTCATTTAAATACATTGTGATACATTCTAGAAAGTATAAATGGTATTTTTTAAAAGACTAAACAAACACTTTGAAAAAGGACAAAATGTAACAAAACTAGGAACAGTACTAATGGTGCTCTTCTCACATTTTTTACACAATCTTTCATTGAAGCATTTCACAAATTAGCTACAGAGACAACTTGTTCTGGGGAATCAGCACTATGTACTAGAAATGATAAAAAGCTGCATTTAGTGCCCAGCAACTTTTTGCTTAACCTTTAGCCACTTCTCTTAACACTGTCTTCCTCATCGCTGTCATCACATTATTACTATCTTTGTTATCACCACCATCATCACATCAACTGTCACCTCGGTAAAGAGGCCTTTTATGAACTAATTCTCTTTGTTATTACTGTTTATCTTCTCCCCCCCCCCCCCCCGCCTTTTTTTACCCCTTATCCTACCTTAAGTTTCTTCAGGTTATGTTTAAACATCAAAAATGGTATTTTCTGTTTAGTTGTTCACTACAGCGAAACGAGGATAGGGACTTCTGTCTGGGCATCCCAGTGTGTCCTGAGTGCCTGGAAGAGGTCCTGACATGCTGTTGATGCTCAATGTATACTAGTTAAATGAATGAAGTATTATTTATCAAACATGCATACTGCCATGCTTACTCATTTATACATTTTTGTGGAGTGTTTGCTATTTGCCAGATACTTTTCTATGAGCAGGGGATAAGCAGGAACCAAAGAGGCAAATATGCCCTCTAAGAACTCATGTTCTAGTGAAGGTAAAAGATAATAAGCAAGGTAAAAAAAGTAAATTATGTATATACTAGGGCCTAGTGCACGAATTCGTGCACCTTGAAAGGAATTGTGGGCTGTGAGGCTGCAATGGGCACTGGGGGGGGGGGGGGGTCTTGGCCCATCCTCCGTGCCCATCCCCCACCCCTCCTGCCACACCCCCAGTCCCCTGTCTGCCACAGCCCTGCTCCTGCCACCGCCACTCCCACACGTTGATGTTGCTGGCCCTACTCTCACTTGCTGACTGTGCAGAACAATTGGGGCCAGCGCCAGCAGCGGGTGTGAATGGCGGCTCTGGTGCCAACTGTGGGTGCGAGGTAGCAGGGGGAGGTGGAGAAGCCCTGAGGGGTGATCCAGACCAGTGCCAGGCAGTGGGTGCAAGTGGGGCCAGTGCCAGCAGCAGGTATGAGCACCGGACAGGACCATGGCATGCAGAAGCAAAGCATTTTCAGTAACTACCAGAGGCTCACCCCAATGACAGCGACCGGCACCCTGCCTTGGTCTGGTGCCCCCCACTCATCTGCTCCACCATCCTGCCGCAGCTGACGCACTCCATGTTCCCCACGTGCCCCCTGGTGGTCAGCGCATGTCATAGCAACCGGTTGTTCGGTTATTCCACCGATCAGTCTATTTGCATATTCAGGGTTTATATATATAGATTAGGGATAAATGTGTAGGAGATAAACAGAGTGGGGAGATAAGAAAAATTGTGGATAGAGTGACATTTGAATTGATATTAGAAGTGAGAATCATGTGGATTTGATAGGAAGAACACTAAAGGCAGACAAAGTCACACTGGCCAGTTTGGCTCAGTGGTTGGAGCATCAGCCCCTAGACCAGAGGGTCTGGGGTTCAATTCCAGTCAAGGGCACATACTTCAGCTATGGGCTCGATCCCTGGCACCAGGCAGGGTATGGGCAAGAGCAACCAGTCAACGTGTCTCTTTTGCATCTATGTTTCTGTCTCTACCCTTCCTTTCCATTCTCTCTAAAAATCAATAAAAAAAATATCCTTGGGTGAGAATTAACAAAAAATTTTAAAAAAATAAAGGTAGACAAAGTCTAACATGAAAATGAGCAACACAGCCCTGGATGGTTAACTCAGTTGGTTAAAGCATCATCCCAGTACTCCACAGTTGCAGGTTCAATCCCTGGTCAGGGCACATACAAGAATCAACCAATGAATGCATACAAGTGAAACAAATCAATGCCTATCTGTCTGTCTGTCTCCCTCCCTCCCTCCATCCAGCTCTCTAAAAATCAATAATAAATTTTAAAAAGAAAGAAAATGTGCCATGCAAGAGAATCTCAGAAGGAGACAGTGGGGAGGAAACAGAGTAAGGCAGGAAGGAATAGTAGGAGATAAAGCAGAGAGACAGTGGGAGCTTTCATCTGGGTATGATGGGAAGCCACTAGAGGACTTTGGGAAGAAGAGTGACAGAAATGACCTAGTTGTAAAAGGCTGCTGTATTAAGAATATGTAAGTTATCTTGTTGTCAATTTCACTTAGGTCCTATGGCTCTGCTTGCCACCACCAGCCACAAAAGATCCTTGTGCACCTCTTAGCCAGTGCCTAGAATTCATTTATTCACAAATATTATTGAGTTCCTGCTTGTTCCTTGACATGAGGCTATATCTAAAAACACAACAATAAATGAGAGGATTTTTGAATTTATGAATTGGGTTAGTCAATAATGTTTACTATTTGAATTATTTGATAAACTATTTATAAGATTTAAAATTCAATAATAGCTAGGGGAGGAATTCGTATCTAGCCTTGCTACATATATTACCTAAAATGCCTATTTTTCAATAAGACATTACAAGAGGTTCAAAGAAGCAGGAAAGTGTACTAGTAACTCATATTCAGGAGAAAAAGCAGGCAATAGAAATTGCTTTGGAAGAACTCAAAATGTAGACTTAACAAGGACTTCAAAGCAGCCATTATAAGTATGTTCAAAGAACTAAAGGAAATCATGTCTAAAGATTTAAAGTGGTGGTTCTCAACCTTCCTAATGCCGCGACCCTTTAATACAGTTCCTCATGTTGTGGTGACCCCGAACCATAAAATTATTTTCGTTGCTACTTCATAACTGTAATTTTGCTACTGTTATGAATCGTCATGTAAATATCTGATATGCTATATGTGTTTTCCAATGGTCGCGACCCACAGGTTGTGAACCGCTGAAAAGGAATGCATGATGACATCTCATTAAATGGAGAATGTCAATAAAAATATATAAATTATTTAAAAGGACCAAATGGAAATTCTAGTATTGAAAAGTATAATAATCAAATGAAAAAATTCACTAGAGGGGCTCAGCAGATTTGAGCTGTCAGGAGAATCAATGAACTTGAAGATACATTAATAAGAGTATGCAACCTAAAGGAGAGAGAGAACAAAGAATGAAAAAAAGTGAGCAGAACCTCAGAGAAATGTGGGCCACCTTTAAGCACACCAATAAACACATAATGAGAGTTCTAGAGGCAGAGGAGATAAAGAGGGAAAAAAATATTAGAATAAATAATGGCTGACAACTCTTCAGATTTATTGAAAATTCTTTTCTAAACACCCAAGAAAGTCCAAGTAGGATAAATGCAGAGAACTACATCCATATCCAATGGAGTAAAAATGCTGAAAACCAAAAAAAGAGAGAAATCTTGAAGCAGCAAGAAAATTCATCACACACAAGGGAGCTCTGATAAGATTAATAGCTTAACTTTTTAAAAAATTGTTGATAGAATTACAGATTTCCCCATGTGCCTCCCTTCACCCAGCCCCCACCCCACCCTAGGCCTTCACTGCACTATTATCTGCACTACATCTGTGTCTATGGATTGTGCATATATGCATATAAGTTTTCTTGGTTAATCTCTTCCCGTCCCCTCCAAATCCCTCCCCTCTGAGATCTGTGACTAGCTAACTTGTAATCAGAAATAACAGAGACCAGAAGGCAGTGGGATGACATATTCAAAGTGTTCAAAGTAAGAAATGGTCAACCAAGCATCGTATGGCTAGCAAAAACATCTTTTAAAAATAAAGGCAAAGACATTCACACATAAACAAAAACTGAGAGAATTTGTTGCTAGTAGACCTGCCTTTCAAGAAATACAAAGTTCTCCTGGCTACAAGCAAGTTATATGAAGATAATTTGAATCCACAACAAAAAACAAAGAGTACTAGTCAAAGTAATTATGTAGGTAATTACAACAAACAGTGCAATTGCATATTTTTCTCATTTCTTCTCTTAATTTTAAAAGCAAATGCATAATTTGTATTTTAGATTTCATAAATATATTTAAATATTTATACATTTATTTAATTTTAAAATTTATAATATATACTTTCTATATTTGACAATAACAGCACACAAAGGAGGCAGGTGAGAACATAGCTGTATTTGACTTTGGAAATGACATCAAATGGTAACTCAAACTCACAGGAAGAAATGAACAGAAACAGAAATGGTAAATAAAACATTTAATAAAATAAACTTTATAAATATATACTTTTCTCTTTTATTCCCCCAGCTTCTTTAAAATTAAGAATATAAAATAAAATTATAGCAATGGGTTGTTGATCTTTTAACATAGATACAGTATATATAACAATAGTAGCACACAAAAGGTTGTGGGTTTGATTCCTAGTCAGGGCATATACCTAGGTTGCAGGTTTAATGCTCAGTCAAAGCAGGTCAGGAAACAGCTGACCAATGTTTCTCTCTCACATTGATGTTCCTCTCTCTCTAATTCCCTCCCTCTCTCATTCCCTCCCTCCCTCTCTCCTTCCTTCCTTCTTTAAAATCAATAAACATGTCCTTGAGTGAGGAATTTTTAAAAATTTAGTCTACAGGAGACAGTTTAGCTTCAAAGATACATATAGACTGAAAGGGTGGAAGAAGATAAATGGCAATCATAAGACAGTTTGTATGGCTTGTCAACAGACAAAGTAGACTTTAAAATAAAAAGTGGGAACAAGCACACATGTTTTCACTATGTCCCAAAACACCAAAGCAGAAAAGGAGTCAAGAAAGGAAAGAGGACGTGGCAGAAGAAATGAAAATAAAATGACCGGTGCATTGGCTCAAGACAGAAGAGAGTAAGATAAAGCCTGGAAAGTGTTCATTTGATTTACATCAAAAATAAAAGAGGTGAAATATTCTTTCGTAGTTGGTCTCACCATAGGGCGAGTGAAAGTAGGATAAGAAAGACTTCACTGGTTTGTGGAAGAATTGGGGTGAAGAACTGAAAAGTTTGCTCACTGAAAAGGTTATAGAATATTCTTTAAGTATGTGAAGTGAAAGAGAAAGAAGGTATAAACAGGAAAGTCCTTGAGGTCAGGAAAACAGTGAAATTATTTATCCTTATTGTTTTCTGATCATGGAATACATGTATATTTATAAATTCAAAGATACAGTAATATATGATTAACAAGGTAACATTCCCTTAACTTTCAACACCAAGGGAGAAATTAAGAATTAATGTAAATTCTTCTAGTTGCATTTTATTTATATATTATTCATATAAGTATAGCCATGATGCTCTCTGGAAAAAAAATTAAAGTGATAGGAGATGGGTGAAACTGGATATTCCTACAGCAAACTAAATATCTGAACAAGAAGTGTGATGACTAGAAGCACACAGTCAGTGGGGCTCATTGTCTAGATTATCTAGGGGCACCTGTGCCTATGTACAAAGTCATCCATATTTTTTTTTTATCTCTCCCTGAAGAGTGTTACTTGGAAGAGGTCCACTGGTTGGGATAAGGGAATAGAAGTTGGACTTCCTGTAAGAACCCATAATACTTTTTTTTTTTTAATATATTTTATTGATTTTTTACAGAGAGGAAGGGAGAGAGATAGAGAGTTAGAAATATCGATGAGAGAGAAACATCGATCAGCTGCCTCCTGCACATCTCCTACTGGGGATGTGCCCGCAACCCAGGTACATGCCCCTGACCGGAATCGAACCTGGGACCCTTCAGTCCGCAGGCCGACGCTCTATCCACTGAGCCAAACCAGCTTCGGCGCCCATAATACTTTTTACTATTTGGAACACTTATGACAGGGTATGATGATTACCTGTTTTATTCTCTGACCTGTGAGCTTTTTTTTTTTTAGGGTAGTGACCAAATCATGCTTAATACTATATCTACAAAACATGCCTGTCACCATTATGTTTGCTCAGTGAATTAATGAATGAGTAGTATATAGGCACTAAATACACGTACCACAGCAAAGGGGTGTGTGTGTGTGTGTGTGTGTGTGTGTGTGTGTGTGTGTGAGATTTTGTGTTTGCTGTTGGCCTTGATAGTTCCATGTTATATCTAACGGTTCTAATTCATCCAAATAAATCACATTGTGAGGACTGAATGCTGACAGTAAATGTTGCTTTCTTTTTTAAAAAAATATTTTTATTTATTTCAGAGAGGAAGGGAGAGGGAGATAGAAACATTAATGATGAGAAAGAATCATTGATCAGCTGCCTCCTGCATGCCCCACTCTGGGGATCAAGTCTTCAACCCAGGCATGTGTCCTGACTGGGAATTGAACTGGGATCCCCTGGTTCATAGGTCGATGCTCAACCACTGAGCCACGCTGGCCAGGCCTTTCTAAACAAATAGGATCAAGCTATCAAAAGTGATTGAAAATTTTAAATGATCACTTCAGCCTTTAATTTTTGTATATGTATTGTTAAAGTAGTTTGAGGCAATAAATATGGCTTGTAATATAAGCATCTAGAAGCATATATTCCTTTATTATCAGTGATGGACTAATGTACTAAAAACCAAAGATATTAAATTACAATACACCACTTCTTTTCAAATTCCAGTTCTGAATTACAAATTTAAGTTTTATGTGAACTAAAAAGGCCACTGGAAAGGCCAATATAATTAAAATGCAATTAATATCATACATATTGTTTTGAGACTACAACAAACCATCCATTATACTTTGGCAACAGGTAAATTCCCATTTGCTATTAAATTAGCAATTTACTTTCTTTGTTCTCTAATATCAAAATTGAATAGCAATCTGATTGTATTCATTTCTTAGTTGAACTCATATATACATTTTTCATTCATAGTTTGTGAGATTCTTTGATTAATATTTATTTACTAAGGCTTTCGAAGTATGAACATTTATAGGTCAATTCCATTAGAGAAATAATTGGGTTCTTTGCCAACATCAGAACACAATAAGTGATTGTAAATCAGCCTTTTGAACAAGTGGAAAATTAAGATAAAGTGTCTATAGTAAAAAATGTTTTGCAGTTGTTTTAGGCTCCCCTCCCAACTAGAAAAAAATCCAAGATTCTGATTTCAGTTCTTGGGTCTAGAACAGACCTTGGGCATTGATTTAATTTTACAATGATTTAGGTTAGAATGACAACATTTAGATTAATAATTCTTTTTAGAGTAAATTGAGTTATTAAAAATGCATTTATAACAAATATGTATATATTGCTTACTGTGTACTTACTACATATGTTGTCTCATTATAATTAATCTGTGAGAGATATACTATTGTTCCAATTTTTCAGATAAAGAAACTAGAGCTCACAGCCGGTGTGGCTCAGTGGTTGAGTGTCAACGCATGAACCAAGAGGTCACAGTTCGATTCCTGGTCAGGGCATATGTTTGGGTTGTGGGCTCGATCCCCAGTAGGGGGCGTGCAGGAGGCAGCCGATGAATGATTCTCTCTCATTGATGTTTCTATCTGTCTTTCCATCGCCCCTCCTCTCTCTGAAATCAATAAAAATATATTTTAAACAAAGGACCTAGGGCTCAGAGATGTTAAATAACTTGTCTATGGTCAGAACAATATCCTGTTGCCTAGCAATGTACATAAAAGTTATAAAATCACATAGTATTCATCTGCTTATTGAATGCTATTTTCTTTCAATAGTTTTGCTCTGTACACAGTTGTTCAAATTGTTCAAGGCTGGAGAATCCTAACAAGAACTTTGAAATCAGATTACAAGTTGTCAACTCAATATTAGCTGAATAGTTTTAACCCTAAACATTTATCTGATTATGCCTTGAATTTTTAGTAGTAATTTTACATATTAATTGCATTATCATATTAACTAACTTCTTGGTTATTTTCCCCTAAAATAAACATGCATGTGAATGTGAATCTGTGGACCTCGGGTAGAAAAATCTCCTTGGGCCCATGACTGCCCATCAGAAAATCTTGTGAAGAATGGCATTGTGACCAGCATCTTGCTGGCAAGCTGTCCTCTTTCTCAGCTACACTCTTGATGAATGAAAGTGCCTGAGATAGGCAGAATTTCTAAGTGGGACCACCAAAGATGTTATGTTTTAATCCCCAGAACCTATGGCTATAAAAAAAATATCCCTCATGATTTTGTTACATTATATGCCACTGTTAAGCTCAAAATAGAGATTATCTGGATGGGCCTAATCTAATTACATAAATCCTTAGGAGCAATGAGCTTTCTCTGGCTGGCGGCAAAAACAAAAAATAAGAGAGACTTGAAGCATGGGAAGGATTCACCATGCCATTGCTGGTTTTGTGGATAGAAGGGACCACATGATGAGGAATCCAGGCAGCTTCTAAGAGCAAAGACCAGCTTCTACCTGATGGTTGGCAAAGAAATACAGATTCCCCCCCCGCCCCCCCCCCCCCCCCCCCCCGTCCTACAACCACAAGGAACTGGATTCTTCCAACAACCCGAATGAGCTTGAAAATGGATTTTCTCCCAAATATTCCAAACAAGTGCCCAGCATGGATGATACCTTGATGATAGCCTTGGAGGCCTAAAACCAAGAGTCAAGCCCTCTGGATTATGATCTATAGAACTGAGAGAGAATAAATTGGTATCATGTAAAGTTTCCAAATTTGTAGTAATTTATTAATGCAGCAATAAGTAACAAATGCAGATGGAAATTCCCCCAATTCCTCTCCAGCAAACCTCTGACCACCATGAAAATGCAACCTGCTATAGCCTGGCTTGTTCCTTCACCACCAAAAGTGCCAATGAGCTTTATGTGAAATCCAATGGTCACTCAATATCTTAGAAATGTTTGCTATTGCTGATCATGCTCTTTCTTTGACTTCTATTCTATTGTACTTGGCTGATTTTCTTCACAGTCTTATAGCTTAAGACTACTCAGATCACTCTGAAGAGGATTCAAGACCATCTTTCTCCTGTGGGCTTTGGTCATCATGGGACACACACACATCTCACCCTTGCTCTGGTGGGGAAGTCGTCCCCTCTTATTGTATTAATCTCCTCTTGCTCTGCATTCAGAGTGCTTTGCCTTATACTTTTCAGGTGTTCATCAGGTATCAGTCTCTACCTTCTCTGAATACTAGTGGGCATATGCCAAGCTCTGAGTGGTACTATTGCATATCCTTTCACTGGAGTATGCACCCATCTCTACTCACCCACAGCAAGGGAAGGGAACACACACTCAATGACAACTCTTATCAAATAAATCTCCTAGTTTCTTCAAATTCCTTCTTTTAGGTGTTATGGAGGTGCAGGATTCACCTTTGCTGGGAAAATCAGTATCACAGTGTCAGCAAGTCCCGCAGAGCCAGACTGATCCCTAAATATTTTTTCAGCCCCTAGGGCCTCTGCTAAAATTAGGCAGCAGTAAGAAGAACCACAAATTCTTCATTTTTAAGGATGCATTTTTGTCCTATGAGGGTCACATATATAATACAATTCATTCATATTTTAGCTTTACATGGGGACAGATGGTCTGATTTGACATACATGTCACACGTGGAGGTGAAAAGGCTGATGACATTTTATTTTATTTTTTTAAATCTTTATTGTTGAGCATATTACAAATCTCTCCCTCGTTTCCCCTTTGTTCCCCACCACCTGGCTCCGGCGCCACATTTCTTATCTTATTATCAGAGAGCTCCAGCCCATGGAAGGACCTGGAAAGGAACACGAACATTGCACTAAACATATTGTACAGTTCTGATAATATTATACTATACCAGAGGCCCAGTGCATGAAATTTGTGCATGGGGGGAGGGTCCTCTCAGCCCAGCCTGCACCCTCTCCAATCCAGAACTCCTCGGGGGATGTCCGACTGCCGGTTTAGGCCTGAACACAGGGATTGGGCCTAAACCGGCAGTCAGACATCTCTCACAATCCTGGACCGCTGGCTCCTAACCGCTCACCTGCCTGCTTGCCTGATTGACCCTAACTGCCCCCCTGCAAGCCTGATCACCCTTAACTGCCTCTGCCTGCCAGCCTGATCTCCCCCAACTGTCCCCCCCAACCAGCCTGGTTGCCCCCAACTGCCCCCCCTGCCAGCCGGGTCGCCCCACGCAGCCTGCTGTTCAGTCATTTGGTTGTGCCTCACTAACCCCCTGCCAGCCTGGTCGCCCCATGCAGCCTGCTACTTGGTCATGTGATCATTATGGTCGCTTAGGCTTTTATATAGATAGATAAAATATTTGTTTTCAACAGACTCTAACATCAAGACAATATGCACACAACAAAAGAGTACACTAGCATTATCATTATCCATAACATGTTTGGGGAAAATTTACCAGATGTAACTATGAAGTTGATTCCCTAATGTTCACTCCAGCGAGGTGGCTGGCCTAAGTCAATCATGGCAGGTCCCTTCCACTCGCCAGTGAGTGGTTCTTGCACATCAAAGGATGATGACCTTAAGCCACAACAAAGTCCTTAATATATGACACAGAGACATCAAAGCTTCAATGTCATCACAGAGAAGTTATTGAACAAAAAAAGGCCAGGAAAGTTCTACCCTCTTATCTGAAGAAAAAAGGCCATTGCCTCTTCTTGATTGGCAGGTTACTTAAAAGATAAGAGAAGGGAAAAATTAACATCTGCCTGCTGGGTTTTGGGGTGGGTGTAATCATCTGGTCTAGAACAAAATTGGAATACCAGGAAAACCCACACAAGAGAACTATAAAACATTCCTTTAGTTCGCCATTAAGTCACTTTACACAGCAGTGCTTTTATTTCTGAATATTTGGCAAAAATAAAGAAGATAAGGTGTACAAGCCAGAATTTATAATTTAAATATAGATTCATTCTCAATGTGGCTGGCTATTGAATTGTGAGTCTCACCTGCACCAAAACATTTCATTATTGATGTGATGTTGTGCATACATGGTCTTGCACACTGTAGAAAATTACCTCCTTACTCCAACCCTTTCTGTCAAATCAGGGCTAGAGGAAGAGAGTCCACTGTTCCATACACATATCAAGAATTAATTTTACAAATCTAGAAGTTGAGCTTTAAAATTAGATCAGCCAGGGCTCAAATCCCAGCACTGACACTTTTCCAGCTATGGGATCTCTGAAGTATTTTCTAGTCCCCCAAGTATGTTTTCTCCTCAGGGATATGGAGATAATTAATGTCTCTCTAAGATGTTTGTTATAAGGCCTGGAGGAGGAAGTGTGTGGAAATTGCTTGTCAGGCAGCCATAACATAACAGAGAACAAATAATGTCAGTTCCCTTCCATGTTTCCTAATAAGGACTTACATTGGAGAGGGTAAATCATTGAGGGCGTGAGAGAATTTTATTGGCCAATAAAAATATGTTTTGCATTAGGAGGATCCACATTTAAAATAAAGTTCTGACATATCTATGGATCAATCTTCCTAAGGGATGTTTATCACACTGGGGCCACAAGAAGTCAGAACATTTTTGCTGGAATGAGAACCCTAAGTTACAGATATTAAAACATCATACTATTTTTAGCTGAAGTATATACTTAACTGTGTGAAAAATAATTGCCTGGACCTTATTTTTGAATTTTTAGGATAAAAGAAGAGAGATTCTGTTTAAATGTCAAGCATTTGTTTAAATGCCTGCGAGTCTGTCTTATTTTTAGCTTCCAGTAGCTGACAGTTCTAAGTCTGGGGGAATGACTGTGAGAGTGTGCTCCAGTATTTACCAACAAAACTAAATAAACAAAGGAAGTGTCGGACAGAAGGCTGCATTCACAGACATCAAGCCATGAAATCTGTGTCAGAGAACTGAACTCTGGCTTAGAGAAGAAGTAAAGACCATCCCTAACTCTCCATCCCATCAACTCTATGTAAACACCACAGAGGGGAACTGAGAGGCTGGGAGTCTCCTAGAGCCAGGAGTGATGACAGGATGGGATGCCCTGTAAGAGCTCTTCAGCAGAAGCCTTGATTCAGGAGGGATGGAGGAGGGACCGGAAGCAGATGACCCCTGCAGAGGAACAGCTTCCACAAGGGCTGGGGGGGGGGGGGGGGGGGGGGGGACTCTTCTTAACGACCCTTGTGGGATGACGGACACCCTACTCATGCCGCTCCTCAGCAGGGTTTAGAGGGGTGTGTGAGGCGGAAACACATGCTGCACCTGGCACACACCTGTTCCAGTTCCAAGTAAACAGATAATGTCTTCCACACACTTAGAATCTCTTCTTTGAATCTCACTTTTGTTAGCCTGGATTTTAACAGGAGCTAGATGACTTCTAATTCAGTATTTTCCCTGCTGTGTGCCATGGTTCTGACATTTCAAGTTGCTGAGAGATTCATGTATTTTGATGGTTAGGTGAACAGGTTGCAAAATAGCTCAGTGGTCTTTTTTTATGAAAAACTCTTTAACACCTGCCCCTTGTTAGAATTTATTGTCCCCTTTTATCTTCTCTCACAGGACTGTGTCCTTAATAGTCTTATTGAGTGAATAGATGCTAACATTCCTTTAACACAATTGCAAAGTTGGAAAGACAGAGATGATTGGAATTTTACATAATTTGTATGTCCACATAAAACTGAATATATCTTCAGTTTGTTTTGGTTGAGTAAATACTTATTGAATAGCTATATGTACCAGCCAATGTTTGGGGGATAGGGTATACCAAGAAGAATATGACATTATTCTTATTTTAAAGTAGTTCAAAACAAATTATTAATTTAAAATTTGGCTCCAGAGAAAATGCCTTGGAATCTTCTTGTTCCTTATTTGCATATTTGATGGTAATCCACTTGTATGATACTATTTTAAAGGCTTTTTTCACTCTAACTTAAGAAACAATAATCAGTATTGTCAATAAAGCCTAAGACAAAACTAATACTTTTATTCCTCATTTCTACATACTATATAGTTTCATGAAATGATACATTTGGTATCATAGGTTACAAAGCCAGTTTGCTGTAGGTTGGTAGTTATCTGTTCAGTGCTTGCTTTGCACTTGTCCTTTGAGACTTTGACACTGGAAGGCACTCTTTTCAATACTCCTTTGGTTTTTGAACCATGGTTGCCATCAGCTGGGAGAATATGGCATTTCATTCAATAGAAGGAAGACCATTCTCCCCAATAACTAGTGTTATACACATAATCAATTTTTTTTGTAATTACAAACCACCAAAATGAAATCCTTTATAATAATTAAATAAAGACTAAGTCATTTAAAACATTACTATTGTACAAATCTTGATCCATGTATACAGGTATTATAACTGGCTAGGTTGATGTATTTCACGCTTCCATTGCTGTACTCATGGCTGCATAATGTGTTACTTTTATATTCGTCCATATTTATTACAGTTAGATGATTATTCTTAACTGGAAATTCTATATTATTACATTTGCTCTTCCTATTTCCAAGTTTTCATCTGTTCTTCAGGTTCTCTAGGGAAGATCCAGAGAGGCTCTTGCAGGCTCATTTTGGTCCTGCTGCTCAGGACCAATATCTCCAAAGCCTCATTAGTCTCTCTTCTGTGTTTCCCCAGAATTATAATCCAAGCTTCAACCATTTCTACAGTTCTTAAAACTCTGTGGATAAATAAATGCTTGGGTGCAAATGCAATTCTTATAAGCGCTACTTAAGTTTGAACTAGCTGATGTGCTATAGATATGAGTTTATTTGAAAAATATTAGACAAATAAATACTTACAAATGTATATAATTTTTATGCATAGTCACCAACGACATAGCACCTGACAGGATCAAGATTTGTAAGTGAACAGAAATAATGTTGATCTAATCACTGAATGGTGGAAAGTGTTGACCAGCATAATTAGAAACACACCTTTCACTTTTACAGAGAGCGTCTTTGGTAAGAATTGTGTTAGTATCTTCTTTATGTTGGCTCTCTCTGTGATATTTTTCTATGGTCTTCATCTTTAAGTCAATACGTTCTCTTCTCCCTGACCTTTGATTGTTACAGTACCTAGCTCAAAATTCTTGTGGTGATTGCTGGGGGGAGGCAGGTGGGTGGAGGTGGAAGAGTGCATAGAGGGGTTAAATGGTGATGGAAAAATAAGATAAAATAAAAAAGAAATCTCACAATTATAAAAGTTATCTTTATAACATTCCATTCTTCAACCTAAATATCTTTCAAGTTTCTTTATAATGTATTTACTCTCTAAACTGTAGACACAGAAAACACTTACCTGCTCAAGCTGATGATTCCACTGAATCAACTTTAGGAAGAAGCCCTATGGGTCCCCGCACTCACGGGTCCCCACACTCATGTAAAGAAGCTGAGACAGAGGCCATAAGGGGAACAGGACTACCTCTGAGATCTTGGAAATTGTATATTACATAGAGTGCTAATTCAAGATTAATGGAAATGTTCAAGGAATTGAAAAAGAGAAGAGAAAGATAAGCTCATCTCAAAAACTGTTAAAAACAGAACAACCTGCTTCATCTTTTTCTGCACGGGTGTCATGTGGATGAGCCCACACACTGGCAAGTAAACTCAATGCCTCCCAATGAGATGGGAACATTAGTGTAAAAATACAACTATCTAGGTAGCTGGAGCAAACTGGGGGATGGGAGGGTGTATACCTTCTCTGCAAACACACAAACAAAACCCACTGAAGCCCACAGACACAAAACAAAAATGATTCAAAATAGTGTAATAGTGGCAGGCAAGTCAAGTCTATACCCATGTTTGATTGCTTTCATTTTTATAAGGCATTGACAAGTGTAATTCTTATTATTAAACTAAAAATTATAGCTGACCCTTGGACAACAAGGGTCAGCTATAATTCTGAACAGCGTGGGTGCACTTATAAACAATTTTTTTTTTCAGTAAATACTCTAAATCAGCGGTTCTCAACCTGCGGGTCGAACGACCCTTTCACAGGGGTCGCCTAAGACCATCAGAAAACAAGGAGGTGTGGGGGTGCGGGAAGAGACTGGACAAAAATCTTACACCTATGGATGAGGATAGTGGCAGGGGGTAAGAGCATGGGGTGGGGTGGGAACCAGGTGGAGGGGAGATATGGGGGGAAAAAAGAGGAACATCTGTAATAATCTGAACAATAAAGATTTATTAAAAAAAGAAAACACATATATAATTACATATTGTTTTTGTGATTAATCACTATGCTTTAATTATGTTCAATTTGTAACAATGAAAATACATCCTGCATATCAGATATTTACATTATGAGTCATAACAGCAAAATTACAGTTATGAAGTAGCAACGAAAATAATTTTATGGTTGGGGGTCACCACAACATGAGGAACTGTATTAAAGGGTCACGGCATTAGGAAGGTTGAGAACCACTGCTCTAAATGTATTTTCTTTTCCGTATGATTTTCTTAGTAACATTTTCTTTTCTCTAGCTTACTTTGTTGTAAAAATATATTTCATAACATCTACAATGTACAAAATATGTGTAAATTGACTGTTTGTTATTGGTAAGGCTTCTGATCAACAGCAGGCTATAGCAGTTAAGTTGTGGGGGAATCAAAAGTTACATGTAGATTTTTAACTGTGTGTGGGATCGGTGCCTTTAACCCCCATGTTAAAAAACCAATTGTACTGCAGTCAAAAATCATTATTGAGCACCTACTGTGTGCCAGCAGACACTGAAGCTGTAAAGAGGGCTGAGATCAGCCTCTGTTGCGTCAAGAACATAGATATAAAGATAGTGGTGCCAAGGGAGTTGCAAATGCAGAACAAAAACAACTTAATTGACATACAACCTTGTTCAGCTTCTCTCTGCCTCTTTTAAGATCTAACTTATAATCAACAGAACTATAAAAATAAAATACAAGGCAATTGGAGGAGACTGGGTTGAGATTTATTCTTTTATATTCTAGTTAGCATAGAATTCTAGTTAACTGCCTGAGCACAGTGAAGAGGGAAGGAGGAATGCAATGTAGACTAGAATCCACCCAGAGGGAGATAAGCTGTGGTACAAACTGCAGAAGAAGTGGGGAATTGAGAGAGAGAGAGGTCTAAGGAATTTTGAGGCAGCAGGCTCTGCAGTCTGACTTACAAATCTCACAAAATGCTTAGTGTGCTTGAGTTGTCATAGAAACTGATAGAGGTGGAGTTTGTGTTGCTTGTCATGGGGCTGAAGTCGTCAGCCTTTGTGCATGAGGGCACTACAGACAACTGAGTCACGTAAGCTCACGTGGGCAACTGGTACCATGGGAAAGAACCAACGTGGGAACATGTTGCTTCTTGGGCCTTAGTTTGGTGGGTGCATGTTTCTCTATTCTATAAAGACTGGTCACCCATGATTTCCTGCACTTTTTGTATAAAGCCAATTTTACAATGGGACGATTTAATAAATTTAGTAAATGTCTTAGGCTAGTTCACAGGCAAACAAACTCCTAAGAGGATGGATAACAGTCTGTTCACTGGTTTCCTCTAAATAGATACGGTGAGTCATCTCTTCTCCTTAGTTTACCATCTGCTATGATTTAGAAATCAGTCCTAATTTAAGCAAAACGTTACGTTATTCATTTTTTTCCTTCCTTTGATATTCCTGCATATGAAAAGGACTGGTCTAGGACTCACACATTTATTTCTTGTTGTACAGGATAAAGCTTAGTTTCTGAAAACCTTATTCTCTTAGAAACCAGATAAACTAGTAAGATGTATTAACTCTTTAAGATTGAAAGGGTGAAGCTAGAATGCTAAATTTTTCTGTAAGACTGAAGATTTTGTGTGGGTCAGGCAAAATGCATCCAAGAACTTTAGATTTTAAATAGCCATGTTATAGCATGTAAATGTTATCATATCAAAATAGGCACAGGAGTCTCCCCCCTACTGGGTTCATAGCTAAGTTTATAGGTAGAACTAAGCATTGGAGCCATCTTCCTAGTATTCTGGTCTGTTCACTGACCTAAGACTATCTAACAAATATGTGAACATTATAAATGAACATGGTCATACTCAGATGAATGCATTGCTTACCAAATCAAGGTTTCTTCGGATTAAAAATGGGCCAGGCCTATATTTGTCAAAAAAAATTGCTGAGCCCTCACCGGTTTGGCTCAGTGGATAGAGCGTCGGCCTGCAGACTGAAAGGTCCCAGGCTCAATTCCAGTCAAGGGCATGTACCTTAGTTGTGGGCACATCCCCAGTAGGAGGTGTGCAGGAGGCAGCTGATCGATGTTTCTCTCTCATCGATGTTTCTAACTCTCTATCCCTCTCCCTTCCTCTCTGTAAAAAATCAATAAATTTAAAAAAAAACTTAAAGGATTTTTAAAGGATAAGTCACTTTCTAAAAATTTAAAAACAGGAAATATAAACTATATTTCTTAAGAATGCAAATCCTCATATGTTCACTGATTTTAAGAAAGAGAGAGGAAGGGAGGGAGGGAGATTGAGAGTGAAGGGGAGAGAGAAACATCTATGTAAAAGAAATACCCATCGGCTGTCTCCTATTCGTGCCCTGACCAGAAATCAAACCTGCAATCTTTCTTTCTTTTCTTTCTTTCCTTTCTTTCTTTCTTTTTTGTGTATGGGATGACACTTCAACCAATTGAGCTACCTGGCCAGGGATTGACATTTCTAAACTCTGGAGTCTGTGAATAAGGTAACTGAATTCTAAGATAGTCTTCCTAGTTTTCAACTCGGCCCTGCTTGCAGATGGGATTTGGGGCACCTAGTTTAGCCCTTTCCACCTAGGTGTCCAGTGCTGACCAGGTTAAGGTTGCATCTATGGCACGTGTATCGCTGAACTGCCTCATGGACCCAGCTAAGAAGACAGTGAAACCAGTACGAAGTATTCCCTCCCCAGCCTGAAACGTCCCAAATAGAGAAAGCTTCTTTTCTCTCTAGTTGCACCTTCACCTGGGCAGTGACTTCTTCAGAGACTCTCCTGCGCAGTGAGATGCTATGGCCGATACCCCGAGTTCCTGCACCTGCAGAGGCTTGTGATGAAGCTGGAGCCCCAGCCAAGTCCATCCCCCTCCCAGCTTCTGCCAGGGCAGCAAGGTCTGAGCACCATTTTCTTGAATCCACAAAGTGCAGTCCTACTTCTATATAAATATTTGCTTTTGCACATAATGCTGTCATAAATGGAGGTTCCCAGTATGATCAAACTTCTCCACAGTCAGCTGCACAGTTCTAAAAGCCCATCTGGCCTGAGGTGAGCCCGTAGGAACTGTAAAGGTCAAACACCTGCTTAAGCACTGCCGGCTGAAGTCCAAAGCCATAAAACCCCTCCTCCTCTAACAACCTTTCTTTCCCAGATTCGCCTCTTGTTTTACAGGTTTCAATATTTTTTGTTTCACGTACCAGGTATTGGGAGTAACCAATGGGACCCGCAATAAAAACACACTTTATCTCAGCTCAAGAGCTGAATAAGCTGAGAAATAACACACTAAGTAAGACATAAAATGTTACAACAAAGGTCGGTCGAGTTGGAGAATGTAGCTTAGTTTGGGGCCAAATGTATGGCGAAGGGAAGCCAGGTTCAAGGGCAATGCTGACCCTTGGGGGAGCACAGGGGAACGAGAGGGACTGACATCCCTCTGCTCCCACAGGAACAAGGGTGAAGCTGAGCAAAGTGCTTCCTGTTCCTCCTTCCAGACCTATCAGGAGCTAAAAGTAGTAGAACGTGGTGACTGATTACATGGGTTGGGTGAAGGAGGAAAAGTTGAAATGGTGAAGTTCAGGGCATGGCAGGTAACTGACTAGTTGTAATGGAAACATAGCTTAAAGGAGGAGCAGACGTAGAGAAACTTTAGTTATGGACATTTTATGTTGGAGCTCCCTAGGTGGAGATACCCACTAGGCATTGGATATGTGCTGAGGGGCATAGCCAAGGTCAGGGCTGCTGCTACAGATTAGGAAATCACCAGTATAAATAGGAATTCAAACCATGGAGTGAATGGGAGAATGTAAAGAATACAGAGGTCAATGGTCAGAAGCAGCAAATGAACAAGCAGCTCATAAAGAACAAAAAAAGAATCGCTGGTAAAAAGGAAGGGTAGGGTTGGGAGTGGAGGTCGGCTGAGGGAAGGGGAGCTTTATAAAGAACCAGAGTGATTAGAGAGAATCTGATAGAGAGTTTGAGCTGGAAAGAGACTGGGCACTCCTATTAAAAGTTGAATTCTGAGACAGCCTTCTCTGAGCAGATAAACTTGAAGTAGCTGAGTGAGCTTAACCCACAAGGCAACAATAGTCAGTCTAGTATGAGTAACATTCTCACCTGTCAACCAAGTCACATGTACCATCCAGAACTGTATTCCCTACTCTAGTAACTACTGCCACACACAGCTGTGGACATGTACATTGACTCAAAGTTAATAAAGGTAAGAACTCCATTCCTCAGCAGCCCTAGATGTTCTAGTAGCACTACGTACAATGGTAGCCATGTTGCATGTGGCTAGTGGCTACTATTGGATAGCACAGATATAATAGCACAACCAGGAAGAAAGTTCTATTGGGTTGTATTTATCTACAAAATAATTGATTGGCCTGTCATTGTCCAATAAAGGAGCCATGAGCTTACCAAAATGCAGTTCATCTGTAGGAAAATTATAGATGTAGTCAAATTATGCAGTCCTACAACAGTTCAAAATATAAAACATTGCACTATTGGTATTAGAATTTTTTGAAGATGGCACAGTTACATGGAGCTAATTATAGGAAAGTAGTACTTAGCAGTACTGAATAAGTAGAGGTGAATTCTTTTATGTGTTCAGATTCAATAAAATTTGGAAATGCTGCCATCATCTGGGCAATTAGGAAAATGGAACTAAGTCCAAGCATTTGAAGTTTGCATTTACTTTCCCCAAACCTGCCCAATGACATAAACAGCAGATGCCTTTTGTGTATCCAGAGACACTTTGCTTTTAGGGGAAAAAATCTTTCACCATCTATAATTCAAACCAATGGTGTAAGCTACTTAAATTATTCAATGTTATAAGGTGAGAGTCAAAGGGCCTTACAATATTGCGTTACTGGGAAAATATAGGTTAAAAAGTTAACATATCTCCTTAAATGTGTGTTTCCTTATAGTAAATTATTCTTCATATTGGAGAATAGTAATGCTAGCCTCTACTGGTAAGCAATCATCAGTAATAACAAAACATTGAAATTAATATCTACCATGGAAATGACTTAGAGGATAAAGGCAGGAATTCACTAAATAGGTCACTTGCTATGGTATTAATACTGTTTTAATAATTAAACATGGTTACCCAGGAGATACTGGCCAAGTGGAGGATGATGGCCCGTCTGGTTGACTGTGTGGTACATTGCCCATAGATACTGAAGGCCTGCTTAACAGACAGAAAAGTACAAATGGCCAATTGTCCTTCTGAGATATAAGGAGCGGGGAGAGAAGCCATAGAGAGAGGGGGAGACAGAGACCAAATAATTAGTCTTGTTGCCTAAGAAATACAGAAGGAAAAAAGGTGGTGCTAAAAGCCTGATTCTGAGGATGTCCAGCAGGTGGCAGCAGTGATGCAGCTAACCTGGGCATGCTCCATGCTTGTTATACTAGTAAATCCAACTCGAGTCATTTGTGATCAATCTTAACTATTTCTCTTTATGACAGCAAGCGAGAAGCACAACCTAAATATCTCTGTCTTCAGGAGAAATCTGCTTTCATCCTGGGGATAATTGATTTTAAACATAATTTACAGAAAGCTTCTTTGTAGCATCAGCTTCAAAAGCGTTGAACATGGAGTGGGGTGGGGACCAGATAAGAACAGTCTAAACATTAGATAAGTAGATGGTACTTTTCACTCAAGCGGAGGCCATCTGGGGAGAGCAGCTCCCTGTTCAAAGAGCAACATGTGACTTTGTGGAATAAAAATTGTACATTTAAAAAAACCTTTATTTTATCCCATGTAAATCAAATTATTGCAGGATTAGTTCATTTTAAAATGCATTTAATAAATTGCATAAAAGGAATGAGAAAACTAAATATGCTCATTACCCAAATATGCACATTTTAATATACTCCTTTAAAAAAAAGCAAACAAAAAAGAACAGCACCCTGTTTCTGTGGCTTTATGAAACCCTACAAGCTGCGATTTGGAAGCTGTATCTCAGCCAATGGGAGTGAACCCTTCACTATTGGTGCATGTCACTAATGCACACATGGGCACTTACCTTAGGCCTGTTGTGAGGCCAGACTGGCAAGTGCTGGAGGATCGGAGATGAACAGCAGATGGGCTACAGGGATGTAGGTGCTGAAACAGGTTCATCAGGTCTGGAGCTGACGCTGCTCAGTCACTGTGAGCAAGACATTCGTTCTCAACTCTGGCTGCACAATACCATCCCCTGGGCTGTTTAAAAACTTCAGACCAATCAAATCCAAGGCTCTAACAGTGGTTCTCAACCTTGGCTGCACATTAGAATCACCTGGGAATCTTTTTAAAATCCTGATTTCTGGGCCTCATCCTCCGGAAATTCTGTTTCTTTGTTACTAATGTTGTGGCCCCACCCCATAACAAAGAAACAGAATTTCCGGAGGATGAGGCCCAGAAATCAGAATTTTAAAAAGATTCCCAGGTGATTCTAATGTGCAGCCAAGGTTGAGAACCACTGCTCTAGAAGTAGGACCATGTTTTTAAATCACCAGGTGATACCAAAGTGTAGACAAGGTTAAGAACCAGTGGCTTGGGGTGAAAATCGAAGAAATAGTTGGAAGGAGGCCTGGGGCCAGGCAGGACGCAGGTAGGAGCATTCAGGTTGGTCAGGTGGTATTTGGGGGAGGTATTTTTAAAAATAAGGTTGATTATTTATTCATTCAATTACTGATTGATTCAATTACCTCATGCCCAGCACTGCTTTAAGCATTGAGTGAAAACAAGTAAATAAGACAGGCCTGACAATCAACAGCTGCACAGCCAGACCTTGTAAATTTCTGAGCATTGCTGTGCAGGTGAGGAGGTTGAATGGGGATCAAGGCCAGTTCTGAGCATTGTAGACATACTAACGCTGATTTTATCCTGGAGTTTAAATGATATGAAGGTTATTTAAGTGGGGTGGGGTTATTTAAGATTTCATGAGCAGCCCCTGCCCAGGGCATTCTCAGCTGGTCATGAGGGATGGGGCTCCCAGGCCACACTTTGGAGAAGGAGGACCAGGTTCTGATAAACACCTGGTTCACGGACAAGAATGAGCAGAAGGCTGCAGTGAAAGTGTGGAGTCCCAGGGTAAAGAAAGTTCAAGATGCTTCCACTGACAAAATAAGGGATGTTGAACAAAATTAATGTATACAAATGTCCTTGGCTGATAGGAACCCACATACTTTTATATTAAGAAAATTGAGGCTGGTGATCACCCTCAATTTTCATTCCCCCCTACCTGCATTGTTTACCTTCATCCCACTCCATTCATTCATCAACAAGAAATGCAGTTTCCCAGCTGCAGTGATTCAGAGTCTCAGCCCTCAGAGAGCTGACAATGTATGGAGGAAGATTCTGGAGGAAGATTCTGGCACTCCCTTTCCCTCTCCCCTCCCCTCCACGACGCCCCCCCCCCTCCCCCTCAGGCTCAGCAAATGAGAGGCCCCTACTCTTGTCCAAGCCCAACCCTTCCACCTTTGCCTTTGACTCCACCCATGACCTTGACTCGAAACCTTTGGCCTGTTCCAGGAAGGCCTTTGTTCAAACTCATCCCCTGTCTTCCCTTTCTCTTAAAGCTCCCTTTTCTATCAACAGGTAAAAAGAGAAATATGTTTCCATCCTAAAAAGCAAAAAGCTCCAAACCTCTCTCCACCTTTGCTACCAACGGCTACCACCCATTTTTTACTCCTCACAATCCAAACTTCTTGAAATCACTATCAATACTTCCTTCTTTAAAAAATATGCTTTTTAGTTTATTTTAGAGAGAGAGGAAGAGAGAAACATCACTCAGCTGCCTCCTGCACACCCCTACTGGGCACCCAGTCCTCGACTACTGTGGATGAAGCCTGTATGCCCTGACCTAGAATAGAACCAGTGACCACTCGATGCATGGGACAATGCTCATCCAACTGAGCCATACCGGCCAGGGCAATACTTTCTTATTTCTACTTTCTCATCTTTCATGCACTCTTCAACCCAGCCTAATCTCTTTCCCATTCTTGTATCTCAAATACATCCTCTGGACAGCCAAAAGGGAAATCTGCCCAACCTCAAATCGTACCATCTCTTCTATGGTGAGACCTCTGTCACTTAGGATAGAGTTCAGTTCCTGATTGGACATAGGAGGCACAGGGCCCTCCCTGACTGCCTTTCACTAGCAATGCCTCAGACATGACACTCCAGCAGCCCCGAAATGCAGTGGTTCCCAGCACATGCCAAGCCTTTTCTCCTTTCTGTGCTTTTGGTCCTACTGGCTTCTCTCCCTGCTACATAGTATGGAAACACTAATGTTCATAAGTGCTTCATGTGGTGCCTAATTCGAATGCATTTCTGCTTCCTTTGCGTAGAAATCTAACAGGACTTGGTTTCCACTGTAGATTAGAAGCAATAAAAGGATTATAAAAGTAGATACGAATCAAGAGCATTAATAACGCTATACACAAAGGCCCATTATCTAAAGTAAGGGCAGAAAAAGAGTCAGAAGCTAATGTAAGATTTCAAAGACCAATTTTGAGTGTTTTAGTGTAAAAACAAATAGTCGTCTGTTTTTCTATTGATTCTGGGGTAATGGCTATAATAAATTTCAGAACAGTAATTTATTTCCAAACTAATCAACATTTTTTTAACAGAATTCCAAGGTAAACAGCTTTTAAGGTAAGAAGTAAATCATAGATTTTAGTGAGGGGAAAAAATTCGGCTCTTTAAATTGATTTAACCTCCAAAGGTTCTAGATAACTGAAATTCTGCTGTCTAATGAGTAACTTACTCAGTGTGAACTTAATAATGCTCAATAGATTATTACCTAAATGACTAATGTAAAATAAACTGCCACTGCCTCTAGCTAGTCTAACTTTAGCATGTAGCAAGGCCACAGTGCGAGGTTGCTTTTTTATTAAATTTTTTTTTCTAAAAAATTTTTTAGAGAGAGTGGAAGGGAGGGGGAGAGGCAGAGAGAGAAACATCGATGAACATCGATTGGTTGCCTCCCACACACACCCTGACCCTGGTCAGGCCTGCAACCAAGATACGTGCCCTTGATCAGAATCGAACCCAGAACCCTTCAGTCCATAGGCCGACGCTCTATCCACTGAGCCAAATCAGTTAGGGTTAGCTAGTCTAACCCTTATGGAAAAATGTGCAATAGAAGAAATTTTACCTTTAATTGTGACAGGATATAGACTGCAAAAATAACGGGAAATCTAGTAACATATTTTAACCTCATTTTGGTAAAATCTCCTGACTTCTCTTTCTATTTGCATTCATAGAGACCAGCTGGCAAAGACGGAACCTCTGGGCAGTGAATGAGGCACTTATTTTTGAATAGCTAAACCTGGAAGTTTCACTGAGTAACATCCATGCAGACCATATGGTTGTGGGTGTGAAGTTGTCAGGTGATAAAGTCCATGGGGGCAGATCAATGACTGTAGGCGGAATGCCTGTCAGCGTGTTTCTGGGCTGCTAACGAGCCCTGCCAGCTCAGTGTGGCACTGACTCTCTAGGTAGGGCACTACCTGCTGGACATTAGGCAACAGAGTGGAGGTAGATGGCGAGCGAGCAGGTTCTAAAGCGCAAGGCCACCCAGAGCAGCCAGCCCACCCAACACACAGCTGAGACCTCGCGACTGAGGAACAGCCACCTGTACCCAGAGCCGACAAAGACTGTTCTTAAAACCTGGCTAAGAATTGCCATGTGCAGCAAGGTCTCTGACATCTGACACAGAGCAGCAACCATGCAAGGGACCTTTTACACAAAACAAGAATAGTGGACAAATGGAGATGGGTGGATGGCATCTGGAAGCACAGGAAAGGAGAACACAGACACTTCCCTTAAGTATCACTGGTGTTATGGTTTGAATTGCATCCCCTCCTTCTTCACCCCCCCCCCCAAAAAAAAAAACACCTCATATGTTTAAGTCTCAACCTCCACACCCCAGAATGTGGCCTTATTTGGAAGTAGGGTCACTGCAGACATAGTCAAGATGAGGTCACACTGGAGTAGGTGAGTCTCTAATTCAATGACTGTCTTCATAAGAAGGGGGAAATTTAGACCCTGAGACAGATGCACGCCCAGAGACCACCAGGTGACAAGGAAGGCAGAGGTCAGGGTGAGGTTATCTACAAGCTAAGGAATGCCAAAGATGACCAGCAAACCACCAGAATCCAGGGGAGAGGCATGGGCAGATTCTCCCTCACAACCTTCAGAGGGAACCAGCTCTGCTGATACCTTGATCTTGGACTTCAGACTCCAAAACTGAGATGAAATAAAATTGTGTTATCTAAGCCGCCCAGTTTGTGGCACTTCGTTATGGTAGCCCTAGCCGATTATTACACTGTTAAATCAGTTCCTTGGGAAGAATAAAAAACGAACTACAAGAAAACCACTATATATATAGCATTTGTAATTATATTCACACAACAGATGAATAGATAGATGGGGAGAAGGAAAAATAAATACATAGGTTTTAATTAATTCTAGTTGTTTTATTTCTACACATATGTGCCTACCTAAATACCTGGTCTCCCTCTATAATTTGGTTAACTACACAGAAAACTGCCCATTAATCTCATTCCATGCAGTGGGGCCAGTCATTCTCAGCTTGTTGCTGTTTCTGTAGCTAGTTCTAAGCACTGGCATTCCAGACCAATTAAATGGTGCCTCTCATGAAGCGGCACTTCAGTCACACTGCTGCAGGGGGCGCCACAGTCAGATTCAGGACGTAATTCTTTCTTGAGCAACAACTTTGTACAGGACTCAGTGTGAGACATTTGGGGACTATACAGAAATAATTAACTATAAAATGAATAATAACATTAACAATTAACAGGAATACATATGTCAACATATGTAGCTTTTCATTAATAATATCCTGGACAGAAAAAAGACCCTGATTGTAGAGCCAAATCACAGGACTCACTTGAATGTATGCTGGGTGTCATGCCTCAAGGTCTGTCAGAGCCTAATGCCAGGTTCCTGCCTCCTCGTATAGAGGCCCTACTCCTAGACATTCACATAATGAAGTCCTGTCACCTAGAAACACGATGGTCATTAAAGTCAAATGTATTTATCATTGTCTGATTACAATAAATCATTTACATATACTTTTTTTATTTCTAAGGGTTAATTTTCTCATAATCTCTCAAATATGTACAGTACCCTCCCCCCTTACCACAGTTTCCCTTCCTGAGGTTTTAGTTAGCTGAGGTTAACTAAGGTCTGAAAATACTAAATGGGAAATTCCAGAAATAAACATAAGTTTAAAATTGCGTGCTATTCTGAGTAGCCTGATGAAATCTTGAGCCAAACTACTCTGTCCCACCTAAGATGTAACTCATCCCTTTGTCCAGCATCTCCATACTATAGATGCTCCCCTACCGCTAGTCACTTAGTAGCTGCTCAGTCATCAGATCAACTCTCCTGGTCACCCAATGCTTGTGTTCAGTTCATCCTTATTTTAATAATGGCCCCAAAGAGCAAGCATAGTGATGCTGCCAATTCAGATATGCCAAAGTGAAGCCGGAAAGTGTACGCTTGTATAGTAAAAACATTATATGGGGTTCAATGCTATCCTTGGTTTCAAGCATTTATTGAAGGTCTTGGAGCATATCCCTTGTAGATGAGGGGGGGACTACCGTACTGCTTACCACTACATGTGTTGTGGGAAAATATTTATGTATTTTGGGATAATTTTATTTGTAAATAGTGACTTTCTGAAAGCTGTTTTACTAAACACTTTAAATGCCATATCCATTCTCTTGTGTTCAAGAAGCAAATGGAGCATAAAAATTTCCCCCATGTGCTGCTTGGACCTTGTTGGGGAAAAAGGGACTTACCTCTCTGTTCCAGGATGAAGATGGTGGTTTTATTATTATTATTTTAAATATGTTTTTAATGATTTTTTTTAGAGTGGAATGGAGAGAGAGAGAGAGAGAGAGACGACAGGTTGCCTACCTACTAGGGATGGAACCGCACGCAACCTGGGTATGTGGCCCAACTGGGAATCGAACCTGCAACCCTTTAGTGCATGGGATAATGCTCAACCAATTGAGCCACTCCAGCCAGGGCCAAGATGGTGGCTTTTTAAACAGCATTGTTTCACTGCAATTAGAAGTGGCTTCCTGACGTATATACCAACAAAAATTACTTCAGGAAATAATTTGCTTTGTGGACAGGATGGGAAGAGATGCCAAATAGCAGTCATAAGCTAATATAACTAAGATTCTATGAAAAGGTTACTATTAAGTCTGAGTCCTTTCTTGAGAATACAGGGTTTTGTGATAAATGGGTTACCATAGAATCTTTTCAAGTTAACGAGAGCCTCTTATTGGGAGGTATTTGTAATTTGCTTTGTATAAACTTTACAACATAACCTTGGTACCTGTAAGTGACAGTTCTGATTTCTTCAACAGGATAAATTTAGTTACTATACATTCATGGGACGGATTTGAGATGAACATGGAATGACTCATATGAACACAGGGATTAACGCTGCCTTGAAAAAAGTAGAGAACCACTTGGAGACATTTGAAATCATGAAAATAATTGACTTGGCTTGGGATGTAGTAATTAAAATTTCAAAAATCCACTTTATTCCATCCTCTTCCCATTAAAGGGCACAAATCCTCTTCTCTTTTGTAAGAGCCCTCTTTTTCAGTCATATAATCTATAAACGTCTTTATTCATTCTAAACACATTTATTGCTCATTTAGCATGGATTCAGGTCAAATGCCCATAACAGCAAGTAAGTCTTACAGCCAGAAAAGATGGTGGACAGGTAAGTCAAAGAAACATGCTAACCGACAGGAAGCACTGGAAGCCAATAGAGTGTGAGGACTGTGGTGAGCTGCAGACTCTACAGCTAGCTGCCTGTGGCTTGGAGTCATCACCATGCAGGAATGCTGGCCCAGGTGGGTGTCCTGATTTTGATGTTTGTGGCGTGCCAGCACAGCCAAGGGTTCAGTGAGCTTGGGGGGGGGGGGGGGGGGCAGCGAAGGATGTAGAAAGACAGACAAAGAGAATAAGCGGGGTCTAGGTGGATCTTCCTGTGCCTGGCTGAGGCCACGGAGAGAGATCCAGACAGCAAGCTGAGCCTTTATTTTATAGCCAGAGGTAAACAGGTAGTAGTCACCATAGTTACAATGTTCTTGTGAGTTTCACTTGTTTTGGCAACGCTTGCTGCACCTCCCTCAGCCCATTAGCTTCCCAGATAAGATCTAGGGCAGTGATGGCGAACCTTTTGAGCTCGCGTGCCAGCATTTTGAAAAACCCTAACTTAACTCTGGTGCCATGTCACATATAGAAATTTTTTGATATTTGCAACCATAGTAAAACAAAGACTTATATTTCTGATATTTATTTTATATATTTAAATGCCATTTAACAAAGAAAAATCAACCAAAAAAATGAGTTCGCGTGTCACCTGTGACACGCGTGTCATAGGTTCGCCATCACTGATCTAGGGAGAGTCATAAGGTCAAGCCTAATTATGCTAAGAGGGCTGTGCCCTCTAAGCTGGCACTTGTCTGTGGTTTTGCCAACAGGTCAATCTGAGGCTTAACCCTATAGCCGCTCCCTACAGATGTTAAATTGTACTCCTATGCAAGTTGAACCACACACTTTTGTGGGCTTAGTATAGACTATGGGTACTGGCTTATGACGTCGAGGCCTGACACTCATTCTGCATAGTGTTGAAAGATTATCTATTCCATGCTCTCAAAGGGGTTACAATCCTTGAATAAAGTGAGATAATAGAGGTGGATAGAATTCTATGGACACAGAGAGTCTTTAGCCTGAGTGGGTTGGAGAGAGGAAAGGATGGGTGGAGTTGGGAAAGGAAGGCTTCAGGAGGATGATCCACCTTATCCTGAGTGATGATTGGCGGTGGCCAGACATGGAAGGGGACACAGGTGTACCCGAGGTGGAGAGAAGCCAAAGGATGTAGAAGTGGTTCTCTGTGATTGGGGGACAAGGAGAGTGGTGAGAAATGGAAGCTGTGGCTGGAGAGACAGGTTGGGGTTAAAAGACATGTGAATCAACCAGTAACCACCTCATCTGAAAGGACAGAACCAGGTTTTGTGGCACTGTATGCTAGGTGTCTGTGATAAATGTTACAATTAGTAGGAACTATACCATCACCAGGACTTGAGTCTGTTTCATAGTTCTGGGATATGCAAATGTCTTCTGTAAAGAACACATAAATTGATCAAGTGGAAAGGACAAATAATCAGGAGTCAGAAGGTCTGGATTTGAATCCTGACTTGACTGACTTCTGGCAATGTCTTGGAGTGGAGTTTCTGGGATACAACCCTTCAGAGTCATTTGCCCTCCCACGCCAAAATCACTTTGCAAGAAAACATTCTTTGGCTGATTCTGAGACTTTAAGTTTGAGATACCTAGTTAACTGATGAAATTTCACAATAGAGCACTGTGAACTTTTAGCTCTTGATGTATGTTTAAAATATGTGTTGTGGTTGATTTCACATATGTTGCTTTAAAGGATTTTTTTTCCTAGGAGTGCTCGAGACTTTGTCTGGTCTCCCTTATGTTGTTGGGTAGCCTTTCCCTTAAACCTGGTCCTCTTGTGGCCAGGCACTGCAGGTAGGAGGCAGGACGATGGCCTGCTAGGTCTATAACAGGGGCCGAAGAGCCAGATCACTGTGACTCAGAGGCTCATGCAGCTGTTCCCCTTGCCCTGTCCCTCTAAGAAAGTTCTGTCCTTCTGGCCAGATAAAATAACCGGATGCTTCAAGAACCTATATTTTGGGGGGAAATTTGGCTTCCCTATAACTACTACCATCCCTTTCTCCTTTATTGGGTTGCAGTGAAACTGGCCGAGAATCCATTTCTTCCCCTTTATCCAGGAATTCTCCCTCTTCCTACAATTGGGTTCTGGGAGGCCAGGAGCCAAAATAAAAGCTTACTTGTAGTTTCATACATACTCTGTAAAATGTCTGTATAAATAACCCACTATAATATAATAAATGTGCCTTATTTTAAAATTAGTCTTTAATCAAATCAATGCAGGCCAGTCAACTAATTACTCTGGGTTTTAGAATACTTCCATACATCAGAGCTAAAAATCCACAATGCTTTAATACTAGGTTATGTCTCAGGTTCCTTATAGCTCTAATTTCTTCACATTTGTAAATATCAGTTTATGCAGGCATAAAACATCACTGTGCACAGCTCAAGGCTTAGCTATTATTTCCTTTATTCCTCTTTCCCTTCCTATGTAATGGAAATGTTTGATGTGAAAATTTAACAATATTCGGAGTGTTGATTGAATTTTCTCAATTTGTCAGGACAAGATCTGTGATGTATGTTCTTTGGTGTTTAAATTTCTCGGGAAATGTCAGTTGGCACTTGGTGATTACCCTTGGTATATACAGGTTATTATATTACTTCTATTTCAATTATCCATGTTTACTATTTCCTGTCTTCTTACATAAAAAAAAAAAAAAATTTGCTATGAAGAGAGAGGATTTAGAAGTCAGTTGGGTGGCAACCACCACTGGCTCCAGAAGTTGGTGGAGACATTTGTTTTCACATGGGAAATAAGAACCACATTAATTACTTTAAGAGGGCTGCCATTTTGGCAGAGGTCAATAGTGTATTCTAATATAATATCCTAACGTTTTTAAAAAATTTATCAAAGTTGTACATGTTTGAAACAAATAAAATAGTTTCGAATGCCTTAAAAAACAGTCTTGCCCTGGCCAGTATGGCTCATTTGGTTGGGCACTGTCCATGCACCAAAAGGACACTGGTTCAATTCCTGGTCAGGGCACATGCCCAGGTTGTGAGTTCAACAGGAGGCAACTTATTGATGTATCCCTCTCATATCGACATTTCTCTTTCTCGCTTTCCCTTCCTCTCTCTCTGAAATAATTAAAAAGATATTTAAAATAGTCTTATACATACTACCATTATTTTCTATCCCAGAAAGGCAACAAGTTTAATCTAACTATTTTGATAGTTATCTCTATATCTCAAAAAATATTGTTCTTGGTTGTATTATTAACGTTTCAATTTTAGTCCTCCACTGAAAATAGAAGACAGGCATCAGCTGTTTTTCACTTTCTTTTTTTCTTTTTCTTTTTTCTTTTTGGTATATATTTTATTGATATTTTACAGAGAGGAAGGGAGAGGGATAGAGAGTTAGAAGCATCGATGCAAGAGAAACATTGATTAGCTGCCTCTTGCACATCTCCTACTGGGGAAGTGCCCACAACCAAGGTACATGCCCTTGACCAGAATCGAACCTGGGACCTTTTAGTCCTCAGGCTGACGCTCCATCCACTGAGCCAAACCGGCCAGGGCTGTTTTTCACTTTCTTACTATCTTGCACACACAAGCATACTTCCTAAAACTTTGTCATTATTTTACATTAGAATTATGATGTAAATGCTCTTGAAAGCTTAACATTTTAATATATAATAATTATTTTTCCTGTTCTGTATGCTTTATTTTCACTGGAATTAACAATTGTCTATTTTTTTGTTTGCTAACTTTTATATGTATTTATTACTTATTTAACCCCCTTTAGTTATGTAAATCTCCTCTCAGTATGTTCAAACACTTAAAGAGAATCTACCACTTTTATCTTCATGAATAAGACTCTCTCAGAGGCTTCTGACCTGCTTTAGTCTGGATGGTTTTTCCTTATTCTTACAGCAAGAAAGAAATCTTCTTCCACCATCATCTTGGTGGTTACCATGATCTCTCCTGACCTGAATCTCTTGCATCCTGAGTTCCATGCCTTCTTTTTCTCTCTAATCCCTTGATATGTGACACGTCCTCTTTTAGCTTCGTTAAATAGAAAACATGGGGGTTAAGAGCTTTCTATTAATACCATCTGAACACTTCTTAGTTGTTCCAGGTATAAAATTTTAGTTTGGTGGTAAACTTTCATAATTTTGAAGATGTTAATCCATTATCTTATATCTTCCAATGTTGCTGTTGAGAAGTCTCTATTAATTTTTAAAAATCATTTCTCTTTCTTTTTATAAACATCATTTTGATTTCTTTTCTCATTTAGAAGTTTGTTTTTCTGCAGTGTTGCTGCACTTTTACATATTATGCTGGGTACCTAGTAAATCCTTTTATCTGCAAACTTGTATCTTGAAATTTTCTTGAATTATTTTCTCCCTTGCATTGTCTCTGTTCCTTTATATATAAGTCCAAATATCTGGATGTCCTCTAGTTACCTTATCTTCTTGCTATTTTCCGTCTACTTCTCTGTTTGCCCTACTTTCTGTACGATTTTTTTCAATCTTATTTCCTAAATTTTTATTCAATTTTGAAAATTTCTGAAATTATCTTTTATATATTACTATGAGGCCCGGTGCACAAAAATTTGTGCACTCGAGGGGGGGGGGGGGGTCTCCCAGCCCGGCCTGTGCCCTCTCACAGTCTGGGACCCCTCGGGAGATAATGACCTACTGGCTTAGGCCTGCTCCGGGGTGGCAGAGGGCACGCCCAATCCCTAGGTGCAGCCCCTGGTCAGGCTCAGAGCAGGGCCGATTGGGGGGTTGGGGCGCCGCCCCCTGTCACACTCAAGGCAGGGTCGATAGGGAAGTTGCGGCGCCACCCCATCACGCACAGAGCAGGGCCCATCAGGGGGGTTGGGGCTCCATACCCTGTCACACACAGAGCAGGGCCCATCAGGGGGGTTGGGGCTCCATACCCTGTCACACACAGAGCAGGGTCGATCAGGGGGTTGAGGAGCTCCCCACTGTCACTCACAGAGTAGGGCCGATAGGGGAGTTGGGGCACCGCCCCCTGTCACACACAGAGCAGGGTGGATCAGGGGCTTGGGGCGCTGCACCCTGTCACACACAGAGCAGGGCCGATCAGGGGGTTAGGGCGCTGCACCCTGTCACACACAGAGCCACAGGGCGATCAGGGGGTTGGGGAGCTCCCCCCTATCAGGCACAGAGCAGGGCTGATCAGGAGGTTGGGGCGCCTTCCCTTGTCACAAACAGAGCAGGGTGGGTGGGGAGGTTGTGGCCCCGCCCCCTGTCACACACAGAGCCGCAGGGCAATCAGGGGGTTTGGGCGCTGCCCCCTGTCACGCTGATCCCGGTGCTGGGAGGCATATTACCCTTTTACTATATAGGATAGAGGCCTGGTGCACGGGTGGGGGCCGACTGGTTTGCCCTGAAGGGTGTCCTGTATTAGAGTGGGGGTCCCCACTGGGGTTCCTGGCCAGTCTGGGTGAGGGGCTGAGGGCCGTTTTCAGGCTGGTGGGTGACTGAAGCTCCCAACCACTCCTTTTTTTATTTTATTTTTTTTTATTCTGGGCCAGCTTTAGCTCTGAGGCCTCGGCTGCTGAAAGCTGGTTTCTGGCCTTTGTTTTTCCTTCTGTATTTGATACAATGTTGTGGTCAGGCTGGCTGAAGCCCGGCTGACTGAAAGCTGGTTTCTGGGGTTTTGTTTAGCTTCTATATTTGCAACATAGTTGCTTAGAGTTGCAGCTGAGAGGCCAGCAAGTCAGGCGGGGAATGTTGGAGTTCGCCATCACTGGAGCAAGCAAGCCTCCCTGTTCGCTTCAGTGCATGGCTGCCGGCCGCCATCTTGGCTGACAGTTAATTTGCATAAGGATATGCTGATTAGCCAATGGGAAGGGTAGCGGTCGTACGCTAATTACCATGTTTCTCTTTTATTAGTGTAGATTCTAAGATTTTTTTCTCTAAATATCCTTTTTTCCAAGGATGCTATATCTTCCCTTCTCTCTTTATGATATTAATGTCTTTTCTTTCTTTAAAAAAATATTTTCTTCCCTCTCTCTTATCTCTATGCCTTACTTTTTTTCCCCACTTGTTCCTTTTCCTTCTAGCTTTCAACTTAGAATATTTTCTTAAATGCTTGGTGGTTCTTGGTGGTACACTGATATAGAAAAGTAGAGCAATAAACAGCTGATGGATCTGCATGCATGCTGGAGGGCTTGTGGAGTAATACAATTACCCACTAGAGAGCCTTAAAGAGTAAATCCCATGATAGAGCCAAGGGAACATTTAATATTCTCAGGGGCCAAAATAAACAACCTGTTTATATACTCATCCAGGACAGAAGTGTCAAGTCATCTGGCTCCTACTCTGCTATATGATACTAGAGGCCCAGTGCACGAAATTCGTTCATGGGGGGAGGGGGGGGTTCCCTCAGCCCAGCCTGCACCCACTACAATCAGGAACCCCTCTCACAATCTGGGACTGCTAGCTCCTAACCACTCACCTGCCTGCCTGCCTGATTGCCCCTAATCCCTCTGCCTGCCTGCCTGATCTTGCCCCAACTGCTCTCCCCTGCTGGCCTGATTGCCCCTCTGCCTGCCTGACCTCCCCTAACTGCCCTCCCCTGCAGATCTGATCTCACCCCCAACTGCCCTCCTCTGCCGGCCAATCTGGTTCTGATTGGTCAGTTTCTATGCCAGTCAGCGTCAAAAGCTCCGCCCCTAGGCAGCCATTGGCTCCTCACAGTTGACCCAGATTTGGTTCTGATTGGTCAGTTTCTATGCCAGTCAGCGTCTCTGGGCCTATCAACAGGGCCTGATCAAAAAGGCAGGGCTGATTAGTAGCCCCAGTGGAGGTCTGGAGAGAAATGGAGGTGCGCCTGCTGACCAGGCAGGGAGAGAAAGAGAGGCAAGTTCTGTTCAACAGCTGCCACAAAGGCTACAGATCAGACCCTGCCTCTCTCTCTGCAGGCCTCTCTCCGGACCTGATCCACAGCCCCCTAGGCAGTCAGTGCTGGGTTGGGGCACCTGCAATGCCCCAGTCTGACTTCCAGTCTGGTAGAGCCTTCGGTCGTAATTGGTCCTTACAACCATGGCTCTTTATTATATAGATTACATATACCTTTAGCACTCTAGAGCCGTGGTCGGCAAACCGCGGCTCGCAAGCCACATGCAGCTCTTTGGCCCCTTGAGTGTGGCTCTTCCACAAAATACCACGTGCGGGTGCACACGTACAATGTGATTGAAACTTCATGGCCCATGTGCAGAAGTTGGTATTTTGTGGAAGAGCTGGTATTTTGTGGAAGAGCCACACTCAAAGGGCCAAAGAGCCGCATGTGGCCCACGAGCCACGGTTTGCCGAGCCGCAGTTTGCCAACCACTGCTCTAGAGGAACTAATATTAAAAATAACAAACAAAACATTGTTTCACACCTAAGGTTTTCTTAATATTATAATCCATTTCACTTTAAAAAATTGTTATAAAATACACATTACATAAAATTTCCCACCTTAACCATTTTTACATTTACAGCTCAGTAATAAGTACATTTACATTGTGGTGCAACCAATCTCCTGAACTCTTTTTATTTTGCAAAACTGAAACTGTGCACCCATGAAACAACTGCCCAAACCTCCTCCCTCAGCCCACCATTCTACTTTCTATCTCTATGAATTTGATTACTCTAGGTAACTCATATATGTGGAATTATACAAATGGTCTCTTTGTGACTGGCTCATTTCAGTTAATATCATGTCTGCAAGGTTAATCAATATTATAGACTAGAGGCCTGGTGCACATAATTCATGCATGGGTGCAATCCCTAGGCCTGGCTGGCAATCAAAGTGCGAGCATCTGGCATGGAAGGGCAGATCCCAGCTGACCTCTGGGCCCTGGGCAGCACCTGATTGGTCACCCCCCTACGCCTGAGTCATGGGGCCCCCGCCCAGCTCCCTCAGTGCCTGGGAGCCAGGCAGCAACCCTCCCCCAGCCACCGCCACTGGTCGCCATCTACAAGGTGATTGGCAAAGCTATTGGGCCCCGCTCACACCCACCTTGGCTTGGTGCCCTTGATCACCTGCTCCACCATCCCACCGCAGTGCCATTCTCGTTGGGGCCCACTGGGGTCAGCAGCACCTCCACTGACGCCCACTGCTAGCGCTACGTCGCCGACGCCCACCATGGTCCATGCTGCCCCCTAGTGGTCAGCACACATCATAGCAAGCAAACTCCCGGTCGAACTCCTGGTCTAGGGGACAATTTGCATATTAGGCTTTTATTATATAGGATGTGTCAGAATGTCCTTGTTTTTGAAGGCTTAATAATATTCCATTGTATGTATACACCACATTTTGATTATACAGTCATCTGTCAATAAACACTTGGGTTGCTTTCACCTCTTGGCCATTGTGAATAATGCTGCTATGGACATAAACATGCGTGTACAATATAATCCTTTTCAATTAATTCTGCTTTTGCTCAGAACCTTCTTCAAAGGTCTCTAAATTTCTTCTCATCAGTGTTTTGTTGAAAATTTCTCTTTCTTCTCCATTCTCTCCTCACAATTTCTCTGTAGCTTTTATGGCGCTCAGTTTCAAAACGGATAGTAATGACCGCAAAAGCTCAGTAGATTCTAAACAACAACCCTGATGGGCTGTAATGAAGTTTTCATCCGTCCTCAGCAAAACGAAAAAAGGACCTTATAATCAGGGTATTAAAAAAATAATAAAACAGCCCTGACCAGTGCGGCTCAGTTGGTTAAGCATTGTCATGTGTACTGAGAGGTTGCCGGTTCGATTCCCAGTCAGGGCACATATCTGGATTGCAGGTTCGATCCCCAGTCAGGGCATGTACAGAAGGCAACTGATCAGTATTTCTTACATCGATGCTCTCTCTCTTTCTCTCCCTTTCTATATCTAAGCATATCCTTGGGTGAGGATTAAATATAAAACACAGTCTATTCCATTCTATTATCTACAATTTTGGTACTAAAAATTGTTTCATGAGGACATGCTGATAGTTGTTTTGATTAACACTCTTACTTGAGCATTAAAGTTGGAAATATTCCAAAAAGTTGGAATCTTAAAAAAAAGAATCTTAGAATTCTTTATATATGATAGAGTCACCATTAAGTGACCTCGGTGTAGTTCATTTTCTTAGAGCACCTTCCTGGTCTATTTAATATGTATCACTCCCTCAGTTATTTAGCATGACACTATGACCGCTCTACACAAGTAGCAGCATAATGCATGAATATGAAAGACATTTGGAAGTCACAAAAAATATTTAACTCAGATTTTATAAAGATTTTAAGTTATGATCTTTAAAAATAACCTATTTTCTTAATTATGATATTCCTGAACTCAGTCCTAAGAACATAGCTTTAAACTTCTGCAAAAAAGGGGGAAAACCTTTTATTCTCAATCTTTTCTAATGTAATCTAATTTATATGACTGGATGTCTGAATGAGGAGTCTTTCTAGCTAAAATTTAATAAGAAATTGTTTCTGAGAAAAGCTTAAGTTGAGATTTCTATAAAGAGCTGGACCTGAGATCAAGGTGGACTTAGAGAACACTTTCTAATGAGCTTAATTGTTCCTGGTGCCACATTCTCAGAAGAAAACAGCCTGAAAATGATCGGGATCCAAGGAAGGAAGGGGGATGCTCTCGGAAAGCTAATGGGTTTTAAAAGCCTCATCATCTTCATCCAGTGGATATGGGCAGCATTAAGCAGTTGGAAGATGGAAAGTGCTCTCTGAGAGTACAATTTTAATATTATTAAGCTTCTCACAATGACTTGAAGTTTCTTGTTCAGAAAAGTGCTGAAGAAACCTTAGCCCTGTTGAGTTAGAATAATGTGAAACCTGGATTGGGGGCAGCAATAGTAATTGGAAGCTGATAACACAGAGACAAAGGAAAGGGTTCACCTTACAGAGTTCAACAGCAATAACTTAGGAGGGAGAAGAGATTTCTCAAGGTCAGCTGAGACGAGAAGGGGATCCTCAGAAGTTGTTTGACTAATCCCAAGAATAGCAGCAATTATGGCACTGTGAGCTGCTGTTGGTACATTATGTCATTTGAAGCAAATTGGGTCTTCTAAGACAATAAAAGCAAAAGTACCTTTTTGATATATTAAATTATCTTCCAATGTTTAAAAGAAAGTATATTTACTTTAATGAAAAAGCACTCTCCAATGGTTTAGAATAAGGACATTCCTTATGCAGGTGAAATACAATGACTCCTGTAGTGTGAACAGGCCCGATCACTGGAGAGATCCCTGGAATGTGACAGTCAGAGCTGCAGACCCGGCCTCACGGCCTTTGTCTTTTTTATACCCATCCCAAGAGACTATCTCCTGGCCTGGCTTCTTAAAATTCGCTGTCCCTTCTTTAAAGTACTAGGCCCCAGAACACCAAATCCCTTCTCCCCCACCCCACCCCCACCCCTCCAAAGGAGTCTAACCTTTTCACAAAGAATATTACTTAAAAGAGGCTGGGGAGAAAGGCATATTTAAGAAAATATATCTTTGCGTGAGAAATTTCTATGCAAGGCCAAGGCAAGCATAACCAACACAGAATCCTCACTTTGGATTCCTGGTTCCCAGAATAGTTCTTATTTGTATCATTATTTTGCCATTTAATGGGATTTTGTTTTCTTTCCATCTTGTCCTTTTCTTGGAAATTGTTAAAAATCCCCATTTAGAGCTCAAATCCAATAAAACAAAATAATCAAACTCTCCTGGTTCAAACTTCTAAGACCCCCTCAGGTCCCTGCCACCCAGTTCCAGATTCCTATGTTTCCAGTTGCAGGTCAAGGTTGACACCTTGGAGCCTCAGGGAATGACTCAGCCCATCACCAATTCAAGGCACATCCTGGGGACTCTATGACAGTTCACTGGGGTTAATCCTTCCTCCCCACACTATGGTATCCCCAAAATACAAGATCAATGTGATTTTAGTATATTATAATATCGCATGTTTTATTGGTTAAGTGCACTAGGAACTGATTTGTGACATGTGCCCTGTGAAGGCACATACATGGGCTGATGAAGATCTTAGCAGAGTGCTGCAGAACACTGCCCTTGGACCTTGTATCTGTACGTGTTCTCAGTTGCAGACAACAGAATTCATTCAACCTATTTTAAGCAGAAATGGATGTGTTTAAGGGCGTTAGGTTGTTATGTTACCTCTCTAATGTCATAGATGTACACTTAGATGCTACACAGGCTTCGTGGAAGGAGGGGCAGGGAATCCCCAATGAACAACCTCAGTTTTGTTCTTACCTTTCCATCTGTTGAACATCAAATGCATAAGGATCCATTTACCACATTAAAGGTAGTGCAGGTGATTGTCCTTGTATTCAGAACAAGGGAGAGAGTGGCATCACTTCCCTTTGCACTGTCAAGATATCTTATCAGAGTTAAACTGGGTCACATCAAAAAAAAGCTACACCTCACCAGTGGCTTCAATAAGCACTTCAATTGCCTGCATCTTAAACAACATCTGAGGCTTTATTAGGTAGTTTAGGAAACACCAGAAACAGTTTTTACTGGTGAAATTTGTGGCTTACATATTATAAGTAACAGCTCATTGGTATAAAGTATCCAAAGTATGTGGCTTGACTAAAGTGATTGAGAAGTATTTTCTATCCTTGCATGAACAGGAGAAGAGAATCAGCAAGGCCTGTGCCCTGCACTCTGAGTGAGAACTTTCAAGGACTGAACCTTAAATGGCCCCATGGCCAACCATTCATTAGAAGATGGTGGACAGAACTAGATTTTATAGAGATTAAACAATTTGTTGATGAGTGTCTGTAGACAGAATTTGATCTGATACTTGTTTGTATTATACCTGGTAAAAAGATCATGGAGGAGTGGCCAAACCTTTGCAGTCTTTTCTATGACTACTGTCCACCAAAGAGGACCTAAGATTTATGCAATACCAAACTGGCTCAACCCATTTATAACATTTCACTCTACCTCTTCATGTGCAGTTCTAAGGGAGTTAAATAACCAGCTCAGCACAATAAGAAATCTTCATTTCAACTATGTTTAGCTATCAATCTGTAACTGAAATCCAGCACTGCCTAAAAGAAATATGAGCGTTGAAAAGTTAAAAGAAATATCCTCATTGCTACCTTTAAAAATCTAGTTTGCATAATTTATCTGACTTTTTCTGGTTGTTTCAGTAAGAGAGTAAGTGCTGTTATGCTATATAACCACATGCTTTGTCCATCTACTTTTCAGTATGTACAACTTCCCATTATGAAGTATAAAAAGAAAAAAAGTGTCTACAAAAGAGTAGGACTGATTCCATCTAGGTTAGGAGTATTCTCATAGTGGGGGTTTAAATAATGTGGTTGAGAGTTATTATCCAGTGCTTCAGTATATAGTTCCGACCTTCTCTGCATCTCCCAAGAAGCATTAACAAAGAACCAGTCTGCTTCATAAGGTATATATGAATGTCTAATTACTATGCTGTACACCTGTAATTAATACTGTATGTTAGCAGTAATTGGAAAAACACAACAGTCTGTAGAGCAGAAGTTGAATTTCATAATCCTTATTTAAGAATCTTCCCTTCATAGGGCAAAAAGCCAGAAAATAAAACAATGAGTACCTAGAAGAATATACTATTAAAGGAAGACAAAAAGTGATCTCTCCTACTCTCCAGGAAGGAGGAATGTTAAGTTTGCAATGTCAGGTAAGCAAGCATGACCACTGAGGGCAGGAAGCAGTGGCAGGAAAGGTTAACAGTTATGATAATAGCAAAAATAGGGGAAGTACTGATAACAAAATCAACTGATGGAGACTGAAAACTAACACAAGGTTGGTGTTTCCCCATATCATAATCTGTTCCAGCAAATGACAGCAACTTCTATTGGCCAACCTTGGGTTTTGTCTACAGCCAACATGTGGTCTTGTCTGCAAAAACAAAGTCAAGTAGTTGAGGATAAAGAATGTATGATAAAGTGAGTTAGTCACTGGAGGGTTTTGGTTGCAGGTTGCAGAAATTCCAACCTAAATTCTCTTAAGCAAAAAGGCAATATACTGGCTCTCACCAAAGTTGAAACTGTTTCAGGCATGAAGAATAGTGGGAACTTGATCCTCAAATAAAAATTGTGGCTATTCCTGAAAAGGGGGAGGATGGATGGTCAGAAAGATAATCACAAATGTCCACCTCAAAATATACCAAAGACATTTACTGAACAATGGCTAAAGTGGTAATTTTGAATTTCACTTGAGTCATGAACTCCTCTGAGAACCTGATAAAATTTGTATTCCCCAAGGGAAAAAATTATATACACATGAATAAAACAATACAATTTTTGTTGATTTCCAGACTCCCTGACATCTATTTTGGTCCCATGAATCCATGGGGCATTAACTCCTCAAATTGTAAATAATGGAGGCAGTAGGACAGGAAGTTATAGAGAGGTGACACCCTTCTAAAGTAAACTGATGAAGTCAGATGTTTTTCCTCTGGGAGTATCTGAAAATTCTGAGCATGGCTGAGGATAGACTTTAGAAGACACAGAGGGATTTTACAGGAGAAAGGAGAGACAGGCAAAGGTTTTAGTGGTTATATGGGGCTAGAATAATAAATTGGAGACTTATGGGGTTTCAGTGTATGGTAAATATCCCCATGGGCCATTTTCTGAGTCCCAGGTCTGCAGAGGAAGCTGAGGAAGAATATAAAACACTTCTAAAAGGCAGAGTGGGATCCTGGGCAGTTTCACTACCTAAAAACACAGCCAGTATTCCTCAAGATCCTTGCCAGGATGTAAAGCTATGTATAACCCATTTGGCAATTAGTTTAGTAGCATCTAAAAAGACCACCTGAGAAACTCCAAAGGCAAAAAAATTTACAATGTTTCACGACTACGCAGGCAAGCACCAAAACATCTCAATGAAAGTTCCCATTAAAATACATCTGAATCAGACCTAGAATAAAACCCATTAAAACTTCAACCCAGCCGAAACCGGTTTGGCTCAGTGGATAGAGCGTCGGCCTGCGGACTGAAAGGTCCCAGGTTCGATTCCGGTTGAGGTCATGGACCTGGGTTGCGGGCACATCCGTAGGAGATGTGCAGGAGGCAGCTGATCGATGTTTCTCTCTCATCGATGTATCTAACTCTATCTCTCTCCCTTCCTCTCTGTAAAAAATCAATAAAATATATTTTTAAAAAACAACAACAACAGCAAAAAACTTCAACCCAGCCCCTGACTCAGCACAATCCTTGACTGAATTGTTCATTTTTTCTCCCTCTCTTCCTAAGAAAGGAAATATGAAAACCTCTCTGGTGAGAAATTACATCAACTACAGCCTTTATGGTTCTTTCAACTAGAGTCTGTATGGTTCTTTACAGTATTTTTGTCCCACACATAATCAACAATTTCTAGACAGAGAACAGACCCATGAATGATCTAGATATTGGGGTTAACAAACAAGGTTATTAAAAATCCATCAACAGCAGTAAGGTAGTGTTTCACCAGTGCAACAGCAAGCAAACTGAGCATAGGGATTGAATCTATACTCCAGAAACAAACCTACAGATATTTTGACACCTGCATTATGACCAAGCTGACCTGGAAAGTACACTAGATGAAAACAGCTTTCTAATAACGGTGCTGGGTTATTAATTACATGTTCATATGAGGGACAAGTGTACTTTGACTCCCCACTTCACAACACATATAAAAATCAATTCCATATAGGCTGTAGATCTATATGTGACTGATGAAATATCAAAGCTTTTAGTAAGAAATGTAAGAAGTCATCTTTGTGACTTGAAATAGGCAGAGACTGTTTAAAATACTTAACTCAGGATGCACTGAAATAAAGAAAATAGTTGACAAAGAAGAGTATATTAAAATTAAGAACATCTGTATATCAAAAGATGCCACTATATATGCATAATCCATGGACAAGGACAATTAGGTGGTGAAAGCCTGGGGTGGAGGGTGGGGGTGGGCTGGAGGGGTTAATGAGGGAAATAAGGGACATATGTAATACTTTCAACAATAAAAATGTTTTAAAAAGATGCCACTTAGAGAGAATAAAAACAACTCAGAATGAAAGGCATTCTCTTACATATACTGAAAAAAGACTCTTCTCTAGGAGATATAAAGAACTTTTACCAATCCATTGAAAAACATAGACATCTGAAATATTTTGATAAAATATTTTAATATATACATCACCAAAGAGGATAGTCAAATAGTCAGTAAACCGGTAATAAGTGCTCATTGTTATCAGGGAATTGTACATTTAAACCACAACATGATACCCCAATACTCCTGCCAGAAATAAAACATATAAAAAGATGGAAAATGCCAAGTGTTGGCCAAGATATGGATAAACTGGAACACTTACACAATGCAGGTGTGAATATAAATTGATATAACCCATTTGGAAATTAGTTTAGTAGCATCTATTGTAACTGCATATACACGTACCCTATGATCCAATAATTCTAGGTATATACTCGACAACAGCAACAACAACAACGAAAAAACCCATGAACATACATTTGCCAATGGACATGAAATAGAATTTTCACAGTGGCACTGTTTGTAAAGCAAAACACATGAGAATTCCCAATGTCAATCAATAGTGGAAGGGGCAGGTGAATGGTGGTAGATTCACACATTGGAATATATGCATCAGTGAGAATGAATGATTTACAATTACATAAACCAATTCCAAAATATCTCATCCTAATAATGAATGAAAATCCTAGCTACAAAGGAGTGTTACATCTATATAAATTACATAAATAGGCAAAGATCTGATGTGAGAAGCCAGGATGGTGATCATCCTCGGGAAATACGGGTATTAAGACAAGAAGCACAAGTAGGTCTTCTGAGGTTCTAGTAATATTTTGTTTTCATCTGGGTGCCATTTACACATGTATGTTCTATTTGTAAAACGTAGTTGAGATTTCCATTACAAAGTTGTTTAAAATATACACAAGATACTAAAATGAACCACCATATATTCATGTAACAATATTCAGCTACAATGATCAGTTTATGACTACACTTCCCATATTGTTTTGAAGCAAATTCCAGACATCATATCACTCATTTCATGTGTAAATATTTTAGTCAGAACCTCTAAATTATAAAGCCTCTTTTAAGAACATAGCCACAATAACATTATCCAAAAAATTGGTAACAATCCCTTCATTTATATTTTAAAAATGCAGTTAGCCTTCAAGTTTCCAAACAGAGCATCTACACAGTTTTTAATGCAAGAGAAGTTTATTCAATATGGGATCTAATTCCTGTATTGTTTTTATTGTTTTCCTGACTTATTTTTTCATCTGTTAAACATCTATAAGCAAGTTTACTTAGTTACTAATGGTTTGTTTAATGAATAAATGACAATATTCCCTGAATGTTATTGGTATATATATATACACACACACACACACAATCACACTCTTAAATCTATGTATAAAATGTCCCCCTTTCTTATGAATGTCTATGATCAAGTTTTCTAGTTTTGTTAAAATTTTTTTACTATATCCTATTTTTGGAATGATGCATATGAGTAAATTTTAAAATTGCTTTTAAAATTTGATATTTTAATTTACAATTATAAGAAGGCTCTTAAGATAATTCAAGTGGCAGAAAATGGAAATTTAGCTTTCTGCAATAAATTACAGCTTTGTGGATTCCAGTGACATATAATAATACACTGGCCATGTTTATCGATGCGGTTTGGATATTTATATGAAGGAATTATGGTGCTTCTTGAGCACAGGATGTTTAAACCCAGGATATACTCTTTTATGCTGGCAAAAGGAATTTACATCACCCTGACCTATATTTACTCAACATGTGTTGATGTTAGGAACCTTGAGTCATCACTGAGGAAGTTGGCCTAAGCACTTGCAGTAGGATGGTGTTTTTCTGGAAAAATTTCCATGAATAAACATTTATGGTGATGGCAAGGCTACCAATACTGATCCTTCCTGCACCTTAGTGATCTCAGCAACAGATAAGCAAGACATGGAAGAAACTCCAGCTAATTATTTAGGCTTGAAAATATGGTTAATGAATGGTACTGTGCCCAGTAAAGCCAAAATTGGGGAGCTCATCTCTGCTTGATTTTGATTGATTTCCCCTTCTTCCAACTCCCAAGAGACATCTTCCAAATTTGTGCCATTTTTAATAAAGAAAAAAGGGCAGAGGTAAAGGCTTTTTGTTGCAGTTGTTTCATTTTTAGAATGAGGTACTAGTACTTTCCCTGTGTCATCATTGGCATTTCATTGAGAAATTGGGAGAGGCTATGTATCATAAGATGTGATGATGTGATTTACAGTAAGAAATTTAAGTTTGGTCCTCATCCCCCTTTCTGGCACAGAGCTCCTAAAACCATTGGAATTTCTTAAGTAGAGAGAGCTTTAAAGTTATCTTTGTTTATATTGATTTAACATAATGTTCACATTGTTATCATAACAATAATGATATGTTAATGAAATGTTAATGTCAGGTGATGTGTTCACCTAAAGATCGAGGCTTTTTCCCTGTGGATCCAACCTTGTGATTAGAGTATTGAAACTTTCAGTCTCACTCCCTGACCTCCTCAGAGGGCAGAGGGGCTGAAGGTTCAGTGATTGAGTTCAATTTCCAATGGCCAATGATTTGATCAGTCATGACTATGTAATAAAGCCTCCATTAAAAAAAAAAAAAGGACTGGGTTCAGAGAGCTTCTAAGTTAGTGAACACATGGCAATTTAGAGGAGATTGATGGGCCTGTGCATGGAAGCTTGGTGCCCTTCCTCCATACCTTGCCCTATGTTCCTCAGTTCTATTCTTTTATAATGAACTAGTAATCTAGTAAGGAAAATGTTTCCCTGAGATCTGAGCCACTCTAGCAAATTAATTAAACCCAAGGAAGAGGTGGTAGGCACCTCTGATTTATAGCCAATTGTCTGAAGTATGGGTAACAGCTTGGACTTTCTACTGATGTCTGAAGAGGGAAGGGGCAGTTTTGTGGGACTGAGCCCTTAATCCAGTGGTTCTCAACCTGTGGGTCGCGACCCCTTTGGTGGTCAAACGACCCTTTCACAGGGGTCGCCTAAGACCATCCTGCATATCAGACATTTACATTACGATTCATAACAGTAGCAACATTACAGTTATGAAGTAGCAACGAAAATAATTTTATGGTTGGGTCACAACATGAGGAACTGTATTTAAAGGGCCAGAAGGTTGAGAACCACTGCCTTAATCAGTGGAATCTGATGCTATCTCTCAGTCAGAAATGAGAAGACTTGTTTATTGGTAGTGGGAAACCTCCTCCAACACACACATTACTATTGCGTCCCAGGCCCTAAAGAGAAGGAATGTTTTTAACTGCAAAGGAAACAAAAGCCTTAATTGTTTTATTAACAAAAAGTACAGAGTCAAGTAGTTCCAGAGCTAGTTCAAAAGCTCAACAGCAGTGTCACAGACAGATTCTCTCCTAGTTCTGTGCCACTCTTAGCATACCAGCTCCCATTTTCATGCTGCTTGCCTCTTGTCACAAAATAGTTGCTGCAGATCCAGGCGTTACATCTTCACTAGACATGTCCAAAAATGAAAAAAAGTATGCAGAGTCCTGGTCAGGTAGCTCAGTTGGTTAGAGCATCATCCCAATACACCAAGGTTGCAGGTCCCATTTGCAGCCGGCACATACAAGAAGCAACCAAATAAATGAATAGTTAGAACAAATCAATTTCTCTCTCTCACTCTCTCTAATCAATAAGTTAAAAAATTTAATTGAGCATTATGCTAAGCAAAATAAGCCAGTCAGAGAAAGGTAAGTATCACATGATCTCATACGTGGAATCTAATGAACAAAATTGACTGATGAACAAAATAGATCCAGAGACAAAAGCAGAGAACAGACTACCAAATCTTGGAGGGAAGGCGGAGGAGGGTAGATGGGTGGGAAGAGATCAAAGAACTTGTATGCATATAGTATACATAACCCATGGACACTGACAATAAGGTGGGGAAAGCCTAAGGCTAGCGGTGGGGGCAGGCTAGAAGGGATCAATGGGGAAAAATCGGACATATGTAATACTTTCAACAATAGAGATTTAAGTTTAAAAAAAAATTTAAAAGGAGGTATACAGGTAGAAAAAGGCCTTTCATCAGACGGTTTTCTCCTTCAATCAATGAGAAAAATTATTCTCAGAAGCCCACTGCTCCCCAAATTCCCCAATGTCTCCAATTCTAGGTATTCACACCCAAACCAATCACTGGCAAAGTGGAATAGGATAACCATGATTAGTTTATCTACGATGGCTTAGTAACTGGGGCTTATCAGGCAAAACTGATGTTATCCAAGAAAACAATGGAACAGGTGTCAGGTAGATAAGGAACAACATCTGTCCTGGTTTTCACAGTGGTTGTCTGCTACCCACCATTTTCAACAAAAGTCCTCACATGAGTTTTCCAAAACTGCATTCTCTAATGTGTTATATGGAAGCTGGCCAGATGTAGGTCAACAGATATCAACATGAAAAGCAAGAAAAATAATTTATTTCTTAGTACTTCTGGGGCATAGACATGTCCTATATACATATATACATACATATATTAAATATCTATTTTTAACCGAAGGCTCATAAATCAGGTCACTTTACTAAACTTGCTCCAGCTAATTAATAAATTGAAATGAGGATAATATTTGAGCAGGTATTTTCAATCCTACAATAACACTATAAGGAATCAGTAGAAAGGACTGTGAACAATTGAATGCAAGTTCATCGCCATGACACAAAAATCATTAAAAGCATATGCACTCTAATGCTATTTCATCTTTATATACCAGATCACCAAGTGATTTTCCTCAAACCAAATTAACACTGCGAAATGTATCAAAGCATTCCAAAAGACAGCACAAAAGTCCACCAAAAGAATGTAAAATCAACAGATGAAGATGGAGATTATATGGTGATTATTATTCCGGAACAAACACATCTGAGTTTATCTTCTCCCCAAATATTTATTGCATTTGCTAAGACAGTTTTCCTGATGCTTTAAATTTTTCATACGGCTACCCACCCTTCTGACTAGGAAACAACACTCAAATAGTGATGAGGCAACTTGATAGAAAATCAGACATTTGGCAATTATAGACACCTAATATGTTGATCATAGTGGAAGATTCCTAAAATTGGGAAATTGCCTCTTGAAAAATCGTAAGACTTGACAATACAAGGCCCATGTTCCCACATCAAAACCATTACCTAGAGCCGAAAATCAATTACATCTTTTAGACCAGTGCTTCCCAAACTTTAGTGTTAAAATACCTATTTGGCCACAGCAGCTCTGAGGCTGGGCCTGAAGTTCTGCATTTCCAACAGGCTTTCAGGGAATGTCCATGTTGACAGTCATGGACCACACTTTGAGCAGGCTTTGGACAGGACATAGGCTCCCAGGTGAGCCACTCGTTGTGTTACGTGCACAGTACTTTTCCTTTCCCCACCAAGCCCTAGTCATTTATGACTGTGGTCTGCCTTGCAATCTTTGCTCTACTTACTCATTTTGGTTCATTTTATTACTCCAGTGGTCTCAACAGGACTTAAAGTTCAGACCTCCCTCTTGAAGTACCCACCACCCAGAAATAGTCATCTCAGACAGAATTCCCCACTCATGTACCCACAGGAATCCCTCCCAGTTCCTGCTCCTTTCACCAGGCTTTTATCCCCGTAAGGGGCCACCCCCACTCAGACCCTGATCATCACCTGCCTAATCGTCTCCTTGTTTTTAGGGTTTTGTGCCTTCAGCCCATTCCTCACACCAGCGCCAGACTAATTTTTCCAAGCAACAAACTGAATGCTGCTCCACTTTTCTGGTGTCTCACTCAACCTACAAGATAGGAGATAAGTAAAGCCTTTGATGATCTCACTCCCCTACTATGCAGCCATTCACTTGCCTCATCAGTTTGATGCCATGAGGGCATCGAAAAGCTCTGCCAGATTTCCAGGCCCGTAAGCGCTTTCTGCTTTTTTTACTGCCTCAAATGCCTCCTCCACATCTCTCAACTCCTGAAATCACACGTAAGGGGTTTTCCCTGTAAGGGATCTCCTTTCCTGCCAAGGGCCATTTGGATATCCGCAGGCCACACAAAATTATCGACTTAAAAATCAGCCCTAACCGGTTCGGCTCAGTGGCTAGAGCGTCGGTCTGCGGACTGAAGGGTCCCAGGTTCGATTCCAGTCAAGGGCATGTACCTTGGTTGCGGGCACATCCCCAGTAGGGGGTATGCAAGAGGCAGCTGATTGATGTTTCTCTCTCATCAATGTTTCTAACTATCCCTCTCCCTTCCTCTCTGTAAAAAATCAATAAAATATATATTTTTAAAAAATTAGCCTGCTCTACTGGGTCAAACGTTCAATTTTATTTCAAAATGTACATTAAGATTTATTTTAAATGTTGTTAGATATAAACACACACACACAGACACACACACACCCCTGATATTTCCCTTGATGTTTTCCGAAGCAGGGAAACACATTTTAAAGAAAGGGTGATTATGTTCCCGGGCTCTCACTTCGGCCTTCACGGAAGATGAACTGGCTGTCTCCCTTTGTTTGGGTCACCTCCCAATGGGCATGATAACCGATCCGTCCAATATTCACCGTGATTTGGATGAATTTTGTACCTTACTGAGCAATCGAGCAATTATCATTTGTTTTTGTTTTCTCTAACTACAACACAGGAGATTTATATCTGAAGGACTCCTCTCGGGCAGGCAATTTGTCTGGTCTCCGTGTTGACAGAAGAGGAGAATAATCGCGTGGGCAGAGCAATGAAAGGGGGAGGTGAGCAACTTGACTCACGGAGATTAGGAAATGTCAGAACTGACACCAAGATGCTAGGGAATCTCTCAACAATCCTTGAAAGCCGCACACAGTCGTCGCCCCTTATCCTTGCGGATGCCCCATGGATGCCCCGCGGGTTCCCCATGGATACCCCATAGATGCCCCGCGGATGTCCCATAGATGCCCTGCGAATGCCCCACGGATGTCCCATAGATGCCCTGCGGATGCCCCACGGATGTCCCATAGATGCCCTGCGGATGCCCCACGGATGTCCCATGGATGCCTGAAACCAGACAGTACCGAACCCCATATACACCATGTTCTCTTCCGCACCTACCCACCTACAATAAAGCGTAATTGCTAAATTAGGCACAGTAAGAGATTAAGAAGGACAGCTAATAAAACATAACAATACACTGCAAGAAAAGTGACGAGCATGGCCTCGCCCCCTCAAAGCACCTCCTTAGGCTGCACTCACCCTTTCCGTGGCGAAGCCGGAGGGTAACATGCCGGCGTGACCAGGGGAAGGAGGTGACCAGGCATCGCGACGGAGCCTTGGGGTCGGTGGGGGGACTGGAACACGAGCACTTGGAGGCGACCGCACAGGCCGTCCTGCAACCAAGATGGCGGAGCGCCTGCCGCGTGGACCCTTGGCTGGAGGGACGGGTCACGTGGGGGGGGCGGAGAAGCAAGATATCGCGAGACTTTACCCCCCTCTCGGAAGGGCCTGCCCGGGGACACCTACAGCTGTTTAGTTCTGGAGTTTTCCGTCCGTGTTTTCAGCCTGCGGTTGCCTGCGAGTAACTCCACCGAAAGCAAACTGACCTCGGGGTCGTTTCCTACCAATGTGGCCTGAACGTCCTCGTCCTACAAATGAGGGAAATGAAGGGCCCGCTTCGTAAGCTGCCATGTAAATGCAATGGGATAATAATTGTGAAGCACTGACATGAGATAACAAGTTCGAAACCTGGCCCCTGTGATGATGAGTGAGTGTTGGCATCGATATAACAAACAATGTCCAGTAATTACTGTAAGCATCCTGGTGACTCTGGAATGAGGCGGAAGCAGAAGGCATTCTTTGCCTTTTATTACAGTGACTCGATTAAAAAATGACTCCATGGTTCTTTCCCTGAGGGTCTATCTGATTCCCAAGAACCACAATGAAGACCTTTGGCTTCAGAAGAGCCCGAGATGCAATGTTCCGCCACCTGAAAGGTCCCTGGACGTTCTGTTGTTTGCGCTCCTAATGCTTTCTCCTGTTACTGAAATGGTCGCCCGCATAATAAATAAGCATTTTGTAATGCTGCTGGTAAAACCCTGATGACATGCTTTACCGTTTAATAGCATTTTTTTTCTGACATTGTCTAATTTGTTCCTAATGTCACCCTAATGAGGCTGGTTTATTATTTCTAATTAGTGTCCAAGTGATCAGAAATTTGCAGTAATTAAATGTCCAACCTAAGGTTACAAAATTGCCAGATGGCAGGTAGGGACTCAAACGTTGGTCCTCTTATTTCAAGTTCCAGGTCATTGTCTGACTTTTTGGTCTCTTAGTTTGGAAAAATCTGGTTCAGCAGAGCATTTGTGAAATCTTCTGTGGCTATGGTAACTTGGAAGTGGTTTTGCGGATTTCTTACTGGGGTAGTGGACCAGCTTTTGGAGCGTTCTCTATATTTGTTTTGTAATAGGGGGCTATTGTATTTACTTCATCCCTGGCGAACCCCCCCCCCCCCCCCCGCAAAAAAAAAAAACCACACACAAAAAACAAACAAAGGTAAAAGACAGGTTACTTCTTTCCTTTTTCTTTGTAATAACCCACCATAGTATACATTTAAAATAAATGCAGGTCATTCTCCACTTAAGCTTCTCATAGAATGTTTTGTGAAAAAAGAACACCATTTCAGTTTTTAAGTATACAAATGATTGTATAACCAAATATCTTTCTTAGTTGAATTTCAGAATCACTTTTATTTCTTTGGAATTGTGTTATTGCAGATAATAAAGTATTACACTTTAATTTTTAAGAGTTTATTTTCTTAGTAAAACCACAATTTTCTATTCTACCATTTCCAGTTTTGCTAATTTTCTATAAGCTGTTCCTTTTCCTTCAGGGATATTGTCCTGCACATGAAATGTTATTAAAATGTTCATTTTTGACAACTAAATAATAACTTAGAATATTATTACTCAGGATGAGGGTTTGAAAAATCCTTTCATATTCAGCAGACCTTGAAACTTTGTTGTTATAAACTCCACGTCATTTCATGTATAGCATCATTTTCTATCATTTTGACATTGAATTACTGAAAACATGGCAAACTACAAAAATCATGTGCATTATCATCAACAAATTTCTGAACAAATTTAGGCAGAGATGAAACTCTTCACATGGAGAAATATCAGGGTTGGAGTTTCAGTAGTTATGAACTAGAGATTTTTTTTTGTATTCAGAATGTAGTCAGATTTTAAACTTTGCCCAATATCATTATGAAAACCATTAAAGTCCATTCTATCTATAATTAAATCACTTCAACACTAAACTGTACTATTATTTATCATAATAAACATGATATTCATACTGAAACGCTTATTATTATAGATTTAAATTCTCACACAGCTCCTAGCAAGGTCATTAGTGAGATTCTAGTTTCCATATTAAAAGGATATTTTTGGTCCCCATTTTCTTTATCATTTTTGCAGATTTTGCAGAAAAGTTAAAATTTATAAAATTTTGAAACACTCTCATTTCATGGCTTTCCTTCCTTCCTATCTGAACACACCCCACCTTTATCATCCTCTTCTCTCCTCCCCAGGAAATCAGAAACCTAGAAGTCATTCTAGACTCTACTTTTACTCATCTCACCCTCAAATTGTCCTCCAACTTCTGTGGTGCCTATGTCCTGGAGGTCCACTAAATCCTCCGTCCCTCTTTATTTCCACTGCCACGGTTCAGGACTTTATCCTTCCTGACTTCATGATCATTATGCCATCTTTATTGATATTATTGACCCCACTCTTGGCCTACTTGGTTCATCCCCTACAATGCTATTGGAGGGAGCTAAAAAAAAAAAAAGTTTTAAACCCTATAATATGGACTACCCAATTATAAAAGCATCCACAGTTCTTTCCTTCTGCTCCCTCTGGAGAACCCATGTTGTTGCAATTCCTTAACGTCACCATCCTCTCTCACTTCATGATTTGCCCATGCTCTTCCTTCTGTCTGTGATGATCTTGTTCACATGCATCTTCCTTCACCGCCCCAATTTTCTCCTGGTTAGCTGCTACTCATCAAATAAGATGAGCTTTGCTTCCTTCAGGGAGCCTCCACCGACCCATAGTTGTGGGCCCAGAGAACCTGCAGAAGGGACTATCAATAAAGACGCCTCCTCTTCCTCCTAAGCACTACATTTCCTGGCCCCCCTTGCAGGCCCCAAACAATACCCCTCCAGCTGCTCCGGGCTTTTTCCTCTTCCATCTTATCTGTGGTAGACACAGATACATGCTTATGGTATGAGACATTTGTCATGATAATTTTCTATTGGGTAACTCAATTTTGTCTCCAATTTACTGGTATATAACAGATTTAAACAAGTAAATGACAATGTTGCAATCCTTCATTTACTTTTCTTGGTATTCTGCCTTTTATTCAGTAGAAGAATGGTACAGTACTTAGTTTTCTGCAAAAGCTAGATAATTCTCTTAAGGTTACCTATTAACTATTTTGATTTGTGGCACTGGATTATCAAGAAGCTATGCAACTGAGATAAACTTATAAGCAATAATTAAATTAAGTGATTCCTTTTCAGTAGCCAGTAATCAACTTTTAAAGCTCGAGTTATGAAAACTTAATGCTCATCCATCAATTATATTAGGTAATCTAATAAAAAGGCATAATATTGACTCTTAGAATGACACGCCCCTTGTATAATTATATGGGACTATAAAAGTGAGTGCCACCTACTGCCGGTGAGAAAAGGAACAGTTCTGTGCTTGGGTATTTTTGCCTGTGTAACTTCTGAAACAGGATGTCAAATTCCATGAATGAAGGTAAGCATAATTTTTATTCAATATCCTGTAACTTTCATATTTTTAAGGAATAATACACATATTTCAGATGTTAGATGAGTCAAGGTTTCTGACATAAAGAATTAGTTTAATTATAATAAAAATTATATATCTGAAATGCCAGTTTGGTTCACCACTGTAAGGAATGTAGATTGTCATTTTATATTTGATGTGATTGAGTTTTAGTGTAACTTAGATCTCATCATGAATTGAATGAAACAAAACTTTATTTCACATCTGATTCTGTTTGAACTGTTTGAGCTATGGTTGTTCAGAATTCATCAAGAGGCTTGGCAGATAGCATAGAAACAAATTTAAAATTTTGGCTATTGCTTCTAGTTAAATAATTAGAAATAAAATAATTCACAATGTAAAGATTAATTCTATCATAAAATTTTGGCTGTTGCTTTAGGTAAAATAGTTAGAAATAGAAATTTACAACATAAAGCTTAATTCCATCATCTGATTAAGTTAAGGCATAAAATATATACTGTTTTATAAGAACATAATACAAATAAAATAACTATATATACCTTACTTTATCCTAAAATTTGGAATTATGTTCGCCATGACACAATGAACTCTTAGCAAGGTTTTCCTTACCTAGGAGGCCAACTTAATTAGCTTTTTAACCATCTGACATTTTAAATAATCTTATCAGATTTGCATTTTATTAATGGCTCTGATAATCTCTCTAGACCACGGTTGCCAAGGGCCTTGGGAATGGTGCTGTGTATCAGCTGGTCTTGTGGGAGGCAGACAGGACAGAATCTGCTTCAGGTTTCTCTGTAACAAAGTACGCTGCGTTTCTCTGGTTCTCTGGTAGAAAAAAGCATTTCACAGTAAAATGTGTGTGTGTGTAATTATCTCACAATTTGTCCATATTAACCAGAATGTTCCATCTGGGACTAGGTGTCACCAAACTAGCACATGGCCTGGTGAGCAGTAGAGCCTCGTGAATATCAGTTTCCTCCCTTCCTCCTGACTCAATCCTTTTGTAATGTAACTTAAATATGTTAAGATGTGCTGTATAAAAAAAAAATTCCCTTTCCATGCAATTTGGCAGAAACAGCGTAGAATTTTAAAAAATCACCTAGGAAATAAGATAAAGCGATCTGATTAAGATCGTTGTCTGAGTACACACACCTATTTTCCTTCCCATCTGTAATCCTATGAAATGGCAAAGAATATATATATATAAGTTTTTGTAGTAAAGAGTAAAGTCAAACTAAGGTGGGTAAACAAAATAATTCCACCAGCAATCTAGAAATGTTAAAGACTTCTGGAAAAATGGAAGGCAGACAGGACCAGATCTACAGAGATGTAAAAATAAAGGAAAACTCCAGTTAAATGTAGGCAAAGCAATGCTGAGATGGGAAGAATGATGGGGGAACCAGTGACCACAGGACACAGAGATGGTCTGCAAGTGTTAACTGAGGAGCAGCAACAGAGAGGCTAGGAGGAAGGAAGGAGTAGGTGTCCTGGGACCCTCCTGCCTGCACCCCTCTAAAGCTGAAGTTCCCTGGCCCTCAAGGTCCTCTCTCAAAGCTAAATGATGCTTGCCATTAGGGCACACCCTCTGCCAGGCTTCCAGAATGACCCCTTTCAGAACCCTCTTCATTCTCTTTTTGCCCTGGTGACCCTTTTCAGCTAAGTGTTAGGAGAAAAGCAATTGATCAAAGTAAATTGACGATAACAAATAGAAAACCTTAATATTCCTCTGAGGCATTTCCTTTTTAAAATGAGGAACTAATAGATGTAAAATGCCAGCAGACAATAGTGACTCAACGATATTCTTTCTCCATCCCTCTCTGAATCTTTTTTTTAGATTTTTTTTCTAAATACATTACCCACTCCAACCTGATAGCAGCTGATGCCTGGTCTGTACTCACTGGGTGCAGATGCTGATGGGAAACTGCAGGTGGTAAAGCTGAATGCTGTATCCTCCACCAACCTTCCAGCAGGCCACATGGGTTGATGACTGGAGAGAACCTCAGTATTCACCTTCTAAAGAATTCCAGTCCAGGGGGTGAAATTGATGGCAACCTGTCATTTCTATTGGAAGAGTTGAGGGAACCTTCCCTTAGTGCCTCAATAGCATCATGACCACCCTACCACCCTTGAGTTCAGCCCAGGGTAGCCCCTAAGTCAGGCAGTCCACATACTTGTATTTAGTGCTGGCTCTATGCCAGAGCCTGCATCCATGCAGACTTGTGTCAGGTGTTGGAGACCACCACCTGGATATGACCACCCAGGGTCTCAAAGGGGTGCAGTGTGTCCAAATAAAAGATGGGCCAAGTTTTCTCCTGTGCAAGGTGCAACAGCTTTGGAAGGAAGTCTGTTGCTTCCTAACCCTGTGACCTAAATACAGTGGCAACAGTTTTAGAGGTCCCACTGTCTGCACCTCAATGAAGAACTAGCCTCTCAAAGGAGAGGACACACCTTCCACTCTACAACCGGCACCTATGCCGTTGATTATGCAGGCAGTGCAGGCCCATGGAGATAGGCCTTTCCAACAGAGCTGATGGTAAACAGCCATCAACTTGACTTCTTTAACCCAACAGTCATTTCATTAGCCATTCTGAAAAACCAAACCTGAAGTGTATTAGTATTGTTATCCACAGGAAATGTATCCAGAGGAAGTGGGACCTTCTATTAGAAAATAGGAGTTGTTCTAAAGACTGTATCTCCAAAGAGGCTTTTAAAATGAAACGGACAAGGAAAAACAGGCCCAGTGGCTTTTAGAAACAATAAATTCTAAAAAATAGAAATCTTCCCAGTGTCCCCAGTTATTATCTCATTCTCCCCCACCGCCAAGGTTGTTGGGTAGGGCATGTGTGGGGTGGGGGCTCAGTGTTTTTGTTAGCTAGACCCACCCTGACCTGACACCTAGACTGGGATGGGGGTGGAGGTGGGGAGGGGAGAGACAGGAAATAGGCGCTTTCCGCCTAAAGTGGTGAGTGAGCCCTGGGGACACGCGGTGCGCCGCCCCCGCACCCCCTATCTCTGCGCGCGGGGCCACGAGGTCACCCCACACCCCTTCTCCTTCCTGCACTACAAGTAGCTGAGGCCCGAGCGCTCCTCGCAGAAGCTCCCGGCCTCGCGCGGAGCAAGTTTTCCACGTCCCGGGACTGCCCGGCGGACCCGCCTCCCGGCGCCCGGCGGCTCACCGCGCTCTGTCGCCCCAGGTGCCCGCGCGCAGCAGCTGCAGCAGGTGGCGTCCGGGGTGGGGACCATGAGGCGCAACCTGAGGAGGATGCTGCGCACCGGGGGGAAGAAGGAGCCCCAGGGCGTGGTCTACCAGGGCGTGGAGGACGACATGGACGACTCCAAGGACTCCTTTAAGGTACCCTGGGCGATCGGCGGGCGGGAGCGTGTGCGGTGTCGCCAGACCGTGTTTTGTAGGTTTTATTTCAGACTGAAGAGCTAAATGGCTGTACCTGGAAGTCGGATTTCCCGAAGTGCCTTGGCGGTGGGAAGCATTCTTGTCCCGTGGAGTAAAACGGAGAAACCAGCACCTGAGGGAAGCATTACAGGACTCATAGAGTAAAGAATCCGGGGGCGGGGAGGGGGTAGGAGGGGCGGGATAGACCCTGCGGAGAGGAAGGCCCTTTGAAGATGGGTAGGTGGTCCATGGGGTCCCAAGGACTGGGTGGGGCTTCTGTTGCTTAAGCTGTTCCCTGGCTTCTGCTCTGAAGGCAGCATGAGCTACCGCCACCCTCCGATGGTGCAGTCTGAGGGCGGAGGCTCAAGCGCTCAGAGACCCACCCCTGGGTTTCCTCAGGTTGTCAGCAGGGGGAAGGGTCTCTTTTCAGACGTTAATCATCTTTACAAATGCCTCTCAAACCCCCACCACAAACCCCTTTCCGCAATGGAATCCTATGAACAGTTCCTGTGCATTTGCGGGGAGGGGGATTATTCAGATACACACTTTACAAAAGTGGGATGTCGCAGAGGCTTGCACTTTTATTTCCTCACAAAATACATTTCAGAATGCTTTTCAGATCAGCACCTGGAGAGGCGCCTCACGATTTTTAGCAGCTTTATAGTATTCCCTTCTCTGGATGCATTTAGCCAGTTCTGCATCCGTAGACACTTGGGCTGTGTCTAGTTTTGTTTTGTTTTATTTCATATGATGATTGAATGTATCTGCGAAGGGAGATGTGGCTTTGTCTGTCTGTCTACTGGTACCTTAGTGGGCATGTTTCGTATGTTAAAGTCCTAGCAGGATCAAGAGGTATGTATAACTTTCATTTTGGTATAAATTAAATTGACAAAAATCCCTCTAAACAGGCGGCAGGAATTGATACTTACCAATTGATACTCACGTGTGTGTGAGCCAGACATGTAGAGTAAATCGCATAACCCCACAAACCAGGCCTCCCAAGCTGAGTCTATTGGCACATCCACACAGAATACTAGCTTCCTCCTCAATAGTAGCAGGTCTTAATGTATTTAATATAGTTAATGAAGAGTAGAGCATTTAGGATTCATATAATAAACGGTAGGTTGAAATAAGTAAAACAAAATCTCTTAAAATTTTGATCTTTGATTTTTGCTTCATGACCTTTTGGTTTCATCCCTACTACGGAGATCATGAGTGAATTTCCAGCCTTAGAATAGTGTATCTGAAACTAATTTTATGGGACAGGAAAAAAATTATAAAAAATTGGAAAAATCACACCAGAAATACTTCCTTTGCGTACCTAAGTGAAGTAGTGCCATTTGTGTTGTGTTAGAAGCCACATTAAAACTTACAGAGGGAGGGAGGGCTTTATATATTTTATTTTATGACCTGCAGCAATTCCAGATCATTCCATAGAATTCTTAATGGTGAGAAGAATTAGAGATCACTACATAGAACACTCGTCATAATTCTGAACTCTAAGGATTTCCTGATTAAAAAGATACTGTGTACAATATTTTCTCCAGCACACACACTACCTCAGGAATACTAACAAAACTGAAGGATGGCAGAAACCTCACAAGATGAGAAATGTGGTTAAAACCATCTGACTTATACCTTTGCCCTTTCCCGATGACTTTTCTTCAAGAATTAATATTTGCCCTAGCTGGTTTGGCTCAGTAGATAGAGCCCTAGCTGCAGGGTCTGCGGTTCTATTCTGGTCAAGGGCACATGATCCCCAGTAGGGGGCATGCAGGAGGCAGCCAAACAATGATTCTCTCTCATCATTGATATGTATATCTCTCTCTCCCTCTCCCTTCCTCTCTGAAATCAATAAAATATGTATTTTTAAAAAGAGTTAATATTTTAGCATTTGACTGTCCATTTGTTTAATCTCTCACCTTAGCTTCCCTATTTTTGTCCCACTTATATGCATTCCATTAAAATAACCTGAAACAGATGTCTTTGATCTGTTTTAAAGAATTTGCTTCTTTAAAGGTGATCTAGTCTATTATGTTCTGTGTGTAGTTATATAATGTGACATACAAAACTACACTGAATGGATATATAATCATTGGTCTAAATCACAATTTTGGCTTATTCCAGAACTTTCTTTAAGAAATCCTTCCAAGGCTGACTTGGTATGTACTGTTCAGACTGACCATTCAGCGCCTCTGATGAGCCTGTATAAAGTATTTTGATGTGCTTGTGCCATTGTGAACTCAGCAATTCCTTGGGAGCATCTGAACCACATACTTGTTCCCAAAAGTGTTTAACAGGGTTGATTGCTGAACAGACCTATAAGTGGCTCTTCCTGGCTCTGTGGGGTGAGCAATGAGGTCCCTTTATTATCAGTGAAAGGACATATCAAACTCAGGTGCTAAGATACTTCCAGACAGAGTTAGGTAAACACTTGTTTGATAGGGTAAGACCTTGAGAATACTTATTTCTGTGAGAAGCCCATTTTTAAACTTAGTTCTGAATATGTGGACACGGTTGGATACCCCTTGTCATAGGCATCCACTAAAGGTATATGAAGCTTATGTAGAATTGTGTAATTGAAAATTCAGTGACACATCTCCATTTAAGGGCCTACCATGGAAGAGTGACTCCTTAGGTACTATTCTGTGTTAATGGAGCAAAAATCAAAGATCAAAATTTTAAGAGATTTTTATTTTATTTTATTTTATTATTTTTTAAAAAATATATTTTATTGATTTTTTACAGAGAGGAAGGGAGAGGGACAGAGAGCCAGAAACATGGATGAGAGAGAAACATCGATCAGCCGCCTCCCGCACACTCCTCACTGGGGATGCGCCCTCAACCAAGGCACACGCCCCTGACCGGAATCAAACCCAGGACCCCCGAGTCCGCAGGCCAACGCTCTATCCACCGAGCCAAACCGGTTCTGGCTATTTTATTTTTTAAAATATATTTTTACTAGTGCCCCAGTGCACGGATTCGTGCACATTGAAAGGAAATTAATTAGAAGGTGGCCGGTGGGGCAGGACTGGGCTAGATGGGCCAGACACACCCTGGAGCCAACCTCCTGCAGTCCCTTTCTGGCCGGCCACACCTGGGGCAGCACGCAGCTCAAAGGGCATCTGAAGAGTGAGTGGGATCCCTCTGGCAGATGGGGTTCCTCAGCCTGGCCTGGCAGAAACCAGCTCTCTGACATCCCCTGAGGCATCCCGGATTGGGAGAGGGTGGTTCTCCGGTGATGTACCCCAGAATCGGGCTCCCTCCTCTCTGGTTCTGGGGTGCATCACCCGAGAACCACTGCTGCCAACTGACTGCAGCTCAGCAGCTCCTGCATTGAGTATATGCCCCCTGGTGGTCAGTGCACACCATAGCTACTGGCCAGTCAGACAGTCGCTTAGCCTTTTATATATATAGATTGATTTCAGAGAGGAAGGGAAAGGGAGGGAGAGATAGAAACATCAATGATGAGAGATAATCATTGATCGGCTGCCTCCTGCACACCCCACACTGGGGATCAAGCCCACAACCTGGGCATGTGCACTGACCGAGAATCGAACCCTAATCTCCTGGTTCAGAGGTCAATGCTCAACCAGTAAGCCACACCGGCCAGGCAAGATTTCATTTTATTTATTTCAACCTGATATTTATTATATGAATTCTAAGTGCTCAAGTCTATTAACTGTATTAAAATACATTAAGCACATTAAAACTTTATTTTAGTTCATGATAGTTTTTAATTTTAATAGTGGGAAATGTTCTGGTCATCTGTAAGATAAGGAATCACGGGTTTTGACCCTATATTGCCATGTGTCAAATGTGACCTGTCATAGTCAAAAGTAGAATTAAAGCAAGTGCCTGCCTGGATCATTTGTTTGGGGAGGTTTCTGCATTTTTAGAAAATAGTCATTTTATAGTGGGTTCCATGGAAAGCTACTTACTGTCTTGTAGAACATTTTACTTCTGGTCCATGTGATGAAATATTTGCTAAGAAATAGCTTTGGAAAAAATTCAGTCAAATGTATTGCTTGGGCACATATTTCCAAAGTTTGAAAGAACACTGAGAAAAAAATCTTAGTTTCTATATTGTCACAGGACAGGAAGGAGGTTAAATTAATTTTTCCCATTGTTTTTTTTAAGTCTCTAGAATTGAAATTCACCAAGTAGTCTAAGGGAAGTTCTAGTGTGTCTAATAGTCCACATGGCATCACTTGATGTGTTTTCCTTCCTTCCTCCCTTTTTCTGGAAAAATTATTTACATATGAAAATAAGTATACAAATGTGTAGTGTACCTTTAGCATAGACAGTATTAGAAAAGAACTAGAGTTTTTTCAAACACTTTTTTTGGCCTCAGAACCAAAACTGATATTAAGAATTTTCAAAGAGTTAAATAGAGAAATAGATTATCAGTTAATATAGATATTAATAAAAGATGCATTAATTTTAGGAAGAACATAATATACTCTTTGATCATATATATATAAATTTAAATTATAATGCAAGGCAGCCTCATAGAAGCAAGTTTATGATATGAAAGCTGTTTTAAAATTGTAATTGCTATAGGAACATTACTAACATTGAATACAATGATTTTTAAGGATTTATTTACTTTTTAGTAAGCTAATTCTATGCATGTCATGAGCTTTTCAAGAAAAAGACCTATCTGGGAATTTTTCTTCATATCTTGTGAGAATGAATCAAACTCAGAATGTCCACACTGTTGCCTTAAAATTTCACAAGGAGGAAACATAAAATCTCCTGTGATAAATCATTTTTAGTCCAGTCATAATAAAGAATATAAAAAGCGGGACAAAAAGTAAGTGTTAGAAAAAAATGACATATTCAAAAAGCTCTTGCTCTTCCCCGGACATCATTGGACGTGAACATGTGTTTGGAATTCCACATTTACAGGCCAGTGTCAGCAGCCAATGATGCCAGAACGTACTGAGCCCACTCTACAAAGTCCCCTCTTAGGCTCCATAATATCTTATTATATAATGGATATTATTATATCCATTGTATGAGGGTGATTTTGACCTTAGCGCCTAGTGTATTTTTAGCATCCATCATTCAGCCAAAATATATATTCCAGGCATCTCCTGTTCAAGTTCTGAATTTGCCACTTACTGTGCCTCTGGGCAAGTGACATATCCTCGCAATGCCCTGATATAGGGTCCTCAGTAAATGCAAATAACACTAGCTCTTCCTGGGTGCAGAGAGCACCAAGGAGGTGAGCCTGACATGATTTGGCCGCAATAGGACCCCAGTGATAGGAATGCTCCTCCCCAGGGGTGAGTGGAAGCCATTCTAGATTACTGACCACGTGAGTGACATGACAATGCTCCAGAACTCTAACTCTGGTATATAAGAAGGGAAACATTGGATGGGAATTGACTGTAGGCGTGAAGGCCAATGACAGGATAGCAATTTAGATTCCTGGACTTAATTCTTGCATTCATGAAAAAAAATTTCTTTATCTCACCAAAATCCCTTTTGCTGTAGTTTACATTTTCACCTGGCAGGGAGAATTCCTCTATAGCATCACTATCCTTATTTCTCAGATCACACCCCTTACATTTGCTTCAAAACTTTTCTCGAGACCTTTATTTCTATAATATATACACATTTATAATATGAAAATAAAATCAGTTTCTTATTAATGTTTAGGCATTTGCTTGCACTTTCTTTATCTCTGTGAACATTTTGTGTTCTTAAAAAAAATATCTATTGTAAGCATGATAAATAGTTTTGGATGATAATAACTTTTAATGGTACACTTATATTAATAAAGTTTACATATGCTTATTTGAAGTGAAAATTTTTTAATATTCTTCTAGGTGGTTTTTGAAGGAAACGCAAATGAATTACAAAGCTGTCTGAAGAAACCAAAGAAGCCACACAAATATGATGATGTGAACGCCTCCCCTTTGCATTATGCCGCAGAAGAAGGTGACATTGGGCTGATGGAGATGATCATCAATGACTCCTCTTGTGAAGGTAACAAAATGTTACAGTGCCTGCTCCCTATCCATTATCCCATTAGGTTCATTGAAAAAAGTGCTGAGAAGTTACTCTGAAGGTGGACTGGTTTTAAGGGCCTGACTAGCTCACTCAGAATGTGACTTTCCCTATAGGCCAGTGGTCCTCAATTTTCCCTACTGAAACACTGCCAAGGACAGTGCAGAGACCAGGGACACTGCATGGCAAGCACTTCAGATCTTTCTTATAGGTCATAAAAATTCATACACATTGACTGTATCCCTGTATATTATTTCTATTGAGGTTATTCTACACTTATATTGCTCATCAGTGAATAAAACTAACACTCTAAGAAGAGGTAACATATTCCCACAACCCCGCTTCATACACCAGCCTTGTTTCAGAAACTCAACTGTAGTCAAGGAAGGTGGATGCCACAGAGACTTCAGCAGTGAGGTGGAAGGATAAGACTTTTATAAGTTGAGATAATTCTGTCAATATTGTGGAAGAGGCATGGAAGTGGAATCCCAATTAGAGAGCTATTTTAATGTAAAGAGTTGACCAGGGCTTTGAAGTTGAAATAGGAGAAAGGAAGAGATTCGAAAGCTATTTTGCACATGGAGTCAACAGTGTGTGATAAAAGATTGGATGTAAGGAGGAAGTGGCAAGAAGTGACTCTGAAAAGCGATGAGGCTGATAGTATAACCACAAAGAAAAGGAGGCATAGAAGAAAATACAGGAAAAGTGTGTCTGACGTGTGATGGTTTAATGACTTTGGTTTGGTCCTACTGAGTTTAAAAGGCCCAGGGGATATGCACTTGGGAATATCCAGTAGATAACTAGAAATATAGAAGGAAAGGCGCCAGCCCTACAAAGCCACTGTTGCAAAGGAAGTAGCTGGGACTGTGGGAATGCCCGGAGATCCTTTAGGAGACCAGAGAATTGCCCGTAAAGGTAGCTAAGGGGAGAGCACCAATATCAAGGGTCAGATGGCAGAGGAAAAGCCAGGAGCAGGATGGTGAAGAGAGTGATGGGAAAGGGATTGAAGATACACCCAACAAGGGAGGAAGATCACAGCACACCCTCACATTAGAAAGACTCAGGACCTTTGTGGAAATGATTTCTGAAAAGTGGCGGAGAAAAAAGCCAAATTCAAGTTATTTAATTAGTGATTGGAAGTATGTAAGTTTAGCCCCTGTTTAACCAAGTTTGGTGCTGATTGAAGTGCTCAATAAAGTGCTCAGTCTAGATCAGACAGAATGGTTAAGAGATGTGTGTGTGTGTGTGTGTGTGTGTGTGTGTGTGTGTCTATGTGTGAGTCTGTGAGTGCATGTGTATATATGTGTGTGTATAATTAAGAATGAAGCTTTTGGAAAAAAAAAAAAAAAAAAAAAGAATGAAGCTTTTGGATGAGTGAATGGAAATAGTGCAGAGATAATGAAAAACAAACAGACATGGCTGCAGCATGGGTCTAAGCATTGTAGATGGTTCCCAAATCATTTTCAAAAGTGAGTATTTTTCCCTCCTCATAAATAAAGATATACTGCCACTAATTAAAATGGTTGATAAAGAAGACAGGCATGTCTATTTTAGAACAGATATAAGATGCTGCCCATTCCTGTGCTGAGCTCACAGAATAAACAGTGTGAAATGTCATATTGTAGCCATGTGTGGTATTGGAGGCTCAAGTTCTAATTCCAGTCCTGTGGTCTCTTAGCATTGCTATGGGCCAAACACTGTGCATGAAGACATCACAAATATATATATTTCTTTTTTGTAATCAAATTTGAATATGAGAAAACAGGTTAAAAGAAGTAAGGCAACTTACCGAACTCTCTTTACTAGCGGTGTGATGTTGCCAAGATATTGAGCCACTCTATGCCTCAGCATCTTCATCTTTATGAAAAACAGTCAGGGTTCCTTGCAGGCTGTTGGAGGGTTCAGTGAAATAATGGTTATATGGAACCCAGTAGAGTGCCTGGCATATAATTATTGCTTTTATTGAGCACAATATGTCATAACAGTTCCCAAATTCATACCACAGATAAACACATGTAGCAATCGGAAGATCTGTTTTTCTTATCGATGTCATAGATGGATATCACTCATTTGACAAAGTCAGTGTCCTAATTCTATGCATCCCCTCGAAGTGTCTATCAGCTGTTTCTTGAGACCAGAAGCTATATTTTTATTTTGTATAACGAAGGTGAAGCCTGTCACAGTGGCACCTGGCACTGAGCTTTGAAGTGAATAGGGATGCAGTAGGCATTCAATCCCATCCATGCAAAACCTAACCCATATATTGGTTTCTTTTCCTAGTGCTAAATGTGATGGATGATGATGGAAACACCCCTCTGCACTGGGCTGCAGAAAAAAACCAGGTGGAAAGTGTTAGATTTCTTCTCAGCAAAGGAGCCAACCCAAACCTCCAAAACAACAGCATGATGGCGCCCCTCCACCTGGCTGTGCAGGGCATGCACAACGAGGTGGTGAAGGTAAGGCGGGGCTGGGACCCTTGGCCAGCTGTCTCTGCCTGGGCCAGAATGGCCCACCTCAGCTGCCAGGGCAAATGCGCCTATTATACGGTTGGCTTTCCTTCTGACCTACTAATGACCTTGCTAGTGGTGATGACGATGAAGAAGATGATGATGATGACATGGTCTTTATCAAATAAAACATTTACCAAGCATTTTTCTAAGGACCTTATGTGTTTCAGTTCTTTAAATCCTCATTTTAACAAACTATGAAGTAAGACTTACTCCCATTTCATAGCTGGGGAGACTGAGGCAAGGAGAATTAAATCACTTGCCTAATGTCAGGGTGAAAGCTTTCAGGGTGAAAGCAAGAATTAGGAATTCTGTTCTGATCTTCATGTTGGCAAGTTGATTCTTTACCGCTTTTTCCTGACTGATTTAATGATACAAAGGCAGAAGGTGACAAGTGCCTCAGTGAAGGCAGAAAACATAATAATCATTTACTAATTTGGTTCAAGTGGATGGCATGTGACCATCTTAGCAGAAGACATTCGATACTATAGGGAAATTAATATTTTTCAAGGCTTTCTCTCTTTTTTGAGAGTAAGTTAGGTCAAATAGAGGAAACCCTGGTAAGTGCCTAAAGGATAAGATTTGGGCCCGGGCTTTCAAACACATCTGAGTCTCACAGATATGCTGGGAAACTCATGCTTACTTAAAGAGGAATGCAATTTACAAGTGGAACGTATTTCAGAACTTTGTTTCTAAGGTAGGCAATTTGGAACTTATAATACGTTTTCCTGTAGAAACAATATTTCAAGTGACTTGGCTATTGTGCTAAGCCAACTTGGTCAGTGCTGAGCTGCTGTGACACAGTACCATGGGCTGGGTGGCTTACACAGTGAACAGTCATCTCTCACAGTTGCTGAGGCTGGGAGTCCCAAGAGCCAGGGTCAGGCTGATTCTATGTCCTCTGAGAACCCCTTCCTGGTTCATAGATGGCTGTTGTCTTGCTGCCTCACATGTTGGAGGGGGCAAGGGAGTTCTCTGGGTCTCTTTATAGGGACACGAATCCCCTTTATGAGAGCTCTGCTCCCAGGACTTAATCGGCTACCAAAGGCCCCACCTCCTAAGATCATCACGTTGGGAAATAGGATTTCAATTTTGAGGGACAAAAACATTTGACCCATCACACCACCCCACAACTTACTTTGTCTATAAAACACCAAAGACAACTCAGTTAAGACATAAAACATGGGTGTCTATGAGCTCTATGCTCCCTTTAGCCCTAACACTGTCCTCTCAGCCCCCTGAGTCCCAGATCCCTGTACTCTAGGCAGAGAGGGCGTGAGGGGAGCCCCCTTTCCACTTTCCCAGTCTGTCCTGATTCTTAGCGCAGGGTATTGTAATCATAGGTTTATGGCTTTCTCCCCGCCTCTGGCTGGTTATTCTAGAAGGAGGGGCTGTGTGTGACTCTTAATAGTCCTCAGCACTGGCACTGCTGATAAGGATGACTCTTAAATGAATGCATGGATGGATGAATGAGTAAATCGGGGTTCTGGCTGAAGCAAAAAAGGGGAGAGTTTAGGTATCTGCACCTAAAAAGGGGAGTCAGGGCGGCCCCTTGAGGAAGTTATTGGAAAGGCCTCTGCCAGTGGCCTGTTTGTTCTTTAAATGTCTGCATCATTCATGAACCATCTGAATTGAGCTGCTAGTGACTGTAGGAACCCCACCTGCCACCCCCAGAGATGTCTCTTAGTGTTTCCCCAAGGAACTCCTGGGCTTCCTCTGAAGGCTCTCATCAGAAACAAAGGCCCATTGACTTAATTAGTCTGGGCTCTGAAAGTGTGAATTGGGAATTCAAAGGAAGTAACAGTTGAAAGGCTATTGATAAATAGAAGTCAGAACTCTTCTGGCCAACAAATACAGAAAGGTGGATATCACACAGAAATGGAAAAGAAAGTTTAGAAATAAGCCCGCAAGTGATGTATAAATTAGAATGGCGGCTGTAACAAATTTTCCTGGGATACACCAGGACGAGAAGAGAAGCGGGGTTACAAGAGAAAGACATCAACTCTCCTTTACTTGCCCTTACCAGCCATAACTTCCTCTAAATACTACCTTCAAACCCCTGTGCTTCACCCAAGATAAAGAGAATAAAAGAAGGAGGAGGAATTTTGGAGTGTCTTATATGCTGGCAAATGGTCTTCCCCCTCCTTTGCCCCCTTACCCCAGAGGCAGGCCTGGGCCACACCGGTTCTGGCCAGTTTAGAATGCTCTTCCATTGTCTGGTCTGCCAGCCTTTCCCCAAACCTGCCACCATGGCCCATATGGTTGTAAACTGAAAAACTGTTACCCACGGTCACCTCTAGTTCTTGCAGACTCTGTTGGCATGCCTAGTGCTTCCCGGGGCACACTGGCCCAGTGCATAGTGTGCCTGGGGGCCTTGTTTCTCAGTTGCTTGCAGGCCTTCGTCCTTGGGGCTTAACTTCAAAGTATCCAGTGGCTTGACCCTCCCACGAGGCTTCTTGTTTTCTCATCAAAGGGACACCCGGAGGCCTCACCTGAGAACCTCCAGACGTGCCTGGACATGAGTGAATCTGAAGTGGGTGCACAGTTTAGTTGCACATATAATTAGACCCAGCTGGGCCCCTGCACATATAATTATACCCAGCTTTATGAAAAAGTGTGCTTATGGCAATACAAGAACACCCTAATACATGCCGCAGGTCAATGACCAATGGGTCTAAGACGGTAGAGGGGGAAATCTCCTCTTAGAGACTTGGGTAGGTTTGCATGTGACTTTACCATTTACTAGGAAAGTGCCTAAGTCCAGCTTGTGTTCTCATTTTCCTTCATCCATCAGTAATTTCTCTATATGTTCTTATGAACTAAGATCTGTTTCATTTGCTTTGGGGAACAATTTAGTAAGCTTAATTCATTTGCTGACATGTCAGCACACATTCTCTTAACAGGGAGCTCTGGTAGGAGGTTGTGTGCTTTTAAAAAAGAGTCAAGGTATTTAGGAAACAGCTTGTTTTAATAAGTTCTTTTTGAACAATTTAATGTGAAGTACATTATAGTTTTACAGCCTCGCCACAAGAGAAACGTCCTCTAGTAGGCCAATCCCAGACTTCTCTCTTGGGAGACCCATTTATGTGAGATAAGTATTGTTAGGTTTAATATAATATAAAGACTGGTTGTGATCAGCTGGAAGCCAACCAGGTGAGGGGGTAACAGGTCTTCAGACAAATTCCATTAGAAAAATTGCTTAACCATTTTGTCAGGAATGCTAATTTCTTACATCATAGAGAAAGTTTCTATTCCAGGCTAACTCTGAATTAAATGAGTTAAGCTATACAAGTGTTCTATGAAACTTTCTTTTCCCTATTGAAGACATTGGAGTTTTAATTGACATTTCCCAAAAGACTTGCAATCTCCGTAAAAGAAATATGACTAGAGGGAAAAACATATTTCTTCTCCTTCCCTCTCCTGCCATCCTTTTCTGCATCTTTCTTTTCCTCCTCCCCAATCCATACATTCCAACAGATTTACTTTCTTGAAGACTTTAGTTAACACAGTTCATTTAATACAAGTGAGAAATATGAAGTGGACTGTGTTAGCTAATAATCACAATTCTTACTGTATGTCCAGTTTCACAATTGCTTCAATGGATATGATGTAGAGATTGCCACTATTCATCTGATTGAGAAATCTATGTAGCTAATGAACAAACTGAATAGGAAGCAAAATAGAGACAGACTCATAGAGAATAGGCAGACAGCTCTGGGTGAGGGTGGGGGTTGGAGGGTGAAGGAATTGAGCAAAAAAGAAAAAAAAGAGAGAACTCATAGACATGGACCACAGTATGGTGATTGCGGGGCCAGAGAGGGATGGGTGGAGGTGGAAGAGGTAGAGGGGATAAATGTTGATGGAAAAATTAAATTTAAGCCCTAGATGGTTTGGCTCAGTGGATAGAGCGACGGCCTGCAGACTGAAGGGTCCCGGGTTCAATTCCGGTCAAGGGAACATGCCTGGGTTGCGGGTTCAATCCCGAGTAGAGGGCGTGAAGGAGACAGCCAATCAATGATTCTCTCTCATCATTGATGTTTCTATCTCTCTCCCTTCCTCTCTGAAATCAATAAAAATATATTTAAAATTTTTTTAAAAAAAATCTATGTAGCACCTACTATGTGCAAGGTTTTGTGGCAGATTGTGTGGGAGAGGGATGAAAAACAGTGAATAAGGACATGGTCCCAGGCATCAGAGTTTATACTCTAATACCCAGGTTAAATCTTGACAGTTGTTCCCTCTCTTACACAGGTCTTGATCGAGCACAGTGGTACGAATATTAATTTGGAAGGAGAAAATGGAAACACGGCTGTGATCATCGCATGCTCCAGAGATAACAGTGAGGCTCTGCAGATTTTGGTTTGTATTTTAACCTTATTTTTTCTGTTATCTTTCCCTTTTCATTAGTACAATATGAATTATTGTTATTTACAACAGCTCCCAGTTTCTCTTTTTAGGCAAAATATGAAGTACAGAAAATATGTCATAAAAATAGTTCTGTGGGTTTTTATGTATGAACACCCACCTTAAATCTCAAATGGATTCCAAAGACTAACAGGAAAGCATTAAAGGAAAAGTGAGAAGATCAAAGTGAAGGAAAGTAGAGACAGGAAAAATTAAGATGAAGCTGGTGGTCAGGCTAGAATATGAAACCCAAAGTGTAATAGCCTGTGTGTTAATTACAGTGGCTCATACTGTTGATTCTGAACTTCTGAATAGTCAAAGGAAAGGTAAATATAGTCATTGCAGACTTATTGTTGGGCCCATGAAATAAAAGCCAAGAGAGACATAGCCCTTCATGTTACCAAGACAAGAAAAATTGCTGCCATGGGTTCTCACAAAGGGAGCCCTGTGTGACAGCAATGGCTAACCCTCGGCCACAGCCCAGAAGGGAGCCGCCTTCTCTCTGGGGTCCATGGAAACTGGGCACGCCATCTGACAGACTCCTGCTTCCGCCAGTGTCCCTTCCAGTGTGGCACTAGAATTCCAGTAAAGAGCTTTCTTCCCAAGATTCCTTAATCGTTATTTAAAAAATAATTTAAAAATATCTTCCTAATATTTAATTCCATAAATATGTTGTAACATATTTACTGTATGTCTTGGAGAAAAATTCATATTCTTTTCAGCTGTCATGATTAGGACAAAAAGACAATAAAAATAAATTACATAACACTCAAACCAAGACTTTAGAAAAGAGCTTCAAATAAACCAAAAGAAAATTGGACTAAATAGTAAATTTGAACACAATTATGATTTTGAAATTATTTGATAAATCAAGAGTCATTTCTTTGAAAAAGATAATCAAATAGAGAGAGATTGGCGAGTCTAACTTAAACAGGAGAAGATAAAGCACAAATAAATAAATGAAATTAGAAATAAGAAAGGATTTTACCTGGATCTGATAGTAATTTTTAAATGACAAAAGATCAGTATGCATAATTCTAAAAAAAATTTATAAATCCCCTTTTAATGGATTAATAGCTGAAAATAATTAATATTTCAATATTAACTAAAAAAGTAAAGACCTGTAGGGACCTATAAGCCATTTTTAAAAAGTGCATTACAAATAAGCTCTGGAGCGAGCTAATATTACCATTTGCTCTACCATTTGCTAGGGAAGTGCCTAAGTCCATCGAGTGAAGCTTGTGTTCTCTTTTTCCTTCATCCATCAGTAAGTTCTCTATATGTTCTTATGAATTAAAATCTGTTTCATTTGCTTTGGCAATAATTTAGTAAGCTTAATTCATTTGCTGACACGTCAGCACACATTCTATTAACAGGGGACTCTGGTAGGAGGTTGTGTGCTTTTTTAAAAAGAGTCAAGGTATTTAGGAAACAGCTTGTTTTAATAAATTCCTTTTAAACAACTTAATTTGAAGTACATTTTAGTTTTATCATAGTCTTGCTGCAAGAGAAAAGTACTGTAGTAGGCCAATCTCATATAAGGTTTTTATGAATTGCACCATAAAAGTAAATGTAGATGTAAAATCTTAAAAGTACTAGCAATGAATTCATCAGAATATTTAAGAGTAACAGGAAATACATGTTGGCCTTAGGCAGAACATGTACGGATAGTTCAGTGCTGGATTATAACACATCAATTGGCCTGAGCAGACAAAGCATATGATTATATCTATATGTTTAATTTTAAATGGACATACATTAACCTATAAAGTATTCTTACAAATCTATAATGAGCCGAAACCGGTTTGGCTCAGTGGATAGAGCGTCGGCCTGCGGACTGAAAGGTCCCAGGTTCGATTCCGGTCAAGGGCATGTACTTGGGTTGCAGGCACATCCCCAGTGGGAGATGTGCAGGAGGCAGCTGATCGATGTCTCTCTCATCGATGTTTCTAACTCTCTATCTCTCTTCCTTCCTTTCTGTAAAAATCAATAAAATATATTTAAAAAAAAAATCTATAATGAAAAAAGCAACACTCCATGGGAAACTGGCAAGGGTTCACATAAAGTTTAATTAATTTCTCTAATAATCAAAGATGAAAAAAACTTTGTTGATATACAGTGCTAGAGAAATTTTCATGAGTTGGGGAATTACATTCACTGTGGGTGTGAATACTTTTTGACTCGCCCTTTTCAATTCTGGGAATACATCTTAGAGATAATTAAAGCTATCACTGATGTTAACATCAGTGTTATATACACTGAGTGGCCAGATTATTATGACCAACTTCATCAATACTTCATTGGGCCACCTTTTGCCTTCAATACTGCGATGATTCTTCTTGGCACTGACTCTACCAGATGTTGAAAGGTGATGCGAGGCATTTGAAACCATGCCTGATGAATAGCACTGTCCAGTTCTGTGGGATTTGATGGTTGTGGAACCAGCTGCCTGATGGCTCCTTTAACTTTGTCCCACAAATGCTCAATTGGATTGAGATCTGGTGATTGTGGGGCCACCTAAGCAAGGTAAAGTCTCCCTCATGTTCTTGAAACCACTCCTGCACAATATGAGCACCGTGGCATGACACATTGCCTTGTTGGAAGAAGCCAACTCCATTGGGATACACCATCAACATGATAGGATGAACCTGATCAGCAATGATACTTAGGTATGTCGTGCTATTCAGACGTTTGTAATGATCTGGCCCTCTAGCAACTTCAGTGCGAAATTATAGCTAATTTGCCTACAAATGTCAGGTGGTCATAATAATCTGGCCACTCAGTGCATATCAGCTGGAGAAAACTGAAAAAAATCGAAGTTCAATTAATAGGACTCATTGTATAAAGTTTAGTGTGCCCCAAAATAGAATTTAATTTTTAAATAATATTAGTAAGCAAATCTTTTCTGAACAGTATAACTACAAAGTATATACATAAAAATTACCTTAGCAAATAAGACAAAAAAGTATATTGTCTCTAAATATAACCCAATGCTGTCCCTAGAAGATGAGATTACAGATAAATGTTTGCTTTGTCACACTTTACTGCTTTTTCAAAATCTTTTCTTTTATGAAAATAAAAGGTACTTACAATGCAACCAAAGTCCAATGATCTATAGAAAATTACCACTGAAAATTATTGACTCTAATGTCAAGGTAATATATGATTCAGTACTTCTAATATATTTTTTAGGGAAGAATTTTCATTAGTGAAAATACTAATATATTTTTTAGGGAAGAATTTCCATTAGTGAAAATACCTGATTTTTATAGTTAACAAAAATGCTGGTCTAATTATTTAACTTTACATAAATAACAAAGGGGAAGAATCTGGAAAATATATCACTCTATTTGTATAAGGAATTGAGAAGGGTGTAGGAAGAGTCATGTTAATGTTTAAAAATATCTCATTAATCCAATTGAAAAATGTGTTCACTTTAGTTTTCTGGGCTATCGAGATTAATGGTTTGTGTCTACATTGTCACCTCATCTTTGGAAAATGTAGTGTCTCTATTTCAGAATCTTAGCCTACTTCCAAAGTTACCTTCTTATCTAGATTTCATATCATTTGAAGCTCTTCTGTATAGTTTTACATAGTTACAGAATAATGAAAAAGTTTTGGCAAGTGATGTAACTCCTTGTTCATCCTTGCCACGTGGGGTCTAAGTTGTGTCATCTTACTTTTTTGCTGTTATTCTTTCTTTTCCTCCAGTTAAGACATGGAGCCAAACCGTGTAAATCAAACAAATGGGGATGTTTTCCTGTTCACCAGGCTGCCTTTTCAGGAGCCAAAAAATGCATGGAAATAATTTTAAAGTTTGGTGAGTAGAGGCTTTCCTACATTATATACTATTACAAAGAAGCCTATATTGGTGGATGCTAATAATTTGAAAAATATTTAATAGAATCTACACATGGGCTTTTAAGTACTTAATGTCTTTTTAAAAATTGCTTTTATCCTATATAATAAAAGCCTCCCAAATGGCGAAATGACCGGTCACTATGGCGCGCACTAACCACCAGGGGGCAGATGCTCAATGCAAGAGCTGCCCCCTGGTAGTCAGTGCGCTCCCACAGGGGGAGCACTGCTCAGCCAGAAGCCGGGCTCATGGCTGGTGAGCGCAGTGGCGGTGGCAGGAGCCTCTCCCGCCTCCTCTGCAGGTGGGCAGTAAGGAGCAAGGGGTCACAGAATGCGAGAGGGATGTCTGACTGTTGGCTTAGCGGGTGGGATCGGGCCTAAGCCGGCAGACTGACATCCCCCCAAGAGGTCCTGGACTTTGAGAGGGCGCAAGCTGGGCTGAGGGATCCCCCAAGTGCATAAATCTCGTGCACTGGGCCTCTAATCTATACATAAAAAGGCTAAGTGACTGATCATCTGTCCGGTTGACTGGCTGACTGGCCAATACATATGACATGCACTGTCCTGCTGGTGCCGATCACACATGTGTATTTTGATCTGTCATTGTCAATCGTGAATTTGGTTGACACTTCTATTATAGAGAAAGGGCGAATGGCGATATTAAAATATTTCTTCTAATTAATTTCCTTTCAATGTGCACGAATCCGTGCACCAGGCCACTAGTTTATTTATAACTAGAGGCCCAGTGCACAAAAGTTTGTGCACTCGGGGGGGAAGGGGGGTCCCTCAGCCTGGCCTGTGCTCTCTCGCAGTCTGGGACCCCTCAGGAGATAACGAACTGCTGGCTTAGGCCTGCTCCTGGGTAGCAGAGGGCAGGCCCAATCCCTAAGTGCAGCCCCTGGTCGGGCTCAGAGCAGGGCTGATTGGGGAGTTGGGGTGCTGCCCCCTGTCATGCACAGAGCAGGGCGGATTGGGAGGTCGAGATGCCACCCTCAGTCACGCTCAGGGTGGGGCCGATTGGGGGTTTGGGGCACCGCTCCCTGTCACTCAAGGCAGGGTCGATGGGGAGGTTGCGGCGCCACCCCCTGTCACGCACAGAGCAGGGCCCATCAGGGGGTTGGGGCGCTGCCCCCTGTCATGCACAGAGCAGGGCCCATCAGGGGGTTGGGGAGCTCCCCCGTGTCACGCACAGAGTAGGGCCGATAGGGGAGTTAGGGCACCGCGCCCTGTCACACACAGAGCAGGGCAGATCAGGGGGTTGGGGCACCGCACTCTATCACCCACAGAGCAGGGCCGATCAGGGGGTTGGGGCGCTGCCACTGTCACACTCAGGGCAGGGCCAATGGGGAGGTATGGCTCTACCCCGTCACACACAGAGCAGGGCTCTTGGGGGGGGGGGTGTTGGGGCGCCGCACCCTGTCACACAAAGAGCAGGGCCGATCAGGGGGTTGGGAGCAGCCACTGTCACACTCAGAGCAGCAGGGCGATCAGGGGATTGGGGCGCCTTCCCCTGTCACGAACAGAGCAGGGCGGATAGGGAGGTTGTGGCCCTGCCCCCTGTCACACACAGAGCCGCAGGGCGATCAGGGGGTTTGGGCGCTGCCCCCTGTCACGCTGATCCCGGTGCTGGGAGGCATATTACCCTTTTACTATATAGGATAGAGGCCTGGGGGCCGGCTGGTTTGCCCTGAAGGGTGTCCTGGATCAGGGTGGGGGTCCCCACTGGGGTGCCTGGCCAGTCTGGGTGAGGGGCTGAGGGCTGCTTTCAGGCTGGGGGTTTTTGACTGAAGCTCCCAACCGCTCCTTTTTTTTCTCTTTTTTTATTTTATTCTGGGCCAGCTTTAGCTCTGGCTCTAGCTCTGAGGCTTCCGCTGGTTTGTTTGCGTCCTATAATCGAAACAATGTATAACTCCAGCTCTGAGATCCCGGCCTTTTGTTTAGCTTCTATATTTGTTAGAATGTTTCAAACTGCCGGCTCAGAGGCTGGCAAGGCAGGCGGGGAACATTGGAGTCCTCCTTCACTGCAGCAAGCAAGCCTCATGTTCGCTTCCAGCTGCCTGGCTGCCGGCCGCCATCTTGGCTGACAGTTAATTTGCATATACTCACTGATTAGCCAATGAAAAGGGTAGCGGTTGTACACTAATTACCATGTTTCTCTTTTATTAGTGTAGATACTAGAGGCCCAGTGCATGAGATTAGTGCACTTGGTGGGGGGGCTGCTTTCTTGCAGTCCAGGAGCCCTCAGGGTTGGACATCCTTAGCGCTGCTGTGGAGGCAGGAGAGGCTCCTGCCATCACCGCTGAACTCGCCAGCCATGAGCCCAGCTTCTGGCTGAGCAGTGCTCCCCCTGTGGGAGTGCACTGACCACCAAGGGGCAGCTCCTGCATTGAGTGTTTGTCCCCTGGTGGTCAATGTGCGTCATAGCTTCTGGTCATTCGACTGTTCGGTTGATTTGCATATTACCTTTTTATTATATAGGATTTGTTATCTTGAATTTTATTTTCTTCTAAAGGCGAAGAAAATGGATATGACAGACAGTTCCATATTAACTTCGTGAATAATGGGAAAGCCAGCCCTCTTCACCTGGCTGTTCAGAGTGGTGACTTGGGCATGATTAAAATGTGCCTAGATAACGGTGCCCAAGTAGAGCTGATGGAGGTAACTGTTTATATTCTACATGAGACTCTTCTTTTAGAACTGTCATATGTTATTTTCCAAAATGCTTCCTAGCTCTTGGACACTTGACTAGATTGTTACAGGTATTTCCTGCTGTTTGTGTAGAAGCAGCACAAGAGAATCTCCCAAATTTCAACCTATGTAATGAATTTTGAGAGCTACCCAAAACAACTGCAAACACAAATATAGATCCAGTAACGATAATGATACTATTGATAGAAGTATTGTCCGAGCTGTCAGGTCGCAAGGAAGCAAAATTGCCAGCTATGATTTTTACATTATGCTTTTCAATAGATGAAACTGATTACTACTTATCCTCTTAAATTCCATATTCCATGATTTTCTTGACCTGGGAAGAAAAAATAAACAACCTCCCGGCTGAATTTAGGTTATATCCTTCAACTGGGACTTAGACATTGATTCTGGTGTCACAACTCCTTACAGAACGGGAAGTGCACAGCCCTTCATTTTGCTGCCACCCAGGGGGCCACTGAGATTGTAAAACTGATGATAAACTCCTACTCTGGTAGCAGCGATATTGTCAACGCAGTGGACGGAAACCAGGAGACGCTGCTGCACAGGCAAGTTTCCTACTCACATTCTGTGTACAGACTCTCAGTCTTCAGGTGAGAAGTTATAGCCTGCAGGGAGAAGTAAGCATTCACACATCAGAGAGTCCATGGTTCAAAAATCCTCAGCTTCGTGCTCACTTCGGCAGCACATATACTAAAATTGGAACAATACAGAGAAGATTAGCAAGGCCCCTGCGCAAGGATGACACGCAAATTCGTGAAACGTTCCATATTAAAGAAAAAAAAATCCTGGGCTTCAACTGGAAACTACACACTCCTCTGGAATCAAAGTAGAACCTTAAATAGATTTTGGAAGAATAAAAATCACCAGTGGCATATTCTGAATCAATTCTTAATCTAGTGGATATAAATTCAAGACTAATTTTCTATATGCTCAGAAGGTCAACATCTGTGGCTTTGCACATGCTTTATAATCTATTCTGGTTCCACCAATGTCTTATCCTCATTTTTATGAAAATAATGGAGCAGATACATATAGGTGTTCCATTTTTCCTCCCTGTTCCCCTTTCCTCCCACACCCAAAATGATAAAGTTTTCAAAACATCATCTTAGGAAATGATAGCCAAGCTGCAAACAAGAGAAATATTTCTGTAGAGTTTAAACAGAAATACACATCAGAGAAACGCATCTAAAGCTATAGGTGTACTAGATGCTAGGACAGGGAACAGGCTGTGTAGGCTGAGAGTTCAATTCCTTCAAGAAGACAAGGACTTCATGCTTCCTAGTGAGTGCAAGAGGTGGTTGAGATGAGCCTTGTCTGTCTCTGTGTCTCTCTCTGCCTCTCTCTCTCTCTCTCTCTCTCTCTCTCTCTCACAGACACACACACACACACACACACACACACACACACAAGTGTGAATATGCTGGAAGCCCGGAATGGCAGAAGAGAGCTAAGATATACATATTGTAAATCTACAATACCTCTCAGGGAAATAGAAACTTTACCTACCAATGTAAGATTTGGTTCTACACTGGGCAGGGGGATGAATGTACATTAGCAAAACCACCAGGCACAGTGGGGTCGGTCTAGATAGAAACGAACTGCAAGGAACTCTCACTTAGGATGAGTTTGTTAACTAAAATTCCCCAGCATAAAAGGAAACTTATAAAAGGCAACAAAAGACTACTTCCAAGGAAATAGAAATTATATGGTAATCTGAAGATAATGTTATTTAATACTTTCAGAAATTTAAAGGAAGGAATAATCAGTTGTGTCAAAATAAATAGATTAAAACTGAAAATGCCCTAATCAGAACCAATTATAGATTTTGAAAGATTGTTAAAATTTTTTAGCATTTTATTACTTCTATGGTGCACAGACAGCACATTGCTCTGGCTGAAACAGAGAGCTTTGGAGTCAGGGGAATGGGGTTCTAGCTCACCTGGCTATGTAACTTTTGGCAAGTCGTTTGACCTCTTCAAGCCTCAGCATCCAGATCTAGTGAGAATTTTCATTTCTAATGGACTCTGGGTGCACCCAATATTGCTGGTCTGCAGCCCACACTTTGAACAGCAATGCTGTGGACTGGGGAGATAGAGGAATAAACAAAATGGGGCCTTGATGTCATTAATTATTTATTAAAATTACTAAATGCATTTAATATAATTTAGATATAATACAATCTCTTGTAAATTTTGGGTTAAAATTAGCAAGCAGATTCTGATATTTATATACAACGGGCTAAGTATTGCTAAGGCAATCTTGAACAGGAACAAGAAAATAAGCTTTGCCATAAGAAACAAAGTTTTAAGTCATTAACATTTGTTCTGGTGCTTTGATATAGATTGAAAAATTTTATTTGCCTTATTAATATTATCCTTACAATACCAAAATAATTTCAATTCTCGCCGTAATTATTTTGGCTTCATAAAACCTCAGGACAGCTAACCCTGCCTTGTTAACTTTTGCCGAAGAGGGGGCATTTTGAATCCTGCAGATGAATTTTAGGTGCATGGACTCTTGTTATTCTCCAGGGTCAATAGTGGTAACAATCAGTTCTTTTACTTCAAGCTCTTAGGACAGATATTACCACTCACTTCAGAACACCTTCATGATTTTACATGGAGAACACAGGTTTATGAAAAGATGAGGAAGAAAATCTTGTGATGTATTTGATGTTGCTCTATTACTATTATGTTGAAAATATTATCCTAATCAGAATTATAGATTTTGAAAGTTTCTTCAACTTTCTAGCATTTTACCATGTTATAAAATTACCATTTGCAATGACTTTCTGGATATAGTAGCTTTATTTTGTATCACTAGTAGTGTGATAAGCTTATAATTCTCCTTTTGCAGGGCCTCATTATTTGATCACCATGAACTAGCAGAGTACTTAATTTCAGTGGTAAGTACTCAGTTGATGTTTGTATTACTATTTACAGTTGAAAATCATATAAGTACATAGTATGAATTTTAAAAAAATAAACCAAATTTTAATTTCTTGCTTTTCAGCAAAAAAGTTTACAAAAAGATGATTGACACATGTGCAGTTAGAGTGTATTATGCATGAATACATAACAGCCAGATGTCACTACCATAAGTCAGAAGAACCCAAGGGTATTCTGATGCCAGAGTCAGTGTGTTTGGTGTGGGGAGTGGGTGGCTACATGGCAAGAAAAGCTCCTGAGTGCGAGGCTTGGCCACTTCGCTGACCCTTCTTCAGGTTGGGAGGCTTTGAGGGGTTGCGGGGAGGCGGAGGGCAGCACTGGCCACTTCACCACTCGCTGTAAGCTTCCACCCCAGCTGCCTCAGTGCTGCCTTTTAGGTAATGAAAAACTGAGGAATTAACTGTGGGTTAAATTTTAACCGATGAATATCTGATGTATTTATTTAAGTTCTACCATATCAGCAACGAATATAGTTTCCTTTGTAGTATTTAACATGTATTTGTTGTCAATAGCAACTCTAGATATGGTGATAGTTACATCTATTTCAGATGAAGGAGACTTTTTAAAAAGTGAACACTTTCTTGTGAGTGTTTTTAAATCATGTATGCACTAAATGCGGAAGATGTTTTTGTTGAGGACATTTAAAAATCTTAAAGTGAGAACTAAACTATTGCTAAAAGCCAAAGGATTTTATTTTTGCGGTGTAGGTAGTAACATAGATCTAACACAGACATCAGTTAATAGATTAACATGTGAGGGTAATTTTTGTTGCTGAAATGATAAAAGAATGCCTTGATTTCTGATGTTACACCGTATGAATTATAGGGAAATCTCAAACAGTTTTGTAGTCAGGTACATGCTTGGGTGCTGGCCACATTGTGGGCACTCTAACCTGATGAATGAGTATTACTTACAGGTTGTAATGTAAGCTGACTTGTCTGTGCATAAGCCTTTTGTTGAATGACTTGTCTTATTTTAGGGAGCAGATATTAATAGCACTGATTCTGAAGGACGCTCTCCCCTGTTACTAGCCACGGCTTCTGCATCTTGGAATATTGTAAATCTGCTCCTCTCAAGAGGTACCACGAGGGACCCAGCCAAACCTTTAGAACTGCCACACACTTTGGTTAAACATTTACTGTGGGCCAGGCATCAGGCCAGATGCTTGAATACAAAGATAAATAGAATATTTCCCATGTCTAGAGTAATATTCAGTGCAGTCAGGGATCAATACTTAAAAAGATTATTTCAGAACACTCATAGATAATAGTTACACAGCAATTATCATGTCCCAGGCATTTTGCTGAACATTTTATCTATATTCTCTCAATGGTTACGTTTTATGCAATAGAAGTACTGTAACTGTCCCCATTTTAGATACTAACCTGATGTGATGATAACAAAGAACAGGTATCGTCCCCTGGTCTTTCTTGATCTTTAATCTCTCCATCTTTGTAGTTTATGTTTTCAAAGGTAAGACCTCATATATTAATTAATGTAATAAATCATATATTCTCTCCCCCCTTTACAACACAGTACGCACAGTCAGGTAAACCCATTTTTAACTATATTTAGTTTAAGTTCAAGGTTGGAAGAGATTTAAATAAAAAATTTTTTGTTCAATTAAAACACCATAGGCCATGATTTAAATAAACAAACAGAAGTTATATTTATATTGTGCTTTTTCAGGTGCCCAAGTAGACATAAAAGATCATCTTGGTCGTAATTTTTTGCATTTGACTGTACAGCAACCTTATGGATTAAGCAATTTGCAACCTGAATTTATGCAGGTAATATATCTTTTATGTATGGATTCCCAGAAATAGCTGTGTTAGGCAGAGAGTAAACTGATTTTGCTTATTATGATTTTTATTATTATGAAGGCTGATTCTGGAATTTTAAAATTACTTTAAAATAAAAATTCTGTATTTAATATTTATTTACAACGTAGTGGTGATGATTATGATGATGATAATAAATTACACTGGGACTGAATTTTCCAAGTTACAGAGGGTTCCCATCTATCTATATTGAGTCAGCTTTCCTTCATTTTTTGACCATTATGAATTGGGTATCATAAAAAGGCCAAGTTCATGTGTGGGTTAGCAGTACTCTATCATCAATTCAGAAAAATTGCTCATCATACTTGACTTGATGGCATATTGAAAACATTATCTCCACAGTTATATTTACTGACTAATATTTATTGAGTGACTATTAGGTGTATCTGAAGTACATTATATTTTTCAGTATTGCCAATATCTTTAATGAAGAATAAAAATGTATGTGTTTGAATATTCTAAATAAAAATGTTTGTTATTGATTGGTTTAAGCTGCTCATTGGGCATCCATTTTAAATTTAACATTCATACAAAAGATAAAGTAAACCTCATTTTAATATTTCATCCCTTACTCCTAAAAGAGCACTTTAATATTAAGTTCTCAAATTGTTATTTGGGGGTGAGGGAGAGACAAGGGAAGGGTGTGGAGGATGGACTGTGGTCTGATATGCTTGGGAAATGTTAGGTTAAAACTGTTAAGTACATTTCTCACTCTCGGGATTTCCAGGGCCTTTGTACATCACAGTAATGTGCACTGGAGGGAGACAGCATGCACTGTCATTCACATTTATCTTACTCTATCACCCTCCAGGTTATTAATATTTTTTGTCCTCAAGGGATCCATATTGACCCTTGTTGGAAAATACTATGCTATAGAATAGTTTGAAAAACACTGTAATTAGCATGATAGCAGAGTTATGTTTAGAATATTAATTTTTTCCCATAGATGCAACACATTAAAGAGCTGGTAATGGATGAAGACAACGATGGGTGTACTCCTCTACATTACGCTTGTAGACAGGGGGTCCCTGCCTCTGTAAATAACCTACTTGGCTTTAATGTGTCCATTCATTCCAAAAGCAAAGATAAACAATCACCCCTACATTTTGCAGCCAGGTAAGGGTCAGCTGATGTGACATATGAGCCTGTCATCTTTCTGTTTGATATTTACTTTGAACATATGAAACCTAATTTTTTCAAGTTATGGGCGTATCAATACCTGTCAGAGGCTCCTGCGAGACATGAATGATACAAGGCTTTTGAATGAAGGTGACCTTCATGGAATGACTCCTCTCCACCTGGCTGCAAAAAATGGTCATGATAAAGTTGTCCAACTTCTTCTGAGAAAAGGTGCCTTATTTCTCAGGTGAGGGCATATGATTAGAATATTTACATAGTATTCTTTTTAACTAGTTAGCCATTTCCAGGCTGTTTTTCTATTTTATTTCTAATTATGATACCTAACTTTCTATCTCCCTATGTACTTTTATCTAATTTACTCCTTGAAACATTTGTGAAATATTGAAAGAGAAGTCAATGTTATTGCCAACTGATGAATGAAGATAGTGAGATTTATAGAGTTGAAGTTCAGGGCCACAGAATAAATGGCTTTGTGCATAGTAGCTCCCAGGAGCTTTGAAATACGATTTCTCATATTTTATTTCATCATAACGCTACCGTCTTTTAATGCAGGTATAAAACTGTGTGTGTATGTATGCACACCCCATACAAATGCAAAGACTCTACTTTTCATTCCATCTGATGAATGGTACACATAAAAAGTGGCCTTTAAACCACAACATGAGATATAAAATACCCCTGAATTTCATTATACTTAACTCTTACACAAGGAGCAAAACCAAATTAAAATAATTACGCATAATAAAAAGTAGCATAATTAAATGACATCTTTGTAAAAGGAAAATAAAACCCCAGAAAAGTTTTATAGATATATGATGAGCTAGCTGCTAATGTCACCCAGGTGAATGAGCAAAGAGCTCATTAAGCTAATGTTCAAAACCCCATTTCTTTGTCAGACTGTCAAACCCAGCAACATCATGATGCAGCTGGGAACTGCATGCTCTGCTCGTTCCTTCCTGCTTCCATGGGAACACCAGGCAGCGACCTGCAGAGGGGACCCCAGTGGGCCAGGCCAGAGAGTGGTTACTTAATTACATCATCACTGAAATAGCAAAGTGGCTCTTGCACCCTCATACAGCTGCTCACTGGCATTGAAATTAAATTGTGTCAGGATCTCACATTTTTTTTTCTATATATAATTTGGAAAAATGTCAAGCCTTCATTGTATTCAATACTAAATTTCTGTGAGAAAAGACAAACATTTTCCAAAGGGATTAAGTAAGGCCCAGCCAGCGTGGCTCAATGGTTGAATGTCGACCTATGAACCAGGAGGTCACAGTTAAATTCCTGGTCAGGGCACATGCCTGGGTTGTGGGCTCAATCCCCAGTGGGAGGTATGCAGGAGGCAGCCAATCCATGATTTTCTCTCATCATTGATGTTTCTATCTCTCCCTCTCCATTCCTCTCTCTGTAATCAATAAAAATAAGTTTAAAAACACATATAAAAAACAACAAAGGGATTAAGTAAGCATCTTTAAGGGCACAGAAGAAAGATCCCTTTGAACCTGAACACTTAGTAAACTAAGTGGCACTGAGTTAAGTATCTTATAGTCATGATGATATTATTACATTAGTAGTAGTAATAACTAGTGGTCATGAAGACTAATACCACCATCATGGAGATTTTTTATACAATGCTCAATGAAAGAAGAAACAGGACTTAAAATGTGTATAAATACATTACAGCCTTGGGAAAAATACATCTGATACAGACATGCTAGCTCTAGTTTCACCCGCCCCCAAGTTTCTGATATTATGTTTATATACTTTTATATTTTAATCTGCTAAATTAAAAAATATGTGTGAATCACATTATAGGTAGATCATTTAAGACCATTGATTAGGCTTGAAATGAGCTCATTTGTTATAAATATGTAATAAATATTTAGTTCCTAGAACTGAGATTGCTTTTTTTTTTGGTCTGATAAGACCTACCTTTCAAATGGGTGGCATGCCGTCCCACGCTTCAGCTGTAAGGGGAATGCACACGTCTTCTCTTATCTCTTTAACAGTGACCACAGTGGCTGGACTGCTTTGCATCACGCTTCCTTGGGCGGGTACACTCAGACCATGAAGGTCATTCTTGACACTAATTTGAAGTGCACAACCGATCAGGTTGATGAAGATGGGGTACGTACTGTGTTCTTCATTCCCACCCCAAATCTTGGCATATAAGAAACTTCAAAAATTGTAAGGAAGTCTGCTTAGCCACCCTCTTCCTTTCCTTGCCCTGTTCATAGCCTTTGATTGGGCTCTTACTATGCTGACCCTTAGAGAGGAACGTGTGAACGGGGAACAGAATATGGAGAATGCTAAGGGGTGGGTGCGTGTTGAGGACACCTCTTCAGTCTCGTAGAAACTGGCTCAAGGGTCTGTGTGGACTGATGATAAAATTTCCACCACTCTGGTGAACTGAGAGAAATGAAGAGGCGAGGGGTAAGTCTTCCTAAAACCAAGTGTATTTGACTTGAAGGACTATATTTTATTCTACTATGATGTTCTTCCTCCTTTTTGTGGGGGCAAGTATTGGATCTAAATTCTTTCATGAAATGATAGAAAATTGTCATTGCTTTCTAAAAATGCCTTTATGTAGAAAAACAAAAGATTGGTAGCCTTATAGAAGCTCTGACTTAAAAAAAAAAATTTACAAGCCTGTGAAAGCCCAAAATCTGGGAACCGCTGCTCTACGAAATGGTAAATCTCCCAGAAGTATTTTCTTCTATGTTCATTGCGGCATCCTTACCCTGATAGCTTGTCCTCTGTCCTCCTGGAGTCATTCCACTGCAAAAAATAAAGCAAAACAACCACTTGGAATTCACGTAACACACTCAGCCCCCCCCCCCTCAACCCCCCCTCCCGTCTCCCCACACACACACCATGCTTGAACTATAAACTCGTTATTTTGAAGCTGGATTCTGACCACCAGTTTTAAATTGTATGTATTTTTGGTATTGAATGGTTAGTTTTGTTACTAATTTCTTTTAAACAGTTCAACAATGAAACATGGCAGTAAAATAGCCAAGGGACGATGAGCCATTGTCATTGCATTTCCTTTCTTTTTCCTCTAAAAGAACACAGCGCTGCACTTGGCTGCTAGGGAAGGCCACGCCAAGGCTGCCGCCCTCCTCCTGAGCTACGACGCTGACATCCTCCTGAACCGGCAGCAGGCCTCCTTTCTGCACCTGGCCATTCACAACAAGAGGAAGGAGGTGGTTCTTATGACCATCAGGAACAGAAGGTGTGCTGTCTTCCTGTCCATGGCCTTGAGTGTCCCTGGGCATGAGGGATAGTTCACAGCCTGAGAGGAAACAGAAAGAGAATAAGTTTCAGCTGTTAGTCAACATTTTTGTTGTTGTTGTTGTTAATCCTTACCTGAGGATATTTTTCCATTGATTTTTAGAGAGAGTGGAAGGGAGGGAGGGAGGGAAGGAGAGAAGAGAGAAAGAAACATAGATGTGAGAGAGATACATTGATTGGTTGCCTCCCCCATGAGAGCCCTGACCAGCTTGGGGGGGTATCAAACTTGCAATCCAGGTACGTGCCCTTGACCAGAAATTGAACCCATGACTCTTTGGTGCTTGGGCTGACGCTCTAACCCAGGGGTGGGAAACCTTTTCTCTGCTAATGGTCATTTGGATATTTATCATATCATTCTCAGGCCATACAAAATTATTCAACAATTAATTAACTCACTGCTAATATCTTGGCAGGGCCAGACCAAATGATTCTGTGGGCCTTATATGCCCTGCAGACCCTCTGCTCTAACCACTGAGAACACCACCCACTTACAGAAACGTTTAATGAACTCTTTGGGTGACAGCAGACCTTTTGTTTGAACTCTGATTGACAGTTTCCATTTCTAAATCATGGGAGCTTGGACCGCCTTCGTGGCTGACTTGGGAGCCTCGGGGGTTCAGGCATTGTTGTGTCTGGCACCATGGTCACTGTCAAGCAGGCTGTGCCCTGCCCTATCTGAACTTCCCCGACACTCTCGTGCCAACAGAACCCCCAAAACTGGATGTTGCTGAAAATATTCTCCAAGTTGTTGTGATTAGTGCCATCTAATGGAATCTTCCTTAACTCATGGTCTTTTGTGGCGGTGGGTTTTTGAACCAGATTCCCAGGAGTTTTTATGATGAAGTTGGAGGGTGGTTTGTTCTACTTCTGGTGCCGAAGTTTTTCTATATAATCACAAGGGCCCAGTGTCACCCAGCAGTGCACACAGAGGTGAACCATCTCATGTTCCAGGCAGATAAGGCCTGTGTTCATGAATGTGGGACATCCTCAGGACCCCTGGCTGATCATTCTTTTGAAGCACCCATCAATGCAAGTGTGCAACGGGAAGTTTTCTACTGACTGTGCAGATACTCTAGATATGTGGTCGGCAAAAAGCAGCTCGAGAGCCACATGCGGCTCCTTGGCCCTTTGAGCGTGGCTCTTCCACAAAATATCACGTGCGGGCGCGCACGTACAGTGCGATTGAAACTTAGTGGCCCATGCTCAGAAGTCAGTATTTTGTGGAATAGCTGGTATTTTGTGGAAGAGCCATGCTCAAGGGGCCAAAGAGCCGCATGTGGCTCGCAAGCTGCTGTTTGCCGAGCCGCAGTTTGCCGACCACTGCTCTAGATCAGTGGTTCTCAACCTTCCTAATGCCGCGACCCTTTAATACACTTCCTCATGTTGTGGTGACCCCCAACCATAAAATTATTTTCGTTGCTACTTCATAACTGTAATTTTGCTACTGTTATGAATTGTAATGTAAATATCTGATATACAGGATGTATTTTCATTGTTACAAATTGAACATAATTAAAGCATAGTAATTAATCACAAAAACAATATGTAATTATATCTTCAATATGTGTTTTCCAATGGTCTTAGGCGACCCCTGTGAAAGGGTCGTTCAACCCCCAAAGGGGTCGCGACCCACAGGTTGAGAACCACTGCTCTAGATGGAGTTGCTGATAGGGTTAACAGAAAATCTATCTGAGTAGTTTTTAGAACTAGTCTCCTATAACATAGATTGGCTCTAGGGGGTAACATATGGGCTCTTCTTTACTTCCTATTGTAGATCTATTTCCTTTTTGGTATCGTAAGTATCTTATCCCGTCTAACTGGATGGAAATGAAGAAAGGGGCAGACTCTGCAGTGTTTTGGCAGGACCCGTGCTTGTTAACATACTTGACCCATGTTACTTTGTAGTTTAATTCAATACATGATGAATAAATAGATTAGATGCTAAATATCCTGTACCCAGTATTCTTGTTGCTATCCCATATATGTGAATGTGTGAATATCTACCCAACATGACCAACTTATGATCTCAGGAAAAAAAAGAAGGCAAAAGCCTACCTTTTCTAGAAGGCATTTAGAGAAAGAGAAAAGCAATGATAACAACCATCCTGGAATTTGCCCACATTTCTAATTCCCATTAATGGACAAGGACCCTTATTCATGGATTCATCTTGGTTCAAATATTGGTTCCATTGGAATCAATTCAGGTTTCTCATAAAGATACAATCTTGAGTATCAATTAATAGCTTTGTGGTTGTGCCGAACAAAAGAATTAAGACTCGTGTTTTTTTAAATTATTTTGTTTTACAGATGGGAAGAATGTTTTAGGGCTTTTAGTCATAATTCTCCAAGCAACAGATGTCCCGTTGTGGAAATGGTAGAATACCTCCCCGAATGCATGAAAGTAAGCTCTCCAAACAAAACTCCTTCTGAGTATATGCTTGGCATATAATATAATGTGTCGATTTACTGTTGTAATCACAACCTAAATAGTAGCAATTTCCATCTTTAAAAAGTTTCTAGTTTCCCAAAGGGCATAAGGGAAGTTAGCCAACAAATATTTAGGAAGGACCTACTTGAATGAAAGAATCCAATTGTTATGTGGAATACAGAAAATATGGGCAACCGATTTTTTTTATTCAAATAATCCAAGTCTAGAGCAGAGATTACTAATGGTGATTGCTGGCTGAAAAAATCCTCTAGTTGTTTTTAATGGAATGCATGTTATTGTTTCAAATTTGCATTAGTAGCTAACATTTAAAACTAGGAGCCTCCCCCCCCCCCCCAACCCCCCCACCCCCTTAAAGATCTAGATATCTGGCTTCCTGTAAAAATCAGAAGATCTGGTGACTGGGCCTCCCTGCACACAAGGCAGGAATCGCTGGGCCAGTGTAGCAGCTGCTCCTTTGGGTGGGCAAGCACCCTCCCACCTCTCACTCCTGCCTCCTCCTTTTGTATATTCAGCTCTAATGCCCAGTGTTAGTAGCCATGTATTGTCCTTCTTGTGCAATTGCTTCCCTGGTAGTAGAGTGATATTTCTCTACATATGCCTGTATCCAAACTGTGAAGAGTAAAAAAGAAGCATTTGGGGGGCCTGCAGAATTTCTCCTTGTAACATTATCCCCCCTGCCCTGGCCATGCTGCTCTAGATGAAGACTGTGTCAGTCCCAGTGCTCAGCAAGCGAGGTACAGAAGCAAACACAGTATCAGGCTCGAGCAATGCAGATAGGAACTCGGCCAAAGAAAGACCCCAGGGCTCCCCTGGAAGCAGATTAGGGACAAGAGACAAGAAATGATCACTACAAGGCGCTGGGCAAAGGAATCCTTAAGTATCTACATATTCTCTAGATGCCAAATCTTGGGCAAAACCAGTGGAAGATTTCTTACATTTTAGTAAATGTACTTTATTTCTCAAAGTGGATGGTATTTTACTGAATCACTTTTATTTCTGTGTGCAGTGGTTAATGTAATATTTTATTTTTTAAACTTTGTTCCTGAATGACATGGGTTATAGCTTACCTTGGAGGTGCAAGAAGCAAAAGAAGGGAAGGGATGTCTCAGGTATTGTTTTAGAGATGGGATCAAATCCTGTCTCCTCTCTACTCTCCTGTCCAATATCTTAGCCACTTTTCCTCCCAAAGGTGCTTTTAGATTGCTGTATGACACCCTCCACGGAAGACAAGTCCTGCCGAGACTACCATGTAAGCTTATTTTACCATAACAATTTGAAGTTTATTTTATTATAATTCTTTAAAGTATATTAAAAATATTAGTAGAGTTCCCCAATCTCAAAAGGTGGTAAATATTATCTTCATTTGTCAGATTACTCTATTTCCTACTTATGAGATAATTTACCTCTTAGATCCTCAGTTTCCACCTAATATTTTAATTGTTTTTAATAGCATTATTTAGAGTTGCTTCTAGTCTTCTATTTTCTTGTATAGTATTGCCTGAAGAATTAAATTGGGTGTAAGTGACTATGACTATGAGTTAAAAATCAATGATTATGAGTTAAAAATCAATCAAATAACAGCTTCCTAGGATGTTTTTTTTTTAAAGTAATATGCAATAAGTTAATTTACTTTTGTTCAGATGAGATGACTCAACTTTTATTTGAATCATGTAATTTTCAACAGAATTGTAAGCTTGTGTTTGTGATTTGTCAAAAACAGTTGTGGGTCTATACTAGACTAAAACTTTTAAAAATTATATCTCCTATAGATCGAGTATAATTTCAGATATCTTCAATGTCCATTAGAATTCACGAAAAAAAATGCACAGGATATTACATATGAGCCTCTCACAACCATCAATGTAAGTCTAGTGTTTTCATTATCCAGGTAATTTCTACATGGGCTCTGCAGTGTTTTTGTATTATAGTTCAGGAAGGGACCTGGAGAGAATTCCAGATTTATAGTTTTATGTCTGTCTGTCATGTGGCCCCAACCTTTATTTTTAGTAAAAAAAAAAAAGCAATAATTTTCCACAATTGCTATAATTTGGTCTCCTTAAAGTTCCACACTCTTGATCACTTCTGTCCTCATGGTCATGTTAAACTTGTCCCAACCCAGAATCCAATACACCAGGGACAACATGGGCTGTCCACCTAAATACAGACACACATATTTAAGAGTTTGCTCCATTGTAAATCAGAGGAAAATGTGAGGCTTGGCATTTCACAGTCATAGCTTCCAAGTTCAGCTGACCACTGGCCGCACGGTAAACTCTGACTTTCAGAAGCTCTTAGATCCTTCTGGAAGAGTAAATGCAATCAGAGAGCAAGCCCTACATGCTCAATATGGACCCAAATTTCCCGAGAGACTTGTTCTAAACCAGTTCTTAGTCCAAGGAGTTCTTGCACATTTCTAGCAGATGAGGCAATAAAAGCCATGAGGCTGATCTACTTCTGTCTAAACCAGGGTTTCAGACTCAGGTAACTGCACAGGAAGCAGGTGACAGGTATGTGATGAGCTCCTGGTGTGAAAGGACATTGCTACTCACTGTTGTCTCAGTGGGTGAAGGAGGCTCTGGGGCTTTCTCGTCCATCGTCTTGCTAACATCACTTCCTCTATGAATTTATTGAATAATTAAAAATTAATTTTGAGGTAGATATTAGTAGCTCAATAACTCATGACAACTTATAAAATACAGGCTAATTTAACCACTGTTATGTGTACTTTACTATTTAAAATGCTTCCAGAAAGATAAGCCTGGGTTTCTTAAAGGAAAGACTAAGGGTGTAGCTTTTGCTTATTTATCTTAAATGTCCTTTCCAGTTGTAACTTGTATAAGATTGAAAAGCTGATTTCTTTAACTAGTGAGAAAGTGAAACAGACAAACTGAACCAAATACTTGCACCTGTATAAAATGGTTCTCTCTAGCTTGTGTGTCTGTGTGTGTGTGTGTATGTGTGTGTATGTGTGTGTGTGTTTTAAATATATTCTTGGTAAAACTTTGGTTTCTCAAATTTTCTAAAACAAACAGTTGTTACTTTTGTAATATCAGATAAATTTATAAAACCAGCAAACAAGAAGCTTAATTTATACTTGATTGCTTCAAATGGTTGTATTTTTATGGATCTTTTTTTATTTCTCAGACAATGGTACACCATAACCGCATAGAGCTTCTCAACCATCCTGTGTGCAAAGAATATTTACTTATGAAATGGTGGGTATTAGGTAGTATTTCTTTTTAATAATATCTCCATTAATTTTATTAAAAGTCTTCTAAATAATTATGTTTAAATGGTATTTTCATGTTTGAAAAAGAAATGTGTTGAAGGCATATTTTTGTATTAAAATGATGATGATGTTTATTTTTTACATTAAATGACATATTTTGGGGTGGGGGGAAGTCACTATATAAGACAATGAGAGGCATTCCTGGGCCCTGCAGTTTAGTGGACATGAATGAAGTGAGAGGTGTGTTCCTGGGAAGAGCCAACATGGAATCAGTAGATATGAGCTAATGTCCCGGCTCTTCCATTAATTGCTGAGAGATTTTTAAGTAACTCGTGGCTTACTGGGAAGTTGTGATTCCTTTTTTAAAAATGAAAAGAATGAATTCGAAGGTCTTCTTGGTTCTAAAGTTCAATGGATTTACCAAATAGATTTCTGAGAGAGATCATAACTACTTTTTCCACGGTATCTTAAGGAAATATTTTTGTTGAAATTCCTCAATTATGGTTTACTTATTTTCTTTTGTAGGTTGGCTTATGGGTTTAGAGCCCATATTATGAACCTAGGATCTTATTGCCTTGGTCTCCTGCCTATGACCTTTCTTGTTGTCAATATAAAGCCAGGTATGGCTTTCAACTCAACTGGAATCATCAATGAAACTAGTGATCGTTTAGAAATATTAGACACCAAGGTATTTTTCCACTTATTTTCATATTTCAACCTTTTAAAAGAAAAGATTATTAAAAAGTGTGTTTTCCCTAATAATATTAGCCCCATTATAAGTTTGAAATACCAGGACTTTTATTATTATAAATAGCCTATAGGATTTATATATGCTAACAATTTCTCCTAAAGTCCTTTGTGAAGTGAGAGGGAATATAAATAAATGGGTCAGTAAAGAGTCCGTAAATTAATTTAAAGAAATTGACATGTATGAGATGCTAGCTTGAATGCTGAAATAGAAAACGTTAAAATTGGTTTCCAAGAAAGCAGATTTGTGGCTGCCAGGGATTGTAGGGAGAGGGGAGTGATGCTTAGTGGGTACAGGGTTTCCCTTTGGGGTGATGAAAAAGTTATGGAACTAGATGGTGATGATGGTGTGTAACACTGTGAATGTACTGAATGCCACAGAACTGTACATTTTAAAATGTAAATGTACAGATAAAATGTAAAACTCTCAAAATGATAAATTTTATATTATGCACATTTTACCAGAGTAAAATAATTTTTTGCGTAGGTTCATATTCCTTTGGAATTCCATTGGCAATTTCTGAACCTGTCTTAGGACATTATAAAATGAATATGTGTCTCCTTTATATTGGCATCACAGTAATTTTCTGTTTAAAGCAAATATGGACAGTACATAGAAATGAAGCAAAAGAATAACAAAATAAATATGTAATAGTGGAAATTATTAAGAAATTTGTGTTGTTTTAATGTATACCCTTGTAAGTGCTTACATTATTTTTTTGTTTCAGGATTCATATTCTATAAAAGTTTGTATGATTTTAGTTTTTTTATCAAGCTTATTTGGATATTGCAAAGAACTGGTCCAGATTTTCCAACAGGTAAACAATACATTTTGTATCTCTAAAATTGGAAATATTTTAATATGCAGAATGCAAATTAATTTAGTAAATATTTTAATATGCAGAATAAATATTTTAATGTCAGTATAAAATCACATACCTGGAAAAATGTATAGATGGGAAATACCAAGCATAAACTTCTCCAGATGTAGAAATCACAGGATGTTAGATACACTTTCTGCCCTGGTCGGTGCCTGTTGACACACCTGAAGCCGAGTTGGTCCAGAATGACAAGTCCATGTGGGTCTGTCTGGCTACACATGACTTTTTCTGTGTTTTCTCTGATAGCGACTTAATATTTTGCTGACATAAAAGTTAGATTTTGAATTTTCTAATTTTGAATGTAACTGTTTATAAAGAACTTACTTGGGCCAAGACTCCATTGCAAATGTGTTTTTTTTTTTTTTTTTTTATTCCTCTTCTAAAAGGAATACTTTATTTATTGCATAAAATGTTAAGTTATAACAAAATTGGGGAACTTTTTATCATACTTTTTACTTTCTACTTTACTTCTTAAAATGGATGAACCAAGTTCAGATCAGACACAAGGATTATGTAAATTACCTGTAGGTCCTTGCTTGGGTTGATAAATGGCATCAGTCTTTTATTATTCACTTTTGGAGTATACTTTTTGTGCATGTTACTGTCTATGTTTTATATCTTTTACACAATACCTCATTTTCTATGGAAATGTACCTCTCAACATAATATGAGCACATGGGTATTTGCATGATGATAATAGTGTTTTGCATTTGTTTTACATATGTATTGCCAAGTACTTTTATATGTATATAGTTTCAGTAAATTGTCACAATTCTGAGAGTTAGACTGTATTGTTCTATTGTATGTTAAATGATTTAGGGCATATTATGTAATATCTCTTGTCATTTTCAAACATGAGAACTACAGATTTGGTCTCTACATTTTCTTATTGATAATGGCCTATTCTACATGACACCTTTAAGAATAGAAAATACACCAAATCAGTATGGTAATTTAGTCTTAGCACAGGTCTCAAACCTCCTTAGAAGCAGAATGAGTTGCTTTGTATCCTGGGAATTCCACACGCATGTCTATATACAGGCAGAAAGGAATTACGAAGCCAACCTGCAGTCCCTCCATCCCCAGATTTTTCCTTAAGATGACGTGGACTCTATGGGGAAAGCCCAGAAACTTGTAGAGGCATCAGACTGCCTAGGTGTCAGGTCAATAGAAGAGGCTGGGCTACCTCCAACAATGATGCGAACCAAGAGCGCAGTTCAGTCCAGAATGGCAGGAGCTGGCTCCTTGGTCCTAAATCCCCAGCTTCTACAACGAAAAACTCTTGTGACTCATTACAAATATATATTCATCCATAAGATGTCAGGTCTTGATCTCTACATGGGGCAATTCTTCATTTTTTTAACCCCAGAAAAGGAATTACTTATTGGATCAGAGCAATGGAACTGAATGGGTTATCTACACAACGAGCATCATTTTCGTGTCACCCTTGTTCATCAGTATACCAGCTCACGTGCAGTGGCAATGCGGAGCAATTGCCATTTACTTCTATTGGATGAACTTCTTAATGTATCTTCAGAGGTAAAACTGGCTTCAATGATCTCTATATCCTTTAAACATCCTTTAGGCATGTTTAATATAAAAAAGAGCTATTATAAGTCCCATATATATATAACTGGCTTCTTCCTTTTCCAATGTTGTAAACTGTGAGGATATCTTTTATATTACTAAGGAAAAGGGGAGGGAGATTTGGAGTTCAGAGTGTAGACCAGGTTTCTCTCAACCTTGGCACTACTGAAATTTGTGACCAGATAATTTTTATTGTGGAGCTCTGTCCTGTGCACTGTAGGATGTTTAGTAGCATCCCTGGCCGCTCCGCTAGATACCAGTAGTAACCGTCCCCCACCCGTGTGACAATAAAAAATTTCTCTAGATAATTGCCAGTTATTCTCTGGGTGGAAAAATCCCCTCGAATCAAGACCCAACAGTCTAGTCAAATCTAGATTAAATGTTGGAGTAAATGGGTATAAAAGTATTGGCTATTCTTGTTTTGCCTGGTATTATTTGATAATTACTTACTTTATTTTTTTTTTTTATTTTTTTTTATTTTTTTCGCTTAAAGTATTACAAAGGGTATTACATAAGTGTCCTTTCCCCCCCCCCCCGCCCTTGACAAACCCCTACCTTCCCTTACCCCCCAGTGTCTTATGTCCATTAGTTATGCTTATATGCATGCATACAAGTCCTTCGGTTGATCTCTTACTCCCCTCCCTCCTGCCCCCCAACTCTCTCTGGCCTTCCCACTGCAGTTTGACAATCAGTTTGAGGCAGCTCTGCCTCTGTATCTATTATTGTTCAAAAGTTTGTAATGGTCTTTATTATCCATGAATGAGTGAGATCATGTGGTATTTTTCCTTCATTGACTGGCTTGTTTCACTTAGCATTATGCTCTCCAGTTCCATCCATGATGTTGCAAATGGTAGGAGTTCCTTCTTTTTAACAGCAGCATAGTATTCCATCGTGTAGATGTACCACAGCTTTCTAATCCATTCATCTACTGATGGGCACTTAGGCTGTTTCCAGATCTTAGCTATGGTGAATTGTGCTGCTATGAACATCTGGTTACATATATCCTTTCTGATTGGTGTTTCTGGTTTCTTGGGATATATTCCTAGTAGTGGGATCACAGGGTCAAATGGGAGTTCCATTTCCAATTTTTTGAGGAACCTCCATACTGCCTTCCATAGTGGCTGCACCAGTCTGCATTCCCACCAGCAGTGCACAAGTGTTCCTTTTTCTCCACATCCTCTCCAGCACTTGTCGTTTGTTGATTTGTTGATGATGGCCATTCTGACAGGTGTGTGATGGTACCTCATTGTTGTTTTGATTTGCATCTCTCGGATGATTAGTGACTTTGAGCATGTTTTCATATGCCTCTTGGCTTTCTGAATGTCCTCTTTTGAAAGGTGTCTATTTAGATCCTTTGCCCATTTTTTGATTGGATTGTTTATCTTCTTTTTGTTAAGTTGTATGAGTTCCCTATAAATTTTGGAGATTAAGCCCTTATCAGATATGACGTTGGCAAATATGTTTTCCCAAGAGGTGGGTTTTCTTGTTGTTTTGTTGATGGTTTCTTTTGCTGTGCAGAAGCTTTTTATTTTGATGTAGTCCCATTTGTTCAGTTTCTCTTTAGTTTCAACTGCCCTAGGAGCTGTATCAGTGAAGAAATTGTTTTGGCATAAGTCTGAGATTTTGTTGCCTTTGTATTCTTCTAGACTTTTTATGGTTTCCTGTCGTACATTTAAGTCCTTTATCCATTTTGAGTTTATTCTTGTGTATGGTGTAAGTTGGTGGTCTAGTTTCATTTTCTTGCATATATCTATCCAATTTTCCCAACACCATTTATTGAAGAGACTATCTTGGCTCCATTGTATGTTCATGCCTCCTTTGTCAAAAATTAATTGAGCATATTGGTTCGGGCTAATTTCTGGACTCTCTATTCTATTCCACTGGTCTATATGTCTGTTCTTGTGCCAGTACCAGGCAGTTTTGAGAACAGTGGCTTTGTAATACAGTTTGATATCTGGCATTGAGATCCCACCTACTTTGTTCTTTCTCAGGATCGCTGCAGCTATTCGGGGTCTTTTTTTATTCCAGATGAATTTTTGGAGAGTTCGTTCTAGATCTTTGAAGAAGGCCATTGGTATTTTAATGGGAAGTGCGTTGAATGTATAGATTGCTTTGGGTAGTATGGACATTTTAATGATGTTGATTCTACCAATCCAAGAACATGGTATGTTCTTCCATCTGTTTATGTCTTCCTCTATCTCTTTTTTCAACGTCCTGTAGTTTTCTGAGTAGAGGTCTTTAACCTCTTTAGTTAAGTTTATTCCTAGGTATCTTAATTTTTTTGGTGCGATGGTAAATGGGATTGTTTTTCTAATCTCTCTTTCTGAAAGTTCACTATTGGTGTATAGAAATGCCTCAGATTTCTTGGGGTTAATTTTGTATCCTGCTACATTGCCAAATTCATGTATTAAGTCTAGTAGCTTTTTGATGGAGTCTCTAGGGTTTTGTATGTATAATATCATGTCATCTGCAAATAAGGACAGTTTTACTTCCTCTTTTCCAATTTGGATGCCTTTTATTTCTTCTTCTTGCCTAATTGCAATGGCTAATACTTCCAGTACTATGTTGAACAGGAGTGGTGAGAGTGGGCATCCCTGTCTTGTTCCTGTTCTTAGGGGAAATGGTGTTAGTTTTTGTCCATTGAGTATGATGTTGGCTGTGGGCTTGTCATATATGGCTTTTATTATGTTGAGGTATGATCCTTCTATTCCCACCTTTCTGAGAGTTTTTATCAAAAATGGGTGTTGGATTTTGTCGAATGCTTTTTCTGCATCAATTGATATGACCATGTGGTTTTTTTCTTTCAATTTGTTTATGTGATGTATCACATTTATTGATTTACGGATGTTGTACCATCCTTGCATCTCTGGGATAAATCCTACTTGGTCATGGTGTATGATCCTTCTGATGTACTGCTGGATCCGATTTGCTAAGATTTTGTTGAGGATTTTGGCATCTATGTTCATGAGGGATATTGGCCTGTAATTCTCTTTCATTGTGATGTCTTTACCTGGTTTTGGTATTAGGGTGATGCTGGCTTCATAGAATGAGCTTGGAAGTGTTCCTTCCTCTTGAATTTTTTGTAGTAGTCTGAGGAGGGTAGGTTTTAGTTCTTCCTTGAATGTTTGGTAGAACTCCCCTGTGAAGCCGTCTGGCCCTGGGCTTTTGTTTGCTGGAAGCTTTCTGATGACTGCTTCAATTTCTTCCATAGTTATTGGCCTATTGAGGTTTTTAGATTCTTCCTGATTGAGTTTTGGAATGTTGTATTTTTCTAGGAATTTGTCCATTTCCTCCAGGTTGTCTAATTTGTTGGAGTAGAGTTGCCCGTAGTATTGTTTAACAATCATTTGTATTTCTGTGGGGTCTGTTGTTATTTCGCCTCTATCATTTCTGATTTGGTTTATTTGGGACCTTTCTCTTTGCTTCTTGGTGAGCCTGGCGAGGGGTTTGTCAATCTTGTTTATCCTTTCAAAGAACCAGCTCTTGGTTTCATTGATTTTCTGTATTGTTTTTTTGGTCTCTATGTCATTGATTTCTGCTCTAATCTTTATTATCTCCTTCCTTCTGCTCACTCTGGGGTTTTCTTGTTGCTCTCTTTCTAATTCTTTGAGTTGTAGAGTTAGATGATTGACTACCATTTTTTCTTGTTTTTTGAGATAGGCCTGTAGAGCTATAAACTTTCCTCTCAGGACTGCTTTCATTGTGTCCCAGAGGTTTTGGATTGTTGTGTTTTCATTGTCATTAGTGTCCAGGATGTTTTTAATTTCTTCTTTGATGTCATCGGTAACCCAATCAATATTTAATAACATGCTATTCAGCTTCCAAGTGTTTGAGTATTTTGGGTTGTTTTTTTTGTAGTTTATTTCTAACATTATGCCATCGTGGTCTGAGAAGATGCTTTTTATGATCTCAATCTTCTTGAATTTGTGGAGACTTTGCTTGTGACCCAATATGTGGTCTATTTTTGAATATGTCCCATGAGCACCTGAGAGGAATGTATATTCCGCAGCTGTGGGGTGTAGAGTTCTGAAGATGTCAATTAAGTCCATCTGATCTAGTGAGTCATTTAGGATTGCTGTTTCTTTGCTGATTGTTTGTCTAGCGGATTTATCCAGTGATGTCAGTGGTGTATTAAGGTCCCCTACTATGATTGTGTTATTGTCGATATCTCCCCTGATATCTTCCAGAAGTTTTCTTATGTATGTGGGTGCTCCTGCATTGGGTGCATATATGTTTACCAGGGTTATATCTTCTTGTTGTATTGATCCCTTTAGTATTATGAAGTGGCCTTCCTTATCTCTGGTTATGGCCTTCACTTTGAGATGTATTTTGTCAGATATAAGTATTGCTACCCCAGCTTTCTTTTCCTTTCCATTTGCGTGAAAGATATTTTTCCATCCCTTCACTTTCAGTCTGTGTGAGTCCTTTCCAATGAGGTGGGTCTCTTGTAGACAGCAGATGTATGGGTCATGTTTTTTTATCCATTCAGCCACTCGATGTCTTTTATTTGGAGCATTTAGTCCATTTACATTTAAAGTTATTATTGAAAGGTACTTGTTTGTAGCCATTTCTTTTTTTGTGTGTGTGTGTGGCTGATTTCTTTCTGAGCTTGATATTTCTTCTTTTACACCAGTCCCTTTAGCATTTCTTGCATGGCTGGCTTGGTGGTGATAAACTCCCTTAGCCCTTTTTTGTCTGTGAAGCTTCTTATTTCCCCTTCAATTTTGAATGATAGCCTTGCTGGATAGAGTATTCTTGGATTCAGTCCTTTGCTTTGCATCACTTTGTAGATTTCCGTCCATTCTTTTCTGGCCTGATGTGTTTCTGTTGAGAAATCATTTGATAATCGAATGGGAGATCCCTTGTATGTTACTTTCCGCCTCTCTCTTGCAGCCTGTAAGATTCTCTCTTTATCCTGAACATTTGCCATGGTAATTATGATGTGTCTTGGTGTGGGTCTTTTCGGGTTCACCTTGTTTGGGACTCTCTGGGCTTGTGTGACTTTTTTCTTCCCCATCTCAGGGAAGTTTTCTGATATTATTTCTTCGAATAGGTTTTCTAATCCATGTTCATCTTTCTGTTGTTCTGGCACCCCTATTATTCGTATGTTGCTTCGTTTCATGTTGTCCCAAAGTTCCCTTAGGCTCTCCTCCTGTCTTTTAATTTTTTTCTCCATTTGCAGTACAGTTTGAGTGTGTTTTGCTTCCTTGTCTTCTAATTCACTGATTCGGTCCTCCGCTTCTCCCAGTCTACTGTTGATACTTTCAATGGTGTTTTTTATTGCAGCTATGTCGCTCTTCATTTCTTCTTGGGACTTACTTAAGTTGTTGATTTTTTCATCTGTTTCTTCTAGCTTCTTGCATACGTAGTTGAGTTTTTCATCTGTTTCTTCTTGCTTCTTGAACATCCGGTGCATGTACTCTAGGAACCTTATTCTGAATTCTTTTTCCGTCATGTTGCATATCTCTGTCTCACTTAGCTGCTTTTCTGGCGAGTCCTCCTTTTCTTTCCTTTGGGGGTTTCTTTGTCTACCCATGTTTGATCTCACTGACATTACTTGTTGTTGAATCGTTCAGTGGCTGGACCCTGGGTGGCAGTGGCTGCTCCCTGGGTGGCAGTGGCTCCTCGGTCTGTGGTTGCTCCTTGGGCGGTTGTGGTAGCAGCGGCTCCTCTGTTGATAGCAGAGCCTCTGATGGGTGCTGTTCACAGTTGTGGTGGCTCTTCTGGCTGGTGGAGGGTGGCTTCAGACGCAGCAACTGTTCCCCAGGCAGAGCGTGTGGTGATCAGGAGGCCGCTGTTGCTTGAATCTTTCCGTGGAGGGGTGCAGGTCTCCCCTTGGCTCTTGCAGTCGCGCTGTTTGCGAATCGTTGCCTCCGGGTCAGTAGCCGATCTCTGGATGCCGGTGAACGCTGCCTGAGATGGCGCGGTCTCGCCGCTGCGCTGGCGCCCAGAGGGAGGTTTCAGCCTCAATCTCTAACCATCCGCATTTTTTAGGAGTTTTCTGTCTTTCCTGGCTGCAGACTCTCTCTCAGCTGAACCTCCCCAGCTTGATCGGGCCGATTGTTACCCGTTTCAGCTGCTCGCCCCTATCTGGTCCGGGACAAAGCACCAACACGTCTGTCTAAGCCTCCGCCATTTTCTCTCTCGATAATTACTTACTTTAGATTAAAACAATTAAAAGGAAGTGTTAGGTATGGTGAGTAATAGTGATAGGAGGGAAAAATGTCAACCCCAAAACTCTAATTCTAGAGAGGAAAGAAGGACCAGGCTCCCCTGCCTCCCACACTTGCTGCTGGTGAGTTAAATATGTTATTTCAGCCCTGGCCGGTGGCTCAGTTCTTTGTAGCATCGTCCTGTACACCAAAAGGTTGCTGGTTTGATTCCCAGACAGGGCACATGCCTAGGTTTCTGGTTCGATCCCATATATGTTTCTCTCTCATATCAATGTTTATCTCTCTTTCTCTCTGTCTCTGTCTCTCTCTCTCTCTCTCTCTCTCTCTCTAAACATATCCTCAGGTGAGGATTTTTAAAAATGTTATTTCACACAATCTTTACAATAACAAGAGGTAAATGTTATTACTCACAGTCTATAAAAGAAGCTGAGGCACTGAGTTAGTAACTAGCCCAAGATCTCAGCTGGTAAGTCAGATGTCGGCATTTTACCAAAGTCTGTCCAACCCTGGGACAGCGCTTTCCCCACCATAGTTCTGCATTGCTGTCCTGAGCACAGTGCAGTGGGGCTGAGCCCCGACCCCCGAAAGGACAGGATCTGGTGGGAAGAGCGCTGACCTGGAAGGCAAGAGGCATCAAGATAGGTCCAGGCAGTGCCACTCTGTTGGCTTTGCCACTATTTAGTGACCTGAGCGAGGTCCTGGATGTCTCTGGGAACTGAGCTTCTAAGTCCTCTGATGTCCCTTTCAGCTTTAAAATCTTATGACTCCCCCTTTAACAGGGTGTCTTGTCAAAGGGAAAGTACAAGTTAGTGGTCAGAAGACACCCATCATCTACCCAGACATTTCACAATGTAAGTTGCTGGGGAGACACAGGAAAGTGTAGGGAGCTGTAAGGATGGGAGAGTGAAGCATGGGTATGTGCCTGCGACAGATGCCCCCAGGAGCATGAGCTCATATCATCCCTCCCCACCGAGGCACCACACAACTCATCTCTCTCATCCCCTCATCGTCTGGTAGCAGCATCTTGGATACTGGGAAGCTATGTCTCTCTCCTACTTTGGTCAAGTGGTAACACAATGAAAGATAAACATTAACAAGAAGAGAAAAGAAAAAGGAAAAAGGCAGATAGTGTGAGTGGACTGAAAATAAGACTTGATGCTTCATGAATTCTCATGTCTCATTTTGGAAAGTAACTGGCCTCAGTTACCTCATCTGTGGAAGCTAGTGCCTAGTGCATGATAAATATTGACCCTGAATGAAATACACTGGGCCAGAAAAGTGAATAAATGTATTTTTTTCCTGCAAGGTTTTTTTATTTTTATTTTTTTCTTTATTGATAAAGGTATTATATATGTCTGTGCAATTCCCCATTGCCCTTCCCCCCAGCACATGCCCTCACCCCCTTGTGTCTCTGTCCATTGGTTATGCTTATATGCATGCATATAAGTCCTTTGGTTGACCTCTACCCCTCCCCCAACCCTCCCCTGCCTTCCCTCTGAGGTTTGACAGTCTGTTCGATGCTTCTCAGTCTCTGGATCTATTTTTGTTCATCAGTTTATGTTGTTCATTATATTCCACAAATGAGTGAGATAATGCAATATTTATCTTTCTCTGACTGGCTTATTTTGCTTAGCATAATGCTCTCCAGGTCCATCCAGGCTGTTGCGTATGGTAGGAGTTCCTTCTTTTTTACAGCAGCATAGTATTCCATTGTGTAGATGTATCACAGTTTTTTAATCCACTCATCTGCTGATAGGCATTTAGCCTGTTTCCAAATCTTAGCTATTGTAAATTGTGATACTATGAACATAGGGGTGCATATATCCTGATTTCTTGGGATATATTCCTAGAAGTGGAATTATTGGGTCAAATTCGAGTTCCATTTGAAAAAAAAAGTGAATAAATATTTAATTTTTCAAATCTTCCTAGATTTGAGAACTGTGGGATTTTCATCGTTATGTTAGAGGTAATTATGAAGACTTTGTTGAGGTCCACAGTCGTGTTTATCTTCCTTCTTTTGGCCTTTGGACTCAGCTTTTACGTCCTCCTGAGTATACAGGTGAGGAGTTGTGCCTGTGGTTCATTTTTTTTGCTATAAATATTGGGAATATATATTTATACTGAAGTCTCAATGGTGTATAACATCAATAATAACAAAACAATATTTGGATACTTTCATTTTATCTGATATATTGGCATTCAAATGATTTTCACTGCAGGAAAAATATAGCCTTATTACATGACTTTTTTCCATTGTCAAAACGCTTATGTGTAATGCACGATGATTTGTGTGCAGAAAAAGATTATTTTGATGACTTTACCACCAGTTTATTGGTAGTTTTTATCCCTGTATTTTAGTAGCTGTAGTCCTATGACTTTAAAAATATTTTAAATATGATTTTTATCATTTTACTCTCCAGGAACCATTTTTCATTATATGCATTTTGCATTTCATGGTTCCCTTCCCGTCTCTCCTCAGGATGCTTTCAGCACTCCATTGCTTTCCATAATCCAGACCTTCAGCATGATGCTAGGAGACATTAATTATCGCGATGCCTTCCTAGAGCCGTTTCTGAGAAATGAACTGGCATATCCACTTCTGTCCTTCATACAACTCATTACCTTCACAATGTTTGTCCCAATCGTCCTCATGAATTTACTTGTAAGTAATTTATCCTTGTATTTCCTGCTTGCTGATCATTTGAGGCAGTTCACAATCATTACTCGGAGCCTCCCCCCTCTCCCCCAAGGAGGGAAAAGGGACACCTATGAAATCCATTCTTTCACTGAGGCCTGAGTGTGCCGGGCACAACGTGGGGCCCAGGGGATACAAAGATGCATTCACTTGGCAAATGCTTATCAAGAATCTCCTAAGTAACCCAGACACTGACCCAGGTGCCGGGACACAGACAGATCAATACCCAGCCCCTACATGATTATAAAGTAGTCATGAAGTTAAGCAGTAAACAGATAAGTATGCAGCATGATGTCGTGGGGGTGGTAAATGCTATGAAGAACTACAAGGCAGAATAAGGATATAAAGATGAATGGTGTGTGCTGCGTTAGGGTTGCTGGGAGCAGGGGAAGGCAAAGGTTAGGCAGATACCTTCATGGAGTGAAGGAGGAAGAACTCATCTCTTGAATCTCTCATGGACCAGAGATTTAAGTGGGAAGCGAGGGTGGGAGGTATTTGTGACATTCAGGTGCCCCCTCTAAAAAGTCAGAGGCTGGCTACCCCCAGCAGATATGGACATGTCCTTGCCCTTCCACAGAGAACCTGTCCAGCCCTGAGCATCCTGGCTGATGCAGGCAGGCACGCATCCCAGGTCCATGGAGAGTCCTAGCCGGCATTACAGGGCACGTTTTTTCCTTATTCATTTACTCGAATGTGCACATAGTCCACACACTTTTTTGGAGCCTGACTATGCACCAGGGACCGTGCTGGGCAGTGTTTCCAGAAGGAAAAAATAATAATACAGACTATGTAATGTTTTGATTCACTGACTTGATACAACTCCAGTTTTATTTTGGTGACATAGAAAAGTAAAAGATGGCAACTAAGAATAATAAAGAATGACATGAAGCCCACACTTGTCTCTGAGACTCACTTCCGTTTGGAAGACCATTCTCCAGAGGAGAACCTGGGTTAGCAGCAGTACAGGTCGGTGCCACTAGCAGATCTGTCCGGCCAACAGCCAGTGAGCTTCACTACCTGCTTGTCCCAGAGCAAAATCAGACCCACCAGGGCCAAGACTGACACTGTTCTCCTTCCTCAGACTGACTCGATATTCTCCACCCACCCGGCCCCCTTTTCCTCATTTCTGCCAATAAACATTTGCTTCTCCACCTACTTTCTCTTAGCTCTTGCCCTTGTGGTGCCTCATCCCCACTGCTGCAGGAGACTGAAGAGTTCCTCCATCTCATCTCATTTCTCTGTCTAATCCTTCCCACAAATTATCACCACAGTGATGCCCTGATCATGAAAAATTGGGCCCGACAGTGTCTCTTTCAAAGGTTTTTCTATGACTCTTCTAAAGCTTCAGTCCATGAGCACTGCACACAGGGTCCTCATGATCCGGATCTGACCCAGATTTCACCCAACTCCCCACTGTCCGCAGCTTTTACCCAGACACACACCAGCACACGCGGTCACTGGGTGTGCCAGGCTTTCCTCCTGCCTCCTGGGCTCTGCTCTCCGTTTCCTGGGACCCCTCACCTTGGTTAACTCTTTCTAAGCTTTCAACATTCAGGTCAGGCATCATCTCTGCTGGGCAGACTTTCTTAGCCAACTACCCCACCCCAATCACCGGAGTCTGTTATCATAGTTTTGAGGACACAAATCAGAGAAAGGCAATAATAAAACCTACTTCCTAAGTTATTGTGAGGATGAAATGAGCTAATATGAAGAATTTAAAACATATATGCATTCAAATCTTAGCTACTATTAAATATTAATAGTATTTGATTAACATTTAATATTAATATATTGCTTATTTTAATCAGTAAGTGATGAGGCTTACAAGCTTATAACTTGTATTAATAAATTATGGGACGCACAGCTCAGCAGACTCAGATGTCTTCAGAGCCAGGCAAGCACCTCTGATGTAAGATCTAAACCAGAGAGACTGCCCATCCCAGGACTTGCAAATTAATAACAGAAAACATTATCCTGCCAGATAAAAGCTACTTGCTGACTATATTTGTACACCCTGGAATAGACTTTCACTGCTCATTCATTCAGCAGGTTTTTTGTGTGCCTACTATGTGTCCTGCACTATTCTAAGCACTGGGCATATGGTGGCAACCTGGAGGGACCGACAGAGCCCTTCTCTGCTGGAGTTTACTTGACTGTGAGCCTCTCGGGCCTCAGAAAGCAGGGGGCCGGGTCAGCAGACACAAGCCCTGAGTGTCTTCCAGTGGAAGAGTGAGTTAATTTGGACTCAGTAGAACTGAGCTGACAGCTTCCCCTCACCTAATTCTGCCCAGCCATGGATTTCTAGGAGGATTTGTATTACCAGAGCCTCACCCACCCCTAAAGTGTACCTTTTCCTGCCAAACATACATAATATATAAATCTCTTCATTCCCTCATTTTGATGTTTTAACTTTTCCATGTTGTCCACCTTAGATGCTAAACTCCTGCAGTTTCCAGGCATGGTGCATGGCTATTGCCAACGGCATTTGATATCACATCACTCCCATCCTCCCCCAAAAGAACATATTTTTACTTGAAATTAAAATGAATTTCAGATTTATTTTTATGTCTTAACTTTTCATGATAACACTTGCCATTACTGGACCCACCGCCATGGCCACTGCTGTTAGGAGTTATACAGGCTTCACAGGCTCTCCATGGGGTGTGGGAGCAAAGCGTTCAAGGGCCCTGCTGCTGAACTCCATGCCACACTGACAGCATCCAGGGAGACCGTAAGTGCATTTTGACGTGAGCCGTTACACTGGTCGTGATGCAATGCCGTGTTGTGCTTCAGATCGGTTTGGCAGTTGGGGACATTGCCGAGGTCCAGAAGCACGCACTGCTGAAGAGGATTGCCATGCAGGTGAGTGTCGTGTTTGTTTCGAATCAGCACCACCTGTTTACATGCAGGCTGAGTCCTGAGAACACTCTGCTGACCCTGGGCATGTTCTCACTACCGTGCCTGCAATGCATGCTCTCTGGTGCACCTGTGGTTGTCAGAGAATCAAAAATGAAAAAAAAAAAAATCCTACAACAATGTCAGCAGAGGAATTGAGAAACTGCCTAAGCCTCTTCGAGGTCAACATGGGGCCAACCAGGCAGCTAGCCGCTGTGGCGCTGGTGGATGTGGTGAAAGGCAGGGGCAGGTGATCGGCTGCCAGGGGCCCAGGAAACGGGCCGCCCAGCCGTCAGTGACACAGCAATCAGTGTTCAGTTGCTGTGCTAACGCTTTCGTCTATGCAGTGTGAGAATTCCAGCTACTAATGAATGATCCCTATCAATAAATCCAATATGCGCTTTAGGTGGAACTCCATACCAACTTAGAGAAGAAGCTGCCGCTCTGGTTCCTACGCAAAGTGGATCAGAAATCCATTGTCGTCTATCCCAACAGAGCCAGATACAGCCGAGGGTTACTAGTAAGTACATGGAACAAACATGGCATAGACAGTGCGACACTGCTTCATTGTGTGTTCCTAAAGGTTGCCTTTTCATTTTTATTTATTTAGTTACTTATTTTAATATATTTTTTATTTATTTCAGAGAGGGAGGGAGAGAGAGAAATGTCAATGATGAGAGAGAATCATCCATCGGCTGCCTCCTGCACACCCTCTTCTGGAGATCGAGCCCACAATCTTGGCATGTGCCCTGGCTGGGAATCAAACCGTGACCTCCTGGTTCATAGTTCTACACTCAACCACTGAACCCTATTAGCCAGGCCCAAAGGGTGCCTTTCTACACACCCTGAGTCACTCTGCTTGTGGGAAACAAATAAGCTTGTTTTAAAAAAAACAGTGCAGGATGAGAAAGTGATGGGCAGTGCAGTGGCCTCTCTCCATGTGGCTCAGCTAAAGCTTCAGTGTTAAACATGTGCCACATCCCTGTGAGAACACTTGGTGGATGTACTATTTAAGTATCCTTTTTACATTGCAGGTGTGCTGTTTTTCCTATCACATATCACTTACTTATATGTGGAGATGTATGTATGTGTGTGTCTGTGTGCCTATATAGAACACATGTGTACATATTCACAGATACACACCCATGGAGAATACATATAGAAAATACACAGAGATTAAGCCAGGCCATCTATACTAATAAAAGGGTAATATGCTAATTGACCAAACGACCTTTCAATCATCATTTCAGACATCCTTCTGGACAAAGCCATGGTGGCAGAGGCTGAGGCAGAGGCAATTAGGGGCGATCAGGCAGGCAGGCAGAGGCGGTTAGGGGCAATCAGGCTGGCAGGCAGATGAGCAGTTAGGAGCCAGCAGTCCCAGATTGCAAGAGGGATCCCAGATTGGAGAGGGTGCCGGCAGGGGTGAGGGACCCTCCCCACCCCTGTGCCCGAATTTGGTGCACCAGGCCTCTAGCTGTATTATAATGGGAAAGGGACTATACTAAGAGTCAGAAGTACTGGATGCTAATCTTAACCATGCCTGGGCTCCCTCTCTATGAATATTCTTTCTGAGTTCTTTGTAGGTTAAGTTTCCATTGTGCAGTCATAACATGATAAAGGGAACCTAAGTGTCAGCCTATGCTGACTTGACATCTTCCCTGGTGTGTCTGAGGTCCCTGAAATTCAGCATGTTTAAAACAAACTCTTGCAAAACAAGCTCATGCCTTTCACTCTTCCCACGAATCACTCCCTCCCAACATCCCCTACAGAGAAAGGGTGGAAAAGCTCATCCTTCTCCAAAGTTGCTTATGGCAATTGATATCCACACCATTTGCCTGTGCAGATGGCAGCCTTGACATTGCCCCTCCCTCTTCCTATCCCCTCACTTCAGTCAATCACAGGTTTAGGCCATCAGACTTGCTAGGTGGTCTCCTCTTGCCTAGACTCCCAGAATTACCTCACTCCTGGTCATTTCACATCTGCCCTCGATCCTCTCTAGTTCACCAATCATTTAAAGTTCCTAAATTTTAAAAATATTAAAATAGCATTTCAGAAATGTCCCCATGTGAAATTCAGTTGTGTTGCATACGATGCTGAGCAGTTTGAGAGAAATAGCTTATATTCTGTGAAATACCACCACTTATTTTGTTGTTGCTAATCCTCACCTGAGGATACTTTCTCTATTGCTTTTCAGAGGGAGTGGGAGGGAGGGAGAGAGAAAGAGAGAGAGAGAAACACCAATTTGAGAGAGACACATAGATAGCCCTGTAGCCTCCTGCACATACCTTGGTAGCTCTGATGTAACCTGCAACCCAGGCTGTGCCCTCGACCTGGAATTGAACCCAAGACCCTTCAGTGCACACAGTGCTCCAATCACTGAGCAACACAGGTCAGGATGAAATACCGCCACTTATGATGGACATTTTTCATGAGAATTTCCTCATGAAAATGATTCACTTAAACCTTTTCCTAAACAATCCTCCACTCCAGTTTACCCCTCCTTTTGTATTATTTATATATCCTGTACCTTGCTGTGTTATATGTATAATTTTGTTACACAGCTCTTTGCATGTCTATTTCTCCCAACAGACTGTGAGCTCCTTGAGGGCATGGCTCTCGTTAGATACCTATGCTAGCACGCCCTGGTTCAGAAGTTGAGTTATGGCACATGTTCAAGAAATAGTTTCCGAATTGAGTTTAATGTGAGTAACTATTAATCTTTTATCCCACAGTGCATATTTCACCAAATTTTTTGCACCCAAGAAGTAAGACAAGAAATACCAAATGCAGATACAGCTTTAGAAGTAGAAATATTGAAGCAGAAATACCGGTATGTATTTCTTCTTTCATCCATATTTGAGAAACTCAAAAGTCTTAAATAATGATGCATAGTAAAGGGTTACACTGTATATTTGTGTTTATCTTCTGTATTAAGGCATGCTTTAACTCAATAATGCTGCCAGGGGATTGGGAATCGTGAGAGAGTTTCTAGAACCTCCAACAACTTATTTGCTGCTACTTATCCAACAGTATCCTGAGCTGCATGCATCCCTCATGAGCCATCTCCAGTCATACATCAAAGCTCTGAAAGATTGTGAGGATCCCAGGAGCAGATGCATAGTGTACAGTGGTTAAATGCGAGGGCTTTAGGGTTCATTTACCTGAGTTCAAAGCACTTAACCTTTCTGTGCAACAGTATTTTAATCTTTAAAATGGAAACCTAAATAAACCAGCTGTGAACCAATAGTAGAACTGTAGGAAAATCGCTTATACTTTGAAAATATGTGTTCCTGACCAAGATTCTGACTGTCCGGAGGCTGTAACCTGAGCACAGGTAACCCGATACCCGTTAGCACTTCTGGTCCCCAGGCCTTGTGCACGTGGAGGGCTGAAATAAACTCATGAAACCTGTATATCCCTTTAGGCTGAAGGACGTGACTTCTCTTCTGGAGAAACAGCATGAGCTTATTAAACTCATCATTCAGAAGATGGAAATCATCTCGGAGACAGAGGACGAAGATAACCATAGTTCTTTCCAAGACCGCTATAAGAGAGAGCAGCAGGAGCAAAGGAATAGCAAGTGGAATTCTGTGCTGAAAGCAGTAAGGGCCCGAACACAGGGCCCTTAGCAGGAGTCACCCTTAGCAGTGGGCTTCCTGCATGTGCATCTCCTGCATATTAACACACATGCACAATATATACTTGGGGTCTGATCTCCAGTGTGGAGAGAGTGAGGAAAAGGCAGAAAGCTGATTCTGTTTCCCTCCCTCTGAAGCTGAATCCTGTGTAGAAGTAAACTCTCTTTCTAATCACATTTTCTGCCAGTCACTCTGCATTGGGAATATCCTTGCTGATATATTCAAGTTGGACTTTACCTCACTATTTGAATGGGTGGAAAGTGATTTGCTAGCACATACATTTTTGATGATAAGAAGTAATAAATGTAACAGTTGAGCTAGAATGCAAATGTCAATACTAGAGTCTTGCTGGATAATTATGATAATTATATAATGTGTAATGCATTGGACAGTGCAGAGTCGCCTCAGCTGCTTCCGTTTGGCATACTCTTTTGTGTTGGAAGATCCTGTGGGTGGAACCCTGTGTGCTCTGTTCTGATCGTAATAAATGGCCCCACCCTTCTGCTTCCAGCACACCTGATGCCACTCTGAGTTGAGGCTCAAATCCACAGGCCTTGTGATATGCATGACTTTTACTACAGATAGCATGTGTTATTTCTGTATTTTCTGTTTCTTAGTGATCATAATAAATGTAAAACCTATATAGTCACCTCAGTGATTATTATGAGATGTTCATTGCATTTAGTTTTTTTGAGATTTGAAAAAATGCCTCCATCGCATACGCCCTTTACTCTTTTGATGTCCAGTGTCAGTCACATGCCTCTTCATTCATCTTTTCAAGGTGCTTCTCTCTCTCTTCTTTTTTTTTTTTTTACAACAACAGTTCTGGAGGCTAGGAGTCCTAGATGAGGGTGTCAACATGGTTGGGTGAGGGCCCTCATCAGGGTCACAGACTTGTTTTATTCTCAAATGGTGAAAAGAAGGAAGGATCTCTCTGGAACCTCTTGGATAAGAGCATTAATCTCACCCAGGAGGGCTCTGCCTTCCTGACCGAATTACCTCCCAAACACCTCACCTCTTAATATAATCACCTTCGGGGGTTAGAATCTTAACATGAATTTTGGGGGAACACAAATATCCGGGCTGCAGTAAATGACAAGTAAGATATAAATTATTTGAAAAAGGTATTTACCATTCTCTGTGATCATGACCCTTGTCTGCCACTTATAAGCCATGTGAAGAAATGATACAACTAAAACATTGCAATAGAAATAGAAGAAGAAAATAGAAATGCAAACATACTAAAGTAATTTTAAAAGGTTAAAAGGCATTTCTTTCTCTAGCTATGATAAATAATGGACTTTGGACTAACTTCCCTCCCCATCATACAACTACTGGACAAAATATATGAAACTGATTTTAGACAAAAGGCAGATAGAACTCTGATCCATGAATAAGGGGCTGGAAGTGGTGTAACTACATTCATCCCACTCAAGGTACTGCTCCTAATTTATTTTCCTCTTTGCACCAATTCTCATGTTTATTCCCCAGGAGACACCCACTTTGGTGAATCTCTTTGGCCATGTATGTATCCTTGTGTTATGTTGAACAGTGTTGTTTGGGGTGTGCTTTTATTTATAGAGGTGCTATCATGCTGGTTCTTGTTCTCTATCTTACCTCTTTACAATGGGCATCATGTCTACAAGATATGACTATGTCACCTTCTGTCCATCTAGTACAGGGCTTCCAACAACTGCTCACTATCATTGTGTGCACCCCACACAAGCTCCTGAACAAAGGAGTTCCTTCCCTTCTCTTGGCTTGCTCTCTCTCTTGCTCTCTGACTGCTTTTGCTGACTCTTGGCTTGTGTAGTGTTATGCCCAGATTTCAAGATTCCCAAGAAGCCACCAGGGAGCCATCCAATCCGATGCAAAAGCAGAGTCTTTTATTTTAAGCCCGGGCTTAGCTCCTCTACCTTCCTTACTGACGCAGCAGCCGGTGGCAAAGAGAGAGCAGTCTGCTCGAACCAGGGGTTTCATAGAGGGTTGGAGTAGGGGCGGGAGAGGGGGCTGTGCCCCCCGCCGATTGGCCAGGTGCGAGCTGGTGACCCATTACACAGGATGTGGTCATAGCGATGGCGTGCACTTCCCTTGATTACCATTGGTTAGTCCAGAGAAATGGTGGGTGTGGCTAGCAGAGGCTCCTTCCGAGGGGGAAGGAGCCTTCGCTGAGCACATGGTTCCATACAAAATGGAGGTCCCTTAATGGATGGGAAGCCAGCCACTCGGCTCCCATGCAAGGCCTGCCGCCGTGGGCGTCACCGGGAGGCGGGCCGCCCACCACCCCACCTGGCCCTTGGGTCGCCCGCTGCTCGGCCCGAAAGTGACTCGGAGGCCGAGGAGGGCGGCCCGGGTCCTTCTGGGCGTCCGCGGGCCTGCGCCTATCTGGTCAGGTGCTGCCTCGGCCATGGCTGCCCGTCATCCTCCCTGCCGGATGCCTGCGGGGCCACGTGCCCCGCCGGCCCTTTCATGTAGTGCTCACACTTGCCCATATGGCCCACAGTAATGTGGACCCCACACACACTGGACTGATGGGCTACTAGCCTGATGCTGTGCCGGACTCAACTCCACCATGAGCGGAAACACTGGACACTGGCTTTGCTTTTAAGCTCTGCTGGATCCCCGGCTGCACGTTTTCCAGGACTGGTTTAAGGGCAACCCAGGGATGTAATTCCATGTAAACAAAGCTTTCTACTACATCTCATCCTCCCTTGGGGGCCTCCGGAAATTCTTACTCTAGCAGCATCCCCAAACCCCACTCCACTAGCAAGGGAGAAGGGAAATCCACACAATTCCCCACTAACAGTTATGTTAGTATACATAGTTTTATATGTGTAATTACAATTTTTGATTAAGGCAAGAAGTATCAGATGCTTTCGAATGAAAGAAAAAAATGTATCACTGATAAAGAAAAACAACCACTTAGTCTTGAAGCAGCTATCATAACCTTAAAAGGAGAAGACTTAAGGCAACACAAACAAAAATACACCTCCAACTTAACCTTACCATGTAAATATTCCAAAAAGTCAGCTCGGGGTGGCCTCGGCCCTGCACTGCTAATGACACTGGGGATCCAGGGAATTCCCAGCTGGATTCAGCCTGTCTGCGCTGTGCTTTTCAAACAAGTTAGAGAAAGGCAAACTGTCCTGCTGCCCTGTGCGTATATTTTGGCTGCTTCAGGACAGAAGGTAATGGGGGGAAAGCACCTTTCGTTTCATTTTTCACCATAATGAGGAGCACCATTTGACACGTGACAATTCCACCAGATAAGACAAGAGCAATAAAAGGCAGGGCAGAAATGTGAAATTTGTGATATTTTAAAACTTATTTTTAACTGATCATGCCTGAGCCTAACCTTTGGAAGAAGAAACTCCTATGAATTCTCACTAACAAAAGTTCCCAGAGATGGAACACTAGCGTGATATGCATGACACTGCATACATGTTTATGGGGAGATGACTAACCCATAGCGCTGTGTAACTGCAGAGTATGCCTTCAGCACTGAGCAACAAAGGCTCTTAGAACTACAAAAACCAAGTGTTTGCATTTCAAAGGTGGGGAGGTGGGGAGGAGTGAGCAGGGGATGGTAAACATTCTAAATCACCCATTCTTCTCAGCAAGGAGTCCATTCTATTCAAATCAAAGTTAAAGACACTATTTCATACCTGACATTTGAAGCATAGGTTGGATAATTCCTTTTAAAAATTGTAACCATAAACACAATTTAAATAGAATAACTATGAGTACACTAAAAAAAGAAAATAAACAAACAATATAAAAAAAGCTTTAAAAAAGGAAAAGCATCAAGACCCACAAAAATCCAAAAGCATAAACAAGACTATACAAATAAAACCTATAAATCCTGATCACAAACATAAAAATCACTGAAGGTAAAATACTCTCCATTTGGGTTTAAAATTTTAATTCCTAGAGAATAATCTAAATTAGCATTACAGAAAGATGAGCAAAGAAAAATATAAAATGTAAACAACAGGAGTGACAAAATGAACTTAATAGAAAAAACTCAAGGAAAATGAAACATAGGCAAAAATAGTGCTTTGTCCCTGATTGAGGTTTTGATCTATTAGGAAGTTGTGAGTTACTAAAGTTTTTGTTTCAAATAAGTTATCAAAATATGTCAAGCTATAACTGCTAGAAATGAATCATTGGTAGATGTTGTGGGAGAACCTTAACACACCTCCATTAGGCTAATCCTAGCTCTACATTTATGAATTGTGTGACCCACAGTTTATTAAAACACAGTTGCCAAGGAACCGGAGAGGAGAGCCTCCTAGGCAAGGCAGCCAGCAGAGAGCAGCAGCCGCTGCAGCTGCAGTAACACGGGTGCCAAGCCGAGGTTCCCAGAGGAGAACAGAGCCTGGTCAGAAAGATGGGTATGTCTGCAGGAGAGAGAAGAGTTTATGAACCCTTTAACTCCCTGATTGTTGCGTGGTGTGAGCTCCTCACCTGACCCAGCTTAACCTATTTTTATGTCTGCCTACTTTTCCCCTTCGAATGTCAGATAATATCCCGTTCTGAACAATAAATTAAAGAGTAACCCATGCAACTTGAGTTTGTGGGTAAAGAGAGATAAGAGTAACTAGATCTGAACCAGTACCGCTTTCTTTCCCCCTTACCTAAGTTTTAATGACGAAAAAATGAAGCTACCTTCGTCTATATGCCAATAGAGAGGCTATTTGACCACCCCATGTCCCTTCCCCAACAAACTCACCACCTGAACGTCAGCTGAATGAGACCTGCCCTGCATAAGCTCGTCCTCCACATTTCCTCTTGCCCTTTGCTCCCTCCAGAGCTTGCTCTTCGTGTGGGTTTGCCCCACAATCTCCTGTCACCTCTGGACAGCATCCTTGTTTAAACAGTGGTCCCACCGGGAGTAAGATGTGCTTCAGTGGAGTCATTTGCCCTCTTGCTGGGATGGCGAATATTTCTTCTCGACCCTAATATGTCCTAGTGCCTCACTATGCATAGTGGGCCAGTAGCACAAGCATCCTCAGGGCTTGTTAGAAATGCAGAATCTCAGAAAAGCAGCACCTGCATGCGACCCAGATGGCCCGGTAGTTTCCATGCACATCACAGGCTGAGCACACTGCTCTTGTGAAGACTTCACACTGTTACCACTGGATCCATAATTTAAAAACCTCTACTCTGCCTGGCCAGCATGGCTCAGTGGTTGAGCATTGACCTATGAACCAGGAGGTCATGGTTTGATTCCTGTCAGGGCACATGCCCAGGTTTCGGACTCGACCCCCATGGTGGGGTGTGCAGGAGGCAGCCAATCAATGATTCTCTCTTATCATTGATGTTTCTATCTCTCTCTCATTCTCCCTTAATCTCTGAAATCAATAAAAATATATTTTTAAAAATAAATAAATAATAAAAAACCTCTGGTCAAATATGGAAATGCTACCTACTCTAACACCCCCACTCCTGGTTCACAATGCACACTGGCTTAATAAAGGCTCGGATAAGACCTGTAATAAATAAACTTGTGAGACTTGACGTTGCTTTAAGTCAGGTGCCAACCCCTAAGGTAGCTAAACCAAATTTTCATAAAAGATTCAATGTCTTGTTCATCTCCAGTTGTAGCTACTGAAGGTAAGTCTTAGCTACATGGCAGAGACAACTTTGTTCGATCTGGTCTCTGAAATGGACAAATATCCACAAAGGTCTTGTAAGAAGAGATATGGGAGGAGGAGAGGTCAGGCTCAAGGCCCGGTGTGGAGACAACTGCATTATTGATCTATGGCTATGTGACAACATTACCCCAATGTCAGTGGTTTAACCAACAAACACACACTTTCTCCCACTTTCTTTAAAATCTGAAGAACTGGGGCCCTTGAGGGGATTCCTTTTTTAAAAAATATATTTTATTTATTTTTTACAGAGAGGAAGGGAGAGAGATAGAGAGTTAGAAACATCGATGAGAGAGAAACATCGATCAGCTGCCTCTTGCACGCCCCCTACTGGGGATGTGCCCACAACCAAGGTACATGCCCTTGACCGGAATCGAACCTGGGACCCTTAAGTCCACAGGCTGACGCTCTATCTGCTGGGCCAAACCGGTTAGGGCAAGGGGATTCCATTTAACCTCAGATCCTCACCAATACATAGTAGCCAATAACTCTTTGGGGGGTATCAGCTAGGTGTTACCATCCTATATAATAAAAAACTACTATGCAAATAGTCCGAATGGTGGAACAACCAAACAACCGGTCGCTATGATGTGCACTGACCACCAGAGGGCATGTGTGGAACATGGCAGGCATCAGCAGCAGGTGGCAGAGTGTGGAACATGGCGGGCGTCAGCCGCAGTGGGATGGCAGAGCAGGTGAGCAAGGGCACCAGACTATGGCGGGGTGCTGGTTGCTGTCATCGGGGTGAGCCTCTGGTGGTTACTGAAAATTCTTTGCTCCCGCATGCGATGGTCCTGCCGGTGCCCCGCTCTGGCCCCAATTGCTTGGTGCCATCAGCAGGTGTGAGCAGGGGCTGCTGGCCCCAATCGCCCCTCAGGGCTTCTCCACCTCCCCCTGCTCCTGAGGGGCGATTGGGGCAGCAGCCACTGCTTGCACCCACTGATGGCGCCGGCCCTGCTTGCACCTGCTGCTGGTGCCAGCCCCAATCTCTCCGCACCTTCAGTGGGTGCGAGTGGGGCCGACACCATCAGCACCTGGGAGTGGCGGCAGTGGGAGCAGGGCTGCTGGCAGACAGGGGACCTGGGGTCATGTCGGGAGGGGCTGGGTGGGGACTTGGAGACCTGCCCCTGTGCCCACTGCAGTCTCAGGACCCACAGTTCCTTTCAAGGTGCACAAATTCATACACTGGGCCCCTAGTGGTGAATTAAACAGATGTGGTTTCTTCTCTCTGGAGCTTAAAGTTTAGAAGAAAACAGACTAGGGAGGGGATAGTGACAGGATCATTTTCTTTTTTTTTTTTTTTTTTTTTTTTTTTTTAAATTAAATCTTTATTGTTCAGATTATTACATTTGTTCCTCTTTTTTCCCCCCATAACTCCCCTCCTTCCAGCTCCCACCCCACCCTCCACCCTCACTCCCCACCCACTGTGTTCATCCATAGGTGCATGATTTTTGTCCAGTCACTTCCCGCATCTCTCACACCCCTTTTTCCCCCAAGAATAGTCAGTCTATTCCCTTTCTATGTCCCTGATTCTATTATAATCACCAGTTCATTCTGTACATCAGGTTATTTATTCACTTGATTCTTAGATTCATTTGTTGATAGATGCATGTTTGTTGTTCATAATTTGTATCTTTACCTTTTTCTTCTTCTTCCTCTTCTTAAAGGATACCTTTCAGCATTTCATATAATACTGGTTTGGCGGTGATGAACTCCTTTAGCTTTTCCTTATCTGTGAAGCTCTTTATCTGACCTTCAATTCTGAATGATAGCTTTGCTGGATAAAGTAATCTTGGTTGTAGGTTCTTGGTATTCAGCACTTTGAATATTTCTTGCCATTCCCTTCTGGCCTGCAAAGTTTCTGTTGAGAAATCAGCTGACAGTCGTATGGGTATTCCCTTGTAGGTAATTGAGCCTCTTTCTCTTGCTGCTTTTAAGATTTTCTCTTTGTCTTTTGCTCTTGGCATTTTAATGATGATGTGTCTTGGTGTGGTCCTCTTTGGATTCCTTTTGTTTGGGGTTCTCTTCGCTTCTTGGACCTGTAAGTCCATTTCTTTCACCAGGTGGGGGAAGTTTTCTGCCATTATTTCTTGAAATAGGTTTTCAATATCTTGCTGTCTCTCATCTTCTGGCACTCCAATGACTCTGATATTAGACCGCTTAAAGCTGTCCCAGAGGCTCCTTACACTATCTTCACACTTTCGGATTCTTTTTTCATTTTGCTTTTCCAATTGGGTGTTTTTTGTCGAATCTTTGGTTTGATTATTGTACTCCTCTGGTCTGCTATTGGGTATAATATTCTTTATTTCAGTCCGTGTATGCTTACTTTCTAATTTCTTTATCGTAGCATCGAGGGTCTCATTAGTTTTCGTGAGGCTCTGCACAAATTTATGGCAAGCCCTCAAAATTGCGATTCTTAGCTCCATATCCTCCATTTCTGTCATGTTTTTTTGTCTCCGCATCTTTTATGCTTTCTTGGTGCACCCCCTTGTGGTCTCTGTGCGCAGTCTTGTTCTAGCCAAGCCTTAATTGTTGTAGTTAACACTAGAGGGGTTTGACCACCAGGCCGGCTGGCTGTGGAAATCAGCTGTGTGGAAAACGTCTGCCTTCTGGGGAGGTGCTAATCCAACCTTTGCCTGAGGCAATCGGCAAATGGCTGTGCGCAGGTTTTGGGCGGGGCGGGATCAACAGGGCGGGCGGAGGGAGCAGTTATGGCCACGCTCAGTCCCGTTCCCAGAGGCTCTGCTTCTCAGAACCCCGGCAGCCGCTGCAAACCTCGGAGAGAAAGCTGCCCTCAGGTCCCAACTGATGCCGGATAATCCCGCTTCTCCCGTTTGAGTCTGGGTCCCTAGAGACTCGCCCGGATCTGGAGCCCAGAGTCTGAGACTCACTCCCGACAGAAAACGACAACCGCGCCCTCAGCCACCAGCCCGCTTTGCGCGCGCACCTCGGTACCTTTGTATTTTCCACACTGCGCCGCCTCTGAGCCTCGATTTGCTGTTCTCTTTCCTTCTAGTTGTAGAGTCTCTCTTCAGCCAGCCTTCCTGTGGTTCTGGGTGATGTCCGTTCAGTCTTTTAGTTGTATTTTTGAAATGGTTGTTTGCGGCAGCGGTCTCCGGTGTTTACCTACGCCGCCATCTTCTGAGCATCCAGGATCATTTTCTTACAGTGGGGATGACTTGCAGAGGGGTGCTGGAGTCTGCTGCTAGTGGCTCCAGGAGTAAGTGCCCCATCCTCAGGAATGTGTCAGCCCCTTTTTAGACACTGCCATTGCAAAATCAGCTAAGGTGGGAGTAGTAGGCCATTGACAAGAGCCCCTGCTGTTAACCACTGCACCACTGGAGACCAGCATGTCCTATGCCCCTCCTGGTTGCTGAACAGGATGCAATGGGTATATCCAATGACTAGCTGGGCTGCGCTCTATCCACTGAACCAAATCGGTTAGGGCTTATGAATCGTAATGTAAATATCTGATATGCAGGATGTATTTTCATTGTTACAAATTGAACATAATTAAAGCATAGTGATTAATCACAAAAACAATATGTAATTATACGTGTTTTCCGATGGTCTTAGGCGACCCCTGTGAAAGGGTCGTTTGACCCCCAAAGGGGTCACGACCCACAGGTTGAGAACCGCTGCTCTAAAGGATACTTTAAACACTACCATTAATAAAGGCAATATTGTTTGTAATAAATAGAAAGTGATCATAAAAATAACGCAATGAAAACAGAACAATGCTATTGAATGCCAGCTCTGAGCTTGAAATCTGCTCAAAGATGAAATGTCAACAGGTATGACCGGTGCCACCTGGCAACATCCAGGAGGCCATCAAATGAAAAGAAAATAACTTCATCAGTGGGTGGTTTGACATTAATGTCTTATCTGAAAACCACTTAAAATTACCTCATTACACCAGGGGGGTGATGATGATGATGATGATGATGATGATGGTGGTGGTGGTGATGCAGTAGCTTTGTGGCTGTTCCCTCCCACCAAGTTTTAAAAGAACACTGGACAGTGATGTGTCTCATCACCATGGGCTACAGGATGGAGACATTAAAGGAAATGTAAGAAGCAAGAACATAATACCTGGGAAAGTCAATGGTTTACAGGAGAAGAAACCAAAAAGGGTGGGGCTGGGACAACCTTCAGGCCACCTGTGAACAGAAGCCAATATTTTTCTTCTTTAGGGCATTTTATTTTCCTATTGAATGTCCGCTCCATCTCATAATGACAATTTAATGCAGGATGTGCGTTGTTTCCACTTACTTTGAGGATCTCAGAGTTGGGAATATGCCTGTGACAGTGCTGAAGACCAGGCAAATTACAAAGAATTGCTCCCCCGATGTCATAGCCCAAGGTTGATAAGCCTGGAGGAGAGGAGCAATATTCAGGGCTATATAAAAGTCTGTAAGACCCTACAGGAATTAAAACTGTATCAGAATAGAAACAGAAACCGAAAAGGGTCATTGCTTAACTGTTCTCTAGAATTTCCAGACCTGGTCTATTTATCTCCTGTTACTGTGCATGGGCTCATTCACAGGTCTAGTCACAAAATTATAAGATACCCTCACAAAATGTGTTCGAGCTACCCCCATGGATGTCCCTCAAAGCTAGATCAATTTTCTCATTAAGGAACTTCTGCTAATTCTTGAACTACCTCCTTACTTTGCATTTCTGTAAGTCCACCTAGCATTGTATCTGAAAATAGAAAGATGAGTCAGAAACCAAAAATGAGCATTTCCTAGGTACTTGATTTGAGGGCAAAAGGCTTACTCACCAATTGCAGTTGCATTTTGAAAGACATCATAGTAAGAAGTGGGGCGCAAAGGCCTAAACCAGTGGTTCTCAACCTTCTGGCCCTTTAAATACAGTTCCTCATGTTGTGACCCAACCATAAAATTATTTTCGTTGCTACTTCAGAACTGTAATGTTGCTACTGTTATGAATCGTAATGTAAATATCTGATATTCAGGATGGTCTTAGGCGACCCCTGTGAAAGGGTCGTTCGACCGCCAAAGGGGTCGAGACCCACAGGTTGAGAACCACTGGCCTAGACCTAACCGGGAGGGTGGGATGAATTGAATTTTATAAAGGTGGGGATGCAGAAAATTGTCCTATTTCTTTATGAATGAAACTGTCGCCTATTTCACTTTTATTTCAGATGGTACTAGGTAATCAACTGACAGTGAGCAGCAGAAGAGAATGCATTTGGCAATTACTATGCTCTTTCATCAATGTGCCATGTGACATATAAGGAAAAGGTGCTACCTCATGGAGGTGAAAAGTCACCATATGTGGAGCTGCCATCAGGGTTTGGGAAGAAATATGTAAACAGAGAATGCTGCATAAACATGATGAGGAAATGGGCTGGGCTAGAACCTAGAGAGGTCAGAGTAAACACAGCTTGTTTGGAAAACAGAGATGGTCCTTTAACTTCAGCTCTCGTGGGTGCAAGCGGCTATGTCTGATTCCAGTCTGTGGTAGCAAGACCCTTCTTCACCTTGAATAAACAGGAGATTGCCACCAAAGAACACGCTGTAACACGCGGGAGCCTGATCTCTTCTGCCCTGTGCACTCTGCCTGCAGTGTTCCTGGATTTGTACAGAAATACTTCAGAGCTTCAAATGGTCAAAGGCCAGACCTGTTTATCGCTGCATTGTGTACTTGGGAATTAAGACAAAATTAAGGAAATGACTTACTGTTACAGTAAAGGCCTTGAGCATAATGTTTATAAAATGAAATTCCTTTCCTGAGAAAATGTGGGAAACTATGTTGTGGGAACTTTAAAAATGACACGCAGAACCAAGTGTTGGTTCTGCAGTGCACTGTCCTTCCCTAACACCCTCGGCTCGGAGCGGTAGTGCCATGTCAAACAAGCCGATTGGAACTGAAGGTGAGCCTTTTCCACGGCTCTCCATTCCTGGGTTTTATCAGAGACTCACTTTTTGTCCCTCTTGACGAATTAGCATTTATTCCCAAATGGGCTCATGAAACCCTTGCCCCAAACCTCTGCTCAGAGCCTTCATTTGGGGAAGCTGTGGACCTCATCAGACAATGCCTGGGGCACTGTCCTTCGCGGGGGGGGGGGGGGGAGGGGGGGGGCGGTCCTGAAATGTCAAAGGCAACAGCTAGAAGTGATCTCAGAGAAGCTTTGAGATTTGCTCAGGGCTGTGCAGATAGGAAGGGACCCATGACTGGGACAGGACTGGCACCCTGGGCTTCTGATTCTAGCTTCGGGCTTGTCTTTCCTCCCCTAACACGACTGGTCCCAGACCTCTCTACAGCCTACAGCCGAGTTCCTAGACCCACATGGACCCACCTCAGTCTGAGGGGCTCTCTCAGTTATTCCAATCATAGAAACCCATTTGCATGTGTAAACCACGCCTAAGGGTATTTGATCTGAAGGAAAGAATGGAAGACAGTCCATAGGCATGCATTTCTCTGGAAGCCTGAGAGATGGCCCACGCTCCCCAATGTATCTTCAGTGCAGCCTCATATCACTTTCACTTTTAGTATGAGTTCCTTGTACAAAGAAAAGATGCTGCTTGTCATAGAAGCACAAATGGCACAAAGACCAGCTAAAGAACAATTTTTTAAAAACCTACAATCATCCAGTGTTCGCATTCAGAAATACCACTTACTGCCAGTGCAACTTCAGGCTGTTATTTAACTGTGACTCAGTTACTTCTCCTGAGATGGGGATTAAAAATAGCATCTTCCTTGTTAGAACACAGACTCCTAGTCCCACCCTCAGAGAATCAGCAGTGGGGTGTCTGGCCCAGGAACTGGCAGTTTGGGAAAGTTCTTCACCTGATTTTCATGCTCAGAGACATAGAAACCACTAGTTACAATAATTCCAAGGAAAAAAAAAAGCTACCATCTCTGAAGAATAAAAGATATTTATATTTAATGTTAATCCAAACCAGGTGTCAACCTGGGAGAATATTATTTTAATTCAAGAAAGGTTTGCATTTAGCATGTATAATTCTATGGGCTAAGATTAAGGCGGGGGTGCGGGGGGGGGCGGTGGGCAGCAAGCTCTTTGGTTGCTGAAAAAAATGTTCTTAGCTGATTTTTATAAAGTGCTTGGAACAGTGCTGGGTACACAGTAAATGCTCAATAAATGTTAGCGATTACTTTTAGTATTGAGTAGAAATTGTATTGGTTAATTTAGGAAATTCATAAATGATCATTAAAGTGGGAGTAATCCACTCTGTATGCGAGCAAAATATCCTTTAGAAATTACATACACTGAGTGGCCAGATTATTATGACCACCTGACGTTTGTCGGCAAATTAGCTATAATTTCGAGCTGAAGTTGCTAGAGGGCCAGACCATTATAAAGAGGGAAGCAGGTTGTTTACCATGACAGTAGAAGTGATTTTTTTCTGAAGATATGGGTAAACAATGCGATTTAACAGCCTTTGAACGTGGGAAATACACACACACACACACACACACACACACACACACACACTGAGTGGCCAGATTATTATGACCACTCCATCAGTACTTCATTGGGCCACCTTTTGCCTTCAATACTGCGGCGATTCTTCTTGGCATTGACTCCACAAGATGTTGAAAGGTGATGCAAGGAATCTGACACCATGCCTGATGAATAACACTGTCCAGTTCTGTGGGATTTGATGGTTGTGGAACCAGCTGCCTGATGGCTCTTTTAACTTTGTCCCACAAATGCTCAATTGGATTGAGATCTGGTGATTGTGGGGGCCACCTAAGCAAGGTAAAGTCTCCCTCATGTTCTTGAAACCACTCCTGCACAATACGAGCACCGTGGCATGGCGCATTGTCTTGTTGGAAGAAGCCATCTCCATTGGGATACGCCATCAACATGAGAGGATGAACTTGATCAGCAATGATACTTAGGTATGTTGTGCTATTCAGACATTGTTCCACATGAATTAAAGGGCCCAAATCATGCTAGGAAAACATGCCCCAAACCATAACACTGCCCCCACCAGCTTGAAGGGTTGTACTCATGCATGTGGGGTGCATGCTTTCATGCTGTTTCCGCCAAATTCTCACTCTGCCATCTGCATGATGCAACTGGAAACGTGATTCATCGGACTACATGACTTTTTTCCAATGCTCGACTGTCCAATCCTTGTGTTCCTGTGCGAATTGGAGACGTTTTATCTTGATAACTGCAGACAGCAAAGGTGTTCAAACAGGCCTTCGGCTTCCATATTCCATACGATGCAATGTATGGCTAATTTGCCTACAAATGTCAGGTGGTCATAAAAATCTGGCCACTCAGTGTTTACATAGCAAAGCACATTAAAACTTCATCCAGTATGTTAACTTCTTACATTTCCCCACCAGGCAACTGTGGATAGTCCTCTTATTCACCTCATGTTTCCTTCCTTAACACTGATGTTGACAATCCTTTTTATCTTTCTGAGAAAAAATACCTAAAATTATCTAGAAAAGTCTGCCTGGCCTGTGTGGCTCATTGATTGAGCATTGACCTATGAACCAGGAGATCAGGGTTTGATTCCCTATCAGGGCACATGCCCGGGTTGTGGGCTAGATCCCCAGTGGGGCATGTAGGATGCAGCTGATTAATGATTCTCTCTCATCATTGATGTTACTATCTCTCTCCCTTCCTCTCTGAAATCAATAAAAATATATTTAAAAAAAAGAAAAAGAAAAAAAGGCATATGTTCTTGTTCAAAGAAACCTGGAGCTGGAAAAATCCTTTAGGTCACTTAGTCCATCCTTGGCACAAATGTTAGAGGAGTATTTTGAAATGTATGCCGATTAAACACATGGCTATAATAAAATTCCTAAACTTTTCCCACCTCGTACTTGTTTACAGTACAAGATGTAGGGAAATAGGCACATGGAAGGTATGAAGGTATGCAGGTATAACATGTTTGCTTTGGATGGCTTCATTTTTCTCACTGACTCACTCATTTGCATTTCAGGGGAGTCTGGGTTCTACCTTCCTAAGCCTCTGCACCTTGCAGGCAGCAGCCCACTTCCCTGTTCTCAGCTGGGACAGGTGACACTTCATAGCAGATACAAACTGACTGTTACTTTTATGCCACCACATGCTGGGTTCTTCATGCAAGGCCACCTTGTGACCCTGCTTAATCCTCTTAACCCTTTCTTCTCCCCAAGGTGTCCCCTAGCCATGCACCAGCCACTATTAAAACATGATTATAAATCATGGTTCTTTGCTTACTGACCCTTCTTACACATCAAAAAAAAAAAAAAAAAAAAAAAAAAGGCTGTAAGCTCCGAGGGCGCAGGCCTAACTTAGACAGCATCACTGCTGTTGATGAATCTTTATGGAAGCCTTATCTTATATTTCTAACAGCAAAGCGCAGCTCTGTTTGACTGAAGCTGTTTATATATCTAATCAGAGTACATCAGGAAACGTGGCTGACAGCACAGGGCTGCCTGAGAAACATAATATTTGCTGGCCAGCACTAAGGCAACCTTTCAGCTCAGAGGCATGATCAATGAAGTGTGCCTGAGGCTCTGTTTAGATGAAGGGAAATAACACATTGGTGGCCACATTCGTCCCAGCAAATCGGTTTCCTTCACGCGGGCTGCAGTGCAAAGCTTTGCAATAAACCGATGACAGGATTAAACTCAACCCACTCCTCACGTGCCCCTCGTGTGGTTGCTGGCCACAGGCTGGGAAGGAACAGGGACGCGACTTTGACTGGAAAGGGGGTGGCGCTGCGGGAAAGAGCAGCCTGCAACCTGCCCTGCCACTAATTAGCTGCGTGGACCGTTGCCGGTTATCTTCTCTCCCCAAGACTGCTTCGCCAGCCATAAAATGGAGAGGTACTAGTCAGGGTGGTCCAGGGAAATCTCGGGGGTCGGTGGGGAGAGAGCGACTGATTTTAAGGAGTTGGTACGTGTGATCATGGGGGCCAGCCAGTCTGAAATCGGCAGAACAGACCCGAGGGTGGAGACCCAGGTGAAGAGCTGATGCTGGAGCCCGGAGGCCAAAAGGAGTCTGGAGTCAGCATTCCCTCTTCCTCAAAAATGGTTTTCTTAAGGCCTCAGCTGATGGGGTGAGGCCCACCCCATTGTGGACGGTAGCCTGCTTTACTCAAAAGTCAACTGATTTAAAGCCTCATCTCATCTACAACATGCCTTCCCAGCAACGTCTAGAGTGGTGTTTGGCCGAAACTGTGTCCCCTGGGTACCATGGCCTAACCCAGTGGTCGGCACACTGAGGCTTGGCAAACCATGGCTCGCAAGCCACATGCGGCTCTTTGGCCCCTTCAGTGTGGCTCTTCCACAAAATACTGGCTCTTTCACAAAATACCAACTTCTGCGCATGGGCCACGAAGTTTCAATCGCACTGTATGTGCACGCCCGCACGTGGTATTTTGTGGAAGAGCCACACCGAAGGGGCCAAAGAGCCGCATGTGGCTCGCGAGGTCCTAACTGAACTGACACAGGACATGAACCATCACAGGGGACCATCGTGATGCCTGGCTCAGAGGGGTTCGGGGAACATTAGATGTTCATGCCCATGAAACACTTTGCACAGGACCGCATCACTGGCTTCGTGTCCCAAGGTTTTACACAGATTCGACTAAAGATTTAAGATTAAATTGTGAAATAGCAGAAGACATGAGCCACCATCGGGTTTAATTCAGGGTTAAACATCTGTCAGCATCGCCTTCCGATTCCTTCTCGGCCACACTGGGGAGCCTCCACCAATAAGCCTCTGGGTCACTGGGAGCAAAGGGAAGTTTCTAGGCTCTTAAAAACAAGAGGAACACTTTGGGGTGCAGTCAACTTTTCTGGGTGTCTTCACGCCACCTGGCCAGGCCTGGGCTGGAGGAGGAGTCAGTTCTGGCTCCTTGAACACAGTCTCCCAAGCGCCTGCCCCAGAGCTGGAAAAGGGGCTTAAACAGGTGCCTCCCCTGCAAGTCTCTCTCTCCCAGGGATGAAACGGGGCCTTGAAGAAAACGTCCTTGTTTCCACGTCGAGGTCCTTTCGTGAGGGGAGAAACGGGCCGTCGCTGGTGGAATGCTACCTCCCCAAGATTTATGAGGAGTCCAGAGGCCCAGTAAGCTCGGAAGGTAGCGTGTGCATCCTACAGCACTCAAGACTGATTTAATTTCATGTCAGTCCGGGAACTGCAACCACAATATGAACTGCAAGTTTATAAATGGCTCCTTGGAGCAGCTGACCTTGCTGGAGGGGGAGGCAAATGGGGTGGAAAAGCGGAGGAAACTGAAGACTGGGATTCGGTCTGTGCACCAAGCGAGCGAGCAGATCCAATTCCCCGCAGCTCTGGGGTTCTCATCTGTCCCCAATTTCACCCCCACTCCCCTTCTTTCCCGTGTGTTTGTCTCCTGCCTAAAATAGCCTTTCCTTTTTAATTTTTTTCAGAAGGATGTCAGATGGGATAGCGAGGGAGAAGCTGGATTGTGCCACCCTGGTGTATAGGGTCTTTTGGATTTTCAAAGATGATTATCATCAAGATTCTGCTCATGAGAAACTCAGAATAAGTAAGGTAAAGCCTAATTTACATCTCCTCGCACAACAGAATCCCTGATGGGAATGTTCGAGCAAACTGATGTCACTGTGAAAACAAAGCTAATACTCAGAGGCACTGAATTCTTCCAGGAGCTGGAGTGGGTGGTTCGGTTTCTCGGCATCGTTGAAGTCAGGCCTCCGAATGGGCAAGTGCCAAACGGTGTTATTGGAAGGAAACCACATATTGGGGATCAGGATAAATCTCCCCACAGCCCATTAGTTGCATCGCAGCGGAGCGCTGTCTACGAGGGTGACTGCAGCCTATTCCCTGTTGTCACTTGAAATTATTCTGAGCCAAGCATTTGTGAGCAACGGGAGGACAGTCTTAGCTTGGTGACAGGACGGTCGTAGTAGTTTGAGAGCTATTTCCATGTGTCAGAATGCACAATGGCCAAGAAAGAAATTTCCTGTAGGAGAAGTATAATCTAAAACTAAAGCTAAGAAATCCCAAATAATAAGATGCATTGGCACAGGCAGCCAGTTGTACTATGCAGATTTGACATGCCTCCTATTACACCATTCACTGCACTCATAACTCACCAACATACAGACCCACAGTCACGTGGTCTCAATAGTTTGTAGAGAAACATAGTCTTCGATTGTGCTGATCACATTTCAGCAGTTCGATTTCTAGACTGTAATTGTGTATGTTTATATTCGCCCTAGCTAATGTTACTCAGCATGGCACTATATGGGGTATTTGAACAATTAGAAAACATGGAGGAGGAAGAATCATAACTACATGTTTACAAATATCTAGACTTACGAACATCTGCCAGCCTTCTGAAGAGGGCACATTGCTATACATTGTCTCTCTCTCACACACACACACACACACACACTCGCTTGCCTAGGGCAGGTGGAAGTTAACCTGGCACAATGTTACACTATTCCTATGCTGTGTGCTCACTTAAATAAGGGAATTTCCTTGTGCGTCATCTTATCTGAAACCAGAGAAGAGCCACAATAAATGTCTTTCTTGTCCCAACTTCACAGCAGAAGTGTGGGCCTCGGTCTGGATCTAGTGTTGCCCTGTGGTCTGCATTTCCCACTCCTCTCTCTGCATCACACAATGACACCAGGATGAGTCCAGGTGGAATTCAAATTATGCAGGTGCCTGGATGTGTTTCTCACACTGGGGCTGCACATTTGCTTCAAGATTGAGAGTGAGGATAGCCATGCATGTCTTCATTTACTGCCGGACACTGTGAAATGGTGGCCAGGGTGATGGATTAAAGCTAGGTACTTATCTAGTTCTAGAACATCTCCATCACTCCTGGCTGTGCAACACTGTGAATGCACTAAATGCCCAGGAATTTTCACTTTAAAATGGTTGCTTTATATTATGTGAATTTCACCTCAACAGATGATTGTTTTAAAATGTATTTCTCTTGCTGAAACCGGTTTGGCTCAGGGGATAGAGCGTCGGCCTGCGGACTGAAAGGTCCCAGGTTCGATTCCGGTCAAGGGCATGTACCTGGGTTGCGGGCACATCCCCAGTGGGAGATGTGCAGGAGGCAGCTGATCGATGTTTCTCTCTCATCGATGTTTCTAACTCTCTATCTCTCTCCCTTCCTCTCTGTAAAAAATCAATAAAATATATTTTAAAAAAATGTATTTCTCCACAGAGTAGTCATCTAAGTGATCAGAGTATCCAGCAATGGCCCATCCTTCCCTTCTTTTTCCCTTCCCCTTTCCTTTGGCCATTTCCCACTATTTGAAGCTCCTGATATTGATCTCTTTGGCCAGGCTGGCCTTGGCCCCACTGTGAGCCAGGGGAAGTGTGGCTGATGGCCTCCTCAGCCCCTTCAGGGTCCCCAAATTCCCCATGAGCAAGGGCCAGAGAAATGGATCTGGTAAACACAGGAGGTAGTGGCTTGATGTTTTACTCCCAAATGTTGAAGTTTTGGTTCTACCATTTATTTGGCAAACATGTCTTGAGCACCTACTGCATGCCAGGTACATGTGTGCTAAGGCACAGGGACGCATAATGCAGCATGTCAGTGACCCATCATCAATGCTCGCAGGCAGCTTGGCCTAGTGGAGGGAGGGTATCACTAATAATATGTTATAGTACAACATGCTACATGCTCTAGGAAATATGCTGCCGGGACACAGAAGGGCCAGCCAGGGAAGGCTTCACAGAGGTGGTGGCATTTGAGATGAACACTGACTGGTGAGTCTTTTTTTTTTTTTTTTTTGCTTGTTTGTTTGTTTTTATCTAGGCAAAGTAAAATAAAAGCACAGCCAGAAAGAGGGAGTGATGGGTTGTAAAAGGGCCAGAAGTGTTCCAGGAAGAGTAAAAACTGAGTGTGCCTGAAGCAAAAGACAGGTAACCAGTGACAAAGGAGATGGAGAGCCTGGGGTGGAGATGTGATTCTCAGAGGCCCCAGAAAAGGGCCAGGAGAGTAGAGAAGGACAGACTTTGGGAAAGGTATTTGTGACCAGTTGAGTGTGAAGAGGGTAAGGAAGAGAGAGGAGAGGGAGATATACAAATTTCTAGCAAGGGAGGCTAGGAAGGAAGTCGCCCGTTTCACTAAGGCAGTGGTTCTCAACCTTGGCTGCACATTAGAATCACCTGGGAATCTTTTTAAAAATCCTCCGGAATGAGGCCCAGAAATCAGGATTTTAAAAAGATTCCCAGGTGATTCTAATGTGCAGCCAAGGTTGAGAACCACTGCACTAAGGCATCACCTAAAGTAACGAGAAAGACCTATCATGACAGACCCCATCGCTGTGGCAGCTAGAATGGGAGACGGATTCGGCAGACAGTTTTCCCTGAGACCCTTTAAAGTCTCCTTTCAAATGAATGACAACTGAGCCAATTCAAGAAGTCAATCCAAGAATATGGAGGAGGATTTGTGTCAAACTCCACAATCTGAGTTAATTTTGAAAGAGAATTTTGATCATAGACATCATTGTTCACATTCAAGTGTATAACTTGCATGTACATTCCAAAATAAGCTTCCATCTTTGACCAAAGTAAGTTCATCTTCAATTAAACTTTAAAATATGCCATTTCACTTTAGTCAGACGGAGAATTAGTTTATTTCACAAGGACCTAAGAAAAAACAGTGTGTTCACAGTCAAAATAGCACAGAACATTCATCTAAGAAATTCTTCATAGGAGGTACTACATTTTTTTTTTCTGGAATACTTTTCCTCTATCAGATCTAATGGGCCAAATATGCAATAAATTACTTCTTTCAGTGTGAAATTCCATCTAGATCAAGTTACACTCATTCTATACATACATTCGTCTACCTGTGAAAACACCCAGCCATTTCCACAGCCAACACCTCATATACCGTCAGCATCATAAAATTTATAGTCACTAATTTTATAAGGCGAGGGGCAAATTTCATATAAAGTGACTTTCATTTGGATTCTTTTTTGTTATATCATAATAACATTTTTACTGTAAGTATTTCATTTTAAAAGTGAGGAGAAAAGTAACAGCACTACATAGAACCATAAATGAACTGAAACTAACTTAATGAGTGTTTATATAAACTAATTCAAATTCATTTATTTGTGTGAGCTATGCTATAAATAATCCCAGTTAGAAAACATTCTAGTTGTGAAAATAACCATATAAAAATATTTTCATACACTGGCATTTTTTAAAAAAATCAACTTGAATATTATAAAAATTATCAATTCCTCATAATAATGAGATAAAAAATCTCTTCTATTGTGAAAGAAATGTAATACATTTCATCATACTATGTTTTATGTAGTCATTAATAAATAAAAACTAATGGTGTTAGGTAGTAACTAAATATTAAGAATAAGATTAATATTTAATCACAACCTGGTAGGCTAAAGTCAGAACATGTGGACATTTGGAAATGAATTTGAAATTTTGCCCCCAGTTCCCAGTTTTGTGTTGTCTTTTTGTAAGTATAACATATTGAAAGGGAAAGTGTAACACTAGCAAAGTTCCAGCCCAACACAATGAAGAACGTTGGAAACTCGGCTTTGGTTTTTAGGAAATCTATCGGCATGTCTAAATAAAAGTTATATTTCATTACTATAGGCTCTACTTGTAGTTTACCTTCTTGTAAATGAAGAAGAAGAAGAATTGAGTGCCCAGCACAGAATGCAAATAAAATGAAAACTTTCCATATACCCATCAGAAGTTTTGAAATGTTACTAATAGAATTTAGGTAAAAGTAGACAGTACAAATAATTCTAGAAAAAAAATATATTTGGAAGGACTCTGAATCATTGTGATTTGAAGCCTTCCAGAAAAAGAGCTCCCGTGGTTTCTGTATCAGTTCTCAACCTGTGGGTCACGAACAATGAAAATACATCCTGCATATCAGATATTTACATTACGGTTCATAACAGGAGCAAAATTACAGTTATGAAGTAGCAACGAAAATAATTTTATGGTTGGGGGTCACCAAAACATGAGGATCTGTATTAAAGGGTCGCGGCATTAGGAAGGTTGAGAACCACTGGTTAGACTCTAATGCTGAAATACATATTTCCTGGACTTACTGAACAATTTCTGACAATACACTTTCACAGAGTCATGTTAGTAAAGGTTTTAAGGTTAACCTGGAAAATATGTTAGTGTACTAATGAAAAGTAAAAACTTATTATCCTAATTTAATTTGGTGAATGTCATAACAAATCACGAATCACATATTTTTAGTGTCACTTTTTTTATATAATAAGAAATAATTATGGCCAAGCCGGTGTGACTCAGTGATGGAAAGTCTCTCAGGTAATGCTTGGGACTGCCACCTGTTAGTCCAGGCTCTGCCTATAAATCGAATGTTTGTGTCTCCCTCAAATTCATATGTTGAAATCCTTATCTCCAAGGCGATGGTATCAGGAGGGGAGCTGTTGGGGGTGACTAGGTCCTGAGGGTGGAGCTCTCACGAGTACAGTTAGTGCCCTTATAAAAGGGACCACGGAGAGATCCCTCGCCCCTTGTGAGGTTACAGCAAGAAGGCCTTGTATGAGGAAGTGGTCTGTCAGCAGGCACAGAACCTCTGGGAATCATGATCCCAGTCTTCAGAACAGTGAGAAATAAATGCCTGTTGTTTTTAAGCTGCCCAGTCTCCGGGATTTTGTTATAGCAGCCCGACCAGACTAAGACAATCCTGTTCAACATGCCAAGTTTTACATCTTTTCATGATTCTAAGAGAAAAGTCCATAGCATTTATCCAGGGAATAATTAAGCATAGGAGGGGGATGAAAAGCATGTAGGGAGAGCCTAGAGGAGATTCAACCCCAAACTCTTAAGTGAATTTGACTTTTTCACTCTGTCTTCTGGGTTAACAGTCTTAGGCATAGTCCTTAAGGACACATCTGTTTCTCATGCAAAACTTCAGGTCACATGTACAAAAAGACATTTGTGTATACAAATGAGATAAGGGTAAGCAAATCTCAACACCCACATGGACACAGGTGTCAGTGTTTTAATGGAGAGTTACTGAAGAGCACACTTAAAATGTCACATTTCACGAAACTTTCCTCCATCCAAAAACGTAAGAATGTGGCTGGTTTTATTTGTAAAACTGAAATTACTCTCAGAGAGACTTAGCTCACCTTCCCATGGCAACCAAAACAAATTTGGAATTTAAAGGATATGAAACTGCCGATGTCCTCTTTAAAAAGATCATATGGACATGGAGGGAGGCATTGGGAACCGGGACATTCTCATAAACATTAGGTTTGCCTAAGCTGCCTTCACATTCAGTTTGTGGGCTCATACATAGCAGAGTGCGTTTTTAATACGGATATGAGCAGTGCCTCTTCCCGACCAAGCGGGAAAGCTGTCAGAGGTCCCGCCACAGGTTTCAGCTCTTCACAGTCCATGTTTGTTACAATCAGGAAGTGGAGAGGCGGCGGGGAACCTTCTTCAGAGTTCTCCCGGCCCCTCACGCACACCACAGTCCTATCATCCCTGTCACATCGCATTTGGAAAAGTCTTCATTGGGAGGGTGAGTTCACAATCACCTATAAAACACGATCACTGTGCAGTAAACCCTGCCAATGCCCTTCACATGTCAGCGCGGCTGCTCATATATCATCAGCACAATCAAATCTGTCCCCGCACCTTGGGCTGCTGCTTGGGTTTCCCTGCTAATGCATTCCCGCGGTGCCCGCCTTTCATGTTCTGACTTTGCTCAGAATAAAAACGACTGGGTGTCCCTACTCTGTATATTCTGAAACGCAAAAGAATCAATTAAACTGGCCATATTTCCTTCAGGGGGGCTACTGCGGTTCCCCAAACAGCTTAAGCTGTCTTCTCATAGTTTATGATGTCAGCAGGATCTCCGGACTGAAATACGGCCTTGAAATCTCACCCCACCCCCTCCCTGGCCCTCTGTCTGCAGTATATATTATGCTTGTAGTTTTCAGAGACAGCTGTGTGAATTAATGAACTGATGTGAGAATCAGAGTTGGCCTACAGCCCCATTTAGAAGTCATGGCGATGACCTCATAAAAACAGCAAAGAATGCTTACAGTTTGCTTGTAAAGTAAATCCATTTCTTAATAACTTGGAATGCCCACATAATTCAGCACATATTTTAACCCAAAATGATCATTGCATAAGACAATGAAAATTTCCCATGAAAAAGACATTTAGCCAACACAGGCAACTATAAACTTTAATTGCTATTTCACAGTGTGTTCTCGTTGGTTCTCCGGGGAGTATAGAATATCATTCTTGCACCTGCACTTTAACGCCAGCGGTATAGTATTTCCACCATTAAACATTTTTCATTAAAGCACTTCATATAGAATTAGTCTAATCTGATTTTAACAAAAGTATTCTATATTTAGTTGTTCACACTGTATTAGCCCAAACCGTTAGCACCAGAAAGCTTGTCCTTTTGTTCGCTGGCAAAAGCGAAAGGGTGGTCCGTGTCCACTCACTCCAGAGATGGCCCTTCCTGTGTGCGCTGTCCTTTGAAACAAACACAGAGCTTCTGAATGAAGTCCCCCTGGGCAAACTGGGGGTCCTAGAGGCATGGAGACACAGGGTAGCCCAACAGGTCTGCAGACCCTTCTCCTTTCCCTGCGAACAGTCGGAAAGCCCCATGGAGCAACCGCCCTTAGGAAGCAGGGGAGGAGGCGGGATGTTTATGCTGGGCTAGAACTGAGAAAATGGGCAAGAATTTGCATCTTGCGGTTGGAGTTTTATAGCTGTTATCTTGCTGGCAATCTTAGGGGAACAGCTGCAGGATTTTAGGATGTGTGACTTGAGCAACAAGGAAAAGGACCTTTCTAAATGTTTCACGTGAGACTGGAGAGGAGCGAGCAGCTAAGTGACCTTGAACGAGAACTATCCAGTTCCAGGGAACCACCGGCCCTGAAAGGCGAACCTCCTCTCTCGCACATCCAGCATTAATTGCTGGGAATTGAGAACACCTGAAGCAAGTTAAAGTCGCTCTTTCTGAACAATGGTTCTAACTGTTTTTCAAGTGAGTCCACAAGTACTTTCCTGGCTTAGTTTCTTGGGTTTAGCATTTATTTAAGACATTTTAATGTTATTTCTTTTATTGATGTTTCAACTTGACATGCAATCATATTTCATGTGATATATGAGTTTAGAGTTAGCTGCGCTAAACAGACGCTGCTATGCTTGACTTCAGAAAAACAAAACAAAACAAAAAAAACCCCAAAAATGAAATAAAACAGAAAACCCAGTGTGCCAAAGACGGGCCACAGGTGCACACTCGTATGATGCAAGGAAACTTGAAGAAATAAACTGATAAAAAGGTTTCCATCAGGTTTAGTAACACATTAAATCTTCTAACACAGTTCTGAGTAAATGCCCAGTGGCTGACTGCACACAACACAAACCTGTACTTGGGTTTGGTAAGTGCGAGAGGCTGGGTGAACACAGACCAACAAGCTGACATTTGACGTTTGACCTGCAAACATGGCTACTTCACATGGCCTCATCCAGCAGTTCCAAGTCCTCCCTGATTGTCACCTGAAGTGGGGACCAACCAGGATGGTGAGCCACAGGAGGGAAGTGAAGCCATGCATGGAGAAAGCTGCAGAGGAGGGGTCCCAGCAGAGGGGTCCTCGGTTAACAGAGGCAGGGGAGAAAAAGCACCAAAATGGAAGACCTCTTGTCCGCACAGTAGGGAGTCAATCTTGTCTGCACTGAAGAAGTAGTCTGCATGCTGTTGTCAACAGAACATGCAGAGTCATTGTTGGGAAGTGTTTAACTGGTTCTGGAAAATCACTTCCTGTCTGTCATTTCTCTGGCAAGTGAGGCAGGTGAAGTCCCTGGAGGCCCTGGGTTCCTGGGCGGGGGTGGCTGTGATGTCCCTAGCTTGCCTCAGACGGCACAAGGTCAGGGGAGAAATATTAGAGCTCTGACCTTGTACAGGAGAGAGATGCTCAAAGCCAAAGACTCCTCATCTGTCAAATGGACAATAAATGTGTGTTGTAGTGAGACTTAAATGACAAGCAGGCAAACACCTGGTACAGAGTAGGCACTCGGGTGGTATTTTATAAACATCATCATCATAGAGGCCACAGCAGTAGGAATAAAAGCCCAAGATGAGCCCTGGCAGGTAGGGTAGCTCAGTTGGTTAGAGCATCATCCTAATATGTCAAGGTTGCAGGTTAGATCCCTTGTCAGGGCACATAGGAGAGTCAACCTATGAATATATAAATAAGTGGAACAATAAGTAGATGTGTCTCTCTCTGCCTCTCTCTTCCCCACCCCCTTCCTCTCTCTCAAATCAATTAAAAAAAAAAAAGTCCAAGGTGGTAGGTCAATTATGTGTCTGGTTGGGCAAATGAGAGGCAGTGTGGGTGAGCTCTACTCACAGGAGTTACATATTGACACAGGCCAGTGTAAGGTATGGAGGAAGTGCTTCTTGTTTCCCTGGAAATAACTACTACCTCCCACTGAGGAGGACACAAGGGCTTAGCATCTCCAGTTCCATGTTTAAAGAATTCCAAGCTACCATTTTAGGAGAACTGGGACAACCCCTCCCCCCCCCCCCACACACACACTCCATACACACATTCCTACAAGAGGAGGGCCCAGAAGAGGGAAGGAGGGGAACACACTGCGTGTGCCATCAACTGTCTCTTCCCAATGGACTCAGCCACCTGGGCGAGAATTCTTCCTACAAGACGCCTGACTGGAGACTCTCTTGTCTGAAAGCACCTGGTCCACAAACCCAGCAAAGTCCTGGCTGGGGTGTGCAGAAAGGGGCTGGACAGAGATGGAGGGGCAGGGAGAGCAGGGGCCGGCCATCTGGCCAAGAGCAGTCAGAGAAAGGCTCGCCCCCTGTGTTTCTCCTCTTCCTCCCACCCGAGTCCTCTGTTTAGTAAGGTGAGGAAGCTGGATTAGTAAGCTCTCTCAACTGGCTTGGAGTTTGAACATGAAATGGTTTCAGTTTTCTAGTATCTGCTCTGTCAAATCTCGACTCTGGCTGATTTTCAGTTTTAATGATGTGAGTCCAAGTCCATCTTTTTAAGTCACTTCAATTTGTTAAAAACAGTTTTTTGTTCTTAAAGTGCACTCTGGTTGTTTTATTTTTAAAACTTGACCCTCATATTCCTTTCAAGCTTTTCTCGTCCCTGGACCAGCACAGGCTGGAGGGGCCTGGAGTGAAGGGGGTGGACTTCCTCCCTATACCCACTCCTTTGAGGTTGAGTGCGCAAGAGGCAAAAGGAGGCCAAGTGGTGTCAGCCTGTCCGAAGGCGCCGGATGAGCTTGCTGTCTTTTTCTGTCCTGTGTTGGCTTCTCCGTGCCGTCCTGAATGGTTCATAGTTGCCTCTGTGGATCAAGGGCAAGGGATGCATGTCTGGTTCCTCGGCATTGCTGAGGCCCAGGACCAGCCCAACAGCTGGCTCCCTGAGAGAAGCAATCCCTCAAAGCCCACTCTGGATACACCGCCTTAGTTCTGAGTCCTTCGCCTCCACTAGCACTCCACTTGCTTTGGGGTGAGGTGAGTGGAGTGGGTTGGCCAAACGTAGCCAAGTTTCGGTTTTAAAGGCACTAGTGTCCCCATACCAGGGGACAGCACATGAGATTAACACCTTTGGGGGAAAAGTAGTTACATGGCCCTATACCATAAAGACCAAAGGAGTGGTCTTTGAAAAGAATCCCCTAGAACTGCTGCCTCATTGTGTTGTGTTTTGCTGTTGTAATAAAACCACGGAGATAGGAGAAGAGAGGAAAGAAAGTGAAAGAAGGGTGGGGTAGAAACTGGGACATAGAAAATTGAAAAATAACACAGTGACTTCTTTGACAAAGAATATATTCCTGATAAATTTTCCCACTATTGTCTAAGAGGAAAAATTCCCAGGAAAAGCACGGAAATGAGTTGAGCTGACCCACAGTCCTTGCAATCACCACAGCTGGATTCCAGATTTCAAAGTGGTTAAGGTTTCATTATCTAAGAAGATGATGCAAAAGAGTGGGGATCAGCCCTGAGATTAGCCCTGTGGGGCACGTCTGCAGGGAGGGGACATCTATTCCTCCCTGTTCTCTCTTTCCTACTCCACTTTTACACTGGACATGACAGGCTTAAATCGCACAGATAGCATTTTCCTTGTGATAACAATGAAGTGAGTAGCTACTGCTACAATAATGCTGCATAACAATCAACCACAAAAATCTCAGCCGCAGACCAAGACCTGCAGGAAGGCAGGGGTCAGCTGGGCTGGGCTCGGCTCGCCTGCTCCATGCCTGCGTCACCCTCCTCCAGCAGGCTAGCTTGGGCCAGTCTTCTCATGGACATGGCGCAAGGGAGCAAGCCAGACCACAAAGCCACTGTCCAGGGCTTTGCTCACAATGACATGCTTGCTAACATTTCATTAACCAAAGCAAGTTACAAGAGTGAACCCAAATATAAGGGGTGGCCAAAATGTTCCTTCATATTGAGAGAGCTATAAAATCACATGGTGAAGTGCAAGAATATAGAGACTGGGAAAAACTGAAGCAGTAATATGATTTTGCAAAATAGTAGCTAAAATTTTGGAAAAGACAGGTGAGGATAAACAGAAAATTAAAACTTATTCCCTAATCCCACCACCCACCCACCAGTAACCATGATTAATAATGACTTTATCATTCTGGTATTATTTCTACAGAAAAAATAAAAATTCTTTAAAAAAAAATTTTTTTTCCATAGAGATCAAATTAAAATAGCAATAAGGGTTTAAAAAATTTCACCAAATTATATTAGAAGCATTTTTTTCTGTGCCATTAAATATTCTTGGACAATGTGCTTCATGCTGCAGTCCAGCATACAGAAATGCTATATTTTATTTAACCATTCCACTGTTATTGGACATTTAGGGTTAGGGCATAATGTCCATATATGCCAACCTAACTTTATAGTGTTTTGCTTTATATGTAACTAGAGGCCCGGTGCACAAAATTTGTGGATGGGGGGGTTCAGGTGTCCCTCAGCCCAGCCTGCACCCTCTCCAATCTGGGATCCTTGAGAAATGTCTGACTGCCCTCTCACAATCCAGGACTGCTGGCTCCCAAACACTCGCCTGCCTGCCTGCCTGATTGCCCCTAACCACTCCCTTGCCAGCCCGATCGACGCCTAACTGCTCCCCTACCGGCCTGATTGCCCCTAACTGCCCTCCCCTGCTGGCCTGGTCACCCCTAACTGTCCTCCCCTGCCGGCCCGCTCACCCCTAACTGCCCTCCTTGGCCAGCCTGGTTGCTCCTATCTTCCCTCCCCTCCTGGCCCGGTCACTCCTAACTGCTCTCTCCTGCTGGTCTGGTTGCCCTCAACTGCCCTCCCCTGCAGGTCTGGTTCCCCCCAACTGCCCTCCCCTGCTGGCCTGGTCCCAACTGCCCTCCCCTGCAGGTCTGATCAACCCTAACTGCTCTCCCTTTCAGGCCTGATCGCTTCCACTGCCTTCCCCTGCCGGCCATCTTGTGGAGGCCATCTTGTTTCCACATGGGGGCAGCCATCTTTTGTACTGGAGTGATGGTCAATTTGCATATTACTCTTTTATTAGATAGGATGCCCTTTTTAGCAGTAGAAAAGTACTAATAGCCAGCAATTAAATGCCTGGCTGAATGTTTCCAAGTGGATTTCTAGTGACTATGCCATTCAATCAGAGGAAATCTTATGCCATGAATGGTTAATTACTTTAAACTAGAGGCCCAGTGCACGAATTCACGCACCAGTGGGGTCCATTGACCTGGCCTGTGGGACTGAGTCAAAACTGGCTCTCTGACATCCCCCGACAGGTCCTGGATTGCAAGAGGGCGCAGGCCAGGCCAAGAAACCCCACTGTTGCACAATCAGGGCTGGGGAGGGACGCAGGAGGTTGGCCAGTCAGGGAGGGACCACAGGAGGGCTCCAGGGCGTGTCTGGCTGGTCTTGCTCAGTTCTGATCCGCCAGACCCCAGTAGCAAGCCAACCTACCAGTTGGGAGCATCTGCCCTCTGATGGTCAGTGCACGTCATAGCGATTGGTCAACCGGTCAACTATCTGCCCCCTGGTGGTCAGTGTATGTCACTGCTAGCGGTTGAGCTGCCTTAGCATATCATTAGCATATTATGCTTTGATTGGTTGAACGGATGACCGAACAGTTAGCATATTAGGCTTTTATTATATAGGATTATATAGGATGGTTGAGTTTTCCTTTTTCAAAAATAGCATGCAGTTACTCACTCTGGTCACTAGATGGTGCTTTTGTGCACAATAACTACTGGCTTTGCCACCTTTGCTCCATCCCTCCTAAAAAGTGATTTCTTTGAAATTAAAATATACCTTCACCTTCTTAACTAATTAGACTTTTTGCAGTAATTAACTATTTCTTATGAAAAAATGAAAAATATTTCTGTATCAAATATATCAAAACAATCAGAAAAATTTTCTAATATGCAAGCTACCGGACCTCCTCTATAATAATATGGTATGAAAGGTCTTTCCAAAGAAAAGGGCAATTTGTTATCAACTCCTGCTTCTCTAAACCAACAGATCTGCTCAAAGAAAATAGTACACAGCTTAGTAAGGTGTTGGCTGAAACTAATTAATGTATCAAAAGCTTAGTTCTTCATAAGTTTGTGGGTTACAAACTCACAGCATAACTTCTTTACTAAAAATGTGACTGATTTAATTTTACTTTTTGCACTCCAGTTCTGGAGCCTGATTATTTTAAAAAATATTGGGCCAGTGTTAACCCCCCTAAGTGAGGATTTTGCTGCTCTTCTATCTTCCACCTCCCCCTTCATTCCTTTGCATGCAGGAGCAGCAACACAAGGCTTTGTAAACAGAAATTGCTGTTAGGCAAGCAGGTAGAATGGGAGCACAGTCATTTCTTAGCAGTGCTGTTGTCATCAGCATTCATGTAGCTTTCTTCACGGGGAGCTCTCAGAATATACAAATCAGGTTATTTTATGACAAAAAAGATACTCCAAACACCTTGAACCTCTATAAAAGTTTCCATCATTCACTAATAAATTAATAACAAAGCTCTTTGGTAGAAAGATACTCGAAATAGCAACCCAAATTTGCAAAATTCCACAGGACATCTAAAGAGACAGGGCTAGCTCTGTGGGTCTCCTAAAAATCTCTGTTTCTCTTCTTTTCCTTTGTGCTAAAACATAAAAAAATCTATGATTTTCTGTGGTATCACTGTTGAGTTTATCCTCAAACTGTTACATTTTTAATCCGATTCCAATCATGTAACATCAGGACATCTGTTAATTCAAGATGGTTCTTCACTCAGAGACCCAATAAACAGGAAAGATGATGAAAAACTCACCAGAAAATATTCTCTCTTTGAGAATAAAAGGGTTTGGTGAGTAAATGTCAAAAGCAATAATCAATAATCAATGAACAGTTAGTCAGATTTAGCACAGATAAGCTGGCAGATGAATGAATTCTTGATTTTAAAATGTTTATTAAGTGTGAGGATAGCTCACAGGTCAACGTGGAGAGGGTGGGTAAGGTGTGCACACCACCATCACCTGCAGACCCCAGATCACCACGAGCAGAGCTTTCTTACTCACCTTGCTCCTACACAACCATGGTTTACAAGCCCTCCTTTCTCAACCAAGAGTGTGGTTGAATCAGCGGCCACTTCCCTATTTGTGATCTAGCCAATACAGGGGCAAATGAGCAAAGAAAAATTTACCTTCCATTTTTGTTTGGAAAGAATAAAACATTTAAAATGGAAAATATTTGTGTGTCATTCTGCAAAATAAAGTGTATAGGTATCTCTCCTATTCCCTGAATGAAGCCCAGATCCCCAGCCTTCTGTAGTCTGACCTTGACCCATGCTTCCTCCATTTCCTCCAATCCCAGTTCTCCAGGCGCATTAGATCTCTATCCAGAGCCCTCTCTGCTCCCACACCTTTACCCTGTTTTCTTTACTATATTTTTCCTGTTTCAGGTGAACATCAAGTTTCCGGACTCTTCAAAGTAACAGCCATCTTCATTAAATCTATATCCTCTCTGGGTACCAGTTCAATGGTTTCTTCCCTTTCGTGGTCAAACCTCTGGAAACAGGGAACTCGTGTCACCTCTACTTCACCTTCACTCACTCAATAACTGCCACACAACTTCTGCTCACATCACTGGGCTGGAATCACCCCACCATGGCTACCAAGGACCTGCCAATTTACAAACTGGCTCAATTCTTCTGGTTGTAATCTTGACCTTGTTGACAATTCTTCTTGAACTTTCATGTCCCTTGGTTTTAGTCATCAGACTCTGAGGGCACTCACACTTCTCTGCTTCACACACACACACACACACACACACACACACACACCCTACACTTATTATTTTACTTACTAGAGGCCTGGTGCACGAAATTAATGCACAGGTAGGGTCCCTAGGCCTGGCCGGTGATCAGGGCCAATAGGGGCCTTCCAGCTGCCAGCCGGGGCCTTCCTTCATTCTGTGTCACCCTCTGTTGGTCAGCGCACATCATAGTGAGCAATCGAACTCCTGGTCTCCCGGTTGAACTCCTGAGGGGACACTTTGCATCTTAGCCTTTTACATATATAGATAAGGAAGTAATTATTTTTTCAACTACAAACAACATAAAATATAATTTAAAATATCAGGGGGAACATCTAAAGTATATGGCTGTCTAAACACTATGCTGCATACCTGAAATTAATACAAAATAATATTGAATGTAAACTGTAATTAAAAAATAAAATTTTTTAAATTAAAATTAAAAATAGAATATAATTTAACAAACATCCACAACCCAGAATTAATACCTATTAGCAGTGAGTGATATTTGCTATCAGACTCTTTCTTCCTTAATTATGCCCTTAAGAAAATTACATATGTAACATAATCCTATAATCTCCTTTGAAAACAAAAAGAAAGATTGCATTTCAGATAAAGTTAGAGATTCTTTTAATCACCATCCTCATTCAACCCCACTTCTTTTCTGGCCCTTCTCCTTAGGCAACCATCACCAGGACATTGGTGTGTGAGTGTCCAGCTCATTCAAAATTTTACTTACAGCTTACACACATTCAGATGTTATTTGTGTCTGTGAGTGTTTTATAAATTTACATAAATGATACCATACCAAAATGTTCACTTTTCCTGTTTTTTTTTCCAACATTATTTTAAAGTCAGTCTATGCTGCCATAAAAAGATCACGTTTATGCCACGTAATTGTGCTAATTCGTGTATTCATGGGACTCTGCAGCATTAGACAGATTTGATCCTTTGATGCTAAGTATTTGGATGCTGATTTTTTGCTATTGCAGAGGAGGCTGTACTGAATCTCTCTGCCCGTGTCTCTTACATGTGTGTGAGGAATTTTCAATGGTATGTATACCTGGAAGTGGCATTGCGGGGTCTTCTCAAGTCTAGCTTCAGTTAGATGCATTCCCACTCCCCCAAAGTCATCTTTCTATCACAAAAACCCAACTATGTGACTTTCCTGCTTAAAATCTTCAATTGGCTTCTTCACTACTAAGTGTCCTTAGGGACTTAAGACAAAACTTGCACCTTCTAATAATTAACTGCCAAGATTACTAGTCAACATTGCCTTCCCCTGGGTCCTTACATTCGGGCAAAGACCCTACAAAGTGTTCTGCCCAGAACAAGTAGCATATCGGGCGGGCGTGAGTGCCCTGGAATAAACCCATCTCCGTGGTCATCCTTTCTTTCTCGTTGAGAACACTAGGAGGGGAAGCTGACTGCACACAACTGCTCTTGGGGCCAAATTAAAGAGGGGTGAGTACACTCCACTCTTCCAGAGGAAGTCAGTGTTACCTTCTCTTCTGTTAAATGATGCTCTCTGGTCTACCCTCTCTCATCTTTCCTCACATATGCTTTTAAAAAATAAATATTTTTATTTATTTCAGAGAGAAAGGGAGAGGGAGAGATAGAAACATCAATGATGAGAGAGAATCATTGACCGATTGCTTCCCGCATGCCCCCTACTGGGGACTGAGTCTGAAACCTGGGCATGTTCCCTAACTGGAGTTGAACCTTGACCTCCTGGTTCATAGGTTGACGCTCAACCATTGAGCCACGCCAGCTGGGCATAAGAATGTTTTTTACAGACACAACTCAAAAACTCCTTTTCTCAGTGGGGCTATAGTCACTACTGAAACATGTGTGCCCTGTTTCACACAATCTCCATGAACAAAGGCCACAAAAGACCCACGTGGGCTAAAAAGATTTCACAGATTATAGACTTCACTGTGTCTTACTTATGAAAACCTTGCCTCCCGCAGATGTGAACTGTTTTGATTTACACAAATCTCTGACTGGTGAACTTGATCAGAATAGCAATTTAAAACTATTGATTAATCACAATAATCTATAAATTCTATTAAAAGTGATTTCTTAGTAATATTTTGGCTCTGGAATTTAGAAATTGCTCTTTGCAATTAACCTGGGGAGCTTCAAGTTCATTTCTACAATAAGGCCATGCTCACTTTCAGTCTGAGATGCTAGTTGGGTGGGCTAGCGGGAGAGGGGAGGGAGCTATAACTGCTACATTGGAACTTAGGCACTGATGTGGTTGGGCTGGACGGGAAAGTCAGCAGTCACATGTGGTTCAAGGGAAAATGCTGAGGACTGAGGGGATGGGACATGTTGGCAAAGGACCTCCACCTGCTGGGGATACACTGGTGAATGCCACTGGCGTGACAACAGAGATCCACTCACCATGACATCGCTTTCACAAAGGCAAACTTGGAGAGCGTTAATTATCATGATGCGGTGGGAGATACCACTGGTCAACTATTAGGAGACAATATTTGAAAATTTTACCACCACGTGTAAGAACCGCAAAGGAGTCCCAGTATTGCTGTCAGGAATGTCCCTGCAAAAGCTAGCTGAGGTCATTCCCTTTAAACTCTAGCTATAGTTTGTTTTGTCCTGTGTCAAATCTAGTCTGCATAATCTTATTTAATCTTCACAAAGCTGTATGACCGGAATACTTATTCAGGGCTGGGTAAAAGTAGGTTTACGGTTGTATTTGCCTGTCCTGTATGTTCCATTATGGAGAAGAGGAGACAGAGGCTGAGAGAGATGAAGTAACTTGTCAATGGTTGTTCTGCTGGTAAGCAGTTCTGTGGGACTCCGAAGCCTGAGCCTATGGCCATGGTGCTGAACTGCCTCTTCTCCGGCCCCAGGATTTCCAGGGCTGTTGGGAGGCGATGTCCTAGGAGGAGTGGATGGACCTTATGCCAGCCCAGCTCAACCCTGTAACACTGCACTCACTGGGGACACGTTCCTGGAAGCAAGAACATAGCCTGTGTGACGCTTCCTGCTTAAACAGGATGCAGCCCTGGCTCAGAGGACCTACAGGGCGGAACATTCCTTAGATGGAGGTGATTGTGGTGCCTACCTCGCAACCCTAAGGAAATCTGGGTGAGCCAGAAACCTGACACTCGAGTAAACGTCTGTGATGATAATTCTCTGTTCCTCTCCTTAGGACGCGATACACAAGCACAGAGATGCTGTTTTGTTCGCTGTTGTGACCAGGCAGTGAGAACAGTGCCTTCCAGGGCACAGATACTCAGTGGGGTGGAACTTGATTCAGTTAAAACTGTAGAAACGGCCTTGCAGCCGCTGAAGTTACACCACCGAGGTGGAGTGGGCGATCGGCTCCAGGAGGAATCTGAGTGGAGATGTGAGAGTGGGGAGAGGGGCTAGGGTAGGGCAGCAGAGCTGGGAGATGAGTGAGATGGACAGTCAGATCCAGGCTGGGCAGGCGGGGAGGAGAGCTCAGGCCTCAGAGAGCCCTAACCCAGGACAGCTCCATGTTCTGAGTCACTGGAGGAAACGCAGTACTAAAGCATGAAAATTAATATGTAGTGAGTACATAATAGACGACAAGCCCTGCTCCAAGTTCTTCATGCCCATTGACGTTGAAACCCCACACCAACAACTGATTGAGAGAGAGTCTAAGTCACAAGGTTATCCAGGGAACGGTAGAGCCTGGATTCGAACCTGGGCCAGCTGGTTCCAGGGCTGCTACTCCTCATGATGAAAGCTCAGGACTATAAAGGCAGCCATCAGGGAGGGTGCCTGCATCAGATAAGACGTGGGTGCTGATTTACACTCTCAGCGATGGGTGGGTGAGAACACAGGGAGTGTCTACACACAACATAAAGAACGTTTTCCTGAAGTTCTCGCACAAAGTCTCAGGGCCATGGCTTCCCATGGAGGGTTTCTTCCCTTTTGGAATAAGATGCACAGAAACAATTACATAGGGTGGGGCAGGGGTGAGCCTTCTGGGAGCCTGGGCACCTCAGTATAACAGGCACCATTCTAGTAAAGGGGACACCCAGGTGAATAAGAGAGCCAGGCCCTCAAAAGGCACTTTCAGGCAGTCTGCACCTCACACGCACATCTCACACACACACACACACACACCTCACATGCACATACACCTCACACACACCTCGCATACACACCTTGCACACACACCTCACATACACACCTCGCACACACCTCACACGCACATCTCACACGCACATCTCACACACACAAATCTTACACGCACATCTCATACGCACACGCACCTCACATGCACATACACCTCACACACACACCTCGCACACACCTTGCACACACACCTCACACACACATCTCACACACACAAATCTTACACGCACATCTCACACGCACACCTCACACGCACATCTCACACACACTTTGGGCACACACACACACACACACACCCCTCACACAGCTCCACAGAAAAGCTGTACTGTCACAGAGACAACAGTCACCTCAGTCCTAAGCGCCTCCTATAACAGCAAACAGAAAAAAATTAAATCAGAAACAAAGAGTTTTTACCAAAACCTGCCTGCAGGGCTTTCTTCTACCTCAAATATACACAAGACCACACACACATATACTCTCTCTCTCTCTCTCTCACTACTTCCCATCTTACATGCACAAAAGTCACTTTACATTTTATCCAGCCTAATGTTCAGTTTAGCCTGAGAAAAGGTCCATACCTGGGTAGATTTAAAAACCTGACTACCTAGTGACAAATACAAATAAGACTGTTCATTTTGTAGGAAACACGAAGTTAAACTTGAAAGCCCAGAAATAAATATATACCTAAACTCTGAACCCCGTAGGTCCACTCATTTTCCTAGAGGCAGTGCTGCTCAGCACGCTGCCAGCTGGCTGGGGCCGGTGTGAGAAAACCGTGCACGTGGGAGCTGTCCCTGCACCAGGCCTTTTTCTCAGCACTGCGGCCGCTCGGCCACGCTGTCTGGGCACCTGCAGGCTCAGTGGGTTTGCACAAGCAGCTTCCCAAGCGGATGACGTAGCTCCCCTTCTGTTGTTCCCAAGGACCAACATCTGTCAGAGATCAGCGTATGCATCCGCGTATTAAAGCGCTCCCTGTTCGGAGGCCCTGCACTTAATTTTCCCTTGGGTAAACAGAGCCAATAATGGATAAATCCTGAAGGATCACATATCCTTAAACTAGTGGAGGGAGCTGTGAGTGCAGACTTTAATCTACATCAGAAGTGAGAAAGAAAAAAAAGACAGAGGCTCTTCAGATCAGGAGTGAGGCGCCTGGGAAGGCGTTCCAGCACTGGCCATATCATGTCTGGGGGCGTCTCCGCCCAGGTGGCTGGGCAGGGCGTTGGGAGGTATGTTGCTGAGTGTATTTAAATGTTAAATATGATGTGACCCAGCCCAACTACCTTCCCCTGTTCAGCAAACAGCACAGGGCTTCCTGCTGCGATCGCCCACGGTGGGGGAGCCCACATTCCCTGTAACTTACACCGGAAGATGCCTACCCACGGCCTAATGGCATTTCAAGGCAAGTCCTCATAGAACTTGGAAGATGAACTTTGGTCAGGCTGGGAGTCCTGGCCTTTGAGTCCACGGTTGGCCTTCTAATGGCTGAGCCAGGCCCGCAGGGAAAACACACAGCTTGAGTTTATCTTTCAAATGTAAACGTCTGAGGATGAACATTTCAGACCCTCGGGAATTCTTGTCTAATACAGGGGCATGGCCTACTTCATTATTTCTATGCAACGCTTTCTTTCAAAAGAAATGCTCCAACCTTTCTTATAAAATTTACCTCAAAAAGGTAATTCCTCCCAAACTCCATCACCATTATGCAACCACACTATTATTTTCTAATTTGCTTAAAAAAAAAAAAGCAGTCAGCCATTCCATATTAGAGATTTTTTTTGGTGTTACTTCAAAACATCAGAGGTTTTTTTCTTATTACTTTAAAAAGAAGTCTATAAATTAATCTTGCCATGGACTGATATTCATCATTGCCATGTATCCAGCTCACTGGCACCATCTGGGTCTACTTTTGAGTTATCCAATAAAGAGGTTAAATATATAGCTGATGGTTAAGGTGCCAGTAGGAAAGCAGGAAGAGAGGTTCCAGGTAAGATGCTCCTTGGAAACTAGGCTGACACTACCAGCACAGGTGTCTGCTCTGGGTTGCTCTCAGCCTCCTAAATTGCTGCCCCTGTGTGCCCTTTCTAGTTGGAGCTGAGGTCTCCACTCTTATTCATCCTGGCCAGAAAAGCACCTGGGTAACCTTCAGAGTGGACAAGGCAAAATATCTCTTGTACGGGAATAAGAGGCAGGAAATCAAAGGACGTGGTCTAACTCAGACATGGGTGTCCAGCTTTCTCCTCTATGAGGGATCTGGTAGCACAATAACCAAAGAAAATGAGAAACATGGGCAGCAGCCCCTAAGAACTACATCATTGATTTTCCATTGGGTTAAAGAATGTTTGAGCTTTGAAAAATCAATGAGGGAATAATAACACATAGATCCTATAAATAATGAATGAGCTGGATATATAATCAACTGTGTTAAAACTGCATTAACAAAATCACCAGCCCTGGCTGGGTGGCTCAGTTGGTTGGGCCATCGTCTGTGGTGCACTGAAGGGTCACGGGTTCGATTCCCAGTCAAGGCACATACCTAGGTTGTGCGTGCCATCCCCTGTTGGGGCATGTATGGGAGGCAACTGATCGATGTTTCTCTCTCTTTCTCTCCCTTCTTCTCTCTCTCTAAAAATAATCAATAGACATATCCTTGGGTGACGATTAAAAATAATAATAATAAAATTACCAATAACTGAGAAGGCAGAGACAGCCAGAAAGAAATAAAGTCGCCATCACTCGGGAAAGCTCTTCATTTTATTGCTTGTGTTTTTGCAAATGTGTTCCTTCCATTTATGTAGTGAGGAAAACCTGAGCCATGCATGCATGTTTAAGAGGCAACAGTGATATGACTGTTATTTTATTTTTTCAAATATATTTTTATTGATTTCAGAGTGGAAGGGAGAGGGAGAGAGAGATAGAAACATCAATGATAAGAGAGAGAATCATCGGTCGGCTGCCTCCTGCATGCCCCACACTGAGGACTGAGCCTGCAACCCGGGCATCTGCCCTTGACTGGAATTGAACCTGGGAACATTTAGTCTGCAGGCCGATGCTTATCCACTGAGCCAAGCCAGCCAGGACATGACTGTCATTTTAAAGCCCACTTGACAACATTTCTCCTCCTTTCATTGCATGAATCCATGTACTTGTTGATATCCTTCCTGGAAAATTTATCTCTGTGCTTCCATCTTGCTCAGAACCAAAGATCTTCAAATCTAGTTTTGCATGTATTTTCTTACGTAATAGTCACAGTCTACAAGCTGAGTATTATTATTTTAGAGTGAGCAAAGAAAAGCTTAGCAAGGCTAATAAATGCTTGGGGACAATATATAAAGAGTTATAGACTTCTAACCCAGAGGTATCCGAACGCCAAATCCTGTTTATTAATACATCCTGCTTTCCCTTCTAAAGAAATGGGTCCTGCCTTTTTGCCTCCAAGAGCCTCTTTTTAATTTTTCCTGCCTCTCCCACTAAACCCAAGTTTTGATATAATTTTGACCAGGAAACAAGTTATAAAACTTAAATAGCAACTAGTTCTCCATTTTTAGTCATAAAATATTTATTAAAATACAAATGAGTTGGTCAATTAAGGCCAGAAGCATGGAGGCACGGAACAAACTGATATACCTTGATGTGGGGTTGAGGGGAAGAGAAGAGATAAACCAAATAACTTATATACTTATATGCACAGCCCATGGACATGGCAATAGGGTAGTGAAGACCTGGGGGTGGGTAGGGCCTAGGAGATATCTGTAACACTATCAACAATAAAAAAAACATTTAAAAAATACAAATGAGTATGTCTGAGCAATGTGAGATAATACTCGGTAAATTTCAGTCAAAAGGTTTTCAAAAGGACATTTTTACTTGTCTATTCAATGCTTTGGGTTTGAATGTTTAATTTGTATAATTAGGCTTTTTGAGATATTAAAAGGAGTCATCTGTGGGTCCCTGGGACTCTGGGGACTTCTGGTCTCTAACCGGCCAACAGGAGACACCAGATTCTATGTTTTTAAACAACAGAAGCAGGAGATGGGACTGTGCTGTTTGTGAGAAAACTTTACCTTGAGCCAGAAATCCTTTCATATGCCAGTCTAATCCCCCGCTCCAGAGTGAGCCCATTTCCTCCTCTGGCCTCAGGAGAAATGGGAACAGCTGTGGGGCGTCTTTTAACTGTCCCTCTGTGACCCACGGCTGGTCTGACTTCATTGTCCGCACCACACTGCTAGCCACCCACGTTGGAGAAATTCCTAGGGAACTGGATTGCAGGTTTGCCATCCTGACTCTCACTTCCCAACACATTTTCCAGGTTCGTTTTCTGTTATGCAAGAAGGAATTTGGATGCTGGGGATCCCAGCTAGAGAAGCATCTCACAGGACTGTGTGTTGCTCATGTAGCGCAGGCTGGAGGAGAGTGACAATCTGATATCGTGACAGCTGAGCCTCATATCTGTTGCTGCTGTTCCAATTGTATTTAGTACTTCTGGAAATTCTTGCCTTGGGTCACCGTCCTGCTACCAGCTGGGGTCAAAATACACCAGATGAAGGACTCAGATTTCCATCTAATTCATTATACTGATGGCTTTTCTGAAGCATCTGGATGGGGCTCACTGCGGGATTCCTAGAGAATCATTTGGGATAAAGACAAAACTCTTCTCCATTATCAACCGAATACTGCCCAATCGTTAATGCCATTTTCCATGTCCCATTAACAAATAAAAATATAGATATAAAAAGATTTAATCTCACTCTCAGACAATCCCGGGGGAACTTCGGGAAGGGATTTGATCCATCTCCATAGGTCCCAAATACCCCAAACCGCGTCTCCCACGTGAAATCTTTCCTATTGTGCTTTGGACTTCCAAGTTTGAAACATCAAATAATGGTTGTAACATTATTGAAAATAAATTTCAATCTTTTATGCAGCTCCTATGGAACCAACTTCCCAATTCTACTGGAAAGCAAAACAAAACAAGTCCTTTCAAAGTGTATAGATTCTAATTCCTAAGAAAACAGTGGCATTCCCTTCAGTCAGCGCTGGTTTTCCTAAAGCCAAGTTCCAATAAGCGCAGTATTGTCCATGGGCAGGTGATAACATCGCTGGGTCTTTAAAGAGCCTGTATTACAAAACTGTCCTTTGTCCACAACTGTAAGTTTTTATGACAATTTTAAACATGTTTTGTCACTTTATTTCCCTTTGGCTTCTGAAAGACGCTTTCCATAATCATTCTCTTTCCATTATTACAATAAATATTGATTAGAAAAGATCTTCTGGAAACAGAAGCTGAAAGTTGGCTTTTCCTACTAAAAAAATGTCATCCTAAGAACCAGGATTCAGATAGAAATCCAGTGAATTCAACTTGGCTGAATTCTCTAAACTACCTCCACAATGTCCACAAACAGTTTAGGAAGGCAAATGGCAAGTCTATTTACATTTCTAACTCCATCTAATCACAGAAAGAAAGTTTACATTGTGTTTTTATTAAAAAGTAACAATGTCATTTCTGCTGCCAACTAAAATAAAGCAAAGCTAACTACCTTGGTGTATATGATGCTATAATGACATCGGTCCTTGAGAACAGACAATTACTTCAGGGTTGAATGGTGCCCCTCCCCTGAAAGATATGTCTGGGGCACATACAGGGGACCTGTGGATGTGACCTTATTTGTCAAAAGAACCTTTGAAGATGTAATTAGGTTAAGAGGAAGTCATCCTGGGTTATCCGGGTGGGCCCCAAATCCAGTACCAATCTATATATATGAAAAGCCAGTGTTCGTGACGACCAGGACGACCAAACGACTGGTCACCATGAGGTGCACTGAGCACCTCTCGGTCCCTCCCCCGTGGCCCACAGGCTCTGATCACAGCAAGGTGGGTGGTGGGTGGGCTGTGAGCAGTGGCAGGCTACCATGTGTTATTTCACACACTGGGCCTCTAGTTATCCTTATAAGAGAGATGCTGAGGAAAACAAGTGGATAGGAGAGGAAGAGACCATGTGAAGACAGAGGCAGAGGCTAGAGCAGCCGTGGGCAAACTACGGCCCGCAGGCCGGATCCGGCCCGTTTGAAATGAATAAAACTAAAAAAAAAAAAAGACCGTACCCTTTTATGTAATGATGTTTACTTTGAATTTATATTAATTCACACAAACACGCCATCCATGCTTTTGTTCCGGCCCTCCGGTCCAGTTTAAGAACCCATCGTGGCCCTCGAGTCAAAAAGTTTGTCCACCCCTGGGCTAGAGGGATGTGGCCCTAAGTCAGACTCACAGAGGAGAAGGTGATGGGGACAGAGGTGGAAGTGATGCCCTCATGAGCCAAGAGACACCTGCAGCTACTAGAAGCTGGATGAGGCAAGGAATGAGTCTCCCCAGGAGCATTCAGAGGAACCATATTCCTGCAGACACTTGATTTGGGATTTCTGGTCTCCAGGAGGTGAGAGATTTCTGTTACTTTAAGTCATCAATTTGTGGTAATTTGTTACAGCAGCTACAGGAAAGTAGCATGATTATTTTTAAAAATTGACTATCCTAATAACCAAATCTAATTGTATAGCCAAATCTACACAAAGCTATTGTCCATAAATCAGTAATAAGATTCTAGGGAAAAACAAGATTCAACGGCAGCTTAGTCATTCATAAAACAAACATTAACTCTGATTGCCAGGCTTCAAGGATAAAATTATGAGTGAAAACTGACATAATCCAGACTACAGAGGCCTGAGAATCATCCTATTCTACTCTCCCTTCTCAACTCGTCCAGTCACCCAGTCCTATTCCTCTACTTCTAAGACTTTCTGAAATACATCTTAGCTCCTTCTCCCTGCCCATATGTTTGCTCAAACTTTCATTTTTTTCTCATATGGTCCCCTCCCAAGGCCCCTCCCTGCTCCTAGCCTTCCTTATAATCCCATCTCAAACCCATCACCCCCCTGGTCCCTCTCTCACACAACCACCAGGATACACAGACACACACAGTTCACCCTCCTCTCCGGATGCAACCCTCCTGGGGCCACTTGTAACCTGTCTCACGAAAGCTGACCTTTCTTCATAGCACACGAGGTTCCTCTCTCCTCTGTGTCTCCTGCGCTTCAGATACACTAAGCTGATCGCAGCTCCTAGAGGCGCCGTTTTCCAAGGCCTCCACCACATCTCTGCTCAGCTATGCCTTCTGGGTGGTACCTCTTCTCTCCTCTTTCGCAGGCCAATCGTCCTCTTCCACCCAAGGTCCACGCCCTACTCTAGGCCAGACCTGCTCTGAGCAGTCTCTGCATTCTCTCAGCCCCTCCTCTGGTCAAGACTGAATTGGATTTCCCTCCTTTGCTTTCCACAGCTTTCGTGTTCTCATTATTTTCTGTATTTCCTACTAGACAGAAAATACCATGCGGTCGACAGCTGACTGGTTGTCCTCTGACAGCCAGAGGAGCGGGTGTCTTCCAGCATTGGGTGCCGCCTGCACCAGGGGAGGGGGCCACTGCCACAAGCCCTGCAGGTTTGGGGGTTCTGCAGAGCCCAAATCCTCGGAGGCATCCACTTAGGTCCCAGGTTTTGTGAATCAGGGTTCTGACTTGGACAAGGCAGGCCCGGGGCTCCATGAGTCTACGAGGTCAGCGGTCGCTGCTCAGCTGCTCTGACTTCCCGCAGGAAATGGGGGTGGGAGGGGTCTCTCCTCGTGAGCCTGCAACTGCTTGGGAATGGCCCTTCAGTTCTCATCCTCCCTCTGTGGGGCACCTGGACAATTCAGCAATCACCCGCTGACTCCGCTCTCTTGCAAATGTTCCTCCAAATGCCCAAATCACCACATCTGGAAACACGCTATTTCATCAGGACATTTTTCTAGGTCACCATCTGAGAAATCTGTACCCTGCATACCACTCATGATGGCATTCTCTTCACCAGCATGTGATGACAGACCCAAATCTCCGTACAACCCCTGTTTTCTTGGCCCACTCTCAGGATTACTTGTATTTGTTTAGAGAAGCAGATGCCAAAATGAGATTGGACGTGCAAGAGATTTATTGAGGGAAATGTCGGCAAGAGAAAGAGCTGCAGGAGGTGGGGAGAGCCTTTGGACCATGATGCTGGTGAGACCCCTATGAAGGAGAAAGGAAGGAAGGAGGGTTGGGTGAAAGTACCACAGACTACGGCGCAGTTCTACAACATGTCAGTGAGGCCAATGGGAGTCCTTGAGGCAAAGTCACCCATCTGTCAGGAGTGGGTCTCCTTGCCTGTGCCACCCTCCATAGCTCGCTAGGAGCAGCTCCTGGGAAGCGCTTCTCCGAGCAGAGATGTAAGTGGCCACCGCACTCATCTAGTTGTCAAATGACTGGCTTTATTATACCTTGGTCGATGACCAATTGTGTCGCTTTTATCAAAGGCTACGGTGATTGGTCACTATACACCAGTTACAAAATTCAGAGGGATATTGTTTGTAAACTTAAATTTTACACTGTTCCAAAGTGCATGAATTTCAGTTATCATGATTTAGTTAAATAACAACAATCCTCCAACAATAGGCTCAAATTTCACTTTCCAAGTTCTATTAACGGTGAGTAAGTAACATACAGTACGGACTTTGCTGCTAGCTCTTCAGTCCAAATATCACTACATAAGTAACAGATGCATATCATGGTCAATGAGCAATCATGTTGCTTCTTTCAAAGTCTGTTGTGATTGGTCTTGAAAACCATCTTTACACCTTCTCCAAGAAGATGGGAGCCCATGTCCTCCTCTAAATATCCAGGACTATTCTCTGTGCCATGAATGAAACTCTCCTGGTCTAATTCAGAGGCAGATGGCAGTCACGGCCCCTCCCCCTCCACACTGTGTTCATTCTGCCATTACTTGCCTTGACTTCTTCCACTCTGCCTTTCTCTGACTCCCTCTTTACACTGGACTCACAGGTTGTCTCCCCCTTATGATAGTTTCGGGACTTGTTTCCCATTTATCCAAACCATTAAAACTTCTATTTTCTTAGTGGCTCACCAAGCATGTTAGCCCAGAGGATTCCCACGTATCTGGCCTGTCATAAACCCCTCAGGCGCTTGGACAAGTGGGGTCTGGTCAGCTTCACATCCTTGGCTGCCCGCGCCTAGCGCACCGTGACTTAAAGAGGAAGTCCTTCCACTAAACGAAGGAACATGTCAAGGCATTTCTCACCAGACAAGGGAGATCAGAAGTCTGCTGGAGCTTGGGAAAACCATGAAGAGCCTTCTAGAAGGAAGTCAAGCAGATCTTGGCAAGTTCCTCCTCCACACACAGTTCTCTTGCTGAAACCTGGTAGAAGACAGAGGGATCTTGTTTGTAAACTTAAAATTTTTCACTTAAAAATATTATCCTAATTTTCTAATTGCTCAACAAATTTGTCAAAATGACTATGAGAACGTTCTCTTGTGTAATCCTTTGTAATGGCTAGACAACCTAAAAACCCCACTTTTTAAAATTCAGATAGCTCGAGGTCCCATTAACAAAAAACAAACAGGCAAAAAAAAAAAAAAAGTAGGGTTCTCAGCTTGTGTTACCAGCCACTCCTCTTGGTCTAGGACCAATTGGAGACAGAGCTGGTCCAATGGACCCAGGAGCAGGTTGCATTTGTGTGCCCCGAAGAGGGTGGGTTTCCAGATAAAGTTGCTCCAAGTGGAAATCAGTAGAAGGAACACCTGGCCCGACTCCCAGCCACACATTAGTTAGAAACTGGAGAAAGAACCACTTTCGACCACTAATGAGCCCCATGTGAAAAGCCTGTTAACGAGAAGTCCCCTTTTTTCAAAATTTCCAGTGTTTTGATTGATGAGCAAATTGTTTCGGATTCCTACTTTTCCATTACCTTAAACACAACCTTTGTTTTACCTCCCCACTGAAACGGTGTTGTCTCTGGCACCACGCATGCCTGTCGTGAGCTATAGAACAGGCCAGCTTCCTGTTGGGGCATCAGTTTGAGTCTGGGGAGGGTTTATAATTAAAAAAAAAGTAAAATGGGGCATACTTCAGGGTTTAAGGTGGCTAATTAATTTAAGCATATACTGTTGCATTGTTTTACATTTGTACCATTGTTACATTTGTCAAGATTTAGAATCTTCCAATATTTTTAAAGAAATGACCTGTTTTATAATTAAAATTGTAATTTGTAGTTAAAATGTGCAAATATTTAGTTACTGTCAAGTCTCAGGTGCTAAGAACCACTGATTCTCAGGGAAAAGAACCAGAGAGTAATTTATGGTTGTACAGCATCATTCATCCAGCACGTATTTATCATGCACACTGGGTTATGATCCAAGAAGAAATAAAGCATTCACAAGAAACTCAGTCACACTCCACATTTGTATTAAGACCAAAGTTTTGTAGATAACTTTGAGAGTGTTTTTTAGTTTGACCATTATTTATTTTAAAAATTAGTTACTGGCATCACGTTCACTAGGCAACACAGCAATGACTAAAACAAATATGGTTAATGTATTCAAGGAGTACATAGCCTACTGATGTTGATAAATACTGAAAAAGAAATATAGAAATTTTTATAATTAAGACTGAATAAGCCGTAAAGGAAATGTGTAGGGTACAATGAGAGCACATATAATAGAAGGACCTAATATTGACCAGAAACTGAGAGGAGAATTCCTGGAGGAAATAACATTAAGTTAAAACCCGAAAGATAACAGAAATAACCCACGCGAAGAGAGAGGAAAAAAGAACTTACATATAGCAGACAAGTCCCTGTGGGGCAGTAAACTCTGGATTAGAGAAAAGATGAATCTCAGTGACGGTTTACATCTCTCTACCTTCGTAACTAAATGAGCTGAGTGTATTACAAACTTTTCTGGCTTATTCAAGTCATCATTTTAATCATCAATGATTCCACTCTGCTGAGAAACGCTATCTTGCTCAGCTTGAGTAGCTCAGTTGGTTGAGTGTCATCCTGTGCACTGAAAGGTTGCTGGTTTGATTCCTGGTCAGGGCACATCCCTGGGTTGTGGGTTTGATCCCCGAGTAGGACATGTACAGAAGGCAACAGATTGATGCTTCTCTCTCACATGGATGTTTCTTTTTCTCTCTTGCTCTCTCAGCATGTACTTGGATGGGTGCAGGGGAAGCCCTGGCCACTGGGGGTCAGTTCGTGGGGCGTTGTTCCATGCACTGAGGGGTTGTTGGTTCAACTAGTCAGGGCACATGCCCGGGTGTCGGGCTAGATCCCTGGTAGAGAGTGCAGGGGGCAGCAGCTATACTATATTTAGGATTTCATTGTTCAGATGTGCAGTAGACCTAAGCTTTGGCATTTCTCTTGGGGAGAATCCCTGAGCAATAATTCTATAAAACTGTAATATATGCCCTGCTGTTTAAAAGATGGTCACAGCAATTTGAGAGGATAATTGGAAGCATTATCATAAAGAGTGTAGGAGCATTTCTATCTAGGAGCATAACAATGAAAAGCACAGTTAAAAGGAAAGCTAATTGGAAAAATGTAATGAGGATGCCATGATGGCATAAATGGGACCATACTTTTTCCTCTCACGGTAAGCAACAATTTTAAAATGGACAAAATATCTGAAACAAATCATTTCAAAAATTGGTAACAGATGGCACAGGACTATCACTTGGAAAAGCAAGTGAATAAATGAAGTAAGCCCTGTGGTAACTGGAGCATTCAGTCTGAGGCACATTTTGGTCACTGTGCAGGGAGGGGACCCCAAGTAGAACAGAGAGTCGCACTGAGGTGAAAAGACGGAGATTAGATAGAGTTCAAGAGATGAACCAACTATCATTTGAGCATCAGAGTTTGAGAGAAACTTTTTCTTCATAGAAAAAGTTCCAGAATTCTCTGCATCATTCATCTTGCATCATTGGCTGAATACCAATCTACACGTGTATAGTCTGAAACTCCATGGAACTGAACAATTCCCAAAGCTCACATGGGGCTGAGTGATGTTCAAATTCTGACTGGTCAGAGTAAGAATCCTTGTTGAACATTGAGAACATTTAATAAAGACTCCAGCAGGGCCATGCCCCAGAGTTAAGGCTACTCTAAACTCTCCCTAATAAATATTATAAACAACCCCCCAAAGGATCAAATGGATCCATGTAACTTAACTGCATGACAAAAGAAAGTCCACCACTCTTTGGGGAAAGACAGCAAAATGCAGCACGTAATAACCTAATAAGTATGATGTCTATATTCTGCTCAAAGAAGTCTAGCGATGCAAAGAGGCAGAAAAATGTGACCCATAACCAAAATTAAAATCAGTCAACGAAACAGACAGGAATGAAAGAAATGATATATTTTTGCAGCAGGGACTTTATAAAACTACTTTAAATATGCTCGTGGATTTAAAATAAAACATGATTTAATAATAATAATTAAAAACATAAAAAGAACCTAATGGAATGTCTGAGATAATTTGTTTGAAATAAAAACGAAATCAATGGAGATGAGAAAGAGTATATTAGACTCTGCAGGAGAAAACCCCAGTGAGCCTGAAGACAAATAATAGACAGTTTTCCAATGTAAGCACAGGGACACAGGAAGACTAACTGTTAAATACTCAGAGGAGTGTGACTATTCAATGATCTCTAATATTTGTAATACACAGGTGAGCTTATTTGTCTTCATTTTTTAACTTCTGAGGGTAAGAAAATGACTACCTAAAACAAAAATAATTACAATGTTTTGTGGGTTTGTATGTAGAGGTCAGCACATGGGAACAATAACAGGAAGGACAGAGTTGAACTGAAATAAACTGTTGCAAGGTTTTTCTACTATAAGTTTGGCTCAGTGGATAGAGTGTCGGCCTGCGAACTGAAGGGTTCCAGGTTCGATTCTAGTCAAGAGCACATGCCCTGGTTGCGGGCTCCATCCCCAGTAGGGGGTATGCAGGAGGCAGCCGATCAATAATTCTCTCTTATCATTGATGTTTCTATCTCTCTCTCTCCTTCTCCCTTCCTCTCTGAAATCAATAAAAATAAATTTAAAATAATAATAATAATAATAATAATGGAATAGCAACATTAACCAATAAATTAAATAAAACAGATATAGCAAGCAATAGTGGAGACAATAAAATACAAAAATATTTAATCAATACAAAAGAGGCAAGATAAAGGAAAGAAGGGGATAAAACGATGGGCGAAAGCAAACATTTCAACTCAATAATATAGACAATTATTTTAATGTGAATGGTGCAAACACACCAATGAAAAGTTAGAGATTATCAAACTAGATTTTAAAAAACAACCTAACTATATGTTATCCATAAACATTAAATATAAAGACACAGATAAGCCTAAAGTAAAGATTAGAAATGATATGCCCTGCAAAGGCTGGACATGAGAGAGATGGAGTGGCAGTTTTTATATAAGGCACATTAAACTATGAAACAAAAAATATTACATAATGTTACATCAAGAAGATATAACAATACAGGTTTAACTAATTCCTATTAAAATGCAAGAAATTTTTATTGTAGGTATAGTCGAGATTATTCTAAAATATATGGAAAAACAAGAAAACTGAAATAGCTAAAATAATTTTCAAAAAGAAAAGTGGAGGAACCAGTCTACTCAAATTCAAGACATTTATTATATGGCTACAGTCACCAAGACAGTTTGGTTCTGGTGGAGGGGTGGACACACAAATGAATGGAGAGCTCAGAAGTGGACCCACACATAAACATGTCCATTTACTTACCTATAACTGTGATAAATATATACATCATAAAATTTGGTATTTTAACCATTAAAGTGTGCAATTCAGTGGCATTAATTACTTTTACCATGCTGTGCAACCATTACCACTATTTCTAAAACTTCTCCATCACTCCAAAGAGAAACTCTGTAACCACCAAGCAGTAGTCCCCCTCCTGCCTCCCCACAGCCTCTGATAACCTCTAATTTACTTTCTGCCTCTACGAATTTGTGTATTCTAGATATTTTATACAAGTGAAATCATACAATATTTATCCTTTTGTGTCTGCTTATTTCACTTAGCATATTGTTTTCAAGGTTCATTCACATTGTAACATGTATTAGAACTTCATTCCTTTTAATGACTGAATAATATTCCATTATATGTATATACTACATTTGTTTATCAATTCATCTGTTGGTGGACACTTGGTTTGCTTCCACGTTTTAGCTATCATTAGTAATGTTTCATACACTTATCTGTAATATGCAAACACATATTGATCTCTATTTAAAACATGTATATATTTAAAAATTTTAAAGTTAAATTAAAAAAAATAAACCTGATATGAATACATAAGAAGAGTGGCAGGTTACCCAATAGAGAACTAGGCAAAAGGAAAAAATACACATTTCTTTTCATCTATATATAAAAAAGCCTAAGTGACCGAATGACCGAATAACCATTTGAACAGTTGCTATGACGCACACTGATCACTAGGGGGCAGACGCTCGAGAAGAAGCTGCCCCCTGGTGGTCAGTGCACTCCCACAGTGGAGCACCACTCAGCTGACCGACAGGTGCCAGACGCCGGGCTCACACCTCTCCCACCTCTGCGGCAGCACTACCGAGTGGCAGTGGCAGGCGCAGTGGGGCCAGGATGAGTGGGAACAGTACCTTGCCAGGCTCAGGCTCCTCTCAGATGCCTGCGGCTTCATGCACTACTACATCCCTCGGGGAATGTCAGACTGCTGGTTTTGGCTGATGTCTGTGGGGATGGGGCCAAAACCAGCAGTCTGACATCCTCCAAGGGGTCCCAGATTGCGAGAGGTCGCAGGCCAGGCTGAGGGACCCCACCAGTGCACGAATCCATGCACCGGGCCTCTAGTAAAGGAATAAAAATCAATGGCAAATATACATGGCAAAAGGGGTTAGCATTATTGGTAATGAGAGAAATGAAAACCAAGGAAATAAAGTTGGGTGTGCATGCGCACGCGCGCGCACGCGCGCACACACACACACACACATCTACACATGCTGTTCTTTCTACCTGGAAAACTCTTTATGCCACCTAAAAACAGATACACACTTCTGACTGGCTACTTCCTTATTTCTCACTGTTCCCTGCAATGACCTACAGCAGTGGTAGGCAAACTCATTAGTCAACAGAGCCAAATATCAACAGTACAATGATTGAAATTTCTTTTGAGAGCCAAATTTTTAAAACTTAAACTATATAGGTAGTTACACTGTTATTAACTTAACTAGAGGCCCAGTGCACAAAAATTTGTGCACTTGGAGGGGTCCCTCAGCCCGGCCTATGCCCTATTGCAGTGTGGGAACCCTTGGAGGATGTCCACCCCAGTGGGGACCCTCACCCCATGGAGGTTTGGTCAGCCTGGGTGAGAGGCTGATGGCTGTTTTCAGGCTGGCCACACCCCCTTTAGGGTAGGGGTTCCCCACTGGGGTGCCTGGCCAGTCTGGGTGAGGGGCTGAAGGCCGTTTTCAGGCTGGCCAAGCACCCTGGTAATGTAAGCTCCCAGCCTCTCCTTTTTTTCTTTTTTTTTTTTTTTTTATTCTGGGATTTATTTACCTTCTATAATTGAAACTTTGTTGCCTTTAGCAGAGGCCTGCAGAAAGCTTGGCTTCCTCCATCGCCAGGGGCAACCCACTCCTGCTCCCTCCAGTTCCATGGCCACAGCTGGCTGAAAGCATGTATCTGGGGTTTATTTACCTTCTATAATTAAAACTTTGTTGCTTTCAGTGGAGCTCAGAGCCGGGCCACAGCAGGTGGGGAACCTTGGCTTCCTCCATCACTGGCGCAAGCAAGCCTCCTGCTTGCTCCAGCTCCATGGCTTCCGGCCACCATCTTGGTTGGGTTAATTTGCATATAGTCGCTCTGATTGGCTGGTGGGCATGGCTTAAGCCATAGTGAAAGTACAGTCAATTTGCATGTTTGTATTTTATTAGTATAGGATTAGGGTACTCCTAAGGGTTAGGAAGAGCCACACTCAAGGGGCCAAAGAGCCGCATGTGGCTCGAGAGCCACAGTTTGCCCACCACAGAAAAGCAATGACACTCCAGCAGTAATGAGTACATATAACATGAAGGTCTTGGTTTCTAAATTCCATTCTCTGCTAAAGGAACCAGAACTTCTTGGGAAAATGGCTGATTCTAGGGCTGGGAAAAGGAAAGTACAAGATAAGCCTAACACATTGTATGCAAAATATAAATAAGGAAGTGCTCAAAGAATGGCGGGACATGTCAGTGGGTCCTAGAGGCAACTAAAGGGGCTCCCCATGGCCAAATCTGTGTTAATTTGAGCATCAAAATAAATAATAAAAGTAATGGATCATTACTGACTTGAAAAACAAAAAAGAATCATGAGTCCATATCCATGCACGTGTGTGTGTTTGTGTGTGTGAGTGTGTGTGTGAGTGTGTGTGTGTGTGTGTGTGTGTGTAGAGAGAGAGAGAGAGAGAAAGGGGGAGTGAGAAGGGTGTGTGAGTGTGTGTGTGTGTGTGTGTGTGTGTGTAGAGAGAGAGAGAGAAAGGGGGAGTGAGAAGGAAACACTTCCTCAGGTGACAAAAACTCCCTATATGTGTTTTCTATGCTAATTAATCAACAAGATTTTCTGTCCTCTCCCCTCCTCTCCCAATAGAGCCCATTCCCCTCCACGAGGTAGTGATGATAGAGCAGTAGGAACACTCTGGGGAGGTATCTGATCTTCAGTATGTTTCAGTGTTTCTAGCCAAGAAAATTAAAGGGTCACAAGGTGAGTACATGTAGCACTCTCTAGTTATAATAATACCTTACATTATGCAGGACTTTACAAGTTTCAAGGCTACCTTGATTTTTGTAATGAGTTTTAAAAATATGCTGGGTGAGTGAGTATTCCCCTTTTGCAAAATGGGAACAATGAAGCTCACAGAGTCAAGTACACTGCAGAGATGGAATTACAGAGTTTTCTGACCCAGTGTGTTGTTTCAAGAAATACGTCCTGTGGAACTTTTGACCTTAGAGAAGAAGCACTTCAGATAGTCAGGTATGTTCCATCCCTCTTCACACTCAGCAGCAGCAGCCAAGCCAAGTATGAGGCCATCTGAGCTCATGAACCTGGGCAAGTTTCACAGGCAAAGGCCATGCTCCATTCCTGCCACCCATTTGCTCTGTGGCCAGTTAATAACAGCGTGATGCTAGTTTTCTCATATGTTTTACATTTCAAAAGATAAAGATGGGGCTCGGTAATGTAGACAGTTATAAAGAAACCAGAACCCAATCGCATATAGAGAATTCTCTTGCTTTTGACCTCACGAACACTTCTAGACTCTAAACGAGGATTTGCATGTGGCAGTTCGAATCTTGCGTCTGGGGTACTTGCAATATATTAAACACTGTGAGTGAGTAGTAGAGTTTACATTTGCAGTGAGATCGTCCTCTGAAGGGCTGAGGCTGAGCTACTATTTAATTTTCCAAGTTTGGAAAAGGAACTGAAATAAGCACTTAAATCCCTTTCCCCCCATTTTTGTAACATGAGTCAACCTTCAGGAAAGTTCTCCTCTTTCCCCACACAAAGAAAACTGTTATGTTCCTATCTGCTGTAGAGCTATCTAATGACCCAAGAAAATCCTGAGATCATTTTTCCTGGAAAAGCCACTTGCTTTAATGGAACATCCGCCTGTCAGGGAGCAAACTTAATTGGCAGCGGCTGAGCAGATGGTTCCCGGAGTCTGGTCATGCACCTGATTCGGCTAAAACACAACTATTGGAAGGCCACCATGTGGTTTTTGCATTGCAAGGGACTGACTATTATGAAAACTCCACTCTTACAATTTGTGGCATCATTTAGTATTTTACAGACTGTTATTTCCCAGATTCCTCTGTTAATAAAGACATCCCAGAGAGAACATTCTTTATGATATTTGTTCTGGACACTTAATTTCTCAACAAATTCTCAATTGACTAACAACCTTAAAAAGTTAGGACTCCTCAAATTTGTGCTTTTAACATTAGTGTTCTAAAATATAATGCTTTTTGTTTTGCCAAATGTTTTCATATTTCTTACTCATTCAACAAATACTGTACATCTCCAAAATACAAGATACCATGGGGAAACCAAAACTATTGATAATCTCTTCTCTTATGGAGCGTAAAACCTAGAATAGGGGTGACCCAGCATTTATGTGGCTAAGCAACAGGAGATGGCTCAGGTGTGAAGGAACTGTTGAAAGTTTCATGGGGGAAGTGGCGCTTGTGCTGTGTTTTTAAGGACGGGGAGGATTTCACAGGTGAAGTTGTAGGATGGTGAGATGGCAACAGCATAACCAGCGAGGTCCAGGCAGAAACATGTGTGACAAGCACACTGACAGTCAATCTAATCAAATGCTAACATTGATGACCATGGAAATCCATTACTGCTCACATTACATTAAACTATTTGGTGTCTTATTACATACCAACCCCAGCATTCCAATAATTTTTAATGGTAATGGTTTCATGCTATTCCCATTAGAATTGAATAAAAGAATGAATAATATAATAGTGCACCTCAACATCTAATCAATCCAAACAACCTTAGTTAGAACGTAGTAAAAACCCACTTCCTGTTAAGTCTTTGATAGAGTCAAAGTTCAAAGGCATACACTTTGCTTTGATAGAATATTCCATGACATTAGGACTTCTGAATATTGAACTGATGGCCACTAAATTTTCTAGGCGTTTGTTTCCTAATCTGCAAAGCAGAGACTTAGATTACTTGATCCAAATAACTCCTTCCAGCAACATGATTCTCTTAACACACTTGAACTCAATGGCACACAGCTACGTATCTAGATATTATGCAAATTCAGAAACTTCTCAACATCGGTGCCCGAATTGAACACAAAACTGAATAATTTGACAAAAACATCATTTGTTAAGTTAGGGACAAGAGGTGCCCAGACACAGCTGTGTCTAAAGCATCCTCCTGGAGACTGTGCTGGGAACACTGGGCCTGCAGGGAGGAGAGGAAGCAGATGTGGCGAAGGGAAGTGCACTGACTGGGAAGAGGAAATGTGTTCTGTTCCCAGCTCCACCACAGACAAGCTGTATGACTTAGGATAAGTCCTTCCACTTCTGTGGACCCCAGGCTCCTCAGCTATAAAGAAATTGATCCAAGTGATCCCTTTGACCCAATTAAGCTCTGTGAAAAATCTATGATTCTATGTGATTCAACACTTTGGTGCTAAACCACAACAATAATGCCCAGATTCACCAAAGAACGCATATCATTATTTTACACAGGCACTTTTTATAATTCAGGGAGTCTCCTACACCCCTTCTGGTCCAGCCCAGTGTTTTGCTTTTATTGCCGAGTCTTCTGATTAAAACCAATTGTTCCCAGTAGTGTAGATGCTCCTGCTTATCTGCTGAGCCCTTGGGGAGGAGGGGTTCTGAGGCTTGTGGGTGACCCCGTTCTCCTGTTCCACTCAGTTATGTGGGAAACAAGACTCTCCTGATGCTCCCACTGCTAAAAGGGGAATGAATTCAGCCTAGAGCTCCAAGTTATTAGCCTGGAAGATAAGACGAAAAATAATTGAAACTCAGAACAGCTGCAGACCTGCTAGGTCCTTAAATTTCTAGTAATTGGGCACTAAAGGGAACTTAGCATATGTGATTCTGTCATTCGTTTGCAACGGGTCATGAAACAACTTCAAGTAAAGATGAGGGTTATGACAGTTTATAGAACACATATTTATGAAAATTGTTAGTAGAAAGTTACTCTACTTGGTATTAAATTAACATTTATCCCTACTTTATATGAATTATATCCCTGGGGGAAAAAACACACAAAAATTAAATTGCTGTTTGTTAAGAAAGTTTAACTTCATTTTTTGGATAAATTATCTACATAGTACAATTCATATGTTCAGTGTATGGACATTTTTTTGGACTAAGCAGTCTTTGCATAGAGTGTCCCCAAAATTTATACACATTTTGAGTAATTATTAATTCTAATGGGGTAAATCTGAAAAGAAAGAAACATCAGTTGAGCTGTCAGCTGTTAAGTGTGTATACATTTTGGGGGGATATCCTGTATTTATCCATCCATCCATCCATCCATCCATCCATCCATTGAAAGAAGGCACCTGGCTTCACGAGCACCTGATTTACTGCTAGTTCACCACATAGCTGCGACAGGAGACACTGAAGGTAAATTACAGCTAGCTACTGCACATGAACTTACTTGTTAGTGATCTAAGATACTATTATGATCATCCTCTCTCATCCTGCCCTTGTAACACACAAATGTTTCTTAAAATAATTTTAGAAGTTTTTATCATATCACTTTCCTAAAAAAAATGTAACAACTTATATTTTCTTTTCACTTCATTTCTAAAATGGACACACTCTGGAATGAATTCTAAGGCAAAGAAAGGTGTGTGATACAGTGGATATATGTAATCATTATAGAGTTAAGGAAGAATCAGAGAATGAAAAGCCTGTGAAACAGACAGACAGGAAGCATAAGCTATGTTCAGAGGCGGTCTAGGATGGGTGAAGGCTGCTGGAAATGCAGGTCCATACTTTTGAGACATATGGGGGTTTATTGGTTGGTGCTATAAGAAAGAGGAGCCGACATTCCCTGGCACCCACCCTGCTGTGAGCCGGACTATTTCTGTATTTTTAAGAAATAAAAATATTCTAAAATGAAAGCTTAAGTAATTGAGTGACTTTCCTAAAGTCTCAGAGCTAGTCCTGCCTGAGTCAGTGCCAACATCCAGGTCACCTCTGACTTCAGAGCAGATCTCAGCTACCCAGCCTCCCAGAGAGGTCAGCCCCTTCCTCTCAGAGGCCCCCTGTGTACTTCCTTCTTCTGATGCCCGACTCCACAGGAAACGTGCCTCATGCACAGGAATTCTGTTTCCCATTCACCTCTCCCACTAAGTGCCGTAAACTCCAACAGGGACTTGGGGTCTGACTGAATCTTTGCTAAAGTCACATCATCAATACGGTCTTTGGTATCTTGTGAATAGTTGCGTCTCCCTATTTGGCTTACACTTTCCTGTATTTTGCCAATGTTGCAGGTAAGTCCTTTCTCTACAGTCTGCACTTCAGTATCTAAAGAGAAGGTGCAAGATTTTGAGTTCAGATTAGGTTCTTTTTCTTTCCTCCCTCTCTTCCTCCGCCTTATCCTCTCTCTTTCCTTTTCTCTCTCTGTCTCTCTCTTCCTTTCTCTACATGGCCCATCCCTATCACTAGTATCTGGAAATAAAATGGCCTCTGATCTAAGGAATATAAATATTGTGTGTGTGTGTGTGTGTGTGAGAGAGAGAGAGAGAGAGAGAGAGAGTTAAACTTTGAATTTATTATAAATTATTCCAGACATATAACATGTGTGAAGAATAGTACAAATGCATATATATATATATATATATATATATATATATCCATCTTAACAAATAAAATCCTTCAAATACAGTTGAATTCTTCTAATATTCTACTCTTAAGTAAATAAATACTCTGTGATGAATTAAATAGAAATTATAGTGCTTGCTTCCCATTTAATGTTTTAATTAATTTTTCATTTTTGAATTCTTTAAATTTCATTTTTAAATTGTTTTGAAAACGTTACTTTCATTAGTAACAAATGATCTTCTGTGACCTAATTCTATGTGTACTGTCATATCGCTCTGCCACTTCACATTCAAATCACTAAAACCAGAAATTACCAACTGCCCACCAAGCTGCCTCCCGGGTTTCCCCTGCTCTGCAAGAAGCACCACAAGTGTCCCGTCACCCAGGTGTGATGTCTCAAATCATCTGAGACTTCCCTTTGCAGCTCCCCCTACCCCCCGGTCTGCCTCTAGATGCTGCTGTTGTGTGTCCCTGTGTGGTTCTGTCTTTCTCCATCTCCTGGGCCACACTCCAGCCCAATGGCTCTTCAACTGCGGTCCAGGGGCCCTTGGGAATCCCCGAGAGTCGTTCAGGGTGTCGTGGGCCTATTTCACTTTCTCTCACAAGTGTACAGTGGAGTTTTCGGAGGCCACATGTCGTGTGATGCTATAACACATCATACAGATGACAACTGAATGTGTGACAATCCAGCTGGATTCTATTAGGAAATATGTAAAAGTGTAAAACAATGTCATTTTTCTCAGTTTTTTTTAAAACATAGTAAGTTTTCATGAAAATGTTTTGATGATAATATATTATGGGTTTATTATGTATTTTTAAAAAATTTAATAAAATATTTAAAAATTTCTCAGATATGATAAAAAAAATGAGATAAAAGTCACAGAAACCAAAGCTGTTGGGTCTTCCCTCATTTGTAAGTTTATCAATGGTCCCAAGGTCAACTGTCTGAGAACTGCTGTGCTCGTCCATGTCTTCATTGTTTCATCTCTCTCAGTTTTTGCAGCACCTTCTCAATAACTTCCTAGCCTCCAGTCCGTCCCTCTTCTGTCCATCTATCTACACCTGACTGCTGAGTTCACCTTCTTAAGAAAATAGTATTTTCCATAATATTATTTCCCAATCTTATCAATCCTCCAGTTTTATCAACCATAACTTTAGGCCACCCACGGGTCAGGCCAGTTGCACTGACCCCAGAACATACTACCATTCTCCTACTCACCTCCCCACCTTTGTCTAAGCTGTTCTGTCCCTGTCCACTCCCTGGCCTGGGCACCTCTCCTCTGCCCTGTCTGAGCAGCACAGAGAAGTGCAGTTAAGAGCATGTGCTTTAGCATCTGGCTGGAATCCAGTTCCCTCTCATTAGCTATGTGATTTGGCAATTCACCTTCTGGAATTTTAAAATATAAAATAAAGTACAGTAGCACCTCGTTCAATGGACGTTGCAAAGACTACGTGATATCATGTTGAATAAAGTAGGTATTCAACAGGTGTTAGGCAATGTTGTTTCCAAATCTTGCTAAGATTTTAGCTTTTCCATGAAGGCTTCTCAGCCTTCTTCATCCAACACTGTTCTCCCTCTTCTTCTCCACTCACTGGCATGGAAGGTTCTCGCCCACACCTCTCGATTTCCCAAGTGAGATAAGAAGGGGCCATGTGAACTAACTCCCCCTTCCTTGCTCCACCCTGCCCACCCGCCTCTCCATAGAGGTGTGTATCTGTTTTCTTAGACCTGCCCAGTGCTGTTACACCTGACCCCATAAATTCAGTATGTGTGTCACTGACCCTCTGCTTTCCATAAATGACACACATAAACCAATCCTCAGCGGACAGGGCCACATGAAAGACATGTGATCTATAACCTTTCCTTTGTCCTGCCCTTCTCAGAACAGTTAGGCCAAGTCTTCCTCCTGGATAATAAATCCATTCACTTGAAAAAGAAAACTCAAACAGGAAACATTTTATATAGAGAGGCAGATTTGATGATAGAATCATCCAAACCACACAAAAAACGAGGCCAAAGCCTGGTTGATTCTGGCTGCAAATCACTCCCACTGTGAAATGCCTTTTAGCCACCCCAGCTTCTGAGAAGTGTGCTGGGAATTTAAAGGGCTTGGAGCCTCCAGCTAGGGCTCTGTCTGTTAGGGGTGGGTGTGCATTGCTACAGGGTGTGGAAAGGCCTCCAATCTGGAGTCCAGACTTGACCTGACTCGCTCTGAGGTCATGGAAGCCTGCTTCACGACTGTGAGCTGGTCCTTTGGCCTCTGGAGATCAGCTTTATGGTCTGCTAAATGGTTGTTAAGGGACCAAATGGGATTAAATATATACATCTATATTTTATAAGATTGATGCATAATGCTGAAATCTACCTAATATGAAAAATACTTCAGAAGTTAAAATTCTAAAAAATTTGTATATGTTAGTCTTGAGATAGTCCAATGTGTTTTTATAAGCATTATAGTTTAGCATAGGCATTCATAAAAAGAAAACATGTAAACAATTCGGCATTATCTATCCTAACTGAACATGTATTTACTCTATTACCCACCATTTCTACTGTTTGGCTTATACCCCAAACAAATGCATGTGTGTACCCCAAAAGAAATATATAACCATGTTCTCACCAGCACTATTCATTATTCAGACACCAAAAAATTACACACAGCACTGCCTAATTCTATTTATACAAGATGCAAAGTGAAAAAGCAGGCCAAAGAGGTGCATGGTATTATATGTTAGGGTCCTGCTTGCCCTTAAGGGTAGGAAGTGGTACTGACTGCAGAGAACAGGAGAGGGGCTCAGGATCATGCTCCGATGATGGTCTAGTTTCTGAGCTGAGTGCTGGTCACCTGGGTATCTTCAGTTTGTGAAAACTCTTCTCGCTGTACACCCCTGAACTGGGTGTTTTATGTGTGTATTTTCCCTCAGAGGAAGGTTCACTTCAAAAGCATAACAGATAGAATAATCTGCCATTCCTATTTTTATCCGTCATGGTTTTTTTTAAAGCAAAATAATATTATTTTCTTATAATTTTTTTAATTTGTAAAAATGTCTTCTACCAAGATAAACTAGTGTATTAATTTCATTGTTGCATTAACAAAATATACTTATTTACAAACTTTTTTGCATATGAAAAGCTTTCTCTGTAGAGAAAGGAAGAAAGGGGAAACATTTTACCTTTTTCTAAAATGAGTAAGTTGATTTTTCTCTGTTATAGCTTAGAATCCATTACTTCTTAAACTTGGCAAAGAAATTGTCCGAGAGGAATTTGCTGGGACAACCTGAGTAAGTGATGATGGAGCTGGAGTGGATGTTTGGACTTTAAGTGCTATATATAACCATAACCAATGTGTTTAAACCAACTCCAGCAGCACTGAGCGACACCTGTGGTGCGTGTCCCTTTGGATGAAAGTTGTGGCTAGCTTGTTTACTTGACTGAGTTTCCTGACCTTTATTTTAACATGAGCCTTGAAGGGGAAAAAAAATGCTTTGCAAAAACATTTTATCTGAAGTTCTGGAAAAAATCCTAAAGGACAGTACAACTATTTCATGATACCATGACTAGCTTTTAGCACTGAAAATTGGCACTAAAAATGCCTTCCCCAAAAGTCTATGAACAAACCCAGATACAAAGAAAATACTTTGTGACAAAGGGATCTTTGATTTAGGGGGAAATTCAGATGATAAGAACCGTTACTTTTATGATGCTCTATTTTTTTAAATCCTCCCCCTGAGGATATGTTTACTCATTTTAGAGAGAGAGGAAGGGAGTGGGAATGGGAGGGGAGAGAGAGAGAGAGAGAGAGCGCGAGAGCGCCTGACTGGGGGTTGAACCCACAACCTAGGTATGTGCCCTGACCAGGAATGGAACTCACAACCTTTTTTGGGGTATGGGCGACGCTCCAACCACTGAGCAACCCGGCCAGGACTATGCTCTGTTTTTATTTGAGACCCTATTGGAGAGTACGCACAGACCTTTCAAAAACAATAGCAACCTACTCTTAGCCACCAAGACTGCCTCTTGGAACTGTGCCACCACTGAACACCTCCTCTGCCCAGCCCAAAGGCTACAGGGCCCTCTGGCCAGCTCCACCGTCCACTCCGAAGCTCAATGTCTTTGGGCAAGTCTTTGTCACTCATTCTGCATTCAAAAATATTTACCAAATGTCTAATATATGCCAGGCATTGAATTTTTTACATAAATTAATTACAGAAACTAGTTTATTTCTATAAAATAAGGATATTTATCATGCAAGGTTACTGTAAAGTTAAATGAGTTATACTATGTAAATCCCCTAACATTTGATCTGGTAGGAGTTCAAAAATGATAGCTATTAATATTGAATACAATGAAATGAAATTTAACCCTAGTCAAAAACAAAACATTATCTGGGAAATATTATAGTAGTTAGAAGCCAAATAGGGAATTGTTTTTAAATCTGCAGTTTGAATATTTTCTGACTCTCTCTGAACAGTTGCTATTATTATCTATCTATATAAAAGCCTAAGCAACCATCACAACTGAATGGATGACCAAACAGGCTGCATGGGGTGACCAGGCCAGCAGGGGGGTTAGTGAGGGGCAACCAAACAACCAAACAGCAGGCTGCAAGGGATGACCAAATGACCGAGCAGCAGGCTGCATGGGGTGACCAGGCCAGCAGGGGGGACAGTTGGGGGCAACCAAGCCAGCAGGGGTGCAGTTGGGGGCAATCAGGCTGGCCGACAGAGGCAGTTAGGGGTGATCAGGCTGGTGGGGGGGGTAGTTAGGGGCAATCAGGCAGGCAGACATGCAGGTGAGCAGTTAGGAGTCAACGGTCCAGGATTGTGAGAGGGATCGGGCATAAACTGTCAGTTGGACATCCCCCAAGGGGTCCCGGATTGGAGAGGGTGCAGGCTGAGCTGAGAGGACCGCCCCCCCCCATGAATTTCATGCCCTGGGCCTCTAGTGTGTGTGTGTGTGTGTGTGCGTGTGTGCAGGCGCGTGTGTGTGTGTGCATACATATATATAAAAGCCTAAGAGACCATCCGACTGTTTGACCATTTGATTGTTAGCTATGATGCACACCAACAACCAGCAGTGACTTGGCAGCTGTGGTTCTCAGGTGACACACCCAGAACCAGAGAGGAGGGAGCCCAATTCTGGGGTGTGTCACCCAAGAACCACCCTCTCGCAATCCAGGACCCCTCAGGGGATGTTGAAGAGCCAATTTTGGCCTGATCCCTGCAGGCCAAGCTAAGGGACCCCACCTGTGCATGAATCTATGCACCGGGCCCCTAGTTAGTTTATAATTTAAAAATGCACTGCCCTGGCCAGGTAGTTCAGTTGGTTGGAACATTGTCCCACACACACACACACACACACACACACACACACACACATACACACACACAAGACTGTGGGCTCAATTCCCAGCAAGTATGGGAGGCAATGGATCAGTTTCTCTTGTACATGATGTTTCTCTCTGTCCCCCTCCACCCTTACTCTCTCTCTCTCTCTCTCTCTCTCTCTCTCTCTCTGAAAATCGATAAAAAAATAATAACATATCTTTGGGTGAGGATTTTTAAAAATGGACTTCATATTTGTATTTAACCCAATATGATGAAAAATACAACTAGATATTTCTAAATTATAAAACTCTGATAATAATTATATTATTGTAACTGACTGGATTCAGAGTTGTTAAACACTCAGTTCCCTAAGGACCACACTGCTCCCCAGAGTTAATAAAGCTCATGTGATATAATGCACTTTAATGGTTACAAAGTCAGTAGTATTTTCCAAAAGTAGATGACAGTCCTATATTAATACTTACAATTAGCCTTAGGCCCTTGGAACCCAAAGAGAACTTCTGTTCACTTGAAAATATTAAAGCTTCATCCCTTATAACAAATTCTTTGATATAAATTAATTTAGTATTTATACCTTAGTATCCACACACTTAAGATATCTTTCCCTAAGCAAGTTTTGAAGAGTATGGAGTGAAGTAAGTTTCCAAAAGAAAACAGTTTTCAGGAACCCAGAATGGAATGTCACACATGAGGGCGGGTTGCACGTAGGGTAGGGAGAAATGGGTGCTAAAGTGGAGGCCAAGAACATTGGAGCCATTGTGCCTACATATTAATATTTTGAAATTTCTAGACAACCAAGTTAATAACCAGATCATCTGTCCGTCACAATTCACTGAATTATGAAACCCATGTGCCAAAAGTGGTTCTATGACATTGACTAGTCATTAAAACTATCTGGCCTTCAGTTCCCTTGCCTACAAAATATGAATTGCATTAGACAACCTTCTGATAATCTAGGATTCATTGATCAATAGCCTATATTAGTCGTTCTCAAACTAATCTTGCCTAATAATAGACAAACATGCAAATTGACTGTACTTTCGCTAGGCATTAAACCATGCCCACCAGCCAATCAGAGCGACTATATGCAAATTAACCCAACCAAGATGGCGGCCAGCAGCCATGGAGCTGGAGCGAGCAGGAGGCTTGCTTGCTCCAGTGATGGAGGAAGCCAGCCTGCTGCGGCCTGCTCTGAGCTACACTCAAAGCAACAAAGTTTCAATTATAGAAGGTAAATAAACCCCAGATACCTGCTTTCAGCTGGCCGTGGCCACGGAGCTGGAGCGAGCAGGAGGCTTGCTTGTCCCTGCGATGGAAGAAGCCAAGCTTCCTGGCAGCTGCTGCCTCCTTTCAAGGCAACAAAGTTTCAATTATAGAAGGTAAATAAACCCCAGATACTTGCTTTCAGCCGGCCGTGGCCATGGAGCTGGAGCGAGCAGGAGGCTTGCTTGCCCCTGCAATGGAAGAAGCCAAGCTTCCCGGCAGCTGCTGCCTCCTCTCAAGACAACAAAGTTTCAATTATAGAAGGTAAATAAACCCCAGATACCTGCTTCCAGTCGCCATGGCCACAGAGCTGGAGTGAATAAAAAACAAAAAAAGGAAAGGCTGGGAGCTTCAGTCGCCAGGAGGCTTGGTCAGTCTGAAAACAGCCATCAGCCCCTTACCCAGGCTTGCCAGGCACCACAGTGGGGACCCCCACCCTGAAGGGGGTTTGGGCAGGCTGAAAACAGCCATCAGCCCCTCACCCAGGCTAGTCAGGCACCCCAGTGAGGACCCCCACCCTGAAGGGGGTTTGGGCAGCCTGCAAACAGCCATCAGCCCCTCACCCAGGCTGGCCAGGAACCCCAGGGGGGACCCCCACCCTGAAGGGGGTTTGGGCAACCTGCAAACAGCCATCAGCCCCTCACCCAGGCTGGCCAGGCACCCCAGTGGGACCCCCACCCTGATCCAGGACACCCTTCAGGGCACACCAGTCGGCCCCTACCTGTGCACCAGGCCTCTATTCTATATAATAAAAGGGTAATATGCAAATTGATCCTAACAGCAGAACGACTGGGAATGACTGGTCACTATGACACACACTGACCACCAGGGGCCAGATGCTCAATGCAGGAGCTGCCCCCTGGTGGTCAGTGTGCTCCCACAGGGGGAGCTCTGCTCAGCCACAAGCCAGGCTGACGGCTGCCAATACAGTGGTGGTGGTGGGAGCCTCTCCCACCTCCTCAGCAGCGCTAAGGATGTCTGACTGCAGCTTAGGCCTGCTCCCCGCTGGCAAGTGGACATCCCCCAAGGGCTGCCGGGCTGCCAGAGGGATGTCTGACTGCCAGCTTGGGCCCGATCCCCCAGTGAGCAGGCCTAAGCCAGCAGGTGGACATCCTCCGAGGGGTCCCAGACTACAAGAGGGCATAGGCCGGGCTGAGGGACCCCTCTTCCCCTGAGTGCACAAATTTTTGTGCACCGGGCCTCTAGTATATAAATAACTGTGTATCAGAAAAAGGCTCCCACCCCGCCCCCCTCCCCCCCCCCGGTGGGTGATGATCACTGCATGCCAATGTGCAGATTCTTGGACTGCTGGTGGTAACTCCACTGTCCATTGTACCAGGTACTGTAGTGCCCCCTCGTATTCCTTGAACCCCACTATTCAGTTACTCCAGGCAACTTCCAATGGCTGGGACCTGCCTCTCAGTGCCAAGAACTCCTGCCAGAAGCACAGAAGGACAAGTGCCAGGGAATTAACAGTCCCTGGGAACAACCTTGAGCCAATAATAGTGGGAGCTGGTGCAGAGGGGTTCGAACTTCCTTGCCTCCTCAGGGGAATTATTCCGAGAAGCCCGAACCATTTCCCAGAGTTCCCCCCATGGAATTAGGCTCCACTTGTCCACACTGGTAGCTGCCTTGATAACTCACCCTTTCCTGGCTGTCTCCCTTCCCTGGATGACTTCCCCACTGCTCCAATATAGATTTCAACTTCAAAAGAAACATTGGAAAACCTAATTTTTCAGAGTTATCTCACAATACAAATATACCTTTCCCAGCAGGCCCTGGATTAACTGAGATTTAAGAAACAGTGCATTGTGGTAAATGCTTGCTCTGATGCTCAGAGATAAAGGGCATGTGATTTTAAAAACAAAGGAAACAAAACAAAAACAGATAGTTAAGTTCCAGTTCCTCAAAATGAACCATCCAGCCCGAGTGTAGAGAGAAATCCAGAGATGGAAAGTTCATTTGCTCTCACATTTTTCTATCAAAACCACCCCTTGCCCAAGTTCCCCTAAAAAAATGTTCTTGCAACATAACAATATCTGATACAAAAAAATCCCTAATTTCATACTTGCATAATTACATCAATAATTTTATTTCTACAGTATTCTCTAATTTATAGATTGTGTACATAATTAGAACAATGTCTATCATTGTTTCTTATAAATATAGCATTAATGAGCTGACAGGAACTTGTTAGTTAGAAATAACATATCTTCAAACTGCTGATAGTTCATTATTATAAGGAGAGACCTTAAAATCAGCTATCAAATCTTCCTTCTCTCAAAAACATTACTTCAGTATATTCCGCTGAAGTCCTCTTTGGGCAGTTTTGAGCCCTTGCAAAGGCAACACGCACAGTTTCAACATGATCATGACTCTTGGCATTCACAGGTCAAGAAGTACCTGAGCATTTAAGAATCTAGCTCTTTACCTTCTTCCTTGCCACACATGATTTCTAAAACCATCTCCTGCTGAGCCAAATGCCAAGTCATCCTGAGAGAAATCAAGATAAGAGTCTATCTTCAGGTAACAGAGATAAAAGCTGCTACCCTACTCTTCACAACCCATACAGTTCCCCATCTGTCTTGCTCCCAGCTAGCTTCCAGGAACTAAGTTAGTGACATTCAGTGAATAGCTTAAATGAGGTATCAATGACAGACCAAAATCCCCTGCTAAGGGAAGTCTTCCAGTTAGGTAAGGAAGCGATGGTTAGTGCTTCCCTTTCTAGACCTACTTGGAATTGGAACATTGTTTCTGGAAAGGATATTGTATATGAATATATCAGAGATTTTTTTCTAGGCATATTGCCTAATCAGTGCCAATTTCTATTCAGAAAAAGATCAGAAGCAACTCTAAATTAGGAACTCTCTCTATATCTGATATTACTGTAGTGGCACTATAACTAGGAAGCTGTTTCCTTTTTCATTCTAGGATATGCTTAAAAACCTCCGCAAAAACATACACAAAGAACAGAATGACTCAGCCATTTACCAGATGTCACCATTCCAAGCGCTCACAGAGCCTTTACCAATTTTCTTAAGTATGAAACCAGGTTAAAGGTATGAGTTCATCCTCAGAGTTCTCAGGAGGCATAAGTAGTAATGTTCCTGGTCAAGACTGTAGAGACATAAAAACCACATGCATTGCCTTGGCTGGTGTGGCTCAGTTGGTTGGAGCATCATACCATGTACCAAAGGTTGTGGGTTCAATTCCCTGTCAGGGCACATATCTAGGTTTTGGGTTTGATCACTTTCCATCTTCTAGCAAGACGCAGATCCCTAAGCGGATAAAATGCATTTAGTATTTTATTAACCTGAGGCTCATGTGCCATTAAGACTTCTCCAGAGGGACACAAATTCCATTACTTATTTTAATCGTGGTTGATTTTTCTCTTTTACCTCCTTGCTTCACTAGAGTATCTGTGCCCATTAGCACCACCAGGGAGGGGTATAACGGGGGAAAGACTTGGCAACTGTTTCCTTGTAGTTTATTAATGTAACCAAAACTCAGGTTTGGCTGCCTGTGGCTACGAAAGCCAAACTCATGAGACAGGTGCTGGTGAAAAAGGAAAGGGGTTTATTCTAGTGTGGGCCCTGGAGTAGATGGGGGACTCTTGTCACAAAGCCCATCTCAACATCTGTAGATGTTGCAGGTAGAGATTATTATAAGGAGGGAGAGGGAAAACAGAACAAAAAAATCAAAGGGAGGAGGTTGAAAAGTTCTCTATGTTCAGGCCAGCACAGTCTATTCTGATAAGGACCTCAAAACTGATCAAGTGATGGTCTGGTGTGTGTCATCCTGGTCTTCTTCATCCTGGTTCTATGGTTGAAGGTCAGCAAATCTCTGGGAACTTGGATGATTGAAGTTCAGAATCTGTATCTTCTGAAGTTAGTTCCTAGGATTCTTATACAAACACAGCTCCTGCATTGAGCATCTGCCCCTGGTGATCAGTGCGCATCATAGTAAGTGGTCGTTCCCCTGTTCGGTTCCTTTGCATATTAGCCTTTTATTATATAGGATGCTACTTATCTACAAGCTACATATCAGTCAGGTCAGCATTTACAGAAACAATGTCAAAAGAATGGTGGGGTGGGTTACAATTCCCTACTGTTATGTTAATACCTGAGAAATGTTATCAACATATGCATATGGAAGAAAGTTAGAGGCAGGAAGCTAGCTTTTCCCCAGTAGGCTGTAGAGTTTATGAAGAAGAATTCCTCAGTGCACATCATTAGCTGACTCATTTGCCTGGAGGTTCTTTTATCAGCTTTTTAGGACTCAGGCACAGCCTCCAGCTATTCTAGATGCCTGGAGAGTAGATTTAAGAATCACTCCTTCCCATAATTGGTTAGCAACTTTTCAACTTGTTATCGCCCATTTGGGAGTGTTTTTTTACTTAATGTAATAGCTAAAACAGCCACAAAAATATCAGAAGTCTTAACAGTATTGCAAAGGGAAAAATAAAACTAATGAAGCTGTTGGGCCAATACAAAAATTATCACCCGATTTTTCCTGGACGAGGAACTAGGTGATCAGCAAAACTCTTTCCTCCACCTGGGTATCACCACACAGGAAGCGCCTCCAGCAGCAATCTCTGTGAGTTACTCCCTCTGGTTGTGCTAGAACAGTGGTTCCCAAACTTATTTGGCCTACCGCCCCCTTTCCAGAAAAAATATTACTCAGAGCCCCCTGGAAATTAATTTTTAAAAAATTTTAATATCAATTAAACAGAAAGATATATGTATTAATGTTTCTACCTTTTTCGTAAAATATAGTAAAGAAAGGTGTAAATTAGAAACATTGAAGTTTGAAATTATGAAACTATTTATTGAACTCAGAATAGAAAGGTAATACAAAAAAAGTTAAAACAAATGCACCTGTGGCCATCACCGCCCCCCTGGATCGCTGCAGCGCCCACCAGGGGGCAGTAGCGCCCACTTTGGGAATCACTGTGCTAGAACATTCAGAAAGCTATTCCTGGGAGGGAGGGCCTAGTGAATCACTAGCATTTCAGTATTTTCTTATCTCAACCTTGTCCTCCAGAGCATAGGAACTGGGTAAGGATGGGATGATGGGAGGAAGGGGTCAACTTTGACCAAGGTCCCAATGCCTTCAGATGCCCCCTTTGCCTGCCTAGCTAGACCCCAGAGAAGACCCTCAGGCTTCAGCCTTGTTGAGAGGGTCTCCAGAGCCCACTAACGTCGTCATCATTCGAATCCACTAAGATGCTCTCAGGGTTCTGTTGGACTTCTGTGAAATGATGCATGACATAAAGCCCTTTGTAAATGTCAGGCATGTGCCTAGAAAGGTGTTAAATGAATGAATGAATGAAGATAAATGAATATTATTACTTGAATATTAATCTGTATTAGACATAATCTATAAACTACAATTTATTTTTTCAGCCTCTTGACTCACATTTACATAAAGCTATTTCTTTAAAATATAAATGTGAATACACCAATGATTCTATAAAAACCATAAATTTTAAGAACTCAAAATCAAACTGATGGAAAATACTCTACATTAAAGAGTCCTACTATTAGTGATCAGTGTTTAAAAAATAAGGGAACATAATTTGGGAGTTAAATGGCAGAAGGTACTATATCTTGCATTTAAATCTGTGAGTATAGATGGAACTTTATGGATCTAAAACCCTCTTGACAAGTTCGAAATGAAACTTGTTTTTAAAAATCAGCAAACTGCTAACAGAGCCAGGACCAAAAATTGCTAAGCTCCTAAGAGCGTTATTCCCTCGTTCCTGGACCTTAGGTTCTGCTCTACAAAGTGGGATACTGCTACGGGAATTCTTTAAGACAGCTTTCCAGGCAGGGGATAGGCTGGTGGTAGAATACATCTCTCTTTTTAAACCGGATTCAGAACCTTTCCCCAAATAGCCCTCCCGTGGGCGCTGTACCCTTTGGAAGCCCTAGTGATGCTGTGGGCCAGGATGCAGCTTTGCAGTCTTCCTTTCTCTGCCTCCCCTCCCCAACCAGTTTTGTGTGAACATGCTTGGTGTTGGCAAGGGGCCAAAGAATTTGCCATAAATAAATTAGCTGCCTGTCTGCAAGAAGAGAACTTGACTGCCTTCCTTGGCCTTGCTAATTTGCCACAGCGTTGGCAATGGCTGAGGGTCTGGGATGGTGCAGACCTCTGAAGGATTGTGTGCACAGAAATTTAGCAATCCTCCCCTCCAGACCTTCCACATGCCAGAGAGAGGCACAGTCAGAGTGCAAGTTCCCGTGCCCCAAGTCCCAATCCCAAGCCCCTAATTTTCCACTAGTGAGTGAGTGGCATGTTCACCAGAAATTTATCTCAAGGATTTAGAAGAGTGAAAGAAGCAGATTATCCAAATCTCTTCCTATCATTCTTCATTGAATACAGTGGGAAAATCAAAGAATTCTTTTTGTCTAAGTTTAAATAGAAATAGCATAATGACAACACCAGGAATTATTTGAATATGTGGTAGACTTGGGCTCCCAGAATACAAAACATGCATTTCATTTGCTTACTGGTGTTGCTAATATTTCTGTTGACTCAGATTAAAACCCAAAGTAGATTTTTTTTACAATTATAGGTTCATGCTTTTCATAGTTGACTAGTGATCTGACAATCAGAGTCCCCAGAAGAGTCAATTTAGGAACTGCACTTCAGATGCCACTTCACTTTTTAGTGTATATGTTTAGCATACCTCACTTTTTTTTCCTAAGAAAAAGCTCATATGCGAAAATGCCCCCAAATGAAACCTGATTTCTTCTGAATTTGTATTTTTATTGACAGACTGAGTAGATTATTCTAATCTGGATGATCTTTGGTGAGCTTTAATATTGGGTACCTATTCAATTAATTTTATTAAATACCTGGAATGTAGTAAAAGAGAAAATGTAAGAATTGGATGGTATCAAATGTGAACAAAGCTGTAGTAGAAGAGAGCACATGCGCTGTGGCTGTAGGGGAGGAGCCCAGTGCCGCTGACCACATCCACTGGGCGCTGTCTGATGGGCTGGTGGTGTGCATGTTACCCAGCCCAGCAACTCCATTCCTGGTGCTGGTGCAACCTTCTTAAAATTGCTCATTGACTGACTCATTGACCCATGAGTAGGTCAAGCAATCAATTTAGAGGAACATAACCAGGAGTTTTAAAAATAAAATGAAAGGAAGTGGAATGGAACAGAAAATATCAGAAGGCATCCTTTGTGATCCAAATATTGTTTTGAGAAAATTGTGCAAAACCAATTTATATTATGGTCAGAAAAGCTTGTAAAATGTTATTGTACAGAAACTCTTGTATCTCACCTTACATTTGTAATAGAAAAACAGTACTTGTAAATTGTTTCACATTCCCTATGTTTACATCCACTACAAGTGGGCCCTGAAATATATGTCCATTACAATCAGAATAAATAAAAATATAAGTGAGACATCATTACAAATGGACACTATATAGCAGTAAAAATGAGTAACTTCAGCTCAAGTAGCAACATGATTAAATCTTAAATATTGAGAAGGGGAAAATCACAGAGGAACATATACAGTAGATTCCATTTATCCATGCTTCAGCAGAATGCAACATTTTAAAATATTTATTGCATATAATACGTACATATGTAATAAAATCATGATGAAAGGCAGGAGAAAGATAAACATAAAATTCAGGCTCACAACCACTGCCACGAGGGAGGCAGAGAAAGGGACCCAAGAAGGAAAGTGGGGATTGTAAAGATATTGGGAGCATTCTATTTCTAAAACCGGGTGCTCGGAAAATGGCTATTTATTTTGCTGTTCTCTAAAGTGTGCATATATGTTATTTGCACTCTTCTATAGCAGTGTCATATGTCATAATAAAAAAATACGGGTGGGTTGTGATATTTCCAGAATTCATCATCATGTTTTGTGATTCATGTCACTCATCTCGACAATGTCACAAATTAATTCCTTAATACAAGTTAAAATACAATTCTCTTTGATCTATTAACTATATTTCAGATGTTGCTTTAACCCCTCTTATATAATTTATGACTTGATACAGATTTCATTGCTTCTAGAGCTAAGTGAAATATAATATTCAGTGAGGTCATAACATTCCATGTAAGAATCCATTCTCTGGCTTCTCTAGTTATAATAAACATGCTAAACTATGTCTATAACACATGAAGAAGTTCTTTACAAGTTTATTTTACGCTCCTTTCTTTGGTATCGCTCCTTACCACCCATAAGCCTGCAGCAGTGGGTGGGTCTCCCTACCCCTGTGATTCCTGCTAGAATAATCAAATGTCTACTTTAAAGTTTCCTATCTCCATCTTGTTTTACAACTGAATAAAACACAGTGTTTTTTAGAAAGAAAAAAAAAAGCAGCAATTGTCAATAACACTATAAGCACCACCTAGTATTAATATGTCAGACTGCATCCTCTTGCCCAGTCCCTGGCCATTTAGTTCACCACAGTTGCCATCACTCTCAGGGCAGACAGGGTTACACTTACACAAATCTAAAGTAATTCGATTGTGTTAGAGCACAGGATCTACTTTCTATCTATTTAGAACAGGTAAACATATAGGTAGTGAAAATGCAGGAAAGACATTCAATGATTATCACTGTGGTTTTTATTTGGATAAGCATAAAATCAACATTCAGCAAATGTTCAATTTGGGTTATAATGAGTCTAAATGTCATTTGATTTTAAGACCAAATTCTGTATCCTCCACAAAGCTTTTCCTCTGCCCATGCCCACCCAGGTAAACATGATTGTTTTCCCTCTGAGCCTACATAACTTTTGTTATATTCAGCATTATTCCACATTGCTAGTAGCTCCATGTGCTAGAGCACTAATAATACACACCGAAATATATGCTAAGTACTCTACAATGAATAATTAGTAACTAAAATCATTTAAAATTGTAAAGTCAATGTTATCAACTAGGGTTCTAGGTTTTAAGCAACAGACATCTGGAGAAAAACAGCAAGGAAGGCCCCCTAGAAGGGTGTTTGGAAAACCAAGTTTTGGAATAGGAAAGAACCATGGGTGCAGAACAGGTGGAGCCCTGGCAGGGCCAGTGGTTAGCACCGACCCCACAACAGAAGAGCCCTGCCTTCCCTGCCATGCATGCTACTTGGCTATGCACAGGAGGCGGGAAAATAAATGTCTGTGGGAGGAGGGGGCCCCTACTTCAAATACCCTCACAGTAGAAGTGTGCACACACTGAGGGAGGCATAATTTCACAGAACCAAGGAAAGAATGGGAGGAGGGCGGGAAGAAGGGAAAAAGCGAGGGAAAGAGGGGAGGAGGAAAACAAAGAGAGATATCAGAATGGCCAAAACAGAAATAATGACAATAGCAAATGCTGACTGGGATTCAGAGAAATGGCACACCCATACATTGCTGGTGGGGACGTCAGATGGCACAGCCACACTGGAAAACAGTTTGGCAGTTTCTTATAAACCTAAATACACAATTACCATATGACCCAGCATTGGCACTCTGGGTATTTATCCCAGAGAAACTGAAATGTTTGGTCACCAAAAAATCTGAATCCAAATGTTCATAACAGCTTTATCCAAACTGGAATCAACCCCATGTCCTTAATCAGGTGAATGGTTATACAAACTGTGGTATACACATGCCATGGAATACTACTCAGCAATAAAAAGGAATGAAATATTAAAATATGGAATAACTTGGATGAATCCTCAGGGAAGTTACACTGAGTTAAAATTGCCAGTGCCAAAAAATTACATAATGTATGATCCCATTTATGCAACGCTTTTGAAATGATGAGATTTTAGAAATGGAGAACAGATAAAAGGTTGCCTAAGGTTAGGGATGCAGTGGGAGATGGGGAGGTAGAAGGACAGATGTGGTTATAAAAGAGCCCAGGAGGGGTCCCTGTGGTGTAGGAACAACTCAGAATTGTTATTGTCGTGGTGCATACACAATCCTACACAGGTGATACATTTTTATGTAATCTTAATACACACACACACACACAAATGAGTCCAAAGCTGGAAAAAATGAATAAAATTGGTGGATTGTATCAATGTCAATATCCTGGTTTTGATATTATACTATAGTTTTACCAAATGTTACTACTGGAGGAAAATGGGCAATGTAAAAAGGGATCTCCCTATTATTTCTTATAACTGCATGTGAATCTAAAATTACCTTAATGGAAATTTCCACCACACACATACACACACACACACACACACACACACACACACTCCATTATTTAACACCAACCAGGTGGCAAAAATTGTTCTCCCCCCACCCCCTAGCAGTTCTAGGATAATAATTCTATACAGTGAGACAAATGGATCACTAATTTCCAGAGTTACAGGTTTTTACAGCAGATCATGGAAGTTGGGGGTCTGCAACAAGCAGGGAAGGATTCTCAGAGGGTCTGACATCTTAGCTAGACCACAAAACAGAAGCGGAAGCTTACCAGATGTATGGAGAGAAAAAAGGGTACCTTGGGCTGAAGGAATAGCATTCAGAAAGGCAGGAAGCAGGGAAGAATATGCAATGTTTAGGGAATGGCTTTGTGTATGTCTGAAGCTTCCAGTAGAGTGGAAGCCAACTGGGAACAGCAGTGTATTCTGCCCTAAAGAGTTGTTATTGGGTCCTGTGGGCAGCCTGGACCAACCAAGAATGAACTAGCTGTGTCTACTAAGATGGGTATTATTATCCCCATACATAGAAAAGGAATCTGAGACTTAAAGAGGTAAACTAACCAAAGAACATATAAGTGGTAAGTGAGATTCAAAATGAGACCTGTCTGTACAATGTCCACGCTCTCCCTACTACACCAGGTAAATCATTTCCAAGTATCAGTAAATGGCCCATAAAAGCGGTTCACCATCGTAATAAGTAATTCTATACAACAAATAATTCTCTGTGACTAATGGGGGTTTTATGCCTCTAGCTACTCCCTCCACCCCCAAACACCAACTTATTAAGAAAAGAGGAAAAAGAACACGTAATTGATTATGACTATGGCTGGCATTCTTCATGCAGAGAAGATAAATGATTCTCCAAGTTGAAGCTGGATGTTTGATAGTACCTTGTATTGTCATGTCATCTAGTAACAATTACCTCTCAGCTCTCACCTTTCTCCAGTTAAAATCCTCTCATGGTTTAAATATAATCTCCCAACCTACACACCAAATTAAAACACAAAGAGCCAGGAATTCCAAGGAGGAAATCCATAGTGAGTGAGAGAATAATGATGGTCACTTCCCTGGCTTTTACCCTAGCTGAGTTCAAACCTTTCATTTCATATGTTAATTCACCATTTAGAGCCCAGGTAGTAAATCTACTTAGTCTCTAAGTACTATATAGTCCAGAAAAAAATTCTAGCAATGATTCTCTTTAACAACTTTCTATTAAAACAAATAGTAAAATCTGTGATTTGTGATTTATCTTTTTTGCCTCTTCTGAACTGCAGATACATGTTCAAGGTATAATATTCTCCTTGACTTTATATTTAATTATATAGATGCCATATATATATATATATATATATATATATATATATACATACATATATATATATACACACACACACACACACACATACACACACACATGTATATGTACACACATATGTATATACTGTCTTAAATCAGTAAGACAATTTTTTTTAAATAGATAAGAGCCTAAGGGATGATATACTGTCTCTTTGCCTAAACATACTATTTAGCACTTATTTGCTTAAAATTATGTAGCAGTGGGGAATTATAATCCACCTCACCTTTCTTTTGACATTGTTTCTATAAATGCTGACCTGATATGTAGCTTGTAAATAAACAGCATGTTTATATAAGAACTAGAGGCATGATGCACAGAATTCTTGCAAGAGTAGGCCTTCCTTCCCCCAGCTGCTGGCACCAGCTTTGCTCTGGCACCCGGACCTGGTGCACTGAGATGATGAGATGGGCTTTGTGCCAAGAGTCCCCCATCTTCTTAGGTGGCCAACACTGGAATAAACCTCTTTCCTTCTTCACCAGCACCTGTCTCATAAATTTGGCTTTCATGGCGGCAGGCAGTTGAACCTTGGTTTCGGTTCTAATTATATACATTATACATAACACATTTTATTATATTTTAAAATCTATTGAATAATGTAGAAAAGCTGTTATAGAAAGGTAGGGAAGCAAATTCATTTTAGGTAATTGTGTTATATATCCTTTCTTTACTGAAATGTGTTGCTCAACCCCAGTTGTATTAGAATCATCTGTCATCTTTTAAAATAAATACTTATATCTGGATATCCCTTCCCTCCTTCCACCTCCACCCCCAAATGATTCTGATTTAATTGTCAGGGGTGAAGATGACAAAATTAAACTGTATTTAAAGTCCCCTCTATGTGACTCTAATGTACATGCAGGTTGAAAATCAGTGTACGAGACTAGAAACTCAAAAAAGTGACTCTGTTGACTTCTTTGTCATTTTAAACTGTTTTTTCTTCCCACTCTATATTCCTTTTGTTTTTCATTGCAAATTGGACATATTGTACAAGACAACAGATAGTGAGATAAATGTTGTTATACTTGGAGATGAGCACAGCTTTCCTTTAGCTGGGCCGTTCATGCAGGGAGGGGTTTGTGTCAGTCTGGGCAAGACGGGCTGGCTCTGAAGCTTGCTTCCTGTTTGGCTTTGGGTCTCCCCACTTGGCTTAGGATTGTTCTTTCTGTGTAGGAGACAGAGAACCTGTCTGTCTCTCCAGCTCTCCTAGCTGTACTCCACTTTAACTTTATTTGACACTTGATAGGGTGATGAAGCTGGAGGAGTGGGGGAAGGAGGTGTTGTCTGATGTTCTTATTAAACCTCAGATTCAGGCAGGCCTTGTCAACCTGGGTCTTAGGCCTGTGACAGTCTCAAGTATTCTTGCTGCTTCTCCAGGGGTAACACTACACAGAGTCCCTCCCCCAGGGGCCTCAATCTACACTTTTGTTCCCTTTTCCCTGCATGTTAGGGCTTTTGTTCCTCTGAAATGATACAGTCAAGTCTGGCAGTATTTCTGCAGTGACTCCTGTCTCCTCCCCTGCCCTAGTTTACATCACAAGTGTTCTTAGGCCTGTCCCCAACCTTCCCTGTGAATCCCTAGAGTAAAATCCTTCAAGAGGGTGTAACCCCCGGATATACATGTCTGAAGCCCTCAAGGGCTTCACACTCCCACTCACTCTTTGGGAATTCATTCAAAATTTCTAGCTGAATCTTCTTTTTGGCATATATGGAGCTTAAACAGTACCACCTTTCTTTGAAAGCACGTGTCTCTCCCCATAGTTCAGGGTAGTTGTTTGCCCTGCCATCTCAGTTCTCTTCTGGGTTCAAGAAAAGTCATTAACTTCCAGCTTGTTAGTTTTCTCCCTTATTGTTCGGGTAGAAAATGATAGTCTTTTCAGCTCTCTTAATCTCCAAGCTGAAATGAGAAGTTTTTTCCTACAAAGAGGCAATTTGACCCATCCCATATGTTTCTTTTTTAAAAAATATATTTTTATTGATTTTAGAGAGGAAGGGAGAGGGAGAGAGAGATAGAAACATCAATAAGAGAATCATTGATCGGCTGCCTCCTGCACACCCCCTACTTGGGATCAAGCCCGCAGCCCAGGCCTGTGCCCTTCACCGGAATTGAACCTGGGACCCTTCAGTTTGCAGGCCGACACTCTATCCACTGAGCCAAACCAGCTAGGGCCATTCCACATATTTCTTATAAAAACAGTAAATAAATATATAGAAAAGGGCCTATAAGAAAAAATGAATTTCCACATAATTAATTAACTAGGGGTTCCATTTCAAACAATAACAATGGACAGATAAGACTTATTAGACCTACCACCCCAAAAGCACCAGAGAATACAACTACAAGAAAGTTACCTGAAAGGTAAAAAGAAGATATGGGATAAATGCAAAGAATGAGCTTATATTCTATTTTTTAGTTGAAGGTTGTAAGGTTTAAAATAAAATAAGTGTCTTACATCTGACCACATAAACATTCAGATCAGTTCAGCAACATTTCATGAGCACCTACTATATGCCAAACTCTGCTCTAGTCATTTCTCCATGTGAGGAATGAATTGGACACAATCTGTGCCCTCAGGGAGTTTTTAGTCCAGCAGAGAAGGCAAATATGAGTTTAATTTGACTCAATCATTTAATTATAAATATTTGAAACTAACATCTGTCCACTTAATTTTTAGAAGAAAACTGAGTAACTATGTACACATATGAAAATAAACTTTATAATTAAGTTATTTAATATTAGGATATTGTTTTAAGAAGAAAATGACAACTGATTCCCTCTCAACATATCACCCTGATTGCAACTTCATTAAATAGATAAATTTTTCTTCAACTAAAGAGATATTTTATTCTTTAAACGGTTAATTGTACCTCAGCTGTTGCAGTAGCATGCTTTAAAGAGCTAAAAACTTGTCATCACCAGGAAAACTACATTAATAATACTTTATGTTTAAACAGACACAAGATTTTTATGTATTACTTAGCCAGCTCTTTCAGTAATTTACTCCTTTTTTTCAATAGGTCATTTACAATTGAAGGGTTTCTAAAGCCAAACAGTTAGATGCAAAAACATGTGCTCAAAGTTGAGGCAGAAATGGCAAATGGCTACATTCTTAAGATCATATAATTGATTGAAATAGGGAATTCAATACCTCAGCAGATGACAAGTTCAAGGATGACCCTGCTTTAGCAAAAGCTAAGTTGGAACACATGAAACCATCTGATTTTGAGTTTTCATGTGAATGGTTTTGGAGCACAAGGATTAATGATTGTATGAGAATGTGTCCTTGGATTAGAATGCATTCCTACAGGATGAGAATAAGAAATATGAGAAATATTAAAAAGAAAACAAATACAGCATTGTTAATTTCTTATTATGTGAATAAAGACTTGAAGCAAAGGATTTGTGTGACTTCATTGGTGGGTTACTTTCCCACAATGCACCTGCATGCAAAAGACAACTGTAAACAGTGTATGATTCTGTTCAGGGTCAGAAATATTCACAAGCTACCATCAAACATGGCTCGGCCATCTTCATACATTGCTAAGTTTGTCTTCTGGAAGTAATAAGATTAAAAATTCAAATCTACTTATATTTTGGATTAAACAGTAGAATTATCAAAAACAGATATATATTTATATAGATAAAAAATTTGAAAAAATCTGAGAGCATTTTAGATAGTTAAAAATGTTTGAAATTAAATCAATCATGTAATTTAAAACCCAACTGGTATATGAAAAAACTCCACGTTCAGTTCATGTGAATTATTTCATCAAACATAACAACAGATGATGCGCTAAATAGGTAACATAAGTAATTCAGACCCTGTTCTTTTCATTATAGGGCAAATTAAAGGTCTGTGAGAATTGGGAACTTTTCTATGACTTAGGGTCAATCTGAACAAAGGTGCCAGCTGTTCTATTAGATAATGTCTTGGATAAAGTCACTCTTGAATGAAAATTTTCACACTCTGTAATAGTACTGCATCACTACTGAAAGGAAAAAAAAGAAAGATAATGACAAATATCTGAGAGAGTCCAGAAACAATTTTTTTCCATGACCGAATTTATCTTCTAAGCCAAGAAAGAAGTAATTAGCATTTTGCCAAACTCCATGTTTTTTTGCAACAGTTTAGAAATTAACGACACAATATTAGTACAAAGAAAACATCGATTCAAAGTGCAAAAGCAGTTTAGCTACTGTGATATTAACTCCCACTTTAAGGAGAAATAAAAATGAATTAACAACTACTTTTAACTTTCAGACCTATTTGACAATAACTTGTAAAAATTAGGGAGCTCACACAATGCACAAATTGATACTGGAATTGTTTCTTGTTCCTTCATCTACGAGTCATTCTTTCAATTTCCAAACATGTGTCAATTGGTAATAAGAGGAAAAGAAGAATACTCTTGTCCGTGATAGAAGCACAGGTGGGAATGTTAATAAACGTATTCTGATGGCAGCTACTCTTTTGGTGATCATAAGGTTTCAAGAATATATTTTACTTGTGCAGCCAAAACACGCTTATCAGGTAAAATAGTTAGCCATATAAATTAGAGGTTATTTTTAGATTCTCTTTGTAGATTGCATATTTTCTTTTCAGATGGCACAAAACCATGCAATAGTTAACTAATTTCCTTGGCCCAAGTCAGCATGATTGCTGGGAATTGAGAGCAGTGTTGAAGATTTGCTAATAGTAAATCATGTTCTTTATTCCAACTGGGACTTTACAATGATTTGAATTATGCCAGAATTCTGCTCTAGACAACATCAAATCAAACATGAGCATATTAATTTCTTGCAAGCAAGACATCTCATACCACCATATGATACGCATGGCTGCTATACAGTAATAGGCGAGCAACATTTTTTAAGTAGAGAGCAGTTAGTGTTCCTTTTCAGGGCAGATGTTTTCCAGATTTGCTATTGTCACTCATTAGGAAAGTAAGAAGTCTGTGAGTTATGATAACGTGAGGAACAATATTGTATATACCATCTCATCCATAAAGCACCACAGGTTTTCTCAGCTAATTTTTCCTTTGCTTGGTTTAATTGGCTCAGTATGACTGTTTTCCTGTTAATGTAGAAATACTTATTCTGTATGATAAAATATACCTGAACAGAGAAAACAGGTAGGCAGTGGGATTTTGACAAAGTGGAAAGGAGTAGGTATTTTAGTTAATGTGACTCTTATTGAAAATTATTTTGAAGTAATTATGAAGGGAAATTATTTTGTGTATTTTATTAGACTTATTTAACACATATATCTGAATTTGGGGAACAATGTGTATATTTTGGAGGAATTCAAAGCACCATACAAATATTATCCAATGAACATTTCCATGTTAGAGAATACAGGCGGTCTTACTGTGTTCATAGTTTAATGGAGTAAAAACAGTTCAAATGGCTTGAGAGTAACAATGAAACACTGAATGAGGTAGAATAAAACCTGGAATTTTTTCCCCTCCTAGAAGTTGAGCTTAATGTCTGAATTATCAGAAAAATAATGTCATTTATGGGTGACTGTAATTTTCAACCTTCTACCTTCTTTAAGCTATATCCTTACCTAAGTTGATCTTAAAATTTGAAATAAGACATATGAGATATATAATACCTTATTTAAAGTAATCTATTGTTGACCCAATTGACCTTACTATGAATTTTTGGATTATAATTTATCATCTTTCTTTCATTACTTCCAAATATTTTATTCAAAGTATCTTCAATAAAAAACACAGATTTTTAATAGTTGCTACTAAAATACTTTTTCTTTGAATTTATTGAATCTGTAGAGGTCATTGGTGGTGAGTGAGGTTTCTATTTTCCCACAGCAGAGAGGCATGATAGCTGCGCAGGGCTCCCAGCTGGCCTGCTGCTCGGAACAGAATTTGCACACCCACATTCCAGATTGCCTCACCATTGCAACTTGAAATGACTTAAAGAATTAAAAACATAGATATATTCAGAGACAATTGGCGTAAATAAATGATGACTACTTTACAAAAACTTAAGATGGGAAGCCTTTCAAAGGCACTGTTTTTCTCAAACAACTGAAAAATTATGACAAAACCCATATACTACTCGTGACACTTCAGGAGTTTTATGCAAAACACTGAACAAAACATTAAGTCTTCTGGCACAGAAGACTCATAACTCATTAACAACCCTGCACATAACTTTCAGCAATAGCACTTAGAAATTTATATACAAATGCAAACCCACAGACTCAGCTGGGGGTATAATAATAATGGACCCCAGAGTTTAGTAATTCCAAGTATGAATATTATGCATGTCTCTTCATTATTCCCATTATGCTAGAACCATGTAATGTGTTTCCATCTCAAGCAGCCAGCACATACAGTTAATTTATTATGATTATAATGATACAAAGGAAGGAGGAAGGTTGTGGCTCAAGACTAAAGGACTTGCCGAGACCGGTTTGGCTCAGTGGATAGAGCGTCGGCCTGCGGACTGAAAGGTCCCGGGTTCGATTCCGGTCAGGGGCATGTACCTGGGTTGCGGGCACATCCCCCGTGGGAGATGTGCAGGAGGCAGCTGGTCGATGTTTCTCTCCCATCGATGTTTCTAACTGTCTATCTCTCTCCCTTCCTCTCTGTAAAAAATCAATAAAAATATATTAAAAAAAAAAAAAAAAGACTAAAGGACTTAACAAATATAGAACAACCTCTTTGCATTGGCTGGGGATCCCAGATCTCATCAATGACATTTTTATACAGATGAACGATGGAGCTCTCAACTGGGTTTTCTAATGCCCTTCAATAAATTGTACTCAGCCCTGATGTGAGCCTAGTCTGTGGCAAGGGCAATGGAGAGCTGAGAAATCCCAGGCTGAAAGAGAACCAAGTCCTGCCGAGGATATGGAATGCATTACCTTTGGAAGACACTATTCTTCTATAAAGTTAATGATTCTGGCCCAAGCAGATTGATATCATCTGCAACAATCTGCAAGAATGTTAGCTCTAGAACCAGGAAGAGGCAGATATGGTTCGTGAATTCGCTTTTGACCACCCCGAATAACTCCACACAGTGAGAGTGAACAGATGGAGGCAAAATCTCAACACACTTAATAATCTGTCACAATCTAGAGAGACTCCATTCTTGGCAGAAAGAGAACTGCTATCATCAACAGATAAATCTAAAGAAATCCAAGTACAACTACTATGTACCATGCATTGTCCTAAGGCATTTCATACACATTATTTCACTTGATTCTCTAAAGTTTAAAAGAGAGATTTTATTATTCACTATTTTACAAATAAAGGCTAAAAAGACACAGCCAGAGGGTAATGAAGCCCCTCTTAGACAGTTTTTTCAACTCCAAAGCTCAAGTTCTTCCCACCGTTGTCTCATCCTGTGTGAAATTAAAGATGGCCACAGACAACATGCTACTCTTCTCATTAAAAGATGGAGTCTAATTGTTTAATTCCTTTTCCCCTTGAATCTGGGCGGGCCTTAATAACTCGCCTGACCAACAGAATGAGGTAGAAATGACACCCTGACACTTAAGACCTCTTGGAGTAATCACATATGAAATCCTGAGCCATCACGAGGGAATATGTAAAGAAGTTCCAAGACCAAATAGAAAGAAACTCCATTCCAGCCATCCCACCAAGATGCCAGGGATAGACCATCTTGGACTATTCAGACCAGGTCAACCATCAGTTCAACATCTCCAAGTGACCGAGTTGATGCCATGTGGGGAAGAAAAATCATCCAGCTGATCCCTAGCTAAATTCCTAACAGACAAAATCAGAAGATATGATAAAATGATCATTGCTGTAAGCATAAAGTTTTGGGGTAGTTGATTATACATAATATATAACTACAAAAAAATTTGTTCTGTGATATTACCACACTATGAACCTAAAGACAGTCATTGTCAAAAAAAAAAAATAGCTTAAAAATGTAGAAAAATAGAACATTCTCCTGACCTTAATAAACAGAATATAATCTTTTATTTTATTATTCAGGTTATGATATACATAGGTGAATAAAGAAGATAAAGGAAAAAAGAAAAATATTACTCACATGTAACATGTTTGAGAGGTACCAAAGAGAAAGAGAAAGTAGATTAGTCAGGATTCTTTTGACGTCAGATTATGGAAACCTTACTTAAACTGCTTTAAACAAAAACAAAGTATGAAATGTATTTGAAAATTGTAGTGAGATGATGACTGTGGACACAGCTGATTAAGATGCTCAAGAATATATTTCTGTTCACATTTCAACTTTGTTTTCCTCTGGGCTGGCTTTATTCTCAAGCCAACTCTCTCTTCCTGATGACAAGATGGCCAATAGCAGCCCTAGGTTTAGACCACACCATCTCAGCTGCAAACTCTCCAGCAGAGGGAATTTTCATTTCCAAGAGGTCCAGGAAAGGTATCATTTGCCTGGAGGGGTCACAGACCCTTCCTTGCCTGGATCAGTTTTTGGAGTTGGGAAAAGAAATATTCTGGCCGGCCATGTCTGAGTCAGCAGACCACCCACTAGCCCCAAGTTCACCATGTGGACTGAAAGTGGTGCTTCCCACCTGGAACCCTGAGTATCATTTCCATCATTAGGACTGGAGGATAAATACTACAGAGAAGAAAATGAGTCTTTGAAGGGCAGTGACAAGGAAACACCTGCTCCTCTTTACACAATTAAACTCATGCTAATGACTTGATTTTATCTTGATTATCTAAATCATAGCTATAATTTGCTTAGCCAAAGTGGCTCAATGGTTTAAGCTCTGTCCTGTGCACCAAAAGGTTGCCTGTTCAATTCCCGTTCAGGGCACATACCTGTGTTGCATGTTGGATCCCTGGTCGGGCGCATATGGGATTTAAGTAAATAGATAGAAGATGATAGATAGATAGATAGATAGATAGATAGATAAATGAATCATAGCTACAATTAAATATGTGAAGAAAATGGCTTTATACAAATTATGATCTTTATCTCCTCCACATTCATTTTGCTTTCCCCATACCCCCAGAGTGCCCAGTGGTCTTAATGCTGCTCTCTGGCAGCCCAAGACCCCCCACCAAGATCCTACCCCCTGGTGATTGTCCTGTTTTCTGTCTGAGAGCTAGACAACTGACACCAGCTAGTTGAGCTAGTCCCCGACCTGCCCTCGGCCCTTCCTCCTATAAAATGAGGGGACTTTTTAAGTGACCTCTGCTGTACCTTATTTCCTTAGACTTTTCACTGAGGCAAGCCTCTAAAGGTAAACTGTCCATTTGAATATCTTACTGCCATGGCTAGTGAGGAGAGAGGACTCTTGCTCTCCCCCATAAATCCACAGAGGAGGGAACGCCCAGTCTCTTCCTCACTCCGAACAGTGATGAAGTCAACACTCTGGTCTCTTGGTCTCTTCCTCCCACTACTTGCTCCTCCTCAAAGGTAGGAGAGGTGCTCACCTGCTTGGCAGGAGCCTGCCTTCCCTGCTGGAAGGGATCACAAGTCACTGTTATATGACATTTGCCAGTGGGTCCTGTGCCCTTCCAGTGAGACCCATGCCCTACTCTGATGTGAGCCACGGTGCTACCATCCCTGAGTACTAACCTGTTCTTGGAGGGCCTGCTCCCTCACAAACACAGGGACTTTTACTTGGGCTGGGAGGGAGAGGACCCAATTAGAGAATCCACATTCTCTAATCCAGACTTCTCAGAGCCCTGAATTTCATTAGCCACTTGTCTTCCTAAAAAGATGATATTTTGAACTCTCTTTTGTCTAATGATTCTTCTCTATAGGTGAGAACCTGGCAGGGCTGGGAGGTAAATTGTAGCTCTTGTCTGCCTCTAACAGCCATTTCCAAACAACTTTCACATGAATTCTTATCATTTCATTCTCAAAACCAGGCAAAAGTTATTAATCTCCATGTACAGCAAAGAAAATGGAGATTTTCAAAAGTTAAGTGATTAGTCCATGGTCTAGTGGTGGAGTAGGACTAATTCTAGGTCATCAGACACTGAAGAGAGAATCTCAAAGTGAGAGGCACACTGACATTCTGCAGTTTCCAGATATGACCAACATAACTCATGCAGCAGTTACTCCCCACCCCTTGCACTCCTTGGCAAGAAACTGTTATGTAAATTTAAGAGTTCCAATCTGTATGCCACATACGGAGTATAGGCAAAAATACAATCATGCAGATCACAAAGTCTCACAATGTCAGGTGCATGATTTAGTTCATAAGCTGCTGTGACACTGTGACCAGGCAGATCACAAAACTAACACATTGCAGATGTTGCATCCGTGTAGATCTGAGTGAACATTTCAGAGCTATATGCCCTGGTGAATATGTATAACTGTGATGCTTCTTTTGTTTTAAGGACATTATTGGATAGGCTATTGGATATCACTAGAGATAATGCAAGCCTTAAAGCCTGTCAAATTGAGGCAGTCTGTGCACCTGCATCCAGCCGTCCACCAGTGCAGCCGTCCTGGCAGCTGTCAGAGTTCCCACCCTCCCCCACATAACTGGGAGGATCAAGCCACATGCACAATATGTCTGCTTATGTGCGAAGAGGAAATAAGGTGATAGATAACAAATAGGGAAACTTTGGCAATCTCTCTACCTCCAATACTTAAACCAGGAGATTCTGAATTCTACAAAGTGAACTGAATAAAATAGTCTTTAAATGCTACACTACGAATATTTGATGTAGGTGAAATCTTTTAAGAGGAGAATTTCCCCTTAATCTCGGTATCTCAAATTAGTATCTGAACATGTCTCTGGATGTTGAGCAAGGCCAGTGAAGAGAAAACTAGCTGATGATCATTCTCTAGTACACCCTATCTCATACTAGGAAGGGGTATAAGCTTAAAAAATTATTTTCAGTTAACATTCCTTGGTTTTATAGGGACCTTTTGTATTTCCTGTGTGTGTGTGTGTGTGTGTGTGTGTGTGTGTGTGTGTATGAGAGAGAGAGAGGGAGGGAGGGAGGGAGAGAGAGAGAGAGAGAGAGAGAGAATATTTAATATTTTGTGTGACATCTGAATCACTCTGTTCTGTGTTTATGGAAAAATCACAGGGCAATAAAAATAAAGTCAATTCCATAGTCCATGGTTCACTTCCATGATATGGAAGGAACAGGAAAATTCTGGAAGAATGATGGCAAAAATTTAATCACAATCTAGTCCATCGAAGGTGCTCACTATGTACTTTCTGAAAGAATGAACTTAAATGAACTGGATTCATTACAGAATTTATTGGCTGAATATATGCTAAAATGACTATTGCTACATGGAAGTAGTGGGACAGTGTGCTTGTATGTGAAAGTATTAGGGAGACAAGAATTAAAGAAAGAAATTACATATGTTCTGTTTATTTTTATTCATCTAGGAACTGCTTTTACAAGTTTTAAAAGTTTTAGAGAATATCAACTTGTTGTCATCATATGTGCAATAGTTAAGCTCACCCGTGCCTGCCTCTAAGTAGCTTTCCCTTATGGATGTGGAAGCAGAGCCTTTCAGACACAGCTGTTCCCAGGCCAGACTTTCTCAAGGGAATGATTCAGGCCCTGCCATGGAAAGTCTAACCGCAGAGAAGCTATAGAGGAAGATTGAGAGGCAAAAATACAAATGCACAAGAGTGTGGTTTACATAGGAGGCTGTGATAGACAGAAATGTGAAGATAATCTTGCTGAATCCCAGTAATGAACTGCTCCTTTGGTTCCCCTGCTCTGCCCTGATTCTTGTACCAAGAGAAGTTGAAAACTTTAGAATTGAATACGAATTCTTCAACATATGTGGGACATCTTAATATTCCCCTTCTTACATATGATCAGGAGAATTGGCACTTAATTTATCACCCTTCTAATTGGATCTCAAAATATATCTAATATACATCAAGATTCAGTGGGAAAGGGGATGTTAGCAAAAATGGCAGAGTAAGGACTGCTACAATTTTTTCCCTCCATAAAAGCAAAAAGAAAGTTCACAGATATAGTCAAAACTAATATTTTCAGAATGTTAGAAATTAACCAAAGGCTCCCAGCAATCTAGATAGTGGTTTTTCTAAAAAAATATATTTTTTTAAAAAGTTATATCTTGGTAAGACTAGTGTGTTTTATGTCACTTTTAACTTGCCTGTTCCTATTCCCTCTCTCCAGCTCCACAGCAGCCTTGAAAATTGACAGCTCACAATTACAGTGAAGATCAGCAGTCTAGAAGTACTGGAAGGAGTAAAATGGGGTGATGCTCCTTTAAAGCTTCATTCCAAAAGAACTGTCATTAGTTTACCTGTCTGTTAGTCCCCTGGAAGACTCACTTAAAAAGATGTCCTTATGTATGTAACCTGACTCAGAACTCGGTGAAAAAAAACTTTCCTCAGGGGCATTTGTCAAAAACAATTATACGCAATTGTTTAGTTTTGAAGTGCCCAAGGTGACAAATTGTGGAATATACTAGGCTAAGCAAAAATTTAAAGGAAAGACAACAATCTTCCAAATTAATCTACAGGTTTAATGCAATTCCTATCAAAATTCCAGCTGGCATTTTTTTTTTTTTTTGAGAAACTGACAAACTGATAATAAAACTCATATGGAAATTCAAGGTACACAGAATAGCCAAAATAATCTTGAAAAAGATTCTCAATTTCAAAACATACTAGAAAGCTATAGTAAGCAGGAATTCATGGTATTTGTATAAGAAAAGACAGAGAGGTCAATAGAATAGAATTGAGAGTACATAAATATACCCTTACATTTATGGTCAATTTGTTTTTGTCAAGGGTACCAAGACAATTCAGTGGGGGTAAGAACAGTCCTTTCAACAACAGTACTGGAGCAGTGGATACCCCACATGCCAAAAAAAAAAATTGGATTGGGTCCCTATCTCACTCACACAATATATAAAAATTAACTAAAAATCAACCCTAAAGCTACATAGAAAAGTTAAAACTAAAACTCTTAGAAGAAAACATAGGGGTACATTTTTGTAACCATGAATTACACAATGATTTATTAGACATGACACCCAAACCTTATGCAATCAAAGAAAACAATAATTAGACTCTGTCAGAATTAAAAACTTTTGTGCTTTTAAGGACACTATCAAGTAAAAAGACAACTCACAGAGTAGGAGAAAATATTAGCCAATCATACATTTGATTAGGTTCTAGTACCCCCAAAAAAGACCACTTACAATTCAACAACATACAGACAAACAGTACACCTAAAAAAAAATGGACAAAGGACTTGAACAGACCTTTCTCCAAAGAAGATATACACATGGCCAACAAGCACATGAAAAAACGCTGAACACTAGTTATTAGGGAAATGCAAAACCACAATGAGACATCACTTCACACCCATTAGGATGACTATACTAAAAACAAAGGACAATATAAAGTGTTGGTGAGGATTTAGTGAAATTGGGACCTTTCTACATCACTTCTGGAAATAGAAATGGTACAGCCTCTTTGGTAAACAATCTGATAAGATTCTCAAAATATTAAGTATAGAATTACCATATGACTCAGCATTTCTACTCTTAGTTATATACCCAAGAGACTTGAAAATCAATGTTCATAGAAAATCTTCTACACATATACTCATAGTTAGTATCATTATTTATAATAGCCAACAAGTGGAAACAACCCAAATGTCCATCAATTGATGAAAGGATAAACAAAATTTGATATATACATACAATGAAATATTATTCAGTCATATAAAAATGAAGTACCTATATATGCTAGAACATATATAAACCTTGAAATACATTATAAACCAGGCACAAAGGTCTGTGGTTTCTTATATAGGATGGATTATAAGTAGAATTAAATGATTCCATTTATGTAATCATGTCCAGGATAGACAAAACAGAGACAGAAAGATTCATGGTTTCCAGAAGCTGTGGAGAAGTGGTCCCCAGGAGAGGTGAGCAACTACTAATTGTTATTGGGTTTCATTTGGGGATGATAAAATTGTTTGGGAACTACCTAATAGTATGGTTGCACAACCTTGTGAATATATTAAAACCACTGAACTGCACATTTGTAAAGGGTGAACTTTATGGTATGAGAATTATATTTTATTAAAGAGAAGATTCAGTGGTTATATCCATCCAAGCAATGTGAAGAAAAATTTGTAAAGTTTATATTTTTCAAACAGGTAGCATAATGATATTAAAAGAAAATGTGAGGAGTCAATGTGTTGATATTTTAAAATTACTTGGGGCATTTTCCTCTCTGGCTAGACTAATTTTTCCATAAGTTCTAAAATGAGAACAAAAATTCAAGAACTATGAGATTCACTATCCCCTAATAAATACTCCCAATTTAGGCAGAAAATACCTAGCATTATGCATTATCCTGCTTACTACGTTCTCTGGGATTTAACATTCTTTGTCCAAGAGTATTTTCTGCAGGATAGGCCAATAGGCTGAAAACAGAGGGAGTTAGAGTTTAAGTTTGGAGGCAGTCTCCTAGTAGAATTTCCTCTTCTTCTGGGAAAGTCAGTCTTTTTCTATTAAGATCATCAACTGGATTGGATAAGGCTCACTCACATTATGGAGAATAATCTGTTTTATTCAAAGTCTACTGATTTAAATGTTTTAGCTCATCTTTAAAAAATATCTTCACAAAACATCTAGAATAATGTACAGTATGACTAAATATCTGGGTCCTGTGGTCTAGCCAAGTTGACACATAAAATTAACCATCATAGGGATGACAAAACAAGACTCTTATTTCAGTCATCTGAGTTCTCCTTCAGTGAACTATCTGTGTGACTCTCAGGAGAACTTTACCTCTCTTAACCTCAATACTTTTATCATAACATTTGGGAAGATATTGAAATTTCATGTGCACAGTGAGAAAATCAGGGGAGTGGGGGCCAATAGGACCTACTATCTTCTCCCCCATTAAACTATACATCACATGCCAGTGAGTGCCTGTGGCAAATACTGAGAAACACCACCTCTTGGACCTTGGCCCATCACTATTCCCTCTGTTTCTCATATTATAAATATCTTTAATCTCTTCCTCAAAACACAGGCATGCTTAAGCAACTCACTCTTAAAAACAAGACAAAAAGAAAACAGTTTCCTGCTAAGGTATAATTCCAAAGACTTCCACTTGGACCAGAGATTAGACTTACCCTTCCACCTGAAACAACCATAAAACACACAAAATATATGAAACTGGTTCTCCAAACATTGGGCATGAGACAGTGAGGGACAGGGACCCTGAGAGATGAGAAACAAACAAGGCAAGCCCTATGAATGCTCCCAGTTATTGCCATGACAGAGGATTCTAGGCTGAGGAGTAGAAAGGGGAGACCCAGGCTGACTTCCTGAGTTGGAGGACTGAGCTGAGAGACTTGAGAGAACGGGGTAGCTAGAGTTCACAGAACAGGGGACCAGGGAGAAGAGGGCTGCAGAGAGAGAGGACTCTGGGGAGCTGCAGGGGGTCCCCATGGAGCATTCAGCTGATCAACACAAGCATATGAGGAAGCTACCAGAGGCTGAAGAAGACCCACGAAGGCAGATGAAAGAAAACAGTGCCAGGTACTCACACGCGGCCAGGAATAATACCTGCTTCAGCCTGACTGAAAAATCTCTGATTCACAGGGCAGGGGGTTCAGTGCTCAGAAGAGTCTTGCCTCAGTAGGGGGAAAAATTAGCCCTAGAATGAGCACTGTTCTGATTCCTTCTACCAATCTTAAAAAGCTAGACTGAAAAGGATTACACCGTTTCTAAGTAACTTACCTGCATCCCAGAACAAAGCATGGTAATATTTATAGGAATGCAAATATATTCAGCACCCAACAGGCAAAATTCCCAACATATGGCATCCAAAGAAAAGTTATCAGGCATGCAAAGCAGCAGGAAAATGTGACCCATGATTAGGAGAAAAAACAACGGAAACTGACCCAGTCACAGAGCCCAGATGCTACCTGGACCTGCTTTCCTTTGCTTCCTTAGTGGCTGCATCCACTGAGGTGTCCCTGCTCCAACACCCTAATTTGAGCAGTGACCAGGCCAGCCTCCCTCCTCACATGGGACAGTTATGGTCCCCTGCCTTCTCTGCAGAAACTCAATTGCTGGGTGCTTCTGCCCGAAGGAGACCCTGAGGACCTGCCAGGAACTTCAGCACCACTCAACATTCAGTTTCTTTCCACTGCTGGTCCACAGAGGTAGTTTTCTTGCTTTAAACATGCTGTGTATTTTTAGTTTTCCATTTTTACATCTTAACTCACTGTTCTGTGTTTGGAAGCTTCAGAGGGTGACTTACGGTGAGGTATGGTGACCATCTCAACTGGAAGTCCCCACCCATTATTTCCTGAAACTCCTCCCTTGCTTTCAACAACACTATTCTCTCTTGGTTTCCCTCTCACCTTTCTGATAACTGCCTTTCTTTCTCTGAATCCCCCTTCTCTGCCTACCCATTGAATGTGTGGACCTTGAAAAGCTCCATTATCTTCTTACTCTACTGAAGGTTTAATCTGAGGCTTTGTAGGTCTGTGATCCCCTGAAACTTTATGAAAATTCTGAATATATTTCAATCAGTAAAAATAGTTAAAAATGGTTTTGAAAGCTGCATTTCATTTTTATTTTAAAAATCTTACTGCTGGGATGTTTATAATAAATGTAATTCTTCAGTTATTTAGAATTAGCTCTGGGGTTCTGGAAGGATAGTACTGTATATGATAAGTAGATAGATATATAAGCTACATTTGAAAACAGGAATTATTATTTAGAAGTCCATTCAGCAAATGATAAATGCGATTGGGTCCCTGAAAGTGTTAACAGTAGGATAAAGCATATAGGATTGAACTGCACTGATTAGAATGTGCAAATGATAGATTGAGTGTCTCCCATTAGTTATGGATACAGACTGGATTGTGTTCATCTGTGAATGTTTTCAATCCTCAAATATTCAAGTAGTGGCTTTCACAAGCTGCTGCTGGACATGGGCTGCCTAGATGAATAAGGCAGGCTCTGCCTTCATTGAGCTCACAGTCTCATGTTTTCATTTCTCCTTATTTATTTTAATTCTGCTCTTCTCTTCCCTAAAGGAAGTTGCCTGAATATGGCAATCCAAGAAGGCATAGAAGAATAGTGATGAAACAAGGGATGAGGATACCTTGTCTAGTTCTGTTTGTAACATCATCAAGAAGTTCTCCTTTGAGACAAAAACCTAGAGGAATGCAGCACGGTAGTTTGTTTTGTTCTTGATTTTTTGTTTTGTTTTGTTTTGTTTTGTTTTGTTTTTCTCCTTGCAAGCTATCCCTGCTAATTGGGCAGAGCAGCACAAATAAACCAAAGGGGGGTGGGGAAACCAAGGAAAAGTGGGTACATTTCCCAAAACACCTGCCTTAGTCTCTGATCATTTATGAGAACTGGAGGTCAGAGGGGCTTGGGGGAAGGGGAACAAAGTTTATATGTAAATAAATATGCCCCTCTTTTACAGAAGGGTTAGTTAAGGGACTGCTTGACAAAGTGTACAGAATCCCTGCTCTCTGACACCACAAAGTATCTATTACATGAGGACTTCCTTCTGGTGCCAGGAGGCAGTTTTCACTTGGTGTTCCATAGTGGATGGGTGGGGGTGGTGATGGGGGGGGGGGGCGCTGCTAAAATGAGAGTGACTCTGAGTAGGTGCACCTTTGGGAGAGGGGGTAGGAAAAGAATGAGCCTCTAGGAGAGAGAAGGGGGACAATAACAGGATCACTGACCTTGTACAATGTTCTGTGGTTTCCATGGGAGCCTGCAGAAGGCTCATGGACCATCACGACCACATGACTACCTGGATGTAGGGTATACTCAGAGAAACAGCTCCAAAGAGGTGAGCAAGTGGTCTTAGGCCACTCGGCTTGTGAGTGCAGAGATCGAACATCCGCAGCAGATGGGTTCTTTCCATTACTGCCACATGGCAGGATGTCAATCTCTCCCACAAGGCTTGGGGCCACATACTGGAGACCTGAGCTGTTCCATAATGGAGTTCTGCTGATAAAAATCCACAGTGAAATGAAAATCTCCTGAATCAGAAGTTTCTTAGCTTCTGTCTAAGAGTAGAAGGCTGTCTGGAGCGATTTTTTAAAAATAATATTGTTCTCAGGCTGCAGCCACAGCCCAGATTAGCTCCCCATTCAGGAGTCTCTAAGTCAATGAGGTCCAGATATTCTGCAAACAAACTCTGTTAACCCAGGGTTCAAAGTCATGTGCAGGAGACAGTCTTCCAATTGGAAACGGAAGGCTGTGGACCAGTGATGCCTTGGCATCGGCCGCCTCCCTAGAACCCACAGACAGTGCTTTCCAAAAGTCTCTTACTGAAGCCCTCCACGTTTTCAGTTGTCAAGACAATCAAAGAGTTCTTCCTTCTCTCCTGAGAGGCAGAGAAAATCAGGTCTGAGTCTTATCACTTTCCCTCTCCCCTTTCTTGTTCTTAACCCTGGTTTTTCCACCTTCAGCCCCTGCAAACCTGTGCCCGGGGAACTGGCTGCTCTGCATACTAAGGCCTGCCTCACAGGGCCACAGCAGGGAAAGATTTGGCCCCAATTCTTCGACAAATAAACCAGCAGCGAGAACTGGCTGTGTGGTGCATGGCAGAGGACTCCACGAGTGGAATACAACTGTTTCCACAGGTGCCTGACCTCGAGGGGAGGGGGGGTGTCCAGTCCGCAGGTGTTCCTTATCTTCCCCGGGGAGGGAAACAGACATTCGTATAAACCAAGGACTTCCCCAAAGATCCCAGACTGAGGCTGACCTGGAGATGGGCCGGAGCTTGGCTTAGCCACAGCCAGGGCCTGGGGAAAGGCTGGCCTAACTCTGTGACCCCACGTGACCTGCCTCCACGTGACCTGCCTCCACGTGACCTGCCCCAGAGTTGACCTGTACATCCACGTGATCTGCACACCACAAGACTGGAGCGTCTGTCTGCCTGTCTGTCTGGCCTGGACATCGTACTCTGTACCCAGGTCTGCTCTGAAAAGGTCCTTGAACTGGGCACTGGAGACCTGGCCTTGCCTGCAGGTTGGCTCATCCTGCCTGGGGGTCCATGCCACCCTCTCCTGGGCTACAAAGGGCTGCGCACAACCAAACAGGAAGTGTTTCTGCACGTGTTGTGGGCTGGGCCGAGGAGAAGAGTCTGGGTGCACGTGGTGAGATGCAGGCGAGATGGCCCAGAAAAGGACAAGCGAGAGGAGACGTGATGTCGTGTGTGCTTCCCACATTATCCTGCTTTTTCCCACGAGAATGTGCCCTCCAAGTGGGCGGGAGTCAGGCTCACCAACACCTGCCACAGCAAACAGGAGACACTCAAAGCACAGTTGCAGAGTTAATCCCTGAATTATCCAATGGAAATATAATGCGAGCTGCATATGAAATTCTGCATTTGTAGTAGCCACTTTATAAAAAGAAACAGGTGGAATTAGTTTATATTCATATATTTCCTTTAACCCTAGCTATCTGAAATATTATTGATTGGCATATATTTTTAAAAATATTAATGAGATGGTTTATATTTCTTTTATTCAAATTGTTCTCACTCTCTGGTGTATATTTTGCAATACTGTAAACGACTAGCCACATTTCAAGTGCTCAGTAGTCTCATGTGGCATCCATACTGGCCAGTGCTGAGGTAGACTCTGTGTTTTTTTTAGATGGACAGTCTGGGCAATTTCTTCAGCCAACTGGACAGTTCAGAACTTTAGGAGGCTGTGGGGGGACACCCCCAGGAAAGTCATGTGGGGAGTGCTCCATCCTTCCAAATGCATTCCCACAACCATTTCTTAAACACCTACTTGTTTTACTACATGTTTACTACATGTTCACAGAATATAGGTGCAGCCCCTGCTCTCCCTAAGCCCTAAACCCATCTGACCTGCCCAGCTTCAACTTCCTCATCCAGTACTTACTATGGAGCTGGAAGGGGGCAGTGGTGATAAATGTCCTTTTCTGTGGTCCATAATTATCATACCACCTCATCCTCCCTTTTTAAAAGCCAAAGTCTACATTTAAAAATATATTTTAATATATTAAACACCTTTTCTGTGTTACACCTGAGCATGCTGCTTTCACATGCACCTCAATCTCATTTAGTCCTTCAGTAACTCTGATTCAGGAGTTTTATCCTACCTTTCAAATAGAGAAAGTGAAGCTTGGGGAAGTGCTGTGACTTTACGGTGAGAGAACTTGGAGAAAGAAAAAGTTGCTAATGCAGTCCCATACGTTTTCCAAGGACCCTAACGGGAACTGTGGAAAATGTCAGGCAATGGAACTGTGACATCAGACCCTAGAAGCCTGCAGTTAAAGTGAATGAAACATCCTGGTGCCATGTAAAACCCAGAACCAGCCCTGGAGCACGAAATCGGGTCAGCTCCAGGCTCTGACACATTAGCTATGTGATGTTGAGCAAGGGAATTCACAGTAATAGAAATAATTAGCATTTATCGATCTTCTCCCGAGTATCATACTCTGGCCAAGGTAATTGCTCATATGCTTTCTGGTCCTCACAACAAGCTAGACCATTCATTTTATAGATTAGGAATCTGGGCCTCAGATAAAGTAAGTTGCCTAAAGTCATATCACCAATAAGCAGTAGAGTCAGGAATAGGAAACATTATTAAATGTACTAATGTTTGTTTTATAATGTAAACTTAACCCTACCCCCTTTTGCATACTTTAAGAAAAATCTTAAAGAGTTTCAGGACCCTCAATGTATACTATAAACAACTGTATATTCATGTTACATATCTAAAAGGCTGTAAACATGGGCACGTAGGAATTGTTTTTAATGTATTTTTTAAATATAAAAATAAAATATTATTCATTTGCAATGTGTAATAGCTTGCCAAAACAATTAAAACAACTGGGCTTCCAAAAAGAAATAGTTATGCTTGCATTGTTCAGCACAAGGAGCTGTTGTAGTCATTGAGAAAGAAGGAAAGTAAAAGTATTTTGAAAGAGTAAAGAGGTGAAAATGTCAGATATTATTACAGATATATTAAAGCAAACTGCAGTTCTAAACTAATATGAAATGTACACAAAAACACATGTCCCAATCTTCAATAGGAATCTGCGACTTGGGGGGGAAATGAGTAAAATATAACTAGAAAGAAATGGAGGGAAAGGGAAATGAAAGGTAAAAGAAAAAATGGAGAAATTAACCATCTCTCTTAAAAAAAAAAAAACAGAGGGAAGGAGGGAGGGAGAGAGGAAAGGGAACAGAAGAGAAGAGAAAAAAGAAGGAAAAAGGAAAGGAAAGAGCTATGAAAAACATAAGCACAAACTGTTGGGGTCAGGCGGTACTTTAAAGAAAAAGAAACTGGCTATGACCCGCTTAGCGCTGAGGCTGGGTGCAGTTTTTGCGACTGTTTAGAGAAAATCTAGCGCTCTCCCCACCATTAATCTTTCTAAAGAAAGACTTTGTTCTGCACCTGTATAAACAATCCAGATTTTTAAAACCTATATGCCTGCTCCTAATGTGTGAGGCTATGTATTTATACTGATAGCCTCAAGTCATCAATAGGCAATGCAAAAAGCTGGCCTGAGGTCTCTCCTTTACATCTTGTTGCTCCCCCTTCTCCCTTTTTGCTTCCCACCTTCATGCGCACCAGAGTCAAGTTCAAGTTCAAGCGCTCTAGGAAAGATTGCTATGCTCTGTCAAATACTCCCTGCATTTTCCCAGCCCAGAGAAAACTGAAAGACAAGAGTTCTTTTTACTCAACTGATGCCAGAAGGAGCCCCTCCCTCCCCCTAACAAAATGACTAAATAAATATACAGGAGAAAACCTCTGTAAAGCTGGGGTGGGGGTGGGGGTGGGGGGTGGGGGTGGAGCCGGACGGGTTGTGTGAAACATCCCCCAGGAGAAAGACGTGGCCTGGGAGACTAAGGTGGAAGGATGCCTGAGTGATGAAGTCAGCCCAGGCAGCCACCTGTTGTGGCACTTCAGGCTCTGAGCCGGGCGCATTTGTTCTGCGGGAGGAGCCAGCCTAGTGAGGCTGGACCGCTCTGTCCTGGGCTGACTGCATATCCTTCTCCTTGCTCTTCGCTCAGCTTGGGAGCCTGAGTCCTTACAGGAAAGACAAGCAACCTCCTAACACGGGTGTGAAGGCTCAGGGAGTAAACCTACCCCAACCTGATAGAATTTTAATTATTTTGTTGTTTTAAATTTTATTCTTAATTACTTAGTAGGCAGTCACATGGCGCCGAGCCCAGTGACTGGCACACAGTAGGCGCTCCATTGGTGTCCGCCTCCAAATGAAGTTCACACCCCCACACCACGCACTGCAAAGTTCCTTCCAGTTAGAAAACCACGAGGCAGCAGGCAGTTTGCAGTTTTGTTTCCTTTGGGGATAAGGGGCAGGGTGTTTAATTTTTGGTTGGTGTGGGTCAGGGTAATTCTGGGGGCTGTTTTGACGTTTTTTACTTTGAATGGTTGTGCTGATTTAGCATTCAGCATCCAGGAGCGCACTCTTCCATACACAGCCTAAACAGTAATCGCTTCCCTAGACTATAATTCATCTCTGCATTGCATTATAACAACAAAATCACGCACGGAACTCTCAAGACTAGAAAGGTGGGGAGACGACTGGAATATGGAGGAGCCAAGGATTTCAACCATGGATTTTGAGGCCATTTCTACTTACCAACCTGGTGATTAGGGGTCCTTTACTTAATATCTGTCCCCGAAGTTTAACTTCAAGTTCTGCAAAGTGGAGATAATAACATTTAAGTCATAGATGTTTGGAAATGAAACGAACCAGTGTAGATAAGGGTGCTTTGTAGATCATAAAGCGATGTCAAAGGAAAAGGAGGAGGAAAGGGAGAGGTAGCTTTTGGATTGTTCGGTGTTGTTTTGCTTTTATTCTTTAGCTTTTGGATTGTTCGGTGTTGTTTTGCTTTTATTCTTTTGCTGGGCAACGCTTGGATAGACAAATCATATGACTGATGAACTTGGAAAACAGTGTTTTAACAGTGCTTTGCTGAGAAAGACGGATCGATCCTGACGTTTCTAAGTGTGTGGCAACCTTCGAGATCGCTAAGATAAATTGGGGTGGGAGTGGGATGTTTATGATCAAGGTCCCCTCCTTCACTCGCCCAACACACACACTCACTTATCTCACACTGACCATCTAAGGGTCCCTTGGGCCCCAGGGCCCAAGCTCGGTTTAGCGAAGACTTCCCCTTCCCCGCCCCTACCAGCAGATTCCCTGAGCTCAGAAAAGCGGTCCCCACCCCTTCCACGCCCCCGCTCCACCTTCCTCCCCTCCTTTCCCCCGCGCCCTCTCATTTTGGCCAGGGGTGGTTTGTTCCAAGCAGTACAGATAAATAGCCCTGTCAAAAGGCACAGCTCGCGGGTGTGCTGACCGAGCCAGGGCCCGGCGCCGACTTCTCGGCCGCGTGCTCTCCGCTCTCCGGAGTTAGCGGCAGGACTTACTCCGGCGACTCCGCGCTTCGGGGCCCAGGTATCTGGTCCTCCTCGGAGTTCGGCCCGGACCCCGCCTCCGCGAAGGAGCACAAGGCGGAGGCCTGAAGACTGGCCCGGGGGAGGAAGGCGGGCGGGCGCAGCGATGTCCACCGGCTCGGTGAGCGACCCGGAGGACATGGAGTTGCGGGGGCTGCAGCGGGGGTACCCGGTCCCCGCCTCCAAGAGGCCGCCCCTCCGCGGTGCCGAGCGCGGCTACATCTCTCCCAGTGACAACTCGTCGGCGGAGGAGGAAGACCCCGAAGGCGAGGAGGAGCCGTGCGCGCTGGGCGCGGCGGGCAGCGCCAGAGGCTGCAAGCGAAAGCGGCCCGGGGCAGCGGGGAGCAGCGGTGGCAAGAAGCCCCTCCCGCCCAAGGGCTCGGCCGCGGAGTGCAAGCAGTCGCAGCGGAACGCGGCCAACGCCCGAGAGCGCGCCCGGATGCGCGTGCTGAGCAAAGCCTTCTCCAGGCTCAAAACCAGCCTGCCCTGGGTGCCCCCCGACACCAAGCTCTCCAAGCTGGACACGCTCCGGCTGGCTTCCAGCTACATCGCGCACCTGCGGCAGCTGCTGCAAGAGGACCGCTACGAGAACGGCTACGTGCACCCGGTGAACCTGGTAGGGGCGCCGCGCTGGGAGATGCCAGGGGCGCTCCCTGCGAGCTGGGCGCAGTCAGCCCGCTGGGAAGAACCCCAAAGAAGGGTTCTAGTGCGGGTGGTGAGGACGCCAGGTTAGTTTCTCCCCAAAGCACGGGAGGAGCCAACCATCTTCCTGGAGAAGAACCGCCGCCCTCTGGGTTCGCATCATTCTGATCCGTGTACGCGCTGCTTGGCCCAGTGACTACTGTTGGCTGATATCCTACTTACGGGGTGAATCTGGGTTCTTTGCAGAGGAAATGGCAAATCTGCCTCCTCGCGCAACTTTTTTCAGCTAAGAGTCTGACAGGTTTGATCGAACAATCCCTACTTTCTTTAAAAAAGGAGGGAAAGCCGAGCTTTATTAAAAAGGCTTTGGATTTTTTAATTCTTGAAGAATAGCAGAAGTTTCCCCCAAAGGGATCTGTCTGGAAAGTCCCTCTCTGACCTGCCAACTCTGGCTTGAGAGCGGAGGGCTGATGGTGTGTGTGTGTGTGTGTTGGAGGAAGGGGATTGCATGACAAAATTCCTGATTCAAGTTTCACTGAATGATGGGGAGGGCATAGTCAGCAGGAAGCATGGATGGACCTCCCTTCACATCTTACACAATCAGAGTCCGGTAAATTTTAAATTCTAGTTTAGAGAGAAGACAGGCACGTTCCAGAGCGCTGATGAAGTCTGAGCTACTCAGAACCAGGACTCTCACAGGTCCGCTTAGCTGAGCAGTTTCGGTTTGAGATTGCCGTTTCTCCTCGTATATCTGACGCTCTTTTGATTTTACAGACGTGGCCGTTTGTGGTCTCGGGGCGACCTGACTCTGACACCAAAGAAGTTTCAGCTGCCAGCAGACTCTGTGGGACCACCGCTTAGGTCGAACTTGAACGCCATGGGTTACTGGTTAAGCGCCTGCGTTTGGGGGCCACGGAGAGAAGGGAGACTACGTGAGAACCCCCAGAGAATGGGGGGGGAAGTTCCATTGGATTCTCCTAGACACCCCCCACTCCGAATTTTCAACACAAGTGGCGGGCGCGAGGGGGCAGAGCCCTAGAGTTGGCGGCGTTGCTGTCGTCGAGGGGCGCCCAAGGCACCGGCTGCAGCGGCGGACCTGGGCGAGGACACTTCACCTCTCCAGGAAGCGCTTGCTCCCGTCTCAGATCCGACCTCCGGCTCCAGCAGTGCAGACCCTCACGCTGCCGTCAGAGCCCAGCGCCGAGCCCCCTGGGGTCAGTTTCCGAGCTGAGCCATATATGTATTTATATATATGCATCACACATGATGGCACTGCTCTGCGCAGCCCGGCCTTTACCATTAGACTGGTTAGGACGCTCTCTCCGTGACAATCGGCTTCAAAGACAGGAATCTTCGCGTGAGACCCACATCGGGCAGGTTTTTAAGTTGCAAAGAGAGGAGAGTGAATTCCTGGATGGGCTTAGTATCCCACAGGGCGGAGCCCTCCAGGCGGAACGACCGGTGGGTGCCCTCTCTCTGTCCCAGAAGCGGGAGCAGTCTGAGAACACCTGAGCCTTTTAGCCCCAGTGCTCCCCGAAGTTAGGCCTCCGTGCTGCAGGCAGACCCCTCACTCCTGCAGGCTCCCTACCCTTCCTAACCAGGCTTAGGTCTATCCTGTCCCCTCCTAGGGGTGATCCACCCCCTCCTGACCTCTTCAGGCTCCTGTCCTTCAGGCTTTCCTCTACCCCCTCCTCCCACACCTCCTTGCAGAGTCCCCTTCCACTCCTGACTGTCCCTACCTGTCCCCCCCCCCTCCCCCTGCTCGCCCAGCAAGGGTCACCCCTCCTCCAACACCATCTCCCTGGCCCACTTTCTTCCTCCCTCCTGGCACTGAGCCTGTTTGGTACCTAATGACCCTGCTCAGGGGGAACAAACCGCTGCTGGAGGCTGCACTACCACAGTTAATTAACAAATGTAAATAAGTTTATTTTTTTATGAATAATAAAACACATTGTGAAAAGCGAGTGTCCTGGCATTAGCATGTGGTCTTTACTGAGTCTGGTCTGGAAGTTAACTTGAATTTGGCCTCCTGGCCCTGGACAGGGATTGGGTCATTGTCCTCAGAGTGGTGGTGATCACATTTGTTCATTGCATTTCCAAATGTCATTCTCATTAATTTCTGATTCTGTTTCTTCTTGAGGTGGGGTTACTGGAAGGCAAGAATTGGAGGTTTATGGGGCCAAAGTGTGTTGAGAGGTATATGCTCTTCAAAATAATATAGGTGCCGGTCTCTTTTACACACACACACACACACACACACACACACACACACACGAATCTTTCTCCAGCCTGAAACACACTCCGATGCTTACAATTGCAAGAAGTTCAAAAACCCCTTACAGCCCACATACTGGAGTGGGGAAGGTCTTAGTCTAATTGGCAAAGTAAAACTATAATACAAGACACCAATGTGTATTTCAGTAGAATTTCCTTGTTTTCAAATAATGTTTACATAGCACTTTTTAGGTACACCATCTCAATTTCCTGGTTACTTCCATTTTTCACTGCAATCTGCAGGAGGTAATAACTTAGGAAACCCACCATACACTTTTTAAAATGCTGGTCTTTTTAAAGTGACATTCTCTTTGTAGAAAATTTAGAAAAGTGTAAAGGATAAACCTGCCTAAATAATTGCCCAGTTTGGGGGTAGCCTTTGTTTAATAACATTGGGAGTCAGTTTTCTTGACCAAGGAGATCCCTACAGCTGGAGTGGAAGAGGTGAGAGCGAGGTGGGGAACATGACTTCCTGTTGTGAACTGAACTAACCCCAAACTCTGGAAAAGGGCTCTCTGACACCAAGTTCCTGGGCTTTTGTTTATACCCCGGAGGATTGCAGCCCTCCTCCCGCCTGCTCTCATCCTCTAAAGCTGGGCTCAGGGTTTACATTAGCAGGTTTCTGTGGCATCAGGGTCTCTCTGGAAAAAAACAAAGCAAAAAAACAAAAACTCAGGAGTAGCTAATGACAGGAAACCCTAGTTTAGTCAAAGGCACTTTAGCTGGACTTAAGTTCTGGGTGGCCCACTTCTTGGCCGTGGGGTGTCTGCTGGAGGCAAGCTCTGAGTCAAGGTCTTTTCCAAAGCTTCCAGCAAATGAGGTCCTTTGCAAGAAGGAGGCAGCATAGCAGTAGGTTAAGATGAGCCTAAATGTCTACAGAACCCAGCTTGAAGTCCCAGCTCTGCTCCCCCATAGACTAGCCACCATATGCAACTGCTCGAAGCCTCAGTTTCTCCCAGTGCCTACCTAGGAAGACTGTTGCTAGGAAAAAAATGTGCCAACAATACTTAAGCCACCCTTCTAAAAGGCAATAAGCAGCACCCTAAATGCTGACCACTGAAGGAAAAGGGTGGGGGGCATGTGTTGGCAGAAGGGAACTTTCTAAAAGGTAGGACATTGCAGGAATCCAATCTAAGACTGAGTCCGGTTTTGAGATGCGTCCCACAAAAGCAAAAACAAAGAAAAGACAGGCTATATTTGTAGTGAATACAGATAAGAATAAACAAGGAAATATTAAGGCAAATCCTCATAAATAAAATATTTAAAATATTTGTTTCTATAATTATATTCTCTCAACATACTTTAGGGGTAAACTCTGGTTTTCTATCCCTACTCCACCTCCCACCCCCCCACCACACACACACACACACACACACACACACACACACACATTAAGGTGGTACTATTCACTGACTCACAGGTACCGTGCTGTACCCTGCAAGCTCATTGCTATTGCCACTTTATAATCCTATAATTTATAGAGAAGAAAAATCTCAAGAATTGTTTGCTTCATGGTTTCTGTAAAAAGTCCGATGCCAATATGTTATTATGTTATTTAAAAAAGAATAAGAAAGGAAGAAAGAAAGAAAGAAAGAAAGAAAGAGGCCAATTTTTAGTAAGTCCATTAAATAGTGTAAATTGCTCAAGTTTCTGGGTAGCAGTTGCTGTTAGGAGAGGTCTTAAGCACCTTGGATGAGTCTTTTTTCTTATTTCTTCTTTTTAAATTATAGTTTAGGCTCAATATTATTTTGTATTAGTTTCAGGTACACAGGCTAGTGGTTAGACAAGCACATAATTTACAAAGTGTTCCCTGCTATTTCCATTACTCACCTGGCATCATACACAGTTGTCATAATATCATCTATAATAATAAAAGGATAATATGCTAATTAGACTGGACGTCGTCCGGACATCCTTTCTAACAAAGCCGGGGCTGTAGGGAAGCCAGCCTGGGTCCCAGGTGCCTGCGGGTAGCTGGAGGAAGGAAGACCCGGGTCCTGGGTGCCGGAGGCAAGCCGATGCTGGCAGCCGGGGGAAGGAAGACCTACTCTCGCACGAATTTTCGTGCATTGGGCCTCTAGTTGACTATATTTCCCATGCTGTACTTTACATCCCTTGACTATTTTGTAACTATCAATTTGTACTTCTTAGTCCCTTCACCTTTCTCATCCAATCCCCTTGAGCCAGTCTTTTCTTGATCTACCAAGACTATTTTGGGCTCTGAGCAGTAAAAAGGCACCCTAAAGCCTTCCTTACGTTTCCCCCTTCATAATTTTTCTTTAGGAATTTGGGCTGGAGAAATAGGAACTGGGACTGGGGAACAGAAGGGGTAAGAGAAAAAGAGACATAAGCCTGTCCTTAGGTTTATCTCAATTTGATTATACTTTTGTGAGTGAAAAGTGGAGGGAAGAAGGAGTCTAAGAAATATAATGTAAAAAGTACTGAAAAACAAATAAAATGAGTAAATTGAAAAATACTCCTCAGGGGGCTTTTTGAGGGACCAAAGCCTTTTCATTAGTAATACTGACTCAACCAAAAAGAACAAAAATCCCCTTTCACAGACTCTTCCTAAGATGAATGTTTGAAAAGAAATGCTTTCGGCACTGTAATTTTGAAACATTTAGGTGTTTCTCTTGGGGGTGGAGGTTGAATTGGTTTTGTGCATATTTTGTTCTGAGCTTCAACTTCACTTTAGTGTGCTGGCTCCTTCAGGGGACAGTGAGACAATGACCATTACAAGTTACAAAGCAGATGTTTTTAACAGCCACAGTTCCCATCTCCTCCATCCCCGTAATAAATACTTAAAAAAAAAAAAAAGACATCACCTCTCTATAAAAAAGAACTAAGTGGAACACATCAGATTTTAATAGGCAGAGGTAAATAGTTTGGCTAGTACTCCTGAAATTTTTAAAACAATAACCGAGAAAGTTGTTTTAGTGATGTGTGGAAGGGCAACAAACAGGGAAATTCATAACTGACTTCCCACTGCTAATTCTAGGAAAATTCGCTAGGAGGCATGGGGTGGCTCCCTTTGGAACTGAGCACCTGGCTACTCTCCTTTCCCTGGCGCTTCTGTTTACCCACCAAAGGGTGGCCAGCACGCTTACTGTCTGTACTCACCACTCACCCTTCATCTCCTTTTCTATTCTGTTCTGCTCTTTGTGTTGTTTTCTCTCTCCCACAACTGTGAAAATTGGTCCCTAGAATTCCTTGGAATCCATGACTCTAAGAAGGTCTAGAAAGTGGCCAGAACCTGCAATCTCCATGTATTGTGTAAGCACAGTTAGCACTAAGGTGTTAGTCATCTTGAATGACCTCAGCCCTTGTCTGTCCTGCCAGCACCTTGCGGTAAAGCGGGTCATGGAGCGATTACGAGCAGGGGCTCTGAGTTTGGTGCAAATCCGGTACCTGTGCTGACTACTACTGTCGGCAGAAGTGAGGATGGGTGGAGAGCAAGGCGTCAGAGGCTTTTATCTTTTACTTTTCTTTCTTTGTTAAAGGAGTTTATGTGTTATTTTTGGATTTTTTAAAAACTCATATTATTTTTAAAAGATTGCAAGCTGCCATGTCAGATGTAGCTGGTTCCAGTCTAGTCCCCCCATTTCCTAAGTCTGTAACTTCAGGGACTAGCTCTCCCCTGTGAGACAAGAACATACATCCTACCTCACAGACTGATCTAAATAGATTAAATGAGATCATTCTGTTAGTGTAGGCACTTTGGAAATGCTCCATAGATGCTAATTTATAAAATTGTAGTCTTGATTTTCTTTCCTTTCCTTTGACCAAAGTTCAGGGGTTCTTAATCCTTACCTGTCTACCTGCCCCATCATTCCCCTTTGCCACTTTTATTACCTTGCTCTTTTATGCCACATCTAATTTCCTTATATTGATTTTTTTTTAACCAAGGAAAACTTTCATTTAATTTCCTCTTAAAAAGTGAAGATCATAGCACTCAACATCAAAAATTATCCATGGGATAAAAAGCAAACTCATTTAGGAGTGCAAGACAGACCAATGGATTTTGACGTAACAGTACAAAAAAGTTTATTGCTATGATTTGATTCCACAGTGCAGACAACCTTTCAGAAACTGTACTTGTGGAATCCTGGTCTAGTATGGAAGAATATCCACAATTACTTGAAATGACCATGAAAACACTTCTTCCCTGTTCAACTTCATATCTGGGTGAGGCTGAATTTTCTTCATTCACTTTCACCAAAATAACAGGTCACAACAGATTGATGTAAAAAGCCTAAATGAGAATCCAGCTACTTTCTATTTACATTAATATAAGTCAATGCCACTCTTCCCATTAAAATGTTTTGGAAAACATAGTTTTTTTCTTTTAAAAAAATATGCTATTTACATTCACTATAGTTACTTTATTAGTATTTTTAAATGAATTAACAAATGTTTACTCACAGGTTTGATTTTAAATCCAGTAAATATCAACAGATAAAGTCATATAAATGGAAGCTTTTCAGGGTCTTAAATAATTTTTAAAAGTATAAAGAGTCAAGAGATGAGAAAATGTCTGAGAACCTCTGGCTTAGATATCTTTCAGGGCCCTTTTCATGGATACGATTCCATGTTTTCTTAATTTTGTGGCAATCTCAGTGGGCCAGGAGCCTTTCGAACATGTCTAGGTTGGATATAGGAGCAAACATGTGATCAGAAAGATTGGCTGGAAAGGTTAGGATGATGACTTAGATGAGGCAGGGCTTTTTCATGCAACATCCCTGTGGTCCAGGCAGGCAGTCAGCGGGGCCAGTGCCGGAGCTGGTTCCACACAAGATGTTCTCAGAAGAATTTTTGAACCACTTTCTACTCTTGCCCCAGACCCATCTCTACTGCATCCTCTTTAGGCCCTTTGTAGCCAGGCTGACCTTGGCTTTCAGGTGAAATGTAATGTACTGCCCCAAGCTCCGGATTGTAAAACCCCTTTTCTTTAGCCCCTGTATTAATAGTCTCTGAGGGCTATGTTTAGAATCAGAGCATTATATAGTCCTAGTGAAGAAATTTACTTCAGCAGATGTGGGAATCATTTCCAATGATCCTCAATAAAGCAGTTTTTTTTAAAAAAAATCTGTAAGTTTTCCAAGTAGCAGACGAATATATTTATTAACCACAATGCTGATTAAATTATACAGGATACAACATTGAAATTGCTAAAAGCCTTAACATGCAATTTGAGTACAAAAGAAACAAAAACATACAAACAACAACAAAACCCAGAGACTCCTCAAATGCTTTGGAAATGAGCATCTTCAAGGGCAAAGAAAGGGTCCCATAACATAAGAAATTTGCATGATGCTTAAGGAAAGTGTTCCAAGAAGAGCTAGGGAGTGGGGAGGGAGTACCACTGTGCAGAGATAACAACAGAAATGCCTGACTAAATCCAATTAAGGAGCAACCACATTTCAAGGGAAATGCTCTAAGAAGCAGAGTCAAGGCCTAGGGGGCAGGGGGCTGGGGAACAAGGTGGATAAACCAAATACACACAGAGAAAGGGAGGAAGCTATAAGGACAAACCGTGGCTGTAATACATACTCAAATCTCTGCATTGCTAGACATAGGCTGCTTGTTATGTTCTAAACAGAACCTCTCAGGTGTTTCTGCCCAGACACTGTGCCACTGCTTGTTTATACGCACAAAACTCGCTGGGAATCCCTAAACTTTATGTGTTTTAATTATTGGCTTCCCCCAAACTGTAGTGACGAAACAGGCTGAGTTAGCCATCTTCTCTGGCTCAGTTTTCATCTGACCAACATTGCTTCTTTGGAAACGTTGGCTGGGATGGAACTGTCTCTACTAGACTACAGGATCTAGTCACCAAAGATGGTCCCCACGGCCCAGGCCCCATGTAGCACTGCTCCATTGATCTGCTCTAACCAATGGAAAGTGGCAGAAGTGATGGGCAGATCTGGGTGAAAGCCTTAAGGACTACAAGTTTCTGCTTTTGCTTATTTTGTAGCCCCGAGCTTCCAGGTGAAAAGTTCAACCATGTTCCTGAAAAGACCACATGGCAAGGATTATAATCATACAAATATGTTTTAACAATCTCTTCTCAGAAAAGGCTTGAGACTATACCCAAGAGAGTTGAGGGGCCCAGCTGTCAGTGAGGCCAGAGGCCCCAGCTCCAGACATGTGGTCCCCAGTGAAGACCTTATAGCCAGCTATGGAGGTGTCTTAGTGGAGAGTGAGGAAGCTACCGGGGACAGGTGCAGAGGTGAGCCATCCCTCCTGGGCTCTGTCCCACCTACAGATCTACAGGATCCTGAGAGATAATAATATAGTTGTTGTGTTAAGCTACTAAATTTGGGGTAGATTGTTTGTTACTCAGCAATAGCTAATCAAAATAGACTGCCAAGTCAATTTCCACAGCAGCCATTTAGTCAAGAAACCCACAATGATCATCTGCTAGGAGCTGGGGCAGTGCTGAGTAGCACAAAGCTGCCTCATGTGAATGTGCTTTCAGGAGGAAACTGACAAACAGTTCAGTAATTGCAGTACAGTGTGCCAGGCGCTAGGAGAGAAGGTGGCGCTCTGGGGGGGAAGATGCAAAACCCAGCCTGAGATGGTCATGGAAAACTTCCCAGAGAGCGGACAATGAGGCGAGTATCAGAGGAGGGCTGGCAAGGGCTTACCGGAGAGAGCTATAAGTAATGGGGGCTTCCAATACTAGCCCGGGGTCAGGTTAGTGTCTAGTATGGTGGTTTAGAGCATGGACTCCAACAGCTGAGTTAAAACCACTAAGCTCAGTGTCTTCACTTGTAGAATGAAGATATGATAGAAGCTACCTGGTGGGCTTGTGGTGAAGATTAAAGGTGATGGGAAAGTCAAACACTCAACACAGCGCCTGACATAGTGGTCACCAACAAATGTTAGCCTATTAGTATCTTCATCATCCTCACACTGAGATGGCCTTGGCATGCTTTAAAAAGGTGTTAGGGCATATCCCTGAACAGATCCCTTACTTTTCCTTAAATCTGTAAACTCTGCGCCTTTAATGTGATTCTGTTTCAGTGCTCCTCCAAAGGGGCGGCCTGTTTAGAATCCTGAACTCCTCAAGGCATTCACCTGCAGGATGAGCAACATGCCTAGCTCATACTGGGTTGTGAGGATAGACGGTTAAAGCATATTTGTATGGTCAGGCCAGCTGGAGAGAAAACGTGTAGACTGGTTCTATGGCCGTTGTGACAATATCAGGCTTAACAAGAGCACCAACTACGCACATGGAGGAAGCACTCTCGCTTTCAACTCCCCTGTGATCTGTCCCAGATCCTCTGCTCCGGAGGGAAATCTCAGATCCTCTGACCACAAGTGTCCAGGATTAGAATTCATAGACTCTGAATTTCCCCCTGGCACTCAGCCACCCAATCTGCAGGACATGGGCAGATAAGAACTTGGCACTGTGACAGCTCTGCTCTGCAGCTGCTTTGGAAATGCACCAGCCAGGACTCGGGAGTCGGCCTGGGGTGACCATGGTGTGAGAAGCTGCCTTCTCGGGTGGTCCTGGGCAATCACTGGCTTCTCCAACTTTGATTTCTCACCTAAAGCGAGGGCCCTGGGCTAGATGATGCCCTAAGTCCCTTACAGTTTCTTGTGGGTCTTTCAAAGGGCATCAGAGAAGGGCCCTGTTATGTATACATGACAGGGAGGCTGGAAGCCTGAGAGGAGGACAGTCAACTCACAGGTAAATGTGTCACCTGAGCGCAGCCCCTCAGGTGTCCTGTGACCTCTTGCATGGAAGAGCTGGCTATTTCCAAGTGATTTTATTGTCGATTACAAACCTCACTACAGGCTCTTAATTTCAGTTGTGAGTACTCACTCAGTCTTACCAAAGTACAAAAAGGCTTCTTCAATGTGACTTAGAAGTCAAATAAACATAGCAATGGTGGTATTTAAATCGATTTCCTTCCAGAGGCAGATTTTCATTCATATTAAAAAATGAGAAGACAAAGTTTGTCAGCCCTTTTCACAAACATTCTAAAATTATGTTGGACTTGCCCCAGAGAAAAACCTATACTATAAAAGCATCAGATCCAAATAAAAGAACCCTCAGGAACAAACACAATGTATAAATAACTACGGCTTTCCCCCCAAACTCTTAGGAACCTAGGAAATGTCAAAATTTGGTCTATTGTTTTGAGAATCTAGTGGGTTTCTCCACTGTAGGTAGAATTTTTTCTCTTTGCTTTCCTGTGGTGTTTTTCACCTCACTCCATGATTTCTCAGAAGGTACTGTGGTGCTTTAGAATCCCACCTTTAAGCTTGTTTCATATCTGGAGATGTGATTCATCTGAGCCTGGGCTCTTGGCTCTCTGGCTCAGAGTGTGCAGGATGATTGAGGAGGTGGCAACTGGACAGGCATGGCAAGAGAGACTGAGGTCCTGAGAGCAGTGGTGGGAGCACAAGGGAGGGACTCAAGAGACACTTTACTATCAGAATCGAATGGAGTGGGTTCTGGACTGGATGTGGGTGATAAGAGACAAGAAATTAATGATGACTACAAGGTTTCTAACTTGAGCCAGACAGTGAGCAGTAGAGTCATCATGAGTCATCATTTGTCATTAAAGCTTAAAAGGGCAAGTTTACAAGAGTACAGAATTTAGAAACATACCATTCATTTAGGAACTCTGCTCTCCTTTGGTCTAACAAGATTCTTATCAAATTTGGTCTGGTTCTAGGGGTTCAGATTCAAAGGGAGTACACGAACAACCAAAACTTAAAGAGAGACAGGGACTACTTGGCTCAGAGACACAAAGCTTGGAAATAATGTCTTGGCCTCACTTCTGCAAGAACATGCCTTTTTTCTATCACTGGTTTGTAAATGTCTTCAGAGCAGGCATCACGGTTTTTCATTTTGTATCTTTGTGAAATTATAACCCACATCTGTCTGGCACAAAGCAGTACTCAATAAATATTTAATAAATCACTCTGACAGAAAATAGTTCTTGCTACTATTTGGTTTAGATTCGTTTGTGTTGTGAAATGATACTGATTTGACAAAGTCCATTCTTGGGAGCCACCTGAGATTCAAAGTCATCACAGACAACTAGGACGCTGGTTTAATGAGTCACTGCTGCTTGACAAATTAAGCTTAATTCCTGCTGCACGTACAGCACATCAGCTCTGCACACAGTCTGATGGTTCTTGGGATCCCTCAGACAGAAAGGAAACTTATGTTCAATAAAGGAGAGACCCTTTAAAATTGGAGGAGACACGCTGACATTGTAAACATGCTAAGCCTTGTGCTATATACTTCACACTTATTTTCATTTTAAGTTTCTCATTTGACCATTAGTATGCCTGCGCTTCTCTTTATTTACAGACAGGAAAACAGGCTCCTGAAACTTCAGGGACTTCCTGGGGATTCCAGAGGGAATAAGTGGCAAAGTCAGAGTTTAAACCTGGCTCTCTCTAGCTCAGAATCTGAACCCTAACCTGTCCCACCCCATTATCTCCCCAGGGACATCTCCCAGGTGGAAAGGAAGCTGTTGGGAACATGGTGCCCACAAGGAAGGGTGCCTTAGCCAGAGGTTAACTTGGGACAATAGATGAGCCGCAGTCATCCCTGGTTCTGAGTGCTTAAAAGTGGTGTGGAAGTGAAGGGAGGAGCCAAGATCTGTGTGCTTAGCTGGCAGTGCCAGCTGAAACCACCCAGAGGAAGGCACTTGCCATTTATAAGCAGATCTGTTTCCTTTTGTTTCCTTCTTTATCTCCTAATGAAGATGACTTGGAAAATGCCTAATACATATGTGCTGAGCTAAAGAGAGGCTAGATCTCCCCTCAGCCAGAATTTCCAGTTCTGTGCTGACTCCTGGAGAGTCCAGCAGTGGAGGCAGGAATTAGCCATTCTGAAGATCAGAGAACTGCTGGAGGGAAAATGAGGAAGAGCAGCCAGGAAAAGCCATGACCAAGAGCCCCTCTCACCACCTCACCCCCGTACCTGCATGGTCTCTCCACTCTGCCTACAATTGCCAGTTGGTGTAGATGTGCTTAAGAGATACTTGTTTAAGTGAGGTGAGGAAAAGACAACTTTCCACTAGCAATGGGTGATTCACTATTTCCCATTTCCACAAGGACAGGACAAGGGAAAATATAGGATGAGGGATTAGGAATTTGTGGTATAAATTTTGTAGACTAAAGCCATAACATTTGGGAGTTAAACCATGCCTGACAAATAATTTACTCTGTGTTCACTGGGGTATACTAAAAATAATCCTATATAATAAAAGCCTAATATGCTAAGTGTCTGGTCATCCAGTCATCTGTTCAACCAATCAACGTGTAATATGCTAATGATATGCTAAGGCCACTCAACCACTTGCTATGATGTACACTGACCACCAGGGGTCAGTTAACCAGTTAACCAGTCGACCAGTCGCTATGATGTGCACTGACCACTAGGGGGCAGATGCTCCCACCGGTAGGTTAGCTTGCTGCTGGGGTCCGGCGGATCGGGACTAAGTGAGATGGGCTGGACATGCCCTGGAGCCCTCCCATGGTCCCTCCCTGGCTGGCCAACCTCCCCAGCCCCAATCATACACTGGTGGGGTTCCTTGGCCTGGCCTGTGCCCTTTCGCAATCGGGGATCCCTTGGAGGATGTTGGAGAGCAGGTTTTGGCCCAATCCCGCAGGCCAGGCGGAGAGACCCCACTGGTGCACAAATTCATGCACTGGGCCTCTACTAAAAAGTAAAGACTAATCTAAATGTTCACTGTGCCCTAGCCAGTTTGGCTCAGTGGATAGAGTATTGGCCTGCAGACTGAAAGGTCCTGGGTTCAATTATGGTCAAGGGCATACACCCAGGTTGTGGGCTCAATCCCCAGTAGGGGGTGTGCAGGAAGCAGCCGATCAATGATTCTCTCATCATTGATGTTTTGATCTCTCTCGTCCTCTCCTTCCCTCTCTGAAATCAATAAAAATATATTTTAAAAAAATAAATAAATGCTTACTGTGATTATAACCATGGGCTGATATGAAACAATAAAAAATTATGGTCCCAAACTGGGTAACTACATAGGAAAGCTTATACGATGAGCATGATAAGAAATTATAATTACAATTATGATAATCAAAACCAAAAGAATGCATTCATTTTACAGATAAGAAAAGTGAAGCTGGATTTTGGAAATTAGATTAAGGCTTCTCATCTATCTAGAATTAGAGAAAGACTCTGCTTACAGATTTGGTTTGTATTCCCTTATCATTCAAGGTCATTTCTCATCTGTCTTTTACTGGTTGGCTTGTCTTCCTCTTCCTCCTTCTTATTCCTCCTATGTATTCCTCCCTGTCCTGCAGAATTAATTCTACCTCTTCTATATTCGTACAACAACTTACATGTATCTTCATTTTTTATAAAAGAAAGTTATTAAAAAGTAATAAATACTCAAATAGAAAGGTGGTTTAACATGAGAAAATCAATGTAATGCACCACATTACATTGGCTCACTGATTGAGCACTGACAAATGGTTGAGCATTGACCAAACCAGGAGGTCTCAGTTAGATTCCCAGTCAGATCATATCTCCCGCTTGCTGTCTCCATCCCTGGTCTTCCAGGAGGCAGCTGATTGATTATTCTCTCTCATTATTGATGTTTCTATCTCTCTCTCCCTCTCTTTTCCTCTCTGAAATCAATAAAGATATATTTAAAAAAAAAAGAATCAAGGAAAATCCACATGATAAACTCAATTGACCTAGAAAAACCATTTTACAAAATCGAATACCCTTTCATGATAAAAAACATTCAGGAACATAGATTAAGAAGGGAACTTCCTCAACATCACAAAGGGCATTTATGAAGAACCCATGGCTAGCATCAAACTTAATGGTAAAAGACTGAATACTTTCCCCCTAAGATCAGGAACAAGACAAGGATGCTGGCTTTCACCACTGCAATTCAACATTGTACTCAAAGTTCTAGCCAGAGTAATTAGACAAGAAAAGTAAATAAAAGGCATCCAAATTAAAAACAAAGAAGGAATCTAGGTCCATTTGCAGATGGTATGATCCTCTATATCCACAAAAGAATCCACAGAGCATCCACAAAAAGCTATGAAAGCTAATAAATGAAGTCAGCAAAGTTGTAGGTATGAGATGAACCCACAGAAATCAGCTATGTTACATTATGCTAGCAATAAACAATTGGAAAAGAAAACTTCATTTACAATAGCACTCTAAGTATAAAACACCTAGGAATAAATTAAACCAAGAAGATGAAAGACTGATACACTGACAATTATAAAACACTGTTGAAAGAAAAAAAAAAAACCACAGCTAAATAAATGGAAAGACATCCGGGTTCATGGATTGAAAGACAATTATTGTTAAGATGGCAGTACTACATAAAGCAGTCTACAGATTCAATAGACTCTCTGTAAAAATTCCAATGATCTTTATTGCAGAAAGGAAAAGGCATTATTATTACTCAAATTAATACTAAATTAATACTAAATTGCAAGGGACCCTAACTAGTCAAAACAATCTTGAAAAAGAAGAACAGTTAGAGGACTCACATTTCATAATTTCAAAACTTACTACAAAGCCACATTAATTTTTAAAAAAAAGGTGGCTGTGACATAAGAATAGATGTATAGACTAAAATTGAGAATTCAGAAGAAACCCCATACATGTACACCCATTGATTTTCGACAAGTGTGACAAGACCATTCAATGGGGAAAATGGTCTCTTCAACAAATGGCATTGGGACAATTGCCTATCCACTTGTAGAAGAATGAGGTTGGACCCCCCCCCACCTCATACCATTAATGAAAATGAACTCAAAATGCATCAATTCGTTAAATATAAGAACAAAAATCATGTAAATAAATCATAGGGGTACATCTTTATGGCACTGTATTTGGCAATGAATATAATGCCAAAAACATGAGCAACAAAAGATACATTTGACTTCATCAAAATTAAAAACTTTTGTGTATCAAAGCATATTGTCAGAAAAGTGAAAAGATAACCTATAGAATGGGAGAAAATATTAATAAATTATATATCTGATAAGGGTCTAGCAACAAGAATGTATACATTTGTATAACTCAACAACAAAAGATCAAACAATTCAATTTTTTAAAATGGGCAAAGGATGTGAATAAATATTTCTTCAAAGAAAATATACAAGTGTCAACAAGCTCAAGAAAAAATGCTCAAGATCATTAGTCTTTTGGGAAACGCAAATCAAAACCATAATTAGGTACCACTTCACACCACTAGGATGACTATAATAATAACTTAAAAAGCACAATAACAAGTGTTAGTGAGGATGTGGAGAGATTGTAACCCTCCCTCCTCCATTGATGATGTGAATGTAAAATGGTTCAGCTGATGTAGAAAACAGTTTAGAAGTTTCTCAAAAAATTAAACATACTGTATGACCCAGCACCATTTCCCCACCAGCTTTCCTTTGCACCTGGACACAGCCTTGGGGAGCCAATGGGATTGAAACAGATACATGTACACACCTTTATAGCAGCACTATTCACAATAGCTCAAAGGTGGAAACAGCTCTAGTGTCCTGAATGAACTAATCTATATATATAAAAGCCTAATATGCAAAGTGTGCCCTCTGGAGTTTGACCAACTGGAAGTTTGATCGCTCGCTATGACATGCGCTGACCACCAGGGGGCGGCGTGGAATGAAGGAAGGCCCCAGCCGGCAGCCGCTAGGGACCCTACCCATGCACGAATTTCGTGCACTGAGCCTCTAGTTGTAGTATATATCCATATAAGAAAATATCATTTAGCCATAAAAAGGAATGAAGTACTCATACATGCTACAAATAAGGCTTTAAAACATTGTGTTAAGTGAAAGAAGCCATGCACTGATCACATATAGTATGATTCCATTTATATGAAATGCCCAGAATAGAAAAATCCATTGAGACAAAGTGAATATTGGTTAGTTGCCAGGGGCTGGGGTGAGGAGGAATGAGGAGAAACTGCTTATAATGGGTAAGGGGTATTAGCATAAAATAATGAAAATATTTTGAAACTAGCCAGATAATGATTGTACAACATTCTGGATGTACTAAATGCCACTAAACTGTTCACTTTAAAATTGCTCATGTAATGGTCATGTGAATTTCACCTCAAAAATCTCTTTTGAAAAAAGTAACATATGAAGTATAAGAAAATAAGAGTCATTTGAAACCCACCTTCAAGGACAGTAAATACATCTGCGAGTGGACGTTCCACACTATATTAGTTGCTTATGTAACCCCTGTGTCTGCTATTTTGGGAACTCTAGGCAGCGCCAGCCCTTACTACAGCATTCAGCGGGGAAAATAATAAAAAGTTGCCAAGTTTCTGGGCTCCAAGTAGCCTGTCCCGGTCAAGAAAGGACGGTATTAGCGGGCCACCTAGTGGTTAATTGATGAATCGCAGCACATAGTACTCCTGCCTTTTCTTTGGGTTGAAGTGGTTTATTTAGGTCACTGGTCATGAAAACAAAGTATCGAGGTTACCCGCCTTCTTGAAGAGTTCAAATTCTGAAATAATAAAGCACTGTCTTGTCCCGCTCCCTCTAGGGAACAGAGCCTGAAGCAAAAGTGTGCGTGCTAACACTGTACAGATAACTGCACTCCAGGGAGCAAAAGAGGAGGGAAACGGGCAGCGAGGCACGGAACCAGGGAGAGCAAACATCGAGGGGCGGATGGCCCAGCTGGTCATGGTTTGGGACCTGAGGGATGTCCTCAGAGAGGCCGCAGCAATCGCCCGGGTCCCGTGGTGCTGGTGGTGGTCAGGTGGAAGGGAGGGGGGGGAGGGAGGGCACTTCCTGCCTCCTCCACTGCTCTCAAAGTCGCCCCCCAGGGAGCCCTGGGCACCATGCAGAGCCAGGCCCTGCCGTGATGACTTGGGCCCACCACAACGTCATAATTCCCTTAGGGCCACGTGGTCACGCCCGGAAGGCAGCTATGAAGCACAATAAAACTTACTTTTCTGGTGGTGGAACCGTTTCGTCTGAAGTCTTCAAGGAAGCAGCTGGCGAAAGAGTTCTTTCTAGAGAGAGAACCCAGCTGGAGAGAAGCCAAGGCGTGTGACCTGGATCTGCACACAGGGCCACCTCAGGGGCTTGCGCATGCGCACACCGTGGACGCGCATGCGCACACCGTGGACGCGCGCACTCGGTCACGCACACAGAGAGCCGCCATTTCTGCCGTCGTGGGCCTTCACGGCTCCGCTAGCATGAGTGCAGCTGTAGGAAGTTACTCACGACTACCTTGCTTATTAATGCGACACAAATGTACAGCTAGCTCTGTTGCCTTGTCACTGGGGTCATATTTACAAGCAGTGCTATAGTTGTTGATCAAAATTAAATTTAGACTGTAATAAAGAATAAAAAGCATTTATCCTTGGGCAACAGCAAACTGCAGCCCAGGAGATAACAGATTCAGTTATCCACCTAAGTTGCGCTTCGCGGCAGACAAAGAAAGCCAGACCTTCTAAATGCAAAATCCATAAACTGGAATTGGCTATGGAACACATGGAACCTGCATAAGGGATTGGCCAAGTTCCAGGACGCAAAGCTTACGTAAGCATTGGCATGGAAACCGGGGGCGGGGCGAGTGCCCGATGTGCGTCTATGGCAAGCACGCGAGCCCAAAAGACCCCAGGGCATCTGGGCGCCGAGGTAAGCAAGTGTGGCTCCATTCTCAGGCCCCCTCACGTTGGTAACTCGGCTTTAGATATTTGGGTTCACACAGTTCTTAGAGGATTTAGGGGAAGTGGTTCGCTCACAGAAGAGCCAGGATTGATGATAGCGTTGGAACCTCCAACTGTCCTGTGTGAGGTTAAGTCGGGACGGTTACAGTAATGGTCTCCGTTTTATGTAAATGTTACACACTCAGGTCTGGTTTTTAAGAATAGGTATGCAGTGGTAGATCCTCTCGCCCTGTCTTTTGAAAACACCGGAATTTTTCTGCTCCTCGTGGGAAACCCGCATCCACACGGCTCTACGGCTGCCTTTTGAGACGAGAACACACTCCAGTGCAATATGGAGGTCTCTTCACTGTTCCTGTGTTGCAGCCAGATAATATTATGGATGGAAACAGGAGCACTGAAAGACTTGATAACATATATTTCTGCACTTTGAGCTGTTTTAATTAACCTGAGAATAGCTAAAACTCGGGAGGGGGTGTGGGGGGTGAGCGAAAAAAGGTGAAGGGATTAAGAAGTACAAATTGGTCGTTACAGAATAGTCATGGGGATGTCAAGTACAGCATAGGGAACGTGGTCAGTAATATTCTAATAACTAGGCGTGGTGCTGGATGGGTGTGGGGTTTATTGGGATGATCACATATTAAGTTATGGAATGTCTGGTCACTGGGGTGTACAAAAAAACAAAACAAAAAGGATAGAAAGAAGAGGCAGGGGGAGAAAATAAAATGAACCCACATTAAAATAGTTTATATTTCCCTCTTGTGGTCAATAGTAGTATCACAGGAAAGCGGGTAAGGTGGTGAGAAAGAAATGCGGTTCTTTTGGGGAAACTGCTTGTACTATGTGTGTCATTATAATGGCACAGATTTTAATTCTTTCATTGTCCTTTAGTTTCTCCAAACTCTCAGATTCCTTTTCTGTAAAATGGAGTGAACACAAGAACCTACCTGAGAGAGTGGCTGTGAGCAGATGAAGCATGAAGACTTGGCTCTGTGCCTGGGCCCAGGTAAGCGGGCAGGTGATGTCCTCGCTGTCAGCTGGAATAACTGCAGCTGCAACACTGAACATAAAAGCTTTCATTTTATTTTTTTAAATATATTTTATTGATTTTTTACAGAGAGGAAGGGAGAGGGATAGAGAGTTAGAAACATCAATGAGAGAGAAACATCCATCAGCTGCCTCCTGCACACCCCCCACTGGGGATGTACCCGCAACCAAGGTACATGCCCTTGCCCGGAATCGAACCTGGGACCCTTCATTCTGCAGGTTGACACTCTATCCACTGAGCCAAACCGGTCAGGGCGAACATAAAAGCTTTTAACTGAATTAGTACAAGTCTTATTCTAATTTACTTGATTGTATACAAATGGACACATCCTATGAATTGTAAAACATTTTCAAACTGTAAGTAACATATCTAAATATTGTTTCCTTCATTGCTAATCTCTTAGGAAAAAGAGCCCTTCAACACTAATTTTAGGTTCCTGTCTTTGAATTTTTAAAAATGAATCTTTTTTTTTCTATTATAATCTGGAGCCCTGGCTCCCAGATTTTTGGAGTTCCCAGAATAATTTTTTTTTTTAATTCACAAATGGGATTGTCAGATTTTATTTTGCCAAATCAGATACTTTAAGAAGTCGGTTTTCAAGTTTCATCATGATTTCAAAAAAAGGAGCATTTTAACACTCAGAAAAAAGAAATTGTAGGGCAGCCCTTTCAATTGAAAAGCTTACTTCCTTATCTTTATTTTCCTCACTCTGATGGCCCTCAGGAACTTTCCTTACGGGTGGTCGGTAGCAGTGGTTGACCATTTAGGAGCCACTGAGTGAAGGCAGAGGATAGGTGTATTGGGTTATTTTCCAGATTAGCCCAAATCAAGGCCATATCGATATGTGACAAGACACTGAACGTAAATGTGGGCGTATTCAAACATTTCTATTTCTAGAAAAGTCCCATTTCTCCCTCTTGTGTTTCAGTTTGCACTGCCACGGTAACTGGCAGTTCACACGGTGCCAGGGGTGTATTTCTACACCAACACTGCCAGGCCAGGAGCTATGCTTCTGTGATCCGTACACTCTTGGTTTTTCTCCTCCTTCCCTGGCTACTTCTTGGTAGTCTCTTGCGGGCTCACCCTCTTCTACCTATTTCTGCCCACCGCTGCCCAGAGCCCACTCTGACTTACATGACCATCATTTGAAGGCATGAAGGCATCATCACTTTCATTTCTAAAGATTTTCTGCAAGCTGAGAATCATGAAGTCCTTCGAATGCTCTTCGTCTGTCATTACTCCTAGTTGGCCTCCCTGGGATGAATTCAAGTTTACAGATGTTCCTGTCAGCATGGGGCGGGTTCCAGGAGTGGCATCAGGTAGAGTAGAGGACCCAGACTGTCCCTGCCTTTGCTCTGTTGATTACATCTTAATGAATACAGCGCAGGGTTGTTTCTGTTGGCAAGCACATTACTTGCCATTCTTATTGATTGAGCTGAATTGTCCAACAGCTTACCTATTTAATCTGTGCTTATACAGTTGTCTCTTCTTACTGAATTTGTCGCTTTGCATGTATGTCTATGTAACATTAACCTAGCAAAATTAAAATTAGCCTGTAATTTTTTAAATTGTGGGCCCAAATTAAATTATTGTGGGAGTTGCTAGCCACTGGGTATGAGATTTTATTAATTTCTCAAATTTGTTTCCCTGTTTGGAGACTGAAAGAGAATGCACCCACCGAAGACTCGGATAGCTCAAGGGGTCCAGAGATTAATAGAGAATAGAGGAAACCAACTCTCTTTAAATATTGCAAGTGGCCTAATCAAAAGAAAATCCTAGATAATGAGAATTTCATTGACTTTCTGGTAGAAAATGGGTATTTTAGTTTCCTGGGACTGTTACAGATTATTACAAACGTAGTGGCTTGAAAACACTGGAATTTGTTTCTCTCTCATGGTTCTATAAGCTAGAACCCGAAGTCAAGGTGTCAGCAGGGTGCTCCTCAGAAGGCTTTAGGGGAGACTCCTTCCCTGCTTCTTCCAGTCTCTGGTGGCTCCTGTGGTTCTTGGCTTATGGCCCTGTCATTCCAATCTCTGTTTCTATTTGCACACGGCCTGCTCCCCTTCTGTGTCTTCTCTTTTGTCTCTTGTAAGACACTTGTCATTGGATGGCTCACCTGGATAATCCAGGATGATGTCATCTCAAAATCTTTAATTATGTCTGCAAAGAACCTTCTCGCAAATAAGGTCACATTTACAGGTTATGGAATAGAATGTGCACGTATCCTTTGGGGGCCCCCAATCCACCTCCTACAGTGGGAACTCAAGGTCCCTTGATACCAAGGACTCTGGTTGTTACTCCGTTGGCTTTTTAGTTTTACTTTTTCACCGACCACTCACCGTCCCCCCCATAGTTTCCCTTTTTTCTCTTTGTGCATCAGCTCACTTGTCTAATCTAGCTGGGGCTGGAGAAGTTGGATTTCTTGGCACAGTCAACACATTTTCTGGGTGGTCTCCAAACAAGCTATTTGAACTGGATCTTGATTTCTGCTCTGTTCTCATTACTGAGCAGCTGTATTGTGACAGGGAGGCTGTGCGGGGCCAATGCTAATGGCCTTACCAATTGAAGTGTCATAGGCTGCATTTGTACAGAGGCCTGAAAAGTGAGTGTTATAGATTCAAGTTTTAACCAGGCCTAAACTGTGAGCTTAGTTTCTGGATGGTGACCCTTTATCAGTTAGGAGTTTTAACAAACATCTTTTCCCTGTCTGAGATTTGTGCCTTTAGGGATTGATATCTTTTGATAATTGGAGGTTTTTAATTTTAATATGTAGACAAACTTATAAATCTTTTTCTTGATGTGCAGCAAAAAAAAAAATTACTGAAACATATAGTACCAGAATGCCACTTAAAGTTTAAATACAGGCTTGGAGATACATTCATATGTAGCAAAGAATAAAGCAATGCACAGAAATAATAAGCACTAAATTCAGGATGGTGGTTATCCCTTGGGGGAAAGAATTGGGTGGGAGCCCTGGCTGGTTTGGCTCAGTGGATAGAGCGTTGGCCTGTGGACTGAAGGGTCCCAGGTTCGATTCCAGTCGGGGGCACCTGCTTGGGTTGTGGGCTCGATCTCCAGTGGGGGGCATGCGAGGGGCAGCCGATCAATGATTCTCTCTCATCATTAATGTTTCTATCTCTTTCTCCCTCTCCTTTCCTCTCTGAAATCAATAAAAATATATTTTAAAAAAAGAATTGGGTGGGATTCAGGACAAACACAAAGGGCGCCAATTTCATTAGTAATATTATTCTTTTTCCAAGCTGAATGGTAGGCACAAAACCAAAGTTTTCTAGGACCCACCCTTTCTCCTGCTGGACTTTTTATACTTAGGGAGAATGCCCTAACCTGCAGAATCTTTAATGTCACTTTCAAGATTAAAATCAATTTCGCCACTAGTCACTCAGCAAGAGCTCTCTGTAAATTCTGATGGAGGGTGAGGACTGCACTGACTTAACCACCATCTACCTCTCCTGTGTTACTGGGGAGGGTTGGGGCATAAACAAGAAAGGAAAAAAAAATAGCTTTGCTCATTTGATATATGTCTTCTAGGAATTTTCCTTCCACAAATATCATGGGCTATATTTGTAGACAAATTGAAGTGATCAGTTGCTAGTAAATTTTATAGATATACTAGGGGCCCAGTGCACGAATTCATGCACCTTGAAAAGAACTGTGAGCCATGAGGCTGCGGTGGGCACAGGGGCGGGTTTCTGCCCATCCTCCGCGCCCCTCACCCAGCCCCTCCCACTGTGGCCCCCGGTCCCCTGTCTGCCGGCAGCCCTGCTCCCCCTACTGCCACTGCCATGCACTGACGGCACCGGCCCCACTTACACCCACTGACAGCGTGGAGCGGTCGGGGCTGGTGCCAGCAGCGGGTCTAAGTGGGGCTAGCGCCGTCAGCGGATGCAAGCGCTGGCTGCTGCCCTGATCGCCCTTCAGGAGCAGGGGGAGGTGGAGAAGCCCTGATGGGCGATTGGGGCCAGCAGCTGCCTCTTGGTATCCACTGTTGGCGATGGCTCCCCTTGCACCCACAGCTAGCGCTAGAGCTGCCACTCACACCCATTGCTGGTGCCTGGCGCCAGTCCCGATCGCTTGGCACCATCAACAGGTTCGAGTGGGGCTAGCGCTGGCAGCAGGTGCAAGTGCCCGGCAGGACCGTGGTGCGGGAGCAAAGAATTTTCAGTAATTACCAGAGGCTTGCCCTGATGAAAGTGACTGGCGCCCCGCCTTGGTCTGGCGCCCCCGCTCACTTCCTCCATCATCCCACCACGGCTGATGCCCGCCATGTTTTGTGCTCTGCCACCTGCTGCTGACGCCCGCCATGTTCTGCGCACACCCCATGGTGGTCAGCGCACGTCATAGCGACTGGTTGTTCGGTTGTTTGGTTATTCCACCATTCGGTCTATTTGCATATTAGGGATATATATATACCAATATTTCATCTCCCCCCTTGTTTTTATTCATTCTCAGCAAATACACTATTTGTGATTGAGCCATTCTCAGAATGGGCTCTCATCCCATGAAATGTTCACATCTTTTTTCCTGACTCTAATTCCAAGTAGGGCTTGACAGACACTCCTCTCTGAAGACGGAGCAGAAGCAGGCGCCTCGCTAATGGTTGTGTGTGAGTGTCACAGTGAGTTAAACTCAACAGTTACATAGAAGTGAATGGAGTACCTGCTGCCTGTGGTGCTCAGCCAAAGATTTGCTCCCTGTGCTCAGGAGCTTCACTCTAATTAAGGGAAAAGGAGGCAGGCCATGATTGGTTTTGCTCAGTGGATAGAGTGTAGGCCTGCGCACTGAAGGGTCCCAGGTTCGATTCCCGTCAAGAGCATGTACCTTGGTTGCGGGCACATCCCCAGTAGGGGGTGTGCAGGAGGCAGCTGATGGATGTTTCTCTCTCATCAATGTTTCTAACTCTCTGTCCCTCTACCTTCCTCTCTGTAAAAAAAATCAATAAAATATATTTTTAAAAAAGGAGGCAGGCAGGGTAAGGTATACAACAATTCCTTTAAAGGGAGATACACTGAATTTGAGCTCATTCCATTCTTTCTTATTTCCTCCCGCCTTTCCTCCTTATCTAAGATTATTCTTCTACTAGAAGGAAAGTTGGCTAATTCTCAAGCACATTTGGATGCTTGTCCAATGACTAGTAAGTGACCTGCAGTGTCTTCACTTCTAAGTGGGCAGGGATCCAAAGTATAACACTATCTCTAGCAATTACATACAATAGTCTTTTCCCTTCAGGTGTGGCCTGAATTGCTCATGAGGCAAATCAGACTCAGCTTTAACTTGGTCAAGTGGCTTGCTCCCTGGGAATAACTACATGGATTTTGCCATTGGTTGTAACTCAATTGAAAAATGCTCTAAATGAAAAATACGTTATTTCCTAACACATCAGTGCAGCTTTGGTGATCTCTGGAGTGGCAAAATGGCTTTGGGAATGGATGGACCATGGGTGGACTTTCTCATTCTGTTGAGCACTTAAAATAAATGTAGTATAGGCCATTGAGAATCTGCCACAAATATAATTTTGATTACGTAATTACAAATATTTTGTTAAATACATACATAATGATTAAAATACTAATAGCAAACCTTGAGTGCTAATATCATAGTAAGGGTATTTCATAGGTATTTTCTTTGAATCCTCACAACAACTTTTCCAAGTGGAAATAATTTATCTACATTATTACAGTGAAAAACAACAGCATTCAGGGAGGTTAAATGAAGTGCTCAAGGTCACATGACCAATGACTGACAAGGTTGGGATTTAAACCCAGGGCTACTTTTGCTTTCCTTGACTGTCACACTCTACTGCTTCCTTCAAACCTTTCCTCCCCAACAAAATTTTGTTTTTGTGTATAGCCTTTAGTTCAGAGGAATACTTAGGAAGAGAAAATGTTACATTTACTTGTCAAAGAAGTTGAGAAATTTACAGGCAAAGGGGTGAAGGAAGTGTATTTCTCATGAGGAAAAGAAGAATTAAAATTAAGTAAGTTGAGCAACATTATCTTCACCCTTGTCTCTCCACTTGTCCCTGTTCCTTGTTGGAGCCCTGTTTCCTCTCCCTTATCCATTTGCTCCCCATTTGCACCTCTGAAGAATCACCATTAATTTTCTGTAAGACTCAACACTTGTAACTAATAATTTCTATGAACAGCAGTCACTAGAGACCTGGCTTGCTTCTGTTCAAAGGCTACAGCCCAAGTGTTTATGAGCCATTTCCATAAAACAGGAAATGGCTTGTTGTTTTCGGAACAGTTTCCCTTGAATTAATCCCCTTGCCAAAAACCACAGGGCGTGTAGCTGTTACCTGGTTTCATAGATGCAGGACTATAGTTTTTGCTTCTGATCCCAAATTTCAATGGGCAGCCAAGGATGTATGTAGCCCAGGAGTGATGTGTTTCATCAGATCACTGAAAGTTGGGCCTTAAAACCTAGAGAGAGGGTAAAAATCACTCCTCCCTTCCTATTTTGCTTGCTGCTCATCTACAAAAGGTTACTTTTTATTGTGATTTTCTGTTTTATTGATAATATTAGCTAAAATGTCGTGAGTATTTACATTGTACCAAATCCTAAGCTTCAGAAGTATGAGTTCTCAGAACTACCCTAGGAGATGGGCACACTTGAAGAGATTGCTCTGTCCCCTTTCCCAAGATGATGCAGTGAGTGTGAGGACCATTAAATGCACACAAGTGTGACTGACTCCAGAACCCTCACATCTGACCATTCCAAACTGCTGTCCCTCATGGAGTAGGCACTGAAAACATTTAGTTATTGTAGTTTTCCTCTTGCCTGATTAGTCCAGAGAGTATCATTTTCAGGGAGTTTGGATTTCACAGTTGCATGGATGAAAAAGATAAAGGGCTTAGTGAGAAAGGTGAGAGAATGAGAACATTTGATGCAGTTTGGGCAGTTGTACTGGTGATTCTGAGGAAGCGGACCTGAAACAGCTCTGCTAGACCGAAATACAGGGGGCAGGGAAACATCAGGGAAGTGAAAGGGGGATGAAGATATGGGATGGACCAAGAGCAGTTCATGTTGACTCCTTCTGAGGACCTCCTTTCTCAGCCTTTGAAAGTAGAGCCCTGACTATTTGGTCTTTGCTTTAAAAACAGTTTTGCATGATTCACTAGTTTCATTTATTTCTTCAACATGCATCTCTATACAACTATTAGATGTAGGATATTACACTAGACATTAAGAACATCAGAAGGAATGAATTTTGTGCTTGCCATCAGGCAGCTCATCGTCCAGTGGGGATGGTAAATGGAATGGTGATGGAATGGGGTGACAAATGCATGGCTGGGCAGAAAGGAAGTGGGTTTATATCTGAGCTCCACACACACAAGCTGTGCAATCACAGGCAAACCATGTAATTCTTTTAAGCCTCAGTTTCCACATCATACAATTTCATGTTTAATAGGAGTAGAAATAATGCACGTAAGACATATAGCAGCATTTTCACCATATTATATGTACTAAAAAATGTTAGCTATTCTTATCATGTAAAGAAATAGTTATCTTTCATTACAAGAAGTGCTGTAATAGAGGTACGCACTATGAAAATGAATTCTGTAGTGATCACAAAGATGTTCCAAACTGTCAAATGATTATATCCAAAATGTCAATGATTACAAGTTTATTGAACAAGGTGGGGTTGGAGAGGCATAGTAGACAGAAGTTACCGCTATGCAAAAGCATAGAGACTGAAAAGAGCAATCAGTGTGTTAAGGGATATGCAAGTTGGTTGGTTGGAAGGAGCAGGAAAAGATAAATTTGGGAGAGGGAGCTTGAGGCTGGCATCTGGAGTTTTTTGGGCCTTGTAAGAAGACTCATTCCTAGCAAGTCCTGTGAGATCACTCAATGAATGAAATTATCAAAGTATTGGCCACACCTCAAAAAACCAGTGGGAATAATTTTAGGTTGACAAAAAAGTTTTTAAAACCACAAAGATTGTTATTTTCTCTAAAGAATGCAATCTATGGCAATAAGCTTTGACTACTTGACAAAGGATGAAATATTTTCCAAAGTAAGGGAAGGAGGAAGGAGAAGGCCAGCCACTTATTGTTTAAATATATAGGTTCATTGTCTTCTCTGTATTCTTTTGTTCTCTTTCCCTACTTGATTTCTTACCCCCAAACACAAGAAAAAATTAAACCTTAGCAAGCAAAATAGGAATGATGTTGATGCATTTTCCTGTTTTCCAGAATTGGTCTTTGAAAACATGTGGCGGTGGGCCTGGTACAAGTTGTTCTGGCCAAATAATTTTTTTTTTTTACTAAATCCACAATGATCTTAGCACTTTCAGTGTTTCTACTATAGTGATTACCTATGCCAAATAGTGCCTTGGATCTTAAATGACTTGCAAATGAAATAGCAATCTGGGAGGCCAAAAAGTAGTCCTGTGAGCATAACATAACATTTATTGCCAGTACAAAGTGACCTCCTTCTAAGGGCCAAGAGTCATTTTGGTCCTTTCGGAATGTTGGCGTCAACAAGCACAGGCTGATTGCTCCTGCTTATCAGTGCTGGAATAGTCCTGGCTTAAAGATGTGAGATGAAATCACTGAAGATGGAGAAAGAGAGAAATTTCATTAATCAGATGGTTTTGAGGACTGGGTTTTTCTTGTTGATTTTTCAGCTTAAGTTGAGGCCAGTCCAACTCCTTTTGGCAAGAAACATCAGTTGTTTTAGGCTTCATTGACAGTCTTCCCCAAATACGGGAGAACCGCCTGGGGAATTCCATGGACAAGGCACCAGTGAAGTACACAAAGCTTCAGCGTCACACCACCACGCCTGAATGCTCATGTCAAGCAGTCGCAGACCTCCTGGTGGAAGGGCAGGCATGCAGCCTGTGCATTTCAAGATGTGCCAGGAGATGTTTTACTACCCTCCTTGTTATGGACTGAATTGTGTCTCCCCCAAAGGGACAGCATTTTGGTGATAGGGCCTTTACGGGGGTAATTGGGGTTAAATGAAGTCATAAGGCTGGGACCTAATCCAATAGGACTGATGTCCTTATCAGAAGAGGTAGAGATGCCAGAACTCTCTGTCTCATGCGCATGTGGAGACAAGACCATGTGAGGACCAGGAAGAGAGGCTTCTACAGAATCCAGCCCTGACTGCACCTTGGTCTGGGACTTCCAGATTCCAGATCCATGAGATAATAGTGTGCTGTGTAAGCCACCCAATCTGTGTACTTGGTTATGGCAGCCCTAGCAGACAATGCACTCCTCTCAATGTGATTATGGTGAAGATAACGACAATGAGGGACATTTCTGTTTGCTGAGCCATCACCATGTCCCTACTTTGTGCTTGGGTGCTTTGCAAATGTCATTCAATCCAGACCACAGTCCTGTGGTGGGAACTTCTCTCCCCAGTTGGCACTTTCTTCTCACAGGAGAGTAAAAGAATTGCTCTGGCCAGTGGCTCTGACCTCCCACTAAATAAGATTTGGCCATTCAAGGAATTATTATAAAGTAAAAAGAGTTCTTTTTAAAGCACATGTGAAAATCATATCACTAACTTCATAATCTGAATCGCCACATTCTGCCTTTAAGGTCCAAGGCGATAAGCTTATGGCATAATGAGTATAATGCTGCACTCAATTACCATCTTGTTTTATGAAGCATATCAGCTATAAGAGCTGTGCTGTTGGATAAGACGAGGGCTGTAAAAGTATATTTTCTACAGCAGAGGGCGGTCTATGCCCATGAAAGGAACGTGATCCCCTCACCCCAGTTTCAAAAGTATGCTGATTCCCCACTCTTTTCTGATACATTTTTCTGAAAATTCACTACCAAAATGTAAAATTGTGTTGTTAGATGAATCCCAGTGGAAAAGCATCTTGAAAAATATTATGTGAGATTATATATAGCCTGATAAGGAGCTTTAGACCCGGCCCTTCCCTGGAGAATGTCCTCTAGTGTTGGAGAATAAGAAATCCTAATTTATTTTGTCTTTTTTTAAAAAAACCATAGACTTTTTTTAAATTATAGAAAATTTCAAAAATATCAAAAAGCACCAAGACATTAGGACAGATAAAGGAGTAGCTACCACTCAGTGATATGAAACAAGTAGTATTAGATCTTAATTTGCGTTCCCTAAGCACTTGCAAACTTGTCATATTGACCAGCGAAATCTGAATGGACGTGATGAATGAAGGCGATGTAGAACAGATGTCAGAAGTTTGGAGCTGTCGTCTCATACCTATTTCTTACTCATTGAAAGATCACATAAACATTGCGTTACCTACCTAACAAAGAACATCGTTGGGTCACATGATGTGGATTTTAACCCTGATTCTGCCCACTCCTTGCTTTATGTAACTTGGGCAAGTTATGCAGCCTCTTAATAGTCAGCTTCACCACCTCCCTATGAAATGTGGAGTGATAAGTGTGCCCACTTCGTAGGGTGATGAGAATTCAAGATGAATTGCATGCAAAGCATTTGGTGCAGCATCTGGCACATAATAAATGTACAAGGACATTATTAGCACCCTTGCACTTCATTCAACTTCTTCATGTTTGAAATGAGGGATTCAGAAGATATCTTTGAGTCCACTATCAATTGAAAATGCCAAACTGTATGTGTGCTTTATTGCTAATGCCCTGATTGGGCCGGAGGTATTGGAGCAGAGTTCTATACTCTTGGTGTCACCCACCTAAGAGACACTGATGGTCCATGATATAAATATGCATTGTCTAGTTGGGTGGTAAAATACCTCCACAGCAAAAAGCTTGTGATTCTCACTCTATCATGCTCTTTCATATAGTTCTCTCCTCAGTTCTTTTAAGGGTTAGGGCTGTATTGTGTTTCTGTGTTCTACTCACTTCAGTTAGAATCATTTATTGCATGCCTAAAATGCACAAGGTACTTGGTAGCCACTGTGTGGAAAAATAAATGAGACACATATTCTCCCCATCCTGAGACTATAACCTAGTAGAGGAAAAAGTATGGTAACAAATATCGAAAATGTAAGAAAGAACATGATGGATGCTGTAAGTAACATTTGCTCTGAGGGGTAGAGAAAGATATGAAGACTATACAGATGAGCCTTCAAAGTAGGTAGAATTTGAATAAGATGAGATGGGGTGAACATGGGCATACAGACAGGTACATTCTAGGCACAAACAGGTTCAGAAACTGGCAAGGCCATATTTGTGGTCTGGACTGGCTTAAGTGGAAATTTCAGGATTGGGTGCAGCAGGAGATAGGACCAAAAAAATAAATTAGAGCCAAACTGTGCCAAGTTATAAGGACTCTACTAGATTTCATGAGGAGTGATGAAATCAAAACACTGTTTGATGAGTGCAGGGAATGGATGGAGGTAGAGAGGAAATAGGAATGGGAGACTGGCAGGAAGTGACTTCAGTGGTCTACTCAGAGGGGTTACAGACCGAGTTATGACTGCGGTGGTAGGAAGAGGATATGGATGTAAAAGAAATTATGGGATGAAACATTAATTAATTGCACTTTTATTGTACCTGCCTCATATGGGAATTCAAAGAGAAAGAGAACCCCTAATCAGCTGTGTGTGAGGGGCAGATAATTTAGTCACTGATATTTTCATGGTGGTAGTAAAGGGTTGGCTAGTGAGGAAAGGAGAGAATGGAGGACAACAAAGCCATTAACAGAGGTAGTCAATAATGTAGAAGAGGATGGTTTAGGGCAGTAGTCGGCAAACTGTGGCTTGGCAAACCGCAGCTTGCGAGCCACATGCGGTTCTTTGGCCCCTTGAATGTGGTGGTATTTTGTGGAAGACCCACACTCAAGGGGCCAAAGAGCTGCATGTGGCTCAAGAGCTGCGGTTTTCTGACCGTTTAGGGGAAAATGCTATCATTTCGGAGTGGAAGTCAGCATCTACATTTGGGCAGGTAAATGAATCCATGCATGAGAATGAAAGGATGCATTGATGAAGGCAGTGATGGGTGAAGGAATGGGACTGCCTCCATGCTTCATGGCCTGGGCACCTCACTATGCTATCACAAAGTCTTGCATTATGATTAAATCTCTCTGAGCAAAGCTGTCTCTCAATATTTAAAACATTTTTATAATCAAGGGTGAAACATGAAGAAAAGCAAAGTTGGGAGCTTAGTTTTTAATTCTGGAGACCTATATGGCAAAGTTCAGAATGACAGGATTGGCAGCCAAAATCTGCAAACAGAAACATTCAATCTGTGTTTTTACATCTTTTAATATTTTTGAACTTTTAAATCAGTTGCTCTGGACTTGTTTCTTATCCAGTGTTTTGACTTTTTCTCTTTTTTTTCTTTTACTTCTGATATTATGCCAATTCTGTGTGTGTGTGTGTGTGTGTGTGTGTGTGTGTGTGTGTGTGTATAGCCAGGAGATGGGGGTAGAGAGAGTGACTGAATTCATGTTGGACTAATTTATGCAACTGCTTGATTTTTTTAGAGTAAGTTTCTCTCTATAAAATCCCATTAGTTTTATTATGCCACTGTCTAATTGTCATAATCATGAAGCTTGAAGCTTCTGACCCGTCCTGCCTATTTGCCTTTGTCTGAGTCAAATCTAAGGATTTGAGGATTAACAGGATTGAATGATGTCTGCAGATACAGGATCTGTTCCCTTTGGGGAGCCCAAGATTCCAGTACCTGACAGGTTGCCCATTGGTACCTTCTGACCTCTCAGTCAAAGAGCAAGCTTGAGCCGTCCTCTCGGTCTTCGAACCTCGTGTCCTGCCCTCACAGTGCACTTCAAGGCCTTGCCCATGGAACAGCTGGGGTGGTGCTGTTGCTGTGTGCTATTGCGGAGCCAGGCTCAATGCACTGACCAGCCTGAGGGGAAGTCATTCTGGCTGGGAAGCTCGGGAGAATGCAAACTATTTGAGATCATCTAAGGTATGTTCAGATGGCCTCACCTAAAGAATATGATGTTTTCAAACATAGTTTGGTCTTAAATATAAAACTAGTAGAGTCATCTCACCTAAATATTTATCCCAGGTAGAAGCTGCAGATGAGTCTCTGCACTAGATGATGGCTGGCTGGGAGGAGTGACTCTGCTGTGGCTTGTTCCACTGGGATCAGGATTCTTTGGCTAATTTCATGGCAGATGGCTCGTCCTAGGAGGAGAGGAGGTGGAGCAAGAGGCCTCTGTGGACCATTGTTCTCATGGTTGTGCCGTTATTATCCTGCCTGTACCTGGTTCTCGATAGGGTCTGTGAGACCAAGTTCCAGAGCATTGCGGATATGGACCTTCTGTTTATATGGCATTGGGTGTGCAGCGTTGAGCGTGGGGGACCTATAGCTACACAGTCTGTAGCCATATGGCCAACTGATGTTTCTTGAATCTTAGTTCTGCCATATTTTTTTAGGCACAAATTTCTGACCTGTCATTACACATACAAGGAATTCCCAGGACTCTCCAGGTGGCAGAAAGAGAAGGCACATTCCAGGAAATGAAGGCCATTACTTTTAAAGAGGCGCAGCCTGGTCTGAAATTAGAAAAGTCTCCGGCACACAGTTGGTTTGTGAGGAAGTGACACCTAGTTTCTAGCCCAGTCTGCCACCAAATCGTCAGTGCAGCATAGAGTAAGTCACGTGACCTCTCTGGGTTTCCATCTGTTCATTCATAAAATGAGATGGTTAAAATTAGAAGAGTTTTAAGAAATGTACTTTATAGGCCTACACCCTAAGTTCCACTAGGATTCTTACAATGCAGATTCTAGGTCCTTACTCTGATAGGCCAGCCATCATATCTAGACATGGCTGGGAGAACCACATTTTTACTAGCTCTCCAGGCCCTTCTTGACACACATAACATATCAGGAATCATCAGACAGGATGCTCTCAAGCTCCCTGTGTCACTATAGTTATCGGGCAGAATTCACCAGAGACAAAAGTAACCTTGGATGGTCTTTGTTTCCTTGCTCTGTTTGGGCACCATTTCCCCAGCAATCCCTGGCTCGCTTTTTCCTCTACCTCCCCTACCACCACTGCCTACCCGTACACCTCCTGGGTCTAAGGCCCAGCCTGTCTGAGCTTGTTGCCCTCTTTTCCTGCCATCACTAAGCCTAATTAGCCATGCTTGCAATTACATTCTCACACTCTGCATATGCCACTATGTGCAGGGCCAGTCAACCTGATGAAAGCAAAAATTTTAGAGACCAAGTGTTGTACTGATCAGAGGTGCCCATCTAGGGAGCTTCCAGGCCAGGGAGAGGGAGCAAGCTGAGAGTGCTCTTCGAGCCAGAGTCCTAACCCGTTGCCATCAAAATGTCAGTGTTCTAGAGACAGTGACCAGCCCAGGGAAATGATTCCTCTGGGGGATTTCAGACCCATTAGAGGAGGGATGGCAGTCTCCTGGTAGATGAATGGGGTGACTACTTCTTGGAAGACAGGACCCTTTGAAGTTTTGGGCATCTCATCAGTAGGCAGATGCTCTGACATAAGGTCAGTTCTCCTTATAAAAATACACAGAGCTACCCTGGCCATTTTGGCTCAGTGGATAGAGTGTCAGCCTGCAGACTAGAGGGTCCCAGGTTTGATTCTGGTCAAGGTCATGTACCTTGATTGCAGGCTCCTCCCCAGCCCAGGCCCTGGTCAGGGCTTGTGTGGGAGGCAACCAATTGATGTGTTTCTCTCACATCAATGTTTCTCTCTTTTCCCTCTCTCTCCTACTCTTCCTGAAAATCAATGGAAAAATATCCTCGGGTGAGGATTAAAAAACAAAACAAAAAAACCCTAAAACACAGAGCTTCATCTACATGCCTTTATAGAGATTCAGCTATAATATCTCAAATCCTGTTGAAGAAACTCAAAATACCTAGAGGCCAGTCCAAATTTTCAACAACCCTTAACCATAAGGCTTTCCAGCATCCTAACAAAACATAGTTTCCAAGTATGCAATTCTCACCTATTGCCTAATTTTCTTCAGGGTCTTTGAGATTGCAGCATCCTGTACTGTTTCTCATTGTTTCACAATTACAAGGGACTCGATCACAACAGTGAGATGTTCACTCTGGATGCTCTCAATTCAGTTGCCAGTGGCATTCAAGAGAACTTAGAGCAGCGGTCCTGTGGGTCACGACCCCTTTGGGGGTCGAACGACCCTTTCACAGGGGTCGCCTACGATCATCTGAAAACACATATATAATTACATATTGTTTTGTGATTAATCACTATGCTTTAATTATGTTCAATTTGTAACAATGAAAATACATCCTGCATATCAGATATTTACATCACGATTCATAACAGTAGCAAAATTACAGTTATGAAGTAACAATGAAAATAATTTTATGGTTGGGGATCACCACAACATGAGGAGCTGTATTAAAGGGTTGCGGCATGAGGAAGGTTGAGAACCACTGACTTAGAGGATCTCGGTGAGTAGCTACGGTCTGCAGATTATTTTCTTTTTAGTTAAGGCAAAAACATGAAGATACAATTTTCTTAGGTAAGGTATGGACCAAGCCAGTTTGATGAGTGGTGTGGGTGGGCTTGGAACCCACAAATCCCACCCTTACTGAGAAGTGCAAGTAAGACCCCAGCCCAGAGGGTCTCTGAGGAACACACACACATGAGCAGGTAATCACAGGTCTCAGGAAAGGTCTCTGTTAGTTTCACCAAATGCATATATATTGCATCAGTAATAGCAACAGCCTAACATAATTGTACCACATGACTAATAACTAACATTTGTTGAGTGCTTACTGTGAACCAGAACCTGAACCAAGCTCTTAATATATTGAACCTCATTTATTTTCATTTAATAGTGGATACTATTATTATTTCCATTGGTACAAATGGAGCATTTGAAGTTTAGAGAAGTGAAATAACATCCCAAATCACCCAGCTATTGAGTGCTGGAGGCAGAACCCAAGCCCAGCGTCTGTTCTCTTAAAAGAGTAGAAAGTACAGGCAATAAATACATGAAAAAGAACCCAGGTCCTGCTACGCAGAAGGAACTATTGGGAACATCACTGTTGTGTAGCTTTTCCAGATTTCCCCCTATGCATATTATATCTAAAACACATATATATTTATATACATTTTTATTACCTGTTTTTTTTCTTCATTTCACAATATATAGCCCAGAAATATTTCTGTGTAATCGGAGTTGTAATGACAGGCCGTATAACAGTCTGGTCACGCCAGGTCCCTCTGCATTCTGGCAGCAGCAAAGTGCTTATGCAGCACGATGCCCACAAGCGCATAGGCGATGGTTTTATAAAACGAAAAGCTGGGCACCCAACTTGATATCAAGACCACAAGGTCCACCGGCTTTGAAACCTATTCCAGCACATTCTCACATTCCTATATTTTACAGACAAGGGTAATGATCCCAGGAATTACCGCCCTCCAGCTTTAGGGGAGTGAAAAATGAAGGGTTGTTTTGCAAGTAATGTGATGCCAGACAGCTGGCTCAACAGTCAACAGTGCCAGGCCTCTCCGAAGGCCAGTGCCGGCCCCCACCTCCTTCTCACCACCGCATGTCACGGTGCACCCAAACCAGGGAAATCTGTCCTCCTGCAGGATATATAACTGCACGGGGAGAGCAGGTTTTGCTGGCTTGTGGTTTCCTAGGCTCTCAGAATGTCGAATACACCCTGTGCATTGGCAGTTGAGGAACATGAGAGAAACCACGAGGTTGGAATTGATTAGTTCCTGTTGGTCCCCCTCTTCCGCCAATATTGGTACCTGTGTCTTGATAAATAGGCCCAGGAACACACTGTGAACACAAGGCCCTCGACAGCAAGCAATAAAAATGTGCCTTGACCCACTGAAATAAATTGTACCAAACGGAGTTATTGTTTCCACTTATTATTTATTAGTTGCGTCCTATGGAGCAGCTAGTGGAATATTTTTTTCCAGTGGAAAATGAATGTATGACCTGTGAAGAATAACTCTACAATCAGATGTAAGAGCGATCACAGAACAACTGTTCCCCCAGCTTGAGCCAAATTTAATTCTCTCTCTCCCCAGAGAAAAATTCCCTTTGCAGATGAATGTATCTCTCTTGCCACTTGATCTTTCCTCAGTCCCTCCCTCACGTTGTCTCTCTCCTTTTTTTTCTCTCTCTGGCCCCCAGAACACATTTTCCAATAGCTCCTTCTAGGTGCCATAGTCAAAGAAATATTGATGAGGCTGGTGGGCTTTAAAGAAACTGAGTGGTCCAGGAATAAGTTTTAAATTGATTCAAAGGAATGGCCACTTTGATGCAATATTTTATTTGAAATGAAAGAAAATGTATCACCTGGTGATAGTAGCAATTTGTTCACAGTCACTGTCACATTAGGATGTCTCAAGAATGTATTGAGAACTTGATTAATTTGTCTCTCACTCCCAAAGACGACTAGAAAATGAATGATTTCCATTTACTATCGTCTAGCATATACTTGGTAATTTGGTAACTATAAATAGTATTAAAGATTAATAAAGTAGCAAAAACTGGTACTAGACTATTTTTACATTTTTATTTATTGATTTTAGAGAGAGAAAGAAAAGTACAGAGACAGAGAGAAACATTGATTTGTGTTCCCCCTATTTATGCATTCATTAGTTGCTTCTTGTATGTGCCCTAATCAGAGATCAAACCCAAAACCTTGGTTTATTGGGATGATGCTCTGACCAACTGAGCTACCTGGCGAGGGCATAGACTATTCTTTTCTTTTTAAAATTTTATGTTTTTATTGATTTCAGAGAGCGGAAGTGAGAGGAAGAAAGAGAGATAGAAACATCTATGAAAGAGAAACATTTTTGGATGTCTCTTGCACACCCACTTCTGGGGATGGAGCCCACAACCTGGGCATGTGCCCTGACTGTTCCCCCAGTTGAGCCAAATTTAAATACTATGATGGGAATTTCTCACTTTTCTCAGTAGTCTTCCCCGCCCCCCTCCCATCCTGTCCCGGCCCCGCCCCCCCCATCCTTCCATGGAGCCTGTATGCTTTCTCTCACCTTACCCTCTCCTCATTGCCCTCCTTTCCCCTTTGAAATCCAGTTCTGTTCTTTTATTTTAAAAGGATGGTTTGCTAATCGGAGTGGTCCTTTTCAAACACAAGTCATGGTTCCATGAACTCAAAATCTTACTCAGGAGAGAAAAGTCAAATTCTTCCAGGCCCCTGATAGTCTAGTAAGGACCTATAGCGGCCCTGGAACCTCTCAGACCTCACCTTCCACTACTCTCTGAGGCATTCCTTCCACCCCACTGTTCCAGGTCTTCTTGTTCTTAGGAAAGGCTGCCTTGCTTCCTCCTTAGGTCTCTGTGCTGGCTGGTACCTCTTCCTGGAATGCTGTTTCTCAAATGGCCACATAGCTAATTGCCCTACCTCCAACCGTCTTTTCTCAACTATTCCTTGATAAATCCTACTCTGACCAGCCTTCATGAACTGCACCCCCATCACGTTTGCCCTCTAAATTGTTTTCTATGGCCATCATCTCCCCTCAGTAGACTGTAAGCTCCCTGGGAGCAAGGTTTGCATTTTATTTACTGATGAATCCCAAGAATCAAGAGATTGATTCTGAAGAAATACCCATGAAGTACTCACACCCCCTTTCCCTCTTCACCTCCAAGGTGTTTTTTCTAAACAAAGACAGTTCCCACCCTGAGGCATTAGCTAATATTTTTTTGGTTTCTATTCTATTCTATTCTATTCTATTCTATTCTATTGAAATTGGCTATTTTCTCTCTTATAATCTCCATTAGATTGCCTGTCCTTTCTTTGAAGGTTGGAACCCATACGTCTTATTGCTGAGACTATGTAATAATGCTTGCATGGTTTAGAAGAAATTTTCACTAAATATTTGTTGAAAAAAAAAATGAATAACAATAATGCCTGATAATTATACAGTGCTTTATTTATATACAGAGGACTTTAGTCCTTCACAGGGCAATGATATTATCACCATTTTAAAACTGAGGAATTCAAAGCTTAGTGAATTTTAGTAACTAATCCACAGCTATGCATTAGGAAGCAAACTGAAGTTTTTCACCTCTAAATCCCTTGTTTTTCCCCCATTATATTCACTGCTTCCCCATTCTCAGAACCTGTTATGTTTCTGGGACTCAAACTCTATTCAAACAATGCCAGGAGGACTGGTTTGTTAGTCCATTAGAGTCAACATCTGAAATGTTTTCGTTCTTGTAGGAAACCATAAGCAGGCATATCAACAAATCCTGTAACCATATCTGCTACAGCAGGTGTGCACGAGACAGCCCCTCATGGGAGGTGATATGAATTATCATAGAGTGCTCACCTCCCCAAGGGTGAGATTGTGGTCCCTGAACTTTCCATTTCATGAGCTTGGACTCTTGGCCTGTACCCAGCGATTCCTCATCAAAGACTCCTTGTATGTGGGAGTGGTGAACATCAGCTGGAACTTTCACATTAACAGAAATTAACTTTGTCATCTAAGCGAACTTACCATTTTTTTTGGTGTCATTTCTAAGACTTACTACTTTTAAACCATATCATCTAATTCTGCAAATGCGTCTTTCTATATACACACCTATTTCATTTTAATATTCTTTTTTATTTTACTTTTCTATAGATATATGTTAAAATTTCATTCAGATTTTCTCATTTATTTAAACCATGCAGATCAACATATTTCTTTTTCACAATCCTTTGGTATCCAAGTGGTGTGCCCAATGACAGAATCAGGATTCCAGAACATAAATACTCTGCATGTTTGACTATGTGTCCTTAAAAATAACCTTTGGAATGTTAATGCTAAGGGGGTTGGCTTTTGCTTGGAGACTTTCTCTGCACTGTCCAATACTGCCAGATGTGTGTTCTGCTTCCCTAGCTTGAAGTAGGAGTCAAAGCAGTAATTTTTATTTCTAAGACAAGAACAGGAGCTTAAGAACATGGACTTAATTGTAGAATTGGCAATTACTGGCACTACTCACATTAGAGTGTGTTTATTTGACATGTGCCATTCACATTTAAGCACTGCAGCTACTAAAGGAGTTGGCAGAACCTTTTGTGTGTGTCTCCTTAAAACACCCAACCTGTAGAGGTGCATTACACCATGTAGATTAGCACTGAGCAGTTGATTCTCCAAAGCATTTTTAAGTATGCAAGGTATTATGATCCTAGGATTTTATTGACCGCTGAAAGGTTCCTATGTTCTCTAACTTGGATCAATCATGGAAATTGAGAGCAAATGCCTTTGTAATTGCTGTGAGTTCTTCTAAAATATTGACTCCCTCTTCTCTATAGGAGTGCAAGTAGATATCCCAAGCTAAGGTCTCCATACTTGTTGATGGGAGTCGTGGGAGGGTGTGGGGCATCTTAAATGCAATAGGAAAGCGAGAGATGGCATTGGGGTGAGTAGCAAGGAAGTGGGAGAACTGAAAGGAAAGTCCCGAGATGCTTTCAGTCAAGTCCAGAGGCTGATGAAATGGCTCCTGGGGTGGGACCAATAAACCATTGGCTGCAAAGATAAGGCCACTCACACCAACCATTCCTTTGATCATGCCATTCATTTTGTATCTACCATGAATTGCTGCACTCACGCACTGTATTAAGGCAATGAATTTATCATGTAGACATCATCTGAACTGTCATATCCTCTAATAACCTCTGATATACCTCCTAACCAAACTAACCTTCATGGATGTATTTGAATGCTTACAGGTTCTTTTTTAATGAAAAGCGAATTTTAAAATCTTGAGTTAAATAGCTTCATGGAGCCTGGATGTTCTTGCCACATGTTAATTAAATCTCATGTTAAATATACTGTGGAAGATATGTTGCCAGATCACACACAGATGCGTGAAATGCCTTATGGAGCCCATGGTAATTATTCTCTGGAAGACTCTTGGGCTCCATTTTATTTCTCAAATAGATCTATAAATCTGAGAGCAATTGTACTACATCAAGGGTATGAAGCTGTTAAATAAATGTAAGGAAAAGACAGGATACTTTAAATGTCACGTCAAAGTAAATAAGTGGGTGGTTTACAGCAAAGACAACTTTACCTCAGCATGGATACCAACACATGGAAGTGATTAATAGAAGTATTTTCAGTGAGAAATAGAAACATATCTATGGCCATTACTAAGTTGCATTAAACAAGATGAACTTTTTGGAGAAAGTGAAAAAATAATATTTTCTTTAAAAAAAAAGCTTTTGGCTGTCATACAGCAGTAGGTGATACCAGTGTTTCTGAGGTCCCTAGTCCTTCGTTTCTCTTTATGCATGAGTACATTGGAAACAGCAGATTCTGATTCGAGTCACCTTAAATTCAAGGACTGCGTTAATGTCTGTTGGCATCCTTGGAGGATTTTCCTAGAATGATTGTGCCCTCTGGGATTTTATTTATTTGTTTTCAAAATGAAGGAAAATAATTCAGCACTGGACATGGATCACATAGTGTGTATGACTTTTAAGAAGTTATTACTGAAGTTATTCACATTAAAAAAAAGCAAAATTGCTCCCACCCCATTTATTTTACTCCTTAAGCCCTAAATGACCTGAGCTTAAAGATACTTGAAAAATGAAAGTCTCCAGAGGATATTCAATGCGTGAAATGAATTAATAGGAACCACAATGGCACTAAAGCTGATAATTATATAGTAAAAGAATAAAAAATCAGCATGCAGACAAAATGGGCTCAGTCCTGGCAGGTGCTGCTCAGTTGGTAGATCATCGTCTGTACGCCAAAAGGTCATAGGTTCGATTCCTGGTTGGGGCACATACCCAAGTTGCAGCTGGTTGGGGTGCGTATTGGAGACAACTGCTTTTCTCACATTGATGCTCTCTCTTTAACTCTCCCTTCCTCTCGCTCAAAAAAAAAAATTCAATGAAAACTTTTTTTAAAGATGCGCTCAAAAATGGTAAAACTTAAAACTAGAATTATACCTCTTTTCTATATTAGTTTGTCCAAAGATGACTTTTTTAAGGGGGAAAAGGTCTAAAAAATATATTTTGCATTGACAAAAAGCTGTTGGATGTTAAATAGCTCTTAAAAATAATATATTTTTTGATTCAAGTGTAAATGAGTCAGAAACATATGGATTAGATTTGCTTAAATCAGTTCAAATATTAAAAGGTGGTGGGGAAAGGCACTTGGCAAATGTATTGGAAGTTTTTCAAAACTGTGATGTCTAAATGTATACTTTGAAACTGCTGTGAAGTCTAGATTCTGACTCATTGGCTTAAGCAGGAAGATCCTATAGTCATAGAAGCTTAATTTAAATCATTTCTTTGACAGGGAAAGCCTATGCCTTATGTAGAAATCATTTACCAACATTCAACTAGAAACTCTGGAAAGAGGTTCATCTGCAAAGCAAAAAGTTAAAGTTCTCATATCTCAGTGGACCGAAAAAGGCCAATTTTAGACATTAAATTCAGAATGTCTGATTTTTGCATTGATCTCTTTAAAAAATCTGATATGCTTTCAGACTTTTCATAGGGAGGTTGCAGTAGCAGGTTACATTGTACTACACAACCACTCAGCGTGATATTCAGAATATTTACTAACTTGTAACTCACAGACACCGTATTCAGGAGAAATGTTGGGTGCCAGTGCATACCTGCTGCATGGCACCTTAACAAGAGTTACCCTGTTAGTAGTGTGAGTTCAATAAAGGTAAATAAAGTATCCTTTGGAACTCTGGAAATAAAGTTGTGTGGAAGCTGTCAGTTTCCTGTGGGGACTCATTTGGTTTAGAGCCCCACGTCAGTGTGGCCAGGACAGGATTTGGACCCGCCAGTCATGCCCTGATTCATGTTCTGGACTGTGCTCAAGCCCCACCCATTGTCCATAAATTCCTGAGCCCTCATCACCAGGTGGTCCAGACAAGGCTGTGTGGAGGGTTCATTGCACTTTCATCCTTGTTGCCAGAAAAATGAATCAAGATTTATGGGCCACAACCACAATATGAAGGACAGATCATTATTTATGTAATAAGTCCATGATTATCTGTTTTGGCCCTTATTTCACTACGAGATCTTTTAACCTATTTCTTGATGACACTGGCATTATTAGGAATTCTTTCCCAATCAACTCACTTGTATTTTATCTGGCATGAAACAATAGGCTTAAGAGAGTGTTCACTCTATTGTGGCTCCATATGCATTTGCTTTTCTCTCATCATTGCAGAAACTGTCAGAGCTGGGCTTTTGTCCAGCCTTCAGGAAAATATGTATATCTCTTGATGTGTATAAATATTGGGATCCTAATATTTTCTTTTAAGGCACTAATGGATGTTTGGATTGTTCAGATTTATTTTTAGGTTTTTCCTTTTCACTGGAAAAATATTCTCCATAAAGAACTTCTGCTCTATACTCTCCCCATATTGGTGAGAAACAAAGTCTTTATAAACCAGTGATGAAATGCCTTCCCAAACACATTTTTGAAAGTATAAAAACTGCTTTTAAAAGTAAAGCTGCCCCTTGACATTTAAGAGTGACTCCAGGTAGAGGAAAAGGTGGCATTAGAAAATCTTTCTTTAAGGACCTACTGCTTATTCTTTATAGAGAAAGATCAGTTTCTGGGATTTAAAATTTGACATTTGAAATGGGTAAAAAGATAGTTATACAAGACAAGTAAGTTCCAGAAATCTGCTGTACAACATAGTGCCTCTAGTTAATAAGTGATTACTAGTATAACACAATAATACTTATGACACTAAGGCATTGTGTACTTAAAATGTTATTGAGAGGTAGATCTGATGTCAAGTGTTTTTATCCCCCACCCCCAACAGAACAAAACAAAATCCCAACAAAGGGACACAGGAGAACTTTTGGAGATAATGGGTATATTTCTTACTTGGTTGTGATGATGGTAACACAAATATATACATATATCCAAAATCACCAAATTGTATACATTAATTATGTGCAGTTTTTGTATTCCAATTATATCTCAATAGAGATGGCGAGAAAAAAATTTTAAATGCATTTCAAAATAAAACAGAAGGTAGTTTTATTTATTTTATTTTTATCCTCACTTGAGGATATGTTTATTGATTTTAGAGAGAGAGGAGGGGTGGTGAGAGAGAAACATCAGCGTGTGTGAGAGAGAGAGACATTGATAGTTGCCTCCCATAAGAACCTGACTGAAGGTTGAACCCGCAACCTTTGGGTGTAGGAGATGACACTTCAGCAACTGAGCCACCTGGCCAGGGCAAACAGAAGGTCGTTTTAAATGATACACATTGGACAAACACAGGAGTCCTTCCTTCTCCATGGTTTCACTTTCAGTGGTTCCAGTTACTTGCTGTCAACCTCAGTTCAAAAATATTCAATGGAAATTTTCAGAAATAAACAATTTATAATTTCTAAATGTCATGCCATTCTGAGAAGTCTGATGAAATCTCGTGATGCCCTGCTTCGTCCCACCTGGGATATGACTCATTCCTTTGGCCAGCTGTAGATGTTCCCTGCCCTTAATCTCACTGAGTAGCCATCTAGGTCAGTGATGGCGAACCTATGACACGCGTGTCAGAGGTGACACGTGAACTCATTTTTTTTGGTTGATTTTTCTTTGTTAAATGGCATTTAAATATATAAAATAAATATCGAAAATATAAATCTTTGTTTTACTATGGTTACAAATATCAAAAAAATTCTATATGTGACACGGCACCAGAGTTAAGTTAGGGTTTTTCAAAATGCTGACACGCCGAGCTCAAAAGGTTCGCCATCACTGCTCTAGGTTATCAGATGGACCTGGGGTATCACAGGGTTTGTGTTCAAGTTGCCCTTATTTTACTTCATAATGGCCCCAAAACTCAAGAGTAGTGACATGCCGAAGAGAAGCCGTGAAGTGCCGGGAGCCGGTCCATCCTTGCTGCTTGACACAGTCGCTGCAGGAAAGAAACATCTGCACAGCATATGTTTCAATGGACCTGGCATATATAGCATACTGTTCTTAATATGTTTGCTCCCTTTAGCGCCATGTGTTTTAACCAAGATCACCTCTCCGAGAAAGGTTGTTTCCCCAGGTGGGGATCTTTCCCTGAGGTTAGGGAGGGGATACAACCCCTTAATTAAGTGCCAGGCGGGTAGTTAAGCTACATAATCTTTACTCCCTGGAATGGAGATAAGAAACGCCCTAACCTTTGTAATAGAAATTGACAGGATTAAAATCGGCTGGTGTAAATACGGATGTAACAAGACAATAAACATCAGATCCTCATCAGATCCTCATCAGATCCACATCAGATCCTCATCAGTTCCTCATCAGATCCTAACCAGAACCTAGCCAGAGAACATGGCAAAAGAACCTGGAAAGAACCTGGCTAAAGAACCTGGCGACCGAACCTGGCTGGAGAACCTGGCTAGAGAACCTTACAACAGAACCTGACTACAGAACCTAGAGACAGAACCTAGCGAGAGAACATGGACACAGAACTTGGCAAGAGATCCTAGAGCCAGAACTTGGCTGGAGATTCAACACAGAACTTGGCTGGAGATCCTGGAGGGAGAACCCATCCATGCTGATCAACTGAACGCTGTCTCCACGTCATTCATTCTTCGCCGACTCCGTCCACACCTTTGGGGACCCCTGGACCCGCTGGGGCTGGACCCCAACAGTGAAGTGCTTCCCTGAAGTGAAAAGGGGAAAGTTCTTGACTCAATGAGGAGAGAAAAACCCCCTGTGCTGTGGTTGCTGAGATCTGTGGTAGGAACCTTCTCTCTGTGAAATGTGGAGAAGGAAGAAGAAATCCCTGTGAGTTTTGCTGTCGCACTTCAAGCTGCAAAAGTTATGGCCGCAGTGGGTGATAAGTGCTTAGTGAAGATGGAAAAGGCATTAAACTTGCAGGTGGAAGCAACAACAGAATGTTTTCCTGCTGATGGCAATGTGATGTGCCCAAAATCAAGATTTCAGCAAGAAGTCCCCTGAAACAATTGACCGCAAGCCATTTACTGCAAGTAAAGATGGCTGCACAGAATCAGGAATCAGTTGGGACTGAAAAATTACAGAAATTACTGAAAAGGTTTTATCTGCTGATAAACTGCTGCTGCATTTCTGGCAGAGTTGAAGAAGTTGATTAAGAAGAATGGACACCATCCAGAGCAAGACTTCAGTTGAGATGAAACTGGGCTCTTCTAGTACAAGAAGCCCAAAAGAACTTACGTTCATAAAAATGCAAGAAGGGTGTGAAACATAGAACAGATGAACTCGGGTTCATATGTGGCCAAGCTGCAGGGCATATGGTATAGCCCAGCCGTGGGCAAACTACGGCCCGCGGGCCGGATCCGGCCTGTTTGAAATGAATAAAACTAAAAAAAAAAAAGACCGTACCCTTTTATGTAATGATGTTTACTTTGAATTTATATTAGTTCACACAAACACTCCATCCATGCTTTTGTTCCGGCCCTCCAGTCCAGTTTAAGAACCCATTGTGGCCCTCGAGTCAAAAAGTTTGCCCACCCCTGGTATAGCCAGTGTACAGAGTGAAGAACCCATGTGCTCTCAAAACCAAACCAAAAATTATCTGCCTTTCTCTGGCAACATAATCAGAAAGCATGGGTTATAGCCAATACATCACAAGAAGAAGAGTGAATACAGTACTATAAGATATTTTGAGAGAGAGAGAGAGACCACATTCACATAACCTTATTACAGCATATTGTTATAATTGTTATATTAGTAGTTATTGCTGGTAATCTCTTATTCTGCATAATTTATAAATTAAACTTTACCATAGGTATACACGTATAGGACAAAAACATAGTATCTATAGCATTTGGTACAATCTACACTTTCAGGCATCCACTGGGGGTTTTGGAACATATTCCCAACAGATAATGGGGGGACTGCTGTATCCAGTCCAATCATAGGTATCATCAGACACTGCAGTTACCGCTTAATACACAGGTTAGCTCTATGAGGGGCTTGGGCAACTTACTTAAATTATTTCTACTTGTTTCTTTATTTGTAATCAGGCAGTACTGTACCTCCCTCATGAAGTTGTTTGAGGACTGAATGAGGATAAAACATTCACACAGTGCTGTCAAACAGGAAATGCTCAGCAAATGGAAACTATAGCTATCAGTATAATTTCCCTCTTTGGGAAACGCAATCAAGGTTTGGGAATGTTGAGGTCACAGACTCAGATCTGCCTAACTCCAGGGTGTATGCTTTTAACCACTAAGCATCCTATCTCCCTATTTGTGCATGCAAATGAATCAGTTCAGAAATTTTCCTTTTCTGTCTTCTTGTCCATGTCTTCTGTGTCTTATTTACTCAGAATCAAGAAAATCTTTTTTGGTCGTATGTCTAAGAACATGTGTTTCTTCTGTCTCCTTGCTCTGAAGGTCAATATTCTAAAACTGGCAAGTCCCTCTAAATTGTATTTCACCCAAATATGATTCTATGGAAGTTGAAACTATTTCCAGGTAAATGCTCAGCTCAACCTTTTGAGGTTGTACCAGCACAGATTTCAATGAAATGGACCATGCAATGTCATATTCATGCATATATCTGATTTACCTGAAACCTCTCTTAGTCTCTGTGGAAGCAGCAACCAACATCTGGCTTTACTTTGAAAGTCCACAGAAGGGTCTTGTTTGTGAGTCCACCATATAACGTCATCCTAGCCATAACCGTGCATCCAAGAGGAAACTTAAGACCGTCCTTCCACGGAAAGTCTGAGTGGCTCTAATATTCACTTTGTGAAGACGCCTTCAGAGAGGGAGGTACAAGTCTCCCAGTTGAGAAAAGGAATGTCGTTTTCAGAAGGCATAGCATTTTGACTAAGTCCTTGCTTTGCTCTAGTGATCCTACTTCTCCGCTGGGTCTGAGAACAGTGTTGCTCTTTTGTTGTTTGCTTCCATGTGGTTCTGGCTGCTATGGGAACCACCACTTTGGTGTTCCAATGGTCAGCACATCTGACTCACTTGGGGGAAAGGTACAGTAACACGATGGCACCCTTTCAGGAAAAAGCATGGAAAGCATAACAGAGTGTATGCCCCCTTAAAATAAAAGGAGACTGTCTGACATCCAAATCAGGCTAAGCCTGAGGGCCTGGCTTGGCAGTGCATAAAAGAGCTCCGACATGGTGTTTGGGAGCCTGCGTTCTCCTTTGAGGGGTGTTCCTCTATTCATACCACCAGCCTCTTAGCTGCATTTTAAAACATGTAATCTCACAGGACATGACCCTAGACCAGAGTTCTCAACGCATCACTTCTGTCATCTAGCACTGCATCTCAAAAATAGCCGATTCAACTAATTTTCTTCAATTAAATTTTCCCAGGGAGCTCAGCAGTGGCTCTTTGGTGACCCAGCACCCCAGCTCATCTCCAGCATGGCTTCTGTCACTGCTCAACCTTATACCTCTTTGGGAAGAACACACACGCCACTGCACCGGCTCTTCCAAAAGACCTGAGAGAAGATTTGTTCCTTCTCAACCCCTTCCTTCTGACATCACTGCCTGTTGAAGTTACTGGAAACACATGATTAAATATGAGCCCTCCAGTTTTTAGGTAATAGGCAAAAGAAGTGATATCTATGACACTGTTAAAATCTCTTGATCTCATGAGTAATATTACTCCATGATAAGAGAAAATATAGAGACAAGATTTTCAAAGACTGTATTATATAATGGTAAAATGGAAGAGTAGGCAACATAGAATATATCAGTACAAACAAAGATGGTCTATTGGTAAAGAAAAAAAAGGCTTATATCAGTCAAAAAATCAGACTGATATTGCCACCTCATGGGTCCAAGTTAGCCTGAGTCACAAATTAACTACTTGGAGTTTCAACTGAGACCTCTGTGGCCACCAGGAGCCCCATAATAGCAAACCATGCCCTTTTTAAGCCTTGAGGGAGCAAGTAAGAACATAACTCAGTGATGGTTTAAGAATAATAATTAAAAAATGGTTCCAAGAGGAAGTTGTCTCCCCAGTAAATGAGCAGAGATGGAGAACTCATTATGACTTGAAGTCAGAAAGAATGAACTCCTCTTTGCATCCATGTTTGACAAGAAACTCTAGCCCAGATGAACACTCCGGGAAGCAGAGAACGTTTGTATCAATAGACAACTGCAAACAGTAAAGGGACACTTGGAGACTAAATTGACGATGTCTTTCCAGCATAAGCAGTTCAAAGAAATGGCTGAGTGACTTCTATTTATTTATTCATTTTGGAGAACTTGGAAGCCTCCAGGAAAGACTGAGTGAAAACAAGTATGTCCTCAACATTTAAACAATGGTTTGGATGATTTTCCAAAACGTCAAAACCTCCTCTTTCTGTATAGCCATGTACAAATTGGGCAATGTGTAGGGTTCATTTGGTTTTTGACAGAGTAAAGGAGCTTTCTTTTTAACTTTGGATGAAAATTCAAAATATAAAACTGATAAAGAAAGTTTAAATGAGGCAGTCCCTATCTTACATGGGATTCCTGTTTCCTCGCCACAGTTTTTGATTGCCTGTTTCACTTCCCACTGAGAATGTTGCAAATGCTTCACATTTTTCTCGAGTCCTTGCCCTCATTCACCCTTCCCAATGTCTGTGTTTCCATGCGCCATGTTTTCTGCCTGGAATTGCCTTCCTCTCTACATCCACCTGCCAAACGTCTTTGATCTCACAAGACTCAGGGACCCAGCCCCCTAGATCCTAGTACAGCCGTGGGCAAACTACGGCCCGCGGGCCGGATCCAGCCCGTTTGAAATGAATAATAAAAAAAAAAAAGACCGTACCCTTTTATGTAATGATGTTTACTTTGAATTTATATTAGTTCACACAAACACTCCATCCATGCTTTTGTTCCGGCCCTCTGGTCCAGTTTAAGAACCCATTGTGGCCCTTGAGTCAAAAAGTTTGCCCACCCCTGTACCTAGTATGTCAGTGAGTAGAATGAGAAGAGGATACAGTGTAACCTGGGAGGCATCACAAGAACACAAGGATCTCAATGACTTCAGTGGCCTCAGGCACTTGGGTCTTTTGACTTCAAAGTCTCCTGCTGCTCTACACAAATGTGAGGGAAGGGTCAGACGTTCAACTTCAGATCCTGGCCTTAAAGGGCCACTTCACAATAAGTGTTGACTGTAATTAATCCTTCCCAAATATGATAGCTGTCTTCCCTGATGAGAAGGGCTTGGAGTTTGGGGTGATTCACAAATCAGGATGAACAAATTCCCATATTATCAGGCCCCAAGAAAGGTTTTCCAAATGGAACAGATAACGGCTGCTGCTTCCACTCCACATTGAAGAGATTCAAGGGGACTAGGTTACCTAAAGGTTTATCTGTTTTGCTTGAGTTCCAAAAGATGTTAAAAGAGAAAAGATGGGTTATATACACAAAAGTAAATAAGAGTGTGAACTTAGAATTACCATATGACCCAGCACTTCCATTCCTAGGTATAGAGCCATAAGAATTGAAAACAGGTATTCAATACCTATACACAAATGTTCATAGCAGTACTATTCACATAGCTAAAAGGTGGAAAGAGCCCAAATGTCCATCAGTGAATGAATAGACAAACAAATGTGGTATATACATACAAATGTGGTATACACATACAAAGAAATGTGATCCAGCCATAGAAGGAGTGGAGTACTAATACATGCTGCAGCATGGGTGAACCTTGAAGACATGATGCTGAATGAAAGAAGCCAGGCACGAAAAGTCACTTACTGCCTAACTCTATTTATATAAAATGCCCCTAATAGGAAAATCCACAGAGACAAGAAGCAAACTAGTAGTTGCTTAGGGGCTAGCAGGGTGAGGAATGGGGATGACCGCCTAATGGATATGGGATTTCTTTTGGGGGTTATGATGTTTTGGGATTACTAGTAGAGATGATGATTGCACAGCCCTGTGGCCCTGGTTGCATACTTTAAAATGATTCATTTTTTGTATGTGAATTTTATCTCAAAACCACAAATACACACACAGACCCCTAAACATTTGAGGGTTTCAGAGGCCCTAAAACACAGAGGACCAGCACAAGTGCATGGGGCTCCGGCATTCCCAAAGACCTTCTTCTATTTCAATTCCGTGCCAAGACACAGAACTGTAAAATGCATCTCTAAATTCAACTCCCAGCAACTCTGTTCTTGACAGAGATCTTTGGTGGACCCCTGGGCTTTCTCTTTTGTTGCTCGGAAGGAAAGTGTCTTACAGACAGCTGATATATCAAGTTTTTTCAATAATCTCTGGGCAATTTCTCATGCAGCCTAAGTGAGAAAAAGGGTGGTGGTTTTTTTAGAATGGAAAACAAGGTAAGGAAAAGTACTCTCTCAGAGCTCCCAACAGCTTTATTGAAATCAAAGTTGGTTCTCATTGCATTTGGATCATTTCTCTCATCCCAATTTTCATTACAGGAAACTATTTGAAGCCAACCCTCAAACCTAGTCTTTGGCTCTGTTTCTTTTGGTTTAGTTAACAAAGTAGAACAGTTTAATGTCTTTAAAAAAACAAACAATTCTGCAGTCTTTACATGGAGGCAAGTATCTTCATATTTACTGATAGTTTACACTATTTTTCTAATCAAGAGAGTTTTAAATGCCTAGTATGTTCTGTAATTCCCATGAAACTATCAACCACAAGCAAATTCATCTGCAAGTAAATTTAAACTGACTTAGCCCATCAAGGAGGCTTATGTGAATCCATAGTTCCTTGACAGGTTTCTCTGGCTAAACAATAGAAATTAATCTATAGTTGGCATGTACCAAGAGGTGAGCAGTCCCTCAAGGTCACTGCGAAGCACGTCACTGACTTTGAGCTTCAAAGAATTCAAAGGCTTCCTTCCTGACAAGAGTGGATGTGGTGGAGGTGTCACTCAGGAAGATGATAGGGTTACCAGCCTGGAGGTACGAAGTCATTTGGAGCACAGTGTCTTTTGTGTCTGAGCTGATGTTTGGAGAAGGTCAGGCTAAGGGCTACAGAATGACATGTCAACTTCCGGCCCAAAGGGCTTTCTTTCATGCCATTTGAAATCCAACAACTTGTAAATTTACAAAGGTTGGGTGCCTCCTCTGCAGTTTCTCATCATAATAGCCTTTCCTGTTCTTGAGGCTGATGTAACTGTCACATATAAGTAAAAACAAGAGCTGTTCATTGAACCCAAACACATTGACAAGACAGTGATAAAGCCCTTTCTGTTGACATAATTTTGGGCTACGAAATAAAAAATCAAATGTATTAGGCTCGAAAATCACTTTGAGAAGTAAGATCTCAGTAATGCAAGCCAAAGATCAATGTTTTTCTCACTCTGATTTAGTGTGCAAAGAGATTGAGTAGCATTTGAGAAGAAATATTAGCTCATGTATTGTGACCTCTGCATAATTTCTAATATTGATATAGATTCACTTTGTGTATTGTGCACATTGAAATTTCCATATTGCCTAGTTTTCCACTGGAGGTGGCTATATTCCCAGAATGCAGCATTGCTTACCAATGGGGAAACTGCACAAAAAGTGTTTCCATCTAGAAAAATAATCCTCCTGGTGACACAGTAGTTGTAAGTCTACTAAAGTCAAATTTCTCATTGCAACAAAATGTAAGACTTACAAACTTTAAGCCTGGGATCATGCTCTTATAAATGAGATGATTGCAACATGTCTTATCCAGCCACATTAAAATATGTTACGGAGGCAAAGTAGCCTTACCATTTTAATTTTAATATTGAGATGTGCCCAACATAATGCCCACAAGAGAGCAAAGTATTTGAGCTGCTTAATGGAGGGAACAATAGACCTTCACATTTCATAGCAACTGTCACATGCTTTAGCTCACTTGGTTCCAGTGACAGCCCTGTAGGATAAACAGGACATACTTTCCTAGATAATGAACCCAAAGCTCTGTGAGATGAATGCCCTCCCTGAAAACACCACATCAAATCCAGCCCCTCGCCCACCTCACCTTGGTAGTTCTGAACTCCAGAGCAGCATTCTTAGAAGGTTACGCGTAAGTGTCAAAGTATAATAATGGACCCCATATGGGCCTGTTGAGGAGCTTTTCAAGTTGATAGTTGTGGGTTTTTTTCCAGATCCAGAAATAAGAAAGTGCTTGTATGCTTCCTCCCCTCCCTTTTCACAATCAGTGTTCTGTATTTTGCTTTCAGGTTAAACAGTGATACGTGGAAATGCTTTGAAATGATGTCATGCTTTAGAAATGACCAATGTAATTTCTACTAAGATAATAAGTGTGGTTGGGAGTCCTCCCAGTTTGTTTTGCTCATTTCTTTCAGCCAGTAGAGAAAGATGAGGGGATGGCCCCAGGCAAGGGCAAGGGGTCAAGTGCCTGTCCCAGACCCATGGTACCCAGCTGTTCCGGAGAAACTGTGCAAAGGAGGTGAAGTGCATCATATCAGTGCTTCAGAACTGTCAACTCCAAAGTTCTGGTGTGACCGTGGCAGGAGGTGGAGAGAAGGGGATGCCAGAAACTGAGGGTGGATACAGGTGGTAGGAAACCAGGACCATGCCTGCTTCATCACCAAAGGCACTGGACTGGGAGGTAAAACATTGGTTATAGTTGCAGAGCCACCAGCTCCTCATGGCCTGATGACTCTGGGCAGGTCACTCCTTTCCCTGGCCCTACGAGTCTTCATCTTTAACACAAAGGGGTGAACAAAACCATGGTTTCTCCTACTTCTGTCATTTACAAAGCACATATATAATTGTGTTCCTATATTTGACACTCGACATGTGCAATTATTTAATATTTTCTCTCAATCTACTATTTTACTTAAAAAATTATATGTAAAGGTGCCCAAATCATAGCTATGTGCTCGATGAACTTTTACAGATGGAATGCACCCATGCCACCAGATCTAGACACAGAATATCAGCAACACCCGAGAAGATCTTTCATGCCTCATACTACTCTCTTGATTTCTAAATGAATAGATTGATTTTTGCCTGTTTTTGTGCTTCACATACATAAAATACCATACTGTGTACTTTTTTTTGGTCTGACTTCTTTCACTCAATATTTTGTTTGTTAGCTTTACCTATATTGTTGTAGTCTTGGTTTATTATTCTTATTACTATAGAAATCCCACTATGGGAGCATGCATGGTATATTGGTTGATGACCCTTTGGATTAATACCCAACTTGAGGCTCTTATAAACAGGGCTATTAGAACATTCTTCACAGGTCTCTTGGTGAATATAAAAACATGTTTCTGTGAGTAAATATCTAGGAGTGGAATTGCTGAGTCATAGGTATATGTTTTCCAATGTGATTACCAAGTACATTAATTTTGAAAGAAACTTTTATATCAGTAGAACAATTGGAGAACCAGTGCCTTATTATAAACAGAAGATAACCATACAAAAAATAACATAAAAAAGAAAATAATATTACTAAGTAATAGCTATATGTCTGCTGAAGGCTCTGCGCCAGAGGCCTCACTTGCTTTGGTTGTGATCATATGCAAATACTAAAAATGCTTTAGTATTAAACCGACACTTTCTCCTTGATTACAGAGAACCCCTGAAAGACAACTTAAATGTCAATTACTTTCTACTATGTGATTCAATGTTATTTAGTGCTGTTTTCTATATACAATCATCAAGTATACCCTAGGTCCGTGGTCGGCAAACTGCGGTTCGCGAGCCACATGCGGCTCTTTGGCCCCTTGAGTGTGGCTCTTCCTAAGCCTTAGGAGTACCCTAATTAAGTTAATAACAATGTACCTACCTATATAGTTTAAGTTTAAAAAATTTGGCTCTCAAAAGAAATTTCAATTGTTGTATTGTTGATATTTGGCTCTGTTGACTAATGAGTTTGCCGACCACTGCCCTAGGTGGTCAATAGGTTACAAAGGGGTGGAGGGGAAGAACTATATGATACGAACTCTTCTCATTCTGATATTTTATGACTCTGTAGAGTAACAGTTCTCAAGTGAGGGAGATTTCAGGGAATATTTGGCAATGTCTGGAGATACTTTTCATTGCCACCACTGTGGTGAGGGAATGCTACTGGCATCTAGTGGGTAGAGGCCAGGGTTGCTATTACATATCCTACAATGCATAGGACAGTATCTCACCCCTAAACAGAATTATCTATCCCAAAATGCTAATAGTGCTGAGGTTGAGAAGCCCTGCTGTAGAGATATCACCATTGTGAAGGTTCTTCCATGGGAGCCTAATAGAGCTCTGCAGTGATCAAAGGGGTTTTGCATAGAAAACCACTGAAACACTTTCCCAGAGAGCAAATGAGAAGACAAGGGGTCAATGTAATAGAGTCATGTGGAGGTTCAGATCCCCACTGCTTTCACCTGCCCTTGAAACCAATACTAGAACGAAGTCAACTTCACAGCAAGAAGAACAGATTCTACTTCCCAGGCCATAGACAGGTCCTTCAGATTCCCTGCAAAAGAAATTAGGCTAATTACAACTTCCTGCAAGTGAAAAAAGCATACTTCTAATCACCTTGCTTCTACTGCTATTGACTTGATTGGCATTTGGGGAGAGAGTTGCTTCCCAGACCTTGCGCCTTCATTCAAGAGGAGTGCATTTGGAAAAAGCATTTATCTCTGCAAGTCTCTTTAGACTAGTGATGGCAAAGGAAATGTACTTAGTAATCTTTACAACGTCTCCATGAGATATTCTAACAATATACATTGTTCCAGTTACGAAACTCCAGGATTTGATAATGAAGGGGAGACAGTGCCAGGGTTTGAACTCAGATTTTCCTGTGGTTAGTTCACTAGGCTCAATTACATCTTCTTTCATCATGAATTCAAGGCCTCTTGTCACTTTAGACCAACAAGAAGGAGAAAAAAAAAGATGAGGTAATGGAGAAGAATAAAAAAGTTCTTTTAAAAAATCAAGGAAGTGCACCACATATTGGGAAGCCAATTAAATAGAGAGTAGAGTAAGAAAAGCATTCTTCAGCACTACCAAAGTGCCTTGGAAGCAATTAATTAACTGATCTATCATTTAATGGTATAAGCTTTATATAGATTCAATGAACATGATAATCCTATTTTACCATGTAATTGGTTTGGGAAAGAAATATCCGTTGATGCCATCCTGAGTTGCAATTTTTTAATTAAGCATAAAAATTCTTAGTCGAGGTTGAAAATGGAACTTTCAGTCTTGTAACTTGTCCAGAAGTAATCTGTTAACGACATAAATGGCATTCCAGAGAGAGCTATTGATTGAATAAGAAATGTTCCCCTTGGAGTTTGCTCACAGGCAATTTTTAAACACCTATTGGGAGAGTTCACATAGATTAATTCTTTCGGACACCTTAAATTAATGTTTGAGGAATGAGCCTTTGGTTCACGTCTCAGGATATGACTTGAAATCAATTGAGGGAAACCTAGGAAAGCCCAGGAAAAGACAGGGTAGAACGTGACACTAGAGAATTGATAAAGGGAGACGTGTATCCTTATTGGTTAGGTTTTCTACTCACAAACTCTACATAAAAGCTCTGAGGGCATGAAGACAGTGTCATAGACCATCACATAAGACTCATTTGGGTACTAGCAATCTACTGAGAAATCAATGGTTTTCTCTAAATCATAGGAGGTAAGCAGAATGGTTCATAGGGCTGATGATGTATAAACTGGAAGTATAGTTAGGTATTTTTTAATGGAGGGACTGACAAAGGGTTACAACTTTCTATCTTACCTAGCAGAAACATTTTGAAAGTATTTAACATCTACCATCACCACCATTAAAAAAGGAAAAAGGACATTTGAACTTCGGCACTAGCAGTGAGAGTCCGCCAAGACAGAGCTGATCTGGTCCAGCAATTCTCACACTTCTGAATTCAGGACCCTTTTCACTCCTCAAATTTATTGAGAACCCCAGTATATTTTATGTGGATTATATTTATATTTATAGTATAGGAAATGTGAACTAAAAAAATAATTTTAAAACCCAAGAATGTATAGACATACATTCAGGGTGATGACATAATCACATGTCATGGAGCCTATGGAAAATTCCACAGCACACTGGTGAGAGCGTGAGAGTGAAAAGGAAAAGAATGCCTTTGTGTCATCACAAACATGGTTTGTCTCTGAGGACCACCTAGAAGGACGTTGGCAACCCTGATGCTCCCTGATTATTGTTCGAGAGTGACTGATCTAGTCCAATGCTTTCATTTTGTAGACGAGGACATGGAAACCTAGAAGGGCAAGTGGCCTTTTTAAAGGTGTTAGGTGGAAAGATGTCAAAATGCACCCCACACACGCATGCACACACGTATGCACATAGACATTTAGTCCCGTGTAGTTAGGGAGACTGTGCCCTGGAACCGGCCCCACTGACCTTTAGAGTAGTCTATATACCTCTCATGACCTCACCGTGAAAGGGAGATTTCTCAGGGGTGGGTCGCAATAACAAAGCTGGCTGGGAGTGGTGGTGTGAATGTTCAGCTATCTCAGGGAGAATCTCTCCATATCAAGGCCTGCTGCTGGAATGCCAACCCCTCTGACTTGGAGCCAGCTCCAGCCTTGCAGAACAAAAGGATAATTTGAAAAGGGAGGTCCTCATTTGTAGTTTGTTGTTTGAGTTCAAGCCAGACCCCAAGGGAAGACTGTAAAGTCATCTGAATTACATAAAAGAAGCAGTTCCTCAGCAAATCCAATAACAGGGCTTGTATATGCCATGTGAATGCATGGTGACTAAAACGGCTCTCAAAGTTCATGTCATTGGTGTGGCTTTATTTGTTTGTCTTAGGAGTAGAAGAAACATATGGATTTAGAACATTGTTACTTGGATTAAACTACTTTTCCTTATGTTGTCTTAAAAGGAGGTGTTTTTGAGGCTTAATATTCCCTGAAAAATTTACTCTCCAAAGCAATTATACCACAAAATTTCCTTGACTGGTCTTTGCTCAGTCATTAAACATTTCTTCTTGTGAAGGGAGATGCCATCTATATTCTTGAGCTTTTTATGCTTAAATAAAAGTGGATAAAGTATTTGGCTAGGAATGTAGCAGATCTACAGTATAAAGGGCAAGGACATTAAGTCCACAAGTCTGATTTAAATCCAGTTTTTCTGTTTCTCAGCTGTGTGGTTGGCAAATGGCGAGCTGCTTTGTCCTTCGGAATGGGAACACCATTGCCTGTCTCACAGAGCCCAAATACTAACGGGTGTAGCCGACTGCCTGTGATCTCCCACAGAACCCAGCATGACCTGTGCCCTTTAGCTGGCTCTGCTGTTACAGAAACTCGGGCCAAGTGGCCCCTCATTAGTCTGGACTCAGCAAAATGCTCACCCCCCAAATGGAGGCAGGGTGGTGACTGCAAAAGTCTTAGCTCAGCTCCTGACATAATAACAGCTCAGTAGATGTTAGCCGTTCTGATTGTCATTATGACAAAAGTGGTATTTCCAGGAGGGGCTAATATATGGGGGGAATCTGAAAAGGTGGTATTTCTGGATCTGAGCTACCTTAATTCCACAGGAGCCCACCACTTAGGGAAAGACTTACTGAATTCTACTAGATGCATACTGGTGTTTTTTTCCATTATACTAATTAAAAAATGCTTTATGTAACACACATTTGCACGATTGGAAAATAGCCCTTTAAAACAGTTGTTGCTTTCTGAACTATGTACCAGCTGAGAGGTAAGGCAGGAAGCATGGTACCCACAAGTCTCAGCAGGTGATAACCTTACTGTGACTGCCACCCTGGCATCTATTAGGCCACGGGGCAACGCTGAGCTAGCGTTGCAGCTCCCTGGAAGGTATCTATGTTATTTTCAAGTATTTCAATATAGAGTTTGTAAAATAGATGGTCATTTAAAACATTATTTCACAACAGTTTCACTGTCTGGACCTTTCCAGGGTTCAGACTCCTGGATCAAAGAGATTCTATCATATGCATACGAATAGTTCACGTATGTAAGAATATTCTAGTGCTGGGCACAAAGGTGTTCAAAGCATATTGGCTTAATTGAAAGAAAAATTCTTTATCACATGTCTTTTATTCTCATAGAAATCATCATTATACATTTTATTAAAGTCGGCTGTTGGAAAAATGTTATCTTAAAAAATCTGAAATCTTATATCAGGCAGCAAAGGCCACTATGACTAGACTTTTTTATTGTCTTTTTAATTCTACTGAACATTCACAGAATTATAATTTGCGAGGGCACAATTGAGTAATCAGGAAATGAAGCTTACAAATGTAAACTTACCATGCAAACTTATCATGAAATCCTGAATTGGCAGAAGTAATTCTGGGATGCGTATAGGAAAATGTGATGCTTGCATTTCTAGGCAGATAAGACTGAAATTCAATGAAATGTTTGTGAAGTTCTCCTAAAAACTTGGCCCTGGATTCTGCAACAAATTATATAAATATTAATTTGGATAAGTACAGCTGCATATTGAGTTTGCCAAATCATCATAGAATTATAAAAACAGAAGTAATGGTTAAGTTTTTTTTTAAAAAAAATGAGCAAGCCTCTCTTTCTCTTTGTTTCTGTATTTCACTGTTAGATAAATAACTTCCCCAGAGAGAACCTTGAAGACAAACCGGAAGCTCACCTGCCTAAGGACTCTAAGTTTCATGAACCTATAAATTTCCTTTATTGTTTACACCTGTCTGGTTAGCTTTTTCTATTACTTGAAACTAGAGTGTTGTAATTCATAGGGTACATTTTCTCTTAGTTCCTCTTTTCACCCTGTAGTACATGCTGGCAATCCACTATGATGCATCAATGGCTCCTTCTTTCCTCCTTGGAAAAAAAAAAAGAGGTGTCCATTTCTTCTCCACACAGCCATGTGTTTCAAGAAAAATGAATCCTATTGCTAACTCTAAGGATGAGCTCTTCCCCAACTTTAGGCCTGGCTTTGCATCTTCTGTGGGTCAGCTTTTCTCATGTAGCCAAAAGATTATCAACAATGTGGGGAGCCCTGACTTCTTATCTATATCAAAGAGAGAGCAAGTATTTCTAATTCGGTGTCCCACACAAGAGTCCCTAAGTTTGTATTGACTTAGGTCACATGCCTAACCAAATAACTTTGTCCAGGGAGATGAAATGTGTTGATTGACTTAAACCATGCATAGCCCACCTGGGGGTCAAAACCTACATACTGGTAGGAAGTGGTAAATAGGAAGTAAATGCTGAGTGGGTAGGCTTGCCAGATTTAGCAAGAAAAATGCCAGGCACTCAGCTAAATTTGAATTTCAGATAAGCAATAAATAATTTTTTTTTTTAGTATTAGTATGTCCCAAAAAATACATGGAGCATACTTATGCTAAAAAGAATGTTATTTATCTGAAATTTAAATTTCAGATCAAATTTAGCAGGGTGCCTGGCTACCACGGTAATAGAGGTAAACATCACAATATATACAATGCAATACAGTATAATATAGCTCTGGGTAGGGAATGTGAATGGACAGATGTAATAATGACTGCAATTTCAGTACCAATTATATATCAGGAATTTTGTTTAAATCACTGACCTTATTGACCTTAATCACTGAAAAATAGATTATCATTGTCCCTATTTTACATGTAATAAAAATACTAGGCTCAGAAAGGGTAATTAATTCAGGGCCACAGAGCTAGTTAGTCACTAATCTGGGTCCAAATTTATTAATTTGGTTGCCTGTTTTGGTGTCTCTCTTCCTTTGTAGAAAGGGTCAATATGAGAAGGTCACGCCTCCATCACTTCTCAACCTTCTCCAAACCCCTTTCCTTTTACTCTAAAAGTCCTTCAGCTTTAATGATGACCCTAATTTAAATATGGTTCCAGGGGAAAAAATCTGCAGAATGGAGAAAACCAGACAATACTCAAGGCCAATCTACTGGAAAGCCCTGGATACTTTAGCTTTCCTGGAACATTAGTGTGTGCTTTTTTCCCCTTTAAATATGCACATGCTTCCTGATATACACATACTTCTGGTGATAGTTCAAAGTTCACATACCTTCATATATCCTTAGTGCAATTGATTTCAAACATTCCAAAATGCTGTACACCTCTTCTGAAAAATTTACAACGAAGTTCATTGTCTCAGTAAATAGTTCATTGAGGGAATGAACTATCTTAATGTCTAACTTAAACCTGTCATGCTGCAGAGCAAGGCTCTTGAGCCATTCTCAAGTGCACAGAAAACAGCAGCTAACCATCAGGGACAATTCCACAATTCTCTTCTGGTCATTACAGACAAACAGTTCATTTTTCTTTTCCTCTCCAGATCAAGTTCCCAAACTCATAACCATACCACTAAAACACACACACTGTTTTTGAGCATTTTCCAAGTTGTTCCACCACACATGGAAGTTGCAATCAGGACTCCAATGACCTGTGTGTGTGTGTGTGTTCCAAGCACCTGGGTCCAAGCTCATTCTCTACATGCCAGTCAGCTCCCATCTCTTACTGGTGATGACAGGGGGGGAGACAACAATGACTGGTTGGGGGCTGTGGGCATGATGTCGGATGGAGATATGGTTAAGTACTAGTAGACTTAGGTAAGGAGCAGATTCATTGTTCTGGCTCAAAGGGTGGCCCCTAATTTCCAGGTGTTGTTAGCAAAGCAACTGGACCAAAGTGTTATTAGTTCCCCAGACAGCTCAGAGCTGCTCTCCTCATGGGGGGCCTCCTTCTCACTAAATCTTTACTCTCACATAATTGTGAGGTTGGGAGAGAGTGCTTAAGACCTATGGCCTCCATTGCCCAGGGGAAGCAGTAACTCTGGGAAAAGTTATCTGTGAAAAGATGGCCTCAGTCCAGGAGGTGTCAGCAGCCCACTGTGGTGGGCTTGAGTGGCAAAGGCAGCTTGCTCTGGCTGGTTGACTCCAATCTTAGTCTGAATTTTTAAAATGAGGAAAACTCATATAAGTACTCTCTCCCACCCCCATGTCCCTACTCATGTATTTATGGTAATAGCATCTTTCCAAAAGCACAAAAAATACTTTTTACATTACTGATTAGTGTTTATTTCGCAGATCACTGTGACTTTCAGATCTTTTTCTGCCCAGTCTGCACCGAATGGATCCTCCTTATCCCTTCTCCTACTCCTTCCTCATTCCTCTTTATTGATTCAATTCTTGTCAGATTGTTACTTAACTTTCAATTCTGTCTTGTTCAATATGTTCTCATCTTACCTGACAATTTAACAACGTTGCTTTGCTATTTTCATTTTGGTTCCTTATAGAATCATAGTAGCCTAATTTAGATCATCCATATAGTCAACAACAATATTTTTCTATTAGATTTTATGCATCATTGATTAAAAAGTTAAATTGTCTCAGGTGCAAACCAGACCTCCATAGAATTCTAGTACACATATTCCCTCTGGCTGGCTGCCCTTGAAGAGTAATTATAATTCAGAAATATTAGGTGGCTGGCTGTATGTAGAATATTCAGAGAACATTTAAATCTCAAGTTGCTTTTTTTGTGCCATATTAACCTCTAGGGTCACTTTTTCTGCCATCAGCATGATAAATACTCATAGACAACAAAGCTATGTAAATATTAACCTGATCAAAATAGCAAATTTAGTGTTCTTCAAAAAGATATCTACATTGAGTACTCCAAATACATTTCAATCCAGATATCTACAGACAATCTTAATTTTGGAAACTCTTCCAAATAATTGGTAAGGTATTTATCATATATTACATCACACATTTGTGTTGTCATCTGAGAAGCTCATAATGAAGAGGAAAGTGACAATGAGAAACAAATCTACATTAATGGCTTCTAATATTCAGTTATGCCTCCTTCTCTTTTCATTACAAATTAACAAGTGCTTTGTCTTAACTCAAAGGAGACTCACGGGTGCTACGGACAACCACTAGCAGGGACACTTTTCAGTAGGGGGATTGCTGCGCCATTCATGGCATGGCCTGCCTGGCTCCTGACTCCACTATCCCTGTCTCCAATGCATTATCCTCATACAGAGTCACTTCCTAGATTTTTTGCTTCTCTGCCTTTCAGCTTCACCAGACAGCAATGAGCCACCTACTTCTTATGATTCTTCCCCTCGTTTCTCTGCTGGTTCTTCTCTCTTTTCTCTGTGTTTTTCTCTGCCTCATCTGCTGTGTGTGTGCTTCCCTTGGAGTACCTGCTGCATCACAAGCAGTGGTCTAAGTATTGGGACTTCAACAGGAGCAGTACAAAACACCTGCTCTTATAGGGCTTATGTACAGTGGTGGGTTCGAAAGGACAGACACTAAACAAGTATAATACTAGAGGCCCAGTTTATGAAATTTATGCACTCGGAGGGGGGTGGTCCCTCAGCCTAGCCTGTGTCCTCTCACAGTCCAGGACCCCTCAGGGGATGTCCAACTGATGGCTTAGCACTGCTGTAGAGGCGGGAAAAGCTCCTGCCACCACCCCTGCACCAGCCATGAGCCCGGCTTCTGGCTGAGCTGTGCTCCTCCTGTGGGAGCACACTGACCACCAGGGGGCAACTCCTGCATTGAGCATCTGCCCCCTGGTGGTCAGTGCGAATCACAGTGACCTGTCCTTCCACCGTTTGATCGATTTGCATATTAGCCTTTTATTATATAGGATGTCAGGTGCTGAGGTGAAAGAGAATGATGGTAGATGTGTAAGAGAGTGGTGCTGTCAATCACCCGCATCTGCCAGTCATCTATCCTTGACCTTCTGCTTGTCTGTCTCTAGGCTCCAATATTTTGGAATTTCATTTGCTCCACAGTTCCTCCATAAGGCTGATTTCTAAATTTATGTCTACATCTATTCCTTTCTATTTCTTGTTTCATCATTACTCTCAGGGGTGATTTCATTCTTCTGGTTGGTTTTATCTGAAGTAGACCTTATTATAGTTTCCCCATAGGAAATTTCAATGGATCCTGAGGACATTATTTTAAGGAAGTTATGATGTCTATACTTTTGTGTATTTGGATATTGGAGAGGCTGCATATATAGGGAAATGTATTGCGTGTTTTAGTTTTCATTCAGGTATTTTCCATTGTATAGACTCAGAACAGTCACCAGATATCATTTGGTCGTTCAGACATGTTACTTTAATTTTTCTTTACTCCTCAAACAGCCAGAGAAGGAATTTCTCATAGTAATTCTCAGTAAATTTATTAATCCCCAACCAGGCAAATTCAATACATAAATACCATGTAGCTTTGAAGCCCTTATAAATTTCACCTTTCAGGATATCAGCCTTTTACAGTCAACCTGAGTATAGACATTTGGACACATCCTGCCGCTGACTGTTGCTGGGTTGAATCATTTCCAGACCTGGAAGTGCTTGGCCTCTGGGGAGGACTCTGATGGAACGGACAAAATTGTTGTGAGTCAAAGGTGAAGCCATTTTGTTTCCTTTTGAGGATGGAAACCATAAAGTCATTTCTTTCTTTATTTACTGAGTGCGAGTGTGGAAATTCACACTGCTGTTTCACCACAGCACTTTCCCACTTACAGGATGGCTCAGAAGGAAAGGCTACAATTACCTGATTCTATTTTGGTCTTGCCATATGGCTGTAACAGAGTGTGGAGAAAGGGCTCAACGTGGCCTCCGAATGCAATCCTGCAGACCAAGGCTAGAACAGTGAACTACGCAGAGTCCCACAACATTTTCCTTCCTATGTGATAATTTCAAAATATCAATCGAGAAAAAGACAAATGTCAGCTGTGAAATGAATACCCCTTACGGAGGCCAGGGATTTTGCTGTTTGATTCCAATTAGAGGTAATGGGAATCATGAGGATTCTTGCTGTACTTCTCCTTAGTGGAGGTGTTATTTTTGCAATTAAAGCACTATGTGTGTCTCTACAGGGTTTTCATTTAATTGGAAAATATGGTGTGACATATGTCAAATTTCATCAATTCTTAGACCTTTTCATAAAAAATTGCTTTGAATTTGCAGATGTTTAACATCTACATCCCAACTCTCCCATTCCAAACATCATTGCAAATTGCTTCACTGTCAGTGGTCCAAAGCCTTACAAATAGATTTATGAATGATACCCGTTGAGTAACAGCTTAGGAATAGTCAGGCAATTTCAGAAAATTTTTAACTTTCCTTTTTTTTCCTCATGCCAAAAGTTACATGCATACAAGTCCTGTCAGAATGAAAGCTATAACTGTACTTGAACACATCTGGAAGTAGAATTCATTCAGACATTATTTTTACTCATTATTAACATTTCTACTTGCACATTATCCCTGACTATTTATTCAAAGTGACTTGACTAAACCTTGGTTACCTTAGGGAGAAGAAAAGCCTGGTGGATATAATAGCACCTCCGTACTCCTCTTAGAGAGCACCGTCAGTCCAGGGGTTTGTGTTTGCAAATGCACGATGGGCCTCATGCTTCCCTGAGCCCACAAGGGGGCGCTAGTTTAACATCTTCCTGGATGCAGTGCTGAGTTGGGGCAAGTTTGCCAAAGAGAGTATAGAGTCAAAGTCATTTTGAAAGTAACACAGGAATAAACTATATACAAATCTCTTGCACTATCTAAACATTCATCACCACGAGAGAGAAGGAATGGACTTCACAAGCCGTGTGGGGTATCTCTGCCATTCAGTGGTTCAGTCCCACTGTCTTTGGCATTTTTCTTTGACTCAAGGGAAAAGAGGCCATTCCCCTTTAAAAAGACTAACCTCTATCCCTTCCCATATCCAAAGAGGCTGTTTTCATGCCCATCTCTCTTCACCTTTCACATCTTCAATCTCCTCTTTCTCTGTGAATCCTTTGCCCAACGATTCACAGATGATTCCCATCTTTCAAAAGCTCAGCTATTGAACCTGAACCCCATCTAGCAACTATCTTAGTCTTTTCTTATCATTACCAGACCTCTACAGAGTGGTTATTTAACTGTTAAATTAGTATATTGTCAACCTAAGAAAGATTAAAGTAGTTGCTACATGGGGTCGCACTTTGGCTAAAACAGCTCATTCTGAAATCAATAACTTTAACAGTCACTTATGTTTGCCATCATCTGCTTCTAGAAAGTTTCTTTGCCTTTCCCTTCCATGACTCTACATATTTTTGGTATTAGTTCTACTTCTGTGAGGTGTCTTCCCTAGATTTTCCTCATGTAATCTTTTTCCTTTAGGCACCTGCAGCTCAAAAAACTTGATTTTGTTTTCTGTTTACTTTTATTATACTCACTTTTTAAAAAATGTGCATGCAGTAAAATGAACTCTTTTTGGCATATAGGTCTATAGGTGTAGACATAAAGTCTAGGCATTCAGTTGTGTAGCAACCACTTCAGTCAACATACAGAAACGTTCCATCACCTCCCTAGATTTCCTCACGCTGCCCCTTTGTAATTAACCCCTTCTCCCACCCAACCCCCTGGCAAGTACTGATTTATTTTCTGTTCCTAAAAATTCCTCTTTTCAAACTGTAATTAAATAGAATCATACAGTAGGTAGCTTTTGAGTCTGACTTCTTTCACTTAGCATACCCTACTCATGTCATCTACATTGCTTCATTTATCAAAAAATCTTACCTTTCTACGGCTGAGTGTCAAGTATTCCATTGTATGGATGAACCATAGTTTATCCATTTACCAGCTGAAGGGTACTTGGGGTCATTCCAGTTATTTGTGTGTGTGTGATTATAAATAGACACCATAAACATCTATGTACAAGAATTTTGTGTATACATAAGTTTTCATTTCATATATATATATATATATATATATATATGGTACTGCTGAATCATGTAATTATATGTTTGTAAGAAACTTCAAAACTCTTTTCCAAAATAACTGCACCACTTTGCATTCCCACCAGCAATGTAGGAAGGAATGTTCCAGTGTGCTTCATTCCTTGGTGTTGTCAGTCTTTTTCATTTTTGTCATTCTAATAGGTTTGTAATGTATCCCATAGTGGTTTAAATTAGCATTTCTCTAATGACTAGTGATGTTAAGCATCTTTTCATGCGCTTATGGGCCAACCTATTATCTTCTTTGAAATGTCAGTTCAAATCTTTTGCTCATTAAAAAGAAGTTAGGATATTTTTCTTATTGTTTCCTTATTGAGTTTTGAGATTTCTTTATATATACTGGATAAAGTCCTTTGCTGAATATGTGATTTGCAAACATTGTCTCCCAGTCTGTGACTTTTATTTTTGTTTCCTTAAGGGAAGCTTTTACAGAAGTTTTTAATTTTTATAAAGTCTGACATAAATTTTTGTTAGGTTGTGTTTTTGGTGGCATATGTAAGAAATCTTTGTCAAACCAAGGCAACATTTTCTCCCATGTTTTTATTTAGAAGTTTTAGGTTATCGCTGAAACTGGTTTGGCTCAGTGGATAGAGCATCGGCCTGCGGACTGAAAGGTCCCAGGTTCGATTCCGGTCAGGGGCATGTACCTGGGTTGCGGGCACATCCCCAGTGGGGGGTGTGCAGGAGGCAGCTGGTCGATGTTTCTCTCTCATCGATATTTCTGACTCTCTATCTCTCTCCCTTCCTCTCTGTAAAAAATCAATAAAATATATTTTTTTAAAAAAAGAAGTTTTAGGTTATCATTTTGGACTTTATATATTTAAGTCTATAATCTACTTTAATTAATTTTTGTATAATAAAAAGTATAAGTTGAAGGTCATATTTTTTTTACCTATGGACATTCAGTTGTTTCAGCACATTTGTGGAAAAGGCTATATTTTTTTTTCCATTGAATTGTCTTTGTACCTTTGGTAAAAATCCATTTGCCAAAGTTGACCATTTAAGTATATATTTACTTCTGAATTATTTTTCATGTGGCATTTATCTGTGTGTCTATCTTTTTGCCAATACCACTGTCCTGATTAATGCTGTGTTACAGTCATTTTTGAAATCATGTAATCCTCCAACTATCTTTTTAGTTCTCAAAATTATTCTGGCTATTTTAGTGTTTGGTGGGTGGGTTATTTCCCCCCCTCCACCCCTTGAAGGTTTGCCAATAGTTACAAAATAACCCTGCTGCATTACTGACTGGGAATGCATTGACTCTGTGGAACATTTTGGAGAAAATTGGCATCTTAACAATATTGAGCCTTCTAGTAAATGTGTATGGTATCTCTGTCCGCTTATTTTGGTCTTTGACTTCTTTTATCAGTGTTCTGTGGTCCTCAGAATGTGGATCCTGCATATACAGGTAACCCCTCACCACTTTTTGAAAGTTTGCCTTATACTACTTGGCACTTCTATGAAAGACCTACATTAATACCTGTTTTCTCTAACAACAAAATAATAACAATAATCATCATCATCATCATCATCCAAAGAGGATGTCTGCTTTTACTAAAAAGGGGAAAAAAGTGTCCATTTCAAATGTACACTATCAAACTTGCTGAAATCCAAGATGAATCTGAGAACCTAATGCTTAATTCTAAGCTTATTCAGGAGAAAGAGCTGCTTTTGTAAAAACTATAACATTTTTAATGCAAATTTCTGCTTCTATTTTATTTCAATGAGACAGGGCTTACTAACATGGAGTATATGAATTTTATTATTCTAAAGCCATTCATTCATTTAGTACTTAATGAGCACATACTATATGCCAGGTCTTTTTTTTTAATGCAGTGACTTTGTATTCATTAAAGTACTAGAGGCCCAATGCATGAAAATTCGTGCAAGAGTAGGCCTTCCTTCCCCCGGCTGCTGGCACTGGCTTCTCTCCGGCACCAGGACCTGGGCTTCCCTTCTCCAGCCATTGGCAGGCACCCAGGACCCAGGCTGCTTCCCTCCAGCCTCGGCTTTGTCAGGAAGGACATTGGAATGACATCCAGAAGGACGTCTGGTCTAATTAGCATATTACCCTTTTATTATCCTATCTAATAATAGACAAACATGGTAATTAACCGTACCTCCTACACGCTTCCCATTGGCTAATCACGGCAATATGCAAATTAACTGCCAACCAAGATGGCGGTTAATTTGCATACATAGGTGCCAAGCCATAGACTGAGGCTTTAGACCTGAGTCAGGGAGGAGCCAGCCAGTGATCGTTGAGCCAGCGATGGTTGATGGCTGCGGCGGCGGGGAACCGGGGCAGAGCCAGCCATCGATTCTTGATGGCGGCAGTAGCAGGGAGCTGGGGGTGCCCCGGCCCAGGCCTAACACCTCGGCCTGGGGCTTTAGGCCTGGGTCAGGGAGGAGCCAGCCAGCGATCGTTGATGGCAGCGGTGGGGAGCTGGTGGTGCCCTGGCCCAGGGCTAATGACTCGCCAGAGGCTTTAGGCCTGGGCAGGGGCCAAACCGGCAATTGGTGTGAACTATAGAGGAAACACCTTTTCTGACTGCTGATTGGTTAAGCTCCCTGTATGCCACTGGTAATATTCTTAGTAACTTGGGTAATAAGAGTCCAAATAGGTGATCTAGGTTTTTTTTTTTTAACCACACTCCTGGAGAAAAAAAGGAAGGTCTGCTGATGGAGGGTTAAGAAATGTCATAGCCTGTCCTAGCCAGTTTGGCTCAGTGGATAATTCCTCGGCCTGCCCACCACAGGGTCTGGGTTCAATTCTGACCAAGGGCATGTACCTAGGTTGCAGGCTCCTCCCTGGCCTGGGCCCAAGCCAGGGCTCATGCAGGAGGCAACCAATCAAAGTGTTCCTCTCACTTTGATGTTTCTCTCTGTCTTTCCCTTTCTCTTCCACATTCTCTAAAAATCAATGGAAACATATCCTCAGGTGAGGATAAAGAAAGAAAGGAAGAAAGAAAGAAATGTCATATCCTGTGAAAGACACTTCTTGAAAATGCCTAAAGAAAGTTGTCATTTTTTCATGGTAAAGGGACTGGAGTCCATGCTGATGAAAACACCTTGGTGGCTGCGGTGACTGGCAGTGGCTGCAACAGTGCGGTGATGGCACTGGTGCCTTCCCCTGATCAGCCCGGTCGACTCCCACAAAGGGAGGCCAGACTGTGGCTTAGGCCCGCTCCCCAAGGGGAGCAGGGAGCAGGTAGTAGGGCTCCCAATATGTGATAGGGGGCAAGCGGGGCTGAGGGACCCCCCCTCCAGTGCACAAATTTTTGTGCACTGAGCCTCTAGTTATAGATGATTGACATATTGCATGAGGTGTATGACATAGTGATTCAACATTTCTATACCTTATAAAGTGATCATATTGTGATCACCCAGTATCTATTACTGTACAAAGTTATTACAAATATATATATATATGGCTAAGTGTCCATCTGACCGGTAGCTGTGATGTATACTTACTACCAGGAGGCAGACGCTCAAAGCAGGAGCTGCCATGACGTGCACTGGCCATTTAAAAATAAACAGCACCATGGACCTGGCCCCAACAAACCAACACTTGACTTCCCCCAAGTGGGACCCAGGCCCTGCCACCACCCTGGCACGATACCCCACCAAATCGCAGCCAATGCTTCCAAGACCCCATGACACAAAATGTGGCCCACAGCCCAGCCCAGCCTGGAAATGGTCACTGTGGGCGCCAGGTAATGATGTCACATAGCAATGCCCAGCTTCCGCTCCCTAGCAACTAGCCTCCTTGCAGTTTCTTCAGCCCAGGAACAGGACTTGCTTTATAGCCAGGTGCAAACATTTTAACTTTAACCAAATGTCTGTGAAGCATTTTCCCATGCCTTGTCTCATTTGATCCTCACAGAAGTCCTGGAGTAGGTAGATAGGAGACTAAGTAAAATCATATCTTCTTTTCATTAGCCAGAAAACGGAGATTTAGAAAGTTTAGAAACTTGACCCGACTGAAAAGAAGCAAGAAATGGTGGACCTTGAAAACAACTTCAGGTTTTCTCATTACACAAAATACAGTCAAACACTGCTGCACTTACATATTTTACCCTTTGTTCTTTCTGCATGATCTACAATAATAATCTGCTTCATGTTGGTATTTACTGCTGTGTTGCTGACAATTACCTGAAAGAGAAGTTGGGGTGCTTCACTGGGCTGGAAAAAGTTTAGCTACATCAGAAAACAGGTCTAATTAGGCAAGTTTATTATCTATATCTATATATCTATATCTATGTCTATATCTATATCTATATCTATATCTATATCTATATCTATCTATCTATCTATCTATCTATCTATCTATCTATCTATTGATTCATGCATGTGCCATACATATAAAGCTCTCGCTGGCACCGATCACACATGTGCATTTCTGTCTGTCACTGTCGATCGTGAATTTGGTTGACACTTCTATTATAGAGAAAGGACGAATAGTGATATTAAAGTATTTCTTCTAATTAATTTCCTTTCAATGTGCATGATCCATGCACCGGGTCACTAGTATTGACTATATTCCCTGTGCTGTACATTACACCCACATGACTTATTTATAACTGGAAGTTTATACCTCTTATTACCCTTCAGTTTTTTTCACCCATCTTCTCATCCCCATCCCCTCTGGAAATTATCAGTTTCTTCTCTGTATGTAGGAGTGGGTTTCCAGAAAAGCAAAAATAGTGTTCAGTAGTTCTGCAATGAGCAGTTACAGAGGCAGCACACCTACATGATAGTGTTATTTTAGGTTTTATATGTTATTTGGTAGGTTATTTTGGGGGTCTTGGAATGCTTTAAACTTTTTCCATATAAATTAATGTTAAGTGCTTCTTTTAAAATCTAATTTCATTTTTAAATGCTCACCCAAGGATATGTGTGTTTTTTTTAATTGACTTTGGAGAAGGAGGAAGGGAAAGAGAGAGAGGGAGGGATAGAGGAAGGGGGTGGGGAGAGAGAGAGAGAGAGAGAGAGAGAGAGAGAGAGAGAGAAACATTGATCAATTGCCTCCCATATGCAATCCAACCAGGGATCAACTCCACAACCTAAGTAGATGCCCTGTCTGGGAAGCAAGCCTGCAACCTTTTCATATATAGGACCACGCTCCAGCCAACTGAGCCACCGGGCAGGGGCAGTAAGTGCTTCTTTGACACTATTTTGGCTATGAAAGGTTTCATAGGAGCATTCTACTTTAGGATAGTGAGGGGGAAACTGTGTTTTGTTATATTCCCCCCCCCCCCCCCAAAAAAAAATTATGTTTTTTGGTGCTATTGTAAGCGGTACCACTTTGGGGTTAATTTCTTCAAACTGTGTATCCATTTTCACTACGCTGTCTCTGATGCCTGCCCTCTTCCCCTCCAGCTGACACCTGGATCACTGTAACGTCTGTCATTGGCCACTGATCTCCAGGCCATGTGCTCAGCATGTTATTCTCAGCCAGCTTTCCGAAACCACAACTGTCCCCTGTGACTCAGATGAGAACCCTTTGTAGACAACCTCTGCAGAGTAGTTTTCAAGACAGTCTTTACAAACATCATCTCCTACTTTGTGACAGAAAATTCTGAATGGTTTGGATTCATCTGCTCATTAAATATCTTTTTTTGGAGTCCTGGAAGTTATGATGTAATGGGAAGATGAAAAACAATAGTGGTTTAATAGCTAAACAGTAACTATGATAGGAATAAAAACTGAGAACTTTGAAAAATGCTATGTACTTTGCCAAGCAGCTCTGAGGAAAACTTGAACACCATTTCCAAATAAAAATAGAAGTTATGAGGCATTGAACGTTGACTCTGTTCCAGGCTCTGTGCTCAGCACTGTACATGCATGATCTCATTCATCTTCATGGGAGCCTCTGAGAATGTGGTTGGTATACTATTACCCCCATTTCACGAATGACCAAACCGAGACAGAAAACTTAAGTAATCAGCTTAAAGTCACTCAACTAGTACGTGGCAGAGCTGGAACTTGATAAACAGCCTGACTCCAGGTTCTGTGTGACTCCGCATTTTAGTTCTATTAAGTCTATAAATTTTCTCAGCAAACTGTCTATTGAGTTATTGGATAGACAGTCTACCTGAGAGACGGCCTTGTCCATGAGGCCATTTGTCTGATCAGGTGGCAAATGTTCACCAATGATAAGGTGGCAGTCAGTGAATCCAGCTGTCCCACGGAGATGAGCCTCTGCTCTTTTGGAATATTCCCAATGCTCCTGATTCATAGTCAAAGAATTATTCTTTGTATACCTTTCATTCTCCTCCCTTCCTTCACTACATTTGAGTTTCTTGAGAGGCTGGGAAGCGATAGCAGTTAAGGTCCAGGTTAACAACAGGAGGGCTTTCCCCAGTGTCAGTGGGAACCTGTTCATATTCTGTAAGGTCAAGCGTTCCTACAAACTAGAAAACTGGTTTTCTGGGAACTGGTAAAACACATCATTCACTTTGGGGAGATTACCATGCCATTTGTCAGTACCATTGAGAAAGCCACTACAGCCCATGGAATCCCCTTTATAAAACCTGGTCCAGTGCCTGAAGCAAAGGAGGGGCTCAGAAACTATTGTATTAAGGTGAATTGACATGAGCACTGGCTTTATGAGTGTCACAAATGCACATGTAATGGTGTGAGGTCCTTTCCTGGGTGCACAAAGCAGCTATAAATTACTCCTCAATGGAACAAGAAGGGTTGGTGGCATAAACTAAAAACATGAATTTATCTGTTTAATTGAGTGTAAAACCCATCTAGGAACTCAATAAATGCAATTGGAATCAGGTTTGAGAAATAGAAATCTTAATAACTATCATCAGAAAAGAGAGAACATTTAACGCTCAGAAAATGTTATTTTGTTCTGATGGGAAAACATCAATACCTTCCCCAAAATGGGAATTCTTCATCTTATTCACTCATCATGGAAAAATAATCTATTTTTTTCTTTGTACCATACATGACTTTAGACAGACTCTTATTTAAAATATTTGATCAAATAATTTACCATTTACCTAAGAAAAGGGGATGGATGGGGGCTTTATCTGCTTATAAAATACAAACTACATTTTTTCTTTATTATTAGGAAAGGATCACTTTTTTTTGAAGATGCTTATGTACTCTTTAAAAAATGTATTAACACATAGAAAGTAAGAGCACTGAAAAATCAGTTGTAATGCACATTTATCTCCACTTTTTAGTTCTACTAAGTCTATAAATTTGCTCAGCAAACTTTATTGAGTTATTCCTATTGGATAGACAGTCTACCTGAGAGATGGCCTTGTCCATGAGGCTATTTGTCTGATCGGATATCAAATGGCTTGTTGATTATTCTGACTTCAAAGGCTACCGGCCGCAAGACCTTCAAGGTGGTCTGAAATGCCCCGTGTTGAGGCCACCTGTCAGTGTGCTTCCAAATTAAAGAGAATCTGCTGGGAAATGAAGGGTAAACTTCCTCTCCCCCAGATTCGGCTGATTAACCTTGAGCAATTTTACTTTTTCATTACCAGTTATACAGGGAAAATACCACCAAGACAATTTCAGTTTTCTTTATTGTTAGGATGGATGCATTTGTTTGTTAAAAAAAAAAAAAAAAAAAAAAAAAAAAAGTAAATAGCCAGTTGCAGGGTTGCAGAATTTTAGGAAAATTTAAAGTAGAGCACGACAATCTTCTATTTTTTCAGTTTCTGGAAATATTTTTACTAATATTTTACTATATTTATACTAATGGAAAGTAATCATTTGAGTTCTAAGATGTAATTTGAAGAGAAAAATATTGTAAGTACTTGTCAGCTACCTTCTTGCTTCACAAAACTCTAATAAATATTTGTCTATTTTTCCCCCTCTTACTTATCAGGTGATAATGCTTCCCCCCAAAAAAATAGGTCACTATGGCAGCTGAGAATATCTCATAAAACTTCTCTATTTGGCCTGACTTGTGTTATAAAATACAAGCCTTGGGGTAAACTAATAAATTCTGCGCTTTTGAACCTTTTAATAAAATTTAAAAATGAAATGCAACTATTTAATAGATGTGATAGAAAGGTCACAAGCCCATAATGGATTAAAGTAATTTAGATGGTTTGTTTGGGCATTTTTTATTAAGTCTTATCTAGATGTTTCTCGTTTTATCACTGTCTCATATGCATTTATGTGGAAACTTCATTTTCTTAAGTATATGTAGCTCCTGGATAAGTCTAATGACAAAACTCACTGAGGCTTATGCCCTTTTTTTCAGACATTTGGAAGAAAAGAAGAAAGCGGTTCCTACTTGTTGGCTCTGAGTCCAGGCCACATTGTCAGAATCAGCTAAGAGAGGTAGGTATTACAGAGCAACTCTTCACTACCATTTTTAAATACAGCCTCAGTAGCACAGAATCAATTTCGTTTTAAAAAAATTATAACTGAGCTAGAACTGAATAGAGATGGACTTTTAAACATCCCATGCTGATTGCCATTCTGTACTTTGATGTCTCAGTGCTCGAATTTCTCTTTCATTTTAAAAGCTTCAGAATAAACAGTTACAACATGTTGCTTGGATCTTCTACCATTTCAGGGGACCAACACTGATTGTTGCTTTATGCTTATCGTTAGAGATTTTTTAAACTTTTTTTATTTTGAAATAATTTTAGACTTAGAGAAAGTTGTAAAAATAATCCCAACTTCCCATATACTTCCATCCAGTTTCATGTAGCTTTCTCTAACATTAAAACCTTGCATAACCATGGTGCAGTTACCAAAACTAAGAAAGTAACGTTGATACAATGCTACTATCTAACCTATGGACTTTATTCTGATTTCACTGGATTTTCACTAATATTCTTTTTCTGTTCCTGGATCCAATCCAGAACCCCACATTGCATTATTTATGCCTCTTAGTCTCATTTAGACAACTTTTTTAATAAAAATGTGTTGTTACTGATTTTAGAGAGGGGGAAAGAAGAGGGATAGAAATATAGAAACATCGATGAGAGAAACATTGATAAGCTGCCTCCTGCATGCCCCTTACTGGGAATCGAGCCCGAAACCCAGGTATGTGCCCTGACCAGGAATTGAACATGTAACCTCTTGGTTCATGGGTTGACACTCAACCACTGAACCACACCAGCCTGGCTAGACAGCTTTTAATGTAAAATCTTAGAGCACTTTTCCATAGGAACTTCTTTTCCCTCATTGATGTTTCAACTTTGATTCATTTTAGTCGTCATCATTTAGAGAATTTTTCTGGAAAGCTTTTAAATCATTTTCTTTATAGTATATCCTCCACCTTCACCTCCATTTTGAAGGAAGGAAACATTGCAAACATTCACAGTGATTTAAATTATTACAGGTTGACTACCATTTAGTTCTCAGGCACTAGTGCCTGTCCCTGGGCCAGGTGGTACCACAGGGGAAAGACAGCTCGACAACGTGATCCCCAGAGTTTTGCAGTGTCCAGTCAAGTAGTAATGTTAAGACACATCCAGCCCAGCTGGCGTGGCTCAGTGGTTGACTGTAGACATATGAACCCACAGGTCACAGGTTCAATTCCTGGTCAGGGCACATGCCCGGGTTGCATTGTGGGGCTTGCAGGAGGCAGCCAATCAATGCTCTCTTATCATTGATGTTTCTATCTCTCTTTCCCTCTCCCTTCTCTGAAATCAATAAAAAAATATATTTTTAAAAAGACACATCTAGAAGTCACTGTTAGTAGAAAAGTGCAGTAGAAAGTCCAGAGTCCAAGCATCTTAAATCCAGCTTAGTAGAGAACTTAAAACACATGTTTTAGTTTATTGTGTTAAGAATTTCAGAGAGTTCTAGAGTATTTCATTCTTTAAGGTGCTACAATGACAAATTCATTAAATTTTCATTGTATTATCTTATGGCTATTAACTTTTCACTATCTCACTATCAATTTCATTAATTAAAATATTTCATTTTAAATAAAAACAAAAATTTTTGAATTATTCTTTGAAGTTATTGAATAGATGTTGTAGCTTTATTTTTAAGGCTATAAATCAGATAAAACTTAAATGTTCAAGAAGCTATGATAGATTAAGTGTATTGTGGTATATAAATATGCACTGATAATATTATAGAAGAACTAGAGGCCCTGTGCACGAATTTGTGCACCAGTAAGGTCCTCGACCTGGCCTGTGGGATCAGGCCGAAACTGGCTCTCTGACATCCCCCAAGGGGTCCTGGATTGTGAGAGGGCACAGGCTAGGCCGAGGGACCCCACCGGTGCACGATCGGGGTGGGGAGAAATGTGGGAGTTTGGCCAGCCAGGGAAAGACCATGGGAGGGCTCAGGGCATGTCTGGCCCTTCTGGCTCAGTCCCAATTGGCTGGACCCCGGCAGCAAGCTAACCTACTGGTCAAAGCGTCTGGCCCCTGGTGGTCAGTGCTCATCATAGTAACTGGTCGACCAGTCAACTGTCTGCCTCCTGGTGGTCAGTGCACATCATAGTGACTGGTTAACTGGTCGACTGTCTGCACCCTGGTGGTCAGTGCACATCATAGCAAGATTAAGTGTATTGTGGTATATAAATATGCACTGATTATATTATCCTATATAATAAAGAGCTAATATGCTAATTAGACCGAACAGCCAAGTCCTTCTGGACTACCTTCCTGATGAAACTGGGGCTGCGAGGGCTGGCCAAGGTTGCAAGGGGCTGCAAGGGCCCGAGGCTGTGAGGGCCGGCAGAGGCTGCGAGGGCTGGCTAAGGCAGCTGGGGCTGCGACGGCAAAGCCCCTTGCTAAATTTCATGCATCGGGCTTCTAGTAGAAGAATATTTAATGACTTGAGAAAGATACATGCTATATTGTTAGGAGAAAATAGTTTCCAAAATAATGTGTATAGTATGAGTCTAGTTTGTTAAGGAAAATATATCAACCATAGTGTGTGTGGAAAAAACACTGAAAGTGCATGTAAAATATTAATCTCTGGATAATGGGATTTGAGGTGGAGTTTATTTTCTTTTTTGTGTGTGTTTTTCTATATTAAAAATATTTCAGCAATAATATAATATTTCTTTTGGTTGGTTTGAGGAAAATATTATTAAAAAATATAAACAATGTTGCTCTTACTATATATTATACCTTTAACTTAATAACCTTAGAACTAAGAGATGTTTTTCTTATTTTGGAAGTATGGAATAATTGGAATAATAAATAGTACTTTTAGGTTTTCAAAATTGAATTAATATATCTGTAAAGGGGGATAGGCATTAGATTGTTGGTGTTCAGTCGTGCATGTTTTGGTTTATTACATCAATTAGCATTATTTCTTATATTTTTCTAATTAATATTTATTTTTCCTTGATTTTAACTATAGTAAAATCACTATGGAATTAAATATCCTTAATAACTAATGGTTTGTGTAAATACCATTTTGAACTACCATTATCAATAGGATAGTTGTAGGTACCTTTGCTGATACCTACTATGTGCTAAATTTTATGTTTTATCCCAGTTTGTATTCAGATCACCTGGTGAGGTAAGCATTGATGTTATTACTATTTTACAGATGAGGAAATAGAGACACAGATGGTTCAATAACTTGCCCAATATTTCTCAGCTGGTAAGTAGTAGAGTTGGGCTTTAAGCCCAGGTAGTCTGTATTCTGAACCATAATGTCATATTACTTCTAATTAAGAAAAATTTAAAAACCCACCTATTTTACATTAAAACATACTGATATGATTTATCCTGTCCTCAGTTATGCAGATAGGATATAGAACGTATCTGTCTCTAGTCTGTCATGAGAATATCAGTGACATTGCATTGCTGAATAACAGAAGTACAAGTCAAGTTTTCAGTGAATGGAATTGGGCATAACTCAGATGTTATTACCTTATGCCTGCTTATAATTATCAATACTAACATCACAGTTATCAGTTGCTGAGCTATTCCTTGTGCTTTACATGCATTACCTTAGGTGATGTTCAGAACCGTCAGAGAGAGGTCCATGCCATTTCATTCATGGGGCGACCAGAGCTTTGAGAGACTCATTAACTTGTCTGAGCAATAGTACCAGGAACTTGAATCTAGGTTTTTCTGACGCCAATGTCAGCTTTTAAGCACTACACAATGCTAACTTATTTCCAAAGACTCCTGTATAGTTTTGGATTATACTTGCCTTACCTTTACAGAAGTATTCTTGTTTTAAGCCTGATTGAGCAATGAGAAAAAAATATTTTGATAGGTTTATCAGAAGGCCAAAGACCTTTAAACCACCTTTACATTTGTAACCGCAGGTTGGGAGACCAAACATTCAAGTTTGCTCGGGATTTTCCAAGTTTAGCACTGACAGTCCTGCATCCCAGGTCACCCTTCAGTCCTGGGCAAACCAGGATGGTTGGTTAGTCAGCCATGGGCAAACTTAATAAGTGAACGTTTAAGATTTAAACACTATGTCTCCAGTTCCAGCCATGCTAAGCATCCACGTAAATATCTTCTGAAACAAAAAATCTTAAAGAAACAAAGGGAGAGAAATAATCTTATATTCAATGTGTGCTATTGAAAAAGGGAAACAGATAGTGTATCCAGAGTTTGTCTTGTAGTCGCAGAGTGGAATAGCCTTGCGTTTTACAGGAGGAATTGCTAACCTGGTCTGCCCATGACGGGTCTAACAATCTTAGCAGCATTCCTTCCCTCAGACAGAAATTCGTAACATTTGAAAGAGCAACTCATCACAAAACACAAACATCCCCAGCGAGGGACTGAACCATGTTTTCTGAATTTAATGTCGACACTCTGCTGTATACATTTAAATGTTTTAGTCTAACATGACTTTTATTGTAAGAAATGCTAAAAAAAAAACCCACAAAAAAAACAAAAAACAAACACACACACACACACACACACACACACACACGCATTTAAGGGAGCCATACTATTTGTAGTGCTATGGAACATTCTGAGGACTTCTAAGAAATAAGAGGTAGAGTAAGTCTTGTTACAAAATGCTAGCCCCAGTGACAGGACCAGAATGCTTCACACATTTTGAAGCATGGCACAAATGATCATTGGCATCAAAATTCAAACTATTACCAAAACAGAGACTAAAAAGCATCCTGTTTATCCTCATAAAATTTTTCATCCGAGACATGCAAAGTGCCGACACAGCAAACCACAGAGTCAGGAGGACATCAGCTCCAGATAAGGACTTGTCCACTTACTGCGGCACGCTGGCAGTGAGAACGATAAGGGCTCAATAAATGGGCGAAATATTGAATTAAGGAACTAAAATTAATTTTCATGCAGTGGAGCAAAAAACCCCACAAAAACAGGTGCAGAATTTTAAAAGTAAATTATGATGGACAGACTGGGAGCAAGGGTCTATTGTCAGGTGAGGGTTTGAATGTCTAGACGCGAGAAGTCAGAAAGACTCCCTCTTTTGAGTGTGTGCCATTGTTCCAGAGACACACCTCCTATGTGGGACAAGGGCATAATTCATCGCCCAGCATAGGCACCAGGAGGAAACGTGACCCGGGTGCATTATTAATTGCTTTGTTTGTGAGCTCCTAACCATGTAATTGTTTTAACGATTAGCAGGTGGGCTAGCGTTGCAGGTTCGCAGGACTTCAAACTATTGTGAGTGAGGAGATTAGTGAGGGTGAGTGACTCAGAAGAGGGTTCAGGTTGGGACCCCAAGAAAGTTCCTTTACAAACAGATGAGAGAGGGGGCTTACTGGTAAGTGAGGGGTGAGGAAAAGTGGCATTGGGTTCAGTTCAAGCAAGTCGAAAGTGAGAATTCCTTACCTGAAAGACTTATCTTCCTGCATTCCACAGTCAGCCGGCGCTCAGACAGTCACAGGTGCTGCGGATCTAATCCCTTCGCACACCAGACCCAGCTGGGGGATGCACACCTGAGACACAGCTCAGGCTTCCCTGAGACCTGGAGAGGAACCGGCTTTGCCCGGGTCTGCTGCCCTGACCTCACTTCTCTCAACCCAATGAGTAATTAACTCCTGCTCCTAAAGTATGCATCTCTGCTGCTTTCCTTTGGAACCTCAGGCTAATTGTGTAGTTGTCTCCTTCTCGAAGGTGTCAACAATGAGGTTTCCCAAACGTAGGAATCACCTGTTGCAGGGTGAAGGGAATAGCTACCCTATGAACAGCATTATCATAAAGGCTTTCCTATCACAAATCTGTCCGTTGAGTGTGGACACTACTGTATGTCCATAATGCTAACAAGTGACACTCTCTGTTTCCCAAGCTCGGTGGTCATCTTGTGATTGAAGCGTCCACTCGTCCTCCCTCTTTATATTCGTTTCAAGTTCTAATTCATGCTTCAAATCCTTCTAAATTTCAAACCTTCATGGGACCATCCCATAAAAATAGACATCGGCTCCCAACCAACTCCTGTTTCTTGAACATCTGTGATCTTACTATATTCTCATCAGATAGAGCCCACTGGAGTCTTCTCCCAGCAGCTAGGCTACTCCTGGATCATAAATGTTTTACTCAGGAGACTCTGGTATGAGCAGAGGAGGCCAATGGTACCCTGGTTGGTACAATGAGTCATGTACCTCTCTCAGAGCCCAGTGAATAGATCAGGCACAGGAAAACTCTTGAAAGCTTGTGTAGTCCTCTCCCAATTCAACATCTTTTCTTGTTAATACAATTCTTAATAGATTCTGAAAGCCATGAGAGAAAGCTTAAACATACTAGGCAGCCTCTGGCCCTGAGAGGAATGCACCCAGCCTGACCCCTGGCCTCTACATGGCAAATAGCCATTGAGCATTGACCCTGTGCCAAGCAGTGCATCATGATGTATGGCACCCAATGAACCCTTGCACCAATATCTGCTATGCCAGCTGGGAAAATGGCGATACAGAGAGGTAATTAACCTGCTCAAGGCCTCACAGCCAATGAGAAGCAAAGCTGGTATCTGAACCAAGGCTATAGGGCTCTAAGATCTAGGCTGTTAACAGCCATACAACCTGCTGCTTTATTGACATAAAATTGAGCAGAATCTTCCAGTCCTTTGTCCTCAACAGACTTCCTGTGCACTTTTCACTAGGATAATATCTCTAGATAGTGTCCCTAGGATAGTATCTTTGCTCCCCTGCTGCATACATGAAGCTTCTCAGACCAGATTAACTGAATCCCAGGTTTGTGTATAGTCAATACTGTGTAGAGAGGTCCAGTCTGTGTTCTTTCCAAGGCTCCAGAAGCTAACCATTCTGATGTTCAACAATCCACCTCCCCCTCCTTATCTTTTCAGCTGCCAAAGTCTTGTTGTATTGGACAGCTATTGTGTCTCCATGAGTTCCAGCTTTCACTCAACAGTGCTGTCAGCTGCAGTGGCACAATAGTCAGTTTGTCTGTCTGTCTTGTCTCTCTCACCATATGTATGCGTCTATGGGACACACATGTATAAATATATGTATATTGGAACTTAGAAAACACTAGACGAAGGTTTTACAGATCATCTCATTTAATTCTCACAACAGCCCTGTGAAGTAGGTACTCTCTTTTTAAAAAAAATATATTTTATTGATTTTTTACAGAGAGGAAGGGAGAGAGATAGAGAGTTAGAAACATCGATGAGAGAGAAACATTGATCAGCTGCCTCCTGCACACCTCCTGCTGGGGATGTGCCCACAACCAAGGTATGCCCTTGACCAGAATCGAACCTGGGACCCTTCAGTCTGCAGGCTGATGCTCTATCCACTGAGCCAAACCAGTCAGGCCTAGGTACTCTCTTTATACCCACATTATAGAGAAACATAGGGCAAGGGGTCCCATAACCAGCCCATGGCACGCAGCTAACACTGGCCTGGGGACTCCACTGCTCTCTGACTCCAGAGCCCCCAGTGAGGCTGCCTGCATTGCCCACAGGGCGATCCATAAGTTGCCATGTTATATGTATGGCCATACTGAGTGAGCTCTCCAGTCCTTCCTCTTTAAGAGCATAGCACAGTATTTACAAATTCTTTCAGTAAAACGCAACCATTCCAGTCTATATCACCAGGGGAATTGTCAATTCCAAAGGAATCAAACCCAGTTTCCATTTTTACTTGCAACTCACCGATTAATTTCTTGTCATTTAAAAAAGAGGAAGAATGATATCTGCCATCTAGGCTTATGTGAGGATGATTTAAAATAAACATGACTATGCGCCCTACATGGTACTCATGGGATGCCCTCAGTAAATGTGAACCTTCCACATTTTATTAGTCAGTAAAATACAGTATCATCATTATGAATAACCTTGCAAAGTAGCTGCAAAATAATTGATTATATCCTATGTGATAATTCATACTTTTTTATATATATATATATATATATCTTGATTTCAGAGAGGAAGGGAGAGGGAGAGAGAGATAGAAACATCAATGATGAGAGAATCATTGATCGGCTGCCTCCTGCACACCCCACACTGGGGATCAAGCCTGCAACCTGGGCTTATGCCCTTGACTGGAATCAAACCATGACCTCTTGGTTCATAGGTCGACACTCAACCACTGAACCACACCGCTGGGCAAATATTCATACTTTTAAAATCTGAGGCACCTTTGATAATGTATTTTTTAACTTATGAATAAGAAAATATTATAAAATATTTTCCATGTCTAAATTCCACTCCAATTTTGGTTCCAACTTACTCCATCATCTCCATCCTTTCCCCATTTGTGTACAAATAGAACGTCCCTTCAACGAATCATGGAAGTTTTGAATAGCTATTTAGATCCACAGTTTAAAACATTAACTTTACAAGAGTCTACCCCATAATTGTGCCTTTGACTTACAGGCAATCTTTTCTTCCTGTCAGTAAAAGACAGCGAATGTCTCAGAATGCTACCTTTTAGAAAGATATCATGGTGCATGACAAGTCACAGGGGGAGAGGGATGCTTAGAGTGCCAGGTTGTCTGAGGGCTGCAAAGAAAAACACATCGTGGGGGCGGGGGGAGGGGGGACAGGAGGACAGTGAGGAATGGCGATTAGATGTGACCCAAAGAGGATAAACCCCAACTGCAATGGGCTAAACACATAAATTGCTATTAAATCACAGCTTTTATTTTCCCTGCCTTTGCCCTTAGAACGTTTGGTTTCTCAGTAAATGAAAGGAATCATTTGAAGTAGGGCCTGGAGAAGGCAGGCCTCTGACCTCTAGCTCGACCACAGAGATCAAAGGCAGGCCCCATGTGTGTGAGATATTATCTTTTCCAGGCAAGTGGGCACGCTGTTTTGTGATGCAGTCGGGTGGAAACAGACTGATAGCCGGGCTAGTGACCGAGGGGAGGGCTGACTGCCGTGGGCACTGAGCGCGGGAGAAGCGGAAAGCGCATCTCCCTTCTGACGCGTTTTGTTTTGCTCTAGTTCTCACAAATCCTTTAGCATTTTTGTTGTTGTTCTTAATTATGCTACTTGTGACTTTAGTCCAAATTATGGTTTCATGTTTGCGATGAATGTTTATCCCAGCAAATGTGTTCCTTATTTTTTTTAACCTCCCCATTTTTAAATATAATTAGTTTATTTTGTTTTGCAAGGCAAGGCTCTTGAATACAGGCTTTCATGTTGATAAGGTATATGACTAAATCTTTATGAGTACAAATTATATAGAAATGCCTTCAGTTAAATCTCACCATGAAAATAGGTGGTACTATTGCCAACAGCCATAAAGCCTTTCACTGTATGGGAAATTATGCTTCTCTTTCCCTGTATTGTGTGTGTGTGTGTGTGTGAGAGAGAGAGAGAGAGAGAGAGAGAGAGAGAGAGAGAAAATTAACCCCGGACAGCTCTCCCTTCTTTCTGGGCCACTGCTGTGTTGACAGGAGGCCTGTTGTCAGTCCCCGCGAGTCACCGCCAGCTTAGAAGCTTTCAGGATCTTGGCCTACACACTGTCCTTCATCAGGTTGATCATTAATGTTTCTCAAAAAGAGAGCAAAACCGAACTGAGGTGAGATGGATTTCAGCCCACGTGGTTGAACTTGACCTTTAAACCATTTTTTCTCAGGCACTCTCGGTAATAGCTCCATGGGTAACCAGAGGCTGCCACCGGCCCAGGTAGTGTTACTGCCCTTCCACCTCCTTTGATTTCTTTCTCCTTCTTTCTCTCTCTCTTCCTCTCTGGTCCTCACCCTCTCTCCTCACTCTTGCTCTTGCTCTCTCCCAACCTCTCTCTCTTTTCAACCTCTTTGCCCCAGCAATTTATTGAATGGGTCCAGCTAGCATTGTCATGGAAAAAAAAACACCCAATTAACAGACACAGCTTCCCTTGATTAGTATGCTCATCAAGTTTCCTATTCCTACTTGGTGGTTTATCCTTGTCCCTGTTTTGGCAGCACATACACACACACCCTCACAACACACACAACGCACACTTACCCACACACACTAACATGCATGTCAACATATTCACTAACACATATACAGTAACACACACCAACATACACAACAACACATGTACTAGCACAACCACTCATACTCTAATTTATATGAACACACAAAACATATTAACACATACACACGCCAGCACTAACACTAATACACATCCTCTAACATGCTAACATATGAACACATAATAACACAGAGCAACACACTAACACATGCACACACCAACACTAATACACATGCTAACACACTAACACATAGTAACACAGAGAAAGGCTCATACCAGCACACACACTAATAAATGTAGCAGCACACACAGATGCAGAAGAGTCACTTCTGAACCCAGGAACATATTTTTTCGTTAACCCGCTGGCAATCTTCGGGGGGAGATTCAGACTGCTGGACAGTTTAGGAAGACGATCTGTTCTATCCTGATAACTGAGCCGAAAGGAATTCTTATCACTCTCCTTGTGAATAGCAATTACTATTAAAATATTGTTGAAGCCGACAAACTCTGCCAGAAGTGTGGAAACAAAGTGCATTCCAGCTAAAATACAGGAATGTAACAGTTAGGCTTCCTGCTTTCAGGTGGTCCCAGGAGGAGTGTGCCTGTACTTGAGGGCTTTACGGAGGACAGATTGAGGCATTGAGCTGGTAGTCATTAGGAGCCAAGTAGGAGATTATTCCCGAGAGCATAGAAGTCATAATGTTTAGGCACCATCAGAGAATGGACAACTAGCACTATAGTTTTATCTAAATAAGTGGATTTACATTAGCAACTTTTAAACTCTTTAGAGTGAACTGGTATGGAGTAAGTTAATACAGCGCCTATTATACTGGAGGAAAAAGTGATCTGGTGTTTTCCCTGCCCCCTAGTGTCTGTCTAGACGATTTTAGACAAAAGAAACTCATTAGCTCTTGGAGGTGTTGAATGAAGAGTCACTTGGGGTTGGTTGAAGGGTCGGGAAGAAACGCAAGTCAAAGGGCTTGAAGCAAAAGGCCTGTGCTTCCCAGGATCTGAGATTGGGGATGTGCTGCGTGTAGAAACCACCTTCAGAATAATTGTGCCGCCGATGGGGGAAGGGGGCTCAATGGCTAAAATCAAAGGGAATGAGTTTTCTTCTAAGTTTTTCTCATCATCTCTTTCCTTCAGTAGAGTATAAACTAAAACAACTCTATTATTTTAATACATTTATATTTTATCTTTCCTAAGAAAGAAAATTATACAATTACACTTTTCATTACTCACTTAAACAATCATATTTTATTCTAAAGGACTAACCCACAATATTATTTCAATAATATCCTTGGGAGCCATGCTGTGGGCACTAGGCTGGGTGTTTTATAAGCCCCCTTAGAAGAAGGGCCATTTTTCTTCTTCTGGAATAAATTCCTGCTGCCTCTGAGGGTGACCTGTGCTACCCAGAGCATGATGCCAAAAAGCCAGTTGTGCCTTTCCAAGACAGCCTTTTAATGCTCACTGCTGTTCCATCCGGGGCATAGATGCTCTGTTATTAGAACAGTTAATTCAAAATTTTTACTCATAATAAAAAGCAATTTGAGAAGAAATTGACTATTAGTTAATAAAGTATAAAGAATGTTTTACTTGGCAAAAATTAGCGAGTAAAATCCCAAACCCCATTTCAATGACCTTGTGAGCTCACATCTTTGACTTTTATGGAGTTTTTGCTGAGATCCCTTCTTCATGGCTCCATGGTATGGAGACAGGCTTCTGCCACAGAAACGAGGTGCTTCATTTATTCACTTGCCTCTTTTCCCAATGAGCAGCGACTCCCTGAAGAGAGGCAGCAGTTGTCCTGTGTGTCCTCAGCTCCTGGCATAGTGTCCAGAACACAGCAGAAAGTCAGTAAATGCTCCCTCAGGTACATTGTATTTCATTCCAGAGGAAATGGAGGTGAAATCAGTTGATTGGATTCCTAGGGATCTGGTAGTTTATTTTTAGCCACTGCATACCAATTCCTATAGCTGTAAGACTTGGACCTTTGAAAGAAATAATGAATAATGATTTATATTGTGATTTGAGATCTTGATGTAATTTGTGGATTCATCAATTGCTAATTGGCTTTAAAATAGTTCTATAACATTCAAAGTTGGAATAGTGTTCCCCAAGTGGAGCTGTGCAAAAGAGATGTCTCCAAACAGTGTGCTAACCTTGATCTGTTGAGGAGTATGTGTATGTGGTGGGGGAGTTATCACAATGACTATTATATTTATTTTTATATCATTCTTTTAACTTCTGATTCGGTATATTTTTGTGATAGGCATAACATGTTTATATACACACTAGTGGCCTGTTGCACGAAGATTCACGCAATAGGCCTTCCTTCCCCTGGCTGCCGGCACCGGTTTTCCTCCGGCACCCGGTTCCCAGGCCTTTGGTTCAGCAGCGAGGCTTTGCTTCTCCGCTCTGGCTGCTCCCAGCCCCTCCTTTTTTTTTTCCAACTCTTTGAGTGGGGCCCAGGCCCCCAGCCCCTCCTTGAGTGGAGTCCAGGGCCAACGGGAAGCTTGGCTTCCTCCGTCGCCAGGAGCAACCCAAGCCTCCTGCTCACTCCAGCTCCGTGGCCGCTGCCATCTTCAGTCATCTTCAGTCTTCGCTCTGTGCCTGCGTAATGAAAATTAACTGCCATCTTTGTTGGGTTAATTTGCATAGTCACTCTGATTGGCTGGTGGGTGTAGCAGAGTGGCAGAGTGACAGAGTGATGGTGAATTTGCATGTTTCTCTTTTATTATATAGGATATATATGTGTCCTAAAAATGTATACACACTTTGAAAATAATTATAAAGGAAGTTTTTATTAAAATACATTTCACTTTCATTTAACAGCTATCAGCTCTTAAAAGTGTGCATATATTATTTTGGGGACACTCTGTATATTTGTGGTAAACTAATGGAACTATGCAGCCAAAAATGTATGATCACACTGGTTTAGAGAATTGGCCTAGATGATACAATTTTTGGTGTTTCTTTTGTTTAAGATGAATGAAAAAATATAAATGTTCATTTACTTAACTAACATACGAGAACCTTCTATATGCTGGACACTGTTCTGAATACTAGGCATAAGCATTCAAAGATAAATAAGACATATTTGTCTCTCTCAAAGAGCTTGCAATCTAATAGAATAGAAGAGACTTCAAGCTATACAAATAAACGCCACTTTTCCCATGAAGATTTTGCTGGTTCCTCTTTTCTCTCCTTGAACCACTACAGTACTTTATGTCTCTTGGGCCAGTTTAATATAGTTAGTTAGGAATGAATATTGTTACATTTGGCCGCATGTAACAATATTCAACTAACAGTAGCTTACACAACCACAACTTAGTGTTTCTTACAAGGCTGGAGTTAGGCCCTTGCTAATTTTGATTCAGCTGATCCCTGGTATCATCAGGCATTATGGTTGTACCATCCTTGTTATGTTGGCTTTTCATTCTTTTACTTGTTGCCTCTTGACACAAAGTGGCTGCTGCATCTCCAAATTTCAACTTTCATTCCAGATAGGAAGATAAGGGAAGGACAGCAAAAGATTCTGCCTATTTTTATTTGGAAAGCAAAAGCTTCGACAGACCTTTTCTCAGCAGACTTGGCCTTGCATCCTTTGAGAAAACTGTGTCACAAGGCCACCCGTAAATGCAAGGCAGGTCACAAATCAAGCATCTGGATTTCTGGTTTCTAAACTAGATTAGGAAAACAAAGGAAAAGAGGATTGGCAATGGTGTGTTCAGAGAGCCAATCCCTAGTGTCAGCTGCAGGCACTGAAAATAGATTCCTTAATATTTTAGATATTGGTGGGAGCTGATTTCCTTTCTTACTAAAGCAAAAGCTCCTTGATACAGGATATCCCTTCCCTTCTGTTGCAGTAAATATCTGTTGATTGAATGAATCAATAAACACATTTAATTACATTAGTACAGGATAAAAGTGGATACTTTCTAGCTTGCTAAATCCAGTTTCCAATACACTGAATGAAAAGAAGGTTAGTTTGCAAACCTCAGGACGGAAGGTTTCCTGTTTTAAACTTCTTGAGTTCTATAGAACCGAACACTGCATACACAACATCAGGTGCTCAGTTAAGACATGCCGGATGCTGAATACAGTGAACTAGCTGATCATGGAGCAATTCTACATCCCAGCATAAATGAGGCCACCAGTGGTTAGGACAAAAAGCTGTAGCTTGATCCTAGGTATATTAAATCAACAGATACTTAACTTTTGAAAACCTCTCCATTTCATAAATGTAGCATTGATTTCAGTTTGTTTCTGGTGTAATAGTATGAATTTTCTGTCAAAGTCTTAATTTATAATCCCTGACCCCAAATTTAAAAGATCCCCATTGGATGCCATGTGAACTGCTAATCCTGCATTATCACTCACATTCGGGATAAAGGTGCTATAATTGTCTATTTTAATTATGAGCCCCCCAAGGTGTTTCACTAACAAAGTCATCAGATCATGTGGCGGAGCACAGAGTCGATTTACAATTAAGATTTTAATTGGAAAATGCTCTTTCCTTGTCTAACCCATGTTCATTATTCAGTCAGAGGTTGAGGGCACTGGGGAGGTCACAGAGGCCTTTGTCCTGGACCTCCTCTCATGACTTCCCCTAAATCATTGCATCCCACAGAGAACAGATCTGTCCTCATGGCCCTTTGAGAGGGCGCCATGTCCTTAATAAGTTAGTGCGAGGCTGGAGAAGCTCAATTTCAAACAATTAGCCTTCCTTCCAACACAGATCCTGCTTGCTGCATTGTATTCATTTTTATTGCTCTGGCAATAGGAGAGTTGGGAAATCGCTCTGATTATAAAGTCTCAGCGTGAAAGGATTCACATGAACAGTGCTGCTTCTTTCCTTGCTCTTAAAGCTCAAGCGCACTAGTCACTTACCATCTCTCTTAAGAATTAATTTTCGATCCCTCACTCATTCTTCAGATTGTTATTCCCCAAGTCTGCTTCGGGTTTTCTTTAACTATTTGCAGTGCTAGAGCCAGGCCTGCACATACTGCTTTCTGTCTGAGTGGACATTCCACATAGTCCTTGTGTGACTCCTCCAACATAATTTTGAAATCTCAGTTTGGGGCTTTAAATTATACATCTTAGCTATTTCTTTGTACTTAGCCTTGAGAAATCAATGCATTCATATTTACACTTAAGTTTCTTAGATTGTTTCGAGGGGGGGAGATCCTCAATAATTTTTATCTAAGTGATTATATTTTTCAGTTCTAAAATTTCCATTTGGTTCTTCTTTATGTCTTCTATTTCTTTGCTGAAACTGTCTACGTTCTCATTTGCTTCAAGTGTAGTCATAATTGCTCTTTCAGGCTTTTTTATGATGGCTGGTGTAAAATCTTCACAGGGAATCCAATGTTGTGTCACCTCAATGTTGGTGTTTGTGTTGATTGTCTCTCCTCATTCAATGGCTCAAAAGACTGAGATTTTCCTGATTCTTGGTTTGATGTGATTTCTGTTACATCCTGGACATTTCGGGTGTTAGCACCTTGGAAGACTGTAGGCCTTATTTATCTTGTTTCAGCAGGCCTCCCCTGACACTATGCTAGTGGGAAACAGGGCTCCACCTCTTTGGCACTGGGTGGGGTTGGGGTTTAGCTTCCCATGGGCCTTGCTGACAGGGGTGGGTGGGGACCTGCAGCCTGTGTGGGGTGCAGCAGGAATTGTGGAAGAGGTCTGTCCTGATGGGCTGCCTTTCTTCCTTCCTGGTCTCCTTGAGGCTTTGTCCTCTCTACCTGTTGATGTTCCCGGGTCTCAGGCTTCTCTGGGGCCCAGGCCTATTGGCAGACACATACTTGAAGGTCAAGTGCTACTGCATACATCGCAGGCAGAGCCCAGATTTCTTCTTTGTGGGCCCGCAGGAATGATTGGACTCTGACAGTCTGGGATTTGTATGCCTCCAGGAAGGCATGGTTCTCCACAGCCTGAGTGCACCTTAAATGAGCTGCAATATCTATATATATAAAAAGCCTAAGCGACCCACCAACTGGCCGGTAGCTATGACGTGCACTGACCACCAGGGGGCAGATGCTCAACTCAGGAGCAGAAACCACAGGCATGGAAACATGGAACAGACTGATGAATCTCAGAGGGAAGGGGAGAGGGGGGAAAAAGATTAACCAAAGATCTTATATGCATACTAGAGGCCTGGTGCATGGATTTGTGCACTGGTGGGGTCCCTCAGCCTGGCCTGCAGGGATTGGGCTGAAACCAGCTCTCTGAGATCCCCTGAGGGGTCCTGGATTGTGAGAGGGCACAGGCCAGGCCGAGGGACCCCCCACCAGTGCACGAATCCATGCACCAGGTCTCTAGTTTCATCATAAGGGGGTTCTAAAACCCGTTGATTTTTCTCTCTGGAGAGGCCAACTGAAACTGTGGGCTGGCAACATGAGGGTGTTTGAAAGACACCAGCTCCACACAGGCTACCCCATCTCTGATGCCGATTGCTTCGCAGACCTGCTGCAGGTCCTGGGTCATAGTGACATGAGCCATGGGGGCTCCCACCCCCAGGACCTGTCTGAAGTTTCTTTTGTTGTCATCATAAAAATTGTTTTTCATTTTTATGTTTTTCATATGTCCTCAATGTTGGGTTATAGTTATTACTGTTTTCAGTGTTCAGCACTTAAAAATATTTCTGTGATATTTTTGCTAAACATATACATGTATTTTTTAACTTGATAAGCATAGGTAACCTGTGTGATGAAAATATATTTTTCTTATTTCACTAAATTTTCTCCTTCTGGTTCTTGGAGTCTCCAGTTCTAGCATTTATGACTCTTTTAAAGGTTAATTTTTAAATTTAGATTTTTACATCCTCCCACACTATTTTACAAAATCAGATTTAGTAATGTTTTAATTAATTAATTTATGAGCTATTCTTAAAAACAGGCTCCAGCAGGAAACAAGGCTAAGTTTATTTGTGTACCACTCACTCCTACAATCGTTCCCACATCCAGACGTGCATATAGGCAAACATTCAACAATTTATTTGGCACAAATTATGTGCTAGACGATTTGAACAGTAAGAATTGTGTGCCTAACTCTATGAATTTCCAGCCTGCTTGGTAGAGGAAGAATTGAAACAGGTATAGACATTTTCTTTATATTAATTAATTTAGTTTTTAAAATATTTATTATTAACAAGTTGATTACCTTAAAAACAAACATCGAAGAACTCCTCTTACTTGGAGACTTCTAGCAAGTAACATCTTGTTCATTTTTGCTGTAGGTTTTGCAGCACTTTGTAATTCCTAAAACAAGTAAACAAGTGTTGAGGGTTGGGGAGGAAGAGAGAGAGAGAGAGAGAGAGAGAGAGAGAGAGAGAGAGAGAGAGAGAATATGAGAATGGGAACTTCAAATTTTTGTGGAAATGGTTAGCTAAAGGTTCCTGCTGGCCTTCGTAGTCTGGGTGGCTGAAAAGTAGTTGCCCAATCAGGGACTACATTTTCCAGCATTTTTTGCATCTAGGTCAGACCATATGACTGAGTTCTGACCAATGGCATGAGCAGAATGGGATTTGTGCCCCAAACACCTCCATTCTCTTCTTTCCTTAGTGAATATTATGCTTTAGGGTTACTTTGGGAGCCACATGTTGAGGGTGGTGGAAACACAGGACTGAAGAAGCCTGGGTCCCTGAATGACCACTTGGGGTACAACCACCTGACCAGGACAAACCCACCTTGGACTGTGATGGAGAGGAAACAAGCTTCCATTTATTAAGCCATCGAAAGATTAGGGTGTATCTCTACAACAGTTAGTGTTAGCTTTGTAAATACACAGTCCATATCACACTATAAACAATGGAGCAACAAGAGAATGTATGGCTTGGGCACCATGTTGAACATGAGCCATCTGACCACTCTTGTGATGTGTACATGAAATTTATATTCCTGCTCTGCTGCTCTTAACTATTTGGGGAGTGGGGGGGAATCCTTCCACATTTATAGGAGATTGAAGTTATAAATTTAGTGTAGAGTATTAGTACAATATTGCCTCAAGTTTGAAGTAAGTCAGTGAATTTGAAGCTCTTTAAAATTCTGCAGTACAGATCATGACCTGATGCCATTATTTATAGTACTGAGAATGGCCCACTGGATTTCTGTGAATTTCTTGTGCAAACCTGTCTCTCTAATTCAGATTAGTAATGAAGAACTTTTATTTTAAGCCATTCATCTTGGAATTTTTTTAAAGCAATAGGAACAATTGCTTCAAATAGACACTTTTATTAAAAAATAAAAGACCTTGCAAATGGATCTTTTTTCCTTGATATTAAACCCACCTGCTCACAAAATACAAACTTCACACAACATATTTTATGGTAGATTTTCCCCCAAATTTTATATACTGGATACATCGTAACTGGAAAAAATACGCTTGCATGAGGCCACTCTCCACCACCCACTCTGTGTATAGCTGGAAAAGTCATAAACAGTCCTTGGACACTGCAACATGATCTTTCAATCTGCAATAGCTGACGACAATTTTCTGCCTGATTGGAAGAATAATGTCTTAAAGGAAATTTCAGAGTCAGCCTTGGACAAACTCTGCTGTTGGTGACATCTGCCTTATTACCAATAAAAATGATGTATTGTGTAATAGCAAATTACTCAGCAAACAATTCCCAGAGATCACCTTGCTATGGAGTGTGAAACAGAACTACTCCCTTTCCTGAATGTCAGGATTTTTACAGAGGAGAAATGACCTACCACCAGTTACTCAATGGGAAATGCCCCTCTTCAAGCAGATATATGATGTTAAACTTGACATACTTGGTACCCATGGAAAAAGTAAAATAAAACCATCAGTTCAGTTGTTTCAGAACTTAGTAGAATCAATATATATATATATATATATATATATATTCACACACATGTATATTCGAATAGTATTCTATAGTGAATATACATTGGCAGTAAATATATATAATATACAAAAATGCAGTGAGTATATATATGCACACTTCTGAAAAACTCACATGCAATCAACAAAGTATGCTTCAAAAGGACACTATCTCAGCAACTGTGTGTCTTGAATAAATATTATGACTGCAAACCGGGTCAAAATATCCTAGTGAAGAAAAATTTGAGGTGAAGAATTCCCTGAACTAACTGGGATATCTCACTGCCCAAACATTGTCAGAATAAAATAAAAGCAAAATGAAAACAAATTAAAAACATTTAAAACTTCTTGTCCTACTGACTTAGATAGGTTTGGGAATCATCACTAAAAAATTAATCCTGAGCAAATACTAGTATATTAATTGTCATAAGACCTACATTGAAGCGATTAAGAGTTGCCAACTGTCCTATCACCAAGTATATGAAAACTTTTCACCTAAGAAAGGAATGCGCGTGCCTTAATTGTACCTTAACGCTTGTTTCTTGCTCATAATGGGGGCACTTTACACTTGTCCACCTAAATTTTTGTGTTTAATGAATCTAAAGAGTAGCATGTTCTTTCCCAGACCTTGGAATGCACTATGATGGGTGTGTTGAAGAAAGTCTTCCCATAGCCTGAAAGGACACTGGCCCTTTAACTTTTAACACACTTCCCCAATTAAGCATTTTAGGCTCCAGACTTTAACAGCTGTCTGCAGCTGTTGAAAAGTGATTTATCATTGTCAGAGTTCGTGACCAAAACATTAAAAGGATTTTTTTTAATGTTTGGAACGGTAACTTTCATCTATAGCCATTTATCCTCTTTAATGCTTTCTTATTCACAGTAGCTATAAAAAATGAAAGAAAAATATTTTACTGAATAATTTAGAATTTTATTTTCCTCACACGGAATACTCAAATGATTTGGAAAATCTTTTGTGTAAGAGAATAGTGCTCTGAAAAATATTTGTTTTGCTTTATGGAGAAAAGTGTGGAGTTTTGCGTAAAAGTCTTTTGATGAAAATCTGATTTTATTCATGTATGGGAAATTTTTTAAAATTCTAAAATGCTCAAGGAAATCCAAAACCATTTTCCTGTTTTTGAAATAATGAAAGAATATTTTTTTCTTTTTTAACTAATGTTAAAAAAGTAAAATAAGAAGACTTCTACATCAAAAATTCAGTGTTTTTATAGTGCTATGTTTTGTTTTTAAAATAAGCCTTTTTAACATTAAAAAAAATTGCAAGTAGAAGGATTTATAGCCTCAGGTTCATCTTCTACTATGGATTATGTGTCCACTCATCTTGGAGAAACTCAACTGAATAGAAGTTTTTTTTAAATTTCACTTCTTACTCTCTTCTCTTTTCTATAACTATTTGCACTTATTTGGGGTCCAATACTAACTCAGCATGTTATTTAGCTATTTAATCAACAAGCAATTCTTGGAGTGCCCACTATATGCCTATGGTGCCCAGAGGCAGAAATGTGTCCTAAGATAGGCGCTCCTAGCCCACCGGGCTCTCACTGACAGTTCCTTTATACTGAAAGACTTTGTGAACCACATTTTTCCAATCAGAGTGGCAACATAGGCATCGATCACAAAAATCATTTCATTGTTTACTTTTTCAAAGTTCTGTGAAATGAAAATTTTCTGTTTCACTCTGGAAGAGACATTAACACTGAATCAGAAATCCATTTAAATCCTTCCCAACGTTAGTACAGAGACGTTAATATGTCCTTCAAAGAATCCTCCCCTAGACCCCCTTTCTGTCATGGGCAGTGAAATAAGATTTAGGAATCTTCAAGTTCTTAAATCAAAGTGGTAAAAAATGAACCAACTAGAATTAATCCAAGTGGCTAATTCCTCACCTGGCACTCAGTTGACTCCCCCAGGCCCCTGAAGCCTCGGAGGCAAATGCATGGACACACACGTGTCGGGCTCTCAGTGACCAGTGAAGTGGGGAAAAAAGTGAAATGTTAATAAAAGGTCTCCACGAAGCTCCCACTGAACTGTGGGCAAAGTGGGGACAGGAGAATGAAGAGTGTGTTTATAACCACTTGCTGTTTTACTGAAAAATATCAGCTAACTCAATTGGACATGACAACTCCTTCTTGACAACTTGCCTTAAGTGACTCTTATTTTGAGTTCAGCCGTGGCTTCTCCGAGGAGTGAGAGAGAGAAGAGAGAAAGCAGCAGCCACAGGGAAGTGCGCCTCCATCTGCTTGCCTCCCTGAAGAAAAGACAGTTGGCCTTTGTAATTCTTTGGCCATAGATCTGTCTTCCTAAAGAAAATAATTTGCTAGAGCAACTTCCTGTTTTAAAGACACTCCCTGGGGCGTTAGTGGCCCTGAATTACAGAAGCGACAAAAAGCCATAAGACTGTTGAGCATAATATTCCCCAGGTTCTTACATGATCTCACTTATATGTGGAACTGAATGAACAAAATAAACTGATGAACAAAGTAGATCTAGAGACGTGGAAGCATGGAACAGACTGTTCAATCTCAGAAGGAAGATGGATGGGTGGGAAGAGATCAACCAAATAACTTGTATGCATATATGCAAAACCCATGGACATAGACAGTAGCGTGGTGAAGGCCTGGGGTGGGAGGCAGGGGTGGGTTAGAAGGGGGCCAATGGGGAAGGGGGGCATATGTAATATTTTCAACAATAAATATGTTTTTTTAAAAGCCATAAGACTGTTAAAGCTGCAGACTCCAGATTAACCATGACCTGAACTCTCCTCAGAAAACAGAAGGAGCATTAAGAGTGGCTAAAAGAAACTCTCACATTAGCTCTTAGTTGACTTCTTCTACTTCCCAGTTTAAGATTGATAGTGGCATTGTGATATATCCGCTGACTTCATAGGCTAATGTGAAATCGCTTGGTCATTTCCCCTTCCGCATGAAGAGATGGGGTCGCCCAGGAAACCCTCTTCGTTGTTTATTACCATGGTCTTGCACTCCAATGGCCAACTAGGAAGTGATTTGAGGTGCAGTGGGTTAGGCTGGGAGGAATGGAAACCTTATAAATTTGCCTGGTGAGGTCTCGTTATTTTAAAAAGTTGACGAAGGCTTCCGTTTTAAAGAGAGTCATCATGGTAGAAAGCTTTACAAGTGCTGCTGGCACCTGGAGGAATTATGTCTAAGAGGAAAGGCATTGGGGTAGCAGGATTTAAAAAAGTGAAAAGATTTTTTAAAAAGACTCCCTATAAAAAATACCACAGGAAATGTAGTAAATTTCATCTGTAGCCTTCTCTAAGGACCAGCTAAATATGTCAAGCAAACTAGTCTCTCCTTTTTTTTTTTTTTTTCGTTTGTTGTTCTTTTTTTTTATTTTATTTTATTTTATTTTATTTTATTTTTATTTTTCGCTTAAAGTATTACAAAGGGTATTACATAAGTGTCCTTTTTTCCCCCCCACCCTTGACAAACCCCTACCCTCCCTTACCCCCCAGTGTCTTATGTCCATTAGTTATGCTTATATGCATGCATACAAGTCCTTCGGTTGATCTCTTACTCCCCTCCCTCCTGCCCCCCAACTCTCTCTGGCCTTCCCACTGCAGTTTGACAATCAGTTTGAGGCAGCTCTGCCTCTGTATCTATTATTGTTCAAAAGTTTGTAATGGTCTTTATTATCCATGAATGAGTGAGATCATGTGGTATTTTTCCTTCATTGACTGGCTTGTTTCACTTAGCATAATGCTCTCCAGTTCCATCCATGCTGTTGCAAATGGTAGGAGTTCCTTCTTTTTAACAGCAGCATAGTATTCCATCGTGTAGATGTACCACAGTTTTCTAATCCATTCATCTACTGATGGGCACTTAGGCTGTTTCCAGATCTTAGCTATGGTGAATTGTGCTGCTATGAACATCTGGGTGCATATATCCTTTCTGATTGGTGTTTCTGGTTTCTTGGGATATATTCCTAGAAGTGGGATCACAGGGTCAAATGGGAGTTCCATTTCCAATTTTTTGAGGAACCTCCATACTGCCTTCCATAGTGGCTGCACCAGTCTGCATTCCCACCAGCAGTGCACAAGTGTTCCTTTTTCTCCACATCCTCTCCAGCACTTGTCGTTTGTTGATTTGTTGATGATGGCCATTCTGACAGGTGTGAGATGGTACCTCATTGTTGTTTTGATTTGCATCTCTCGGATGATTAGTGACTTTGAGCATGTTTTCATATGTCTCTTGGCTTTCTGAATGTCCTCTTTTGAAAGGTGTCTATTTAGATCCTTTGCCCATTTTTTGATTGGATTGTTTATCTTCTTTTTGTTAAGTTGTATGAGTTCCCTATAAATTTTGGAGATTAAGCCCTTATCAGATATGACGTTGGCAAATATGTTTTCCCACGAGGTGGGTTTTCTTGTTGTTTTGTTGATGGTTTCTTTTGCTGTGCAGAAGCTTTTTATTTTGATGTAGTCCCATTTGTTCAGTTTCTCTTTAGTTTCAACTGCCCTAGGAGCTGTATCAGTGAAGAAATTGTTTTGGCATATGTCTGAGATTTTGTTGCCTTTGTATTCTTCTAGAATTTTTATGGTTTCCTGTCGTACATTTAAGTCCTTTATCCATTTTGAGTTTATTCTTGTGTATGGTGTAAGTTGGTGCTCTAGTTTCATTTTCTTGCATATGTCTGTCCAATTTTCCCAACACCATTTATTGAAGAGACTATCTTGGCTCCATTGTATGTTCATGCCTCCTTTGTCAAAAATTAATTGAGCATATTGGTTCGGGCTAATTTCTGGACTCTCTATTCTATTCCACTGATCTATATGTCTGTTCTTGTGCCAGTACCAGGCAGTTTTGAGAACAGTGGCTTTGTAATACAGCTTGATATCTGGCATTGAGATCCCACCTACTTTGTTCTTTCTCAGGATCGTTGCAGCTATTCGGGGTCTTTTTTTATTCCAGATGAATTTTTGGAGAGTTCGTTCTAGATCTTTGAAGAAGGCCATTGGTATTTTAATGGGAAGTGCGTTGAATGTATAGATTGCTTTGGGTAGTATGGACATTTTAATGATGTTGATTCTACCAATCCAAGAACATGGTATGTTCTTCCATCTGTTTATGTCTTCCTCTATCTCTTTTTTCAACGTCCTGTAGTTTTCTGAGTAGAGGTCTTTAACCTCTTTAGTTAAGTTTATTCCTAGGTATCTTAATTTTTTTGGTGCGATGGTAAATGGGATTGTTTTTCTGATCTCCCTTTCTGAAAGTTCACTATTGGTGTATAGAAATGCCTCAGATTTCTTGGGGTTAATTTTGTATCCTGCTACATTGCCAAATTCATGTATTAAGTCTAGTAGCTTTTTGATGGAGTCTCTAGGGTTTTGTATGTATAATATCATGTCATCTGAAAATAAGGACAGTTTTACTTCCTCTTTTCCAATTTGGATGCCTTTTATTTCTTCTTCTTGCCTAATTGCAATGGCTAATACTTCCAGTACTATGTTGAACAGGAGTGATGAGAGTGGGCATCCCTGTCTTGTTCCTGTTCTTAGGGGAAATGGTGTTAGTTTTTGTCCATTGAGTATGATGTTGGCTGTGGGCCTGTCATATATGGCTTTTATTATGTTGAGGTATGATCCTTCTATTCCCACCTTTCTGAGAGTTTTTATCAAAAATGGGTGTTGGATTTTGTCGAATGCTTTTTCTGCATCAATTGATATGACCATGTGGTTTTTTTCTTTCAATTTGTTTATGTGATGTATCACATTTATTGATTTACGGATGTTGTACCATCCTTGCATCTCTGGGATAAATCCTACTTGGTCATGGTGTATGATCCTTCTGATGTACTGCTGGATCCGATTTGCTAAGATTTTGTTGAGGATTTTGGCATCTATGTTCATGAGGGATATTGGCCTGTAATTCTCTTTCATTGTGATGTCTTTACCTGGTTTTGGTATTAGGGTGATGCTGGCTTCATAGAATGAGCTTGGAAGCGTTCCTTCCTCTTGAATTTTTTGTAGTAGTCTGAGGAGGGTAGGTTTTAGTTCTTCCTTGAATGTTTGGTAGAACTCCCCTGTGAAGCCGTCTGGCCCTGGGCTTTTGTTTGCTGGAAGCTTTCTGATGACTGCTTCAATTTCTTCCATAGTTATTGGCCTATTGAGGTTTTTAGATTCTTCCTGATTGAGTTTTGGAATGTTGTATTTTTCTAGGAATTTGTCCATTTCCTCCAGGTTGTCTAGTTTGTTGGAGTAGAGTTGCCCGTAGTATTGTTTAACAATCATTTGTATTTCTGTGGGGTCTGTTGTTATTTCGCCTCTATCATTTCTGATTTGGTTTATTTGGGACCTCTCTCTTTGCTTCTTGGTGAGCCTGGCTAGGGGTTTGTCAATCTTGTTTATCCTTTCAAAGAACCAGCTCTTGGTTTCATTGATTTTCTGTATTGTTTTTTTGGTCTCTATTTCATTGATTTCTGCTCTAATCTTTATTATCTCCTTCCTTCTGCTCACTCTGGGGTTTTCTTGTTGCTCTCTTTCTAATTCTTTGAGTTGTAGAGTTAGATGATTGACTACCATTTTTTCTTGTTTTATGAGATAGGCCTGTAGAGCTATAAACTTTCCTCTCAGGACTGCTTTCATTGTGTCCCAGAGGTTTTGGATTGTTGTGTTTTCATTGTCATTAGTGTCCAGGATGTTTTTAATTTCTTCTTTGATGTCATCGGTAACCCAATCAATATTTAATAACATGCTATTCAGCTTCCAAGTGTTTGAGTATTTTGGGTTGTTTTTATTGTAGTTTATTTCTAACATTATGCCATCGTGGTCTGCGAAGAAGCTTTTTATGATTTCAATCTTCTTGAATTTGTGGAGACTTTGCTTGTGACCCAATATGTGGTCTATTTTTGAATATGTCCCATGAGCACCTGAGAGGAATGTATATTCCGCAGCTGTGGGGTGAAGTGTTCTGAAGATGTCAATTAAGTCCATCTGATCTAGTGAGTCATTTAGGATTGCTGTTTCTTTGCTGAGTTTTTGTCTAGCGGATTTATCCAGTGATGTCAGTGGTGTATTAAAGTCCCCTACTATGATTGTATTGTTGTCGATCTCTCCCCTGATATCTTCCAGAAGTTTTCTTATGTATGTGGGTGCTCCTGCATTGGGTGCATATATGTTTACCAGGGTTCTATCTTCTTGTTGTATTGATCCCTTTAGTATTATGAAGTGGCCTTCCTTATCTCTGGTTATGGCCTTCACTTTGAGATGTATTTTGTCAGATATAAGTATTGCTACCCCAGCTTTCTTTTCCTTTCCATTCGCGTGAAAGATATTTTTCCATCCCTTCACTTTCAGTCTGTGTGAGTCCCTTCTAATGAGGTGGGTCTCTTGTAGACAGCAGATGTATGGGTCATGTTTTTTTATCCATTCAGCCACTCGATGTCTTTTGGTTGGAGCATTTAGTCCATTTACATTTAAAGTTATTATTGAAAGGTACTTGTTTGTAGCCATTTCTTTTTTTTGTGTGTGTGTGTGGCTGTTTTCTTTCTGAGCTTGATATTTCTTCTTTTTACACCAGTCCCTTTAGCATTTCTTGCATGGCTGGCTTGGTGGTGATAAACTCCCTTAGCCCTTTTTTGTCTGTGAAGCTTCTTATTTCCCCTTCAATTTTGAATGATAGCCTTGCTGGATAGAGTATTCTTGGATTCAGTCCTTTGCTTTGCATCACTTTGTAGATTTCCGTCCATTCTTTTCTGGCCTGATGTGTTTCTGTTGAGAAATCATTTGATAATCTAATGGGAGATCCCTTGTATGTTACTTTCCGTCTCTCTCTTGCAGCCTGTAAGATTCTCTCTTTATCCTGAATATTTGCCATGGTAATTATGATGTGTCTTGGTGTGGGTCTTTTCGGGTTCACCTTGTTTGGGACTCTCTGGGCTTGTGTGACTTTTTTCTTCCCCACCTCAGGGAAGTTTTCTGATATTATTTCTTCGAATAGGTTTTCTAATCCATGTTCATCTTTCTGTTGTTCTGGCACCCCTATTATTCGTATGTTGTTTCGTTTCATGTTGTCCCAAAGCTCCCTTAGGCTCTCCTCCTGTCTTTTAATTTTTTTCTCCATTTGCCGTACAGTTTGAGTGTGTTTTGCTTCCTTGTCTTCTAATTCACTAATTCAGTCCTCCGCTTCTCCCAGTCTACTGTTGATACTTTCAATGGAGTTTTTTATTGAAGCTATGTCACTCTTCATTTCTTCTTGGGACTTACTTAAGTTGTTGATTTTTTCATCTGTTTCTTCTAGCTTCTTGCATAAGTAGTTGAGTTTTTCATCTGTTTCTTCTTGCTTCTTGAACATCTGGTGCATGTACTCTAGGAACCTTATTCTGAATTCTTTTTCCGTCATGTTGCATATCTCTGTCTCACTTAGCTGCTTTTCTGGCGAGTCCTCCTTTTCTTTCCTTTGGGGGTTTCTTTGCCTACCCATGTTTGATCTCGCTGACATATGTAGATGTTGAGATGTTCAGTGGCTGCTCCCTGGGTGGCAGGGTCTCCTTGGGTTGTGGTTGCTGCTCAGATGGTTGCGGTAGCAGCTGCTTTCCAGTTGGCAGCAGCTCCTCTGGTGGGTGTTGTTCACAGCTGTGTTGGCTCTTCTGGCTGGTGGGGGGAGGCTTCACGTACAGCTGCTGTTCCACAGACAGAGGGTGTGGTGATCAGGAGGCTGTGGTGATCGGGAGGCTGCGGTGATCAGGGGGCTGCTGTTGCTTGGATCTGCTGCGTTGATTTAAAGGCACAAAATACAACAGAGCAAGGCACAACGTACCAGGCACGGTCTGGGAAACGCTCCTCTCTTACCAGCACTGCATGGTCTGGGAAACGCTCCTCTCTTATGGGCACTGCATGGTCTGATCAGTTCCTCAGGATGCCCCCTTTAGTCTCAGTTCTCCGCAATCACAAAATCCAAATCTCAAATCTCCTGGCGCCAGCAAACCCGCGGAACTCCTTACCCTGGTCAGGGTCTGTGTCTGTCCCAAGAGACGCGGCTGTCTGCCATGCGGTCTCCCTCCGACCCTCTGGGCTCAGGTCTGGCAAACTTTCCTGCCCAGCTCCCTGGTTTTTAACCTTTCCAAGGGAGGTCTGCCCTTCCCGGCTGAAAACCGTCTCACCAGCTGAGTAAATTTGCCAATTCGGGGTGGGTGTTATTAGTTTCAGCTGCTTACTCTGTTTGCTCCGGGACAAGACCTGGGATGCGTCTGCCTATATCGCCGCCATCTTGCTTCTCCTCTCCTTTTTTTTTTTAAGGGAAGGAATTAGAGCATTAACATGCTCAAAAAGAACACTTCATAAGACACAGCATCACAAGAGTGACTGTATGTGTCTGAAATTATAAGTAAATTGCTAAGAAACGCCTGTGTGAACTTTGGTTGACATAAATTCAGTTGTTGAATGTCATTTTGGAGGAAGAACGTGTTTGTAGTTCAATTCCTAAATCAGAGGTTTGTTTCATACATTAATTTGCCTAAAGGCTCACTTCCTTTGACCAATCTATAAATCCCAAATTACCTATACAACTGAAGACAAATACGTGAGAAAAAAAGATGCTCTGAAATTTGTGGGTAGAAGATCTTTTTAAAAACAAAGTGTGTAGAAGCCTTGATAAGGTAATAAGAGTCTAAAGTGTAATTTAGTCCCAGAAACCAGATATCTAAAATCTTTTAATTATATCATAAGAGGTGGCTTTTTTTTTTCCAGAAAGAATTTGGTAAGTATATGTGAGTCTCTTGTGTGTTATGAAACATCCTATAGATATGAGACATCACTGTGCTTATAGATCCTGGGGAGGAAGCAGGGTCCCCTGAATAGAAGAATCAAAGCTGCAGTCAGTCCGGCTGTGAAAGCGCCGGCAGCGTTAGTGAGAAGGGGTAAACAAAGGATGAAGTGCTGGACCTCTGCTAGACAAGGGAAAATAAACTTACAGTAAAAGTGTTGTTCAAAAGCTCAAGAGAGACTTCCAATGAATGCTAACACTGATGTTATTCCAGATGGTAAAATGAAAAACCGCTTTCCAGGGCTAATGGGAAGTGATCTGTTAAACAAAACATGGAAACATCTACTTCAAGGTAACCCACAGACCAGGAATCTTCCTAAATATATATATATATATATATATATATATATATATATATATATATATATATTGCTATCAGAGAGGAAGGGAGAGGGGGGAGAGAGAGAGAGAGAGAGAGAGAGAGAGAGAAACATCAATGATAAAAGAGAATCATCAATTGGTTGCCTCCTGCATGCCTCCTACTCGGGGTTGAGCCTGCAACCTGGGCATGTGCCCTGGCCAGGAATTGAACTGTGATCTCCTGGTTCACAGGTCTACACTCAACCACTGAGCCACACTGGCCTGGTGAGACACGGAATCTTGTTCCCCAGCTCTCATTGATTGCTAAAGCAACAGGTTAAGAAAGATTCTGAGGTGGCATCTTAACTCATCAGGAAAGAGAGCCAAGATCAAGTGATGATGCCTGCCTTGGCAAAGAAAAGGGCGTAGGAGTTCAATTCTGAGTAGGGGAATGGAGTAAGGGTGAACTGAGAGCAGGGTTGGGCTCAACCAAATGGTGAGTGGGTATTCTCTGTTTTCTTTTCCAGAATATTTATGGGTATATGAGAGATTGCTGGAGATGTGCAGAATTGGGAAGAACATACATTTCTACCTAGAACCGTAAAATCTTGAAAAGTTCACATGATTGCTGATAGTGTCAAAGTCAGATATTCAGTATAGTATCAAAAATGGCTATAGGATCATCTGTTAACAGACATCTTTCCCTGGGCAAGGAGTGGGTTTATAGAATATAGTTTCCATTTGCCCTGCAGATATATGTTTCATCTCTCCTTCTTCACCCTACTGACCTAGTGGTATCACCCAAGACACTGTCCTAAGGGACTGCCTAAGGGGGTTCCCTTGCTTTGTGGCTTCCGGGAGGGGGGGTCTCCAATCCAATCCATCTATGGGAGGTGATGAGAGGAAGTCAGTAGGTCAGAGGGGGAAAAGAGGAGCAAGACGTCAGTTCTCTCTCTGCTTGGCCACAGGTTGGCAGTGACTAGAATTCTGTACTAAAGACCATGTCTCCTCTCTGGGTGTTTTCCTGTACATCTTCAGCTCCAGCTCTCTCTGGATTCCAATAAACCTTCCCTCCTTTTCCTCCCCTTAACTTAGCAATAGTAATGTCTTCCTGCTCTTGCTAACTACCAGGAGCTCACGGTGCCTGTTGGTTTTCCACATTTTATGAATAGTTCCTTTGTTAAACTCTATTCAGTCACCCATTGGATGTAACATCTCTTGTCCTCCCAAGGTTGATATAGGAGCCCAAAGATACATTCTCCGTTGTCGAGGGCTATAATAGGTATAGGACATGAGGGAGCTTTAAGACTCCCTTTCACAATTTCCATAATGGTCCTTCTATGATACTGACAACTGATGTTGTCTCAACAAACTGTAAAGATTCTAGAAATGAAATTTCAGTATCCTCTCTCTTTCAACAAGATGACACCCCCAGCCCCCAAACACACACACACACGCACACACACACACACACACACACACACCAGCTCATCCTATATAAAAATCTGGATTTGCACTGCACAGCAGGATTTAGCAGTGTCTGCCCATAGGTAACATTATCCACCTTCCCTACCAATGTTCTTGAGCCAGTGAAATCCAGTTAAAATTTTCATTAAAAGGCAATCTGAAAGAGAAAGGAAGTCATAACATATGTAACATAAAATAACTTATTAACACAACAATATAGTGAGTGGAATTTTTCTATTGCCCCAAAATTGGTATGTAAGACCCAAAACTGAGACCACAAAAGTGCCCAAGTACCCACATTGTACAGAAGAATACAAATAATTGGCACCAGAGATCTCTGCCAGAATTATTACACAGCAGCCTAGTCATTTCTTTTTAATTAAAAAAAAACTTACTGATTTCTTTTGAGAGAGAGAGAGAGAGAGAGAGAAACATTGATTTTTGGCTCCACTTATTTATGCATTTATTGGTTGATTCATTGAACCTGCATCCTTGGCATATGGGGACAATGCTCTAACCAACTGAGCTAGCTGGCCAGGGCATACAGCAGCCTAGTCTTGACACAGCCCCTCCAAATCCTAGTCTATATAAGCAGAAGGCTAGAAATTAAAGAGAAAGAAAGAGAGAAGGAGAAAATTGTTGGAACTGCCTGTTGTCTTGAAAGGGGAGTGCTGGCCTTTTCTTGCCCATCTTTGGCAAAGGCCAAACCAAGTCTCTGCCATCAAATAGCTTATATTCTGAGAGGACATTGTTTTCCATAAAAGAACAAAGAAGGGGATGGAAGTGAGGTGAGAGGAGGGAATGAATGGGCCAACTGGCAAGTGGTGCTCAGTGTAGAGTGTGTACAATAAAGAGACTAGTAGGACATAAAATCAAAGCGAGAAGTATTGTGACCCTGTTTTTGTAAAGCCATTTCTTCCTCCTTGTTAAAGAAACCCTTTAACAAGATATTAACATTATGCATGTTAAATGTTTTGTCTCCCCTTCTTTCATTTAGTTTAATTTTGTCTTGAACAAGATCTGGATTATTCATCTCATCACCTTCTGGCTTAAGCAAACATAAACGTGGATGCCCTGGTATCATAGGAAGCTCCGTCTCCTAACACTACTTGCGCATAATGACTCCTTTCCTCTGAGACCTGGTTTTGAAACGCACCCAAACTCGCTCAGAGGAAACTCATTTTGACTGTAATGACTACATGTGTAATGAGATTAGGCTGACAGAATCCTGCTCCTTTTTTTCCCCCTTACGGACGAAAATAGATCAGATTTAAAAGCCTTTTTCAATCTGAGAACTAAAACAGGAATAATAACTTTTGAGCCAGTGGTGGTTTACAAGTGCACAAAGCTTGCAGTTTTATTTTCAGCACACAAAGACTGCTTTTATTGCCGTCAGTATGCTCTCACTTGGGAGTACCAATCCTAGTGTCTACATCTCCAGGTGGAGGCATTTCCTAGCGCAGGAGTCTAACAAGCATGCCAGAAAACCACGCGAGGCGGAATGCTGCGTGCCCACGCCAGCCCGGGATCATCATCTTGTTAATTTCCTGGTGCTCATGGGTATTTTGTTAACGCACTGATTCAGTGGTTTCTGCATATTTTATGCTTTACCATATATATCAGAATAATGGTACACGGGTGGCATTTGTTGGCAGGAGCGGAAAGACTTGTCACAAACAAGTCTCTAGGTTTCCAAAAATGGGCCCTGAAAGAATTCTTCTTAAATAACAAAATCTGGTTGGCACTCTGTTGTTCTGGGTAGAAATGTAAAAGTTTCTGGTCCCATTTAATGTGTTACACACACACACACACACACACACACACACTGTAGTTATTTGAACACATTGTTCTCTGAACTCATTTGAAACATATATCTGCATAAATCATTTTCGCTTTAATCATGTATTGCCTTGCATTGTTACTTAATGGTTTCTTGTCTGCAAGTTCTATGGTCTCAGAATAAAATACTTAGATTATAGAGGACTGAAATTAGTCTTATTATTTTTCAATCACTGTCCTCTCTCCCTGCCCCCTCCCAGTGCCCAGTACATTCCCCTGTATAAAACTATTGCTAAAAAAATACAGTAAACATCTGTAGGACCATTATTAGTGGCAAAAATAATTAGTAATTACGAAGCCATGTGCTGAACTTTTGCATCCATAATCTCCTGTATTCTTATATGTTTTAACCCTTGCATATGTTTTAACCACATATTAAATCTATAATAAAATATTTCAAACATTCAAAAATAGTACAATAAAAGGCCATATACCCACCATCATCGGTGTAGTTAAAACCTCTGTTATGAACATTTTAATAGATACTGATGCAGAGGCTCAAAGAGGATAAAGTAACTTGCAAAGATTTCACAATTACTATTAATAAGGAGCCTCTTCTAATCGAAGTGTGGGACTCCGGCGTAAAACGTAGACCACCCAGAAGTGACCCAGTTTGACCAGGTAGGTAATGCTAATGTGGTCCCTGAAAGGGTTAAAGCAATTTCAGGATTACCTAATGTATGGCCAGGAAGTCATGTATGAGTTGGGAAAAGTTGGTCCAATACTTAGGAGAATTTATTCCACAATCACCCCACAGGGCCTCATGGATCACCCACTCCTTCCTTTTCCTTCTTATCTCACGGTTCGGTGAGTTTTATAGCATGTTTTCCTTATTTTCCATGAAACATTTATGAGATCCTGCCACTTTAAATGTTGCCCCAACTCCAGAAGGTAAATATAAAACTGCTACAAGTGAAATGCTAGGTTGATGTTATCAATGTTTCAGTTACATAAATGTCAGAGTTGGAGTTCTTTCTTGGACAAATATTGGATTTTGGGGGGAAATTATCTTAAGAATTATGATAACTTCAACCTATAATGTTCAATTGGAAAATACTATGAAAAAGATCTTCCTAGTGAGTTTTCATAGCCTTCCCTCTGACTGTGACTGGAAATACCACATAATAATTAGAATAAAAAGTATTTCAATATTTTTAGGCTTCACTGGAAAATGTGGTGAGAAGAAAAGACAACAACCCAAGATAGTTCAAACACTTTGGACCTCACACGCAATTTAGATAATCAGCAGAGATGTGTGTCTTGTTGAGAAAAATCTTTGCATTTTTATGATAATTCTTTTAAAGCTGTATCACTGTTATAAGCGTAAAAGATCAAAATTCTAGCCCAGCCAGTGTTGCCTAGTGGCTGAGCGTCAACCTGTGAACCAGGAGGTCATGGTTGGATTCCTGGTCAGGGAACATGCCCGGGTTGTGGACTTGATCCCCAGTGGGGAGCATGCAGGAGGCAGCTGATCAGTGATTCTCTCTCATCATTGATATTACTATCTCTCCTTTTCCCTTCCTCTCTGAAATCAATAAAAAATATTATAAAAGAAGAAAATATTGATATTCTTGTTACTGTTGCTCCAAATGTGTCTTTTGAAATTCCTTCATAATAATTTCACTGAGTGGAAACCTGCTCCCAAAGTAAGAGTTTACCAATACTCAGTCAAAATGAGTTATTTTCCTAATAGACTCTCTGCCCTGTACTTAGCATATTCTAAATTTCTTTAACTCATTTTTCAAACATTCTTTCATTAAACTTTTATCTGTAGAACACCCACCATGTATCATACATTTTATTAAATCTTAAGTGGAATACACAGAATAATTAGCCTTTGTCCCCCAATTATGGCACTTACTATGAAAGATAAGGCATGTACCTATAAGCTATAATCCAAGAAATAAAAAGTTAAGTACCACGAGGTAGGTAGATAAAGTTGTTTAGAAGATCGGAGGAGAGAGGTAACTTTTTCCTAAAATGAGAAAGAAATATTTCTGGGGAAAGTGGAATTTAAACTGGGCCTTGAAATAGTGATAGTGTTTGAATTTGTGGATCTAGAAGGGCATTGCAACCAAGAGAAAAATAGGAGTAAATGTGCAGAGAAGGAAGATATGGTGATCATGTACCATGGCTCAAAGGAGAGCATGTCATGGCCACTAACCCTAGATGAGGACACACATCCTTCTTACAAACCTTGAATGCCACACCAAGGAGTCCACACCTCATTCCTTTGTCCATGGGGGCTGTACTTGCTTCAGAGAGATTACTGCAGATGTACAAGCAGAATAAGAGCAGAGCAAGACCGGACATGGGCGATAAGTTAGGAGGCTGTTGTGTTTTTTTCAGATTAATGGCAATGAAAACTAACTCTTCAAATGTACTAGGGAAAATAGCAAAGGGTGGGACTAAGCTAGAAATATAATGAAAGAAGACTACATGATACTTTGGAAAAGTGTGGCTGTTATGGGGAGGGAGTTAGTTGAAAAAGGTAGATTAAGCATTAAAGATATCTTGGGTGTTTTAAAACAGAGTGGCTAGAAGGGTGATAGTACCTCTCGCCCCCGCCACCCCCCCCCCCCCCATGGAAGTATAAAATACTGAACAAAAAGCAGATTTGGAAGGAAATATAATGAGAATTACTCCAAACAATGAATGTCAAAATTTGGCATAATGCCTAGTCCTAGTAGGAGTGACAGACCACTAGCTATTTCTCCCTCTGCCCCAAATACGTTCTCCCTTCTTCCATGACAATAGAGTTTAGCAGAGGACAGGGACATCCAGCTAAAGACTCAGCCTTCCTCACAATTCAGTGTGGTGACATGACTGATTCATGACATGGGAGCTGGAGTGATATAGACCACTCTGGAGTTTGGTCTTAAAACATTGGGTGCACACTCTTCCATTTTTCTCTTTCTCTTTTTCACAACTTGATAGGAAAGTGACGTGGCTCTGGCCAGACACGTGTAGACAACACCTTCGCAGGGCAGAGCTGTGGTTGGAAGGGCCCTGGATCTCTCAGTGACTCTGCACAGTCATTTTATAGATGGTGCTCAGAAATGAGAAATAAACTCCTTCATTATTAAAGTTATTGTATTTGGATAGTAGCTTATCTCTCATCTTAGCTACATAGTATGCACTTAATAAATATAGATTGAATGAATTATTGAACAAATTAATGAATAAGCTTAAAACAAAGTTAGAACACTAAAATAAAGAAATGGGAGGTGAAAATGCATGTCCAGAATGTGGAAAAAGTTTAAAGTTAAAGCAAAAGATTTGGTGTTTAACTGAATAGATTAATAGTTGAGACCATGAAATTACCAAGAAATTATAATAATGATGATGAATAAAAGGAAAGAGAGAAGAAAAGAAGGAAAGAAGGGAGAGAGAGAGAGAGAGAGAGAGAGAGAGAGAGAGAGAAGGAAGGAAGGAAGGAAGGAAGGAAGGAAGGAAGGAAGGAAGGAAGGGAGGGAGGGAGGAAGGAAGGAAGGAAGGAAAAGAAAATGACCCCAGAGACAGAAGTGGAGGAACCAAGACAGATCACTACAGACTATGTTCAGGTGGGAAAGGCAGGTGGAAGAAGAGCCAGAGAAGGCATGGTCAGAGAAGTAAGAGAATCAGCAGAGATACTAGTAAGAGTCATATTAGCTAAAGTAAGTGAGTTTTCAAGAAATTGTAAGGATCACGTCAGTGGTCTGAGTTGCTGAGCAACTGTGGTGGACTATCACCTTCCCAGAAGGTTGGCAATGGCCAGAGGAGAAACAAGGAAAACATGAGATAGTTCAAGGGAATAGCAGGATCAAGAGAAAGTTAGGTTTGGATAAGAAAAAATAGCATGCTGGTAGGCTGAATGGAAGGGACTTTTGAAGAGGGTGATACTAACAAATGTTAGTGGGGACGGGGTGGGGGCCAGTTAATTGATTCTGCAGTGCTTCAGGATGGGAACAAGGGATTTAGTAGAAGGATTAGAATGGAATAGGAGGAAAGAGGTGAGGTGGGGGAGAAGTTGGATGAAGACGCAGGGAAATTCTGAGAACAGGAAAGCCAGGAAGTAAGGAGAGAAGCTGAGGGAGTTTGGTCTCTAGCATTCCTCTTTTTATCCACCCACAAGAACAAGGCTTACTACAGTATTCCCTGCAGTGCTCTATAATGCTCTTGGCAAACTGACATTAAGCTTATGTCTACAGCCACAAAGCAGTTTGATTGCTGTATCAAGACAGAATAAAAATAACACTGATTTCTGTGTGCTGCTACCCTATCAAAATAAAGAAAAAAATAAGTTTTACCAAACTTGTTTCTTTCACTTTCCTCCAACATTAAGATAAGATGTTTATTTTTATATCTTTTTCCCCTTGACTGTGTTATCTTAGCATTAAGTAGTAATGAGAGATCATGTCATTTTGGGTTCAGTTTCTTTTGATTGCTTGTAAAATATAATTTAGTTGACAGTTCCAACAGTTTTCCTTTAATTTGACAAGTTATTAGACATTTATGTTTGCTGCATCATCATCATCATATCGTCATAATTTTTAGACAAATCCTATCTTTATTAGCAGCATTATTACTTGAGAGCATTAGCTATACCCAGAGGAATGTATGCAAATATTTTTAACTAAGAACCTTAATAGCATTAAATAATAAAGAACTATCAAGCGGGTGCTAAGGAGAAACTGAAAGAGAAAATATACTTTTTGTGTACCATATTTTCAAATCTTTGAACAGCATGTTAACAGCCATGACATTTATACATTATAAAATATGGATGGAGAGATGATCATTTCATTTTTAATCGTTTTACAATGAATGAATGAATGGGTGGATGGATGGATGAACAAATGAATGAATTGAACATAGAAGATTACTTTCAGTGTATTCAATGGTTCAAAGTGCAGAATCTGTCTATGAGCTCATTAGATGTTTCTTATGTCAACCTCAGATGAACCTACCAACAGGCTGATGGCTTTGGAACTGTTGAGGTGACTATAGCAGCAGAGCTCAGTGAGAACATTTAAAGTGACAGCGTAAAAGTTGATGCATTATTCTTTTATGGAGCAGGATTTGAAGTCAGAATACTTATGGTTCACATGTGTGACTTTTGGCAAGTTATTTACTTACTTTTTGTGTTTTACTTTCCTTGTAAGTATAAAGGGGACTTATTTATGTGATAAAATAAACTACAGTTAACTTTAAAGTATTTTTTAAGTTGTAAATTTTTGTTTAGTCATTAGTGCTGTGGTAGCTGAGATGGAAAGTAGAGGACAGATTAGAAAATAGGGAGAGTCCCCCAAATCATGTTTACCCAGAACCTGCGAATGTAACACTATTTGGAAACAAGGTCTTTGCAGATATAATAAACTTGAGGCCATGCTAGATTAGATTGGCTCTAACTCCAATATGAATGGTGTCCTTATAAGAAGAAGGAAGCTTGGACACAGAGACAGAGACACAGGGGTGAAGCCATTTGACAATGGAAGCAGAGATTGAGCTGACGCAGCTGTAAGGCAAGAAATGCAAGGATTGCCTGCAACCAAAGAAGCTAGGAGGACTCCTCCCCTCAAATCTGCAGAGAGCATGGCCCAGCTGGCACCTTGATTTTGGACTTCTGGCCTCCAGAATAATGAGAGAATAAATTAATGTTGTTTTAAGCCACCAAGTTCATTGTAATTGTTATAACAGCCCCAGGCAACTAATATAGGAAGTAAAATAACTGTGACTTAATCTTTGGTGGCTATGAATTGAGAGGGAGAACTTTGGACATGGGGGAATGAATGGATGGCAATGGAACCTACTAAGCGAGAAGGTAAAACAGAGATCAGCAAAAGACAGCATCAGTCAAAATCAACATGTCTCTACATTGTTGTTAAAGTTTTATTGGAACACAGCCACACCCATTTGTTACATATCTTCTATACTTGTTTTTCTGCTACAAGGGCAGAATTGAATAGTTGTACCAGAGACCTCATGGCTTGCAAAGCCTATAATATTTACTGTCAGAGCATTTGCAGAAAAATGTTGCCAACTCTTTAGCATAGAGGAAGAAGAGAAGGTTTAAGGCTCTGATGAGTTCAAAGGCTCTACAGTACCACTGGGTAACTATGTTATGGCTTCAACTGGAAATGGACCCACAGAAATATTTTAGGAAGGAGTCCTACATTGATTAGACCTGTCAGTAAAAAAGAAAACTATAAATTTAGAATTGTGATAGTGACATTAATAAGTCACTGCCCCAGGTGGTGGATATTGGCTTCATTCAAGATAGAAGGGAGGGGCTAAACCATGATGCACCTCCTCCAAAAGCAAACTAAGCACATCAGGTCGTTCTGGGATGATCTAAGTTCTACATTTTTCTTCCATTAAAGGCAACCATTGCAGAGCCTCATTCTGGCCTGCAGGAAAAAGCAGTCCATGGTCTTGAATTGCAGTCTAAGGATAATTTCTAAACTGTGAAGTGGCCATTCACTTCTAGGTCTGTGAACACATTGAGATTTCCTATTGCAAATGCTCCAGCGTAAACCAGTGCTTCTCAGCCCCTCCCAGTGTCCCCAACATCACATAGATCCTATGTCAGGGGTCTGGCCACGCGTGATGCACAGCAAGGTCAGAATTTCTGCAAGATCCCATTTTTCATCTTTAAAATATATTTAAATTGTGCGTTTTATTCTATAATAAATTTTTTAACATAAAACAATATATTTTAATAAAAACTGATGTCCAAAGAAGATCCCACATGTAAAACGCATGGTTATAGATGCATTTTAGCATTATCAAGTAATCTTAAGAGGGTCCTAGTACTAGTGCATTGGAAATACGTTTTGCTACACAATGCTAGAAAGATGTGCATTACTCATTATTCAAGAGGAATAGAAAGACTAGAATCACAGACCCAAATACAAGTTGAAAAAAGTATTTTTGTCAGAATCAGGAAGTTGTACAGTTACTTCCAAGGCCTTGTCTTAAAATTCATAGTGATCAAAAATTGTATCTAGACTGTCCCAGCTTTCCTGTTGTGTCTTCGGCAAAAGGCTTCTGACTACAAAACCAGTTGCAAATGTGCTCCATCTACCACTGAATATCCGAATTATGCTGTGCCACTGTCATTGGACATTTTAATGTTAAAATAAATTCTGGTTCATCTCTGATTTCAAATCAAATCAAGGTTCTAAGATTCTGTAGTTGACATTTTCTATGGAGACATAGTTAGCCAAGAAACTTCCCAAGAAGTTAAATCTGTCCCCAGATGTTAGGCATGTGTGATGGGCCATAAAACATTCCATCTGTGGGTAATCAGCATTGGCTGAAGGTGACCATTGCATTATCTTGGTATCTGGGATTTCTTAGCTTAAAAGCAAAGATAGGAAGCATTCTTACTTTGTCTAAGGCATGTTCTTTTCCACGAGTGAATGAAGAAACCGTGGCCAAGACTCCATATGGGTTTTGCAGAATGAATTTATGTTCTGATAAATCAGCTATCATGGTGCACAGTGCTCCCCCTTCCATTTCAGACTTAAGAGACTAAAATGAACCCAGGGCCAGGTATTCACAACACGGATTTTCAGGTGCCATTGTTTCTGACAATCAATTGGATATTAGGAATTCGTGGATAGAAGCTTGCCTAGCTTGCCCAGGTATGATCATCAGACCTTGTCTTTCTGCAGCAAATAATTAGCCAGTTGAGAATGCCACTGACCTAAAGATACTCTGAGAACAGTTATGAGAGAGGGATGCTGCAGCTCTCTCCACATGAAGGAAAGAAAGAATCCGTCTTGCTGAGATGCATATCAGTAGTTACCATGGCTAACTCAGTCCAAATTGATGGCTGTGTTTGAGACAAGAACATTTCAGTGGTTGCTCTTTTTACTAATTTTGCCCATTTCTATTACAAACGAGCTTTTGCTAAGAACTCTGGGGCTAGAATAAGGGTTTCTGCTACTGTAGTTGAAATCAAATTCTTTGCTATAACGGAAAATAACTTTCTACACGAAGGAGCTTACCAAACAAGAGAAGTTAATTCTAGCTAAAGGAAAGCTAAAATAGCACAATTCTCTTATCTCTACATGGGTTTTGCAGAATGAATGTATGTTATGGATATATGTTAGGGGTTGTGGGAAATAAGAAGGGCTCTCACTGGAGAAGCCCACTGCAGTCATTCAGGCTGGACTCAAGAACATTCTAAGCCTGGGGAAAAATGAAGGTTTTAAGACCCTAAAATTCCAGGATTCCTCACAAAACATCAGAGTAGCCCCTATACATGCTGAGTAAATACTTGTTGAGTGACTAACTGACTTAAATCAATAGCCCATCTTATTCATCATGAAACATGAAAGAATAGGACTGTGGTTTTGATGTTTGTGGTGATGTAGGTTGGGGAGATATAAGATTGAGAGCTTCCCAGAAGCAAAGCTGGTCTTTTCCCAACCAGTGTGAAAAATGTGCAGAAAAGTACCTACTATGTGTAAGTAACGTAACTTATCTAATCTTGTCAAACAAGATTTAACAGAAAGAAAAATTGAGACACCCTCCCCCTCCCCATAGTGTATTCATTCACCTGTTTCTCACTGAATGTTTATTATGTAACCACAGCAAAGGCCTGCCCTCACGGAGCTTATATTTTACCCGGTAGAAACTGTCAGAAAACAGTGTGTGCAGTAGAGATAAGCCTCTGAAGAAGAATGAAGTAGAAGGGAGTCGAAAGTTAAGAGAAGGGGAACAGTGGTTGAGGATAGCTTTGATATGATACTTGAGCAGACGTGAGGGGGGTAAATATCTGCTTCAAAGCAGTGAAGACGTGGCTGACCTGGGGTATTTGTGTGTTTGTCTGACTTGTCAATTTGTCCAGTTCCAGAGTTGTAAATCTTGGGGTTAGTTGCCAATAGTTGAATTTCTATTTCCTCAACATCCTTGACTGCCTTGCAATAATTCATTTTGCCCTTGAGATCTGATCGTCTCCAAAGGGAGCCAATTCCTGGGCTTTGTGGGTTCCTGGATAAGTCTGTTTCCAGGACATAGATGAGCATTTGAATACCACTATATTGGGCTACAATTTCAGGCCAGGCTGTGGAATTCAACATCAATCTGGTATATGCCATTCTCCTTTAGAGCTTCTGTTGCAACACAGACCACAAGGTGAGAATAGCAGTGATGGCCTTTTGTCACATGAAATTTTTATTTAAATGGTATAAAATCAGGCTTTGTCTAGCCCCTCTTTTGAAAGTTTGTACAACAATTTGTTGAAGCTTTTAGATGGACTGATATCATTGTTTCCTCCTCTAACAGTCATCCATTGATATGACAGCAATTGAATCTTCTGTCTCATTCCAGGAGAACCATTATTGTCAGTGATCAACCAGTAAATGGATGTTACAACTAATAATGTTTAGGGACAAATAAGAATTATTCTTCAATCAAACTCACTATTTCTGACATCCAATTCAATAATAGAAAACAATTCCACTCAACATGTTAATGTATTAGTTATTCGGGGGTGGATTGGGATATACCCACTTTCTTCTAGTGGGTATATTGGGGGCCTATGCAAAATGAATAGTCACTAAGTTTTTCATTTGAAAAGCAGAGATTTGCTAATGCCTAGGTTAAAAATCTCTCTGACTAAGGTTATTTCTTTCATGCTTTAAACTGCAGAAAATTGGGGCTTCAATGAGGTAGTCACTTAAACATTAGAAGAATCCAGAGCTTCTATTTAAAGAAGTCTTGTAAGTCTACTTCTTGTAAGAAGTCTAGTAAGTCTTGACTGCCAGCAGCTATGAGGTAAAAGAATTAACCCTCATAAATGGTAATATAAATAAACAGGGCTGGAATGGAACTTAGAAATTACAGATTTAAAATATCAGATTTTGTGGTAAGTAACAATTTAGGTAGGCTTTTCCCCGTAATTTATGTATGCAGTTAATAACCAATTTACCCACTGGTTGTGTTTCAAAATTATATTTGTAAGTTGATAGAAAGTCAGAGTGCATTTCCAAAATCAACGCTGTTATAATGATGTTAAAAATGGAAATTAGCTTATTTGATATTTATTCAAGCCATATTGATACTAGGGTTTTTTTTTGTTTAATCCATATCGAGACAAATCATTTTTATTTGAAATTTTGTAAAAGTTTGTAATATATGTTATTTCAGGTATTGTATCAAATAATGAGCCACTAAAATGCTCTGGATCGAATTGCCAGGAGAGTAATCCTAGCTGCTAGTTACCAACAGCATGAGCTTGGGCAAATGCTTACCTTGTATGCCTCAGTTTATTCAACTGTGCAACAGTGGGTAGTAACAACACTATGATTTAAATATTTTAAGTTTTATTTTTTAATTTATCTTTATTGTTGAAAGTATTACAAATGTTCTCCCTTCCCCCTTTTTAAGTATTAAATGGCATAGACTCAGGGCCTGGCATATGCAAACAGTTCATAAATGACTAAAATTGGCCAAAGAGTATGATCTCATCATAAACTAAAGCATTTAATCTTCCTCCTATTGTGATACCACCATGAGAAATTAGAATCAGGAGGAATTTCCTGTGTCTCCTTTGTGGGCCAATGTAAAAGCCCAGTTATCAACTTGTTTTTGGCAAAACAACCTCTTTGTGAGAAGGGAACGAGTAACTGAGAGGGTCTGGGGATGTGGTTCCCTCGTCCTCCCGCTCCCCTTCTCGAGGCAACATGGACAGAGCAATGGATGGGAGGGTAACCCAGTCCCTTCAAATCGCATGGGATTGAAGGAAAGGCCACATGTCCTATGTATCTCATCTAAAGCTTTCTTCTGAGGTAAATTTCTTCGTGTCTATTCCCAATTTGCTTAGTATCTACCAATTTTTCAATTCATGGGCATCTTGGTGTTTCCCAGGTCCTATAGATGAGCCCTCATTCTCCCCAGCTGCCTCAGGTCCACATCTGGACTTACTGCTGCCACCACCACCACCTCCACCATCACCATCACACCACCTCCACCACTACTACCTCTACCACCACTACCACCTCCACCACCACCTCTAGCACCACCTCCACCAGTACCACCTCCACCACCACCATCATCTCCATCTCACTATCACCTCCACCACCACTACCATTACCACCACCACTACCACCTCCAGCACCTCCACCACCACCACCTCCATCTCCACTATCAACCACCACCACCACCACCACCTCTTTGCTCTATTCAGCCCAGTTGTAGCTCCAGGTCAGAGTGAGGGACAGAGGGGACCAGAAAATGGTGGAGGAGGAGAGGTGGTAGTTAGGGAGGTGGGTAATAAAGCAGGTATGCATATGAAGATGGGACTGATTCATTTCCCATTCCAGATTCTGGTCTGCTCCTCTCACCTTTTTCATAGGAACCTTCTTTGTCCTTTGGAGCATATGTCTGTCCTCTGATGCCACCTCCCTCAGAAACCATGATGGCAGCAGCTGAACTGGGAGAAAACACAATGGCTTGAGAAATCCATCTCACGTTCAATACTTCTGTGCAAGCATGTCAAACTCACGGCCGGTGGGCCACATGCCTCGTTTATTTAAACATCTTTATTTTATATAATAACATATATAGTATATACTATAGAATAAAAATAAAGTACATATACTATATAGTGTTATTTATAGCTCATAGTTTTCTAGAAGAAAACAGAAGTCCCATTAAGTTGAGAATATATTGTTTCACCTCAAAAAAAATGACACAAATCCTTGATAAAATATACGTGTCACAAATATTATTGAGAGAAAAAGGGAGAACCTGGTTAAAATAACACTGGATGGCTATGGTTTTGGTGACGTGTCCTAGTAAGGTGAAGGGGAGTGTTTGCTCCTATACCCACCCCATGGAATTATAGGGATAAAAACCAGTCCAGTAAGTTTGAGAGATGGAACTAATGGCCTGGCTGAATGAGCTCCTGTCTTTGTGATCATAAAGCAGAGTTTTCCAAGCTCTGTCTTAGTATAGAATTGGGGAGAGCGACTGGTCAGTGGGGGACAGGGACACAGAAAAAAGATTAGGCGAGGGGAGCCCAGATGGTGCTGGTTACTTCTTCACTGCTGTTCTTCACCGGGTAGCTGTGGACCAGTCTGTGTTTTAAAGATCTGATTTTTATGATTCATAGACCGGATCATCTGTAATGTCTGGATGTCTGGAAAGAACACGTCACCGATGGCCAGGTTTTACTGGATGGGACGAAAATCTCTAAAGAGAGATTTCTTTCTTTAATTCGTAAGTTTAGTTTAAGACTTCAGCTGTCACTACCCCTCGCATCCCTGCCTGCAGCACAGACAGACCCCTTTGGAAACCTGCCGCTAAGTTAATCACTGGGTGGCACCCAAGAGCCAGAAAAAAGATGGATCGAATTGCAGACACTCTCTAATACACATATTTTAACAATTTCCTCCATCCTCAGCGAAATTATGCTAATATTTTAGTTGAGTTTCCTCAAGTCTGGAACTCAAATTAAGTCTGTCTGTTTCATTTTTATGATAGTGCTTGAAATCACTTGCAGACAAGGGTTGTTGGGCCATGAGATTTATAGTGGCAGTGCCATGGAGGTCAAACACATCCTGAGGAAGGGGAAAGCAATCTGTAGAACCAGTGTTTGCACTGCAATAAAGTTTATAGCAGCATTAAGGGAATAGTTACAAATCAGTCGGATGGTGTTGATTTCATTGAGAATAAGTCTATTTACACTCGTCAGCTTTCTCTCAATAATATTCTGAATGTTTTACACAATGGGGTTAGTGAAGGTTGGATCTGGGCATATTTCACAAGTGACAAAATTTGTTTTTCTTTTTTCCCACCCATCCTTCTACTTGGTACTTTGACAAAATGGGTTTATAATGGCTCTGTTGGGGTTGAGTAAAGGTTCAGCAATTTTCTGAGGTTTCCAACAAAGTAAAAGATGCTGCAGAAACCTAAAAGTAAAAAGACTGTTTGTGTGGATGTATGCGATTAAAGATGAGGTAAATCTAAAGAAACGTAATGTCCCTCATATGAAAAAAGTGCTCCTTTAGATAATTAGTAATTAGTTCTTCTCACTGCTCCTAATTTTGTATCGTTAGAATATCTCATTGAATGTTCAATTCTCCACATTCATAGGGAAAACACAACTAGCCCAACCTATATAAAACCCCCACAAGTTATGAGTATGCTCAGCACAAACTTTATCTTAAATAGGTTCCTTGTGTAATTCTACATCACAGCACCCACTTTCCTTCATGGAAATAAGTACAGTTACTTTCTGTAGTTAGTTGTAAAATGACTAATGATGCTATTGTTTGTGTTAATTGGGCAATTATTATGCGATTCTCTTACCTGTTGTTTAGTTTCTTACTTATTGTCTACCTTGTTCACCAGGTTGTAAGTCCCACCAGGGCAAGGTCCTTGTCTTAGTCCTAATCATAGTCCCAGGGCCTATGAGGGCACTGAGCCCCCCAAAATATTTATTGAATAAATGAATGAATATTTGTACATCCTCAGGATTCTTCCACACAGTGAGAACACTTTCTCACGCTGATGTCAGTTCAACACAAAGTAAATATTTTTGACTCTATTAGACAGTGTTCTAGAACCTTCTGTTTCTGTCTTGTGTTTTTATTCTCAAAGAGCTGGTGTGGCTCTAACAGACGTGGGGGAAAATGGAAGATGTAGATCTTTCTATCCATGTTTTATAAATGAGAGAGAGCTGGGTGTTTGGCCTATGAATCTGGTAAGAATAATTTGTTAACAAGAAATCAGGAAGCATGCCCTGAAGCAATACTCTTTGAACCAGAGCACTGTTGGCTGGTGTACAAACTGAAAATCTGTGGGGGTCTTGTGTTCATTTTATTTCCCCACAATTGCCCCATATATGTATATTTGTGCTTAAATATCCTTCGATCTTGATCGTAATAGAATTTAGTTCAACCATTTTAAGGTCATATAAAGTTTTGCCACTTTGGGGATGAGGACACATTTGAAATACCGTAACCAATAAAAAAATTTAAAAATAAAAATAAAAATAGAAAACAAGTGCCCATACGATAACATACTAAATGGTTATTTTACCATGACTACGATAAGACAATTTGTATGTTTTTATTCTCCTTTAAAAACAAATTTTCCCATTTTTCCAATTATAAAATGAACATATACCATTGTATTAAAATATAGAAAAGCATAGAAGAAAAAAATTAAAATTACCCAAATTCTTACCTTGCAGATTTAAGCACTCTTAGTTTTTTATGTGTTTCCATCCTTTTCCAGGCAGGCAAGGGCATCTTTTTTACCTGGAGGAGAGCGGGCTACATTTGCATTTATCTTAACAGTGGGATTTCATTAGTTGTTCAAAACCTAAAGTGCCAAACAAAATAATTAGAAGATGAAACAAATTAGAAACTGGTGAGACTGGCTGTGATCCCTAATTTTTAAAAGCATTTGTGTGTATGTGTGCACTGTGTGCCTGTTGTTTGTGTGTAGAGTGTATTCTGACAGGAAGTTGTCAGCTGCGTTTAGGAGAAAAGATACAAAGGTGTTTGCAATACCTTTATTGCACCAAATGCCAGGAAATGATCTCTACAGTCACTTCTAACACTAACTTGCTGTGTGTCTTTGGATACAATGTTGAATATCCCATCACCTTTGCACCTAAAACAGAGAATGATGGGAAATGGAGTGTTCCTTGATGTTCTTTTAGCTGAATAGGCAGTGGAATGATGGTATTGAAATAAAACTCTCTGGCTTTGCCCCAAGAATGTAAGCGCCCTGAGAGCAGGCTCATTTGTATATTCACACTGCACGAGATAGCATATGCATCGTCAAAAGACAGGCTCAGAGCATATGCAATTCTGACATCTGATCTTTAGACTCTATTATCACTGAAATTTTTGTGGCGTTCTTGCTCTGATATGGATAGAAAATGATGAATAATACAGATGCAAGTAGGGAAGTTTGTGAGAACTTTTTATCCTATGTGCTATTTCAACAAGCACGGGCCATTCTTGGTGCTGTTCATTGCATAAAGCACGAAGGATATGAAGAGGAATAAAATGTGTCTTACATGCTAGCGGGAGAGATGTATGTGGGTCACAGCCAAGTGCATTCCAGTGTAGCAGCTCCTCTGTGGTATGAACAGAGTTTAGTGAACGAGGGAAAAGAATAGACCTGCTGGGCTGTTGGAGGTCAGATGGAGAGGGAGGTTGGGAAAGGCTTGTCCACGACGGACTTGAGCCAGTGTTTAGAAACGGACGGGGAGGGCTTGGCAAGTGGCAGAGTGGAGGAGGGCATTGCAGGCAGAGAGAAAAGCATGAGCGGGAGCTCAGAGGTGTGACAACACACTGAGCCCTGAGTAAACTCCAAGCAGTCAGCCTTGCTAGAGCACAGCTCTGTAGGGTCAAGAGGTGCCACCCATGGATGGGAAATGGTTCACCAATGTGGCCCGCAAAGCGAATAAAAAGTACCCTGCCACTTCTTAGAAAGAAGTCAAAACATTTTAAAATTAAAGTAGCCATCTTTCTGCCTTTTCTTAAAGAAGAGCCGAGAATCTAGTAGCCTTGGGCCCTCCTTCCTGCAGGACAGCGATAGATGGAATTGACCAGAAGCCAACCCTTAGACACGGTACCTTCTCCAGTTCTTCTCAGCCATCACTCAAACAATGTGCATGTAGTCATTTCCCTGCACTGCTTCCTCCAGGTGTGTTACCTGAGGAGCCCTCTGGCATGTGAGTCTGTGGCCTGTGGCAGAGGGGGAGGGTAGAGAGAGGCCAGTGGGGAGGTAAGAGCCAGAATTCTATTCTGTGGTCAGTGTAGCCCCATTAAAGTTGTCTAAGTGAGAATGACATGAACAAAACTCATTCCCAACCACTGAGGGCTACCCTCTCCATAAACCGGCCAACTGGCTATTCCTTGACCTCAAGTCTGAGCAGATACTTGCTGAACACACCCCATGTGCAAACAACGAACTGGGTGATGTACGTGCTTGTGGGGTGTGTTGGGGGTACTTGCACAACTCATAGGCAGGAAGGGTACCACACATGAAAAAACTCACTGTAATTTCTCCAAATCATCCAACTCTTGTTATAATTTCAGTATTGGAAGAAAAGTTCTGTTCTGAAAAATATCTCTGAGGGATAAATATTTTAATGGTTTAAAAAATGAAGTAAAACATAAAAATATGTACTAAGATCATTTAAAATGTAATGGTATGTCCCAGGTATTTTTTCCCCTTTCTTCTTTATTAATATATATTTTTATTGATTTCCGAGGAAGGAAGAGGGAGAGATAGAAACATCAATGATGAGAAAGAATCATTGATCGGTTGCCTCCTGCATTCCCCTCACTGGGGATCGAGCACACAACCCAGGCATGTACCCAGACCAGGAATCAAACCATGACCTCCTGGTTCATAGGTCGACACTCAACCATTGAACCACACCGGACAGGCCCCAGATTATTTTTTAAAAATTATTTTTTTACCTTGACTCTTGTAAATTGAATTTGTCTTTGAGGGAAAATATTCTCTTTCTGTAAATTGCCATGTTATACTTTGATTTAAAATGCTTGGATTTGGATCAGGCTCTAGACTTCATTAACGGGAAGGGATAGAAACTAAGAGAGAGAATGGTATGTATTTGTTTTTTGCTGTTTATTTTCCTATTATAGTTTACATTCAGTATTATTCTGTATTAGTTTCAGGCGTACAGCATAGTGGTTAGACAATCATATACTTTACTCAGTGGTCCCTTCAATATTTCAAGTACCCTAGATCATTTTTAAGCTACAAAGATCACAGTAATTTATTTTGTTCTCAGGATATTAGGGTTATTTTCTCAACTTCCTGACCTAATTTGACCTCACATTGGCATTGTTTACAATGGCACACAGAGAAAAATAAGAATAAAGTTCATAGGTGGAAAAAATGCAGAATTTAGAAAAATGAGAATCAATTGCCCATTCCTCATTGCTGGTTTGCTATTAGTACTGTATATAATTTCTGAGCTCTAACCTTCACTCTGCTCTGGGAAAGTCAGTTAAACTCGGCTCCTTCACTTTCAAAATAAAGACAATGTGCTTAAAAGATATCCTCCCAATCTCCACCTCTAGCTACAGCTCTTGTCCTGGAGCCCCAGAACCCTTGGATGAAAGAACTCATTGATACATGTGCTTCAAGCAAAGGAAAAATTAGATTTTCTTTGTTGGGGTTAAGCAGACACTGAGGGAAGTGACTCCAGATTTTTCTAGAAATTTTCCTCACAAAGGGGGGAAAAAAAGATGAAAAATCAAATGAAAGGTAGGGAACCTGGAATACAAAGCTGGTGAGTGTCTCGAGGTCATTGAGTTAATTATAGTTTACCTATTTGCCCAGCAAACAGGTAGTGACCCATCAAGATAAAACTACCAGTACCCTCTACAGGCAATTTGAAAATCTGAGGCATTTAAAATGGAATGTTTATTGCCAGGCTCATACTCTGTTTCTGTAAAATAAACCTATTAGAATTATTAAATGGCTAGACATTCCAATTAGAAGTCCTAATACTCAAATATTTAAGTTTTAAAAATTAATGGGAATGGATAATGCCAAGTACCTTCTGGAGAAGTATCTATTGCCAGTTAAATGTTGACTTCTACAAAGAGGGAGGTAAGAAATATAGCTTTAGTTTTGTCCAAGAATGAAATACAGTGTGTTGAAAATTGCTTCAGTCGATTTCAAGAGCCTCCATAAATTCTTCTATCGTGTCTCTCTTATTGAACTGTCAACAGTAATAACACTTCAGATTCAAGATATATTCTCCCCTTGCAGAATTTATCAGTTCAGTAGTTTCCCTCTCCCAATTATAGATGAAGTGTGGATGAAATAAGGGAGGTAGTTTCCAGAAAATCAATAAGGAAGAAGTCTTCATTATTTTAGTAATGCTGCTTTGTGAATAGTAATTTTAAATCTACCAAAAAACCTCCAAGAAACAACAATTCATGAAGACACAGCAACCTGTATTTTTGTGGGAAATATTTTCTTATGACATAAGAGAGAAAGGAAGCCATTTTATCACTAACTTCAAACCCTTTACTAGAAATTATAATGTATTAATTTATTTTTAGACATAGGCATTTAGTTCTTGTCCACCATTGCATCTTGCATGTACTTTATTCGAATATAGAGTTTTGCATAAATTAACTAGTAGGTATATAGGTGGTTTCAAAACTTATTGTATGTACAGTATAACACTGATAATAATAGCAGTGACAATTACAGCTGTTAGAGCATTTATTACATAGCAAGTAAAATGTACGTTGCTTTTTTTGTTACTCAATCATCACAATGACCTCGTGAAGCAGACAATCCATTTCAAAAGTGAAATTTAAAATGTTTAAGGAGCTCAGTCATGAACACTCAGTGTTGGTCAAGAAGTAAAACACTGCCATCACTTTAGAACCCTTCCCGCCTGCACAACCAGTCCTCTCTCCCTTCAGGGGACCATTACCCTGACTTCCAGCCTTCTGCATTAGTCTGCCTATTATAAATGTAAAGTAAAAAAAATCATACAGAATGTATTATTTGGTGTCTGGTGTCTTTCACTCAGTATTGTTTGTGAAATTCATTCATGTTGTGTGTAGTTGTAATGTGTTCACTTTCAATGTTGTGTAATGTTTTATTATTATGAATATGCCACATTTATTTTGCCTTTGTACTGTTAATGGACATTTTAGTCATTTCCAGTTTTTATTTTATGCATATTGTTGCTGTAAGTATTCTCATACCAAGCTCTTAGAGCTCATGTGTACACATTGTCATGGTATATTCACCGCTTCCGAGTGCAATCATTGGATCATAGAAATATCTTCAGGCTATAGTAGATAAAGCTGCACTGTTTCCCTCTGTGGTTGCCTTCTCTTCCTTTCTACTCATCATTGTATTCTTCGTCTACATCAGAGATATAGCTCAAATCAATCAAAGGTACTTCTTAATGAAAAGACCATAACAAAATAAGTTTCTGCTCCACAAAAATGTTCCATTTTTCAATAAAATAGTAGCAAATGATAACTAAATTTTCTTTGAAAAAGTCCAGTACCCCAAAGAAGTAAGGATGTGAAGTTTTATTCTGTTTTAATTATAGGATATGCTGAATGAGCTATTGCTTGCCTATTGCTGTAGGCAGGAAGCCCTCTCAAGGGTGCCTTGACACCACCTATCAGACCAAAGCACTAACATTTCTTTGAACTTGAATTTTAAGTGCCTTGAAATACTGTAATCTTAATTAGCTATGACACATAAATTACTTCATTTTACACCCCCCACCATTAGCATTCAGAATTCTGAGTCAAAGTTTCTGAGTTCCCAGATTAATGTGAATGCCATGAAAGCAACCATTGCCTCAGGAAGGAAATACCTTTTGCCTTCAGTAAAAAGGTATAGAACAGAAACTGATGCCATTTATCAGGAAAACCGCTGAACCGTTGCCTAACACTGGCCCCCAGCACTTTAAGAAGTGATTATGCAAGTTCAGCAGAGATACGTTAAAGTCTCTTCGCTGAGGTCCATGTAGCTCATCTGGGAGGTCTGCAAGTTTTCCATGAAAAGATTTTAATTCTGGGTTTTTATCTATCTATCTATCTATTTATTTTTATTTCTTAGGATTTTTAATTGATTTTTAGAGAGAGGAAGGGAGAAGAGGAAAGAGAGAGAAACATTAATGTGAGAGGAAACATCTATTAGCTCCCTCCTACCAGGGATCGAGCCTGCAACCTAGGTATGTGCCCTGACCAGAAATCAAACCCACAACCTGCACAGGACAATGCCCAAACAACTGAACAACACTGGCCAGGGCTGTTTCTGTTGATTTTGATGATTATCTGAGTGAGGTAATGAGGCCTTTTCTAGCTCACCTGGATGAGCATCTCTCACAGAGCTTCTGCATCTCAGCTCCAGTGCTCACATTTGCTTTCACCTGCACAGTAGCATTGGCAGCTCTTGTACTGCTTCTCAGCTCTAGGCTGGCAAAAGAGGGCACTTTGTATGTTTAATGAGATGTTCAGACATTCGGTTTTAAAGTAATTTGAATAGATTTTAAATAATGGAAGACTAGAAGTATCATATAGCATTGGTAATTAAGGCAGGCCAAACTCAAAATATGTTAGAAGAATTTGTGCTGAAGCAACTAGTACCATTTAAAAAAAAAACATTAAATTAATTTGAATTTTACTAGTTTCATGGGTTTGAACTTAATTTATACCTTGTTTATAGATATGTAATAACTATTGAATACAAGGTTTATTTCTCCTTTTTAATACATATTTGAAAAGTATAAAATTGAATAAAAACTTGGAATCTGTTAGCAATGCTTTCCTTTAAAATATATCCTTACATTTTTTTAAAAGTTTGAAAATGCTGCTCAAACAGCTTAGTGATGAGAATAGCTAATATTTTGCTGAGAACTCTACCTGCATTATATTTTTGTGTTCTCATGAGCATCCTGTAGAGCAGAGAACTATTACAAAGGGTCTATTGCTCTACATGATAGGACACTGCTATATAGTAGGCACTATCTCTGGCCCATGCTACAGGTTAGCAAACTGATATTAGACAAGTCATGACTGCTACTCACAGTGGCTGCCCTGAGATTCACACCCCTAATCATGACTGGACACTGTGAGTGTGAGGCGTTAGCATGTATCACCAGGAGGAGCAAATTTCCCCCAAAAGTGTAGACAAGGGTGGTCATTGTTCAGAGAGAGAGGTGACTCTCGCCACAGCTCAGCGGGAGCATGGACAGCAGTGTTAGGCTCCATTTTGTAAGACCCCTGCTCCTGCTGCCTACCATCCATCCTCCTGGCTTTCGCCTTGGAGAATTCTTGCTTTCACTGTCACAGTGTGGCATTCTGAACCATTTTTGAAGAGCACTGTTGTTGTTTCTTGAGACACTAGCTGTACTCCGGGTGGTCACAGCAGGCCGAGAAGAGATATCCCATCAAGCTGCCATGAGAAGCCCCAGCTCCAGCAAGGACCTTGAATTGTGCTTGCCTTGCAGAATGGTGAGATCATGCAGGCAGTGGACAGAGTAGAAATAAAAGACAAAAAGAATTCCAAGAATGTTTAAGTGGACACTTCTGCCTCTGTGTGAGGAAAGAGGTGATGTTTAAATGGAAGCAAGAGCCCAGCCAGCGTGGCTCAGTAGTTGAGCATCGACCTATGAACCAGGAGGTCAGGGTTCCATTCCCAGTCACGGCACATGCTCAGGTTGCAGGCTCGATCCCAGTGGGAGACGTGCAGGAGGCAGCCGATCAATGATTTTCTCTCATCATTGATGTTTCTATCACTCTCCCGCTCCCTTCCTCCCTGAAAACAATAAAAATAGATTTTTTAAAAAATAAAAAATAAAAAGTAAATGGGAACAAGAGTGGGAGGGTTTAGTTGGGTCTCTATTCCGCACAGCTGCAGCCTGAGTATTCTCTGGGCCACAGAGGCCGGGCGAGCTCCAGCTCAGAGACTGGAACAAATGCTGCTGACTCGATTTGAAAGAGGAATGAACAATACCGCAATTGCTTTTGTTACGAACAATAACATGTTATAAGGTGCCTTAGGCTGATAATTCAATTAGGTACATAAAGTTCTCCGCAGTAAATAGAAATAAACATTGGAAGAGAAGCCAAGAAAGACCCAAAACAGCAACTCTGAAAGCAAACAAAACTTGTCAAGTTTAATAACTCTTTATTTAGAACTGAAAGTAGTATTAATTTAACTATAATTCTGAATGCTTCCCACATAAAATGAGATTTCATGCTCTAGTAATTCTACCATGATTATTTCCCTCTGAATCTTCTCCAATTTGTACTATTTTTCTTTTTAAAAAATTTATTATGAAGTATTTTAAAATACATGAAAATAAATGTAATATGTATTGTGCATGTGTAATGAGAGAAGAGAGACAGAGACATCTGGTATCTCCCACCCAGCTTAAGAAAAGCAACTTTGCCCATAACACTTGCAGCTCTTTGTTTGAATCACAGCAGATTTCTCCCACTTTCTAGGATCACATCTATATTAAACTCAACTCAACTGTGCCTATATTAGTGTAGGGGACAGATGAAATGTTTACTGCATGCTTATGAATAACTTTATGTTAGGGATATAGCCGACCATCTACACTAATAAAAGAGAAACATGGTAATTAGCGTACGACCGCTACCATTCCCATTGGCTAATCAGCATATCCTTATGCAAATTAACTGTCAGCCAAGATGGCGGCCGGCAGCCATGCACTGAAGCGAGCAGGGAGGCTTCCTTGCTCCAGTGACTGCTGACTCCAACGTTCCCCGCCTGCCTCTGCCGGCCTCTCAGCTGCAACTCTAAGCAACTATGTACTATGTTGCAAATAAGAAGCTAAACAAATCCCCAGAAACCAGCTTTCATTCAGCCGGGCTGGCCCAGCTGGCCGCAACATTGTATTGATGTTTTCAGCAGCGAGGCCTCAAAGCTAAACCTGGCCCAGAATAAAAAAATAAAAATAAAAAAAGGAGCGGTTGGGACCTTCAGTCACCCACTTCCGGAAAACAGCCCTCAGCCCCTCACCCAGACTGGCCAGGCACCCCAGTGGGGACCCCCACCCTGATCCAGGACAGCCTTCAAGGCAAACCAGCCATCCCCCACCCATGCACCAGGCCTCTATCCTATATAGTAAAAGGGTAATATGCCTCCCGGCACCGGGATCAGTGTGACAGGGTGCAGAGCCCCAACCCCCTGATCCGCCCTGCTCTGTGTGTGACAGGGGGCGGTGCCCCAACTCCCCTATCGGCCCTACTCTGTGTGTGACAGGGGGGAGCTCCCCAACCCCCCTGATCGGCCCTGCTCTGTGCCTGACAGGGGGTGGTGCCGCAACCTTCCCATCGACCCTGCCTTGAGTGTGACAGGGGGCGGTGCCCCAACCCCCCAATCGGCCCTACCCTGAGCATGACTGAGGGTGGCATCGCAACCTCCCGATCCGCCCTGCTCTGTGCATGACGGGGTGGCGCCCCAACTCCCCAATCGGCCCTGCTCTGAGCCTGACCAGGGGCTGCACTTAGGGATTGGGCCTGCCCTCTGCCACCTGGGAGCAGGCCTAAGCCAGCAGGTCGTTATCTCCCAAGGGTTCCCAGACTGTGAGAGGGCACAGGCCGGGCTGGGGGACCCCCCTCCCCCCCGAGTGCACAAATTTTTGTGCACCGGGCCTCTAGTTATCTATATAATTGTCCACCCCTAAAATAAATGAACCATAAGAAGAAAAAGGTTGTATAATATATATTAACTCATCCTTGGCATGCACATACTTACCAACAACTCAAAGAATAGTTTCCTCAATGTTTTTCATATACTAAATATAACAAGGCAGTATAGTGTAGATGATATTTTGGTGATAAATATAAGTTAAATTTGTATTGTTTATCATTTTCTGCTTGAAACTAAAACAGACTGTGAAGTTACTACTTAAATAGCAAGAGGATTAAAAATATTATCCTCTTTGGATCTACTAAAGCTTGTCACATTTAGTGCAAACAGAACAGAACAGCTTAGTAATGTACACTCTTCTGTACTCAGTTGAACTCGTCCAAACAGCTACTTTGGATGAGATCTGTGCTATGCAATTCCTGTTTAACAGAGATACCAACCAGGCTTAACAGCACACAGTATGAGCATCTTGGATCCTTCAAAAGGATAAAATGCAATCAGTGGACATTTTAAATAAATACTGGGCTGTCGGTTGATTTTCAGAACAGCATGCAGGATATTTATTATAAACTGGGGATCTTTCACATTGATGTTGTTTAAGTCTTATTTCATATTAATTTTTTAAACAGCAAAGCACCATTGAAACATATACCTTATGTCTGAATGAGCATCCTTTTTTTTTAAATGTAGAAATACATTGTTCACTTAGAATTCTTGTAAAACCAGCAGGTGGTCAGGAAAATAGCATGAGAAGATTAATGAAGCTGATATTAAACTATATTTGACTATGCATGAAAATCAGAATTATAAACATGCTGTTCTTAACAGATCTTAACTGATAAAGATTTTACTGCACACTGTAACCTCTTTCTTTTTCCTAGCTCCAGCCACTAAGTATGCCCAGAATGGTAATTGCTTAGCCATTAAAAGTAATTTTGCTGAAATTAGACCTAAGAGCATGCTATTGGGTCATGCATGTCTTGAACAAATTGAAATATTTGTCTGTGGATCTATCTTTAGCCTCTTGTGATTCTTCCCCCTCTTGGTTACATAGTACCTTCATCTGTGTTCAGCACAACCACGCTTTACTGCCCTGGACAACCAGTTCTGGAGTGAAAAACCACCCCTCTTGTTAAAGGATGGCTGCGTGAGAAACTATCCAATCATTTATTGAAGATCTTCTTGGTGGCTATATCAATCCCATGCAAGCCATCAGGGAATCAAAATGTAAACAAGAGAACTCCTGTTCTTAGGGAGTTCAGTAGAGCAGAGGAGGTTGCCCATCTTGTGCTAGTGCAGGGAGAGATGCTAGGACAGGGTCCTAGGGAGGAGGCAGGTGCAGGGAGGGAATGATGCTTATGAGGAAGTGAAGTTTTCTCAGGTGAAGAAATGCGTGAGCTCTTCCTTGAGAGACTAGGAAGAGTGGTGCTTACAGGCAAGGGGAGGAAGGACAAGACTTCCAGGAGGTGGGCACTGCACGTGGAAAGGCACAGAGGCATAAAATAGCTTGCATGTGCAGAGTATTACCAGTGCTTTGGTGAGGCCAGGGAGGAAACGGTGAGAGCTGTGTTGTAGAGGTAGACCGGGAATTGTGTATACCACTAGAGCAGACATATATTTATTTTATTTCATCACTACTAACGGACGCACATGCTTTCACATTTTAACATCCCTGAGATTAGGATGCATGTTTCATGTGATGGCATCTGGCAGTTACTGTCATTTGGGATATTGTTATTGCCAGCATATGTACACACCCGATCATATCTCTTCCAGGCTTCAGTTATGTGCAACATGTTTGGATAATGCCATTAAAATGTCTATTGAAAGATTGCATATCATTCAGTGTTGAAACAAAAAGATCATTGTTTATGTAGAAAGGCATGCAAACAACAACAGGGCTTACATTTGATATTAGAAAAGCAGGTAAATCTAAAAAGATTCTTTTAATAAATACAGATTAAGAATTCTAAATAATAAAAAGCATTATGCCACAGTTTAGTTGTATTTTTTCTTTCATAGCAGGACATAGAGTAATGATGCACCTTTAATCAAGAGTATGTTAGCTTTAATGAACATCAATTATTAATAATTGAATGTAGAAATACTCTGTGCTTCTGTTTTATTCATTTATGTTTTTTTGGGGGGGGGGATTTTGATAGCATAAATTCTCATAAAATATGAAAAGGTAGATTACTCTTCTCTCCTTAAAGAATAGGCAGTTGGGTCTTACGTTGTTGATTCTGGGACACTGGATCCCTATGGGAAGATATTAGTGAGTAGGGTTGGCATTCAGATGAGGTGGATATCCCTGAGGACACCACACACACACACACACACACACACACACACACACACACACTCGCATTCACACACACATCTTGACGCTATGACTTTAAGGTAAATGGAATCAGTGGACTTTGAAGAGGGAAGGCAGGTGGAAGGGTGGATGGTCCTGTGATAGCCAGAGTCATGTTTCCAGGTCATCTCCAGCTTTGCAGACAGGTCAGACTTCCTCTAGGGGGAAGCTGAGTCTGAACCCCAAGGCCACATAGATGCCCTGGAGGCCAAGCTTAATGTGGAACAAATGGAGTTACCAGTCCTTGAACGGACTGTGCCAACCTAGACCATGAGTGTCTTCAGCATGACCAGGAAAATGGATGCTCAGAGGCTTCTTTCTCCATGTGCCCTAACCTGTTTAAGTCCCCGAATCCTATTGCAATGCAAGGTGGGAGGCATGACCTGTGAAGTATAAAAAGTTATGGACACCATATTTTTCAACAGCCTTGGTCCTGGGGTCTCAGATATTGGTATATGAGGAGTTGATTTAAAAAAGAAATAACTGTGGCATCTCATTCAACTTAAATGTATTTCTGTATCATCAGGACAAAGCACTCTGAAAGCAGAGAGGAACCATTGATTAGGGTTCAAATTAGGAGAGCAGGTTAATTAGATCTGCAATATCTTCAATATTGTTCTGAGAACAATCAAGGCAATGGAAGTAGAGAAAGGTAGAGATGTGTGTTTTGCAAATAGACATGGGAGAGAGAAGCATCTGGAACAGATCAGTATAAGGAGGGGATGTTTTAAGTTAGGAAGTCCTCACAATATGGCGGCAGCTGATTGCCCTAATGATATGTAAATGTACACTTTATGCAAGATCTTACTTTTTCTAATGAAGTTGAATATTAATTATTGACTAAAACACACTGTTTTTCCTGTATCGTGTCACATTTGTATTTTTCTACTGTGTACATGGCCATTTATTATAGGATATTTGTAATAGCAAACACTAGAAACAAAATCAAATATCCATTAATAGGGAATTGGTTGGACATTAAAGTATATTCTCACAATAGAACACTATATAGCTGTAAAGAGTGAGGATGTAGGGGATATAGCCCTATAGGACTATGGAGTGCATATGCTATTAAATGCAAAGATGGAGAAAGTATATGTACTAGTAGTGTGCACCTACTCTCCTAAAAAAGCAAGGAATTGTGGCAGGCCAAGTACTGCCCCCCAAGGTGCTATGTCCAGGCGCTAATCCAAGAACCTTACCTAGCATAAGGGACTTTCCAGATGTGCTAAATCAAGGACTTCGAGATAGGGGACTGTCCTGAATTATTCAGGGAAACCCAATGTAAACTCAAAGGTCAAGATGTATGGAAGGAAGAAGGTAGAGGAGATGTGACTACAGAAGAATGATTGGAGAGAGGCAACACTGCTGACATTGAAGATGGAGGAAAGAGGCCACAAGGCAAGGAGGTAGATGTCCTCTAAATGCCATCCTTGCTGCAAAAAGAAAGGAAGTGGAATTTCCTGTGGAACTCCAGAGAGGCACCCAGCCCTGCTGGCATTGAGTTCTGCCCAGCGAGAGCCATGTCAGCCTTCTAACTGCATCACTGTAGATAATACATCTGTGTTGTTAAAGCCACCGAGTACATGGTAATTTGTTATGGCAGACAGAAAACTAATGCAGAATACATAACATTAAAAGAGTGGTTACATATAGGGGACAGGAGGAAGTACGGTAGTCAGGGATAGAAACTAGACTTGTTTTATAGATTTGACATGGACCATGTACATATTTTATATAATTATAAAAATGAAGTAGAAAATCAATCTATAAAAATGAAATGAAACAAATTTATTGGTAGCATAACCACACAGAGGTTCAAAGTGACTTAAAAACACAGTTATTGGGCTATCCTCTCTTATATGATATATCCTAAGAACAAAAAGCTTTTAAACTGCAGGAAAAATCTTATATAATTTTCACTAGTCATATGGTTGAGGGTAAATCTCTTATTGTGATTCTGAGAATAGTATGGATATATCAAGGATAAAGCAAATGAGAAAAATTTGATATTCTAATTCTATCATCTATCATTGTGAATCATTAGAACTCAGATTCTGAGCATGGAAAAGGACATTTGGATTTAAGATAAAAGAGATAAACAAAAATCCTGCACTCTTCAAATTAACTTTGGAAGTATAAATTTAAACTTATGATGAATTCTATTAAAAACAAAACTTTTCCTACCTCTGTTTGCTGAAAAGACCTAGGAATAATGACCAATCCATTAGCAATTAGTACTCTTAGTCTCTATAGATTATTAAACTTCAAATACAATTTCCCACTAACAGGAACCAGTGCTCCTTAGAGATTTCAAAATATTTCAGTCATTAGAAAGAAATGTACATGATGAATCTGGATCAGTGTATCAGACTACATTGCAATGAAGCTGTAAAAGAAGACTAACGTCATATCAAAGAACCCAGGAATAACTCAAAGTCACCCACAGGTCAAAAATGGGTGAGGGTAAAAAGGGTAATAATTGTGATTGGATTAAAGCATTTCAAGTACATTTCAATAGATAAGGTCATAAAGATAAACTAATTGGGCATTATTGAATGATTCTCAAGTATCAACTCTTTATTTTGAATACAGCTGTTTCTATGTGTGTGCAAGCTCTCACAGTGAGTAAAAAATGAAGCTGAAATTCAAATCTTGATCTGATGGCCCTCTCCCTACTTGTTACAGCATCTATACTATTCTGTCTTGAAACATGGATGAAAAAATGTCCTCTCAGCATCTGCCAATTCATTCCACCTCACTAACCTATCAGCTACAGACTCCAAAAGGGAAAGGATGACTTTCCTGGTGGAATTTACACTATTAAATTGTGGAGGACACAGGGCTGAAGATCAGGTCATGTTGTCAGAGAGAATATACATTTAGACCCCCGTGGAGCCAACAGTGGAGATACTGATCTCTTAGGAACACTAGCTAGGCAAGTGTGGGGATCAGGACATAACAGGGCAGGTACCTGCAGCTGGTATCAGGGTTCAAAGCTCTACTGAGTTAATTCCACTGAATATCTGGAAGTGGGAAGTCAAGAGGGAGGTTGGGGAAGGTGTAGAGTCTTCAGTGATACATACCAAACTGTAGATTTTTAAATCAGATGCCGTGGTCAAGGTAGGCAAGAGCACAAGTCGGGCATCTGGAGACAGGGCACGAACCTCAGAGAGAAGCCAGGAGGAGCGGAGGAGCCTGATCCACAGAGGGAGGGATTTATGCTCCAATTTCCTCTTCCCACTGTTAGAAATAGTTGGGCCCAGCAGGGGGCGGGCCACAAAGGCCTGATACAGCCAGTGGGACAGTGAGAGGACAATAGCATCAACACATTTCTGGACTTGGCTCAGAAGCCTTTTTGAAATCCTGGATTATTGGTGAAGGTACAGAGGGGATGAACTGCTATAAACCTAGACTTGGGAGCAAATAAAAGAGCCATCCATAGGTCAGTTAAATAGGCAAAAACTTGTCTAAGACTCGGCTTGTCACATGAAAGAACAAAAAACATGGGACTAAAAAATTTTAGAATAGCTCTCCATGATATCCACATGTTTGGCATGGTATAGACCAGTGATGGCGAACCTATGACACGCGTGTCAGAGGTGACACGCAAACTCATTTTTTTGGTTGATTTTTCTTTGTTAAATGGCATTTAAATATATAAAATATCAAAAATATAAGTCTTTGTTTTACTATGGTTGTAAATATCAAAAAATTTCTATGTGTGACATGGCACCAGAGTTAAGTTAGGGTTTTTCAAAATGCTGACACGCCGAGCTCAAAAGGTTCGCCATCACTGGTATAGACCAAACATCTGGGCAATTAAAAAAATGAGGCTTCTCTCCTGGTTGTGCTGGTCATTTGGAAGATACAAGTTCACTAAATTGCATAGTCAAGAAGTAGGAAGCACGGTAACATATGACTGACCATGAATCAGAAAACAGTTTGCCTACAGTAAGAGAAGGCCTTCGGATTTGAGTGTGTTTCAGGAGCGTGGGCATCACCTGGAAGGGTGTTGGACAGACCGACTCTCAGGCCCATCACCAGCCCTACGGGAATCAGGATTCACTCCTACTACCCCGCCCCAAGTGACTCATATGCAATTAAAGTGTAAAGGCACCTGTAGAGCGTTCCGCATTATTACCAGCAGCATCATAACTACAGTGTATTTAGCACTCACCTTGTGCTGATACTGTTATTTTTTTTAGTTTTATTTTATTGTTTAAGGTATTACAAATAGTAGTACACATGTCTCCTTTTTTTTTCCCCATTGACCTCCCCCCCAGCCTCCCGTACCCTCCCCGCCCCCCCGCACTTGCCCTCACCCCCACCCCCAGTGTCTTGTGTCTGTTTGTTGTGCTTTTATGCATGCATACAAGTCCTTCAGTTGACCTCTTACCACCCCCCACCCTCCCCTACCTTCCTGCTGTAGTTTGACAGTCTGTTCAATGCTTCTTTGCCTCTGTCTATTTTTGTTCAACAGTTTATAATGTTCTTTATATTCCACAAATTAGTGAGATCATGTGTTATTTATTTTTCACTGACTGGCTTATTTCACTTAGCATAATGCTCTCCAGTTAGAAAACTGTGGTACATCTACACAATGGAATACTACACTGCTATAAAAAAAGAATTCTTACCATTTGCAGCAGCATGGATGGAACTGATACTGTTCTTCACGTGAATTATCTCATTGCAACTATTGAAGAAATCACTCTTATAATTCCCAGTTTAGATATGAAATAACTGGCATTCAAAAAAGTTTTTTAATTGAAAAGTCACATGGCTTCTAATGGGTAGAGCTGGGATTCAAACTCAGGTCCTTAGAACACCAAAATATAATTGTAAATTACAGTTTTCTTATCCTTGGGAATGGTCATACACATGAGTAGAAACCCCATTGGTAGCATTATGTTTGATTATAAAATATATTACAGAGGAGGGGAGTAGAGAGAGAGATTCACCAACAACACCAAAGAATTTTCAAAGTGAGTTAAGACCAGATTTAAAACAGTGAAGTGACCCAGCCAGTGTTGCTCAGTGGTTGAGCATCAACCTATGAACCAGGAGGTCACGGGTCAATTCCTGGTAAGGGCACATGCCTGATCCCCAGTAGGAGGCGTGCAGGAGGCAGCTGATCAAGAATTCTCTCTCATTATTGATGTTTCTGTCTTTCTCTCCATCTCCCTTTCTCTCTGAAATCAATAAAATAAATATTTAAAAAACAGAACAAAACAGTGGCATGGAGCAAAAAAGGCCATGCACAGTAAGAACTGCTAGAAGTCTTTTTTCACTGATTATTCCAACATTAAAAGATTCCATGTTCCACAGAAATATTTATCGGAGAGAAAAACAAAATTAACATTTTGTGTTTCATCTGTTTTGACAAATACATAATTGCCCTTAGTCTGGCAAAGATTTTCTCTGTTGTCCCAAATGAAAACTGACTAAATGCGACATAAGTTTAGAATTAATCCCTACTGTAGTTGGGATTTGCTACAAAGCAGCTGTTTCTTATTCTCGTTTCTTGAGGATCATGTGCTGATTATGACAGACTTATTAAATGTCTTCAGGAGGATATCTGTGAAGCTGTTTTTGGCTGTTTGTGAATAGTTCCTGAGCTTTATCACAAAATTTCTGCCCGATCTAGGGGTGGTTCATATTAAGTAACTGAGAGATAATAATCAGAAAGAAATGGCATGCCTCAAAATCTGAACCGGGGCTATTTTAATCAGTGTATTTTAATTTAAATTACTTTTAACTTATTTTTCAAAGGGAGGTTTCTAGTGTTTATAATTCTTTCCCTTTAAAACAGTACTTTGAAGTGTGCACAAAACACAGCCAGTGCCTACATCTGCATGATGCAATGGCAGGTTAAAAAAAGAGGACAGCACCCAAGCATCCTGAACAGCACTGCCTCCCAGCACAAGCCCACCTGCAGGGGTCTCTTAAAGCGCCCCTCCACCCTGAGCCATGTGGTTCCTTCCTCTGGTTCCCAAACCTCTTCATTTTTCCCCCAACTCTCTGTTAGCAGCCTTTCACTTTAAATCCTTTCTTGTCCTCTACCCTCTACTGAGGACGCACTTGAGACTATTCCTACTATACCCGGAGAGTTCCCCATGTATTACTGGTGTTTATTCTCCATCTTCCTGCCACTGTACTGTGACAGTATTTTCCCTAAATGGGCGAAAGGACTTGTTTGGTTCCTAGAGGCCACTGTGGCATTTCAGTAGCTTCATTCCACTTGAAATGACCACAATCCAAGTTGGTCTGAGACCTTTGTTCCCAGCTCAGTGCTTTGCACATGGTTACCAACGTTTTCTAGTAGGGTGGTCCCAACACAGGTGAACTAGCCCCATGGGAAACGGGAATTGTTTGCGCTAATGAGTACCTTATAGGTTTGAAGACTTCCATAATCCAGGGGTGATTTGACCTGATCGTATGCTGTAGCCACCGCAATTTGTTGAGCTAGACCAGACCTGGAAACTCATTTCATTCAGGCAGGTGGTGAATCTCTGTAATTTGTTTACTTATTTGCAAGTTATTTTTTACATTTTTATGAGGTATAGTATATATATAGTAGAATGAACAGATCTTAAGTTTACATTTTGATGAATTTTTATAATAATACATGCAGATTATATTCCATTATCCAAATCAAGATATAGAGCCCTGGCTGGGTGGTTCAGTTGGTTGGAGCATCGTCCAGTACACCTGCAGTGGGTTCGATTCCCGGTCAGGGCACATACTTAGGTTTCGGGTTCAATTCCTGATTGGGGCACATCCAGAAGACAACTAATTGATGTTTCTCTTTCACATCTATGTTTCTCTCTCTCTCTCCCTTCCTCTCTTTCTAAAAAATCAATAAAAACATATCTTTGGGTGAGATTTAATATATATATATATATATATATATATATATATATATATATACACACACACACATACATACACTTGAAGCCCAATGCACGAAATTTGTGCAAGAGTAGGCCTTTCTTCCCCCGGCTGCCAGCACCAGCTTCCCTCCAGCACGCGGGACCCGGGCTTCCCTTGCAGCCCCAGCTTTGTCTGGAAGGTCATCCGGAAGGACGTCCAGTATAATTAGCATATTATGCTTTTAATATATAATTCCTATCATCCTATAAACCTCCCTTTTGCACTCTGAAGTCAATGCCCCAGCCCAGAGATAACTGTTATTCCCATTTCTGTATAACTGGAGGCATGCATAATGTACTCATTTGGGTTTCTTTTGTTCAATGTAATATTCTTGAGATTCATCCATGTTTGTGTTTACCAATAGTTTATTTTTTTCACTGCTGATTAGTATTCCATTCTGTGAATATACCATAATTTGTTTATGTGTTTAACTATTGATGGATACCCGGGCTGTTTCCAATGTTTTACTATTATAAATGAAGATGCTATGGACATTCATATATAAGTCTTCCTGTGGATATCTGTTTTTATTTCTCTTGGGCCTATGAGTAGAATTGTTGAGTTATATGGTTATCTTTTTTAGAAACTGCCAAGGTTTTTCCAACGTTACTTTATCATTTTTCAACTAGCAAGGTTTGAGAGTTGGATTGCCATATGAGGGGAAAAAACCAAGTCACATCCCTTCCTGAGACTAAATAGTGAGATGCAGGTGCAGGAGCTCTGGGGGTTGGCTCACTTGTGAGGAATGAGCAGCACACCTGAGGGGCATTCCTCAGCAGGTGACTCATAATCTTAGGGAGTCATTGAAAACGACTTTTCGTAGGAAAAGCTAAGGGGCTATCTAGAATATCTACCCTCCACCCCCATTTAGAACAGTTCTGTTTTGATATCAGGAAGCTAAGATTTCCTTTTCTCTTGGCTTTTATCATCTCTCTAAATTCATTTTCCTGAGGGTTTCATGTCCCCTCACAAACAGGACCTTAGAACTGCGTGTGCAGTTTATCAGACAGGTTATCAGGTCCAGATGATCAGACGGAATCTCTCTCAGCTTTTTCTGATTCTTGGCCAATGTACAGATTAAACAATAAAGGAGCTTCTGGAAGAAGAGGAGGGTGCGGGGCTGGTAGGTGGTCTGGACGGGGCAGTGAGAGGGACATTTTTAGTTCGCTTTCGTATCCTTCTATATCAGTGATGGCGAACCTATGACACGCGAACTCATTTTTTTGGTTGATTTTTCTTTGTTAAATGGCATTTAAATATATAAAGTAAATATAAAAATATAAGTCTTTGTTTTACTATGGTTGCAATTATCAAAAATTTCTATATGTGACACAGCACCAGAGTTAAGTTAGGGTTTTTCAAAATGCTGACACGCCAAGCTCAAAAGATTCGCCATCACTAATCTATATCTTTTCTTTCATCTTTTAATGCAAGTAGGTCTGGTATCACTTGTGTACAAAAACATGGTTTTGAAAGTACCAAAAGTCAGCAAATGGAAGTATGATCTTGAGGTCAGGGAGCGTGAAGTTCAAGTGCTTGGTCTGTGGCAAGGGCTAGTTACTGGACCTGCCCAACTCTAGGTTTCTTTATCTGTAAAAATGGAGATAATATTTCCAGGGATAGATTTGGATTTTGGAGGGCCTGTGGCTTTTAAAAAATTGGAGGTATTCATTAAGAAAAAGAATATGAAACATGAATGTAAAATTAGGAATGAAAGTGAATATTTACTTAGAGTGAGAAAACCAATCAAACAAATGATAAACTAAAAACAACAACAATTGACAAATACGACCAACATCAGGGGACCTGTGACCCAGGAACATTGCTAGGACGCCTCCTGGGGCCTTGAAGGTGCCAGTGCAGAGGCCTTGAGAGCTAAGCTTTGTCAGTTCCAGGGTGGAAATGCTCCCTTCATATGGTCATTGAAAGGATTCAAGGAAACCAAGTTAGTGTCCGCTTAGCACAGCGTCTGGCACACATGACATCTCCCATAGATGTAAATCCCTGTCGCTCTTCTTCATCCCGCTCAGAAATTCTCACCCAAAGGAGGCCTTACAAAGGTGCGATTGCATCATTGTGCATCCCACAGATTTCTGCTTTTTTCCCGTGCCAGACCGAGGGCATGAGGGTGAAATTATGACAGGGAGTCACAAGAGGATTAAATTAAAGTGTCTGGGAGTGCCTCACACGGTGCCTGGTCTCTATTAAATGAATACAGGACTGTTGAATTGGATTATGGCTTGCTGAAAGCTGACACCTCCGGGTAAGGTGAGCTTTAGCTAATCTACTTGTGCAATAGGGTGCATGCACAATAAAAGAGATGGAAGCGTGGGTCTGAGAAAGTGTTCGTTAGTTAGCCAAACACCACCTTAACTGCTTTGGAGAAATCCTGCCACTGATTTAAAATAGTGAAAATAAGCCTTTTGCTGAATTGCCTACCAGGTGAATCCTGTTTCGGTGCTAACACTCTGCCATGCATTCTGTCCTCTTTGGACACTTCCCCCATTGACATTTTCCCAGGAAGTAAACAGGACTGGATAAACAAGCAGGATTTTCCAAGTACAAATCTTGTGAGTTTCCTGTATAAATGTGGCTTTATATTCTTGCTCAATTGATGTAGTTTTGATTTTATATATATTGTTGTGAGAATAGTTCAATTTAGAATGATCTCTTTATATGTGTATTTGTTTTTCTTTTTAGTCACACTTCCCCCCCCCCCCCACTCTCCCCTACCCCCACCCTCTTCTTTCTTGGAAAAATAATTATTTTCTTGATAGGTGGATAACTTTTTAAAAAATAAACTCAAAACAGAATACATTAAACATCTGTGAGAACTAAAACAAAGAATACAGACTTTGTTGGTAAATCCATGCCCAGCAAGAGTAAGCGACTTCAGGAGCATGTGGCTCTTTCCTGGGGAATTAGCAATCAAAGCAGTCAGATACAATTTTGACTCTAAGACCCAAATCCTGAGCAGACCTGTATCATAATCCCTCTGTTTCAAAGAGCTGGAGCTCCCCCATAAGCAGAAATCAAGCATCTGATGCATCTCTTGGCAGACGCTGAGCTCCTCTCGAGACAGATTTCCAGCCCAGCGACGGGGATCCAGATAAAGGCAGGCAAAAAATGTCTCTTAAAAATCAGATCTTTTGATTTGACAGCGAGAAAAACATCAAAACGCTTAAACACAGATTTCTTGAATAAAATTCAGCAAAATGTCAAAGAATATGAAAATATTTTAATAGTAAGGGAATTTTTTTCTCATTGTGTAGGCAAAATAATGATTATTGCCTGAGCCTTTCTGCATTGCTCTAATGAAAATTTTAATCTAGGAAATGTCACTGATAAAGATCTACTAATAAGTAGAATCTTGTTTGCTGGATCAAGAAAAACAAACTTTATGTATAAGGAAACAAAGTTCCCTTTAAAGGCTACTTGAGAAAGACTGAACAAGTGATAGAACTTATAGTTTTAGGTATGAAAATAAATGCACAAGGATTTTAAGTATACTCAGTATCTGGCATTAGCTAGTACTGTGATTCTGCTTCGTGGGTGACTTGGGCCTAGCCAGGCCAGCACATGTAGAAGGTGTAGGCTAAAGGCTCTTGAAATTATCATTTCACAAGTCAAACAACTCAGGTATTGTTTTAACACAATCTTGTGAGTGGTTGGTTAGTTGAAATGACTAGTTAATTTTGCCCTATTAAGATAATCAAACCCACTCTGTCATTTAATAATTAAAATGACCACTATTTAGTACACATTGACATGTGTCCAGTACTGCAGGTATGAGGCTAGCAGTATCCATTACCCATGGACTCAACACGACTGTTGTATTATTACAAGGTCAGCTAGGTAAGTGGTGGCAGAGGCAGGACTCTCTCCAGCTCAGCTGTGCTCCTGACAGGATGGTCCTTCAGAGTCATTACACGAGAGGCAAGAGGGCCAGGTTGTACCCTCCCGTCAGCCAGTGTTGGCTGTGAGCCACCCTCTGGGAATGAGAATAATCTTGGGTGGGGCGGTTCCCTGTGTCTGGGAGCGATGCCCACTGAGGAACCATCTTGAGGCACCAACTGGGATGGCTGTTTGGCACTGAGGAAGGGTCTTTGTGGAGAACCTTGGCATCAACCATTGTTCACCTCCAGTGCTGCTGGAATGCACTTCCTTCTTATAGTAAGTTTCTCCCCTGGGGACAGGCTCTCCAGAATTCTGGTTGGGCTGTTTCTTAGGGTTAAAAGGATGAACTAACATCCCCTCAACAGTTCTCATCAAAGCTGCCACTAATACTCACCATCCCGCTCTCAACTTAGCAAGCACCTGTGCTAAACTAGGCAGCGGGCTGTGGGTGAGGGCGGGGAGGGCATGATCCCGGCTCTCATCTCTGAGGGGTCTGAGCCCCTGGTTCCCAAGCGCTTAACAGGCTGTGGTGACCGCTCACCCATTTGCCATTAAAACTCGAACAGAAGTGTCCGGAACATGAAGACATGGCAATTGAAACTATCCCAAATAAAACACAGAGAGAAGAAAGGAATGTTTAACATGAACAGAGCATCTCTAATGAGGTGTAGGGCTCTTTAAGCCGCCATGTAATTGGATTAGGGCTCTTCACCTGTGGAGGAAGAGGCTGCACGCAGGATTGAGCAGAAGGTCAGCCATGGTTCGGACCTGACGAAGCCTTGGGCCACCTCGCAGGAAGCACTGGGTCAAATATGCCCATCAGAGGGTCCTGAGTGACCTTCATAACCTCACGTGGCTCAGTCACCAGGTCCAGGCCGCCCCAGGAAGGGCGTGATCCTGGCTAAGGGATCTCACTGCAGCAGAGAGAACCTTGGCCAAGCTGAGAGCTGGGGGGACCTGCTCCCTAACCCCATGGCAGCTGGGCAGCTTGCCCCTTCTCAAGAGCCATCTGGAGGCACATCTCCGGGTCAACGGCAATGCCCACAGTGCTGATCCTGACTCCATCACTTTGGGTAAGTCCTAACTTCTCTGTGTTTTGGTTTCCCCAAGTGTACGATGGAGTTGGTGACAGTGGTACCTACCTCATGGGGTTTTGTGAAGATTAAATGAGTTGACTTAGGTAAGGCATTTAGAAACTTACCTGGCCCAGTGTAAGTAATTTATAGATATTTCCTAATCTTGCTCTAATGATCTCATTTAACATTCCCATTGACCCTAAAATACAGGTATTTTTGTCTCTATTTTGCATATTAGAAAACTGATACTTCAAAAGGTCAAGTGACTTAAGATCACCCATTTAGCGCATGGGAGGATCAGAATCCGGGCCTATGTCTGCCTGTGCCCTACGGTCACCTGTAAAATGAAATAAACTTTTAGTTGTTATTGTCACTTGTTTGTTGGCCCTGAATGATCTCAAATAAACTGTAAATCTTTTGAGTTCCTTTTATGTGTAAGAACCAGCACAATCTCCAGCACAGAGTGAGCGCTCAATAAATGCTGACTGGAGGGAGGAAGAGCCAGGAGCTTCCTTTGCTTATAGAGACCTGGCCTGTTGCTGCCTTGTTCTGTCCTTGAACTGAGTTTTCTTTTTCTTTTTTTGTTTTAATCGTTGAAGGGCTGTACATTTGACACTGACATCATATCCTGTATAAATAAAATCACTAAGTAAAGTTCGATGAGGGGCAGACATTTTGGGAACTTTGTTCTCTTTCCCTGAAGAACTTAAAGCATATAATGTAATTAAATCAATGTGCTTCCCCCCCCCCCCCCCCCCCCCCCGCCCCACAAGTGTATCTCAATTTATTTTTAGGGATTTTAAATTCAGTACATATCATTAGAAGATTTATTATTTATTTTAATATCCTTGTTTATTTGCAATAATTAAAATGAGTCCGAGATTGAAGGAATTCATCAAGTGGGTACTAATTCCCATCTTAGCCGATAATCATGGCTAAAGAGAATAGGTACAAACTTAGGGTGTGCTAAATGCAAACTGGAGATTTTATAAACAACCCATGAAATAGAAAATACTTCAGCAGGATAGTAGCATAATGTGCAGTGAAGTATTAGAATAAGCTAACATATTGGCATAACTTTGGTGGTAGCAGCAAAATTTGTTCTATGTCACTCATTAACATTTTCATTAATAGATTCGTCAGGGGTTAATGGGAGTCTCATGTGAGTAATCAAGACCCAGGATTTTCTTTCCTGGCTGCTTCACTGATCAATCTTAGCATTTAAGGGGCAATCAAATCTCCTGGAAAAACAAGGTCCAAAGAAATGGTCTCGTTGAGTGAAATACTGTAGGAGACATCTGTGATGGTTGCCTATCCCTTCTGATGCAGCACCATGGTTTCCCCTTGAAACTACCCATCTCCTATTCTCAGTTTATGTGGTTTGAGTGGAACTGTGTCCATGGTTGGGCGTGTGACTTAGACAAGGTTCAAACAAAAACATTGTGGATCAGATAGAACCAATTAGACTCTATTGCAGGGCTTTGTTAGTCTGTTAAAAACACTCTCTCTTCCTGCTGTGGCTGAGTGGGTCAGTGATAAGGTAGGCATTTCTGGCAGCCATGGTGCCGTCATAAGGAAACTCACTTCCAGGGAAGGTGGAGTTATCAAATATATTACCTTATCACTGTGAGTTGCATTCGCCATCACATATAAGTGAAAGAGTCCTAGTATTAATAGTTACTACCTAATAAAAGCCTCTGGTTCCATTATATCCTTAAGTATTTACATCTCAGCTAGTATCAAATACATTTTCTAAGTACTTAAGGTTATTTTCCACACAGCTCATAAGACCAACTGGAAAGTGATATATATTCAGTGAATCTGCTAGGGTGACTTATATGTCAATGTCATTAATATGGCATATTGGATGTACAGTCACAATTTATGCTCTCTTGATCGTTTCTGTGTTTTTGTTGCAATAATTAAATTACATTAAATTAACTTGACAAAGTTAATATGATAACAATTAAATACAAATTACTAAATAATAGTAAACTCAAAAATTGAAACAATAGGAAATTAGAAAGGAGAAATCAGGAAATGGAGTACAAACTTTTGGTACTGTAATTAAACAATAAGTTAAAGTGTAAGCTTTCTAGCAATAAGGCCAAAAGAAAACTATAACAGATTTCATAATTTCCATCATCTGTTGAAAGGAAGCTTGCCAGTTATTCAGAAGAGATAAACTTATCAAATACTCTTTTCTTTTTAATTTTACTTAAACCAAGAGTCTGGCCTTTTGTTAGAGAAGTCTCTTTTTGTTTGCTTTGTTTCTATTTTCCCCCCCCCCCATTCTTCAAGAGACTTGGTAGCTACGTTAGTAAAATACTGTGATAACATTTTCATGGCTTGCCTAATGCCTAATGATTACAGAAGAAGAGATAGAAACCAGCTGGTTTACCCTTCAACCAGGCCAAGACTGAAGCGATGTATCTTATCAGACAATTGAAACCACGTGCTCCAGCTCAGACCTCCTGCTCAAAGGTCAAGGAGGTAATGTGCAAATTCGGGATGCTTCTGAAAGTCTTTTAAAAGGACTTCTGGGTGGTAAAGCGTGGCTGAAATGACTCCTTCATGTTCTCTGGAAACTCAAGCCCAGTATTTTTGCACAGAGTCTGGGTAAAAGTGGTTGAATTTGACCTTGTTACTTCAAAGCCCCTATTGCACTCTTAAAGATAAAGGAAAACATCACTGCCTCAAAACAAATGGACCGCCGGCTCCAAGCAATCACTGGAAGGTACTTAAACAGTCAAAAGCCATTAATATTATCACAAAGTTGTACCCTCTTCTTGGGAACTTGGAAAGTACAGTTCAGTGTCCTTTGCCGGCATCTGTACTTGGCTCCGTTTCTTTTCCGTCTTCAATCACAAGTCTCTTGTCATTAAATTAAGTGCCTCATCAAACAGTTTATGGGACTCAGTTAGTCTCTTTATCATTCTTCAAGAAACCTGTCCTCTGTGTCAAAAATCCGGAAACAGCAAAATTAAAGCCCCCGGGTCACGAAATAGCATGTAGTAAGAGTTATTGCCATATAAGAACAGTGCTCCAACTGGGGGCTTTCAAATTTGAAGTTGATAGGAAGCTCTAGGCATGATGTCACAGGGCAGTTACACAGTGAAAATGAGGAAGTCGTTTAATCTCTGCAGTGATTGGCTATTAGAATCCCCAGATGGCAGGGGATTGGTTAAAAGGATTATTTTATACTAATTTTAGGAAGATGACAAGTTTTTTCATGATTATCAAAGGCATTTATAAGAAATAACCTAAGTTAAGTTTTGCTTTTGTCCATGACATAAACCATATTTACTTTTGCCTACGTGGGCAGGTATTTATGTGCTCCAACCTCTAAAAAAATGTCATGAGAGTCTTGTGTAGGGGTCAAGGTCAAGGAGACTCTGGATCCCTGCATCTTAGGTTCAGATCCTAGCTCCACCTCTTACTAGATGAGTGGTCTTGACTTAACCTCTCTGTATCTCAGTTTCGCATAAAGCAGAGCTCATGGAAACGAGGGCTACTCCTAGGGTTGTGAGGAGGATCAGAGTGTTAATAAGAACAGTTCCTGGCCCGTAGTGCTAAGGCTTATACGGTGGTGGTCATTATCATCGAGCCTGCTGTCTCCTCACTTGTGCTGTGAGGTCTCTGACAGTCCCCTCCGGGGAGCACATGAACCCTGACCCTCCAGGGATGGACTTGTGGTGAAAGCAGGGAGAGAAGCATGGACAGATGGCTCCTGGGTGGGTGCCTCAGGGACAGGATTTGGCACAGAGCTAATTTTACCTTACAGCAAAGTGGGGAGGCCTCCTTTATCCAACACTGGCTCTCCTGAGCCCACTGCACACAGCATGTGCTGCCCGTGAGCTCTGAGACTCCTGCAGAGATTCATGGAGAACCTGGCTCTTCAGTTCCAAGCTCCATCAGTGGAGCACCACACCTCTTATAATTAGACTAGAGGCCTGGTGCATGGATTCATGCACCAGTGGGGTCCTTCCACCTGGCCTGCTGGGATCATGCTGAAACTGGCCTGGTGCAGAGATTCATCCAGGGCATGTCCCACCCATCTCGCCCAGTCCCGATGGGCCAAAACCCAGCAGCAAGCTAACCTACCAGTCAGAGCATCTGCCCCCTGGTGGTTAGTGCACATCATAGCGACTGGTCGAACAGTCAAACAAATAGTTGGACACTTAGCATATTAGGCTTCTATTATATAGGATAACAAAACCATGCAAATCAATCCTGCCACCAACTGATCTCCTCACATAAACCACAATTCTTCCCCTGGCTTTTAAGCCATCTGCTCATCTATCCTCACAACTTCCCCATCAGAAAACTAAGGGTCTGTCTCTTCCAACTCAACCCTCAACTATACGCCCTGAGCATGCAACATGGATACACTGTATACTTGCATCTCAGTCTCATTCTTCCTTCCTCTTTCCTTCCTTATTTTCCTCATTCCATCCTTTCCCAAACAGTTCCAGAAAGGATGTAGATTCAGCCTCCTTTGATAACACCATCTGAGGAAGGAAGTGGGGGAGAGGGCACGCTCATATATTGCTACCCAAAGATGAATCGCTGGAACATTTACAAGGGGCAGCTGTTGAAATTACTAATGCACGTCTTTGACCTAGCACTTCGACTTTGAGGAATTTATCCTGCAGATACACTCCAGGACCTAAATGAAAGAGATACAAAGTTATTCAATGCAACATTATTTATAATAGCCAGTGATTGAAAACAATATACATGTTCCTAGATGGTTTACAGTGCATCAACACAACTGAAATCTGTACAGCCTCAGAAAGAGAAAGCTCTTTATGGATTATTTTCCAAGACACACACACACACACACACGCGCGCGCGCGCTAAAATATCTTTATAAGAGCAGGAATTATGTGGTTTGGGAACTTGGTAAAAAGTAGGCTTTTCCCTATTCAAATTCAGTTTGGCTGCATTTTTACAGAAAGATCAAAATAACAGCAAGAGCTTAAACAAAAGAAATGTATTTTTCTCTCACATAACAGAAGTCCAGGGGCAGGCATTCGAGTTGCAAAGCTGCAGCTCCATAAAATTAGGGCAACTCAGACTCTTTCAGGTGCTCCACCCCACCCTCTGAGAGTGGGACCTGTGTTCTCACCAGTCAGACCCCCTTCTAGGCAGAAGGTTGGAGGAGAGAAGACCCCCCCCCCCCTTTCCAGGAGGCCTCCAGAATTCCCTCCCAACATCACTGACTGGACATTAGATATGTGGCCATACCTTTTTTTTAAGGAGCTTTCTGGGAAATGTACTTTATTTTTACTGACTAAAGGAAAAAGCAAGAATGTATATTGGGAAGCTATTATCAGTCCTTTTGCCCCTTTGGATCATGGAATAAATTACCTATTTAAAAACGGAATAAAAATCACACTTAAAATGTTAAAAAGGAAACCTACAAAGTGATATATAGGTCAGACCAACCTTTTTTGAGAGTTTACCCCATGGATGCTGCCCTTTCCTCCAGCCCCTGACTGTCCCAGGTGGACCCTGGGCTCCTCCAGAATCTCTCACCCTCTCTTGAAGCCATCGCCCCTAGTGGCCACCTCAGTGCCCTAGGATTCCGAAAGCACCTATCAGAGCTTGCAAGGTTTCCAAGAAGCCATGTATTCACATTCTCTCCCGAGGGTCATTTGCAGACTCGAATTTCAATCCACAAGGTAAATTCAGAATATTTGTTCATTCTTAGAGCATTATTTTTAAATAATGTCCTGATTTTATTGATGAAAGCAGGGTTGTTGTTTTTTTTGCCACATACTAAATCTCCCTCCTTACCTGTCTTAAAATAGCTTTAGGTATTCCTGTAATAGAAAAACAAGACTTTTCATTTCAATTTCTATTTAATATGCTTATTGCTGAGAAATACTTAAGGGAAAATATGTTAGCTTAATCTTGGCACCCCACATGCTAGAGAAGATGAATTTATATTATTTTAACATGTACTAGTATTTATTAATATACATGGTCTACATTCAGTGTAGTTTATTTAGTCTCCTTTATTATAATAAGCAACTTATTAAAGAAACTTACTTAATACTTTATAAGTAATTTTATAACTGAAACCAATACTTTTGCCATCCTTGAGGAGTTGCAGTCATTAAAACAGAGTGAATTAATTTATTAAATTTCCTAGTTGGCATGTATTTTTTAAAAAAGTACTAACAGTGAATAATAAACACTAAGAGCCACTCTATCCAATAATGATGATGGTGATCAGGGGACTGTTGGCTTCATTAATGTAATCATCCCACAGATGTTTAGGCCTGGTAGTCACTGTTCAAATTTCCCAAGTATTCACAAAGCAGGCCCAGGTAGCAGTTTGCACTTAATACCGTGGCCTATTATATCCTATTAGCAATCTATGAGCACTTTGGTGATTCTTTAGATTTAAACAGATGAGTCCCATTGAAAGAAATCTTCTAGTATCTGCTTCTCAGTTCTCCATCAAACTCTTCAGGAGGGGGTGAAATTTGTGAGATCCTGGCAAACCTAAGTGGGATTTTTTCCCCCTCAAAAGCAGAAAGCAACTCCCTCCACACACACACACACACACACACACACACGCACCCCTTGCACTTATACACACCTGAGTCAGGGCTGCTTTTCTTCTGCACTGTCTCATGCTGCCATTCCTGCCTGGCGTCTGTGGCTTCCCCATCACCTAAGAGTCTCTGAGTGTGTGACCCACTGGAGATGGGCAGTGCACACCTGCACAGCCTCTGCTGAGCGCTGGGAATACTGTTCATTTGAACTGATTTGATGATGTACTTTTGTTTCCATTGACACATTGAAGACAATGTCCAAATAGAATTGAAGACTTTTTTGAACTCCAACAGGGTTCACGGCAATATTTCAAGAGGCTGGAGGTGCAATAGTGAACAAAATAAACAAACATTCCTGAGAACAAACATATACATAGCATAGCAGATTGTAACAAGTGTCATGGAAAAGAATAGGGTGTGCATGTGATCCTGTGATGGTGCTGAGGGACTGCGATTTCAATGGGATGGTCAGAAAGGCCTCGCTGGGAAAGTGACACCTGAGCAGGTCCTGAGGGAGGTGAAGGTGACTGGATATCTGGGAGGAGAGCACTCCAGGCAGAGTGAACAAGTTCAAAGGCCCCAGGCAAGAGCAAGCCTGACGCCATGTTTGGTTATGCAGTGGTCCATATGTGTGACTACACAGTGACTGCAAAAGATGTGTGACCTTCTTGTTTTTTAAAAATGTTGATCCATAAGGTGGTGACAGTCTTGTCAGTGATCCCCCCACTGCAAATTCTGCATAACACTTAAAAGTCAGCCGATCACGCAGGCCACTCACAGCTTACGTCCACGGATACCTAATACATGTACATATGCATAAATTGTCTGCATTAATTTTAAATAGAATGCTTCCCTCCCACTGCATTTTATTCATTTATGGAGTGCCCCTCTTGCTGTTTTAGGGCAACCACACCTGTAGCTGTATGAGCAATAAACTGAGACAGTAGAAGTAGGAGGATGGATCAGAGGTTGTCACGGTGACAGTAGTGGTGGGTCTGACAGTGATTGAAGCCTCAGTGACAGCAATAGCTATGACAATGGGCATGGATTACATAACCAAGCAATATGGATGAAGAAATAACAAGATTTTATAAGGACTGAACCCAAAGAGAAGGAATAAAGCAGGAGTCCGAGTTTAGGGACTGGGCAAAGCCGGCTACTGTTATAAAACTGATATTTGAACAGGGGATTCTGTATGGAAGCAGTTGGGTAAGAGATGGAACGTTAGCTTTTTTACATATGTTTAGAGAAAATTAATCCTTTGGAATTTAAACTGAATCCTACTGAATGAAAAGATTTATTAATAAAACAGCATATTACTAAGGTATCTGCATAATGCATTTCTCTCATTTTTATCCTTAATTATATGAAGAGAACTCAATTATGTAAGAGAAAAAACTTTGATTCAGACTGTATTAGTTTTCAACTCCCCTTTCCTAATGTGGTTATACAGGCAAAATAGCAAAAATACAAAAATTTGAACATAATTAGGAAAGGAAATTTTTAAACTAAACTTCACCAGTTTCCCAAGATGTTTAAAGAAGGAAAAGAACGAAGTTGCACATGTTTTCTTTGGCTCGTTGCCCCAAAAATTGTACTCCAAGCTTCCTAAGAAATCAGAGGAGGGGGAAACTGGCAAAAGCAAAAATAAGACAGGGATTGGGAAAATTTTCAGTAGATACAGCTTGGTTAGAAATAAAAAAACTAGGGGAAAAGGTAGCATTTTATAAGAACTATAATAGTAATGAGAACTTTAAAACTCATTTATAAGAAACAGGTAAAGAAACGTGAAGACTTGACTCATGAGGAAATAGAAAACAATATGCCTTTATCACTTTCTGTTAGTAAATCTTTTTCTTTAAATCCTCACCCAAGGATAATTTTTCCCATTGATTTTCAGAGACAGTGGAAGTGAGAGAAGGAGGGAGGAAGAGAGGGTGGGAAGGAGGGAGGGAGGGAGGGAGGGAGAGAGAGAGAGAGAGAGAGAGAGAGAGAGAGAGAGAAACATCCATGTGAGAGGCAACATGGATTGCTTGCCTCCCGCATGTGCCCCAAGTGGGACCTGGATAGAACCTGCAACCCAAGTACATGCCTTTGTCCAGGAATTGAACCCAAAACCCTTCGATGCATGGGCCATCGCTCTAACCACTGCACTACACTGGCCAGTGCCTGTTAGTAAATCTTAAACCAGCTCCACCACTTCAATGTAACCACGTGAGATTGGACAATAAGAGTATAACCTCAAAGGTGGTTGTGGAAATTCAGTGACATGATTGAAGACCTCAGCACAGTGTCTGCCATCTAGTTAGCACTTCAGTAAGCCATTGCTATTCTAACTCTTTGATGATTCTAACAGGAGATCTCATCTTTGCTAAAAGACTAGATACTGACTTTTCCTAGGTTTGTCCATTGTTCATTTAGGTCCTGGGCAAATACCCTTCCAGCTCGATTGCAGAGGGCAGGATAAACTATCTGGCTGCCATTACAATTCTTATTGGCTCTTGCCCATTTATGAAGGATAGTTATACTCTTCTGGGTAGAATCATTTACTCCCCTACTCCTAGTTTCTGAAACAGTGAATCAAATATTTGAATATTTCGATCCTTAGCACATAAGGTACCATCTTTCTCTTTCTACCTGTGCTTTCTGCATTGTGCTGTTGGGACCACACTGTCAGGAGACAGTGACCTCCCTTAGTCTCCCTTCTCCCACCTCACACACCCTTACTCCTAATGCTATACCTTAGGTTTTCTGGGAGGTTCAGTTTACAGTGGTTATGGAAGTGTTGAGAATGAGGTGGCCAGGGATAATAATAGTAGGAGCCAGCAATGCTGTGTGCCAGGACATGTTCTAAATATTTTATATACTCCCTAAAAACCTCATTTTTAATCCTCATACCAACCCTCTAAAGGTAGATTCTATTACTAGCCTCATTTTATAGGTGAGCTCATGGAGGCACAGATGGCCATGCTCCTGGTAGCAGTGTGTAACAGAGCCAGTCCTTGAACCCAGGAAGTCTGGTTCTGTCCTCATTACTGCACTAGCCTTCCTCTCTGGAGAGGGTACTCTAGCTCCTGGGTGGCAGAGCAACGGCACCCCTTGTCTTATATGTCCTGAGGTGCAGCCTACAGAACCGATGCAGGGTCAGGAAGCAGACTGACCTTCCCTCTTCTTTCAGAGGAAGCAAAGCCCAGGCAGGTCACCGATTGCTTTTTTCAATCAAACCCTCTCTGCCTGACTAGAGGAGGAAATTCCTCCCAGCCTCCTCCACACTTTCCTTTTTTAACTGGATCCTGGGGCTTTCTCTAGAAAATTGGAGGAGGGGTCTAGAGCAGTGAGGGTGAACCTTTTGAGCTCAGCATGTCAGCATTTTGAAAAACCCTAACTTAACTCTGGTGCCATGTCACATATAGAAATTTTTTGATATTTGCAACCATAGTAAAACAAAGACTTATATTTTTGATATTTATTTTACATATTTAAATGCCATTTAACAAAGAAAAATCAACCGAAAAAATGAGTTCGCGTGTCACCTCTGACACACGTGTCATAGGTTCGTCATCACTGGTCTAGACCTTCTTTGTTTCTTGGTAGCCACCATTTTCACCATCACTGCTCTGCTGCCCTATATCCTCCAACACTAGTTACGGTTCCAATGCTGCCATCAGATGCATCTATTGATGAAGGCATGGCACAGAGACGCTGACCACAGCTTCCAAGGCTGGAACTGGGGCCGCCATGCATATCTGTGCAGGTTGGGTGCTGCATGACTCAAGGAGACACCATCCTCACTGTTGACATCATAGATACACATATTTATTACAACAATTTTCAGCACATGACAATGAAGCCTCTTGTTCTAACACAATGTCTGTGCTATCACAGCTTTCTGATAGATGGAGATAATGTCTTGAGAAAAGGGTACCCCTTCTTGCACTTTTAAGAGGGCACTGTGTGGGCTAATGAAGGTCCTAGCAATGATGGCAGTATTCAGGCATCTCGGGCAGGCTTCCTCTGAGTTCTCACCCTATTTAAACTAAACACACTCATTTTCTCTCCAAGGCCTCAAACTAGCCTAATCCTCAAAGAGATATTATCTTCTGAGAAAGTCTACTTCCACCTTACCCTAAAATACAACTATTCCTTTGAAATGAAAATCTGGCTACTTCCTAGGAAGAAAGGGCTAGGAGCATCTGGTAAAAGAAATACATTCATTTTGCCAAGGTGAGTATAGAACAGGAAAAAACAACAGGACCCAGTTCATTCCCCCTCCCCCAAGGAATCCTCCTATCAGGTTAATATTTGCAGCCTTCTCTCCCTGGTCCTTAAAAGGGGATGAGTTCAAAGACATTCCCTTTTGATTGGCAGAAGGGTGAAATAGATGAGAAAAGGGTACCCCTTCTTGCACTTTTAAGAGGGCATTGTGTGGGCTAATGAAGGTCCTAGCAATGATGGCAGTATTCAGGCATCTCGGGCAGGCTTCCTCTGAGTTCTCACCCTATTTAAACTAAACACACTCATTTTCTCTCCAAACAAGGTAGATCACTAGACAGACATTTCTGAGCTTGAAAATACTTGGAGAGACTGTCTAAAAGAGATCATAGGGAGGGATTGGGTACAGAGGATAGATTAGAGAGAGATTTGTGGTGATGCAATGAGGCATAGAATTTGGGGGAAAGGGAAAAATTGTAAATTGGATTTTTAGAAAGTTTTGCTGTGTCCCATGCTATGCAACCCTCTCATCAGTGCCCTTAAAGAACATTAAAAACCACACATTACTCAGAAAGGCATCTGAGAATTAGATTTATTTCTTAAGAATGTGTCACTGTGCTGAGAGGAGTCTTAAGGGAGAAGAAAGAGGATCCCCAAAACATTTATGTTATGTTAGTCTTTGGCGTTATGTTAGCTTCTTCTGTATCTTTGCTATTCAATCTTTCCTAAATGTTATTATTTAAAAACTTGTTAATAGGTGACAACAGAGAAAGGTTGTGGTTAAATACGTGTAGGAAATCTCATGTTCTCAAGGCCATTATTTCTTTTAGAACAGTGGTCGGCAAACTCATTAGTCAACAGAGCCAAATATCAACAGTACAATGATTGAAATTTCTTTTGAGAGCCAAATTTTTTAAACTTAAACTATATAGGTAGGTACATTGTTATTAACTTAATTGGGGTACTCCTAAGGCTTAGGAAGAGCCACACTCAAGGGGCCAAAGAGCCGCATGTGGCTCGTGAGCCACAGTTTGCCGACCACAGTCTTAGAGTATTAAAGGTACACAGATGTCCTAGAAAAAACTCTGTGACACTTGTTACTATCTTAGAGTGTCCTATGGGATAATGATTTGGGAAATATAATAAAGATATTAAATTAAAAGTAGCTACATCAGGAGCTACCCACCTGACACCATCTAAAATTTGAAGACTTTTTTTTAATGGAGAGATAATATATTTTTTCAAAACACTATGGCCAAAGATTGTGTTGAAGAGTATGAAATAGTCGAGGATTATTGTAAGCTGAGGACAGCTTGGTTTTAACTGGGTACTTTATTATCCATGATTCTCTTAGAGTCATCATGTAGGCAATGATGAGGCTTGCTTCATTTCACTCGGTAACAATGCTTTCTCAAATGTACCTTTTAAAACTTAGTAGTAATGCAGACAGCTCCATGGCTCAGCGTTCTGTCATGAGTGGCAAGTTTTAACCAATGTTACTTGTTGGTATTGTTTCAATGGAATTTTGAATTTTCTGTGATGAGCAAGATCTCATAAATTTTGGAGGAACTACTCCAAATGAACCTATAAGTCCAAATGTTTACACAGCACCTAAAAGCATATATGTAAAAGATAAAGGAAGGGGCAAAGGAAGGATACTGACCTTAGGGTTGCGGACAACATTTAAGTTCATTTAAATCAATGGCTCCTGTTTATTTTCCTTGGGGACTGTGGGCTCTATCAGATTTCATCACATCACACACCTGCATCTCCTCGGTTTGTTTACTTTCCGCCCCTTGACTGCAGTCAATAAACAGTGCTCGGAGGGAATAACAGAGACGGGCTAAACCCAGCAAGAGGAAATCCATACTTTATTCTTAAAACTTAATTTGAGTCAACACAAAATTTCATTATCTTTATTTTGGGTAGTTAGTTGAAATTTCATATTAACTTTACAACAACAAAAATAAATGCATTTGAGAGTTTGCTTCTCAATGATTCCTTTTGTGTGAAATCAATGTTAGTTGGATTTTTAAAAATAGAGGAGGAGCACAGGGGCAGGGTGAAGGGGGTCAATGGAGGAAAAGGGGGACATCTGTAAGACTTTCAACACTAAAGATAAATGTTTAAAAAATAAATACAGGGAGACCATACTTTACTCATTTTAGGAAGTTTATGTCTGTCACCATGTCATTTCTCAACAACTCCTTAAACAGGCATATTTTCATCATTCCTTGAGTCTTTTAGTGTGCCTCTGAATGGGAGTGTAGATGAACGTAGCACCTCTTCATGTCCATGGCTGTCATGCAGTTGAAGAGGCTTCTGTGGATTTATGGTTTTACACTCCTGTCCGAATGCCTTCTTCGGGGGAAAGTGCACATCAAGCCAACAGGTAACTACTTGGTGATGTCTGAACACTTCCGGATGTAGATACTGTGCATTCTGTAGGTGCTGTACTAGTTTCTGGTTTATTTTCAGACGGAATTAAAACCAGCTTCAGGACATCCCATTAACTGGTGATGTGCTTCTAGGACTGAGGTCCTGCAGAGCCTGAGTGAAGCCATCCCCTCAGTACCTTGCATGGTACTTGGTACATAGTTGGAAAGCAGTGGATTTTCACTGAATTGATTTGATTACTCAATTATACAAATTCATCACATACAGCAGATGGTAGGATCAGGAGATCTTAGAACTGGAACTAGTCATCTCGTTTTAATAGTAGGAAACTAAGTCAGTGGGCAAGGACAAACCAGTAATTCAGTATTTTAAAGCCTTGACATGTGGGTACTCACTTGTCTTCTCAAGTGTATAGACTCTTGGAATCCAGAGTAGACCAGGTCTGAAATTAGAGACAGCCTGTGATGCACGAGTCTCCTTTACAATACGCTCCTCACATATGCTTCCACACATTCGTGAGCATGGTGAGCTGGCGGCTATTTCACTTCTGAAGCAGACCATTTGACTTCTTAGTGGCTACATGTTTTCTTTCTCTTTTATATTTATTATTATTGTTGTTTAAAGTATTACAAATAGTAGTGCCTACGTCTCCTTTCCCCCCTGTTGACCTCCCCGCCGCCTCCCTCACCTCCCAGCACATGCCCTCACCCCCCTAGTGTCTGTGTCCATTGGTTATGCTTCTACGCATGCATACAAGTCCTTTGGTTGATCACTTACCCCCAACCCCCCAACTCTCCCCTGCCTTCCCGCTGATGTTTGACGTGTTTTCATTATATTGAGTCAAATCTACCTTTTAACAACTTCCACTCACGGTCCTTGTTCTGCAAATGATGAAAAGTTAAAAAGTAAAATCTTTCTTTTATGTGTCTTTCAAATATGTGGAAACCTTTATTATTTCAGTTCAGCAGAATAAACATTGAGTTCCTAATGTGTGCTGGGCACCGCTAGGTGCTGGAATCTTAGAAACAAAAGGCTAAGCGTCCACAATTCTTTCAAATGCTCCTTCAAAAGTATGCACCAAAAAGCCGTATCTGATGTAAATGTCAAGTACAGTGAAGCTGTTACCGATGATAAAACCTGTCAAATGCAATGGTGAGTTGTGTTGGTAGAAAGAGCTCACTCAATATCAAGTGGAATCAATCTTTGCCAAAACAGCTTCACTGCTAACAAAGATTGTTGGTCCTTCTGGATGGAAATTAGGAAAGTTCGTTTATGACACATTATCTGACTTACCCTACATTTTCAAAATTCCAAAATTGAGGATATACTTAATTTTTGGATAAAAAGGATATATGTTCATTATAAAAACAACAACAACAAACATACCCAGTCACTTCATAGTTAAAGTTCTAAAAATTAATGATAAAAACAAATTCGAGAGTAGTCAGAGGGAACAGTTACTTAAATGTGGATTTCTCATCTGAGTATCATCTATTTTCAGTAAACGGAGCAACCTTTGCTGGGCAACATAAACTTTTTTTCTTCCTGAATTTGTTAAATGTCCCATATTCTGTACCAGCCCTACCCCTAGTCCCCTTCTCCCCGCAGCGGCGGTGAATACTGTTCCCTGGGTTCTATACTCCTGCTTTGGATCTTTAAGTTTAGAGCATGGTCTCCTAAAATGGCTGAATATAGAATTTTTATGGACATTTAATTTTTATTCTCCAGAAAGCTGCTGCTGGTGGTAGCTAGGGGCTCCTATTCTTGAGAAATTTTCCTCTAATTTTTAAATTGCATAGTTGTCCTTTTAGTCACTTCCTTTTGCACAGGGGCATATAAGGAAGAATTATTTGGATTTTCTTGACTCGTTGTCTTTCCCTGATAATTGTGTTTTTGGAAACACAGGGGTGAAACTGGGAAACCACATGCAAATATTCTGTTCTCTTCTAAATTTTATGTCATGAAATCTTAACCATTTTCAGTTTGCTGTTGTTAAGCTTTTCTTTGCAGAGTTTCCCTCTTTTTTTTTTTTTCTTTTAGGGAGGGGGGGATTATTTTATGAGGTATCAGGGGAGGAATTACTAGAGATCAGATTTTATTCCACTGTCTTTACTCAGAAGCCTGAGCATGAGATAGAGGTTTTGGCTACAAAACTATATATATATATTTCTGAATATCTTCATATCCTGCAAAATTATACTAAAAATAACAGGACTAGATCGAAGATGGCGGCATAGGTAAACACCGGAGACTGCTGCCGCAAACAACCACTTCAAAAATACAACTAAAAGACGGAACGGACATCAACCAGAACCACAGGAAGGCTGGTTGAGGAGAGACTCTTCAACTAGAAGGAAAAACAACAGCATTACGAGTCTCAGAAGAGGCGCAGTGTGGAAAATTTAAAGGTACGGTGGTGCGCGCGCAAAGCGGGCTGGTGGCTGAGGGCGCGGTTGTCGTTTTCAATCAGGAGGGAGTCTCAGACTCTGGGCTACAGATCCGGGCGAGTCTCTAGGGACCCAGACTCAAACGGGAGAAGCGGGACTGTCTGGCTACGGTCCCTCCGAGGTTTGCAGCGGTTGCTGGGACAGAGAGGCGGAGCCCCTGGGGACGGACTGAGAGCAGCCATAGCTGCTCCCTCCACCCGCCCTGTTGAGCCCGCCCCGCCCAAGCCCTGCTCAGAGCCATTTGCCCGATCGCCTCAGGCAAAGGCTAGATTAGCACCTCCCCAGGGGAATGAAGTTTTCCCACAGCTGATTCTCACAGCCAGTCGGCCTGGTGGTCAAATCCCTCTAGTATTAACTACAACAATTAAGGCTTAACTAGAACAAGACTGCGCACAAAGACCACAAGGGGGTGCACCAAGAAAGCATAAAAGATGCGGAGGCAAAAAAACATGACAGAAATGGAGGATATGGAGCTAAAAATCGCAATTTTGAGGGCTTGCAATAAACTTGAGCAGAGCCTCACGAAAACTAATGAGACCCTTGATGCTACGATAAAGAAATTAGAAAGTAAGCATACACGGACTGAAATAAAGAATATTATACCCAATAGCAGACCAGAGGAGCACAAGAATCAAACCAAAGATTCGAAAGCAAAAAACACCCAACTGGAAAAGCAAAATGAAAAAAGAATCCGAAAGTGTGAAGATAGTGTAAGGAGCCTCTGGGACAGCTTCAAGCGGACTAATATCAGAATAATAGGAGTGCCAGAAGATGAGAGACAGCAAGATATTGAAAACCTATTTGAAGAAATAATGGCAGAAAACTTCCCCCACCTGGTGAAAGAAATGGACTTACAGGTCCAAGAAGCGCAGAGAACCCCAAACAAAAGGAATCCAAAGAGGACCACACCAAGACACATCATCATTAAAATGCCAAGAGCAAAAGACAAAGAGAGAATCTTAAAAGCAGCAAGAGAAAGAGACTCAATTACCTACAAGGGAATACCCATACGACTGTCAGCTGATTTCTCAACAGAAACTTTGCAGGCCAGAAGGGAATGGCAAGAAATATTCAAAGTGATGAATACCAAGAACCTACAACCAAGATTACTTTATCCAGCAAAGCTATCATTCAGAATTGAAGGTCAGATAAAGAGCTTCACAGATAAGGAAAAGCTAAAGGAGTTCATCACCACTAAACCAGTATTATACGAAATGCTGAAAGGTATCCTTTAAGAAGAGGAAGAAGAAAAAGGTAAAGATACAAATTGTGAACAACAAACATGCATCTATCAACAAGTGAATCTAAGAATCAAGTGAATAAATAATCTGATGTACAGAATGAACTGGTGATTATAATGAATCAGGGACATAGAAAGGGAATGGACTGACTATTCTTGGGGGGGAAAGGGGAATGGGAGATGCGGTAAGAGACTGGACAAAAATCGTGCACCTATGGATGAGGACAGTGGGTGGGGAGTGAGGGCGGAGGGTGGGGCGGGAACTGGAAGGAGGGGAGTTATGGGGGGGGGAGAGGAACAAATGTAATCTGAACAATAAAGATTTAATTAAAAAAAAATAACAGGACTAATGGGAAAAAATAAAATTAGGCATAGATCCTTCAGAACCTATGCACCTTTGTAATTAGGGTATCAAAAGAAAATAATACTCTCATTAAAATACTGGCACAGTTAAAAGACATGTTGATTTTTTAAAAAATGGTGAGTGTAGCTTGATGGAAGGAGAAATAAGGGAAGGCTGTGGCTGCTGAGTTATGGAAGCCAGGACGAAATGCCCACATGTTGGAAGGAAATTGTGACAGGGACTTTGACTGTAGAGCTTGTAGCCAAAACCGAGCTAGGGAGAGGCTGTGGGGTGCAAGCACACCCCACATAGCACCGACCGCTCTGCAGCCCGCGTTTAGCGGTGCTCATGCGGTTTGTGTGTAACTGCTCCTATCCGATGGCGTAAAGCAGTACCATTTAGGGAGAAAGTACACATAAACATTTCATGTAAAAATTCTTTACATTTCCACATTATTCCCCTATTTGCCCACCAGTGTGAGTTAACTTGGCTACTGAATGACACATGAGAGCTTAAGAGACTGCCCATTCATGTGTGATGTTTCCTGAGACAACCATTTTAACAGAATCGCTCACTCTATACGAACTCATAAAGATGGCCCTACACTACACATTTTTAAAGGAATCTTGTCAGTATTTAAAAATACTAAATAATTCTAAAGCAGAAAAAATAATATTGAACATGTTGACATTATTATTAAATATGCAAAAATTGGAAATAACCTATACATGCAACAGGAAAGAATTTGGTAGGTTAATGTACTATGGTTCATTGGACTATAATGTGGACATCAACACAGATTTAGAATTACATGTACTTATCATGGAAAGATATTTAAGTAATATGTATAAGATATATGTAATATATATAACTGTGTGTGCAAACATACCAGAATATTACCTGTGATGATCTCAATGTGGTAGAATTGCAGTTGGTTTTTTTTTTTATTTCCCCCCTTATCTGTATTTTCTTTTTTATGTATAATAAACTCATATTACTCTTTCCAATAGATGAGGGAAAGTTGGTATAAAAACTCACATCTGAAAATATTTTAGCTCTCACGGTATTTTATAGCAGGGAACAGCATGCACTATAATTTCAAAGCCATAGGGAGGCTCGTTTTAAAGCGTCTCTTCCGCTTCAACCCACTAGGCTGGTGGAGCTTGGCGACGCGTGGACGTGGCATGAATTGTGGTGCGGGGGTCTGCGGAGGTTACACCAACACTCACTCAGAGGCCTGTTGGGTTTGGTCTGTTGCAGAACCTATGCTTATCAACAGACTTTATTTTCAGAGACCATCCATCTCTTACGGAAACACGATTTCCTTGGAGACACACGTAGATGCAACACAATCCAGGGTCTTTATTGGGGGAAGGAAAGTAAGTGGCTACAACAACAGGAAAGCAGGTTATTGCTACATCATGAATCAAGCCTCCAAAAAAAGGGAGGGCGCTTTCTTGCACTTTCGAATGTGACCACGTCGTACATAGTCTGGGCCCCCAAGGAACAGAGAAGGACCTGTCCGCTCTCCCTTGTTTCTGAGACCCAGCAAACAGGGCTGGATCGCAGTGACTCCGACACAGTGGCGGCTTTTCATGTTAATAACGTGTACATCCCTGAGCCAATGACCTCACTCCTCCGAGCCTCAGCTCTCCAAGTGGTGAAATGTCTGTGATGATTGCCGAGGTTCTCCTCTGGCTCAGAAAGTCTGTGGTATCCTAATTTAAGGGAATTCAGTTAGTTGAGCACCTACTACATGTGTCAGAGGGTACAGTTGAGTAATATGCTGTCTCTTCCCTCAGAAGCCTGATGGTTTGAAAGAAGATAATTCAGACATACAGATAATTAAGGCAAAATGAAAGTGCCACCAGAGAAGAATATACAGTGCTTTGAAAGTTGAGAACAGCGTCAAAAAACTCTAAAATTGTTTTCCTGGACCATCTTCTTTAGCCATTTTCAGGGGTTTGGCCATCTAGCTCTCTAAAATATAAACAATTTTTTTTAAATCTCCAAACTGAAACATTAACAAGCCAATTAAAATACAAATCTGCTTTGTTACAAACACTAAAGGAATTCACTCCAATAAAATAGAATAAAATCCCAATAATTCAACCAAGGAAGATAAGAATTGAAATTTAATGTGAAGTCCACTATGGGATATGGGTAGTATGGGATTTTAATAATAGACTCTAGTGGCACTTTTAAGAGTATACAAAAACATTGCCCAGCAATCTTTACCAAATGGCCTTTCAAATTTCATACACACACACACACACACACACACACACGCCAGATTATTATGACCACCTGACATTTGTAGGCAAATTAGCTATCATTTCGCGCTGAAGTTGCTAGAGGGCCAGACCATTATAAATAGGGAAGCAGGTTGTTTACCACGACAGTAGAAGTGATTTTTTCTGAAGATATGGGTAAACAAGGCAATTTAACAGCCTTTGAACATGGGATATATTTGAACGTGAGTGGCCAGATTATTATGACCACCCCATCAGTACTTCGTTGGGCCATCTTTTGCCTTCAATACTGCAGTGATTCTTCTTGGCATTGACTCCACAAGATGTTGAAAAGTGATGCAAGGAATCTGACACCATGCCTGATGAATAGCACTGTCCAGTTCTATGAGATTTGATGGTTGTGAAACCAGCTGCCTGATGGCTCTTTTAACTTCATCCCACAAATGCTCAATTGGATTGAGATCTGGTGATTGTGGGGGCCACCTAAGCAAGGTAAAGTCTCCCTCATGTTCTTGAAACCACTGCACAATATGAGCACTGTGGCATGGTACATTGTCTTGTTGGAAGAAGCCATCTCCATTGGGATACACCATCAACCTGATAGGATGAACTTGATCAGCAACGATACTTAGGTATGTTGTGCTATTCAGACGTTGTTCCACATGAATTAAAGGGCCCAAATCATGCCAGGAAAACATGCTCCAAACCATAACACTGCCCCCACCAGCTTGAAGGGTTGTACTCATGCATGTGGAGTGCATGCTTTCATGCTGTTTCCGCCAAATTCTCACTCTGCCATCTGCATGATGCAACTGAAAACGTGATTCATCGGACCACATGACTTTTTTCCAATGCTCGACTGTCCAATCCTTGTGTTCCTGTGCGAATTGGAGACGTTTTATCTTGGTAACTGCAGACAGCAAAGGTGTTCGAATAGGCCTTCGGCTTCCATATCCCATACAATGCAATGTATGGCTAATTTGCCTACAAACGTCAGGTGGTCATAATAATCTGGCCACTCAGTGTGTCTATATCTATATCTATATCTATATCTATATCTATATATCATCTATATCTATATCCACATTCAAAGGCTGTTAAATTGCCTTGTTTACCCATATCTTCAGAAAAAAATCACTTCTACTGTTGTGGTAAACAACCTGATTCCCTATTTATAATGGTCTGGCCCTCTAGCAACTTCAGCGCGAAATGATAGCTAATTTGCCTACAAATGTCAGGTGGTCATAATAATCTTGCCACTCAGTGTGTGTGTGTGTGTGTGTGTGTGTGTGTGTGTATATATATATATATATATATATATATATATATATATATTCCAACCTTCTCATTGTTCAGATGGGAAAATTCCTATATATTGGTTATTTGAGGTTCCAAAGAGAAGATCCATTTAAAATGACACAGCAAATGTTTGTAAATTTTTTTTATGAACTTAAAATTTTAAAATTTCTGGAAATTTCCTTGTTCTTCAATGTTTTCCACATTTTTTAGAATCTTGTTTGTTAATTTAAACTTTATGTATCTGAGAAATATTTGGTAGCAAAAGTAAGCTTTTATCTATTCCTTGCCCTTTCCATTCATCTTGCTTCAACCAGGCAAATTGTAGCCTATATTGTTAAATGAAGTCCATTTAAAGGAAAAAGTCAACAAATACTAACTATCCTGGTAGTATGTTTCTAGGACAGGGGCCCAATCTTCTGCTTTCACAGCTTAGGTGTCTGTCTAGCAGATATTATTGAAAAGTGCTGTTAGGGCATTTTAGTTTTTTCCTCCTGAGAAGTAATATGATCTAGGGAAACATTAAAAAGCCTTGATGGACTATTTACAAATAGATATACAAATTCTGTTAGCTTCTTTGAAGTTATGGAATAGTGATAACTCTCCCATGTCTATGGTCCTTATCTCCTGAAGCAAGAGTCTACAGAGGTAATATCTTCCACTGAGTTTTGAAGGATCTGAACAAGTAGGAAGAAGTGTACTATATACACTCAGGGCGGATTTTGCCCAAAAAGAAAATTGGCAGCTTCCAATGTAGATACAAAAATGGGCCTTTGTCCTCCAAAACCCTCTACTCTCCCTCCCTTCCCTCTGTGACTAAGAACTTATTCTTCAACATTTCATTTTGAAAATTTTCAAATATGTACAAAGTAAAAACAGTAATGTAATAAGCTCCCATAGTCTCATCACCAGCTTCAGAATTATCAATGAGCTGCTGTACTTATATTACCCCTATCTTCAATCATCCTTTACCCTTTTATTACATTATTATCACTATTGTCCATACTTTAAATTGTTAATTCATAACATTTGCCTTCTCTTAGGAGTTTTTCCCCCCTGAGAAGTAACATAATCTAGCAACACTTTTTAAAAAATATATATTTTATTGATTTTTTACAGAGAAGAAGGGAGAGGGATAGAGAGTTAGAAACATCGATGAGAGAGAAACATCGATCAGCTGCCTCCTGCACATCTCCCACTGGGGATGTGCCCGAAACCAAGGTACATGCCCTTGACTGGAATCGAACCCAGGACCCTTCAGTCCACAGGCTGGCGCTCTATCCACTGAGCCAAACCGGTTAGGGCCTAGCAACACTTTTAAAAAGGTCATTTTTTTTTTGTTAACCTTGTTGGACTATTTATAAATGTACAAATTCTGTCAGCTTCTTTGAAATTATGGAATATTCATAACTCCCACCGTGACTACCGTCCTTATCTCCTGAATCCATAGTTCCGTAATTCACCTGAAAGACTCCTTTCCAAAAAGTGGATGTAAGGTCCTTACAGCTCAAAAGCAAGGGGATGGGTATGACAGAAAAGAACATCTCAGCAAGATGCTTCAGGAGAGGAAAGGTGATGTTAATTAACAGAAGGATTGGAGTGCCAGGTTAAGGATTCTGAAATGTGATGGAAAGATGCTGGATGAAGAAGAAGGGAGGCTGGAGTCAGTGAGCTCTAGTAATTTTCTTTTCTGAATTCCTCCATCATTTTTTATGCATGTTTGTTGTTTTATCCGCAATCATAAATCCTTTTTAGCTTCAGTGTCAACCTTGTAGAACAAATGTATCCTCTGCTCCTGTTTGCCTCATATTTAACTTTAAGCAGACGCTCCTAGCTTCCTGTCATGTCACCACAGAGCCAGAATGATCTTATTATTGTAAATCTCCTTGTAAATAACAAGTGTCACTGTGATATGTGAGAGTGGTGTGGGAGGCAGAGGTCCGCTGGGATCTAATGGAGAGCCACTCAAGGAAGGGGCTCTCCCGGCCTGGCTTAGAAGGAGGGGAGTGTAGGGGCCTACTGTGGACAGTTCTGACCTAGGACTTCTCACTTCCCCGCCTTTGCCATCCCCTCAGCTCCCTGCTGCTCTTCTCTATTGCTACAGCTTTCTCATCTGCCTAGGACTGTGCGGCAAACTGTGGCTTGCGAGCCACATGCGGCTCTTTGGCCCCTTCAGTGTGGCCCTTCCACAAAATACCACGTGCGGGCGCGCAGGTACAGTGCGACTGAAACTTCGTGGCCCATGTGCAGAAGTCGGTATTTTGTGGAAGAGCCATACTGAAGGGGCCAAAGAGCCGCATGTGGCTCGCGAGCCATGGTTTGCCAAGCCACAGTTTGCCAACCACTGGCCTAGAACTTTCATGCTGCCCTTTGGCTTTTTTAAAAATATATTTTTATTGATTTTAGCGTGGAAGTCAGAGGGAGAGAGAAACATCAATGATGATGAATCATTGATTGGCTGCCTCCTGCACGCCCCCTACAGGGGATTGAGCCGCATCCTGACCATGTGCCCTGACCAGGAATTAAACCATGACCTCCTGGTTCATAGGTCCACGTTCAACTGCTGCGACGCACCAGCCAGGCTGCCCTTTGGCTTTTGAAAACTTAATATGACCAAACACTATGTTTGCCATGTTCTTTTGATGGGTCAACTTGGCTAGGATACAGTCTCCAGTTGTTCACTCAGACACTACTTTTGGTGATGCTGTGTGGTGTTTTGTAGATGTGGTTGAAACCCATAATCAGTTGACTTTAAGTAAAGGAGATTATCTAAAATAATCCAGCCGGATTGATTCAATGACTTGAAGGCCTTGAGAGCGAGCTGATGAAGAAGAAATTTCACCTTTGGACAGCAGCTTCAGCCGGTGCAGAGTTCGGATTTCAGACTTACCAAGCCAGCCTTCACGAGCCTCTAAGCCAGGGGTGGGGAACCTCTTTCCTGCCAAGGGCCATTTGGATATTTATAACATCATTCACAGGCCACACAAAATTATCAACTTAAAAATTAGTCTGCTAGCCCTAGCCGGTTTGGTTCAGTGGATAGAGCGTTGGCCTACAGACTGAAGGATCCCAGGTTCGATTCCTGGTCAGGACACATGCCTGGGTTGTGGGCTCGATCCCCAGTAGGGGGCGTGCAGGCGGCAGCCAATCCATGATTGTCCTCTCATCATTGATGTTTCTATCTCTCTCTCCCTCTCCCTTCCTCTCTGAAATCAATAAAAATATATTTTTTAAAAGTTAGCCTGCTATATTTGGTCAAACATTTAATTAACTCATCCCTAATGCCTTGGCAGGGCCAGACCAAATGATATCCCAGGCCTTAAGTGGCCCGTGGGCTGGACTCCCTACCCCTACTAAACCAATGCTGTGCAATGCCTCTCTTGTATATTATCTGTTATTGGTTCTGCTTCTCTGGTTGGATGCTGACTGATACAGTGGTCCACATTTTGACCCAAATTGTTTTTGTTGCTGGAGCTGAGCTAGGACTGTGTGTGAAAGTCATAGGGCAGCTTCATAATCAAGAGGCAGGATGGAAAACTGTAGGGACCAGTGGCTCTATAATACCTTGATGGAGAGTCCTGCTGACCCTGAGTAGACAGACCTGTGGCCTGGTAGCAAGCTCTGCTACCAACTACATAAGGAAAAATTGCAGAGACAGAGGAGAAAAGACTTCTCATTCACAGTCCATACGAGTGGGAGAGACATTCTTGCAGAGACAGCCGAAAGGGTGAGAGAACCCATGCCCCTTGAGCTGTCCCCTGCCTGAACAACTTCTGCTAGTGCAAGCAGAGCCAGGGGACCTCCCTCTCCACAGAAGGCTGTTCTGAACATGGGGACCAGCACATTTGGATCTCAGAGGCCTTGGGCATCCCCATATTTCCAGATCTAACCCTGGAACTTCAGAGAGAAATGAGAATTAGAGGAGGGGAGGACAGGGAAGCAATGTTGGTTGGTTAGCATTAACACTCGCCTATGAGAAGAAATACTTTTAGGTCATTGAAATAAAAGGTATTACATACAGGCTTGAGAGCTGCCCAGACTGGGAGCTTTAGCAAGCTTTCTAAGCTTTTCCTGGCTCAGCTTTCCAATTTGTAAATGGAGATTCTACCTACATTAGGCTTTAAAGCAAACAGTGGGTTAAGTTCTGGGCACATGGAAATAGTGTTTCATAAACCTTTGCCCCCTCCCATATGCACAGACTCACAGGGAAAATAAAACCCTTGCAGGAGCTCCAAAATGAAGATTTCCAATAATGTATCCTTTTCCTTTACTCCTGAGTATGTCTTGATGTGTTTGATGACTGAATTCATATTATATTCTTCCCCTTTGTAGATTAAATCATGTTGTTTTCTACTCTGCCTCAATGTCCCTAGATTCTGGGTGTTCAGTAAGCATCGTTATACCAAATAAATGATTGCCATGATGGTGTAATACATTTTTGAAAACCAGAAACATAGGACATTCCCTATATCCTGAGTCAATGACAGAGTCAGAATTGATTCTAAAATGGCTGATTCATTGTCCAATGGTCTGCTAGCTAAAAGGGATCTTTCTTTTAATACCTCTGTGTGTAATTAAGTGTTCAGTTCTTCAATTGCGTATTTTCTCCCAGCTTGTATCTTTTTTTGCTGATGGCCAAGGGCATTAACTCCTTCCTTCCTTAGGCAGTGGAGCCTTGGGAAAAAAATTCGAAGAGAAACTCTATAACCCTGGGAATATACCACAAAAATGTAGCCAAGGAAACTTTTATTGGCTAATGATAGAATGAGTGACCTGGCAGGTTTGAAATTGAAGATGGGCCTCTCTAATCTCAGCGATACATCAAATACAGAAGTTACGTTTCCAAATTCCTGGAAATATCACATTTCCTCATGGTCTTTGCTGCAGTCTCTTCCGTGGGGATTATTTTCCCCCATGTCTTAAACTGAGCCTGCTTTTCCCCCAAGGACCCTCATAAAATTACAGTATTGTTTCTCAATATAAAAAGTTCTTGGAGAAGGAGGGTGAGAAGAGCAATACATCATATTACAATGCAAATCACATGGAATCCCCAAGATATGAAAGTCTTATTGCTATGTTCTCCAGTGGAAAGGGGGTTAATCTTCAACTTGGAGCACTTTCAAATATGTATTGTGCTCACACCAGAGAGGAGCGTGCACATCCGGCCAAAATGAGTTAGTCCACTGTCAGGAGGTGGCTGAACGAGGGGTTGAGTCAGCAGAGGGAGAGTTTGGACAAATTATATTGATTCCACAGTCTCAGTGTTGGCCATTTTTGTCCAAAACAGAAAGGGGAAACCTAAAAATGTGTTCAGAGTGGATTGTTATAGGAAAGCTTCTCTTCCTTTGTTGATGTTTCTGGAATTAAGTCTTCACCTCTATTAAGCAGTGTAGCCTGTTGGTACTGGAGGCACCGCAAAATCCTTTTTCCACCGTGAAACCCAAATACCAGCTGTAGAAATGGACGTGGTCCAGTTGCTAAGACTCTTTCTGACCAGCCAGAAGGGAATTTCTGTTCCCTGCGACAATCACTGACTTTTTCTTGCTGTCTTTCTCTACCTAATCCATCCTCCTTGAGAAAAGGATTGGTGATTAAATCTCTTAAATTATACACTGCCGTCCTGGCATAGACTTAGCATGTGCATATAGCTGATGGGACCAAATGACCAAAATTAAGTGGAGTTTACTCTTCTGTCCTCACTTTCTCCATTCTTCCTAAAACCTTTCAGACACCATGGCTGGGAAACACAACCATTTAATGAGACATCTGGAAATGGGTGGTTAAGTTAAAGTAGCCGTGGGTAACAAATCATCTGCTTTTGGCAGGGCAGAGCAGCACAAACACACACAGCCTTAAATGCGGCCCAAAGACACTCCCAGACCTGACCGAGCATAAGTATCCCACAGTCCTCCATGGCCCAAGCTTCTTCCTTTGGATTTACAGGCACTGTGTCTATAAATCCATGACAAACATGGAACTCTATCTACATACTATGTGTAATTTAGGTTTTCATCATTGCACCTTTCTATGTTTACCAAATTTTCTATAATGTGCCTTTGACTATAATCAGAAAGGAGAGACCCACTAGGAATGTTTGTCCTTAATATTGCAAACTGTACTCACCTTCACTTTAGCCCTCAAGACCATGCCTCGTTCGTCTGCTTAGTGGCTGCTTACCGTGTGCTAGGCATCCAGCACAGCCCTAGAGGATTTTTGGTTTGATTCTTTGTTTAGTTTTAAGAATCAATGGCTTAAGTAAGAGGGATAATGGTTAGAAGCATTTTAATGGTCAGAAGAAGGGTGAAAATGGAACCAGAAATAATTCAAATGTCCCTGAATGGGAACATGAGTACGTCACCACATTTGTGGACGTGACGGGAATTTTTTAGAATTGATTATGCTGATGGTTACACTGCTGTACATATTTGTCAAAACTCAGAAATAAAGTCACCAAAGGTAAATGGAATATTATGAGAGTAAATTAAATAGTATTAAGGCATCCAAAGTAAGCAACTTGATACGTAATTTTAAATTATAGTAAGTGAAAAAATCAGAAACGTAAAGAAAAGGCACAAACTTAAAGTGTAAAAATCCATTTCTGCACATTAGATAAGAAAGGAAGTATGTTGGAAAGGAGGGAACAGTGTATGTTGCTCATGGGATTTTTATGTCTACAAATTAGACTATATTATTTTTGAAGCTCAATACTCAGCCATGGGGCTCTGTTTAGAGTGGGCAGCCGAGGTGGGGACCCTAAAAAGATGGTTGCACCGAAACCTACCCAGGAGAGCCAATAGGTGTGAAGTTCACTTTGGGCCTGGCTTTGAATAGCAAGTAAATGGCAAAATGTGGTACCATTCCCACAGTGTTTCTATTTCTATTCCGAGTACAAAGTGGTTTTCTCAACAGGATATAAATAGTGATCCTAGAGACTGAACATACTTGCTCTATTGAAACATAGGCCATGAAAATGAAAAGAAGGCGTATGTTAGGAAATTAAAATGAAAACTAATTAGGAATGCTTTCAAGAAAAGTAACAGAAAACCCTATTAAGAAATGAAGACCTGGAATTAACTCGCATCAGCGGCCTGGAGGGGAGTAGGCAGTGTCAGGTTTGGGGCAGCAGTTCAATAATGTCATCAAGGTACTGCTCTCTTTCTGTCCGTTCTGCCTTACTGTCCTCAGTGTGTTGGCTTTTTGCTGTATAATCCCAAAGTGGCTGCTGCTGCTCCAGTCATCATGACTTTATTCCAACAAGAGAAGCTCCAACAATGGAAGCCAGGAACCCTCACCTGCACCCAGACAACCTCCCCTGCACCCACACTACCTCCTGAGGTTGGTGAGGGGCAACTTCTTGGGAGAGGAGAAAAAGTTCATGCAAAGTTAGACCTCTTCAATGACTGAGTCTGAACCCTGAATTGATTATTTACCCAACAGTGTCTGTACTCCAAACCACAAGACTAAATTGGCCTGAACTGGGCAGCTTCCATTATTCCTAGGACAGCCTTAGGCACAGTGATGACACGGGTGAGAAGACACTTTATGTTTTACCCTGTAGAATACACCCATCCTCCACAACACCTCACTGGCATTGCAAGCACCTTCCTAAAGGCATTCTCACTTTATTTCCTATATTATAATCAGTTATTTATAAAAGTATTTTCTTCTTACGAGATTCTGGCAAGGCCTATGCTTTATGCATCTTTACGTAGCACCTACTCTGTATATAATAGGTGTCTGATCAATGTCTATTGCACTCAGTTGTGTTTTTTCTTTTTTTTTTTTTTTTTTTTTTTTTTGTTACTGGCATTTTTATTTATTTTATTTTATTTTATTTTTTATTTATTTATTTTTTTTAAATTTTTTTTAATTAAATCTTTATTGTTCAGATTATTACATTTGTTCCTCTTTTTTCCCCCCATAACTCCCCTCCTTCCAGCTCCCACCCCACCCTCCACCCTCACTCCCCACCCACTGTGTTCATCCATAGGTGCATGATTTTTGTCCAGTCACTTCCCGCATCTCCCACACCCCTTTTCCCCCCAAGAATAGTCAGTCTATTCCCTTTCTATGTCCCTGATTCTATTATAATCACCAGTTCATTCTGTACATCAGGTTATTTATTCACTTGATTCTTAGATTCATTTGTTGATAGATGCATGTTTGTTGTTCATAATTTGTATCTTTACCTTTTTCTTCTTCTTCCTCTTCTTAAAGGATACCTTTCAGCATTTCATATAATACTGGTTTGGCGGTGATGAACTCCTTTAGCTTTTCCTTATCTGTGAAGCTCTTTATCTGACCTTCAATTCTGAATGATAGCTTTGCTGGATAAAGTAATCTTGGTTGTAGGTTCTTGGTATTCAGCACTTTGAATATTTCTTGCCATTCCCTTCTGGCCTGCAAAGTTTCTGTTGAGAAATCAGCTGACAGTCGTATGGGTATTCCCTTGTAGGTAATTGAGCCTCTTTCTCTTGCTGCTTTTAAGATTTTCTCTTTGTCTTTTGCTCTTGGCATTTTAATGATGATGTGTCTTGGTGTGGTCCTCTTTGGATTCCTTTTGTTTGGGGTTCTCTGCGCTTCTTGGACCTGTAAGTCCATTTCTTTCTCCAGGTGGGGGAAGTTTTCTGCCATTATTTCTTGAAATAGGTTTTCAATATCTTGCTGTCTCTCATCTTCTGGCACTCCAATGACTCTGATATTAGTCCGCTTAAAGCTGTCCCAGAGGCTCCTTACACTATCTTCACACTTTCGGATTCTTTTTTCATTTTGCTTTTCCAATTGGGTGTTTTTTGTCGAATCTTTGGTTTGATTATTGTGCTCCTCTGGTCTGCTATTGGGTATAATATTCTTTATTTCAGTCCGTGTATGCTTACTTTCTAATTTCTTTATCGTAGCATCGAGGGTCTCATTAGTTTTCGTGAGGCTCTGCACAAATTTATGGCAAGCCCTCAAAATTGCAATTCTTAGCTCCATATCCTCCATTTCTGTCATGTTTTTTTGTCTCCGCATCTTTTATGCTTTCTTGGTGCACCCCCTTGTGGTCTCTGTGCGCAGTCTTGTTCTAGCCAAGCCTTAATTGTTGTAGTTAACACTAGAGGGATTTGACCGCCAGGCCGACTGGCTATAGGAATCAGCTGTATGGAAAACGTCTGCCTTCTGGGGAGGCGCTAATCCAGCCTTTGCCTGAGGTGATCGGCAAATGGCTGTGCGCAGGGTTTGGGCGGGGCGGGCTCAACAGGGCGGGCGGAGGGAGCAGTTATGGCCACGCTCAGTCCCGTTCCCAGAGGCTCTGCTTCTCAGAACCCCAGCAGCCGCTGCAAACCTCAGAGAGAAAGCTGCCCTCAGGTTCCAACTGATGCCGGATAATCCCACTTCTCCCGTTTGAGTCTGGGTCCCTAGAGACTTGCCCGGATCTGGAGCCCAGAGTCTGAGACTCACTCCCAACAGAAAACGACAACTGTGCCCTCAGCCACCAGCCCGCTTTGCGCGCGCACCTCGGTACCTTTGTATTTTCCACACTGCGCCGCCTCTGAGCCTCGATTTGCTGTTCTCTTTCCTTCTAGTTGTAGAGTCTCTCTTCAGCCAGCCTTCCTGTGGTTCTGGGTGATGTCCGTTCAGTCTTTTAGTTGTATTTTTGAAATGGTTGTTTGCGGCAGCGGTCTCCGGTGTTTACCTACGCCGCCATCTTGGTCTCCTCCCAGTTGTGTTTTTTCTAAGTTAAAGTTTCAGTATTTGTTTTTCTAAAGATAAACATATTCCTCTATAACAATGTGAGAGCTAAAATGGTATTAATTATCTTTAATTTTATTTCTATCATGTATTTTCTAATTGAAAAATCATTAAAGTGTGTATACAAACATGTATACAGATACATGTATATACTCACATACATGTGTGTGTGCACATACATATACAGTGATGACATTACATGGCACAAAAATGTCTTAGTTTCTATATTGACCAGGGTGCCATCACCATACAGGACACGGTCATGGTCTTTGTTGGGCTCTCTGGGCAGCAGTGAGCGATCACTGAGACCCCCATGCCTCTTGCCTCTCTGCAGTAGACATGTGCCCGGCTGTCTTTTCATGCACCTGACTGCGTTCAGGTTGCTGCCGGCCACTGCCTACTGAGCTTCCACTGAGCTGTCAAAGTAGCTTGATCATGCATAACTAGATCATTTCCCCCTGACACGTGAAAATTAACTCATCATCGCAGAAAGTCACTGAATTGTTCTTTCCAGGAGACATTACCTTCTACTTAGCAGTCTTGTTTTCGCTTGCCTGAAATTGCAGTGTCTGGCAGAGAGAGATGCACGGATACAGGACTACACAAGCGCACAGATCTCAGCATTGCGGAGTGCCTGCTTGGTCCATGCTCCTATCTGACCCAAAAGACAAGTTCATGAGTACCTCTTAGGAGGAGCACCTGCTGGCCATTCCCACCAAGAACCCTGATGTTGCTGTGAGAGGCAGAGCATGGCAGCGAGGGCTGCCCCCCTATCCTCTGAGATCTTCCCACTCTTGGTGACTTTGGCCTCCCTGCTAATTCTGCATGCTGACGCGGCACCTTTGCTCCATTTGCTGACACTGGTTGTTCCTCTTTTAAAGTGTTCTCCAGGACACCTGGCTGCATCCTGAGAAGCCTTATTCTGCTCCACGAGACTTGTCTCCTATTTGCTGAAGGTGGTCTTGGGCTACAGATGTGAGTACCGTTTTGGCTTCCCTTTCTCTCCCTGGATACTAATGAGATTCTAAAAGGGCTGACTCTTGTAATCTCAGCATGCTAATTGTCTACCTGCTGTAAAGCACAAGCCAGGAGAAGATCCTGTGACTGACTGAGTCATCTCTGCCCCACAACCAATTCTAATGGCACCTTTAAGCACTCACTCAAGGATATGTTCACTCATATGTGGGATCTCATGAGCAAAATAAACTAACAAATAAAATAGAAACAGACTCATAGAGAACAAACTGACAGCTGTCAGAGAGGAGGGAGGTTGTGGGGCTGAGTGAAAAAGGTGGAGGGATTAAGAAAAAAAAACACCTCATAGACACAAACAGTAGTATGGTGATTATCAGAGGGGAAAGGGGGTTGGGGAGGTAGAGGAAGATATAGGGGAGATAAATGGCGATGGAAGGAGGCTTGACTTGGAGTAGTGAACACACAATGCAACATACAGATGATGTATTAGAGAACTGTACACCTGAAACCTATATACTTTTATTAACCAATGTCACCCCAATAAATCCAATTTTTGAAAAAGGTACTTAAATGTGCCTTTTCAAGTAGCCTGAGGTATTGCCAAGTTTCAGTGGACTATTCTCAACACCTGTTGGTGGATTTTTTTACTCTACATGGCTAAAATATGAACTTTTATGACGATTGAGAATGTTAGAGTCTTTGTAATTCAATATATTGGGTCTTCATAAAATCTTCCTGACTTTTAAACTACCACTACTTGAGTTTAAAATACACAATAGAGCTGATGTTTAAACAGCATTCAAAGCAGATTTATTAAAGTTTAGGGCCACATCACACAACTTTGCACAACATTATTCTTATTTCAGAGTCTACTACAAAAGGTGGCTACCATACATGGTGAGGTAAGCTAGTCCCCTTGGCTTACAGAATTTAAGAACAAGCCAGCTGTGAGAAGAAAATTCACTGCTTACAAATTCAAATGTCTAAAACAACACCTGGACTTCATAAAAATTCTGTGCTATAGATGGATTCTGAATTGTTTAGCAACACAATCATAATGGCTTATGTCTCTTTCTAAGAAATTTTCTTTTGAAATTAAATTACTGTTTGATGCTTCCCAAAGTTGATTTGTGGGTAAGGGTCTAGTCTGAGAGAGATCTGCTTTTATTTTGAGTGATCACAACATGAAAGAAACATATTTTTATCTCTTTTGCTTTTTTTTCTTTCAAATTACTCTAAATCATCTGAACTTTAGAACATCAGGCAGTCCTTATAGGTAGAACTCGATGAGAAAAACAAATTGGAAAAAGTTTTCCAAAATTTAATGAAGTGGTTTGAAAATGCCAGACTACTTATATGAAATAGAAGACTGTTTTGGCTAAAACAATAAAGATTTTGGCCCAGTTTATGACAGCAAATCAAAGAGTTCACCAATGGTTACTCCCTAGATGCGAATGCAAAAACAGTCAGTTTAGATAACTGGCCAATTTAGACTTAAAAAAATTTAAACAGAATATTGATTGAAATGGTTGTTGGACAATTCTTTTCAATGTCTTTCTGGCTTTATCTGGGCCCCATAGGTCAAGGATCTTGTGTAGAGAAAAACTAGAGGCAACCAGTAACTTACTTAAGTAATGCATGTTACTACAGGAAACCAGTAACTTATCTAGGTAATGCATGTTACTACAGGAAACCAGTAACATATCTAGGTAACACATGTTACTACAGGCAACCAGTAGCTTATCCAAGTAACACATATTACTACAGGCAACCAGTAACTTAACTAGGTAATGCATGTTACTACAGGAAACCAGTAACTTATCTAGATTACACATGTTACTATTGGCAACCAGTAACTTATCTAGGTAATGTATGCCACGTTGAACTCCAGTTCCTCAGTTCCAGGGGTTTGGAGTCAGTAGAGGTTCTAGCAAAACAGTTAATGCAGAGAATACAGAGAAGTGTGTCAGGCAATTCATTTGATGCCAGTTATTTTGTTTTGAATAATTTACTACAGTTTTTATCAAATTCATATGAAATAGATTTTGAAATAAATAGAATGATAGGAAATAGTTCTGGCCAATTAATTTTCATAAAGTTTTTTTGTTTGTTTGTTTGCCTTTGTTCATAACCCTTTATTCAACAGTCTCTATTTCTTTTTTAGGATCATTCAAGGTCTCATGATCATAATTCTGAGCTTGAGTTCTATTTTTTCCTTTTTTAAATTTTATTTTTTATTACTGTTTGCATTCAATAATTTTTTTGTATTAGTTTTAGGTGTAAAACACAGTGGATAGACATTCATGTAGGTTACAACATGTTCCCTCTGACAATACAGGTGCCCATATGGCACCATAGACAGCATTACAATATCGTTGACTATATTCTTTATGCTTTACCTTCTCTTTCAAAACAGCACATGTGTCTTTGAAATGCAGGGGATCTGAATGCTGGGAGTTGTTGTGATTTGACTTTGTTTTTACATATTCTATGGTACTAGTTTGTTTCCATCTTGTTCCCTTCTTTCCTTTAAAAATGAGTTATAGTGTAGAATTATATGTGCCTCTCAAAGTTGCTTTGCTGTAATATTATTAGTTTATCTTTATACCTGTTTAATAGCTAGCATAATCAGTTTTACCAATATTTTATTTAGTTTAACAAATCATATTCAACCTATCAAAGCAGGCTATTAAGACTTCAAGCTGAAAGTATACAATTTGTTTCCCTAACCTGTTTGGCTCAGTGTATAAAGCATTGACCTGCGGATTAAAGGGTGCCAGGTTCGATTCCGGTCAAGGGCCTATCCCTTGGTTAAGGGCACATCCCTGGTGGGGGTTGTGCAGGAGGCAGCTGATTGATGTTTCTCTCTCATCCATGTTTCTAACTATCTATGCCTCTCCCTCTCTGTAAAAAAATCAATAAAATATATATTTTTTAAAAACCCACCCAAAAAAAACTTAAAAAAAAAAGCAAGTACACAATTTGGGAAATACCTAAATTAGAAATTTGTTGCCAAATGTTTACACAGCTGCATTAGGACACACAAATTTGTTCTTATCACAAGTAAGTTTTTATTTCACCTAAATTATTGATTCCAAAAGAGTTTAGGACAAAAATGGATAGCATGATATTGATACAGAGTCTTCTGATTAGAGGTCAAACTATTATTTTGTTTGTGAAACTACCCATTGGGACAAAATACAACCAGCTTATCAAACTAGCAGAGAGCGGCAGACCTGAGACTGCATTGCCTCAGTGTTCCTGTGCTCCTTTCAACATCATTCATCTGGTGAATGTTGAGAGCCTGCTGAATGGCAGACGAGTGCTGGGTCCTGGTAATATAAGGTTAAATAAGATATCAATCCTACCTTCCAGAACTTATAGTGATGATGCAGGAAGATAGGGTAAATGGGTAAATTACTGTAGGTAAATGGATAAATCACTACTGAATATGGTAGCACAGGAGTTAGGGACATTGACTTGGTGAGGGGACACACACACACACACACACACACACACACACAACCTACCTGGCCTATCTATTTTTAAGCATTTTGTTCACATTAGCTATAGTGTTCTTCAAAAATGCAAATCTGATTACATCATCACTATTATTCACCTCTTATTATTGAAATCCTTTTATGGTTTTCATTCCTTTGAGGATAAAAACAAACCTCCTTAATACAGTGGCTTATAAGACCCAGTTCTGGTGTCCCCCTGACTCCCTCTCTGGGTTCTGGCCATATAGGCTTATGTTTTTTCTGAGCAGCTTTATTGAGATATAATTTATATGTCATTAAAATTGCTCTTCACCTGTTTTAACTATACAGGTCAAAATTATTGAGTATATTTACAATTATACAGCTATCACCACAATCTACATTTAGAACATTTCTATCACCCTATAAGGTGATTTATAGTCATTCCTCATTCCCAACATCCAGCCCCAGGCAACCACTAATCTACTTTCTATCTTTGTAGACTTGCCCTTCTGGACATTTCATACGAATATAATCATATAATATGCATCCTTTTGTGACTGGCTTCTTTCACTGAGGTTCATCAATGCTGTAAGCATATCTCTGTACTTCGTTTCTTTTTATGGTAGAATAGTATTGTAACTTATGGATAGAGCTCATTTTGTTCATCCATTTCTCAGTTGATGGATATTTAGGTTGTTTCTATTTGGGGGTAGAGGGAGTATTATGAATAATGCTACTATGAACACTCATGTACAAGTCCTTGTGTAGATATGTATTTTCACTGCTCCTGGGTAGGTACCTAGGAGTGGAACTGCTGAATCATATGTTAAGTCTATGTTTAACTTTTTATGAAGATATATTTTACAAAGTAGCTCTATAATTTCATAGATTCCTGCCAGCAATATATAAAAGTTCCAATGTTTCCACATCTTTATCAATGCCTGCTGTGGCCATCCTTGTGGGTGTGAAGTGGTATCTCATCGTGGTTTTGATTTGCATTTCCCTAATGAGGTTGAACATGTTTTCACATGAGTTCTGGGACATTTTCTATCATTTTTGGAGAAATACCTATTCCAATCATTTGTGCGTTTTCACTTGTGTTATCTTTTTATTATTGTGTAAGTGTTCCTTATATAGTATTCTGGATAAAAGTCACTGATCAGATTGATAATTTGGGAATATTTTCTCCCATTCCTGGGTTGTCTTTTCCTTCTTTGATGGTGTCCTTTGAAGGACAAAAGTTTTTAATTTTTATGAAATCCAATGTATTTTTCTTTTATTCTGTGTGCTTTTGATATTTAGAAATCATAAACCTAAGTCAACTCTGGCTTATTTTTATTCCCTCCTCCTTGCTGTAACCACTGCTGCCCCCAGCACAACCTTTATATGCTATCCTTCAACCTGGGACACTCAATTTATCCCCTCCTCCTCACCTATTAACTTGAACCCATCCTTCAACTCTCAGCACCAGCATTACTGCTTCGGAAAGTCTCCCTAATGTCTTCAATAGGTCACACCTCACAGGAAGAAAGCCACAAGAACCTCACTTCCACAGCACTGACCCGGCGACAGGCTTTCATTGATCTGGTGATTATTTCATGAATATTTGTCTTTCCACTTTACTTTAAGCTCCTCGAAAACTTGCCTGGGTCTGTGTTTTGCTTGCCATTACATTCCCTACACCTAATACCCTTGTTAGCACATAGGAGGTACTCAGTAAATATCTATAATAATAAAAGTGTAATATACTAATTAGACCAGACGTCCTTCTGGATGTCCTTCAGATGACCTTCTGGATGAAGCTGGGTGCCAGAGGGAAGCCGATGCCAGCAGCCAGGGGAAGGAAGGCCTACTCTTGCATGAATTTCGTGCATCGGGCCTCTAGTTTGTTAAATCAATGAATAAGTAATAAATGAAAGAGTTCACTGAGAAAGTATCATTTGAACTGAATCCTGAAGGGACAGGGTAGGAATTTAACAGGCAAAAAAGGCAGGACAGGGAACTGCAGGCAGAAAGAATAAGGAGTTAAGAATTGGTTTTAAAAAAAAGTGAACGAGCCAGGTGTGATGAGAAGTTCACTAAGACAAAGCCTATGTTTGCCTGTGTGTGTGTGTGTGTATGTGTGTGTGTGTGTATGTGAAGGTCTATGCACATGTACAGGGAAAGGCAGAAGAGACGAGATGTTTAGATGAATATAGGAGAAGAACTGGCACCAGCAAAGGGTGCAGGCAGAGGGGCTGGAGTGGGAAGAGCTTATTGACATATATGAAGAGGTATCTTCTGTCCTCACCCCAGCATCTTGGGGCACATCAATGGAGTGTGTTCTACTCCCCAGGAGGTGTGCTCTGCAAAAGCAGTGTCAGAGAGAAAAACCCAAAAGGTGGCATTCCTAATGATGGAAGTCAAATGCCATAGCCTCTGTTCAGAGGAGACACTTTGGTTAGAAAGGCTCTCTGCATCATCCAGATTGCAACCTCCAGGAAACAGGGTGCAGCCCCAGATAGGAACAAGAAGGTTCACGTTACTATTGACTAACTACTAGTTCAATGTTCTAGTCTGTGAACAATGCAATTACAAATTCAAATACATTTTGACATGGGAACAAGATTCCTTCAGCCCATCTGATGAGGAACTACAGTGATAACGAAGGAAGTTGGGCTCTGACAGCAGAACTCTGTAGAAATTAAATTAATGTCCCAAAAGATATTGTCGTATGTCAGTCCCTGGAATAATGTTGGGAATCACATCTTTAAACTACCTTTTTATTTTTGCATCATGTTTTTAAGAAGTTGTGAAGTTTATAAGTTTCACTAAAAAGAAAAATATTGCAAAATTGTTCATCCTTTCTGTTTATATTCTGGCAAAAATCTTTTAGGTTTACCTTCTTAAATTAGATCTTTTGGCTCATTGCAATGATTTATTTATGTTTTCGTTGTTTCTATTGGCATTTTAAGGATTGGATTTTTAAGGCGCTTAACATAAAATAAACTCACGCACTGATAAGTTTGGAGGCCAGCAAAAATTTGAAAACCACATGTTCACAATGAAACGGGGAACTTTAAAATTCACAGATCCAAGCTAAGCTTAGGATGATGTCAGGAATCTCTGTGCTCCAGAGTTTGAATCTGTGTGTATTCTCTAATATGTGTATTGGTTTGCCTTCTTTCACTGATGTGATGGAAAATCCCAAAAACTACAAAATGAGGTCATTTGGAGAAATGAACACCTCCTGACATTATAGGTTTGCAACTCGTCTCTAAATATCCTTTCTAGTTATTGTTCTAGTTGCCTATCTTCTTCCACACATTGTGAGGGTGTTTTCTCCTAAAAAATAAATAGCTAACTCAACCCTTTCTCAGATTTGACAGCTGATGGGGGTGGTGTGAAACAGAGACTCTGCTAGTAATGTGTGTGTAACAAATTTATCTGTGTTTTCTTTTGATTTCTGTTGCTCTTGAGCTATTTGTTCCATTTTTGTTTAAGATAAATATTTTTGCAGATCTTTGCAGGTTTGCAAAAGGAAATAATGCTCTCTAGACATTTTTCTAGGCCTGACAGTTCATAAATTGTAAGCTAGCAATTTTAACCCTAATGCATGGTAAAAATAAGTCTGTGTTGATATCTTGGTCATGATTTAAAGCTACTATCTTTTATTTTTAATATTGTTGAAAAACGATTTCCTTTATTTGCTGTCATTCCAGTTTATTTCACATACAGGAAATTTAAAGGCAAGATGTGCATTTTCCATTCTGTCCACTTGAGGGAATCAGACTTTAGAAATGGCTGATATTTTAGATCTTTATTTCAACAGAGAGGAGAATAAACATTTATTTGTTGACAAAATGGTTTTCGTGTCACCTAGACATCAAGAAGATCACAGAGTCTCCGTTCTGAGATAAATTACTCTTCATATGCTTTCTATCCAGGTGGAAAAGAGGAATTGCTGATGAATGGGAGTCCTGGGAGGTACTAATTGAGGGCCCCACATACAATTTATGATCAGCACTCTTGGACTTCAGAATGATTAATACCGTCAATTCTCACTGGAATAAGAGCTGTTTTAGCCCAGGAGAGGACTGTATATTACTGTTTATAGAAGCAGATAACATCAAAGTAACCCATGGCTTGTGTTAAGCAAATACAAAATTCTGGGTCAACGCAAATTAATCCTAAAGGAGTCACAGAAAGTTCTTAATGACTGTGAGATCTATACATTATCACTTTTCATTCAAGTGGTGGAAAATGGTAGCACTATTGATGAGATTTGCAACTGGCCCCCTTCACTGCATTGTGCTAACAGCTGCATAATAGCATATTCTCCAATAAAGGGCCCTATTATCTATACATCTGTACTTTGCTAATGAAGTGTAGAAGTCTATGCAATTTTAAAATTACATTCGGGAGCTTCTGAACCATTTTAATATTATGTTTCACAACAAAAATGCAGCAAATCACATTATACTTTATATATTCTTACACTCTAAGTGGCTGTGTGGATGGATGAATTAAAGACTGTTCTCTTATCTACATTATACAAAACAGATGTTATTTCAAGGGCATATTGTAAAGAAATTTTTTTCCCCAAATGATGTTACTCAGTGAATAATTATATATTCTTTGGTTTTAGGAAAGTGGGACATTTATAAACATAAGAAAACATTAACTTTAATATTTAAATGTCTTATGTACACATTTCAAGTAACATGTTGGGGAGTTTGAGTATAATTTAAAGAACTGTGGATAGAGTGAATTTCTCAGCAAACATTTTTATTTACTTTATTTTTTTAATTTTTCAATTACAGTTGGTCAGCAAACATTTTTACATATCTGTTTTTATACAGTTGGTATTTGCTTTAACCCATTTTAACCCCCCAATTTTTAATTAACTCATTGCCCCATTTGGGTATGTCATGTATCCATCTTATTAATAATTTCAAATTAATTACAGAATGCAAACTCTGTTCAAATAAGCATAGTAATAAATTTAAATTTATTAAAATCAACTTCAGATCCTTTCCCTGACATAAAATATATTAAGTAACATCCCCCCGCCCACCTTGCTTCAAGCCTTTTACCAATTTCGAAAAGGTAGGAATCTAATTGACTTGAATTTCACATCCTTTTCCTTCTTGTACTGATTTTGCTAAAAGTTGAAATAGATAGTTGGCAGCCTAGCTAATTAGCTAATTACTTAATCCAGTCTCTAATAGATTAAGTAGTTGATTTCCTTTGGAAAACACTCATAGGAAAAATAAATTAGTCATTGAAATTACTCTGTGGTGAAATATATTATTTAAATATTTAAACATCATTTCACTTAAATCAGTGGCTTGCACTCAGATTCCTAAGATTAGCATTTAACCATAGGTTTCATACTATTTAGGGCAGAAAGATTCTCTTAGTCTAAATGACACCAAGAAAAATAACATTGTCTTAGTGAAGGCTTCATATGACATTTTTATCATTCAGTGTTTATTGACTTGTGTATATTTTTTCAACAAGTCGTGTAAAATTAGGGCTCACTTTGTTCTGCCCAGTCATGAAATAGTCGAGACTTAACTGCCCCTGGGACTGAGCATCCCAACAGCAGTCTCTAACCCACTGGCTGCTCACACTTGAAATGGCTGCACACCCGTAGAGAATCATGAATATATGCCATTTCTGATGTGATTTTCTAAGTCATGATATAAAAGATTTTATCACATTAAATTGTTTACATCCTCCTGTTGGCCATGTTTTGAGTGTCACCATCCCTATCCTTGTAGATGGTTCTCGTGATTGGCAACTAGTCAGCTTAGACAACCAATCCAACCCATTCAGTGACATCTTTATGACAAAGTGTTATTTTGACATGAATATACCCTTTGGTCATGTACCATTTTACATTTGTCAAAGCTACTTCACTTTCTTTGGATTGTCATGAGTGGAATCAGGAAGATAGAACCCCATTTAACAGATGAAAAACCTGAGTCCCAAAGGTTCAAAGTCAAGCCTAAGTCACTGAAGCTAAAGTCACACAGCAAGTTACTGTGCTTCAGGAACCATGAAAGTATCATGATACCTACTCAGGGATTCCTTTTATAGCCAGTTGTCCAAATGATCTGTTCAGTTTTAGTGAATCTATTTTCAAAAGCCCTGTTTGGGAAACAGATTATTTCAACATACCTATGAACATCCTTCATATGAGGTTAAGTGCATCAACCATGGGAATTCTGACCTATCAGAAATAGTAATGCGCACACTGGACTACAGGATGACTTTTTTTTGGTTTTATTTTGCTGCTACTTTATATGCAAAGAAGAGAGGAATTCATCCCAATAGGTACAGATTTAAAAAAATAAGACTTTAAAAACCTTGTATTTCTTTATGTATTTACCTACTGTGTAAATTTCTAACCCAATATCTTTGAGTAATAGCACTTTACCTTCAACTGGGACATGATAACTATTTCAACTTTTTTCATGTGCTTCTTCCACACGTGAATACCTGACATTTTTCTACCACTTATCAGGGGCAATGAAAACACTACCCCTTGATTGAAATAGTGGAGGATGCCAGCATGCTGTTTATTAAAATGGCATTTATTCGACCTCTGGCTAGAATTTGCAACTATTACTTTTCTTGGGTCCATATCAGTCATTTTAAAAAGTACTAGCCACTTGGGCTACCCTAACTGTGGAGAGTTTATAGGGACTGTAAATCTATTAAGCCACAATTTGCACATAATAAAATAAAACAGCAAGTAGTTAAATGAAAGGCTCAATTCTGAGCGGCCGAACATTTTCCAGGAAAAGGCATTGAAATTGCTTCTGCTACTGCTCTCTGCCTTTGAGAAATTCAATCACGCTGATTGAGGAAACCTGGAGAGAGTTGGCTGTTCCTTCCTCCAGTTCATAATTGCCCTGTAGACCATTTAATCATCTGTAGATGAAACAAAGCTGGTGCTGTGGAGGGCCGGAAGCAGAGGCATGCGCTTATCAATTGCTTCCTACCCACCCTGCCGAGCCAGCACCCATCCCTGAGCCCAGCCGGCCTGCCGGCAGGGCAGGCAGGGGAGCTGCAGGCAGACTGGATCTTCCGGTTGTCAGTACGGTGGCCTTCCTGAATGCCTTTATTTTATTACAGTAAAGCACACATCAGCCAAGTTTTTAAGAGCTGAGTTCAGAGCAGAGAATGAAGTCTTTCTACTGGCCGGAGAATGCAAGATGGGCACAGATATACCAGCAAGACAAGAACTGGCTGGCTACCGATGTGGCAAGAAGAAATTCAAGAAATCCTGGTGTCGACTATGGAAAATGACTGTCTTCCTCTGAATGACCGCTTGCAAATAAATTTCAACATAAGCACAACATATGGCTATACCGCAAATGTTATCTGTACACAGCCAGGTGCTTCTGGGTGCATATTTGGCACATCACCGGGAAAGCTGAGCTTTTCGTTAGCAGTGGGTTTCACTGGCCCATGTTGGTGGGTGACCCTGGCCCTGCACACAAAAGATCTGGTCAGAAACCACATGCCCAGTTTTATTAAGTAAGAAAAGAAGACCGCCTGGCAAGTGGAGATACTGGAACGGGAGCACCTGAGACATCATACTAATTGCCTTGGAATAGTAGCCTTTTGTAGAGCCATGAAATCAGTTTCCTCCTGAATACAGACCATGTGCCCAACAGCTTAAAAGCCCCAGAGGTAACTCTGTGAAGTGGTCATAAACCGCAATACCTAATTTTAGGAGTAAATTTGGGTGATAATTATGTTTACAAAGGAATTCCACAAAGAATAGGTCCATTGTTCGGAGCTGTCCGCTTGATTGTTACAATACAATCTTCTGCCTTTGTCTTCCCTAAGCTTGTCTTGTCAGTGGGAAATTTTTAAGGAATTTCAATTCTTAAAAAAAAAAAAAAAGAAAAAAAAAGCACTCACTTCTGGCTGATGTGTGCCAATTAAGTTCTATTCATTGAATCAACAGTTTTCTGTTACCTGTTCCTTCAGGTAGAACAGAGGCTGATAGCCCTGCCCTTTCCCAGGCTTCTGTGCAGGGACCTTTGCTGCCTGCGAACAGTGGGGACACCTGTTTTCTGAGCAGGGAAGGCCAGCATCTGAAATCTTAGGAATGGGGCTGCTATTGAAAAAGGGGTGCTTGATAAGGCAGCCAGTGTGATAGGCAGCGGAAATTTGATAATGAAAGGAGATGCCTAATAGATTAATCTGGTGCGATTTGCCAAAACACAGGCTTTTCTGGAAGATTATCCACACTCGCAATAGGAAGCTCTTTGTTTTGTGAAAGTCCCCACTTATCATTGTATTCCTTATCTCAATAAGAAACATAATGGTTTACTTGTTTACATGCACGGTGGATATATTTGGAGCCGGGCTGTGGGGCTGTGAACTCGCTTTCATTTGAAATGTTTCCAGCCTGCAGGTTATTAGCTAAGGGGGAACAAGCCGTTGGACACATATAAAATTTAAATCTGCCTTGCTTAGATTGGCAGAAACGACTGTTATTTCATCCACTGGGAAAAGGTTTTATTTCCTGCTCAAATACTTTCGGAGGAAAATCTCCAGCTCATTTGTAGCCGTCATATATGAATGTGTATATATATTTAGAGCTAAGTGGTCTGTCTACAGAAATGGGCTTCTTGCTGCCAACTGGTTATTTTCCACTAATTTTAATTATTTCATTAGCTTACCTTCTTCTATTTTGCTGGACTTCACCATAAAGTGTGATTTATGCTTTAAATTATTTACATTGACCGCGTGGCTCAAACCTAGCCCGTGCTGCATCTTGAACAGTGCCGCTTTGGTTTCTGCAATTGATTTTTAAATATCTCTCACATCCGGCAGGATGGGGCTCCTGGAGCAGAGCGCTCCCACTCTGAAAACAAACAAAAATACCCCCGCGGTTGAAGACAACTTGATTGGCTGGTGACAGCACGCCGGGCATTGTGCAGTGGCTTTTCGGGTGTTTTTGGTGTGTGTTGTCTTTCTTCATGCAATCCTCAAAACTCTGTGGCCCTCACTCACAGCAGTTATGCTCCCCCTTGCAGGTGGGAAATGAATTTGAGGAGGTTAGTAATTGCCCAGGGTTGCGAGTTTAGCGGTGACAAGATTAGGGCGTGGACCTAGGTGTTTGACCATCAGGACAGTGTGATCCTAACTACTGTATTTCATTGCTTCTTGGGTGACCTGACCTTGCTTGGTATTCAATATTTTTATTTATTATTTTGTCAATCCTCACTCAAGGCTATATTTTCATTAATTGTTTAGAGAGAGTGGGAGGGAGAGGGGCAGAGAGAGAGAAACATTGATGTGAGAGAGACACATCCATTGGTTGCCTTCCACATGAGCCCTGACCAGGGCCAGGGATTGAGCCTATAACCAAGGTACAGGCCCTTGACTGGAATTGAACCTGGGACCCTGCAGTTTGAGGGCTGATGCTCTATCCCAGTGGTTCCCAACCTTTTTTTTGGCCATGCCCCACCTAAGCATCTCTAAAATTCTGATGCCCCCCCCCCATGACATATAATTCTTATTATTCAAAGTGCACTCCTATTCACGTGGAGGAAGCCTAAAAGGCCATTAACTTGCTCTAAACAAGCTTCCAAAGAACATGGCATCCATGAAAGAGAAAAATAAAAGAACAAAAGGACAGTTGGAAGTACTGAGGAAGAAATCACTAAGAAATTGTTAAAAATAATAATAATATGAAGTGATATGAAAATATAGCAAATAAAGTTTTGAAACATAATAGAGAACTGAAATGCATAAATATGTCAAAATATATATTTATATACTTTTTATGAGGCCCTTAGAACCATAAGAAATGCAAAAAATTCACTGGTAGTAATTCATTCTCGAATTGCCCCCCTTAAAAATCAAATTGCCCCCCTGTGGGGAGTGTGCCCCACATTGGGAATCACTGCTCTATCCACTGAGCCAACCCGGCTATTCAATATTTTAGGCAACTGAGAATAAGGTAGGGGATGGTATTTTTATGGAAGTGAGTAAGGGGGGAGTGACTCCCAACAGGAAGGTCTGGGAGGCGCGCAGCACACAGTAGACACTGCTTCTCTCTCCTGCTCTTTCTGCTGCTGTTGGGGACTAGGCCATTTGAATGACCTTTGCCAGTAAATGTCATTACATCACATGTGCCAGCAGGAGAGGCAGGAGGATATAGAAAATGATAAAGGAAAAACGAGGATGGAAATCTGATAAACCTATCGAAAGAGAATGGATCTCAGAAGAACTGTCTGTCTAGACCGCTGAAGGCTACAAACAAAAGTTACCGGTTCTCGCCGCTGAAAGCGGATCCAGGGCTGGGAGACATTACCAGCAGGTGACACATGGCACCACGTGAAACGTGGCATTGTGCCTCCTTCAAACAGGTTTCAGAAGTTGAAAGCGCTGGAAACCGAGTCTTGGCGTTTATAGTTTTTCTTTTATATTTTACAGTTGGTGGAGGCACATATGGCTTTTCTGTCTTGCTTTTCCAGAGCCTCTAGTTAATCCATATTGGGGCAATTCTTGTCGAAACATAACTTTGCACTGGGAGGGGGGGGGTGTCGGGGAGGGGGGCGTAAATCGATACTGCATATTTTGAAATCACCGTCCAGGGGTCTGACTTGAGCCTGTGATTTCAAGTTTTTCAAATGTTTTCTAAGATATGTCCTGATTCAAATATTTGCTTCAGGGTAGGGTCAGTCTGTAGCCTCCTTTATTCGGCATTTGCCTTTTATGCATATTTATGTCTAATGTGGGTCCCTTTGGTCAGTCCAAGAACAGTCTCTGTCAGTCATCCTGGTGTCTCCTGCGCAGCAGCACGTATTTTCGGGCAGTTTATTTATTTAAGGAGCACGCCCCCTCCCAGATCTGTTTCTGAATGGAAACGTATGGCTGCGTGACCAGACCTGAAAACCATGGTATTTCCTTTTCATAGATGTTAAAACACCGTGAATAAGCAGGATTCCTCCCCATCAAGCACCTTCATGGTTAATTAAACCTCCGCACAGGGACACACAGGAGACCCGTGTCTCCGTGGTGTGGTAGCGGAGACCCAGGGATAAACACGGGAACAGAATTGCTTGTTGGGCTTGGAATGCTTTCACTTGAAGCTGACTACTTCAAATACCTTCTTTTTCCTTGACTGTGCTTAGTTGCCTTGACGAGAATGATTTTATGTTTAGGGAGAGAAGTGGTCATTTGCCCTCAAAAATATCTTAGCCATGAGGAGTCCCGTGTGAGAAACAGTCAGCGTCACCAGGCACATTAAATTCTGGCCACACATTCACAGAAAGCTTTGCATCCCGGTAAAGTCTCCATTTTGTAAACCTTTTCTGCCTTGTTTTAGTATTTAGAACAAGCCCCATGAGTTAGGATTGTTTTTGTGCCTTTATGATTCTGATAATTCTGCCTAGCACAATGTCTTATTTTTATTTTAATTACTATTTTTATTTTGTCTCCCCCCCTCCCCCGTATTAATATATTTTTAGTTCCCAATATAAGGGTCAGAAACTGATCCTACCACACAAATTCTCTCTCCAGCTTTCTCTGGGAAGATATACACCTCCATATGAATAGTTCTCAAATCCCCCACCTTGAAAATATCTCTCATCCTATCACCCTTGTCCAGTCCACCACCATTTTTCAATGGGGCCACCATAGCCCCCCACCTACTCTACCACATCTACTCAGGCCTCCTTCCATCCATTTTCCACCTTGCAGCCAGAGAAGATGTTCTAATCACCTTGTGATTAGATGCTCAAATCTGATCACGTCACTTTGTTTAAAACACTTGAAGGCTTCCCATTGCCTCCAGGACCAACCCAAACCCCGTAACAAGGTCTGGCCCCTCCAGTCCCTTCTCATGCTCTGCTCGTTCCCTGGATTCCAGGACACCAGCCTTCTCTCGGCTCCTTGAGATCGCTGCCTTCTGTCTGCTGCACAGACTGTGCGCATTCTCCTGTAGCCTGGAATGCTCCTCCTCTTCACCTTCCTTGCAGCCGTTTACCTTCACCTCCCTGACTCAGTCAAATCTTATGCTCTCTCAAATCCTGGGGCCTCTCTTTTCTAGTGTCTGTTGTTTAGCACCTTTACACTAATGCAGGTGACTCTCTTAAATGCCAAGAATCTATCACTAGGACATGCCTGCATGGCTCAGTGTTTGAGCATCGACCTATGAACCAGGAGGTCGTGGTTTGATTCCCGGTCAGGGCACATGCCCCGCTTGTGGGCTCGATCCTCAGTGTGAAGTGTGCAGGAGGCAGCCGATCAATGATTCTGTCATTGATGTTTCTTCTCTTGCCCCTCTCCCTTCCTCTCTGAAATCAATAAAAATATATTTTTTAAATTCCTTATTGTTCAAAGTATTACATAATAAAATATTTTTAAATAAATAAGTAAATAAATAATTATTGAATGATGAATTCATGGATTAAAAAGTGGAATGCTGGGTTTTGCTAATATATCTGAGGTAAGTCCCAAGTGCAGTTAAACAACCTAAACTGACAAGTCTTTCCAGTACCAAGAATGAGAGCTGGGTCTCTCCTCACAAGTAGGACTATCTGAGGCATAGTCAAGAGATGGCAAAGCAAACGAGAGTAACTATCCCTCCTGCAAGCCAGCTTGGGATTCCCCACAATAACATTTGGGTCTGGCAGGTTTCTCAGCACTTCTCAGGAGGGCACCCTATTGCTCACAGTCCCCTGGGGCATATACACTACACTTTCCAAATATGTAAATACTGGCATTGTGTTGACAGGTAAGCAAGCATAGGAAATTCTTTATGAAATCATGCTTTGCCGTCTTTTACTTATCCAGCAATTTGGTTCTGTGTACACTGTGTGCCTTGTGATGAAATTGATGTGCAGGAATTATAAACTTTTGCAGAAAAAAACTAATTTTGTTGACTGTCAGTGAAGGCCAGGGAAAAAGTACTTGATCCAACAAGTCATCCAAGCTGTTAGTGCCACTGGGAATGCTATCAGCTGTGATGGTGAGACCTTGAAACCACCAGGGACATGAGGTCTTTCACTCAATGCTGCCAAGAGACATGATAAAGCAAAGCTTAACTGAGAAATCCTAAGCCCAGCCATTCCAAATGATGACCTACTATAGGGACAAGTTGTCAAGACTTGGGGCAGACTTCTATTCATCAATTCCATGACGTTGCAGGGCCTGTGCTCAGGGGCCAAGAGAATTACCTAAAGCAATAAAGTCAGAGTTCCTGCCCTCAAGATTCTTATTATTCACCAAGGAGATCTGAAACACAGAGAGATGAAAGACATTTATTGTATACAGGGCTAGAGCACTGAAGGAATTCTCTGCAGAGGAAATTACACTTGAGCCAAACCTCAAAGGAAAAGTGGAGTTGGTCAGAGGAAAGACCTTGACCCAGAGCAGGAAGGTGTGAGATTGCAAGGCAGATCCAGGGAGTTGAGGCCAACTTATTATAGCTCAAGTCTAGTGAAGGAAAAGGGCAAAAAGGAGTTAGAACAGGGGTCCTCAAACTTTTTAAACAGGGGGCCAGTTCACTGTCCCTCAGACTGTTGGAGGGCCGGACTATAGTTTAAAAAAAAACTATGAACAAATTCCTATGCACACTGCACATATCTTATTTTGAAGTACAAAAACAAAATGAGGACAAATACAATATTTGTATTTGCATGTGGCCCTCGGGCCATAGTTTGAGGACCTCTGAGTTAGAACAATGTTGCTAATGGTCCATTAGTGGATTCATGGCTGGGAAAAATACCTTTTGTCCTTCCTTACATGAAGTCCATGTGTTGTCTTTTCAAATCAAGTAACATTTTACATAATTTAATCTGCTCTCCTACAACTTTTATTGCTCTTGCTGGGTTGCTACATCTGCCATTCTGTCACACAATGTTTGAGCATTATATGACGACTAGAGGCCTGGTGCACAGATTCGTGCACTGGTGGGGTCCCTCGGCCTGGCCTGCAGGAATCGGGCGAAACTGACTCTCCGACATCCCCCAAGGGGTTCTGGTTTGTGAGAGGGTGGTTCTCGGGTGACACACCCTGGAATCGGGCTCCTTCCTCTCTGGTTCCGGGTGTGTCACCGGAGAACCGCAGCTGCCAAGTCACCACAGCTGGGCAGCTCCTGCATTGAGTGTCTGCCCCCTGGTGGTTAGTGCACATCATAGCTACCGGTTGGATGGTCAAACGGTCAGACGGTTGCTCAGGCTTTTATAGATGGAAATGAGCAATGTAGAGCTCATACAGTAGTATATTTGTTTTATATCGCTATATAACAAATTACTAAAAACTTTGTTTCACCAATAGAAATTTATTGTCTCACAATTTCTCTATTTCAGAAGTCCAGACATTATATGGCTGGACTTCCTGCTCAGGGTCTCACTGGGATGAAGTCAAGATGTTGGCCAGTGTTGCTGTTCTCATTTGGGCCTCAGAGTTCCCTTCCAAGTTCATGATTATTGGCAGAATTCATCTCCTTGAATCAGTAGGGCTGACATCCTCATTTCTTTGCTGGCTCTCAAGCAGGGGACATTCTCAGTTCCTAGAAGCCACACACTGGCCTTGCCTCCTGGTCCTCTCTGCTTCCAAGCCAGCAACAGTCCTTCAAATCCTCATGCTTTGAATTTCTGACTTCTTTTCCACCAACTGAAAAACACTCCCTGCTTTTAAAGGGCTCATATGATTAGGTTAGGGCCATCCAGATAATCTCCCTATTTTAAGGTCAATTGTGCATGTAATATAAACTAAATATGGGAGTAAAATCCATCCTATGCATAGGAATTATGCAGGGTGTGTATGTACAACAGGGTGGGATATATTAGGAACCTTAGAATCTTGAATCTTAGAATTCTACCTACCACAATGAGCCACTTCAATGGCTATGATTCAGCTTAGTGTAGACAGAGAAGGTAATGGCAATTAACAAGCCCCTCTAAACTACCACATGCCCCTTAACCTCTACCCCCACTGACCTACCATTCCTAACTCTGAAGTTCTTCCACTGGTATTACTCTTCTAATTTAATCAACCAACAAAGGGACACTATCACTAGAGGCCACATGCTGGCCAAGAGGAAAAGGAAGACAATAGTAGGAGCATCCTTCTCCAGTTCTCCCACATGGGCACGCCAGTGAGGCATTGATCTAATGGAATCGCTGGTTACCAATTAGGATACTCCAGTAGACACCTCTTGTTTTTTACTCTCATGCATCCATTACCTTTCTTCTGGCAAAACATTCTTAGTTTCCTTTGGGAAACTACCCTGCCTGCGCCCTAATCCATGGGATTTGGGCGGAAATAATTCCCTGCCCTAACCAGAGGGGTATTAGAGCCAGACCTGCCTATAAGCACACAACAACCCTCCAGCCACAGTGACTCTCTCAGGGATGTCCATCTTACCCAGGCTGAGCCAACCGGGGCCTATAAGTCTGAACTTTCAGTAGAACTCTCCAGAAAAAGAAGTTCTTTGTCATTGGTGATAGAATGCCTCAAGCAGGGTTTCTAATCTCAACACTATTGACATTTTGGGCCAGATAATTTTTGTTGGGGGAGGGGGCCGACTAGTGGGGGATGTTTCATAGCATTCCTGGCTTTTACCTGCCAGATACTAGTAGCATTCTCCTTGCTGGTCCCCAGTTGTGACAATCAAAAATGTCTCCAGCCTGGCCAGCATGGCTCAGTGGTTGAGTGTCGACCTATGAACCAGGAGGTCACAGTTCGATTCCCCATTAGGGCTCGATCCCCAGTGGGGGGAGTGTAGGAGGCAATCAGTGATTCTCACTCATCAGTGATATTTCTATTTCTCTTTCCCTCCCGTCCTCTCTGAAACCAATAAAAATATATTTTTTAAAATGTCTTCACACATTATCTCTCCCTTCCTCTCTCTCTAAAAAAATCAATAAAAATAAAAAAATTTTAAAAGCCCTGGCCAGTGTGGCTCAGTGGTTGGGCACTGTCCTGTGTACTGAAAGGTTGCAGTGAAGGTTCCATTCCTGATCTGGTCATGTGCATAGTTGTGAGCTCCATCCTGGTGGGGGGCATGCAGGAGGCAGCTGATCAATGTTCCACTCTAATATTGATGCTTCTCTCTCTCTCTCCTTATACCAGCGGTTCTCAACCTGTGGGTCGCGACCCCTTTGGCAGTCGAACGACCCTTTCACAGGGGTCGCCTAAGACCATCCTGCATATCAGATATTTACATTAGGATTCATAACAGTAGCAACATTACAGTTATGAAGTAGCAACAAAAATAATTTTATGGTTGGGTCACAACATGAGGAACTGTATTTAAAGGGCCAGAAGGTTGGGAACCACTGCCTTATCCATCTCTCTCTAAAAATTAATAAAAATATTTTTTAAAATGCCTCCACACATTGTCAAATGTAGCCTTGGAGGGCGAATTGACCAACTCTTGAGAACCTCTGGCCTAGAGCTACTTGTGTCCATCTTGCCATCAAGAAGAGAGAGGCTGCTTGATAATTAAGCCAATATAGAAAAAAGGAGCTGGGAGATGGATAAACTCAGATAACAACAATTGAACACTTAGAATCTTTTCTTACTAGATATGCCCTAGGCTTTTTAGTGTTGTACAACAATAAATTCCTTGCTTTGCTTAAGTCTTTTTGATTTAGGTTTCTTGTATTAAATCAAACACTTCAGATGACATACAGCCTGAGGCAAAAGACACTGAAAAGTCCATTTCAGTCATTTGCTGGTAATGCAAGCCTAGGTCAAGTGCTTAGGAAAGTGGACTTCTTAAAGGAAAGGACTATAGAATGTAATGTTAAACTTCATCCAATTCATAATGCTATCTTTTTTAAAAATATGTTTTTATTGATTTTAGGGAGAGAGGAAGGGAGAGGGATAGAGAGATAAAAACATCAATTGGCTGCCTCCTGCACACCTCCTACTGGGGATCAAGGCTGCAACCCAGGCCTGTGCCCTAACTTGGATTTGAACTGGGGGCATCTTCATTCACGGGTTGATGCTCAACCACTGAGACACACTGGCCGGGCTATGTTGTCTCTTCTTGCCCAGACTGCTTCACTTCAAATTTGTCTGACTGATAATTGCCTGGTTTCAGCCTCTGAAAGAAGTTCCCGCAAAGAGCTACTAAAGAATGTATGCAGTAAGACATTTCAGATGCAAGTTACAGAAGCAAAACTCCAGTTAGCTGGAAAGTGTATTTAATCTCACACACACACACACACACACACACACACACATACCTTCAAAAAACAAAACAAAACAGGAAATTGAACACAGTAGGCCAGGGAAGGTAGAGATGGAGCTGGTCCCAAAACACTGGAAATGATTCTCCTCACTTTCCCCAAACTCTGCTGCTCCCTGCACATCGATTTTCTCTTGCTGCACAATAGCTTCTTTAAATGACATAAATCATAGCCACCAGTATTCCCCTTCACAGAGGAGGGACCTCTCTGTTTCTCTGAGTATTTCAAGTTCAATTGATTAGCTCAATGAACAGCCTTGGGTCTGGTCATCTATTTCGAACTCAATCAACTGCATCTAGTGAGTGGGCTACCTGGATGGGCCCTGTGCCTACTATCTCTCACCAGTGGTGGGGGTCATATTAGCACATGGCAAACTCTGGTAGTAACCACATGGACTAGGAGGGGGGTCCTGGGGAAAAAAGCGAGAAAGAGCATCTAGCAGTCATTTTGGAGGGAGGGCATTCAGAGGAAACTTTTTCCTTGAAGTCCAAACCATTAATATTGGGCCTTGCTAGTACTTATACTGTTTCTTCAAGGTTACTTTAGTTCAGTCCATTAGCAGCTTGGATAGGGCATAATGAGCCTAAGATGCACAGCCCAGTAAAACTAAATTGGGAAAAAAATAAAAATAAAAGGGCTTCCTTGAGCGCCCAGCAGAACCTCATTAATAGTGGCCTTGTTAACTGCGGCTTATAGATACAACTGATAGGAGCCCGCCCAGACACGGAGCGGTATCTGTAGCAGGTCCAGGTAGCAGAGCCTCCCAGCCTTTTGGACAGCTCCATTGTTTGCAGACCTTTAGCTGGATCTGGAGCTTGGTGCCCTGTTGACGCCAGAATCTGTCTGCCAGGTTCCCGAAGGACTTGCTGGATTTCTGGATGCGGTACAAGTTCCCCATGTGTTAGGGCAGTTGAGAAACTTTTCCATATTTTTTTTTCTTTTTCTTTCTTCTTGTTTTAAGCCCCATTTCACAATGGCGGGGCTGGAGTGAGGGAGGAGAGAGAGGCAGGAGGGAGCTACTGGCCTGACCGAAGGCTCTAGTTTTCCACAGAAAATAACAGCTCATCCTGATAAACCCACAAGCTGATGTCCATTTTGACCAAACAAAGATAACCAGAGGGAACATTTTTTTTTTTGATGAGTTCTGAGCTGTGATCCTGAAAACTCATCAGCAATTTGAAAAAATAAAAACCCTCGGCTATTCTACCTATTCTTACTGCATGCCAGCGGTTCTCAACCTGTGGGTCGCGACCCCTTTGGGGATCGAACTACCCTTTCACGGGGGCCGCCTAAGACCATCAGAAAACACATATATAATTACATATTTTTTTGTGATTAATCACTATGCTTTAATTATGTTCAATTTGTAACAATGAAATCGGGGGTCACCACAACATGAGGAACTGTATTAAAGAGTCGCGGCATTAGGAAGGTTGAGAACCACCGCTACATGCCCATAGGTCAACAAGGGTGGTTAGAAAACTTGTAAACTACAGAGCAGCAATTACTAAATATTTTCTCTGCAAGAGCAAGTGGGCTTGACCAGGATTCTAAGCTAAGCCAGAGCTAAAAGACATTTTAAAAATTCAGGCCAACACTCAGAGCCACATGAAGAAAGATACCTTAATCTTCCTTTCCTACTGTTAACCTAAAAGTAAAAGGCCCAAGTGAGAGGCAACAAGCGTCTATTTGAGATCCAAAAGAACAGCCATTTGGGAAGCACTGGTTGGGCCAGAACCCAAATCGTATTCAGATTAGGAGACAGGACGAGAGGTATTTATGAGAAGGGGAAGGGGAACAATTACATCAGTACAAGGAAGGCGTTTCTGTAGGTGCAGGGAAGCTAATACAGTGATGCTAATTCTAAACAACGTTTTACAGTTTCAGTCCAACGTCTTATTTTCAGTCATGATATCTGCTTTTTTGTTATCTTTGCAAGCAGTTGTTTGGAATAGTGTTGCTTTCGGCCCCCTGCAAAGGTCATTCGGCCCAGCTTGAACATTCCGAAGGTGTGGGGGTAAGACCTGCAAGGCAGTTCCTCTGGGATGGCTGCTCCGACTCCGTTTTAAAGTGGTTCTGTCTGTATTACTTCCTATACTACTTCCAGGCAGAAATGGTACATAGACGAAGAGAGCAAAGAGTATTTCTTCACCTCCGCCTTCAGGTCTGTTTTTACTTCTCTGCAAATGTATCAGAAGGAAATGCAGGTTAAGGCGAAAGCCCCGTCGAATCTGTTAGCCCAGTTTTTAAAGTCTTGGGCCTAGTCATCTAAACAGTGCTTTGCCAACATGTTTTTTCTCCAGCAGTTCCACATGTAACCTCTTTCAGAACCCCAAACTATAAAGCAGAAAGAAACTGGGGAGCTGCTGAGGCTGAAATAGAGGCAGGAGGCCCAGCGTTCTCAGGCGTGGCAGCCCCTCTCCCTCAGGGCTCTACAGGAAAACCACTGACCTAAATCACCCTTCTTCACTTGAGGTCCTGGACAAAGTCACGTGGTGGTCACTCAGAGACACTTGAAAGAATGTTCTGGGGCAGATTCTCCGGGTGGCGCTGCCAGTCAAGCCTGCCCTAGTGTCTTTGGTATCCAGGTGGTCATCATACTTTCATGAAGATGGGATTTGAAGCTGGAAGCCACAAATGGGTGCTTTGGAAACAAGGGGTGGCCCACCTGCAAAAGTGGGCTGGCCAGTTTCCCATGTCATGAACTTAGGCTCCATTTGCAAAGAAGCAGTAATTGGCAGTCCTTTCCACCCTAGAAAAGTACCACATGCTACCAAACCAGTCACAGCCCTGGACTCAGGGAAAATCTCATCTTTGTCTGAAGACTGAAGACCAAGGTTGGAGGGGTCAAGAGCCTGTTTTTACTTTGTATCTGAAGTACAGTTAAGGGAGAGGCACAGGTCTGATCTGTTCGCCGTGACAACATGGTGGCCTGGGCTATTTGAGCCCCAGGTTAGTCAGCTTTCCAACTAGGCCGCCCCTGGGGTCCTGGCTGTCGGGCATCAGTGAAGTCAGGCTGAGATGATAGGGCTACAAACCAATGGGATTTATGGACCAACTTTTTACCTGGTGGCTTCCTACCTGTGAGCACTAAGAACTTAAATTTGGTCAATATAATATTTTATAAGAATAATTTCCTTCACTTTTATGGTTTCAGTGAGGTTGGACATTTTGTAAACATTTAGTTGACTCTCCCCCTGACCCCTTAGGCACAGTCAATTGGTCCAAAGATGGTCAGTTCATTTTAGCTAGACCAGTAAATACATACCCCAGGAATTTTGGACTTGCAATAAATGAAAGTCTCAGATCAATTTCTGTTCAGTCATCAAAACTATAAAATGCAAAATGCTATCAGTGGTTACATTTCCCAGTATGTTAAAAAATATAGAGAGAGAGAATGCAGCAAAAAAATAAAAGATAAAAAAGTCTTGAGGGCTTTGGCTGCCTGATTCCTGTTGTTCTCAAAGTCTGCGTGTTTTTTTTTGTTTGTTTGTTTTGTTTTTTGCAGAGTTTAAATGTCCAACTCATGGATGCCATGAGCAGTTCCTATCAGGTTCAAGTTGAGTTTCTATAACTTGTAGACACAATAGTCTCCAGTAAGAGACAGAGGAGCATGACTCTGTGTGTGTGTGTGTGTGTGTGTGTGTGTGTGTGTGTGTATGTGTGTATTGAATGCCTAACAGTGAATGGTTATTAAATACTAAGTGTGTCCTCTGTGCTGGAGATAGAGTGATGACTAAGACATAGTCCCAATTCAGTAGGATGCTCTAGGGGTAAAAGATGCAATAGAAAGAATGTCAATATCATCAAAACTATGTAGGAGATATTATAAAAAAATATGCTTCTGATTTTATAGGAGTACATAAAAAAAGCATCTAAAGGGAGGTTCTAGAAGACTCCCCTATTACCATTTATAATATAGGGGTGGGCAAAAGTACGTTTGCAGTTATGAGTAAGCGAAGCAGAGTTTATTTGTGTAGTATTATTTATTAGTTATTGTATTTGTTATTATTATTATTAATCTACTTTTGCCCACCCCTGTATTCCTTATGCTTCTCAGACTATTCTTTCTGTCTTTGGAGAGCTCCCTTTCCTTCTCCCAATGTTGCTTAAGGTTCTTCTAACAATACTGTCCCTGGATTGTACAATCCACTCACAATATCATTGGGGGAACATTCTAACTATTTACAACCAATACTTCTTTTCCTCTCTAGATGCTTCTATCTAACTAACTCAGGGCCCTCAAACTCAATGTATCCCAAACTGAACTTGTCACCTTCTTCCAGAACTTATTTCTTGTAGATTTTTTTTTGCCCAGATTGAGGCACCATCATTGACTCAGCATTCAGTAGACAGCAGAGACAACCTTGACCACTCTGCCTTCTTGTCCTTACCTGATCCCCATGGAAAGTCTTCATCATCTCTCACAGGACCACTGGAAAGACCTCGCTGCCCGTTCTCCACACAGACACCAGAGAGCCCCCTGAATGAAAATTCAATTTCTTAAACACTTCAATGGTTTCCCTCTCCCCTAGAAATTAAATGCCAAGTTTCTAATATGAGGTTCTCTGATCCCAGCCCATTTTTTCATCCTCATCTCCTATTATTTCCTACCTGAAACACCTTTTTCTCACAAGACTGAACTTCATGTCACTTTCTAAATATGTCTTCTATGTCATGACTGTACTTTGTCTAATTTCTATGTGGGTTGCTCTTCTCTTCTACCCACCTACTTTTTCTTTCCTCTTATATACATAACTAGTATATACAGTGCACGAATTTGTGCACGAGTGGGGTCCAGCTGGCCTGGTCCCAGTAGGCGGATCAGGGATGGGCCTGTCGGGAGAAGATGGCGGAAGGTTGGCCGGCTGGCCTGCCCCAATCGGGGCCCGATCAGGGCTGGGCCAGCTAGGGGGAAGGGCCGCAGGCAATTGGCTGGCAGGCCCTGCCCCCAGTTGGGGTCGGGGGCCCAATCAGGGGCCAGTGGCCCGGGGGAGGGGCCATGGGTGGTTGGTCAGCTGGCCCTGCCCCTGATCGGAGTGGGGGGGTCCCATCAGGGGCAGGGCTAGCTGGGGGGAGGGGCTGCAGGTGGTTGGCTGGCCGGCCCCACCCCCCAATCGGGCCAGTTTGCAGGCCTTAATGGGCATCATAGCGACCAGTCCTTCTGGTTGTTTCAGCGTTCTGGTTTCTGGCTTTATATATATATATAGATTTACTAAAGCAGATTCAACCTTCAGCACTTAACTCAGGCATCACTTCCTCCAGGAAGTCTTCTCTGATACCCAGAGCTGTGGTAGGTGCCTCCACTTTGTGGTGCCATGATACCCTTTGTCAGTTTCATTTCTTTGTCCTGGCACTTATCATATTCCATTATAATTATTTCCCTGACTTGACTGCACTCTAAGGACAATGATAGCATCTTATTAATCTTTGTAACGCTAGTCCCTAGAACAATTATTAGAACACACAGTAGATCTTCAATAAATGTGTCATAGATCAATGAATGGGTAAATGAATGAGGGAAATAGTGAATGATGGATCCATTAGGATATCTCTAAATCTCTACTCTCTTTCTGTGATATTCCTGCCCACACCCAGGTGACCCCTGGATTGTCATCTTCTGTCCTCTAAAATTGGGTAGGACATAGTGTGAATACAGGCAGGTTCTTGTTGCTCACACACCACATCCACACTCACCTCTGCTTCAGGCTTTCCCTCAAGGTGTGCACACACACCAGCCCTGCCTGTGATAATTCATTTATGGAAATCTCCTACTCTATTTTATAGTCTGTGATCCAGCATCCCCACAACAGTCAAATTAATCTATTCACTTGCTATTCATTATGTATTCACATATTGAGCAACCACAATATGTTGGATTGAATGGTGTCCTTGCAGATACAAATATGAGTATTTCAGCATTCCTGCTTTTAAGGTTACATTAGAACAGATAACCAAGTCTGGTAAACTTTCTAACAGAGATGGATAATGCCTTTTGTAGTTCTCCACAGTGAGGGGTAAGAGTGGCTGCTTACTGCCCTTGGGCAAAAGGAAAGTGCCTCCTCTCTTCCTGATACATGTGTACATTATCTTACATGCCACCATCATCTCGGATTCCCCTCAGTCTCTTCATTCACCCAATCAAGTCTTTGGTTGAAACCACATCCATGGCCTCCTCCACACTATCCCCTATACAAGAGCAGGTATCTACACTTGCTGGACCGGGTCAGCCAGGCTGCTGGTGTGGAATAAGAACCTCTAACTGGAACATGACAGTGGTTCTAGAATTGCCCAGGGGCTGCATTGGGGTAAATAGATAGAAAGCCTGAGGGCTCAGTGCTGAGGGTAAGGAGAACTCTGGGAAACTGAGAGGAAAATTTAACCCTATTGTCCCTGCAGAGAACAACTTCCTGATCTGTCACCTTTCCCTTGAGGCAGCTATCAAGCAGAGAAAGAAAAGTTTAAGCACATCGCTTAGCTATTTAGGGATAGAAGTCTATCTATAAAAAGAGATTTGAAGCTATGACACATCCGTGGCCCAGTGTGACAAAAACCTTGCTTCTTTACAAAGATGCTTGTATAAAAATAAAATGTATAGTTGGAAGAATGAATGGAATATATGAACAGATGGATGGATGATAGATAACAGATTTATGTATTTTTCCTTTCAAAAATATTTTGTCATCTTTTTAATTTATATTACCATAATAATATATGCTAATAGCCCTGACCAGCATGGCTTTCAGTGGTTCTCAACCTTCCAAATGCCGTGACCCTTTAATACAGTTCCTCATGTTGTGGTGACCCCCAACCATAAAATTATTTTCGTTGCTACTTCATAGCTGTAATTTTGCTACTGTTATGAATTGTAATGTAAATATCTGATATGCAGATATTTACAGGGGTAGCGACCCACAGGTTGAGAACTACTGGTTGGTTAAGTGTCGTCCCATGTACCAAAAGGCCTCCAGTTCGATTCCTGGTCAGGGCACATGTCCGGTTGCAGGCTCGATCCCCACTAAGGGGCATGCAGGAGGCAGCTGATCAATGTGTCTCTCTCAAATTGATGTTTCTCTCTCTCTCTCTCTCTCTCTCTCTCTCTCTCTCTCTCTCTCCCTTTTCCTTTCTCTAAAATCAATAAAAACAGATATATTTTAAAATATATATCTCAAATGTCTCCATATTGTGACAAATGTTAAAAGTGTGCAATTTTTCAATTCAATATTCATTTGTTTCTAGTCTTAGTTACTACAATCTCTTCTTTCAGATATGTTTCAACACCATTTCGTTTAAGAAACTTGAATACTAAAAGAAAGGTGGCTTTATTTTGGCACACTAAGAGATCAAACTGTATTTTTGAAACCTTCTTGCTAGTCATACGAAATGACAAATGAAGTGCCTGGCACAGTGCTGAGCACATGGCAGGTATCTGGTAAGTTTAGCATTATTCCTCTCAACCTTTTAAATAAGCCAGCCACCATGATGTTGTGGATGCCAATGAGACTTAAATAGTAATTAGCAACTAAATACAAACATGTCCATACTACTCCCCATAACGGTTTCAAAATCCAGATGTACATTTCTCCTCATTGTGATAGACTCTAGGATCCAAATTCTGGGTCTGCCATGTTATAGCTGTGAGACCCTAGGCAAGGTACTTAATGTCTCCAAGGTTCAGTTTCTCTTTTTTTGCAAAATGGGGGTAGTAAGAGAGTGGTTATGGTAGTTAAAGAAGACAATACGGCATTGAAAGGCGTAGAGCAGTGTTGCATGTGTGCATACTCTCTGAATGCAGTAGTATGTTTTTCAGGTTGCAAGCTGCAGTAGAATTGGCGTCTGCATCAGAAAAAACACGTGGAATTTTGAAATGTACCAACCATAGCTCAAAGACTAGAAACCACACACAGATACCGCAGCAATAGAAATCAGGCAGTGTTTGGAGCTACATACAACTCTTTTACAGACATCATGGGATTAATGAGCTTTATGTCTCTAAAATCAGCAATTAGCTTTTTAGGACTATCTGAAAATATGCCTAATGCAGGTATAAAATAACATTTCCCACATTCTGTATGGTGGTTTATGGCTGTGGATTGAATTTCAGCCAAATAATATCAATCAAAAAGTAATATAGGAGCAGACCAAAATATGTAATATAGAAATATTGCATGCAACTCGAAAATAAATTGTGTTTTTCACAGTGTGAGAGAGAACGGTACAGTCTGGATTTTTTAAATTAGAAAGAGCTGTTATACAAAGTGAAATAGAGTTACAGTTCATCTGTTCTTGGAATTACCCAGAAAATATACTAGAATATTTTGTGATAGAAATAAAGCAAAGGAAATATAAGCGTAGCAGTGATTATAAGGAAAAGGAAATGAAATACTACATCATTTGTATACTTGTAACATACACATCTCAAGGGTCACGTTTGCAATTCTAATAAGCGTGAGACCTCATTGGTTTTCTAAATATGAGGATGCCACAGACCAGGGTGAAGTCTCTTGAAGAGAGAGGAGGCATTTTGTGTATTTGCTGCCCTGTACTCGCTGTCCCATGGAATAATTTCAGCCCGGAAGCTGGTCTTTTGGGTCTCAGTTTGAAACACACAGAATATGCAACTCAGAGCTCATTCTTATGAAAGGTAAATAGGGCGAGGAACTATTTTCTTTTTCTTTGAATTCCTAGTTTTTCATATTAGCAAGCTCTAATAGCACAGGCATAAAAGAGACCAGAGGAGAACTGGTCCAAATAGCACAAAGAAAAGAGGGGGAAAAAACAAGCCGGAGACAACAACAACAAAAGGCTCCTTTCTTTTGGCATTGTTACCTCAGATCCCCATTTCTGTATATTTTAACTTTTATTCTGTTTATCAGCTTTCATCTAAAAAATAATGCCTGCGCCAAATTTTCATCCTATGTAACTCTATGAGGATTCTCTCCGCTTTCTTGGAGTCTAATTCTCCCATGGAGTTGCCTGAGATGGAGATCTGACCCTCAGGGAATATTAGTTCAGTGAGAGCAGAAACTGCCTTCTATGGCAGCGCGGTATCATGTAAGTGTTTTTAAATGTAATCTTTACGGGAGATATTGTATTTATAAGTGGTAATGATATCATTTTAATTATTTGAAGATAATAGACTAACACAAAATGAGGGTGTTTTCTTCTTAAATGCTTTGATTAAATGCAGAGTTTAAGAGTCTCCAATTTAGAGATACTTCTTCACATAAGCACTTTTCCTGCTGAGTCACTGTGGTTTTCATGGCTTCGGAGTTGGAATTTAGATGGTTTAACTTTTTTTTTTCTGTCTCAAAGAAGCATGCTGTCTTTTCAATCCCCCACTCTGACCAGCCATTCTCTGGTTCACTTGCTCTCCTTAGTCCAGAGCTTGAGATGTCCCAGCTTGAACTACCCACAGAATCATTTGGCTTCATCTCCTTCTGTTGACCATGTAGAACTCTTCCTGAAAACAGCAGTGGGAACTAGGGCAGTCCAGTCTACACAGATCCAGCCCATTCTCCGTGGCCTAGCTACCTATCTTGGTACCCATAAACATTCTGTACCAATTATTTTTTCCCCTTAGAACTATAAAGATCTAGTGTCAGTAAATTCTGCTACTCCAATACTGGTACGCCTTTTTGGTGGCTTGCCAATCAGTAAAGTTTGGGTCTGGGGTGTGTGTGTGTGTGTGTGTGTGTGTGTGTGTGTGTGTATTAAGAACTGATTGGTTTCTGTCGGCAATGCTTGTTCTTAGCAGAAATATACAATTTTTTTTCAAAAGACCAGAGAATTACTTTTTGAAATGTATGGATTTTCTGGTTAAGTAAAAATTGAAGGAGGAAAAGAAGAACTAACTGGGATATGTTTGCTATTTATGCACAAGATTTAGGCTCTTTCCCCTTTAATATATACACACCTTTCCTCTCATATTCTAGAGCAATGGAGTAAATATATATTTTGCTTTATTTGATAATTAAAGAATAAATGTAAGTAGCTACATCTGACAGTTTTGGATAGTGCTATTCCAGAGTCTTGAGTTATGTAATTTTTAGTTCATTTTTTTATATATCCATTAGACTAATAGATATTTACATTTACTCATATAATTTTCAAATTCATTCTTTTTACATATCCCATGGGGAAAATGTTCCACATTGGTCTCTCTAGAAACCTTATTGCTTAAAGTTGATTCACCTTTTATTTACCTAGGAAACAAAATTTGTTAAATGAAGATAGGAAAAAGCCTGGCTTTAACTTTGCTCTGGGAAACCCAGCCACTCAGTATGGTTTTAGTCTCATTAACATAAAATGACTAGGAAGTTACCTTTATTTGTATTGGCTTTGTGACCACTTCTAGACTTTTCATTGTTCTTTATTGCCCTAAGAGTGCCTTCAGGGTCCACACTGTAGGACCAGATCACAATAAATTTCTTCTATCCTTTCTAGTAACTAACCTCTCTTGGAAGGAACCCAAAACATATTAGTGTTAAACCAGTTCCACACAATGTGGGGTTACAATAAAACACCCATGCATTTTGTAATGTCTTTTGAATGCTTTATAATTCATTATATACAATTTAACTTCATTTAGCAAAATTATAATACAGGTGTGTATGACCTAATTTGTGAAATTATAAACAGAGGAATTTGGAGGTAGTTAGGTATGTGTATCATTATAATACCTGCTTTTAGTAATTCAGATGTTTCAATTTGTGAAAATTTTATAGAGCTCAATCATGTGAAAATCTATAATATGAGATTTTAAATGTTCATATTTTCTACCAATCTTGTTTGATGGGTTTCTAGGTGGGTTGTTTAAAATATTGTGAACCACTTAAGATTCAGTGTAACCATTATATTAGCATACTTTAAAATAATTAACTGAAAATTTTAGGAAAACTTACTTTTTTTTATTTTTTCTTTATTTTATATTATGTTTCCATTACCACTTATCCCCCCTATACTCTCTTCCATCGCCCCTGCAATCACCACACTGTTGTCCATGTTCATGAGTTCTTTATCTTTTTTCTTTTTTTTAATTTAAAAATAAATTAGGAAGGCTTTCTTAAGACTACACATATACCTGTGGTAATATTAAAATTTATGTGTAAGTAAAACAAATTCTAATCTAAAAAGAAGAAATCCTTAAAAATATCTTTAATTGCACTTGAAAGATATCAGTATTAATAGTACATAATTACTCTATTCTTGCCATAATAAAATCTGTTTGATGTGATAAGTAATAAAAATTATAGTCATAAATATCTATTTGCTAAAATAAAAATACATATTTAAAAGAAGAGAGCAAATATTTTCTTTGCTTAAGCTCTTTTCAACCATGATGAAATACAATAAGAATTGTAACTAGGGAACCGTGGGTGATATTAAACATGATAATCTGAACAAACCATAAATCTCAAAAGATGGCCAAAAGTGATACCCACGTGCATAAATCCTTCTGACACATGACAAGGATTCAGGTGTGAGAGAGCTAGCCTTGACATTTACCGTTGTCTCCATGCTTACATGTTTCTAAAGAGATCAAACAGGAGACCAGTGGTTTTCAGACATGAGACACAGAGCCTCCAAGGTCTTCTGACCAGAGTGATTTTCAGGACTTGACTTTGTGACTCATCCTCTCTCCCTTCTCAGCTAACAAAGCCTTTGCTTGCAAATAATCATGGATGAGGGAGGCTGGGCGTGGGGGGTAGGGGGAAGGAAGGGGGACGTGTAGAGGGGGAATAAAGGAATTCACAAATTCTCTATCAAGACATTAGAACCACTTAGATATTTTTATGGACAGATATATAGACAAATTTAATGGGAATATGATGTATTCATGTACTTGTGAACCCTTAGAAATGAGATACAATTTTAAAGGAACACAACTCAAGTAAGAGATAGTAAATACTAAGGCCAATAAGTTAAACATGTACATTAAGAAGGTGAGGATTTTCAAGAAATTGAAATGAGAAATGTTTTTTAAATGCTACATTTTTGCTGTTATTTAATTTAAAATCTCTTAAATTGGGAAGAAATAGGAAAGGCAGTTTCGAAACAGAGGCAGTCTCAGGAGAGGAAACATGATATGTAAACTGAGTATAATGGATGAGAAAAGTTCAAGAAGTCATGAGCAAATCCAGGGATGTGGAGAAACCAGTTCAACTTCCTCAAGCTTTTTATTCATTAAGTACCCTGACTCCGAAAGTAGAAGCTAAGTGATGGACTTTAAGTACCGTATACGACATTATGGTGACTGACCCAGAGTCTTATTAAAATAACTTCAGAGTTTACCAAGGATGAGATAGGCAAAATGCCATTGTAGAGAATTAGGTTTTATCAGTGATTTCCAACGTAATTCGGAAAAAAAGCTATGAGGCAATTAACACATGGAACTACTCTGGTATGACTGTTGTGTTTGCTGCCATAAGCATCGTGGTGTAAACTTGCAATGGTGTTTTTGTAAAAAGCATTAAAATTCTGATCTTTAATTATTGAATTATGGAATTTTAGGGTTAGAAGTCATCCCAGATGTTTCTAATTCATTCTTTCTGCAATATCCCTGCTGAAGGCACATCCAGCTGATGAAAAAACAAGAACAGCATTAGAGAACTTAGCAGATAGTTTTCATTTTCAGAGTTTTACTTCTTAAGCTCTTCCTTGTAGAGTTCCTAAGTGCATCTAACTAATGCCATTTAATGACAATTCAGTCAACATTGAATTGCATATAGAAAGGTGGTCGCATCCTATATAATAAAAGCCTAATATGCAAATTGTCCCCTGGGGCAGTTGTTGGACCAGAGTTCACCTGGGAGACCAGGAGTTCGACTGCTCACTATGACATGAGCTGACCACCAGGGGGCAGTGCGGGACATGGCAGGCGTTGGGGATGCGGCACTGGCAGGGAGCGGCAGTGGAGGTGCTGCCTGCTCCGATGGGCCCTGATGAGATGGGCCCTGATGAGAGCGGGACCTCGGTGGGATGGTGGAGCAGGTGAGCAGGCGGCGCTAGGCCATGGCGGGGTGCCAGGTGGGGCTGCAGGGCTGCGAGACAGGGGGCGTGAGCTGAGGCCTGATCCCCGCAGACCAGCCCAAAGGACCCCACCCATGCACGAATTCATGCACCAGGCCTCTAGTAAGATTATAATGGAGTTAAAAAAAAAATTCCTACCACCTAGTGACATTGTAGCCATTATAACATCAGAGCTCAACACATTACTCATATGTTTGTGGTGATGCTGGTGTAACAAACCTACCGTATTGTGAGTGGTATAAAAGTATAGCACATATAGATGTGTACAGTATAAATATTCGATAATGATAATAACTGGTTTATGTATCATGAATTTAACCCTAAATATGTTAGCAACTACATTAAAAATTAAATATACTAACTTATGCAATCAAATACCATATTATATTTTTCACATAATTTTCGATTAGAGTGTATGCTTTCTCTTTACAACAAAAAAGTTTACTGAGCATGTAGGTGGCAGCCAATCAGTGTTTCTCTCTCATCATTTATGTTTCTATCCCCCTCTCCTTCTCCCTTCCTCTCTCTGAAATCAATTTAAAAAAACCCATACTTGTTTTAAAAAAACACATTTGCTATAATTCAGCATGTCGTGTTACACCAGTTGTAGCCTCAAACATATAGAGTTTACCAAGTCTCCTAATTGCATCATTTTCTCTTCAGCTTGATTTATTCTTGTGTGGTTTGGGGGGGTGTTTTGTTTTGTTTTGAACAGTAACCTGCTGTACAGGTGTGTGGCCTAGGAGCAATGGGCTATGCCATAGAGCCTAGGTGTGTAGTGGGCTAATCCATCTAGGCTTGTGTAAGTGCACTCTATGATGTTCATATAATGACGAAATCGCCTTAGTGATGCATTTCTCAGAATGTGTCCCTTCATTAAATGTTGCACTACTGTACCCTTCTCTAATACCAGTTATACTTTCCTTTAGACACTCAAACTTTAGACCTTCTCCCCGAGAAACACAGGCTGCATGTTATGTCTTCTCCTTTGCTGTTTCATCATTGCTCACTTTCCAGGACTTATGTGTCAACCATCTTTTCTAGGCTTCTCCAGTTAAGTCAATGTCCTTGTTAGTGTAGGGCCTCAAGAAATCAGCACAATTTCCCAGGTGCTGTATATCCTAAGTAGAGGAGAGCAGGACTTTGCATTTCTTGAGCAGAACACTGTGCTTCCTTTTAAGATTGGGTCAAGTTCTTTGGCAGCTACATCCTACTGCCAACTCCTATTGATCATGTGGTCCACCATGTGCTATTAGCTGCAGATCTGTTATAGATAAGGAGGTTCCCTTTCATCCCTAGTTTACTGAGAATATTTGTCATAATGAATGTGAATTGCATTAAATGGTTTCTCTGCATCTGTTGAAATAGCCATACATGTTTTTCTTTGTTCTATTTATAACCTCACTGATGCATTTTGCAAACATTGAAGTAATATTGTACTTCTGGAACCAATCCAATTTGGTCATAATATATTGTCTCATTTATGTTTTGCTGGATTCTGCTTGCACATATTTTGTTTAGCATTTTTAGACCTATCCTTTTGAGTAATATTGGCCTAAATTATTCTTCCTTTATAATATCTTTGTCAGGTTTTAGTATTAAAGTTATGCTGAAAAATGAGGTAGAAAGTGTTCCCTCTTTTTCAATTATCTAAAAAAGTACATGTGCTAATTCTTCCTTAAATGTTTGGTAGAGTTTGCCAATGATTCATCTAGTCCCAGGTGGTCATTTTGTTTATTGGTTGGTTATTATTGAAGTTGCAAAATTACAGAATTAACTTCTTTGATAGCTATGTTTTTTTAAAATCATTTTTAAAATATATTTTTATTGATTTCAGAGAGGAAGGGAGAGGGAGAGAGAGAAGAAACATCAATGATGAGAGAGAATCATTGATTGGCTGCTTCTGCCTGCCCCATACTGGGGATCAAGCGCACAACCTGGGCGTGTGCCCTTGACTGGGAATCGAACTCAGGACCATTCAGTCTGCAGGCTGACGCTCTAATCCACTGAGCAAAACCAGCCAGGGCTGTTTTTTTAAATATAATTTTTAAAATTGTAGCTGTTTCATTAATGTCTAGTCTTATTTTTTTAATTTTCTTCTTTCTGGATTGAATTGGAGTCATTTTTCTAACTACTTGAGAAAATGTTAGTTCATTCTCAACTTTTGTTATTGTAATGAAAACAGCAGATAATTGGTTTTTGTTTAATCCAGTGTTTGCCCTTTGATTGCATAATTTAGTATATTTAATCTTTAATGTAATTACTAACATATTTAACGTTAAATTTACAATTTCACTGTCTTTATGTTTTTGTTTCCTCTTTAGTATTCTTTCATTCCATTCTTGCCTTCTTTTACATTAATTACTTTTTTCCATTAATTTCTTTATTGGTTTGGAAATTATATGGTTTGGGGGATATTTTATTAGTTCTTATCCTAGGAATTATAATAGGTACCCTTTACTCATCAAAATCTGATGTTAGATGTCTGCTTCTAGCTGAAATTGAGTAACAGGGACTAGATTTATCCTCTCACCTGAAACAACTAAAAAAAAAAAACAGGCAAAATATAGGGAAAAATACCTCTAAAGCCATTTAAAGGACTATGATCCCTGAGAGGCAAGAAATCAATGAGTCGGGCCTTGCAATTACCTCTGCTCACCACCTGGAGAAAGGCAGTCAGCCTTTAGGGGCTGTGAAGCAAAGAGGGGATCCCAAGGGAAACGAGGTGACATTTCTCAGTTGTGGAGATGCATCTGGGAGTCAAGGGAAGCAGATTTGGTAGAATCTCTAAGGCAGAGTCCTGGAGAGAGGAGAGCTGCACAGAGGAAGAATTCTGGAAATCTGCCAAAGATTTGTCTTAAGTATTCAGTTGAGTAATAATCAACACATGCATATAAGGAAACTATACAAGGCCAGGGAAAGAAGCACCCAGAATATTAGAGGGGACAGTGCACTCAAATCACCAGGAACAGGAATAGTGCCTGCTCCTGTATTAACTCTATTTTCTGTATTTTTGTTGTTGTGGCATCTGGAGTTTCACTGACTAAAGAGAAACTGCCCTCCCAAGACTAGTTGATTCTTAGATATAGCAAATGACTCTCCAGGAAGCATATTTTTTTATATGCAAACCAACCGATTCAGAGTCTAGACCTCCGATTATATTCTCTACTGAACTCTCACAGTCCAGGAGGCAATATCCCTGTGCCCCAATAACCCCAGGGCCAGGTACCCTCTAGCCCATAGCCCAGCATAATTACTCACACTATCCAGTCCTAAGCCTGCTCAGCTGCTGCCTTGCCTCATCTATTCCCTCCCATGAAAACCACAATAAAGGTTTGCCCATGCTTCCCCGTACTCCTTTTGCCTCCTGACTGACCCTGGTGCTTCCCCACGTGGCCCTGCATGACATGACATGCCTCTTGTTTCAAAGAAACTGTCAGTAAAAACATCTTCTTTTATAACAGTCATTTCCATGTTTGTGTGTCTTACAGTGGGGCCTTGACTTACGAGTTTAATTCGTTCCATGACAGAGCTCGTAACTCAAATTACTCGTATGTCAAATCAAAAAGTGAACGAGTGAGACACGTGATGCTGGGCTGATGTTGTGGCATTCACTGTGACGTTCACTGCGCCAACTAGCGATGGGGTATCTGAAGCTGGCTTGTAACCCGAATTTTAGCTCGCAACTCAAAGCAAAAAATCGGCCGAGAGATGGCTCGTATCTCGAAAAACTCATTAGTCGGGACACTCGTAACTCAAGGCCCCACTGTATATACCTGCTTAAAGCAGATCCTAACAGCCAGAGTGGAAAACTGCAAATTTATTGACTCATTGATTACTAAAAAGAGTCTCAGCTCAGTATAGGGGGGAAATTAACCACAGGCTAGAGATGCTGCTCTGGCATGTACAAGGGGTAAAGCAAGATCCCCAAAACAAGATCCCAAATCCCATAAAAAAAACTTAAGGAATGCAAAATATTTAGCACCCCAAAAGGTAAAATACCCAGTGACTGGCATCCACTAAAAATTCACCAAGCATGAAAGAAACAGAAAAATTTAATTCATAATGAGAAAGAGTACCCAGTTGAACCTGACTCTGAAATGACACAAGTAATAGGATTAATAGAAAATTACTTTAAAAAATTATGTTAGAGTAAAGATTGAACATCTTAAGACAGGAAAGATCTACAAAAAACACAAATAAAATTTCTTACAATGAAAATCGCAATGATTAACAAAAAACATACACTGCATTAGGTTAATGGCAGATTAGACATTGCAGGAGGAAGCATAAGTAAACCTGAAGACATAACAATAGAAACTATTCAACAGGAAACACAGAGAGAAAAAGGACTAAAAAATTACAAGGGATCAGTACTCATTACACTTTAGGACAACTTTGTGCAACCAAATACATGATAGTGGAATCTCTGAAGGAGAGAAAAGAGAGAAAGGGAGATAAAAGATACTTGAAAGCTGAAACCGGTTTGGCTCAGTGGATAGAGTGTCAGCCTGTGGACTGAAGGGTCCCAGGTTCGATTCCGGTCAAGGGCATGTATCTGGGTTGCAGGCACATCCCCAGTGGAAGATGTGCAGGAGGCAGCTGATTGATGTTTCTCTCTCATCGATGTTTCTGACTCTCTATCTCTCTCCCTTCCTCTCTGTAAAAAATCAACAAAATATATTTTTTTTAAAAAAGATACTTGAAAAATAATAGCCAAAATTTTTTCAAATTTGATGAAAACTGTTAACCCACAGATTCTTGAAGCTCAACAACACCAAACACAAAAACACATGACAAGTATAATGCTCATTATCATCAAATTGTGTTTTGAGTAATAATACCATGGTAGAGTCTATGTGGTGAATATATTAGTATTCACTGTAAAATTTTTTAATATTTTCAGTATTTTCGAACATTAAAATATGTGGGTAAAAGAAAAGTTATCTCTGGAGGAAAAGAATGTCATCGTAGGTCTCAAATCATGTTTTAAAAATATTTTTCAAATACAGTGTCCACCAAATCAATCAACTATAACTAAGCATATGAGGAGTCAGGACAACATGAACAAGAACAAGTACAAACCATGTATAATAGTAGAGACTCCACATAGTGGAAGAACCAGCCAGACACAGACTGCAAAACATTTTACTATGATTATGATGTTTAGAGAAATAAAAGCTAGACTTAAATTCAGCAAGAAGTTTTAAACTAAATTGTGATATTGTGCATGTGGATGAACCAAACAGAAGTTTCAGTACTAACATGATGTTAACCAAAACTGAGTATGCAGTGGCTAAGTTGAAGAGTAAAATAAACTCAGGAAAAAAGAGAGAGACAGTAAACTTCATAATAGCTAAGAATAAACTACCAATAATGAAGCATGGAGTGATAAAAAAAAAAAGTGAGAAAAATATCAAAGTAGTGAAAGACAGAGAGTTCAGTGACTTGGCCTAATATACATTCAATTGGAGACCTAAAAGTAGAGGCTATATCTAAAGTACTGTTAAACCCAGCTATTAAGTCCTTAATTTTAATTATTTTATTTTAGGCATTGGAATTTCTATATAATACTTTTTTATATAGGGTTATCTGATAAACTTCACCATCTTGTCCTCTATTGTTTGAACACATTAATCATAGTGGTCATTTTCCTTTTTTTAAGTTCATGTCAGATATTCAAATAACTGGATCTCCAATGGACCTTTTATTCTATTACTAGAGGCCCGGTGCACAAAAATTTGTGCACTTGCGGGGGTCCCTCAGCCCAGCCTGTGCCTTCTTGCAGTCTGGGACCCTTCGGGGGATGTCCGCCTGCTGGCTTAGGCCCACTCCCCAGGGGATCGGGCCTAAGCTGGCAGTCAGACATCCCTCTGGCAGCCCGGGAGCCCTCAGGGGATGTCTACTTGCCAGTGGGGAGCAGGCCTAAGCTGCAGTTGGATATCCTTAGCACTGCTGAGGAGGCGGGAGAGGCTCCTGCCAACACCGCTGGGCTGGCAGCCATCAACCTGGCTTGTGGCTGAGCAGAGCTCCCCCTGTGGGAGCGCACTGACCACCAGGGGGCAGCTCCTGCATTGAGCATCTGCCCCCTGGTGGTCAGTATGTGTCATAGTGACCAGTCATTCCCAGTGGTTCTGCTGTTAGGGTCAATTTGCATATTACCCTTTTATTATATAGGATAGAGGTCTGGTGCACAGGTGGGGGCCGGCTGGTTTGCCCTGAAGGGTGTCCTGGATCAGGGTGGGGGTCCTGCTGGCGTGCCTGGCCAGCCTGGGTGAGGGGCTGAGGGCTGTTTGCAGGCTGGTTAAGCCCCCTAATGGGGACCCTCACCCCATGGGGGTTTAGCCAGCCTGGGTGAGGGGCTGAGGGCTGTTTTCAGGCTGGTCAAGCCCCCCAATGGGGACCCTCACCCCATGGGGGTTTGGCCAGCCTGGGTGAGGGGCTGAGGGCTGTTTTCAGGCTGGCCACACCCCCTTCAGGGTCGGGGGCCCTACTGGGATGCCAGGCCAGCCTGGGTGAGGGGCTGATGGCCATTTTCAGGCTGGCCACGGCCGGGGGCTGGAAGCAGGTATCTGGGATTTATTTATTTTCTATAATTGAAACTTTGTAGCCTTGAGCGGAGCTCAGGGCCGGCAGGGCAGGCAGGAAACTTGGCTTCCTCCATTGCTGGGGGCAACCCAAGCCTCCTGCTCACTCCAGCTCCATGGCCGCCGCCATCTTAGTTGGGTTAATTTGCATATTCACTCCTGATTGGCTTGTGGGCGTGGCTTGTGGGTGTAGCAGAGGTACAGTCAATTTGCATGTTTCTCTTTTATTAGATTAGATTCTCTTGGTTTTCAGTTATTTAATCATGTTTCCTGACATGCTTGTTTATTTTGGTTTAATGTCAGACATTTAGACTTTAGGTGATGTTACTTCCTTCCAGAGAATTTACTTTTGCAGTTAGTTGGAAATAGGAGAAAATTTTAAAGAAATCAGAATTTATACTGAGTTGGGTTTGATTTTTACTGTTTAGGAAGTCTGGTCCACTTATAGTTCACATTTGCTCATAGGTTATAGCCTTCAGTGGTCCCAACAGAAAATCTGAGATGTTTACCAGGACCCCTTTATCTTAAGGAACCCTGAACCCCAATCTTTGTCTCCCCAGCCCATGAGAGTGCTGAGTTCTGCTCAGTTTTCCAGCCTCTACATCAGCACGTGTGGGTCTGCAAATCTCTCTCTCAAGGTGAGAGGCAGCACTAAATGTTGAGCTCACTCTCTGTACTTACCCTTTTGGGGGGGAGGAGAGTGTTTCTTGAAACTTGACATTTTGGCTGTCTTGGTAGATCTAGCCTGTGCACCCATGCTTTTAATATTTTATCCAGCTTCTCCAATTCTTAGTAGGTGTTCTGATAGACTCTAATTCACCATATTCAGAGCAGAACCATAGAAGTTGAAGTCAATCTTGATTTTTTTCTTTCTCTTTTTTAAATAAAATATTTTTATTGATTACAGAGATGAAGGAAGAGAGAACCATTGATTGGCTGCCTCCTGCATGCCCCCCAATTGGGGCTGGAGCCCGCAACCCAGGCATGTGCCCCAACCGGGAATTGAACTGTGACCTCCTGGTTCATAGGTTGATGCTCAACCACTGAGCCACTGCAGCCAGACTTGATTTTTTTCTTTCTCTTATATCACACCTAGGTTTGAGCCACTAGACAAAGTTGTGGGTTTTACCTTCCAAATGTATGTTGAATGTAACCAATCATCATCACTCTTCTAAGCCAACATCATATACCACATAGATAACTACAGGAACCTCCTAAATGGTAGAGGAGTTCGCTTTAGGTGAAAAGTCAGGTTTTATTTTGAAATAGAGAAGGGATATAAAATGGCTATGGATAAAGGCACTCTTGTATATTTAGTGTTGATTCAAAAACATGAGAAGGTTTCTCTCTGATCCCTTCTATTTTCTCTGTAACTTAGGAGGTGAGGTAATCTGCTGAGCAAGGGGCAGAGGTTCAAGGTCAGAGGCTTAAGGAGAGTAGGAGAATGATTTGATCTGATTTAGTAATTTAATGATCAAGGTGATTTAATGCACATTGTGGAGGTCCCATTTGAGGCTGGTCATGAATGTTCTAGAACCAAGCTGCCATGTTACATGACACAGAGGAAGTAAATAGTTGGGCTCATCAAACAATGATTTGTAAGTAAATAGAGTCAAAAGACAAGTTGTAGACTAAGTTGAGGTTATTGGAAAAATTGTTTTAATTACTGGAATGATGATGTGCATTGCAGCTCTAATTTAGGTAAGAGTGAAATAAAAACAGCAAAGGCTAATGTTTTTGTATAAAGTGAAATGGTCAGCCCTGGCTGGTGTGGCTCGGTGGCTGAGTGTTGACCTGCGAACCAGGAGGTCATGGTTCAATTGCCGGTCAGGGCATATGCCCGAGGTTGCTGGCTGGATACCCAGTGTGGGGCGTGAAGGAGGCAGCCGATCTATGACTCTCTCTCATTATTGATGTTTCTATCTCTCTATCCCTCTCCCTTCTTCTCTGAAATCAATAGAAACATATTTAAAAAAATAAAATAAAGTGAAATGGTCAGTGACCTGAGGTGAAAGAAGCATTACAGTGGGGGTTTGGGGTGTGGGGGAGGTAGTTGAACAGACAAAGGGAAAGCAGGAGGGTCATGGTTAGATATGGGCTTCAAAAATAGTGATAGTGGAAGTGGAGAAATTACAGATAATGACAATATCTGAGCATAGGCTATGACCTGAGTTACTAAAACAGAGCAGAGAGGAGGCCAGGAGGTGGGAGGAGCCAAGAGGCCTTGGTGATGGCAGTTGAACCTGTGGGCACTGAAGTATCTCAAGATGATGGCAGAGCTTGGGCTGAAGAGGACGATAAGCCAAAGCCAGTGCTCTTCATTGGGCAGTTAGAAGAAGAAGGGCCTAACTGATTGGCATGGGCTTCCAACAGGAGATGCCTAATAATTTGAAAGCAGCAGGAAAGAAAGACCACTCCCAGGGCCTAAGCACTCCTTCCCAGCACTTTATGCAGGTGGCTTCTTTTTCCCTGTGTCCCAGAGCTGGGCTGAGGACAAGAAAATTTAGGGCACTTGGCGACTGACTATAGAGTAGTAGATTGGTAGATTGGTGATCAATGTTTATAACAAATAACTTCCAAGTGGCCATCCAACGTTGAGATCCTAGGATAATAAGACGTCCTGAAGACTTTGTATTGTCTGGACATGATGCTTCTAAAAGGAGACATGCCCAAAATTCTTATTTTTTTTGAAAATACAACCAGTGTGTGATGTGAAATAGTGTTTAAATATGAGACAAATGCTACTGCTAAATAACTGTCTCATTGGTAAAAGGAATGAGGACATAATTAGATACTCATTATTTCAAGGATTTGAAGGAATATCCTAGTCATAAAAATTGCTCTCTTAAGTTGAAACAACAAAGCTGCTGATTTGGGTGAAGAAGTGACATTTCTGTGTCTTTGGAATGACTTGTGTGATTTCTCTCAGTAATGTGCCCATAATGACTTTATTTTTTTAGTAAATAATATGGTCGTATTTATACATGTGTACCTTCCAAAAAGATGTAGAATATGGTTCTCTTTTTATATAGAAATTTGAAATAAGGACAATTTTTTTCATTTGTTGATTAGGTCTAAGTTATCCAGACAACCTCAGATTAACCAGAAACATCTTGGTTTGCTTTTTCATTCATTCTATAGATGATTACTGAATAGCCCTGTAAGTGTAAAATACTGTTTTAAAAGCCAGAAATATAATGCAAAAAAGAAAAAATATTAGATTTATTTTCCATAACTTTTTTTTTTATTATGTAGGCCTGTCCTCAAAACTAAAGCCATTTAATAAAAAGACCAAAATGGTCATGTAATCTGATCCAAAGAACAGCAAATAGTTTAGAATATGAATGTCTTTTCTACCTTTATTTTTAATTTGCATTTTAATTGTAGTCGACATACAATATTTTATTAGTTTCAGGTGTATAGAATAGAGGTTAGACATTTGTGTACATTATGAAGTGATCACCCTGGTAAGTCTAGTAACCATCTGTCACCATACATAGTTATTACAATATTATTGAGTATATTCCCTATGCTGTATATTGCATCCCCATGATTTATAGAATAATATGGATTTCTGACAATTCACTAGCTTCTTTGAAAAATTATTAGGTTTTAAAGAACCTTGCACATTTGTTTTCAATATACTCTGATATCAAAATGGGTACTAATTGATTAAAAATTATGGCTTTCTTTTTCATGAAACCACAAACTTATTCCATATCTACAGAATTAAATCCTTAGGTTGATTAAAGCTATGCTTATAGAGAAAGTGACTTTTCCTCCCTTTATTCCCAGGACAATCCCTGTTGTTCTGGGCAATATTCTCTCAAGTATCCTGGCTTGGAAAAGAAAATATATTTAATTATAGATAATTGAGTTATAGGACAGCACTCAGGGCTACATTTCCAAAGAAACTATATAGGAACCAAGTATTAATTTATAAAATTACTTTATTTTTAATCCATAACATTTGTAATCCATAACTAACTGTGGATTGTATTTTTTGTGTTATTTTTTGCATTAATTATTTGAAAACAAAGACAACATTGATTAATGGGAACTTGGGTTTTAAAACAGATTCTTAATAAGTGGTGACATATGATATTTATCTGCAGAATCAGTAAAAGCTATTCGCTTTGGTTCCACCGCAGAGAGACAGCAGCATGCTATGCATGATATCCAGAAAAAACACTAAAATAGTTTAACGAGCAAATTTCATTGTACCCTCAGGGGTGATTCTGAGTCAAGATCACGCCAAGTCTACTATAACAAAGGTCAGGATATAAAGAACACAGAGGCACTGTCCAAAATGCCTTGATCTTTTCTTGGTGACTTACAGTGTAACTGTCACCTACGACATTCTCAACTGACAGTCTTTCCTTTAAGTCTGGAAATATTATTTTATACTTTCTTTCACTTATTTTTTCCCACTGGCACTTGGAAGTTGCATGAAAATTATATATATGTGCACACAATTGGTTTTAAAATAAAGATATGTCCTGAAATTAGTATTTAGAATTAAATCCATTTGGATAAATTATCATTGTATTCAAGCCACTGATGCAAAATTACCCCCTGGGTTTCTGGGGTTAAGAATTTGGCCTAACAAAATGATAGCTCATGTCTCACCAAATGTCAGTTCATTAATAATTTTTATGTGCAGTACCATAGAGATGCTGTTTTGAGAAATTCCATTCCATGTGAAAATGTTCTGATGATGTCTTTAAAATTTACCACTGTAGAATTTAGAGTGGGAATATACCCATTTTACAGATGAAAACACCTGAAGTTCAAGTGTGAAAATCACCGTGGGGGGCGGAGGGGGGGGGGGAGAAACAGCATATGTAGAATCCAGGTTTCTTTTATGTGGAAATTAGAAATTTATCATTTGAGTTTTTTATCTTATTTTACTCTTTCTCCAATAATGTCAGTAATTATATTGGCACTCACTCACTGGGCACCTATTCTATGCCAAGAATTCTATGAGGTGCTTAATGTACATCATCTAACTTAGTTCTCAGTACAATGCTGTGAGTTCATTGTCTTCACAACCACTTCGCAGAAGAACAATGTAGGCTGAACAGACTAAGTTCTTTACCTTGATCTCACAGCATCCGGATTCAGATTCAGCCGTGTAATTCCTCTGCCTCAACCAGGCGGCTAACCCATGGTGTTTTAAAAAACCTATACCTTTGTACTACTTCCATTTTGCAGACAGAGAAACTGAGGCCCTAGCCCTGTGTGACTTCAACACAAAGCTCTTTCTACTGTACCAGGCTGCCTCCTTAATCCCATCGCCGTTTGCAATTATTTTACTCTTAAAAGATGTAAATAATTTTCTCCCATTCTCCCTTCCGGTACCCGTGTCCTTTTCCCTCCCACCGAAAAGAGTGCTCTGAGCTCTAGCTATGTGACTTCGGACAAGTGACTTCTCTGTGACTCAGTTTCCTTGTTAAGTTGGAATAACAAATACACCTACTCCCGGGGACTATTGTGAGGATTGAGTCAATTCCTATGAAGATTGGGAATTAGATCTGAGAATCCATATAGAGAACCTGGCAATCAGGTGATGATATTATGAGATTTCAATTTTTGATGATACGAAGATTATGCAGACATTTAAACACACACACACACACACACACACACACACACACACACACACACACACCAGAGCCTTTCACTGATTTGTTGCTTGTCCAGCTTTCCCTTTCCCTTGGCAATCTCTTCATAGTAAACCTAAGTTTCATGAACACAAATTACATACCTTCTTAGTTGCAATCATTTTGTTTTTGAAATTGGAGAGATGCTGAACTCTGCTAGAAGTGACCCATGACAAAGAAGACATTTTCAAACTAATGAAATAAAGGGGCTTACTACTAAAAAATGGCAGTAAGCACTGGATGGAAAAAGTTGGTGGGAGATCATCTTGTCTATACTTGTCATCGATTATCTTCTGAAATGGGTTGTGGCTGTGGTTACTTTATGTCACCCTTCACATAAAATAAATCTTGAATCAAAGGACTACACCATGTGATGCCTTTCAAAAATGTTAGATAGATGAAATATAGCATGTGCCTCATAAGAGTGGGAAATCATATTTTTAAGAAGGCAAACCAGTATAGATTTTAGACCCAAATATACGAGCAACAAATTAACCTTATCTATAAAACAAATGTGGCTGACAGCCATAACATTGAGACCGTTGTCAAAGCTAAGCACGTACACTCTGCTGTAGATCCTCAGAGAAATATGATGGGCTGCAAGAAGAACCAAGAGAGGATAAAACTCCCAATCTCTGCCATTTAGGGTCATTTTTAAAAGATCTCTATAATGAAAATGCCAAAATAAACTCTTTCCCAAAGATTTGTTGGCAGTTAGATTTGTGTGTGATCATGAATACTTACGGTATATGTGTTTTGTCTAATATCATGAGTGAGAAACTTCCCTAGAAGTTCCTATTTCAAACTGTGTGGGGCGTTTTTTCTTTTCTTTTTTTTTCTTTTCTGTAACTTTGCTGTTATAGCAAGTACCATGAACTCTGTTGATTATCATTTTAAATTGGCAGGCAATGCTTGGATTTTCTCTGCTTGTGAGGTGGTGCCAGAACACAGTGAAATCTGCCTATTCTGGAAAGATCTTAGATTAAAGGCAAACATAAAGTGAAGGAAGACAAACATGCTCCTGAATGATAATGAACACAGCACAGTCGGCGCTGAAAAAAAGCGCACCAGTCTTTCATGCCCAGATGTGTATGATGCCTGCATTTGTAGTCCGGACTCAACAATGTGACTGTTATCTTTTTCTATGTACATTGCATGTTCTGATTTAAAATTTCAAAATGCTTTCCCATGTCAATGACAATCTTAATAGAGTCCAATTAGTTCCACAAGGCACTTTCTGATGCACAAGCCTCTGGCTTGATTGCGGTGAATGGTGGGTATTTCCTGTGTTTAAGCCCACATATGGATTGAGTAAGGCAGTGGCAGAGGGACTACTGTTTTCCTTCACTACATCTTCATTTCTTTTTCACAGGCTAAGCCTTTTTTGTTTTTCCTGGCTCTGTTGTCAAAATACTGACCAAAGTTTTGGCTCATGGTTTGGAACACCAGGCCAAAACAATCCTCTGGAAACTAGTGTGGCAAAACGTATTTTAATCTATACATTCACCATTCAACCATGTGCATAACCACACCCACTGACCCACTCTGTGGTTTAAAAACAACATGCATTTGCCCCCAGAACAGTTTGATTTATATGACAAGTTTTTTCAAGCCTGCTCTATCAACATTAAAATATGTTCTGAGGCTTGGTTTCATCACATCTCTTGTGGAAAAAAAAAGTATGAACTACACTAGGATCATTTTTGTTTCTGTTTTTAAAAACAAGGTGAATTCCTTGTGCAGTCAGAAGTTCTCTAAAAATGTACTCAAATCATAGATTATTTTTGATAATGCATGAAAAATATGTCTGAATCAGAAAGTAGTTGAGGCCATGATTAAAAGTATTTCCTAGCAGGTTACAAATAAGAAAAGATTCAGAACTTTTCTCTGAATGAGTCATCTTGCTTTTCAAAGTGTTGAATTCCTTGGAGCCTCAGAATCTACATTTTTTCTTGTCTTTCCAGAAGTGCTGGGTTAGTTCCTTTGTTAACCATTTTTTCACAACACAAAAGCATCAACAATTGATCTCCCAGCCAACTTTGCTTGAGAGGTAAGATTGTCCGAAGGTGGCCTTGAGAAATGTGACTAATGGTGTATTCATCCACTTTATTTCCTCCTCAGAATATCCACTGAATCCACTTTGTAAAGTTCTGAACTGATGAATATTTTAATGAATGCTAATTGCCTCTTATGTCAACAAAAACGAATTTTGATTTGCATTTAGAAGTACCTACTTCTCTCAGGCTATGCTGGAAATTTTTACTGAATTACATTAAATTTGCCACCTGGATTTTGTCCCAGATGAACAGCAAGAGCTAAAGTGGTAAAAAAAAAAAATGTCCTTTGACTTTAAATGAAGTATTAAAACTTTCAGCAAAACGCAATTTATAGCGTGTCTGCAGAGAATTTTATGGTTCCCCCTCCCTCCCCTAAAGAGAGGAAGGGAGGGAGGCAGAGAGAGGCAAAACTCCGTTAAAATATATCTCTTCCTCCCCTCCCCTCCTCTCCCCTCCCCTCCTCTCTCCTCTCCTCTCCTTGCTTCTCTTCTCTCTCTCTCTCTCTCTCTCTCTCTCTCTCTCTCTCTCTCCTCTCTTTCTTCCCTTCTCCCTCCCTCCCTCCCTCCTCCCCTCCCTCTCTCTCATATCTGACTACCTAAGTCTCTGTTTACTTTTATATCTCCACTAGGTATGGAAGGATAAGGTTTTCAAAGCTCCAAAATCTAGATCCTCCTTTTTAAAAATAAAGAACAAGGTTGGTTTGGGAGTGTGGAATAAGAAAGAACGTGGGAAAAAGACTGGGATGGGAGGCATGGCTTTCTGATTACTGGTGACATACTTTAGGCTATCCGATAATCCAGTGTAGATATCTTAGTGAGTTCCCATCTTTCTACTGACTGGTTCTGTTTTCTATTCTCAGTGACCATGCCCTAAACCATCCATTTCCATAAACCAGAGACATTCCCAGTTCAAAATACCTTTGTGCTTATAGGCTCCCAGACTACTGATACCACCTAAAGGTTTGACAGGCACTTAGGACGAGGGTTTAAGATCTTGTATCTGAGGCAGCTTTTACGGCTGCCACTCTGTGTGGGTGCCCAAGCCCACTGTTACCAGGGTACACCCATTCTCTGGCACCTAAACATCCCTGTCTACTAGCCGTCTTCACCGGGAATCCATAGAAGCTGTGCAACCTACAGTAAATGTGCCAGTGGGATTGATCCCCGACCAAACACAGGCACCCCAGGGTGAGGGAGGGAGTGGTGGCGACGTCACGTTGTTGCGTAAATCTGAGAACCGAAAACACGGTTTGTGACCCAGACTGCAACGCCCACCAGCCTGTCAAGGAAAATGCACAAATCCTGTAGAAGGCCAACGACCTACCAATCTCCTACGCCCACAGGAGCGTGACATTCATAAGCTGAATTGCATGGTACTTTGCAATGCCCCTTATTTACAATTAAAACTGTGTAGCCATCCCCAGGAAACAGAAAGGCTGAAAATACCTCGGGCAGAGAAAACACAACTATGTGTGGACAAAAGGGCTTCTGTTTAAGTGCCGGTCCTAGGAATACTGGATGTTTAATTACCAAAGCTTTTATTAACTATAAAACTAATATAATGTTCCTTGACAGGCTGAAAAGAATCAAAATTATGCTATTGCTTTTATTTATATTAGGAATGTGCAGTTTATCACAGGGATACATCTGTTTTTAATACTTGCTATATAGATCATTAGCCCACCAGTCTTTCTGATCTGTTTCTACAATGGCAGAAGAGATATCATCATTAATGCTACTTTGTGCCTATGTGTGTGCCCTTTTGCACAAATGTTATTGGGTCAGCTAATGTGACTCTGGGTTTTCAACTCAGGTGATTAGTGCAGGGAGTTAAGTGTGTCTCTACTCATGAGCCAATAGGGATTGCGAAGAGTCACCAGACAATCAGAGCCATAACTCCAAATGAAAGAAAGCATGATTCTTTAAAAGTGTTTAGAAGAGTGCACAGCAGGGCATATTTTCTTTCTTACTGGCAAGAGTTTGTAACTGGATACATTAACATTACTGAGAACATGAAAACATGAAACAAAAGTATTGATTCAAGAATTCACTCAAGAATCTGAGTGCACACTGACTGGTTTTATTTGATTCTTTTAAAGTACGAGTTACATTGGTTGTTTATGGCAGTCAGGTACACTTTGGCCAGTCCTCTTTCCACATTTTTCAACATACATGAAAGCAAGTGTTATTTGTATTTGTTAAATTTACATTATCTGCCCTTTAATTGCATCAGCTGCTCAGTAGATCTAGAAATAATGACATTTGAAGGGAAAATGGCCGCCATCTCCAGAAGACTGCAGTATAATGGAAGAACCTAATTAATTTAACCTCATCATCTTCGGTAATGGCTGAGTTTCATCATTCCCGCAGATGGAGCTGGGAGGAATTAACAGCCCCCTGCGTCCCCGCAGACCCCACAGATTGGCTGGAAAGGGGGAGATTTTTCTTTAGATTGCTTCCACTCACATATTGGCAACGTCTGCTTGCACTGTCCTAGCAAGTGTGCTAGGAAGACAAAGTGTGTGGCATTAGCAGGTGAAAGTGAACACCCCATTTTGCAGAATGTCTTGCCTCTAGTTCTGTGTGGTGGAGGCAAAACAAAATCTCTTTGTTGAGAGACACGGGACCAAGAATTTAAGATGATCTGTAAATATTCTCTCAGGTTTAAACTGCAACAGAATGGGAAAGCCAGGCTTCACCTCAGGAAAAGGAGAAATTTGCATGTGTCTACAGCTCGTTCTTGAAGTGCCATTATTCATTTTTGTTCTTTCCTGAATGATTTGTCATAGTTTCTGGAACAGGTGCTAATGCAAGAAAATGGAAAGGTGTGGGGTTCCGTATGGAACAATAGCATAGGGGATGTTTTAAATTATGTGCATCATCAAGGAGTTTGCCAAGAATTCCCTGCTGCAGTGGCTGTCCCCCTAGATACTGTGTTCTGCCCAAATCCACTGCTGGTGAAGAGATCTGGCAGCCTCTCTCCCAGTCATTTTTTCTTCCAAAGAAGCCAGCTTCTTTCCATGGTCAAAACAAAAACCTGTATGTTACTTTGTATTTGTGAAAATAAACATGGAGTCGTGTTTCTCAGATCACCTCCGACAGAATTTATCTCAGAAAATACTGACCATGGTGTCTGGGGGAACCCTAGGGTCAGACCCTATCCATCCCTTACCTGTGGTAGATAGTCTGATCATCCTAGAACCGAACTCGTACGCTTGGGTACCACGCCAAGGGCTCAGGAGAGGAAAGGACGTCACTGGTATTACTGCATAGCCATTGCCCATCATTGCACTTCCCTGTGCCAAGGCTTGGGTTAGGGGTGGCAATTGGTCATTCCTACAGACGCCCTGTTTTACTCACCGTTTCTGTCAGGGCCCGTGTGCTCTAAGCTGCTGATCTAAATTTCGAAAGTGCCCCCAAATCCCTCCCCACCTCCAGAAAACCGAATCCACCCTCTAGGGGAGGGCGCGTTTACCTAGGAAAAGTCCTACTGGTCTTCAGGTGGCATGGGCCGCAGATTAACTAGCTCCCAAACGCTTAGCAAAGGTGTGTCTCCTGTAGGCTGGGGAACCGGCGGCTGTGACTGCGTCCAGCAGGGCCAGCTTAGTGCGTCGGTGGGAAGAACCCCACACCGCGGCGCTCGGCAGCCCCACGGGGGCTCCTGCGCGCACGTCCCCGCGCCTGCCTCCCTCGCCTTCTCCGCACTGAGTCCCAAGGTTTCCCCAGAGCAGCGTCGGCCGCAGGAATTCAGTGAGGCTTTAGCTAAGAATTCAGCTTGGAGCGTGGTTGGGGTAGGGAGTGGGGTGTAGGGGTGGGGTGTAGATGTCTTATCTCCAAGCTAGGATGCCCTGCACGCGAGCCCTTTCCTATTTAGACTGTATGTTCCCGCGGGGAGCTGGGGAAGGGGTGCTAAAGCTTCCTCCAAGCGACCTTGAAGAGCGCCACCCCTGCCTTGCAAGGAGCCTTGGCCGTGGTTAAGGCCGCCGAGAAATGGGGTGTCCACAGAGCCTCGAGGTGGGGGACCGGGGGGAGAGGCTGCACTAGCTGCGGGTTTCCGCCTGCGGGAGCTTTGGAGCCTGAGGAAATGGTACCAGAGGACAGTCCCAGACCTGCGGGGTGGGACCCGAGAGGGTCTGGGGACTGGGGACCACCGATCTGCTTAGAAATCAGCACCTAAGGAAGAAGGGCGTGGTTCCAGGCCATCTGCGGGCCCACGGACCTCTGGGCTGGGAACCCTGTCCCCGGCCTTGGGGTGTGCGGGGTTGGGAGGAAAACGGCCTGGCACGTGGTTCCGCTTAGGTAAAGGGTTCGGATCCGAGTCCACGACCACCGGGACTGGCGTTCGGTCGTGGAACACACTGCCCGAGGGCTCGCCCCGCGCTGGGCACTATCTCAGCCGCGGGCGCACCGCGGTGCTATCCCGGGCGGGTCACCTGACCCCTGGGCTTGTCAGTCTCTCCGCGGGCAGAACGGCCGGCTGGGAGGCTGCTAGGCCATCGAGATCCCTCCAGCTGTCAAACCCGACCCGGGCGCGAAGGGGTGTGCCTTGGCGGACAGAGGAGCCCCCCACGCTGGGCTGGGGGCGGGGGGCGGGGAGAAGGCCCCGATAGGCCCGGTGGCTGCGGTCGCTTCCAGGCAGGCAAGATACGATGGTTCCGCACGCTAAGCAGGCGAACAGGGCTGTGCCGGGGCGTGGGCATCTGCTGATCCCTGGCACACAGGCGGCTTTCCGAGAGGCTGCCGCGAGCAGGTGACCCTCTCTCCCCAGAAGCGTAGCCATCCGCGCCTGACCTCCCTCGGGGTCCGAGCAGGCCCCTGCAGCCAGCCGCCGGCGTTAGGCCCGGTTCAGCCCTGGGCCCGGGCCCCCATGTCGGCTCTCCTTGCGGCCCGGGGCCCGCGGTCCGGCCGGCGCTCCGAGGAGCAACTGTTCCAGCCCCACCTCCGGGCCTGCGCCGCTCGCCCTGTGTCCCGCGCCCGCCGTGGCGCCCCCGGCAGCGTGGGCTTTCCCGCCCCAGGTCCCATCGGACCTTGGGGAGAGCCTGCCGCCATCCGCCCGGTGTCATTCTAGCCCCGCTGACGGCGGAGCGCGCGGGCCGGGAGGGGGCCGCCCGGGTGCGCTGTGCCTCGGGGGTCACCGCGCGCAGCGCCCGGCAAGCTTTTCCCCAACCCCCGGGGGCCTGGCGACGGGGTGGCCGCGCCCCGGCATCCTCGCCGCGGGTTCGGTCTCCCGGAAGCTACAGGCGGCGGGCAGGGCACCTGGCCCCTGGCCCCGGCGCGGGCCTTCGGCGCACGCAGGCGGGTGGAGGAGCCGCTGTTCGCCGCCAGCCTAGCCCGGCGCCCTTCCTGCCTGCGGCCTCGAAATCTCACCGCCACAGCGCCTTGCTCTACCCTCCCCCGGTGGGCTCCCAGCCTCGTGGTCCTCCTGGCTCATGTGCTCCCCCATCTCCCTCCCCCCTCCTGGAGCCCGGAACCTGCGCGCGTGACAGCGCTACAGTAGCGCAGACCCGCCGGGGCCGCGGCGGAGCGGGCGGGGAGGCGGGGGAGGGGAGGGAGGGGCGGGAGGAGATCGAGCCGGGGGAGAAGCTGTGGGTTGGGGCAAACCGATCGTCGCAGGGCTAAGCAGAAGCAGCTGCCGGTAATAGGCGCCGCCGGGGAGGGAGCGGGTTTCCCAGCCCCGGACGCGGCTGAGGCGGTAGCTCTGGCGGCCACAGCAACCACGCGCTGGGGCGACCCGCAGCGGGGGCGCCCGCTCCAAGCGCACGCCTCAGTGCAGACCCTCCCAACCTTCCGTACCACCCTACGGTCCCAGAGGGCACTCCCGACCCCCTCCTCACCAGGACGCGGTAAAATGCCCTGGCACGCCATTTCTCCCACCCGAAGAGCTCTCTTCTTTGCCCTACTTGCACCCCAAAGATGGTGCTAGATGGGCATTATTCAAAGCTTCGGAGGGAGGAGGGATGGTGGACGGCAGCAGACGTCCCCTCGCCTCCTCCGCTCACACCCAGCGTCCTGGCGCAGAGGGCCAAGGCTCCCCGTTGTCTCCGGAGGTCTAGCAGCAAGGACGCGCTTAGGGCACCTCTGGTTATCATTTCCCGGGTACTTCTGAGACGAGAAATAAGGAAATGTCTGCTGCAATTTCAGAAGCTTCAAATGTTAGACGCGTTGGTAAATGCAAACATTTGAAAACGTAAGAGAAGTAATAAGCATAGGAAAATCCACGACAAGCCCGAACAACCGATTTTTATCTATCACTTTATATCCGTCCATTACCATCTACATATAAAAACCTGTGATTTGATGTAGTTTACATAAACCACAGGCATTTGGCATTTGCTTTTGTGTTTTATTCCAATACGTTCATGAGCTGGCGATTGGCCTTCCAAACCTACTACATACGTGTTTTAATTCTGGAAAAGTAAAATTCAGCTCAACTTATTGCATTTACATGTTATGAAGTTGTTGTTTTTTTTAAGCGGGTGTAAGGTTCTCTAAAGTTTTCCCACCCCCAGCCCACCCTCAAGAGAATCCTACAGCTTCCCTGGCCCCTTTGTCGGCCACTTCAGTGATATCTAGTAATAAAATCTTTGTGGTCCCAGAATATAATCAATCTAGAATTTCTTTCTCTGGATGTTTACATCATGTGGAGTTTTCGTTACAATCCTGTTAACATGTTTTGTTTAATTCAAGACATGTCAGAAAAGAAAAAGAAAACTGAACATTCTTATAGAGGGAATCATTTTTCTTAACTCTTGAGTTGAGATATCAGCGGTAGCACTTTGAGTTCCCTTTTCTTTCCCCCCAAAAATGTGCGTTCCGTTTTACTTATCAGAGGAGGCATCTGCCTAGATAAAAGGGTGTTTTTTAAAAGTTTCCCCCCAATAATATGTACTCTTAGCAAGTAGAAGGTACACTCCAGAGCGAAACAGCTTATAAACCACTCTGTTTTGTGTATCTGCCCACCTCTGCAGCTCCCCCAAACATGTCCTGAAGAGCTCCCTGACTCCTGTGGGCTTCAGGTGTCTCTGAATAAATGAAATTTGAATGTCCTGTTGGAGGAAGCTTATGTGTTTCTCTACCTTGGATTTGGACAAAGGAACTGTTCAGAATCTTTGGGGGAAAATAATCTCCTGTTTAGAAACAGCCTGGGGAGCAGCAGCCCTCCATGAGGTTCCCCGCCAAAATCCCCCCTCCCCCAAGTGTTTGTGCGTTTATGTCCGTGGACACGTCACTGTTGAGCCCATTATTTCTCTTCTTCCACTTTTATTGGATAAGTGCAGCCGTGAGGAACCAAAAACAATCTATATTGGAAACGAATAAGGGAGATTCTCGGATTCTAAAGCTGTACCATAATTTCTAGTTTCACTTCTCGCTTCCCCACCTCCCCCACCCTCCTCTCCAATTTGCAGGACCACGTGTGCGGTTCTGCATCGCACAGTCACTTCTCGAGTTTCTTATATAGTTTTGGTTTTTCCCCCATCTCAAGTAGTCAGAAAAATAATGCCGAGGGGGGAAGGCCTGAAATCGAACTGCAGACCCACCAGGCTGAGCGCTGGTTGCGCCTGCACAGTAGCAGCCACGGGTCTCCGGGGGCTTTTCCAAGACGGCACCCAAAGGTGCCAGCTTCCCAGGCTTCAGGAAAAAGAGGAGTTTTAGGAAAGAAGCCAAACTCACTCCGAGGGAGTGATATCATCAAAGAGAACCCTCCTACCTGAGGTGAATTTCGCTTAACTACCCCAACCGGGCTTAAGTCGTTCATGGGCTGTGGTCCTGCAATTCCTATCTCGCCACAGACCCGCGCGCCCCCATACTCTCTCAGTCTCCCTCTTCTCTTCTCTTCTCCCTCTTCTCTTCTCTTCTCTTCTCTTCTCTTCTCTTCTCTTCTCTTCTCTTCTCTTCTCTTCTCTTCTCTTCTCTTCTCTTCTCTTCTCTTCTCTTCTCTTCTTTTCTCTCTCTTCTCTTCCTAGATCAATTCCACATGAAATGATTTATCCATGATTGATCCTTGCAGCCACATTTGCAGTATTTCTCGAACAGGGATTACCACTCTCCGAAGCAAACGGTTTGATCAGCATTTCTAGCTCACGTTTAATTTTCAACCTCCGTTCATTACCCTCTGTGTCTGGCCTCCCTGGAAACCCACTTCCAACAGCACGATGTCACTGCCTCTGACTGAATGTAAGACTTCCCCGCATTGCTGCAAGGACACCCAAACCTATTGAATCAAGGACTTGAGATTGCTAAGAAATTGTGCATAACTTCAAATTAAAAATGTCTGTAGGTGGTCTCACTGCAGTGGCCATAAGGATCTTGTTTTCTTATATATGGAAGAATAACTCCTTTTACACTCTAACAAACATTTTCCACAGCTGATCACCAGTGGTTTCCTTAGCTGAGTGTAAAGTGATTTGAGTTTTCCTTTTGCCTATATAAATAAACTATGATTTGAAGGGAAATTTAGGCAAATTATTGAGCCAGCCATTTACTTAAGGATATACAACAAATTAAAAAATGAAATCCTGGGACAAAGATTGCAGAGTAAGGCTCTTAGCTGTCAGCATGCTGTGACTTCTGAAAATGAATGATACAATTTATCTGTTGGACTCCTCCCTTTCCTACCTATAGTTTGGTGCTATGATTCAGTTAATATATACATTTAATAGCATATTAAAAGCACTGGTTTAAATGATGCATACAGCAATTCTAAGTTTTATTCCTTAAAGGAAAATATAAGCTATAAAACATTTGTTGGATAAAATAGAATACCCTACCAAAACAAAGCAAGCAAACAAAATGTCTGGTGTTAGAAGAGAAGCCACATGGAGGCGAAGAATAAAGTTAAACAAGGAGAAAATAAAACAGACAAAATAGAAACAAAAGAAGTCTGCCCCATTTAGCAACTCAGCTCTCTGAATATCTGACTAATATTCAAGGACACATCCGGTTTTCATTACCAAGAACAGCTCTCCAGTGCTTCTTGTTACATGTTAAGAAATAAAGACAATTACCAAGTTGGAAACATAATTTTCCTCACTCTAAATATTTTATGCTTATCAAACAAACAATGCATCATTTGCTTTCTCCTTTCCACTACTCTTTGGTACTAATTTTGGCACTTAGATGGTGCTTGATTTGGCATGCAAGTTTGAAAATTACCTTCACAGTGACCTCTGGTACTATTCTTCAGGTTTATTGTTGGCTGACAGATAGTTGATTGTTTTGTCTAAATGGACCTCAATCCAGAACCTATGCTTTTATAGTAAACACTCTTTCAATGAACCCAAGCTTTTCATTGGACAAAGGAGCCCCGAACCTATCCTTTCAGAAGGGTAAAACCTGGTTAGTGCTATTTTGCATGATGACAGAACTCATGACATGGAATGGATTTTAGAAAATGTTTAATAGTCATTTACAACTATAAACCAAAAGTCAACAAAAGTACTATCAGCTATCTGCCAAAAACATGGCCAGGAAATAGTAAACGAGATTTAACCTGGATAAGAAGAAGTACTGTGTCTGGGGAAATACAATCTACAAGTTATAAACTTGAGGTCCAACTCCATATTATTCATGAGTCACATTCCCAAAATTTCTGTTCTGCTGGCCATTAGAGTTTAGTTAAGGAGCATGAAGGCCTGATCTAAACTATATTGGAAGAGCAATTATGTTGGCCAACAGATAGTTGATATTTTAAAAAATTCACCTGCAATTTTATTCTTGGAGGAAAGGGTGCTATTTTTTAAATTACTCTACTTGTGAGAAAGAAGAACAAATCTGATGCTTCTTTGTCATATGATATTAAAGAAATGTAAAAAGAACAATCAAGCCATTGCCTTTGGGGTGGGGGCAGGGACAAGTGACTGCCACATTGAGGAATCATATTGCCCAAAGTACTTGTTAGATATCATCTCTTTATAAAGGTAAAGGCAACTCACAAATGGATATGTTAATAAGTAGAATGACCTGGACAAAAGCAAATTGGAAGCTCAAAGCTCCACCTATAAAAGTAGTTGACAATGAGAAGCATATATATGCCAAGAGAGAAAGTGATAAAAGAAAAATTATACAAATTAGACTAAATATGCGGAAACATTGTATCTCAATAACTTTGGAAAATTCACCTAAAAGGAAAAAATCAATAGCACAGGTGAATTTAAAAAAATTAATCAAATATACAATAAAATTTACCATCATAATTATTTGTTACATGTAGGTGATGGGTAAAACCTTGCTTGAAAATTCACCTGAATTCTGTAATAGAAATCTGGCCAGGAACCCTCGTGTTGCACACCTCACCTGGTCTCTTAAGCTATACATGCATGAAGATATAGGTAACCATGTTTGTTTTCCCTCAGGTCCTCTTACTACATACCTCCAAAATTCCTGGTTTGATAAAAGAATGTGATGATGTGCTTTAGAAGTCTTGATAGGGGGAAATGTATTTCCTAATGTTAGTCAACAATAGATGGTTTAAAAAACCAGTCCTGATGTAACAAGAAATTGGGTGTAAAAGTTAAAATTGATGGCTCATGTAATAAGTTCCTGTTCAGTGAGTAAACTTCTCCCTGGTTTACCTCATACATTTTTTTAGGGAAGCAATAGGCAACGAACTTAACTTTCAGAGGATATGATATTCCCATAGACTAAACAGCACATGTACTTTTTATAATATAAAGATCCTAGGCTATAGGGACTGTGTCTTTAGGCTTGTGCATAGCTTTTCTTGGAATTATTATTCCAGTGGCCTCAATTAATGCTCTCCAGTCACATGCACTCAACACCAAAGGAGTTAACGTGGTTCCTAACAGTATGGAGTGATTTAGCTAAGTGAAAGAAGAGAGGCCAGTGTTGGGGAAAAGTGACTGGTGCTTTTAAAGTTTCTTTAAATTGTTCCTGTACATAAGAAAGTTCCTAACTCAGATCTGGGGAGTTGGCTTTATTCTTGGCTGTTCCATATGGTCTAGCCCTCTCCCACTGATGCTCAGGAGTAAATCTCCACCTAAGCTGGTGGGCCAGACCTTCTTCCTCCTTCATAAGGAAAACTCCCACTGGGTGCATTTGAAAGTGTTTCTATATGAAATTACATTGCCAAACTAAATAATACAGGAATTTTTAAAAGAGCGAGGGAGCAAGCAAACATTTCTTTTGAATCAGGATTGGCCCCACATACCTAACCTGTCAGTGTAGGCAGAATACAAATGCTCAAAGATCTGCAGAACTGTTGCGTTTTGCCCTCTGCCTACTGTGGGTCTCTTTTGAGAGTCTGAATAGGACCCAGACTTAAACACACGTTTCTGTCACATGTCCTGTGTTTATGTCATAAACCAGAGTATAACTCTACACTTAAGCAAATTTTTTTGTTCCTTCCTGTGCAAAAACTTAGTCATTTCTTTATTGTACATAATGCAGGTTAGGAGAGCAGTTAAGATTAGCATTTTATGACATCTAAGTGGCTAACTGTTCTAAGTCCAGTTTAAACTAACAGATACATAATTGAGTCCTTATGGCATTTCCCAGTTACTCACATGGAAATGCTACAAATATCTCTCTATATATATATACACACACCAATAGATGAATATGAACTCCTATATATATTCTCAAATGGATTATTATGAATATATGTTTTATTGAGTTTTGGTTTGGTGTTGCAAGGGACATTTAAGTTTTTATTGAAAATTTCTTTATACTTGCATTCACAGCCAATAAAAAAATTAAGTATATTTTATGTCAAAAATAAACCTGTCTTGGGTGGTACAGTGCATTTTCAGATTGTGACCCTATGGCCAGGCATGACTGCAAATTTACCCTGTATGCCTGTAACTGATTTGGGACTTGGATTTCTGATTTGGCTGAGAGATGTGTAAAAACCTCAAGTAGTCAACAGCTCCCTATTGGCTGTGCATCTGAGGGGCTCAAGAGCATGTTTATTCCAGCAAGTGTCTGGGATACATTATACTCGATAAATTGGCTCCTGCTACTCCTGTTTTGGAGAAGATGAAGAATTTGTATACTGTGCTAAAATAAATGTACTTTGCCCAAATAACAATTTCCCTTCATAAAAACATTCTGAATATGCCTCTATCTTCTGAACCTTGTACTGCCCATATTTTAAACACGTGGCATTTCTGAAAGAGCAATAATGAAATAAATTCTCTACCCCTTCAAATTCAGAGGCTGGTTCAAAATCTAGAATTTTATCTAAAGGCCATCTGAATCTGGATTTTGAGAGGTTAAAGAAATAAAATGGTAGGGTATTTGGGTTGAGTGTTGTTCTACATATTTTTTTAAGGAAATACCAGGATCAAGGATCAAAAGACTCCTTGTATTAGTACATAAAAAATTTTTAGATTATAAGTTATTTCTGAATTATAAAAATTGACTTAAAATATGATCTTCAAATAAATACCATGCCTGTAGTCTTTGACAAGAGAAAACTTCCATTGCCTTCGGTGTTCTTAGCAGACACATATTTAGTAGTTTTGGGTTATTGTTGCTCCCTCCTTAAATGAAACTTTTTGATCACCTATGCTTTAAGAGACTCTGGGTTTATACTTCTTAAAAAATATTTGTGAATGGGTAGAAAGGGTAAGCAGCGGGTTCAAGAAGGCCAAGCCATCCTCATCAACTGGCTAATTTGGTTACTGTTTCTCTTTGGACAAGGTAATGTGGTCTTGCTGTGTTAACATAATTTATCAGTACATTGACTTTTATTAGAAGTTCTCTTCACAGGATATACATGGTCTATTTTGAAAAGTGTCTGGGTCTGCATACATCCAACAGTTTAGGATTAAAAAAATCAGTCTTTGTGTAGATTTCTGCCTATTTCCTGTGAACTGGTCTTATCGCCAAATCTATAATTGGTGGTCTTTGAAGGTGAGGGATTAGGTCTCATTGTTCTGACTTTAACTTCGTGGTATCTAGCACAAATCCACAGATACTTGATGACTGATAGAGACAACAGCAAAGCGTGTGAACCTGGCCCATTTTGAAAGAGTGTGTAGGATAATACCCATATTCATGCCATGCTTTATGCTCTCTGAGGCCCTTTTGCTTACATTATCTCATGTGATGTGAATACGTGAGAGGAGGTGGGGACAGGATTTCATGTGAGAGGGGGAGACAAGTGCAAATTTTTGAATGCTCACTGAGAAGTGATGAGTCCTTATAAGAGCAAATCATCAAGGTATTTGCATATCTGTCACTGCTTGTGATTGGATTCCCTAAATCGAGTAAGAGGAAGTTCCCAAAGAAGGGGCAGCTCAGATTACTGGCCTGTAATGGATGCTGGATCCAATGCTGAAATACTTCCCAGGCCAAATCAAGATTCTCTCTAGACCCCATTAAGTCAGATGCAGCGGGACCTGGGGGTTACAGAAACTTTCCCCTCCCCTCCCCAAGGAGTTCCCGGATGCAAAGAAAGGCAAAAAGAAAAAAGAAAAACTAGTAGAAAGGACACAGGACATTTAGTCCCAGCTTCCTTGTGCGATTTGGTGTAATCCATTTACCCCTCTTTGCCCCAGTTTCTCTAAATATAAGAAGCTGGATTACATAGCTTTAAAACCACTTATAAAACATTTGAATCCTGGTTGTTTTAATAAATTTCAGCCTGGTTGCTTATTCCTTTATATTCTCCACCCCGCCAGAAAAAAAAAAAATCACCCTGTCACTCCACCGATCCTTCCCTCCAAGCCCACCTCCTGCGCACCCAGCTCGCCTTGAACTGAGCAAACCCCCAGGCTCCCTCCGCTTTAAACACCGCATGGCCCCGGGGTCCCAGTCACCCCAGGGCCTGAGCAGCTGGTGGGGCTCAGCCCTGCGCGGAGGAGCCCGGGGAGGGGGTCCTGGGAAGAAGGCTCCGGTCGCCGGCGCCTGCCCTGGTGTCGCTGCGCTCTCAGAGCCACGTGAAGGGCGCCCCTCAACCCGGAGGCAAGGACGCATTTAAGAAGGAGCGAAAGCCACGCCGCCGCTGGCTCGCATTTCTGAAAGCCAGAGCAGTTTTTGCCCTAAACACCGAGACAGACCCCCTCTTAGCGCTGCCCTGGCCGTTACCCATTTTCCGTTTGTTTTGGGAAGAACCGGTTCCTCAACCCCGCGTCGCCGAGTTGGGACACCCGTGCGTCCAGCTGCCGGGTCGGTCGCCGGCCACCCTCCCCTGGCGCGCGTTCTCGCCACCTTCGTCCCGGCCCAGCTCCCGCCCTGCCCGGGCTGCCGGCGGCGCTGGCCTTCGCTCGGATTGCGGTGACGAGGAGACTTTGTTGTGAAACCAAATCTGACCCTTTGGCTCCGAGGCAGGGCCCCGAGCCCGGGCCGCTGACGCCGCAGCCCCACCCGGGCAGGAGGGCGGTGATCGGAGCCCGGGCGGCCGCGGAGGGGGCGCAGCTGCCGCTGGCCGAGCCCGGAGCGATCGCGCCCACCCGCACGCAGCCCAGCCCGCCGCGCCTCGGAGGCCTCCTGCTGCGGAGGGCACCGCCGCCAGGTACGCAGAGCCACCTGGATGGGCGCCGTGGGCGCGCGCAATAATGGGACCCCGTCGGGGCCAGCGGCGGGGACACGCCGGAGGCGCCCCCCGCCCCGCAGGCTGAGGGCGCTGCACGTGCAGGGACCCGTTTGTTTTCCTTTGGGGAAGTGGTGACGGATTGGGATGTCGGGGGACAGAGGGGAGGTCATCTTGACCTTATTCGATGTTGTGATTGCTGTCTTGGACGTGTGCTTGCGCGCCAAGACCAGCACTGGGCAGCTCCTGGGGGGCAGTGGGGACAAGCAGATACTTTATGTAGCACTTTCTAGCCACCCCGATTTCCTTCCTAAGGTCACAGTGGTTCGGTTGGTGGAAATCAAAGAGGCCAGTGAAAAGAAGTATCGGCTGGGTAGGAGGGGTCAAGCAGGTCGAGGCATTGTTATTTCTATGAATAATTAGGGAAGCGGTAAAAAATAAACAGGATCTTTGTTTTTACCTTTGGTGAGGGTAGGGGGAGGTGGGAATACTGCATTCAGTAGAAATCGTTTTTTTAAAAAAATTGTTTTCTTTATGTTAATTAAGACCCACCCAACTTTTTTGTTCTGGTAGCCAGACAGACTGATGCTAACTGGGTAACTAATGCTAACTCAAGGCTCCTTGAAAAAGTTTGGGTGGGAGGAGCACTCAGACCTTTCAAGAAATGTGAATGGCTATAAAAAAGAATCAGTGTCAAGTGTCTGCTGGGCACAGAGGATCCCAGCTCTGAGTGATACCGGCAGGAATAAGGTAGGAGCAGATATCCACATAAGGAAGGCATCCTTCCACCCTGTCCAGAGACCCTACTTCCCTAACTGCCCTGTGTCTCTAGCTCTGGGCTGTTCATTCAGCCAACCCCGGGAAACAGGCCATGTGCCGAGCATCGTGTAACGTGGATAAAAATGGGTTCTCTGGGAACATTGTGACCTAACGTGACTAGGGCTCTGCTGGGGAAAACACGGGTGTGCAAGGCTTCCCGCAGGACAGGACTGGATGAGCCTGCGAGGCTATGCAGGAGTCTGGGTGAAAGATGTCTCCTCCAGGTCAGGGGAGTTGGCACCAGGGGCCCTGGAAGTAGGTTGTCATCTTTGCAGGTGAGCAGGAGAGAACCGGGATGCAGGAGGGATGTGCAGAGGTGGTGGCTAGGGCCAGATGGGAAAAGGCTTGGATGTCAGAACAAATGAGACCAAATCAGAATGGTTCCCTACTTGAGAGAGAGCAAAATCTAAATTTCACATATCGGAACATATGGAGGCCTTGGAGAGAAGGCAGAGAAAAGTGCTAATTAAGATAAATGACAAAATAGGAACTATAAAAATCTATAAGTGGGATTATTTAGTCTATAAAAAAGTCAAAAGGTGCCCGGCCAGTGTGGCTCAGTGGTTGAGCATCGACCTATGAACCAGGAGTCATAGTTCGATTCCCAGTCAGGGCACATGGTTGAGTTGTGGGCTCAAACCTCAGTGTGGGGCATGCAGGAGGCAGCCGATCATCACTGATGTTTCTATCTCTCTCTCCCTCTCCCTTCCTCTCTGAAATCAATAAAAATACGTATTTTTTAAAAGTTTTTTTAAAAAAGTCAAAAGGTAATTAAAGAGAAGAAGCACTATAATAACAATATTGTTTTACTAATTGTTATTGTAGTAATCTGAAATGAAGCTTCTAAGAGTGTCTTTAAGCATCGACTTACATTGATACATTTTGGATGTAAAAACTAGAGACAATTATTAATTGCATTATATTTTTTATAACCTTTCATCCTTTCCAGAATTCTTATCATTTGCTCAACACACATTTATTGGACATATACTATATGTAGGACATATTTTCAATCAGCTCTATCCTACTAGATGGTATTAATGTCCTTGTATAGGTGAAGAAGTAGGCTCAGAGAAGGTAATTAATTTTTCCAGGATTACAGAGTTGATAAGTGCCAGAGTTACCAACTTCAATTCCGATTCTCCTAACCTGTCTTCAGTGGTCTTTTTCTCTACCCTTTGACCTATCAGACTAGCTCTGTTTTTGGCTTTCTCCTCTTTATCATTTATATCAGTGACTTGAGAGAAGAAAGCTAGAGTAATGGCTTTTAGGTCGGTATATTACAGAAAGCTGGACATCTCAATCATTGGCTTACAGAACGAGTCAGAGAAAATATGAGTGAGCTACACTGATGGGCAGAAACTCACAAAATGAGGATTTCACAGGCTGAATCAATCCCTCAGAGAACAGAGGGACTGTGACTTGAAAACAGGTCATTTGCAGACAGGTTTGAGTGTCCCTAAACTCAGTAACTGCCAGTGGTGTTTGAATACAACTGAGCACTGAGCAAAAGACATGTCTTATGGAGGGACATCAGAACGTTAAGAACTTGGTTTTTAGAAGATATTTTGGGCCTTGGAAGGAGAGCTCTTAGGGGATAGCATCATAATATTAGATATTTCAAGGACAGTTTTGTATAGGAGGATATTGAAATGTGTTTGTGTTGGTGCAGAAGAGAATTTGAACCTAGAGAAGATGGATCTATTTCAGCTTCGTATAAGGGAAAGCCTCCTAAAGGTTAAACCTTCCAGCCATGGACCAGGTGGCTTGCCAAGCTGGTGAATTTCCATCCCCAGAGGTGTTCATGCAGAAGCAGGTTGGCTATCTATCAAGGATGTTTCGGGAGATTCCTGCTCTGGAAATGTGGATTCCTTAACTTCCTCCTGTGGGCCAGTCACAACATCCCATGCCTTATATGTTCCTGTCACATTACATCACCCATGAACAGTTTTCTCATTGAACTGAAGGGAGACAGATTTCTTAAACTCTTCTAGTTTTGCACTAGTGTCAGCTGGCCTTTGATTTTAAGGAAAGAGTGAAATTCAAAGAAACCCTGACTCAGTGCCTCTATTCTGACAGCTTAATGCTTTCCCCATTACTGACTTTATTTTCCATGTTTTGACCTTGGGGACTGCAGAGCTACAGTCTTATTTCATCAAGTAACCCTTACTCTTGTCAAGAACCAACTAAAAGAGTCAGCATCCAGGAAATGAAATTGCTTTGCTAAACTTTAGTTGGAATTGTCAAGGATGAGGAAGGGAGTGGTGTTGGAGTAGAGCAGGGAAGCATTTACTCTCTAGATCCTCCTAAACTGGCACATAGCATTAATCCTTAGGTCTAATGAGGAACTTACATCCCCTGTTCTAAATAAATATGCTACCATTGAGCTGGACATTGAAGTCTATGCCTACATCCGTGGTTAAAATTACCTTTGAATTTTAGTAGCAAAAACAAACAAACAAAAAGAAACAGCATAGGAGTCTAAGAAGTATGTATTCACCTTATTTTGATAAATGAAACTGCTTTTAAATTTTTGGACAGCTGAGCATATTGTGGGCTAGGCACAGACCAGGGACTTTCTGAATTTTTATTTTATTTTAAATCTTTATTGTTGAAAGTATTACATATGTCTCCCTTTTTTCCCCCATGAACCCCTTCTAGCCTGCTCCTTCTACCCCACCCCAGGCCTGCACCACCCTATTGTCTGTGTCCATGGGTTATGCATACATGCATATAAGTTATTTGCTTGATCTCTTCCCACTTACAATTTGACCAGGGTGTTACTGAAAACCAAACTTCCACTCACCATTCTGATTCAAGTCCTTAAAAATTAAAGCCTTTAGCATTATATCAATGATCACCATTTCAATTGAATCTTCGTATTAAAGAACATTATATACTGTTTATGCTTTACCTCTAAATGAAGAGTATGTTCTTCAGCCTCTTCTTTTTTTAATATATATATTTTGTTGATTTTTTATAGAGAGGAGGGGAGAGGGATAGAGAGTTAGAAAGATTGATCAGCTGCCTCCTGCACACTCCCTACTGGGGATGTGCCCGCAACCAAGATACATGCCCTTGACCGGAATCGAACCTGGGACCCTTCAGTCTGCAGGCCAACGCTCCATCCACTGAGCCAAACTGGTTCGGGCCTTCAGCCTCTTCTTTCCTTCTATACCTAAACCATGAACATTATTGGTTGTTGAACCCGTATCATTTACTCAAGCAGGAGTGAATGTCACCTGCATTAGAGAGAAGTGTTGGTGGATGGACATCTAGACAAAGATCAGCACTGGCATCGTGTTCGATTTGGAGGGGCAAGGACTGTAATTCCCAATGAAGAAGGCAGCCACTGACAAAACGAGTTGTTGCTTTCTTGACTGTCCTGGAAAAAAGAGGTTGACAACTGGTAGGAAATGTGACTTGTGGCACATTTAAAAAAAATGTTATTAAGTGTATGCATCACTGAATTTTGACAATTATATAGATCCATGTAACCACTACCATCAAGATATAGAATACTTCTAACTCCCCCAGAAGTTCCCTGTGCCCCTCTGCAGTCCAACACCCTCCACCCCCACCCTAGCCTGGCTCCAGGCAACCACTCTTCTGCTTCATCCCTGTGGATGAGTTTTGTGGTGTATTTTTAACACCCTAAGAGGTATTTACTGGTAGATCTTTCTAAGCAGAAGTAAAGAAGTAGATATTTCATATTCCATCTTTTTCTTTTAAATAAAGTAAGAAAATCCATCAGTTAGTTACAGTTATATACTTAATTTGCATAATAGAAAACATAACCATTGAATGGAACCCGTTTAGTTTGTTACCAGTAGTTCTAGAGCACAAGTTATTCTAAAACTGAAACTGTAGTCTTCGTGGGATGAGAATGTATTTCTGTGACTCACTGTATCCGAACCACATCTGTGGAGGGACTAGCAATGCCCTAAATTCAGTAGATGCAGCAGAATTAATACACCAGCCTGGTGAAATATGAGATAACTTTACCATGTGTGATTATGCTTTAGATTATTTTTTCTCAGATGTCTGAATTATATATGAGTTATAGGTCTGTGGTTCTCAAGCAGTGTGCTACGGCACACCACTGTTCCTCAAATTCATCATGGGCATGCCACCAGTCAGAGCCACTGGGCAACATTGACTTTTTCTATGCTTGAATATTTTACGACAGTGGCTGTCAGACTCCACCGACCGAGTCCTGTGACATGGTTGATTGTAAGGTAAGAGGAGGAAGAAGTGTTCAGGATAAAAGATCCCATGTTTACTGGAATACATTTTGGCTTTTCTTCTTGAGTCCTTGAGAGCAGACTTCATTTAAAGAGCAATGATGAGTGGAAGCAAGAGCAAGTGAAGTGTGTGATACCATGCATATGTTTACCAGTACCGTGATCGTCCCCACCGATGACTCAGTTAAGGCTTTCAAATGTCCAGCCATGGTTTTTAGTGTTCAGAAGTTTACCAGGAATATAAAAATTTGGTAACCTCTAGCATAAGGCGATTCATGAATGCTGTAAAGACTACAGGTTTCTGTGTAGCAATTTAATTTGAACATTTTTAAAATGTGATTTCTGTGTTTCATCCTTCTACGAGGGCCAGTGTTATAAGTAAGGGAAATCTGAATAAGTGAATTTGACCTCACTTTGCTATTCTATTTTATATTTCTTTCTCTTTTTATAAAAATATAATTTTGATTTCAGAGAGGAAGAGAGAGATAGAAGCATCAATGATGAGAGAGGATCATTGATCGGCTGCCTCCTGAACACTTGGGGATCGAGTCCACAAGCATGTGCCCTGACTGGGAATTGAACTGTGACCCAGCCGGGCAGGAGAGCTACCGGTTTTTCAACTATCATACCTTTGATCCTTTAATTATACTCTTCAGAATTTATTCTTAAAGAAATAATAAAATAAATCTGATGAATAAAGTGTCATATGCTATAGTGAAATAGTGAAAAAAACAACACCCAACACCACACCACCCACATGCCTTATGTATAGAAATATCTCCCCGGTGGAATATTACATGGACATTAAAAATGACAAATGCTCATGGCACAATATTAAGAGAAATTGGAAAAACACAAACATGAAGATTCACAATGATTATAGCTATGTAAAACTGTGCATGCATGAAGACAAGTTGACTTTATGGGATTATGTGTGTATTTAAGGTTTTCTTAATCTTTTGTGCTACATTGAAATAATGTGTAGGTCTCATACTCTTGAAAGCATAGTCTGAATTCAACTATAGTTACTGAATAAGTACATGTCACTATTTTCCTAATTAGTGTCAACTCGTTTGATTGACCCCTTGCCTTCCATTCTTTTTTTATTATTTTTATAATTTCTTTATTGATTAAGGTATTACATATGTGTCCTTTCCCCCCCATTATCCCCCTGACCCCCCAACTCATGCTCTCACCCCCCTGTTGTCTGTGTCCATTGGTTAGTCTTATAAACATGCATACAAGTCCTTTGGTTGATCTCTCCCCCTTACCCTCACCCTCCCCTACCTTCCCTCTGAGGTTTGACAGTCTGATCAATGCTTCTCTGTCTCTGGATTGTTTTCCATTCTTTATCTGCATAGAAGGAAGTCACATATGGTGGAAACATAACTCTGTTCATATTTATTTTGAAGTTTTATAAAGCATACACAAGCTTCGTACTTAAAAATTTAAAATAAACCTGGTCATATTATTTAGAAGTTTTAAAAAGAAGAAACGGGCTTCATACTTAAAACTTTAAAACAGCGGAAAAGTTAGAAAAGCAAAGTGGTGTAGACATTTATTTCTGTAGAAACCAGTGAAGAGCTGGGCTTGTTTTTCATGCATGACATCCGCGGTTGGGATGTGTACCTCAACAATTTGAAAGAGCAGTGGTCATCTGGTTTCTGAATCTGACTTACCTGATTATGCCCGATCTCTGTTTTCCTTCATCTGAGCACATTTTTTAGGCACACGAAGAAAGCAAGGAGGAGGTGACAGTGAGACAAGCATCTTGTGGCTTCTGGAGCCGAGGAATTAGTTGAGCTGGGCAGACCTCTGGAGGTGATTTATCCAAAGGTTCACTTCACTGCAGACTTCTGTTTGTAAATTTTCTTAAAGCCCCCTTGATTTGATATGTTTATTCAATCTGTAGTTGTAGTCTTCTGGGGACATACTTAAGAATAGCCCCTTTCTTTTCATAAAGCAGTGTTCCACCACTAGTTTCCTTGTGCTTCTCAGGAATGTTAGAAAACTCAACACTTGGTGAGAAGGCAAAGATTAAAGTGATGGTGTGTTGCAATGAAAACACTCTTTCATCCACGGAGCCACAAGTTATTAACAGTGTCTGATGGGTCTCTGGGTCATTAGAGATGATTTATGTGTCATTGAAAATATAAGCCATTTTTTCAAAATTAGCACAAAAAATTACAATATACATGATGTATACAATTTTTTAAGAAAATATTATTTTCTTCCCAGTCACAGTAGTAGTCCCCACCGCCATGCCCACCTTATTCATCTTTAACTTAGAAAGTCTGTCCCCAGAGTCTGCCTGTCTAGACCCTTTTTCTATCCACTTCATGCCTCAAATAACTTACACACTTCTTCCAACTTTCCTTTTCCCAATCTTTTGTTCTGACCATAACCAGGATGTTCGTGATGAGGCAGAACTAAAGTGAAAGCAAAGTAGTGTTTACTGTGAAATGAGGTGATATTGATTTTTTTTTTTTATCAACTGCCTGGCTTTGGCTGACGGGTGAAAAAGAGTAGGAAGCATCTATGTGGAGTGATTATGGATTTTACTGAACCTGGAAAACTTTATGTGTAGAGCTCCTCCATACTATTTTTTTTAATAAAAAGGAAGCACCAGATAGATATTTTTATCTCACATGCATTCAAGTTTCTGTATTTAGAACTATTCCCCAATTTAAAAAGTAGCAGGCTTATCAATTACAAAAGGGCATAAAGTATCACTTCCAAATATGCATCAGTAAATTCTATAGGTATAATTATAATGTCACCATCAGAGCCCAATTTCGCAATTCCTCGGAGTCTCCAAAGAGGGTTTTATATAATTGTCAGATGTGTCAGATTGTAGTCTCAATTTGATGCCTCTGCCTTATCACTGTATATATCTGATATTTACATTCTTTAGTTGCTAGTATGTGCATTCTAATTTCAGCCGCTTTCTACCCCATTCCTCCAAGATTGGCAAATATAAAGGAAATTCTGAAGGTTTCCAGTAAGCCTGTGTTGGGTAAGTTCACCTAACGAAGTTAGCTTTTCAGTGGTGTTTCACCCACAGGCCAGAGGATTGGGACTGAAGAAGGCATAGTTCCCTCAAGTGTGGAATAGACCAACTCAAGCAGGCCAGTACCCCTTGTTTCTTCCTTGCCCAGGAGGCCTCCCACAGTCTCTCCCACCACCTGCCTAGTTCCACGAAGCACTAGATGCCGAGGCTAGCATCTGGTGAGGGTCTGCTAATGGAAGTCAGGGGCTCCGCCACCTCAAGCTGTGGGTGCCCCTACCCTGTTCCTCAGGGGCTGCGATGGCCCCTGGGGAGTGTCTTCAGGTGTCCACATGCAGCTAGCAAGTATGGAGACTTGGGATGTACCTCAGTGTATGCCCAGCTGTGCATTTTTATTTTTTCACTATTTTGTTCAGTTGATTTTTTCTTCCTATTAGTCAATAACAGGCTCCGGAATATCGAACGTGGCCAGCAGATCCCCAGGACATCTCTTAGTCCCTCCTCTCTTCTTCAGGGAACCTTACACTTCAGTGGCTAGTAAAAGGGAAGCCTTCCATTGTGTACTGCTCCAAGAGTGTCCCATTGCAGTTGAGTCAGGAGTGGGTAAATAAGAACTTGGCTTTTTGGAGTAAATGCACACGTGGGTGAATGACTTACTTCTGTCCTTTGACAAGAGCAAATGTTGGGGATGGACATGTGAATGCATATCCACCACCAGGCTCTTGGTGCCTGTCTTGCAGGGACACTTCTTATACCAAGACACCTGCCTCTACTGCTGCACAAGTTTCCCCAAACAAATCTCATCCCACTGATCCTTCCATCAGTGTGCACCTCCCCTTTCCATCCTATACCTTGACTAGCCTCCTTGGACATCCTTTGACTCCTTGCTTCTAGAAACGATCCTTGGCTTAAGTCTCTGTGAAGATCACCTCTAAGGACTCGATATGTGTTTATGCATAGTTCTATATAGTTTCATAAGTAGCTACTCCCTATGTGTGTGAGATAGGTTAGTAAGTAGGAAGGTAGGTACATATGAAACAAATAACTCATTTTTGCTTGAGTCTGTTTCTTAGGGTACTTGAAACTAATTATCAGAACCCCAAATTTGATGCATATTTTAAGTCGATTTAATGATAGCACCATCATTTAACTGCCCACCTAATTCTAGCTCAACATGGACATATATTCAAAAATTGCCATGTATCAATAACACTCATTCATTCATTCATTCATTCATTTGAGATATTTAATGAGTGCCATATGTGACCGGAACAAGAAAGTAAGGCATGGTCCTAGTTCTCATGGAGCTCCAGTCTAGTGGGGGAGACAGGTAGAGAAATAATTACAGTCCATTAGATAAGTGCTATAATGGGGGCAGGCTTATTTATAAACCATGAGAGATCAAGTCCAGCAAGGGAATTAAGGGTTTACCAGAGCCAGGCTCCTAAATATCAGTAGACCCAGTCATGGCATAGATTTCATAGTTTGGATTGACATGTAGAAATCTGGAAACAACTATGCTGATTTAGCAAGCAGGGGAGGCTTTGTAAATAAAGGCCACGGCGCTCCGTGATTTTTTGATTTTTTGAGTGGGAGTCTTTCTTAGCGGAGACATCTACTTGAAGTAGATGAATGCTGACTCGCTCGACTCCTCAATAATCTCAGTCTTCGCTTTTTAGCCCAGGAAACAATAACAAACACAGCATTTAGTACAGAATAGTTTCATCTTCAGAAGAAATAAAATTACAAATGAAATACCTTTCATGCTCATGTAATTTGACCAATCTTAATACCTTAAACTGTTCAGTAAGTTCAATATGGGAAGATGGAAAAGAAACACATGGGAAATAATCCTGGAATATCAAATATACAGATTTTGATTGAAACATGTTCCCGGGACAGGTACAGAGAGGATGGGAATTTAGGGGAAATGAGAGGGGGCTTTGTCTTGGGCCCGCTCCCTTCTGTGAGGCATGAGACTGGCCTCTGTCCCCACATATAGGTGCACTGTGGGCAGTTTATGTGAAAGCACTTTGTAAACTGTGAAGCATTTTACCAATGTGAGGCAGGGTTATTATCATTATTTTAAAATGCTACCTTATCGCCTGGAAAAGTTAACGTGCCTCCAAAGAGTCACTTAAGCAATGAAAAAAGTCTAGTTTCTGAAATATCTCTGCCCTAATTATGCAGTGAATCATCTCCAACCAATGCTGGTGGGTTTTAAGACTCAGTCCTGAAATTTTGCATAATTCAAAAGAGATTGCAGTTTATCAGACCATAAATACATTCATATGCTCTTTGTTGACCCCTCACCTAGAATTATAAACTAATTTCTGGTTAAAATTACAAAAAGACTTTGCTTTTATAAGGTTCTCCAAATTTTAGGGGTCTAGGTATTTGTGAGTCTTATGTTGTCCAAAAAGCATCACCTTTGTGCTGACAGTGGGTAAGGCACAAGTTTTCCAGCATCGATCATTGTGAGCAGAACAATCGTAAATGAGAACTGGCCCAGCATTTCAAAATTACATCCCAAATGGTCCAAGCTTGGAGCATTTCACCTGAAAATTATGCATACATAATTATTATATTATATATAAAATTTTATATTATATATAAAATTATGCATACATTTCAATACATACATTCATTAAATTGTAAATCTAAGATGTAAACCTGTATGACATCATCTAATAGAAATCTTCCATTTTGCAGATAATAAAACTGAGGCACAGAGAGTCTAAATTGTTTACCTGAGGTCATTCAGCTAGTTAGTGGCAGAGTCAGAACCTGAATTCACATCGCTTGACTTCCACTACAGTGGTTTACCTACCACGCTAACATGCAGAAGTTCAAGTACATTTACAAAAATGGATATTGGTGTCAAACTAGCACATATTTCCTATTCTGTTATTTTATATTGGGTGATATTAAGATCATGGTGTGTGTTTTTTAATCCTTACCCAAGGATATGTTTGCTTGTTTTTAAATTGATTTTTAGAGAGAAAGGGAGAGAGAGAAACATTGATATGAGAGAGAAACATTGATTAGTTGTCTCCCATATGTACCCTGACCAGGATCAAATCCATAACCTAGATATGTGCCCTGACCAGGAATCAAACCTGCAACCTTTTGATGTAGAAGATGATGCTTCAAGCAACTGAGCCACCCAGCCAGGGCAAGATCATGCCTATTTTTTTTTAAAAAATTACATGTCTATTTAAATATCTGCGTTGAAGTTAATGTGAGGCATGTCTTAGTTACCAAGCCCAAGTCAGTAAACCTGAGTCTCTTTTGGGTTCTTCATTTAAACTTGAGCCTGAAAATTAATGTTGAAAGGAAATGAGAATAGGCAGCAGGATGGCTGTATTCTGTTTCTGGAAGATAGCTAAATATAGAATATATTTCAAAACACTCTATTTATTGTCCATGTCTTGAAGTTCCCCAAACCCCATTCTTCTTGAAGGTGTTGAGTCTCTGACGGGTTAGACTTGATCAGCCGTGAAACTGCGACCTAATGTAAACTTGCTAAGAAATAGCAGAATAATATCCTTGCCCTGAGGGTAAAACACTCAACTCTAGGTTTCCCTCTTTTATCCCTGCTCAGACGACAGTCATATTTCTTTGTTAGTATTTCCTCTTTGCATTGTGGTCCAATTGACGTTGATAGATAGCGAGGAGAAACTGAATTCAAAAGGAAAAAAAAAAAGAAAAGGAAAAAAACAAAGCTCTCTCACTGTTGGCTCAAAACTAACGGGTGTGGAAAGCTCTCTAGCTGGGCCTCTCTGTTCTGTTATTTCCTTGGGCTGCAGCTGCTGACAGCAGACACACTGAGCTATCATTTGGCCACATTTGGCTCATGTAAATTGTGATAAACAGCGAGCCCATAATATTTATTTTAAAGATTCGTTCCGTGAAGGTAAGCATTCTTGACGTGTGTATACATGCTGGTAAGTGGAAAGCTGCAGATGGGAGATGGACTCTTCATTTCATGCCACACGATTAATACAGCTGCGTGGTGCTCTCTCCCCACAGGTGCAGGGGTGCTGGGACCCTTTGAAGAAGTGTGTAGCTAATAGCCCATCTATAATTCAGAAGGCGTCTTCGATGGAAGACCCCCGGGGGATAAATGGACCGTCTGTAAGTAAACAGCATGTCAGTCTTAAGGAAAGAGTTATTACTTTCAAAATCGTCATGACTATTTTTGTTGTAACCTGAGTGTCTAGAAATTCCTCAAAAGCTCTGTACCGATTTTTAATGATTTTTAAAGTTATGAATTAAGGAGTACACTATTTTCTCAGCCAGACCTACTTGATATCTTTCTTAGAGGCATCAGTTATCAAAAGTCGAGTTCTAGAAGGAAAAGCCAACCTTTAGTATTACTTAATTACTAGTTCACCAAAAGCATAAGGTAATTTGAAGTCTTACGGTTTTCTTTGCCCCAGGGAGAACATGTATTTGTCTCATAAGACTTGAAATTAATATCTAAGTTTGGATTGTCTTATATGTATTTGTTTTAGAAATGTGTGTGTGTGTGTGTGTGTGTGTGTGTGTATCTTTCAAATGCTTAGTGTGGTAGTTTTGCAGTTTCATGAACTCTAGGAGTGGCTTTACATGAAGGAATTCTCTAGGTCTCTGAGGTTTTCTTTTGTTTGTTTCTCTTGTGAGCAGAAGAGAAAGGATCCAGAAAATTTCCCCAGATTCCTATCAGGAAGAAATAGTTGCCTCATAAGCAAATATTCCCAATTAGAGGTAATCTTAGGAATAACCTTTCAGTTCTTTAGAACTTGAATAAGTCAGCAGGTATTAATTTTAGGAAAAGCATCTTTCAGTAAGTGAAGCTGTTCCTTGGGACGTTTCCGTAGCAATATTTGGGGTGACATATGTGACTTGCTCTGATCGGTTGTGGCGCCCTTAGACCTGTGGTTTCGTAGCTCAGCCTTGTTCACAATAGAATTATTACAAACCCAAAGTGTGATCTTTAGTAATGCTGTTGTGGTTCCTGTAAATGCGTGTCTTACAAGACCTCTTGGTGTTAGGCAATGAGCAGGAGCTGCTAATGGATGAGGATTTTAATAACAAAGGGTCAAGTGCTATATCGGCACTTTGCAGTCAGACTGTATGCAATTACAGTCTATTTTATGGATCTCCTCGGTCATCTTGTAAGGTAATTCACACAATCACTTCCAGATCATTCTGTGTAGCACAACTTTTACCCCGAACAGGCAAAGCACCCTGAACTTAACCCATCTAATTGGTTTGTTTGTTCTTTTAAGCTCCCGTTATGGGCCCAGGGTATTTGATTTTATTATCATGTTAAAAATACTTTTGTAGCGCATATAAAATAAATGAGAAATAAACTCACTGGTCACTACTCCCTACTGCCCCCTTTTATGTAACTTTGCTACTTAGACTGATGACAGTATCTGCTGATAATATTTCTATTGCTACTTTATGTTACGCAAATTCTAATTTAAGAATGGAGACATTAACTATGATTTGAGACTGAAATGAACGAACAGAATGCAATGAGTCGTTTCTCTCTTGCCCATCACCACGAAAAGAGGTGTCCAGTGAGCAATCTCATTATAGGGCATTTTGAGATTTTTGTTTGTCACGTGAAGAGTGAAGCAGTTTTGTTCTTAAAGGATGCCTGGCTGTCTCAGAGGCACAAGACTAGGGAGGGTTGTTCTCAGGGGTGGACACTGCGGTTTGGTTCCTGCCTGCTGGACCGTGGAGGCACACAAGGGCCCCTGCGCAGAGCCTTGGCCGGCCCCCTCCAGGCTCACTGCCTCTGGCTCTCCGGTTTCCTCTTTTCCTTAGGATGGCGGGGAAACAGGTTCAAGATGGGAAGAGGACCTAGAACGTAGAAGAAAATGTTAAGATAATTCAGGAACATAAAGGATGGAAAGGAGACCTAGAATAATTCCAGAAGCGCTCATACTCCCAAACATGAATAGAACTTTCCCTTGCTCTTCATGTTTATCTTCTAAAAGCTTTCTTAGAAAGCATCTCAGAATAAACACAAGAGTATGTGGGACCTGACCCCCACTCCCTGCTTCAACATTATCAACATTCTGCCATCCTCATTTCATCTTCCGCACCCCCAACCTCCTCAGCACCACTGGGGTCATTTCTTCAGATAAATTTCACGTACATCGAAAGGCACAGCCTTTTTTTTAAAAAAATATATTTTATTGATTTTTTTACAGTGAGGAAGGGAGAGAGATAGAGAGTTAGAAACATCAATGAGAGAGAAACATTGATCAGCTGCCTCCTGCACATCTCCCACTGGGGATGTGCCCGCAACCCAGGTACATGCCCTTGACCGGAATCGAACCTGGGACCTTTCAGCCCGCAGGCCGACGCTCTATCCACTGAGAAAGGCACAGTCTTAACGGTATCATCCTGACAAGTGGTCATACCGATCACAATTAGAATTTCCATCTCCCCAGCCAGTTCTCATGCCCCTTCTCACTCAGTACCTCCCCAATACCCGTCCCCCACCCCAGAGACAAGCGCGGTTCCAATCTTTAATCGGTTTTACCTGTTCCCAAAGTTTACACAGATTGAATCCTCACAGAATGTGTTCTCTTTTATTTCTGCCTTTTTCATGCAGCATTAGGTCTGCGAGATGCATCGTTATTGAACGTGTGTCAGTAGGTTACTCATTTTTATTATGGAATAGTATTGCATAGCACATTCTTTTTAAAGAATATTAAAGATATTCTAAGCACTTGTCTGGAGACTTCAGTTTCTGCAAATGTAAAATGAGGAGCTTGAAAGCCAATTAACCTAATACTGTCTCCGCTTTATTATTTATAATTCGTACTTGCCTCCACTCTGTAGCTGATAGGAAGACTGGACACTTGCTTCCCTCAGCATGTTCCTCTTAGAAGTAGGACCTTTGGTTTCCCCACCAGACATGGTATTTAAAAACAAAAGAAAAGCTCTTTCGTAGGTTTTGCATGCAAAGCCAGTTTATAAAACATATCTCTGTGTGTATGATTATCCGTACAGTCTTGTGAATGTCTGTTGCCTTTGTAAACGGTGATCCTTTCTCACCTTTACATGGTTCTTTCTTTACTCTGTGGATAGACATGTATTTGACCAGACAGGAGAGGAGGTGAAACCCCCTCATTTCTCCCTAGTAGGCCAGACATCTGGTGTGGACAAGAGGCTAACAAGATGCCATGACAGCTGGGGGGCCCGGGGCATCTCACTGTGGGAGAGGCCAAGAGGAGCTCCCTTGGCATTTCAGTGGGCAGCGAGGGGCCATAGTGCGGGGGTCCCTTAGAGAAGGGTGCATTTTCTTAATCTTGGTGCGGTCATGCTATGTATGACTTGTAGCTGGAAGTTGTGAGGGGGCTTGTGACACTTGAGGGAGGAGAAATGATCCGATTACTTGAACATCAGAAGGTACAATATCCCTGTAGTAGCCTCTGGACCCCAGCCGGGCTTTGGAGACGCGTCTCACAGGACAAAGGACCATGGGCAGAGGTGAAATCATTTCTCATTCTGATCCTGGGTAGATGCAGCACTGGGCAAAGGCTGTCCAATCAGAAGTCCCACCTTTTTTATTCTGGAAAGTTCTTCTGGTGTGTTTTCCACATCTAGGAAGAAGTAGCTTGTGCGATTCTGTAAGTTTTGTCCACTCCTCGATTCCCCTGATGAGGACAAAAAGGAGAGGAGGGGGGTTTGTGGGGCTCGGCCTCATTTCTGCACAGTTCTGGCCACTCCTCTGTTGTCTCTTGAGGAGTCCCCATTTGGATGAGCATAATCCATTCTCTCTCAGTAAATAACTCTGAAACCAAACATGAGAGAGCCAAGCTATGGCTGCATCTTTCCACTTCTTTAGTTTATGAGGATTTCTAGAAGGAAAGCATGTCATGATAAGGAAAGCATCTACTAGCTCCTTGAAAAAAAGTGAATTAAAAAATAAATCACCATGTCCTTTGTTGAGGCTGTAAGACTTGCAGTTAATAAAATCCACCATGGAAGCCTGGCTGGCATAGCTCAGTGGTTGAGCATCGATCCATGAACCAGGAAGTCACAGTTTGATTCCTGGTCAGAGCACATGCCTGGGTTGTGGGCTCAATCCCCAGTAGGAGGTATGCAAGTGGCTGCCGATCAATGCTTTTCTCTCATCACTGATGTTTCGATCTCTCTCTTCCTCTCCTTTCCTCTTGGATATCAATATAAATATACTTTTTAAAAAACCCACCATGGAAAAAACTAAACCTTGTGTCTGAATTGGGTAGGTAGTCTTGTATTGTGAAAACTACCTTTTAGATTCAGAGGCAGACGACCTGATTTAACATTTACTAGATAAAAGACCTGGGCAGATTTCCAAGCACCAGCCTCCTTTACTGAAACACTGGAGATAATAATATTTACCTTCTATTATTAAAAATTACATTTTTGTAGGCTAAGTGGGATCATGTATTTTAAAGTTCTTTGAAAACTGAAAAGTACAACATAACTTTAATACACTTTTATTGGAAATGTCTCTAGAAAAGTGTGGTCATGGATAAAAAAATTACCTGGTCACCTATAAGTCTACAGTCAATATTTAAAAAGCAACCATCACACCTATGCCAGGTATGACATGCACCAACACTACTTACGTTTGGTTATGACGTTGTCAGCTGTGGGGAAATCAGGTCTCCTGCTACTCTAAAAGGAGCATGTTATTATGCATGATAGATAGATAATTTACTTTCATGACAAAAATTTTAGGTGATGATATTTGAGAGCTTTGCAGAGTAATTATATGTAGGGCTCCATTGTGTTATGTCGCCTTTAAATTATGGTAAATTTGAAATGCTAACAGCAGCTTTGCTGGGATGCTGGGTTTGGCAAGAAAACCATGAAATAAAATATGTATGTACCCTATTGCTATAGTCGGACATTCTAAAAATGAAAAGTGACTTTTAACCAAAATGGAAGAATTAAATATCTATTTCATTAACAGAGAGAGGCACACTGTTTAGCAGAATTTACTAAAAGTAGTTATAACAAGTTTGATACATATGTCAAATTAACTGGGAAATTATCAATTAAACCAGGACTTAATTTTTTTTAGCTACACCATGAATGAGATGTTTTATATGAGTGGAACTTTTAAGTAACTTACATGTAAAGCTATAGAATCCAGTGGTTTTATTTCTTTTATTAAAAAGCAGGAGCAACTTATTGGAAGCCTTTATTAGTTTCTTCAGATTCCTAGAACAACATACCATAGACTGGGGCTTAAAATAGCAAGCATTTATTGTCTTAGTTCTGGAGGCTAGAAGTCCAAGGGCAGGGTGTGGGCAGGGCTCTCTCTGAAACCTGTAGGCAAGCCTTCCTTGTTTCTTAGCTTCGGAGGTGTGCGAACAGTCCTTGCCATTCCTGGAGTAACAGCCCCAGCACTTCTGTCTCCGCTTACCTTGTCACATGGCCTTCTCCCCCTATGTCTGTCTCTTCTTCTAAGGACACTAGTTATATTGGACCAGGGTGCAACCTAGTGACCTCATCTTAACTTAATTACATCTGCAAACACTGTTTCCAAATAAGGTCACATTCCCAGATACTGGGGATTAGGACTTCAACCTATGTCTTTTTGTGTGTGTGTGTGTGGGGGGGGGGGGGGGGGTGTGGGTGGCAGAGGACACAATTCAATCCATAACAAAACCTAATAATAAGAAAGGGAAGCCTAAAACCTTATCAATGTGCCTACCTATTCCACCCCTCTTGAATAATTCTAGTTTCTTTGGTTACAAGTAGTGGGACTGACCAGGAGCTGACTTAAGCAAACAGGAGGAAAGTCTTAAGAAAAATGGTATCCAGGGAATTCAGGCAGTTTTCTTTGTATATTTCTCTATCTCTATTATTATTTGTAAACCTTCCCTTTGTTTACGGACTGGCTTTCTCTATTCCCTTTGCATAGTGCAGGCTGCTGACTATGGCTGCCATGTGACTGGGCCATCTATGTGCAGAAGGCAAGACTATGGCTCCTCCTGCATAGGCCAGGGCTCTGGCTGGTGGAACAGGGAGCAACAGCAGCCACATGTCACTTCCCAGAGAAGGGGCGGGCAGACCACCCAGTAGGTGCCTACTGTGACCCTTTAAGAAGCCCCAGGCTGTGCGCGTTGAGGCCCCAGTTTGAAAGCAGAGCTCTAGTCCTACATCTTCATCTTGCAGGTGGGGAGGTTTACCCCTGAATGTGCCGTCACCCACCTCTCATCATTTTGATGGAAATATCTAACAGTGAATATAGATAATTCTTTCCTGATGATTTAAGGTCCTTGTTACAGCTATCGGTTATAAGCTGTACCCCTGATGTACTAGTTTTTCTTCTCTCCCTTGATTTGTCTGAGAGCAGCGATGCTGTGCATTTTCAGCACTAGGTGGCAAAGCAGGGACCAAACACAGCAAGCAGATACTAACTTGAAAATGGGCAGGCAGGTGGGCGTAGTGGAGAAAGCCCTGGCGTGGAGTCAGAATACCAGGTTTTGAGTCACAGCTTACTAAGGAAGGGGCCTGGGGGGAGTTATTTCAACTTCTGAGCCTCAGTTTTGTTTTTATAAATAGAGATGATAATATCTGCACTGCTGGGTCACTGTGATGAAGAAATAAGGTATCGTCTGCCAAAGCACTTTGTAGGCTGCACAGCAGTACACACAGCAGGTAGTGCCAAGCCCGCGGGCGTCCTTTCAGAGGGGCAGGGCACTGAGTCAGACGTAGCTGCTTCGGTCCTTGCTCTGCACTCGGACTGCTCTTTAACCTTTCTCAGCCTCAAGTTCATCCCACTACTGCAGGATGCTGGGCCCGTCCGTGCGCCTCCTTTGGGCCGTCTTCCTCATCTGTAAATGAGATGATGCTAATAACTTACAGCACAGGTTGGTGTGAAGATTGAAGGGGGTTACATGTGAGAGTTCTTCGAATGGTGCCTGACACACAGTCAGTGCTATCTTAGCACTTGCTATTGTTACTAATATCAAAGATGCCAGGCACACAACAGAGCAAATGCTTAAAGACACCATTGTTAGTTAAATTGTTGAGACTGGGGCGATGAGGTACTATCTCTCATTTTAAACAAAGTGTTAAGAAAAGATTATGACTAGGGATGCCTGAGCAGGATGGGAGGAATTAGGCAAAGTTTTGCCTTGAATAGGCAAGGCTGGTTGGACACACTAAAAGAGCCACGTTGGGATGTGATCCAAGAATTTGGGGGAGTCTGGCTGTCGAATTTCAAATTGGGCACCGGGTTGTATTAGCGGTAGGGTATTTTAGGTAAAGAGTAGAACCTAGACAGGAAAATTGTTCTAGAGCCAGGACAGTGACTTGTTTATATTTCCAGGGCCAAACACAATGCCATGCCCTTTATTTGCATTTGTTTATCTGAGCTGGCAGGGACCTTGTGCCCTGGTACAGCTCACGTGGTCCATATGCCTTGAACAGATGGAGCGTGACAAGGATGAACGTTGCTTGCGACAGATGCTAGAAAGAAAGGAAAGAGAATCTCTAACCATTCAGACTCACTGCCTGTGGCTCTACTAGGGTAGAACTAGAAGAGAGCTCCTCAGTTCTTCATTTTACCAAATGCACAGGGGTCTGAGAGCTCAAATTACTGTAGAGGTCAGGACCGGGGACCTATAACCAGTTAGCAGTGATGGGATACAATCTCTCTTTTTGAGGAAAAGGCACATATTTTGGGATATTTTTGTTTGTTTGGAGGTAGGAAGGGAAGCTTCAGTACTTAAAAGAAAAAACCTAAAAACCTTCCTGGTTGACAATTCTGTTAGGAGTGATTCTAATCACCGGAAGAATGAGCTAGAATAAGAAAGCCAATCCTATATAATAAAAGGCTAATATGCAAATTGTCCCCTCAACCAGGAGTTCAACAAGGGGGCAAGGCTGGCTAACCGCCCGCGGCCCCTCCCCCCCACCGCCCCCAGCCCCTGATCGGGGCGAGCTGGCTGGACCCCACCCATACACAAATTTGTGCACTGGGTCTCTAGTTTAATATAATGCCACTACAATAAACATTTTTCTGTAAAGAACCTGATAGTATTTTAGGCTTTGTACACCAGAAGATTCTCTGACATATCTCAGCTCCTCAGTTGTGGCATGCAAGTTGCCATAGATCAGACCCACAGGAAGGTAGAGATACCAGTTCTCTTGTCTGCGTGGGGTGGTTCATTTGGCAGCTTTCCTCGTCATGGCTGCAGGGAAGCACCCGCCTTCGGAAAGAGCCCAGATCACGCTCAGAGCTGTTTGTGCCCGGCCAGGTTTCGTGAAGGTAGAGGTCTGCCCCCAGCACACACCTCTGCTGAGAACCCTCACTAAGTGCACCTCCGTTAATGGAAAATTCCTGACAATTCCAGCAGAGGATGAGGTTTACATGTACTTTTATGAAAATAGGATTACCAACAAAAATGACAATATAGTTTCATTTTACCTATGTATATGAATATGGGAAAGTAGATGGGCAAAATATACCAAATTTTCATATGTGTTTTGCAAATAAATCTTATTCATTGCAGAATTTTTCTAAACTGCTCTACAAGGTTAAACTAGGTCAATTAAAGTTCATATTTCAAAGAAGTTCTTGAATTTTTAAAAGCGGTATCTCAAATTCAATCTTAACATAGATCGGACTAACATCCTCCTAATTTGAAAAAGTTTGATCATATAATGCACGGACCTGTACGCCCATGTCACATTAATAAAGCAGTAACTGAGCTTGTGTTCTTATCAGTTGAAGTCAGAGGATACCCGTGAGGGGACAGGTGGGAGCATGAGCTTGGGGGAGTGGAAGGCTTGTGTTGGAGGCCTGACTCACCTGCTGCCTGAGTGGGTGCAAATCTCTGAGCATCTCTGAGCATCTTTAAACCAGCGTCTCCATCCCTAAAATGGGGATAATATTTCAGTGCTGTGTGTCTCAGAATCGTTGAGGACCAAAAGGAGAACACGAGTAACTTCACTGAGCAATGTAGCAATATACCCACACATTATGTGTTTACCAAGAACACATCTGAAAACACAACGAATGCCCGTGTGTTCTTCTAGGTGGTATTAAACAACAACAACAACAGACCTTGGTGTCCTCTTCAACAATTTTCGCCTTCCTTTTGGAAGGGAAAGGGAAAAATCTTTTTAAAATTACTGATTTTAGTTCATTAATTATTTTATTTTGAAGGAAGGTATGCATAATGCGAAGGGATGCAAGAGAGAATTGGTATTGGGTTGTAAATAATGAAGTGGATAACTGTATATTCGTTTGTTCTCACTTTGACTTAAATCATGAATTAAACTAAAATTATTTTCAGGGATCCCAGAATTTATGGTAATCGATTTTGATATCTAGAAATTCTCAAAATTTTACTATATCAAAAATCATTTGGCAAGTATATAGTATATGCTGATTTCTTTCATGAGGTTGCTATATTTCTTTCAGAGTATAGCCATCTAGGATTTTTTTTAACAATAAAATATTATGTTTGAGAGTGACCAAATATTAATCTTAACATTAGTTATATTTATAAAGATAAAAATAAATGTTATATTATTACCTTAAAATGCCATTAAAAAGTTAGGTTATTTATTTTAAAATGATCTATTTTTTAAAAAATTCCATATCTAATTTCCATTTACATCAAGAAACAGATTTTGTTAGAATAAGGAGAAATGACCCAAAACACATTTTACTGTTTTTACTTTAGCTGCTTATAGTAGTGTCTATTCCAGTTTCTGTGGAACATTGAAAACCCATACATTTACCTGGCCCCATCTGGTAAGCTGGGCTGGGTAACTTTAAAAATGAGTTCAAAAATATTTTGTGTTCGGGCATGTAAAATTATGTGCCCTGAAAAATGTTTATAATTGGTTAGCCATGCCTGCATTTAACCACTTGCGTTCTCAAAATAAGAAACTGTTGGTGGTGAGGAGAAACCCAAATACCTTATAAATAATTCCATCTATAGAGCTGACTTTTATTAAAGTTCATTTGTTAAGATGTTCACATTAGACATTAAAATTAGTAGTTTGCTCAGATTCCAAATTATTTGAGGGAAAATATACTCACTAATACTATGGACTAACAAAATCAGATCTATATTTTAATGTAATAATTAGCATGTTATCTTATATTTTTTAAACAGATTATCTTTATGTTTTCCCTAGGATAATTATTGAATACGGTGACGGATTTCAATAAAAATCGACATATCTCACACTTCTACATTTTAAATTCGAACAGTGGGTCAGACTGCCATCTTAAAACAATATAGCCAACAAAAGTTTCACATGAACATGTGATCTATTCGTGATATTAGATGAGGACTGTAATTCACAGGCAGCAAGAGAAGTGATTGGGCTAATTCACACGTGTGTGCCACGCGTCTGTGGTGAACTCATTACTTAGAGCAGTGGAGTCCCTTTGAAGGTTGCATTAACTTCTTGGGACAAAGGTGATCTGCAATTTTAGTTGAAGTTTAGTGGCTTCCATGTATACTGCTAATAAGAAGCAAATTGATTTTGATATTACTTTGTTCTCACCTACCTCAAAAATTGAGAAAAGAGATTATAATATTAAAGGCATTTGTAAAAGCAAAAAACAACAACAAAAAAACACACATACAAAAAAACAAGTTTACAAACCTGTAGCTTAATTGAAAGTTTCAAGATGATAAATTTGTTTTGCTAAAATGAAAAAATATATTGTATATAAAATTGATTGAGATATTGTTCAAAGAACCCTTTAAAGTTGTTGCCAAAAAAGTTTTTTGTATTTTTTTTTAAAAAAAGTTGTTTGTATTGATAGCTAAATTCTCCAGTTAACTTGATAACAGTTCTTAAACATACAAGTTGCAGAGAAAGATAAAATGGGCTGGTTTTCTGGGAAGGTATCAGCTTTATGTCCTTAGAGATGTTCAGTGTCTATTAAGTAAGAATAAATAACATTTGTTAGGCATTTACTATGTAGCCAGGGATGTTCTAAGCACTTTACACATATAGCTTTGGCTCATAGTACCTGGTGATGATCTGTTGGAGACTGTGCATGGGGATTGGTGGAAGTGGATTACCTCCCAAATCCCTCTGACTGCTGAGATTTAGTGAATCCAGATTTATTACCTAGTGCCTATGAAGGAGAGGAGATGGGGCTATCAGGATTAAGGTAGTTTTTCAATATTCAAGGAGGCAAAATGGATAATGCTCTGTGTTCCTTTGGGGTTAGCATATAATTTTGAAGAAAACTTGTTGTATTTTTTTCCAGAAAGGTTCACATAAAGTGCATACAATTTAGAAATACTTATGCTGTTTCTTGCCATTTCTCAAGCCCTTTGTAAGCCCCAAAATATAGTATTAAAGCCCCTTCATTCTTTTGAATATCTTACTTATTGATCTGTGATAAAATAATATAAGCTTTAGCTGGTTATAAATGAACTCAGGGGGCATAATCTTATTTCTTTTCTTTTCACTTATTTTTTTTCTTTTTAACAGAAGCTCAGATCAATAGTGACAAATTTAATCTCAAAATGGAAAATCCAATTTCTTATTGTGTAGGTAATAAGACACCTTTGAAAATATGTGCAGCCTTAGAGAAAAGTATAACAGTCTTGCTTGTGAAATATTTAGAAAACACAAAGCAATTTACCTAACTTTTCTATGGATTTAGGAAAAAATAGGTATGTTTAAGCTTTGATGGTTTAAAAAAAAATATAAAGAGGCACCATTTCTCCCAATTTGAAGTCTTAAAGAAGTAAAGGAATTCTACAATAATTTCTCCAGTTAACAAATGCTTGCTTTTCCATGTATCCTACATTTACAAATTTCTGTAGGAACTCTAGGGATAAATCTTCATCTTGCTTTGAATAGTCTTTTGTCTAACTTCTGTTGTTTCTTCACATATACACGAATCCCTTCCTATTTGTAGTTCCACATTTTTCAAAATATTAATCTATGAGTATTTTTAGTTAATTTAGATTTAGACTCGCAAATATGCTCATCTTATTAGCCTTAATGCCATGTCACTGCAATGTAATATGAGGACAAATCTGGGAAATGACTGCAAACATCATATTCAGCCTTTTTAAAAAATTCATTTTACAGAGAGTACGAGAGGGGGGAGGGGGGCGGAGAGAGAGAAACATTGATGTGAGAGAGAAACATCTATTGGTTGTCTCCCAATCCATCCTGACCAGGGATCGAACCGGTTACCTGGGTATGTGCCATGACAAGGAATGAAACCGGCCCGCCACCTTTTGGTGTACATTGGATGATGCTCTAACCAACTGAGCCACACCAGCCAGGGCCCAGACATTTTAAATATTTTTTTCTCATTTTTTCAATTGAGGCTGTTTTCATCTATTACTAATTATACTACATATAATCTCTTTGATTCAACTCTAAATAACAATGCTGGTTTAATTTGAATTAGAAAAAAATGAAGTGTTTACTTATTTTTTATTTTTGGAGGGGATTCAAGTATAGCATGAGGGAATAGTTAATCTACCATGTCCAGCCTAGAGTAGTCTAGAGATAAATACTTAATTTTTTTAAAAAAAAATTTAGATACATGTTGAGATTCATAGCACTTCAGGAACTGAAATATATTTGCAACTAACTACATAGAGAGTTAGCTGTGATTCCCTATATAAGTTTTAGAAAGACATACATTTCATCTAAGTTTTAAAAAGCTTCTTGACGATAATATATTTTCGGTTCATTTATTTTATGGGTGTATATAGTTTTGGATCTAAAACCACGTCCCCCACTTCAGTCTTGATTTCTAATCTTCACTCCCTGGGATGGAATGGTCCCAAAGTGACTGGGGTTAGCTTCACGCAGCTCACTCAAGCTGAACGGTGCCTGGGGGTGTGGCGGGGACAGGAAGCGCCTCCTCTGGCTCTCAGAGGTGTGGTTCTGTTGACTTTGGAAAGAAAGGATACAAGTATCTCCTAAAGTGGATTAGACACGGCCAGACAAGATGATATACATTTGCACTCTAAACTCTCAAGCAGCTGTGAGAAGGCCTTATGTGTGAAATTTCTTACCTTCTTAAAAACCTTGATGGAGTTGTAGCTGAGCTCTTAACAGTCAAAAACAAACTGCCAATGAAGTTTATTTTCCTTTTTGCTGAGTTTTCTGGACCATTGTTCCGCTTGAGGGGCCCTGTTTGTTAGTTTTGGCTCGGGGACCTCTCTTCCTCCAGGATAAGCTGTCCTCAGGCACTTGCACACCTCGGTGCTCAGGGCGGCCTGACAGTTTATTCACAGCCCCTGCTAAAGCATAATTCAGCTGCGGGACTTCCTGTCCCAGCGGAGGGGGTGCAGGGGGCGGGGGGTGTGGGGGGGTCTGCTCTGTCATGTCCATGTTGTGAAAAACCGGGCCATTTTTGTTTGTTCTCACAGAGGGTTCCTGCTAGAAGTTTTATCCCCAAGCTGGCCCTCAGCCCTTTTCACTGGGACTTGGACACTGATCGGATTTTCTGCTTTCACGGCCCCTTTAAAAATAAAATTAAAATATTTAATTCAACATTAACGGTGCTTACAAGCTACCCAGCAGAATAAAATCACATTACAAACATTGTAGTATTAGATTTGATCGCCACTTATTTCTTCTAGCCTGTCCAGGGATTTCTGCATGTTCAGTAGAACTAATTTGCTGTCAGACACTGAGGTCTTCTAGAAGGCCAGCAGGCTCCAGAAATTAATTTATCCAAATAGCCGAGCCCTCCTAGGCCAACCATAGAGGGATCCCAAAATGGCCTGGGAAGGCAGAGCGTCCTTTTGAAGTCTGGAATGTTTTGACTGACTTGAAACAGGCGGCTGGAATGAAAGGATAATTTTCAGTGACCCAAGGGATTTTTTTTTTTTTTTTTGCCATTTTCAAATATTAGGTAAAACAAAGAGAAATTGCTTGCTCTAATTTAGAAAGACTTAGTAATCAGGAAGGCAACCAGACTGAGAGAGAATAAAGTTCCAAGGTATAGAGCAGAGACATTTATAGACAGCTGGCAATATCAGAAGTTATACCCTTAGAAGAAAAATCTTGGAGGGGCTGTATTTTAGTCGACATATCTGTATTTCCATCTGCTACACCTGAATTATTTTCATAATATATTTTTTTAAGCAGAGAAAGTTAATTGCTTTGATTTATTGTGATCTAAAAACATTGCTATATTTTAATCTTACTTTTATTAAACAAACAGGAGGTTGTAATTTAAAATAGCCTACTCTACTAAATTGGCTTACTAGAAACACTGAGTTGATATTTCATATTTGTCTAATTTTCAAAAAATGTCAGTAGATCTTTAGAGCAGACTGTTCTGTGAGCTTCCAGGACTTTCCAATGTTTTTTGACTCCAAGTGGGAGTAGTCGGTCAAAATCATTTTGAATGGGTTCATTCCTTACACTGTAGATAAATATTCATTGTCACAGAAACAAAAACACACATACACACAAAACACCCTTTCTGTTCTTAGTGAAGAAAATGAATTAAAAGTAGAAATGGTAACCAAACAACTGATCGTTAAGACAGAAGTAGGGAATGCTTTTTTTTAAAACATGATATATTCCATGTCACCTATAGTGCAATTAAGCGCTTACATAGTATACTTAAGAAAACAAGGATTAAATAGTACTTGCAATTTAAGAGTTCTGGATAGTAGATGCCAACTGATTATGAACTTAGGCTTTATTTTACAGTTTTGGAGAATTATAAAGTAATTTATGTACTGATGAGGCCACAAGCATGCCAATCCTGTTGTTGGCAATTGCCACGCTTTAATTGGTGAAGTATGTCCTGATTTCATTTAAATAATACAGAAATTATGATTTTATTTATTTTGGTTTGTTGTGGGGTTGGTTTGCTTGCTTTGAATTGGGTGGATCAGCATTCTACATTCTCACTGCTGAAGTTGTCAAGCCTTATTTCTTTAAGTTTCATCTTTAATTTTTGCACCAGTTTTCCATTTCCTCAGCTGCCCTTACAAAGCCAAAGAACCCGGTAAATATAAGAAAAACCTCTGAAGACAGTGTATTTCTCTTGGGAGGTGACATTCATGTTATTCGTGGGTGATATAGAGAGACAATAGCATGGTCCCTTCACCTTTTCGTCATCTTCAAGTTCTTCTTTTACCTACTGAAGTTCTGAGTAAAAAATGTCAATAAGTTGTGGGAAATAGCCTTTGAGAGAGAAGGAAATAGAGAGGGTTAAGGGACAGTTGACTGGGGCCAGGCGTGTTGATGAATTTTGAAGGGAAGGTGAGTCGAGCTGTCTTTGGTAATAAGAAGTAAGACTCTATGTAAGTACATAGTAGAGATTTGAGAAATGTGCTCAGCTGTATGGCAGAAAATAATCATTCATATGAACTGGCTGAGGATCAGCTGTACTAACTCTCATTATTCTAAAAGTTTTCTCCTTGGCTTCACATATTCTGTGCCCACTTCTCTGCCGGACAAAAGTCTCCTCCTGTTTTGAAGTCAAAGGCTAATGCCTGTGTGAAGTCTATTTTGCTAACTCCAACTAGTTGTCTTTTCTCTTCTTGATCCTTTATGAACTCTACTGTACTAGTAGCCCTCAGTACGTTAAATTACAACTCTGAATTCTCAGAGGAGCACCCTGTCCTATCTCTTAATCACTAGCCCATTACTGTTGCCTGGTAGTTACTGGCTACTAAATCAATATTGCTTCAATGAATGAATGAATGAATGAATGAATAAAGGACATGAAAAAAGATAAACTGTAAATACTGGGAAAGGTGCCAAAAGCTATCTTTGTGATGATAGGTTATTTTTATTCATTATCCTCATCTATGTGTAACTAGCTAATGCCAACTTGATCTATAGAGGGGGTAATTATTACAGTTAATTGAGATTATGTTTGCACACCATGATCCAGATTTATTCAGTTTATTAATCCCATCCTTAAAAAAAATGTTTTTGTAGATTTTATATAGCATGTAATATGTCAAAGTACAGATATACTTAGTTTATTATATTCATTACTTTTCAAATAAGAGAAAAATTAGAATTTCAAAAGAAAGTTTGACTTGCAAAGTGTCTTGTTGGGAGTATTTAGAGTAAACAGTTATGGTTTTAACAGAGGCTGTAATGTTCAATGGCCTATTGTTGAAACGTTTTGTTTGCTTTTAATTCTTTTACTTACAACAGTCACTCCCATTGCATAAGAATCTTCAAAGTAAGTGGAATGCAAATTTGTGTTAAAAAAAGCCCTGGTTCACATAATTTTTGGAGTTTCCCATCATTTATTCCAACAGTACTAATCTTGGCATCTTTCTGTCATGGTGATGCCTGGTATGAACTTTATCAGTAGTAAAGATGTGCAAACATAATTAATTAGCTTATTCTTTTGATGTTCAGATTCAACTTGGTTTTGAAACTGTGGTCAACTGCATAGTTTTACAGAGCCAGAAGCAGACACTTCCTTTATTATAAAAGGATAAATGAGATTAATTTCTCTTGGAGTTAGTAGTAAGAAATTGGGAAGCAGAGGATTGGAGAGGGAGAACATGGCTTTGAGGTCATGTGACTTGGGTTCTCACTGGGCATCGTTACTGACTGGCTGTGTGACCCACATCAAGTTACTTACCTGGCCTTCCTCATCTGAGAGATGAGCTAATAAGATGTCACGGAGTCACAAGAAATAGATGATGCTTGACATATGCTAGCTACTCAGCTAACATTGGTCTCTGTCTTCCGAGGCAATCTCATTCTTTCTTTTACTGGACACTAAATCAGCCTTTCTTTTTTATCACATCACCAAGAAGGAAGGTCAGAGGCAAGATTAGTGCTAATTATTGGAAATTGTCTTATTCCAGATCTTGGTATAGTTCTCTACTTTTTGTCTTTACTGGTTTTTTTTTTTTTTGCGTTTTCATAAAAGGCTGTGCTATTTCTATATAAATACTACATTGAAATAAAACTTCAAGCAACACAACAAATTATTAAAAAATAAAGCAAAGGAAAACCACTTCAAATCTTACTATTGACAAATAGCCACTGGTAATATTAGATATATCATTCTAGACTTTTCTTGATGCATATGGAAAATAATTTTATAAAAGTTGGATCATTCTATGTAATTCTATTTGATTTCAAGAGAAGAAAAAAAACTTGAGTGAGCTAAATAATTGCTGAACTCCAGGAAGATTTTATTTTTACAAATAATAGTAATTTATAAAAGACAATCTCAAGAGAAAAAGATTAATATGAAACTACCAGGGGAGACTTATATTTTAACTACATGTATCAATGTTAGATAGGCCATTGACTTTTTTCTGTAAAACCTGAGAAAAATAGCCCACATCTCAATTCCGTTTTCCTAGCTGCCAGTTTTTGTTATTTTTTTTTTTTTACATTGTCAAGGTTTATGACATTCTGTTAGGAACAGTCTAATAGTCTTTTAATTTTAAGTGCTAAATACTCTACCATTTTAGTAAATCCAGTTTGTTTGCTTTGATATCTGTAGTAATTTTGGGGGGAAGTGCTCTGCTCCCTGATTTTGTGCAAGTTTAGAATGCATATGTGCATATGGAAAATAATTGTCTTCATACTTAAAAGGCAACTTGGAAGCCCATAAGACTAGTGGGTCTCAGCTCCCCCTCCCCCCCCCGCCCCCCCCCCCCGCAGCTAATTTTTTAGACATCACACCAGTGTCTTTTGTTGTTGCATGTTACTGTGGAGAATAATGAGATCGACTTGTTTCTTCTACCTTGTGCATGGTTACCAGGTAGATTCTTTTATCTTGAATATCCTTATGCTCTTTCTTTGTCCTTGAAGTTACATGACAACATATGTTTGGGAATTGATTTTTTTGTACTACTGTTTTGCCTTTTTTTGTGGCACATAATGTGTCTTTTAAAAAAGTATTTATTAGGAAAATTTTACTGTTGCTATGTGAGATTGGTGTGCTCTTTTAATTGTCAAGTTCAAGTATAGATTTCAGGGAAGATTTGGTTTATTATATTTAAATTTTTTGATCTACTTCATTTATTGAATTAATTCCTTCTGGGTACTGATTATGCATATGTTAGATATCTTTTATCTGTCCTTCATATAATTTATACCAAATTTGTTTTGAATTCTTTTCCATTTCATTTTGAATAATTTTCTCCAGCTTCTTTTATTGTGGTTCTTGACTATTTAATTCATATTTAGTCTATTTACTGTTTCTTCTAGTGTAGCTTTTATCTTTGTGACATTCCTTGTCTTCTTTTCTTATTTTTTTCTGGAATTCTGCCTGATCGCCTTATAGCACCTTTATTGTTTTATGTTGTCTAATTTGAACTGGGTGTTTGTTAGTTTGTTTGATAAAGAGATCATATGCTCTATATTTTATTTAAAACTTCTTGTAAACTCTTTTTTTCACTCTTCCTGCATAAGGTCTCTTGTGTCGTAGGTAGTTCTAAGCTATTGGGCACCTTTCTGACATTCGGCTTTGAACTGTAATAAGCTTAGAAGACATTATCATTCATTCATGAGGCCACTCGAAGGGGCAGTAGGGAAGCTAGTGATTTCCTCTGAGAAACCGGGTGGGCATTGTACGAAATGCACCACCTCTTACATTTTGCAGGAATGCTTAGAATTTATGTGGCACTTTCCAGATTGATGAGTCCTTCACTGTATATGTATCATTTGATCATTGCAACAATATATGAGTAGACAGGAAATATTACATGCTTTTTTTTTACTGTGGAGGGGATTGGATTTCAGAGTGTGTGAGTCTTGGTCAGGGTCATCAGGCTAGTGAACCAGGTCCGGGACAAGGTCACCGGTACTGAAACCCCAACTCTGGTTCCTAGTTTGGTTGTGTTTTTTCCCTCTCACTTTGCTTCTTGTGCTGGTGGGAAAAAGACACCTAAGATTATTGTATTAATTACATAAATTCTCCCAATTTTTAAAGTACAATCCTGCATCTTGATTTACTAAATAGCAACAAGAATATCAGGGACAGTATGTCTTAAGTGGCAGCATAGGGCATGGAGCTTACAGGGCGTGTAATGGCTTCACGAACAGCCCCTCCCACCTCTCTTCCCCATGTGCATCTTTGGTTCTAACCATGAACCTTCGTGTTGTGGCATAATCACTCTTCTCACCTATGTTGGTTACTCTGCCTAGAAAGCCCTGCTTGTCTTGCCTAACCGCTCTAGATCTCCTGGAGTTAAATCCTACTCATCCAAAGGGGGGAAAAAGCCTCAACTTAAGCATCATCTCTTTGGGGAAGATGTTTTGTCCTAACCCAAAGGCCTGTGGTCTCGTCTCATAACTGTGAAACATCTTCTTCCCTTGCTCATCTCTTCCATGAGCCTTTAGGTCCCTTTGGATCAGGGACCATGGCTGATTTTGGCTTTCTATTGCCTACATCTTATAATAGTGCTGGAATAATGTGGGTACTCAAATGATATTTACTGAAATGAAGAATAGATTAACAAATTGGTTTAGTCTGCAAGGGGACATGTTGAAGGTTTGTCAGTAGGCAATTTACGCTACCAGATTCTTCAGCACCATTCATTTGGCTTTTATGTACAAGGTCCTTCAAAGAGATTAAATGGGGAAGAATCCTTAGGAGACTCTTACAGTTGTAGGCAAGATATGAAGATGAATCAACATTCTCTTCAAAGATGTCAAAACAGTAAGAATAAAAAAAAAAAAGAATAGATTCAAAAAATATGACAAAGAAAGAATGACAAGTCTCAATGAGTGATTGATCGATAGGATATCTTTGCTGAAATGGTTCTTCAGCCTGGGAAGCCCTTTCTCTCCTTTTCATATATTTAAATTTAAATATTTCAATTTTATCTACCCTATCTGTCCAATTTAAAACTCATCACGTCAGCTTTTGCTATAATAATTCTGCGTAACAAACAAACTCAACATCTCCATGGCTTCCAGCAGCAGATGCATTTTCGTGCCGGGTGTCTGCAGGTTGACTGCGGTTCAGCTAATCTAGGCTGGGCTCAGCTGGGCAGCTCTATCTCAGGCCATGGGTCAGCGGTGTTGGCTTCAAGGTTTGCTTAGGTTCAGATTTGCTCCCTAAGTCTCTCATCATGCTGGGCCTAATGACTACCTGATTGCAGCACAGGAGTAAAAGAAAGCACTTAAAGTCTCTGCTCATGTCACGTCTACTCACAGCCCATTGGCCAAAGTCACATGATCAAGCCCAACTTTACTAAAATACTACTGCATTTTATTATGCATTAAAATAATAAACGATTTATTGCATTAAGCTGAGATAGTATATAATTACAGAACAACAGTCCAAAATATCGTAGCATCTTCCCTATGATTCTCTCAGGTAGAATCACTGTCTTTTGATTCTAAACTGTCACTGCACTCTATTTGTGCATAGCACATTCTTCTTTGTGCTATTAAAACATGGACTCTTTAAGGCAGAAAGTGATTTATTTTCTTTAAGAAACAGGACAAAATATTCTCCTGAGAAGCAGTTTCCAGTGTATCGTAACAATGCTATGCATTTGAACCTTCTCTAAGAATATTTTTGAAACATACATGGCAATCTATTTGTGTGGATTTATAAAATACTAGAGGCCCGGTGCATGAAAATCATGCACTTGGGGCAGGGGGTGGGGGAGAGAGTCCCTCAGCCCTCTTGCGAGAGGGCACAGGCCAGGCTGAAGGACCCCACTGGTGCATGATTAGGGCCAGGAAGGGACATGGGAGGTAGGCCAGCTGGGGAAGGGCCGCGGGAGGGCTCCAGGGCATGTCCGGCCCCTCTCAATCAGTCCTGATCAGCTGGACCCCAGCAGTAAGCTAACCTGCCAGTTGGAGCATCTGCCCCCTGGTTGACAGTGCATGTCGTAGCAAGCAGTTGAGCGGCCTTAGCATATCATTAGCATATTACGCTTTGATTGGTTGAATGAACGCCTGGGTGACCGGGCACTTAGCATATTAGGCTTTTACTATACAGTGGGGCCTTGACTTACGAGTTTAATTCGTTCCGAGACTAAGGAGCTCGTTAAGGAGCTCATTAACTCAAATTACTCTATCAACTCAATGCAAAAAATCGGCCGAGAGACAGCTGGTATCTCAGAAGACTCGTTAGTCAGGACACTCGAAAGTCAAGGCCCCACTGTATAGGATTTGTAGACGTGGCTTGGTGAAGCATGTAGAGATACTTCCTTTTTATATCCTATTGACTTGCATTGGCTCAGACACTTTGCTTTACAAAGTACTGGAAGTCAGAACGCATTGAAGCTTACTCAGAAAGGGGCTGTACGGTCTGATGCCAAGTAATTATTTTTCTCTGTTAGATTCTAAAATTCCCTTCCAGACAGGTTATTAAGATATTTTAGGGATGGGTTTCTTCCTACTTAAGCACGCTTTCTGAAGTAGCTTTATTATGCAGCAAACTGCCAGCATATTTTTTTTGTATGGAGGTAGTTTCTAAATTAAACAAATTACTACTTCAATTACAAAAAGTTGATCTATGTGAAGGAATAATGGCATTACGGAAAGGTTTGTTTTCTTTTCCTTTTTAAAAATATAATATTTATGAAGTTGTATGACTTAGGCTACTTCCAGGAAAATGATGTATTTTCTTGTTTTAAGAAGCCAAACAAAATAAACTGTTATGCAAGATATAGTGTAGTAATATATTTTGGCCACCTTGGTTAGTATAGTAGAATAGGGTGACAAAATGTATTTTCTCTGAATAACCTAAAACAGTCCTCTTTTGAAAAGCCAGTTTGTTCTGGTGAGTTCTGTCTATTTATAGTGTCACCAAAGACCTGGAGCAGAGTTTGGATAAGTTTTTCTGTGTAATGGAGAGAGATGTGAATCCAAACACAGGAGAATGTGCAGAAGCAGTAGGTGCTCAGAGAAAAACAGGTCCCCCGCTTGAACGGTGAGGTAGCGTTATGTTAAAACCCCAGCAAGCCATGATCAGACCGACAAAGTTGGCTAGAGACTCACAAGAATATAATGAATTCATATTGTATCATTTTATTTTAACGTAAAGTCGTAAGGTATGTTTATGTCAGTGCTTTCTCTTTAATCCTCACCTGAGTATATATTTTATTGATTTTAGAGAGAGAGAAAGGGGCAGGGGAAGAGAGAAACATTGATGTAAGAGAGGAACATCAATGAGTTGCCTCCTGTACCAGAGAGCGATCCTGCTACCTAGGTATGTGCCCTGATGGGGAACTGAACCTGCAACCTTGTGGTGTATGGCCGATGCTCCAACCAGTTAAGCCACCCGACCAGGGCTTATGTCAATGGTTTGATGTTAAGCCAAGGCTTCTCCTTTGAGGATAGACCAAAGTTTGGAATTCAGAATCCTTTTTTTTTTCTTGCTTTCTAGCCCACACAATAGAATATATATTCATATTACTTCTCTCTGTTCAAAAGATAGCTCACTAGGCACACTGGTCCGCACCTTGCTTTTTGCATCTAATTCTTGGAAAGCATGCATATCAGTACATAGAAGATTGCTTTACAGTGTGGCCTTGACTTACGAGTGTCCCGACTCACAAGTTTTTTGAGATAGGAGCCGTCTCTTGGCCGATTTTTTGCTTTGAGTTGCGAGCTAAAATTCGGGTTACGAGCCAGCTTCAGATACCCCACCGCTAGTTGGCGCAGCGAACGTCACAGTGAACGCCACAACATCAGCCCAGCATCACATGTCTCATTCGTTCACTTTTGATTTGACATACGAGTAATTTGAGTTACGAGCTCCGTCACAGAACAAATTAAACTCGTGAGTCAAGGCCCCACTGTATTTTTTATAGTTGCGTAGTATTCCATTGAGTGGCTAGGCATTTGGAGGTGTTTTAATCTCTTGCTATTATAAACAACACTGTGTGATTAATCTCAGAAACATGGCATTTTTGCATGTGTACAAGAACATATGTAGGATAAGACCCAGGAGTGGGATGGCTGGATCAAAGGATGTATGAATGTGTAATTTTGTAAATAGCCAGTAGGTATTGTAATTATTTACACTTCGCCAATAGTGAGCTGAAGTGCCTGGGTTCTCCACTGCTTTGCCAAGAGTACGTTATCAAACTGGAATTTTTGACCGTCTAAGAGGTGAAAAGCTGTAAAATTCCCAATGTGGTTTTCACGTGTGTTTCTCTCATTAGGAAAGGAAGTGTGCCTAATGGCGAAGGGCTCAGACTGCAGTCCAGCTGCTCAGGGATAAATTTGGACGCCACCAACGATCAGCTCTGTGACTTAGGGCAAATTTGTTAACCTCTAACTAGCCTCCAATTCCTATGCATAACAGAGAATATTAACTACCTCAGAGGGTTGCTTTAATAATTAAATATATTAACATATGCAAAGAGCTGGACTAGTATCTGGCCCACGGTATGTTTTGGCTATTATTGTTGTTATTGGTAGTGGAGTTGAACGTGTCTTTGTGTTTTAGAGCCAGTTAACATTTCTTTTTTTATGAATTTTATGAATTTTTATCCTTTCCCTATCCCTGTCTATTATTTGGTCTTTTTCTTACGGATTTTTATGAGTTTTTCATATGTTAAGGTTATCCCTTTAATAGAATCTGCAAATATTTTTGCACAATCTGTGACTTGTCTTTTATTTTTGCCTGTGATGTTTTTTCATGCCCACTTTTGACATTTTTGCAGTTAAATTTATCAATCTTTTCTTCCAGGGTTTTAGGATTTTGCTTCATAGTTAGATAAGCCTTTCCTTGTTTAAGGTTATAAAGCAATTCTCCACCGTGTTTTTCTCTAGTACTGTTATGATTTCATTCTTTACATTTGATGTGAATCTTTGACCCATTTGGAATTTATGCTGGTATATGGTTACACAAAATATTTTAATTTGCTTTCATCAAAGATCTTCTTCACAGCCAGTAAGATTAGTTTGCAAACAAAATGACAATGGACTCTTTCCACAGACAGAGTGCATTTCTATGTGACATAATTAAAATTGCAAAATTACAGTAACCAGCGTGATAGACATACGTAGGTTTGAGAAGAAACACCCATAATATTTGCCTTCCTACTGTGGCCAATGGGTAAAGTGGTACATCATGTCTCATGGTGGGGAAAGGATACTTGAAGCTTAGGGACACTGAGATAAACCGACAAGCAAATAAAATCAGAACTGCCATGTCTAGTGAATCCACAAATTAAATGGAGCCTTGAACTGGTACTTCTAAAGGCTGGCCTCCTTTGCAGACCTTTGCAAGTCAACTTTTTCCCTTTTTTAAATGCTTTCACTGTTCGATCTTCCTTGACATGCCTGATGCTCTCTGTGAGTGAAGACGCCACTTCTTCACTTTATATTTTAATACAAAAATAATTGCGATGGAAGTGGGGAATGGGTAAGAAAGCTGACCGTGCAGAGGAACTCTGCTTTTCTGGTTTTTAAGGCATTTGAGGGACCAATATTTCGGGCTGAGTTCTCCAAGCTCCTAGCGTGGCTGTTGCAGCACCCACAAAAATCTGTTAGGTCAGAAAATTATGGAATGCGGAGGGTGGCAAACTTGGCTGCTGTAAAAGCATTCCTCAACTTCACAGTTTTTGTGGACACCCAGGGGAGAACATGGCTTCTCCTATGTGGGTGGTCACCCCAGGAGTCACCTATTCCTGTCCCAAGTTGCTAAGGAATGAAAAATGAAGAAATGTAATGAAAGTGTTTTTGTTGCTGTTGTTCCTTCTAAATACCAGGTCTGTTTATTAATTAAGACTTCTTCTCCAAGCAACATAAGAAATGTGTTGCATCTTACTCATTCATTGAGTCGCCCCGAGTCAGAGCTGACTGAACAGCACGTAGCACACACACGGTAGTCATTCCTCATATTTATTGAGCCAGTGGTTCTCAACCTTGACTCTGGACCAAAATCGCCTAGGGCGCTTGGCCCCGCTCCAGACCTAGTGATTCTGATGTGCTGCCAGGGCTGAGAACAAGTGCATTAATCTTCACTGTATTTTATTTTTGTGTGAAGTGCCCAGTGGAGGACACAAATCAGGGTTTTAAAAAAATGTGTTCTCTGGTTCAACTGCTTTGTTAAAAGGAAAATTTAGGGGCTCCAACCCAGATTTACGAAAGCAGAAGCTCTAGAGATGGAGACCAAGCAGAAGCCTGTATTAAATAGTATTAATGAATTGATGTTAATTAATAAGCTTCTGGGTGATTTTGATGTACACTATAGTTTGAGAATTGATTTGAAGTAATTCCTGGACTATTTGAAACTAACCAAATCCAATGAACTTTCTGATTGTGAAGATATGTTAAATCTGATTAAATTTTAGAAGATCTACTTTATAAGAGCGTTAAAAACATGTGTAAATTTAACTATGATTTTCAATAGTAAGAATATCCATCAAAGAGAGAATGTTGGAAAATTAGGTGGTTTTTAAATAAATTCTGCCTTTCCCATCTTTATTTGAGAGTACTGAAGCCTATCTCTTCCATTTTGAATATTGTCTGTTTATTTAAACTGGTAAACCATGTTCTACAGACTTATTAAATATTTTGGGAGAGGCTACTGTGAGTCAGGGCCCTAGTCATTGGGTATATAGAGATGACTAAAGTTCTTGAACTCATGAAGTATATTCTTGTATTGGAAAGAATATATATATAGAAGCAGTTATAACTCTATCTCAGAAGTATTACAATGAAGTAATAGTTAACTAATTTCAAATTTATTATGAAAAAAACATATTTTGTTATGTGTGTGTGTGTGTGTGGCAGGAGATGCAGAACCCACCACTTGGTATAATAAAATGCCCTGCATCCTTAAAAGCTAGTAATGGCATTTACTAAGCTAAATGAAGGCAGGTGGATAAGTTTACCCAGTTGCATAGGGGTTAGAGGCCCGGGTGGTAGTTGAGGCTGCTACTAGGTGCTTGTGTGAGTTACACCGATCTCTTTACCTCTATGCTTGAGGCGCCTTGAAGTTCTCAGTCATGCTCTATAATTTAAAAAATGATTATTGTTACCAGATAAAATACAGGATAGCCAGTTAAATTTTTTTTTTATTTCAGATAAACAATGAGTGCATTTTTTTTTGGTATAAGTATGTCCCAAATGTTTTGCAGGACGTACTTAAACTAAATATTATTCTTTGTTTATCTGAAACTAAAATTTAACTGAACATCCTGTATTTCTATTTGCTAAATCTGGCCCTGTGTGAATTAGAATGGCTAAATTCTAGCCCTGCCTGTACGAGTGATGAGAACTGGGAAGCTACAGCATTTCTTTCCCTGTGAAAGTAATATGTGGAGCACAAGAAAAATATTGAGAAAGAAACGTTGAAAGGCCGGTATAAGATAAGATACGGAATAGGAAGCAGTCACACAGCTCACAGATCTGGATTCTTGTGTTCATCAAGACCTTTGTGTATCATTTAATCTAGTGGAATGTCAGAGGGGGAGGGAAATAATCTAGTGTTGTATTATAAGGTCCCAATGATTAAAGTGTTCTGAGAGATAGATTTAAAAATCTTTTTGTTTTCCTGGGCTCAGATTTAACAAACACTTACCAAGCACCTCATATATATCAGGTACCATTCAAGGTCCTCTGACGTGTGTGGCTAATAAATGAAGGGTAGTGTCAGTCGATCATAGAATTAAGAGAGTGTTATTGAGTCTGAAAGGTTACGGAGATAAAGAGACAAGATGCAGAGCTTGCTAGTCCAGTTGCACACCCCCCTAGAAATATAAGTTCATAGTTCACCATAATTTGAACCTGAGAATTATGATTATGCAAAATGCTTCTGTAGCTAACAGAGTTCAATGCACAGTATTTGCATTTCCAGAAAAATGAATTCACAGGTTGGTTTTGCTTTATTTTTAAACCATTTGGAGCTCAGCAGAGTCACTGTGGTGATTTCCCTTGGGGAGCATGCACCTTCCCCTTTAAAATCCCGAAGTCGCTTTAGCATCCAGCATGCGGGAACGAAGAGTTTCTGTGTGTGTGTGTGTGTGTGTGTGTGTGTGTGTGTGTGTGTGTGTTTTACATAGATGCAAAGTACAATATGGCCTGGTTTATGCTTTCAATCATCTAAATTTGTGCAGGCATGATAGAGGATGCCATACAATTTTCTTTTGGTACTTAGAGCTTTACTGACATAATTGCAGCCCAATCACATTTCTGAGATAACTAGTACAATATGTACATATCTAATTCAAAGTTTCCTGGCAGATTTCAGGCAAATAATGACTATGTTTTAAGTCATCTAAAAAACAGAGACTCAGAAGTGAATGTGCTTTAAGATCATCTGGGCCAGGTTCTGCCAGGCAAATGTGTTTATTCCCTCTGCTTTTGGTACCCTTCCTGGCCAAGGACCTTGCCTCATATTCTGGATCATTCTATTTTCTTCTGTCCCACCATCCAAGTTTAATATATCACCCTATTGTCTTAAAGTCCTATCCAGTGACTTGTAGGTTAATACAATAAGTTTATTCTAGTATGTTAATAAAACTTATTGGCTGGGTGAGTTATCTGCCACTCCAGATGACATATTTACATTTCAATTGCAACCTTTTATGGCTTAACACAAAATTGTGGCCAAGGTGGGAGTGTAAGCTGAAATCAGAATGGGTTGAGATTGGAAAAGTATTTTCTGCACAGAATCAGCCCTCATCAGCTCACACCCCGAGGCCTCTCTTTCTCTGGCCTAAGTTTGCAGCTGACTTAGCATGTAAAGATTATGAATGTTCAACAGAGATGAGGAATCTATGTGGCTTTTAAATGTGTTACTTTTTAGAGTAGCAGGAAAGAGAGTCATGATGAAACTGCCTCCGTGCGTGTATGTGTGTGAATAAAAACTCCTACGCTGCAATAAAGTGGTGATGAAGTGTGGCGTCCAGATAAGCCCTCTCATTTGGATCACAGATTTAAATTGAAACAAAATCTAGAAATATCCAAATCGAAGATGGAGAGAGTCATAGTTAAAATAGTCACTTGAGAGCTTCCCCAGAATACATACTGCTCATGGCAGATGATTTTTCTCTTCTTTTTACTACATATAAATACCCAGCTTCTAAAGCCAGTAGGAAAATTCCAGAAGGAGGAACCCGGAGATACCACTGGAAAATTGGGAGGGAAAGGATAAAGCAGTGCTGCAAACAAAGAGGAGAAGGAGGGAGAGAGTACACTTTGGGGAGGGGATGACAGATCCAGAAGAATCATTCTGAAATCCCACAAGAAATTGTCTCTTAGCCGGTAGGTGTGGTAGCTTCTGACTACAGTCGGAGTTGTAAGCCAAGTGTGGTTTCTCTTTTCCCTGTACATGGAGGTCAGGCTTTCAAGTTAGCTTGCTTTTCTGCATATTTGTTCCCTGGCAACATATCTGATCTTTTTTTTCTTTTCATTTAAGGAGGTTAGAATGGATTAGAACAAATTTATGAATACACTAATATTCTCACACATTTCTCTTCAGTTCAGACCTCCCCCTCATGGTTATACTCATGCATCCAGATGCTTTCTGGGCATCCTTTGTACATAAAACATTCAACACGCCTGAAACTGACCACATTGTCTATTTGTTCCATTTCCATTCACCTTGAGAACCATCTTTTCACTGGCCCTGCCAATCCCTCATTTTAAAAACCAATCTATCAAACTATGTTAAATGAAAACAATTCTCAGACCTTACCATCAAGTTTATCTCAATAGTACCCCTCCCTCCAGTTCAGTGACTTGAATCCTTAAATTTCCTGGACTGGATTGTTTCAGTAATTGCCAATTTACCCATCTCCACTCTTTTCTCTTTTGTATCTACCTGCTATATGCAACCAGAACGATCTATTTAAAGGACAGTTCTACTACAGCTGTAGGAAAAATCTCAAGGTGCCACGGAAAGTTCTCCATGGCCTGCTCCTTCCACCCTTCAACTACACCTTTGCCCATTTCTCACCCTATATTTTATAACCCCTATTGAATTAGACGCCCCATTTGTAAACCTGTTATAGCCATATCACACTGTATTTATATAAGTTGTTGAGCTTTCCCACCCCCATTCCTGCAAACAAGCAAATAGATAAGCAAGCAAAAACTGCCCAGCCAGCATGGCTCAGTAGTGGAGCATTGACCTATGAACCAGGAGGTCATGGTTGGATTTCCGGTCAGGGCACATGCCCAGGTTACCGGTTCGATCCCTAGTTTGGGGCATGCAAGAGGCAGCCATTCAATGGTTCTCTCTAATCATTGATATTTCTGTCTCTCTCCCTCTCCCTTCCCCTCTGAAATCAATTTAAAAAATCACTAAACAAACAAAAAGAAAGAAAGCAAAAACTCTCTGCTTTCCCAGTGGGCAGGGACAGAATCTTATTCATTTTCAACATAATGTGATGGCTCTCAGCAGCCCTGGAATCAGACTGCATTCAGTTCTAGCTCTGTCATTTAGGAATGAGCTAGTAAGTTACTAGCGCCTCCATGCCTCAGTTTCCTCATTTGTACCTATTTATGGGTTTACCATCAGGCATAAATAGCAGGCATTTAGGACAGTCGGTATCTGGCATAGAGTAGACAACCTATTGTTATATATTATAGAGAATGTGCTCCATATCTTACAAAACTGAAGGTGTATAAAGAGAAATTATTACAGGGGAAGGGAGGCAAGTTGAATTTCATGAGGGTCCGACGCTAGTGGTGAGAGCTGACTCAAGTCCACTTTTCATTTGAAAGAATAATTAGACTATTTGTGCAAGTGGCTGTTTTTTAGGGTGTGAGGGAAATCCCTAAGCTGAGGTCCCCAGAACTAATACCTGGTTGAATTAGTGTCCCAGAAACCTGGGGCTGGCCCATCCTGTGTAGAATCTGAGTTTCCTTCCAGAGCTGACAGAAGACATCCTCTCCTTGTCCTGGTTAAACTTGTTGAACAATCACCTGGTTCCTGTTTGGGAGGATAATGGATGCTTTCAACAGGAAGATTCTTCCAGATAATGGCTCAGTAGTGGCATATAGATGATGGTCCAATGAATGATCATTCTTTTCTGACATATTTTCCAGGTCTGCTCACAACCCCAGTGCAGTCTCATATGACTCACAAAAGTGACCTTCTGAGCCCTCTCCCTATTTTTTCACCATAAACATAGAGCACATGGACTTTAACAGACAAGGAGATTGATTGCCTGGTGATAGACTGATAGCCTCGTGGTAGAAGAGGTCTTCTCATATGGTCTGGAACTCTTCTCCCCTCACTTGTGAGGGGCCATCCTGAGAGTGCCCTGCTTGAGCCTCTCTAGCCATGTGGTCTGGAAGACTGAGTATGGTTCTGTGGCTAATATTCAAAAACATTATGTCCACTGAATGGTAGACGTTCTTGGAATGAACTAGCCATGTTTTCCTATATTCTTCTTCCTCTTTTACCCACCACCCATCAGTTGGTATGAAAATACCAGCATCCAGAAGGGTTCTGCGACCAGGTTGATCACAGTGGGAAAAGGAAAAGTCTCAAGTAATTCTACTCTGACTATGAGAATTTTTGGTACAATGGCTCCTTCATGGGCAAGAGACTATATTACAGTGATGGCGAACCTATGACACGCGTGTCAGAGGTGACACGCGAACTCATTTTTTGGGTTGATTTTTCTTTATTAAATGGCATTTAAATATGTAAAATAAATATCAAAAATGTAAGTCTTTGTTTTACTATGGTTGCAAATATCAAAACATTTCTGTATGTGACACGGCACCAGAGTTAAGTTAGGATTTTCAAAATGCTGACACGCCGAGCTCAAAAGGTTCGCCATCACTGGACTATAATGATTGGATTTTAATTGGTGGCCCTTCTCCTTTTTTTTTCTCTTCCTTTTCTAAACAGTTTACCACGCTAGAAAAAGTGAAAGAGGTAAACAATGTGGTCCAGATATCAGATTTTTCTGGCTCTTGAGAATTTAATCGACCAACAATAATTGGTGGTAATTGACCGATACAATTGGTTTCCCTGTGGTTCCTTGAAAAGCTTGTGTGGTAAATGATTTAAAGACAGAGGGTAAAATTGGGGGCCATTTTGAAGTTGCTGCAATTCTTTGAATCCATGAAGGTACCATTTAGTAAATTAGTGTTTTGTTGATGAAGTTTAGTTCCAGAGGTTGTTCACAGAATAAGAGAAATTGGCTTAAACCATTGAAGAAAATGCTGATATATTTTCTCTGTGGGTAACTATAACTCCTAAATTACAGTGAGCTTAAGTATTTTAAATTAGAAACAGAATAATCTGTTTTCCTATGAATATTTAACACAGTTGGAGTTACAGCAGTTCAGTTAGATATAAATAGAAATTACAACTCATAGTTAATTAAACAATTCAAAGATCTCTTCCTGTTTTACAATCTTTTTTCAGTATCAGGGTATAATCTGAGTGAATTAAGTGCAAAGACCCATAATACAATGATTTGCATAAGGCTGCCAACAAAAATAAACCTGGCTGTGATTAAGGCTATGACAATGGTGTTAGCTTAGCTCTACGGGCTCATGGAAGCATGCAGAACAAGAGCAATTAGATCCACAAACTGATTTATTGCATGGGCTGCAGGTGTTGAGGTTTATGGGAATTGGGGATTATCAGACTTGCCTCCACATATTTCAGTTTAGTTACATGGTTTCTTCTTAAAAAACATTTAAAAAAATAGACGTAGTGTCTAAATTCATGAGTTGTTTTTTTTTAAAGTTAGTTTGTTGTGAGTTTTAGTAACGTCAGAATGAAACCAGTGTTTAGGAATAATATAATTCACTTCTCACCCATTGCAAAATGTTACTTTTAGAATTCATAATTAAGTGGACAAAGTACCCACAATGCTTGTGGGGCCATTGCTGGGGAGGAGGGGGTTGGGAGAGTTGTGGAGGGGGGATCTCCTGGCAAGGCATTCCTTCTCCAAATGGGTGTTGGGAGGAAAATGTAAGATATTGCTTCCTTACTGGGGAGGGCCACTCACATCATTAAATAATGCATGTCATTTTGATTGATTTTTTTTCAAATGGAGGACTTCTGGATAGTTAATTATGTTAGTCAGGGAAGAAAAAAATAACCACCATAGAATGGTGACTTAAAACTGAATATAAGATGATAGTAGTTCCAACAATTCCTGAAATTAAATTATATTTAACTCTCAAAATAAATTTCACAGCAAATCAGAGCTACGGCCACAGTGTGTTTGCTGTTATTTTTATTGTGTGTGTGGAGGGGGGGGGGGGGCTGTCAGAGTCATACTATGGTGGTAATTTTGAAGATTTCAAGCATTTTATTACAAAAAAGAATGATCTTTTATAGCAGTAAATTTTAGAGAACCACTAATGTTTCTCTCTCTAATGTGTGGATTTTGCTTTTCTCAATTTCCTTAAAAAAAAAAAAGAGTATAAATTTGCAAGGTCATCAGCCTCGAGTTGGTGGTTTTCCTAAGTATGTTCTCTATTGTGGTATCTTCCAGAAGTACAGAAAATATTCATAAACTACTTAGGAATTTGCCGTTGCTGTGTTTGTAAATACTATACTACTCTGGCCTTAAGAAATGGAATGAACCTTACACAGGTTTCAAAACATGGTCCAATTCTTGTCTGTTAACTGTTTAATGAATTCTTGATTGAATTTGGCTTGAAAACATTCACATATGTGTGTCTCATGCTTAATTCTGTTATTTGCAGGGTAGCTTCCTTCTACATATTTTAGATTATAAATGCTTGACTTAAAGCAGCTGCGTGTTCACTTCGATTCTAACCCTTGGCATGGAGGCCTGCTCTGGGCCTTGTCTTCCCTTACCTTTCACCAGATTTCAAATGTGCAGCGTTTTTCTTGCACTTCTTGAAACCCAGCAAATTATTCACAAATGTTATAGGGTGACTGAAGCTAATGGTTTACTTTTCTTTAACTTCTTTGGCCCCTGTGTTTTACTTGAAAGAATACTGATTTTGGCTAGGGTCTACGTTGCTGAAGCCATAAGAGTAATTTGAATGTACAAGTAAAACGAATTTTTTAAATAACCTATTCTTGATCACACATTCATTTAAATAATACAGCGTTATTGTTACGTTGCTGAAATGGCTGAAAATAACACATTGATAAAATGGAGGAAACATTATATAATCTAGAAATAAGCAAACTGGAGGTCTTAAGTGAAATAACATTATAGGATAAAACTTTTTTATGTGCAAGGAACCAACAGCCTTTATATTTTTACTCTTGGCTTACAATTTTGTTGTTTTTGAGGGTTGTTTGGATTCTGTAAAATGAAGCACTATCTAATTTCAGATCTACAAAGCCCAGCTTGGAAATTATGCACAAAACTATTCTGCCTCACTACTGTGATTACAATTTATAACAAAAGAAAAAAGTTAAACTGAATTTTATTTTGAAATTTTTCATAATTGATCCAATCCAATCCTATGTAGACTAATAGCCTTTTGAAATTCACTATAGAAAGTTTCAACTTGGAAAAATATAATGTATAATCGATAAAGAAACTCAAAATACAGGATGGGGCAAAAGTAGGTAAGTACAGTTTATTCTTGTATCATTATTAATTATCGTATTATTTATTTTCCATATGAACAACTGTAAACCTACTTTCACCCCATCCAGTATTATAAATATTCAAAAAAATGAAAATACTTCTCTATTCCCTAGTGGGGATACATGATTTTTACTTGTGGTGTTGGATAGGAAGGATTTCAGAAAGCTCATGTGACACAGTTTTCTATTAGTAGTTCACTCCCTGTGGTCTTTTTATGTAGGAAAAAAGGTGCAAACTCATGGGCAGTGTCACTGTTTGTATATTAATGTCTCTGAGATCACTACTAACTTGATAACCACACTGGTCTAATTCTGGGCCTTCGAGCTCCTGAGCGAGCATACCCCAGCCATGGAGGCAGAGTGTGAGGCTGGTGAGTGGCAGAAAGAACAAGATTGTCGATCCCATAAGAGGTATACCTGTTTCTACAGAACATGTGCTCAGGTGTCGGTTTATTGTCAGATGCCACTTGGCCATATATGTGTGCTTTAGACATAGTCTCTATAAAATGAAGAGGTGGGACCAAATGATTGCTTAGGTTTCTCTTAGAGCTGCTACTTCGAGACTCTACCTACTAGTATTTCATTCATTCAATCAGTAATGTATTCACTCACCAGTTATTTGAGTGTCAGTAGTGCAACGCATTATGTGACCTTCTTCCATAGAAGGATCAATGGTATCCAACAGAAGTGTCCAGAGCTCCTCCTAGGTTTGAACTCCTGCCCCTTTCTCTTGTGCTCTCTTTCCTGGACAGCGCTTCTTAACAGCATGCAAACCCCTTCCTCAATGAAAAAAATCATTACGTTTTACCAGGTTACCACCTTCTCTGCTAACCAGCTGCAAGTGGTGCGCACTTCACTTTGCTTCCAAAAGCTTTTACCTAAAGGCGTTAAAACGTTTCATTGTGATTTTTGAAACATGTTTTAAAACATAATTATGCCATAGTTTTTCAAAGAAGGTTTATCTTGTAAACTTCCTAAATCATACCCTTCTCTCATATATATGATATAGAATATACATGTATGCATATGTAAATTATGTGTAAATATCACCCCTTCAAATATTTTTTCTAAGTACTTCTATTTGTTTTCTATAAACATTGGTATTGGTGTCTCTAACATGGCCAACTTTTATAATTCATCTTTAAAGTATTTATAAACAGCTGACTTTGTAATTATTTCATTAAAAACATAAGTTCTGAAAACGTTTATGGCTCTGTTGACAGTGTAGAATAACATTAACACAAAGAACCAGTAAGGTTTAATTCTGAAATAACTATCCCAGCATTAGCTACCCCATGGTTACTTAATTAAGCAAATCAAGAAATCTTGTCAGTCAGACTTAATGGTGGAGAATCATCCGCCTTCAGGAAGGCTTGTGGTCAGCGGGCAAAAATGGCAGCCAGCTTCTCCAAAGTTGAAGGCATTATTATGTACTAAAGGTCACCCACAACTTTTATAATAGAAGACCAGCTGTGTAAACTGGAAGATGTTGTCAAAAGGAAGTGCCAAGCAAAACTTTGGTGCTGTTTGCTGACTATGCTGAAGGGCAGAGAAGCTAAATTCTTGCCCATCGTTTAGAAAATTCTTGGGACAAGCACAGCCCCTGGGAGGTGCCTACACCCCCCGGCCTGGGATTCAGGCCTAGAGATCACACTTGGCCTATCACCTTGGTCTTCCACGTCTTCCTAATGACAAGGGCTGGGTGCGGCAAGGTCGGCCTCAGGAAGCAGCTGGGAGGCTGTGCTCCTGATGGGCCTTGTTAAGCTGCCAGTTCTTAAAACCTGGAAGTAATTCTTTAGATGGTTTGGGATCAGCATCAACTATGATGTGGTTGCAGCGTTGTCAACTGAAGTTGATTAAAATACATGTCGTTCTCTGTGACATTATAATTAAAAGAACCCAATTTCCAAATGGTGTGTGAGTTTTTGCAGGCCTAGAGCTAGAGTTCTTTCCTGGTTTAAACTTGTGTGCATGCTCCCACATGATCTGAAACCTCTGCCGTTAGCTCTAATTGCCCAGGAGCAGTCACATGGTGCTCGTTATGTCCCTACTGTCTACCTGAACCTGTTTAAAAAACTCACACAGGAGCCAGACCCACAGAGATTACATGATGGTGAAAGAGGTGAGACAGGCTATGTGAAAGGTTAGTGAGCAGGAGAAGAGTAGTTAACAGTGGCAACCTCCTTATGTATGTATATACCTGTGCGTCTATATGTTTGTTTTTCTCTATTGATACTCTAGTTGTTTTAAAACAAAGCATCTGTCATAGTTGTGCCATAGTCCAATAACAAATAGTAGAATAGGATAAAAATATAAAGAAACTAAGGTGTAGCGAAAATAAGGATAGAGATAAAATGAAGCCAGGGATAAAAATAGTTAACAAAGATGAACATTCCAGAAAGTTCTAAAAGAGAGTGTCTTGAGCCGTAAGTGGAAAGTCAGAAACCAGTGACTCAAATCGATGTGGGGTTTTCCTTTTATGTTCTGACCACCAAAAAGTTCAGTTACAGGATTAACAGCATCCATCAGATAAAAACATCCCAGAAGCTCAAGAGAAATAGCTTTCCTGAAATGAGCCCTGAAGGAATTTTCTCCAATGCTTCTGTCCATAAAAGGGAAATGGTAGAAAATTTCCACAAACAACGTCCTTATAGTAAAATGACATTACCTGCTTTCTTTCTTTTTTAAAACTTTTTTTTATTTCAAATTTTTATGGTTAATTCTCACCCGAGGTTATTTTTCCATTGAATTTTAGAGAGAATGGAAGAGAAGGGGAGAGATGAGAGAGAGAGAGAGAGAAAAAACACTGGTGTGAGAGAGACACATCGATTGGCTGCCTCCCACACTTGCCCAGGATTGAGCCTGCAACCTAGGTACATGCCCTTGACCCGAATGGAACCCAGGACCCTTCAGTCTGAGGCTGCCCTATGCTCTATCCACTGAGCCAAACTGGTCAGGGCCACCTTCTTTCTCATAAAGCCCTTGGCATAAGCAGGAGATAACTCTAAAGAATGTATTCAGTGAATTTCTACTTAGAGACTAAAGGTCCGCAATGCAGTTGAGAGGTGTGTGTAGATCTGTTTTTATTCAAGAGTGAAACTTAGGCTATCCCAGGAAATCAGTGGGTTGGACAGTATTCAGTTAATTCTCATGACTGTTATTTGGTGAATCTGAGCTTTTATTATGTTTGGTTGGTATTTTTAAGGTTGAAGTATGACATACGCATAGTAAAGATCAAATCTCAAGTGTGTAGTTTGATGAATATTTACCTCCATAGAGCTTCGTTGAAAACTGTCACCCAGATCACAATTTAGAACAGCCCCCGCAGCCCACAAGTTCCCAGTCAGTACCCATCACTGTTTTGACTTCCTTGACAATTGATTGGTTGTGCCTCGAAGCGAGCCTTATATAAATGGAATCAGATAGTATCTGCTCTTTTGAATCTTGCTCAGTATAATGTTTGTGAGATTCAGCTTTGTTTTTTTGTATAGGAGTTCATTCTTTGCATTTTTATGCAGTATTCTCTTATATGAATACATTACACTTTATTTACCCTTTAAACCATTGGTATACATTTGGGTAGCTTCTCCCTATTTTGTTATTATGAATAAAACTGCTATGAAAATTCCTGTGCATGTCTCTTGCTGGACATATACACTCATTTTTTTCAAGGACTGGAATTGTTGGTCATAGGCAGACAGTGATACCACTAAACTGTTTTCCAAAACCAATAGACACTCGCACCAGCAATGTTTGAGCTTTCCTTGTTGTTAATCTTTAAAAAATGGTAGCAATTCTGGTGGCTGTGTGGTATTATCTCTCCGTGATTTTAATTTATATTTCCTTGATGAGTTGAATTCCTTTTCTTATGCCTGTTGGTCATTTGTTTGGCGTCTTTTGCCCACTTTTTTTTTTTTTTTAAAAATGGGATTTTTAAATTGTTTATAAGAAATCTTTATATATTCTGAATATGAGTCCTTTGTTGGGTGTATGTATTGCAGGTACCTTCTCCCAGTGTGTGTCTTGCCTCTTCATTGCCTTCATGCTTTCAGATGAACAAAAGACCCTAAGCGTTTGGTAGGAGTCGGGCAGAAAAGAGAGCATTACAAATGATATTGTCTGGCAAGAACTTACAGCACAGCATATGTTATGGTAAAATGCTTAAATTATAGGTACAGGTAGAAAACAGGACTGTGGAGAATGAGGCAGTAATTGTACGGTGGATAAGTACAGGGAGAGTTACAGATCTTTGTAGACACAGAGAAGTTCACACTGGGAGGATTTCTGAAGATCAAGATCTGTTTGAACTCCTCATTTTTTAGATGAAAATGAGACCTAAGCATGTGAAATGACCCACATTAATTAAATTAGATTTGATGTGGAAAGAGAAACTAGAGCTGCTTCCTGAGAACATGGGAACCACACCTGGGAAGGTTTTTGTGGCTTAGCCCTCACTTCAAATGATTTGTGACATGATCCCAACAACACACCTGAATTTCTCAGATTGTTTCTTGGTACTCGATTTTTCAAAAGGGAGGGCATTGAGAAAACATGGCTGCTGTTGACAAACCACCTACTGCGTGTGTGATCTTGATTACAGATCAGTTCACTTCTATGAAGTTCTTGCTGGGATGTTAAGGGACAATACCTCATCCCCCCTCCCCACTCCTGAATGTGGAACTATCTGAGAAGTGACATAGGGTCACACTGACATAAAAATAGCACCTTCATTACCAACAAGACCGAATTCGGAAATGTGAGGTGAGGACAGGGTTAGAGTCTCTAACGTTGTGTGTGTTCTTTTCTCCTTTTCCAACATGAGCTTGAGACACCCCCTTTGAGGGAGAGTTTGGGTCTGCAAACTGAACCCCACACTTGCATCCTTTGGGGGCAGAAAGGGAAAGAGAGATCCAGCCATCCAGCTCTGCCTCCGAGAGTCAGGTTTGGTTTCTGGGCTTCGGACTTGCACAGAGGAGTGTGGGACAGAGCAGGCGGGTCTTCTCTGGAGCCTGAAGATGCAGAGGGAGAATGCGCCACCTACCAGGCAGGGGTACCATCCCTTCTCCCCAGAGGAGCTGAGAAAGGGCCCCACAGCTGCTTCCCAAGTGCTGTTTTCCTTGAGGTGTGAGGCAGAACCTCCTGCTCCAGAGGCCATGGTATGACAGGAGGGAAAGCGAATGATGCCTCCCAACACCTCAGTTTCTCTCTTCCAAATAGTGTTGCTTATCCCCCTTTTTTGTACCTCCCAGGGCTGTTGAGGGGACCCTAGCAGCAGCCCAGCGAATGGGGGAAAAGCACTGTTTGTATAGGGCACTTTCCACATTAGAGTCCTACGTCTGCTCCCCCATTGCCACAAGTCCTCTGGGCGAGGGGCCTCCTGCCAGCTCTGAGCATCCTCTGCTCCGTAGGAAGTTCTAACCACAGCAGAGGTCAGCACTTGCTGGTGAATCTGCTCCATTCCTCAAACCACAGGCCTGGGAGTACCAGGACCTACCCCACCCTCCCAATGTTGCACTAATTAAACTCTATTTCTGAGATCCAAATCTTCGGAGGGAGGACAGGGATTTCATGGGCCTCCTAAAAAGGTTGCAAAACCAATGGACTCTTCTTTCAATAAAAAGTACAGGAAACCAAATTTCCTACATTTTTTCAGGAGACTCAAAACAGCCCTAACTCATCCCTGGAGCCCTTAGGAATGCCTTGGACCTCAGTGAAACTCCCCTATAATTGGATTAAGAGAATAACTCTGCAGGTTTTAATTTAAAACTCAATACATTTAAAAAATACAATAGAAAGGAAAACAAAACCCATAATCCATTCATCCAGAGCTAATTAAGAACTTGCTACGGCAGCTTCCAAAACCAGTAAATTCCTTTTTTAAAAAAATTAGTTTAGTCTTCTGTTCACTTGTACTTTTATTCTTGTAAGGTCTACTCTCTACTTAATTAAAGCTCTTACATGACTTACCAGAGGTCGTCAAACTTTTTAAACAGGGGGCCAGTTCACTGTCCCTCAGACATTCCACACATGTGCACTGTGGGCCCGGGACGAGTTGGCTGCTAAGCAGGACAGGCAGCAGCGGCAAAAACACCCGGCGGGCCAGATAAATGTTCTCAGCGGGCCGCATGTGGCCTGTGGGCCGTAGTTTGAGGACCCCTGACTTAGACAGTGGTTCTCAACCTTCCTAATGCTGCAACCCTTTAATACAGTTCCTCATGTTGTGGTGACCCCCAATTTCATTGTTACAAATTGAACATAATTAAAGCATAGTGATTAATCACAAAAACAATATGTAATTATATATGTGTTTTCCGATGGTCTTAGGCGGCCCCTGTGAAAGGGTCGTTCGATCCCCAAAGGGGTCGCGACCCACAGGTTGAGAACCACTGACTTAGAAGAATAAGAAATCTGTGTGGATATGAGCCTTGAAATTCTTAGCCTAAGATTTTTCTCCATTGCCAACCTGTCAGTTTTATGTCACCCGAAACTTTTAGAATGAACATCATTTGTATTTATGGATTTATTTTTGCTAATCTAAAGGGAATTGTTTCAAAATATGAAGCCAAAATTCTTGTTACTCACACATTACAAAATAACAAAAATTTTTCTCAGTTTGAAACATTTGATCATTTAAAACATTTACATCAGTCTTTTGTTGAAAGAAACATCTTGTTGCTTAATGTAACATTGCTAAGTTTGAATTTGAAAAGCATTTTCCCACCTGAACTGTGTGGCTCAGTGGTTGAGCATCGACCTATGAACCAGGAGGTCACAGTTGGATTCCTGGTCAGGGGACATGCCTGGGTTGCAAGCTTGATCCCCAGTGGGGGGTATGCAGGAAGCAGCTGATCTATGATTCTCTCTCATCATTAATGTTTCTATCTCGCCCTCTCCCTTCCTCTCTGAAATCAATAAAAGTATATTAAAGAAAAAGAAAATCATTTTCCCATCTACTTTTGTGCATAACAATAGATACATAGAATTTAACATATACTAGTACCAATGATATGTGCATCAATCAGCCAGACCCTTCCCACATTTTCATTTTTGGAATCTAGTCCCACTTACGAATGACCATGAGGCTGTTCAGGGCATCTGGCAAGTGCAGTTCAGGCTGTTGTAAGGGACACAGAGCTTTGCGTATTGCTTGCATGTGGCCTGTAAAGAATTTCACAGGCGTGGCTCCCAACCCAGCACCTGTTCCCTACCCTCCACTTCCCCAGGGACCGACCAATCTGGAACTAAGGCCTGTGCTCTGAGCCAGCAAATGGAAAGAGGGCAGGGGTGTGTGGTAAGACGGCGCTCCTCAAGGCTGGCTGGGTGGTGGGCAGCAGGAGGGTCCCTGATGGTAGGAGGTGTGAGAGATTCCCCGAGCTTTCCCAGGAATCTGCAGTGAGGTGGCTGGAGAGTCAGCATTTGCTACTGGGCAGCTAAGCTTGGGGCTCTTGTAGGGCCTTCCTTATAGACAGGCAAACTAGAAGCTCTGGAGCACCAGCAAGCAAGGCACCTGCTGCAGTAGGACATTGGGGCTGCTCTTGAATGACATATCGTCATTCTCTGCTGCAGGCGGCATGGCCTTGCTCCGGAATCCTAGGCTCTAGGCTGGGATTCTTTTGCCGAAGCCAACCGTGTAGTCCACACAGCATCTTTTCCCACTGTAGGTACACTAGCACCACAGGCCTGCCAGCCCGGTTGGCCCTAGTTGGCAGAGCTGCTTGCATCCCCCATTTGCAAGGCATCCTGGGAATGTTTCAAGCCACCCGAGAAAGGAGTAGAAGCAGTATCCCTTTGTGTGGACTGTGTTGCCTCTCAAACCCGCAGAGGCCTGAAGAGGGCTGTGTTTTCTTCTTGGTGGAAGGAGGAATGTAACGGGTCCTTTCCTTTGCTGAGGATTTTCCCGCCTGCCCAGCTCACCGTGCACTGCTAGAGGATTTTCAGGGCAAGTGTGAAATGGAAGTGTGGGGTAGGAAAGTCATTGGGCCCTTCCATGTGCCCAATACCCCAACCCACAGCAGACGGATGACCCCCAAGGGATTTAAGCCTCTAGGCCTGGACATGCTCGATGCCTGATGGGCAGTTCCCTCATCCTAGCATCGAGCTGAGAGCAAACTTAGGATCAATAGCAAAACCAGGCCACTCTAGCCAGAGCGTTGGGTCCTCATGACCGTCCTTTGAGGTAGTAATAGAACAGTGGTTCTCAACCTGTGGGTCGCGACCCCTTTGGGGGTCGAACGACCCTTTCACAGGGGTCGCCTAAGACCATCGAAAAACACATATATAATTACATATTGTTTTTGTGATTAATCACTATGCTTTAATTATGTTCAATTTGTAACAATGAAATTGGGGGTCACCACTACATGAGGAACTGTATTAAAGGGTTGCGGCGTTAGGAAGGTTGAGAACCACTGTAATAGAAGAAATATGTAACATGTGCCCGGCATTTTATAGTTAGTATGTTTTTCTCTTTCATTGACTAATTTAGTGCTTACATTCCCGTCCCTCTTTCCCCTACAGTGCAAACCTCAGCAAAACAGATTCTTGTAATTTTCTGAGCTCAACACTCTGCTTCTCTTTTTCTACAGGACGTAGCTATTCTGAAATAAGAAGGTTCTTCTCCACTTTTATTTCTTAAAACTGTCATGAGACAAGTACCAGTCTTTTCTTTTTCCTCAGTGGGGATGGGTGGCTGTGGGTAATGAGACCATCAACAGCAGTGTGTGTGTGTGTGGGGCGGGGGGGGGGGGGGGGGGCAGGGGCAGCGATGGCCTGCCACACCACCTTCCTGGACCAGTGGGGTCGACCAGTTGATTAGTGTATGTGGCCCAAGTATAATCTAGTGCTGGCTTTGCATGTCTGTGAAAGTCCCAGAAATACGGGGATTCTGGGCTGAGAGAGCCTCCTCCCTTTTGCTAAACTTTATCCTATGAAAAAAAGAAAACAGTTCACCCTCTCATTTTGTTGCCACCCCCAATCCAGTACCTCATGCTTACTTAGCAAACTCATTTCCTCAGCATAAAGGAGAAGCAAGAAGCCATCTTTCTGTTGTACTTGGGGTCAATGTAAGGACACAGTGAAGGAAAAGCTCTTGTAAACTTTGATTTGGGCCATTTTTACACATTATATCATGGCTTTCAACTTTTGCCTTTTATCCTATGTTTGCATACAGGAAACACACACACACACACACACACACACACACCCATTGACACTATTGGGAATATGGTCATATTCTTCCCACATCCTGCTGGTTTTCTCCAGCTTCCCCAGAGGCCACATGAAAAGTCTTCTTGTATATTCTAAATATTTGCTGAAGACTAAAGGGGAAAGAATGTGCGTGCATTTTGCATATTTTAAATAAACTGCTAAACATTAAACAAAGTCTAAGTATTTTTGTTTCTTGATAATTCACAGAATCTCAGTTTCTTTTTTATTTCTTCTCCGGTGTTGTCAGTCTGATTTTCATTGGTTCCAACCAACCCTCCCCCACCGGCACACGTGCACGCACGCGCACACACACTCACACACACAGAGACACACACACATACACACGCACACACACACACGGGAACTTTGACACTTTAAGCAGGATGAGACCAGGCTAGGGCTTGAGTGAGAACATTAGAGCAAAGTCTTGAAGAAGGTGAGAGAGTGAGCTTGTAGCTATCTGGAGGAGGAAACAGCCAGAGCAGAAGCCTTGAGTCAGGGATAGTCAGGTGTGCTTTAGCAGCAGCAAGGAACGGAGTACATAGCAGAGTAGTAGGGGACAAACTGTGTAGGTTATTATGGGCCATTACGAAGGTTGACTTTTATTGCATGAAATGGGAGTCATTGATGGGTTTTGAGAAGAAGAATATCATGCTATGGCTTATGTCTTCAAAGTACCAGGAGACCGGTTAGGTATATCATGGTGAGAGCATGAATTTTTATTTATGTATACATCCTAGTAACCACTAAGAAGGGATAAAATATGTTCAGCACCTCCATTGTACCCTCTCTTCCAGTTGATACTCATTCACAAAGGTAACCATTACTCTCATCCAGATATCTGTTTGGCCTCCTTTTGATTCCATATAAATGGGACTCAAATATTGAACACTCTGTGTGTCTGCTGTCTATTTCTCAATATTTTCTCTCTGAGATTTGTCCATGTTATTGTACATGTCAGTAGCTCATTCTTTTCATTGCTGTCTAGTACTTCATTGTTATGAATATACCTTAGTTTATTCACTGTGTTCTTGATGGAAGTTGGTGGCTTCCAGGATGTGGCGTTTATGAATGTAGTTGCTGTGAACGTACTCATAGATACCATTAGGTGCACATGTGCATTCATTTTTCTTGAGGTCTAGTCTCTGGAGCATACAGTCTCTAAGGACTTCAATAGCTGTGTGTTAACTGATTCTGTCACATTGACCAAAAAGAAGGCAGATTAAAAAAATATTAACAGGATATTGTGTAGGAAATACAAAAACAGTTCATTTATTGTCTAATGCCCTAAATATTCAAAGATGAAGAAGGAAAATATCTTTGTAATGATACTGCATAACTAAAAGATGATTGTAGCCCAGCTGGCATGGTTCAGTGGTTAAGCTTCAACCTATGAACCAGGAGGTCACAGTTTGATTTCAGTCAGGGCACATGCTCGGGTCATGGGCTCGATCTCCAAAGGCAACAGATCAATGATTCCCTCTCACCATTGATGTTTCTCTCTCCACCTCTCGCTTCCTCTCTGAAATCAATAAAAATGTATTTTTTAAAATGGGCATACCCACTTTAAAAAAAAAAAGATGAATGTAGCATTTTTTTTAAAAAAAGCCATAGCTACTTAACACTCCATGATGAAAAAAATGTTTGATTAATCTTTAATTTCTGACCAGAGCTATTGCTGTGGTTGCTCCAAATGTTGTGACACAGTAAAGAGCAGTGCCAATGGGCTTTTTTAAAAAAGAGAAAAGCCTTACTCTTCCCACATCTTTTAAAAATGTACTACTCTTACTTAACTCATCTTGAGACATTCGTAGTTTCAAACTATGTGTGGTTCAGAGTTTTATATTTGGTGGTCCTGGTTAAGCCCCAGAGAGCAGCAATCCCTATAATAAAACGGAGATTTCATAAGACTCGCAGGACTCAATTAGCATAGAATTGGAATTGCCTCTCACTCTAGGGCAAGGGTCAGAACTCAGATGATTGAGATAATGTGAACACAGATAGAAAACAATTGGACAATTGGGGTGTTTAATTTCACAAATGAGAGATGCATGTAATCCTTATTTACTGAAAGTATGGGAAATTTTTTATTATAAATTCTATATGAAGCGAACTGTAACATAAGATGATCAATATATATTGACATATATATGGTGTGAGACATAATTTTAACAAAGTATATGTGTATATAAGGATTGTATATGCATGTGTTTGTGTTTATGTGTATCTACAAATTAAACTTGAAAAATAACTGTTTTCTCATGAGTAAGACACAAAAATTATTATCAAGTACTCGGGTTTCTAGATTACTCTGTCCTAGTTATATTTTCACCCCAGAGTAATATATTAATACATTTTAAAATCGTTTTAAATGTTTCGATTAAGGGCACATCCCCCATTGCACAGACCTTCCAACTTCCCAAAGTATGAAAGCGATTTTGTTTTGTTTCTTGCCATGTTGTGGTTGGTTGGATGACAGGGAAGGATGGGAGAAGAGGCTATTATCATGTAATGGAAATTAAGTTTCTGGAGTTGTGGCAAAGTTGTGGTTATCAAATATCCAAATTTTACTTTTGATTTTAAATCATGGACACTCCTTTTACAGCCGACTATTTCTCCCTTACGAAGTGGCCACTTAAACTGGCAAACGCAAAATCACCCTTTGTATGCTTATGATGAGGCTCGCAGGCAAATACACAGGTGAATGAATAGAAATAAAGACCATTTGGCTCTTAATATCCATCCTATATCCCCTCATAGAAACATTCACCCTGTTTTGCAACTGCATTTCTGGCTTTTGTGAAATCGTTCTGTAAGCCTGTGCTAGTCCAATGTTTACAGCTTGGCTTCTTTTTTGCTTCAAAACAAGGCATTCCGCCAACTTTAAGCACTGCCTATTCCTAGCCAATTGTTCTTTTTTCTCTCTGTCAACGTTTTTGTTAAAGGAGAAGCACATGACTAAATTTGATGTTTCTAACACCTTTAAAAAGGACGGTAAGCCTTACTCAAGTCAGGTAGCAGAGAAATTCTATTGAGATGGTGGTGATGGTTAAGAGATAATCACCGCAGGTCTTTTCCTCGAATGATGCTGGAAAATTCCTAATTTCCCTGCTGTACTTTTGGTTGCGGATTTAACCCTGTATGCAGTTTTGAATTAAAAATAGGTCAAAGCCATGACCATTATTCATTGACATTACAGATAAGAGTTACTAAGCACTCAGAAAGCAACCATTATTATTATATCAGGCCCTATCTAAATCCCTTTCAATGCATAATCCCATTTAATCCTCATAGCAATTCACGCAGGAAACTACTATTATTTTCTTTTTATAAAATAACAAAGAAATTGAGGCTCAGAGATACTAAATATCTTGCATAAGGTAACTGCCAGCCATTAAGTGGCTCATGAATAAAATACAGCTCAGGCTGCCTAAGTCATGCACTTCACCAGGACACCACACATGTACAGAGTACATGTACTAGTATTTTAGATGTAGCTTTGGAAATATGTATATATGCATACATTCTCTATATATGTATAAATCTATATTTTAAAAAAATTCAGTTTGCTACCTAGATAACAAAAGAGTAAAACTCTGTATTATGGGAGCAGTATATAGTTGTCAAATTGAACCCATAAAACAATGGTTTTCAAGTATTTTGCTAACAAGACAAAGAAGCAAAACATACTCGCAGCAGAAATGCTATCACTTAGATGAAAATGAGCCCAAATTATACCCAGTTCCAGCTTGGTGGCTTTAAATCCATCTCTTTCTTTCCTATCTGAGAAAACATAAAGGAGGGCATATACAAAATAATGGCATTACAATATAGATTGTTCAAATTACTTATTTATTCAACAAATACAGGGTGTCCCTAGTAAATGTTTATACACTTTAATGGCTGATAGCTCAGTTTTGAAAATGAAATTATTTTAATAAACTCTGCCTTTATAATTATTCAATGTGTATGTAACTATTTTTAGGGACACGTATATTTATTAAGAAATAATTATTTTGTAAGAACATTAAGACCCCTGCCTTCATGAAGTTTATAGTCTAGTGGAAGCGACAGATATTAACCAATGAACCCCATATGTAAAATTTCAGCTGAAGCCAGTGCTATAAAGTTGTATGAAGACACAAACTAGAGGCATTTGTCAGGACTGTCAGTCAAGTTTCTCTTGATGAAACAGTGCTTGACTGTAGACCTGAGAGATGAGAAAGCAAAAGGGAGGTGGAATAGTGCTCTGGAAAGAGAGGACAGACTGTTCAAAGGCTCTGATGGGAGGGAGCAAAGCAAATGAGAGTCAAGTTCATGTGGGACACTGGGGATCCAGTTCATGTGGGACACTAAGGGGTGGAGTGGTGGAGAGCACAGAATTCAGTAAGGCAAGAGATAGATGGGAATAGCAACCAATCTGTTCTAATTCATGGAAATAGCAACAAATTGCATGCAAACAGCATATTACATATCCTATCACAACATGCAAACTGAGGACTGTTGGTGTTTATTGATTTCACCAGAATGTAGAGAGAGTGCCCCAAGGATGCCAGTAGAAGGGGGCCTTTTCATGAAGAGGCTAGGACTTTAGTTGCCTTAAAGGAATGGGTTTCTATTAGACAGATGGACAGCCCAATGCCTTTCCTCAGAGTAGCCCGGTGCTGTCTCATTCTGGCAAATGCCTATTGGAAGGCTGTTGAAACCCTCATCTGCAGCCCCCTTTTCATGCTTGGTCTTCTGGACAACTTGCTCCAGCTCATCATGTTTAGTTCTAGACAAAATCCTGACTACTTGTTCCATCTACCAAGCAGGTCCAATGTATGTGTCGGGGGAAACAGGATTCAGAAAATAAGAGCTCAGATTCAAATGGATCTTCCCTAATGCCTCTTGGAAGGGTACCGTACCACTTTTCAGATGAGCATAACACTGGAGGGCCCCAGGGGTGAGGTTGAATGGACACACCAACAAGAGCAGCAGTAGAGAACTACATATTTTAAGCCACTCTGATCAGCAACTGTACCATAAAGACATCCCACAACACCATGTTGTTTTATAGTATGACAGAATAAAGCTTCTACCTAGAGAGCTGTAATATCGAAATCACAGCTGTCATATACACTCATTCTCAACTCTGTGAATTGTTTTCATGTCTACTCACAACCAACCTTAAGAAACTATTAAATAGTGACATATATAAAATTGTGAAAATGATAACAGAATAAATTTTGTAGCCAATGTAAAGACAAACAATACTTTTTATTTCTCTCTCCTACATCAACGATGTGTGATTAAAAAGAAAATCTACATGTTTAGCAATAGGGGACTGGTGAAATAAGTTATAGTTCATCTATGTAATGGAATACTGTGCAATGGCTAGAAAGAGTGAAGTAGATCTATGTGTTGACAAGAAACTAGCAACAACAGATTATTTAGTTTAAAAAATCTAGGCACGTCATAGTGTGTGTAGTTTGGGTCTAACAAGGCTGGGTATACATATATGCATGAAAATGTCCTGAAAAGGTAAGAAACAGTTCAAGGGCAATGTCTGTAGGGTGAAACTGGAGGTTAAGAGCAAAAGAAAGGTTTGTTTTTCACTGATCTACTGTCCTCTTTGAAATTTTTAAACCATGTACATATGCTTTTTTTCATGAAAATAAAAAGAAACTAAGCTTGGTTCCAAATATTAACTAGTTGCTATAAAGACATAGGCAAAAAAAACAACAACACAATAATGTAAAACCAGAAAGAACTAGGCAGTAAATCATAGTGAACTTTCCTTTATTACATTATTGCTTCCTTTTCTCATCTGTCCCAAGTCTAACTCTATAGACCCAAAATAAGCACGACAGTATAACAGTTGGCAGGCAAAGACAAAAGCTTTGGTTCCTCCCCACCCCCACCCCCCCTGTTTCTTTTCATGGCCTTTAAATTCCTCCTCTCCATTTGCTCTGCTATGCAAATAGTTAGAGATGGAAGATTTTTTTAAAAACAAAAATTCTTGCTGGCTATAACCTTCATTTGTTTATTTTGTTACTCAGTCTACCCTGAAATAGAAACCTCAAATTATTACCCACTTTGTTGTTGATATAACTAAAAGCAAAAATCAAAGTAATAAACAAATTCTTGAAGACATTTTTAGTCTTCCTTAGAAATGCTCCTAAAAGTCATAAAATATGTTGAAATTTGGTTTCTCAATTTAAAATAATCATTCAGCCAAATGACTGCTCCAATTTATCTTAGTTTATCCAAGTTATGAATTCATCTGGAACTTTACGGTGAGTGAACTGGTATGGGCTTAGCTGATCTTACAAATAACTTTGAATAAAAAATATTGAAGTTTCTGGTCACCTTTTCCTTCCCCAACATGCAGTCATTCATAGCCACTTTAACCATGTGATATTCTTCAATTCTTACATATATAGCATTTTGTGTATTATCTGTTGGTCTCCAGTATAAAATATTTGTAAAGCTCATACAGATAATTTATAAAACTTAATTCTCTGAGACAGAACAAAAATCCAAAAGTACTTTTTCCTTTAAATTATCGTGACCTTCTTATGGCCAAGATAAATGTTCAGTATTAACCCAAATAACTAGCCATATTAATTTATCAAAGATTAGCAACACAGGTATATTTATTTTTAAAAATTGTTTGAACTATACACTGAAGATTTGCATATTATATGAAAATGAAATTTAGAAAACAATTCCATTTATAATAGCATCAAGAAAGGATAGACGTATAGATCAATGCAATAGAACTGAGAGCCCAAACATAAACCCATATACCTATGGTCTATTGATTTTCAACAAGAGTGACAATGAAGAAAGAGCAGTATTTGCAACAAATAGTTGCAAATCCACATGATACCCACATGAAAAACAACAAAATCAAATAAAAAGCCATTTAAAACCATACCTCACATCATAACTGAAAATTAACTCAGAATGAACCAAAGACCTAAATGTAAGAGCCAGAACTATTAAAACTTGTAGGAAAAAACAAAGGGGAAAATCTCTGTGACCTTGGGTTAGCCAAAGATTTCTAAGATACAATATCAAAATCCCAAGCAATAACAACAACAAAAAATTGGACTTCATCAAAGCTAAACACTTTTGTGCTTTAAAGAGCATCATCAAAAATGTGAAAAGACAGCCCACAGAAAATAAAAATATTTGATAATCCTATGATCAAAAAGGACTTGCATCTACACTGTATAAAAAACTGTTACAATGTAACAATAGACAAATTATCCAATTTTTTAAAAAAGCTATGAATCCGAGTAGACACATTTCCAAGAAACTGTACAAATGGCCAACAAACACATGAAAAGATGCTCAACCTCATTAGTCATTAGGAAAATGTAAATGAAAATGACAATGAGATACCACTTCACTTGCACTAGGATGGCTATAATTTTATAAAAATGAGGACAAGAGAAAACTAGAACCCTCCTATATTGCTGGTGGGAATGTAGAATGGTGCTGCCTCTGTGGAAAATAGTTTGGTCTTCCCTCAAAAAATTAAACATAAAAATATAGACATATACCTAGGAGCACTTCCACCCTAGGTATACATCCCAGACAAATGAAAACATATGTTCACACTAAAACGTGTAGAAGAATGTTCATAGCAGCATTATTTAAATTGGTCAAAAAGTAGGAAAAAACAAGTGATGAATGCACAAATGAAAGGTGATATGTACAGCCATATAAGGGTGTATCATTAGGCCATAAAAGGGAGTGAAGTACTGACACATGCTACAACATGCATGAACCTTGAAGACATTAGGCTAAATGAAGGAAGCCATGCGTGAAAGGTCACGAACTGTATGATTTCATTGATATGAAATGTCCAGAAAAGGCAAATCCATAGATACTGAGAGTAGATTAGTGGTTGCCAGGAGGAGGAGGAGGGGGAGGGATTCGCCATGACAGCAACTAGTTAAGGAGTTCCTTTTTGGAGTGATTGTAATGTTTTAGAATTAGAGAGTGGTGATGGATGCACACATTGTGAATATACTAAAAAACGCTGGCTTGCATACTTTAACATAGTTAAAATGCTGGGGCGGGGGGGGGGGGGGGAAGACTTGTGCATTTCGCTTTGTAAATACCGCAATAAATCTAGCACGGTTGGGGGTGGGGGTAGGGGAAGGTCAGCAGCAATTATTTTTAAGAACTTGTGAAAGGCTGGGAAGGTGAAGAAAGAGAAGATGAGCTCCAACTTTATAAATGGTATGCACAGACAGTGTTTGGAATAAATGTACCATTGCAGATCTATCACCGATACTGTATGGAATGACACACCCAGTGATAGTCCAATAGAGCCATCTAAGTAAACCGAGAGGTGAGAAGCAGCAAGCCAGTAGTATGTTCATACTTTCCATAGCAGTCACTTTAAGAAATGCTGTCCGTGGTGAATCCATGGCTGCCTTGAAAATGTTGGAGGTGAATGAAAAAGGCTTTATAAGATGATGGTCTTATTTCAAAAACCTCTCTGCCTAGGAACAGCCCTGAGCCAGAGAAAGAGCAGCAAGAGAAAAACTGCCCACATGCTGTGGACACCAGCCAGCTAAAGGCAGGGGTGTCCCTGAAGATCCTTCTTAAGTCATTGTGCAACAAGGGAGAGGAACAGCTGCCAACCTGCCAAGGGGCTCGCGGTGGGGTGGGAGGAGGCAGGTGAAGCCTTCCACGGAAAAACCACGGCTTAATTAGTCAGAGAGTCCTGGGCGGAGGAAACAGCCATCCCACAATGAGGAGCGTTATCATCAGAATGATCAGAACCTGGGCACCTGCGTGTCGCTGGTTTCATTCATCCATTCAACAAATATTTACTGAGCAACTACCAAGCACCAGGTACTGTGGGGAAATCGTTATTTTTGCATAACATTCTTTTGTGGGCATGAAGAAGAATGCAAAACAACAGGATCTTCTGCATACAACCCTGCACGACTCCCCATTTTTCTGAGAACAAAATCCTCGCAGTGGCCTACAAGGCTTCCCATGCCATCCCCTCCTTTACCTCCTTGACTGCCCCTCTAACTTTTCTAACTCCTGCTCACCCCTTCCACGCCCCCTTACCATACCCTAATTGTCGTTCTCTTTCCATGGTCCATGTGAACACGCTAAGTAATTTCGTGTACTTATTATTCTTATTGTTATAGCCCCTCCCCCTACTATAAGCTCCATGAGGGTAGGGCTTTCTTTCTTTCTGTATTGCTCATTGCTGTTGCTCCAGCACCTACAACAGTTCATGATCCATCAATATGTGTCAAGTGAACAGGCGTCATCAATACCAATCCCTTTAAAACTTAGAGGAGAGTCCCCTGGGACTGGCTCCCTGGGGACACTGTTGTAGAGTATCTGAAATCACAGCTGTATCCCTGTGGCACCAGCAACACCCAGCCCCTGAGATGTGGAGGTGAAGACACGTCACTCAACAGTGGATAGCATTTCCCGAGATACCTGGACGCCACTCAACTGTGCTTCCCATCGCTGCTCGTCCCATTAATACCTGTCACTGAGCTATGTAGGTGGACGAAAATTATTTTGATGTAAAATCTTTATTAGGCAATTGTCTCTGTTTTCCACAAACAGTCCTAAAGAGACTGGCAACACTGAAGTGGATGAGAATTGTTTTTACTCTATTTTTCTAAGTCTTCTCTGGTTCTCTTTAATCCCTGGTATTCCAGGTAATACATGTCGTCATTTAAAAATTTCATTTCCTCATTTTGTTCTTATTTATTTCACCCTCAAAAAAAAAATAGGAAAAAGAAAAAAAAAAACCCTGGTGCTTTACTCCTAAGTAAAGTTTACCCATAATGTATTGTTAAAGTTTCCTGAATTTTGTTTGTAATTCCTGTCTAATCGTGTGCATTCACAGGCTAAGAAAACCTAAGGTCATTTAATCATGACAGTTGTAATCTATAGGAAAGACTTCATTATTGAAACGTTCACTTAGAAATGTGTGAAAATGTAAATGGGGATTACCTGTATATGACATGAGATTATCAGGATAGAAAATGGGGCGCTTTGTTTGTCTTTATACAACAGTACAAAAGCAATAAGGTGGCTGAAAGCAAATGCTGTTTTCCATTCTCGTCACCAGTTAAGTCACCTGTACACATGCATTGTCTTGAGCCATTTCAACTAAATCCCATTGATTTGTCTGTAAAATTGAGAGATTAAGATTAGCCTCTGAGCAATTTATTTACTTTCTAAAGTGAAGAAAAAAAATTGCAGGCACCTTCAGCCAAAAAATAAAAATCCCATGCATGCCTTTCTTGTTTTCAAACCTGAGTTTAATTTCCCAGGCCTGTGGAGTCCAAAATAATGAATGTATGTCAATGGACTTTGCACCAAGGAATCAAAACATTATATCTGGTTCACCAAAACAATCAGTAAAAGGGACAGTTGAACCTTCACTTTTAAATAGAACTTTAAGCAAAATATAAACTGTTTAGAATATTCTAAAACAATTGAGTTACTTATATCTACCCAATGCAAATACAAAGATTTTGCCTTTATGTGCATATTAGCTATAAAAGGTCTGATGAAATATCTTTGAGTGAAAATGAGTTTTCTCAATGAACAAGAAAATTAGATTTTTTTCTCTGATGAATGAACTTTCAAAAGCAAATGTCAAAAATTGATTCAGAAAATTTCTTGCAGCTCTGTTAATAAAACAAGTTGGATATCTATTGTAATATTTTAAGATGTTAAGCACATATTTTAACTGTAAGAACATAAAAAGGGAAGAAAGAAAATGCATGGATTTTACTCCATTGCTGTAGGAAAGAAAATAAATTTATTCAACTTACTGGAATTTACAAAGTAAATAACAATTACAAATAAAGTTAAGCATTGAAAGTTTTTAAACTTAAAACTATGAGCATAAGAGGTAGCAAATGAACAAGATCTACAAAATATATATTTGCATTTGCATGAATAGTATTTTTTTGTTAAAAAACAACAAGAGGAAACATGCTAGCCAAAGCTGTCATCAATTTTAAGATGAAAGTCACTGAGTGACCAGTAAAGCACTTATCACACCATCTCCCACATTGTACTGAAAATAATGATAACTTCTAAGCTGTTACCTTGACTGCAAGAACCACTTTGGGGTGGGGAGGAGGTAGGGCATGGAATCAATCCACTAATTCTTTAAAATTACTTTCTGAGTGCCCACAGTATGCCAGGATTGTGCAAGGTGCTGGGTCTGGTGTGGCATAAAAATGATACTGCCTTTGTCTTGTGGTGTCTATATTTGGTCTACAGGTAGCTGGACCAATTCCCTTTCCATGATGAACTTAATATACAACTGAAAAGCAAGTTGATCAACAAGAGTCCTCTGTTATATTCTCTCCCCCACTTTGATTACAATCCTGCAGGGCCGGCTTGCAAATGGCCTGCAAATGATCAGCAGCATTGGTAATTGCCACATGGGAAACTGAAGCCAGGACAACCACTAGGATGGAATTGTTCCTCTGAAGGAGAAAAAAAAAAAAGAGGAGAAAGGGGAGGAGGAAGAGAAAAAGGAGAAAGAAGGGGAGGAGCAGGAAGAGGGGGAAGAAGAGGAGAAATAAGATATTTTAGTGAGTGGTTTAGTCTCAGGCCTGCCTGAAAGCTGGTTAACAAAGTTGGTTCCATTTCTATAACTTTTCTGTTTATGAAGAAAGTTAAGTGAAGACCATACTTTATCAGGACACAGAAAAAGTATCCATGAAAGAAAATATTCATAAATTAGTCTTTATTAAAATTTAGAACTTCTATTTGTCAAAAACCACCATTAAGAAAGTGAAAAAGCAAATGACAGATTAGGAAAAGGTATTCACAAAACCTATTCTAATAAAGGGCTTCCATCCTAAAGTTTTAAAGAACTCCTACAAATTATTAACAAAAAAGATTGCCAATCTCATAAAAAGGGGGGCAGGGCAAAATAAAAGGTCTTTCATAAAAGACCATCCAAATAGCCAATAAGCACATGAAAAGTTGCTGGTCATTATTAATCAGGAAAATGCAGATGAAACCACAATTACATTCCATTGATTACCAACCTAACCATAGTTCTACGAGTAAGTTCTGACCTGGTTCTTTTTTTTCTTATGAAATCATAGGTGGGTTATGAGTTAGAGGAATTTCCACTAAACGATGAAGGAAAAAAGGGATAGAGAAGTAGCTTACCCTAAGTTTCAGATGTTTGAGTAAAAGCCATGGTAGAAAGCTAATCATTTGCAACCAGATATGTAATTCTCTCCGTTTTCTTTAAAATCTTGTTTGAGAGCAATTACATAGATCAGCTAATTAGGACATGTTCTGGCTCTCACAGTTTTTCATGGAAAGAGAAACCATCTGGCTAATCCTAACAAGAGAACCCTTGCCCAGCACTATTAAGTTTTTGTTAGTTTGCTTGTAACAGATACTGACTCTGGGAACTGAGTGAAGAGGGGGTTTTAGAAGGCTGCTGTCATAGCTCATACAATCAAAGGATTTGCTGGACAACCAAACCTCCAGAAGGGTAGCACCTGAGGTGACTGTCGCTCCCGAGTTTTGCCATTGAGAATTCTCAGCTCCAATGACCTTCCATTTCTCTGTCTTCCTTTCACTGATCAAATGCTCCAGAGAAGAAAATCCGAAGAACCTGATCCAGCCTAGATCTTGCATCTATCCTCGATTGTCAAGAGGAAGGTCAAGGGCACTGATATGATATATACTCAAAGTCTATATGTGCATATCTGGCTATTCCCAGAGGAAGAGGAACTCCTGTGAGCTGGAGATGCAGCCAAGTGGTGGCATCTACTAAGCCCCCGATTTGACTGTGTAATACATATTCTGAGACCTGATTCCAGATCTCAGAAAACAGAGCGTGGTTTTGGCTCAGGGTCCCATACTAAGGCAAAAGGAGGAGCTAATATTTATTGGGTGTTTACAACGTGCTAAGCATAGTGCTAAGCATGACACATGCAGCATTTCATTTGATCCTCATGACAACACTGCGACATGGGTACTGTTTTCATGCCCAGTTTGCAGGGAAGAAAGCTGAAGCGTTAGAGAGGTGTGTATCTCCAAATCACAGGTAGCTAAGTGGTAGGAATATTTGTACTTAGCTTTTAGCTTTGACTCCCCAGCCCATGATTTTAAGGAGTAATTGAAATTTCTCCAACTAGAAAAAAAAAGCTAATATCACGTGGAAATATAGCTATTTGTTTACAGCTTTTCTCTCCTCCCAAGATTTGAGCAACTTGAGCATAGATGGTCTTACATATGTATCTATTTAAACATAGCAGAGCACCTGATACATTCAAGGTGTTGTAATTAGTTTAAGTTAATAGAGGAATAAACGAATGGACATTTGACCCAACAGGTACAAATTCCAAGCTAATAATTCTCATAGTGGAATGAGCGAAGCCTGTTGCTAGATGGCATATTGACTTCAAGAAACATTTATTTGGCCTTTGCTAAGTTTAGGACAGACCATTTGAGAGTGTATGGATAGTCAAAGAAAGGTAACACAGATTGCCTCCCCTCAGAGGTCTTATCATTATTCACAGTGATAACAGAATTCACCAAAATAACTGAAAATATTTGTTATTATTTGGTATTTCTGGTATTATTACATGGACAAATACTGTAGGAGCTCAGGGGAGCATGTCATACCAGAGGCTGGGGCAATTGGGAAAATTGTCACGGGGGACAGAGAACTCCATGGGGGGTATTGAGCATATTGAATAGCTGGAAGGAGGACATTTTAGGTGGGAAATAGTACTAACAACAGGACAGCATCAAGAAATTTTGGTGGCCTTAAAAGAATTCTTTATTGTCCCAAAATACACGTAACAAAAAATGTACCATTTTAACAATTTTAAGGCATATAATTCAATTGCTTTATGGACATTCATGATATATGTTTGTTATATTTTTGGAAAAAAATGATCTGACAAGTTTTTTTTTAATTCTTTATTGTTGAAAGTATTATATATGTCTCCTTTTCCCCCATTGACCTCTCCCAGCCCCTTCCATCCCCCCAGCATAGGCCCTTACACCCCCGCACATTGTCTGTGTTCATTGATTATGCTTATATGCATGGATACATGTCCTTTGGTTGATCTCTAATCCCTCCCCCACTCCCCTATCTCCCCTCTGAGGTTTGATGGTCTATTTAATGCTTCTATGTCTCTGGATCTATTTTTTATTCATTAGTTTATGTTGTTCATTATATTCCACAAATGAGTGAGATCATGTGATGTTTATCCGACTGGCTTATTTTGCTTAGCATAATGCTGTCCAGGTCCATCCATGCTGTTGCAAATGGTAAGAGTTCTTCATTTTTCACAGCAGCTTAGTAGTCCATTGTGTAGATGTACCACAGCTTTTTAATCCACTCATCTGCTAATGGGCACTTAGGCGGTTTCCAATTCTTAGCTATGATAAATTGTACTGTTATGAAAAAGTGTCTATTTAGGTACTTTGCCCATTTTTTGATTGGATTGTTTATCTTCCTTTTGTTAAATTGTATGAGTTCCCTATGAATTTTGGAGCTTAAGTCCTTATCGGATGTAACATTTGCAAATATGTTCTCCCATGCAGTGGGCTTTCTTGTTGTTTTGTTGATGGTTTCCTTTGCTGTACAGAAACTTTTTATTTTGATGGAGTCCCATTTGTTTATTTTCTACTTAGTTTCCATTGCCCTAGGACAGTGATGGCGAACCTATGACACGCGTGTCAGAGGTGACACGAGAACTCATTTTTTTTGGTTGATTTTTCTCTGTTAAATGGCATTTGAATAGATAAAATAAATATCAAAAATATAAGTCTTTGTTTTACTATGGTTGCAAATATAAAAAAATTTCTATATGTGACATGGCACCAGAGTTAAGTTAGGGTTTTTCAAAATGCTGACACGCTGAGCTCACAAGGTTCGCCATCACTGCCCTAGGAGCTGTATTGGTGAAGATATTGCTATGAGATATGTCTGATATTTTGCTGCCTATGGATTCTTCTAAGATTTTTATGGTTTCCCAACTTATGTTTAAGTCCTTTATCCATTTTGAGTTTATTTTTGTGTATGGTATAAGTTGGTGGTCTAGTTTCTTTTCTTTCTTTTTTTTCATGTATCTTTTCAATTTTCCCAACACCATTTATTGAAGAGACTGTCTTGACTCCATTGGTCTATATGTCTGTTCTTGTGCCAGTCCAGGCAGTTTTGAGAAAAGTGGCTTTGTAATATAACTTGAAATCTGGTATTGTGATCCCTCCAACTTTGTTCTTCTTTCTCAGGATTGCTGTGGCTATTCGGGGTGATTTTTATCCCATATAAATTTTTGGAGCATTTGTTCTAGGTCTGTGAAATATGCTGTTGGTATTTGATCTGATAAGTTTTAACCAGTTACCTGTTGGAAATTGCCTTTAGAATCATGCAAATTTGGATTATATTCCACCATTTTCTCCATCCCCCTGCCCCAGTTTACTTATGAAAAATTGCAACATGACTTTCACAGACCTGGAATTGCAAAGCTGGTATGCCTAGAAACATGAAATAAAAAACATGATAAATTGTACCAGATGAGAGAGTAGTGAAAATCCTATTGAATAGGAAGACTAGAGACCAGAGTTGGAATAATAGCTCTGCTAGTAACGTGCATGTTCTATTGCCTATTGGGATAAACTCAGACCAGTTATTTATACTGCTTAAGATCCCTTCCCAATAGTAACTCTCATGAATTCAAATATTTTTTATAAGGCTTTTTAAAATAATTTTTTTTATTGATTTCAGAGAGGAAGGGAGAGGAAGAGAGAGATAGAAACATCAATGATGAGAGAGAATCATTGAATGGCTGCTTCCTAAATGCCCCCCACTGGGTATGGAGGGGAAATTGAACCATGACCTTCTGGTTCATAGGTCGATGCTCAACCACTGAGCCATGCCAGCTGGGCGAATTCAAATGTTTTTAAATGGCTGATGGGAGCAAGGTCTGTGCTTCCCTGAAAATGGAGAGTAATTTTGACTCAGCACTAGGTGCAGAGGCCAAAGTCACAGTCTAGCTCCCCTGGGCTCTGCCCTTGCATCAGTTATGCCATAAGACTTGGCCTTTGAACAACTAAAACTCCAAAGTGAGCGCTACAGACACCTTTCCTACCAAGGTTCAATACGCTGTCAGTCTACTGAGGCTTAGTCAACCATGTAACCAATGAGGAGGAAAATTCAAATTGTTTGAGACAACTGAATGCAGCGAGGTATTACAGAAAAATTAGCGAAATTCATGCTGTTAATATTCTACTGTATAAAAATCATTATAATTTATAAGGCTATTAAGATTTCTGATAACTGCATGTATGCTCATGCATAATAACGTATCCTTTATGCCAGTATCCGTACCAACCAATGACCAGTTCAGATGCGATGTATTTTGATATGCTTTCTTCCCTAGTCAGTGCCACTAATGGGAACAGGCCCTTAGGCACTTAGAACCATTTAAGAAATGCTCAAAATTAATTATGAAATAGTGAGTTTACAATAATACCCTAAGGACACAAAGGATCACTTATGATTCCGAAGGTACCAAACTTCCTTGGAAGCAGGAAATAGCTTATAACTTATTTAACATGTTAAACAAAACATACAAACAACAAAAACATACAATGACAAAATTAAATTCACTTTCTTTTCCTAGGTACTACTAATTTTTTCTTGTTCCTTCTCAGAAGGGAGTATGTCTCAAAGGAAGGATATTGACTTATAAAACATTTAATACTCTGCAATAATAACCGAATTGGCAAACAGCAAAGATGACTCGATGCCTAATACATTAGACACTGTCTTAAACACAAGGGATATTAACAAATATTGGACTCTGGAAAGCACATTAATTTTGTGTATGTTTAAACAATAAATGTTTAAAATGTACATTTAAGTTATTTTTATTTTTAAAACCATGTAAGTGTATTTATAATTCTGTTTCCCCACATTTATCTAATTATTACTTTCAAGAGAACTGGGCTCTAGTATATCAGAATGAATTAAGTTTATAGCTTTATTAACCTAAAAAGCCTGAAAGGGTTTAGAATATGGCTAGGTACCTATTTATTCCCAACTGGTGTTTCACCCTATGAAGTAAACAAATGTTGTAAGTTACATATAGGAATCACATTGTTAGTAAACATCAAAGTTTAAACAAAGAGGCATTTTTAAACCCATGGGTCAGGAAGGCTCTTATCCAGACCCCAGAGATAAGAAGCAAAGGCAGGAGACTTCCGAAGACCAACAATGCGAGCTCTGCTTCCTATATGTTAATGTTCAGAAGTTCTTTTTCCCTCCAGAGAGCTCACTTGTAAATATACATAAATGCCCGCTCTGTGCTCTATTACTTGTATCCCCTTTTAATGGGAAAACAAGAACATGTTTAATTCAGAAAGCCACGTTTAAGGTGCTCCACTGGGAAACATTTTGTTAAGAAGTATAGGTTTGTGGTCATAAATTTATTATGTGCACACGCTGTCCAGAATATTGATGAAGAATGCTATCTCCGTACCTGCTTACATAAAATGAAACGTACTCTGACTCAGATTTTGCAGTCACCGCATGTTTTTCTCATTCTCCTTTGAAGATTTAGGTTTGAAAATCATTGAGTCAAGTCACTAGAAGTGTACACAGCGCTGCATATTACGTCACTCCATGCGAAGTGCACATTTTATTAAGTCCTAGCCTTTCCTCCCCATGCCTGTGCTTCAGCAGCATTCCACGGAGCAGGTGTTGCTTTGGGATGCTTCGTGCTTTATGCATACGTGTAAGGACCCTGTTGCCATGACTTGTTGCTTGGAGAGTTCAAGGCCACTCTCAGGCCACCACAGCTTTCAGTGCCAGGCTTTCCATCATGTTAGGAATAGTGCTAGTTTTATATTATAGAAGCTTGCAATTAGCCTTTTAATAAAATAACAAAATTCTTCCAGTGCAAAAAAAACCCCCCATATTCTTCAGAGAAAATAGTCCATTTTCCTCTGCAAATCTTTTTTTCTGTTATGAAGTATGTATGGAAGTAATCTTTGGTTTGTAGAATTTGCATCTTCCCATTACTTTGGAAATAATAGGTGATCAATAAATATATGGATAAATACGTCATAATCTTACCTAATAATAGACAAACATGTAAATTGACCATCCTTCCACTATGCTCACTAGCCAATCAGGAGAGTATGCAAATTAACCCAACAAAGATGGCGGTTAATTTGCATACATAGGTGCCCAGTGGCCTGGGTCCCGGGAACGGCACCCAGGTCACTTTGAGGTAGGTCCCGTGTGGGACCTGAGCAGCTTAGGAAGGGCCTGAGCCAGGGGGCTCCTGGGCAGGGGTGGAGCCGTCATCGGAGCTGCGGGGGGGAGGAGGGGGCTACCCAAGCCTAAAGCCTCCACCAGAGGTGTTAGGCCTGGGCAGGGGGTGGAGCCGGCAATCGGGGGGAGATGGGGGTCCCCTGCCCAGGCCTGAAGCCTGGGCCAGAGGCGTCAGGCCTGGGTGGGGGGCAGAGCCAGCGATCCGAGGGTGATGGGGGTCGACACCTCTGGCCGAGGCATCAGACCTAGGCGGGGGGCCGAGCTGGCGACCAGTGTGAACTACAGAGGAAACGCCTTTTCTGACTGCTCATTGGCTAAGCTCCCTGTGTGCCACTGGTAATATTATTAGTAACTTGGGTAATAAGAATCCAAAAAGGTGATCTAGGGTTTTTCACCACACTCCTGGTGAAAAAAATGAAGGTCTGCTGCTGGAGGGCTAACAAATGTCATATCCTGCCCTAGCTGGTTTTGCTCAGTGGATAATGCCTTGGCCTGCCCACCGCAGGGTCTGGGTTCAATTCTGACCAAGGGCATGTACCTAGGTTGCAGGCTCCTCTCTGGCCGGGGCCCAGGTCAGGGCTCATGCAGGAGGCAACCAATCAAAGTGTTCCTCTCACTTTGATGTTTCTCTCTGTCTTTCCCTTTCTCTTCCACATTCTCTAAAAATCAATGGAAACATATCCTCAGGTGAGGATAAAAAAAATAATAATAAAGAAATGTCATCCTATGAAAGACACATCTTGAAAATGCCTAAAGAAAGTTGTCATTTTTTCATGGTGAAGGGACTGGAGTCCGTGTTGATGAAAAAACCTTGGTGGCTGTGGTGACTGGCAGTGGTTGCAGCAGCTGGGTGATGGGGCTGGTGCCTTTCCCTTATCAGCCCGGTCGCCTCCCACAAAGGGAGGCCAGACTGCGGATTAGGCCCGCTCCCCAAGGGGAGCAGGGAGCGGGCCTAAGCCGTCACGAGGACATCCCCTGAGGGCTCCCAGTATGTCAGAGGGGGAAGGCTGGGCTGAGGGACCCCCACCCAGTGCACGAATTTCATGCACTGGGCCCCTAGTATAATTATAGTTGACTTTATGAAGAATTTTGCTTTGCCTTTTCTGATTTCAAAATACTTTTCATAAACATTTTTTCACTTTATAAATAGTATCTGTAATCTCAAGGAGATTTTTGAGAAATATCTTAAGTATATGAATATTACTTTTCTAATAGTGATGCAGGTTGCTGATCCTAATATACAGAATTCCTACTTTATGGGAACTAAATAATGTGAATAAGACTTTTTTCTCTCTCACTGCTTAAGAACTTCTGAGCATCTTTGAACAGTGCTGCAGCCCTGGCTGGTATTTTCAGTGGTTAGCGCATCATCCTGTGCACTAAAGAGTCATGGGTTCAATTCCCTGTCAAGGGCACGTACCTGGGCTGCAGGTTCGATCCCTGGCCCTGGGTTGAACACGAGGCAACCAGTTGATGTGCCTCTTTCCCATGATGTTTCTTTCTCTTCTCCTCCCTCCCTGCCACTCTCTCTGACAAGCAATGGGTGAGGACAAAAAAAAAAAAAAATGATGCTGCAAATGACGTCAGTGAAATTAAAGGTCGCGTGGGGTGCCAACGGTGCAATCACAGTGGAAGGACACGTGCGTCTAAATTTTAGCTGGAGAGGAAATGCAGTTGGCATGCTCTTCAGAATAAGAGTAATTTCTAAGAGTGAATTAGTATGAAACATTCACAAAAGAGAGTCTGGCCTCCCACACATCAGGGGCAGGACTCGGGTGTCGAATGTGTGGTTCTTGGAACTTGATGACTGGCTGTAAAGGCTTTGCGGTGGGATCCTAGGCTGGTGCACCCTCTCTCTGAGCTGCTCCACGTCTTCTGTTCTTGTTTGTTTTTTCTCTTCCTGCTTTAAAATTGTTTCTCTTGTTCTTTCACTTGTAATGAGTGAGGTAGCAATATAACGTTTTCTTAAAGAACGACTTGCTGACATTTAGAAAAGAAAGGAAAGTTCCGAGGTTCTGCTGCTGAGGGTTTAAGGAGGCAGGGACAACTGGTATCTCAGGCCAGGAGACCAGGTGAAGGCAGCTGCGATGGCTGTGCTGAGACCACCTGGCTGTGGGCAGGGCTGCACGTGCTCAAGCACAGGGGGTGGGCGGGCCCTCATGGGCCCTCATTCACTGTGGATTCTCATGATTAACCACCATCTCCACGAGGCATACTAGCAAAGCAAACACAAGGTAAGGATGAGGGGCTGTTATCTTACATCTAATTTTTAAAGTCATTCTTTTGTGTGAAAAAATCATATATGCAAAAGTGTGCGTGACGTATAGCTATACTGTTTAAAGAACAGTAGAAACAATTTTGGTGCTGAGTTCACCTCGTGAAGAAATGGAACTCTGCCAGTATTATGCCTCCCTGTTGACATCTCATCTTTATAACCTTCTTCCCCGAGAGAAGCATTATCCTGAATTTCTTTTAAATATCCCTTTGCTTTTCCTGTGTGTTACCCTCTATGTATATATCTATACACATATATTAAATTAGAGGCCCGATGCATGAAATTCATGTGAAAGTAGGCCTTCCTTCTCCCCGCTGCCGGCACCAGATTCCCTCTGCCACCCCGGGACCAGGGCTTCCCTCGAAAGGGGAGGCCCCGCCCACCTGCTGCAGCCCACTGGTGGGTTGCAGCTGCAGTGGCTTGCCTTGGCCCTCGCAGCCCTGGCTTTGTCCAGAAGGTCGTCCAGAAGGACGTCTGGTCTAATTAGCATATTACACTTTTATTATTATGGATTACATTAGCTATGTTGTTAAATATATTTTTAACTTTTTAAACTAAGAAATATAAAAATATTACCCAATGCCAGTGCAGATGGGAACAAACTGGAATGTATTGTTCTGGCAGCTGTGTTAAACATTCTGCCCGCCATACTGTACACCTGAAACTAATGTAAAATAATATTGACTATACAAAAATAAAATAAAACAAGACAAAAAACAAATAGTGCTCCTATTAAATTCTATATGCCCTTCCATCTCTCTTATGTTATCAAAAATACACAGTCGTATTTTATGCATTTATTTCTTCTACTATACATTACTGAACATTATAAAATTTATCTACTTTCTTGCAGAGTATTATACATAAGAAACTACATATGTGGCACTGTATTTTATGGATGTAAATCCATGGTAACAGAGGTAGTTTGGTAATAAATATTGAAAACCATAAAACCTTTATATCCTTTGTACTATTAATTGTACTTTTGGAATTGATTCGAGAGATATTTTTTTTCTAAAAAAGAGTAAAGTTATTGGATAAAGATGTTCACTGCAGCATTACTTATGATTTCTAAAAGTTGAAAATAACGTAAATGTTGACTAGAGAAGCAGTAAATAAACTGCTATTTCTTCTCATTGGACCCTTGCAGCAATTACACATAAGTCTAACAACTACATAAAAACACGAGAACACTTGTGCTTAATGTTACATAAAAACACAAAGCAAGATATAGAACTTGTGTGTTCTTATATAGAAAAGCACATAAAAAGACTAGGAGGTAAAGTGAACAAATTACTTTTTCATTTGATTGTGGAAAATAAGCTACTTTTGACTTATTCATGAATTTTTTTATAAAGTTGTAGAACATTTATGATTAATAACTTTAAGAAAAATAAAACAGATGTAGAGAGTTTCCAATAAAAACTTTGAAACAAATTATCTTACGTCTCAAAGAATAAAATTATTTTTGATTTTTTCTGAATGAAATAGGAACAGTGTTTTGCATATAGTTAAGACTCAAATACTTATTTGACTGTATAATCATTTAAATTATGATAAATTACCTTTTAATTGGGAGCTTTTTGATATTATTATTGGCTGCATAAACACTAAAACAGTTTCTCTGTATTTTAAGAATCCTTTTAGGGAAACAAACTCTATAGAACAGGCTATAGCAGTCATAATCTATCAAAGTATTCTGCATATAGCATAAAATGTTGAAAAGTTAAGGAAAAGAATAGTAAAATTCTTGTTCAAAAAGAATGGGCCCAACCAGTGTGGCTTAGTGGTTGAGCATCAACCTATGAGCCAGGAGGTCACAGTTCTATTCCCAGTCAGAGCACATGCCTGGGTTGTGGGCTCAATCCCCAGTAGGGGGCGTGCAGGAGGCAGCTGACCAATGATTCTCTCTCATCATTGATGTCTCTATCTCCCTTCCTCTCTGAAATCAATAAAAACATACTTTAAAAAAAATTTTTTCAGTGAACTAGATTAGAAGCTCTCCTGACTGATTATCATTTATTTGACTCCCTAGATGGACTAACTTGTTTCACCCCTTTTGTGAAACATACTGACTGACATAATACTCTATGTCTGCACACATACTTGCTCCTGCTGGTTGAATTGTTTACTTACCAAGAGTATCTGTTGTCATTGCAAATTTAAATATTGTGCAAACCAATGAAATGATCTGAAAGGAATGTGTTGTTTCTAGAACTAGGTTGAAATTCTTTGGAAAGATTCACTAAAAAAGTTACCCCCTAATTAGGTGCGGCCATAACAACTGCAAAAGAAAGAAAACAAACTGTAAAACATAGAAAAATACTACATTAAATTGTTTCAAGTGTGTCAAAGTTCTAGTTCTGAATGTGTAAATGATGCTTATGGGTGTGGTTTATGTAGGAATTGATTTTGAATTACAATCTCCAAAGAAAGCAACTTAGGCTTCCATAACCAATGTAAATGTATATGTTTTTAATTAAAACTAAATATTTTGAATGTACTTTAAAACATTCTTCCTTTTAACCAAGTCTTAATTATGTGTCCAGTTACCAGTCTTGTTTGCATTTCATTTGCTTTAATGTTATCGAAATCTGCATCCTAAATACAATTGTATAGAGGCAACAAACAAAGATTTTTTTAGCAATAACATAGTTTAACACTTGTCTTCCAGCCTTTCTGAACAAAGTGTGCAGTAATATAGTATTATCGTTTAGCAGGAAAATGTTAAATTTAGGCACAGGTTATTTTTAAAAAATAAATGAAATTCTACTTTATTATTCCAATTTTCTTTAAAGCTATACATGGAGTCTTACATGTAAATTGTACAATGAGAAATATTATTAAGTATTTTAAAAACTGAATAAGAAATGATCCTTTGTTGCTCAGAGGAATCCTGTTGTTGAAAGCAGACAGTAAAAAAAGTGAGAAATGCATGTAAGGGTTTGGTCACATTATCAGTGACTAAACATACCTATAATTTCACTGTACCCGCATCCCATTAAAAATATGGTTTAAATTCTTTCCCATTTAATGGGTGATAATGGTAGTATAGTGTGCGTTTCTCCTATGATTAATGCAAGTGAATGTTTTTCCTGTTTGACTGTTTGCAGTTCTTTTGTATATTCCTAGTTCATGATCTTTGCTTACTTGTGAAATCATTTTGAGAAAGCTAAGAAAGCATTAGAGAAATGTAATTACATTCTAATTTATACATTTACAGTTATAATTTTATAGTGAATCCAGTAGGCACAGATTGCAATCTCTACCCTCCTTTGTGGTCTTTCTAGTTCCCTTTGTATATATCAGCATTCAATGACTAAGCATTACTACAATTTAATTCAATGCAATTAGATAGAACTTTTCCTATAAATATTAACTACCATAAAGCAGATTAATATCAATAGTCTTAGAAGTGCAGACAACTGGGAAAGTTGAGAACAAATGCTCTTTTATTTGGTAACATCAGTCGTTGTGAAGTAACTAGTGAAAGGATAACGTGGACCAATTCACAAACGCCTTCAAGGGGGCTTTTGAAGAGGTACTTCTGGCCTTTTCAGACTTTACAGATGCTTATATTGTAAGGAATGGATTGGGGATGATGCCAGGAATGCTTTAGCAATAGTTTAAGGAAAGATATATTTAGATCAACTGCAAATTGGGGAATCTAAAGACCCCAAAGCAGTGGAGAGCCTAGTGCTGAGGAAGTAACAAAAAAATCAAGAGGGCTACTGCATTCTGTGGCCAAGGTAGCACAGAATGGGGACTTTCTCTATGGTACTCTGTGTAATATACAAATCAGGCAGAATTACCCATGGCGAGGCTCCAAGCTGCCAGTTGTACCAACCACAGAGCAATGTAGACACTAGTTGGCTGTCTTTGACTGTTGCAGGACTTAGAGTAGATACTCAGTGCTGCAAGTGGCATGGCTGGGACCATTTTTTAAAGACCCTCCAACGTGTAATGTGAAGTATTGTAGCATTGCTTTCAACCTCTGAAAGTGTGGGGCAAAAGTCCTGCTCATAGCAACCAGGAAGGCCATGGTTGGCTCTGAACAAGCCTTAGGCGGATAGGAGATACCGTAGGATAGTCAGGACTCACCATCAATCCAAAATAGCAGCAGTCAGCATAATTCAAAAGCTGGTTTTAAACATTTATGCTGAGCTGGTCACCTGTCTTATCAAAGACAGAGCTATATTTTGTCATATGTCTCAATGTGGGATTTTCCTTGAGGTAAAGGATATTTTTAGAAAAATTATTTGAACTAGAGGGTATACGGATTTAAAAAAAATATTTATTTTTATTGATTTCAGAAAGGAAGAGAGATATAAAACATCAATGATGCAAGAGAATCATTGATCAGCTGCCTCCTGCATGCCCCTTACTGGGGATCAAGCTCTCAACCCAGGCATGTGTCCTTGGCCGGAATCAAACCTGGAACCCTTCAGTCTGCAGGCTGACACTCTATCCACTGAGCCAAACCAGCTAGGGTGGATATTTAATAAATAATATTGCAAAATAGTGATTTAAATTTTTCATAAAATTCTAAAGTCTTTTGAGAAATAAAGCCAAATGTTTTCTAAAAGTATATATATTTACCAAGTCCTTATATCTGAGACTGGTTACCAGTTTCAGTCAGTTTTATTCTCCTTATGTGTAGTTCTAGAAAGGAAATGAATGAAAAAGCCGTAGAAGGAGGTTGTGATGCCAAATTAAGGCCTATAGTACTCATATGTTTGTTAATTTCTGAAAAGTTTTTGTGATGACAAGAAAAATCTTAAGGCAAAATACACATCCAGAAGATAAGAGTCTAAATTAATATTAATTAATGTCAGTACTTTAAAAAATCAGTTCCTACTGCTTCCATTCTGTCATTACATATCAAGCTAGACAAAAATATCATTTTGAACTCAGCGTATGCTAAGGGTAAGTCATATTTTACTTAACTGATAGTTTTTCTTAAAAAGTGTTTCATTTGTTAGTCAGCTTTTGATTTTCTGTTAATACAAAGCCTCCATTTCAGCTACCAGTTTCAACTTCTCTTCTGCTAAATCTCTAGACGAGGTTTAAAAACCCAATCTTTTCCCAGCACAAATCATTCAGTCCAGTAGAACAGTAAAAGAGGTAATATGGAATGGGAGTTTTAAAAATAAAAGGAATGGATGATGAAGGTGGGTTTTTAACTGCTGAACTCGGCTAGATTCTGGAAACACATTCAAAATCTGTTGAAACACACACACACACTAAAAACTAAAATAAAATAAAACCAAACAAAAGCTACCCTACTAGTGGCAATGTTAAAACATTGGGTTCATTATCTTGTGAAAACTCATAGACTTTTTTTTGATAGGGTCTGATTTGAGTTCCATTTCTCTCCGATTTCACACATGGTTTGAATTAACGTCTCCAGCTCTTGGAAAAAAATATTACATTTTAAAATTGCACTTAAAACTACATATTTTCCACAAATAGATTGGTAACGGCCATCTTGAGGAATATTTTTCTAAAGGTAGTTTTACTATTGCTACCTCCCACGATGTGAAGTCTAGTTGATGGGGCAGACAGTTCAAATCCAACCTCAATGGTGAAGGGTCTAGTCTTGCCTAAGGGGATAAATTCAGATGTCTAGTTCTGTCTCCCACATTTCTAACTTCTCTGTGCAGAGCTAGTGTTGTGAGCAAGAAGTACCTATGATGCTCCTTTCCTCAGCACCAAGTTAGCCCTCCCCTCACCTTGGTACCCAGTGGTTCCCACCTAACATCAGTCCCATCTGGCACCTCCTGCCCTTACTTACATTTTAATCTTAGTTGACTCAGTTCTCAGTACTGGGTTCTATATCCTTAGTATCAAAATCTTTCTTTATTCCTTCTCTGCTCCTTTTTGGCCAGAGATCATGTGTTCTGCTCTTGGTACTTAATTTCTGATTGTGCTTTCTGCTCTTGAACTCATCTCTCTTGTTATTGCTCTCTTTTCTGAATGTGTCCCCATGAACACAGATTTCCTTAGAACAGTGAATGCCTCTATGGGGTCAAGTTTAGATGCAGTCCTGGAAGTCTACCTCTGCTCCCACTCTGACTCTTCCTGTTCAGGGAGCACTTCTCCTTTTGTTGAAAGGGATGTTGGGCTTTCTTTATGTAATTTGAAGAGAACTCATGTTCTTACACTGGCCACCTAAGTTGTGGTAGAGGTAACCTGAGCACAAAGTGGGTGGAGTAAACACAACTACTTCTTTTCTTCTTGGAAATTAATACATGTAGCAAACCCACAATTCATTTAGTCAGTAGATATTTATGAAACAACTACTTTTGTCACATATGTAGGAATCCAGGTCATAGAGGCTTTTGGAATCAAGTTATGAGATTGTGTATGGCATCTTCCTAAATAAAACAAATAGTCTCATTTCTATTTGTAGAAATACTCTAGGAAGCTGTCCACTTGTTCTCAGAAACTTTAACATTCCTAATGTTTTTAAAAATTCTGTTTTACATAAGAGCAAAACTTAAATTAGATATTAAAGTTAGATGTTATTAAGGAGTCTCAGAACTTGTAGGGTTTGAAGGTGGAACCAATGAAGTTAAAGTAATATCATTCAGTGATATATCAGGGGAAACACTAAATGTTTACAGTCAGTTTAGGTTGGAGGGTGGGCTTTGGGGGAAGTTTTCTTGGATATGGGGGTGTTAATGCATCAGGCCTAGGTAGGGTTGCATATAATCATTATAACACAGTCCTCTTGCAGGTGCATTTTATATATTAAAAATAATTATCTTGTTTTATTTTAATCTCTAAAATCACTGCCTGTCTTTGCCCATAGATTTTCCCCACTAATAATCATAGAATTGTTGATCAATTATCCCAAGCTACAAGATGTCAGAGGGCTTACTCATTATTATCTATCTTTCCTGGACCATATTCTTATGTTTTAGTACCTAGCATGATATTCTTTCTTCTGTTTCTTGTGGCAGATCCTAGTATTAGGAGCCCATCTAGAATAGTCTAGTTGACAATATTTACTGTAAGGTGCATAAATTCTTACTGGTTGAGAGTACATAATTGAGTGCCCTGTACTGGCTCTTGTTTGATTGTGAGTATAAAGCCTAGGAGAATAAATAGTGAACTGTCATTTACATGAAGAAAAGTATTTCAGAGATAAAGTATTATGACATAATTATTGGCCAGGACATGTTAAATGAGATACACATGTCCCTACTCTATGCATTAGCCCTGTGATTTCTATAAAGAAATCTCAAGTATCTCAGTTTGCATACTTGTAGAATCCTAAATAGTAAAAGGCTAATATGCAAATTGGAGTTTGACTGGGAGTTCGACCAAGGTGCAGGGCCAGCTGGCCAACTGCCTGAGACCCCTCTCCCCCGCCGCCAATCGGGGCTGGCTGGCTGGACCCCACCCATGCACAAATTCGTGCACCAGGCCTCTAGCAATGATAATAGTATCAAACACATAGTGGTATGGCAAAGATAAACTGAGTTCATGCATATGGAATTCATAATACTTTACCACCATAATACCTAAATTGGTGCTTAATAAAGCATAAATTGAGAATCTACCAGTTCGAAAGTCTTGATGAACACCAGAAGAAATGTGACCTTCAGAGTCAATACAACCTGCTCTGTAAAATGGCCCGCATTGTATTGCAGCCACCCTCAGGTAAAGAAGCAGAACCCGAAGCTGCATGCATCTTACAGACCTTTGAGTTACATGCAGGTTCATGTCTCCAGCATTTCTAGTTAAACTGGGAGAGGGCCATATGCATATGTTATGGTTGCTCATACAAACATGAAAATAAGATTCTGTTACTTTGAAATCTTGTTATCTAGAAAGCAGTTCAGTTGCCTCAGGATTCAAATGTCTTCAAAAGAAAATGTTTTTTCCCCACGAGACCCATCAATTAATGGTCCAGTCCATTCCCTCAGAGAGCTGTTGTGAGGATTAAAAAGATGGTACATGTAAAGAGCTTAGCACATTGCCTTGCTCATACTAAGAAATAAAAAAAATATTATCTGTAATAATTTATCTACTTTTATCCTCATTCCTAACAAGCTACAAGTGGGCTATATTATTATATTTAATTAAATAGTAGAAAGAAGATAAACGTGCAAGTTTGTTAATTGTTCATAGTCATATGGTAAGTAGAAGAGCTGGATTTTGAAACCAGACATGCCTAACTTAGAAGCCAATATTCTTTCTCATTCTATGTATATACACTACACTATGTTGGTTCAGTGGGAGCTATTTGAGCACTACACATGCCCCATTGCTCTCCTACTATTAGTTCTATGCGGGACCTGCCAGAAATTAGCCTTCCAAAATGGTTTTAACTGTCTTCTCTATGTAAGTGACTGTAAAGCAAATTACAGGTCTATGTCTTCACTGCTCACTCTGTTGCATATAAACTCCCATTTATGGCCCTGGATGGTGTGGCTCAGTTGGTTGAGCATCATCCATTCACCAAAGGATTGCCGGTTCTATTCCCAGTTAGGGCACATGCCCAGGTTGCAAGCTCCATCCCCAGTGGGGACTTGCAGGAGGCAGATGATGGATGTTCTCCCTCACATTAAGGTTTCTTTCTCCCTCTCTCCCTCTCCATTCCCCTCTCTCTAAAAAACAAACAAAAAAAACCCCATATTTAAAAAAAACTCCTATTTATGACAGTGATATTAAAGTTCCTCAAGTCATTGAGGCCTCAAATGACTTGGAAGTTCCCTTGTTTCTATTCTCTTCTTTGTTCTGTTTTGGGACTCCTCTGTGGTTTTAATGAGTGTGAGAAAGAGTTTAACTTTCACAATCAATATAACCTGCTATGTAAAATTGTCCACATATGGATTTAAGTAGGCTCCTCCCAAGCGTGTGTGTCTACAGGAGGGGGCTTTTAATCTGTTCCTTCCAGCTCTAGGGACCTTAGCAGGAGCTTGTACCACATAGACTTGGTTCTCTTTTCTTTCTCTCTCATTTATACACGCCTTTATTCTCTGTCTACTCCTCTTGGCCAACTTTATCCATATTCATATTGTTAACTACAATTTTAAAAACCCATAACTTCAAAAATTGTATCTCTAGTGGCATCCAGGTAGGGACGACCAATAGGAACTTTATATATGAGCTCCAAGTTTGTATCCAGATGCCCACTGCACACATATCCCACACTTTAGACTCAGCAGGTCTGAACCTAAACTCATCATCCCCACTCTTAAGCCTGTTGCATGTTTAGCCTTCTTCATCTCAGAAAATGGCCTGTTCCTGACATAGGTGCCCCAAGACTTAGAACTTTTGCTCTTCTGTACTTCTCTCTCACTTATTTCCCATATCTAATTATTTATCAAGTCATATGAAGAATTCCTTCCAAACTCCTCTTGATTGTGTCCCCTTGTCTTCATTTGCACGAGCGTCTTAATTCAGGCCCTTGTCCCTTCCTGCCCTTGTTGCTCAAAGAGCACCCAGAGCTGCTGGAATGATCTTTCCAAAGCACAAAACTGATCTTGTCATACTCCCATCATGAAATTTGATGATGGATCCCAAGAGCTTTAGCTTAGCACACAGGGTCTTTTGTGATTTGGCTCCTACTTTCAAATCTTCAGGCTCCAACCAGAAGGAGCAGTCCCTATCTTGTTAGCTCACACCGCTCACACCTCCATTATTTCCACAGGCTACTTCAATTTGCCTCCGAAGACCTTCTCCTATTTCTTCTAAATAGAAAGTGTCAACTAACATGTCAAAGTTCTATACAAGTGCCTCTACCTTTGGAAGACATCTTTGACTTGGCATGCCCACTCTCTAATCATCCTAATAACTAGCATTTATTGAGGAGATAATATGTGCCAGGCATTTTAAGTGGCTGAACTCATTGAGTGCTTATAATTACCCTGTTAGATGAGTGTAGTCATGATCAGAGCTAAGGCACACAGCCAGAATAGGAGAAGCTGAGATCTACCTGCTCATTAAGCCTAACAGTACTTGCTATCTTTCCCTTAGTACCTGTAGGTACTTAGTGAATATTTGTGGAATGAATAACTTAACAAATGGTCTCGCAACTGAGTTAATATTCGTTATGGGAAGAACTGACATGGCCCATTAAGCTTTACAGCTCTAGTTTCATGCCACTAACACAAGAATGAATGTCAAGCCAACTAATTCCTTGAAGGCAAAAATAAAAAATAAATGATGGAGGAGTCCGGTGAGTATTTATGAATGAATTAATTAGAAAATATGAATCTACCCTGAAGTTCAGGCCCCAGAATCATGGTCAAATGGAAAGACATTAAATAGCACTCAAGGTGTGACCTGGAACACCAGCTGGATGATCAGCACCCCAATTAATACATAACTTTCTGTGAAAATTCAACTTGAAACAGCCACTCCTAAGTTTATTACATAACCCCCTCTTCAACTCTTAGAAGCTGGGATAACTACCCGCTCACAATCCTCCCCATTCATTGGAGACCAGACTCAAAGAGGAAAGAAGCTGATTGCAGGGAGCAAGGAACTTGAGAGGTGGTGCCTTGGAAGGAGCTGCAAGGAGGCGGGTAAGCATGATGAGGTCTAGTCCAGCTTCGGGGCACCTTGAATGGTGAGCATGGAAAAGGGTGGTGACCTTTCTGAGATTCAGCTGTACAGAGATATGTAGCCTCCACTGGTGCCGCTGATTTAGGGACTACGTAGGGTCCCTGTATCAAGATATTTCACCTCGTCTTTGGGTCCCTACTTGGCTGGCTCCTTGAAACCTGATGGATCCAGTGCAGCCTAGCTGATTGAGTTTGACTCATGGCCTGTTCTGATCAGTCCTTTCTTCTTCAAGGTTTGCCTCCCAAACTCCAGGTTTATGAATTGCTCTGACCTGTAGGATCCATGAAGACATTTTCCAAACCACAATACACAGATTTGGCTCTTCCTGGCAAGTTTTGCCATGCTGTCATATACGCTGCAGCCAGAGTCTATCTCCTGATGTTCTCCTTCTGCCCAGGGCTCTCACTATGACTCAGCATCTCAGCCACATCAATTTACATGCCGTGCTTACTCCAGCTTTTCCTGGGCCCTCCACTCGGTTCCTCGCTCCTTCCTCTCCACCCATGCACACTCCCCACAATCCGGGCATCACTGTAGCAACCCTCACATCCTTCATGGAGTCATCACCCGTTATACCCTTTGCATTGATCAACCCTGATAGCACTTCCTGCCTATAGCACTCATTTTAATCTTATTAAATCTTGTAAGTGTCTATAATTCTTCCATGAGATGTTGTGATCCTTGGGGTGAAGAGTTGTGACTTATGTCAATGGCATTCTTCAGTGCCCAGCACAATGTTATATATATGGTAGTACATGTTTGAATATATTTTATTTATTTATGTAGGTTATTTTTATGCATAAATATATAATCTAAATTACTTTATTTAATTCACTAATGACCATTTGATTGTGATCAAGTTAGTTGGTTATGAGTTATGGGTAATCTTGCATATTTTAGAGAGCTATGCATTATCGTATATATTTTAGAGATGGGGAAACTGAGGCCTTAAGGATAAGTTCCTGATTATAAAGATTTTCCTTTATAAATTTGTTCCTGGTTTTAAATCCGGTACCAGGGAGAGCTAGAATTTGAACTTGGCTCTTTCTAATACTGTACACTGATATTTTAGTAGACGGGATAGATAACACGTCTTTACTGGAACTACTAGGATAGAATTTTTGAAATATTGTGCCTAGTGACACTACCCCCCAAAAAAGAAATACTGACTGAAACAATAGCTTTTCCTCAAACAATGGAAAAGTTTGGTAGCTTAAAATCATATGCATATACTTTAAAAAAATACATAGTGTATATGCACATATATATAGATATATGTGTATACATATATATGCTATATATAAAGTGTATATACATTGAATAAATATACAAACATATACACTAAGCATAATGTGAAATCATAATTATAAAACTCAAGAATGTGATAAAGACAAAGTGTACACATTTCTAACATCATCATACTGTTTATTGAGGTAGTTTACAAAAAGGAGATAATGTAGTTCATTTTAAAGTCCCCCTGATGAGAGGTACCGTGTCTGAGGCAAGATGACCTCTCCTTTATTAGTGTGAATTTACCTTCAAGGCAAACATTTTTCAATCAACACTAATTTGCATATAATTCATCAAGAGAGAAGTGCAAAATAATTCTGTTTAAAGATTTCCCTTTGTTTTAAGTGTCATTAGCAGTCCCGACTAATCCGATTTTTCCAATCAGGTGCTTTTAGGAAATCTCTCTGAACTCGTCTGGAGGATGCATTTATTCCTAAGTGTCCCATATTGCATTACAGCACAGAGGAGGGGCAGCCGCTACAGATGTTTATGTGAAATGCAGTTAACACTCTGCCAATTCAGTTTTTATAGGGACACAATCAATTTTTATTCATTTAAAAACCAGAATGCTTTCTTTTATTGTGTGCAGTCTCTTCTGATTATATAGCTAAACAAATTATTTCTCTGTTTGTACTAAATGGAATTATTTCTGTTTGTACTAAATGGTACTATTGGGGAAGGGCAATGGTGTGGTCTAAGTGTACCATTTATACCTCAGGCCAATAAACAATGGTTCTCTCTTAGGTATGTTTCTTGCAATGGGTTATTGAAAACATATCCATTTTTAAGTTTTACTTATTTAAAACATATATCTTTTATTATTTTAGTAAATATGCATCCATGGAATGTAAACCTTGCAGTGGGTAGTCTGTGGACGATGTCATCGGATCTTACATTTCCCTAGAGTTTAATAGTTTATAAGCTGTCCTCATGGGCATTCTCTCACTTCATGTAAAATGCTTAGGTTTTGTTGTCAAGACTTGGAATATTCAGGTGTTCCCATTGTTTTGCCAACATTCCTGTGGCTCTACAAGTTTATTGTTCTTCAGTTTGAAGAAAATGCTTCATTAAATGTCAGTACTCTTGAAAATATGTAGCACAAGCCTTAGAGGACTAGTGTTCAAATGATCTTGGTGATGTGGGAGAAATACATTTATATATTTAGATATTTGAAATTCCATCACGTGCAGTGGAAACTGCTAAAAGTGGAGTGGAGAGACAGCACTAAAGCTGTGGCATTACCAACCACAGCTTTAGACTCCTGGTGTATCTGAATCCACACACTGTTGGAGTGGGTTGCATGTTGCTGAGAGAAGCCCTGGGTCAGGAGATTTCCTTAGGGGCTGATGCTCAAGGCAAAAACTATAGAACCTCTTCTTGGACTTGAGTAGATCCCCTTTCTGGGATAACACTAAATACATTTTTTAAATTACAGTCATATATATATATATATATATATATATATATATATATATATATATATATTTGAGATTTAAGCAGCATGGAAAACATCATAAACATGGTTAGGAAGAAGTGGAAGAGTCTAAGCAATCTTCTGGTTTAACTTAATAGCTTTTATTTTTCTTTCAGAATTCTTATTTAAGGGATTGGATCATTTCCAGATGTGGCTTTATCCCCAAGATAAAACCTTTATTTTAAGGATGACTTTTTATTAAGCTTATATTCCAACTAGACGCCTGGTGCATGAAATTTGTGCACAGGCAGGGTCCCTAGGGCTGGCTGGCGATCAGGGCTGATTGGGGCCTTCTGGCTGCCAGCCGGGGCCTCCCTTCCCTGGCTGCCAGCTGCCGGCCAGGGCCTTCCTTTGTTCCGCACTACCCCCTGGTGGTCAGTGCACATCATAGTGAGCAATCGAACTCCTGGTCGAACTCCTGAGGGGACACTTTGCTTATTAGCCTTTTATATAGATCAGTGGTTCCCAAACTTATTTGGCCTACCGCCCCCTTTCCAGAAAAAATATTACTCAGCTCCTGGAAATTAATTTTTTTTAAATTTTAATAGCAGTTACTCATCGCCCCCAAATGCACCTGTGGCCATCACCGCCCCCCCCCCTGGATCGCTGCAGCTCCCACCGGGGGGCGGTAGTGCCCACTTTGAGAATCACTGATATAGATAGATAGACAATTTTAATAATTAAAAGGAAGACAATGAATCTATATTTATCAATTTTATTTCTGAAGCAATTTATGTGTTCAATAAAACATCATAATGGCCCTAGACCACTACCTATCAGCTGCTAAAAAAGAAGCCACATGTGCTCTGCCCTCAAAATGCTCACAATTTATTTGGGTTGCACTGAAATGACAAACAATAAAGGCCTGTTAGAAGTATAGTATTGCTATGAAAAGAGATGTCATGGACAGCTGTGATTATGGATCATGTAAATGAAATTATATAAAGAGAGTGAGCTCACAGAAGAACCACTGTGGGTTGGAAAATCTAAGAAGGCTTCCCAAATCCTTGAATAGATAGGAATTGGATAGATAAGCAGCAAAAATCTGGAGAAATTGACTTTGCTTACTTGCAAGATGCATTTGCCACAGTTTCAGAACTGTGAAATTTTTAATGAGTCTATGAAAGGGAAACTACATGGGCATGTGTAGTGTGTGTGTGTGTGTGTGTGTGTGTGTGTGTGTACTATTGAGTAAATGTGTATATGTGTGTATGTACATACACGCAATTTTTACTTAAATGGCACTTGCTTTGGTAAAATTTCTTTAAGGAAACTTGGATTGCCTCTTTAAGTATATTTAGGCTTTTAATTGCACATATACTTTTGCTAGAAATTACACTCAACTCTTTTGTTTTAGTATGCCAATTTAGCAAAACCTTTCTGATAGCCAAACTGTTTTCCTCTGTGTCTTACTGCTGGTCCATTGATTTATCCCTGACAATCAATACTATCTCACATCTATCTGTGCTTAGTTAGAAGCTGAGCAACTTCACAGTTAAAATGTATGACACTCTTAGTGAGGTAAGGTAGCCATACTTCTGAAGAACCTGTTTCCTTGGCAACCTTCTTCAACTTTCTAAATAACCTCGAATTTTTTTTTCTTTGTGTAAAAAGTCTGTGTTATTACACTTGTTTTTCACCAAGAGAACCATATGTGAACAGCTTTTCAGGTTAAATTAATGCCATTGCTTATAAAACTTTTCCTTCTGCAAAAATTTTCTTATCATCAAGGTAATGTGCAAAGAATGTCCTTTGAGAGACAGGTTTACAGAACACTAAAATGCTTTATTACTGACACGTATTTCATTACTGTAATTAAGTGAGCATTGGCGTACCTACATGTGTGACCTTATGTGCTAGGTGCTAAAGCATGTCATTTCTCAAGTTTCAACTTGCAACTAAAATATCTAGAAAATTATTAATATTATTAGGAGTGAGTAATAGCCATGTAAATATTTGAATATACATTTAATGGCAACTCTAGCCTTCAGTTGCTTAGGCCCCCAAGCTTGGAGTTATCCTTGATTTTGTTTTTCCCTTCATACGCCATATCTCATCCACTAGCAAAATCTGAGCGGTCTGCCTAGAAAACATACCCAGAACTGACCACTTCTCAATAGCTCCTCCACTACAACCACAAGCTACCACCAGTCCCCAGTTGGGTTACTGACATAGCCTCTGAACTCCCTGCTCCCCCCTGCTTTGTTCTATTCTCTACAGCCAGAACTGTCCCCCTTACAGTGCAAATCCAATATTGTGCTTCCTCTGTTCAGAACCCTCCATGGCTTCTCACCTCACTCAGAGCAACAGCTAATGGCCTTCAAAGCACTGAATGAACTGGCCGCCATGTTCCTTGCCAACATGAACTCTTTCCTCTCTTCTCGCTAACTCTGCTTCAACCATGCTGGCTTCTCTGTGGTTCTCCAGATCCACTGAGCACACGCCCAACTGGGGTCTTTGCATTTGCTATTGCCATTTTCTAGAATATTCTTTCTCTTAAACATTCCCATGGCGTGTTCCCTTTCCTGTTTCTGATCCTTGCTAGCATGGCACTTTCTTGGTGAAACTTTACTTGCCTTTGTCTCCATTTCCCATTTAAATTGCAGCTTTTAAGTTCCAGCAGGGAACTATTGTTTCTGTTGTACTGACCACCATCAAATGAACTAGGCTTTTCCCTTGTTTGTTTTATGCCTCTCTTTCTAGTTGAAGGTAAGATCCATGCAAGAAGAATCTGTGTCTGTTATAGAACTGAGACTAGTGGAGTAGTTAGAACTGTACTCCATGCAATGTAAATAGCACCCAGATATGTGGAGGCTGGGACCATCTAGGAAATATGAGTAGATCAGACTAGTTGAATGGAAGGGTCTTATCTTGACAGGTTGCCAAATTTAGACTTCATAAAGTATAAGAGGAGCCTCTGAAAGTCGTGATTAGATGGGCAATATATACACAATAATACCTTTGGACAAACAATATGGTAGAAATGTGTGGAGTGCTTTTGGAGATGGGAATGAGGTAGATACCCTGCAGAATCTATTCAGTAGTCCTGAATTTCCCCAAAAGAAAAGACTTGTGGTTAAATAAGTTATATTATGTGTTCTTGGGGAAGCACAATGCAAATTAACATATTTAAAAGGCCTTAAGCACTTCTTCAGTAAAGACACCTATTTAATTATGCTTAACCCTGTGTTTCCTACACTTTTCTAACCCTGGGACCTTTTTTTTTGGGGGGGGGCGGGTATTGAGGTTGACAGAGTGATATCTCTAAACTAGAAGCCTGGTGTTTGAAATTCGTGCACTTGAGGGGCGGGGGTCCCTCAGCCCAGCCTGCGCGCTCTCGCAGTCTGGGAGCCCTGTGATTGATGGACCTGCAGCGGGAGGCCCCGCCCACCCACCACAGGCTGCTGGTTGGTGGCCTGGGCCTCCCTCTTTGGGGTGATCATGGAACGCCCCGATTGATCACCCCACTGACCAGTGGCCTGGGCCTCTCTCTGTGAGGTGATCATGGGGCGATGGCAGGACACTCCAACCAATCACATCGCACCTGCCTTGGCTGGCCTTGTGCCAGTGGGTGTCATAGCGTGGTTGTCCTGACGGTCGTTCTGCATACATATTATGCTTTTATTGTTATAGATAGTCTTTGGAATTAGTCATCCACAGAAGAGTGACTTCAGGAATTGCTAGTTTAGGCTTGTGGACACGATCAGAGTGGTGGAAAGGGAAGCGAAAGAAAGTATTGGGATCAAGAGATACTGCAAAGGAAGAGTGTTGACAGGATCTCTTAGGGCAGTGGTTCTCAACCTGTGGGTCGCGACCCCTTTGGCGGTCAAACGACCCTTTCACGGGGGTCGCCTAAGACCATCCTGCATATCAGATATTTACATTACAGTAGCAACATTACAGTTATGAAGTAGCAACGAAAATAATTTTATGGTTGGGTCACAACATGAGGAACTGTATTTAAAGGGCCAGGAGGTTGAGAACCACTGTAGGGAGTCAAGTGAGAAAGACGCTCACTGAAGGATTATAAAGTTCAGAGGAAGAGAGATAGGAGATTCTTCTCCCCCACCTTACTTTTTCCCTTTGCACTTAACAGAGAGGACTGAGAACATGACACATACACAACCGATAGGAATGAATAGATTTCTTGTCTAGTATCTGAGTTAATACTAGTGAGAGGACTATTTAGATATCACATTCTAAGCTATCATAACTATCAAAGCTAGACTGAAAATTTCCTCCTATGTCTTAGACGTTTGGGGGTGTCTACCTTGATCTGCAAAGGCCTTACCCACGTAGTCAAAGCCAAGTTCTCTCGTCCCATGTTCTTAGGCTCTGCGGGTTTTGCTTCAGCTTCCTCTTCTCTTCCAGTTTATTTCTAATTGTCTGGTGTTTGGTTGTTTCTTATCTTCTCCCACTGTACCTTCTGGGCTTGGTCTTAAAGGGACAGGTAGCTTTGGACTGCACTGACAAGGATTCTGTTCTTACCGTCTGGCTTCTCCATGTCTGGCTGCTTCGGGAACCTTTACAGCCCCAGCCCCAGTTGGTTTCAGGAATAACAACCCCTTGGCCAGCATCCAGATGGGCTGGCTCCAGCCTCCCCTAAGAGAATGAGTTATTTTCCCGGTTATTTCTAAGCATGACTCAACCGGATGTTCTTAGCCCAACTCAGGGATGATGATGCAGGGCACTATTCCAAGCAGTATTGATCCATGATTTCCATCTTATTCTTATCTCTTCTCTTTTTCAAGATTTTAATACAGGTTTGTCAGTATTCATTTACCTAGCTTATTTGATTGTCCTACTGGATTCCCAGGATAGTATTTGTCCTTAGGGACAGACTTCCAGGCCTGCCACTGACTGTCTGTGTGTGACTCTGGGCAGTGTATTGCCTTCTCTGAATATCACTCTCCTGCAGATGTTGCATGAGGATAGAAATTATCTATGTTAATAATATCTCCCTTATGCTTACAGAATGATCAAATGAGATAATATATGTAAAGAATTTAGCAGAGTTGCTGGCACAGCTTGTTAGATAAAGGATAGTTATTATTGGACTCTCAGAGAAAATAAAACCTATGAATTAAAGTTTTTACTATAGGATAATTACATTTTAAGTAAAATATATGTATTTTTTTCCAAGTTATACAGTGGCTCAGGCTATCCTAACAATCATTGTTGCTTCCTGGGTACTTATAAGCTATTTTCACAAACCTGAAATGCGGTTTTTCCCAAATGATTAAAAAGAAAACTTATTTTGGAAAACCTTAATAACTGTTCGATTTATAGATCACCTTTTTAATCAGTAGGAATGATATAATAGTAGTAACACACATACAAGAACCATGCTCTCTACACAAAATATCCCACTCCCAGTAAATACATGTGTCAAATCATGTTTGTCCCTCTGAACCTTACACAATGTTACATGTCAATTATATCTCAGAAAATCTGTAAAACATGCCAAAAGGTCAGACATTCTATCAGGAAATAAATGAGTCATTTTCCATGAAATGGAATGACAGTTTCCTCGTCACCTTCACCTCTCTATTTGATAAATATTTTTGAAGGCCCCATATTTACTGAGAGCCCAGTATGAGGCAGGCTTTGTTTTTCCATCTATAATATTTTGAACAATTCTTCAAATTAAGTAAGTGATCTTTGACAAAGATCTAGTTAATTCTGGGATTGATAATGTCTGTGCTGCTTTTTCAGTCACAAGATAACTCAACATTTCTGTTATTATCAGGTGCTTACCAATGTAGAATATTATTTTAATTTGACCTAAATTATCTAAAATACAAAGATCTTTATTTCAATGATATATTTATCAACATTTTTTAAGTGTGCTTAAAAATATTTTTTTCTTTTTCAAATCAACTTAAATGTGTACTTGGGTGATTAAATATCTCTAATCATTTACTAAAATGAAAATGGTTTTGGTTGTAGTTAGATGCAATTTATGGAGGAAAATCTGTCAGATATGCCTTATAAATCTAAAAATTATTTTCTCTTCCTTCAAGGAAATACGTGTCCAAGTTTATTTGTTAATTTCAATGAGCTAACACTTTCAAGAAAACAAAGGAAATGTTTGAAAAATGATGACTTTGACATTCAGGATAAATTATATATGCAAATGAGTCTGGCAGAACGAAGCTGTCTGAGGCATTCCACTGGAACTATTTTGAACTGATTTTCCCTCCTATAGAAGGTGACCAAATCCTTCCATCAAAGGGGCTAATACCAATAACTCACTTTCAAGCTCAGTTTTCCTGGGCCTCCCTGCAGACAGGACCGAGGGCCTCTGGGGCATTCGGGTTCAGTGAAGTCTAGTTGAATAATTGTAGAAAATAAACACCCCTAGGAAGTATGGAAAAGGTGAATGGTAGTAAAATGTTATTAAACTTAGGGATTTCAGCTTTCTCCCGGTTTCTCCTGGCATTTTTCAAAGGAAATGCCACAGTGACGCTGAGGCTTTTTAAGTCCCGTGCTGAACTTGCAATGGTATTAGAAAGGAAAGCCATTGTGAAATAGAAAAAGAAAAGAGCAGTTAGGACACTTTAATGAACACTTGAATGTACCTCAAATGAAAACCAGATGTTCTTTGTTAAATTTAACAGCGTTTCTTATTCAGATTGAGGTAACTAGACGAGCCAGTGGGGTAGAATTGGCTACAGCAGGGTCTTGTTCTAGGAAAGTTTGTGTATTTTATGTTATTCTGTAGAGAGAGAGAGAATTTCTACCAGCTTTTTTTCCACATTCAGATAAAAGTGGGCATTTGGAAGTTAAACCTGAAAGATTGATTTTATTCATGTAATTGTTTGTATTACTATTTTTTTTCTATACAAAGGAAGTCCTGTATGTTTTAAATTCATGAGAGAGTTTTAGTTTTTGTGAGTATTGCATCAATCTTATTCTGGCATTTTATTCGTTGTTTTGTGGGTTGTTTTTTTTAATGTATCATTGAAATACAATAATATAGGTTGGCATTAATGTTTTAGAGCAGCAACTGATGTTGTATTAAATACATTTTATTAACACCCTCTGCCTTGTAATAAATGTTTATGCACACCTTACTGTGATACTCCCCTTCGAAAAAGCCCTCATTAAACAAAGCCTTTTCTGGACAATACATTTCAGTCCTTCAATCAGTGGTACATTCTCCTCTGCACCAAAAATGTGCTCTCCTATCTCAACTGATTCATGCAATGGAAACATGGTCACAAGCCAGTACAGACTCACCACAAGACTCTTTTATGAAAGTATAAATTATATTACTACTCCAGCTCTAACAAGCTTTGAGATACACTAGGTTTCCCCAGCCCCGGGGTGTTTTTCTGCTTTTTTGTTTTCAGCAAATATATTGAACTCCACCTGGCATCCTATTTACCCACACACGTGCTGCAGAGGACTATGATAGTGAGCAAGAAAAAATAAAGTCAGAGGAAATAATAATTGGGGTTGAGGGCGGGGGGCGGGGGGGGGGCTAGCCATTTTATAAGGTATAAAAGGAGACACATTCTTGGCCCACAACAAGGTGAGAGAAATATGTGATTTATTCAGCAGCCTTCAATGAGGCAAGGAGAGGAATACAGACCATTCGAACTGTACTCAGTTGCTCTGAGTGCAGGTATCTTCTTAAATGTCCCAGGCCTGTTTATGTCTGTGTCCATTTTGGTGCCTGGGAAATGTATGTTCTCTTGTTCTTAATCTTTATCATTTAAAAAGAAAACCCATGAAACAAAACTGCACCCAGGTCACGAAACAGCAGGGGAGACTATAGAATAAGCTAAGCCAATAATGCAGGAAGGAGAGCAGCCACAAGCCTGTAGTTCAGCAGGGCCAGCCTCCTGGAAACTCCCATCGGAGCAACATCAAGGCCAACTTCAATATCCAACAAGAGATCGGCAAAAAGAAAAACAACAACAAAAACCCAAATCACAATGTTTCAAGAGGACAAAAATCATAGCCCCAAAACCACATCTAAGTTTACGTCAGCCACACTGAAGAAGGAAAGGAAAGAGTAGTCCAAAGCCAACCAGCTTAATATTCTGTTAGGAATCGCATGAGTCTCGCCAGTTGTAATCCTGATTTATTCTATTACACAACATTCCATTTCATGCAATTTTTAGGTCATGGCTTCAGATTTCTCATCCTGAGTCTTCTTCCTGTATTTTTTTGTTTGTTTGTTTGTTTTGTGTGTGTTTTTTTTTCTTTTCTCCTTTAGGAATCTTCAGGGTTAATGTGTAAATTCTGTGTTTTAAGTAGGACAAAATTTTCAGTGGTGCCCAAAAAGTCATTTTCTCAAAAACAATTCTTTATTTTAGAAAAAAACAAACAAACCATCCAGCAACTAATAATTCAGAGTTCCACCACTGCAATACTAAAGGAGCTTAGATTTGGGAATCTATTTTTCACTTATAAAGTAAAATGGTAAGTTATTGATATATTATGAAGCTTTGAGATCTCTATCTTGCAAACCTGGTTGTTTAAATAATAGGAGGGGCATTCTAGAAAGGACAAAGAACCCAATCAAGATGTCAGCTGTCCCTCTCCAAAGCAAGGCAGAAGCCCAGTGCTCTGTAAGAACCGCCTCCTCCTAGACCGGGTAGGGGCATGTCTCTGTATTGTCCCCTATTGGTGATTTCCTGAACACCTCATCCTCCCCAGACCCCCGCCCCCACTCTTTCTCCCTCTGAACTCTAGTGGCGCTTACTTGGCACGATTCTTTGGCAAATGGTACATCAAATACATCTTGTACATCTACTGTCCCGCCATCCACTTGTGGTTCCTCTGCTTGTTGAGCTCTTACAACCTGAGGATGCATCACCTGTAAATGATAATTCTACTTCTCTTGTTGATGTCTCCCTGTGCAAAGGAACAGATCCCAATTGAACGTTTTCTTAGAAGTTACAAAAGCACATTAAGAGCTATGTTTTGCATCCTGTGATTAAATAATAAAATTACCTACAGCAGTTTAAGCCAGACTGAAGTATTTGATTAACTTATAAGTGCATACTCTTGTTTTTATTCACCATTATAAAATATCTACCAGAATGAATAATATATTTCCTTCCTTAGTCTCTCTCACTGCCCTAATCCTGCAACACATCCCAGCAAAAATAAATATGAAGTTGTATCATATCAAATTCAGCCTTAGGAGGATTATATGTCTTGAATCAGGACCTTCTCACCTTTTCTGCCCTCTCAGGCCGTTGGACATCCAGCCTGAAGCTGAGAATATCTCAGAGCTTCTCCTCCGGGTTCTTTGCCTGTCGTTTGCAGTGCCTTATCTCAATGCTGGCTGGTCTACTGGCTCCCTGGAACATTGCCCTCTCCGCCTATTCCAAATGCATGCTTGTTAGAATACTGAGGCATGATTCCAGTGACAACAAAGCAACAAGTACATCCATCTACAGTCACACACACAGGCACACTCACACATGCACACGCACGAATACATTAAGAATTTAATAGAGAACTCACTTTTAAAAGAAGCTGCATTTCTGTGGTCCAAGAATATTCAAATCTGGAAAGGAATCAGGTCCTTATAGAGATTAAGTTTCTTAGGTGAGCTTTCCCACTCATCAGGTGTGCACTGAAGATACTTCTCCCCATTGTGTGTGTGTTGCAAGGGGGAATATATATATATATATATATATATATATATATATATAATATTTTTATTGATCTCAGAGAGGAAGGGAGAGGGAGAGAGAGATAGAAACATCAATGATGAGAGAGAATGATTGATTGGCTGCCTCATGCACGCCCCCCCCACTGGGGATAGCCGCAAGAGGGATTTTAAATCACATTTCACTACATGTAATACTTTAAATGAATGTGAAAATGTCATTGGCTTATTGAAAAATAAGAACTTTTTTTGGATTTGGAGCATTCATTAGCATATTTTTTACAAATTATATTCTACTGTTTCAAATTTTACTGTTTGCTTTCTCAACTTCTCCCTCTTTAAGACATTGTTTTAAATGTGCATTTTTTTCTAGAAACTCTGTAGAGAATGTCCCAGGAAGCTCTTTTTTCCTCCTTGGATTTCTACAGGGTTTTCTCTAAGAGTTATGGTGATGGTTTCTACCAGTAGCCTGATGTCACTGCTCCGAGTTAAGAGGCTAGGACGGTAACCTGGCAGGCCACAGGAAACCATCCATCGGGCCGGGTCAGGACGGACACCCGGAAGGTCACAAAGGACATCTCACCTTGTGCAAAGAAAAAGGAAGACCCTTGGCTGGCAGAACGTTCAAAGGGGCTCTAGCATCGATCACACACAGCAGAGAGGGACAATGTGCAGATGCAAACATAGCCTTCCGCAGCGGCGCAGGTGAGATGGTGTCCGCTAGTTCTACCAGCTCAGGGAGGCGAACGTTCCCAGTCAGAACAATTCTGTCTCTAATGCATTTTTATTTGAATGGGCTTCATGTTTTATCAAAGCGAGTCTTGGATTTGGGGGAACTTATATCTTCATATAAATATCCCATACATGATGTATGTTCATGGATGTAAAAACCCAAGATTCTTCTTAGGCAAAGCATCTGAGGACGTTTGAAGTGCAATGTTAGAATTTTAGAACCAACGATCGCGCTTACTTTTTCTGAACTTTATTGATCATCATTACTATCTGAATCACTGAATTTTGACCTGCAAGGACCTCAGTATATTGTAGTAATGAATATATTAACTAGCGATCTTGATCTGACTGTAACAGTTGCAGAAATTTGATTGCTTTTGTGATTTTTGAGAAGTACATTTCCTTGGCAACAGTCAATTATTGAAAAATCCTTGGCCCTCATAGAGGTGGTTACCAGGAAGCACCTGTAGCAGGTGATGGGTGTCTCTTGGGTACTTTCATCAAATTTTTTGTTTTATATTTGAAAGTAGCAGGAAGCTTGAAACTTTGCTAAGTAGGAGGCAGTTTTCCGGAATATATGAAGTTGTTTTTTAACGTCACCCTAAAGTTACAGAAGAAAGAGAAACATTAGCAAAAGACAAGGGAGCAAAGTAAAAGCAGTTCACCTGGCTAGAAAGTGACCCTACCCTGCCCCCGAGACCTGTATCTACTCAGCTGTTTACAGGTCTTGCTTATACATTTTCTGGAATGTGTTCCTTTGAATCAAGCGTCTTCTGTAGTTTTCTGTTAACTCTTTTATGAAAAACAATGTGGACATACAGGGAAAAATTATTCCGTTAGATATGCTCAAATAGATTAGAAGTATTGTGTGTTTGAATCCCATTAAATAAAAACACCAAATGAGACATTTGTTCCTTTCTTGTCTGTCATGGGTCACTCATCCTATATACCGAGATACGGTCAGCAACGGGAACAAAATGGGGTTAACTAAACAGGAAAAACAATGAAATATTAGACATTTGTTGAAAATTATTACTATTATTTGGATATCCTAAAGAAATAAAATCAATGTAAGTATGGCTTTCTCTTGAAAATTTGAAGAATAAAACCATAATATTAAGATAATATTCCATTAGAATGGGATGGGTCAGAGAACATAAAAGATAAAAATGTTTCAAGAACAATAGTGGGAGCCATGTTCTAACTAGGGACATTGAAATGAACATCAGACTGGTCTGTACTGTTATTGTTGGGAGAAATATTTCAGATGTTTAAGACAGTATGTTATTGTTGCTACTTAAATCCAGTCTTTAAGAATTCTTTTGTTAGCCTAGTTTTGTCCTGTAACAGCTCTGAACTTTGGATTGGTAGCAAAGACATCCCCCACCCCAATCACAACAATATGAAAACATGATGCTTTTCTGAACAAGAGTACTTGACAGCATTTTATAGTAAAGGAAAAAAGCACATACTTCAAATATATTTTTTAAAGAATTTAGATTCTGATTTCGCTGTTTATTTTTGTGATCTTGGATGCATTTCTGCAGGTGTCCGAGTTTAGAGTTTTCATGTAAAATGAGACTAATCCTATTTGTCGTGTGGCATTGTTTCTACTAAAGGTAGGTGTCTGTCTATAAGCTCCTGCCCCTGAGGATGCACTGGCAACCACAGCCAAAGACAAAACCCTACTTCCGACCGGATTCGCAGTGAGTCTGCCTTCGGCATTGCACTTTCTAGGCCTGAGAAACAACGGAAGCAAATATTCTGCCGCTGGAGATCATTCTCATTACCAAGGACCAGGAACCAATATACTAGTTTTTGAGGACACAGCAGTTCTAGAAAACAAAACCCTCCGTGTCTCCAGATGGAGAATGGATTAGAAAAGTTGTCCCAAACATCTATCCTTTCCCCAGGAAAGCTCACCTGTAAAACAGGCCAAAATCAAACTTGAAAGCATCCTTATCGAAGCGAAGTATTTTTTTTTTCCAGAAGCATTCAAAAGGAAGGGTGTTTATGGCATAATACATTTCCAGATACAGAATTTTCATCTTTACTTTAAGTGAAACCAAACATGTAGATTAAAAATATCTAAAAGGAGGTATCTGACCACTGCAGAAAAATTGATCTCCTTTAAAAAATTGATAGTTGTAGGCGATCACTTGTCTCAATACCATCCAATGTCCCTAGAATATTGATGCCAGTGCTCTTCAAATCTTAGGATACCCATTGCTCCATGTCAGCCATGTCCCCCCTCCCCACCCCACACACACACTTTGCACACACACATACACATGGACAACACAACCCTTTGTTCATTTTGCAGGTGCAGCAGTAGCAGCTGCCGAGAACACATTAGTTCAGTTTCAGGTACCTTTTTGGCATCCCATATGTCTTCATTGAAGGTTAGCAGGAAAGGGGGAAGTTTGCAGGAGGCCGAGCGAAGGGCTGGATAAAGCCAATTCACTGTATTTGTGTAACCTATGGTTGACCTCCGCCGCCATCAAACAGCCCTTCAAAGAGCTGCATCATTTATTTCCTCAACCTTTTAGGACTTTCCATCCACAGAGTGCCCCTCCCCACCACACACACACTTGAGCTTGCAGTGATGGATATCAATTTTGAGAAACACTGACTATTACATCACCGTCATTTAAAAAAAATTCCTTTTGGCAGGTCGGTGTGGTAAATAAACCTTAGACTGGCACTCAGAAAACCTGGATTTTCGAGTTCTGCAATTAAACAGTTGGATGGCCTTGAGCAAGTCGCTGTTCTTGGCCTTGAGTTTCCTCATTGTAAAGTGGAGTAGTGGGACTAGATGTCTCTATATAGATTCATTTCCACAATTCTGTATTTCTATGATAAATTCCTAGGCAGGAGATTCTTCCGGGTTTCAATGGAATTCATTGCTGCAGCACCAACATTAAAGGAATTGATTGATCACCCATGAGGAGTGAAGTAGGGACCACTGCTCATCCATCTCCTTGTCCCTGATTGAAAACAAGGAGTTTCCCTGTAAACAAGGTGCCTCTCTTCCAAGAGTTGGAGAGCCCCATGACTCAGGTTTCAGGGGCGGGACCATTTGCCCCAGATATAGACCTAGCATTCTGAGGGCCAACGGGTTAGTTCTGTGGTGTTCTAAATGCAAATTTGAACAGTCACTAGTTGAAGTATGTTTAACTTTTTAAAACATGAAGTGTGCCTGGTCTACACATTATTTGCTGTGCTATTGGTAGGAAAAGAAATCTGCCCGGACCAGCTGGCTCAAATTTTGTGGGGTTTGCACCTTTGCCTCTCACAAAACGGTGCTTTTAAAAATAATATCTGATAGAAGAATGATGCCTTTCACCATTCATATTAATTCATAGCTGATCACCTGTAACAGATAACTACTTAGACTACGATTTTACTACGCCAGTCTGGCTAAGTGCTTCGGGAGACTTGAAGCACAAACTCTGCTCACTCAAAAAGCTTGTTAATGGGTCCCTCATGACTCAGCTATCAATTTTTTAGTATCAGATATACATGCTATAGCCATTATTACTTTCACTTAGAGCCAGATCTGACCTGACTGTACATCAGCTTATGAGATTTTATTTATTTTCACTCGAGTAGTAGATAAAATTGAGAAATAATGGTGCATAGAAAAAAATATATATTTTAATAAAAACTTCCAGTGTAATATTTATGAGTGTAGCTACTTTGTCTTTTAAAAGAATTGTTCATTTTTTTTGCATGTTTTCTTCCTTTAACATATCCTGGGTTGTTTAAATGTGCTTTGTAAGCAATGATAAAATGACAAGTTATCATTGATCTGTCCTTTCTTCCATCTCAGAGGGATTCATTAAATAATGCATGTACCCATGTGAATTACTTTCTTCACTAGAGTATCCCCAGACCATTAGCCAAATATAGCAACATTAGCATCTTTCAACCCTTAGAAACCCTTTTGGCTTTCATTTAATTAAATTATCCCATTATGAAAACTCTTATAATGAGATTAAATTTAATTATTTATTAGACACTTATTTGCACTAGGGAACCTATCAATTATGCATGGTTGAGCTAAACATTTTTCAATCCATCACCTTTTCTCTTCAAGGAAGGTACAATTTATTAAGTACATTTGGGCTACTATATCTAGCCAGCCTTAATGGGAATAAGTATTTAGCCCTCTAAAAAGCTAATCTAATACAGATTAAAATGACTATGTCTGAAAAGTAGACAAGAGAATTGCTGTCAGATATTTTGGTATTCCAGACTTCCAGTTTTTGTAAATCCTAATATAGTTTTTAGTCCATTATTATTACGCACTTACCAAATATATCAAATATAACTTAAACTTTACATATAGGATTAGTTATGGAACTAGGAAAGTATGCATTCAAATCATATAGTTTTTGAGTAATCCTTTATTAAAATGTTAATATTAGTAATATTTTAAATGCTGATCTTAAAAACTTTCATGGCTCAGCCAGTGTGACTCAGTGATTGAGCTTTTTTAACCCATGAACCATGAGGTCATGGTTCAATTCCTGGTCAGGGCACATGCCTAGTGTTGCGGGCTTGATCCCCAGTAGAGGGGGTGCAGGAGGCAGCTGATTAATGATTCTCTCTCATCATTGAAGTTTCTCTCTCTCCCTTTTCCTTCCTCTCTGAAATTGATAAAGATGTATTTTTTAAAAAGCAACATTTATGGAAAATTTTAGGATAGACAAAAATAGAATAGCTCCATACAATCAGAGTTCCTACTGGTTCTCTGATCTCATCCCCCACACCCCATAGCTTACTTCCTTCCACCAGCAATGCAGATGCTCAGATACCTGAAGCACATTCGAACCTCAAGGCCTTCTCCCCTGCTCTTCCCCCGCCTTCTCCATGGTCTGCTTTCCCACTCGCTTTAGCTCTCTGATGAATACTATCAGAGAGGCCTTCCCTGAGCACCCTGCACAAAACAACCCCTCCCTCCCCACCAGCCTCGCTCTTGATCTTCATCCCTGCTTCATTTTTCCTTTGTGGCACTCATCACCATCTGACAGATATGTTTGCATTTCTGCCTCTCCTACCAACACTTGAGTTTTCTGAGAGGAAACACTTTGTCTTTTCATTGCTTTCTTCTGTGTCCCCTGTGCCAGACAGTGCCTGGCACACAATAGGGTATTCAAAGAATATTTGCAAAATAAGTGAAAGAAAATAATTTAACCAATTTTCTGACATAATTTATATATAATATTTCTATTGATTTCAGAGAGGAAAGTGGAGGGAGAGGGAGAGAGAGATAGAAACATCAATGATGAGAAACAATCATCGATCAGCTGTCTCCTGCAGCCCCACACTGGGGATTGAGCCCACAACCCAGGCATGTGCCCTGACTGGGAATCAAACTGTGACTTCCTGTTCATAGGTTGATGCTCAACCACTGAGCCATGCTGGCCGGCAATAATGTATATTATTGTAATGTATATTACCTAAAATACTGCAGTATTTTTTCAAGATTTTATTTGGGTGTGGAGCCAGATGAAGTGAAAGGTAAATTAGAACCATTTGCATCACCAGCATTGTAAGTCAAATTGGAGGCTTTTAGATATTATTCTGTAAGTCAGAGTGCTTACTAGGGGTCAAGGCAAAAAATGCATTCCAGTAGAATGGGAATAGGGGGCAGACTGAAGAGCTCGTGACCCATCGAGAGAGTAGCAGAAGCAATTTACGAGGCTTTAGGGCTCATAGGAATTGGGGACCAGTAGTTGGGAAAGTGAGGATCACATTTCTCTTGGGGAAAGTCACTTGGGTATCCTGTGAGGAGTGGATTCTCCTGGTGAGAATCGAGAGGCAGAGAATCTGGATAAAAGTCATAGATGAGGCAGCACTGAAGGAGGTGTGTGGGAAGGTGGTCTCAGTGGAGGGAGATTTTATGAGCAGTTGGGTGAGCTAATGGGAGGCATTCAGGATGACTTCCAGGTTTCTAGTGTAGGAGAGCAGTGATAGAGGCTCAGAGGCTGACTTGGGTCTGGGAATGATGAAGGTGATTGGAAAAACAATGTGACTTGCCTTCTCTCTGCATATCAAGATAGAGGTATCTCTCAGGCAGCCAAAAATGTGGGTCGGCACTGAAGCAGGGTTTCTGAACGTTGGCACTATTGACATGGGCTGGAATAAGTCTGTGGTAGGGGGCCGTCTGGTACATTGTAGGGTGTTTAGCAGCTTCCATGGTGTCCACCCACTAGATGTCACTAGCATTTTCCAGTCGTGACAAACAGAAATGTCTCCAGTCCTTAACAAAAGCCCCCTGAGGGGCAAAAATCATCCCCAGTTGAGAGCTGCTGGTCTACAGATATAAAATTTGGAACCGTCACATTTGTCTAGTGTTTTTCAATTTTCTTATATGAATATAAATAACTGGGGGGCATTTTAAAATATAGAAACTGATTCAGTAGGTCTGGAGTGGACCTGAAATACTGCATTTCTAGCAGGATCTCCGACGATGCTGAATCTGCCAGTCCAAGGACCACATTTTTTAGTACAAGATTATAGATGACACCTGAAATCATAAGAATGGATGAGAATCACCCAGGAAGTTTGTGTAGAGCAGGGGTTTAACCTCAAAAACATGGGTTTTAAGGGGGTTATAAATTAGGCTTCCTGGATGACTATTTCCTTTCTCTGTTTTTTTTAAAAAAATATTTCTTTTTCTCTTACATGTCGAACATTTTTATTAGAGTAGCACTGCTCTCTTTCACTCTGCATCAGTGAGAGTTCCAGCAGAAGATAGAATTCCACTCCAGTGACACAACTGCAGAGCATATAATAAAGGAACTGTTTACACAGATGTAGGCAAGTGTAGGAAACCAATCAGGACCGGTGAGGCATCAAGACCCTGGCAACTTTGGGATGTCCAAAGAGTGCTGGCGCCATGGAGGAGACCACTGAGGAGGAGCTGTTATCCCAGAGGGCAGCAGCCTCTGGCAGACCCACAGCACAAAGCAGGAAGAAGTAGGGAAGACTTCCATGGAAGTCAGTCGGCAAGGAGCCTGGGCGATAAATCTGTAGAGACCAGCCTCCTGAGGCAGGAGAGACTGCAGAAGAGCAGACATGAGGGAGAAGTGGACAAGCAAAGATTAACTAACACTTCAAACAGGTATAAAGTGTATATAATCAAGCAATGTGTATTTGTCATCATCCCCACATTAAGGTACCCAGAGTAGTCCCCTATCTAGAGGTGAAATAAAGACCCTGCTATTACCACCATTAACATTTGGCTTTGTTTGTGTTGGCTCTGGCTTCAATGGAGAAACATCAATGAAAGGAAGGCAGGGCTCAGCTACCTTTGGTTCTACTTTCGTTGCTGACCACGCAGCGAGGAGCCCCAGTGCTTCTTTGTGGCCATGTCCTGTCTGTAGAGCTTGAGTTGGGGAGACAAAGAAGCAGCTTGTGTGTGTTGCCCCGAGAGCATACCAGACAAGGTAGAATTCTTTGATGAGGGGAAGGCTCAATTTTAAAAGGTTGGGCGGACTCCCAAACTAACAGTTCTCTCCAGAAGATGCTTGCCACACTGTGCAGCAAAGAGGGCAGACGCTGAGGTGGGGCAGCAGCGTGTGTTTGAATCCAGGCTTCCCCACTTGCACGGTATGTGAGTTTAGGCTCACTATTTAACATCATTTGGTATCAATTTTCTCATCTGTAAACAATGGAATCTATAAAATGGAAATTATTGTACTTACTTTATTGGGTTATCGTGAGAATTAGTTGAGATGATACAAATAAAAGAGACTTATATGTGGCATATGTAAGGTCCCCAATATTGATTAGCATTGTTGTTGGTACAATAAGGTAGGTTGTCTTGTATCCAAAAAAAAAAGGTGTTAAAATTAGTGAGAACTTCAAGTGCTCTGGAAATGGTCAAAGAAATAGAGGAAGAAAACTGAAGTGGTCCCTTTGTCAAAGGATGTCATCAGCCACCAAGAATCACTGGTGTTTCTTTACTTCCCTTTAGAGTGACACTGGGTGAAACTGTTGATAATTCTCAGGGAACCCGATGTCTCTGTTTTTCTTCTGTTATGTGCATCCTCGTGCCATCAAAAAAGACTTTCTTACTCATAAGTTTTTGGTAGTAAGAAATATTGATCTTCTATGAATAAATGGGGTATCTAAACACTTCAGAACATGATAGATTTTGTTGTTTCACTGAAGAATTTTCCAGATAGTCATCCGTCATGAGAGTCCTGAACTCCATTGGAGCTACAGACATACATCACTATCTCTTCTGGAAGCTTAGTTCATGAATGGAAAAACAATGTAAGGATTTTCTCTTTTCTGCCGAATACTTGAAGTTCTTATGAAGTTTGCAGGTATTCCAGAAACAAAGGCTACCAAGCAAGTAACTATCAAATGGACATTTCATTTTTCTCTGAGTAAAAAGAAAAGCTACTCTCAGAATGTTTGACTCCACAGAGTTTCAACACAGCTTGGCTCACTTAGTGGAACATTTTGACATACATGTTTGAGGTAAATATTTTGATTCAAGAATCAGAAGGAACTCTTACAACACAGGCTGAGAAGCTGTTTTGGCTCACCAGCCTCTCAGGGAGAGGGGATTGCAGGTGGGTTTTAATGTCAAATGGTTAGTGCTTGGAAAGGGTCTACAGACTGGAGACAGAAGTGATAAAGCTCTAGCCATTTCTCTGCAGTCAAATTAGAAAGTTTGCAAACCTGGTCAAAGATGGCCGCCTACACTTGGGCACCAACAATGATGGGACGAGAATTCAGTCCCAGCTCAGCCAAAGTGCCTCAGTGGTTGAGCATCGACCTATGAACCAGGAGGTCATGGTTCAATTCCCAGTCAGGGCACATGCCCAGGTTGCGGGCTCATTCTCTGGTGGTGGTTCTTTAGGAAGCAGCCGATTGATGATTGTCTCTCATCACTGATGTTTCTATTTCTCTCTCCCTCTCCCTTCTTCTCTGAAATCAATAATATATATATATATATGCATATATATTTATTTAAAAAAATAATTCCGTTCCAGGAGTCTTAGCAAATGCTGGTATTTCCTGATAGAAACCTGCTGTAGTGGTGGCTGTCATGTGCTGCATAGATCTCCCTGGAGGAAGCAAGGACTTATGTCCCAGTGTCTGGGATTGTCACTGGCAGTGTGAGTGGAAGATGCTGTTAGCTGTCAGCTCTCTTCAGGAATTGCCTTTGCTGAAAAGCACACAAGTGGCCCATGAGTACTACATCCTTCCCGGGGCAGCCTGTATCCAAGGACTAATTGACATGCCAGTACAATGGACTTCTCTTGGCCCCAAGTCAGGATTACCCTGCAGGGCCTCCCCCTTGGGGTGGCAGAGCCTTCCTAGTGGTGGCCTTGCAGTCAACCTCTTTCTCTGCCCATTCTCCTTTACTCCCTAGCCTTCCATGGTGTTGATCCTATCAGCACTCCTTCATAAACATACCACATGCTAATCATCTTTGGTCCTGAATTCTAGGGAACCAAGCTTGTGACACCCTCAGCTAGTGAACAAAGCCAAAGGATTCTTTTCTTTAGAAGCAAGATTTTTAGCTCCTCTTCCTAACTGAATGGAAATTCACAATCAACTGAGTATCCAAACGTGATACAAACCAACCCTATCAGGAGCCACACCACAAATACAACATTGCTGTCAAGCTAAGCAACAGCACTGAGATTTACTTTTGAACATAATTACTTGGTTTTTTATTTTGCATATGCAATTTATATTTTCCTTTTTTGTATAATAAAACATGGCTGGCTTTTATATTTGTGACATGAAGATGGTTTTATAGCCTGCATATTTGAAGTAAATTTCCAAAGCAATAACATAAATGGCATGCTGAATTTTATGCCTAGGTGTTTATGGGCGTTTTATCATGGGAAATGCTCCATGCCTTTCATCGGATTCCCAAAGGAGTTCATGACCCAAATAAGGTTAAGAACAATGGGTATAAAGTAAAATGAGAAGCAGAGCTAGGATAATATCCTGAGCATATGGAAGGCGCTCAAATACGTGCTGAATATCCAGGGGCAATAAGAGTTGCTAATGCAGGTGACTGAGCAGCTCCTGTTGGAGAGGCAGACTGCTGGCCTGGTGGCACCTGGAGCTGTCATCACCACCACAAACAGGCGCTGGGCACTCCTGAGAAGTCAGCTTAAGACACCCAACGTCTCAGGCTTGCTATTTGATGACATTTGACAGGTCATCTCTTTGACTTTTTGCTCATCGTGGGTTCTCTTTTACTTCTGAGCCTCTAAACCACTACCTGTGCCACATCTTTCCATTTTGGTGCTTCTCTCATCCTACAAAATGAAATGATGGCTCTTTCACTGACAACATTGGTTTGGACTATGATATTTCAGCATGTCTCTCTAATAAATAAGATAATTTAAAAATACATAGAATTATCCTACTATCATTGTACCTCAAATCAATGAACCATAATTTTTTTATATTGTCAAGTATCCCATTAATGCTCATTTATATAATTGCAATTTTCCACGATTTTGCATAAATGTCATAAATTGATTTTGAAAGTTTGCTTGAATCAAAAAGGGGTCCACAAATTGAGATTAATGTTTCTAACATCTATTTATTACTTGCCTCCCCCTCTTCTGTCTCTCCATTTAGTGCTGTTAGTTGCTAAAGAAATCAAGTCATTGTCCTGCAGAGGTTGCCAGTCTGCCTTTTGTGGATTGCATCCCTGTGCTGTATTTCAATATAGTCCCCTGTCATCTGTATTTCTGCAAATTGTAGTTGTATCTAAAGGTTTGACCAGGGAAACCATGTAAGAGTTGAGAAAGGAATATAAGCAAAATACTAGTTTTCCAGAAGGTTTGGCTGTGATAAGAAGGAGGGAAGTACCTTAAAAATTTGAGAAAAGTTTTGTTCTTTTTGTTGTTGTTGTTTTGGTAAAGGGTATATGGAAATTTTGCTCAGGCTTTTTGAATGATAAGAGGAAAAATCCAGATGTTACAAGTTTCAGATACAAGAAAGATGACCACTTATGTAGCAAAGCCTTCATAAAGACATGGAAAGAGAACTGGGTAACGGCTTCCCATGTATTCCTTCATTCACCCATTCTGTTTTGCTTTCTGTGTACTAGGCCTAGTGCCAGGTCCTGGGGAAATACAGATAATTTCAACAGAAAAACGAATCAAACTTACCCTGCATGGAAGGGCCGTCTGTGCTAGAAGAGAGAGCCCACTGTGTGAACTAGTAAAGGGATGGAGCAGCAGGTGGCTCAAAGGAGGGAGGGCTCCAGTCTTCCATTCCGAAGGGCCTGCTTTCTGCGCGTTAAGGAGATGGCTGCCCAGGAAAAGGCTGGAGAGGAGAGAGGAGAGTGGGGATGGCTTAAGGAACTGTTGTTCTAAATGCAATCTCTTGTTTAAGAAAAAGAAACAAAGAAAAAAAGAGCTGGCTCGGAATGAACAATGATTCAGAAAAGGAAAAAGAATGTCCTGGATTACGGTCTGGTCCCGGAAGAGGGGCCTGTGTTGGCCACTTGCCTTCCTGGAAGGCCTGATATGATACCATGTTGGCACCTATATACCAGTCTGATTTGTAAATTGGGCGGGATCCTACTTTTGTTCAGGCATCTCAGAGCGGACTAACTAAAGAGATGAGGTCCCAGTGGTGGCTGTGCTATGTAAAATAAGATGAAGTATGTTACTATCCTTTCATTTTTCAAATTTCAAAACGTAACATCGTTTGAGCCTCTCTTCCTTTACTTCCTAACTGCTAGTTGATGTGTTCTGCTTATTTTACCTCTAAAAAAAGTGACTTAAAATTTCTAAACTGCCACCCACGGTTGGAAATATATTTTCATCCCAATTGAGTACAAACACATTTGTATGTGTGAATATCTACATGCCCGAGAAGAAAATTTATGGAATGATACTTAAGTTTATCAGGGTTGATGCCCTGAAATATTTTATATTTGATTTCAGTTTTCAAAAATGTTAATAGCAAGCCATTCAAGTCACTTCAAGACCCATTAAGGTTGTGACCAGTGGTTTGAAAAGCACGATTTCCATATTTCTCCTCCCTCTCCTTTTGGGGACTTTCAAAATAATTCTATGAATGATACCTTCAAAATCTCCTAGTGCTGTTCTGAAGTGTTATTGTTTTTTATGTAGATTTCTTATTTGGCCACTGTCTTTCTTAAACACACAAAAAATTCTTGAATAGAAGTGAAATATGCTAGTCCTTTATAATCTGATCCCAGTGCCATTTTAAATCTGACTTTACAGTACATCTTTCTTTGCCAATCACTGTGCCACAGTCAAACTGACTTACAGTGGGTCCCCCAAACACAACTATTTTTATGTTTTGTTCCAAAGTCACAAAAAATCAAATATGAACTTTAAGAGAAACAATCCACACATATTTAAAGAAAGAGTTCATACCTTCCCTCAACCCCCTTCCATTCCTATTCTCTTGACAAGTGCTAACAGCCTGAGGTGTATACTTTCATAACTTTCTCCATCTTTTTCCAAACATATATTCTTTATAAGGTTAAGTTTTCTTTTCAAAAATGATAATTATAGTATGTACATTACTCTGCAACTTGTTTTTTTTTTTAATTTTTTAAAAATATATTTTTATTGATTTCAGAGAGGAAGGGAGAGGGAGAAAGAGATAGAAACATCAGTGATGGGAGAGAATCATTGATTGACTGCCTCCTGTGTGATAGGGAATCGAGCCCACAACCCTGGCATGTGCCCTAACCCGAAGCAAACCATGACCACCTGGTTCATAGGTCGACGCTCACTACTGAGCCACTGCAGCTGGGCTGTAACTTGTTTTATTTTTTTATTTGAAAATGGACATCCCTTCAGGTTTATAGATATGGTTCTAACTTATTCTTCATAGAAGCAGCATGCAGTTCTTTAGTGGCCAGAATGTATCCATTTATTTCTCTACTGGTAGATGATCAAGTAGATTCCATTTTTGCCATCACCAAAATGATGCAGTGCAAGTCCTGATGTGGTAGTCCTTTTTATTTCTATAGGATACAGTCCCAAAAGTAGGAGAGTTGGTTACAGCATGTGCAAACGCTAAAGTTTGTTTCCATAGAGACCACCAATTTACATTCCCAGGATGTTGTGGCATTTTGCACTCCCACCGGCATCATATGTGAATGTCCACTTCTTTACAATTCTGCCAGCACTGCCTGCAACTCCCTGAGAATTGGGCGGGGGGAGGGAGGGGGGGAAGGTCAGTTTCTTTGGTTTGCCAGTAAATAATGCCTTTCTTTTTACATGTTTTTTGGCCATAGGGTGTCCCACCTTTGCTATTTGTCTGTTCATATTCTTTGAACAAAGAAATGCCACATTAACAACGACGAGATATAACCACGTATATGGAAGAGAAAGACTTATGAAAACATTTCTCTTTGTAAATCTGTAGCAATACATCTGAAAATTCGGAAGAAATGAATAATAATTTTCTAGCAAAATATGGACTAAAATATTGACTCAAGAAGAAACTAAAACCCTGAAAAGACCGAAAACCATAAAGCAGGTTGCAAAAATAAATAATGGTCTGTATTTCAAAAGGCATCAGAACTTCCAAAGACAGCCAGGATGGTACAAGCCCACGGCGGCCTCTCTCCCATTGATGACAAGGGAAACTGGCCCAAATACCAAGAGCAGCCATTTAGAATTCTGAAAAGTAGATAAACGCAGGAAGATTGGGAAGGAAGGTCAAAAGTTAAGAAGGGAATTATATAGCACGGAGTCTGATTGCTTTTCTCTTTCCTCTCATGGCTTTCACTTGAGGGTGATCCTCCAGTCATGTCTGTAGCTGCAGAGATACAGGAAGCAAGGATGAAGAAAAACACCACCTTTCTAGCCAGCCAACGAGTGTGGAGGTAAACCTTCAGGACCCCCTCTCTTTCTTCATCCCTCCTTCTCCTGAAGGCACCCCCAGTGGGCAGCTGTGTGAGTAGGGGGTACAGGCCACTAAAACTCAGAAAATCCCTGTCTGTCTGTCCAGAGGAACTGGACTACAGACCCATGTGGTCTGAACAGGGCGGGAGAAGAGAGGGAATACCTGTTATTTTTTTTGTTTCTTTCTCACTGTAAGTTTTCTGCTTTGGCTCTTAGGCAGGCCCCAGTCAAGAAGCTGCAAGATGCAGTTTTAAGAGCAACTATATTTTTCAGCCAAAGGATAGATAAAAGAGAAGTGTAGGATGGTGGGGATCCCTGAAGGAGGACGTTGGAAAGGAGGACTCCCTAATTCTGGGTATTAACTGGAAAATATTCTGGGCTCACACCTGAGCTCTGCATGCCTGGAATAGACCAAAAAAAAGATGCAAAGGCTTTGAAAATCACACAAGTATATAAACTACTTTCCAATTCCCAGACTTGCCTCTGCGTGGCTCACAAATACCTGGAAACTAAACAAACACTCTCAAACGACTGTTGGGTCAAAGAGGATATCAAGAGGGAATTTTAAAAGTATCTTGAGGCAAACAGAACAAAAACACAACTTGCCAAAAGCAGTGTGGTGCAGCAAAAGGAGTACTGAGAGGCAAGTTTATAGAAATAAATGCCTACATTAAAAAAGAAGAAAGGTCTCAAACACCTCACTTTTCACCACATCTGTTGTTGATGACCTGATATTACATGTAGAAAACCCTAAAGTCTCCGCACACAAAAAAGAACTATTAGAGTCCTAGCCAGTTTGGCTCAGTGGATAGAGCGTCGGCCTGTGGACCAAAGGGTCCAGGGTTGGATTCCGGTCAAGGGCTCATACTTTGGTTGCTGGCTCTTCGGCCCTGGTCGGGGCTCGTGCAGGAGGCAACCAATCAATGTGTTTCTCTCACATCGATGTCTCTCTCTGTCTTTCTCTTTCTTTTCCACTCTCCCTAAAAATCAATGGAAAAATATCCTGGGGTGCAGATGAACTAAAAAAAAACCAAAACAAAACAATAACAAAAAACCTGTTAGAACTGCTAAACAAATTGAGTAAAGTTGATGGATACAAATCAACATACAAAAATCAGTCACATTTCTATATACAAACAATGAATTATGCAAAAAAAAAAAAGAGAGAAAACAATCCATTCACAATAGCAACAAAAGGAATAAACTACTTAGGAATAAATTTAACCAAAGAAGCGTAAGACTCATACATTGAAAATTATAAAGCATTGATGAAGGAAATGATTATAAATTGAAAGGCATCCCATGTCATGGATTGGAGGAATTAATATTATGAAGATGTCCATACTACTCAAAGTGATCTACAGATTTAATGCAAATCCTTTCAAAATCCCAATGTCATTTAGAAATAGAACAAACAATTTTAAAATTTATAGTTCAGTTATAAATTCAATATTTCAGTTATTCAAGATGAGTAATTTGTGGAGATCTAATGCACAGCATTGTGACTATAGTTATCAGTAATATATGTGTCTATGGTGCACTTGAAATTTGCTAAGAGGCTAGATCTTAAGTGTTTTTACCACATACAAAAAAAAATGGTAACTATGTGAGATGATGAATATTTTAATTAGCTTGATTGTGGCAATTATTTCACAATTCATAGGTATATCAAAACATCAAGTCATACACCTTAAATATAAAAAAATTGTCAATTATACTTTAATAAAGGTGTGTGTGGGGGGGGGGGGGAGGGGAACAAGCCAGTAAGAGAACATGAAAGTTCTAGATCAACCCTCTTTGATAAGAGCTGTATAATCAATACAGTGTCTGCTTTGCCAGCTCACTTTCTGAAAATCTTGCCAAATGCTTGTGGTTATATGCAGGGTGTTTACTGCATCTCATTAAAGGGGATTTCCAATGCATTTCAGGTCTCATTTAACCTGCATAATGGGGAACTGTTTTATTTTTTTTGTTGTTGTTAATAATTAACAGAGAACACATATCCTGACATTTTTGCTCTAAAGCAGAGATTTAACAATATAATTACATACTATTTGCTGTTTTAAAGTATTTATGGTATGTTCAAATACTGAAGAAAAAAAATAAACAAGTAAGTCTGGTATACTGAGTGGTAAATGCTGCTAGAATAAAAACACCATGTGAGTTTTGTGGCAGTAATGACTCCCCCCCGCCCCCAACTAAAAGGGCAGGGGAGGCAGGAGAGACTTTGTTGTTTTTCTCTCTCTCCCTTTTCTTTTTTTGTGTCTTGTGTTTTGTTTGTTGGTGGTTATTGTTATTGTTGCTTGATTGTCTTGGCAAAGTCCTGCAATAAAGCAGATTGGCAGGCATCCTGGTGTGGTGGGGTGAAAGGGCCCAGAAGAGGAATGCGCTGCATTTTCTACGCTACAGAGGGACTTGTGTGTAGGGACTGGCTGTCTTCCCAAATCGCCTGGAACTGGCTGGAGGCTGTGAAGTTGCCAGCATGATGTTTGATAACCAGGACCAGTGTGCATAAGACTTGACCTATGTAATTCATTTCCAAGCTGATTTTGACCATCATTCTCATGCTTATGAAAATACTAGAGGCCTGGTGCACAAATTTGTGCACAGGTGGGGTCCCTTGGCCTGGCCGGAGATTGGGCTGATTGGGGCCATCTCACCCAGTCCTGATGGGGGGGAAGAGTGCGATTGGGCGGCGGGTGTGGGAAGTGGGGGCAGAGGAGGGATCACGGAAGGTTGGCTGTGGGAGCTCACTGATCACCAGGGGGCAGCTCCTGCATTAAGCCCCTGGTGGTCAGTGCGCATCATAGCTACTATCTGGTTGTTCAGTCATCCAGTCGTCCTGTCATAACAGTTGCTTAGGCTTTTATATACTATACTAGAGGCCCGGTGCACAAAAATTTGTGCACTCGGGGGAGGAGGGGGGTCCCCCAGCCCGGCCTGTGCCCTCTCGCAGGCTGGGACCCCTCGGGAGATAATGACCTGCTGGCTTAGGCCTGCTCCCGGGTGGCAGAGGGCACGCCCAATCCCTAGGTACAGCCCCTGGTCGGGCTCAGAGCAGGGCCGATTGGGGAGTTGGGGCACCGCCCCCTGTCATGCACAGAGCAGGGCAGATCGGGAGGTTGCGATGCCACCCTTAGTCATGCTCAGGGTAGGGCCGATTGGGGGGTTGGGGCACCGCCCCCTGTCACACTCAAGGGAGGGTCGATGGGGAGGTTGCGGCACCACCCCCTGTCACACACAGAGTGGGGCCGATCAGGGGGTTGGGGCACTGCCCCCTGTCATGCACAGAGCAGGGCCCATCAGGGGTGTTGGGGCTTCGTACCCTGTCACGCACAGAGCAGGGCCGATCAGGGGGTTGAGGAGCTCCCCGCTGTCACTCACAGAGTAGGGCTGATAGGGGAGTTGGGGCACCGCCCCCTGTCACACACAGAGCAGGGCGGATAAGGGGGTTGGGGCGCTGTACCCTGTCACACTCAGGGCAGGGCCAATGGGGAGGTTATGGCTCTACCCTGTCACACACAGAGCAAGGCCTGTGGAGGGGGCTTGGGGCACCACCCTCTATCACCCACAGAGCAGGGCCGATCAGGGGGTTGGGGCACTGCCACTGTCACACTCGGGGCAGGGCCGATGGAGAGGTTATGGCTCTACCCTGTCACACACAGAGCAGGGCCTGTGGGGGTGGGGGAGGGGAGGTTGGGCGCCGCACCCTGTCAAACACAGAGCCACAGGGCAATCAGGGGGTTGGGGAGCTCCCCCCTATCAGGCACAGAGCAGGGCAGATAGGGAGGTTGTGGCCCCGCCCCCTGTAATACACAGAGCCGCAGGGCGATCAGGGGGTTTGGGCGCTGCCCCCTGTCACGCTGATCCCGGTGCTGGGAGGCATATTACCCTTTTATTATATAGGATAGAGGCCTGGTGCATGGGTGGGGGTTGGCTGGTTTGCCCTGAAGAGTGTCCTGGATCAGGGTGGGGGTCCCCACTGGGGTGCCTGGCCAGTCTGGGTGAGGGGCTGAGGGCTGTTTTCCGGAAGCGAGTGACTAAAGCTTCCAACTGCTCCTTGTTTTCTTTTTTTTTTTTTTATTCTGGGCCAGCTTTAGCTCTGAGGCCTCGCTGCTGAAAACATCGATACAAAGTTTCGGTCGGCCTGGCTTTCAGTCCAGCTGGTTTCTGGAGTTTTGTTTATCTTCTTATTTGCAACATATTACATAGTTGCCTAGAGTTGTAGCTCAGAGGCCGGCAAGTGAGGCGGGGAACGTTGGAGTCCGTAGCAAGCAAGCCTCATGTTCGCTTCCAGCTGCCTGGCTGCCGGCCGCCATCTTGGCTGACAGTTAATTTGCATATACTCACTGATTAGCCAATGAAAAGGGTAGCGGTCGTACGCCAATTACCATGTTTCTCTTTTATTAGTGTAGATAGATATTTCCTCGGATCTGAGCTACTCTGCTATGAAAAACCTGCTCATTTCCTCTTCCCAAACACGTGTGCTAGAGCTTCAGCATCATAGCATTCTGCATTTTCGTTTGTTTAATTAGAAGATTGATAGTATTATCATTCTCTCTAGTTCCTATTCCTAAATAGCTGAGATTGAGGCTAGCAGGAGATGCTCAGTAGAGTCATAGTTCCAGAGAGGTTCTTGGACCATCTTTCTGTCTCTGTGTTTATTAGACATCATAATAATGAGCCCCTTATAAAATCTTCAACAGTTAACTGAATAGCTATGGTCACCCTCACTAGCTCACCTACACCCCTCTCTGCTTTCTTTTTCCTATTGGCATAGCCACACTTTTTTACAAGAGTTTCATGCCTTTGTTGACTCCATTCCCAACTCGCCAGTAGATGCAATAAAATGTTTTTTTAACTGCAATTACCAGTGGCCTCCCCATGGCAATCCCATGGGCACTTTTCCGTCCTTATACTCGACCATTTTGCTGAATGACCTTGGGGATCACTGGCATCATGCTAAGGTAGAAATTGTTCAGTCTTTGAAATGTGGCAGAACTAGGTTTGAGTTACAGGTATCTTAATACCAGAGGGACCTTGAACGAGATACTTCATCTTTTTGGGTAGCTGAGTTTTCTTGACTGGAAGGTGAATATACTACAATGGAAATTAACTTGGGGGATGACAGACAGCATGTACAGGTTTAGCACAGTTCTTGGAAAATACTAGCTGTGCCATCACTGCTTCCTTTCTTGAAGCCTCATCACATGTTCTATCAGTTCTTCCACATTTCTGATGCTTCCTTGTCTGTGTTATGTTGCCATAGGCGCCTATGTTCAGCTTTCCTTCTCAGTACCCCCTCACTCTAAATGTTTTCTACTGCTCTTATGCTTTATTTAATCACCACCTGGTTTCTGAGAATTCTCAAAAGTATATTTCCAGTTCACATCTTACCCCCAAGAGTTAGACAACTGAAAATCTCCACCTGAATATCCCATAGGCCTCAAGCATCCAAACTGAATGTGGCACCTTCCCTGAAACCTGTTCCTCTTCATTCTTGATCTCTTTGGATGCTACCACTGTCTAAACTCTGACCCAAAGGAAGAAGTGTATGAGTCATTGGCATCAGCTCTACCATCATATAAATCATTCAGTTCCAAAAATTCACCTTCCCAATATTTTTCAGATCTCTCCCTTTTCTCTCAACTACCTTTATTTCTTTTTTCCTAGTCTAGGTCTTTATCTCTCAAACGGTTCACAGCTATGGTGTCTACCCCTTATTTGACTCTCTTAATTCTATCCTTTACGCAACCCACCAGGATGATCTATCTGAAAGAGATGGCAATGTTACTCCTTTACTTAAATGTTGTCAACAGCTCTTTGCTTATACGTTGATAATGACACCATACCATTTCCATCTTATATCCTTTCAGAAATGCTGAAATCTGAACCAATGGTATGAAGCATAGTCAACCCGCTCTGCTTGTTAAAATAGAAAATGCAATTGGTGATTGTAAACCTATGGCCACAAATGCTGTGAGGGCTGGACAATGTTGGTCCATACACTGTTTTAAAATTGTTTTTAATTGCAACATTTAGAGATTAGAAACTTGCTTATGGAAAAAAAATATGGATTTTTGGCTTTTCTCAAAAATCTCAGAAGATTCAGAGACCATGAATCCATAGTCCTACATGACAACATCCCACTTGGGTTGAACGACAAATGACCAGTCATGAGAGTTTACACTACACTGTAGGCCCACCCCAATTTTTCTTTTACATGTATCTGCTCCTTAAGGCTTTGCAGTTTGCCAACCACATCCTAGGTGTTGACCCTGGTCTCGGAGACAGTGCTGATTCATGGAAGTTTCTAGATTTGTGAGGCTCAAAGATTCAGAAGATGGTAAAGTTAAAGAAACTAAAGAAGTGTAACTGAATAATTTGACATGATGGAGGGAATTAGCATGACTGAAAAACAGAAACATCTTTCTAAATGTTGTGAGAGTAATACAGTTAAGCATATTTTTTACTACAAAACCAAAACAAGCAGGGACGGATTTTATAGCTACCTAAATGGTGAAATGTCAGGGACAGATTTTCAAATCATTAAATGGGAATTTATCCACCTGATCTCTATTAGTGTTAATAAGAACCACACCGCTCAGTGCTTTGAATATTCCTCTCAGGTGTTTCTCTATGAATATTTATGCAATCAGAAGTAAAATGCTCAGCTAAGTATAACAGAGAGAGATATTATTCAATTATAGACAATTTCAAAATTTTCTAAATTCCAGTATAACTATATTCACTCAGAAGCATTTTTTTTTAATTGGAGGGAAAACACATAAAATTGGAGGGAAATTAACTGAGGGAAGATACAGTGCTACATTTTTAAAAAGAGACTGAAATGAAAGTAAAAATAATATTGTATTTAGGTATCACTTCTGACATTATCTCTTGACCTTAGCCTCTCTGAGACTTCATTTTCCCGTCTGTAGGACAGGTATATTACCTGAGCTTTCTAATCTAATTCTTGTAGGCCTGCTTCCATGACAGTACATGGGGGAAAGTGTTTTATAAATAAAACATGGAAACTCCAGATTTTGCTAGTTGATCAGTAGCTCTTGTAACAAGTAAAATGTTTTTTCCTGTTAATTTTCTTAACTTATCTCCTTTATTACCCACATTTTCTCCATTCCTGTTTCCATGATGCCTAGCGCATGAGGTTTACCCTTACTCTTGCACAGTTAGAGGCTGTTCTGGCCTATGGAGGCCTGAGCTCATCCCCTTGATCAGTCACCTGATGCCTGGCTGCTCTGAATAAGATTCTAGTCACTCACTTTATTTAAATAATAATTCCTAGTTTACTTATATGTGAGAAATTAAGTGCTAGCATTATACCATTAGCTTCACTCGTCATCACTAAGAGTAAATTAGAAAAATCTTTTGGACCATATTTGAATATTTTCTACCTATGGGGTCTACCTGCATAGGCTGGTCTAGGAGTATATCTTACCTACGTAAACATCACTGCATCAGTGAACATGCCATGGTGAGAACTGTGATTTTTTGCATCAAAGCACCACAACCTATAAGCCCCTCCATGCTCAAAACTTGGATTCAAGACTGAGCCTGCGTTTCTCCGTCCAGGAGGCATTGCCATTTCCTAATGGAAGGGTTCCGTGCTGATTTCACCCTTTGCTTTTCTGAGATACAAAAGCACTGTCAAAAGAGTAACACTCGTGGGAAAACATTGATCCTGGTTGTGTGACAGCCTCTTTCATTCATTTAGTCATTCTGCAAACAACTTATCAAGCAAATATATGACAGTGCTAACCCTGCGAAGGTAAAAGTAGAACACAGCTGCTGCTTTCAGGACGTTTCTATCCCAGGGGAGGAGATGGAGGATTGGCAGGAACAGCACTGGGTGACATAGTCCCCGATCTGGATATCCGTGGGAACAAAGGAAGCCCCAGGAAGGGGCCCCAACCTGGCCTCAGTTGGTCAGAGAAGGCCACCAGGGGTGGCCCCACCAGAGAAGTCCCTGTGTGAATGGGCTGAGGGATCTGGGGCAGGATAAGTCAGCCCCACTCCGGGTTTTACAATGCTTAGGGAAGAAGACATCTGTATGGGAGGTTAAGCTCTTTAAATAAACCTGCTTAAAAATGTTTCGGTGAGAACAGACCCACCAATTTAAAATATAAGCAGACTGATAATGTCAGCAACTTGGAAACAACTGATTATGTTATCAGATCAGAGGTCTAAGCTTGTCTCTTAGTGAGGCTGGGAATTGGATGCACTCAAAGATCTGGAGAAGATTATGAAGGTGGAAAACACGTAAAATTGTAGTTGCTATCTCTGAGATGTAGAATTTTAAAAAGTAGTGTAAGCATGGTAACAAACATTCTATAGTTACCATTGTTTTGCTCTTTAAAATCTGAAATATTTGACATATACTAAAAATTAGAAATAATATAATTCCTATATACATCCACCTAGATTGCGAAAATGTACATTTTTTTGTCTTGTATTGTTCAAATATATTTTTCTTTTTTTCAAGAAATAATACATTAGCCCGGCCAACATGGCTTAGTGGCTGAGCATTGACCTATGAACCAGGAGTCACGGTTCGATTCCCAGTCAGGGCACATGCCCGGATTGCAGGCTCAATCCCCAGTGGGGGGTGTGCAGGAGGCAGCCAATCAATGAATCTCTCTCATCATTGATGTTTCTCTCTATCTCCCTCTCCCTTCCTCTCTGCTACCAGTAAAAATATATTTTTTTAAAAAGAACACATTAAAGAGGCAGTTAAATCCCACAGTGCATTTTTTTCAGCTTCATTCTCCTTCCTTCCTTCCCAGAGGTGACAACTATTCTGAATTTGGTATTCCTTATTTCCCCTCCTGTCCTTATATTTTCACTGAAATCTGTATCAGATTTTTTTGTACACAATTCATATTATTGCATGTTATAAAGCTTAAGTGAAAAATACCCTATAATCTGATATTATCATTAAACTTGCTTTATTGCTTCAAGTATATGTATATATGTATATTTACTCTCTGTAGTTCTAGGTCATTGGTTTTACTACCATAGAGCAGAGGATATACCACAATTTTAAAATAGATTCTCCTGGTGATGGAAATGTAAGTTGTTTCCTCTTTTTAAATGTTTTAAAAATAGCCGTGGCCCAGTTGCTCAGTTGGATGGAGCTTTGTCCTATACACCAAAAGGTTGCAAGTTTGATTCTCAGTCAGGTACCTAGGTTGAGGGTTCAATCCCTGATTGGGGTACATACAGGAGGCAACTGATCCATGTTTCTCTATCACAGTGATGTTTCTCTCTCTCTCTCTCCTTTCCTCTCTCTCCAAAGTCAATAAAAACATATCCTCAGGTGAGGATTAATTTTTTTAAATATTTGAAACAGTGTTGTGGTGGATGTTTTTTTGTGCATTTTTCTTCTCAAGAAATATGCCTGGAAATGAAATTGCTGGATGTGAGGGTATTTGATATAGCTTTTCCTACCCCTAACAGCAGTGGATAAGAATTTCTATTGCTCCCATTTCAGCAACTTTTGGAATTGGCAGAATTTAGAATTTTGGTTGAGCTTGGAATGAAATGATATGCCATTTTAATTTGTGTTTTCTTAAATAAGTTATAATTTTAAAATTGGCTATGCATTTTAAAAAGTTGCTCTTAGAAAACAGTGTAACTAAGATTATCGTATATTATCATAACTGTTCTATGGAAGAGAAGTTACTTAAGCAACAGTGCAACCTCCCCTTAAAATTGTGGCATTATAATATTTTTAAATTAAGGTAACATTGGTTCGTAACATTGTACAAAGCATTAGAATTTTTAAAAATCACAATAGCCCATTCTTTTTGGTCTGCCATGCCACATCCACGTAGTTTTGTGGTTCTTCCAACATGTGGACTGATGCAAATTTTCTACTCTTCTAATACTAAGAATTCAAATGATGCCTTTACTCTAGCATCTGCTTGAGAGCCTAGAAATTTACATGCTTTCTATAAGATGTAAGTTTCCTCTGTACTGTGACCTAACACACAGATTGAGGCAGGGAACTGCTGAATTTAGAAAGTATAGGTCCACCAAATCATAGAATTTTGACCAAGATGACCTTGGAGTTGCATAGTCTGAGTTCATGAGTCATCAGAGCAAATGTGCATCTAGATTTATCTAGTTTGACTCCTTCTGCTAAGTAGATTCCTTATTTTATCACCAACTCTGCTTTATTTTACGCAGTGACTGAAGAAACAAGCATATACATCCTTTACTAGTAAAGGAGAAAATGCCATGCCCTTCAGAACATAAACATTGCTTATCTGTTTCCTATTAATGCAAACCTTTGAAGGAGATAAATTGCAACTTTAAAGAATTAGAGACTCTTGTAGGATAAAATAATATCGTGTGCTGAAATACATGCGAAGTGAATATAAAATTAAATTTAATATATTTAAAATGTGGATACTTTACCTCCGGTATACCTTTAACCACTGGGACACAGTTGGTATATTTGATCTTTTAAATTTAATTTACTTCTGTTAAGCTAGGGAACCTTGAAATATATTTTACTCACAAATTTGTGTATATTTTAGCGACCTGTAATGCAAAGTAATTCAATATTCCACATAATAATTTGTTACCACTGTTTAAGTACTATTTCAATTCAGTATAACATAATTTAAATTATGAAAATAAAGTTTTTGTCTACTTTCATCTGGTTTTGATTTCTTCATTTTTGTTATAAGAGCCCTTCATAAATATTATGTAATTCATCTGCTGCTCTGCTAAACTGTCTAGCTTTACTCTAACAAATGGAAGATCAGACGGTAGCCTTAATATATGCGTTCTGTTTCTTCTCATCTTGTATGTCATTAGTAAAAATAAGGATGGTTGTGATGTATAATGAAAATGTAGATTCATAACATGATTAACTTGATGTAAAACAAATTTTAAAGTGCCCCGGGCTTTAAAGACATTACGCTGGATCTGTGCCCATGTTGTGTATACAAAGTGCTTTTTATATTATAAGGGACTAGAACCAACCTGTTAACTGAAATACCCATAAATCCCCAAATGACACATGGAGGGAGACAATTACAAACGGTGTCTGCACACCGGAGCATGTGTGGTGGGGCCAGTGTGGGTGCGCGTGCATGCACATGTGTGTGCATATGTGAATGTGTGTGTGCAGGCAGAGCATGTCGGAATATTTTTACGTTCCTCTAGGAAGGAAGGAAATCTTCAAAGCACTTTTAGAATCAAAGTGCTAACATGTCTGCTCGACTGGTACAATGTAGACCCTGGCTTTAGAGATAATGCTATCAGGATAAATTTCACAAAAGATGATCATTCTGTGGCAGTAAAACAAAGTTGACCTTAGTCCTGATAAAAACGAATTCTAGTCTCTTGTTGTCTTTCAAAAACCCCCAAATCTTGCAATCGTGTTGCTCCTAAGTCTTTGTTTGCATGAGCCTTGTCCCAGGCCTCCCCCGCCCCTTGTTTATTCTCCTCCTTCTCTTTCTCCCAGTTTCCCCACCACCTCCTGAGCTCCTTTTCCAGGCGAGTGCAGCAGAAGGAAGTTTTATCTCACGTTGGCATGGAGAACACTCGAGCCTGCTTGTAGATACGGGTGAAGGGGTTGGTGGTTAAAGCAAAAACCTGTGGGAAGAGCTCAGGAGATTTATCTCAGTGCTGCGGCAGATGCAATGGCGTGAGCACACTCCGCCTGCACAAGCTTCCTCGGCACACCAGGAAGTGGCATCGCCCGCCTGAGCTGACCTCCTAGAGCCACTACATAGTACCCTGATCTTTCCTACTATTGGTTGCCCTATGGATGTTGTAAACTTCTGATTGGTCTGGAATGTTATATATACTGCTGCACTCACACAATAAAGTTGGATCTGCGTCACTGAACCGTCCCCGGAGTCGGGCATGCTTCGTTAGGACTCCGTTCGGCCTCACCCCCGCGGGACCCCCTGCTTCAAAAACCCTTTTCACAAACGATCTTTCCTTCTGTGTTTGTTCCACTGGAATTTCTCTCAAGATACACCATGGCCTTCCCAGCCAGTGTGACTCAGTGGTTGAGCATCACCCATGAACCAAGAGGTCACTGGTTTGATTCCCAGTCAGGGCACATGCCCAGATTACAGCCTGAATCCCCAGTAGGTGGGGTGCAGGAGGCAGCCAATCAATGATTCTTTCATCATTGATGTTTCTATCTCTCTCTCCCCCTCTTCCTTCCTCTCTAAAATCAATAAAAATATAGCTAGCCCAGGCCGGTTTGGCTCAGTGGATAGAACATTGGCCCTCGGACTGAAGAGTCCAGGGTTATATTCCAGTCAAGGGCACATACCTCGGTTGCAGGTTGCAGGCTTGATCTCCAGCCCAGGTTGGGACACGTATGGGAGGCAACCAATGAATGTGTCTTACATAGATGTTTCTCTCTCTCTCTCTCTCTCTCTCTCTTCCCCTTCTTTCCAATCTATCTAAAAATCAATGGAAAAAATATACTCTGGTGAGAATTAACAAAATAAATAAATAAATGAATGAATGAATAAATAAATAAATAAAATCAATAAAAACATCTTTAAAAAAAAAAAAAAGATACACCATGGCCCTAATTCGTTTCCTTTTATTTTGGTATGTAACTGAAAGTTTCAGGGACATTTCAAATGTCGGGGACAACATGAATACAGGCATCTTGAGAAAAATCTTGACTGTCCAGGGAACTACAGGCAGTTTGAAGCTAGAGCATCAAGAGCAAGCAGATGGTCCTGAGGGCTGAACTAGCAAGGTGGACGGCACCTGGACCACAGAGAGCCTTGCGAGCTGTTTTATGGCTTCCGTCTTTAATCTTTCACTGTGGAGTGGGAGCCGCTAAATGATTTGAAGCCCCGCGGTGTTATCATTAGCATCGCAGTGCATGAAGCCCGTGCCTGCTGCAGCGTGAACTGAAGAGAAGGCTGGAGGCGGGGTGGTGGGCGGTGGGGGTGGGGGGAGGGCAGCTGGGCTGCCTGAGCTGGGCAGTGGAAATAAGACGAGACAGAGGCGCTGCGTGCAGGGATATGTAAAGGTGGCATCTGCTGGACTTGGCATTGGATTCGGATGTGAAGGAAACCTTTAGACTTTCAGCTTGAGCTATGGTTGTGCCCCAAGTGAAATAGAGAACTGGAGAAGCAGGTATGGGGCTCAGAATAGGAGGTTACTTTGGTAAAGATCGGATTGGAAATGTTCCTGAGACAGCTGGCTCGTCACACGAAAGAGGGAGGGGTACAATTATTGGAGAGGTGAGGCCAGGTCGTGCCCAGCTGAACTCTGATAGACACGAGGGGCTGGAAATGCCAAGCACAGGGAACAGCGCAGGTTTGGGAACGGCTGTGTCTCTGAGTGGCTGGAAGGAAGGAGGGGGATCAGCAGGTCAGGACTTCAGGCTGGAGAAGGAGGCTTGTGCCGGATCGTCCAGGGCCATTGTGATCAGCTGACAGGTTTGAACTTCACTCTAAAATCCATAGAGGATTTTAAAATGAGAGATATGATTCGGTTCATATTTTATAAAGGCAGCCGGACAGTGTGGGTGTTTAGATGAGGTTTGGAGCTCAGATGTCTGTTAGGACAGTGCTATTAGAGTTACCACAACTCACATTTTCAAAGTTGATTTTATTTTCCACATCCAGTTGCCTCCTGCTTCCAAGCACACGGTAGCAAAAACAACAACAACAAAAATCTTTAAATGTGACAATTTCAGGGCAATGCAATTAAGCCGTGGTGGTTTTAGATGCCCCGGCCGGCCCTCCCTTACTCCCCCTGCTCCTGGGGTGCACTCAGTGCCTGGGGCACATTCGTGTGCCATCCTGCCCTGCAGGTGTGGCTCTCACGTCCCAGGTACCTGTGCTGTGCTGACTGCTGTCCTTGGCCCACGTGCAGCTCTGTGAACCCTGCCTGGCGGCAGGCGCAGGTGCGCTGGTCAGTGTGGTCCTGTCCAGCGTCAGACTGGTCCCTGCCCTTCAAGTCCTTGGCCCTCACCAAGGCCTCCAGGCTCAAGTGACCCATTTGTAGCCTCTTCATTTTCACAAATAGCCTCTATCTACTTCACTCATCCGGTTTCTTTCCACTTCTGTGTCTAACTTCCAGTTAACGTTCAACTATTTAGGTTCTCGTTATTCAGGCTCTCTGTGTTTATGTCATGTTATTGCATGAGCAAGGGAGCAGAAAGGAGACGTGAAGGGAGATGAAAGTCAAATCAGTGGTGTTTATTGTTTATGTGGAGAGACTGGAGTCATCCTTAATTTCTTTCTTTGCTTCAAACCCACATCCAATCTGCAAGTCCTATTGGTGGTTTTCACTCCAAAATAGACCCTAAATAGGACTGTAGATCATCATGTCCCCATAGCACCTGATTCTAAATTACCCTCACTTCTCACCAGGACCACTGCTTTACTGCCCTGCCCCTGTTCTTGCTCTCTGGCTGTCTGTCTTTTACACAGCAGCCAGAATCATCTTGTTTACATGTCAATCAGACTGTGTCACTTTTCTGCTCAGAAACAGAATAAAAACAAGCAAGCAGAAGACACCTCTAGCACCTTCCTTTTATACCTAGTCCCAGCTCTTCACCAAGTCTGCAGCGCCCCGCACTCCACACCCAGCCCTGGTCCTGCTCTTTCCTTCTCTACCCTGCTTGCCAAACTTGATGCCTTTGAACTTAGTTTCTTTTGTGAAGACCGCATTCTCCCTTCCCTCAATTTTTTACAAGTCTGTCACCTTTTCATCACTTGTGAAACTCATAAATGACACTTCTGCAAAGAGGCTTTTCTTGACAAGCTAATATGATGCCTACCACCTCCCCCATGACCCTTCTACCAAATTTTACCTGAAATTTTTGTGCTACTTGTCAATAATTCCCCCCTCCTCTCTCTCTCTCTCTTTCTCTCTCTCTCTCTCTCTCTCTCTCTCTCTCTCTCTCTCCCCCTCACACACATACACACACACACACACACACACACACACACACGAGGGGAAAATTGTCAATTTTTTTTGTTTTAATCAAAATTATATGTACATAATGTTAAAAGACAAATGATTCTATAACAATTACTCCATCTACATGCATGCTCTTTACAGCAAAAACATGTAGTATTCTATGACTCCTTTTAACAATTCAATTTCCTATTCTCCCCTGATTGCTTCAATGTCCTTTCCACAAGTTCAGATGTATCCACTATTTTTATTCTAGCCATTTTTTCATCTTGAAAACTGTCTCGGTGCCTTCTCACCTTCTCCAATCTGGAATGCCATGCCTGGTGCAGAGCCCTCACACTAGAAATTCCCTGAACCACCAACACCAGGGATTAGAGTCTTCTCTCCTGTTTGATTTACTTATTTCATAAAGGAGGTTTGCTTCAAAATTTGGATGGGACACATCCTCTGTTAGCTTTCTGAGAAAGGATACTTGGGAAACACGTTTTTGAGACCTGATGTGTCTGCACATATCCTTAATTTTTCTACTTGTTATTAAGTTTGTCAGGGTACAAAATTCTAGGCTGAGAATTTGTTTTCCTTAAGGAATTTAAAACAATTGCTCTGTTATCTTCTAGAAATACATGTAAGAAGTCTGAGGTCATTAGCCATGCTTTGTGTCTGATCTGTTGTTTTCTTCTCTCTCGAAGAAACTTGTAGGAGCTACCCTTTTCCTAAGTCTTTAGAAATTTCTCACAATGTTTGTTGGTGTGGGCCTTATATAAAATCCATTTTGTTGAGCTCTTTGTATCTAAAAACTCATATCCTAGAAAACATTTTGGAATTATTTACTTAAGTTTTACCCTTGATTTTCTCTGCTCTCTTTCTGAAATTCCACTTATTTGATGTTGGACCACCATGTTTTCTTACAGCTTTTTATTTTCTTATCATATTTTCTCTTTTCCCCCATTTTCCATCTCTTTTGCTAGTCTATTCTCTGGGAAACTTCCTCATTTTATTTTCCAAACCTTTCTAAATTAAATATTTCTGTTATCCTACTTTTAAAATATATGTGTGTATATATATATATATATTATTGATTTCAGAGAGGAAGGGAGAGGGAGAGAGATAGAAACATCAATGATGAGAGAGTGATTGGCTGCCTTCTGCATACCCCCGCACTGGGAATCAAGCCAGCAACCCCGGCATGTGCCCTGGCCAGGAATTGAACCTGTGACCTCTTGGTTCCTGGGTCGATGCTCAATCACTGAGCCAAACCGGGCTGGGCTATCCTACTTTTTATTTCTAAGGGCTCTTTTTGTTGTTGGATGTTCCTCTTTTTAAAAACTCATACAGTGGGGCCTTGACTTATGAGTTTAATTCGTTCCGAGACCGAGCTCGTTAAGGAGCTCGTTAACTCAAATTACTCTATCAACTCAATGCAAAAAAATTGGCCGAGAGACAGCTGGTATCTCAAAAAACTCGTTAGTCGGGACACTCGTAAGTCAAGGCCCCACCTTATTGTTCTTTTCCAATCTTGTGTCATGGCTGCAGTATCTTGATTCTCTGGGGATATTAATGAGAGTTTGTTTTTGCTTTTCTTGCTTTGGCCTAATCTCTGTTTCTGGCAAGTTGTTTTTCTTTGTTCAGAGGGTTTCTACACCCTTGACCGTTGGCTCATATGTAAGCGTGGGCACCTTAACATTGATTGACGTATGAGGACTTCTAGACCCTGATTCTTACTGTGGGGCGATTAGGCTGGGTCCTTTCCTTGAGAGACACCCAGGTGTAGGTACCTTAAGTCTCTCCTCTTGGGCTGGTCACAATTCCTAACGAAGGTTCTCTGAGGCTCCTGCCTGGATACCTGGATCTAGCAGCTGGTGTTCCAGGAATCCTAAGGGGGAAAGTGTTTGGTGGAAGGAGCAGAGGCAGTTGTCCTAGAGGTCAGCATTCAGCACTCAGCAAACGCAATCTACCTGTTTGAGTGTGATACCCCTTCCTCAACGCATTCTAGGGCTTCTCCTTCACTCTACATGTATGAATGACTTTGTGGAGTAGTGAAAGGAACCTGATTCTTACACCAACCTGTACCCAAACCTCCATTTTTTAAAGTCTTCCTTTTACTCCCACTTCCAGAATTACCTGGTACCACCCATTCCTAGAGGTGGGGAGGGGGGAGCTTTGCTGGTGTCAGTTTGATCACCTTTTGGCTTTTTCAGATCTGCTAAATCAGTTACTAATGATTTGCCTGTTTTGTTTTTTTTCCACTTCCAAAATGTGTTACTGCTTTTTTTATTATCTACCTTGTTTGTTCTTTGGGATTTATGCTTTTTTAAAAAAAAAAAATTATTTATAGCTGCTCTAGTGGGATGTATAGAAAAGGCAAAAATAAATGCCTCTGTTCAGTAGGCCATTTTTAAATTTATTGACACACTTGAATGCACACATGGAAAGTGGGGATTCTGTCTGTCTTGCTTAGTCCTGCATCTCCTGCTGCCCACAGTACTGGAATGTGCTGGATGTGAGTGACTCGCTGACACACCAACTAACTAGCTTGGTTAGTTGGATTTTTAAATACAGTGGGGCCTTGATTTACGAGTGTCCCGACTAACGAGTTTTTCGAGATACAGCTGTTTCTCGGCCAATTTTTTTCTTTGAGTTGCGAGCTAAAATTTGGGTTACGAGCCAGCTTCAGATACCCCACCGCTAGTTGGCGCAGCGAATGTCACAGTGAACGCCACATCAGCCCAGCATCACGTGTCTCACTTCTTCACTTTTGATTTGACATACGAGCAATTTAAGTTACGAGCTCCGTCACGGAACGAATTAAACTCGTAAGTCAAGGCCCCACTGTAACCCTAAAGCTGTGCAATTTGAAAATGACAGTGTTGCGGCTACATCTATAATGAGATATTTCTGAAAGCAGGAGATGTGGGGTTTCTTTAAAGATACTTTCATTCAATTGAGTATCCTTTTAAATTGTTTTATTAACTTCTTTGTATTTTTGGTTAAGATTTAAAAGGGAAATATGAGTTGCTATAACAGAGTACTTAAGGAGGAACATGATGGGTATAACTAAAGCACAGAGTATGACAGCATTTTTTGTTTATTTGGTTGGTTGGGTTTTTTGGTTTTTTTTTACTCAGCCTTAACTTTTTATTCCATTATCCTGTCTCACTCAAGCACATACTCCACGCCAATACAGTAACTTCAGATCTCTTCTAATTTTTAAAATTTCGTTAGGGTTTGCTTATTCCCTGTTGTCAGTATGGCAAATTCCTAGCACAGTTTCAATGGCTCCATTTGCTCCGTAAAATTATTTTAAATGTTTTGAACATGAGAATGAAATGAACTCTCCTGTGATGATAATGCCCTAGCCAGTCCAACTTTAGAGTTCCTCATGGGGGCAAATACATGTAAGGAAAATAATGGAAAACAAAGAAGCAAAGGAAATTCAGGGAAGTCATTTTTCTTTCTCAAACCAGAGCCATGTTGCATCAAGTGGCCACGTGTGTGTGTGTTAGTTAATTTTAATGACATTTATTGAGCACCTGTTATATGTACCAAGCTGTGCAGAAACTAAAGCTGCCCTGACCTGTCTGAGCACTCATTCTATACTCACTCAATTAGATTGATTTAAAATTCAGTTTTCTGGTGCTATTTTACTATCCAGGAGAGCTTTACCATATCAGTGGGCATTTCCCCCCCCATGCCATTTTGGTAAGGTTTGTAACCTTCTTGCATCCATTTTATAGTTAGCCTGTTTTCAGATTACTCATTGAGAGTACTGTCTACATAGAACGATAACAATGGGCACAGAGAAACCTATGCTGAAGGTGGAATTAGAACTCAAATCTCTAGTGCATTTGTCTTAAAGGCCTAGTGAGTAGTACCCTTGATTATAGGTAGATTTTAATTATTCTACACATTTAAGGAAAAGGACAGCATTTAAACCCAGAACAGTGTTAGGAATGAAATCCCCAGAAAGTATAGAAAATGGTATAGAAAGATGGGAGAAGGAATTCATGGTCATCATATGCTTACTCAGGGAGGTCTTAATGTGAAATATAATTTTAAACACTTTTTTCCTTTTTATTACATTTATTGGGGTGATACTGGTTAACAAAATTCATGCATACAGATATATACAGGCTTCAGGTGCACAATTCCACAACACATCATCTGTACATTGTATTGTGTGTTCACCACCCAAGGCAAGTCTCTGGCCATCACCATTTACCCCTCCATACTCTCCTTCACCTCTCGCTTCCCACTCCCCCACCCCGGCAGTCACCAACTGTAGCCCATGTCCATGAGTTTTTTCTCTTTTGTTTCTTTTTTGCTCAATCCCTTCCCCCCATCTTTTTTTTCTTCAAATATAGGTCATTTAAATATAGGTTATTTATTGGTTGGTAATAGGTGTGACTTTGGGAAATTGTAAATACAGAACTTAGAGACGTGGGTTCTCTTTTCAAATAGTCTTCAATAATTAATCATGATTTATTTATGGTGAGTAGGTCATTCTTTTTCTTTTTCTTTTTTAAATGTATCAAATGCAGTGCCTCTCAAAAGAGATGGATATACTTGTAATGGTGCTATAAATTTAACACATATCTAAAAACATTACCTTTTTCCTTTAGAATGTCTAAGTCAGAGATACACATTCTTTCCAAAAGACCTGGGACCCTGGAGCTGGTTTTCTGAGTATTGTCTTGAATAACTTCTTTCTTTTCTTCCACTTTGTTTCTGTCCTGTTGCTCCTTCACCTCCTCCTTACCCTCTCCACGCACTCTGCTGGGGAGGAAGATCCCTGGCAGACAAGGGCAGGAAGGAGGGGAATGGCTCTCCCAGGAGGCCAGAGCTAATGGGGGCTCCGCAGATCTGTCAGCAGGGCTTGTCAATGATGACTGTGCCATAGAGGTCCCTTCTACAGGCTCTCTGACCTCTTGGTAAACTATTTGTTTTTCCTTGTATTGATTAACACACACACACACACCAGCCTGTAACTCCCTAACCAGGGTGTTGTTTTTAAAAATCATACACATTTAAAATATTTTAATTCAGATAACCCCAGATCCTTGACGTTGTTTTACTCTGCAGTTCAGGTCAATCAGACTATTGATGATGTTAATACAGAATCTCTAAAAGCAGCAGGGGATGTTTCCAGGCTTCCTTTTTTTTTTTTTTGAAAGAACATGAACCACAAATGTAAAAAATCAGTATAATACTCCAAATAGTAAACCATCCAAAATAAGAAATTCTTATTGAGAATCTGAAGACTGAAAGCTTTCATCTCTTATTCGCATTTTGACCATAAAAAAGTCCTCTCAGTGTTTGAACAAACTGAAGCTATTGTTTCCCCTAGTATGAAGCGCAGAGTCTATTTTCCCCTTACTCTACAGCTTTCTAAAGTCAAATACAAGGACCCAAAGCAACTTGATCTCCTGCAAGTATGAATCTTTACAGTAGAGAGAAACCTCCAGGTTGTATACCTATTGACATTGCTTAATAAAAACATCTAGAATCATGGTGCTTCTGGTTGTGTTTCCAATAGCAATGTGATTGCAGTGCACTGTGGATTAAGTTACCGAGCCTTTGAATGCTGACCTTCTGTCTAAAACAGCTTTAGAGGTTACTTTTCTTCCCCTCCCCACCCCGATTGGGAGACTGGAGGGGGGGAAAGTTAATGCTGCTTGAAGGAAGAAAAAAATTCTATAGGTTATTAGGTTTGGGTTTTTTATTTTTCCCCTTCTTGGCATTTCCTTTGTAAGAATAATAGAGCTTCTTGATTTGGAATGCTTAAACTATACCTCCAAAAGCATAAGGAGGGTATTTTGTATGTAATTATTTCCTCCGTGAGCAAATCAAGTGTCTATGATGTAATAACTATGAGGATCAAAGCCCATCACACTGGGTAACTGAAATTAAGGAACACAGAAGGGAAGAAACTGACAGAACTGTGAAATGAGTTGTCCATATATTAGTAATTGCTTGTTGTGAACTCAGATCCTCCGCTCTTCCTTTTTATTATAAAGAAAAGAACTTAGGACTATTTATAATCCCTACTTAGGAAGGTAGTTCACCTTTTTAAATAACTAATGAGAGAAAAATTACATCTCCTGATTGGATAATTTCAAGTTTAAGGATTCATCAGAATTTTTTCCCTGTTGATGATTTTTATTTTTGAATCTGCAAATTAACTTGCAAATGTGTTTGTGAGTAATCAGATATCATATAGTGCTGATGTCTGTTCTATATTAAATATATCATTTCTATATATCATCTCAATATATCACACACCTTTCAGGATTCATTAACTTTATTGAGTGTCACCTTGCTCCAAAATGATGATACAACCTGGGCACACTAATGTCCCAAGGCTCCATCTACCATTTGGTGGCCACTTTGATGGTGCTAGATAAATGAGGCTGATTCCAGAACAAATAATAGGTGGGAGGGGAGAGACATATTTTTTTAATAACAGGATTAAAAGGGATAAACGGTGACATTATTTGTTAAAATAAATGGATATGAAATGCCCAGCACAGTGCCTGGCACACAGTACACACGCAATACATGCTAATCCCCTTCCTCTTCCATGAGATATGCACTATTTTTGATGAATTTAAGAACTGTGAACTCAGCTGTCACGAAACCTGGAAAACACAAAGCAAAATTCCAGATCCTCTTACATGTATTGGGAGGTGCTGACAAGGTTGGTTTTGCCCATGGCTCAGAGGGAGAAAAGGCTGAAGAGGAGACAACCTGGATTTTCTAGGTTGCGTCATGTCAACAGAAATCCATCTTCCAGTGTGAGAAAGGAAAACAGCATATTGCTGAGATGAAGCATATGCTTCCAAGACCAATTATTTACATATTTTTGGCAGAAGGTAGAAAAAGTAACTCTGCTTGCCATTTTAGAAAATGCAGTGGATTTTAAAATAGAAAACCTGATGTCATATTTTTTTAAAGTGTCTCTATCAACCCATTCTCATTTTCTTTTTTTAAAAAATTGATTTTAGAGAGAGGAAGGGGTGAGAGAGAGAGAAACATCGATGTGAGAGAGACACATCGATGCCCCCCCTCCCCCTGCACACCCCCTCCCCCAACCATTCTCTTTTCTTAAAAATTTACTACTGCCCTGGTTATCATTATTAGTTTCAAGAAGTTCTGCTCCAAGTTTCTATTAAGAATAATATTTTTTTTAAAAAAAACATCCTATAGGCAGTCATTACTACATATGATAACAAGTATTCCACCCTATATAAATAAATGGTTATTATCCATATGTAATAACCAATGTGCCTATTAAGGGGACAGGAAATAGGTCATATTTCCACATTGTGTTGGTATAAAGACTATAATATTTATTAAAATAATTTTCTGTGCTACAGTGAATAGCTAGTAATTGCCTTCTTAAATGTACTGTTAAACGCTATTCATGTCGGAGTTTGAATGGAAAACATTTAGCAAAATACTGGTAGACATTCAGTTTGGTGGATTTCATATCATTCTTAAAATAAATAGAGGATGTTTTACTTGGTGGCGTTTCAGCAGAAGGCTTCTGGGAGCAGGGCCCTCACTGTAGGTCTCGTGCCAGTGGGGAAAGAGTAGGTCATGGAAGTGACCGCTCCAAATGCCAGCGAGGATCATCATGTCGGCCATCTGGACACGGTTCCAGGGTTCCAGAAAAAAAGCCTAAAGTGCAGGGCATGGCAGGAGCCGCGAGAAAAGACAGCGATCTGGAAGCAGAGGACTAGAAGTAGAGCATTTTGGAATACTCTATTGCCGTCCCACTTTGAACGTTAGTAAAATGTTGAATGCTTGCAGATATTATTGATTTTCATGACATAGAAGGAAAAAATCACTAGGATTTTGCTTTGGAAGAAAGAGCACTGGTCTTGAAGTGCTCATGATATTTTGTAACTTACTCTCCCATTATTCTTGAGAAATAATTTCCTAAGAATGGTGGGAGCAGAGAGATAAGGGATGGTTTACACTGGACCAGGCAATCGCTTAATTAAAAAATGATTGAAAGGTAAATACAAATAGGAGGGAAACGACCTCTGAGTGCATCTTTTATTGGAATCTTCACAACTGCTTACGAACCCTCTTATTGTTAACTGGAATGGGAGAGGGAAAGGAACATTTGTGTTTTGTCCTTCCTGTTCTCAGTGTTTGTTCTATTTACTTGGATTGATCAACTGCTTATTCGTGTCGTTTTTGCAAAGTTCCAAGTTACCTTTTTTGATTGTTCTAATGAACCCCTTACATCTGCTCTTGCATTTTTAAAAACCAGGGGCATTTGTTTATTTTTGCAATCATGCCTCTATTTAAAATTCCCTGTTAATTGGGAAGCACTAACAGTTTCTATCAAAATTGCAGACTTCTGCATAAACAGGCATTTACCTAGGTCCTAGGCAGCAGCTTGCTCTGTAAGATAAAACCTATTTGGAGACACAGTATAGGAAAGATACTGTCCCTTTGAAGGTATTCAAACATTTCATTACAGCTGATTATTTCAAGTGTTTTCCAGATAAAAATTATACATATATATATATATGTAATATAGATACACAATTTTGTTCTATGAAGGAAAATCATATTAGAAAATATTTTACTCCTAGTCATATGTGTTGAAATTTCTGTAGGAAATATCAAATAGTAATGTTTCCTACCAATATCTGTCTTTACTAATAGTAAAATTTCGGCAAATTTTTCTAATTTCTGGTGTGAAATATATGATTTTATTTAGGGAACACCTTGGTCCTTAAAGTTGGTTGTTAAGTATGTAATTCTAGTTGGTGGAAATCTAGAAATAGGAAGTTAACAGTAAACCACAAGTTGGGTCTTTTTAGTAATGGCTTACATTTTGGCTAGTTATCAGAGAATATGTTGGATGTAAGTTGTATGGTAATTGTTAAATGTTTGATATCCAAAGCAGTAACCAGACAATTTGTGGATGAGCATGTGATCATTTTTAATCCATCTCATTCTGATTTAGGAAAGGAAACCAGTTAAAAGTGCTATATATGCACATGGATATTTCTTTTAGCCAACGACTATGCTCTTTGTTACATAATTATGTCGCATGACCTGTAGCATGTCAATTAGGGGTCACATTATGTTCATGCTTTTCATAATTTTCTTCATAATTATATGCATCATTGCTTTAATAGTATCTTGTGTTATATAAATTAAATTGAATTTCAATATAAAAACTAATGTAATAAATCTGATTATAATGTAGGCAATTATATACAAAAGTCAGGTACTTTACATTATATCCCTGCAGTACTGACTTCATACAGTGAGTATCTTTTGGATTTGCCAATACTACCTATCATGGATCAGAATGATAATATTTTACCCTTTTATATGGATAATAATTTTTAAATTAGGGGAAGCATAGTTATAATAGCTTACTGTAAAGTTTCAAACAGGGTTGAATTTTCCAACCAGGACTTCAAATTTTGTGTTTTATGGAGCTTAGAAATAAATATGATAGCAAAAGCAGTCATTGCTTGATATCATAGATTGAATCAATTTAACATTACATTTTACTCATGGCTCTAGAAACCTCCATTAAGTGCCGTATTTTATTTTCTGTGTATTGAATAACTGATTCTTCTGGTCTGAGAAAGTGCTGTAGTTGTAACGTCATTCTATTTCTGCCGCATATATGCACGGATCCAATAGCAATCAACTGATTTTTGACCTGGCTTCCCAAATATGGTAGATGACTAGCCCATGATTCCTTGCCGCTACCATACAAAATGAAATCCTAGGTGAGTGTGCAGTTTAAGCTCTCTTTTCAGAGGAATTCAGATTGGCATCCTTTCTGGGGGAAGAAGAGGGAAGTCTATATTGAATTTTGATCACTAGAAGCTTTTTGTTTTGTTTGCATCAGAATGGTGCTTTCATTTACAAATTAGCAAAGGAAAGGTAAGACTGGGTCTATCTGCTTTATTAGTTTGTGGTCTGAAAACATATTATAAAATCATTGAAGAAGTTACTGTGATTTTTTAAATGTTTTTTTTTAATATCAAGATGAGAACCTTAAGGAAAAAGGTCCTTCTTATTACTAATAAGAGGACAAATACATAGAACAGTATTATTGGTCCTGACAGAACAGTTTTAAGGGCAATCCAGTGGGTATAAAGATTTTATTTTAGAGTACAAAATTGGTTTTGATGAGTGAGGAGTATCAGAAATAAACACTGGTGTTTGAACTGTGGCATGGGGCTGGCACATAAAATTAGAATAGTCACATAAGTGATGCCTTCTTTAAATATTTGAGATCAATATAATGGTTAAGTCATCAATCTTAACAACTGAAGCCATTTATTTGCCTAAAACATGACGGTAACTAAGTATCTTAAACTGGACCTGTAATTTAGTCATAATCTGAATGGCTCAATCCTCGTAGTATAGATTTTCATGCATAGATTGAGTTTAGTTCTAATTTTTTTTTTTTAAAGAAGTGACTGTAAAGAGTTCTAGGTAAAACAACACATCTTTCCCCCAAAATCATTTAAAAATACTAACACGGCAATATTACCTGGTTCATACCCACAAAAGTAGTTCAGGTAAAACTCATCATCCCAGAAAACTTTGCAGAATCACGCCCAGGCTTCCATTGTTAAACTCGTAATAGCTTACACGTTTGCTTACCCACCCCCACCCCCCCCACCCCCTTGATGTACTTAATATGGAAACGGCCATTCTCCTTTTTTTTTTTATTTCCCCCAGACCTGTCAGTTGTTACATTTAGAAAACAGCATTTGAAAAGCATCACTTCCCCAAGTTTCAGGGCCTGAAAAAAAAAAAAGTTTTGGAAAAGTATAAAAGATAACGCGTAACGACTCCCCAAAGCTCGTAATTGGTAGCTGCTGTAGCCAGAGATGTGTGTTGACAGTGTCTCCGAGAAGTTCTTCTCCCACAGCTGTTTATTCTGATAGCACGGGGAGCGCTCATTTATATAATAATTTTTTTTTTTTTTTTTAAAGCAGCACGGTTGAGTCAGACCAGCCGTGCTCCTTTCAACTGTTGCATTTAAACCAATAAGGTTAGGACAAGAGAATAGCTGTGGCTGGCGTGGCACAAACAACCGCCCAGAGCCCGCAGGCGGCACGGGCAGACCCACAGGGCTGCGCCCCCCGGCCGGGATGAGCGGCTGCGGGTTCTTTGTCTGCGGCGCTCAGATGCGATCGGCGGCGGCCGGGCGCCGGGAGCGCGGGGCTCGGGGCGGTCTCTGAGCTGCGCCGGGAGCCCATGGCTCCGAGTTGGGGGCGAGGGGGGAACTCCGCTGTGCCACTTCCGACTCGCAGCCTTCCTGCGGCCGGCCGCTGCGGCGGGGTGCCCGCTGGGGACCGCGCTTTCGCTCAGTCGCTCGGCAGCCCGAGCCTGCAGCAGCGGCCAGGCGGCTGTCCCCGCGGCCGGGCTCTGCCCCGCGGACGCGCGCGGCTTCCAGGAGCGCCCGGCGGCCCCTAGACCCTCCCGCGCCCCCGTCCCGGAGCGAAAGGATGGCCGGAGCGGAGGGGTGCTGAGCCGGGAGAGGCGGAGGAGCGCAGCGGACGGGTGGATGCCGCCGATGTCAGCGCTGTAAGTACGAGCCGGGCTGCTGGAGAAATTGGAGGGGCGGACAGCAGCTGTCCGGTGGGCAGAGCTCGAGATACCAGGAGCGCTTTGGGTCTTGTTTTGGTTTCTTTTACCATGAAAACAGGAGGGCATGGGGAAGATGGTGACACTTTGTACCTAGGACTTGATGAACCGCAGGGTTCCATCACCCACGCCTAATTCTCAGCCCCCAAATTATCCGAGCGATTAGAACCAGTGACTGATAATTACAAATTAATTGTTCACAATTACTTTTGTTGTGATCTATATCAATAAATAGAATCTCCCGCGGGGAGATTACTTCATATCTCTTTTCTGAATTGCTGCACAAACCTCAACTATGATCGTGTGATATTGAATAAAGCAATATACCTATGTCAGTATCTATCTATCTATCTATCTATCTATCCATCCATTGCAACACACAGATAACTTCTCCTACACACTTCAGATTAACCAGAGGAAATGAGGAAGAAATTAACATTTTGAAAGGACAACAAAAATAGGCACCGCTTTTAAAGGGAGGAAATCCTTTTGCTTCAATAAACAAAATTTCCAAACATTATATTAAACAGGCTCATCTTCAAAAGTGAAATTGTAAACATTTGCCAAATTAATAATATTTTCACTTATTGACATTTTATATGACTTGAATGGACCTTGAAATTTAACCGGACTTAAATTTTTGAATTATCATTTAACATATTTGTCGTTCAGAATCAGTATATGAATTGCCCATTACTCGTGGGTGTATGTATCTTGGGAGGAGTCTTTGAACACATTTAAGCAGAGCATTTGGAAGAATTCGATAAATTCAGAGCTGTCCTTACCTTTAGACAACCGTTTTGTATGTTTCCTTTCTTAAAATGACAAGGGGTCCAAAAAGTCGGTAGTTAAGCACATAGTGTAGTTTTATAGATTTGAGTTTATTATTAATATTATTATTATTATCAAATGTGTCTTTCAGAGTAGGTTTTATTTTAGGCTTGTATGAGTGTTTTCGCCCACCCTTTGGATTTGAGGACGTGCACACATGAATAGTCATGCTTTTTTTTTTTTGCATTATCAAATATTTGACTTTCTCGCTGCATGAGTTCTCCTAAGGCCCAAAGTGTTCAGTGGGTGAACAGTCAGCCATGGCTTTTCAATCCTGAAAATTCTCTGCGGTGACAGACAGAGAAGCCTAATTGAGCCACTGTTCAGTTTGAGGGTGCCAAAGGCAAGTCAGCTGCTCTCTGGGTTTCCTAGACATGACAAATGATTTTCTCAAAAGAAAATTTCCATTGGGATGCAAAAATGTATTTTATAGGAGTTCTTTGAAATGAGGAAAACGCTTAGAGAGGGAATAAAACCACTTCTTCCATTTAATCAGATATCAAAAGTATCCGACATTTACAATACATGCTATTTGGAAAACAGTCCTTGAAAACTATAGGTAGAACCAGTGCCACTTAAATACTTGTTTTTGTGTCCAAGGGGACTCCCTTTTGTCATTTTCTTTAAATGAGATACTTCAAAAAGTAATACAGTATATTACATTAAAAATCAGTGATAGTATGAAAGCAGTCATTTCATGGAGTCTTTGATAAAGAAGGAAATAAGTGTTAACATTTCAAAGACATCCATCCATTTCTTGGCAGAAGTTTATTTCAGTTTTAGGTTTAGGTTTGAACCAGAGCATTGACACCATGGGTAGAAATGTTGATTGAAGAGAGTTTTAGCAAGAATACATTCTGATTAAAAAAACAGATTTGTGCCCAAGGCACATTTTTTTTCACTATAAAATGCATTCTGATTAGAAAATTGCCATTGTCTTTCAAATTTGGGAGTACTCAGGTTGATCTGTGGTTGGGCAAAACTAGCTTGCCTGCCAACTCTATTTATTTAGATAAGTTCAGTACTTTCACTTTGAACATTTCTTTTTGGTTTGAAGAAAGTAAGTTTAAAATTATAGTCGTTTTGTAAAAATTGCTTCTAGCAAGCAGAAAAGCCTGTGGAAAACCCATAATTTTAGACAAGTACCTACATTTTATTTGCTCTGTGCTGCTGAGATTTAGAATCCCTTCCCATTTACAGTTTACTTTTCACAGAACATTATTAACTTTTTGGCTTCATACATGATCTTCTGTCAGATGCTTTTGATTTGTAATTTAGCAAAGTATAATAAACAATGCAAAAGTCATGAATTTTGCTCTGCATCCTGAGCTCTGTGGTAGGGAAAATGTGATAAAATGTGTACCTTCAGTCTTGTTTGATGATCCCTCAAAGCAAGTTTGCCTTCTGGAAATAATTTCTGGGGTTGAAGAGCATGGTATTAACAGATTTAATGTGGCTATTCAATGGATTGGCGAAGTACTATGTGAGGTTTAACAAAATGAGAGAGACAAATTGAACATCAACAAAAGTTACATCTGTGAAGAATTATAAATTTAATTAGAAAAAAGGCAAACTTAAAAGACCTCATTAACTAATCAGAAGTCAGAGTTACTAGTTTGAGATTCTTGAATATAAATCCTAAGAAGTTCTGCTATCTTTTTTCTCTTTGTGTTTTCAGTAGCTGTATGCTACTCTGAGCATTCATTCTATAGGAAGAGTTTGAAAAAGCATTAGAGTGAAATGACTTCATTGTAATACAAGATGACCATTTATAATGTTAAGGGAAATATTGTTGCACTCATAGGAGCATTTGAATTAAAAATACCAGATTAGGAGAAGACAAGAAACATTACGTTTATGGATGGGAAGCAGAAAATGTAAGCTTACAGATGTCTAACAGCATTTTTTCTGAAAACCATGAAATAATTTTTTCTCTTTTGAATGGAAACGCGCCTAATTATTTTTGAAACACATTAGGGTTTTAGACCTTGAAAATACAGAAATGTCCAGAGATCTTGTCATATATAAGAGAAAAATCAACACCAATCAGAAATAGGTGTTCTTTTTAGATAAGTCATTATGAGAGTATGTTTCCTTACTACACTGCAATCTTGTACTACACATAAAAAACTAAAAGCATGTGAAGTGTAGCATTTTGTAAACTGTAACTAATTTTGTTCACATCTGTGTCTAATTGTTGTCTGCATTCGCATTCTTGAGAGTAGATTTATTTTTCCTGGACCGCGATGTGGATTCAGCTGACCAGCCTAAGTGAGGATTAGTTGTTTTAAAGTTATTTTGATTAAAGAGTCATTTTTAAATACAGTAACACACAACACATGGTTTAAATAATCCTTGAGACACAAAAGAATATATCTGAAGTCTACTTAATGAAATGAAGATCGTGAATGTGGACTTTCAAAAATTGTAGTGTATAAAAAGTACAGTAGAGACTGAGTCGAGTCAGCAGAAAGGAAAGATGTTGTGAAAATACATTTTTTTTAGTGAGAAAACGTGTTAGAATAATTCTTATTTTGAACTCCAATTCAATGAACAATTTGACTTTGAAATTTAAATATGACAGGTTAAACCTCAAATATAAATATAATCAAACTTTCGAAGTATATAATGGAACCAAAGTTACATTTCTAAGCTTATACAATCTAGCTAATGTTAAAATAGCAATGTATTTTAACACTTTTAACATTAAACAGAAAGTATGTTTTACATACTCTTTCACATAATTAAGCCAAGAGAGTTCTTAAAACTAAGTTAGTTCTCGCCTATAATTTATTCCAGGTGTATTTAGGTATATTGCTGCAGTTCTTAAGGGGAAACATTCAACCTTGTGTAGAACATTAATTTTAACAAAAATTGCAGAAGCCTGTTATCACAGAATGACATATCCACAAGCATTCACATTAAATTTTCATTTAATGCTCAGGCATCTCTTAAAAATTATTTTTCATCCTGCACGTACTCTAGAAAAGCATACCCAGAAATCGCACGGTAACATTCACCAAGACATGGAGACTTTAACGATGCTTCATGCTGGCCAGAAAGGTAGTATTTCTTAATTTCATAAATCATAATTTAAAAAGAACAGGACTCAGTCGCAGATACTTTAATGCCATGTGAGGTGCTCCAGTTTTCAACTTGGTCCTGTGACCCTAATGAATGTCAGTTCAGGTTGAATGAAAATGCACATCAAAGGTTTGGAATTCGGAATCATTTCGAACGCCCTGCAGAACAGAATGCTCTTTACAGCTGAGGCATCAGCCTGAGCGTGGGAGCCAGCAGCCCACCTTCGCCTGAGCTGCTCACCTGCTGGTCATTGGCGTTGGCGCTGCCTCTGGAGGGTGGGCAGAGATTAGCAAAGGCTGCCCTGCCTGTTAGGTTAGTTGTTGTCCGGTGAAGTCCCGAAATCCAGGTTCTTCTGGAGACAACAGACAGCGACAGGCTGGCTACCTGGGACACGGATTGATGACTGTCTTATCCATTCTCTCTCGGTTTAAAAGATGGAAAATCAGATCAAAGCGAACAGCTCTCCCTACTTGATCAGGCCTCGAGGAGTACGCGTGGCTGCCTTGTAAATCTGCGTGGGTACATGAGCATTGCGCTCCGGGATGGGGCTTGGGGTATGAAAACTTGCCTTTGCCTTTTGTAATGAGTCCAGCGGGGCCTGGAAGTTGCCCAAAAGCCCTTTCAGTGAATGTGAAATGACAAGCAGTCAATATAGCAGAAAACGGGTGATAAGGATAAGAAACTGTCGGGAGTCAGAAGGGTGGGCGGGAGCTCTGCTTCAGCTGGTGAGAGCAGCAGATGAAAGATCCGAGGATGCTGGAGGACCGTGGGGCCTGGGCCACTGCTGTGAAACACACTCATTTTGCTACTAGCGATGTTTTTTTCTCCAAGCACCTTTTCCAAGCTGCCTGGGCAAGGCTGCTTTGCATGTTGATTGGGGGAGGGGTAATCCGTTTGCAGCTGTCATAGGCCAGTGATGAATCACTATCCAGTCATTTGGCCGCCGTCCCCCCTGACCAGGGGAGGAGGAGGGTAGACCTGCAGGAGGAAACAACAGTAGAGACCTCAACTTAAAGACAATATGCCTTTCACGGCCGCAGTATCCTCCTTTTTCTCTTTTGGTTAAAAGGGAGCATTGTGGTTCTCAGCCATGTGCTCTGTGTAATTAAGAGCTGACACCGCAGCAGAGTTAACAACAGCTTCTAATTTTTTACCCCTGATCACAGGTGCAAACACCTCAAACCAGTTCAGATGTTGCTGTTTCCTCAAGTTGCAGGTAAGGATATTGTTGATATTTGACATTTTGGGAGATTACCTCTCTGTGACCCATATCTATTTTTGTCTAGTATTTCTTAATTATTGCTATTAATAGCAACGGCCTCTGTTGGAAATTACTTAGCACTGTGAGCGTGTGTGTGTGTGTGTGTGTAAAACATTTTGAGTATGTAGAAAGGGAATAGGAGCCTGGGTTTGAAAATGATTATGGGCTATGGTTTCTGGAGTTAGGAAAACTGTGAACGTAAAGGGAATTTAGAAAAGAGAAATTAGATTTTTAAGTCATTTCTAGTTTGAATTCAGATGACTGGGGGAAATAAAAACTCACCCTAGAAGAAAAATGGTTCATCTTAAGCCATTTAAAATCAGTTTAAGTGCACCCTCCAAATTAAAATGACTAACTTTTAGTCTTAGCTTCATAGATAGGATATTAGACATGCCCCCCCTCCCCCCCGCCTTAAAAATACACATACGTTTAAAATAAAGTAAATGGGTCTTCGATTCTCAAAAGCTTTAAAAACAAGATGGTATCTAGGGATGTTTTTAGTCACTTTAAATAAATCCTCTCTTCTTTACTGAGATGTTAAATACACATGGATAGTTGTACACTTATGCACATGAGTAGTGGCTTTTGTACCTTTTATAGAGTAAGTAACTGCTGGGTCTAAGGACTTTCAGGGGAGGTGGGACTGTTTTTATAGGGTAAAAATGCACGCTTGGAGCACTGAAGTAGAATTGTTCTTTCCCTGAGTGACAGTTGAGGTATTCCAAGTGCTAATGCTCACAGGACTCCCTGTACGTGGGCCTTATCCCTTTTCAATTGGGCACGCTGTATGTAATCCACAAAGCAAACAGGAGAGCCGACATCATAATGTTTTAATGCTGCATTTGTTTCAAGGGAAACAGAGGGACAATTAAGCAGTTTGCCAGAGTAAACACATTCAGCAGAACTATCTCATTCTCTGTCATTAGACTATAGGCTCCGAGTGTTTTATTTGGTTTGGGGACCCATTAAATTACAATTGGTTGGTAAATTATAAGGGAGTACTTAGTGCTAATTTATTAGATCAAACAGATTCCATAGAAGGGTGGTTTTTTCCTACTTGTTTACACATTTTTTCTTTTAGAAAAATGATGCCTTTTTTAATATAAAAGAAGCATGACCACATTTTTTTAAAAAAAAGATTAAATTAGATGTAATTGTCTCTTTTGATCTGTGCCTTGATGAGCCCTATAAGAGAAAAAAAAAGATTTTAAAAGCTCCCTGTGAATATTTGGCTGGATAGGTAAGGCAAGTGGCTGACACCTTTCATTACCACATGTTATGAAAGGGTGACTGGAGGTAAAATGTAAGATGAACTATTTTGAGTCTAAGAAAAGAGATACAATGGGACTTTTGTGCGAATGTGTTCCAGAGGCGTCAAGTCGTTAGCGCATTAAATAGCGGCGTTATGAATTTGGTACATCTGTCAAACGGAAGGCTTCTTGTCTCTAGGTCTATGGAAATGCAGGATCTAACCAGCCCGCATAGCCGTCTGAGTGGTAGTAGTGAATCCCCCAGTGGCCCCAAACTCGATAACTCTCATATAAATAGTAATTCCATGACTCCCAATGGCACCGAAGGTGAGTGTCTGCCTTCTCACTGTTTACTTTGCACCTTGCTTCTTCATGACTGTATGCTCTGTTGTTAGGTGGTTACGAGTTCAAATCCATGAAATTACTGTTCTGTTTCTCCTTACGTAATTTGACTTATGAATCAGTACTCAACATTAGGAACTGCACGTCACTAGGTTATTATAACACTACATAGACTGGTTTTATTTTGCATAGATACATATATATGCATATTATACATATGGGGTGGGCATAACATTTTGAACCTTTTTGTTGTATCTCCTGCTGACCATTTTCCACAACACAGTATCAGTTTGCAGTGTTTTGCTTTATGAGTAATGAAAATTTAGAATTATTTCCTTTGTTTTGCTTTCCCTTTTGTTACTAAACTATTTGTTGCATACATATAACATTGGACTGAATTGTTTCTAAATATCAGTACACGAATTTGTGTGCCTAGTCTTGGCACTTTGGACATTAAGTTATAAAGAAGTTAAAAAAAGAAATCTATTGTTTACAAATATACAACCTCATTTGGATGATACACAAAATGTATTTGCTTCTTAAAGGTTAAATAGTATATTTAAAACATAGTACTATTACAATTATTTGTGTATGATTAATACATGAATATTTATATACATGTTATGTAAATAAAAATACCTACTTTGATCCACATATGCATAAGTCTAAACATGTAAATAAGACTATATATATATATGTATTGTAATCTGTTCTTCATACTTAGATACTGTGTATATTTTTAAAACTTTAGCATATGGAAGGATATATTACATGTTGTAATCTATTTGTTTCCACCTTAGCCTAATGAAAAATTACTTCTTCACAGATTATATTTTTGCTTATTTATTCCCTCCTAAACCTCTGGACCTTGATGAACTTGGAGCATAAGTTTCACTAGAAGTTCAATAAATTATTCATGTTAGAATTTCATCCATAAACATCATTTTCCAATCACCATTGTGATCTTTTATCACATTTCTTAAAAATAAACAAAACTAAATGCCATGAAATTGTTTGGTTCAGTATTCCCATATGTATTAGTGAAGGCTTTTGAAACTATTAACGTTATGAAATTTATGATAATAGAAAAAATATAAAAAATCAGCTGTTTTTCATGTGAGACATCTTAATTTTTATACTGTGACTGTTGTTTTTAAAGTGTAAATACAGGGGTGGGAAGACATAGATTTACAGTGGCTTGTATGGAAAATAATAAATAATAATAAACTCTGTTTCATGTACTCACAACTGTAAACCTACATTTGCCCACTCTTGTAGTCTGTATTTTCCATTTAAGTAAATACTTTCCTTACCAGTGTTCATGAAAGATGGTCACTGTCAAAAGTAGAAACTTCGCTGACCTAGCAAAAGTTAATCTCTGAATAAGGTGACTTTTCATCTGAAACTCTTTTCTTCCCATTTCGATAGGTGATAACAAAGAATTTTAAGTTATTAAAAGGAAAACAATCCTAGGGTTTAACTAGATTTTATAAAGCAAATAAAAGGCAAGCAGTCCTCTTTTTTCTCTCCTTTGAAATTCAGATGCAGGTGGAAGGATGGCTAGGCCACAGTGTAGACTGGGGTGTGCTTAGTCACAAAGAGGTCCCTGGGCTAGTGGGCCCCACGCCAGTGTCCTTGAGCAGGTAGACACTGACCTTGAGCAGGTAGCCACTGACAAGTGCCAAAGGGGGCCAAACATGTAACAGTTCTCATCACTGGAAAATTCAAATAAGATAATCATTTAAAGTAACTTAAATATATAGAAGAATAAGCATGTCAAATTATTTTGCTTAACAGAATATACCAATACATATTGGTGGGATTAATTATGAAATAATGGTAGTTAATTTTCTTATAGATGAAGAAATGAAGTAAGGGGAAGATGTTTCACTTTGTCATCATTCACAGGCATATCGTCTGGGACAAAATAAGCACCACACCATAATGAAACCGAGTGTGTGGGGGGGATTTCCCCTTTGGGGGGCTCTGTGCGAATGTGTGGTTTGTTTTTAAAGGGCTTGAGGGGTGGTAATATGTTTCTGAGTATTTATACTTAATAGCTGATATCATGTTCAGATTCAGGAATATTTTTTTGCACAACTAAAATAAGTTCAAAATAATAAAATATGTTGAATAATTGTGTAATCTGATGAGCCATTCAATTTGGAAAATATTCAAAAATTACTCCTTATCCTTAAAATAATCTTAATTATTTTAAATGTTGGAAATGAAAGTTTTAGGCCAATTTCAGATAAATACACACTTATTTCACTCTGTTTTCAGGCATTCTTCAGGGGTGGACGTGGCAAGGGTTCTAGTAGTTAAGAGAAGTCAGAAGATGTCAAGGGTTCCAGTCTTTAAAAATTGATGTTAGAAGACGTTAGTATAAATTGTCCGAAAAATAAAATGGGATTTTAGTCAATCTACTGGCATATTCAGTTTTATTTTAGTATGAAGTTTGAAAATGTGGACTCAAACTTTCTTCAGGATCCCTGTTACATGCCTGTTTACTGGTAGATGCAAACAGTATTAGAAAGTTCTGGGTTATTATTCAGTTTGTGAATCAATTCATCATGCTACTTACATGTTCTATAATGCGTTGGCTTCATTCCTCGCAGTCACCACTAGAGGAGTTAAGCTTAAATTAGTGAAGTCATAATGTCTGGCAGGCTTCCCTGGGGTATAATCATTATAGATTTTCCTGTTCCTTCTTTGAAAATCTTACTTATTTTGAAGCCAGCAGCGTTTACCAATGAATCAGAAGGATGAAAAACAAGAAATTCATTAAAATTTCAAAGAGCGTTTAAAATATCAATCACCTCCCCTTAACTCCCTAACACATATTTCTTTCTAGCTTTCTAGGCCGTGATTTATATTTGAGGGACTTCACTGCAGCCTCATTGAAGCTGGTCTCCTTAATTAGGTCAACAAAACTTCCACGCAGTTTACACAGTTGTTGGCTTTGCCCACATTTATATTGATTGTCTTCTCTCACTCAGGGCCATTTTTTCTTCCTGCCACCACTTGTCCCTATAATGAGGCTAAGAAAACATGAAAATCTCCTGTATCAAAAACCATAACTTCATCTGAAGAACAAACAAGAAGGGAATGGAATGGCGAGGCAGAGAATATTAAGTTTCTCCTTGGGTCTGCTGCCAAATTATCATAAGACTCAATGTTTGTAGGTTCTGTACTCACAGGCTAGCGCCTATTTTCATGGTTCATCTAAGGGATAAAGACAGAGAGACACTGAGCTACAGCCTCAAATATTGTGCTTTTCCATTTCCTACATGAAATGCTCCTTAGTTAGAAAAGTTGTTTGAATGTTTCATATTTCAAAACTTTCAACTCTTCATACTTTTATGTTCCATTCCAGCCTCTCTGAATTGTTATTGTTGCAGTTAACTGTTGGTTTCACCCAGTTTATACATCTTTGAATTATAAAACATAAGTAGGTAAAAATATAAAATAGCCTAAGTGAATGCTTGACCTGCATTCCGAAGAGCACTGTTGGAAGTGTTGTTTCCAAGTGAATTAAATTGTGTAGTTACCATTAAACAATGAAAGCTCGGCCTCAGGGCAGACTAATGGATGGTTTTGAAAACATCAACTGTGGCTTTTCTTTTACCTGTTTTTCCTCGTCTTCGGGGCAGTTCGTCTTCCAGGATAGGGTGGAATAGAAATTTCTTGTGATATTATTACAGTATAATTTTTAAGACCTAGGACTTTCCGTGGTGATGCTTTTTTAGATAACGGGACATCTAGAGGGTTTCCAGCGTGCGGGTGTATGTTCGCGCCTCGGTTTGGTAGAGGCTGTGTGCTGATGTTTGTGTTGTGTCAGCGTGAGAAGTAGTTGGGAAATCTTCCTTCAGAAGGACTCAGGGCTGGAGCAGTAAAAGGGTTTTTATTTACGGACCTAATTAAGGCCTTGTTTGCAAAGCAGTGATTCTTTCCATCTTTGTTTTTCCTGGTTGTCTCAAGTCCCTGGGAGCCCACGATTGGTCAGTTCATATAGTACTGGTTTGAGTGTTTATTTTTGGTTGTCTAGGGGGTGAGGAGTGGAGATGGACCAGAAAGAGGTGTGAGCCAGCGGAATTAAGAGCTCTAATTCTGAGTTTGCCTGTATTGAAAATTTTGATTTATACGTAAGAAGAAGCTTAATTTTGTCTTAAGGCAGATGAATTTGCCTGTGAGTGACATAAGACCAGATGCCATTGGAATCTTCCCTACAAATAGGGCTTCAGGAATTCTGTAATTCAGATAGTCGTTTTGAATGATGTATCAGATTTCCAAGATGATAAGAGATATGATCTTGAGTGAGGTGGCTAGATTTTCTGCATTTTAAGATGTATTTAATTGTATATTGCATATTTTAGGTCACAGGTTAATTCAGTTATACAAATTGGCATTACCAGAAGTTATTTTAAAGTTGTTTTATCACTTCTGCAAAGCTTAGAACACTAATAAATTATCTGACATGGTTTTTCTCACTGTAATATTAATTTAGTAAAATACAGTTTTGTCCAACTGGAGTATTTCAAAGAAATTTATGTACGAGAAATATGTAAACTGGTATGAGTGTGCATAAAATTATGGTCTGAGGCTGCATTTGAAGGCTATATTTATCTTTTTGTGGTCCAATAGTCTGTCATTAATAGAAACATGGTAATCTAATTTTATTGTTGTTTACATTCTGCACATGATTGTGTTTCTAGAAGATTAAGGGTTATTGTGAGTAAAGGAGTTTTCTAAGTGACATTTTTAGAATTTGCAGCCATAGAATTAGCCTCTTATAAATTATTATTTAGCAAAATCCAGGAAAGGATGAACAGAATAATTTGTTATGATTTTATGTTTGCCTATATAGTGTATGAGAATAATTATCACGTGCTATTGCTAATAGTAATAATGGCTACTTTTATGAATAACTTACTGGCAGTCCATTATGCTGACCATTCCCCATGATTTATTCCATTAATCTTCAGAAAATTCCCTTTAGATTGCCAACATCATAGTTAGGAGATGGGGTTTGAATCCCAGCTCCATTTACTGCCTGTGTGAGCTCAAGCAAGCTAGTGTCTGTGTGGCTCAGTTTCCTTATCTGTAAAATGGGATCATAGTGGAGCTTCACCAGGCTTGCTGTGAGGATAAGTAAACTTGTAGCACACCTGGAACTTACTATGTGCTCTGTATCTATTAGCTTCTAGGCCGTATGTAAATAATAGTCACCTCTGTAGTTCTTATTACTACTTTGTACAAGAAACAGTCCTAGAAAGTGAAATGCCATTTGAAAGACACATGGTTATAAGAGGTACCACTGGTGTCTGACCTGATATTTGAATCAAGTTCCGAGTCCAGAGCCTGGGTTTTCAAATCCCCATGTTATTCTGCAGGGAGCACGAGGTTCCCCTCAGTTGCCAATGCCTTTCCTAATGCCTTCACACCAAACACCGGTGCCCTCACTGCCATGACGGTGTCTTCAGGACAGGAGAACACCAATCCCTAGCAAATAGCGGAGCTGCAAAAGGACCAATGACAGAGGCTCTGATGACAAAAGGACTTTAGTATAAGGTCAACTCCCAGGTCATTGCACGCTGGCCTCTAAGTTCTTGCGTGTGTGAGATTTCTTCCTGGGGTCACGTGTGCACAGCATAATGCATCCATGGGGTAACTTTTAGGGGATTGTCTCTTAGTAATTTTCAAAGCTTTAGACTTAATTATAATTCCACCAGCCATCCGTCTATGTTAAGCCTTTCTGGGATTAAATGGAGATGGGAAGTCATCTCTGCTTTTCATTACAAGTCATTTTTATTTGCACATTTGGATGGGAGCAGTATTACTGTGAACGTTAAAAAGCAGTTACAGTTTGACTACAGCTGAGGGAAATATTTTCTACTTTAGAAAATATTTTTAAGTAGGCGATAAATTTGGTCACATGTATCTTGACTTTGAGAACCAAATGATATGAAACAAGCACAAGTCAAAAAAGAAGTATAAGTGGCATTTGTTTGGGGCTCCATAGGAACAGCAGTTGTCAAAGCTGAGTGTTGGGAACATGTCTGGTCTGTTCCAGGAAGAGAGAGTGAGGGATATGAGGGATATGAGGGATAAAGCCAGAGGAATCAAGGGGTGGCTTGTAGGTTGGCATATATACTCTAGTTTATTATGTAGAGCTAACTGTGTCTTCTATACTCGGAATTGGAACTGCAGTGCTGATTGCCTGAAACTAAGCTCAGTTTCTAGAGCGCCAGGCTTCTCAATAAACGAGTGACTCAATGGAGACAGTTCTCACCTGCTCCCAATACCTGATAGTTCAGAGAATCACAGTTCTGTGGCCTGTCTCCCTGGGCAGGCCAGAACTTTGGTACAAGCAGCAATTCATTTCCTAGCACATCCTATCTTCTGGGAAAAACTTCTGGCTCCCTCCAGAGAGAGGTGTGAACCTTGAGTGCTGGTATTTAGGCTAATTCTTACCCCTTCCATCATGGATTTCTTGCTTAAATAATTCCTAATTTCTCGTGATGGTCAAGGATGCCTTGGGGGGAGCAAAGTGGGGTGTGTGTATGTGTGTGTGCGTGTTTTCTTTATTTACTTGGAGTAACGTCTAAGAATAATTCACTCTCTTTTTTGCTTCAGACATACAATCTAATAGAAATAACAGGTACATAATGACAACTTTTTCATTTTTACTGTAGGTAGGAAAAAAGGTTTTTGTTACATAGCTGTCCTCAGTGACTGCTAGCCATTGCCTTCTCAAAATGTAAGTTTTGAGAAGCTAATGAAAGATTGACATTAAGTTTTAGGATCCCAAATTATATATAAGTAAAAGCTTATTATGATTATGTTCCTGGTAATTTGCTGGATTTACAGAATTTTCGTTTTATTCCATTCCTCCAATATCCTATCACACCAACAAAAGATAGATGAACTCTACCAAACACATTCCAAGGAGGTATGTTTTATTATTCCCATCATACAAATTGGAAACATTTTTTTTAACCTAAAATGGATCAAAATCCAAAATGCTTATCTATTTTTTCATTGTCCCTATTACTGATAAGAGGAATTTTGCATGGAAAGAATAATTTTTAGCAAGGGAAAGAATATGAACCAAATTGACTGAATTCTTACTATTTATTGAGTGCAATATTCATGTGCTCTACATACCTTATTTTATCCTCAAAGGAAGTTAGGGTAACTTTTGTGCACCTCATTTTAAAGCATTTAGATGACTAGTCTCTGTTTACACACTTATTATCTGAGCTGAGATGAGATTCAAAGGCACATGAGGCTGGTTTCAAAGCCCACACTCTACACTATAAAACTTGGCCTCCTCAGTAGCCAAAAAGCTTGGCTTTTACTGAAATACTTTATCTGTCTTAAAACATTCCTTTCCCTTATCTAAGAGTGTGGCCCAGTGAAGGAAACATCTGTTTACATGTGTGTTTACATGTATGTGTGTATAGTCTCTAGGTCCTTAAAGGCAGAGACAAACCTCTTCACTGTTGTGTCCACACCATCTAGCAGAAGGCTTGGCAGTGATTAAGCAGCCAACAGATATTTGTTGAATGGATGCCCCTTATTACCAAGCATATAATACAGTTGAATAATTACAAGAGCAGAGATTCATCAATTTTACTTACAAAGCATTACCAGATTTAATAAGCATCTGAAGTCCATTTCCAAATATTTGAACATGATCAGTTCACAGACCAATTCGTATAGTAGCCATAGGCTGCCCATGCAGAGAGCATCAGCCATCAGCATTGTTACTGATTTGAACTGGGATTTGTAGTAACTGACCCACATTTGTCCTGCACTAATAACTGTCAAAGTTAATAGTATTTAGTAATGATGAAGCAACTGCCACATAGTCCAAGAAACAACGGAATGACATAAAGATCAAGCAGTTAGTACACTTAGGTTTAGTATCCATACGCGATGGTAAGCAATGATGATTGGCCCTAAATAATAAATTATATATTATTTTTATATATTAAATATATATAAGAATATGTATCACACTATACTAGTATATCCATTATTGCGTTGTGAATTCATTCAAGAGATATTCATTGAGTGATTGTGTCTAGAAATGTACCAAACACCCTCCTGGCGAGGGGAAGTTCACAGTCTCCCGTCACTTGCAGGCCTGTGGTTGATGACTGTAATTGGGGCTACGCTCTGCAGAGGAGGAGGGGCACCTAAACAGGACTGAGGTGGCTGAGGGTGGAGGTTGGTTTATACACACTGATCACACTTGGAGTCTTGAAGGAGAGGGAGGAGAACAATGGGTGCCAAGCCTGGAAGGAAGAGAGAGCAAGAATTATTCCGTTGTAGCAAAGACATCCCTAATCCCAGGGACACTGCGCACATGTGTGTGAGATGAGGGACATGTGCAAAGTGCACAGCGGTGGTGCTAGGAGCCACCCTAACAGATGATAAAGGATCTTTGGTACGCAGTTCAGGAGTTGGGATTCAGTCCTGCAGGAGCTGGGCGACCTGCAGGCTTGTAAGGAGGACATTGATGTGCGTGTGTCTGTGTTGCAGTGATATACTTGGGTGCTATTTTGAAACTGTATTTAAGGGGTGGTGGGTGGTGAGGAGATTCCAGGTGAGAAGTAATGATGGTATTTTAATCTGAAATATATCACCATTTCTTCCAGCTTAAACTTATACCTGATAATTGCCTTCAGAAAAGTAGGGAATGAATAATATTTATAATTTAGGAAAGTAGAATAATGAGAAGATGGATTTTTTTTTTACTCAGACTAATCTGGGCTAGAAAGTCTCAATCCAGCTGTTTACTGTCCATGTAACTGACATGTGGATTTCATGAGGACACAGAGCAGGGCGTTTCATTTACGGGTTAGTCAGTGTGATGCTGTGTAATTATATGTGTGCTCTGTGCCTCTGCTTCCTGGTCTGTGAAAGGAAGGAAATAATAGTCCCCACCTGCAGGGTGGTGAGGATGGGTACATGAGTTGGAAAAGCACTTAGAACAGTTTGTGACTTGTAGCAAGTTCTTAAAATTCATTGGTTATTATATCATCTTCATCTCTGATCTCTGAACCTCTGCTTTCTCCCTTGTAAAATTGGCATTGCACTTTAATCACAGGGCATTACAACAATCTATCTAAAACACCTAGCACAGGCATTATCATCTACTGCATGCTCAAAACATAGCAGCTATTCAGTAATAATAAATGTTATACTTTATAAGAACATATCCACCAGGACTGGCTATTGTAGTGTCTCCATGGGAGGAGAGGATATTTTCTCCTTTGAGATCCTTTCCATCACCGAAGGGCCTTTGCAGGTACTGAGGACTCCGGTGCTCAGTAAGGACTTACTTAGTCAGCACCCAGTGCAGGTAGGGTTTATGTCTGGGTGCTCCTGCGAGTTGGTAAAGAATGGAAAGAGATGGGAAAAGGGTATGACGTGAGATGTACATTTGGTAGGCTGATTGCATTTTAGGCAAGCAAACCATGTTTTCAGATTGATGTGATTGAGGTTCTGAGTTCACATCAGCTCATCTGCTTCCAATCTTGGTCCGCTAGTTTATTTTACCATCTGCTAATTTGCAACCTCCACTGATACACTTGGGATATTCTGGGACTTTCCTTTTGCTGTGCCTTTCACTGATTATTCAGATCTCCAACCGAGGAATGATGAAGGATGATAAAACCCTCATCAGAAAACGTTTGACTTTCCAGTGGTTTCATAAAAGGTATGGCAATCAGAGAAATTTGAAAGTAGCCGTGTGACCTTCAGCTAGTTTTTAAAAATCTTTAAGGTGCAGTTTCCTCATCTTCAAAAATGTGACAGTTACCATAGATATATCATAAAATCACCACGAGGAGCAAACCAATTATCACGTAGAAAGTGCTTACACAATGCCTGGCATATAGTAGGTGCTCAAAAACACATAAACTACTTTAAAAATTCTTTTTAAAAAATATTTTTAATTGATTTTGTACAGAGAGGAAGGGAGAGGGATAGAGAGTTAGAAACATCGATGAGAGAGAAACATCGATCAGCTGCCTCCTGCACACTCCCTACTGGGGATGTGCCCGCAACCAAGGTACATGCCCTTGACCGGAATCGAACCTGGGACTCTTGAGTCCATAGGCCGATGCTCTATCCACTGAGCCAAACCGGTTAGGGCTACTTTAAAAATTCTTGCTCTTCCATGATAAAATTCTACTTCACTATTGCCTAGGCCAGAAATTGAGAATGTCCTATTGCTACCTTAGTTCTTAAAATTGGAGCAATCTTTTCATACTGTTGTGGTTTGCTCCCATTATTACAATAACCTAAAAATAGATTGCATTTTGGAATTTAAATGTGGGCATCTGTTAAAAGTCACTCAATGGCACATTTAAGATTTATGTATTTAATTATATATACATTTTACATAAAGGAAAAAAGAACCATAAACAAATATGAACTCTAGTTAATGATATGAAAGCTGAAGTGTTTAGGGGAAGTACATTATGTCTGTAACTCTTTTTGAAATGCATGAAAAATATGATGGTTTTATGAGGAATAGATATGGAAAAGTAAATGGCAGGTTTATAGATGTTCACCACGTAATTATTTTAACTTTTCTGTATTTAGGAAATTTTTTATAATAAAATACTGGTGAAAAATTGACCCCAAAATACTTAATGTGTTCTAGAAAGGAAGCATTTATTTAGCTTTTACTCTATGCAAAGAATCTACCAGGTTCTAGTAGATATGCAGAGAAGTATGTGACTCTGTTGCTACATTGAGGAGCTCACAATCTGGTTGGAGGAGAGAAAACTTTTTGAAAATTTGGCAAAAACTGAAAGGTCACAGTATGTCAATAAAATTATGAGATGAGGATTTTCAACCTGTAGCTTAGAGATCCCAGGAGGTGCAGAGCAAGTACCGAAGACCAGCAGATTAGATTCTTTTGTGCAAAACCTTTTTCGGCTGAGGGAATTAATAGGCCACATATCAATTAAACTTTTCTCACATATGGATGTTCTGTTATGTTTTTGAAAGTACGGATTTTCTTGTCTGGAAATTTGCAGTAGGCTTTTTGTCATTATGCAACTTTCTCAATCAGCAGATTGAGAAAAATAGGCTCTCATTTGGTCCTGAAATATTTTGGTGTTAGAAGAGGGCTCCATTCTCGAGAAGGTTAGCAGCCACTGATCCAAACAAAAGTGCTCTCAGAGTTCAGAAAAAAGAGCTCTTCAGCTCCATGAGGTCTGGCCAGGCTTCAAGAAGGAGATGGAATCTGAGCTGAGTGTTGGGAAATGGGTAGAATTTGAATAGGTTGAGACGAGATGGAATGCATTCTAAATGAAGGAGCAGTGGGAACAAAGGTAGGATAGTTCTGGAGGCTATGAGGAGACCAGTTATGGCTGAAGAAGGAATTGATAGAGATAAGTTTTGGAAGGATCAGCTGGAGCCAAACTGGGGAGGACCCTGAATAGGAGGCTAAGGAATTTGGACTTAATCCTAGAGCCAGTGGAGAAGCCACTGAATATTTTGAGCAAGGGATTGATATGGTGAAAGTGCTTTAGGTATTAATCTGGCAGCAATTTCAAGGGTAGATCGGACTGGGGGAGAGATGAGTAGCAGCCTGGAGCCTCATGTAACCTACCCAGATTGTACGTGTTAGGAGCCTGAGCTAGTGCGGCAAGAATGGTAAGTGGACTTGCAAGAGATATTTCAAAGGAACAGTCATCATTTACCACAAATCATTTCTTTTGCAAAAGAAAAAAGTCAACTAGTCTAGACCTCTACAACTGGTCAGTGCACAGTGCTACTCCAACATACTGTACTTCCTGTGAATAACAAGTTTTGAAACTGACTAACATTTCTTGTTGACCATGTATACCATTCAGTTCAAGTTTAGTCTGTGTGTTGATTTGGTTTTCATAAGGTTGTACCAGATGTACTATTTTGAAGAGCTAATATTTTCCTACCCTCTTTTAAGAGAAAGAGGAAGACTTGAACTTTATAATTTGGGAGAGATAACAATAACATACCAGACTATATATGGAGCCAATCTAAATATGCATGGATGCCTCATTTCCCAAATGGGAACTGACCAAAGAAAAAAACATTGTTTATGGAGATATAAACTTTTACACCCATATGACTATTTTGTCACTCCAATTAGTACTTCATAATCCCTTCACCTTTTTCACCCAGCTCCTCATCCTCCCTCCCTTCTGGCAACCATCAGTATGTTCTCTCTATCTATGAGTCTGTTTCTGTTTTCTTTTTGTTTGCTTATTTTGTTCTTTAGATTCCACATATAAGTGAGAACATATGTTATTTGTCTTTCTCTGTCTGACTTATTTCACTTAGCATATTCTCTATATCCATCTATGTTGTCAGAAATGGTAAGATTTTATTCTTTTTTATGGCCAAGTAGTATTCAAATGTACCATAGCTTTTTTTTATCCACTTGTCTATTGAGGGGCACTAGGTTTGCTTCCATACCTAAGCTATTGTAAATAATGCTGCAGTGAATATAGGGGTGCATACAGTATATTCTTTCAAGTTACTGTTTTGAGTTTCTCAGGATATATACCCAGAAGTAGAATCACTGGGTCAGAAGGCAGTTCCATTTTTAATTTTTCGAGGAACCACCATACTCTTTTCCATAGTGACCGCACCAATCTGCGTTCCCACCAACAGTGCATGAGTGTTCCATTTTCTCCTCAACCTTGCCAGCACTTGTTGTTTGTTGATTTATTGATGATAACCATTCTGACAGGTGGGAGATGCTATCTTATTGTGTTTTTAATTTGCATTTCTCTGATTATTAGTGACATTGAGCATCTACAATTTTTGATTGCCCTACACAACGTACCCAGGGTATGAAGGCAGTTGTAAACTGTTTTTTAAAGTCAGCGGTACATTTCACCTTCATTGTTTTCCCCAATGAGTTTCAACTATGTGTTAAACCTTGTCTATGTTCTATAGGCATATAAAAAGGTGATGTTCCTCCCATGAAGAAATTTATAATATATGAAGATGGATAAGATTATGAATTGTAAAACAAGGTAGAACAGGATATATGTCCTAAAGGAGATATATACTCAGATTTAGCAGCTCAAGGAAAGGGAAGTTAACCCCTGAGTAGTAGACCAGGCAGAACTTAACTAAGCAGGTGGGACTTTGGTTGAACCTTGAAGGACCTGTAGAATTTAGTCAGTCAGATGGAAATTTTATAGAACATTTCATGCCAGAGAGAAAGGTACCAGCAATCCTGTGGATTTAGAGAAGTGTTAAGCATCTTGGTAGGCCAATTCGCTTTATATGTTGACTCTGTATACCGACATGTGGTTCTGTAAAATAGGGATATAAAGCAAAAAAAAAAAAAAAAATTGGTGTTAGAAGGCCTTAAAAACATGATGAAGGTATGGTTACAGTTCAGGAGCAAATAGAGGGCCTATTGACAACCTCCGAGCCATGAGTAACTCACTCAAGTCTCGGCTGTGGAAGAGAAGGGTCTCTGCTTAAAGCAGAGAGAGCGATGGCTGAAAGGTAAATTTGCCAGCTTTATTTTTTTTTTTTTTTTTTTTTTTTTTTTTTTTTCCTCTTAAAGTATTACAAAGGGTATTACATAAGTATCCTTTCCCCCCCCCCCCCGCCCTTGACAAACCACTACCCTCCCTTACCCCCCAGTGTCTTATGTCCATTAGTTATGCTTATATGCATGCATACAAGTCCTTCGGTTGATCTCTTACTCCCCTCCCTCCTGCCCCCCAACTCTCTCTGGCCTTCCCACTGCAGTTTGACAATCAGTTTGAGGCAGCTCTGCCTCTGTATCTATTATTGTTCAAAAGTTTGTAATGGTCTTTATTATCCATGAATGAGTGAGATCATGTGGTATTTTTCCTTCATTGACTGGCTTGTTTCACTTAGCATAATGCTCTCCAGTTCCATCCATGATGTTGCAAATGGTAGGAGTTCCTTCTTTTTAACAGCAGCATAGTATTCCATCGTGTAGATGTACCACAGCTTTCTAATCCATTCATCTACTGATGGGCACTTAGGCTGTTTCCAAAAGAGAAGAGGTATAAGGTAATTAAGATAGTGGCTGTGAACTTAGAAGATCATTGTGAAAGATTAGGGTGGTAGAAACTATAGACTTGGCAATAGGGTATGAAGAAAGAGGAGCCATATCAGGCCAGGGTGGCTCCATTGGTTGAGTGCCATCCTGTGCACTGAAAGGTTGCTGGTTTGATTCCAAGTCAGGGCACATACCCAGGTTGTGGGTTCAATCCCTAGTCGGGGCACGTAAGAGGCAACAATCAATGTTTCTCTTGCACACTGACGTTTCTCTCTCCCCTCCCTCCCTCCTCCCCGCTCTGCCTCCCTTCTTCCCTCACCCTTCCTCTCTGTAAGCATGTCCTCAGGTGAGGATTAAAAAAAGAAAGGGAAAAAAATGAGGAGCCAAGATAACTCGGGAGTGAAAAGAAAACTTTCAATCTAGGTGACATGGCCATTTCAGAGGGAGACGATGACGGTTTATGTTGGGGCAGGCTGAGTTTGATCCTGGTCCAGGCAAGGGCATCGCATCACTGGGATGTGGGGATTGGTCCTCATGAACAAGGTGAGCATGTGGATGGAGATTTGGGAGTCAGCTACATGAAGGTGATTTTTTAAAAATTTGTAGCCAGGAAAGAAATGATTGTGAGAGAAAATTCAAACAGATAAGAGGGAGGTGGAATTATAGAAGCATAGAGAAAGGAAGAAAATGCAGAGAAATAGACATATATAAGGAAAAAGAGAAATATTGCTGTATTATATTGATCAACAGTGATAAAAGTGTCAGAGAAAGGCCCATTACAGGAGAATTAAGGAAAATCAGGATTGAGAAAAATTTGAATTGGGGAATTGGAAAAGTCCTTTGAGTAAACTAGTAGCTACAAAGGGATGAGGCAAAGGGTTAAAGAGTAAGTAGATAAGAATTTGAAACATATTTTCAGGAAACTTGATGATGAAAGAAGGGAGAGAAGTATCATGGTGGAGAGAAGATTTTTAAAAGTTAGAGGAGACCTGTCTGTTTCTGTAGGTAGAAGGGAAGTAGCCTCTAGATATGGGATGATCAACGATGTTGAGAGACCAAATAACAAAAGAGTATTGTTGCAAAGAGGTGTGGAAATGGCAGCAAGAATAAAGGTGTAAAGGTTAACCCTACTAAAGGAAAAGTAACCTCCACCGAGATTAACCCAGTGGGAAAAGGAGAATTGTTGCAGGAGGATAATTGAAAATTTAATGAAGCTCCAACCTTCTTTATAAAATAATTGGTGCCCTGGCCGGTTGCTCAGTGGTTAGCATGTCAGCCCATGGACCGAAGGGTCTGGGGTTTGATTCCCAGTCAAGGGCACATACCTTGGTTATGGGTTTGAGCCACAGCCCCTGTCAGGGCAAGTACCAGGGGCAACTAGTCGATGTGTCTCTTTCATATCAATGTCTTACTCTTTCTCTCTCAACACACACACATACCCCTTTTCCCTCCCTTCCACTGTCTGAAAATCAATGGGGAAAAAAATCCTTTGGTGAGGATTAAAAAAAAAAGTTGGTGATGGCATAAAGCTTTGGTTCAGGGACTTAGGGAAAGTAGAAACTGTTCAGTGGAAACTGTTAGAGGCACAAGAAATGGAGAAGGAGGATTGTCAAGCAACAGGATGACTCAGAAGAATACAGAAGCATGGATTTTAATCCAGTTGTCAGTGGGCAAATTTGGCCTCTTCTCCCAGGCTCAGCCACCCGGAACAGCAGCAGAAGAGTGAGCAGCGAGAGGCTGCCAGTCCTGGGATGAGAGCTTGGCAACCAGTTGCTCGGAAAAGTGAGTCAACACAGGACCCGAGGGTGGAGCGTTGGGTTCCAGGCTATGCTAGTGCAGCTGGTGGAGGGATAGATCAGGGTTTGGAAAGACAGGATGTTCTGATGAGAAGTCTGACTGAAGTGAGCAAATGAAAAAGGTAAAAGGCGATATTTCTTGGCAGGGATGCAGTTCTAGACAGTGGTGTTACTGAACCTTTACATAACCAGAGTGGAACGGAGGTACATTTCATTGAGACTGGAGAGATGAAGGGACCATAAGGAATAGTAGAGGGATGGTGATGTGGGTTTTTGAAGCCCTTATGCAGTACAGTGGGCAGAAATATAGAGAGGAAGCCTAAGCATGTGCCCAAAAAGACCAACTGTACTGTTAGAGTTTGAAGAAAATTAAGAAAGGAGCTTAATACTGCTTGGGGAGGACCTACTGCTCACCCTGGTGTGATCCTGGGTGAATTCGTAACAACGAGTCTGGCTCCGATTCGGCAGGCAGAGCTGCCCTTTGGGGGTGAACTGGTTTAACGGTCCTTCTAATCCATGGTGAGAAATAACCAATCACATGACTGATACTTGATCCTCTGACCAGCCTACCATCTTCCTGAAGATTATGCATATGACCACACAAAGTATAACCAGAATTTGCTTCTTGAGCAGAGGCCTAGTGAGATGGGTTAGTTGATGATCTTTGCAGCTATTGTCACCTGCTCCAATGGTCTGATCTCATTTAAGTTTATGATGAAGGAAGACAGTTATGTTTTTGTTATTGTTGTTGTTAATTCTCACCCAGGGATATTTTTTCCATTAATTTTTAGAAAGAGTGGAAAGGAGGGGGAGAGACAGAGGAAAACATCAATGTGAGAGAGAGACATCCATTGGTTGCCTCCTGCACACGCCCTGACTGGAGCCAGGGATTGAGCCTGCAAGCGAGGTACGTGCCCTTGACCGGAATCAAACCTGAGATCCTGCAGTCTTTGGGCCAATGCTCTAACCACTGAGCGAAGTGGCTAGGACAGGTGTCTTTTTTTCATGGACCAGTTACAGTATACTTACCGTAAGCAGTGCTGAAGAGAGATGCCTGCATTTTCTCCTGGAATACTTACAATTCCCTGCTAGCCTGTTTATTCAGAAAGAATATGTACTGATTGTAATGCAAAGGTGTAAGTTTTCTCAATCGTGATTTAGTCCTGCCTTCTTAAGTGACATCCAGGTTACCTGGATTTGAATTTGGCTCTCCTGAGGCCATGGCCTCATGGTTGATGTTAGACAAGTCACTTACCTTAGATTCTTCTAATTTGCTTTTTAAACGTAAGCTTACCTTTAATGTGAATATTTTAATAGATTTTACCTCATAAGAAACACTTTGATTTCTCTAATTAAAGACACTATCATGATAGAGTGACTATGAAAGCAGGGCCTCTGGATCACGTTCATTGCTAAATATTTTATAAGCATTTAACATCTTTATGAGTGTATTTACCCACTTAGAGAGAAGGAAGCTCAGGCATGTAGAAGTTGAATAACTTTTCCAGGTTTACACTGTTAATAGCAAAGCTAGATTGAAAATCAGATGATAATTCCAAAGCGGATGCTTTAACGTTCTCATTTGGTATTTTTCCCCTGGGACTTACTCCCCCGGAGAAGGCATTCAGTGCAGCAGAAATAGAATACCTCTACTCCTAAAGACGGTGATAAACACAGATTCGGCTTCTGCTTCAGACCAGCTACTTTACATAAATTTTTATGGCTTATGCATGCCTGTAATGTCAGTATCATTAAAATTTTTTTATTCATGAGATAATTAAGGTTGAAGAGATCAAATAACTTTCATAAAGTCTTACAAGAAAGTAACTGGATTCTCTGAGTCCAAAACCAAAGCCCAAAGGCATTGGTAGATGGAAGTCTTGGCACCTCTGGGGAGTCCCGTTTTACAGTACAGCTCAGGCCTGGAGTGCATGGCCGAGCGAAGGAGGTGGGGGGATCAGGGATATTAAATGGACAAAGGAGAATTCTGAAACATCAGGTAGAAACTTGGGATGGTAGAAAAAATAGACTCTTGAGTGGGGGTAACAGAGATGTTAAAAAATACCCTTTTCTAATAAACTAAAGGCATGTAATGGAGAGAAAAAAGTCCTATAGTTATTTAGAGGACAGATTGTGCGTGGATTTTTTCTCCTTTTCAGATAGGTGGCTTAGATGGGAAAATTGTTCACAGATGTGACAGTAGCTCAACTCTCTAAGACCAAAAAGATTCAGCATGTGGTGTTTTTAAATTCAAAGCCTTGGAGTGGTGCTCTGTCCACAGCATGTTGGTACCCGCGGTGGTGCAAGCTAGGGGGATGGGCACGTTTTGGTGGCCGGGATTACTCTTGTATTTTTAACTTTCTGGTGGGTGGGTGCTTGGCAGCAACAAAGGCAGAAGTGGTCTGGGTTCCTTTGGCTTTTACTCAGAAACTATTTACCATCACAATAAATCGCCAGTCTCCTTAGCATCAGGTCCCTGGTGATCAGGTGTCCTATTACAGCACCTGATAGCATCACCACTACCAGCGTAGTTACCTTATGTACATCCTCTTCTCTTCAACAGCGAGCCTTTTAACACTGGATTCATTAGGAAAGGGAGCCTTTATTCCATCGTGTATATAGAGGGGCATATTTGAACAATGGCAAAAGGCAATGGACTTGGGGCCTAGGAGAAAAAGGATCCTCTTCCTTTCCTTCCTATCCTTTTGGCCTGTTCTGAATGGATTTCAAGTATAACTGAACATGTCTCTTGGGAGTGAAAGCACATTTGATTAAGCCAGTTGTATGGAGCAGAGCCGGGGTAGGTTTTAGGTGACAGGAGCAGAAGTTTTGGTGTAGTCCGGCTTTCACAGAGTAATTTTATGGTCCAGTTGACAGAATCATAGACCGGAGTTTTGGCAAAGACTTAGAAGTCATCTGGGCTAACATCCCGCACCATGGACAATTTATTCTTCCCCATCTTCCCAGGCAGCTCAGCATCTACCTGAGATCTGCTAGTCAGGACGCTGGCTGGGAGCATGAATGTGCCAGCACAGCGAGGAGTGCCCTGCAGGCTCTGGGACGGGAGGAGTGTGCAATTAGAGACTTTAGATCTGTTTGGAGTAAACAGAATTGGTTATGATTATGCTTCATAAAGACAGCGGCATGGCATCTCAGTCATCTTGCTCTGTTATAGAGCAGCTCTAATTATTATTGGGAAGTGCTACTTTTTTGCCATTTCTTCAAGCCTTGGAATCAAAAATGTCCAAAATTAAATCCCATTTCTGCACCCTCCTGACTTTGGGCAAATTCCCAACCTTCTGGTTTTAAGTTTTTGCATGTGAAAAAAGAAGGCAATATCTAACAAGGGAGTCTGTGAGTTGTGCTCTGGGACATCCTTGTAGAATCTGACACATAGTAGGCATTTTACATGACTGTACCCTGTGGGCCTAATTCTCCTTTTTTTGCTAGGCATGTGGTAAGTGATTCCGAGCTAGAATTCCAATGGTCACCTGTCCAGGACAGAGTAAAACAGCTCTTGCTTTATATGCACATTGTGGGAGTTTATTACATATAACTCATTGTATGAGTTCTTTTGAGGAAGGTAACCCAGGATGTGGGCTACTGAGCAGGAAACGTAGGGACTCTGCACCAGCAGAGGCCGATCTGCTTTCCTGAATCTATGGCCACATGATGCTTGCAAAGAGCAAGATCATTAGGTTGCCTGGAGGCGTGAAGAAAGAAGGGAAATACAGGCTTATGTCGGAATCTATTAGCATCAACTAAGACTTCTAACCCCCAACAAGTGGTGGAAAAGTGAAAATTTCAGTTACACGATTGTTTGGTCTGCATTAAAACAAGCAGTTGGAGTGATTCCTATTAGTCTCACTGGTTTTATTTTTCAACTTTGTTTAGAAACAGTCTAAATAATTAAATTTTTTGAAAGTGACTTTCTGCTGCAACTATTTATAATGCCTATTTTTAAACTACTCAGTATGCATTAGCAAACATTTCAAAGGCCCCGAGGGTTACGGGGTCAGGTGAATGAGGCCTTTGCCTGATATTCATAAGAGATTGACAATGTTGGGAGAAGGAAAAGCTACATTTTCTCCATCATCCTTTCCCAGAATGTGTTTACTTTGTGACAAAAGCCTCCCCTGATATTCTTGTTAGGACTTTCATTTTGGGAAGCACATTATTCATTTTTAGGTAGTCCCTAAATAATTATTGTACTCTTTCTGAAAACCTGTTAATAGAGACGAATAACTTCCATAAAGTAGGCTAGGCAAATTCTGACATAGCATTTCACTAGGGAAGGTACTAATGCTATTTCCTCATTCTAAAATAACCTGAACATAGGGAAATGGCTATTATTCTGCAGTGGTCTGGCCATTTGTTTGATAGGGGTGCAGTAACACCATCACTGTCTCAGTAGAGTGATTGCTTAGAGAACCTGTGACATAAATCTAAAGGTTTTTATTTTACACCCAAGGAGCTTTACCAAAGGTCATCTATGTTTTCCACAAACTGACGGCCATTGGTATTATTTTGACATGGAAAGCATTTCTGCTTCATTTACATTTAGTGTGGTTTTTTTAAAATATTAAATGTACCTTAGATACTGACGAATCAGCTGTGAGTTATGGCTGGATGGTAATAATAATATTCCATTAAGTTGAGCGCTCTGTTTTCTAGCCCTGGCGGTTAACTGAGAGAGAGTGTGTGTGTGTGTACTTGTGCACACAGGAACCGGTCCTTGAGCACCTTGAAAACCTGCTGCCAATAGTTCCCACATCTTCAAGTCTCTTTAGCCTATCATTTTGACTCCATTTGGCCACATGGCTACAAACCCATTGTAATTTCACATTCACATTATGTCAATTTCGAGATAAGTTATTTATTAAAAAGCAGTTCACAAGGGGAGAAAAAAAAGGAGACATATATAATACTCTTTGTAATATTTTAAGCAATAAAACAATTAAAAAAATAAAAATAAAACAGTTCAGTAAATATGTAAGGGACAAATGAATTTAACTACTTTTAGTTTAAAGCATTTCTTTTAAAGGGTAACTTGTTGCAATAGATTGTTTTCTTAGGGAGAAAATAACATTCGAATGTTTGGGTTTTTTTAAAAAGAAGATTCTAGTAGGAATATTAGTCTGAATTATATTTAAATACAAAAAGACTGAATTTGAAAATAATTTTCTATGTAACTATTTTGAATGTTATATCTCTTCTGTAGTATCTTTACAGATAACTATTAATTAGATATATGACATATGTTATTTATTTTTGTAGTTAAAACAGAGCCAATGAGCAGCAGTGAAATAGTTTCAACAACAGCAGACGGGTCTTTAGACAATTTCTCAGGTTCAGGTAAGGAATAAGTATTAGATTCTTACGTTAATACAAGACATTATTTTTCCCAGTTTATTTATATATACAAGTATGTATATGCATGTGTGTATATGTATGGTAAGGTATATATCTGTATGTATATCATATAAATAATACAACTTTTCTCAGAGTGACATATTTGCAGTTCTGATATTTTTAAGTGTTTGCGGGAAATATTGGTATCCTACAAAGGAGATAAAATCAAAATGGATTTTTTCTTTCTTCTGTAAAATATCTTTATTATGTTCATGGCTCCTTCCCTTTTTGTCTTATTTTTATAATTTTTCCAATCATGCAGATTTCAGTAGGTGAAAGTCAGCTTCTGATACCCCCTGAGCAGACTTATGAGCCTTCCTTCTAAGCAATTACATGTCAATTATAGACCTAAGTTAGATTTGTAAAGCAGCTTGAAAACCTCGTTAGTTTTTATTTTTTTTAAATATATATATTTTTTATTTTAGAGAGGAAGGGAGAGGGATAGAGAGAAACATCAATGATGAGAGAGAATCATTGATCGGCTGCCTCCTGCACACCCCCTACCTGGGATTGAGCCCGCAACCCAGGCATGTGCCCTTGGCCAGAATTGAACCTAGGACCCTTCAGTCCGCAGGCTGGCGCTCTATCCACTGAGCCAAGTTAGTTCTTAGTCTCTTTCACATCTGTGATAGTGAAATTGCTGATAAGGAAATGATTGTGATAATAAAACAACTGTGAGGATATGATTATAAATTTGCCAAATTGCCCAACTTGGACCATTTCAATGAAAAATTATTTCTATCAGTAGTAATTCTTAAATGTTTAACCATTTTCATATTGCCTGCTGTATTTATTAAACCTCTCAATAGTAAATGCTATACTTTTATAAATTTGTGATTGATTTAATCTAGCTCTCAGGATCATTTATTTAATACACACCACAATTCAAAGGAATTATATATAGATATAAAATAAAATGCAAATGCATAACTTTTATACGATACCAGTACCCATTAGTTCTTCTGTAAAACACTCACTAGAATTTGGCTTATGCCAGATAATGTGCTTTGTGCTATTATGGATTCAAAGATGTATGAGAATGGTCCCAGCTTGGGGCTTAAGGGGCTGAACTACTGACCAGGCCATCACAGTAGAGTTTGACAGTGGCAGATGGAAGCCTCGGACTCCAAAGAACACCCAGGAAGAGCCCAGCAGAGACTGGGTGGGGTGGGGTGGTCAGGGAAGGCTTCTTGGAGGAGATGCTTGCACTCAGCCTTAAAAATAGAGTAGGAATATAGGGGGGTCGGCCCTGCGCCCATATTCTGTGAAGGAAGGAGACAGCCCCCACTCCCACTTCATATGAAGGAAAGGGTCAGCCTCAACCCCCACTCTAGGAAGGAAGAGGTCAGGATGGAGGCATGGAGACTTTCTGAGCTGGTTTAAAAAAAGAAAGAAAAATAAAGGTAGGAACAAAGCACACGTGGACCTGGGGCATTCAGTGGGAGGAGACCAGGGTGCAGAGGCACGGGCTGTGGAGCGACTGCTAATAGTTCAGCATCCTTAGGTGTTCCGTGTGAGCCAGCAGTGGGGGCATGCTGCAGAGGGCGCAGGGCTAGAGACCTGCATGGTGTTTGTGTTTTGTCCTGAGTGCAGTGGGAGGCGTCAGAGGAAGGGGTTGTATGATTATGGTCACATATAGAATCATGACTGCAGCTGGATGGAGGGGAGCACGGTGAACTGAAGTGGAGACACTGGTTATATATATGTATTTGCATTGATTTGGGCAAGAAATACTGAAGACCTGAGGTCAGGTGCTGGCAGTGGGTGTGGGAAGGTGACAGGTTAAGCTGTATTATGAAATAGAATTTGTGGTCATCATGACCGGTGAGCATGGGGGATGCGGGATGGTGAGGCAGAGAGAGAGGTTCAGAGTGAGGGACATAAGAGGAGTAGACTGAGAAAGAAGGGTGGAGGCTTCAGTTTGGAGTGTGTTGATTGTGAGGTAACATTGACCTGAAAAAGTGGGAGCTCAAGAAAGATCTGGAAAGGAAATTCTGAAAGAATTTCATATGTACAGAGAGTTTACAGGGTTGAACCCTGTAAAAATGAATGATGGTGCTCTCTGGATGGTGGAGTAGAATTTGTATTTTGTTATTTTTGTGGTTTTTTCAAAAATTTTTCCCAGTGCATATGTATAATACATATACATTTAAAAAGTAATGATTTTAAAGTTGAAAATCACCTACTGTAAATGGATAAGTTTTTGAAAGTATGGGTAATAGTATTGCATCATTTTTCCTGTTGTTGATAATGGTATTGTCGTAAAGGGATTCCTTGTTTTTAAGAAAGATACACTGAAGTGTTATTAAAAGGACAGCAGATTGCAGCTCTAAAAATGTGAAATACACATTGTATACATATACACCTAAAAGAGAATAGGAGATAAAGCTAATCTGATAAGATGTTAGCATTTGGGGAATTTGGGTGAAGGGTATTGGAAGGTTTTTTTTCCTTTTCTTCCAACTTTTCTGCAAGTATTGGAAGGTTTTTTTTTCTGTTTCTTCCAAGTTTTCTGCAAGTGTCAAATTATGTCAAATTGAAAAATGAGAAGCATTAGTGGAGTGAGTCTGTAGCAGTTTCCATGGATGCATGGATGGACTTCAGTTCCCCTTGTGCCCACGGCCCAGAGGCCCCATTTCTGTGTCTCTAACATAGTTCCTGACAGACAGTATGTGCTCATAAAGTATATTGAATGGATGGATGGTTTAAGGAATAAGAAGGGAAAGTGGACACAGAAGAGAAAAATGTATTTCAAGTACACATGGTAAAGGAGAAGGAGAGAAGGTAGTCATTGGAAAGAGGGCTACAGGGTTGAGGATGGCATTGAGAAGTTCAGGGGGCGTTTGCTGCCCCAAAAAACTTCCCAGAGGTAGAGGAGGGTCAAGATATAGGCAAAACGGGGATAATTGGTGGTGGAAGGAAGTCCTTGGTGGGACTACAATGGCTGAAATCCCAACGAAAGTGAATCAGCCTAGAAAAGGAATAACTGTTCCACGGAAATATCAGGAAAGACGAATGGAGAGTAATGCAGGTGAGTTTGAAGTGCAGGAGGAGGCAATACATTGAGGGAACTCCTGCCTGATTTCTCTGCTCTAACTCTTCAATGGCTCCCATTTATCTCTAAAAGCCAAGTTCTTGCAATAGCCTACATGCCCCATCAGACCTTACGCCTGCCTCCCTTGCTCCGTGCTATTCCCCCAACATGCCAGTGGGTATGGGAAGGTGACAGATGTGTTTCCAATCAGGACCTTTGCAGTGGCAGCCCCTCTGGCTGGATTGCCACCTTTAAGTCTGGGCTCAGATCTCACCTTCTGAATGAGCCATCCTCATCACCCTAGCCCATGTTGGAAAGCTCTCACTACGGACTTGCAGTCTTTCTAACACACTGAGCCTCCTCCACTACACATCCCCCATAACACTTAGACTGTTTGCCAACTATATCATTTACCCATGTATTAAGTTTATGTTGGTCTCTCTCCCTGCCCCCAACAAAATGTAAGCTTATGGGGGCAGGGACTTTGTTGTGTTTCATTCATTTGTATCCCCAACTCCTGAAATAGTACCTGGCACTCATATATTTGCTAGGTGAAATAATGAATACTTGAATGAATGAGTGAGTGAATGAATGAATGAATGAATGAAGGCTCCTACTTTTTCCTCTGACTCAAAATGAAAGTAGTAATAGGCTCGTGAGCTTGAAGAGATGGGGATGATTGAAATAAATGCTGTGAGACTGGAGAAGCACAGGCTGCTTGGGAACATAAAGGAGGATTGACAGTAGAGTCAAAGGTCCAAAGATGGAACTAATGAGTGGACCCTTTATGGCAGAGCGGTTTTTCTTTATGAGGCTTAGCTGCCCAGAAAAGACATTGTCTTTATCCAAGATTGAGCATTTTCCAGGTAGGGAACGAAGAGAAGAGGATTAAAATGACCAGTAAAAGAAAGATTTAAAGTACCTTTAATTATTTTTCCCTGACTGGTGTGGCTCAGTTTGTTAAGCATTGTCCTATGCACCAAAAGGTCACCAGTTCTGAGTCAGGACACAATCCCTGGTTGGGGTGTGTGCTGGGGGCAACAGATCAATGTTTCTCTCTCTGCTCCCTTCTTCTCTTAAAAAAATAAGTAAAACCATATATTTTAAAAATAATAATTGTTTATGAATCCAGGAGAGATAGAAAGAATGAAAAGGTAGGGACAATAAGTTGCAAGAAGATTAAGGACATCAGGGGTCCTGCATCTCTTGATGAGGTTGGAGAACAGGTACCATGGGAACAAAGCAATGAAAATTCTGGAAAGAGAGGGTGTTCCTTCCTTAACCTCAAAACCAGTGAGAGTTCTACCACATGCTTCTGCAGTTGGTTCTCTGTGCTTCCCTTCCTCAGCCTTTGTCGCTACTTTTAGAATTAGTTTTCGTGGTCCTTCCTCCTCCTAAACTATAGCCTGTGAGAACAGGGGTTCTATTTGTCCTTTCACACTTACAGTCCCAGAGGCCCGCATGGAGTCAAGCACATGCGCGATGGTCAGTAAATGTTTCTTCAGTAAACACCTGATTGGGTCATTGCTGTTGTGGAATGGAGAAAAAGGTCCAGGATGCGGTGTTGTGCTTGATGGTTGACATAGAAGGCTAGAGCTGAGGGTTAGATAGAATGAGGAAAGGGTTGGATGCATAACCCAAGATAATGTTGGGTCTTGTCGGGACACAGTCAAAACACTACATTTTTGATCAACGCAAGGCAGTGTGTAGGAGATGGGTCACCATGGGAACGTTGTCACAAATCTCAGGGAAGGGAGGGTTTTTATGGGTGAGCAGAAAAGCAATGGTTTGGAAGAAGCGGCAGTGAGGATACATTATCAGGCCTTTGTAGTATCTGGAATCTGAGAGAATGAGCAGCCTCTGCTTGGAAAAGATGTGCAGGAAAAGCATGGGCTTAGCTGGAGGCGGAGGGAGAGTTGGATGAGAAGACTGAAGAAGCTGCAGAGCATCTTGTTTTCCACAGATTGATTCTCTGATGGACACAGAGGGAAGGATCAGGTGAGCGAGGGGATTGGATCAAGGCATAGGAAGCTTGGAGCACCATGGGCATGGACATTCTTTTCACATCCTTTACCTTTCTTTTCTTTCTTTCTCTCTTTTCTTCTCTTCTATCTTCCCTCTCCCCTCCCTTTCTTCTTTCCTTTCTTCCTTCCTTGAGTAAAGATGCAAAAATCATGGCATGCTGGAGTGGCTGTGAGCGGGACTTAGGGTTTATAAGAGAAAGGAGAGGCTGTTGAAAGCATTCTCTAAGCATTTAACGCCAAGATGGCCTTTGCCTCTGCGATCACCACTCTTTATTTCCTCCTTCATGATGGCTTAAAAATTTACATCCTGACTGTGGTGGGTGTCTTGAGGAAAAAAACTAGGATAAAGAAGAAATAGAGTCACTCTGACATTGGTAATAGCTACCTCTACGTCTGACCTTCAGGGAACCCTAGTATCTTAAAGCGTTAAAGAGGCAGGAGGCTCACTCTTCCAGAAAAATCACCAGATATCCTGGTGTGAGGAACTGGGGGAGAGGATTGGTTTTCCAAGGCACGTGGCTGAATTAAAAATTGCCGGGTTGTTTATTAAGTTTTTAAAATATAGTGATGTTCTGGTCATTTACTATTTACGAATGAAAAGCACTATTTTAATGATTTAAATGTTAAGAACAATTGGGGTTGAAAATAATGTGTTTTTAAGGGATTGCAAAACGTCTTGCCTGCTGCTTCAGCCATTTCCATAAAGCCTAAATGTGTTATTAATTTGTTAAAGAAAATGCCAGCCAATGATATTACTCATACAAAGTTGACTTCTGGTGGTATTGGAACCTGGAAATAGAAACAGAAATGCTTCTAGAGGGGAAAAAAGTCACCGTGTGTGGCAAATATGTTTTTATTTTAATTTAAAAAATGTTTGTGAAAAGATATAACTTTTGGGGTCTGATTCCTCCGTTCAATAATTACGTATTGAGCACCTACTATAAGCCAGGTAATGTTCCAGACAGTGGAATAGAGCAGTGAAAAAATAGATAAGGTCCCTGCCCTCAGGGAGCTTCCATTCTTGTGGGAGAGACAGACAGTAAATAGGAAAGTGATAGTGTAGGAACATAATGAAAAGTGCTATGAAGAAAACAATAGCAGATCAAAGAATACAGTGAAGAACAGATGGAGGTCTCATAGGGAAGGCCAGTCTGGGGAGAGGGCATCTGAGCAGAGATTTTAGTGACATGAAGGAGTAAGTTTGGGTCAATCTAAATGTAATAGGAGGGTAACAGGGCTGGGAGATGGAGAGGTGGGCGTTGTGGTTGTCACATGATCTAATTTATGTTTTTAAGAGATCACTGTTTATTGTATGGAAAATGCTCTATGGGACAAGAGTGGGCAGAAGGTAATGGAAGCAGGGATGTTAGCCTCTCCCTGGCCAGAAGAAAGAGGGCTGTGTTAGGCTACATCCTTCGTAGAAGAGCCACCAAGTCAGGATTAAATGTGCCAGGATTCTGTTAGGGAAAAGGAGTGGAGGAGAGAGGGAAGGGAGGGGAGGCAGGGGGAGTGTCCATGTCCTGCCTGCCATTCTCTGGTGGCTACAGTGTTGGCGATTTGGACAGTGGTAGTCAATAGGAAAAGAGAAGTTGCCAGATTTAGAAGATATTTTGAAGGCAGAGCTGACTTAATTTATAAAGAAAAAGGGTATGGGGGAAAGAGAAGAATCAAAACATACTTTTAGGCTTTGGATGTGATTGTCTGGCTGAGTAATGAGATAGGAGCTGCGAACTGAAAACTTGCTAATTTTGAAATTTCTATTGACCTCTTCAGTGGATTCTCAAACTTGTGAATATTATTTATCTTGGGTTCTCCTCTCCCTTCCTACAATAAGATTTGGGGCGCTTCTTCAATTTATACATTAGAAGTAGGAAAAAGAATGGAAAGTAACACGAAACAACTATGCTAAACTAGAGAGGAATTAGTTGTCCGTAATTCCCAAGGCTCTAGCATGTGGAGCATGGAGTTTGCTGATGGAAAGATAACCATTTTAGTTATCTTCATAGATGAGCTGTGAACATTCTTTTTTGTTTAGGTTATTCTAGTTCCATAAAATTAAAATTCATCTGAATTCGTAGATCAACGTTTTACAGGGTGTTTTAAGCAATTAAGGGGATAAGATACTTGAGGCTTATGATGGAAGATGCTTGACTTCAGACCACACAGAGATGGCAGGGATTTGGATTTTGAGAAAGCCCCAAAGATACAGCATTAAATATTCAATAATTTTCGGTCCATGTAAGTGAGGGAAGTATCAACAAGACACTTGGGTAGCATTGCAAGTTCTTATTCACATTTACTTCACAAGAATACTATTTAGTCCAGTTTCTATTGCCAAAGAGATGAGTTAAGTTTATTGTGCATGTTTATAAATAACTTTTAAAAATTTAACCATTTTTCAATGGTTCTTATGGTTTTTAAAATACCTACTTTGCTCATGACCTAAATCTCACAATCTCATTGAACACATATTGTTTATTTTTTTATTTTTAAATATATTTTTATTGATTGCAGAGAGAGGAAGGAAGAGGGAGAGAGAGACAGAAACATCCATGATGAGGGAGAATCATTGATCAGCTGCCTCCTGTACGCCCCACACTAGGATCAAGCCGACAACCTGTGCATGTGCCCTGACCTGGTTCATAGTTGATGCTCAACCACCGAGCCATGCCAGGTGGGCCAAATATTGTTTATTGATTACTTACCACATGCCAGGCCCCATCAGATGCTGAGACAGAGTAAGTGGTCCTTGGTCCCAGAAACTCATGGTTAGCAGAGAAATCCAAAATCTATAGGTTATATAGGCTGACTTCGAGGCAGTGTGTTGAGTGCTGCATTGCCATTGTTTACAGCATTTTAAGAAAGTAAAGAGAAGGCAGCCATATCCTAAAGAGACAATGATGTTTTAGTCCCAACAGAGCGGTGAGTGTTAGTCAGGAGAGGAGAGAAGAACATTGTGAGGCAGAGGGTCTGGTATAAAGAGCAATTGAGATGACATGAAAATTCAGGGCACGGATGGGGCATCCTCACATCCAGGGAGGCGATGGAACACTAAACCAGGGGAGGGTGGAAGCTTGCAGCTCTTCGTGTACTCTGCCAAGGATTTGGAATTTTTCCTAGGGATAATGTGAGCTCAGTGGACAGACTGCAGGCTGGAGAACGATCATGAAGAAGTTTCCATTAAAGAAAGATCACTGTAGTGACAGTAGTGGGAGTCGGCGGGTGATGGGTGGGACGCAGGGACAGAAGCTAGGGGGCAGTTGCGGTTGTCCAGGTGAGACATACTGACGACCTGAACTAGGAAGGGAGGGAAGGGATGGAGCATGCAGGAAACTCAACAGGCGATTTCTGGGTTTGGGATGGGTGACTTGAGAGTCATGAAATAGAAGGGGGGAAATGAGATGATTTTGAGGTTTCTACTCTCTATGTAGGCTGTCAAGAGATAGTATGTTTTGATGAAAAGAGTCAGGCTGGCGGAAATACTTTCTCATTTAGTCACTTGGATGTGTTACTTCATTTCTACCCCCAGATGTAAATGGGGGAAAGAATCCTGCTTTTTAAGCATTTTGCTGAACAGAAGGTGATGCTGTCCATTAAATGGAAGTAAAAATACAAAAGGAATGGCAAATTTGGGACAAAGATAGTGGTTATCTGGGTGTCTGAGAAGTAAACATATTGCAGAAACACTGTATTATGCACTTTATGTTGATTATTTCATTTAGTCCTCACAACACTCCTACTGGTAGTATTATTGCCATCATTTTACGTGAGAACATCTCAAGGCTGAGAGGGATCAAATCACTTGACTAAGACCACATAGAAGAGTTGGAGCTTAAATCGGAGCTGAAATTAAATTCTGATTCCAGAATATGTGTTTAATTACCACACACTGCAGCCTCTCAAATCTCTTTTGTCATGTGTACACACATAGCCTATGTGTTTAATTCGGAGCCTCATAGAACTTCTCATACCCTGTGTAATAACCCTGGTATCTTCTCTTTTATTATTCTGTTTGAAACAAAACATTGCTGGGTGTAACCTATAAAGTTGAGTTTATGATCTTTTTATGGGTCCTGACTCACAATTTGAAAAACACAGGGATAGAGCTAGAAAAGAATAAAAAGAGATTTCTGTCATCAGATGGCATTTGTGTAGTTTTTTTTGGTAATAGTCTTATTTTTAAAAAATTATCTGTAACTGTGATTGTGCAGGGACTCTGTGGGATAAATCTACTTTGCCCTTGGCTTCTGTTCAGGCTTAGAAAACGGGAGTAGAAAAGGTTGTAGTCACAGGTGACCTTGGCAAGTGGTAGTCCTTGTGGTCCTGGTGTTCTCTCATTAATCCCTCCCTTCTCTATACTGCAAAATTGAACTAACCCTCCCAAGGCTATTTGTGTGCCCCCTCCCTGCCTGTGACAGGCAGAACTTGTCTTTGCACCTGTAGCACCTAGTCCAGTGATGGCGAACCTATGACACGCGAACTCATTTTTTTGGTTGATTTTTCTTTGTTAAATGGCATTTAAATATATAAAATAAATATCAAAAGTATAAGTCTTTGTTTTACAATGGTTGCAAATATCAAAAAATTTCTATATGTGACACGGCACCAGAGTTAAGTTAGGGTTTTTCAAAATGCTGACACGCCGAGCTCAAAAGGTTCGCCATCACTGACCTAGTCGATGCCCGGAACAAAGTAGTGCTCAACATGTGCCTGAGGACAGAGGGACATCAGTGGGTCAGCCAGCCATTTCTTTAATGTGGACCCCGTCTCGGCCACAGTGACGGCCATGGGGTTGAAGTCTGGCAGCTAGAAGGAGGGGTGCCAGTCCAGATCTATTCTGTTGTCACTGGGTTGGGCCTGCTGGCTTTCCAAGGAAAGGGGTAGTCATAGATTTCGAGATTCTAGTTCAATGCCACCAATGTTCTCCCGAACATGAGCTAGAAAATTACATTGAGAGGCATAAGTGTACTGATGTGACGTCATGAACAATATATAAAACTTGAGAAGGGTTTTAATGAAGACTACAGTTAATAAATAATAGAACCTCTGAAGAGAGGAATTATTAGTGAAGAAGAAAATAAACATATTACATCTGGTGATAATTTACCCAAAGAATCAAAGAATATATATTTTAGCCAGGCAGAGAATAGAGTTTGAGGGAAACTATATATATACACATTACATTATATATATTATATACATTACATATATAATATGTATTATATATGTCTGTATGTAATTAAAATGTATATAGATATATATGTACATAGACAGATAAATAACCCTATGAATAGCGAAAGAAGCTGAAAACTAACATTTTAAGGCCTGCTGTTAGCAAAAATGGATTTGTGTTTCTTTTGTTCAGAGGAACATAAGAGAACATCTGATAGAAGAATTTAGTACATTTCTGAGACATAATGAATTAAATGTATGTGATTTTTTGGAAACAAAATTCTGCTTGAATGCTCCCTTTGAAAAAAAAAAACAAAAAAACCCACACACAGCTTTTTACTTGGACACTGAAGTTGAGCACCTATAACTGAAGGCAAAGGAACACCCACCGCAGCCAAGAAAATACAGGCTCAGCTTGCAACTTGAGAAATTTAAGATAGTTATAGGAATGCATTTTCGCTAAGAAATATTGCTAAATCGGTGCAGGCAAATGAGGACCTGTCCTATTTCTGCTCACTGGGGAGAAGATTAGACTGTGTTTCTTGGTAATCCAGTCCCAGGTGTGTGTTCTCGTTGAGCAGAAACAATAGGCCAGGTGACCTTCTGGGCCCTGCCCAGCCCTGCAATCCCACTTCACATCTCCCCTTTCGGCACCGTTCCAAACAGTAGCCAGGACTCCTTGTCCCCTTCAAGTTCTGCCACCAAAAAACCCATCGCAGCACGCTGGCAGGTATTTTAGAAGATTGTGACTATATTTTCTAAGAGTTTATTTAAACTTAAAACCACTTCATCAGTTCCCATAGGTTTCTTAATATGGTTTTACTTTCTATTAGGTTGGCTCTATTTCTACAGGTTAGAAAGGTCTCTGTGGTCAACCTACAGTTCAAACTATATCCCTGCTTGATACATATTTTGTCTTTTGCTCTGATCGTTGTGCATTTCTTGTTTTTTTTTTCAGCAATTGGGAGCAGCAGCTTCAGCCCAAGACCCACTCACCAGTTCTCCCCACCACAGATCTATCCTTCCAAGTAAGATGTATTTTCTCTCCATAAGTAGCTTTTTCTGAGTAGCCTTTTACCTTATTTCCAGTCATGTCCTGTGCCCACGTTACATCTTAATTTAAACTCAAGTGCATTTCATAGAGACTTTAATGTATTTATGCAAATTTGTTTTGGGCCTCACTTGGTGGAGACGGAGGTCTCTCAGCACTTTGTATCTTACATTTGAACTTGTACTTGCAGAGATAGTCTAACTGAAATTTGTGAAATGCTTGTGAATCGGTTTCCTTGCATGTTTCCATCTAATGCATGGGCTTTCATTTTCTGTCATTTCTGACAAATAGCAGAGCATACCCACATATTCTCCCTACCCCTTCCTCACAAACTATGGCTGCATATGGGCAAACACAGTTCACCACAGGAATGCAGCAAGCCACAGCCTACGCCACCTACCCACAGCCGGGACAGCCATACGGAATTTCCTCATATGGTGAGTAAGTCTGATTTTCCATTTAGGGGTGCCATTCTCGGGCGGGCATACCTGAGTGGCACGGAAAGACTGTCATCTTGGGCCACCTTAGAAAGCGCTGTCACCTTTTGTGCCTACCTTCCTAATGTGATCGTTTCATTGTGAGACCTGGTGGCTGCTTATATTGAGGTCAGAGGTGGCAACTAGATGGCGAGGGTCACAGGCCCTCTTGCTCTCATTTCCTTCTATTTATGGCCCCCTCCTCATTTGCCATTTGAGCACTTGGCTCTGGAATGCAAAGTATGTGGGTGCATATTTGCGATAAAACGTCTGTGAATGAAGTCTTTTGGGGTAAAGATTCATTTCCTATTTATCAGATGCCTGGCTACGATTAGGGAAGTACAAGCGGAATTCAACAAACCCTCGCTCTGAACTCGAGGGTGGTAGTGTGATCACATTGCAGCCTTATCCACCGTTAGGAAAAGTGAGCTACACAGCTCGGTGTGGGCTGCGCTTTAAAGAGGCAAATCAGGAAGCGGTTCAAGCTCACCTCCCGTTTGTTCCTCCTCACCTGCAGATTATCTGTATCTCCAGGTAATTTAGCTTCATTGTTACAGGGTCAATACCTGTACTTTAAAAATAAGTCAGGCAAAACCTCCAAGTTTAGTTTTACAGAATCGTAGGATTTCAAAATATCCTTTTTTCAGTTGAATTGCAATTCTAATTTTAAACAAATTGCAACCCATTGGAATAGAAATGTATGAATTGTTGGCATTTTATGAAGAAATACATAAAACCTTATCAAGAAAAAGTATGTTAATTTTGGAGGGAAGAGCTGGTAGAATAAGTAATTCTGTGCTTATTGCAAAGGGTTATATTTTGTGATCAATATTCTAATTATGCTTCTGCTGCTATTGCTTTATAATATTTTTTCTGTAGTATATTGAAAGAAATGTTTTTAAGCATTTCATTAATAATTAGAAGGTAAATTACTTCATTTCTTTCATTTTTCTGTCTTTACCCCCAAACCAAGGCAACCATATATAAATTTTTATAAAATGTCTAGAAATTGAAATCTAAATTATCTATATATGACTTCACCCTTTATAGTTTTATTTCAAAACTATCAGCACTGAATGTGATCTAGCTAAATGTTTTTAAACTAGACTTTAAAAAAACAGCCATACAATGGACTTCCTAGAATTGTATTTCATTTCCATAACTTTGACTCAAGGTTTCTCAAAATAATATTAGCTATAAATCAAATTTATCTATAATTTACTTTTTAACTATTCTTTTGCTAAAAGGATCTATGATTTGAATTGTGTAGCTTTAGTTCTATAATGTTAAGGATTCCCTAGTGTATATTCTCAGATTTTATTGTAAGCTGATTATTTGAAGTTTGTGTCGTTTCCAATATAGACCATGCTAGCGTTCTGTAGACCTGTCAGCGCTGTTGGCGGGAAGGTACCATTCCTGGTACTGCTTGGGCTGCCTCTCACCATCTCCCTCCCATTCAATTCAGTCATGGTAGGGCCCATTGCCACCATCTGGGCTGTGGTGTAGGGCCTCCTCCAGTTCTAAACCATTAGCAGATGTCCCTATTGTCTGAAACAGTTGTTCCTGGTGGGTGAGATGAGCAGAGTTTCTGAGATTAGAATCGGAACTAGTAGAGTAAGGATGGGAACTTTGATATGACAGGTAGGGCTGAGAGGAGGTCAGAGCAAGGCTCCTTGGAAAGGGCTTTGACCCCTGGGCCTTCCATGCTTATAAATCTTCTGGGAAGGATTCTCAGTCCTTAGAAGTTTCCTGATCACCTTCTTTCTTCTCTTTTTGGGCCTTGACTACAAAGGGATGGCCCCAGTGCTTCTGACCAGGCATTCTATTTTTTCCTTGGGTCAGTGCATCAAGAAATATGGCAGCCCTCTCCCCATTGCTTGAGCACATAGTTCAGGGTTTTTAACTGCTGATAGTCAAGGTTCCAGTGGTCTTAAAAGATGTTCTCCAAGCATTTGTGCCCCCTGACTTTTTTACTGAGACCCTATAAGAAAAGATACGCAAATCTTTTCATAGTTAGAACAATAGATCGGTGGGGAAGAAGAGCTCATACTAGTCTTCACTAGAACTGCTTGGAGTTGATAAATGAGATGGATTTTCCCGTTTGTGGGTAGGAGCTACAGAGATAGGTGTGGCTATGGGCCTTTTATACCTCTTCCTGCTTTTCCTTACCTGTTTCTAACACAAAGATTCCCATCCCTCCAGGCTAACAGCAGAGGTGGCTCAGGTAGAGACTGGAAGCAGATCATTATAGCCTTGATGGAGAGAGGAGGGGGGCGATCCCTATTGTGACAATATGGGAAGAGCGGGAGGTTCTAGATCTAGAGCCATCACACCATAGACCCATCCAGGGGTTATTTATACCTATGGGTTATTCATTGGTTAGGATTACCTATACAGAGAAAATCACATTTTTTAAAACGTTAAGGGTAAGACTTAAATGTCATGGCCATTGTGAGGTTATTTAGTGATACTGCAGGAATTAGAGGAGGCTTTCCCTCAGCCAAGAGTCAGATTCTTCAACTGCCTCAGGAAAATTACCTAACTTCATTCTACTGATGCAAGTCCCCTAAAATGGAAATAAACAGTGAGGCTACTGTGTATTCTAGATCCCAAAGATTTGAGATATCATTTATCTGAAGTGCAAAGTAAAATTATTCAAAAATGTGAATTCCCTTGGCAGAAAGGTCCCTCCCCTCCCTCTGTGGGAGTGAAGGACAGTTTGGAACTTTCGTGACTGTGTTTAATTAGGATCCAGGGCTGAGCCTGTACAGCAATCCTGCCAGACCCGAGTCCTGAAACTAGGATGTCAAACTGAGGCTTTAGGAAGTACTTGGAGGCCACAAATACATTATTTCTATTACAGTACAATAAACAGAATGTGTACTTTCGGCTACACTTGAACCAATTCTATTTGAATTGTAATAAGTACTTATGATGCCAGGTGGGTACTCAATTTATTGGGGTGATCACTTCATAAATTATGTAAATGTCTATTCACTGGGTTGTATACCTAAAATTAATATAATATTATAAAACTATTATTGAAAAATTTTAAAATATTTTTAAGTATACAACTTAATAAAAAATTAAGTCAGTTGATTAGCAACCTTAAAAAATATATTTGAATAAATACTTAAAACTACAAGGGACAAAATGGGAACTACTGGGCAACTTCACTTGTTTATAAGTCACTCTGCTGTTCTACAGGATTTAGTTCTTAATATGCTGCTTTTTGTGTGCTTATTTCCTGCTAGGATCTGAATATTGGGAAGTTTTTCCCTTGTGTGGCTTATTCTGTACCCAAAATTGCCTCCTCTGACTTCAAAATAAGTGTGTACTAAAAACATCCTTGTGGTAAAAGAGTAAAGAAAGAAAATGCTATGAGACTAGAGAATCTAATTACTTTTTAGGGGGTGGGGGTGGATTTTGATTCTGACTGTAATCAACATGGCAACTTTTGGAATACTTTCAAGTTTAGTTATGACCATTTCTTGACTATAGAGGAGAAAGATGATCTTAAACTTTGTAAAACAATTAAACAAGTATAAAAGTGCTATCACTGGAGTTCCATTTCATAGAAAATGGAATTCAGAAGAACACTAAGAAAGAACAATGTGAGTAGGCATTCAAATCTGCAATAATCCAGTTTTTTAAATTGAAGTTATAGTTTAGGGTCTTTCACTCTAAGCATATATACACTTGATTATTGAGATAATATTGGGAAGCATTTGAGACAAACCGTGGTGGGAGTGTTTTTGCATATTTACCAGCTTGTGGAAATGAACAGATAGATAAGCTGTCACTAACTGATTTAGGTGCATTGTGGGCAGGCATCAAGACTGAAGGTGGATTGTCACAGTCTCAGTCACCTGGCCAGACAGGCTTTCTCAGCTATGGCACCAGCTTCGGTACCCCCCAGCCTGGACAGGCACCGTACAGCTACCAGATGCAAGGTCTGTATACACACTGACGCGCCCTGTGCAAACCCTGTAGGCCAGTGGGTACTTACTAAAGTGGAGTCTGAAGGTCTATGGAAGGAGTGGGTGATGCTGGGAAGGGGATTGCGCTTAGCGGCAAGATACCTGATTGTACTTTTGCTCTTCACTCACCTATTCTCCAGGCCTAAGTTTGCACATTTATAACATCAAGGGGTTAGATGGAACGATCTCCCTGCTTCTTTTCAAAAAGCTCCAGAATTCTTTGTGAACTCCAAGTTTTCTGCCCTTGCTTCTTGTGACATATGCTAAAAACTCTGGCTCTTGCTGTGGCCATCAACCTTTCTAAAAGGGCTTAGTTTTCACCCTGGCTGGTGTGGCGCAAGACATTGGAGCATTGTCCCATACACCAAAAGGTGGCAGTTTGATTCCTGGTAAGGGCCCATACTCAGGTTGTGGGTTCGATCCTCGGTCTAGGCACTTGTGGGAGGCAACCAATTGATGTTTCTCTCTCACATCAGTGTTTCTCTCTCTCTCTCTCCCTTCTCCTTAAAATCAATTTTAAAAAAAGCAAAAGGACTACATTTTCTTTATTTTTATTATCACAGCTCTAGAAATAGAGTGTGTGATATGTGTTGACTAAAATGATCTACCAAAGTCCAAGAGACATGGATAGCCACTAGTGCATCTTCAAGAGAGTGCTTCTAATGACCAGTTCCTGGGTTCTGGTTTTGAAACTGGAGACCAAGCCAAGTGTAAGCACCTATCTGCAGCCTCTTGATTACCAGTCCAAAATGAGCTTACAGAAAATTTCAAGTACGCGTTTAGACATTTTTCCAGTTGGTTGCTAGTAAATCTTATGTTGATGAAATTAAATCTTAATTTTTAAGAAATGGGACTTGGACTCTCTGTGTCTTTTCTTTTTCCATTTCATTCTGTGAGTAATATTTGACCATTGTAATTTCCTGAACGTCAGGCCAGGAAGGATTAGGGTGAAAACTCATCCTGCACCCCCGAGAGTTTGAGAAATCTTACACTTGGGAGTTGTTTTTAGCTTTCTGTCCTCAAGCATATGCAGCAGAAACAGTTCTAAGAGAACTGCCCAGCCATAAAGTATAATCATAGTGTTAGAATAGAGAGAATAATAGCAGTGACAGAGGAAAAAACCAAACTCATTATTTAAAAAAAAAAAGAAATAAGGACATTTGTAGCATTGAATAGAGGATTGTGTTTCTGCCCATGGGCTTCATTGCGTCTGGGCTTATTGGATATTGCATTAAAAACTGTTTGTGTTTTTGTGTGTCCCTTTGTTGAGTAGCATTTCTGGAGGGATTTTAGAAGTCATTTTCTGTGACTGAGTTAATATTTCATATGGGTATTTCTATAATGACCCTTCACTTAATTTTAGATTATTGGACATAACATGATGTCCACATATCAAGCCAGGTAATATGCTATTAACTTGAAACTTAACTGCCCAGTGTGATGGTATATAATTATATATTATAGATTCCTTATGGACAAATTTGGATAAATAATTAGATTCTGTTTAATATGTGTTTCTTAATTATTAAACACATGATGAGAAAGATCCACCATTATTAAATGATTTTGTGTGCCCTGTTGTAGGAGTCTATTGAGGTAAGAGTGTCTTTTCAAAACACCTTGTTTTAAATACAAAAATTTCTACAATTCCTAAGATTATTTTTATAAAATTTTCCAAATTCTGTTATTTTTAATTAATAACAGTGATTTTTTTACTGATACTGATCTCATCATGTACTAATACTAAAAGCTCATGAAGTAAAACCTGAGACTGGGAAATGGCATTCACCTTTGCTGCAAGATTGGTGGAAATTCCTCTTTCTGCTTTATCTCTTTTGTACATTTAGTAAAAGATCAGAAACTTAAGTTTAACTGAGAAAGACAAAATGTTTTTTGTTTATAGACAACTATAGAGTTCACCCCAAGGAAGAGAAATCTTTATTAGTTTTTGACATCATCCTGCTCCCAGGATCAGCCTCCATGTTTCTGGAAGAAGTTGTCAAATGGTGTGTGGAGGTCTTCACACACCATTGACAAACCTTATGCATATGAGTTAGCGGAATGGATGAGTGTGGATGGACCAAAGATGCCTGGAGAACCCAGGGTCAGCTGTACTGATGGTGTAGAGTGTTTTCAATGCTGCTGGCCAATCAGAGGGCATTGACAGTGAGAATGAAGCAGAGGGGGAGCATGGTGATGGTGGTGTGTGTGTGCACGCGTGCGTGTCTGTGTGCGTGTGTGTGTGTGTGTGTGTGTGTGTGTGCGTGCTTGTTCTAGGACAGGAAAACCACTTAGGAGAAACTGCTTCAGCCTTTGATTTATTGATCAGTTTCACAGAATATCTGCCCAGATTGTCACAAGCAAGGCTTATTCTCCTTTCATGTAAAGAGGCATCTGAGTTGACATCAAGCTTTAGTTATAATATTTTAAAACTGCAAGTTCTGGACCTCTTGCTGATATCACCACCCATTTACCCCCACAACATAGACTTGCACTTCCCTCCACCACAGAGGTTCAGTCATGTGAAGAAAATGAAATTTCATTTAGCAGTCTGAGGTAAAGAAATGCAAAAGGTTTTCACACACATACAACACACACATCACACACAAAAAATTCAAATTAAGTCAAGTCACCTAACTGGTTAAGGGTGAAGCTTCCACTTCGAAGCAAGCCCCGTTTCCCCAAATAACTTAGTTCTGTTGATTCCAGACATTTGCAGGTAGAGACCGTCTCTACTCATATTTCATCTCTGCTATCTAGTAGCATGTCTGAAATTTACAAATGTTGTTGGAAGTGGAGAGGCCTCTGACACAATGACAGAAATTAAGATTCGTAAGAACTCTCGTTCTCTTTGTTTGGAGACATGAATTTGGACGTTAGCATACTAAAAATCCCGATTAGTTCATTATTATGGGTTATTCAAGTCAATCTTCCCTTGTGCCCATACTGGTAGGCGGAATGGAGCTGATTGGTGCCCTCCCAGAATCGGGTGGAGGTGAGAAAGTCTATCTGAGTGTTTTATTGCCCCAGAGTAGCAGTGATGGTGCGGGACAGTTCTGTCATTCTACACCAAGAAGGGGTCAGGATTCGTCGTGATGGATGGGAGGGACTGCACAGATGCACACGTCGGGGACCAGAGGCCTCTGGAAACTCCACTTTGTTTATTTTCCTAAGGCTTTATTGCTCTTGCTTAGAGAAGAAAAGAACACAAATTCCAACACCCTCTTTGTATACAATGTTGTTCGTTCTGTTAAAGAGATCGGGGTTCAAAACCAGTGAAGAGAGACAGTAAATTAATGGCAGAGACTTGCTAACAGGGCTCGGAAGAGCGCATAACTCCGCAGCAGTCTGCGCTACACTTCTCTGGGGTTCGTTATGAAGAGGGAGCGAGCTAATAATCATAACCTAATAAGGGACCCCACCCTCACTTCCTGTGGGCTGCCTCTCTATAGCTTTTCAAACAGATAGATGAAGTGTTTAGAACCTCAAAAGTCATTTAGAACCTCAAAAACTGCTTAGCAAAGTGCACTGTTAACGTTTTTCATTAACTAGAGAAATGGCATTTTTCAAAAGGGACAATACCAAACTCCAAAATAATTGGGTTTTAAGAAAATGTATATTACCCCTTTTTCATAATCTGCTATGACAGAGCATTTGAGATTTGCCCTTCCTGGTGTAAAATGACGGTAGGCAAGGGTTATTATTGCAGCTAGCTCTGATGTCCACAATTGCTCTGCCACTCATACCTATATTTTAGTTTGTGTCTTTTCTTGCATTCTAGGATTTTTTTTTCTTGTTGATTTTTTAAAAGTCATATTCCCTTTCAGTTCTTTTAGCATCATCTAATATTTCAAATAACACGTGCTGAAAATTATATGGAAATTTTTTGCAATCCCATTATACCAATAATTGATCAGAGATTCATACCAATAGTATTGTTTATATAAGTTTTTTATTTAAAATATATAAATATAGATCAAGAAAGATCAACATAAAGGCTTTGCAGTCTTTCTTACCAAAGTTAAAAATTCTCTTTAGAATATAGAAACTGTTACTAGGGTGAGAAAGAAAACTTAGTCATTTAAAATCCTTCTCATTAAGGAAGGGGGAAATGTTGGTCTTCAATAGCCCATCTGGCCTTCTGAGGCTTTTCCCCAGGGAGCTGTGCGAACTTCTGCCACATAGATCGCGCCCGATGATGGACACAGCCCATGGTGAGGAGGCCAGGGAGGGAGAGAAATGGGCTTCTCGGAAAATACACGAGGGATAGATGGCCTCCTGGGTGCGCAGTGAGTGCTGGGAAACACTCTATGACCTGGGAAGCACCGACAGGCCCCAGCAGGTCCCAGCATTTTCCTGTTGGCTGGGACTCTGGTGTTTAATGGGAGTCCTTGTTCCCTGTGAAGTAGACCTTTGACCTACACATTACCTTCTTATTTTTTTAAGTTTTTTTGAAGTTACAGCAAGTCAACATTCTCTAGGTTAAGTCACACACAACACTTTGACGTAGCATTTTAAATCATGTTATAAATCAACATAGACCGGGTTCTTCTTCACTGTTAAAAAGTAGTAGGGATTTACTAGTGAAAGTTTTCAGGGGTTGGTTAACTTTTAAACTACAGTTGCTTTGCACCTACAGAACTGGTGACCCGCACCAGGTCTTCTAACAAGACTGTTTCTTGTTGGTTACGGTTGAGACCACCACCCTCTCTCTGTAGGGACCCCTGACAGTGACATGAAAACAGAATCTTTGTGATACCCTCTCCCTGGGTGACTTCGTATCACTTATTTTAAAAATTATTTAGCCTCAAAGAGAGCTGCCATGATAGTTTTACTCTAAATTTATATACTAAATTTCTCAGATACCCTCGTCTCTACCCTTTGTGTGTCTGTGATATTCATATAACCAAAAATGAATGCCACTTTTCATAATCTATAACTCACTTTCCATGTAACCAAATCTGAAAATCTAAGAGGTAGAGTTGACGTAATAGAATGGAAAACATTGACCTGGAAGTGGAGATAATGCTCATTCCCTAACCAAGTGTCCTTGGACAAGGAAATCACCATTCTCTTTGCTTAAAAATGTGTTATAACTGTACTATGAAAACATAGGATGTTATTGCATGCTGAATTTGAAATCTTTCACATGTAAACAGCACTATTATCTTATGTTGACTGATATATCCATGATATGCTCATATCTGAACTAACAGAGTTAGTAGTCTGTACCTGTACCATGAGGTCAGTGTTCTGTTAGGATGCCATGTAATATATGGAAGTGAACTCCTTATACCATTTCTGGGGTCCAAGGTACTCATATCTGAGATCAGTGTGATTTTTATGAACTGTCTAAAATCCATGATGCTTGATCAGTTTAAATTTTTATTTGACTTAAAACTCCGCTGGATTTTGTTTCTGGAGACTCAGAAATATTTTAAATCCTTCCAGCAAATACTTCTAAGTCCTGCATTTAATTTCTTTACATAATTTCAATCTAAAATAGAGATTATAATCTAGCTTTTTTTAAGATAAGCCTTTATACACCTTCTACTTTTAAAAAAACCCAAACAGTAAAGTATGTGTCCTCTAGATAAAAATCTGAGAAATAAGCTCAATTATCGTTTTATTGTTTTTCTTTTCCCTATTCTTCTTTTTACTGAACAAATGAGGAAGTTGAGAGAATTTTTCTCTATGTCTATTGGTCTTTAAGTCACCCTTCCAAACTGCCTATTGTTCGTTCGTTCTCTCTCTCTCTCTCTCTCTCTCTCTCTCTCTCTCTCTCTCACACACACACACACACACACACACACACACGCAGTTATGAAAAGACTTCTTCCTATTCCTACCCCCAATTCTTTATGAAAGTCAATTCTCACTGAACTCTTCTGTCACTTAACACACTGGATTGAAATTTTCAAACACCAGCAAAAGAAGATATAATTATGAGGTGGACAGTCCTGATAACATCATTTGAATTCCTAGATCCAGCCTTGCTACATGCAGCTTCAGACTTTCCAAATTTTATAAGCCAGTAAATTCCCTTTTTAAACTTAAAAAAGAAGAAGAAATTTTCAAACACCGGTTCTGTCTCTCACTTGAGCCTAGATGAAACCCTTCGAAGGCCTGAGGCAGATACGGTTTACCCTTCCCTGTGTGAGGCAGTGAGATCAATATACACAGAAATTTAGGACCTCTTGATCAGGATGAAAACAAGACAAATGAGCACTTGTTTAGTATTGTTCCAATGAAGAGATAAATTACATGGTATAAGTTATAACTGAACTGAAGAATAGTTGGAGGAAGCTTATTGGAAAGATGTGACTTGAACTAGGCCTTGAAGGAAGGGAAATGGGGACTAACAGAAGCTTCAAGTTAGAGAAGCAAGAATAAGATGAGTTTCCAGGACAGCAGTCCCCATCCTGAACTAATAGAGTGGACTGTGGATGGGGAGCCTTGGGATATAGCATGGTCAGCATATTCCTCTCCCTGTACCATCATCCCAAGTCTCCACCCCAAACTCCAACTCCAGACCCAGTGATATAAACATACATTGCATTTACAATAGCTCTCCCCACCTCCCCCCATCTCCTCCAATCCTTAAAAGGAGAATGATAATCATAATATTTCCTGTGTCCCAATGTGCTCACATTGCTGTATTCACCATATATATCTATTGAAGAATGCCATTTCTTACCCTGAACTGTTAATTCTTTCCTTGAACAAATGATCAGGAGACTTATCTTTTTCTGTGCACAGTTGTGTGTTTCTTTCCAATCTAACCGGGGGTTGTCATTTCATTCATGAACAGCTCCGTGTCAACACGTGTGGTGCCTATGTAGGTAATGCACACAGATATTTCTTTGTGTTGTCTTCATGAGTGTGTGTGTGAGTGTATGTGTGTGTGTTTACATTTTCTCCAAGGGGTGGACTCATGACACCTGCTTCCTTCGGTCTCCAACATCCTCTCCAGTAGTGATTGTGGCTGTAAAGACTGCCAGTAGGTGCTGTCGACTGAATTAACTTGAAAAGTGTTTTTCATAATGATATCGTTCATCTGCCCTCGGAATGTAAACGTTCTTTGTTTTAAAAGAGGGCAATGAAATGAAAAATAAGTCTATCTCTTAGAGAAGTTCTAGCGAGAAAGATTTTTCCAGTGTTTTGTTCTGGAAATTAGTATCCCCCTTCCCTGCCAGAAAAGAAGTGTGGCTATGACTTTTCACAACAGTAAACTATTTAAACGGATAAGATGGATGCGATTTTTTCCTTTTAACTAATGGGTAAGAAGGGACTCCCACAGCCACCCTGCTTGGAGCATAACTTAATTCAGACTCTACCAAGAATAATACTGGGTATTATTGGAGCTTTACTTGAACCCATCTCTCCCAGACACCTTAATTGAGAAATAATGGATTCTAAGTAGGGATTTTTTTCTACTTTGGGGAAGTTTCATGATATAATGTTTCATAAAATGTAAAACACTTTATCATAAACTATTTCTGCTCTCTCTCTCTCACTCTTTTTTTTTTTTTTTTTTTTTTTTTTTTACCTAGAGGTGACTTTTCATATAAAGTCATTTGTCTCTAGGAAGGAAAATATTTTTTTTAACTTAACCTAACCTTCTGTTTTCTTATGTACAAAATTAGAATGTAAATACTTCTTATAGCATCGAGTTGTGGAGATAAAGCATGTAAGAGAAGAACACACTCCTAACATATAGTAAGCATTCAATAGATGTTAATAGATTTTTAGTTTTACTATATTTTGTAGCCTGTGTATGTTTGTATGGGTTGTCTATAAATATCCAATTGCTTATATAACCTCTAGGGCAGTGATGGTGAACCTATGACACACGTGTCAGAGGTGACACGCAAACTCATTTTTTTGGTTGATTTTTCTTTGTTCAATGGCATTTAAATATATAAAATAAATATTAAAAATATAAGTCTTTGTTTTACTATGGTGGCAAATATCAAAAAATTTCTATATGTGACACGGCACCAGAGTTAAGTTAGGGTTTTTCAAAATGCTGGCACGCCGAGCTCAAAAGGTTCGCCATCACTGCTCTAGGGTTTCCTTTTAAACTATTTTTTGTTGTTGTTAATCCTCACCCGAGGATATTTTTTTCCATTGTGTTTTAGAGAGTGGAAGGGAGGGAGGGAAGGGGAGAGAAGGGGAGAGAGAAACATTGAGAGACAAATCGATTGGTTGCCTCCCTCAAGCTCCCCAACCAGGGCCCAGGATCGAACCTAAAACCCAGGTGCATGCCCTTGACCAGGAATTGAATCTGCCACCCTTTGATGCTCGGACCAACACTCTAACCGCTGAGCAACATCAGCCAAGGTTCTTTTTAGACTATTTGATAGTGAGAGGACTAATTAGATATAATTAGGATTAGATAATTTGTATTAATTGGTTAATCCATTGTTAATTAGTACAAATTAGCTTAAATACTGATTAATAACTTATATATGTAAATATATATATAAGAAATACATATCACAGAGATAGAAATAATTGGTTGATTGATTGATTGACTTCCTAATCCAGGCTTAGGAGGCAAGGGGAGAAGACGGGAATGCAGGGGAGGTTTTTTTGAGGAAAGGGGTTTCCTGTCCATGCTGAATTGTGAAATGCTGAGGCCCATAAGAAATTAGCAGGATACCATGGGAAGGAGTGGCCTTAAGAGAACCGCGTGTTGCTTCACTAGTGTTGGAATGTGTATCTGGGTGGGCTGGGGTTGGGGTTCCTGGGAAGAAACCAAAGAAGCCCAAGAGGTAAACTGGAGCCAGACCAGGGCTCGATAGGGAAGCCTGGTAAGGAGTTGCAATTTTATCCCAAGAGCAATAGGGAACCCTTGACTGTTACTTTGTTAAGCAGGGGAGTGAGAAGATGAGATATGCGCATTAGAGAAAGTATGGCACTGCCTTTGTGGAGAATGAACTGGAGGGGCCAGAGGAGGGCAGGAAGCCAGGAAAGGAGGCTGTCACAGCTCCTCCCCCCCCCCCCCCCCCGCCAGCTGCTGGTGGCCTGGACCAACCCTTAGCTGCTCTCTGTGCCTGCATCCTACACGAAGGCAGGCAGGCAGCCTGCAGATTGGATTCTGCTGGTGAAAAATCTGTATTGCCTGAGGCTGGTTTTCTCTATGTACACCTCTCCCTGAGGTTAGATCCTTTGGAAGTTGCTTTGCCTCCTGGGCTGCTGAGTGCCATTAAAGGCCTACTCAGCATACTAAACGGAATGGAATCCAGCCCCCAGTCGGCCAGTAAATGAGTATAACTTATGTTGGATTCCAGCTAATGTGCAGGCTTGGAAGGAGCATGAAGTCTGGGCAGTCACTTGGGTGCCATTTGGAGTACTGAGCTGTGATTTACTTGGTCATATCTCGGTGGCCTGCATGTGCCAATATAGCTTCCATGGTCTTTTCCACCGTGTTCCAGGGAATAACTTACGGAATGAAAACATCCATTTTTAAAATATATTTTCTATATCTTGTTCATTTTCTTGGTGAATAGGGATTTTTGAGGTCAGTATTTATTGTTAGAAAATGTATAGTACAAATGAAAGTAGCAAGTCATAACCTAAAAATGTGGAGTTTAAACGCAAGTACAAGTCATTACTCAAAGTAATTTTTCCTATCAAATGTATAAAATAGTAAAAGTTTATTAAAAAGGCATTGATAGTCCCACTTCTATCCAAAAAAATGTTTTCAAGGAATTTTAAAAAGCTCATTATAAGTTTGCTTTATAGATAATATATTAATTGCTCACTGATATGTAAAAACATGATGAGTCATATGCTCATGAGGTTCAATGCTTATAAAAACAAAACTAAACTGATGTTATCCTGGGAAGCCCTGTGAGGTCCAAGACTATGACTTAGTCATCTTTTTATCCCCATGTAATTGTCACCATGAGCCCAGTGTTTAATACGATTAAGAAGTATGAGATTGCCACATGAAAATGAACATTAATAGGGGATCTTGTCTCCCGAGGCCCTGATGTTCATAGTGGCATTCATTTTGGCAGTGAGAGAGCTCTCTGCTTATCTGTGATGGGTGGGTGTGCTGGGAATTTTGAACAGTATTCATGAAAGATACAAATGAAAAAAAAATCCTCCAATATGAGTCTGTGTGATAACTAAATTTAAAACAATCTTAGGAAATATTTTCCCTTCTTAATTAAAATAACAAATCTTTGGACTGAGTTTTCAAAGTTCAGAGATGCTTGATAAGTAGGAAAAGAATTTTAGATATGCAAAGAGATTAAGTCATGTTTATCTAGTTTGGGAAAGTAAAAAGAGAGAAAAGATACATAAATACAGTGGAGAATGTTAGAAATGTTTGCCGGAATAAATAACAACAGTTCCTAACATTTGTTGATACTGTAGATTATTGACTGTACTTTCCAAAACATTACCTCATTTGATCTGTTTAAGAAACCCTATGAAGTAGAGTTTTTGCCAATAGGGAGATTATATCTCAGAGGGATTAGGTGATTTGTCCAAAATCCAAACAGCTCCTAAGTGATCAACTGGAAACTTTGTTTTCTGGCTCTTAAGCCAGCACTTAAATGTTCAGTAGCAAGTAAATAATTGGCATATTGTGGTTACTACATCATATCTGGGGCATCTGTGAATAGCTCATTCACATTGAGCTTTTTCATTGAACTGCCAACTCATTTATTGCCTATACCGTCATTTGCCATAAAATTTTTATTTTTTTTAAATGGATTTTCTATTGACAGAAGCAACACAGCTCTGCGTAGAACTTTTAAAAATATACATTGGCTTTATGAATATTATGCAACCAATGATTGTATCTCTCCATAGATAACATTTCTGAGATTCCTGTGGTTTTTAAAAATGTCTTGTGCTTTTAGACACAGACGACAATGTGATGTTTACCTGAGGGAAGGGAGTTAAGGGGGTAGTAAAAGGTAAAGGGGGTCAAATATATGGCGACAAAAGATGATGTAAGTTTGGGTGGTGGACACACAGTGCAATATACAGATCATGTATCATAGAATTGTACACTGAAATCTATATAATCATATTCACTAAGGCCACCCCCAATAAATTTAATTAAGAAATAAAAGAAAAAGTTTTATTCTTTTAAAAATATTTCCAATAAAATCACCAAAAATATTTTTGTTGTTTTAGTGTTTACTTTAGCAAAATAGTATGAAAAATTTTCCCTACATCATTGAATGTCATTATAATACCATTTGAATAGCTTCATAGTGTTCTGTTTTCTAGTTAACACCTATAACAAACTTGGGGATGCTTTTTATGTTCCTTTATTAGGAACAACACTGAAGAACGTCTTCACTATCTTTTTGCATAAATCCATATTTATTTCTTAGGGTAAATATCTGGCTATAAAATTCCTGGGTTAAATGGTATACAAAATTTCTTTTTTTAAATATTTTTATTGATTTCAGAGAGGAAAGGAGAGGGAGAGAGAGATAGAAACATTAATGATGAGAGAGAATCATTGATCAGCTGCCTCCTGCATGCCCCACACTGGGAATTGAGCCCGCAACCCGGGCATGTGCCCTGACCAGGAATTGAACCATGACCTCCTGGTTTATAGGTCAGTGCTCAACCACTGAGCCACTCCAGCTGGGGCCAAAATTTCTTTTTCTTAAATATATGTTTTTATTGATTTTAGAGAGGAAGGGAGAAGTGGAGAAAGGGAAAAAGGGAGGGAAGGAGGGAAACATTGATCAGTTACCTCCTGTATGCTTCCAGATCGGGGGCTGAACCCACAACCTGGGCCTGTGCCCTGACCAGGAATTGAACCAGAGATCTTTCGGTGCACAAGATGATGCTCAACCAACTGAGCCACACTGACCAAGGGACAACATTTCTTAATCATTGACCAAATAGCTCAACAGAATGGGTTTGCCGGTTTAAATTCCCATTTTGCAGTTTATAAATTCCCTCTTTTATAAAATTGCTAATCCCTGATCTTGTCATTTCCAAAATCTTTGTCAATATGATCTTGAAATTAGTATATTGTTGCTTTGCTGTATATTGTTGGAGGATAGGAAGTAAAGTGAGGGACAGAACTAAGATTGGCTCTTAGGTTTATATCCTGCACATCGCTTACTATTTATTGTTGAACATGTGTAGACATTCAATACATAGAATGTTACCTAGCACATCCTATGTAATAAAAGCCGAATATGCTAAGTGTCCGATCATCCAGTTGGCCGTTCAACCAATCAAAGCATAATATGCTAATGATATGCTAATGCTGCTCAACCACTCACTATTACGTGCACTGACCACCAGGGGGCAGACAGTCAAGCAGTAGGTTAGCTTGCTGCTGGGGTCCAGCCAATCAGGACTGAGCGAGATGGGCCGGACACTCCCTGGAGTCCTTCTCTGGTCCCTCCCCTGCTGGCCAACCTCCCACATCCCTCCCCTGCTCCGATTGTGCACCATTGGGGTCCCTCGGCCTGGTCTGCGCCCTCTTGCAATCCGGGACCCCTCGGGGGATGTCAGAAAGCTGGTTTCGGCCCGATGGCGGAACAACCGGTCACTATGATGTGCACTGACCCCCAGGAGGCAGATGCTCAACACAGGAGCTGCCCCCTGGGGGTCAGTGCACTCCCACAGGGGGAGCACCGCTCAGCCAGAAGCCAGACTCACAGCTGGTGATCACAGTGGTGGTGGCAGGAGCCTCTCCTGCCTCCATGGCAGTGGGACATCCCCCTAGGGCTCCCAGACTGCGAGAGGGTGCAGGCTGGCTGAGGGGCCCTTCAAATACACGAATTTCGTGCACCGGGCCTCTAGTGTAATAATAAAGCATTGGTCACGTTCCTCTCTGACCTCTGTTTTATCAAATACTTCAACTGCTACCTTTCATTCTTCTGTGAGATGAAATAGTCAACTTTTTCAGTGGGCCATTAGGATAAGTATAAGCACCTTAAGTTATTGTAAATAACAACATAGTTTTTGGGCTTGCAGGAACTCTAAGGTCACCTAATCTTGTTCCATCCTTTTACTAAGCATACTTAATGTAAAATGGGGAAAATTTTGTTGTGTTTTGCTAATTGAAATGGAAAGAACAGTGTCTAAGAGTTTTGCACAACTGTATAATTTCATCAATAGTTTACATGGGTTATTCATTCATCACAAATTTAAACCTCCTTACTTTTTAGTTCTTTGTAATCTGGTAAAACTAAAATTGTCAGCCATTTTAAGAAAATGCAGTTTTAGCCATGGCAATGGATTCTGGTTCTGAAGAGAAACCAAATACATTTGCAATGAACTCCAATCCTGCTTTGTCTAAGTAATAATTTCCTGTAGGCATGTGATTCTACGAAGCTTAGTCAGCCTTATTTCTTTTCATTTTGTTTCAGGTAGCAGTTTTACAACATCATCAGGATTATATACAGGAAATAATTCACTCACAAATTCCTCTGGATTTAACAGTTCACAGCAGGTAATTTAAAAGCTAATTTAACTTCTGAAATTTTAAAAATGCACAGATGATTTCTTTATATGAAAAAAAAGATCTGTTTATAGGACACTATAAGTGAGAGCTTTTCTAAGCCTTTTAATAGTTTTTTTCTTCTTTTAATATCTCTTTAATAGTCTGACATGGTGCGTTGTTTGGTTTTGGGGTTGGTTTAATTTTACCTAGTAATGCATCATGGCACATAGAAGAAATGTGAAGAGTGTTCTGGTCTTACATAAAACTCATTTGTAAGTCTGAGCACTTCAGTCAACGGTGCTTTGTGTGTTCCTAAGTAAATTCAGAAACACAGATTTATTTGCAATATGAGAAATAAGCAGCCACACTTTTTGATGGATGATTCTTGCGTGGTTTGATTTGCTAGGACTATCCATCTTACCCCAGTTTCGGCCAGGGCCAGTACGCACAGTATTATAACAGCTCACCGTATCCAGCGCATTACATGACGAGCAGCAACACCAGCCCCACCACACCTTCGACAAATGCCACCTACCAGCTTCAAGAACCACCATCTGGCATCACCAGCCAGGCAGTTACAGATCCCGCAGCAGGTAATTATGCTCATTTTGTTGGCTCTGCAGGCTGTATTTCTCGTGGTTTAAATGCATTTTTCTACAGTCATATATTCATGCAGTGGTTGCAGGGTTTTGGCAAATTTGGGCAAGCCTACAGACAAATCAAGCAGCATGAGCGGGGCATTGGCTTTATACTAAAATATTTAAACAAATAAAAATAAAGCATGTGAACTTCAAAAGCACATGAAAAGGAGATTCCATTTAATTATAAATATATGATTTTCAAGATTTATATAGCTTTTTACATGCATGATTATAAATAGTTATAATTCTTAACTATAATTATAAGTAATTTGCTGACATTGAAAATGAAAATAAGTGCCATCACCTTGAATTTAATGTTGAAAAACATTAAATATTTAATGATGATAAAGAAATCAAATAGCATGAGAGGGCTGGTGATGGGAAACTGATTCCCTGGCCGATCCTTTCCCACTCACGCAGGCTGTGAAATGGGTAACAGTGTGTCTAAGGCATTTTCCATGCCTCTGCGCAGCCTTGACGGGCCCCCTCCTCCCGTGGAAGTTTTCCTGCTATGGTTTTGATACCGCTTCATGCTCGCCTTAACACTGTTTTAATGCAACCTCTCCTTTCATGGATTATGAGTGAGCTCTTAGCCACCAAGAGTCTGAGAGGGTTCTTCCTTTGCCTTTTATTCATGGAGCCATCGCCTACCCTGTTGCTACCAGTCAGGTGAAATGGTCTTATATGGAAAGACTCGCTTTTATGATATTTTGATCAGAAGGTTAATTCCGGGTGGTTATTCTATTCATTAAAAAACAAAAGTTTTAGTGCTCGCTTCGGCAGCACATATACTAAAAAACAAAAGTTTTAGGTAACAGATGCTAACTTAAATTTTGACTGTAGGTTTATTCTGTAGATGTTAGCAGGCAGTCCCCACCAAAAACAGCTTTACATTTTGTGTTCTACCTTTTCTCTTAAATGCATGCCAATGTGGTTTATTCCAGAGTAAGCAGTTAAATCATTCCTAAACTGTGTTCCAGCTCACTGCAAATATTCACTTCTGATGCACATCCCAACTCTAAACATTTTTATCTTTGATCACTTTCCGTTTACCTTTATTTTTTTAAAAATCTAGTTGGGTATTCTTCACCCACGTCACATGTGTAAATACAGTTTTCATAGAGCCTCGTATACATGTCTCTTCTGTCTTTTAATTAGATTCCACATCTATATAATCTCACTCAGGATAAACTTTGTTGTAAAAGGTATTGAATTTATTTATTTATTTATTTTTTATTAAATTTTTATTGTTCAGATTACATTTGTTCCTCTTCCCCCTCCCATAACTCCCCTCCTTCCAGTTCCCGCCCCACCCTCCGCCCTCACTCCCCACCCACTGTCCTCATCCATAGGTGCACGATTTTTGTCCAGTCTCTTCCCGAATCTCCCATTCCCCTTACCCCCCCAAGAATAGTCAGTCCATTCCCTTTCTATGTCCCTGATTCATTATAATCACCAGTTCATTCTGTACATCAGATTATTTATTCACTTGATTCTTAGATTCACTTGTTGATAGATGCATGTTTGTTGTTCACAATTTGTATCTTTACCTTTTTCTTCTTCCTCTTCTTAAAGGATACCTTTCAGTATTTCGTATAATACTGGTTTAGTGGTGATGAACTCCTTTAGCTTTTCCTTGTCTGTGAAGCTCTTTATCTGACCTTCAGTTCTGAATGATAGCTTTGCTGGATAAAGTAATCTTGGTTGTAGGTTCTTGGTATTCAGCACTTTGAATAATTCTTGCCATTCCCTTCTGGCCTGCAAAGTTTCTGTTGAGAAATCAGCTGACAGTCGTATGGGTATTCCCTTGTAGGTAATTGAGTCTCTTTCTCTTGCTGCTTTTAAGATTCTCTCTTTGTCTTTTGCTCTTGGCATTTTAATTATGATGTGTCTTGGTGTGGTCCTCTTTGGATTCCTTTTGATTGGGGTTCTCTGCGCTTCTTGGACCTGTAAGTCCATTTCTTTCACCAGGTGGGGGAAGTTTTCTGCCATTATTTCTTGAAATAGGTTTTCAATATCTTGCTGTCTTTCATCTTCTGGCACCCCTATTATTCTGATGTTGGTATGCTTGAAACTGTCCCGGAGGCTCCTTACACTATCTTCACACTTTCGGATTCTTTTTTCATTTTGCTTTTCCAGTTGGGTGTTTTTTGTCAAATCTTTGGTTTGATTCTTGTGCTCCTCTGGTCTGCTATTGGGTATAATATTCTTTATTTCAGTCCGTGTATGCTTACTTTCTAATTTCTTTATCGTAGCATCGAGGGTCTCATTAGTTTTCGTGAGGCTCTGCACAAGTTTATAGCAAGCCCTCAAAATTGCGATTCTTAGCTCCATATCCTCCATTTCTGTCATGTTTTTTGTCTCCGCATCTTTTATGCTTTCTTGGTGCACCCCCTTGTGGTCTTTGTGCGCAGTCTTGTTCTAGCCAAGCCTTAATTGTTGTAGTTAACACTAGAGGGATTTGACCACCAGGCCGACTGGCTGTTGGAATCAGCTGTGTGAAAAACTTCAGTCCTCTGGGGAGGCGCTAGTCCAGCCTTTGCCTGAGGCGATCGGCAAATGGCTCTGCGCAGGGCCTGGGCGGGGTGGGCTCAACACGGCGGGGGGAGGGAGCAGCTATGGCTGCTCTCAGTCCGTCTCCAGGGGCTCTGCCTCTCTGTCCCCACAACCGCTGCAAACCTCGGAGGGACCGTAGCCAGACAGTCCTGCTTCTCCCGTTTGAGTCTGGGTCCCTAGAGACTCGCCCGGATCTGTAGCCCAGAGTCTGAGACTCACTCCTGATTGAAAACGACAACCGCGCCCTCAGCCACCAGCCCGCTTTGCGCGCGCACCGCCGCACCACCGTACCTTTAAATTTTCCACACTGCGCCTCCTCTGGGCCTCGTAATGCTGTTGTTTTTCCTTCTAGTTGAAGAGTCTCTCCTCAGCCAGCCTTCCTGTGGTTCTGGGTGATGTCCGTTCCGTCTTTTAGTTGTATTTTTAAAGTGGTTGTTCGAGGCAGCAAACTCCGGTGTTTACCTATGCCACCATCTTGGTTTCTCAGGTATTGAATTTAATGTAGCTATTATTGTAGAATTTTCTACCCTGCTTTCATAAACTTCATGAGGGAAGATAAGGACTTGTCCCAAATTTAGGGAGCTCTTGTGTTTTCACATGGGTCATGTAAGAACTTGAGGACTAAAAGTCGTCTTGAAATCTTGTCATGCAGATAGCTGTGTAAATGAGTAGTAGAAAAACTCTTTAGGATCTGTGAGATAACAGGATGAGAAAAGGAGAAGGCAGAAGAATTATACTCAACTCATGGCATTTTGCTTTGTGAAAAGTACAATATTCTAGTAAAACAATCTGGTGGAGACTTAATTATGCATTTTAAATTAAGGTTGATTAGAGCTCTATAGGAAAAACAATTTAGTCATATCATGAGTTTGTTCCTGAAATTAGACACTGTTGTAAGTGAATCTTATTTATGAAAGGGATGCCATGAAAAGGGCGGGCATGACTCGGCACAAAACCATGCCGCTAGGGAAACAATGCAGAATTATCACTTTCTAAAGGTATAATATGATTTTAAGATCGAATGACCTATTTTAAGTTTTATGTTAATAAACAGTGTTTTAGGTACTTATTTCAACTTCAGTATCTTTATGGCTACAGAATAGGAATTAATTGAACTGAGGAGAAAATAATATTTTTCAGAAATCTTGTATTTACCACTTCCCATTGAAATGAATGTGTATGGTTAAGCCTTTCTTGTGTTGCATAGTTAGAAGTGGAAAGTTCAGTGAGTTTCCACATTGAAAAAGAAATGTGGATTACTTGAAAAATTCAAGGAATATTTAGTCTGGGTTTTTTTTACATTTGCGGTAAGCCTCAGTTTTTTGGCGCTAACCTTCCTTTCTTACTAATCATATATAGAGTTGCAGACTTGTCCTTCTTGATTAAAAGGAAGTTTTGTTGTTAAAGTACAGTAATTTATTAAAGAATTAGAAGGAGATATTTATTACACATAACCTAATGTCTTTGTTTTAAGATAGAGATAAAAATAGTTGAAATAATGTTTATTTTTGTTGAAATAATTTCAAGTGTTTTTTCTTTTATTTTTAACCTGTCTAGTGGCTTTAAAGTCAGTATTTTCTAATGCTGGAAAGTTAGACCCTAGCCATTATCTGATTTTATGTATGACCAGGATGCTTTCAGTCTCATAGAATTGTGCACTACAGATAAATACATGCTTATGGTATCTGTTATTGTATTGTTCACAGAATCATTATGTCAGAATGAACATATAAAGATAACCTTCAGGGCAAACATGTAAGGACTCATTTGTTTATTTTACTGTGAATTTTTAAAGCTATATGAAGAATAGGTATCTTTTAAATACATGACATTATGCAGTGTTACTTATAAATGTGAACCTACTCATGAATCTTAAGCTCAAAAATTATTGTACTGTGTTTGGAAAGGCAAGTCTAATACATTAAAATTACATAACGCATATGAAAGTTTAATCTCAAATATTTAATTCATTTTAAAAACTAAAAACAATGCATTTGCATTCATTTTTGTTTATTTCTTGATATGTAATTGACATATAACATTAGCTTTGGGTATACAGCATGATGATTTGATATTTGCATAGACTGTGAAATGATCACAGTCTAGTTAACATCCAGGATTACACATAGTTACAAATATTTTTTTTCTTGTAATGAGAACTTTTAAGACCTAGTTTCTTAGCAACTTTCAAATCTTTTGCATTCACTTAAAAATGTGTTTGATAGTATCTTTGGACTATCTTAATAAAATAAAATTTACATCATCTGAAAATATATAAGAATCTGTCTGCCTTGAGAAATACAGTGAGGTTTATCATTCAGCAACATTTTACTTTATTTATTTATTTATTTATTAAATATATATTTTATTGATATCAGAGAGGACAGGAAAGGGGAGAGAGAGATAGAAACATCAATGATGATAGAGAATCAGGAGAGAGAGAAGATAGAAATATCAATGATGAGAGAGAATTATTGATTGGCTACCTCCTACAGGTCTGGGACTGGGCCTGCAACCCAGGCCTGTGCCCTTGACTGGAATCGAACCCAAGACCCTTCAGTCTTCAGGCCGACACTCTAGCCACTGAGCCAAAACAGCCAGGGCTCATTCAGCAACATTTTCATTTATTTATTAGGTTCAAGAAAGTCATGCTTACTTTCCAAGTAGAAATGCCTGCCTCCACCTCCCAATTGAAGGATATTTTGGTTGCTTCCAATTTGGACAATCTATATATATAAAAAGGCAGTGTCCATGATGACCAGGATGACCAAACGACCGGTCACCATGAGGTAGCATTGACCACCTCTCGGTCCTTCACTGCCCCCCCTTCCCCCAGCCCATGAGCGGGGTGGGGTGGGACTGGGGACTGGCGAGCAGGCTGAACGGCTGACCTCTTGGTCCCTGCCCCTGGCCCGCAGGCTCCGATGGATCAGCGATGGTGAATGGGGGAATCGGGGTGGGTGGCGGGAGGACCAGGCTGGCTGTCAGGCTGTGGGATCACCAGCTCATCCCCAGCTGCTCAGGGGCTCAGGCCTGCGGGAAAGCAGGCGCCAGTGACTTCAACTCCATGTGTGTGCACCGGGCTGGCCGCTGATGGAACACGTTGTCTGCTCGGGTCGCTCACACCAGGGCAGGTAGGTCGCAGGCGTGCCTGCAGCTTCTGTCAGCGCCTCAAGCCCCAGCGGCAGCGGTGGCGGCGGCGTGAGCGACCTAAGCGGGCAGTGCGTTCCATCAGCGGCCAGCCCAGCGCACACGCATGGAGGTGAAGTCACCAGCGCCCGCTTTCTCACAAGCCTGAGCCCCCAAGCAGCCGGGGATGAGCTGGTGATCCCAACAGCCTGACAGCCTGGCGGCGGAGGCGGAGGCAGAGGCAGCCTTCAGCCTGGTGACTGGTGAACAGGCAGAAGATGGAGGCTAGGCCTAGGGACCTGACCCACACGATTTTGTGCGCTGGACCTCTAGTTATATATAAAGCTACTAAAAATATTGGTGTGCAGGTTTTTGTATGGACATAAGTTTTAGTTCATTTGAGTAAATACCTAGGAGTGTGATTGGTGGATTGTATGATAATAGTATGTTTTGTCTTATAAGAAACTGCCAAATTGTCTTCCAAAGTGGCTGCACCATTTTGTGTTCCCACCTGTGAAAGAAGGAGAGTTCCTCTTGTTCCACATCCTTGGCAGCATTTGATGGTGTCACTATGTCACATTTTGGCCATGCTCATGGGTGTGGAATAGCATCTAGTTGTTTGAATTTGGATTTCCCTAATGAAATATGATGATGAGTATCTGTTCATATGCTTATTTGCCATCTATTTATCTTCTTTGGTGAGGTGTCTATTCAGACCTTTTGCTCACTTTTTAATCAGGTTGTTTGTTTTCTTATTGTTGAGTTTTAAGAGTTCTTAGTATATTTTGGTTACAAGTCCCTTATCAGATATCCATTTTGCAAGTACTTTCTCCCAGTCTGTGGCTTGTCTTTCCATTCTCTTAACAGTATCTTTTGCAGAGCAGAAGGTTTTAATTTGAAGTGTAACTTAATGAATTTTTTCTTTCATGAAACATGCTTTTGGTTTGTATCTAAAAAACCTATTGCCATGCCATAGGTTTTCTCCTACATTATAACCTAGAAATTTCATGGTTTTTGCATTTTACATGTAGGTCTATGATCCATTTTGAGTTAATTTTTGTGAACAGTGTAAGGTCAGTGTCCAGATTCACTTTTGGCATGTGGATACCCAGTTGTCATAGCCTCACTTGTTAAAAAGCCTGTTTTTGCTCCATTGAAGTGCCTTTACTCCTTTGTCAAAGATCAGTGGACGATACTTGTGTGGGTCTATTTCTCAGCTCTCTGTTCTGTTGCCTTGATCTATAGCTATTCTTTCGCCACTACTACACTGTCTTGATTACTGCATCTTCACAGTAAGTCTTTAAGTTGAGTAATGCCAGTCCTTCTTCAATATTGTGTTGGCTACTGTGGGTCTTTTGCATCAGCTTATCAATATCTACCAAGAAACTGGGATTTTGATTGGAATTGCATTGAATCTGTACAGCAAGTTGGGAAGAACTGACAATATTGAATATTGACAATACTGAATCTTCCTACCCATGTAGATTGGATATTTCTCCATTAACTTAGATTTTTATTTTTCTCATCAGTGTCATAGTTTTCCTTATATGGATTTTGTATTTATTTTTTGGATTTATATTTCTCTTTTATATACTAATGTAAATGTGTTTTTAATTTCAAATTCCAATTGGTTCATTGCAGGTATATGGGAAATTGACTTTTGTGTATTATCCTTATACTCTGCAACCTTTCTATGATAACTTATTGGTTCCAGGAGGTTTGTTGTTGTTGTTGTTGATTCTTTGGTATTTTTTACATAGACAATCATGCCATCTGTGAACAAAGACAGTTTTATGCCTTTTTTCCAAGTCCGAATACCTTTTCTTTCATTTCTTATCTAATTGCATTAGCTAGGACTTTCAGTACAATGTCGAATGGAAGTGGCAAGAGGAGGCATCCTTACTTATTCCTGATCTTAGGGAGGAAATGTCGAATTTTTCACCATTAGGTATGAAGTTAGCTGTAGGTTCTTTGTAGATTTTTTAAAATATAATTTATTTATTTTAAACATATTTTATTGATTTTTTTTTTACAGAGAGGAAGGGAGAGGGATAGAGAGTTAGAAACATCGATGAGAGAGAAATATCGATCAGCTGCCTCCTGCACACTCTCCACTGGGGATGTGCCCGCAACCAAAGTACATGCCCTTGACCAGAATCGAACCTGGGACCCTTCCGACGCTCTATCTACTGAGCCAAACCGGTTAGGGTTGTTTTTTGTTTTTGTTTTTTAATCAACGTAAGGAAGTTCCCTCTAGTCCTAGTTTGCTGAGAGTTCATATCAAGAATGCCTTTTCTACATCAGGTGATATGATCATATGATTTTTCTTCTTTAGCCTATTGATGTAATGAATTACATTAACTGATGTTCAAATGTTGAGCCAGCTTTTCATACTTGGAATAAATCCTACCTGGTCATGGTGTATAATTCTTCTTATACATTGTTGGGTTTCATTCTGCTAATACTGTATTAAGGATATTTGCATCTGTGTTCATGAGAGATATTGGTCTGTAATTTTCATTTCTTGTAATGTATTTTTCTGGTTTTGCTATTGGGGTAATGCTGACCACATAAACTAAATTAAGAAATGTTTCCTCTGCTTCTGTTTTCTGGAACAGATGGTAGAAAATTTGTATTATTTGTTCGCTAAATATTTAGTAGAAATCCCCAGTGAACCCCGTTAGGCCTAGTCCTTTATGTTTTGGAAAGTTAAGTATTGATTTAATAGATTAGGCCTACTGGTATTCAGATTATGTATATGTTTCTCCTTGTGTGAGTCTTAGTAGATTGTCTTTCCAGGAATGGTCCTTATCATCTATGTTATAAAACGAGAATTGCTCCATAATATTCCTTTATTAGCCTTTTAGTGTCTATGGGATTGCTACTGATGGCCCTTTCCATTTCAATATTAATATTCATGTCTTCCTTTTGTATTGGTTAGCCTAGCTACAGGTTTATAAATTTTATTGATCTTGTAAAAGAGCCAACTTTTTGTTTCACTGATTTTTCTCTATTGTTTTTCTTATCTCAATTTTATTGAATTTTCTGCTTTTTATTATTTCTTCTGGTTACTTTTTATTTAATTTGCTTTTCTTTTTCTAGTTTTCTAAGGCTTGAAACTTAGTGTATTTTATTTTTTTTCTAATATGTGCATTTAATGCTTTAAAATTCTCTCTAAGCACTGGATTTGTTGCATCCCACAAAATTCGATAGGTAATTTTTTTTCATTTTCATTTATTTTGAAATATTTTCATTATCATTGAAACATTCCCTTTTAAAGAGGTATAAATTTATAAACATTTATTGGAAAAATCTTAGAAATTTGATGATGTACAGTATATATAATTTATGACAATAGTCCAGTTATTAATATTTTCCCAATTAAATGTCTTTGTATTGTTAGAGAATGTGATTAGTTCCTGAGAATTTCATGTTACATTCAAATCCCACTATCTAAAATAGAAAATTTTGGTCAGAATCAACTCTTTTTTCTTTTCTTATTTAAATCTAAGACTGTAAGGCAATATCCAAATTAAATGCATAATTATTTTAATTTTTAAGTGATGGACTTCATTTTAAAATTTTTTCAAATTTTCAAAACAAAAATTTATTTTAAATTTCTTTTTTAAAAGTAATTAAATTTATTGGGGTGACATTGGTTAATAAAATTATATAGGTTTTATGTGTACAATTCTATAATATATTTGTATATTGCATTGTGTGTGTTTATAATTCTTCTTTACAAAATCAATGATTGTTTTCTATGTTTAAAAACATATAAACATTTAAAAAAGAAAAAACCATTATAGGATATTTTACTTTTGTGCTAATATCTAAACATAACTTATCATCTCTTAGCCACTGATGTTTAAAGAGTATGTTATTTCCTTGTACTCAACCCTAAAATCTTAAGGCAGGTTATTACCAACATAACTAAAAAATAATTTTACCACTTGAAAGTAATTGTCATGAAAGAATTTTTTTCTAAAACAAGTGCCTAAGCCATTTAAAAAAATACATTGTATCCTATGACTCATATATGTATAATCAAAATATGAACACTCATTTGTAATTCAATTACTGTACTACATTTAAATAATTTGGCTTGAGAACATATTTCTTAACAAATCTCTTGGAGCATTGCATAATAATTAGGACAGTATCATCATCATCATCATCATCATCATCATCATCATACTTAGAAAAAATACAATGATTGTGTTTAGAGACTATGTTACATTCCGTGCAATCTTATTACATACCAATGAGGTAGGTACTATTTGTTCCCATTTTACAGATGAGGGAAACTTGACACATAGCTATTAAATGCTCAGTAAATGTTAGGCAGCATTAAGTTAATCAAGGATTTTGAGGCCAAATTCTTACAAAACGACTATTAACTTATAAAATTGAATTTTTAAATAATACTAAGCATGGGGAGGGAAGGGGGGGGAGAGAGAGAGAGAGAGAGAGAGAGAGAGAGAGAGAGAGAGGAGAGAGAAGAGAGAGAAAATGATAAATAAAACATTTCAGGTTACGGTGAAACAAAAAGCAGTTTTATTTATTAGCAATGAGTTTTGGTGCAGATACCATAGAAAGGTTAATTTTTCATGCAATTAGTTCATTTGAATTCCTTACAAAAACTTGCTGTTGAAATGTACCTTTTCATGCTCTGACTGCATGCAGACGATTTACTGGTTAAGGTGATGTACGGGAATCTTGCCAATATTGAATTTCAATGACAGAGGAAAAGTCAGTATAAGAGGGAATTCAATATGCATGGGAAACCATTTGTTCCCTTTGCTTCTTTGATCCTTGCCAAGGCCCCCGAAAGTAGAGCAGAGCGCCTGAAAACAGGGGAACATTCTTGTGCAAAGTTGGAGAATGCTGAGCTCTCACAGGAATTCAGTGTGACAGGCTGAAAAACTAAACAGCCCGCGACTTCCCTATAAATGCAAGGAATTTGGGCCACATCTACACTACCTAGCACGCCTGTGTCTTCCCTGTAGAAACGATCCTGAGGTTTGCAACAGCAGGCACCTGGAGGCCTGCGCTGTGCAGCGTGAGCGGTTTTGACCATCTCTAGGCCCTACTTGCTCATTTTCACAGATGCCTCTTGGACTCGGGAGAAGTTTGCAATTTGTCCAGCTCAAAAATAAACTATTGCAGAGAAACCATTTGCACTCACATGTTGGAAACATTTGTCAGCAAAACAAAGATTTGTATCTAAAATAGCCGGGCTATTAAGACGTGAGAAAACAAAACAGATGTTTGTTTGGGGTTGTTGAGTTGGTTTGTCTTGGTGGCCTTTGTTTTCTTTCTTTTTTTCTCTCCCCAGAGGATTAATGAGATTATAAAGTTCTTGGAAATAAAGTTCACTCTTTGTTTTATATTGTCAGAAAGCAATAAAAACGAGTTTCCTTACCTTTGAAATCTGGACTGTATTTCCAAGAAGTAAAACAACCAGTGTTTTAGCATTTACCCATTTTGTGCCTCATGACAGGGTTGAGTAATTTTTTTTTTTTTCAGTTCGTTAGCCGGAAGTCAGGATGCCTTATAGCATCAAACTAATATACTTGGATTCTAGTATGTAATTCTTTCTTGTACTTATATGTAACATATGACTTGTACATGTCCTAAGTGATCAAAATAAAAAGGCGTATATTTTTGAGCTAATGAAATCAGTTTTCTAACTCTCCTAAACATTTATTATTTTGTCTTTCTTAAAAATAGCTAATTGATTTATTGTTTCTGCAAAGTATTAAGTGTCTTTATGCAGCCAACACAATCAGTGTAATATGTTCCCGTGTTTAAGTTGGAGGACCTCAGCATTGACTGATTTGGTTTTTTCATTCAAGATGGTTGGGAAGAGAACCTAGTTATCTGTGTTTGGCTTCCCTCCATCTCATTTAATTGGGATTGGATGGTTTAGTGGATGAGTTTTGGATTAACTTTTAAATCAAGGTAGGATTGATGAACTAACGTCTACCAATTTTATCCCCTGCTTGAGAGCCACAAAAAATTTAAGTTTACTGAATATTTTTTTAAATTTACTGGATGATAACACATGAGTCTGGGACAAAAGTACATGAGGGTTTACAGAGAAGAATGAAATTCTCTTCCTCTTCTGTACCTCGTTTCTTTCAGCAGAGTTTCTTGTGAATCCTTCCAAGGATATACTTTGCTTACATAAACATATGCATAGCACCTTCCCTGGCCATTTTTTTTCACATTCAAGTATATAAACTTTTTATTACCTGTTTCCTTAAAGTAGAATACTATATGTACTATTCTATACCCTAGTTTTTTGACTTAGCAATATATAGAGAAAAATTCAATAAGTATTTTTGTTTGGATATAATATACAAGTATAATAGTAGCTAATTTTTTTGAGTGCTTCCTACGCTTCAGACATTATCCTAAGCATCACTCATTGATGAACTTAGCTCGGTCCCACACAGGTCCACAAGATAGGCAGTTCATCATTGTCCCCATTTTACAGATGGGGAAGCTGAGGAGAGGTCCATGACAGCCCTGGGACTTAACCTCCAGAGGCTTGGCTGCAAACCCGAGTTCTTGGTCAGGAAAGCACGCCACTTCTTGAAATCACTGTATCTGAAGTTTCAAACAAGCAGACATATGAAAGTGTAAATAAATGAGCTGTGAAATGTAGTAGCTACCTGGTATTTATTCTCTTTAGTCATTCATAGCAGCCAGCAAAGGCATGTATTAGGAGGGATTCAGTTAAATATGTGTTAAGTGAATGATCTCTATTTGCTGCTGAAATATGTAGGTCCGAAATTCTAGAGAAGTGGTGTGTAGGATAATGAAGGTTATCTTGTACTGTAAATATTACCTGAATTGTATCTTCCGTTTTCTTGAATCTGCTCTACTCTCACTCCCTCTTCATCCTATTTAATAATTACCTGTCATGGACCTGCTTTGGATGCAGTTTTCCACAGCATTTCTTTAGCATTTCCCTCCTCTTCACCACCAAGGAATTCATTCTCTACTTTGCTAACATTTCTTCTTTATTTCTTCACTCCCAGCTCATGGTGGGTGAGTCGATACTTAATGACTCAGTGTAGGGATAATGGTGTTCTTGTCTCAAGGAAAAGGGCAGCCATCCACATGAGAGTGAAAGTTGGCCTCTTAGCCCAGTACGATCACCTTCTAATGCTTTTGAAAATATTTAAATGACCCATTCAGAAACTTCACCAATTTTATAAGATTCAAGTTGTACTTTTTTCAGTAGTACTATTTAAGACAAAGTTCACTGTTTTTCACTTTTAGGTAACTGCTAATATTTGAGTGCAATGTTCTAATACTTTCCATTGTATACAGGGTGGGGCAAAAGTATGTTTACAGTTGCTCTTATGGAAAATAATCCAACAATTAATACAAAATACAAGAATAAACTCTGTTTCATATCTTCACAACTGTAAACCTACTTTTGTCCCACCCCGTATGGGCAATATTTGCTGGATTATCAACTAACTTAATAATCATGAATTGGTTTGGAAACCATGTCTACCATTATTTCTGTGAGAACATAGTTTCTGACTTTCAAACAACTGGTTTTAAAAGATTTGGCACATAGCTGATTTTAAATTGACAGCTCTCATGTCCACTTGAGTAACTTTAGTCTGAGCACCTGGGCAATGGGGAAGCTTTGAAGTTTAAGATAGAAGTGACCATTGAATTCTTTTGCCCAAGACCTGCCCTTGAGCGATTATGAGTAAGGAATCCAGAAGGACTACATCTTCCCAAAGCAGCGCAGCCTGTAAGTGTCGTCAGGGGCATCTCTGGATGGCACTCTGGAGTGGCAGCCTTGGGAGACAGCATGACCTGCTATGCCCTGGGCAGCACCACTGTCTCCTGAAGGTGGTTGTCCCCTGATGAGTTGCAAAGAAGGATCTACTAGGGACACAAGTTGTTGGGGTTTAGGTTATCAGGGTTCCTTTTCCTTATGTCTTTTCTGATGCTTTGATACAGTAGGATTCACTGGGAATTCACCCACCCCTGCAGGGGATGTCTATGAATGTTGCTTGGGCACCATGCTTCCTTGGAGTCATGCTTCCTTAGAGTACCCGTGAGAGAAACTGGAGTAGTGGTGGGGGACTTGGAGCTGGGCCAACCTGGGTCCTATGATTTACTCTGGGCAAGTCACTTAGCACGTTGGTATATCTGTTTTCTGTAAACTGTGGAGAACACCGTTCTTACACATAGAATGAATGTGAGAAGTTATGTGGCTAGTTGACACGTACCAGGCCTTCACATATTCATCTTTTTCATTTATGCATTCAGTACATATCTATCTATATAAAACCCTAATATGCAAATTGAGTGAACGGCAGAACAACTGGTCGCTATAATGCGCACTGACTACCAGAGGACAGACGCTCAACGCAGGAGCTGCCCCCAGCCTGCAGGCCCTGACCAGAGGTGGCGGTGGGGGCCGGACCCGGTCAGTGGTTGATACCAGGCCAGCCAAGGTGGGTGCCAGCAGCCCCCCCCCCCCCCCCCCCCCCACCGATCGCCCTTCCAGTCGCCCTGCAGAGGAAGGCAACTGGTGGCAGTGGCAGTGGGCAGGGCTGGCGAACAGGCAGCGCCAGGCCAAGGTGGGTGTGAGCGGGAGCCCCAGTCACCCCACCAGTCACCCCACAGATGGGCCCTGATCGCTGACCAGGCCTAGGGACCCTACCCGTGCACGGATTTTGTGCACCAGGCCTCTAGTTTATAAATAATTGCTATATGCCAGGCACTGTGCTTGGTGCTAGGGCAGCCGTGGGCAAACTACGGCCCGCGGGCCGGATCCAGCCCGTTTGAAATGAATAAAACTAAAAAAAAAAAAAGACCGTACCCTTTTATGTAATGATGTTTACTTTGAATTTATATTAGTTCACACAAACACTCCATCCATGCTTTTGTTCCAGCCCTCCGGTCCAGTTTAAGAACCCATTGTGGCCCTCGAGTCAAAAAGTTTGCCCACGCCTGTGCTAGGGACATAGCGGTGACAGGAAAAGCAGATCCCTGGCCTCAGGAAGCCAATGTGTTCTCCCTCTTGACTTATATAGTGCATTGTGCATCGTGGTTGTTTCAGAGACTACAGCCCCCAACGTGAGGTCGCCAGAATGGATTCACATAGAATGACCGTGGGGTATTTACACGAAAGGTCAAAATGTGTAAGAAGGATGATAGAGGTTCCTATGAGGTTGCCCATGGAGTACTGGAGAGTGGATAATGGCTGTACTCCAGGGATGATAAAGCTCTATTAATTTAGATACTAAACCTTGACTGAGGAATTAATTTACCTAGGCGACCTCTATTAGTGATTGTGTGGCAGGGAAGTAATGGATACGCAATACAGATAGGAAAGTCAAAGCAGTTCTCTAAAATTAATTCAATTAATATTTATTAATCTCTGACTTCTCGTTAACTCTGTAAGACTAGTCACACGTTTTCTTGCCTTTGGTTTATTATGGCTGATGATTTAGAGCTAACAAGCTTCCCTTATGTTAAGTCTTTTATCCTTTGATGATAAGGTAATACTCACTGTGAATCTAATATAATTTAATTAAATAATGTATTCAAGGGCTTGCAAAGCCCCCTCTCCCCTCTTTTTAACAATACAGATAGCTTCCACTTTAAAAAAAACTGGTGTAAAACTATCGTAGTCACATTCTGTGGCATGCAATGTCGCGGGCTTGATGGTCCCTCACTTTGTAAAGTCTACATGAATCCCAAGTAGCTTTTCGAGGCATATGTCAGACCCTCTCTGAGAACTAAGGCTTTCCGCCTGGGACTCTTTCTCGATTCGAACTCTTGTTATAAGACAGTGTCATTTCTGTTTTCAGCATTGCTAGCCTCCTAAAGCTAGGGGTCTCCACTCCGCCCAGCAACCAAGTGTAGCTCCTCTCCAGGTGATTCCGTAGAACCACTTACCACACTGCTGCTTAAACCTAAGGAGAGACTAGCATCTGTCAGCTGCCGGAAAGATAAGTAATGGCCCCTTTAGTTTCAGTTTTACCCTAAAATGAGCTCGGTACCTGACCCCAGTGCTCTGTGCTCTGAGGCACTGAGTATGGAGTCAGCCTTAAAAGTAAACATCTCGTGAAACTCACTGTGTTCTCTGCCATGAGGGTGTGTTCCTGGCCCCACACAGCACCCTCCCCATCTGCAGTCCTCTGAGGCGTGGCTGCCTCCTCTCTCCTAGGAGCACCTACGTTTCCAGGGAGATCTTGCTTTGTCTCATCTTATGCACCATGAGAACTGTTGGTGCCTTTGCCCCGGTGAGCTAGACCTCTGGGCAAGCAGACCCTTTGCCGACCATGCTTTCCCCTGTTATCTTCCCTGGTCCAGCCAATTTGTCTTCTACTGAGCTCATTCATTGTTTAGAAGATTGCTATGTAGTCATCTCATATATCTGTGGCGGATTATCTATCCTAAGCCCTTTTTAGAGAAAGGAAGGATATAAATTGCTCAGAAAATAAAATAAGAATTCAAACGTTTTATTCCACAAGAATAAGGGCCAGAGAGAAGATTCCACAGGCACACCATGCCCAGGAAGCACCTACTTTGCAAATTGCATTGTAATTCATTATAACCATCATTTTGTAAACATCGCCATTTTGCTTAATATGTGTACAAAAACCGTAACCATTTTGGTTAATATGTGCACAGAACCTCTTCTCATAATTACAGCGTCCCAAGAGCACACACCTCTCTATCTTCTCTCTGCTCAAAGCCCCAGATCTGCCCTAATAGGCTTGTTAGTATTTTCAATTCAGCTAATTTGTATAAAAATCATGTTGCCAATTATGAAATGTCTCCCAAATGTAAGAATTTATTTTTTCTACCACTGACATTGTTTTCAACTTCTGCAGTTTATTTTCCATCCCTGACAACAATTTAAATGATTTCCCTTTAAGCATTTGAAGAACTTTTTTCCCTGAGAAGTCTTTCTTCCTCCCTCCCTCCCTCCCTCCCTCCCTCCCTCCCTCTCTCTCTCTCTCTCTCTCTTTTTCCTTCCTTCCTTCCTTCCTTCCTTCCTTCCTTCCTTCCTTCCTTCCTTTCTTTCTTTCTTTCTTTCTTTCTTTCTTTCTTAATATACTTTTATTGATTTCAGAGAACCGTGACTTTCTGGTTCATAGGCCGAAGCTCAACCACTGAGCCATGCCAGCCAGGCAAGTCTCTTTCTTTTCCAATTTCCCATTTAGTGTTTTCCCTAAAGCGTCTGTTTCAGTACATTTGTTCAGCTAATTACCTCCCTTGGCTCGGCTTTGATATCCTTAGAGGTTGCTGAGGAAGCACATCTCTCACAAGACTTTTTCCTTATTTGTGCTATTAAGTGGCGTTACACTATTTGCTAGTTGTAGGAACGGCAGAAAACGCGGTTTCTTCTATTGCCACATGTCAATGGGTTCGATGATGCTCTCCCCCATTTTGTTAGCTGTTCATGGAGCATCTCTTACTTAGGAAGTACTGTTGGGGTCTGTGGGGATTCACAGAGCAGGAGGGTTACTCCCTGTTTTCAAGGATCATTGTACTATATGAACAGACAAACTTACTGAGGCTTGGATATGAAAAATGTTATGCTAAAAGTAGCAGAGTGCCCAGGAAGGATGCAGGAACAGAAATTTCTTATGTAAAGTGTTTGGAGAAAATACTAACAAAGGAGGTGAAATTTATCCTTAGTGTTGAAAGATGCGAATGAGTGTGGGACAGAGGATAAGGAAGGGATATTCATTCAAGGCTAGAGGAATGGACCCTTTTAAATGGGCTTAATGACAGGGTATTTTTTCATCAGAATAAGCTTAAACTGCATATCAATTTCACTAACAGATGAAAGCAGTTTTTGAACTGGATGATCACTTTATGATCATCTTTATGACTAAGGTAACTAAGTCTAGAGAGGTGACTTTGAACATGACAACACTATCGTGTTTATACAAAATACTTTATCATGCATTATCTTATGTAACCTTCACAATGATGCTGTCCCCATTTTTCTGTTCAAAAAAACTAAGATTCAGATAATAATATAAATTACAAGTTACCAGGCTCATTTTGAAATATATGCAGATCCTTCTGTCTGACTTTGTAGATTATGCTCTCCACCACAAGGAAACTTGAACTGCTCAACTTTCCATGTTCTGTCCTGTAAGTTAGGGAGGATGTGGAGATGGACCAGAATTGACAAGATCCACCACCTCCGCAGGCGGGTTAGGTCACATTCTGGAGTCAGTGCAGGTTCCGTAATCCAGGGGCTAAGCTTGGTCCTGGGATGTTCTTTCCTCTGGCCCCAAGCCTCCAGGAGAAGGTGGCAGCCAGCCTGTCCAGGCAGGTGCCCCCCAGAGGCTGCCCACCTGTCTGTCCTTTTCACTGCCAGAAGAGCGGTCTGCCAGGTGGCACTGGAGCAGAGACCCACCATGGTATCTGGGGAAGAGTATCCCGGAGAGGAAACAGCAGTCACCAAGGCCTGGAGGTGGGACTGTGCTTGGTGGATTCAGCCAGTGACAAGAAGGGGAGAGGTGGGAGCTCAGTGAGAGAGGAGAGGAGTAGGGGTGAGGAGAAGGGTTGTGGAGGCCAGATCACCGCAGACATGGGTGAGGGGGGCGAGGGGCTTGGGATGTGATTTTGAATGAGGTGGAGAAATATTTAAGCAGAAAAGTGACAAAATGTCACACATTGGAAAATAATCTGTCTGGTTGTTGGCAGAGAGTAAGCTGTATCAGGACAAGAAGGGAAGCATGGCCATCACATAGGACATGATTCCAGGGGTCCAGGTGACAGGTAACGAGGTCAGTGCTAGGCGTGGAGGTGGTGAGAGTGGTCAGAATTGAGAGAGTTAGAAAGAGAGTGACCGGGATTTGTCATTGGATTGAATGTGAGGAGTGAGAAGGCAGGAATCATGGAGGACACCACAGATCTGGCCCAAAGAGCTGGAAAAGTGCATTTGCCATTTGTTGATATGGGAAAGCAACAGGAAGACAAGGGGTAGTTGAGGAAAGCAGGATTCTGTTTAGCACATGTGAAGGTTGAGATCCCTGTTGGCAGCCCCAGGGCGAGATGGCGAGTTAGTTGCTGGATGAGTCTGCTGTCCATAGGATGGTGTAGGACCTCAATTTGTGAGGCATCACACATGGCATTTAAAGCTTCTGTGCCTGGATGAGATGACCAGGCCAGCGCGTGTCACTGCAGGAGTGAGAGCCACCAAGCCCGGGACCTTGCATTGAGGAGGAGGCCTCCCGGAGGCGGGGGGAGCCAGTGTTGCAGAAGGAAGGGGTGATGGGCTGTGTGCAACGCTGGTGAAAGTTTGAGAAAAATGGAAATTGAGGCTGGACCATAGGATTTGACAGCAAATTACTGATGACCTTGACAAAGTGGAGCGTTGGTGTTTTGGAGAAAATAACATAACTGAAGTGGGTTCTAAAGAGAATGAGAGGAGGGGAAGTATAGGCAGCAAATATTCACAGTTCTTCTAGTTGTTTTTTCTACAAGGTAATTGAGAAGTGGAGCAGAAACAAGAGAGAGTCAGGGGTATATTTTAGGCAAGAACTAGATCTAGCCTGTAAGCATAGGGTGATCCAGAAGAAAGGAAATGCTGGCTGGTGTAGGGGACAGGGACCCGTGATTTTGTGCTCAGATGAGAAGTTGGCCTTAGGAGCACAGAAAATTCATCCATCATAATATAAGGGAAAAAGGGCAGAGCGAATGATGTCCTGGTAGGGGGTATCTGGCGCTGAGAGTGTAGAGTAGGAGCTTCCATTTCCTCAGTGAATGGGAAGCCAGGTTGCTTGCCCGGGGCTGGGGGTAGACTTGGTCTTACAGAGTGGCAGGCTGTCTCCTGTGGTGTTTGTGACTCCTGGTGGCCCTGAGCTGCTCTGTTAGAGATGAGCACAGAAAATTGTGCCCAGAACATATGTGTCAGGTGCCCGTATCCACCCAAGGAGAATCTCTATCTTGCATGGCAAGTTACTGTGTTCAGGAGAAAAGCAAAATCTTACCCTTCCTTTTCTTGCCTTGTTGGCATGTTCAAGGTAAATGCATTTTGATTTCATGATGGCTCAGCTCCCTGGCTAGCAGGACAGGGCCTTCTAAAAGGTACATGGTAAATTCCTTTTCTACTTGTTAGCAACTCCAAAATAATAGTACTTTGTTCTGCACCTTGTTCTCTACTTAGTTCAGCACATGTTTCACTTACTATCTTTCCCACACAGTTTTAACACTTAATGCTTACAACCGTTTTTGAAGAAGTGGTGTCACCCAGGGAAGTCAGGTGACAGTCACATACTTGAACCTCATAGCCACCACAGAGTTGCACAAAATACAGTTATTTTAATGAATACAATTATATGTTCTCATCAGACAGATCTGTTTTTTAAATAAAGTTATATTGAAACACAACCATTCTCCTACAATAACATATTTTCTGTGGTTTTTTTGGAGCTATAATAGCAGTTATCATATGGCCAACAAAGCCTAAGATATTTGCCATCTGACTCTTTGCATTAAAAAAAAATTGCTGAGAACTGCATTAGAGTGTACAGACCGAAAATAAAAAATTAAATTAAATTAAATAGTGTGGCCCCATGTGTCACCATGGCCTGTGACCCTGCTGTCCTACAGGTCGGTTTCACTGCCTTTGCCTCTCACAGTGCAGCTGACTGAAAGAATTTGGGGGTAATTGTGATTACATGTGGTTTTTACCATGTGCATTGATTACACAACCTATCCCTTGAGTAAGATGCAATCTCACTTATTTACCTTAAAGTAACTAACTTAGCTTTACAGATCAGTTTTTTCCCCTTAAAAACAAACAAACAAATTTCGAAAATTATAAACAGTAATATATCCCAGGGGTGTATAGCGTTCTCTTGGCCAGTCGCATCAAGCTTGATGCATCTATTTCCTTGGGAATACCGAGGGATCCATGACATCCTTGTCATTGAATCAGAACTAGGCTCTCCGCTTGCTTTCTCTTAGTCTTCCTGATTTAGATTTGATAGGCCACCTTTTGAGATGACTGTTGCATACACTTTTGTTGATTTTAAGAGTCTCGAAGTTTGGGGGTGCCTGGGTGTTGATTGCGGTCTGGCATCTTCTTCATGCTCACCTGTATAATTGTCCCCTGGACTTTACATCTTGGATCGCCCATGATAAGTCTGGTTTTAGGGAAGTAATATACCCTGTTCTCTTTATCTGAGTTCCCTAGAGTAGCAAATAGAATATAATTATTGATTAACATGTTTAACAGATTCTGGTAATCTTTAAAAGAATTTCCCCCAAAGCTCTGTACTTCTTTTTGTAATTGATATTGTCTTCGCGTAGACTCAGGATCCAGCCAGAGATAATAGCTGCCCTGGCCTCAACCCAACATCATACAAGGACAAGAGGGTCCTCTCTGAGAGGAGTCAGTTTATTTAATTCTGTTTTGGGGGAGGGGTCTTTCAATTTGTGAGAAATGAGCCCTCTCAGAGCACAGAGAAGGGAGCCTGCAGGAGCCCTGTATCCTGCTTCCTTTACATCTACCACTGGCAGATGTAGTCTCAAGAGTGTAAAGTTAGAGCAGAAATTCCCTGCTACCTTTAGAATAAATGTGAAGCTTATCCCTAAATCTTCAACCAGGTCTTCATGCTTTGCAGCAGGACTATATAAAAATCAAAAACTTCTGTGAAGGAAAGCACACTTTAAGGAAATATCAGCATAATTTGAGGAACTAACAGGCTTGAAAAAGTATCTGCAAATATGCAAAAGAAATGAAAACATATGAATAAAGGAATTTAAAAATTGGGCAAAGAATTTGGATGGTGCATAGAAGAAAATAAGATTTCCAAGCACATATTTACAAGCATCTCTAATATCTCCAAATTAAAAGCATGCAATACTACTGGACACCTAATAAAGTAGCAATGACTTCTTTAAAACAATGACAACCAAAGTGGGTAAGGCTATGGTAAAAATGACACCATTTAAATTAATATCCTTTTGAAAACTATTTGGCAATATGTATAAGAAAGTAGACAAATGTTAAGGGAGGCATGAGAAATAAAACCTGATAAGGAGTTTGGATTATATACAGTAGACAGTGAACTCTGATGGTTTCTAAGGGTTGGAGTTGTCCAAGGTATTCTATACAGATTAGTCTGCTGATGAGTACTTAAAGGGGAGAGTCCAAAACTAACACCTAGGAGGATTGGTAAATACTACACACCCATAGGTGATAGAACTTTAAAGCTAAGTAACGAGGCTGTCCTCAATTTGACAGACTAAGCGACTGAGGACTAAAAAATATGGAGGTAACTTCCCCAAGGCTCATGTAAGACTTGTGAGCTCAGGGGAACTAGAGAAGCCAAGAGGAACTAGATGGAATCTTCTGAGTTGCAGTCTCTGTTTTTCTTTGTAATACTGAAGGCTTTATGGAATGATTTAGCAGCATTTACAAATGTAGAATTCTAATGACCTTGTGTAGAGTTTAATATTTTCTGATTGAATACATAAACATTAGTTTTAATTTATGTTTAATATATAAACATTAGTAAGGTTTAAAATAATCTCAGCTATTTTCCATTTGAAAATATTCTGACTAGCTAGTACGAATAATTAGATCACTTCCGTAGATTTGCTAGAGTGAAAGCTAAACTTGAGAAACACTCATTCCTCCAATCACTGATTTAAAAAAAAATAAAAAAATCTCCCTTGGCTTTTGATACAAAATGAATGCCACCAGTTCTGCCCTCCAGGAGCAGGAATGATGGACATAATAACTCAATCAAATTCTATGTTATCCACTGTGAACATAAATATCTGCAAAAGCCGTCTAACCATATAATAGAGATACATGTAATTATAAAGGAGGAACCAAGATTTAAATGGAGAATTCACAGAGAAGGTACTTGAACTTGATCTTTAGGGATTCCCAAAGGAATTTTACAAATCGGGGGAGGCAGTTGAGTTGAGAAAGGGCTTTCTAAGAACAGGAACAGAATGTGCAAAGTGGTGAAACAGCCTGGCACATGGCAGCGAACTGAGAATGTTAGGTGTGTTTATCCAAGTGCTGACCACAAAGGGGAGAGAGCAGTTAGAGGTAAGGTGCTCAGGGAGCAACTCAGTGGGACTTTTCTGTTTCTCAGAGCAGCTAACATCATGGCGTTGTCAGTGCCATGCATGGTTCTAAGTACCTTTACTATCTATTAGTTTTATTTGATCTCATTTATTTCCATTTCATAGATAATGTAACTGGTCATAGCGAAGGTAAATCACTTGCACAAATGATACTGCTAATAAGTAGTGAGATCAAGATTTGAAAAGTGGCAGTTGAGTCCCTAGTTCAGTGTCCTGAAATCGAGACTGTCCTTCCTGTTCTATATTCGGAGTTTTGAAGGGTTTGTAAGCTCTCGGTCATGGTGGTACAGACAATTGTTCCAAGGCTCTAAGTGACAAGCTTGGAAACAGCCATTTGCAAGGGATGGTGGGAGCCTGAATTAGAACAAAAGTATTTAAGAGCTGAAAACCACAGAATTTACTCTTGATTTGTTCGGGCTTGGAACATTGGGTAGATGTTGGTACCATTAATCAAGGTTGTTAATAGAGAAGGAGGATTCAGTTTGGGACAAGTTCAGTTGTGCTGCTCATGGAATATTCTCATAGAGCGGCGTAGCAAACAGTGTGATGGTCAGGTCAGGAGATAAGGAAGTAAAGCTTTAAAATCATCAACCTGGAGCTTATCAGTGAAATCCCTCTTACAAATACTACCAACCATTGAGAGCTTATAGCCAGATAAGAGGACAATAGAGAAAACTGGCACTCTACTATTAAAAATGTGGTCCAGCCACTGGCTGCCTGTCCACTACTAGTTTCTCACTAGTCCATGATAGCACAAGGGATTTGCCTCAGAATATAATCAACTGCATCACTAAGCCCACTGTTTACTTTAGCTGACTTTTTCCTTTTAATCTTAGCAAGATCCTCAATGAAGGAAGCCTTGCATTAATTAATGTCTAGATGCAAACTTCTTATTTTGTCCCAGATCAGCACTTTGAGTATCACTAATATAGAGAACACTAATATTTAACCTTGAGGAAGAGGTGTCCAAAGAGAGTGAGAAGGAATAGTGTGAGTGACAAGATGAGAAGCAGAAGGGATATATGTGTATGTGGTTTAAAGGAGCGAGTGGTCAGCATAGCCACGGAGAGATCAAATATGATTGAGGACTAAAAAGTAATGATTGGAGCCCTGGCCGGTGTGGCTGTTGATTGGAGCATTGTCCTGTGCACCAAAAAGTGGTGGGTTCAATTCCCGGTCAGGGCACATGCCCAGGTTGTGGGTTTGATGTTTCTCTCTCCCTTCCTCCCTCTAAAATCAATTTTAAAAACAATTGGATTTGTCCACTACAGGGTCATCAGTAACATTTTAAGAGTTTTAACCCCTGCTTGTTTTTTCCACCTTCTGCCATCTCATTTTTATCCCACCCATCTATCTCCCAAATAATTCTCAAATCTATACTTTGGCCAGATATACCAAAAGGCCTCTTTGATTCTAAATCTAAAATACTCTCGGATTCAATCTTCCTTTTATTTAGCTCCTGCTGATCTGAAGTGACTGGTCACTCTCTTTCCATACTCTTCCCTCTGCCGGACATTGACCTGCGTTTTCCTTCTCACACCCCACCTATCTATCTCTGCCCATCTCTTCTACACATACTGCATGTCTTTAATTAGACCCATTTCTTAAGTTATGTATCGTATCAATTTCCAAACCACATTTCTTTCCTGAACTACAAGGCAGTCTAACAGTCTCTTGGACATGAATGCCCCAGACTCTTCAAGTTCAATGTGTCCAAAAGCTGAGCCTGAATTCTCACCTACATTCTCCCCTGTAATCCTTTCTTCCTAAATCTCATACCTTGGATTATCATCTGCCCTGTTGCCAAACCGTGGGCTTGAGCATCATGCTTGACTTCCTCCTTTCTTATCCAGCTGGTTTCACCTCCTAATGACACAGCATAACATTAACTCTCCCTGTGCCCACTAACTGATTCTGGGCCACCAGTACTTCTGACCTGAATTACTGAATTCTCCTCTGGGCTGGAGGCTCCCTTTTTCAGTCTTCACTTGCCTCCAGTACCCTGGCCACGTTAGAGCTGGAGTCCTCTATCTCAATGGAAATTTGGTCACATCACTCTCTTATTGAATTATTTGCCCGTCCCCCAGTCTTACCTCTACTCTTCCACTCTTCCTCTATAGATTCAGGTCAGTTTGATTTTTGTTTCAGTTCTTTAATTTCAATCTCAATCTCTCTCTCTCTCTCTCTCTCTCTCTCTCTCTCTCTCCCTCTCTCTCCCTCCCTCTCTTCTTTCCTCTCTTCTCTCTCCTCTCTCCTCTCTCCTCTCTCTCCTCTCTTTCTCTCTCTCCTTCCCACCCCTCACCCTCACCTTCCCAGAGGCTCCAGTGGCTGCCTGGAACACATTTCTATTTCCTGTTCACTGGTGAGTTTTTTCTCCATCCTCAGGAAGCTTCCACAACCCTGTAAATCTGAGTTGTGTGGACTTCCTCTGTGATCTAGCATCCTGCCTTTCCCATGTATAACCCCTCACATATTGTCCTGTAATCTTTCATTTTTGTCCTGAATCAGTGCTTTCCTCTGAATTTAAATCTCCAAGGCGGCAGGAACAATATCTCTTTGGCACATCATTATGCTTCAGGCTTCTACCTAGTGCAGTGCCTAGAATAGTATGAACATTCAGTCCATGTTTGTGAAATGAAATAAATGCTCTTCTGAGAACTTTCACATCCATTATCTCAGTGGGGGTACAGTTGAACAATTTGGAGAGGATTTTAACGAAACACGAGATGTCAATGCATTAGAAGATTTAAATTTTTTGTTGAGTTGTTTTGCACTAGTAGGAGGAAGGAGAAATTAGTCAGGAAAGCTGATTAGGAGAGTAGATGCATTTAATTCCACCGCATAGAACAAAGAGGAAGAGATTTTTTTAAACCAGTTGCATCATTTAAATTTCATCTTCCTTCTGAGAAGCTAACACCTGTAAACTGTGTGTGTTTTAATATTTAAAGGTGTCAGATTGTCCATCTTTTAGGGCTTTTTCTCCACCTGGAAAAACTTTAGCTAAGATCATTTAAAAATCTACCTGTATACTTTGCTCATTGAATTTATTGGGGGGGGGGGAGGTTACAGAAGTGAGCAATCAATTTATAGCTTTTTCTTTTCTAAAAAAATTGAAATGAAATATATTTTTAAAGATTTAATTGATTTTTTAAAACAGAAGTACAGAAGTAAACAAAGAAATTGGCAATAATAGGAGGAAATCGAGGCTAAGAAAGCCTAGGCAAACATATATGTGATAAGATACATTGCTTGCTATCCTTTAACTTCTTCTCAAAATGAACTTCCGAAAGCTGGAGAGCTCACAGTTCAAGATAGACTTTGCAGGCCCGAAAATTTGCCATCTTGTTTGCTATGGCAGAGGAACATGCAAAAGCCGGTGTGGCTCAGTTGGTTGTGTGTTGTCCCATGCACCTACCTAGAAGTCACCGGTTGGACTCTGGTCAGGGCATATGCCTGGATTGCAGGCTTGATTCCTGATAGGGGGCATGCAGGAAGCAGCCAATCAATGTTTTGCTCTCATATCCATGTTTCTCTCTCTCCCTCCCCTCCTCCTTCCTCTCTCTCAAAAAAAAAAAATCAGTAAAAATATATATTTTTTAAAGATAGGACTTTGCAGTCAAGTAGTTAAAAACAGAGCAGATTCAATGCCAGCTGTGCCACTGCAAAGTAAATGGTCTGTTTTGCCACTAGTTAAGAAATTGGCATGTGTTCTATCTAAAATGGTGGCTGTCTAGGGTTTGCATAGAGATGTAGATTGTAGAATATTTAAAGAAAAGGAGGGTCAAGACTTTTTCTTCAAAGCACAACTTTGAATCCACTGAACTCCTTTATATATATATATATATATATATATATATATATATTCATATTCATATTCATTTGGAGCTCCTAATTCTCTATAACACATGGAAGAGACATGCCTGGTTGGGAACAACTTGAGGAGAGGATGCCAGAGTTACCTGCCTCTACAAGAAAAATGACCTCACGTAGATTTCATGAACACTTAACTTTGACCAGCCAGCACTGTGTTCTCACAGATCTACAAGAGAAGTTAGCTCAAAATGCATCCCGAATAGCTACATAAACAGACCTGTTGAGTGGCCTTGAATGAGACTTTCTTCCCATAATTAACTAATGGGCTTGTAGGTCATCACAGTGGTTTCTGGGTATGAGGATCACATGACCAGTTTGTATGAGGAAATTTGCCGTCTTGTTTGCAATGGCAGAGGAACATGCAAAAGCCTCATCTAAAAGTGACGGGAATCTATTTAAGTTTCAAATTAAACAGGAGGTATAGGGCTGTTTCATGTGACTTAGAAATGGACTTTATTCTGCCAAAGTCCATTCCTATCTTCCCTGACTCCCAAGGCTTAAACATGGCGGTAATACTGAGACCATGTGGTTTGACAGAGTCGGGGCTGACAGTACAATAATAAAAGCCTTCAACTGTTCTGCATAGTTTTCTAGTTGGTGAAATGTAACCTCAACAATGTCTCAGTGAGAATAATCATTCCTCATATTAGATTTTGAGATTCCAAACCGTATCTGTAGAGAAATCTGACCAAGATTTTGGGGAGAGTCAGCACACGGGCACATCTGGAATTCGGGGAGTTGGAAATTGTCTGATGTGTGAACTGGATGGACTAAGGGCAAAAATGTACCTAAGGGATGAGAGTAAATGGTTTGTTCATTCTGGTAACAGGATAAGAGTTTCCTCTCAATGCCACAACCACTGCCCAGCCATTCCTCTGAGCTGCCTGGGGGTTGTTCTTAATGCTGTGGTTTCTATATGATTATTTCGGTGGTTTCTCTGAGTTACCCAGATGAGTAACTTAATGTGGTGCCTGGCCTGGGATTTTTGGTTCAGAGAGACTGAGACACAGGAAGAACCTGTGGTGAATGCCGTACAGAGCGCGGGTATTGCCCATGTGTCTCTGTTCTCCTTGTCTTGCTGCTCCCTTGTTCTCACTTAAAACGAGGGAGAAAATTTTTTAAATTTTCCAAAAACCAAAACTCTGCCTGGCAATGGTTTCCCCGGCCCCAGAGCTGATTTTTCTCTTTCATTTCTTTCCATGGACCAGTAGCCTTTTTGTAGGTGTGAGTGCGCTGGTTCGGTTCATGTGTGAGTCCCTCAGTGTGGCCAGGAACTGTCCGTGGAATGAGAGAAACAAGAGTGGAACTGGGGGTGAGGATTGGGGGGTGAAGGGGAGCACTGTCTAATCATAGAGAACCACGAAGAAAATTTAGGCAACTGAGTATGACCTGCTGTCTTCAATTAAATTTTAGTCACTTCTGATCATATGTGTTTTCAAAACAAGTCTTGGCATCAGATATCTCAGATTATTTGCCAATGCTAAGAAAAGGTAATGCGGACTTTGTTCGACTCTTCAAACTTCCCCATGAATTGAAACAAGGTTAATCGTGGCGCTAGAACCAGGAGATAAAGTTCTTCCTGTCTGTCTACAGAATACAGTACCATCCACAGCCCGTCAACACCCATTAAAGATTCGGACTCTGAACGATTACGTCGAGGTTCTGATGGGAAATCACGTGGACGAGGCCGAAGAAACAATAATCCTTCCCCTCCCCCGGATTCTGATCTTGAGGTAAGTCATTGCCAACACCTGAGCAATAACACGGCATCTTAGAGCTAAAGGATGGTTCTGAAGACCTGCATTGTTACAGCAGAGACCAACGTGTCCAAATGCTTTTGTTACTGCTTCCTTTTCCGTAGCAACTATAAGGAAAGCATTATTTTCTCTCTTCTGCATGAATTCTAGGGAAAACAGTTATTTCTGTTCTCTCTCCTATTTAACTGTATGGTAAAGTATCTGCTTATTTCTAAGAGAATACAATAAATTACATAATTCTGCTTGAGCAAAATTATCTTATAGTGCTCTATATCACTGTCATTTCAATGAGGTAATTAAAGACATACTTGTGTATGTTAAGAAAGGAAAACCTGCAATGTTCTAAACTGAAGTGGCCATCCTCTTATGAGGTGTGTGCTGGTGGAGTTCAAAAGCAGGAGGGATTAAACAAAACCTTCCACGGTCAGTAGGCTTCGTAGCCTTGAATCCATTGCAATTAAGTTTCTGGGTTTGGTTTTTTGTTTTTGTTTTGTTCTTTTGTTTTTCCAAATTGGAACCTGATTTGGGAAACGTGATTATTTTTACCAAAAAGCTGAAAATTTTCAGCAGGACCTAAATGAATATGTACTGGTGTAAGTGAGAATGGAAAGAAGAAAAGCAGGCATGAGGCCTTTTGTGGTATCTCAAAGACCTTCTTTGAAATGAATTCTTCAAATCCAATTCCAAATACCCCGAGAGTGTGTCAAGAGCAGTGTGATGTGTCTGCTAAGTTATTAACTGTCTGGAAACATCAGAAAATCAAATACATAACCTGGCCAATTGATAACAGCCCAATAGGTAACATAAAGTGAATAGATGATGGAAAGTTTTAGTTTTTGTGTGTGCAATTTTTTAATACTTTGCTTGATAGAAATAAAGCATAAGATTAGCTCCTTTAACACTTCCTAATGAACAGAGAGTAGAAATAAGGACAAGATAAATTGAACGATTTTTTAATTTATTGTCCCTCTCTGTCTCAGAAGTTATAAACAGACTAGTTTTAGCTCATTTTTTAATTTCTTCAGAGCTGAGACTGAGAACCTGTTTCAGAAGTAGGAAGGCCATATGTTATTATGTCTCTCCTGTATTTATGTTGATGTTGCTAATAGAATTATCCTCTTGTATGTTATCTGAGGTTACAGCAGAAGAAAAGTTGGGAGACATACTTTAAATAGTTGAATTTTTAAAAAAAATAGTAAATCAGATTTTTCATTTGTCTCCCATTTCAAAAAAATTGCTCATGGTTGAAGTTATGAATAACAAGGTTTCCTAAGCAAAAGAAAGACACACCGATTTGGTTCTTCCTTTGTAGAGGGTGTTCATCTGGGACTTGGACGAGACAATCATCGTTTTCCATTCCTTGCTTACTGGGTCCTACGCAAACAGATATGGGAGGGTGAGTACCAGGAGGTTTTATTTTTTCTTTAGAATAACAAGGCCTAGAATTGAATTTTTGTCCAAATGGGAATGTGGTTAAACTTTAAATGATAAATCAAAAATCTAAAAAAGAAAATAACTTGATGGGTTGGTAAAAACACGTAAATGAAAAAAAGGAGATATTTTTTGATTCTTAAAAATGAGATAAACTTTATGCAATTTAATTCATTCTTACTTCAGACCCCAATGAATAAAAGTGATTGAATGCTATTCTACGATGATATATTAGAATGTTTAGATGACATAGAAAGATTTTTTGGGTTGTATTTTTTTATTTGCCATGCCCTTCTATTTTTTTTTTATTTATTCACAACATATTCAATGGAGCAAATATTCACTTGCTGATGTCTTCAGTGATTAGCAGTATTTGTATTTTATTTTCAAAGCACCTGTTATGAATGTCTTTACAAGTCCCTTTGCCATGAGACTAAATTTATAGGAATAGTATGTAACATTGGGCCTCTGAATGACAATAGAACCAATACTTTTATGTTTGAGTTGTTATAACACTTATCTTGGTGTTGTAAGTAAAAAATAATGTTATAGACCACCTCGTGAATAGACCTTCAGTTTCAATGTTCTGCATTTGGGTTTTCTAAAACCTTGGTCATTTTTTGATATATTGCTTGATGGATTCATAAACCTGTCCACACAGTAATCATGCTATTTAAAGTGGCTATAAATAATTTCTGAAATTATTCTGTAAATATGATATTTTAATTTTTTAATCTTTAAAGAAATAATATTACAAATCTTAGATTCATAAACTATTGGTTTGGAACCTTAAAAATGAAACTGTTTATCACAGTTGATACCCATAAAATGTGCATGCTGTCATTACAGATTCTACCCAGGTATTCATTGTTTCAGTAAGTATAATTGAGTGCTTGCTATGTAGGTGTAGTGTGGAGGTGAAAGTAGGGAATTATCAATTGAGCTTCACAGTGCAGCTTTCCTTCTCCTAACCCTAAAGATATGCCTAATAAAAATATGGCTGAAAAATGCACATTTGTAAGAGTAAGAATAATCCACCGTTTGAATTTCTGTCCAGAAATAAGGTATCTGTAAAACACAGTATGTCCCATCTTATTATTAAATTTCTAAGAGAAGACAACAATTAACAAAAATTCAGATTATGAAAATAAAACCATAGAATCAGTCATTCTCAGAAAATCTATTATGTGCCTAGCACAATAAGGATTCAATAATTATTAGCTGTGTTGTTTTTTTGTATTGTTATTTATATTAATGCTCTACTTATACTTTTATTTACTAGAAATAGTGATATTCCTATTTTTACAAAACAACTTAAAAAATTGATTAAAGATGAATACATGTAGCCAGCAGGAAGAATCTGGGAGATCTTAACTAAACCATTATAATGTCCTATAACTAACTTCTATGGGAGAAAGGTGGCTCTTGGAACTCACACAAAAGTGTTGGAAAGAGCAGGCACGAAGAAAACCAGAATTTGAAAACAATCCAGAAAGTCTTGAGTCTTTAAAAACTTTCTCACTAAGGGTCAAATTGATGCAAACGGAGTTGTCTTGATCAGTTCTCTGTAACCATTGAAAGGAGTCAGCTTAGAGCATCCTGTGACCTATTGACCTCATGTCACTCTTTGACCATAAATTACTCATTTACATATGGAATTCACGCCTAACCTGGAAACTGCTGGCTACCTAGAATTTTCCATTCAGATTCTCAACAATACCATGAGTTATATTTTTAAAAGTGTCAATCATTAGTATTTTGAGGTTTTATCAAATAGTATTTTGTTTGTTAGTCTGTTTACTTTTCTAATACTAGGGCAGGTGATAAAAAGTTTTACATATAATTCCTCAAAACAAAAATTTAATATTCTTCAAAGTGTGGGTGATTTGATATATTTAAATGTAAGCTTACTTATTTATAAGTTGATGGGGGTCTGGGAGAAAGCAAATTTGGAAACCTAGTTAGGGAAGGTCTTCCTGAGGTCAGAAAGATCTGAATAGGCCAATGGGTCATGCAACCATCAAGAGAAAGAGTATTCTTTAAAAAAAGAGAGAATGTTCTAAACAAAAGAAACAGCAAGTGCATACACAGAAAAGGGCTTGATGCTTGAGGGACAAAGGGTAGTGTTGTCAGCTTTGTGATGATGATACAGAGTCGAGAAAGAGGAGGGCCAGGACAGAGGGCCGTCCAGCCATGGTCAGGAGAGTTGATCTCATTGTACATGCCATGGGATGCCATTCAAAGTCTTCAAGAGAGTACATGACAGATCTGCTTTGGATTTTTAGATGTCTTTGACTATGTGTGGATAATCGAAGGTAGGGGCAGAGGAATGGAAGAGCAGGGGAGGTTTTAGCAGTGATCTGATTAATTAGCAGTAGAAATGGAGAGAGCCGATTGGATTCTAGATTCTAGTGCTGGTGGGAAATTTGGATTTGGAAATGATTTGGATTGGCCTGGTGGGCAATCCTAGCCTATATAATAAAAGACTAATATGCAAATTGACCAAATGGCAGAACGACCGGTTGCTATGACATGCAATGACCACCAGGACAGATGCTCAACGCAGGAACTGCCCCTTGGTGGTCAGTGTGCTCCCACAGGGGGAGCACTGCTCAGCCAGAAGCCAGGCTTATAGCTGGTGAGCACAGCAGTGGTGGCGGGAGCCTCTCCCGCCTCCATGGCAGTCGGACATCCCCTGAGGGGTCCCAGACTATGAGAGGGCGCAAGCCAGGCTAAGAGACCCCCCCTTTTTCCCCCCTCCCCTGCAGGATCTTCATGCGCCGGGCCTCAAGTAATAGAGAGGAATGAAAAGATCATCATCAGTTTTTTTGTTGTTGTTCTGAGCAACTGGGAGAATAGCCATATGAGAGTGTTGAGATGGGGAAGAACTAATTTGGAAGAGAAATGGAAAGTTTGGTGTTGGACAAGTTTGAGATGTCTGTGAGACATCCTGAGCCCAGGAATGAGGCTGTAGTCAGGGCTGGAGATGAGTCAATAGTGCCCAGCTCGGGATCACAAGCTTCTGAGATGCTCTTAGCTTGATTGCTCACTAAATGTTTATTGCACACCTTCTTCGTGCTGGACGCTCAAGGTCAGCCATTGTGTCCTGGTCCAGATGGGTTTTGAAAACACAATTGCTAATTGAATTGTAGCCTGAAGCAATGGAGAATGCTTGCTTCATGTTCTCTTCATTGGAGAACTTGAGAGTCGAGCAGAATTTGCTCTCAGATCTGATCATCATGCCTTGTAAAAATGTGGTCCAACAAGGATTCTTCCTGACAATAATAATAACCAAGATGATCAGAACATCCCGTATCCTTTCATCTCCCCTGAGGCTGAGGAGAGAGGTCTTAAAGCAGTTCAGGTCTTAAAGGCAGCCTTCTTTCTTGGAGCGCATGTTCCGTGGTGTGCTTTGTGCCTGTGCATTGTCAAGGGGCGCATGGAAGGCTGGGCCTTACTCTCCAGGCCTAGAAAGAAATGAATGCCTGACAATGTGATAGCTGTTCTGTCTCCATGGGAACCAGACACTTGAGAAGTAGCTTAGTCACACTAGCTTAGGCAACTCAATGAGTAGGCCATTCAGTAAGGGGACACAGGATCTGGTTGATATAATGCAAAATTAGGGCATGTTCCAGCAATATGTACCAAAAAAAAAAAAAAACGTTTGAGAATGTCCCACCTTCCCTGTAATCTTAGCTCTGGGAAGCAGGCATGTTGGGTGTTATAAAGAAGTGTTGTTTTAATAACAAAGGTGATGGGAACTAAAGGAGGGTGCTGGGTCCAGGGCAGGTTTGGCTGGGGAAGAGAAGAGAAGAGAAACAGCATCTTAGCAGGAAAATAAAGCCCATGGGCGTTCCTGTTAAGTAGGTTGTTGTTAAATAATATCTGTCCCAGCTTTCTTTGTTTAATGCATTTTTAGAAGTTGCTCTCAAACTGAGTCCAAATTCCCCAATTTCACTGAAGAAAGCTAGTCTTGATTTTTTTCGTTGACTGCTCTTTTAAAAATAGACAATATATTTTGGAATTTTCATGGAATTGTTATTCCGACGTGAATTCCCCATGAGCATATATTAAACTTTGATTTTTCTCCTGTTTAAAAAAAATAGATCAGAGCATGCTCTCCCTCCCAGCAGCGCGCCCACCCCTTCCCCTTTCCCCTCTCCTTCCCCCTCAGGCATGCCTCTCCTCAACTCTAAGGGACCCCAAGAGCCTTGCAACCTGGGCAGCAATGGGCAGCAGCAGCTCGTCCTGGGCTAACCCCCTGAGCCTGTCCCTAAGTCCCCCTTTTCTCTGACTTCTTAGCCAAAGCAGCCAGCCTGGGCTCCTTGCTCTAGTCTCTCTCCTATTGCTCGTTCTGTCCTACGCCCTTTCTTGTTTCACTGTCTCCAACTTTAATAAACGTCCTCTCAACAAAAAATTTGGCAAGATAATCCAGTTACATCAAAGCAAGCACCCCAGACTTCTATCCCAAATAAGTACTGTGCTGATACCCCTCTGTGGAAGGACTCCCCAAGATATCTAGACCCAATGGCTTCATTGTCCCAATACTTACCTTTTATCATTGCTCATATGGATCTGGCCTAGTACACTCCTCATTTTAACACAAAAACCTAAACATAAGCACTTACGCCAACAGAAAGCCTAGTATTTTTAATTCTAGGCCCTCCTTGTTAAGGATTTCCTATGTGCCCAGTACTCATATAATTCAGCACCAATGCTCTGAAACTGCTAAGCCCATTATACAGATGGGGAAACTGATGCTTAGGAGAGGTTAGAGACCAAATGTGAAAAACCAGAACACCGTGACTGGCATAAAATAAATATTATTTATATCTTAATGTAGTTGAACCTTGACTGCCAAATACTTGAATGTGGCATAGTGAGTAAGTAATATGTGGTCGTGTCTTCAAATTTATGAAGTGCCAGTATGTGACAGACATAATTCAATTCAAATAGGTCTAGACTCAAATCCAAGCTCTGACTTCAGGGTCGGGGGGGGGGGGGGGGGCGGTGTAGGTGAGGGGGTTGTTGATTTGTTTGGTTGTTGTTGTTGTTTTAAACTTATTGTTGAAAGGATTACAGATGCCCCTCTTTTATCCCCCATTGACCCCCTCCATCAGCTCCCACCAATGCCAGGCCTTCACCACACTGTCTGTGTCCATGGGTTATGCATATATGCATATAAATTCATTGGTTAATCTCTCCCCCTCCTCCCTTCCCTCTCAGATTCGTCTGTTCCATTCTTCCATATCTCTGGATCTGTTTTGTTCGTCAGTTTCTTTTGTTTATTAGATTCCACATATAAGTGAGATCATGTGAGCCTTGTCTTACTGTGACTGGCTTATTTCCTTACCTTTGGGAAATCATTTATTCCTACTGAGCCTATTTCCTCACCCATAATGCTGGCTACTTGACTTGCAAAATTGTTTTAAGAATTAAGTCACATCAATTATATCTTAATAAAGCTGAGGGGAAAAGAAAGATTTGGGTTGTGTCATGAATTTGAAGGGCCTCACACTGTGTCTAATTACAGCAATAACTCAATAATAAAAACAGCAAAGATCACCTATTGATCATATATCTGCTGCCTGGGCATTTGTTTTATAATATACCAGGCTTCTCCAAGGATCTCAATTGTCATAGTGAGTTTAAATCAACTAAACTTCCCTAGTGAGTATTCAGTACGTTGGTAAAAGACAAATTTGAAAGCAGCTGGTCTAGCCCATTTCATCAGAACACTCCTTTGGCCGGTAAAGATGGCTGTTCTTCCCCTGTTTTGGGGGGCAGCACTAAGCTCCGAAATCTGTTGAGGGATGACCTCCTTCCACGGTGGCTGGTGAAGATGCTGCGCTCTCAGCATGGCACCGGGCAGCCAGCCCCCGTGTCCTCCAGGGACTGCAGGGGGTCTGGCCACTTGAACGGAACAATCTCTCTCATGGAACCTCCAGACCGCAGATTGGCAGACCTTTTCTCTAAAGGGTCAGATGGGAAATACTTCAGGCTTTGTGGGCCAGCTGCTGTCACAGCTCCTCAGCCAACGTAGCCACAGAAGTAGGTAAACAAACAAACGTGGCTGCGTCCCAGTAGAACTTCATTTATGGTTCCCATTTTGAATTTCAGGTAATTTTCAGGTGTCATGAAATATTATTTTTTCTTTGGTTTCAAATGTCTGTACCAGAGCTCGAGATCCGAGATTGAGACCATCCCCTGTAGGCCGCATCTGGTCCGTGGCCTGCTTTCAGAGCGCCTTCAAGCCAAGAATGTCATTTCACTTTTTAAGGGCTGTTTAAGTAGCAGAAGAAAACTGTGTCTCAGATTGCATATGTCCAGCAAAGCCTAAATAATTTATTGACTGTCCCTTTGGAGAAAAAGTTTGCCTACCCTTATTTATATCAGGCTCTTTGTTGTTGTTAAAACAACAAACATTTATTTATTTATCTCACAGTTTTGTAGGTTAGAACTCAACATGGTCTCATGGGACAAAAATCAGAACTATGTTCACTTCTGGACGCTCTAGGGAAGAATCCCTTTCCTTTCCTTTTCTAGTTTCTAGCGATGCCTGTAAATCTTGGCTCATGGCCCCTCCCTCCTCCTTCAAAACCAGAAAAAGTGGGAATCCTTCTCACAGTGCATCCTCCTGACCTCTCCATCGTGACATCTCCGTCTCTGACTCTCTTCTCCTGATTCCGTCTCCCACATTTTTTAAAAATTTATCTTAATTGTTGAAAGTATCATAGATGTTCTCCTCCTTTCCCCTCCCCCTGGCCCGCCAATTGATCCCCTTCACCCCGCCCTCCTTCATGTTGATTAGTTTCAGCCCTGCCTTTAGGGCACCAGGACAGTTAATTCAGTAGCAGCCACACTGCAGCCCACTAGACTGTCCACACAGTGCAGGCACCACGGGTCAGCATCTAGGGTCTCGCTGAAGCACAGGACTTTGTCCTGTGGACACGCCATTCACCTCATGTGCACATCTTTGGGATGGGAGGAACCTGAGTCCTTGGAGAAAACCTAGATAGCCGTGGGGAGAATGTGCAAACTCCACAGGCAGTGGCCCTGGCCAGGAATCAATTTTTTTCTTATCAATGTTATAAGGAAATGATGTTATTCAAAGACCCACCGTATATAACTGATACATATGTTCCTGCTCCCTTATTGAAGAAAGTCTGGTCTCTCTCATGCGTACATGTAAACGGGAATGCAGTGAATGAACACAGGCCATCACCGCCCCCTAGCCTCCTGTGCGGCCTGCACTGGCCAGCCTTGGGGCTCCCTTGCTCTGGGGCCTCCGAAGAAGCACCAAGCATCTCAGAGTCCCACTTGTTCTGTCTTAATCTTCCCATCTGGAGGGGCAAGATGATCACAGGGCTGCTGGGAGCACAGTGGGGAGCCCCGAGAAAATACTCCTAGTCATTCCATAAGGAAGAGCTGTTATTGCCTACTTTGGGGTCAGAGGAAGCAGTGGCAATAGTGACTGTTGTGTTTTCCAGGGAGCAGGAGAGGGAGAGGTTGGAGCAGAGCACAGGCCCCGTAGGGAAATGAGAGCCCGAAAGGCTGCATATGTTTAAAGGATATTTAGTGAATCGGACTCACAGAAAATGGGCAGCAGAAAATGTGCTGACATGGTAATAAAAACGCTGTGTCTGTGTTCAGCGTTTACAGTTTACACTGCTATCTTCCATTAATTATCCAATTAGTCTTTTTCTTTTCTTTTTTTTCCAGTGAGGAAACTGTGGCTCAGAAAAATGAAATAGTTGGCCCAAGGAAGCACATCTGTTAACTGACCACACAGGGAATATGATCTAGACTTCCGATTGGCCCATGGCCCTCAGGGAGCACCCAGTGCCAGGGCTTTGTGCCGAAGTCGTGGGGATGCCGTGAGCAATAGTAAAGCAGTGGAGTGACATGCTAGACGTGGACACGTGGGAAGATTAATCTGATAGCAAAGGAGATTATTGCAGTGCCCCTGGTAGGAAATAATAAAGACCTAAGGCAAGGGCTGTAACCTGAGGGAGGAGAGAGAGATAGGAGAATGGTTACAAATGAAATCTAGATGGCTCTGTGATTGGATTTAGCCTTTTCGTTGGCACTGTGAGGGCCCCTATGTGTGGAGGCCAACTTGGCCAGGTCTACTCCGGCTTTCTTCTTCTTCCTCCCTCTTTGTACCCCTTCTTGGCAGTGGTCCCCTGTTTGGGCTTCAGTGGGTTTTTGCCACAATGAAAACTAATCTTTGGAATGGTTAGGTTCTTTCTCTTGTTCTCTACTTGGCTATTATTTTCCTGATGTTGAAAGAGGGAGTCTCTTTAAGTACAGAGAAAATTAAAGCAGGCAAGTGTCACATATCTAATCAGTAAAAGAAGACCTGATTAGCTCCACCACAAGTTTGGATTGTGTGTGTGTGTGTGTGTGTGTGTGTGTGTGTGTGTGTGTGTGTTTAAAATCATTCCGCCAGTAGTTGAACTGTGACTTACATTTCATGTGAATACAGACTCTCACAATAATCCAGATTATTTCTTAATTGTCATCAGAACTACGCCCAACTCCTAAAACTTGGCATTTCATGCCAGCTGTCCCGTAAGAGATCCTTATAAAGTTACAAACAGTTAATATCTTGTTGGTGGTATTGACAGCTTTAGACAGGTGGAAGGTAAGCCGTGGACCGTTGGGGTCTCATAGGTTGTATGCATCACTTACATAACACTTCTAGTGATATTTTTTAAAAGAAATAATGTTTTAACATATATTTTCTTCTCTCAGATGAGGGAGCTACTTTTCAATCTTACCGTTAATCCTTTCCTTGTGAGCAGCCGGCGCTGGGCTTTGAAAATAAGCCACTCTTCTACGCTGTGCCCGTTCTTGTTTTTCAGCTTCTTTTCCCCCAAAACAAAGATCTTGAATGGGGAGTAATCATTTTCAATGACATTCAGGCCCCATTTGTGGCTGTAATGTTAGCATTCTAAATAAGAAATTGATTACTGGGTCCAAAATGGGTACTTTTTTCTTTCATTTGACTGATTCTGCCCGAAGATTTCTTGTTGAGTTGAGCACAATTTACAAGATCTCCACGGTGACTAACAAACCCTCATAAGCCGACTCACATTGTCAGTGTCACTCACACTGCACTGGGCCTCCTCACCTCCGAGTCACTGCTTGTCAGAGGAGGCTTAGCTGCCCACATAGGACAGTGTGGGAACATTTCATTCCATACATTCACAATGTAAGTACCTGCGTTACTAGTCACATTTTCTGAAATAGATGAACCATCTTCCAGTTACTCTTTCTAGCCTGAGGTGAATTCTTTAAACAGCAATTTTTAAACATGATAGATCTACTTTTTGATCCAAAGTAGAAGAGCAATTGCTAGGCGTTTGTGTAGAGTGGACCTCATAGATGTAAGAGGATGCAGACTCACTAGAGATGCAGGAGACAGTTATCAGACATGTGAAATATATTTACAAATTGAAAATAGTAATAGATACATTTAAAAACAAAATTAATTTTGGGGGCCCCCAGCACTATAGGCACTTTGTAGAACCCAACTGCTAATTGAGAATGCTGTAGCTATCTAAAACTAGAACAGTGACTTGAGCATTAAACTATTTCTTAAAGGCCTCAACTGAAATAATTTAAATTGGACAAATTTATGTGGCCTTGTGTGTTTGGTTTAATTGTTCAATATTTCTTTGCTTTTTAGTTTAGAAAAATAAGATGGTAAAAGAAAGAGAAAATGGGGGCAAAATGTTCCAGGGTGTGTGGATAGGAACCAGAGCGTCATTAAAAATAGAAACGATTTTTTTCTTTTAATGCTTTACGGGTACATCTAAACAATAAAGAGATATCGCTTCCTTATTAGCATTGGTGCTATTTTTAGTTGTTCTTTTAGTAAAACTGAAATGACTTACAGTCCTTTTTAGATTACACATAATCTAATGTGATATTTGGCATTTGTTGCATAGTTAAGTCAAAGCTAAAAATCTCAGGGTGTATCATTTAAAGGTTACATAAAAGGGGGAAATATTTTTATGGTTAGATGAGTTGTTAGCTTTAAGACTTTTAGAGAAAGGAGAAGGCATTTTATTTTTATACTCAGAAGAATATTCTGGATCCTATTCTAAAAACCCAAGAAAAGATAAACAGGTTTTCCTTAAACTTTCTATCTAGTTTGAGGCTCAAAGGACCATGGACACTCCGAACCCAAAGTAGAATTTTTGAGAAATTAAATGAAAACAGGTTCTGAAAATCATTTTTGAATCAGCCTCAATTCTGGGAGTGGCATTTAAAATAGATGAAATTGCCATTTGAAGGTTGGAAGTGAGAAGTGGGAATGAGTGTTTGCAATGCTTACTTAAAAGATAGTTAAGATCAAGATCATGAACAAATACAGGAATCAGCAATGCAGATGTAACTATCATATTTCTCAACATAAAATTTGAGCAGCATGAACTTCATCCTGATCACTGCCCCTCCTCACCAGGGACCTGGAGGCATTCACCGTGGTGTCCCATTGGGTGAGATCCCGTGCTAATACCGTGTGGTCTCCATGTGAGGACTGCCCAAATTGAAGACTCCATCAAAAGAATTTGTCAAAATAAAAGCAGTAGATGGTACCCAATAGCTTAGCCTTATGATCTATAGTAGTTTAGATGAAGTAATGATCACTGAAACCATCCATGAGGTAATTCAGGAAACTGTACTGACAATTTTAAAGTTACACACACAAAGCCTTTGGTGTTATATGGGCCACAGTACCCACTACACATCTGGCTACCCACCTCTCTTCTGCCGAGTCACCCTTTGTTTCCTGGCCTGAGACTAACAAGTTTTTCAGAAAAGTCAGTCTTTTATAATTTACTAGAGGCCCAGTGCATGAATTCATGCATGGGTGGGGTCTGGCCAGCCCATTGGGTCGATGGGGCCAGCTTGGGGGGAGGGGACACGGGAGGTTGGGCTGCCAGCCCTGCCCCCAATCAGGGTAGGGAAGCTGATCAGGGGAGGGGCCAGTTGGGGGGAGGGGCCCTGGACGATTGGTGGGCTGGCCCCACCCCCTGGTCGAACTCCTGGTCGAGGGGACAATTTGCATATTACCCTTTTATTTATATGGGATTGAACACATACATAGTAGTGTCAGAGGTGCCTCGCCATAATTCTTCCCTTCAGGGAGTGTATAAATGAACAAAGGAGGCTGCTGGTAGGGAATGAATGAATCTTCCACAGCAGTCCTTCATGGGGCAAAACTATTCTGAACTAAATGCCACTTTAAATCCACAAAGAGTGAAACCACAGACTCTGATGCCTAAAGGAATTCAGGCAACCAGTCTGCCTGTATAATTCATGACAAGTATTCTCTAGTAGCTACAATCATTGAAGAAGTGGCCCATAATAGGATGTCAATTGGTCACCCTAGCACTGTGCATCAAGAAAAACCAGGATCCACAGAGCTGTACAACCAAAACCGAAATGCCAGCGGCCCTAGTGAGATGCCCCTCCCCGGGTGCTGCTCTTACGTGACACCGGGAGTTCTCCTTTGCCGCCCATCAGTGTTGCCCGTGACACTGCTGTTCCAAAATGTATGCGATGTGGGTCCTGTTATAAATGTGGGCATTCCTCTGACTTTCTAGTATAAGAACATCCCATAGGATACAAATCAGTGGCGTTCACACAGGGAAAGCAGTGTTTGATGCATGTTCTTGTGTGTATGCTACACCTCGCCTAAGTCTGGGCAAGATTGCCAAGCGAGTCCCAAGACCTTCTTTTTTATAAACGGTGACATACTGGGAAGCTTTGCTTGGTTCTTATGATTTTAATGTTTAAAATCTTTTTGGCATTTTAGATTTGGGTGTGTTTCACATTTTCAAAAGAGATATTTTTTAATCCATGTTTACACCCACCAAAGACAACCAATCTTGTCTTGGCAAATATTTTCATATAGTTTCAATAGTTTTTAAATTTCAACTATAGAAACTTCTTAAACACAAGTAGATGGGAGAGTGTAACGAAGCCCAGTGTAGCCTCTCCCAGCTTTAGCAGTTATGAAGTCCAAGGTCCTCGTTTTGTGTCTGTATCCTTACCACAGCCCTCCCCTCCCCTAAGATTATTTTTCAAAGCAAATCCCAGGTATTATTTTATTTGTATATATTTCATTATGTTTTTAAGACTCCATTGAAAGAGTTTTTTAGAATAGAAATAGTAGGTGATACTCAGTACTTCAGCAATTTAGAAAAATTAATAATTATTTCCTAATATCATTAAATGTCTAATCAACAATTACATTTCTCCAATTGTTTTACATTTTTATTTTAATTATGGTAAAATGCGTATAATATAAACTCTACCTCCTTAGCAGTTTTTAAGTGTACGGCTCAGGAACATTAAGTACATTCACATTGTTGTTCAATCCCCAGAACTCTTTTCATTGTGCAGAACTGAAAGTCCGTAGCCAGGAAACAATTCCTCAGGCTCTCCTCCTGCAGCACCTGGCAACAACCTGCTCTACTTTCTATCTTAATGATTTTCATGGCTTTAAGTGCCTCATCTAAGTAAAATCAGACAGTGTTGGTCTCTATGTTAGTGGCTTATTTCACTTAGCGTAATCTCCTCAAGCTTCCTTCGTGTTGTAGAATTCTGTGTCAGAATTTCCTTCCTCTTCATGGCTGACTAATACTCCATTGTATGGCTATACCACATTTGTTTACTCCTCTGTCAGTGGACACTCGGGTTGCCTATACCATTTAGCTATTTTGAACAAGGCTGCTATGAACATGGATGTACAGATATCTCTTTGAGACCCTGCTTTCAATTATTTGGGGTATATGCCCAGAAGTAGACTTGTGCCTAATTTATTAAAGTAATTTATTAAAGAATGGTCAGACTCTTTTCCATAGCACCGTTTACAGTGTGCAAGGGTTCCAGTTTCTCCACAGCCTCATCAACACCGTGCTTTCTGTCTGTCTGTTTTTCATAGTCGTCCTAATGGGTGTCAGGTAGAATGTCATTGTGATTTTGATTTGCATTTCCCTAATGGTTAGTGATATTGAGCATCTTTTCATGTGCTTGTTGACCATTTATGTATCATCTTTGGGGAAATAGCCATTCAAGTCCTTTGCCCATTTTTAAAGTAGTTTTTTATTGTTACCGTTGAGTTGTCGTTCTTTAGTCTTCCTGGATATTAACCTCTTATCTGATATCTGAGCTATAAATATTTTTTCCTACTCATAGGTTGCTAATTGGGTCCTTTGATGCACAGAAGTTTCTAGGTGCAGTGTGATTTATCTAAGCAAAGCCGGTGGCATGACCATTATAAGAATGTGCATTTGGGGTGCTTTTCTGACCTGTGTGCATGCAAGAACTCTTTCCCTCAGGTCCTGAGCACAATTATTTTGGAAGAAACTTTTTCAATATCTGTGTTGAGTAGCAAAAGTGCCCCTGCTAACAATGCCTTGTGTCAGCACTAGTGTTAGAGCTCCTTCAGTGTGTAGATGAGCGGGATGGCTTCATCGTAGACTCCCTGCACAGTGTCACTCCTTGTCATCCTAAGGCAATTACTAGATGTCGAAGCAAATAGGACCGCCTGCAGGAGCAACAGTGTCTTCACCGGGTGGCTGAGTCTTGGTAAAAACATATTTCTGAATTGCTATGGATTGTGGTTACTAAGAATATTTTTAAAATGACTCTTAACATTTATCAAATACCTCAGCTCTATAAAACAAAACAGGGCAATAAGAGGCCATATCCTAGTTCATATGTATTTATAGACACCCTTTTCTTTTCTTCACCTCAAATCAGATTATAGATTTTTAACATGTGACAGCAACACTGACGGACATAAATCTCTCTAAAGACTGAATTTCAGGTCAGCATTGCTGCGCACTGACTTTGTCTAGAATTCCTTTTTTCTTTTTTAAACCTTTCATAACATGAAGATCTAGTATAATAGCAGTGATCAGGCTGGGGAGAAAGGAACAGGAAAGGAATCACAATAGGTCCCACGTAATGCTGGTGATGTCAGGTGGGATGATGATAACTTTAGTCTCTGAGGGCAGTTCTGTGTTCTAGGAACAAGAGAAGACCTGGAGGCCAGGGGTAATTAAAGGTCACTTGACAGGGGATGAAAACAAAACGATTTTTTTAGGCCTGAGTCTCCCCTCGGCAGATTCCATTGTTATTTAAGTTTTCTACCTAGTGTTGCTTTCTGTTCAATAGAAATAATTCTCTTTGGTTTAACCCACAACAGCCATGGTAGCCTAGCATTGCGACTATTTCCTTTCCTTCATTTTCATGACTTTAAGAAGACATTTGCAATTCATTACAGTATTAAAATAATTTAGGAGCAGGGTTAAATTTCATTCCTGTGTGTGTTGTGTTGCGGTGTGTGTGTGTGTGTGTGTGTGTGTGTGTTGTGTTGGATGCTATTTGTTTTGTTTTGGTTAAAGAAAGTCTCCGTTACAAAGAGCTATAGTAAATTTGCACTGTTTCTTTATTAAATAAGAAGAATGGTAAAGCAATTGATTGTTTTTTCCCTTTCCAAGCCTCCCCACTGCACTATCCAAGTTTTACTAGGGAACTAAATTGCAGAGCACATAAGAATACATTTTGCAAAATGTAATGCATGCCACCAATTGCATTTAAAAATTAATTGGCTGCTGATCTTATGCTAATATTACCCACTTCATTAAGTAGATAAGGAGGTTTTGTAAGCAGCGATTCTAAAAGTGGGCTGCTCTTTAACCAGGTACAAATGAATCAGGCATCACTAGTAAACATGTTTAATACTATACTATGTCGCTGAAATGATTTTAGGGTTCAAATGTCTCTTTGTGTAGCCTAATCTAGGTAACTAGGAATTTATTTTTCCCAACACTAAACAATAGCAACTAAAGATCAAATTTTATATTTTTTCTTCTTCATTGGAATTATTTGAAACACCAGGTGTCCCAAAAAATATATACACACTTTAACAGCTGATAGCTCCATTTTGAAAAAAAAAATGTATTTTGATAAACACTGCCTTTAGAATTATTCAAAGTGTGTGTACACATTTTGGAGGGGTACCCTGTATTTCTATTTACTGCTTTTCCCAGTTTGTTCTTCTACCAAACTGGGAAAGCCCTTGTGCCTGGCATTGTGTTAGGTCCTAAGGATGTAGAGAGAAGGATGTAGGGCTAAGTCTCTGCCCTCCTTAGACACGTACACGTACAGCTGAGGTACCCAGCACTGATGAGCCGGTGGGAGGAGTCAGGGAGGAGACTGAGCTGAGGCAGGGGCGTGAGAGGAGCACTGTGGGCGCAGGGATGCAGGGGGTGAGGACACCGGCTGGGTCAGAGCCCTCGGTGTATTAATGTGGGGAACCAGTGGAGATGCTCGCCCCAGTTTTCTTTAAGATCTTTGGTGGGAACTGCCATCAGAGCCACCTCGCTTTTCCATTAGGCCTCTGCCTAGTCATCTTTTGAAGAAAAGATGTTATGATTAAACTATAACTAGGTCGCGTGTTGGGGAGGTAAACAAGAGCCAGACATCTGTGGGCCCCGTGCTTGCTGACGTGTTTGGATGTTTCCTAAAAGAGATGGGAGAATGGGACGGACATGGTGACACCTGGGCTGAGAGCCCCTGAGGGAGCCGGTTGAAGATATCTCCCAAACAGACGCATGGCTGGGAACTTAACGGGGCGGTGACTACAAGGAAGGCGTGGATTCCAGGTCCAAGGGGCAGGGTGTTGAGACTGACTTGATGTGGGGGAAAGAGAGGCTGTTTAGAAGATGCCAAGGTTTGGGGCTGGTAGGGTGCTGTTCTCCTGAAGAAGGAACACAGTGGGTTCCAGGGGAAATGATGACTCCAATTTCTAGCACATTGAGTGCCAGGTGCTGTGCAGGACATCCAAGTAGAAATCACCAACAGGTCATCGGTGTGTGAGCCTGCACTTGACCTGATTTAATAGAGGGGAGAGGAGCGGTGGTTGGGGCATGAATGGGGTGGGGTCCGCAGGGCCTGTGAGTAGAGTGAGGAATGGGTGGAAATACTCCTAGGGACCAGGATCCATTAAGAACAGGTGATGGACAGTCGATTCCAGGAAGATGTTCAGAAAAGATCGATGATGTGACAGGCACCAGGGAAGGAGAAATGTCAAGATAGGACAGCACTGGCCACTGCCACAGAGGGGTCAAGTTCAGAAAAGAATGGAAAGATTTGGCAGAAAAGTTTACTTAAAAAGAGATGTTTGTTTGATGTGGAAGCAAAGTTGTATAATTTTTCAAAAGTGATCAAACAAAACATGGTGTTTCAAAAGCAACCATTTCATAACTGCAGCCCCGGAATTCGTTCTTGCAAAAAGCACAAGAAAAGTAAGACTAAGCCAGAGATGTGGTGATTCGACCATCTCAGTTTTGGTCTTAAAAAAAAAAAAAAGTGTGTGTTTTTCTTCTTCTAAATATGCCCAAAAAAGCCATCAAGCCATGACTAACTTATTAACTGTCCAGTGTGAGCTTTTGTCGCATTTGGTTTGTGTCAGACATGTTTGAGAACTTAGGAAAGTATTAGAAGATTATGATAACAGGAAAATAAAAGTGAACCTCGATGTGAGAAGAACTCCCATGCCAGAACGTGTAGGCAAATCTGCGGACACGCTCGTCTGCCTGCTCTTCTGCTCATTTGCTCTCAGGGAAAACACTGCGTGTGAGACGGCTCTGCGCCCTGCCAGCTCTGTCACCACAAGCAAATCACACCGCCGCCAGGTTTCCCATCTCTCCAATCAGAAGTGGGTGTCTCCCCCCCACCCCCCCACCCCCGCTCAGCTTCCCAAACTGTAGATTGTGACACGTCAGTGGGCTATGAAATGGGAATTATCAGAGTACCCCCCACGCAGTGAGCAAAGGCTCCTTTTGCCAAACTTTATTTCAGCTGTGGTGTGTGTGTGTGTGTGTGTGTGTGTGTGTGTGTGTGTGAGAGAGAGAGAGAGAGAGAGAGAGAGAGAAGGGGGGCGAGGAGACAGTATTTCTAGAACATGGTGTAAAATATTTTTTTTTTTTATTGTGGATTGTGGTTTGAAAAACATTTGATAAACACTGCTCCCTCAACTAGAGCCCCTTCCTATTCTAAAATTCTCTCATTCCACTTAAATCTGAAAACTGTTCTCTTGGTGTAGTAGACGGTTCATAAGATGGTGGAGTGGCAGGGATAGACACTGTGGAGGCATGAAAGCTCATAACAAAAGAGAAAAACATTCAGAGGTAAATAAGGCCAACATCTGTGTCGTATTTGACCATGAGACTGAACAAGCCTTTAAAATTTATTAGTATTCCGACTGGCAAGCCATTACTCTAATTTATGAAGAAAAGTTAAATATGCTATATATTAGCAAACAATGCAGTAGTTCTTTTGATGGCGGCATAAATAAGCAACCATATCAAGGAGGAATAATACTCCTTCAAAAGTAACAATACCATGGCACATAAATTCCGGAATTGGCAGTGAAACTCTTCTGCGCGCCACATAAAAAGATTCATGGGCCTGGTTATGCGACAACTCAGCGCACTTTTATTGGCCTGAACAAGAGGGAGTAAACACCTCCGTCAGGTGTTTTGCTTTAGAAACAGCTGTTTGAACTCCCCCCACTGGTAATTCTGCTCCGGGGTATGTTTGAATATGTGCCTTTCCAGCATGCTTGCTAATACTGCGAATGGAAGCAAGTGAGCCATTCCCCATAAAAGCAGCGTGCAGCGCGAGTTTGCCTTTACTTATTTGTAAACTGTTCTTAATTCTTCTCAACCAATGCAATTTCATCGGTGTTCGGTGGTGGTACACAGGGACAGTTGGAGAGGGCTAAGGCGTGTGAGTCCTCGCACAGGGGAGTTGAGGGAAGGGTTTGCGGTCCCTCCCACACAGCTCTTGCACTTTCAGTGGCCTTGGTGTGTCTTTCCTCTCTGCCCTCATAAACCCCGGGGCGTTTGTTAAACCCTGTGCCAACCTAAGCCCCGACCTTTGGCGATTCTGTGTTCTCTGCCTTCTTTCCAGTCAGTCAGCAGGCAGAGGAGGCCTAGCGCAGGAGAGGAATTGAGACCAGAGGTGCCAAGCCCTCCTCTGGGATTTCCACCCTGAGTGGAGCTGGCAAGGAGTGGGCGGGGCTAGTGTTGTGGGTGGGCGGGGTTGGCAGGTTTGACTCCGCCTCCCTTGCCACAGTTGATTGGCCCCTGGCAGGCATTCAAGGAGTCTCTGCCCCTTTCACCCCATCACAGGCCCGCTCTCCCCAGGTGTACAAGCAGGTATGATTGTGCCAAATTAAGAGATGAGAATTTTTTTTATTATAAGAAAAAAAATCATTCCATTTATTCTATGAGAACAATGTGTTTGCATCTAGCCATCTGACTTATTAGATGAGCAAACTGAGGGTCAAGTAGAGGGCAAGTGAGCTCAGTGCCAGGGGCTCTTCCCTGTCACTTCCTGCGACTTCCCAAAGCCCATGAGTGGCACTTGGGGTAAACACTCGGGATGATCGACTGTGGATACACGGACAGTAGAGAGTAAGCCAAGCAAGTCTCGAGCTTTGGAAGGAAGACAATAGAGAAAACATACAAGGTTTACGTCGGACAGTATTAGAAAACAAGAATCTTATTTTCTCTGGGTTTTGTGTCTCTGACTGTAACATAAGACTCAAGGATGCGTGATAGACAGAGTGCACCCAGCCAGATGCATGCCCTATGTGAAGGCATGGTTTCTCTAGTTACAATTTCCCTGATCAATGATAGTGAGGTAGATTCCGCCTTTCTCCGAAAAATTTGCTGTAATAATAAAAAACAGTATATCAGAAATAATTGTTCTTTGGGAAAATGTGACAGTGTCGGACCTGTGAAAGTTGGTATTGTTATTAGAATGTCAATAAAATTTTCAAACACGCACATTACATCCTTGAATACTTCCTCAACAGAAATTATTTTTCCTTCTTTATGATTATGCAGGATATTCACCATGACCCCTCTTGCTTCCTCAGTGTGATATATTAGGAATACAGCAACACCATAAAATCTGCAAATATCTCCATATTCCCCCGAGTTTGCCTCAGTGCCAGTAAATGTCATCAGGGTATGGGTTGTGTGAGGCATTGGGTAGAAGTCACTGGATCTCTCTGTGTATAGTACTGGATGTTTGCTGACTGGATCGTGTCACATGAATGTTAAATATGTTCCCGGAGCTGGCATGGTGCCAGGTGGCATGGTGCCAGAGTGGCCATCACTTCCTACTTTTAAGTATACTCAAAATTGGCAGGCAGTCTGAATCAATAAAAAATTATAGTTATCCTCTGCAGTAAAATTAGTATTCACTGCCCTTCAGAAGTGAATCTATATTGTATCTATTTTCTAATATTTGTGGTAATGCTTTTAGACATGTTTAATGGATTGTGGTGTAGCGTAAGCAATGTCTTCTTGATTCACTGATTTTCTTGCTCCTGAAACATAAGTGCGAAACTGAATTTCCTCTACTTTATATGTCTAAGTAACCCTAGATTTTATATATTTTGTAATATATTAAGCAGCAAGTTGTTTCTTCCTTATGCAAAGTACCAACAACATTAGGGGAACTTTTTAAATAAAATAAATCATTGAAGTTTGCATATAGAAGAAATCATGCACACCAAAGGCAACTAGAGCCCAAGCCGCCCGACGATCACTTTGGGCCTTTCCCTACACTCACTCCCTCTTAATGTGACAATATAGTTCATGTAACCTGAAGAATACATGTTCTTGACCTGTAAAATTTCTTCTTTTAGGATCCACCTACTTCAGTTTCCCTTGGACTGCGAATGGAAGAAATGATTTTCAACTTGGCAGACACACATCTATTTTTTAATGACTTAGAAGTAAGTTCAGTTTTTTATATAAAATTCATATTGGATGCCTGAAAATGGATGATTGGTCTTAAAAAGGGGATATTATTTTTGAATATATAATTTGGATAATGAGGCAAAGTAATGCATTTTGCCTTCATGGTATTTGTTATGCTTTACATGGACTGTTGTGTTTCAAAATTAGATTGCCACATAACCATTGATAAGGATGAAAATTTGAGGTCAAAGATCTTAAATATTAAGTTGTGTTGATTAGCAGAAACTACAGATTTCTCAGTTACATTGTCACGGTAGAGATGAATTGCCTTTAGAACCCAACAGAGCTTGTGATACTTGCATATGCCGTTCATGTCAGGCTGTCACTGTCTTCCATTGGGTGCTTTCCTTTTTCACCGGCCCTGTCGTTTGCATCACATTTCAGTCGGGCCTCTGCTGTTAGGGCACCAGGACTTCTCATGTGAAACTGCTGATGATTTTATTTGTCCATCATCATTTGGGGGGAAACGTGTCAGATGGCTCATTGAAGGTGTTATGGGCAGTGACAAACGTGATGGTCTCGATGAGCAGCATTCTTAAGAATAAAGAATATTGTTTTTCATATCTCCATTCTCAGACAACGTGACTATAACTACATTACACTCCCTTCTTAATAGAGACAGTTGTTTATTTAAATCCTGCTGTTAAGCGAGCTTGTGGTGGAGCTGCTAACAGCCATTAGTCATCAAGTTGTTGTTTTGCTAGATTTTATAAATGTATGTTTTTTCAGACAAGAGAAGAATCTGAAAGATTCAAGTAGAACTTTTACTGATCGAAGTTAATTGGCAGCAATTGGCCTTTAAATATTTCCTGATGTTTCCCTTTTCAAAATCAAGCAAAATGCACCTTATTTAATAGATGAGCCAAAATCATTTGAAAAATGCCCGTGTGTGACAGAACGAAAATGTGGTTTGTTCAACATCTGCCCTGTATTTTGATTTCTTTTCATCTGCAGTGAAACTGCTCACAGACGAATTGGCAACTTCCAGCGCAAAGAGATTATTTAAATGCGCTTCATTTTCTTCCATTCCTACTGAAATATTTCTTTTTATGCTTAGGGTAAAAGACAAAAGATTTTTGCCTTTTAAAGTGTCCGATTTCCTTAAGGAAATGGCATGTAAGGCATTAGTACTTTCTAAGGTGGAAATGTTTCGAGTGAGTGACAAGTTTAGAATTGCCTTTAGAAAAGCTTGATAGTCATACTTATTTTCAAAAGCTGTTTCTGATTTATGGTTGTGATTCACTTCATCAAAGAACAGCACACAAAAATGTTATATTTTACTGGTACTTTCAAATTCCTTTCCAAAGTTTTCATTTGTTTCTAAATGATATAGATTAGACCGATATTTTGTGCTGGAAACAACCTTGTTCCTCTTATTGATGTTAATAAGTGTTAATAGCACCCATCAAGAAGAAATTAGCAGTAATTTGCTATTGTTTTTGAACTCTACCTTCTTTAAAAAATGCCATCACTTGTCTATACCGTGCCAAAACTATGTGGTGAAAAGTGAGAAGTTGGGCAAACTTGGTATAATATAAACTTCCAAACTTAGTTTTGATTTAATATAGCTCGATTATTGTTTATTGACATTATTCATACTAAACTGCATATAAAGAGTGTCTAAAATAAATGTATATATTAAAAGTTCTGCGTTAGGGATGGAAAGAATATAGTTTTTCCATCAACCCAATTTTAAAAAAATAACTAGGGGGTCTACACAGTTATTCAAATATCAAATTCTATTCTTGGCACGAGGACTGGTTTTTTTTTATGAGAAGTAAAGGAGAAAAGAGAAGGAAGATATGATTCAACCAAATATGAAAACAATGGAAAAATTATTTAAGCTTATAACTTTACAGAAGTTGGCTTTAAGTCATTTTACTTGAGAAAACTATAAAGGTATCAGCGAGAGTATAAAAGATACATTTAGCCTCTGTCTTTTTAAAAATATATATATTTTATTGATTTCTTACAGAGAGGAAGGGAGAGGGATAGAGAGTTAGAAACATCGATGAGAGAGAAACATCGATCAGCTGCCTCCTGCACACCCCCTACTGGGGATGTGCCCGCAACCAAGGTACATGCCCTTGACTGGAATTGAACCTGGGACCCTTCAGTCCGCAGGCCGTCGCTCTATCCACTGAGCCAAACCGGTTAGGGCTAGCCTCTATCTTTGGAAATTGTTTACTTGCTCTAAACTTGAGTAATATTCTATAAAAATAAATTGGTTCTTATACTTATTTCAATCTTTCATCGTATAGTTTTGCAAGTCAACACAACTGGAATTGGTCATTGCAAATATTTCTTGCGAAATAAAAAGTAAAATTATTTTCTGGCAAAAATAAGTGCATTGGCATAATCCTCCTAAGAAAACCAAAATTATCTCATCAGGCAGAAACGATGTGGTAATGCTTGATTTCACACTCCAGTTAGCAATGCTATGGTAGAGGAGAGGAATATTTAAATTGCACGTTTTTAGCTTTTTAAGATCAAGAGTACAAGTAACTTCAAGGAGGTTAACTATCTGTTAGCTTCAAGTGTGATGTCTGAATTTATTGTTGACATTTGGCCTCATTTTCTTTTACAATCTTAACGTTTCTCCAGCTAGTCCCTCTGTGTAGTTTGGTTTGTTCACAGCTTTGGCTTATGAGAGGTTTTGAACAATGAAATACATGATGTGAGGACCTTCCGGTACCTGACCTTGTATTATCGAGGAATGGCCATGCACTTAAAATGGTTATTAGGATAGTCTTTAGGAAATTTGGGATATGATTTTAAAGTATTTTAAAAACATCTTAATTGTCCTTTATGAAATAAAGTCAGTTGTTTTCATTGTAAAAGTCATTGGTCATCTTGTCAGTGACAGTTATTCATAAAAGCAATCACACTTTAATTTTGTTGCCACTCCAGGGAAAAGATACAAAGGGGAAATTTTGGACTTTGGGTACTAATAAATATGTTTGACAAGGTAAGGAACATGAGTGACAGGGGGACATAATTATCAAAGGAAATAGTAGTTCCCCATCAGAGAAGGGTGTAGACTTGGTGTACTTCTGGCTTTCCTGTTTCTAAGTCTGACTAGCATATCGTCTTACCAAAAGGTCTCTGTGTGCAACACGATGATGCTTAGATGGAAATCATTTTTTATGAATGACAGTATGGAACTGGAGGGTTTTTTCAGCTCCGTTAGTAACGTATGACTCTTTCTGACTGAATGGAGAAAGAGTTCTTTCTGTTGGATTTTCGTGGGAAGGCAATCTGCAAACAGAGTGAGGACAGGCCTTCTGTATACAATAACGTTTCAGTTTAGCTTGCGTCGGTCAGCTCTCCTGCTAGGTTTTTCCACAATTAAAGGAAAATATTTCATCAAGATGGATATAAGTCTAAATAAAAATAAGGCGTAAGCTGATGTTGAGTTTTCTCTTTCCGCCTGGTGTTCAGTGACCCCATTTCACAGGCGTTGGGGTTGCCAGCCCTACCACTCCCTCAGGGACCAGGGTTGGGAAGTAGCAGGCGCCCTCCTCTTGTCCTTGGTGAGACAGGGACCTGTGAGGGTGTCGTGAGCACAGTCCCCAGTCCATGTGAAGCCGCGTGGGAGCTCCCTCCTGCACTCTCCTCGCGCGTTGGTGTTGTGGGTTGTGGGTTGTGCATTGGTTAGTTAGAGGATTCTTCGGTGTCCGGATTAGAAGGTGAAGACTCCCACCCTTTCTCGGGCCTTCGATATGTGGACTCCTGTCCCAGGCCCCGTTTTCGAGCACCTGCTCTTGTAGCCTCTTGTGTTTATCTTTTCTGTTAAGAAAAGGTCTGGGACAGAAGGTTCTGGTCTCTGTAGAGCCTGGGTTTGATGAGTCACAGGCCAAAAGAAGGCTTAGTGGACAGTCTCAAAGTCATGCCACACCTGAAAGGGAGAGCGCCGTAAGGATTGCTTTTAACAAAGCAAAGCAATTAGTTTCCCCTTGGTTTAATTCAGTCTTCAAATTTGCAGTAATATCTGATTACTGTAAAACGTAGGTTATCATCTCAATTGTTTTCATAGGTCTTGTTTGTAAGTCGATTTTCAGGTGGGAAAGGAATCTCTCTTTACTGTCAGCCACGCCCATGCTCAGTAGCTTCTGTTGCTGGGGAAGCGTTTGGTAGATAGTGACCAGATGCTCCTGCTTCCAAAAGTGTCAACGTTTAAAACTAATTCAGAAGCTGATGTTTTGACTTGAAAAACATATACTTCACCTAGAAAGCTCGTTAGTCTCTAGAAATGAACAGGAAGAACCTCTGGTGCCCAGGCTCCGGCCTGTGTGGGTGCTGGGGCTCAGATCCCGCTACCAGGGAAAGGGTTCCGTGCTTGCAAAGAAAGACACTTGAGGAGGAGCCTACGCTGTGCTCTCCTTCCCTCTGCACACAGCACCACTTACATGGAAGCCTGGGGCAGATCAGTGATTCCACACCAAACATCCATGCGCGCGCGCGCGCGCGCGCGCGCACACACACACGTATATGCCACTCAGCATGCTCAGCTCTGTCCACAGGCTTTGTATACGTATTTATTTTCTCCTGATCCATTTAGCAAACATAAAGGATCACACATTTGTTTTAATCCTCATAACATCCTCCATAGCACCCAGAATCCTTCCTTATACCATGAAATGTGTGTTTGTTAGGTTGAGTTCTTGTCTGTTATCTGAGAATACAATAGCGATTGCTCTTTCCTTCCCCACTGAAGGCAAGAGTTGACTTTGTCTCCCTACGTTCTAGGGTAGGTTGCTTGGCCTTGTCCATGTTTTTAGTTAACATAAATACCATCAACATCCTCAGTTTAGGGGCAAAATGAGTTTTTGAAGCAACCCATGTGTTTTAGACTCAATGAATGTGTATTGAATTTAACTATATTGTAACTGATAGCCAAAAAGAAACAATTCCCATATTTCATCCATTGTCATTACTACTGGATAATTTTAGGCATTCTTCTTATTTCTTCATCATTTTCCACAAGATTCTGTCATCTTTATCTAAAGTAAGAAATAGAAATACGAAAATGTATTCAAAGACTTTCTTAATTCTGATGTTCATCAGAAAGTTAAGTCAAAGTATATAGCTTTTTAACGTAATAAAAGATATTTACCTAATACCAACAGCCAACATTGTTCTTAACAATAAAATAATAGAGGCAGATTATCATAGAAATGGAAACAAAATAAGGAAGCCCTCTGCTGGCTCCATACTCAGCTTTGTCCTAGGAGTTTGGGACAGTGCATTAAGGAATAAACTACAATGAATAAAATGAGATTTAAAATATTATTTTTTGGAGATTTGACATATACAGGAAACTAAAAATAATTAGTTTCTAAACTAAAAAAGAGTCTATTACAATAGCCTTAGAATATATAATAGGCTTCAGAAAAATTAAAGATTATTTAATTAAATTTAAAAATTAAGAGTCTTCTTTTATTATAGCCATACATATAAACTTTTAATTAAATTATAATTTTAAATAGCAGTAACTACAAAATAAAAACAAAATTAAAAAAGATGAGTAGCAACTCATATAAGTAGCAGACATGAGAAAGGATATGAACAAATCACAAGAGAAAAGCATTCAAATTGTCAGCATAAAGAAATGAAAAGTGTTGGATTTCACTTCTAGTAATTGAAATGTCAAAGAGTAAGTAGTCCGCCTCTTGGACATCACATTGGAAAGATTTAAAATCAGGAATACGGTCTACAATGCAGTCAGATGAACACTGTGTACACTGCTGATAAGGATATGGATTGACACAAGATTTCAGAAAAGCAGTTTGATAATATGTATTCAGTACCTTAATGTCTGATCCTTTTACTGAGTAATTCCACTTTTAGCTTATGTTCTAGAAAAGAGTGTTGTAGACAGATAATTTATACAAGAGTAATAAGCATTCACTGAACACTTGTCCTAAGTGCTCTACATACATCATTCCACTTAATCCCCTGATATTTCTATGATAAAAGCACCATTATTACCTCCATTTTATGGAGGAGCCAAGTGAAGCTTAGGGTGGTTAAGACAAGAGCTTGCCTAAGGTCACATGGCTACTCAGTGGCAGATTCTAACTCAGGTCCAATACTTTCTTGAAGTCCACTCAGGCCCACACTGTATCTTCCAAAAGGTGATTTTTACCATTAAAATATAGAAATAGTTTAAAGATCCACAAATAAATTAATAATGAAACATATTAAGTACATCTTTATTGAGAAAAGTTTAAGACAATTTATTAAATATATGGAAAATATTCACAGTTCAAGTTCTAAAATAGACTGTACCCTTCAGCATAGCCTTAGTGTTGAAATTTATGGCAGATTATCTGAAAATACAAACTGTATGATTCCAATTATATGACGTTCTGGAAAAGGTAAAGCTATGGACCCAGTAAAAAGGTCAGTGGTTGCCAGGGGTGATGGGGAGGGAGGGATGCATAGGATGAGTAGCACAGAGGACTTTTAGGGAAGGGAAACTACTCTGTACGATGCTGTGGTACCCACAGAGTGTAGGGCAGCAAGAGTGAACCCTCGTGTAGACCACGGACTTTGGGTGACGATGATGTGTCAGTGCAGGTTCATTGACTATAGCAAATGTCCCCACTCTGGTGTGAGATGGTGATAATGGGGGAGGGGGAGAAGGGAGGGGGACAGAGGATGAAGGGTAGGAGACAATAAGGGCTTTGCTGCCCAAATCACCCTGTAGCCTTCCAACAGAAATCCCAGCACAAAACACAATTAAGTCAGCCGGGTTCAGTCACAAGTGCAGAGGGTCCCAGGCATGCCCGGGGCCTCTCGCTCTTTCCTCACTCTCGCCTCTGCCCCTCCCAGTTTCTCGAGGGGAGGCTCACTGTGGACAGTTAAGAGCTCCCGTATCTGGCTCCCATCTCTCCTCGATGCTGTCCCTTCCTGGGAAATGAGGATGTTGGCTTCAAGTTAAAAAGACACGTGTTTCTCAGGTTGTGCCGAGCTTTCTCTCCTTGTGCCATCCTGGCCTCGTGTTTTGAAGGAGGGCTCGTGGATCTTGCTGGTGCGTGTGTGGTGAGGAGCAGAGCCCCCGCCCTGAGTGCAGCCAGGCGGCCGGCTCAGGCGGCAGAAAGGCATCAGGCTTCAGGGAAGCAATTCTCAGGTCAGGCAGAAAACACCAGCTTTGCCCTAGCTGGTTTGGCTCAGAGGATAGAGCGGTGGCCCCAGTACTGAAGGGTCCTGTGGGTTTGATGCCAGTCAAGGGCACATACCTGGGTTGCAGGCTGGATCCCCAGCCCTGGTTAGGGTGCCTGCAACCAATCGATGTGTCTCTCTCACATTGATGTCCCTCTCTCTCTCTCTCTCTCTCTCTCTCTCTCTCTCTCTCCCTCTCCCTCTCTCTCTCTCTCTCTCCCTCTCCCTCCCTTTCACTCTCTCTAAAAATCAATGGAACAATATCCTCAGTGAGGATTGGCAACAACAACAAACACATGGGCCGTGAGTCCCTGCCGGCTGTGCTCCCAGCCTTAACGTCTCCAGGTCGCACATGGGGGACCTTGAAGGGAAGTGGTTTCTGCCCAAAGCCACCGGTTAGGTCACAGTAAAGCTCAGCTGGGAACAAGGGCTTCCTATCCCAGATGTCACCGCCCTGACACCGAACTTCTCTAGCTGCTCACACACCAGCTGGTCCTCCTGAGCCACGGAGAGGACGCAGTGGCACTTGTGGTGTCACACGCTGATGTGGCACAGCAGAGCCCACCACCGGCGTTTGCACTGATGGGGTCTTTCAAAGCTTTGTTGCCCTCTGTGTCTAACCAACAGCAGCTACTCAAGCAGCCTAAGTTCACTTTTGAAGAAGTTGAGAGATAGGTAGGCAGGTAAACAGATAGGCCGGCAGGCGGACAGTGGACAGACAGATGTGTGACTATAAATCCCTGCCCTTGAACAGACAGAAATGGCATCCCAGCAGCCCCCGCATTCCAGGAGAGGAGCTCCCGTGCTGTCAGTGTGCGTGTGCGCGCCATTTGGGACTCTGTGCTGGGCATGGAGGAGGCGAAATATATCCGCGGCCCTCCAGGAGCCCGGGCCCCGATGGAGACAGAGAAGCAGGACAGTTGTGTCGCAGTGCACCAGCCCCGTGATGGGGACGCACAGGACGGCAGTGGGTCTAAAGGCAGGTGGCTCACCCGATGGCTTTGCAAGGAAGTGGCAGCGGAGCGCGTGACATTCCAGAACAGAGTTTGAGCAGCTGTCAGCACAGAGCCCACGTGGAGCGGTTGTGAGATGGGGAAGGGAGAGGAGCCAGGCCAGGGACGGCTTTGCTCTTCGGCTAAAGAAGTCAGATTTCACACCGAAGGCAGGGTCAGCCCTCCACGATGGAGATGAGCTGCGTCGTGACGTCAGAGGTGACGATAATCTGGGTGAGAGATCACGGGGTTTGTTTGTGGGGACAGAGTGCAGGGCCAGATGTGAAAGCCATTAAGAAAGTCTCTGAAGGATTGGGAAATACACTCCACGCAGGGGAGAGGGAAGTGAGAGTCTGAGTTTCTGGCTTAAGCAATAAGGTAACCATGAAAAAAAAAAAAAACAGGAAAACTGGCTGGCTTTGGAAGGAAGATGCTAAATTGGGTTTTGAGATGTAGAATCTGAAGTCCATGTTGGACCTATAGGTAGACGCTAACGTGCATTGTGCGTGCAGGCCTGAAGCTCAGGAAAGAGAATTGAACTTGAAGAATTGAACATGAAATTAGTTAAGGTTCCCGGGAAGAATGTATTGAATGAAAAAGAAAAGAGAGTTCAGAGCAGGAGTCCCTTTGTGAAATTTTCCTTTGGAAACACACAAATATATATTGAAATTTCCAGATTGGGAAAAGTCAGTGACTCACGTAGAGCGAAGGGGGTCATTCTGGCAAACTGATCGTGAGCCTGCGCGGAAACTGCCTTCCCGGTTTTGCAGGTCTCTTGATTCTGAGGGTGAAGCAGCGGGAGGTGGTGTGGTCTCAGCAAAGAGTGAAGGCTTCAGGGATGGGTGAGCGAGGTCAGTCCTCACTCTGATGATGAGTGACCTTCTCACAGCCACCGCTAACCAGCCTCAGGGACCCACGGGGACACTGAGGACACGGAGGAGGGACGGGGGTGTGGAGCCCGGCCCAGCGCCGGCCCCTTGGTGAGCCTCACTGAACCGGAGCGCCTTCCCCTCGCAGCCTCGAATGCAAATGCGCCGGCAGCGTCCACACAGTTGGCTGGGTAGCTGTCCGTTTATTTTAAAATCCCGTGAAACTGACCTTCGGGTGTCGCAGATGACAGACCTTTTGTTCAAAGTCTTGATTTTGACAGGTGCTGGCTAATCTTGGATCTGGGAGAGTCGCTACTTTGTCCAGCCAGATTACCTTCCTAGGAAGTTTGCTTAGTCGAGAAAGGAATTCTTCTTTTAAAGTGCCCCATGCAAGAGAAAGCCTGTTGCTTCAACTTCCCTCGAAGTGTTTAAGTTGCAACCCCTGGAGACACTCGGTTTCCGCGGCCACAATGGAGCCTCTATCTGGGCGAAGCTCCGGTCCGCGTGCTAAGGGACCTGCTAAGGCAGTGATGGCGAACCTATGACATGTGTGTCAGAGGTGACACGCGAATTCATTTTTTGGTTGATTTTTCTTTGTTAAATGGCATTTAAATGTATAAAATAAATATCAAAAATATAAGTCTTTGTTTTACTATGGTTGCAAATATCAAAAATTTCTATATGTGACATGGCACCAGAGTTAAGTTAGGGTTTTTCAAAATGCTGACACGCCGAGCTCAAAAGGTTCGCCATCACTGTGCTAAGGAAACGCTCTCGGGCCTGGGTCCTTGCTGCTGACCGTGGGCTGCTCCTTGGTCAGGCAGGTGGAGGGCGGGCAGGGGAAGAGGATGCTGGATTTGGTGGACGTGACTTTGTACATCCGCTTGCCTCTTCAGAAATAACTGCCTGAGAATTACCTTCCAGTATCCGCATTTTGTCGGAAAGTTAAACGGAGCTCTTATGTCCGAGATGTCATCCGCTTCGATAGGTGGGAATTGTTTGTTTTAAGCACATAGGCATGCAATCCTACTAGGCTTGTGGCTAAGATGTTACTGCTAAGCAGAAAAAGGAGTAGCTTGGAAAATTCACAATTGAAGCATAGTGTTTATCAGCATGTGGGTGACAAGATTTTGTAGAGGTGTAGTGAAATAAGAATATTTTTTCTTTTTAAAGTAGTCATTCTAACATTTGCTTTAAAAGAGACGGGAAATTATTTAAATTCTAAGTGGCAAAAATGAATAATTCACTTTAATTACAATCACAAAGCTATTCAGTCACTCCTCATAACTGGTCCTGACCCTGTGGAAATCGACAAGGGCTTTTCCATAATCCAAGAGAAAATTTAAAAATTGAGATCAGAAACAGAGGAATTTTGTAAAAATGATAGTAAGCAAAACGATGATCCTGTTCTCAGGGAGCTTGGAATGGCATAAGCTCAGCATACGTAGGAGACCTCAGAGAGATGCGGGCGACCCGGAGACGGCCATTGGGGGACTGACAGCCAGCAGGGCTTGTGGGCCGGGCTGTAGAGGAGAGAGTTCTAAGCAGATAGTATGAAATGAACAAGGCTCAACGATCTAAGTGATTAAAAAATTGGCTAAGGAAAATTTAATGTAGCCGAAGAAGGTAAAGAGTGTCACAGACACATCCACACAGGTGCATCCCAGGGGTCACTCACCAGAACACTCACGAAGCAGAGACGGGGCTGTGCGTCCAGTGTTCTTTTAGGTGCTGCCGATGGAGTTGGAGGAGGATGGATCGTTGTTGCTCTACTGAAGTTCATCATCCAAGGAAACTTGGAAACTGTCAGCCACTGCTTGGTCAAAAGAAATTTGAAAGATGCATAAAATGGAATAGTATATGGCAACTTAAAAGAGAATATAGATGAGCCCTGGCCAGTGTGGCTCAGTTGGTTGGAGCATCATCCCATGCACTGAAGGGTCATGGGTTCGATTCCTGATCAGGGCACATACCCAGATTGTGGGTTCTATCCCCTGTGGGGATTCATATAGGAGGCGACTGATTGATGTTTCTCTCTCTCTCCCCCTCTTCCTTCCTCTGTCTCTAAAATCAATGAAAGCATGTTTTTGGGTGAAGATTTTTTTAAAAGATGTTATAGATGATTAATTGATATAAAAAGATGTTTATTACCTATTGAATGGAGGGGAAAGTAGCTACAAAACACGTATCTGGCTTTTACCTGCCTGTGGTGTGTATCTCCTACTAGCATGTAAGCTCTGTGAAGAACGTGAGAGACTTTGGATAATGAGTTAATAGGGAGACAGGAAGGACGGCGGAAGAATGTGAACAGTGGTTACTGCTGAGGGAGGCAATGGAAGTTTATGTATTTTTCTGTTTTGCATGCATTTTTTACATGAGTATGTTTCATTTTATAATCAGACAAAATAAATGTACTTTTATAAAACTAGAAGTAGTTAACACTTCAGTGACATAATGCAGTAACATTATCAGTTAATGTCTGATTGGGTCACTGAGTCTTTCATGACTAAATCCTGGCTATCAGACTGTCTGGAAGCCTTCATTCAGTATCGTCTACGTGCTCGGCCCACATAGAAAATAAATAAGAAGAAATAGAATCCGATTTAGAAAATAAAGAGGGAGAAAAAGACACATGAGAAGTTCTCTCTTCCTTCACAGAGTTTACTACGTGATGGGATCCACAGAAGTTATCTCTATGTTTTCGTTTCCCCCTCCAGCAAATGTAGAGTTTTGGGGAGGATTGGAAATAACATGTAATACACCTGGCACCGTGCCTGACACATAGCAGGCTCTCAATAGTTGTTGCTACTGTCATTCAGACAGTGGGTGACAGGCGTACATCAGGGACTAAGAAAAGAAAGCAATAGAAGGGTAACAGGGGACATTGCTTTGACAGGAGAGAGAGGAGAGAGAGGCACCCAGCTAGCAGTAGATAAACTATCACCTTATGAAAGAGGGAGTGGAGGCCAGGCTGACTGAGACCGGCCTAGCAGGGGCATGCAATTGGCAGTGGGTGTGCGAGATAGAAAGACAGTCAGGGCACTGGAGAGGCAAGGTCAAGGCTCAATGGCATTGGAAAATAGTCTTTGCGATGTAATTTTTCTAAGGCATCTATTGAATACCTTCTGGTTGAAAGGCAGACATAGAAACAGAAGTGATATGTATCACCGGCTCCTAAGAAGCTTGTACTCCAGACATTGGAAATTGTATTTCCTGGTGGAGCAAAACCCACTTTGAGAAAAACGTATCTGAATGAGGTGATGCACAGGATGGATGGAAACAAGGACTAGACATGTGATGCATTCCATTTCCATTTCATTTGTAAGAGATTCTGTTCCTTCCCGAGAGAAAATTATGATGCTCCCCTGTCCCCTCTCTCTCCAGCTCTTCCCCACATTTATGAAGCCTCGTGGAAATATCTGCCCTCATTTATTTTTGTGTGCTGGGTGCCTGGCGTGTGAGTAGGTGGCCTTTCATTAGTTGAACACATGACAAATGAATGAAAGAATACAGAATGCATGTCCTTTTTGTTTTCTAGAGGTATTTCCACAGTTAATATATAATATATATACTATTAACGCCATATTGGTGGTATATAATATAGCATTTTCCTGAATAGTAATATAAATTACCAAAACAACCAGGAATTGAACCCATGACCCTTCAGTGCCAGGTATGATGCTCCAACCAACTGAGTCACATTGGCCAGGGCTCGTCTATATTATCTTTTAATAATGCACGGCCCCTATTTGTAGCTTTAAAAATGACATAATGGGAAAAGAGGTTGTTTTCTAGGGAATGAGAATATGAGTGTGGAAAAAAGTTTTTCTTAGTTTTCCTTTCAGGCACCTCCTCCTCCTCCTCCTCCTCTGTTGACACCCCAGGGTTTGGGGTACCCCAGAGCTCCCTGTGCTGGGGGAAACTTATCAGATAGGACAGTTCACACCAAAGTTAAGGGGCTTAACTAATGTCCGTTACCTGAAGTCTTTGTCTTATAAAAGACGATTCAAAAGGAATGACTTCAGGGGCTGGAATTTCAGACCCACTGATGCTGGGAAGAGAGGGAACTTTTTCAGTAAGGAAGTGCCCCGCGGAGGCCCCCTCTCCCCAGAGAGCTGACAGTGAGGGAGGTGATGATGGAACCTTCCTGCAGCTCAAGGGGGACCTTTTTTTTTAAGGGCCAATGTCCGGTCCTGCATACTTTTCTCTCCGGAGTCAATAATGATTATGTGGCAGAGGAAATCGGCTGGGAGGGCTCTTATTAACTTCCCAACTAAGGATGTTATTCTGAGCTACACATTCTTTAATACGAAATTGAGTATTTATTATTATAAAAATTATCTGGCTGTATGCTATAAGTTAACTAAAATTGATAATCTTTTCCAAACTTTCAAATTTCACTCCTTCCCCCATGTATAAAAGTCACTTAAAACCTAAAGCCAAATACATTCAAATATTTCTTTAAAAATTGTATTGACATACAGTTTGCAGTTAAATAAAGATGAATCAATAGACATGGAATGGTCATGAACTGAAACCTCTTTATTTGTTGCAAACATTTAATTTTAGAGTGAAAAATTGCTCCAGAAAAACAACAACTTTCTTAAAATACGACATAGTCATATTATAGCATTAGTTCATTGTTTTATATGTGATCAAAACAGAAATATTCCATGTAAGTTGAAACTTGTAGTTAAACACTTTGTGAATAAATTAGTACATGATTCATTTTTTCCAAGTTAGTACATTATTTGGTTTTCTTCAAAGGAGGGTTAAAGGGAAAGCATTGCAGACAAGGATAAAAGAGTTCCTGGTCTGGGTACTTCTCCTTGCTTCTGGCGGCAAGTTTGCGATAAAAAGAATGATTTTTATGAGACTGTGATTACTCACAGCAAGAGTAGAGTTGGTGTCACGATGAAAGATTCTTCTACGTAGGTACGCTCAGCAGGAATAATAGATCTAAAAGAAAGATGACAGGAGTTACAAAGAACACTCTTGCCGGTGACAAATGATGTTTGCAAAAGTCTGAGCAAACCCATTGAAGACTGAGAAATCCCTCAGCGTAAATCAAAGGTTTATTCTTAAGAGTAGTCCTGACTCTACATTTATATTTGCTATATGCTGAGTTGTCTTTAATTTTTTTTAAGGTTCTAGGTTATTTTTTATATAGTCAGCCTTTAATATTTCCTCTTCATACTTTGTTTTATATTATATGACACAATAAAAAATTTGATATTTTTTATTATAAACCTGTACACTATAATTTGGCATATTACAAACACTCATGTATGGCCCTTAATTTGTAGTTGAAGGTATGGGACATTTTCATTCATTCCTATACAAATTTGTAAAGAGCTAAATCTTCTGATACGAGCTGAGCCATAAGTGAGGCTCTGTCTTTGGCCATAACATGTGGGTGGGGCTTAAGAACACACTGAAACAGCATGCGCTGTTATTGCACAAAACATAACACACAGTAAAAATGGACCTAGTAGCATTAGATACCAGGTATTCGCTGGATATTTAACGTTTTTTTAAGTAAATTATGTGTTGGTATCATTAGATCAAATTTAATATATGCCATAATTGTCACTGAAATTAATCCATTGCTTTTAGAGACACAATAGTGAGCCGTTTTTGAGTAAGCCCGTTTGGTTTTGAAAGCTTATTTTCAGTTCTTTCTGGATTTTTTAGTAAGGCTTTCTTTTCCTCACCCGAAGGTTCAGAGTGTGAATAAAGACAAATGTATTTCATGTAATCACATGGTAGAGAAGGTACTGGTGGTGAGAAGGAAGGAACTCCGGGCAGAGTGGCACTGACATAGATTTATTAACTCTGTGCTGCTGGCTAAGAGGAATCGTCTTCATGTAATTCCTTCGGATTTCTTTGAGCGACACGCTCAGGTGATGTTATCATGACATCTTATTTTCAATGGGCAGATTTTAACGGGAATTGGTATTAGAAGAAAATACTAAAATGTTAAAAGCATGTTTTCATCTTTTCTTTAATTACCATTAACAATAAGCTTGAGTGTTGTTTCATTTAGTGATCTTAAACATTTACCCTAACTTCCTGTACAGATGAATACATAGCTTAAGCACTTCGACTTACCTTTTGCCTTAATATGCCATCTTCACGTACCTGCAGTAAAGATTTTATTCTCTAACTTTTGTGAACATCCATCTACATAGAATCATATTGAAATAGCTAATCTCTTACCTTTGTTGAAACTACTGTTATTCAAATCTTGCATTTCGAGTATAATCACTAGGTCTGGCTAATGTAAACATAATTCTAGTAAACTCTCTCATTCAGGTAAGCCCTACAGGATATTAAAATACTGCTTTCTAAGTAAGAAACAATAATTAAAAGCAGTGTTTGTCTTCACAAACTGCATCTTATTACCAAATCGCAAAAATAGACATTAAAACTCCTCTTATCAGTTTCTAAGATTTGAAAATCCCCCCCCCCCCATTGGTTTCTATAGTTGTGTCATCCAATCAGAACAGATTGGGATGTTTAAATATTGGCTCACAACGCATGTTAGTGCCCATGCTATGTCGATGCTACGCCGAGTAGATGGTGTCGAGTGGGAATTTAAATGTGACCAGGTATGTTTTAATCCCTCAACTCGCATTTCCCCAAATTGTCAGAAGTAATGAGGCAGATTTCAAAACCTCCTTTGTTCAACTCCTGTGCTTTAGCCATGGGAAACCTGCGCCCTTTCTTCTGCAAGGAAGTGTGCGGTGGGAAAGCGAGGGCCATCAGAAGGTTTTGAGATGCACCCCAGACGGGCAGGAGGGCTGCCAGCCCAGCCCAGCGCTTGCAGCCGCTCCTGGAAGGGCACTAGGGCACAGCAGTGCCAACGCTCTTTGTGACGTCTGTCGGAGTGAGGGCCGGGGCCCAGCTGTAGAAAGCACACTGGAATGACATTGTTGCACATCAGTAACGTATACACACACAGTGCGTTGATTGAACAGTCTGCGCTGTGCAGGGAGAAATCCGCAAGGAAAAACCTGGTTTCTGCAGATGTACTGACTCGTGGACAGGATTTCTTAACCACAGAGACTGACGTGCGGAATCTGATTGTCGGTGAATTTGAAGTGGGATTCTTCACATCTTTCCCACCAACGGGCTTGATTCTGGACTACCCGTGGCCCCGACATAGAATTTCTGCATCACAGGGAATCTCTAGGGATGACCCATTTTACCTTATTTTTCCAAAGAAGTTATGAAAATATCTAGGGGGAGTCAGGAGTTATTTCCAAAAGCTACTGTGGACATCACTCCTCTCAACCCTCTGCCACTCCCGTCCTGGTCACCTGGAAGGCCATCTGGACAGTTTTGATTTTCTGTGAGAAAGAGGGGAGTGTGGGCAGATCCGCAAGGGAATGTTCCCCCCTTTTCCTTTTCGAGCATTGCCGACCACTTGTCAGCTTTCCTGCAAATTGTGTGAGTTTGCCTCTAACGTACTAGAAATACTCCTGCAGTCTGTCTCACCTTTTTGTTTGTTTGTTTAGAAACAAAAGGAAAACTTATTTCCAGGAACTTGTAGATGTCGAAGGTCTCCAGCACGTACCTGTAGTGTTCAGTGGGGAGGTCAGAGCAGGGGAGCTAATTGCTCGATGACTGAAAGGAAGGGACAGGGACCCATCCTCATGCCCTCCCGGCTGTCTCAGCAGACACACTGGTGTAGGGACACAAGGAAATAGCTCGTCCTCTGGCCACTCCTTTCTCCTCCCGTTTTTTACTTTGTAAAGGGAGGCGTTGAAACAATTAGCTGGCAGAATGCTGTTAACTTCCTCCTGGTCCATTTGGGGAAGGGAGCAAATAGAGCCCCGGTCAGCAGAATTCGGGCTTGTATACTTCAACTTCTCCCAAGTCGTGGTGGTAACATTTTCATATTGTTCCCTTTCATAACATGCAGCCAACCTCAACGTCTTCGTGGAGTCTCTGTTTATTCAGAGACTCCAAGTTTACGTGGAGTTTATGTTTCTAGTGTCGTGTTCGGGGCTGCAGCGCCCCAGCGTGCTGGCTGTTCCGTCACTGTGCTTGGCACAGACGCAAGACCCATTGTGACGGTCTTCATTCCTTTTATTAACTTTCCTAAACTAACTTGAATGGTAGGGTGTATTTTTACATCATTATGGCACAAGTGAAAGTCTTGGGGGGAAAAGTACAACCACGACGGTATCAAAGCAGAATAAATATTTGCAGAAAAATTCAGCCATAACTTAATATTTTGCATATGAGCCCTGAACAAAATCGGAGTGACTCCTGGGGCTTGGTCCCGGAGAGCATGTCTGTGGCCCGGCCCTGGAAGGCCAGAGATGATGATGGATCAGAAGAAGGTCAGCTTGGGTGGCAGTGCCAAGAATAATGACAGACACGACCAAAAAGGCAGAATAACAGCACACCCAGAGTTCTGAGAGCGAGTGTGCCTTTGCGCATGGCGGCTTTCTTCCCACTCCCAGCACCGAAGCTGGTGTTCGGCTGCTCCACGTGTTGGCCATTCCCACTCCTCCCCCGCCACCCCCCATCCACTTGGGCATTTCTAACCCATGAGCACTTAGATCTGGAGCTGAAGACCGGCACTCACCGAGGCTTGCTAATTTTATTCATTTACTCCTCTGCGAAAAACAGGCTGTGGACCCTAAAGGGTGGCCACCGAGAGTAGACCCCAGTCCCCTGGTTGATTGGCTCGTGGGGTTTATCTGAAGATGACGGGGGTCTGCCCTGTGGAGCAGAGGTGTGCACGTAGCACCGGAGAGCTCAGCACGGAGCCTCTCTGATTGTCACCACCTGCCGTGACTGTGGCCAAATCCTTGTTCCTGGGCCTCAGACCTCCTGTTTGGGACATGCTGTGTCAACACCAGGGTGTTCCTTTGGGTTTCCGGGAGGTTTTGCAGCATTTACCACACCTGGAATTGTCACCTGTGCAGTGAATTAACGTGTCTTTTCTGTTAACCTGTAGGTGCCTATAGTGCAGGGACTCATCGCTTACTAAAACTCCCAAAGCCAGCTCCTTGCTGTTCCCTGCCAGCCATTTAATGCTTCCCCTCTTCACTCTCCCCTCTGCTCCTCCCTCCTGCCCTGGCCTCAGAGCCTTTGCACATGCTCTTTCCTTGGCCTGCGAGGCCCTTTCCCCAGGCACCTGTGCAGCATTGCATGTTTCCCTAACCTGCTGTAGTTTTTCTCCTTAGCACTTCGCACTGTCGGTCATGGTATACATTTCGCATGCTTTCTTGTGTTGCAGTGCCTGTCCCATTAGAATGTTAATTCCAAAATGGCAAGCACCTTGGTCTGTTAATGGTGTGTCCTTAGCATCTTGAATAGCACCTAGAACATAGTAGCCCCTTAATAATTAGATACTTGAATCAGTGACCACCTTTCTAAGCTAAGGCACCCATTAGCCAGCTGGGATGGATGTTGAGTGCAAACTCTACCAGGAGTCCAGGGAATTGCTACTTCGGCCCAAGTGAGGCCCAGGCCAGACATGGAAACAGGTTGGGGGTCCTTGATGCATCTCAAGCCTCAACAAGATAGATTATTGTATAAAATATGCTCAACTGGCCCTGGGGGCCCCTAGACCTGTGCATGCTGCCTTAGGATGTGGGTTCAGTCGTGACTGAACTCCTTCAAACCCTCTCAGGACATTTTTGGAGGTTTACTTCAAAAGTCCATTTTCAGCACATCCTGTCTCTTTGGAATCGAAGCTTATTTCCCCATGGAAGTCTGTATGTTCTGCCCTCTGTGCGGGAAGCACCAGAAGTGGGGGTTTTAGGAATACATTCTAGCACCTAGAAATAGGGGACGCCCCCCTTCCCATCTCCTGTGTCTGGGTCCGTCCAGTGGGGCTTTCAGCTCTGCTGTTGTTTCAGTGGGCTGGGCCCCCTCTGCGCCCCTCCCCTCCCTCAGGGATCTGATTATCAGATTTAAAACATATTTGGCAACTAAAAAACAACCAAGTCCAGAAAGCAGAAATGAAAACCTAAAATTAGGCTCTGAAGACAAACAACAACAACAAAATGCAGGAGACAGTTTCAGGGCTGTTTCATCCCCAGGGAGAAAGATTGAGGATTTCAGAATATAGGGACCTGCAGCTTCTAGTCTCAGAGTGGGTACACCCAGTACAGTTCCCGCATCACGCAGCTCTGCTGTGAAACGTTTCAGTGTCTTAATAGTCTCCATTTTTTTTTTCAGGAATTAAAGTTCTCAGTTGGTAAGCATCAAGATAGTAACATTATAGTTTCTCATTAAAATTTCCTAAAAACCACACACATATAGCTTATTTCTCAAAACATTTATACCATTATTAGTAAACTCATACAAAGACTTACAGGTGGTGAATCTTCAGTATGTACTTTAATCGATTAGAAATCTGTGCAAGATGGTGTTTTCCTATTCCTAAGTGAAACGAGCAGCAACACAGTTAACGTAGACACTTTAGTGGCCTGTGTGTTTTTAATTCCTGGGGTGCTAATTGGGCCCTTTAAACAATGCTCTTGATTTTTCCATCGATTGTCACTGCAATCATTCTACACAAAGTCTCCTGATAAGGGGGGTTTCCTTGTTGCCACCACAGGGAACTCTGCGTTAATCCAGTCACTGGGAAGTGAGCTTGGTATCTGCAGGCAAAAGCTAAGCGCCATTGACATTTAATTAGGGCCAAGGAAGATATTGAGCAAAACTTCAAATGAGGCCTCAGCCTGGGGACAGAAAGTCTCCAATCCAGCTCGCAGGAGAAAACAAACACAGGATGTGGGGGGACAATAGCAACAGTGGAGTCATTAACAGCCATGATCAGATAACTGACTGCTCTGTTGGTAATGGGGATTTACTGGGCTTTAGTCTAAGAAAAGCCTCTTAACACCCCGCTTTTCCAAAGAATTCCCCCCTTGCCCAGAGTCAACCTAATAACTGTAGGTCAACTGGATTCCTTGAAATCCATTCTTCTCCACATCTCTTTTCCTCTTGTAGTTGCTCGACTTCCTCCTGTCTGTTCTTTATCCCAAGAGAGAAAAATTACTATGGCTTTTTGGTTCGGTTTGTGGGTATGATTTTTTTTTTTTTTTTTTTTTTTTGGTACACGAACCAAAGAGTTATTTACCAACAACATAAAAAAAAACACACACCACTGTATTTCTGACTAGGGGAATGGCAGAAACTCCTACCCATGATTTAGAATCTCTTCAAAGCCAGAATAAGTATGTTGTAAAAAAACAAAACAAAAAAATCCCACAACTAGTATTCACCTTCAGAAAGACCATGAAAGGAGTAAGTCTGAGAAGGTCCCAAACGTGTTTTCCAGAAATGGCCTGGTCTTCAAATGTGCAATTCATCGTCCACATGTGAGGCCTCCTGGACTGGCTTTTCCTTTTTTCTTATCTGAGGTTATAGACCTCGGGAGAGCAGGGGAGGGTTACAAGGTCAAAGTCTTTTCCTCCCTAGTACTTGCTGCTTGCTGGGAGCGGGTTGCCTGGAAAATAGATGCTTTAGAGAAGAGGTTGGGGTCAGGGTTTTAATTTTGTTAAGCAACAGCTGGTTTGAGTTTCCTTCCATTTCTATCTCCTGCTCCCTTCCTCACAAATCCATGGAGAGCAGAGAATTTGTTCAGAAGGAACCGGCAACATAAAAATACACCTCCTGTCACTGTGGTGCTTGGCGAATGCCGTCTTGATTGCAAACTGAATGTTAAGATTTTATAAAATGATCTCTTTAAGGAAATGTAACCAGACCTTTCATCAGAAACTTTCAAAATATAGGGCGTATGCCTGGAAATTTCTCTTAATAATATTTTTGAACTAAAACTTTTAGGGAAATAAGTATACTAAAGGCCTCTGGGGTATTCGGAGCCTGAGTGCAGAGAGAAGACTCATGACTGAAATGTGAAAGCATGCCAAGGATGTGTTGCTTCTTTCTGGACTGGAGACCTTGTCTGTCTCCAAATTAGTGTGCCTTCACTTGTTCAGCAAATGTTTGTTGGATTCTGCTTTTTTAAGTTGTGTGAGATCGGTTCTTCCCACAACTCTAAGGCTGTGGGGACCCAGGGGGTAGGTACAGGGTGCTCATGTGCTAACAGGTGCCTGAACATGAACTTGGTCCAATACAGCTTGAGCCCACCATTATGGCATCCTCTTCTAACAAGTTCACACATGGTTTGGGACTGAAAAATCAAGTCTGTTCAAATAATATTATTCTATAATAAACTCATAAACCTAATGCTTAAAATTAGTATGTAATAATAGTGAAATGGTAAAAAATAGGAGTAAAAAATAAATAAAAAACAGTGCATGATTTGATTTTTTTCATTTGGGTTGTGAAGTCTCCCATGCTTTTTTCCTCCTACACTTGCAAACACAGAGAGAGAGAGGGAGAGGGGAGGAGGGGGAGAGAAACAGAGAGAGACAGAGAGGGAGGGAGAGAGGGAGGGAGGGAGGGAGGGAGAGAGAGAGAGAGAGAGAGAGAGAGAGAGAGAGAGAGAGAAAGAAAAGAGAAGAGAAGAGAAGAGAAGAGAAGAGAAGAGAAGAGAAGAGGGAGAGAGAAGGAATAAAACTCGCATCTCTCAAATCAATGGCAAACCAGTAACAGATTTTTTTGTCTGGCCTCCTCAGCACACTGGCCTCAGGCTGTGTTGGTGTGTGGCTCGACAGCAATCAGAGGTCATAATTTCATTGGCAGTTAGCATCAGGTTTAATTTTTCTAGCATGTTACATTTACCGAAATGTCTGGTTTCAGTTATGGGAAGGCATTGACTGAATCAGCTCTGAGCAGCATGGTGTCCTCAGGTACCTGAGGTTTATGGAACACATATGCTAATTGTTTTCAATCACTTTCCTTTCTAAACACAAAAATGTGGTTTCTGAAGCGGAATAACAGTAGTCCTTAATGACACTGCTCTTTTCTTCTATTAGAAGAGGACCTGAAGTAGGTAAAAATGCCAATTTAACAAGACTGCCACCTACTGATTGACATAGTTGGAAAACAGTCCAATTAAAGTTGTGGGTTGTTTTTTTTTAAATAACTCTGTGGTTTAAAAAAAAGTAAATGCTTTTTGAAAAATGACATGTAGTGTTTTAATTGCATTTTAGGAATGTGACCAAGTTCATATAGATGATGTCTCTTCAGATGATAATGGGCAAGACCTAAGGTGAGCGCGTAGAAATGTGATCGACTCCATTTTATAGTGTAATTGCTCAGCTAATTAAGATCAACTTGCTTTGGTTAACTTTGGGCTTTTCTTGCGTCTAAATAGCACATATAACTTTGGAACAGATGGCTTCCCTGCTGCAGCCACCAGCGCTAATTTATGCTTGGCGACCGGCGTGCGCGGCGGTGTAGACTGGATGAGAAAGTTGGCTTTCCGCTACCGACGAGTAAAAGAGATCTACAACACCTACAAAAATAATGTTGGAGGCAAGTGACAGTCACCAGTATCTCACTGGGTTAGTTAAGACAGCCTAGATAAAATTCTCAGAGCACCACACAACTTTTGTGTCATGATTTTTTGATATAACTTTTTTAAGAGCAGTTTTGTCTGACCTGTGATTATTTCACTGTGACTTAGTGACAGGAATACTAGACTAAAGCCAGCTGCCCTGGCAAGTCTAGTCTAGTCCTGGCTCCATGACTTAATAGTAGGTGTGTGATCTGGAGTAAGTTTTTTGACCTCTGTGACATTTCGTTGTCCTTCCAATGAGGCGGGATTAACAGTCTTTGCCCAGATGACTTGAGATGGCTTGTAAAAAGCTCCTTCTACCCAGTAGATGCTCTGAGCAGTAGGTGCTCTTGTATTAGTTTGGATCTTTTCATTGTGGTTCAAAATGGCATTAGCACAAAAGGGAATGTTGTGGCCCAATAATGAAAATGTCGGGGTGGTGTTGGTTTCCAGCATGGCGAACTCCAGGTGCTCAAACGATGCCATCAGGAATCTCTTGCCTAGATTTTCCTCCAGGAATCATTCTAGGTCAGTCCCTCCCAGAAGGTGGCAACGATGACCACTGGTACATCCAGCTTTATATGCAACCAGTGCTTCCACTGGGTGGAGAAATATCTTTCCCAATGGATTCAGCAAAAGTTCCAAGATTGACATTCACTGGCCAAGCCATGGTCATGCTCCTACCCTGGGAGCCAGAGGGTAGGGTTGGCTCTGTCCAACTACATGGTTAGAGGAATGGGTGTGAGTAGGCTCCCCAAAGAGAAGAGATAACTTCTATAACCAGAAGAAGAGATGCTAGGAATGTGCACTCAATAGATGTTTCCTACAATACTAAACACTTGTCAAATGAATGCTAGTATGTGAAAAATGACTTGGTCTACTGTAAAGCTTGAGGGTGGTAGTAGTAGCAGCATCACATGTTTATGATTTATAACGTGGAACAGACACACTGGTAAGGAAGTAGTTCATGTGCTTTTGAATCCACAGGTCTGCTCGGTCCGGCCAAGAGGGAGGCCTGGCTGCAGCTGAGGGCCGAGATCGAAGCCCTGACGGACTCCTGGTTGACATTGGCCCTGAAAGCCCTCACACTCATTCACTCCAGGTAAGCTCGCCCCAAGCCCCTTCATGGTGCTTTTGCTGGGAAATGAGCTGTGCTAACACTTGTTTATTTTGGAGATTTATTTTTTAAGTCTTTTTTTTGTTCTTTCTGTTCTCATAGGACAAACTGTGTGAATATTTTAGTAACAACGACTCAGCTTATCCCAGCATTGGCGAAAGTCCTGCTGTATGGATTAGGAATTGTATTCCCTATAGAAAATATTTACAGTGCAACTAAAATAGGTGAGCTGCTTTTGTTTTGTTTCACAATGGACTCTTCCTCCTCAGGCTTTAAAAATTAAAGGCATTAAATAAGACTTTTTTTCAGAATGCTAGATGCCAAAACAACTAGAAGAATAATTTAACCAATTTTATTGTCAAAATTGGTTTTGGACATGAAGAGAAATATAAATCATAACCCGTGTAATTTTATTCATAAAATTTCACTTTACTGGCTAACATTAAGACCTACGCATTTTAGCTACAGCCAAGTTAGCATCAATTCTAGATGATCTTATTTTTCTTTAGGCAACATCATAAAAAAAAATCTTATAAGCTAAAACAAATAGTAGTATAGAAATATACAAAGTAGAAATTAAACAATTCTAATAAGAGCTTTATTTAAATTATTATTGCTGGAACTATTTTTTGCTTTATTTTAATTCAACACATGTGAACCATTGAGTTCCCATTTTTGTTATGGGGATACAAAAAATTAAGTTCTTGCAAAAAACGAAACATAATTGGAGAAAGAAAACTAAAGTAAAACTTAGTTAGAATACAAACCAAGACAGAATGCAAGTGGGATAAAAAGAAGACATGGCTCTTGTTCTTAGAGAATTCACTATCTAGCAGGGGAAGCAGGCAGCTAACTAACTATAATATGATGAAGAAATATGTAAATGAGCATTTATCAAGTATTTATTAGAGCCCAGAACTCTACTAAGCATTTTACATATTAAAATCAATCTTCACAGCCTTTGCATTTTACAAATCAGGAAACTAAAGCTTGGAGACTTACGTAAATCGTTCAGGTTAATAGCTAGTAAAGAAAATGGACAAACTAGATCTCTGATTCCAAGGTCTAGACACCTTTCCACATCCTAGGAGGTCCTTCCACTAAGTGCCTGAACATGTACTTCATTGAGGAAACATTCACTTCCCCCCAGGAGGGGGCAGAGGACAAGTGTCAGTGAAAGCTAAAGGGAAGAACTGGTATCTGAGCTGGGTATAGAACAGTAAGTATGAGTTGTCTAGACAGATGGTCTTGTGAGAGCAAAAAGACAGAGACATTAAAACATGTTCCCTTCTGAGGGACTTGTGAGTGGTCCTGTGTGACTAGTGTGCAATGTTCATGGGAAGCTGAAGCTGGAAAGGTAGACTTGGGTCCAGTCAGAAGTGGCCTTGTATGTCACCCTAATGAGAGGAATATTAGTGAGTCCTGGGGAAGGCGGGGGGGAATGTCCTGGGAGGTGGAAAAAAGGTTGTTTTTGGCTGCTCAGCTCTTAAGAAAAAGGGGCAAAAATGGAACGCCTGTACGTCTGTCCTCTGACTACACTTTTATACTTCTTCCTCAAAGCACTACTAAATTACGGCTAAAAAATCACTTTTGTAGTTATTTGTTTATAGTCTGACTTCCCCACCAGATAGTTAAGTCTGTCTGTCTCATTCATCATTGTAGCTTTAGGTCCAGTACATAGTAGGTGCTCAGTAAGTGTTTGTTGAATGAACTTTATGAATAAATGGTTGTTTACTCTAAAGAAGGCTGAACAGAGGTATCTTTTAGGTAACTGAGTCAGTAGTGACACTATTAACTGATGGGGAATCAGATTTTATTGGAAAGAGAAGGGTTTGATCTTATTGGTGTTGAGTTTGAAGAGCCTATGTGATATTCACATAGCTCTGCGACATTGGAAATACATAGTTGGAGTTGGAGAATAACTGATGCCTCCTGAAAAGAGCCAAGAACAGAATGCTGGAAAATTCTTAAGAAAAGAAAGGAACAGAATAGAATTTCTCATAGCCCAATATAACCAAAATTTTATATGTTCTCATGTTCCATGAGAATAGCCATCAGTTTACATTAAGTCAGGTGTTTATCCTCTCTGTATCAATACAGAGGAGTCATATTGTGTTTTGTAAAGAGGGGTCCAAGATAAAGGTTTATCAGCACATGAAAGTCAAAACAGGTTCCTAAGAAGCACATGGGACAGAGGGATATTGCCTTACTTCCCAGAAGAAAGAGCAAGTAGTGTATTACGTCATGCACATTGAACTTTAATTCCAAATACTTCAAAAATGTTAGGTGATAGGAAATGATAATAACAATCAAGTAAGTATTTTTAATGGGCATTTTGTTTGACATATTGGAACTTTTTTTTACAGCACAGAATAAAAATTAGAATGAAAGGAATTTATGGTGGTAGAAATTATCTCAAAACCTGTTTCGATGGTATTTTTAATAAGAAAAGTAGAGATCGAAACTTCTATAGTTAATGCTAATTTTGCCATGAAGTGAGATATAATATGGGGACCAGCAGAGAAAACCTAGGCATTTTCCTTGTAGGCCAATGTCAAAGTCATAGGCGAAAATGACTGGTGTCTCCTGTAACAGCTATGATGTTCTTTCTGACAAAAATGCACTGGTCAAAATGAAAACTCCAGACAGGAACTCAAATTAACTTCTAATAGTTTCAATTTTTAAATCTTTATTGGGCAAAATGTCTGCATGACCCCCAAATTCACAACGAAGCCTGTAGGAGACAGCATGTAGGTGAGAATTTTTTTGTTCACCACAGCTTCACCTTTAAGAAAACAATGAGTTTACTTCTCCGTTTTCCATGCGAAGGATACTTGACAAAAAACCCGATAACATTTCCCTCTGAGGAGGAAAAGGTAGTTTCACTGCAACCCAAGTTTTGGGTTGTATATTTTTGCAGTGAAAACTGTACTTTGTATTTGTTTCTTAAAGTGATTTAACATTTCACAGTTTAGTGGGTGACTAAAGAAGCATTGAAATGACATCTTTGACTAAGGCTGGCCCTATTTTTGTTCTGCCAGATGCAAACGAGATATTTTAGTGCAAAATGCAAATATAAAGCAGACATTTGTTTAAGCAAACAAGCAATTTGTTCCCGTGTATATCTGATCCTTATTTGAAAGAGACGCAGGCCCCGCTCAGCCATTCACAGTGGAACATTATAAACTGCCCCATTGTCCATTAAAATGACCCCATTGGCAGCCCTGGACTGGGAGCACCAGCTTCTTCTCTAAGAAGCAACAATGGCTGCATTAAGAGCCGGGTGTGCTGACAGTGCAGACGCCATGGGAGCCCAAACCAAGTCATGACATGGGAAAGATAATAGATAGATAAAGGGATTCTGTTACCTTTACCTGCTTCTCCTCTAGGAAGGGGCTGTATTGAACATGAGATGTCTGGGTAAGGCAAGCATGATCTCCCTGAAGTGCCCCAAATGACCTGACATTTATTGCAGAAACAGGTTAATGAGAATATTTCAGGCAAACATGTTAGGCTTTTGGGGGGGAAGGTCTTTAATTCAAATACAATGCCACCTGAAAATGAAGGGGTGAATTCAATAGTGTTTGATTTCTCCATTTTTTCCCATCCTTATCGATAGCCTTTGGATCAAACATGATTTTCGGAGTTTAAAAGATCACGAAACAATTTTACAATCAAGTTAAAATGTGTTGCCAGAATGACATGCCTTTGTTTAGTCTCAGCTTATAGAAAAAAAAAAATACTTCTGCAAGAGTATTTCTCCCCTCGGATGCTGTATGCCATAGACTAGGACCTGCTTTGCAATCAACGAGTCCTTGGGAAAAGAGTACTAAAATGGTCAATTTCAAGGGATGGGACACCGCCTGGGGAATTAATTTACAGTTTTTAATTTAGTGCGCTGTTCCACGTGTTACCCCACGACATGTAAAAGCTCCTTCTAGTTTGCACAAGTAGGTGAGGGTTGAATCACAGGCATGAAGAAGAAAGTGTTGTCAATAAAAAGTGCAAGTGTGATAGCACTGAGTTATCCAACCTTTACATGTTTCGTGATTTATTTTTGTTCATTAGGAAAGGAAAGCTGTTTCGAGAGGATAATTCAAAGGTTTGGAAGAAAAGTGGTGTACGTCGTCATAGGCGATGGCGTGGAAGAGGAACAAGGAGCAAAGAAGGTGAGTGTTCCCAGGGGTGCACCTTCTGCCATTAATGTTTCTTGGTCCTCAAAATGCTCAGACCTGGGTCACTGACACACATTCTCTTTCTCTGAAACCGCTTATGGATGTGTTCTGAACCGTCAGCACTGAAAGGGGGCCGTGCAGAATTAAACATGAAGTGGGTTTTCTGAAGAGGGGCGCACACAAGCTCAAGGGTCACGGATGGTTGGTGCTCACAGAACGTAGACTTCGGTGTGATGTTTGGGAGCAGAGCAGGCTCCGTGCTGTAGCCGTCATCCAGGACACAGCTACACGTGCGGTGTGCTCAGCCAGCATGCCCCCTGCTGCACCCGTGGCAGACACTGCCAGGTGATCAAAATCTTGTTCTCTGAGCCTGGATGCAACCTGAGAACCTTCCAAACATCACTCCAGAAAGGCTCTACCAGGAGACCAGGGCTGGCTTGCAATACTATTTGCTGCCCTGGAATCCAGGCCTTCTTTTGATGATGAAGTCGCCACCTTGTCTCTCTTGAGATATGGGGAAGGGAGCTTGATGCCCAGGTTGCCCCTCATACTTCTTTTCATTCCTCTGCATCCCTTCGAGGGTAAAACTTAGCAAAGTTTCCTCATTGGTGTATTTTAAGGAGACCACATTCCATAGTAACAACCTGGCTTGCCAGTCTTTTTCACTGTCGCTCCTTACCTTTCGGTCACATTGGTGTGCTCAGTCCTTTGGCCACGCCCAGCACTTCTTCCCCGCCGTTGCCTCTGCTCAGCATGGAATTATATTTTCTCTAATGCTCTACTCTCATTATCTTACTTACTTTTGCAAAATCCAGTTCATGTAGCACTTTTTCTAATTTCCTTGTTTGTAAGAGCTCGGTTACAGTGGCACTCACTTATAACATAACTGGAGAAATTGTAAATAGCTTGGACTCCTGAGCCAGACAGTCTGGGTTTGAATTATAGAGTCGTCATTTACCAGTTCCGTGACTTTGAGCAAGTTACTTAACTCTTTTCTTTCTCTTTCCTCATCTATAAGTGGGAATAAGAATGGCACCTCGCTGACTGGGCTGGTTTAAGGCATAGTTTAGTTCAGGTGTGTGAAGACCGTGGGACAGAGCTGGGTGTATATGAAGTGTGCAATAAATGGTGGGCATTGTTATTATTTGCCTACATGCCTGTGTTAGCAGTAAAGTGTGAGCTGTAGCAAATTAGGGATATTATTTTGCTTGATTTGTTGTTTGAGACTGTCTTCAAAATATTTTACAACTCCCTAATTCTTGGCACCGTCGTACCCTATAAATATTTCTTAAATTGGAGAGCATTAAATATGAGATTAATCAATAGGACAGTTTTCTTTCCCTTCCCCAAACACTGACTCATAGAAATCACTGTATAATTCCATAAGGGATTCAGTTCTTCAGTTTGGTTCTTTCGGAGTATTCTAGTGTATACCAGAAGTGGCACATAAAGTCACCAGAATATAGGTGCATCATTAAGCATGATAGGTGATCAGCCTTCTTATAGAGTCTGAAGGTGACTTAATTCACTTTCAGTGCCTCTGAATTTCAGTGAAAGCATAGAAGCTGACCCTGACTCTTAAATAATGGATTATTTCACTTATGCCTACAGATAGGCAATGTGCCCAGGACTTTGTTCCCCACATGTGATCAGTGCTGGTGGGAACCCACACTCTTCAGATCCAGCCGAGCTTGATCCTAAGCAGTATTTGTCACTTAAACACTAGCTCTTACATCCCAGCTTTACCAATGGCCAACCACCATGGTCCTTGGGTACATCTGTTAGCCCTTTGTGCTGTCTCCATAAATTGAAATCTTTCCCAGACTCAATTTAGAATACTCCAGATACAACCCTGGAGAGTTAGAGAGAATGTTTGGTGGAAATCCATACTCAAGTCTTCTTGGGAAAGCCTCTGGAATCTCTGTGCCATTCCTAGACAGGACCTCCTGGTGGCCAGAGGGACGTGGAATGGATTAGCACCTCTGAGCAGTTAGAACTGAAGCAGCATCCACACCAGTGGGGCCCAGGGCCTGAGGTGAGGATCTGTTCTCCAGACTTGTCTTTCTCCGTCTAGATTTACCAAGAAGTTTTCATTTCAGGAGAAGGTTGCCAAAATGGTGGCTTTTTAGCTTGTGGTAGACAGAAGGATACTTATGAAAATGACAACTTAAAATGCAAGGAACACCAGTGAAATCCTTTGGGCCCTGTGGAGGTTTCTGTGGGTGAGTCCCTTCCTAAACCTCACTGAGCAGCGTTTGTTAGCTGCTTGGCGTGGGTGAACACAACGTGCCAAGTAAAGGAATTCTTGGTTTGATGTTAGAATGAAAAGTATTAACAGGTCTAAGGTTATTTGCTCTCTTTGAAGAACAGTTCAAATTATTCCCACTGTTTATCTTTTGTTATTATTTATATTTGGGACACACACACCTATACCAGAAAGAATGAAGCAGCTGCCTAGAAAGAACATGCTCTTTGAATTTTTTACTGTGAGTGAGGACTCCTCGTTTCAACTTCCTGTTTTGATTCCGTGGGATGAGTGAATGTGATAAGAGTCCAATAGCATCTATTTCGAACAAACTCCTTGTACTTTGAAGCCTCCCAGTGTGGGAACCTGGCCAGGGGTTAAAAGATTGTGTATGTGTGAATGTAAAGTGTACAGATTTTTCAGAAGGTTCAGATTCCTAATAATCTTGCATAAGATTCTGATATTATCAATCTATCATCCAGAGAGACAAGCTGATCATTTCTTTCTTATATTCTGCCTGCCCTTTTCAGTTTAACTAGTATTTAAAGTTTGTGTATAAGTTAAGAGGCAAAGATCTAAGAACTGAGTATCTTTAAAGTGGAATTCTGCACGGAAATAGAGAATAGTTAGTATTTAACTTGGGAATTATTTAATTTGGGGGTGGGTAACTAAAATTCATCAATATCCCATTTTACAAATAAATTCAAGCTAAAAGAAATAGTTATCCAGATTATTGATGGATTAATGCTCATAATGGTAATTATAATTACTATAAATTGTAAAGCCCTTATGTCCCAGTCCCTCTTTTAGGCACTTCCTATTCATTATTTATTAAAACCTTACAATAATTTGATGATGAAGGACCCAATTTATAGATGAGAAAACCAAGGCACAGGAAGGTAAATAACTTGGCCAAGTTCACACAGTTAGAAAGGGGCCAAACAGGTATTTGAAGCCAATACTAGTTGTGAGATTTAGCACAAAGTTCTTTCAAATTATAAACTTTATTTACATAGCTTAATTATGATTTCACTTACACAAAGGAATTTTCATGCTTTTTTCTTTTCACATTTAAATGTCAGAATTTTACTTTTTTTATTTATTGTTTACAGTATTTCAGATGGTTCCCCCCATCCAACCTACACCCCACACTGTTGTCTGTGTTCATGGGTTATGCATATATGTTCTTTGGTTAATCTCTCTTCCATGCCTCTATTAAAGTGTATAATGTTTGTTTCATTCTTTTTCAGAGGTAGAACAATTTAGCACTCTCCCCCAATGTTACATTTATGACTAAAAATTTTAAAATCATTCTGATATTTAGTTCATGAGCATTCTAGATTAATTAAAATCAAGTGAATCAGTGAAGTTCTGCACATTTGTGCACTAAAATGTTTTTGCAAAATCCAACGATTTTGCATTTCTTCTGAATTGATTTTAACCATTTAGCTTGTCTCTCTTAGCTTCCTATATCCTCTTGAAAATCTGTACAACACTCTTTCCCCCTGTAAAGATGCCTTTCATCTCCCTAAATAATGTTCTTCTGCTCGAGGTATCTAGTTACTTTTATAAAGCCCAGAAATGAAGACCAGTCAGTAGTGGCCAGTTGCCTGTTTGTTATGGGTTATTGAAGTCTGTGCTCTATTTGCCAAATGAGTTCCCGGACTTTCATCAGCAATTTCATCTAATTCTATCATTTTTACCATTAGAAAGCACACCTTCAGAGAGAAAAAGGTTAGAAATACCTTTGTTTATTTAAAAGAGCAACATTATTCTACAGAAATCTCTTGCAGGCATTTCTGGGAGCACCTCTTAAAAGACGGTGCAGAGAGCATGTGAGGAGCTATCTACCTGTGGATATCTTTCTTTGACATGTGTCCTTTATTGTCAAAATCTGCCAGGATTTCTTTTTTACCATATTTTGTTTGTTTCCCTAATACAACATATCTGGAGTGAAAATAATTAGGCATATGTATGATTTTTTAAAAGATCAAAATGTAATAGTCTCTTGCACAATGAAAGCAGTTTGCATTCCTAGAGTAAAAGTGGCCTTGTTTTATAACAACACAACTACATTTATTTTACTACTCGGAGAGCTACTTAAAATAAATCTCTTGTGAACAAAACCAGGAGGAAAATGGCAAGCAACCATTATTCTGCCTAATGATGAAGGCTTCATCAAAAGGTGTCCATTTCAAATGTACACTATCAAACTTGCTGAAATCCAAGATGAAGCTGAGAAACTAATGCTTGATCCTAAGCTTATTCAGGAGAAAGATAGAGCTGCTTTTGTGAAAACTGTAACATTTTTAATGCAAATTTCTGCTTCTAGTTTTATTTCAATGAAACAGGGCTTACTAACACTGAGTATATGAATTTATTATTCTAAAGCCATTCATCCACTAGTACTTAATGAGCACATACAATATGCCAGGTATTTTTTTAATGCAGTGACTTTTTATTTATTAAAGTATAATTGACATACTGCATGAGTTTCAGGTGTATGACAGTGATTCAACAAGTCCATACCTTATAATCATACTGTGATAAATCTAGTATCTGTTACTGTAAAAATTTATTGCAATATTGACTATATTCCCTTTGCTGTACATTACATCCACATGACTTATTTATAACTGGAAGTTTATATCTCTTATTACCCTTCTGTTTTTTCACCCATCTTCTCATCTTCATCCCCTCTGGAAACTATCAGTTTATTCTCTGTATCTAGGACTGGGTTTCCATTTTGCTTTGTTTATTCATTTGTTTTGGTATTTTAGATTTCACATATAAGTGACATCATATAGTACTTGTCCTTTGATTTCATTTAATGTAATACGCTCTAGGTCCATTCATGTTGATGCAAATGGCAAAATTTCATTCTTTTTCATTTTTATATTCCCCTGTGTACACCACATTTTCTCTATCCACTTGTCTATTAATAAACACTTAGGTTCCTTCCATATTTTGGCTATTATGAATAATGCTACAATGAACATAGGAATGCAAATATCTTCCAAATTAGTGTGAAGGTAAGGTGTACAGATTTTTGCCACTATTGGTATTTTGAGAGGGATTGCAGTGAATCTGTAGATTGCTTTTTCATTTTCTGTGGGTAGGTAACCAGCAGTGGAATTGCTGGGTCACATGTTCTTTTTGAGGAACCATCATACTGTTTCCCATAGTGGATAGCTATCCCACCAGCAATGCACAGAGTTTTTTCCACATTCTCACTAACACTTGTAACTTGGGTATTTGTTGTCTTTTTGATAATAGCCAATCTGAAGTGATACCTCATTTGTTTTTGATTTGCATTTCCCTGATGAGTGACATTGAGCATCTTTTCATGTGTCTGTTGGCCATCTGTATGTCTTATATGGAAAATGTGTATTCAGGTCCTCTATCCATTTTTTAATCAGATTGTTTGGTTTTTGACGTTGAGTTATATAAGTTCTTTAAATAATTTAGATATTAACTTCTTATCAGATATATTATTTGTAAATCTCCCATTCAGGGGGTCGTCATTTTGTTTTGTTAATGGTTTCCTTAACTGTGCTTAAGCTCTTTAGTATTTTTTTTCCTAAGAGTATTATGGTTTCTGATCTAACAACACTCAAATCCATTTTGAGTTTATTTTTTATTTTTGTATGTGGGGGTAAGAAAGTGGTCCAGTTGCTTTTTTTTTTTTTTTTTTGCATGTAGCTGTCTAGTTTTCCCAATGACATTTATTGAAGAGATGTCTTTTCTTCATTGTATGTCCTTGCTTCCTCTGTTGTAGATTAATTGACCTTATAAGCATGGGTTTATTTCTGGGCTCCATTCTGTTCCTTTGATTTGTGTATCTGTTTTTGCACCAATACCATAGTGTTTGGGTTATTAGAGCTCTGGGGTATAGTTTGAAACCAGGTAGTGTGATGCCTCCGATGTTCTTTTTCAGGACTGTTTTAACTATTTCGGGTCTTCTGTGGTTCCACATAAATTTCAAGGTTACTTGTTCTAGTTCTGTGAAAAAAAAAATACTATTGGTATTTTGAGAGGGATTGCATTGCATCTGAAAAAAATATGAAGTCATTTACCCACTTCTATCCATTGTTCCAACTCCATTGCCACTATTGGTATTTTGAGAGAGATTGCATTGAATCTGTAGATTGCTTTTGGTGGTATGGATATTTTAATGATATTAATTCTTCCAATCCGTGAGTACAAGATTTTCCTCCATTTTATATATGTATCATCTACACTTTCTTTCATCAATGTCTTATAGTTTTCAGAGTACAGGTCTTTCATTTCCTTGGTTAAATGTATTCTTAGGTACTTTTTTGATGTAATTGTAAATGGAATTATTTTCTCAATAGTTCATTCTTAATGTCTAGAAATACAACAGATTTCTGTATCCTATAAATTCACTGAATTCATTTATTTGTTCTAACAGTATTTTTTGGAGCCTTTAGGGTTTTCAATATTTAGTATATTTTCATCAACAAACAATTTTTACTTCCTTTTTCCAATTTGGATGCCTTTTCTCTCTTTTTTCTTCTTGGATTGCTAGGGTTAGGACTTCCAATACTATCTTGAATAAAAGTAGCAAGGGTTGCCCTAACCGGTTTGGCTCAGTGGATAGAGCGTCGGCCTGCGGACTGAAAGGTCCCAGGTTCGATTCCAGTCAAGGGCATGTACCTTGGTTGCAGGCACATCCCCAGTAGGGAGTGTGCAGGAGGCAGCTGATCGATGTGTCTCTCTCATCGATGTTTCTAACTCTCTATCCCTCTCCCTTCCTCTCTGTAAAAAATCAATAAAATATATTTAAAAAAAAAAAAAAGTAGCAAGGGTGAGTATCTTTGTCTTGTTTCTGATCTTAGATGAAAGCACAGATATGTTTATTTTGTAATACAAATGGTAACTATACACCTTTTTTCACGTAATATATACTGGCAGTCACTCCCTATTAGTACCTGGAGCTCTGCATCTCTAACTCTCAAGTTTGCTACGCCGGTATTCCATTGTGTGGATGTGCTATAATTTGAGTCCCCTGTGGCTGACCATTTAGGTGGTTTCCAGCATTAACTCCTATAAACAGTTCTATAGTGAAGAGTTTTCATTTAGTTTGTTCATGGGCAAGTATCTCTATGAGATAAATTCCTAGAATTCCAATACTTGGGCCAAAGATCATGTGTACTTAATTCAGCAAAATTCAATTACATGCGAGTGTCCGTGCACCCAGGTTTTTGTGTTGTTGGTTTTACATATAACCAGCAGGGATAAATGCAAAATACCAGGTGAGAAGGAAAGGTGGCATAAGGGAATTTGGGAATGTGTAGGCAAGAGGAACAGGAAGGATGTGTCATTCTTTTCCCATTATTCAGGGAATATTTTTGTTTTAATGACCCCAAAACATGTTCTACTTTGTATACATATCACAGTTTCAGCTGTCATTTCTATTGAGATTTGTGATCAGCTCTGTTTTTAGTTCCAGGACCCTAGATACTTAGTGACATTTAGGTATCCCATGCCATCGCAGCTGAATACCAGCAAATGCATTCCCAAACCAGTTCACCCACTCATATTTTCCAGTGCTCTCTACCTCGTTCCTGTCATGTGAATTCTCTCTTCACTGTATCTTCTATCCATTGTCCCAACTCCATTGCCACTGTCCTTCTGCCTAGTTTCTCTCCTGGCAGCCAGCCACCCTTTCCAGCTAGATATTCCAAGTACTTCTACCTGGAAAAATCTTTGTTAGTCTTTATCATGAACACATCATCTCCTTAACCAACTCAGCCCGTTCTTCAAATTCAATGTAGATCCAACTTACCCTTTCCAGCTTACAGCTGAGTTCTCTCTCTGAGTCTATCATTTTACTTTTTTGTTTTGTTGAAGTATAATTGACATATAGCACAGTATAAATTTAAGGTGAACAGCATAATTACTTGATAAAATATTATGAAATTACCATGATAAGTTTGTTAAAATCCATTACCTCACATACATTTTTTAAAAGATTATTTTCCTTGTGATGAGAACTCTTAGGAATCTACTCTTGTAACTTTCAAATCTACCATACAGCAGTGTTAACTATAGTCACCATGTTGTACATTACAACCTGAGTACTTAAATATCTTATAACTGGAAACTGGTATCGTTTGACCACCTTTATCCAACTCCCCTCCGGTAACCATAAATTTGATCTATTTTTCTCTGAGTTTGAGGTGTTTTATTTTTTGTTTTTGTAAGATTCCACACATAAATGAGATAAAATAAGTCAGAGAACAAATATTGTGTCTAGCATAATGTCCTCAATATCTATATTATCACAAATAGCAGGATTTCCTTCATTATTATGGCTGGATAATATTTTATTGAATATGCATACCACATCTTCCTTACCCATTCATCCGTCAGTGGACTCTTAGGTTGTTTCCATGTTTTGGCTATTGTAAATAATGCTGCTAAGAACGTGAGGGTGCAAATATCTCTTTAACATAGTGTTTTAATTTCCTTTGGATATATACCCAGAGGTGGAATTGCTGGATCATGTGCTATTTCTATTTTTAGCCTTTTGAGGAACCTCCAGAGTGTTTTCCATTATGGCTATACCAACTTATATTTCCACCAAGAGTGCACAGGGTTTTTATTCTCTACATCCTCACAAGCAGTTGTTATTCCTTGTCTTTTTGATGATAGTTATTCTAACAGGCATGAGGTGACAGCCAATTGTGGTTTTGATTTGCATTTCCTTGGTGAATAGTGATGTTGAACACCTTTTCATGCACCTGTTGGCCATATGTATGTCTTATTTGGAAATGTCTATTCAGGTCCTCTGCCCATTTTTTAATTGGATTATTGGATTGTATGAGTTCATTAAATACGTTGAATGTCAACCTTTTAACAGAAATGGTTTCTTCTAGATTTATGGTTTCCAGTCTTACAGTTAAGTCTTTGATCCATTTCAAGTTATTTTTTGTCAGTGATGCAAGATGGGGGTCTAGTTTCATTCTTTTACATATAAAATGCCAATTTTCCCAGCATCATTTACTGAAGATACTGTCTTTTCTCCATTTAGTATTCTTGGCTCGCTGGTCAAATATGAGTTGACCATATATGCATGGGTTTATTTCTGGACTTTTCGATTCTATTTCATTGGTCTGTGTTTTTCTTCATGCCAGTACCATAATATTTTGATAATCAGGGAGTGATGCCTCCATTTTGTTTTCTCAGATTTACTTTGGCCATTCAGATCTTTTGTGGTTCCATATAAATTTTAGGATTTTTTTTTCTACATCTGTAAAATGCCGTTGGAATCTTGGTTGGTATTGCAGTTGAATTTTGGTAATATCAACATCTTAACAATATTAATTATTCCAATCCATGAACACAGGATACCTTTCCATTTATTTGTGTCTTTCATTTCTTTCATCAATAGTTCGAAGTTTTCGGTGTAGAGATCTTTCACCTCCTTGGTTAAATTTATTTCTAATATTTTATTGTTTTTGACACTGGTAAATGGGATCATTTTCTTTATTTCTTCAGATAATTTGTTATTAGTATGTATAAATGCTAGCATGCTTGTATCTGCAACTTTACTGAATTTATTGATTAGATCTAATAGGTTTTTGGTGGAGTCTTGAAGATTTTCTAAATGCTCTATAAATTTATGTCATTAAAAATAGGCAGTTTTACTTCTTCTTTTCCAATTCTGATGCCTTTTATTTCTTGCCTGATTGCTCTGGCTAGGTCATTTTGACCCTTAATCCTACACTACCTTACATTATAATGAAATAGTTTTAGTAGATATGGCTTGCCTGCTGGTTTTTGTCAATGAGGGCATATATCATGTACATATTATTTAAACATCTTCTGTAGCTATAGTACTTATATAGGTCATAGACTTTATTAAACCTAGAAACAACCCCGAGTCATTTTTCCTAAACCCTCATTTTACAGATAAACAACTTCCAAGGAAACTATGTCATAATTCAAAGTCACATGACTAAAGTCAGATTTGAGAGTATGGTATCATCTCCTCATTCTAGCACAGTGGTTCTCAACCTTCCTAATGCCGCAACCCTTTAATACAGTTCCTCATGTTGTGGTGACCCCCAACCATAAAATTATTTTCATTGCTACTTTGTAACTGTAATTTTGCTATTGTTATGAATCTTAATGTAAATATCTGATGTGCTATATGTGTTTTCCAAAGGCCGTGACCCACAGGTTGAGAACCGCTGTTCTAGCACCTCCTTCTCCCACCATGGCACTATATCTGACTTCGTATAAGAGATATTTGTTCCAGGCTAAACACTAGTGCAGAAAAAAAAATTATTTACCTTGGACCTCCTTGTCCTGGGAATCTCCTTTAGATCCATAAAATCTTCACATCAGTATGTGCCTAGTTAGGGAAAATAACATGAGTTTGAGCCCCTGAGATCAGTCCTCTTCTTATCAGTCACGTTATAGTAAGTGCACATATTTTAGAGAGAGTGGAACACCTGATTATAGCTGAGATCATTACCTATCATGTTATGCAGCAGTGCTGATAATGGAGCTGCTGTCCTCATGTTGGGAGTGTCCCCAGAGACGGCCTGTTCTCTTTCACGTACACCTAAGGTTTGCCACTTATTGTTGTAGAAACTTTTACACTTTTGCTCGAATGACCCTGTTACTACTGCACTGTGATGAGTTGTCTGTAACATACCACAGGCATATTGCATCATTTGAACATGTTTCAGGGTGCTGCTTGACATGCTCTACATAGGAAGACTACTGTCATTGAAATCCTGATGGCTTTAAATAAGGCAATGCAGGGATCTTTGCAGATCATCTCACCTTCCTTCCATAACATGTTTTTAATATGGTCTAAAAGTAAAACAGTTTAAATTAAATGTGCTCAAGGCTGACATGACCTCCTCAACCCATAAAGAAAAAACACATAGCCATTGTCCAGGTCCTTTGTTTACTATGGAATTAAATGCTCAATTTATACATTAACCATGTACCAAAAATTAGCCGGGTATTTTTTTCAGTTCCCTTTTCAATTTCTTTGCCAATCATTGTGTTCTACATGACATGCTTCTGAGAGCACCAATAGCTTTCTAGTTTGTATTGTTGTCTGTGAGGAACAAGTCTAACTTCAGATAATTGGCATGCAAAAATAATTTGACTGAACATGCTCTGGAAAAAAAAGCATTCCACAAGTACTTTTATATGTATTTATAAAGACAGTTGCCCTGAACATTTCTGGATGTCTCTCTGAAGCACCTTTAGCAGCCTCTGTTACATCCTGGGGCATAAGAGCAATAGAACTACTCTATAACTCCCATTATTCAGCTGCACAGAGAATCTCTGACAAATTATACAAACATTAAGAAAAATAAGTTAATTATTAACTAAAAAGGAATATTAAAATAGATACCAAGTAGATGGTTAAATGTAAAAGAACACTGTGTACATTTGAATACTTGCAGTTTTTTTTCAATAATGAGTGAATGATTATCCTTAAAAGTGATGTATCAGAAATGGGCTTAGGTAGTAAAATGAACAGGATGCTGAATGGTACCCACAGGCATACCTCGGAGATATTGCACATTCAATTACAGACCACTGCAATAAAGTTAGTATCTTGTCTCCAACTTGTGAAACATGCAACATCTGTGAAGTGCAATTAAACGAGGTATGCCTGTACTGCTGCATCTGCACCATTTCAAATATGAGTGGGTTCATTGATGAAGGTTATCTGGGTAGTAGGATTAGAAGTTATTTTCTTTGTATAGTTCTACATTTTACAAATATTTTGCAATAGGCATGGATTTCTATTCTAATAAGAGAAAAATAAGGAAAGTTTTGAGTCAACATTTTTCAAACCCAATCCATGTATCATAGTCACTCAGATTTTTCAGTGTCCCTTACCAAACAGAGCATGGGAAGGAGTGTGTGTGTGTTTACTGCTGAGTATAAAGGCCACAGAATAGTGAGGAGGCATTACAGCATGTAGGCCTCAGGTGCGGACCAGACCTTGTATGAATCTTGGGTTCACTCCTTACCAGCTGCTATTCACATCTCCTCTCTGTTCCTTCCTTAAGCCTCCGTTTTTCATCAGTAAAGTAGTGATAAGAGAGAGGCTTACATGGGAGAGTCTGTGACCAGTGCTAGGACCATGCCTGACACCATACTCAATAAATCGTAACTATCATTATCATTAATCAACTCCTTGGTTCAGGAGGCCTTGCGTCATTTGGCTCCTGCAGCCAATCATGTCACTAACCATATATTTCTCTCTCACACAGCCAGTATCCTAATAGTGAATTTCTCCTTTATCCTCTACCCCCCAATACAAACAGCCATTAAAAAACTCTTCTTAGTGGTTGTCATTTCAGACCTTGCTCAGCTGTTACCTCCTCTTCTCAGGTGTTTCCCAGTTCCCCTGGCAAAGGGGCTTGGCCCCTCCTACTCCTATTATAACACATAGGTGCCCACTCATGATTAGTGTACATTTCTGCTACTCACCCACAGGCTGTGACAGGGTGGGCCAGGGGCATCGTCTACACCCGTGGTCGGCAAACTGCGGCTCGCGAGCCACATGCGGCTCTTTGGCCCCTTCAGTGTGGCTCTTCCACAAAATACCACATGCGGGCATGCACGTATAGTGCGATTGAGACCTTGTGGCCCATGCGCAGAAGTTGGTATTTTGTGGAAGAGCCACACTCAAGGGGCCAAAGAGCTGCATGTGACTCGCGAGCTGCAGTTTGCCAACCACTGATACACCATGCCTGCAAATTCAAAACATTCATGAATGGATGAATGCAAAATAGTACAGTCTGTTTTTCTAGTCTAAGAGATGTTTCTAACTCTCTATTCCTCTCCCTTCCTCTCTGTAAAAAAAATCAATGAATTATATTTTTTAAAAAACCTTTAAAAATGTTCTTTTAAGGTTTTCCCAAGTGGTAAAACCATTTTAATGTCAAGCAAAGAATGCCTAATAGAAATAAATGAAAAAAAGTTGCTTCTTACATGACTAAAATAAAGCTTTGTAAAATACTACCCACTGAGGAAAACTTCTTAGACCTTCAGCATTAAATATCCACTGAATACATATTTCCCAAGGCAATGGTTTTTGACAAAGTTTCAGTCATAGCTACTGTTTTATCTACGTTTGAAATTTGTGTTCAAGTCACAGTGTAGATCTACTCAAGAAATCTCACATTTTAAAATGCAGCCCAGTGTTCTTAGGGGAGCATTCAGTTTGGATTTTTGGCTTAAACAGCTGTGATGTTAAGATCTTAGCTGGCAGTGCGGGGGGAGGAGCACTGGAGTGGACTGCAAAGGCAGGTTTCAGGGCTGGGGCTGGGGCTGGGGCTGGGGCTGGGAGCCTGGTCTGTCCTCACCCGTGTCTGCCCTTCCCCAGCACGCCATGCCCTTCTGGAGGATCTCCAGCCACTCGGACCTCATGGCCCTCCACCACGCCTTGGAACTGGAGTACCTGTAACCACCACATAGCACTTTGAAACCGCGTAACTGCCCTGTGACCAGGAATGAACGAACCCAGCAGGCCTGAGTCCCTGTCGGTGCCAGACTAGCGAACTTACCGATTTCAGCGTGGTGACGCCCAGCTGCTGTCGGCCTTCACCTCTGCCCTCGTGGTAAATGAAGGCCCATGCACGTCTATTTCTTCAAACAGCTGTTGCCTCGAGTACTGTGAATCCGATGAAAAGAAGCCATGAGAATGTTCTAGTACAATGTAATGTGTCTTCGCCACATTAACTACATGGTTAACTACATGGTTCAAACCTGTGAAGAAAGGACCTGCAGACGCCTGAGTCTTTAGCATCTTCAATGTGACATAAACAGCTTCTCCAATAAGGCAACTTGATTGCACAATGAAGACGGAAATGTTTCCTGAACACCAGTGGGGGATGTTCTTACAAAGAAGGTTTACTTTTCGGTGTTTCATACCCAGGGTAATCTGCACACCTCTACTTATTTATGAACAGACTTTTTAAAAAACAGCTTTATTGAGGTATAATCCGAGTACCATTCAGTTCCCTTGAACAGACTTTATGGGCATCCAATAATTGAAGAGACTATGAGTAGCCTAAGAAATAAGTGATTAAAGGCCTTGGCCTCATGACACAGCAAGGACTTTGAATTTTAGCACATTGCAAAGTAGTTTAAAGTATGTCTAATTTAAACGTATAATATGTACATCACTGAGACAATCATGTACAGAAAGAATTTTTGGTGTAAATTTGTAATAATGGATGATTCTTTTACATATTGTTTAGAAAATATTGAAAGGCAGCAATGCCTTGATAGAAGTATGAGGCAGTACATGCACAGATTCGTGTGCAGGGCCTTAGCGAAGTGTACTGGGTATAAATATGTAGATAATAGGTTTTTGTTTGTTTTTTTAGATAATGTTGTCAAGACCAAAAGCATGGATGTCAAGTGTCAATAGGATTTCATTTTCCAAATCTCCCCTCCCCCAATCAGTTCATTGTTTTGTGTGTGCTGTGAGGAAGGCCTTGGTAAAATAATACAGCAGTGTCTTTAATCATTTGAATAAAAAGTCCTCTTAGAACCTCACTTTTTCATTTTCAAAGACTAATGTATTATATGTAAGTACTCGGAAAAAATGATTATTCAAATGCTTCTTCCCACATAAAATATGTGGATGATAGATATATTTTATTAATGAAACGGTTCATGAATTGGAGACTAGCAAAGTTTTCATGTGCTTAGATGATCATGTCTGCATTTCCTTGTTTAGATAAAGGAGGACATCACCACACATCTGGAAATTAGCAAAACTTTGCATTACTCTCTACATTCATGTTCCCTCTGCTTTCCTACTCTCCACCCACCCTCCCAGGAAAGTTCATTGCTGGCAGTGGACGTGGCAGTCATCATCACCAAGAAATAATATTTCTCTTCACCTGTCTTACATATTACACGACAAATCTGGGAAATAAACATTGTCATCTTTGTTGTACCATACAAAATGTTTCTCCAAAAGGGATTACTTTGAGCACTAGTTCCTCTTATCTATAAAGCCTTCTATTGTCATGAAATTACTTTTTGGATGAATTTCCTTTAATATTATATTGGGTGGGGTAAAAACCAGCTAAGACCCAAAGTAGCTAAAGAGCTACCCTATCCCTTTCTTCATGTTGCTGCTAGAATTAGTCAGTTGAAAATTCTCCAAATTATTTAACAATTGTTTGGGGTTGTTTGTTTGTTTGTTTTTTGCTTGGAGCAAACAGAATTTGACAATTTTTAATCTTTTCATTTTATGTTTTTGTACTCCGCAGATTGAAAAGACAAAGTTTATCTTGGCCTTATTGTATAAAGGTGTGTTGTGTCCACAGTTGTGTACAGAATTCTTCTTCATTAATTTTGTGTTTAAATTAATAAAATTGATTTGTGAAGTACTGTAAGCTCCTTGATTGTCAGTATTTTCTTCTTTATCTCCTGGTTACAAGAAATAGCAGGACCTGGTTGCATTGCAATGCTCATAGTCCAACAAAAGAAGTTGTATGAAGCAATTCTAGTAATGGCTTCATCAGTCCCTGAGGAGACTAATCTGGAAGGTTCACAGCTGGTTCTTTGTTCATCGTAAGAACAGATGAAGGAAAAGCTCTTTCCTTCCTCCAAAACTCTATAAGCCAGACCCTCGCTCAAATGTATCTACTACAGAACAGAACTCAGCATTAAAGATCTTGAATGACAGAGCATAGATTTAGCCACTTATGCACCGGAGGGACAGCAATATAAAGCAGTTTTATCAAAAAGAATGCCCACAAGATATAGTTCTAAAAGTTGGCCAGGTTACTCATGGACAGAGAGCTTTAAACCAGCACAACTTACTTCCTCCTGGGATTTCATCTTAGACACACAACATGCAAACACGTGAAAATCCAACATGCAGTTGTCTGAGCCATTTATCAGGCCCATGATGTACATTTTTCACACGCATGCAGCAGGACAAGAGGCAGGCGTTATGAAGGGTCTGAGCATGCTCAGAACTCCTGAAGATGAAAAATACTTGGAGAAAGTCTTTAAAGAGGCAAGGGTAGGCAGTGGAGGGATGTTTAGGTATTGGGTGAAAAAAGTATGGAAATGGGCAAAATGGAGGACATACCCTCAAAAGATGAATTTTCTAAAGCACGATATCTCCTGGCCAAAATGTTTAGGCTCCCTTTTGAGCATAGATTAGAGCCCCGATTTCTCTACCTGACATCCTAGAGTTGCCAAATACAGTCTACTTTTTTTCCTGACATTCTCTCACATTATTATTCTGAGCAAACCTTCAATGCACATTAACTGGGCCCTTTAATAGACCAAACAACCCATAAGCCTTATCTCTGCTTAGAGCAGCAGTCCACTGGTTGGTGACTGCAGGCTTAGAGCACTCCTCATTGCCAGCAATGACTCTCCACCCTCAAACTACCCAAACCCGGTCAAGCTCCAGTGCCCTCCCCCTTGCAGAGCATTCTTTTCCATCATGGCGCACCGTGTGAGTTCCTTCTCTTGAACTTCTCCCACCCACATCTAGAGTCTTATAGGCAAGTCCTATGATTCCTTGCAATAAAGACTCACGGGGTCCCCACCACAAGGGCATTGTCCTAGGAGCTGAAGGTAGCCGGTCCCTGATCCTGAGGATGGTGTTGACATTGGAGCAGGTGGGAACACACAAGAAATGGTTTAATGAATAAGACACATTCACTAGGAAACGCTCCTTATGGAAAATTAAAACAAGGGATATGGGTGAGTGACAGTGCATAATCTTCCTTGGAAACAATGAACAGAGACCAGATGTTTGAACTGAGACAAAATGCTAAGAAGTAGGCGACATGTAAAGTTCAGGGGCAGAGCATATAGGCAAAGGTCCTCAAGGGAAAATACTTTTATTTAGTGTGTGCTGGGAGTAAAACTCATGCCCATGGGAGAAGAAGAGGTGACTTGGGAAAGGAATGGAGACTGGGAAAACCCTGAAGTCACACTACGGCTTTGGGTGTTATTCCAAAGGGAACGGGAGGCCACTGAGGAGTTTTCTCAGGGCTGTTGGGTAAACAAGGGGCTATAGAGGGCAAGAGAGGTGGGAAAACGAGCTATCAGCCCAGGCGAGCAATGGCCAGGTTCAGATTAGGATGGGGAAATGAAAATCTGGGCTTATTTTGAGTGACGGCGATGACAGCACTTGCTAATGGGTTGGATTGGGGAGGGGGGAGCGGGAAGAGGTGAGACACTAGAAGAATGTGGACACCGCCAAAGGAAGGACTCTCACTACCACTGTGAGATCGATAGTGTGGCCTAGTGGTTAAGAGCCTGGCCTCTGCAGGCAGACTGACTGGGTTCTGATCCCAGCTTCCCTGACTTAGCTAACCAAGTTATTTAACTTCTGTGCCCTCATTTCCTTGTTTGTAAAACGGGCGTAACAATATCTACATTAGGGCATTATTATGACTAAGTTAATACGTATATCATGCTTGGGACTCTGCCTGGCATATTATTTAATATTTCCTATTATTGTGCTGGCTAAGTATTCACATACATTTTTTTCTCCCCAACTAAAGACCCAGCTCCTTGACTGCACAGGCTACTTATAAGCTCACTGCATTATTCTGTCCTAGCCCAGGAAACAAGATACAAAAGAGTCTAGTTCAAGACCTCAAGGATAGGGGCAGTGGCAAATAACAAAGAATTAATTACAGCGATAAAACAAGCTTAAATGAGCATCACCAATGGGGCAGGCAGGAAAAATGCTTCCCTGAAGAGCTGATGTCTGAGCAGAGACCTGAGGCTGAAGTCGGCTTTAGCAGAGCGAGAGGTGGGGAGAGCAGGAGAGAGGCTTAGAGCGGGAAGGAGTGGAGCAGGGAAGACGAGAAAGACACCATGGGACGTGGGACTGGAGCGCACAGAGTGGGGGTGAGGGGCTTGCCAGCCACGGGGTAAGCACTGTAACTGTCCTAACTTCAGGCTCATGAAGTTATGCATGAGCTTGTATTACACATGAGCTTGTATTATACATGCTTTCATTATACATGCGCGTGACGCCCCACCCCACCTTGATGGAAGAAAGAGAAAGAAGAGGCTAGGGACAGGCTCCTGCATTAGCACCCAGTCTGACACCTTTCTACACTGAGTTTGGCTTCAAAGGTTAGGTCTGAGTACTGTCTAGTTGAGCCCCTTTCATTTTACACATTGCAAAACTCGGGTTAAATGCTTTGCCCAAGAGGTCACACCAAATAAGTTCGAGTCAAGACCCCAACTGAATCACTGAGCGCTCAGGTCAGAGAAGCTGGGGTGGCCCCTGCTCTGTCACCACACACCAAGGTATTTGGCATCCTGTCCACCGTTAGCACAGATGCCCAGTGATGCCTGACTGCTTTTTCTTTTAAATCTAAGCACCTCAATTCTGTCATCCTTCCAGAGCTTGGTTTAAAATTTATCTTCCAATCAGCATTTACAAATGTCAGACACACCTACATTTTGCAACAACTTTTTAAGTCTGCTTTTCAAAACATCTGGATATGACATGGGTGTTTCCCAATTCCAATGGATATAAAGGAGGCCACTGATTCAACAGAATGCAGAGACAATGCCATGGGTATTGTACGTTCATTTACTACAGACCTGAAAGAAATTTCTTTCCAGCCTCCAAAGTGTGCCCACCCTGTACGCAGCCACAAAAGCTGCAGCCGAAACAGTCCTGTCCACCCGCTCAGGATAGTTTTTTGACAGCCCGAAGGAGAAATTTAGTAAAAGTTCTCCTTTCTTTTGGTGTCTCTCAGCATGTTTCCATTTCTTTCCATTCTGTGCCATGATACAAACTGACAGGAGAACTTGTAGCCGAAGAAATGAAAGGGTTTGTAATTTAGGAAACCTTTGGCCCCACTGACTGAAAGCAGGTTGTTTGTAAAAAGGAAATCCTGACCTCAGCTAACTGGCAAACTCTGTCAGAAGCAATCGAAGGAAGCAAAGGAGAAAGAACAGTGCTGGGGATTTTTATTGGCAGCAGAAGAAAAACGGATGCTTTGCTGGGGAAAGCCCTTCAGAGAGCACTTTCCAGTGGAGGAACAGCATGCCCGGAGGCACTGAGTGTGTGACCACACTGTTGCCTGGTGGCTCTGCTCTGGTTTTTGTGGGCTGGTTTGACTGGGGGACTTTGTTGCTTGGGACAATAGCTAGACCAGTGATGGCGAACCTTTTGAGCTCGGCATGTCAGCATTTTGAAAAACCCTAACTTAACTCTGGTGCCGTGTCACATATAGAAATTTTTTGATATTTGCAACCATAGTAAAACAAAGACTTATACTTTTGATATTTATTTTATATAATTAAATGCCATTTAACAAAGAAAAATCAACCAAAAAAATGAGTTCACGTGTCACCTCTGACACGCATATCATAGGTTCGCCATCACTGAGCTAGACTAAGCACCCTAAATATGGATTCCCTCCAGACAGCTGAAATTGAAGTGCCCCTTCTCCCAGCACCCATGACCTTTCCCATCTTCTATCCTGGCTTGCCTAAAGCTCCAAGGCTCCCCGAGGTCAGGGTAGACCAGGTGTGACAGGAGATGAGCGACCTAACATTTTCCTGCTGGTGCTATCCACCCACTCACCATTCCTCCCTGCCTCCCTCTGTCTGGTATCTGTTTGGCTGGACTCTGCAGTGACCTCTGGGTAACTCCATAAAAGAACAGAGGCCCTGATTTCCTTATGCCAGTGCTTCTTGGTTGGATGCTCACTGAAATCTCCCAGAAGCTTTGGAATATACCCCTGCTTGAGCCCCACTGTGGAGACTCTAATTTAATTTGGGTTGGATTTGAGCCATTGCTTTCTGCCAACCAGGTGTGAAAATGAACAAAGAATCATAATTTAAAATGGAGTCAAATAGTCCTGCAGAGGGAGCTCTCAGTCACTACCACTCACCTACACGTTACAGATTCCAAAAGGAAGAAGCTTACCCTTATATCTCTTGACAAGAAGAAACTTGCTTTACTATTCCAGCAGAAGGAAGATTTTCTCCTTGCCTAGCAACAGACCCTGCCAATGAGGAACTGTCATGATTCAGCCAATGAGAAGCCACTACACTTTGAACTTCAGGTTTCCTCCCATGGACATTTTGTTCACAATAGCCCTTTCCAACTCCTCCCTTTTCTCTAGCAAGAGTGCTCCTCTCTTTTGTTCTCCAGAGTTGCCTACAGCTTTGTCATAGTTTGCTTGTCCTAAATTGCAATTCTCTGCTATCCTATATAATAAAGAGGTGATATGCAAATTAACCCTCACAACCTCACAAAGATGGCTGCCTACGACTAGGCCGGCAGGGGGGTTAGTGAGGGACGACCAAACGACTGAACAAGCAGGCTGTGTGGGGTGACCAGGCTGGCAGAGGGGCCGTGAGGGGTGACCAGGGCAGCAGAGGGAGCAGTTGGGGAGCAACCAGGCCGGCACGGGGGGCAATTAGGGGTGACCAGGCCGGCAGAGGGGGGCAGTTGGGGGTCACCAGGCTGGCAGGGCGGGCAGTAAGAGGCAACCAGGCTGGTGGGGAGGGCAGTTAGAGGCAACCAGGCTGGCAGGGGAGGGGGTTGCAGTTGGGGGTGACCAGGCCAGCAGTGGGGGCCAGTTGGGGGAGACCAGGCTGGTGGAGGGGGCAGTTGGGGTGACCAGGCTGGCAGGGAGGACAGTAAGGGGTGACCAGGCCGGTGAGGGGGCAGTTAGGAGCAATCAGGCTGGCAGGGAGGGGGAAGTTGGGGGCAACCTGGCCAGCAGTGGGGGGCAGTTAGGGGTGATCAGGCTGGCATGCAGAGGCAGTGAGGGGTGATCAGGCAGGCAGGGAAGTGAGCGATTAGGAGCCAGTGGTCCAGGATTTTGAGAGGGATGTCCTACTTCCAGACATTCCCCTAGGGGTCCCAGATTGGAGAGGGTGCAGGCAGGGCTGAGGAGGACACCCCCTGCCTCCCGTTCATGAGTTTCATGCACTGGGCCTCTAGTTCCCAAATAAAGTAATTTTGCTGGTAAACAACTGGCTATTTCATTTTTTAGGGTCAACAAAGGCATGGGAGAAACACCTCCATCTAGTCACTTGCCAACAGGACTGGGCAACTCATGAAGTGTACATTCCATTCTGTGGCCTTTCTTTTTCTAATCCATTCTGATTTCCAGTGGCCATGTTTATGCCCCTGAAATCCTTGTGACACAACTCAATTCCATTCAATCATCTAGGGCAGTGGTCTGCAAACTGCGGCTCTGCAAACCGCCGCTCGAGAGCCACATGCGGCTCTTTGGCCCCTTCAGTGTGGCTCTTCCACAAAATACCGACTTCTGCGCATGGGCCACGAAGTTTCAATCGCACTGTACGTGCGTGCCCAGACATGGTATTTTGTGGAAGAGCCACACTGAAGGAACCAAAGAGCCGCATGTGGCTCTTGAGCCACAGTTTGCCGACCACGGATCTAGAGTGTAACTACTGTGAGTGAAGAATCCCACCCTGTGTCAGAGGTGTCCCCAGGACTGGCCACCCAGTGGGGAAAGAGAGATATGTGATAAAAGACAGATTGGGATGAGGTCCTTACAAATTACAAGGACACCTGCAATCTAGGGGGGCAAAGGTCACAAAGAATTTTAACTAATGATGGAAACCCAGAGGGTACAGCAATCAATGCTGGCTGGGGAAACAAACAGAAGTCTCATTGAGGGGGTGACAGTTTCATTGGCCTAAATGAAATAAAATAAGAATAAGATGCTTATAGGCTCCTGAACCTCATCATCCCTCAATTTAATGAGAGAGAAACGTAGAGTAACTGGAGACTGGGACAATGGGAGAGCTGGCTGCACTAATCCAATCAAGAGGTAATAAAGGTCTGTCCTAGGGCAGTCCTAGGGAGAGAAACATGACACCAACAAAGGTGTCCCAGAGGCAGAGTTAGTCATGAGTGGGTGAGTGGGCTTTTACGACCCTCTTGCTCCCCTCTTCCAAATACAACACTAGAAAGGATCCTGCTAGATCCGGCCAGATACAAAAATGTGTGTATAATTAAATTGGATTACAGCTGAGGGTTGGTTCATTCTACAACTTTCTAATCCAGAAGCAGAAGGCCTTGCTGTCTTTGAAACTAATTTTATATATCATTGAATGTGAGTGTGTGAATGAGAGAATGAGAGAGAGAGAGAGAGAGAGAGAGAGAGAGAGATATGCAGTGTTTTGAGGGGCAAGAAAAGCAACTTGGTTTACCTGATGGTCCCAGAAAGTACAGCAATCAGACTGAAGCCCTTTACATATAATTGAGAAAATATTACTTTTCCATTTACCTTGGGGGACGAGGGCCTGTAGGGTGAACGTGGGCCCCAGCCTGAATTCCAGGACCCCTGAGCAGGGACTCTGTAGCATCTCCAAGATTCCCACAGGTACTCACTCCTCACACCTCCCTGAAGGGCCTTGTGTCCTTTGAAATGAACCAAGCACCCAGAGGCTGCTTCCAGGTGCTTAATACAAGACCCCTTTGACTGTGTCCCTGCACTTCCTTGTTTGCAAGCACAGAGCCTACCTCAGACAAATGACAAAGTGCTGAAGAGGAGGAAAAGAAAAGGAAGAAAGAGGAGAAAATCAAGACAAAGAGTATGGGTGTGGAAAGAGGGAAGGTTTGGTGTGTAAACCTGCACATCAAAAGGGCTAAACCATTGAATGAGATCCCCTGCCCCTGTTCTAGCCCTGATGTGCCTGAGGCCTGCACAGGGTCCACCCATAGCTGCAGGGATCAAAGTCCCTGTGAGCACAAGTCCAGACAGCGCCCCATGGAGGAGGAGAAAGGGGGAGAGGGGGCGATCTGAGCCCAAGGAGGCCCTTCCCCCTCCACTGGCTCTTCAGAAAGGGCCCATTTCACAGCCTCCCCATGTTCCTGCCTGTTGGAACCTCTCACTGAGAAATCACCACAGGCTCCATCACCTAGTCTACTTAGTGGTTGAAAGATAGCAAAGTTTTTGCACAATTTCCATTCTTCCCAAAGTGGTTAAATGCAGGCAGGCAGGCAGGGGTGGGAGTTGATGGAAGAAGCACACGCCCTTATTGGAACAGCCTTGTTTTGAAAAACTTCTGCCCTCTGGGGTTGAAAGCATTTCTGGGCCCAGTGGAATCCAGAGGTGCCTGATAGCTCCGCAAGTGCTTCCAGCCCCTGACCTTGATATTTATTTGCAAAGCCTTACAGGAAATCAGTGCTATGCGTTCCATGAAAAACAAAGGCAAATGCAGGAATCAGGAAAAACAACAGACTGCTCCAAACAGCCTTGCATCAACAGACTTGAAAGAAAATTAGATGCTGAAAAAATAGTTCCCTTTGACATGTAATCTTTCAACATGTACTGAAGACCCACTGGGTGCCCAGCCCCGTGTTAGGTGCTGACAGGGTCTGTGCCCTGAGGCGCTCATGTTTCTCAGGGTGGGGTAAGGGGTGCTGCTGAAATAAAGGCCATGAGTGGGGGATTTGGACCTCACCAATAAGGAGAAGGCAGAGCTGGCGGCTTCCAGCAGAAGGGATCGAGGAGATTGTTTGGGAAAACTCCTAGGAGAACATAACATTTAATCTAAATTGTGGAAGAACAGGTGGGAGTTTCATAGATAGAAAAGAGAAAGAAGCACATAGCGGGAAGAAAGGTGGATAATGACTAAAACAGTTGCAGAAATTGAGCCTTAAAATTGCTACAAAAATTAAGCATGACATTGGATGCCCATTTATGGAGTGTTTTCTACATATTGTGAGAAAGTCATAGAATAGCAAGCGAGATGAGCTATGTACATAAATGCCCAGGATTACGTTCACTGAGGGTTGCAAACTCAAATGACAAGTGGCCAATAAGTAATATAAATGAATGAATGACACAAGGCCTATTAAAGAAATCCAAGGGCCCTCTCAGTTAAAAAAGAATTCTTTGGTTTGACAGTGACAGGAGTTCAGAAAAGGATTTCTACACGCTAAGAAAAAAATGAGCATGTACATGGTAATCGGCTCTAAGCATTCATTCTCAGAGGGAAGGAGGCAGCGGAAAGTGGTAGGGACAGTGTCAGTCAGAAGAGAGCGTGACCCCACAAAGTAGACAGCTGCTTCCCAACACTAACCAGTTGTTGCCATGTAGGAATGCTGGCTCAGGGTGTCAGGTTATCCAGTTTTCAAAAGAAGCCAGATATCCTGATCCTGGGAAATGTTTACTGTGGGATCTTAAGCTTTGTGAATTATGGATCAAAATTTTAAAATCTGTAGACAGATTAAAATATGATGGTGGGCACCTTTTAATGGGAAATATTTCTATCTAGGATGTCTAAGAATACTTCCTGGAGGAATTGATGTCTAAGCTGTGCCGCTGAGGAGGTTATTGGCAGAACTGAGGGCCTCACGTAGGAACCTGATGGGCAAAAGGGTCAAATGACAGCCATCATTCACATTCTTAAAAGTCCTGTAGCCCTAGCGGGTTTGGCTCAGTGGATAGAGTGTCAACCTGCAGACTGACTGAAGGGTCCTGGTTCCATTTCGGTCAAGGGCACGTGCCTGGATTTCGGGCTCGATCCCCGGTGGGGGATATGCAGGAGGCAGCCAATCAATGATTCTCTCTCATCATTGATGTTTCTATCTCCCTCTCCCTCTCCTTTCCTCTCTGATATCAATGAAAATCTATTTAGAAAAAGAAAGTCATGTAATTCAGTGGTCCCAAGTTTGGCAATATACCAAAATGAACTTGGGAATATCTTCTCCACATTTATATATTTTCAATATTAATTTTAAAATGTGTATATCCAGAGGCTTCCAGTCAAGATGGCAGAGTAGGTAGATGCTGTGCTCGCCTCCTCCCATGACCACACCAAAATTACAACTAACCTACAGATCAGCCGTCGTTGAGAACTGCCTGAAGTCTAGCTGAATAGAATTTCTGTAAATGAGGATGTAAAGAAGAAGCCACTCAGAATGATAGGAGGTGTAAAGAAGCAGACCAGGCTGGGCCCACACCCATGGTTATGGCAGTTAAGAATCAGGAGGGATATCTCATCTGCATAGGTCCCCCCTGAGGAGCAAGGGTTCCCAGCCCACACTGGGCTCCCCCGCCCAGGGCACCAGTGCCAGGAAAAGAAGTTCCCATAAAATCTGGCAGTGAAAACAAGTGGATTTGTGTTGAGAAAGACAATAGGCTTCTAGAGACCTAGGCATGCCGGTCTTTAAGGGCCTGCACTTGCTCACAAACTCACTCGCTCAGCACAGGAGCAGCAGCTGAAAAAGCTCTAGGGACATATGGGAAGCAACTGAATTGCCTTGCTTCAGGGCAGGGCTGCTGGGGCAGGGATCAGGGCAGCTCTCTCTGGAGAACGAAGTGCTCGCAAGTGCCATTATTTCTTTGTTGAGCCTTTCCCTCTCCCAGCCTGCAGTCACAGGTGGGTGCCAAGTCAGAGCTCTCTATTGACCCCGCCCTGGCGATTCCCATCCCAAACAACTCGGGCACCTAATCTGAACCTCTTTCCGTGGCTTTTCCACACAAATCGCCTGCCTCAGCTCCCACTGCAAACTTTCCTAAAACCTCTCAATGGTTCATAAACCACAAACAAGCAGCAGCTGCCCTCCGCCTGCCCTGTACCTCTTGATAAGTGGCCCCCAAGCCTGGCACTCATGGAAGCTGGCCTTGGTTTGCAACATAGCCTATACCAGATGCCTCCAAGACCAGCAGAGGCAAGGATGTGGAGAAAAGGAGACCCTCGTATATTGTTGGTGGGATGCAGATTGGTGCAGCCACTATGGAAAACAGTATGGAAGTTCCTAAAAAATTTTAAATGAAACTGCCTTTTGCCCCATGATCCCACTAACCCAAAACACTAATTCAAAAGAATATATACACATCCATGTTCATTGTAGCATTGTTTACAACATCCAAGTTATGAAAGCAACCCCATTGCCCACTAATAGAAGAGTTGATAAAAAAAAAAAAGTGGTGGTACATGTATATCATGGAGATTACCCAATCATAAAAAAAGAATGAAATCTTACCATTTGTGACAGCATGGATGGACCTAAAGGCTATTATTCTAAGTGAAATAAGTCTGTGAGAGAAAGATAAATATCACCTATATTTATAGGTGGAATCTAATGAACAAAATAAATGAACCAACAAGGTAGAAACAGACTCGTAGATACAGAGAACACACTGATGTTTGACAGAGGGGAGGGGGGATTGGAGGAGTAGGTGAAAAGGTGAATGCATTAAGAAGTACAAATTGGTAGTTACAAAATAATCATAGGATGTACAGTACAGCATAGGGAATATGATGAATATTTTAATAACTTCTCATAATGCCAGGTGGTACTGGAAATATATGGGTGAACACTTTGTAAAGTATATGATTGTCTAGTCACTATGTTGTACACCCAGAACTAATACAAAATAATATTTAACATAAACTATAATTTAAAAATTAAGTTTAAAAAATGATGCTGGGAAAACTGGACAGATACATAAAAAAATAAAACTAAACTACTTTCTTACATCATATACAAGAATAAACTCAAAATAGATTAAAGGAAAATGTAAGACCCCAAACCATAAAAATCCTATGAGAAAACAGGCAGTAAACTCTTTGACATCCCTCTTAGTCTCCTCAGGCAAAGGAAACAAGAGAAAAAATAAACAAATGGGACCATAGCAAACTAAGAAGGTTTTGCACAGCAAAACCATCAACAAAACAAAACAAATCTAGTGAATGGAAAACATTTTCCAATAATACATCTGATAAGGTGTTAATATCCAAACTAAATAAGGAACTTAAACAACTTAAAACCAAATAAACAAACCAGCACTGTTAAAAAATGGGCAGAGGACCTAAAAAGTTATTTCTCTAGAGAGGACAGACATATCAATGGCCAACAGACATATAAAAAGATGCTGAACATCACTAATCATCAGGGAAATGCAAATTAAAGCCACACTGGGATATCACCTTATACCTGTCAGATGGCTATCATCAATAAATGAATGAACAATTGTTGAGGATGTAGAGAAAAAGGAACCCTTGTGCACTATTGAGATGGTAAATTGTTGTAGCCACTATGGAAAACAGTATGGAAGTTCATCAAAAACTTAAAAATACATCTACCATATGACCCATCAATTCTACTTCTGGATGTTTATCGGGAGAAACCCAAAACACTAATTCAAAAAGACATATGTACCACTATGTTTATTGCATTATTTACGTTAGCCAAAATATGGAAGCAACACAAGTGTCTATTAATGGATAAATGAAAAAAGAGGTGCATATGTACAATGGAATATTACTCAGCCATAAAAAGGATGAAATCTTGCCATTTGCAACAACACGGATGGACCTAGAGTGCATTGGTGGTAAGTGAAATAAGATAAATTCCTTATAATTTCATTTATATTTAGAATCTAAATAAACAAAAACAAAAAAACTGACTTATAGATGCAAAGAGCAGAATGGTCATTGCCAGAGGCAGGGGATGTATAGGAGGCAAAATGGGTGAAAAGATCAAAAGGAAGAAATTTCCAGTTATAAAATAAACAAATCATGGGGATATAATATAAAGCCTGGTGATTATAATGAATAATACCGTATTGCATATTGAATGTTTCTAAGAGTAGTTCTTTAAAGCTCCCATTATAAGAAAAAAAAATGTAACTATATATGGTGTTAGATATTAACTAGGTATTATTGTGGTGATCATTTTGCAATATATACAAATGTCAAGTCATTATGATGTATACCTAAAACTAATGTGTTATGTGTCAATTATGGCTCGATAAAAATAGAATGCTTGATGACCAATGAAGAGGTACTATGAATTACACTTAAATGTGTCTACGAGCTGGGAACTTCTGCCTCTGTGCTCCAGGAGACCCTTCCTCTACCTCCCCTACATCACATTAGCAGACTCTAGTTGTGCTGGTCTAATTGCCTAAAGTCCTCTCTAGCCTCTTAGCTCTATGAGAACAAGTATGTCTGTTTTGTCTATTGCATCTCCAATACACAGCCCATGTTAGAATTCATTTTTAAAAAATTAAGGTACATCTATGCAATGAAATACTATGCAACCATTAAACAAATGTTGTAGAACTATACCTATAGTCATGGAAAGCAGTCCACAATATATTGTTTAGCCAAGGGAAAAAAATAACAGTCTATGTACATATATGCATTGTAAAATATTTAGATGAATATATATGAACATAAACAGTAATAATCTGAATGGTGGCATTTTGAAGCATTTTAACTTCTTAATTATGTCTTTATTTTCTGAAGTTTCCAATGTGCATGTATTATCTAAAATAATTGTAAAGCTATTTTAATTTTTATATAAAATTTCCCCTATTTTCTAATCACCACATTTAGCAGATTTAGCTCAAACACCAGTCTTTCCCACTATACCAGTGGTTCTCAACCTCCTGGCCCTTTAAATACAGTTCATGTTGTGACCCAACCATAAAATTATTTTCGTTGCTACTTCATAACTGTAAATTCATGCATGGGGGTTCCCTCAGACTGGCCTGCACCCTCTCGCAATCTGGGATCCCTCGGGGGATGTCCAACTGCCAGATCGGGCCTAAACTGGCAGTCAGACATCCCTCTCACAATCTGGGACTGCTGGCTCTTAACTGCCTGCCTGATCGCCCATAACTACTCCCCTGCCTGCCTGATTGCTCCTAACCACCTCTGCTTCACCCCTGCCATCATGGCTTCATCCGGAAGGTCTTCTGGAAGGATGTCTGGAATGATGTCCAGAAGGTAATTTGGCTGTCTGGTCTAATTAGCATATTACGCTTTTATTATTATAGATATGCACACACACACACACACACACACACACATATCATCAGGGGTAAGTGGTTTATTATTATTTCAGGGACTATATTACTGGCTGCACACTTATTTTAAATGCTCAGAATTGGACACAGTTTGTTCTATTTATAGCATTAGCACTATTTTTTTAAGTTTAAATAAATAAACAGATTGAAGAATTGAAGTCTGCATAGTAATGTTGTTATATAATATAAAAGGTATGAAACATAAACCTCTTCCTTCCTTCTGTGGAGTCTAATGAAACTGCCAGTTGTTTATTTTAGCACAAGAAACTCTTGGCCTGCAGAGCACAGGAAAGACAGAAGAAACGCTTGCTTTGATGCTTCCAGAATTAACCCAAGAGGCCTGTAAACCAAGATAGCAAGACTGACTTTATGTCGCCAGCCCAGGCACTGTCTCCTCTGTGTCCCCCTCATAGCAAACAAAACTTCTAGAGCTCATGAAGGACTAGTCCAGCAGTGGTGATGTGCAGGAAGAAAATTTGCTATTATTTAAGCCAGGACACAGACTTTTATGGGACACAGACTTCTTTGAAATCCGATGAAATATATTAACTCTGATCCCCGACCCAAACCCAAACCCAAATGTACTTGCAAATTTTTCATGTGATCTCAGGAGGTTCACAGACTAGAACTTCCAGTCTATTGAGTGCCAATATTATACTACATACCACGCTAGATGAATTCATATAATGTTAGATTCTACTTTAATATGGCAAGTGATGGTGTTTGGATTCAAAGATTTAAAGAAAGGTTGCCTAGCCCTAACTGGTTTGGCTCAGTGGATAGAGCGTAGGCCTGCAGACTGAAGGGCCCCAGGTTCAATTCCAGTCAAGGGCACATGCCCGTTGTGGGCTTGATCCCCAGTAGGGGGCATGCAGAAGGCAGTCAATCAGTGATCTCGCTCATCATTGATGTTTCTATCTCTCTCTCCCTCTCCCTTCCTCTCTGAAATCAATAAAAATATTTTTTAAAAAAAAATAAAGAGAGGTTGTAGAGTGACAAGCTTGCTGGTTCATTTTAATGGCTTTGCCAGGAAAAGAGCTCCAGAGGTGGAAGACCTGGGAATAGTGAAGAGACTTGCCAAGCCACTGCCCACTGAAGAACTTGGCCTTGCCCAGAGAGAGGTCTGGCTGTTGCCCTCAGCTTCTGGGAGGTAGCCTATGGAGGAGGCTGGCCACACCAGATTTAAGTGGGGCTAGCCACACACTCTAGTCCAGCCGTGGGCAAACTACGGCCCGCGGGCCAGATCCGGCCCGTTTGAAATGAATAAAACTAAAAAAAAAAAAAAAGACTGTACTTTGAATTTATATTAGTTCACACAAACACTCCATCCATGCTTTTGTTCCGGCCCTCCGGTCTAGTTTAAGAACCCATTGTGGCCCTCGAGTCAAAAAGTTTGCCCACCCCTGCTCTAGTCTGAAGTAGGAGATGACCACCTAAAGAGGCCACATGTGCGCTTTAGAGTGAAGTCTTTGGATCATGTAATTGACCTAAGATCAACCTGATAAGTAATCTTACATATGTAATGATGACCCAGTAAAAACCCAGGACACCCTGCCAGTTTTGTTCAGTGGATAGAGCATCAGCCTGTGGACTAAAGGGTCCTGGGTTTGATTTCGGTCAAGGGCATATGCCTGGGTTGCGGGCTTAAGACCCTGCTCTGAAGAACTCATGGCCCAGGAATACCAGGAAAGTAGATGCAGAGGAGACCATAGAAAATATACCAAAAGAAAATAAATAGCAACCTAAGGAAATTGAAAGATGTTGGCTATCATCAATAAATCAACAAACAAATGTTGGCAAGGACATGTAGAAAGGAGAACCCACATTCATTGTTGAGGAGATTGTAAACTGGTGCAGCCACATTTTCCATATGAAAACAGTACAGAGGTTCTTCAAAAAGTTTAAAGTAGAACCTCCATATGACCCAGCAATTCCACTTCTGGGTACTTATACGAAGAAATCCAAAACACCAACTCAAAAAGACATATGCAACCATATGTTCATTGCAACATTATTTTCAATAGCCAAGATATGGAAGCAACCTAGGTTTCCATCAAGCGATAAATGGATAAAGCTTGTGGTACATATATACAATGGAATTTTACTTAACCACCAAAAGAATGAAATCTTACTATTTTCAACAACATGAATAAACCTAAAGGATATTATGCTAAGTGAAATAAAGCCAGAGAAAGACAACTACCATATGATTTCACTTATATGTGGAATCTAAAAAACAAAATAAATGAACAAATTGAAGATCTCCAGATGGGAGGCGGTGCGTAAGGAGGATGGGTGAAAAAGGTGAATGGGATTAAGAAGCACAAATTTTCAGTTTTAAAAATAGGCCTGGGGATGTACAGTACAGCATAGGGAATATAGTCAAAAATACTGTAATAGCTCTGTATGGTGTCAGGTGAGTACTAGATGTATTGGGGTTCTCACTTCATAAGTTATATGAATGTCAAATCACTGGGCTGTACATCTGAAACTAATATAGTATTGTATGTCAATTGTAATTGAAAAATACACACACACAAAGAAGGGAGATGGTCATTACAAAATTAATAGCATTAACTAGATAAGAAGAGATTTAGGAATTTAGTACTTTAGAGAGATAAAAGGAAGGGAAAAAAAGCTAGGAAGTAACTTTATACCAGAGTTGCTCTGAGACAGTTGAGACTAAAGATCAGAAAGGAATAGCTGCTGTAACCCGAAGGGCTAGATTGGGGTTATCATCAGAGTAGGAACAATTAGAGAGACTGAGGGGCTTGCGCAAGAACCTATAGGGAGTGAGCACATGACTAGTGGCTCCAGTTCAGACCTATTTGATGTTCAGGCATGGCTCAGAATCCGGGTGGGTCTGAGAGGGCCTATGGGTGCATCATTGCAGAAGTCCCAGGGGGCAGCAAAGCCACCAATCTGGCCAGGTAGGCACTGGCTAGGATTTTCAAACAAACCACCCATTCTTGGCAAGATGTGAAGGCCTGGCTGAGGGTGGGATTAGGGTAGGACTGCCTCTGGGGTAAAGAGTAAAATGTTTCCTGTGTTTTCCTTAGATCCACCAAGACCATGGGGTCAGCGAGAGATTCCTCTGGGCTCTCACTGCTTACAGAAAGGAAGTTCTATTTTCTGGACTTGTATTAGTGGAAACACAACTTAAAAATTCTGTCCTTGATGTGCATCTGGACTAGTTACTGGCTTAAATACTGAAGCCCTATCTCTAACTACTTAAAAGAATAGAGAAATCAACTTGTCAGCTTGTCCTGTCAATCTCCTTATCAGTAGCCCTCCCATCTCTCACCAAAAGCCAAAGAACTGACTGGAGAGCCCAAGAGAATTCTGGAAACTACTAAGGAAAACAGAAGGATCTCACCTCCTAGGCTCTGTTCCTGTGATTCTGCCCCCCTTTATTCTGGAATGATTCAGGGAAAAACTACAAACACGGATATCATATGGGACAAACTCTGAGATTCTAATATTCCACTAAAGTACCACTAGGATAAAATAGTAAGGTGGAAAGGAAAGACCCAGAGGAAGTAAATCCAAATGCAACAGAAAGAATGGATTTACTAGGAAAAGGAGGGAAGCAGGGTAGGAAAAGATGTGGACTCTACAAGACCACTGTTTCGCATTCCCTGTGGATCCTCTTCAGCCTCAGTTTCCCTCTCTGTAAATGGAGGTAACAGTACTTTCCTCCGGGGAGACTATTCTGGATTAAGAGATTTAGCAACCAGATCATAATGTGACCTCACTTGGATCCTGATCTGAATAAGAAATGAAATGAAAAAGTACAAAATGAAAAAAGATACTCCTGAGACAATACAAAACATGTAAAGCTGAACTGGGTATCAGATGATCCCAAAGAATTATTGTGTTTATGTTTTGAAGTACTTACATTTTTTTAGAGATACATGGATGTAGAGGTAACATGATAGGAGTTCTGGAATTTGCTCTAATGTACTTACCAACAAGGAAGGGAGAGAGGAGGGAAGGAGCTAACAGGAGTTATAATTTTCAAAGGCTCTTTTTGCTCCACCCAGCAATAAACAGCCAAATGCATCCAAACCCTTCCCTTCTAAAACACAGTGCCACGTTGAAAACCCAAGCCTTCCTAAAACATATTCAAATATGAGCCACACAAGATGCTGGCTTCTGGTGGCAGCTACCTATAGGCATTACATATTCTCAAATCAATCACTTGACATTTTTACAGCATCACAAAATCTACACCTTTGCGCCAGCCTAAATCAACAACGAAAGCATCAGCCAAAACTGCACGTATTACAGGATTCTTGTAAATCAGCAGTTGCCTTTAGGCTCCTGGGGCCTCCAAATTTGACCAGCTGTTTGAAACAGTAAAATCTCATTAGCTCCATGCCCAACCACTCAACAGTGAGGCTGACTTCAAAGTCACAAACACTCTGCAACCAATGAGAGAATAGCCAGGAAACTTCTGTTTTTATAAGTTAATTAACAAGCTGAGGAGCCAATTTCTTGTCAATAGGAAAAAAGGGAGAGTGTGCTATGTAAGGCTCATTTTTTATTTTAATTATTCCTCCCCTTCCCTTTTGTGAGAGTTTTTTCTGGCAGGAAAACACTGATAGGACTTCGCTATGACTGAGGTGGGAAATTAGATGTTAAAAGCCATTTACACAAGCTTGATGTTGACTCTTTGATTCTCTGAAAAATGCCAATTAGTGATCATGTTGACTTCGGCACTGGGACAGAAGATATTAACTTTCATCTCTGCTGAATAATATTATGGAAGGAGGAGTGTTATTTACTGGTATTTAAGTCAAATCCATTGTATGCCAGCAATCTTTCTTAAATACATCAGCACTGAAATTGGTTGGCAAGTATACTGGATGTCAAATCTATCCCAATATCTATCAGATGATGAAAAAGAAAAGAGGAAAAAACTGTGAGCATGTGTGACTTTATTTATTAATTTTTATTTCACTTGCTGGGGCCAGAAAGATGGGCCGCCAAGAAAAGCGATTTACAAAGCCCAGTTACTCTCTGATCCTTGGTTACCCCAGGCAAAATATGCCACTCATGCTCTTATTGAGAACCAGATGTTTTGGGATCGCTTTGTTCATGGTCTACATGTACTTGAAGAATTTGATAAATACGCGTTCTTATTTGTTTGGTGCAAAGTTAATAGGCGTGTGGTGAGATCTGGGGCACAGAGAAAGCAGCAATTGGAAGGTGGTGAACTTGACTGTGTATCGCCCACTTTTTGCCAGTGATGAGCTTTTTCATGGAGCACATCTGCCAGTACATAAAGCAAAGCCCATTTACTGGAAACAAACTCTTGGAGCCAAGCTTTGGTAGGAGGAGTCCAGCTGGCACATTAAGGAATGGAGGACCACACCTGGCTGGACCCGTAAATCCTCCCCAGAGAGTGTGCTTGCTGACATGCTGGCACCTGCACAACCTGTTCTTAGGTCACACCTTGCTTTTATCATCCTAACACATTCCACCTCTTCCAGAAGCTTCTGGACAATCTCAGCTTTGAAATTAAAGAGAATAAAGGGGATGCTAGTAACCATGTCATCACCAAATTTTTTCCCCCTCTAATATTATTGTTATTAATTTTGGAGAGAAAGGAAGAGGGAGAGAGAGATAGAAACATCAATGATGAGAGAGAATCATTGGTTGTATGCCTTCTGCATGCCCCATACTGGGGATCACACCTGCAACCCAGGCATGTGTCCCAGCTGGGAATCAAACCTATGACCTCCTGGTTCATAGGTTGATGCTCAACCATTGAGCCACACCAGCCAGGCACAATTTCTTTTTAAAGAACCATATCACTCTCAGATTATTTTTATAGTGGCTTTCTTTTCAAAAGAAAATAATCTGAGAGTGACAATAACATTTTCTATTCAAATCAAAGATTGCTTCGCCATTATGTGATTTCACTACACAAAGTTTCATGACAGCAATGGTTTGTCCTGTTAACTTGGATTCATTGGTGTAAGGATAAAGATGGCACACAATGGGCGCTTAATTGTTATTTGTGTGAATAAATGAATAGAATAAATGAATAGATGAGTGAATAAATGAAATCTGTTTGGTGGCAAAGAAAAAGCTACCTCCCATTAGTTCACAAGATTATGCCTGAAAATGAATTTTACTCCTTAAGACTTTGTTCATTTCTTTTCATCATGTTTCTCTCATATCATAAACATGTTGAGTTTTCTAAAGATACTACTAATTTGTTTTTCACGTGGATGCCAAACAAATTTGCCCAAAAAGGAGTAAGCAGGAAGCCTGCTGGGCATGTTTTGTATTCTTTAAAAGCAAAACCAAACTAACCACCATCTAAGAATCAAACTAACAACTTTTGTTGAACAATTGGCTCCTGCTAGCGGATCTTCCAAATTACCAGAATGGTTTTAGAACCTGGACCAGAGACATTAGCGTACAAAACTGCCAGATCCTTACACAAGTTTTTACCATCACCCTCCATGTTTTGGTACAGATGAAAGGGTAATTGGAAAATATGAGTAGTGGAGTCACAGAATTTTTTTTTTTTTTTGCTTCTCATATATCCCTCCACATTCTAGAAGGGAAGGAAATGACTTATGTAATGTTATGGTAGCATTAAGTGATTATTGTTTTGATGTTAGTGCCAACCACCTAAGACAGGTCGGGCCATGGATTCTGGTTTTCCAGTGGAAGGAACCACAGAACTCATGAGTGTGTTTCAGCTCTTTTCTCCTCTGGTATCCAATCTGAATTGAGCAGCAGGACAAAACAAAGATTTCCAATAATCTGACGTTCTTCCCTTCTAGCCCAATGATGTGCTTAACAGGAAAAGGGAAATGAAATTAAGTGAAATCAGGTTTCCAAAAACATTGTAATCACCAGCCAAATCAAAGTCCAAAAAAATGTTAACAGCCCATGATTATAACCTTGGTAAAGGATGATCCAAAGCATAATCCATCAGGAAAAAGACAGTTTAGTCCAAGATATTCCTTGAAAGGGGATCCCAGTAGTATATGAAGTAGCTCCAACCTTCCTCACAGGAGGAAAGTGAACCACCCCTCCAATCTGGTACATGAGTCCAGAACGCCAAAAACCTACCAGAAAGCTGTTCCCCAGCCTAGTAAGATGAGAAGGGCCCCAGCAGAGTAGGAGGCCACAGCTCCATGCTCCAAATGTGTTCTGCATCCATCTAAGGAAAATTAAACACTTGGTTACTAAGCTTTATGCAAGCATGCTTCCAGACTGCTGAGGAGTTCCAGAAAATGAATGGACACTTTTTCTAACATGCCTTCTGTATTATGGATAATGTTGTGTCATCACCACCCACTTAGGCCCTGGCATTTATTTGTTCACCTGGATCCTGCTGGTTATATCCCAGCAGTTAGCATCGTTCTTTGTTTATGTCTGTTTCCATATGCATGTCTCAGCTTCTATGCTTCATACGTATGATTTTGTGATTTCTCCTGTTCCTCATATCTTTTCACCTGTTCATTATGAATTCTCCAAATTTACATAGATCCAGACTGAGTCCCACAGCACCAAAGATTTACTTCAGAAAGTGAAAGTCATCCCAGCCCACCCACCAGACATAAATTGGGAACTGGAGAGAGTATAAGGAAGAAGCTTTTATTTTTTAAGTTTGGCATATTAACAAAAGAACAATAGAAATCACAAACACAGAGAGACATAAAAGCATGAAAGACAGGAATTATGTGGGCATCCAGCCATTTGTTCAATTTATTTACTGAAATGAATTATAAAAACAAAAATCCTTTCTAACCACTGTACTCCTCATTTATACTTCTCATGAATATCGTTGAGACCTCTCTTTATATGTTCAGATGTTATATATTTAGACTGACTTCCTTCCTTCCTCTCTCTCAGCTACTAGTGATAGAAACATCAATGAGAGAGAAACATTGATTGGCTGCCTCCTGTATGCTCACCACTGAGGATCCAGCCAGCAACCCAGGCATGTGCCCTGACTGGGAATCAAACCAGTGAACTCTTGGTTCATGGGTCAACGCTCAAACACTGAGCCACACCGGCCAGGCTGTACCACAGCTTTTTTTTGTTGACTTATCTACTGATGAGCACTTGGGCTGTTTCCAGATATTCTATTGTAAATAATGCTGCTATGAACATAGCACAACATCTCTTACATAATGGCCAAATTTTGACTTGCTCATTCTTTTGCCTTTTAAATTTATTTTTAAAATATTTTTTATTTTTCAATTACAGTTGACATATAATACCAAACTAGTTTCAGATGTACAACACAGCAACTAGACATATACATAAACTATGAAGTTATCACCCCATAAATCCAGCACCCACCTGTTATCATACACAGCCACCACAATATTATTGACCATATTCCCTATGCTGTACTTTATATCCCCATGACTGTTTTTATAACTGGCAATTTGTATATCTTAATCAGAAATAAAAGGCATATAAATTGGAAAGGAAGAAGTAAAACTGTCATTATTTGCAGTGACATGATATTATATAGAGAGAACCCTAAAGATGCCAGCAAAAAAAACTATTAGGACTAATAAATGAATTCAGTAAAATAGCAGGATACAAAATTAATATTTATAAATTAGTTTTACACAACAATAAACTATCAGGAAAAGAAATTAAGAAAACAATCCCACTTACAATTGATCAAAACATACCTAGGAATAAATTTAACCAAGGAAGTAAAAGACCTGTACTTGGTCTTTCACTATAAAACACTAAAGAAAGAAAACTGAAGAAGATACAAAGGTGAAGGAATTAAGAAGTACAAAATGGTAGTTATAAAATAGTCATAAGGATATAAAGTACAGCAAAGGGAATATAGCCAATAATATTATAATAACTATGATGTCAGGCGGGTACTTGAAATGTTGGGGAGATCACTTTGTAAAGTATATAATTGTCTAACCACTATGCTGTACACACAAAACTAGAACAAAATGATATTAAATGTAAACTGTAATCAAAAACTAAAATTTTAAAAATAAAAAATAATAAATCCACACCTATATGGCCAATTAATCTATGACAAAGGATGCAAGAACATACAATGGAGTAATGACAGTCTCTTCAATAAATGGTGCTGGGAAAACTGGGCAGACACATGCAAAATAATGAAATTGGATTATCTTCTTACTCCATAAACAAGAGTAAACTTAAAATTAATTAAAGACTTAAATATAAAATTATAAAACTCCTAGAAGAAAACATAGGCAGGAAAACCAAGACATTTGACATTCCTCCCTTTGACATTCCTTTTAGTAATATTTTTTGAACATGTCTACTCAAGCAAGGGAAAGAAAAAAAATAAATTGGAGTACATCAAATAAGAGTTTTGCATGGTGAAGGAAACCAACAAAATGAAAAGACAACCTACTGAGTGGAAGAAGATATTCATCAATGAAACATCCAATAAGGGGTTAATGTCCAAAATATATAAGGAATTCATAAAACTTAACACCAAAACCCAAAACAATCCAATTAAAAAAATGGCAGACACTTCTCCAAAGAGGACATACAGATGACCAATACACAGATGAAAAGATGCTAAACATTTCTAATCATCAGGGAGATGCAAATTAAAACCACAATGAGATATTACCTCACACTGTCAGCGTGGCTATCACCAATAAATCAACAAACAACGCATGTTGGCAAGGATGTAGAGAAAAGGGAACTCTTGTGCACTGTTGGTGGGATTGCAAATTGGTGCAGTCACTGTGGAAAACAGTGTGGATTTGTTCATTCTTTATTCATTCATTTAACATTTAGTAAGTGCTTATCTGTGCTAGGTTCTCAGAATATAAACAAATCTGAAATTTTTCACTCAAGGGACTTTGAGATTACTGAGAAAAATCATGCGTGTTCATGACAATTATTCAGGATAAAAAAAAGAAAAGTGCCACAAAGGAGATACAAATATAAAGGGAGGGCAATTCATAGGAATAATTGTAGGTAGAAATTGTTCAGGGAAAGCTTCCTCAAAGAAGTTTTTTTTAAGGTTGAAGAATGAGCTCACCAACATATTATTATTATTTACCTATTTGTCTCTCTCAATTATTACACAAGTTCCTTGTGGGCAAGAGGCACTGTTTTGTCCACATTTCTGTTTTTATTTTTCTCTCTAACACCTAGGACAATACCTGGAATGTGCTCATTAAATGTTTATTGAATGAATAACCTTATTAATAATTAATTTGGTCACGGGGAGCATTCCAGACAGAGACCAACGAGAGTAGCTGATTAGAGACAGATTCTTTTGATTTCATTGCTTGGCAAATATAAAATTGTTCAGCTATGAAAAATAAAGCAATATGTGTCGTGTTCCATTTGAAAGTTTATTTTTATTTGAAACAAACTTCCCAGTCTTCTCCCCATGTCCTGCTCCACGGATTTGCTGGGTGTGCCTGTGTGTGCTGAGAGACAGCAGAGCTCAGGGTAGACAAGTCCTTTTCTCACCCAGGTTCCTGAGCAGAGTCCCTGCTGAGTGGGGGCTTCATTCATGGCCCCTCCAAAATGTGGGAATGTTTTACCATGACTATACTGAGGATTAACCCAACTCGGGCAAGTGTTTGCAGAGAATTAGATGAAGGTCCCCATAGACCCACAAGGTATTAATGTGATGGAATGTTTAGAGAATCATGCAGCTTGGCTGGATTCTTCAAACTTGTGAGGCTCCGGGCTAGAGCTATTGCTGAGTTCCCATTTCCAACAGATCATAGCCCATTACCACCCATAGCATGGGAAAAGACTTATGGGAAGGAGAAAGAGAAAACAAAGTCAGTCAGTCTCTCTCTCTCTCTCTCTCTCTCTCTCTCTCTCTCTCTCTCTCTCTGTGTGTGTGTGTGCGTGTGTGTGTGTGTGTGTGTGTGAGGCAGTCTGGTGGGGAGGGATTAGGAAAAGAGCTTGTAAATAACTGATGAAATGTTCCATGCAAAGAAGTTCCAAGAGGGTGGAAAAAGGATAATCCATCCCCTATGTTATGGAGAACTTGGAGAGAACTGAATCTTTCTTGTCTGCTTTACTCTCAGCATCGTTTATATGTTACAGAATAGAGAAGACCCTTTAATTTTAAAAAGGTCTTTATTGAAATTCATTTGATTATGTTTGATTGGTGATTAAAGACAGAGCCAACCTTGTGATCTCAATGTTACTTTCTCCAAGACCCGTCACTAGCGTAGAATGAGGTGAAGAGCCTGGGAAGGGCAATTGCTTGACAACCCTTAACAAAGGCACACGGTGACAGTGCCTTACACTTGATGACATATACATCTTTGTATGTTCATATCTGTGACCTATTGGATCCTAACACCCTAAGAGTGGTCATAAGCCAAACATGTTAAGCCCCATTTCACAAATAAACAGACTCAAGTTAAATACAGTTAATTCCAAAAAAACACTAATGAGGGATCCAGCCACTTCATAAATGTCTTTTCTTTTGATTCTTACACCAGTCCTGCAAGAGAAATGCTACCATCTCTCATTACAGAGGAGGAGTCTTCAAATGAGAGAAATTAGGTATAAAATATCCCAAAATGTGTAGAATGGTGACTACACTAGGTCAATAGGACCATTAGAGCATTAACACTATTCTTAAGTCACTCTCCTTTATTTATTCTACAACCTGTGTATTGAGCACCTACTATGTGTCAAGTACTGTTTAGGCACTTCAGCTTTATCAGCATCTTTGTGGAGTTTACATGTTCAAGATGGAGACAAATGAGTGTGTGTGTGTGTGTGTGTGTGTGTGTGTGCGTGTGTACACACATATCTTCTGAGGCTCTGTGGGAACCACCAGTCTGAAATATTTGAAATGAATTTAGCAGGACTTAACCTCACGAGTAGAAGCAGCTCCTATTTTCTGTATATGAAGTGTTGCTCAAGTGTTTGCAGTGGCAACTGGGAAGATTTTCTTAACCTGTTTAGCCAGAATCCACTGACTACATCTTGAAAGAACTACCCGCAGGGCCTTGATGGCTAAATGTAAGTTCCCAACCCACAGTCCTAGACTCAGACTCCACTGTCAGAGAGAGGATGTATCAGAGGAAAAGCTAATCATATTAAATGATGTCTACTGATGGTTTGTCAAAGATCCAAAGAATCTGATGACCCTGATTTAAATTTTAAAATACAATATTTAAGAGTAATTGGTGATATATAGAAACAGTTATAAGGTTTTATGCAATTCAGCCATCACTGTCTCTTAGGGAATTGGGAGAGTGCTATGCTACCATTCACATATTTTCTTTCTCTCCGCCCCAACTTTTAAAATGTTAATTGATTTGCTCCGTGAAATGTCCTGTAAAGTGGCCAGATGTTGTAAGGGAATCTTGATAGTACGGGAATTCAGCAGGAGACTCCAGCAGCATAAAATGATTCTCAAATTTCCCCAGCTCTCAACTTAGCAAAAACAAAGGCTCCCACTTTAAGTGGGCTCATGAAGAATCCCCTGGATTCACAGACATGTCAAAGAAAAGAAAAATTGCTCACTACCCATACCACTAAACACACCAAACAGGATTTTGTAAGCCCAGAGAAAATTACCCTGGACTAAGTAGCCAGGAGACCTCGGTTAATTTTTGACTGCCATTGTGTAGCTGTGTGACCCTGGACAAATCATATGTTATCTGGGTTTCACATTCTCACTTATCGAAATGGATATTAAACAAAAGTGTGCTTCCATTAGGAATGAACAAAGTGCTGTGGGGAATTAGAGCGGCAAGCAACTCTCCCAGAAATCAGAGAAGGCTTCACAGAGGAGGTGACATTTGTATAGTCTTTGAAGGATAAGTAGATTCTTGCCAGAGGAAAGAGACAGGGACAAAAATGAGAGAATGGGGCGATTGTATAGTCACAATGAAGAACTACTTGTGGAGACACTCATCAGAGCGGGTGGTGTGATGTTGTACTCAGGGGTTAGGGAAAAGCAGAATAACCTCACAAAGTGTGTACAGACAAGGCTGTGGGATCCCTTCCACTCCATTTTTAGGGCCTTATGTGCCTCTCTCAGGTTAGATTTTTATCCAGAAGGTAACAAGAAGTCAACGGGAATTTGTTTGTTTCACTGTATTTTGCAGTACAAGATTTTTAACATAGGAAGATAACTGTTGGCTATATGAGGGAGGAATTGGATGGGAAAGTAAATGATTGCTGAGAGACCAATTAGGAAGTTACAACAGGCAATACATAAGGGTCTGCATTTGACCCCTGGCAGATTTTCATGGCAAAATAAATTTCTGAAGGAGAATTAACAAGACTGTGGCTGGGGAAGAAAAAGAGAGACAGAAATCCAGGCTGCTACGGCGGTTCTAATTTAAGCGGCTATAGTGATTTCACATAGATAAGGGTTCTCAAACTTGAGCATCACCTGGAGGGCTTGTTCAAACACAGATTTCTTGGCCCCACCCTCCAAAGTTTCAGTTCAGTAGATCTGAGGAGGGACCGAGTCTACACTCCTAACAAGCTCCCAGGAGATACTGCTGCCACTCTGGGAAATACACTTTGAGACCCACTGATGTAGGACACAAGGTGGTGGAGAGACGTGTTCTATATTTCTTTAAGTTCCATCACCCCATTGGATATACACTCTGAGAGAGCCAAGTATTGTTTAGTTCACATCTGTACTATGAGTGCCTAGCATAATGCCTGGTACATCTCTGCAGCTCAATAAAGATTTGCCAAGTGAAAAAAGAACGTTTACATTAATCCAGGTAGAGATGAACAGGAGGCAATGGGAAATGGGGCTCCTTGAATTTTGGAGAGAAGTCATGTCTGTTCATATGGATTGGGAGTATGGATTAAAGAAGGACAAGTATACATAAGACAGCTATCATTATCAGAGCTGGCACTTTTCAAGTCATGACAAAGTCTAACAAAATCAGGTATAAGAAATTCCAGAGGTCATAAGCCCTCAATGTAAGTGCCAACAGAGGAGTGAAGATGTACTCCATGTTCCAAATCTCTCACCATTTGAGCAATTAGTATGCAACCTGCAAAGCTGAGAACGGTCTGTTCCTAAAATGATGGAAACAAATATTGAAGGGGCAGCCATGCAGGACACAGAAGGAAGAATGCATGTGCTCAGAGGTCAGCAGGACTAGGTGATCTCTCGGTTCCCTACTAACCTGATATGATCCTGTGATTTAAGGAAGGAGTAGCAATGATGAATTCATGGAAAACTGAAATAAGAAACATAGTTGGATACAGAGGTAGAGCCAACCAAATTTTACTTCAAAGGGAGAAAGACAAGCATAATAACAATAAAAGCAAGAGTTAAGATACTCTAGGGCAGCAATTTTCTACCTTTTTCATCCTGTGGTACACATAAACCAAGTACTAAAATTCTGTGGCATACCCCAAAAATATATTTTTTACCGATTTTACACACACACGCACACACACACACACAAGGTATAATTTTGATTCATTCACACTGCTATTGTTGTGTTGGCTGTTGTTGTTTCTTTATTTCACAATCTAAGGGAAAAGAGGTCAGTGCTAAATAGTTAGGTATTGCATGTTTTAAAAATCCTTGCAGCCGAAGCCGGTTTGGCTCAGTGGATAGAGCGTCAGCCCGCGGACTGAAAGGTCCCAGGTTCGATTCCGGTCAAGGGCATGTACCTTGGTTGCGGGCATATCCCAAGTAGGAGATGTGCAGGAGGCAGCTGATGGATGTTTCTCTCTCATCGATGTTTCTAACTCTTTATCTCTCTCCCTTCCTCTCTGTAAAAAATCAATAAAATATATTTTTTAAAAAATCCTTGCAGCTCACTGGTTGAAAAATGCTGCTCTAGGGAAAAGAAACACATGTGAGTTGGGGCACAGGTGAAGGGCCAGCCATGACCCCACCCTAACTTGCTAGAAAGAATGGATGGACCATGTCAGCTCCTAACTAAGACCCAGCCACACACTGCATAACAAACCCATACACCTACCAACTCCTCCGTCTTCTCTGCCTTGTTATTCAGAAGTTAATACATTGTTATGAGACAATAAAGCTCTTGTTTATCAGAATATCAGAGGACATCCTTGTGCTGAAAAGTCATAATGCCAGTATCAGAGGCATCAAGAAAAGATATACATTTTGCCTCTGGCACTTATACCTCACAGAGGATTACTTTTTAGAAAGAAAGCATATAAATCAGGCAACGTTTTGCTGAGAAGTGAATTCTTTTTATCAGTAAAGGAAATTTGTGGCCTGATAGTGATAGAACACGGCCCTCTCAGGTTTGAATATGCTTTTACCTCTGCTACTGGTAAAGAAATGCCTTAGAAATACACAAAGGATTTAAAAGAAAAAAAATAGGAGTGCCGTGCCTTGGGGAGTACCGCTAGTTTAAATAAAACATGAAAAGTATTTATGAGCCCTTTTTTATGAGGTGGTCAAAGAAAAGACCATCCAGCATGTAACATAAGACTGGCTGAAGAAGAAAGCGATTCCAAACCGCATCAGAGAGTTAAGCATGAATGGAATTTTATTTCGGTCTCTATTGCTTATTTAAATGAATGGTGTTTTCAGATGGGGCCTAAATGATAATGCAGATCAAGGTGAGGCTTGCCAGGAAGAAAATATACTAGTCTACTACTCCAAGAATGTTACTAGGCAATGCTGGACTAACCTGAAATATATGGGTTTAGGAAAAAGGGGGTTTCTGGAAGGCATACGTGGTTGTAATATGCCCAAGTCCACTTGGAATTCTGTGGGTTGAGCGATTCACTAAAGTCAGAGCTTTGGAACTAGGCCACATTCAGCAAATGTAGCCAGGTTGTCCATAGCCAACCGTGCCAGGGCACTGTACACACAGAACCACCACGTGTTGTTACAGCACTCGGTCCAGTCGGCTGCAAAATATACTGTTCTTCATTTGATTGTTGTACTGGGCCTCTCTGAAGAATGCATGCCTTCCGCTTTATTTCTCCTAAGTGGATGTAGGTCTGAGCTAATCTAGTCCCAGTCTCTTCCTGGGCCTCAGTGTGACAAAGAGCACGCCCTGGCATGTGACAGCTGGCGAAGGTTATGGGTTGTGGATGCAGCCATGGGACAGAACGAAGATAACTGGTCCCTAGAGGCATTAAACTGAGATGCTTAGGCCTCATTAATTCTCTGTCTTGTAATGAGCATCTGCCCTGTGAGTTGTATCAGTAACAAATTATAATGGTAAAGTGTTCCCTCAGGCCGCCAGCTGACTGAGTTCCATAGCTCTGTCAGGAGTATTGATGTGTTCAGTCCTTAAATGAATGCTAAATGCCCCTGGCCATTCACTCATTTATTCCACAAACATTGATTGAGCACCAACTATATTCTAGGCATTGTGCTAGGTTAGAACCTAACTTATGTGATTTTCTATCAGACTCCTTTTGGGTATGACAAACGTAACATGGTGCATTAAATCTGAAGTTAGTGTTTCTGAGTAAAAAAAGAAAACCCATTTTGTGTTTAATATTTTTAAATAGAATCTATCATATCATTAACATAGCATTCCTCCTCAAAAAGCCACCATTTCAAATTCAGCAGCTTCAAGCAAGGCATGTACTAGTATTTTATAAACCTTACACTTAACAAAGGCATTGTTAATTTTTTTTTTTTTTAGAGAGGAAGAGAGAAGAGATAGAAACATCAATGATGAGAGAGAATCACTGATTGGCTGCCTCCTGCATGCCCCCACTGGGGATCTAGTCCCCAACACGGGCATGTGCACTTCACTGGAATCAAACCCGGACCCTTCACTCCATAGCCCAACACTCACTCCATTGAGCCAAACTGGCTAGGGCAAGGCATTGTTAAATTTAACTTAGAAAAAGAAATACAATCTAAGACTATTTGTCATTTGTGTTTTCAACACAACAGCTTCAAGATATTATCAAGGTGAAGAAAGAAGGAAATTAGTGGTAGGAAATTCAGTTTTCAATAAAGTCAGTAAAATCATTATGTCATTTTAGTACCTTTTATAGAAGCAAACCAGTGTTGTTATAAATTTTCCTTCAAAACAGGGTTGGGGAACATCTGGCCTATGGGCCATATAAGGCCCAAGAAATCATTTGGTCTGGCCCTGCCAAGACATTATGGGTGAGTTAATTAAATGTTTGACCAAATACAGCTAATTTTTACATTGATAATTTTATGGCCCGTGAATGATGTTATAAGTATCCAAAGGGCCCCTGGCAGAAAAAAAGTTCCTCACCCCTGCTTAAAAGTTTCACTTTTTTCATCCCTTGGCTCATCCACTTTCCTTACCCCCTAAACTTTTGGTTTGTGGTGGATTGGATAATGTAGGAAATTCATTATGCAAACCAGAGACCCTGATTCTGCCCATTTGAAAGGGACACCATCAGCCAGTGTGCCCTGCAACTTGGCACACAAAGCCCCACCTCTTTGGTGCCCATCCTCCACTTCCCTTTCTTCCTTTAAGCTCCTGGCCAGATGGAATAGTAGTTTACCAGCAGGAGGGAACTCCATCCTGTGACTGTCTCTATATGAGACCACTGGCTACAGAACCAAAAGTGTCTCTCCTTTAGCAGCTGTCAAGCCCGACCCACGGAGAATGATCACTTCTTCATCTTGGGGTGGGAGCAACGTCCCGGGAAATAAAGGAGAAAGTTTAATTTACTTCTAGTAAGAGTTAATCCATAATTCCTCACTTTTCACTCTAGCAAATTGATTTTTAAATTATATCCTGCCCTACCAAATACAGAGCAAATAAAAACAGAATGCTCATCTCCACTTTTTTTTATTGCCATCTTTGTCAGACCTGGTGGTAGCTGGAATCTCAGTCTTTGTTTGCTAGCACAGCGCCATGTGGTAGAAAAGGCTTTCAATCTGTTTATGGATTTCAGCCATTTTTAAAAGGCCAAAAAATTTTTTCCCAGGTAATCTATTTTACAGTTTAGCAAAGACCACTGCTGCAAGCCCCTATTTGTTTGGTTTTTCCTCTCTAAAATAAAGGATGTAGTCCCTCAAGTATATCTGATTAACTTGTTCTTTTTGCTAAAATTCTTTCTCTTTTCTTCCCCAGGGGCAAGCATACTTTGAGTTTTAAAATGAAAAGATGTAACAGCTGAATCCACACAACAAGTATCCTATATAATAAAAGGGTAATATGCAAATCAACTGAATAGCAGAACTGACCGGTCTCTATGACTCACACTGACCACCAGGGGGCAGATGCTCAATGCAGGAGCTGCCACTAGCCCGCAGGCCCTGATCACCCAATAGGGGCCTGCTGACCAACCTCTTGGTCTCTTCCCCTAGCCTGCAGGCTCTGATCACCCAATGGCAAACAGAGACCTGGGGGTGGGTGGCAACAAATACAGGCAGTGCCAGGCCAATGTCCCCGCCCTGCCAGTCGCTCCACACAAAGAGGGTGACTGGTGTTGGGGGATGGGGCCTGTGAGCAGGCAGGAACAGCCAACCTCTCGGTCTCTTCTCCTGGCTGGCAGGAGAACTGAAGGTGGGTGATGGCAGGGGGTGGGGCTGGCTGCCTGCAGCCAGGGAAGAAGGCCCTGATCACAGGCCAGGCCTAGGGACCATACCCATGCATAAATTTTGTGCTAGGAGCTAGGATGCTTGGATTTCACAGATGGCATGGTTACTGCAGCATCCAGAGATCTCTGAACATAAGACAACCAACAACGCATTAACCAAGATTCTGCTTTGCTTTAAGCGTCACATTTGCCAATTTATGAAGTACTATAATAGCCTACTGACTTTCCTGTAATAAATATGAAAAGACAGCCACTGAGTCCCTAATTCATCCATTTATTGAACACTATTCACTGAGCACCAACTTTGAGCCAGGCACTGTTCTAAGTCCCAGAGCCACTCCTCTTACAGAAGCTGCACTCCACATCCTTACACTTATAAGCATTTTATTGAGATATTTCCACAGACTGGACAGAGGTGGCTGTATCTAAAGTCTTTGGGTTTTCTGGAGCCAGCAACTGCCATTTGTATTTATTCTATTAGTGGTCCCTGTAGGCATATGTGGGGTAGGGAGATGGTGTAGGAAGCTGTCCCTTGGTTTCTGAGACACCTGGAGGTACAATTCCATCGACAAGGGCTTGGTGATGTGCCATTGGAAACACCAGATTTGAAGGTTAAAAGGTTAAGTCCAGGCCTGCACAGCCACTGGAGGGCTTTTGTCATGGACAAGGCACAAGATTGCATAAGGCACTCTCTCCTTTGGCCTGAAATACTCCCACCCACACAGGTCCCCAAACACATCCCTCTGCCCAGCACTGAGACACAGGATAGGGAGCTGTGACAAAGGCAGCAGGCCATCTGTCATTTGTAAATGTAAATATCTTATAACCAAATAATGGGGAGCTTGGGGTGATGGGAAATGATTTTAGTTAAATTTCATCTAGTACCATTCTGGGGAAAATAAAGAATAACATGAGAAATTCTGATTGATGAAGAGATTTTGTAGTCACATTTGCCTGAGTTCCAATTCTAACTATACTGCTTGCCACCTGAGGGCCCCTTCCAAGCTCCTTAGTCTTTCTGAGTCCCAATTCTCCCACCTGTGACATGAAGGATTCTGCTCTCTCTGCCCCAATGCTCTTCTGGGGGTTAAGACAAAATGCTTGTCATGCTGCCCAATACAAAGTAGGAACCAAACAGTGTTAGAAATATGCCCCCTTCTCACTGAATACAAAAATTTCTGCCTTCGTATATGATTGACAAGAAGCACAGCCCATTCAGATCAAAGTTCTGTAGTTTGGGGTAATATGAAAGTCTCCATAAAAATCACTCAACGTATTTCTTTATTCTACTGGTCACATACCATGAGAAGGCCAAGTAGGCCAACTGTCATCACACACTTTATGATCACATCGTCATTTAATCCCAGATCTGCATGACTTTTAGGTGCAGCTTCAAGTCAATTGCTTACCAAGAATATTTGAAGAAAAAAAAAAGATTTTTTTTACACCTCCTAAGTATGTCCAATTTGTTTTTAAAAGGCAAGATTCCAATCTCACAGTCAGAAAACGTGGTGTTTAGGGTGGCAGTTATAATAGTGTGACTGTATTTCTCAAACCATAAATTGACATGTGGTCTGACAAGCATAAAGTGTACTTCTGGAGACAGTGGGATAGAATATTTGAAGTCAGAACTGGAAAATTTGGGGCATATGAAGGCTATAAATAGTGGGCAGAGACTGAGCTGCTTCCAGAAGAGACTCCATTCCTACTAAGAATCACATAATTAGCCAGCCCCCATTTGTTACACATATAAATACTGGTACGTAAGAGGCAATTTAAACCAGAATGGTAAACAACCCATGCCTGAGCCAGAGGGCTGCCTGCCACACACATTCCCTGTTCCCAGAGCGCTGCGAAGCCCTGTACAGGCTAAGGCTGCTCTGAAAGAACCGCCAACGGAGGTGGGAAACAAACATTAAGACCCTAACACACCCGCACAGAGCAGTGTGTTCTTTGACATGAAATGGTCATCTTCACTGACCCTCTGTCCTAGAGGAGGGAGGTAGAATGATTCCACACAGAAGGTTTTAAGATATCCACACCTCTTCCCAGTAGGAAAACCCACTTTCTGTCCAGACTCATTAGAAGTTATTCTCCTTGTTTGGCTAACAAAGCCAGGCTAGGGTCAGAGTGAGACAGAAGAGAGCTGGGCAAAGACTAAATGCAGGCAGCAGGCACTTCACATATTCTAGGAAAGTCATGCTTCTTTATTAGTTTCACACTGGATATTTATATTAAAGATATAAATATTTATATTCTATTCTCTGCAAAATAGAATAAGGAGTCCCATACAAGACTTTTACTACTCCAATACAGAATGGCAATGGATGAGATGTGTGTGGCATACATTTATCGGAATGACAGTAATAGTACATTTAATGAGCCCATTCTCATGGCTGGTATATACCAGACACGCTACTAAAGGCCTTGCATATATCCTCTCTTAATCCTAAGTGTCCCTATTATCATCTCACCTTCTACAGGTTAGGACACTGGGGATGAAAGATTTTAGGGGAAACTTGCCCAAGTTCACACAAATTCTAATAAATTATACAGTCACAAATTGAATCCAGGTCTTTAAATGCCATGATTCCCAACATAGCACCATGAAAAGAGGAAACATATTTCAGAAAGAACCAAAAGAGACTATTCTCCCAGACACATTATGGTTCCTCACAGCAAAAACATTAGAATCACTACAGAACACTTTGAAAATATAGGTGCTTGGACTCCTCCCTGGAATTTCTGATCCAGAGGACCTGGATCTCTGTATTTGGAAGAAGCTGCCCCACATACACTGTGATTCTTATCCACACTTCCTACTAAAATCTTCTTGACAAATCCACCTGTATATGTCCCAGTTTCCACTTCTTTCTTCATGAGAAGGAATTTAAGAATTAACATTTGCCTGGTCAGCATGGCTTGGTAGTTGAGCATCGACCTATGAACCAGGAGGTCACGGTTCAATTCCCAGTCAGGGCACATGCCCAGGTTGCAGGCTCGATCCCAGTGTGGAACATGCAGGAGGCAGCCGATCAATGATTCTCTCTCATCATTGATGTTTCTGTCTTTTTCTCCCTCTCCCTTCCGCTGAGATCAATAAAAATACATTACAAATTGATTAATCTTTTTAAAAAAGAATTAACATTTAATACTACTTTTTAAGCATGTGTTGTCTTCTCAATATAAATCCACCTCTGATGAATATGAGATTCATGGTGATGATTCAGGCATTCTCTACCCATGCCTCAGGACTTTATATTCAGTTGATGTCTATTGTAAGGGACACATTCTTGCAATAAGCCAAAGTCAGATTAAGCCAAAACCAGCTTAAATAGCACTCTTTATGGAATGCTCTGAAGATAGTCAAATTACGAAAAACTAGAGGGGAGCCCTGGCCGGGTGTCTGTTGGTTGGTGCACCAAAAGGTTGTGAGTTTGATTCCTGGTCAGCACCTAGGTTGTGGGTTTGATCCCCAGTCAGGGTGCATATGGGAGGCAATTGATCGATGTTTCTCTCTCATTGATGCCTCTCTCTTTCCCCACTTCCTCTCTCTCTCTCAAATCTATAAAAACATATTCTCAGGTGAGGATTTAAAAATTAATTTAAAAAAACTGGAGGGGAGAAGCAGCAGTGGGTGGTATAGATGTAGCAATGCAAGCACAACTCAAGTGGCTTCTGGTCAATGAAATATGCACATTTAAAAGCATGGCACACAAACTTGAACTAAAAGTGAAAATGCCAAGAAAAGGAACCCATCCATTTTCTTCATCCTTTCTGCCATGGAGATGAGTACATAAAAGAAATTGGACCAAACTATCCAAGTTAATATTTGTGTATAACCCAAATCTCAAAGGTAATCCACAGTTTACTGTCTTAAATGTACACTAGAAGAATGGAGTTAACATGTTCCACTGGTTCCCTGGCTTGATGATAGGAAAGAACACGGTTCCATGGGCAATTTTTTAAAATTTATTTTTAATTTTTATTCCCATGGGCAATTTATGTTCCTAATCTGTCTCTGCTACTCAGTGGTTTAGGCAAAAGATTTGACACCAATGCCTTGACTTCTCAATCTGAAAAGTTGGGTGGAGAGGATGAAGGGGAATATTGGTAGGTGGCAGACACCGTATTTGTCCTATACTTGCACTCTAATTGTAAACGACCCACAGTTATGTACATTCTATTTTATGTGCTTTATTAGAGTCAGATGTGCAATTCCCTGTGGTGGTGGTTGGTTTAACTCTCTAGAAACTTGAAGGGAATTTAGAACTAAAAAGAAACTAAAGAAATTGGACTTAAGAATGAAATGTTTTGAATATTTTCCTTCCTAATTTGCTTTGTAGAGAAACGGAATACAAACTATCATCAATGGAATACTTTCAAGTGAATCATAATCACATGCTTGTGCAAAACCATCGGTGAGTCTAGATGTACAATTAAATGCCTAATTATGCTTAAAGAGCCCCTGCATTCTTTACTCCCTGACTACACCCTCAGGAAAACACACAGTAGCCTTCTGTCTTGAGTAGGGTTTCTTTAAAGTGTTTAAATGCCATGAAAGTGCAACTCTGTGCCCAATTAGGACTGTAACTGCCAGGTCAAAGCATGACACTCAGCCTGGCCTTGCCATGCTGGGTTCATGGTGCAGATCCTAGTAACCAGCCAAAGGACCCTATTAATCAGCTTCCTCTGTCATCCCACGGCTCTGTGAGAAATACTGGGACTTTATCCTGTGCTAGTTTTAGAGACGGTAGGACAGAGAAAAGTCAAACTTCATTGCTTCTTTTAAGAGCTTTTCATACTTCCCCAACTAAGTGACTTAAAATTGTCTTCAGATATGGCCCTGCTGCATGGAGAGAGAGAGATAGGGTAGGAAATGGGGGAAAGAATAAGAACTCCTCCTTTAATTCCATATATCAGTGCTAATCTTGGTCAGGCCCTTTTTCAACCTATTGGAGAAAGATTGTGAATTACCAAGATGTACTCACTACAAAGGACCCATAACACATGTTTTGAAAGGTCATGTAGTAAGGATTTCTAATATTCTCTAATTTGGAAGTCACAGATCGCTCTCATCAAAAGGTCTTACATTGGTTGGTCACCTATCTCCCTGGGTCCTGCCACAGATTTTTAAGCCTGCACACACATCCACCTGCCATGTCTCAGACACCCCTCTTCTTCACCACTGGGACCCGCTCTTCTTAGCTTCCCTATGGAGTGAGGCTGGCTAAGCCCTGGCTCTGACCTTTCCTTTCCCTCCACTGACTATCACCTAATTTGGAAGTTCCTTAAAAATCAGTGGGGAGCAGGTAGGGAGAGGAGAACTGATGTCAAGTAACATGTAAGGGCCACAGGAGAGGTGTTGCAGAGATAGAGCTTCAAGTCCTAGGACATTGGGATAACCAGAGTCGGGTCCCAGGGGAAGCGATGAATGCAAGGAATCCAAGAATGGTCCAAAGCAAAGCAATGGAAAGAAGCCAGAGCCCTCAAAGCTGGCTTGGAGGATGAGGACGGGGTTTGGTCATGAGAAACAAGACAAGAATCTGGGCATTGGGAGCTTTTACTTCAAAGATTTGACTAAACTCCTATATGTGTCAGGTGTTGATTACCATGGTCGGTGTTGAAAATACAACAGTAAACCAGTGGATAAAACTAACGGTCAGGAGAAGACCTGACAAGAGGTTTGGGATTTGAAATGCACAGCTATGAACTCAGGGAAATCTTTTACTTTTTTTAATATATATATTTTTTTCATTTCAGAGAGGAAGGGAGAGAGGGAGATAGAAATATCAATGATGAGAGAGAATCATCAATAGGCTGCCTCCTGCATGCCTCACACTGGGATCGAGCCTATGACCCGAGCATGTGTTTGTGACTAGGAATCCAACCGTGACCTCCTGGTTCATAGGTCGATGCTTAACCACTGAACCACACCGGCCAGGCAAGACTCAGGGAATCTTTTAGTTCCCTTTGCAGATTCCACAGTCTGGGAGAACATGTGAGTGTTTTAGGCTAGAAGAATCCTAGTGCTGTTGGAGCAGGGCTCCAGCAGGCAAGTCAGAACCCTGACATACTGGTATGTGCTCATTGTTCTTCCCCCTTAATTTGTCCAGGCTGCTGCTTTTCTACATTCTCGGTCTTATTATTTTTTAAAGGGGGAGAGGGGACTGTCTTAACATGCCTTGCCTCCTTCCCAGTTGGCTAAGAAGCAAAAACTCCAGCTGTTGATATTTCATGCCTCATCATGAAACAGGGCTTTCACTTCTCACTGGCAAAGTTGTCCCCCACTGTATGTTGGGCATATGGATCTTCTGGGCCTGTCCCACAAACCTCATCCTTACTCATGACAGAAGAGCTCTGTGTGACTCTGAGAAACACGCAGAGAAGCCAGTCCCAATCGCAAGGACAAATGTAGTGGCTATGCCAGAACATAAACAAGACAGATGGCATTTCTAAAGTAAATCTAAACAATTACTTGGAATTCACCCTCCTCGTCAAAACTATGCAACCTTGATGGACAGTACTAATAATATGGCAGGGATTAAAGACACTATCTTTAATACTTTCAACTGTGTGTGACCAATAATACATATAGATTTCTACTGACACACAAGTAAGAAGGGAAAGTGTAACTATAAGCCTGGTTGAGGTGATCCAGTTGGTCATATTGGTTATTAGTGCATCTAATTCATTCATATGGTTTTCCCCAACTATAAATATTGAGTAGTGATACTTATGTGCTAGCTACTGAAATGGAGAAAACATAGAACTGGGAGAACCCCTCAAGAGCTGAAGTTTTATTAGTGAAATCTGTCTTGGGGAAGATACAGGACAGAATGTTAAAGTGGAGGGAATCATCTAGAACTAGTTTCTGCCTTGAAACTTTACCACTCTTTACTGTAAACATCCTATAGGTGAGAAGGACTAAGAAGATATTCAGGGTACCTGATTCACTTGGACACAGAGGCTTATGTTGAGGAGTTAATATTGAAATTGCTTCCTAAGCTACTTACACAGAATGAGAGCTATTCCTGATTGAAACCATGAGAAGAACAAAAAGCCCACATAAATGAAGCCTAGAATGGCTGAGCCCATTCACTAGCTATGCAGTCACATAAACCACCCTATTCCAAAAGGGCCAGGGGCTACCATACTCTGGGGCATGAGGCTAATCAATTTCAGAAGAAGGAATTTTGCATACTCTTCTTGAGGTGGCCACATCCTGGACCCTGAGATATCTCTGCTCTGTTCGACTAAACATGGAAAAGGTGGGCATTCTAGCTATAGAATAACCTGTGCTCCACTGTGGGGCCATGGTGTGGGTGCTTGGCCTGCATCTCCAGCATGTAGAACAAAGGCATCGCACTCACAATTTCACTCACTAATTTAGATCCGCTCCTGGACAAGCCTTCTTCCCTCTAATTGGCCCTAGAACGTGCATTCTCACAGCGGTGATAAAGGGAACAAGAACTGGTTCTTGAGAGATGATAAAAATCTTATTCTTTTTATGTATAAATCACATGAGGTATATAAACAGATATGATATATGCTATATCTATGGTATTAAAATTTCATGGTGAGGAAAATCACTTAGGAAAAAAAATAAACCTCTTTGTGGGAGAGGGACAAGAAGGAGCCCACTTTTAGAACATCAGAAGACAGAAGCACAAGAAAATTGAAAAAGATTGCGGATGGGAGAAGTTGGACGACAGGAGAGACAATATTCCCCAACTTTCAGTTGCCAAACTCACACAGAGCCTACATCCAAGTTATTCTTTAGTATAATCTGGTCCAACCAGCCACCATCAAATCAAAGAATGAAGGAATCCCACTTGTACAAATTAGGACAAACCCAAACCCACAGGTCATCTAGTATATACCATATCTGTTTATATACCTCATGTGATTTATACATAAAAAGAATAAGATTTTCCGTCTGTGTCCTGCAACTCAGGAAAAATATGATGAGGCCTCAAACAAACAAAACCTGATGGCACCTGATCTTGGACTTCTAGCCTCAAGAACTGTGGATAAAATAAATTTCTGTAGTTTAAGCTGTGTTATGGCAACTCTATTACATCTGCTATTGTACACATGGTAGGGATTACTTCATTGCTAATGCTCATTCATACCTGCTTCTCCTCTCCTGGCCACAGGAGGACAATTCCCTGATATCTAACCAATTACTTGTATAAGCAGAAGTAGCATCACATTTCTGGCAAAGCATTCAATTGCTGGATTAAGACACTACGTAACTATCTTCCATGCCATGATATCCGAAGAAAATGTTGAGACAGAGTTGTCAAAGACAGAAGTAGCCCAGAATTTTAAACCACAACTTCCCGAGAGAATCAGCTCTGCAGGGACATTGTGTGAAAGAGAAATAAGCTTTGTTCTGTGAAGCCATTGAGATTTTTAATGTTATTTTTTGCACAGCATGACTTTGCCTATGCTTACTCATACTCCTGCCCTCCATATGTTTGGGAGAAGGCCTCCTGGTGGTCCTGGGGTGTCTCCTTGTGGGCTGTTCATGAAGTGAGAATTCTCCCCTTCAATGAAGTTATGAGATAATGAAACAAACTGACAGTGAAATGAAGAGTTTAAACAAAGGGGCTGATCCATGTGGAGCTTAACAAACCAGAGACTAAGAATAAGAACCTGTTGATGTTTATGTTTGTCCATTCAGGCTGGGAGAGAATCTTGGGGGCCTGAGGAACTAGTGGTTAAAAAAAAAGTGCATGTTTTGGCATAAGATGTATCAATAGGTTCTATTGTGGCGTTAAGGAAATGTCCTTCAAGACCTCCTCTGGTTTCATTCTCACCAGGAAGGCCCTATAATCCTGGGAGTTTGATTTCCTGGATAGTCAACAAGAATATCTGTTCTCACAAAAATATACACCACCATAGAAAACTATAGATTTCCCTGTACACATCAGTTATGTAGAATTCTGACACAGACCTCAAGATTTCATCACCCCAAAGCACACTGATTACCAAAGTTCCAAGACTCCACGATGAACTCCACCTAAATAAGCCTCCAGTAGGACCCATCTTTACCACGAAATGCAGGGGATGAGTTCCCTAAACTTGTTGGTGGAATTCACTAAACTTACCCTCTTTTTACCTGGACTTTTTACTCATGTCTCGCCCCCTTCACTACTGGTAAGTCCTCTTATCCAAATGGTGATTAACTCTCCCAGGCTAATGTAAAGCTGCCTACCCCAGCCTGAGCCAGTCACCCATCCAGTTAGTGTGGAATTGATATTTTGCTCTTGACACTTGGGTTCTGTGACATGTGGAAAGCCAGCCAAGGTGTATGTGAGTTGAGGCCTGTGAAAGGTACCTGGACCCAGAGGCCAGGAGAGGCACCTGACATCCAGGCAGGACACCACCTGCCACGTCATGTGACTTCTGTGTGCTCCCACCACTGCAGACAGGGCCTTTTTTCTAACTGGTCTGCCCATAGGGGGCACTTTACTTCACACAAAGGTCCACGTGAGCTGGCAATGGCTGTGTCCTTCCTCACATGCCCCTTTTCAAAGCCTCAGCTACCTCCTCATTATTGTGCACATACTTCAAAGCACACAGTCCCTTGAACAGGGCCGCCCCATCCCCACTGACTAAGGATCACTTCTGTGAGTGGCTTTTGCCAGGCATCTGATGGACAGACAGGGAACCCACATCATTACTTATTTCTGTGGTTCTCAGCAGTACTACCCAAAGGGGCAATTTGAAAATTTGTGGTGGTGGCTTTTGGGGTTCTCACAATTAGAAACACTAGTGACATCAGTGAGCTCGGACAACAAATGCCAGCTGTCCTGCAATGTTTGGGGTAGCCCCACACAACAGAGAATTTTCCCTCATCCTGCATGAGTTTCAAATGCCCCACCCAAGTTCATGGAGATGAAAAACTTTCATGCAAATATTAACTAAATGCCCATCATGTACTAACTCTTTCAGGGGTTTTGGGTGAATGAAATTCTCTGCTTTCTGGAAAACCAATTTTAATTTTCTGAACCTGAACTCAATTTTGCATGTTTTAGTATACTGTGTTTCCTAAAATTTAACCACCATAGAAATCAAGGGAAAATTGTAATTAATTTTGTTCTGAAGTCCACCAAGAATTGTTCACTATAGCAAAACACCACCTCACTAATTGATCACTTCTCACGACATGTGTGTCTGTTTTGTCCACATTTGTAGCCGTGCCAACAACACTGACTCTGTGATGAGGCCAGGACTTGACCTCTTATTACATTTTCTCACATAGCCATACCCAAACGTTTATATTCAGAAATAAGTTCAGAAATAAATTTATAATAAGTTATTATAAATTGCTTTCCTTTAGTTTCAGCTATATTCCAGTTAGGCTATTACATTGTTGTTTTTTAATGTGTGTGTGGTTTATTACATTGTCAATGGATCTCATTTCAAGACAGCAGATGTGATGTAAAAAAATGTGCCTTTCTTATAAAAAAAAGGGGGGCACTGAATCTGAAAATTGAGAACCAATTCCTTAACCATTTAAGCACTCAGCCTCCCAGACTTCAGTGAGTACCCTCTTCCCCAACAATTTCCTAGAGAAAGCTTTTTCAGGTAAGAGACCCCTCGAATTCCCCATTTTTAAAACTGAGAGTCCCTATCAGTTTAAAGAGTTTGAAGAATTCTTCCTCAAGGAACCATATCCAAGGAGAGTCCCCCCACAGTGGGGGAGAGAAGCATGGATGGTTACTTACAATAAAAGTAATGAAAACATATGGAATTCCACACACACCAGTGACTTAAACTTCGAGCTAAGTTCAAGTCTAAAAATCTCATATTCACTACTTGGATGCAATAAATTCACAAAAATTAGAGTAATTATTATATTTTCAACATATTTTTATTGATTTCAGAGAAGAAGGGAGAGGGAGAGAGAGATAGAACATCAATGATGAGAGAGAATCATTGATTGGCTGCCTCCTGCACTCCCCCTACTGGGGATCGAGCCTGAAACCCGAGCATGTGCCCTTGACTGGAATCGAACCCGGGACTCTTCAATCCATAGGCTGATGCTCTATCCACTGAGCAAAATCATCTAGGGCAATAGAGTAATTATTGGCAAGTCATTGGTTAAAGTGAAGAGCACAAATTAACTATTTAAAAAATACATGATAGACAATAAACTTCTCCTCTAGATCATGACTCAACAAAGAGTAAATGTCAAACAGGATATAAAGCAGAATCCAGGACAGCGGGTTAGGGAGAATAATAGAGTGGGAGGATAGATACACTGCTCCATAGGAAGGGAGAGCCAAGTGTGAGGAGTGCTAGCCCCATCGGTGACACTTACTGGCTGGCTGGCTGTGCATGATTTTCTGTCCCTGAACCAGTCAGAATAAGCAGAGGAAGTATATTAGGAAACCTATTGTAAGCAACTGGCTTACACGATCATGGGAGACGGCTTGGCAAGTTCAAAACTCACAGGGCCAGCCAACAGGAAGGACATCAGAAAGGGCAGCCTGGGAGAACCAAGATGGTGGCATAGGTAAACAGCTGTACTTACTGCCTCCCACAACCACATCAAAATTACAATTAAAATACAGACCAACTATCATCCAGAACCTCGGGAAAGCTGGCTGAGTGGAAGTACTACAACTAGAGAGGTAAAGAAGAAAGCGCATTGAGACTGGTAGCAGGTGTGGAGGCACGGAACGGACTGGCACCCAGATGTGCCACTTTTTTAATTGAGAGGGCGATACAAGCTCCCGCTTGCTCTGAGCTCCAGTGTTGGGAGAGACTTGGGGTGTGGGGGGGGGGGGACCCACACACATACAGGGAGAAACTGGACTGTCTGGCACTGGGGCAGGAACGTGGGGGTGGCTTTCTTTCAGACGGAGGTGCTCGCAATGGTCATTGTTCCTGTGCTGGGACCTCCCCGGTGCAGGGCTGACTGGCAGCCATTGCTGTTTGCTCCACCCTGGAGATTCCCCGAGACCCCAGCCTACCCAGTTTACAACCCCACCCAAGCTGTGTGCAGCAGGTTTCAGCCTAAAACCTGTCAAACAAGCTGCAGCTGGGTCAGGGAGCCTCAGAGCTATCAAAAGAAGGCCCAAAGCCAGCACCAGCAACAGTCTGCCTTGCTTCACAGCTGGGCCTCATCTGGGCACTTCCCAAAGAGCAGGACTCTGCAGATCTCTCTGTAGCTCCTGCTAGGTGGCCCCAGGCAGTGGCTGACTTTGCACCACCTTGGAGATCCAAGAGCCAGTGTATCCAGTGGTCAGTGTGAGACCACACCAGATTACAACTCCTTACATCCATAAGTGACACACTCAAGGGGCAGACTCAGTGAACACCAAAGCCTCACTAAAGCAAGTCCTGCCCCATAAAGGTGTCTCCTTCATAGCAGCTCTTCCATTGTAGACACAGCTGGTCCTCACAGCTAATTGGCCTGGAGGTCAATTCCTCCCAGTGATACCAACAGCAATCAAGGCTTAACTACAACAAGACTGTGCACACAGCCCACAAAGGGGTGCACCAGGAGTGTCCACCTCAGGTGACTGGGAGGCTGAGCCACTGGGCCCTATAGGACACCTACTACACAAGGCCACTCTATCAACTCAAGGAGACTTAGCAGCTACCCAATACATAGAAACAAACACAAGGAAGCAGCCGAAATGCAGAGACAAAGAAACATGTCACAAATGAAAGAAATGGAAGAAAGCAAACTACTGGATATGAAGTTCAAAACCACAGTTATAAGGTTACTCAAGAATCTTCTAGAAATCTCTGAGGAATTTAGTGAGACCTTCAAGTATCTTAGTGAGAATGCCAAAAAAAAAAAAAAAAAAAAAAGAAAAGGATCAGCCAGAAATTAAGCATACAGTGACTGAAATAAAGAATAATATACAGAGATTCAACAGTAGACCAGAGGATCCCAAGAATCAAGTCAAAGATTTGAAATACGAGGAAGCAAAAAACACCCAACTGAAAGAGCAAAAAGAAAAAAAATCCAAAAAATGAAGATAGTGTAAGGAGCCTCTGGGACAACTTCAAGCGTCCCAACTTCTGAATTATGGGGGTGCCAGAAGAAGAGAGAGAGCAAGATATTGAAAACCTATTTGAAGAAATAATGACTGAAAACTTCCCCTACCTGGTGAAAGAAATACACTTACAAGTACAGGAAGTGCAGAGAACCCCAAACCAGAGGAATCCAAAGAGAACCACACCAAGACACATCATAATTAAAATGCCAAGGACAAAGAGAATCTTAAAAGCAGCAAGAGAAAAACAGTTATCTACAAGGGAGTACTCATATGACTGTCCGTTGATTTCTCAACAGAAACTTTGCAGGCCAGAAGGGAGTGGCAAGAAATATTCAAAGTGATGAATAGCAAGACCCTACAACCAAGATTACTCTACCCAGCAAAGCTATCATTTAGAATTGAAGGTCAGATAAAGAGCTTCATAGACAAGAAAAAGCTAAAGGAGTTTATCACCACCAAACCAGTATTATATGAAATGCTGAAAGGTATTTTTTAAGAAGAGGAAGAAGAAGAAAAAGGTAAAGATAAAAAATTATGAACAAAAAGTGACAACAAATACATATCAACAAGTGAATCTAAAAATCAAATGAATAAAAATATGATGAACAGAATAAACTGGTGACTGTAATAGAATCAGGGGCATGGAAATGGAGCAGACTGACAATTCTCCGGGGGAAGGGGGTGTAGGGGTGTGGGAAGAAATTGGACAAAGATCTTATATGCATGTATGCAGTACCTATGGATGCAGACAGTGGGGTGGCAAGGGCCTGGGGTGGGTTGGGAACCGGGTAGAAGAGAGCTATGGGGGGGGGGGGGGATGGGGGGAGAAGGACATCTGTAATAATCTGAATAAAGATTTTTTTAAAAAGAAAGAAAAAAAAGTAAGGGCAGCCTGGAAGTCATGGGCTTGGGCAATAGCCTCTGTCCACAGGCAGAATTCCTTCTTCAGAGAAGCCTCAGTTCTGCTTCTAAAGCAGTGGTTCTCAACCTTCCTAATGCCTCGACCCTTTAATACAGTTCCTCATGTTGTGGTGACCCCCAATTTCATTGTTACAAATTGAACATAATTAAAGCATAGTGATTAATCACAAAAACAATATGTAATTATATATGTGTTTTCTGATGGTCTTAGGCGACCCCTGTGAAAGGGTCGTTCAACCCCCAAAGGGGTCGGGACCCACAGGTTGAGAACCGCTGTAGGCCATTCAACTGATTAGGTTAGGCCCACCTTGCTAACTACAATAATGCCTCTCATTAAAGTCAACTGTTAGGAACTTTAATCACATCTACAAAACAACTTCACAGCAACACCCAGATCAGTATGTGACTGGATAAAGGGGTTACAGTCTCGCCAGGCTGACAACCAAAACAGCATTAAAGTCTTCCTCTTGTCCACTTGGCACCCACACGCATCTCCTAAACCCACACTTAATCTCCAAATAAAGAGAGCAACAAGGTCATACCTCTGCCTATCATGATGCCAACTATCCTTCCTGCAATTTTTATAAAACACACTATGTTAGAAAAACCTGAAGGAAACATCAGAATAGCAGCAGTGGTTACTTCTCAGTAGTTGGTAATAAGTGATGCTTATATTAAAGTCCTGTATTTCCCAGTTCCTATAATGGGTATCCTGATTTTTTTTTTTCCCATAATCAGAAAAAGTAAAATCTTCCTGAAAAAGAGAGACTTTCCCCCCGAGCCCAGGCTCAATTCAGAACAGTGCTGACCACTTAACACCTACCAGATTCCAATTAATATCCATTCCTGTGGAATTATCCATCCACACACTGTATGATTTCTACACATAGTTCAGAACCTCTGTTTGCCGTTGAGTTTAAAGGCAAGCAAAGTGAATGAATGCATAAGTATCACTGATGGCCCTAGCTGGTTTGGCTCAGTGGATAGAGCGTTGGTCTAGGGATTGAAGGGTCCCAGTTTTAATTCTGGTCAAGGGCATGTACCTGGCTCGCAGGCTCAACCCTGGCCCTGATTGGAGTGTGTGCGAAGGCATGCAATTGATGTGTCTCTCTCACATTGATGTTTCTCTCTGTGTGTCTCTCTTCCTTCCACACTCTCTAAAAATTAATGAAAAAATATTCTCAGGTGAGGATTAAAAAAATAATAATTTTTTAAAAGCAGCACTGATGACATCTGCTTGTCTTGAGGTAGAAAGGGCAACAGATGGAAAGACCAGAGACTCAGGTTTCCAGACAGCTCTGCTAAAGAATTCCCCGTGTGGCCTTTGAGGAGACACTTCCCCTCCAGGCCCAGCATCTTCAGCTATAAAACCAGGGCTATGAGTGAGATCATCTCTAAGGGTCTGTCTAGGGTTGACATCCCCCCATTTTATGTGCCCCTTCGGGGAGGGAAAGAAAGCGAAGCAGAGGCACACTGCTGAGTCATCTTCTCATGGCATCGTGATAGAAATCACACCTCCGACAAGCCCCTTCTCTCTGTTTCTCCATTTCCTCTCACCCTCTCAGCCTTCTTTCCCTTGCCAATCATGTCGCAGTAAAACTTATTTTTCACTCCCAACACTTCAGCGATTCTGGCTGTTACTCAGATAGTTCCATTCTTATTGGTACCTGATGTTGCTCGGCTCTTGATGGGGATCTAAATATTTCCTCCTCTCAACTCCAGCTCGTTCCAGCAAAACTCACACCCTCTCCTTTGTTGAAAGCTCAGCCTGCCCGCCCCGCCCCCGCCCGCCCCCAACACACACATGGTCCTCCCTGCTAGTAATAAGTGCATTCTTCCTGGTCCCACTTCTGTCTCCCAAAATGAAACTGGCATTTAAGAAAACTCGGTGTGAGCGCAGGGGGCGGGGCCCTGAAATCTGAAGGTAACCACACTCATGCTAAGATCTGCAGTCATTTGTCCTTGGCTCCGCTTCCCCAGGAATGACGGGCACAGGAAGCTTTTGCGCGGGGCGGTTGGCTCCAGGCTCGCTTGGCGGGTCTTGGGGGAGCATTTCAGTTACAGTTTCATCTGCCAAGTCTATTCCCCGCTGACCCAGTTTGGATTTTAAATTTCCATGGAGACCACCTGCCTGGTGTTAATTAGTTATGGTTTCTTATTTTATACCCAAACTTGTTTAATGTCCATGAACTGGCACAGAGTCCTGGGCTCCTCCCCTGGTTCTACTGCACGAGCAGCATTCTTAGCTGCCCCAGCTCGTTGTACTGGAATAACATGGTGTGGCCAGGATGGCAAAATAGTCAGCAAAAATCTGAGGATGAGGCTTGCAAAGTCCAAGTAAATCCCCAGTCGTAATTTTCTTCTATACATTGCTCTTCGAAAAACCTGAACTTACCATCTAGGACAATTCTTTTTTATCCCCCACCCCACACATGTGCCCTGTACTCCCTAATAATATACATCGTAGGAGAACCTAATAGAGAAACACATACCAGTTGGTTTTAATACTACTCTAGAAATCTGTAGTTTTCACCCATTTGTGATGGATTTGCCAATTGACAATTATTAGTTAAATGAAATCCGCTGGTTTATTCTTATTTTACCAGGAATTGGATGGGGTGGAAATTATCTTTTCAGCTTTTTTATCTTACTAGCTTTCCTTTAGCATGAAAAGAGCTACCTTCCTCCACTAGTGTGAACATGCTCTCAGAAGATAGGTTCTAACCAGCTAGCTTTCAAAATTTACCCCAAACTTTTCTTCAATCTATGGTACAAAAATAAACATAAGCATATTAGAATGGTGGACATAGCTGATAGCGAAAAGATTTGGCATTGACACATAAATAAAGTGAGGGACGAACTCCAGAAGGTATAAGAATCCCTTTTGTCCTGAGGGAGAGTTAAGAGACATTAGCTCTAAAAGAAGGGCTTGTGTCTAAGGCATTTTGATGTTAAATCCACTAATCTTCACATCATTTTGGACCAACATGAAATGGAGGTAGAAAAATTAATATAGTTGTTGTCATTTTTCATTTATTTGAGTTGCCCACCATGGGTATTTTCTTATCGTGTTTAGAAATGTCCATTTGGAGAAGTGACAAGGACAGTTACCTTCTCTGAAGGGGTGCCTTTTTCACGTGCCCTAGACTATCTGATTTTATGTTCCACTGCGCCAGTGACTCCATCTGGGGCCAAAATGGCTGGAAAGAGAGGGTATGGAATTACTTTTCTGTCATAATTTAATGGACAATTTTCTGGGTGCTAAACATTAAATGATTTTAGGAAATGATGAATAGCACCAGCCTCAGGAATGGGAAGGATTCCATTTCTTCAATTACTTCCTTTTAGATCCACAAATAATCTGGGATTAGCTGGCATCAGGAAAAACCATCAGCCAAGGCCACCTCATCTTCCCCTCAGGGCTTTTCCCCTTGAGCACTGGCCATGGGATGCCTCTGGATGAGGGAAAGAGGGAAACTGACATGCTGGCAAGATCACTCTATTAGCGCCAAACCAGACTTTGGAAAAGAGCTAGATGGATGGCTGATGATAAACATAAATATGTAATATCTAAAGCAAATATCCTTTTGTTTTGAAGTTAAGTGAATTACTGAAAATACTTTTCCTAAGGAAACTTCTGGAAGGTAAAAATACTGACACGTCCCAGATAATATAGTGTGTGTGTTGTTTGTGTGTGTGTGTGTATATATATTATATGTGAATGTATATGTACATGACATAATTTATACATTATGCATATTAATAAATTATGCATTCTTCTAGAGATAATGTTAGACTGCGGTAAACAATTACACTGTGTAGTAATGAGTGGTGGGTACTGGTTAGGTATAGATGGAATAATTCCCAGCACAGTAGTTATTTCCTGACTGTCAAAATCTACATCCATCCCTTTAATGGATTTTTTTTTTTTTACAATGTTGGGATGATTAGAGAGAAAAACAGCTATTCAGTTCAAATTATAGTACTATTTACTTTCACGTAATCAATTTAACTGAACAATAGGTTTGAATGGCCTGGTCCACTTACACATGGATTTTTAAAATAAATATTGTAAATGTATTTTTTCCTCATGATTTTATTAATAGCATTTTCTTTTCTCTAGCTTACTTTTTATAAGAATACAACATATAATACATGTAACATAAAAATTATGTGTTCATCGACCACTTGATAGTAAGGCTTCCGACTGGTGTACAGTAGACTATTGGCAGTTAAGTTTTGAGGGAGTCAAAAGTTATACATGGATTTTGACTGCACAGGGATCATACCCCTAACCCCGCATTGTTCAGGGGCCAACTGTATTTGCTTACTTCCATGGCAAGTGATTAAACATTATTATGTTGCCATATGCCAAGCACAATTGTCTAACACTCATTCATTTTTTTGCTGCTCCTGCTGCTGTTGCTAGGGTCTGATTTTTTTCTCTTTCTCTCTCTTACCTTCTGAGAACTAAAGTTTTTCTTTTGTAAATGTCATTGCCTTTGCAACAATCATCATTTTGCTGTTATTTTCCCTCCTAAATCACTTCATTCTGATTGACCCAAACCCTTTTTAAAAATTCCTAATTTCTACTTCCTTTAAATAAAAGGCCAATGTTTGAATCTTCCATTTGCAGAACAGAAGTGCTATATTTACATTTGGACCCTATTCTCTTCCCTATTGAATCAAAAAGTGTCAGATTTGTTACTAATAAATATCATTTTTCATAAGAATGTTACTTTCATGTTTTGAATCATTAAATATCTTGTTTCATATTTTGCTTGAAAGTATGAGGCAAGCAGTTAATTTGTCACAAATGAGGTACTATTTGACTTGATTTGTATTTTTAAATTTTCAGATTAAACAGCATATTCCCTTTAAGAGCCCACCTCAAATTCTTTTTTAAACAAAGTGGTATGTATGTAAATGGGCAGATGGATAGACAAATAGATGTCTTTCTTTAAAAAATCCAGCAGATTCAGTAACCAGATATATATTTTTTTAAATATTTTTACTGATTTCAGAAAAAAAGGGAGAGGGAGGGAGAGAGATAGAAACATCAATGATGAGAATCATTGATCAGCTGCCTCTTGCACACCCCCTATTGAGGATCAAGCCTGCAACCAGGACATGTGCCCTGACTGGGAATTGAACAGTGACCTCCTGGTTCATAGGTCAATGCTCAACTACTGGGGCCAGAAAAGTATTTTAAAAAATATATAGGAGCTATGTGACTAAGTTATTCAACATTAACTGAATATTGAAGAAGACAGAGTAAGCTAGGACACTAATTAAATGTGGACAGCTATTGACTGAAAAGAGGATAATTGCACCATTCATATTTTTGCTTTAGGGAGGGAAAAAGAGAGGAGCCACTGCTGTAGATAGCAATTCTCTCTTAGCCTCAAAGAGACTTGTTAGGCACTATCAGCCACAAGCAGCATAAAAAAAAAACCAGGCCTGCAGCAAAAGTACAAAGTAGTAATTAGCAGGAGAATCTCAAATATCTAGCAAGAAACTGTGACTCGAACCCAAGCTTGAAACTAAAAGTAAATACATGGCTATAGAAAAAAATAAATGGATTTGTACCTTGACGTTTGTGTTTAATTCTTAGTCTATATCTACATAGTATCTCTGAGTGTCTAATTATAAGAAATTATTAAATATTTAGATTTTAATAGAGAACTCTACCATTATATCAAAATGACACTGATGGGGTGTTTTAAGTCCCTTATATGACCACACTGGAGGAAATCCTAGCACCTCTGCCTACATGTTTTAATCCTGGGTACTATGTGCATAGAGCCGACTACCTTAATTGCAGGTAAAATGTGTAGTGGGATTTAACACACTTTCACGGAGCTGGCTTTATGTGAGAGCATATTTCGCAAACAAGACATTAAAAGAAGGACTAAGATAAACCCCTAGTCCATTATGTAAACTGCAGAAGATAATGTACTATTATCTTTTTATAGCTTGGGATTAAACTATTTATCCACTATCAAAGGGGCCTTTGAATTATTTCTTTAAAAAATGGTAATGTCTAGTTTTTATCCATTACAGGCTCCCCAAGTAAGTCTCCTGCTGACTGACGCTGTGCATTCTCAAACAGCCTCTCGGTGTGACCTGACACAAACCGACCTTCAAGGAACCGGAGCTACAGGTACTTGTCTCTAAGGGCAGAGTCAACTGAGACCGCCTGGGTCTCAGCACGTATCTTGAGGTTAAAAAGATATTTTTCCTTTAAAGACTGTTTTAAATGAGACCAAGATTTGCAATTATTTTTCAGTTTTGTTTTATACAAGCTAATTTTTTTCAGAAGTCATATGACTTTTTAAAATAAAAAAATCAGAAGTTAGTTTTTTTTTCACCTCCATCCCCCTCCATCCCTGCAATAATCACACTGTTATCCACGTCCATGAGTTCTCTCTTTTTTTTTTTCTTTTTTTCTCAATCCCTTTACCCACTAGCACCTCCCCACACACACACCAGAGAGTTATTTTTTAATACCCAAATAAAAGTCAAGAAACAATATACATGAATAATTTTCTAATGCTGCGGAGCAAAGAAAAATTGTCTTAACTGGCTACTGACCCTCTTCCTCTTTCTGCCCCTCCCTTTGCTCCACCTTCCTTTCACTCATTCACAGAGATGTCTTAAAGAACGTAATACACTGTTAATAGGATGATTTAGGGTGAGAAACACTGGTCACAGCAAGTAGCTAATATATCTAGAATATTATAAAAGTATATACATAGCTTATTTATCTGTGTATAGATAAAACAAAGAAAAGACTCAATGTAATCAGATCACTAGTTGTCAAAAACAAAGATTCATCTCAATTGGGTCATATTAAATACACAGAACCATACAAGCAACCTAAATTTTTACTCATTAACTGAGTAAATCACGTAGTCTCAGCCCGAGACAAACTTCAAAATTTGGCTTAAACTTTGCATAGTCTTTCATTAAGAAAAACTTAATATCCATACACTAACAAAGACAATTCAACCACATATAAGACTTTCACTGTCTTCTTTAAAAGTACTTATTTTAGGGCATGATTTTAATATCTTATGCCTCCAGACTATGAAGCATAAAAAAAAAAAATCAGTTCCTAATTTTCTGTGGTTAAAATCAAAACCTTAGTTTTAATCAGCTTTAATAGTAATCAAGCAATTTTCCAAGAACCTGACTCAACTGCTTTGCCTACTATATATAATCCAAAAGATTTGTACCAATAAAAATTCAGGTAACATGCTTTATGAATAGCCGATTGATATAAGATCCCTATAAAACCTAAAGCAATTTCATGAAAGTCGCCATTGTTGAGATTTAGTGTGGTTTTATGCTTTTCCTCCATTAGTCCTCCAGTGGGTGGGATTTATCTTTTTATGGGAAATGCATGACAAAATATTTGACTGGTTATCAACTCATTATGAAAGTAGTTACATGGTTTTTCCAATGAGGTTGGAGCAAAGTGATTTTGGAATTTCCAGAATTTGCAGAAATGGAAAGAAGCCTGACCAAATTTGAATTCTACTCAAGTAATTTTTAAAAAGGGGGTTTGGATGCCATTTTGAAATGTGTGTGCATATGTGTTTGCCAGGTTCTCTTCTTGCCAGCTGCAAAATCTCCTGAAATGTCATCCAAATCTGATTAAAGACAGGTTACTCTAAACTCACTCTTTTACATCTTTATATAAAAAAAAGGGGGCACATACTTCAGTATTATTGACAGAAAAGTAAAATAACCAAACCAGGTGAATGGTTGGGACTAATTTCTCTCTTTAGGAAAGTAGTCGACTTTCTACCTGGTGTTAGCACAAGAACCCACAATGGGTTCTAAAACAAATAAGGGCTATTTTACCTTTTTTTTCTTAACTATTTCATTAAACAAAGTTGCCTCCACAACTTAGTACTTCTATATGTCATATTGAATCTTAGAAATACAGATGTGCTAACCTCACTGGCATCAGAGACCATTTTAGAAGGAACAGAACTAATGTTTGCTCAGAAGAGGGAACTGCTGCGGAAGAAACACACTCTGAACTGTCTACATCAAGCATGTTAAACTCACGGCCCGTGGGCTGCATGTGGCCCACAACGAATATTTTTGCAGCCCAGCCAATATAATGGTATGTAAGAAACGTTTTAATAAAAATTTCGTAACTTAATTTTTACAATATCCTATTATACATAATTATTAATAACGAACTACAACGTTCGCTGATGACTGATTACTATCATTGTGTTGCATTCATTTCCCTTATATGCCTTAGGCGCAGGCGCACTATTTCTCTCCACTAATACTAGCAGCGAATATTTTAGCAGCCAATTGCCATGTCATTAGTCTTGGACTAACTTGTTTGGTGTGCGCAACAGGAAATATTTTGCTTTCAGAGAACAAGAAAAATAGTTTTATTTGTGTTACACTTATTAATCTGTGCAGTTACTCAGTGTCTGGTAAGTTAATGTTCAAGAAAAAAATATTAATTTTTATTAAAATGTTTTATTATTTTATGTTAACTATTACTCATTTCAGCCCTTTGTATTCAGCATGTCTCTATGGAAATAAACCTCTGTTTCTATGAAAATTGAAGCTTTTGTGTTTTTGCGGCCCACATAAACTTAAACCTTGTTTATTTGGCCCGTGTTAGCCTTTGAGTTTGACATGCTTGGTCTTCTACATCATCAGATGACACTAAGTTCCACTGGACACCTGACACCGGTGCTCGCTGTGGGGGCTGCAAAGAAGGCAGACAATGCATGGGCTCTGAAGGCAACTTAGTAAACAAACAATTATTATGCAACAAACTCTGAAATAAAGAAACATAGGGAATTTCTTAGAATCAAGAGGCAGGAAAAGCTATAGCACAGGTAGATGGGTGGCAGCTGAGGCAGCCAAGCCTAGAAGGATGAGTAGAACATAAAACTCTTTGCCTGGACAGGAAGCCAAAGGATAGGGGAGACAGATGTCAGCATGAGAACGAGGCACAGAGTGAAGTCACAATTTCCTCACTAAAGAGTGAGCCCTCCAGAGCAAAGAGCAGGTGTTTTTACTGTCCAGGAGAGTGAGATACTGTCTCCCTCTGGAGCACAGGTTTGCAGATGTGCCTGGAGCTCGTCCCAAAAGGCTGGAGTCCCTAAGCTCAGTTTTCCTCAGCAGTGATTGAAACGCAGTGTGTGCACAGCATCTACCTGAATCACTCCAGGTCATCTCTGTGGGACTTGGGGAGCAGGGAGACCTACATGATCGTAAAATTCATGCTGCTTGCTGTGCCATAAGAATGTCCTTTGTCTCTGACCCAGGAGCCTTGTGTCTTCTGCCAGTACCCATGAAACTGTGGCAGGCATGACAAGTTGCCTAGCTTATAAGTAGTGTAAAATATCAGACCACTCACAATTGTTAACAGATGGGTAGTGGTTTCTTCAAGCGAGATAGAAAACAGGAGAATTAAATGGAAATGTAGGGGAAAGATGATAAGTTTGGTTTTGTTCTTATTGAATTTGAAGTGGTTGTGGAGACAGAGTTGGCAACACAGGTCTACATTTCAGGAGAGAGGTTTGGGCTAGAGATACGTGTTTGAAAATTACTAGAATCTACATGGAAGTTAACACCTTGAGGATGAAGAATCATACCCTGGAGGACACTAATATTTAAGTGGTAGGTATGGGGATGTGGAAGTCTTCAAAGAAGACAGACAGAATGGAATGAAGACACTGTGTCTCTCAGAAGGCAACAAAGTGGAAGGTTCCAAGGAGGGCGTAATCACCAGTGCACTTAGCAGAGATCCAATAATAGAAAAACTAAAATTTCACTGGATTTGGCACTGGAAAGCCACTATAGTCCTTATATGATATGAAACATACAATGGTCCTGGATCTGTTGGCCCTCAGGACCCCTTGGCATTCTCCCTCTTACTCTGTATCCCCGATGTCTGACCCTGCAGACTGCACTTCCCAGGCTCTGGTGCCAGCTGACTTCTAGCTGAGCTGAGTTTAGCCAATGGGAGGCATTGGTGAGTGGTTAAAAAGTGATAGGAATGGAGTGGCCAGGTATCTGCTTCTCCTCTCTGCCTTGGATGACACGGCTGGCAGTTCTCAGGCTGAATTCCCTCCACGACTTTAGCTCCCACTGGACAAGTCAAAAAACCCAAGCTTCTTGCCTTCCTGGGTAATGCCAAGGCCATGGTCTGACAGCACAATCTTTCCTTTGTCCCTCCATTCTAAGTGTGGTAGTGGCTCCAGCTGTCACCACCTCTGGGATTCCTCACCATCCTGTTTGGTTTCTCAGTTAATCTGCCACTCATCTAATAAATTTCCCTGCATTATATTTTCTTTGGAACAAATCACTGAAGTAGTTTATTTTTTCCCCAGGTTAGATCCTAATTAGTACAAGTGGTAAAACAAAAGCCAAACACTATGGGAGAAAGAATGAGAAAAGAAGATGCCAGAGACTAGAACGATAGACTATTCTTCTAGTAAGTTTGGGTGAAAAGAAAAGAAAGACTGGAGGTTTGTGTTTTTTTTAACTCAATTTGGGGTTTAGATTGGGTAAGACATGCTTTTGTTTATAGGCTCAGGGGAAGATGTTTGAAAAGAGAGACAATAAAGGGAGAGGAATTGAGGGAATTGATTAATGGAACAATGTCCAAGAGGAAAAAGAAGGTGAAGGGTTTGACCTAAAGGACAATGGAGAGTTGATACTCTGAAACTGGCAATAAGAAGCTAAACTATAAATGAAATTTTCAGAGAGCCTCCGTTTCTCCCAGAAGTTTGAGGCTCTGTTGAGATTGAAGACAGAATGGGGGCTGGAGGAGAGTGGTAGTAGTTTAAAATTACTCTGTGGAGAGCGGGACATGACCAAGAATCTCTAGAAGAATTTCTGGGTAATGCAGAGGTTCTAGCTGAGGTTGAAAACAAGGAATGTTCATGGTATTAATCTGAATAGTTTTATAGTTTGGGTCTCCTCCCAAAATATCAGTTGCCCCTGACTGGGAGCAGAAAGGCAAATCCAGGGCTTGAGGTCTTGCCAGATGAGCATTGGGAGGACAGGACTCCAGGAAATCAAAGGTGAGAGGATGGTGTGGAGGATCCACCAGGGAATACAGGCAGCATACCCCGCAGAAAGAACGCCTGGGGTTGCACAGGTGGGCGGACTGACTTCCTATCCCAGCTGTGAAACCTTGGGCAAGTGACTTAACCTTTCAAAGCCTCCGTTTTCTCATCCAAAAACACAGAAATTGTAGCAGTCCCTTCCTCTACAGGTTATAAGACTGAATGAGAAAACGTACAGCGTGCCTATTAAAGATCCTGACCCAGAGGACTCCGTGAGGGGCAGTAAGTTGGACATTTTCACTATTTAGGTCTCTATTAAGTCTTGGCATCTGTATATCTCTTGTTGAAAATGGGTCTCAAATAGAGAACAACCCGGAAACATACATGAGGGGTTCCATCACCAGCAAAGTCCACAGGAGGCCCTGTGGCTTCTGGTGGGACTCTGGTCTACCCTCCTCCAGACAGAATAGAACTGTTTGAATCCAGCTCTATGCTAAGACTGAAATCCATATGGAATACAAGCCTCCTGAGAGCCACTGACTGTGCAACTCAGTGCGGGCACAGAAAATGGGCCAGGTATGGAAAGGAATCTTCCCAGGACCAGAGCCTGAGATTTAGAGTTGGTGGAGGCATCTGGGAAAACAGCCACAAACACATTGTTTAATAGCCCAACAGAACCAGGCTCCGGCACATCTCCCACACTGCAACTTGCAACAGAGTGAGCACCCTGGATCCTAGTTCTGTGCTTTCTGCCTTCCTACCCACTCCTTTATTTGTTGTTGTTGTTGTTGTTGTTGTTATTATTATTACTATTATTATTGATTTCAGAGAGGAAAGAGAGAGATAGAATCAATGATGTGAGAGAATCACTGACAAGCTGCTTCCTGCACACCCCCTACTGGGGGTCGAGCCCACAACCCAAGCATGTGCCCTTGACCAGAATCAAACCCAGGACCCTTCAGTCTGCAAGCCGACGCTCTATCCGCTCAGCAAAACCAGCTAGGGCCTACCCACTCCTTTTTCTCTCATTACCCATCAAAACGGAAGAGGATTTTCCACAGAGCCGTCATTCTCAGAGGGACTGGAAGAAAAGAAACCCATGTCAGCCAACTGCATCACCTTTAACAAGTTGTTCAAGGACAAATTTATTACTATAATGAGTTTTTTATAAATACAGTTGTGGATTTGTTTCATTTATAAGTAACCATCCTGATTTTTATTTCTATAATAGGAGTTAAATCAGCTAAATAATACTGTGAATTTACCTATTTTCACTTGCTCTTGATTAAAAAGAAGTAACATTCTCAGATATTTGAAACCCTACAAAGTGAAGAATTGCTAGCCCTTGTATCCTTTCTCAAGGATGTGGAAACGACACATGTCATCACTAATTCCTAGGAATCCAAGAGAAAATATACAAAAGGCTTAATGAGCAGATGAAGGAAAAAAACTGGTAACTGATGTTTCTGGCTAGGGAATATGACAATCAACAGAAGGGCTACTGGCCAAATCGTTTCACCGAGAGAAAATACCGAAAACTTCACCCAGAGTCAGCAAATGCCGTGTTCTGGGGAGCGGCGTCTTCAGGGACAGATCTGTTAACCATCAGCGGGCATGTTTCATCTTACCGCTCATTGCGGGTAAGTTAAAGGAGGCTTTGTGTACCTGCTTCCAACAGAAGCTGGAGCTCTGAGCACAGGAAGGCCCGTACAGCCCTTGGGCCCCGGGACAGATAACACACACACACACACACACACACACACGCACGCACACACAGGACGTGCACAAAGACACACACTGCACAGTCTTCAAACACTTCCCTTCGGGCTATTTCTCTGCATGTTAGACTCACTGAAGAAAAGGGTGAGTCAACTACGGGTCAGGAAGGCTAGACAAAGAGCCTTTTTTTTCCAGTTTTCAATTTTTAAAAGGGTTTTCCTTTTCAGCAAAGTCAGAAAGATTGGATGTACTTTCCAAAGCCATGGGACTTACTAAAAAGAGAACAATGTGCAGAAAGGTAATTTAAAAATTAGTCTGACAGCGAAGTCCCTTCACAGCACGCCCAGTTTATGCAATGCATTTTCATGTCATCCGAAAAACGGAACATCTGCTTGATGCTCTTATTGGCGTCTGCTATAAAAAGTCGCCGGGCTTCTCCGGCAGTAATGACAGGGACGCAGAAGGTAAGCCTGTGGGAGCAGTTCTGGAGCTGTGGCAGGTACCCCTGAACCAACTTTTGGGGGGAAGCTATGCATTTCTAATCGTCACACTGCGGGAAAATCCTCCTAAGTTGCAGAGGTGCAGTGGAGGGCAGACGGAATGGCTCAGAGCTCCCTGAATGAGGCCCATATGTCGACCTCACTCTCCCGCTGCAAATCAATGGCAGTAAAGACCCCAACAAGAGGAACCTCCTAGAGCCTTTGCTTACAAATCTCAGCATGGGGTAGAAACGGTCCTTCCTGAGCTCCTGAATGTAGAGGGGAAATTTTTTTAACACCTGGTCCTAAAACCCATTCAAAGGAACCTATGTGTCAGTCAAAATCCAATCTGTCTGTAGCATCTAGACAATGCTTTTTGATTCCTATATTCTTATTAACTCTTTATACCAGAATATAAGAAGATTACAAATGTAACAAAGCAGAAAACTGACTCCCAAACCAAGACTGTAGCAGAGTAACCCGGATGTTCCTTTATTTCACTGTGGCTGTTTATTAACATTGCACTTGAATCAGTTATTTTTTTTCTTCCCCTGTTTTTAGGGTAAGTTGTTCATAGGGGTCTAGGGGTGAAGCACAGGCAAGAGAAAGTGTTTTAAGTGATGCATACCATGAAGGCAACCTGGATGAATTTAATTTGCTGTGGCAGTGTGACAATACTGAAAGGGTGTACTCCATCAGGGTCCCTTTTGATTATTTCTGTGAGTAATCTGAGCAGAGTTTCTTCATAATGGTGCCTTTTTCACACAGCAGGCACTTTTGAATCCCACCTGTAAATCTAGGGTGTCTACAGGGATTTGTCTGTCTTTTCCCTCCCCATTTCTTTTATCTCTACCTCTTTTCCAGTTGTTTGTGAAAATAAAATAGTCCTCCTAATTCTTTCTTTGTGAGAGAAGATTGGGCTGTTCCTCCCTGACAGTGGCACATTAATTTTAATCAACAATTTGCTCTCTGAAATTCAATCTCTAACATATTTAGCCTACAGTCTGCTTTAAAAAGAAAAAAAAATGTCCATCTGAAGTTCTTGGTCTGTAAAGATACAACACTGATGTTGTTTTAAATTAAGATTTTGTATTGACTTCATGTCCCTAGCCTAGATAGATGTATGCTCTACATACAAATGAATTAGGTTATACATGTTGTTTAATTTCCTTAACATAATTATTTATCTGACTAAATATTAAAATGAAGGATTTAACTGTTATTAATGTAAATGTATCTTATAAAATTACTCTGCTATATCAGTCTGCATTGGAACTCATTCCATATTTGTGTCTCAAATAAATTTTAAATAAAAGTTATTAAATGTTTTAACTTTGGATCACAGGATCCAGCTGTTTAAAAAGCAGGTGTTCATCAACACACACCAGAATTCCATAATTTAATAGTATTTATAATGGAAACAATGTAAATGTCTATTGGATTGTTTAATAAACTGTGATATATCCATACAACGGAATACCATGCAGCCACCAAAAATAATAATGTAGAACAATGTTCAATGGCAGAAACATAATACCATCACAAACAAGGGAATGTCAGAAAAAATTGCAAAGCACTATGCACAACATCCCATTTCCATTAAAAAATGTACCCTTACAAATGCATAGGATAAAAAGGCTGAAAGAATTTATCAAAATAATAGTAGTTACTACCTCTCACGATTTGCTTATAGGTATATTTTGTTTGTTTGTTCTTTGCTTGTCAGTTCCCAACCTCAGCCCACCCCCAGAATTTCAAGGAATGTGCTGAATTTTAAAAATCAGTGATTTTTTATAGTAATTACTTTCTTAACCGAGGCCAGGAGAAAGAACCCTGGGGGGAACAAAATGGGCAAAGGGCCCATTCACGTATAGTGTAAGGAGGGGACAGCCAAACCAACTGAATTAACAAAACCTCAAAAGGTTAGAAATGAGTTAAAATGTGTGACAAACCATGGTATGTGCTGAGTTGACAGAAAATTGGCTGCATTGCTTGTGAGACAATTTGATTACTATAGACCTGATGCTCCTCTCACTCTCTCTCTGCTCAGATATCTCAAGGGCATCTCTGGGATTGTTTTCTAGGACGCGAGTCCAGAAACAGCAAGAAGAGTGTCGTAAATGTATCATGCGCTTAATGTTATAGAAATACTGGTTAGCATTATTTGTGATGACCATTCCAAAAAATTTTTGTGTGTTCAAGGCATGCTATAAATTTCTTTGTCACAAAGCTCTAGTTGTAATAAAATAAGCATTCAAATACTTATAGTTTAAACAAATTACTTCATATATGTCTTTTTGAAAAAAATTTACAAAACATTTAGCATGACAGAAGTAAAAAGAAAAAAAAAGGAAAGGAGGGAGGAGAGGAATTAAAAACTTAAAGAAGAGCACCAAGTTATTTTCCCAAGGTAAAGGGAAAATAAATTAAAAAAAAAAAAAAAGATAGCCATGGGTGTAATTAGCATATCAAAATGCCCCATACAATTGATAACAATGAGACAGAAATTTATATTTAAGCTTGTTAGTAGCCCATGCCACAAATAAAACACAATCAATTCTATAATTCATAATATTGTAAAGATAAAAAGCAAGTTGAAAGCACAGCAGAAACAAGAGGGCAATTTTTCCAATGAGTCCTTAATAAGAAAAATATGTGATGTAATGACCAAAATTCTCAACATCTCCTACAGTACATACATGCCTTTTGCAATGGTCCATGACTATGACACCCCCACTCACAGTTTATATAAGTAACTTAGTTAGTAGATTGAAAAGTGAACACAGTGGTCCAGGTTCACAGCTCAGTGATTTTGCCTAATCTTGGGATTATTTTTTTCATATCCAGAAAGGCACAAACAACATATCTTTTTTTAATGCACCGTTATTAATTCTGTCAACCAACCTCTAAAAAGCAGAGTGCTGCAGTAAACTTGATATATTCTCCAATACCAATATTTACAATCAAAAGCACCCTCTATGTTTTAACATTTGGCGTACTAAATGAAAGGCCGCTATCTTTTTATTCAATCCATCATTCAATTAATGAAAGGCGACTCCACAGACACTTGCTGGATACTTCTTCTGTCCCGGAGGTCTGTTTCCGTGCCAGGAAAACATGACCGAGGCAGCCTTGGCCACTGCACGGTCCTCATGGAACTGACAATCCCATTCAGGCCAGGGTTTTTCCCATGGTGTCATGAGGGTTTGGGCTGGGTAACTCTTTGTTGTGGGGGTTGTTCTGTGCATGGCAGGAGGTTTGGCCTCTATCTACCAACTACCAGTAGCAACTCCACCAGTTGTGACAGGCAAAACTATCTCCAGTTGCCAAATGTCCCCTGTAGGACCACTGATCTAGAGACAATTTAACATACAAAACTACAATGAATCCGTTCTGGGAGAGGAAGTAGGGGGTGCTGAGGGAATGTAAAAAAAGAGGGACTGTCCCAGTCTGGTGGTCCAGGAAGGCCTCCTTAAGGAAGAGAAGTTTAAAAGTTACAGGGGACAGTTATCCAAAGAGCAGTGAACTGGGGAATGCAGATAGACTGGGCCAAGCTCTTCCTCAAAACCCCATTTGATTCTACTCTAACACAGTCCATTCAAGCCAAGAGTGTCATGTAAAAGGCACAAAAAAGGCCACCAGGAAAAAAAAATCAGCTAAGCACACCTTTGAAAGTAATGGAACTTCTTACTGTCCTTCCATCACAAAATGCACCCCTAGAAGCTGACTGAGTTGAATTCTAGCAGAGAATTTTTAGGTATAAGCCAGTTAAACATGGAACTAATGATTGTACTCTAGGGAGTTATTAAACATTCATTAAGAGAGGTATGTTTTACTTAGAAACATAGCATTACACAGAATTGTTTGCAAAAACAATTAGACCAATTAAAATCAAACACATCCATTAACTAGCTTGTCATCATTTTTAAAAGTTACTTAATTGCTCTTTGTACTGCCATAAAATCAAGAAGTTGAATGGCATGCTTTTCTAAAGATCCTGGCAATTTTTCAAATTTTGTGAATTTAGATCTAAATTTATTTTTTATTATAGACTAGAGGCCCAGTGCACGAAATTTGTTCACTCAGGAGGGGGGGGTGTCCCTCAGCCTGGCCTGTGCCTCTTGCAGTTTGGGAGCCCTCGGGGGATGTCTGACTGACGGCTTAGACCCGCTTCCTCAGGGGGAGCGGGCCTAAGCAGTCAGTCGGACATCCTTAGCGCTGCCACGGAGGCAGGAGAGGCTCCTGCCACCTCTGCTGTACTCACCAGCCATGAGCCTGGCTTCTGGCTGAGCGGCACTCCCCTGTGGGAGCGCACTGACCACCAGGGGGCAGCTCCTGAGTTGAGCATCTGCCCCCTGGTGAACAGTGCATGTCATAATACCTGGTTAACCAGTTGACTGTCTGCCCCCTCGTGGTCAGTGCACATCATAGCGAGCGGTTGAGTGACCTTAGCATATCATTAGCATATTATGCTTTGATTGGTTGAACAGATGACCAGATGCCTGGACACTTAACATATTAGGCTTTTATTATATAGGATTACTAGAGGCCTGGTACATGAAATCTGTGCACTTGGGGGGGGGGGGGGGCGTCCCTCAGCCTGGCCTGCACCCTCTCACAGTCTAGGAGCCCTTGGGGGATGTCCGACTGCCGTGGAGGTAGGAGAGGCTCCCGCCACCGTGCTCACCAGCCGTGAGCCTGGCTTCTGGCTGAGCAGGGGGAGAACACTGATCACCAGGGGGGCAGCTCCTGCATTGAGCATCTTCCCCCTGGTGGTCAGTGTGCATTATAGCGACCGGTCATTCTGCCATTCGGTCACTTTGCATATTAGCCTTTTATTATATAGGATTTACATCCTAGTTCTAAAAGCAGGTTTTTGTCCTTAGAGCAAAACAGATAATTTTATGAAATTTATTTAAATGATGAAATGTTTAAAATTTAGAAGAAGAAAATATAGATTCTAAGACTTCTCTGCCTATGTTCCTTGCTTACTTGTCCAATTGATACCCCACTGATTATAGGGGCAGACAGGACTAACTCCTAGGTTTTAGTATGACAAAATGTATTATTTCCATCATCATTATCCTTTTTATCATTGATATAATTGAGGCCCAAAAAGGTTAATTAATTTTCCCAAGGTAACAGACAATAATTAGCCAAGTCAAGAATCAACCCCATATCGTCAAAGTCCACACCAAACTGTGGGTAAGACAGCATGCTGTGTTTTCAGGAAAGGAAGCTTTGGGTGGAACATGGTGGGAAGCTAGGAAACAACATAACAGTACTGAGCATACATCCCGAAGGAAGAGGAGAGCTAAACAGTTGTCTCTCCTAATCCTGTAATTGTGAGCTCTCCCAGCAAACCACCTTCTATTTGATCAAAAAGGGAATGGTAACAAAGAACATTGTTGAGTACCTACAATATGGTAGACACTTTACATTTAGGATCTCTAATCCTCACAACCTGTACAACAGGCCTTCCTGAACCATAATGTACGGAATCACCTGGGGATCCTGTTAGAGGACATGCAGATTCAAATTCATGAGGGCTAGGATAGGGGCTAAGAATTCACATTTCTAACAAGCTCACAGGTGGTGCTGAGGCTGCTGATGCTGCTGATCCTGGACCACAGACCACACTATGAGTAGTAAAAGCTGTAGAGTACTTTTATGTAGAGCATGAGAGTCACTTAGTGGTGCAGTCAAGTGCATGTTTGGGTCCCGTCCCCAGAGATGCTAATGCAGAGGGTCTACTGTAGAGTCCAGGATTCCCATGATAACATGTGCTCCAGGTCATTCTGACCCAGTGGCCTAATGGACTGCATGCCTAACCCACCTGGATTAAAATTCTGGCTCTATTACTTTCTAGCTGTAGGAAAGCACCTTAAGCAAACAACTTCTCTGAGTTTCATCTGTGAAACCAGGATAGTAGAAAATACTACATTGTTTGTGCTGATAATTAAATAAGATTATCTCTGTGAAGTTGATGTGATGATGATACTCATCTAATAGATGAGAAGCTTAGGCGCAGAGGAGTTAAATCACTTATCTGAGCCAGTTTACTAAGCAAGATTTGAATCTAGATCTAAATCCAGTGCCTCATGCATTTCATTGCACCAGATCACATGCATCAAGTTTAATGCATTTCATCTGCATTTATACAAATGACCAAATTATTCCTTCCTCTGTCCTTCCTGCTAGTTCTGCCAGGTACTTCCCCACTGGACTTTGTTTTCAGGTTTATTCCTACAACCTTCCTTCTCGTACCCACCACCAACCCTTTGGACTTTGTTCCCAGGCCTTGACTTTCAGGGTTCTCCAGGGACCCTCAGGTTCTCCTGCCCTTGGCCTCCTGAGACAACGTCTCCTTCCCAGCCTGTTAACCCAGTTCAAGAAGGGACCTATACATAGAAAAAAGATGATAGGTGGGAGGCAAACAAAATCTTGTTTTGCAAAAGTGTACAGGTATTTTTTGGATCTTAGTATGATGTACAGTCTCTGCCTTTTACCACTCTTGGATCCCCAAAAATTGTTCTATTTTTTAATAAACTCTTGAGATAATGTCAATCACAAATATAAAATATCTATAAGAGTCAAAATGAATTATTTACTCTAATACACATGGGAGGAATACAAAATGTATTATGGAGATAACATAATCCCATAACATCAATGACAAGAAAAGCCAGTTACTACTGCTCTGGCTGCAAAGGTATTCTGTGAGGGATTAGACACTTCAAATGTTGGGGAAAACTTGGGATCCCAAATAAGCACATTGTTTTAGCATTTCTGCTCCAAGCAATAACGTTCAATGTCTGCATGGAGATTATTGTCAATAGAGATTTTTATGGGAAAACTATAACTGGAAATAAAGGGAATATTCTAGGCATAAACATGACGTATCTCTTGTTGCACATGGTGGTGATAACATTAATAAGATCTCCAAGCAAAATGAGAGTTATGATGTGTGGTGCCAACATAATAAAATAAAACTTTTCCTCTCAAAGGTCAATTCTTAAGCTTCATAAAGATGGACAGAATTTCATAGCCTGAAAACGATGTGAAGGGGACACTGAGAACCAGATGGCAAAAGAGTTTTAGAAAAGAAAAACAGAGCCTTATGCCCCTGCCTTAATTCATTGCAGCCACAAATCAGTGTTTTAAACTAGCTATTTTCTCCAACAGTCATTTAAACAAATGTTCCTAGATGTGAATTCTCATGGAAAAAAAAAAAAAAAACATGGAGAGTTGAGCTGTCATCTTAAACATCCACCATCGATCATGCTGTTTCTTCTTCAGTAGGTACAAATGTATTAGGCTTACTCGCATTAATTAAACAGCTTTTAACCTCCATTTTTCTTTCCCTATGCTGATACCAAAAATATGACACAGGATGGGGAAAAAGGGGTAGACAGAGGTCAGTTGAGCTGAAATAAGACATCTCAACTAGTAGAGGTCATGGTTAACTTTAGGTTTTTACAAGCACACTACTGGCTTTGAATCCCAAATCTGTCATTTACAAGGCATGTGGATTTAATCAAAATTTAAAACTTGCATATCACCAAGAAAGTGGAAAAACAGCCCAACAGAATGGGAGAAAATATTTGCAAACCATTTATCTGGTAAGGGACTTGTATGTAGTCTACATAAGGAACACTTACAGCTCAATAGTAAAAGACATATAACCCAACTAAAAGTGGGTAAAGAATCAAAATTGACATTTCTTCAAAGGCATACAAATAGCTAATAACAACATGAAAAGGTGCTCAACATCAGTAGCCATAAAGGAAATGAAAACTCAACCACAATGAAATAGCACTTCACACCCACTAGGAAAGCTAGAATCAAAAAAGTGTTGGTAAAAATCTGGTGAAATTAGAGCCCTCACATTGCTAGTGGAGAAATGGGAAAGCCTCTTTAGGAACCATCCTGGCCGTTCCTCTGAAGGTTAAACGCAGAGTTACAGTAAGACCCTGCGATTCCACTCCACACCACTGCCTCAATCGTACTTCGAAAGATTGTGCTCTTCTTTCCTCTGTTACACAGATTCACTACTAATGACATTTTCTTAGTTCATTTTAATCTCTTTTGTGCCCTTGGCAAGACTAGAAATTATTTTTCAGTCCATGATTTCTTTAGAAGACAGAGGCATCCTGTTTGGGGACAGCCATGTTCAGTGGCTTCCGGCCCATAGAATTTTCTTATGTGTTCCCTGTCTTCATCTTCCACATGGCTATTCCCAAAGATGATTCAAATTAGTCTCAAAACAAGTGTGTGCTACCTGCCGAAGGCACCCAGGCCTCTCCACCATTAGACAGATCTCTCTGAGGTTCCTTGTTGACCATCATCTTTATCAACCTTTTTCACTGTGGCCTCTCCAAATCTTTCCAGCACTTCTCAAATGGCCAACCATTTCCACCTCATTTTCAGAAAATAACATTTACCCATAAAATGTAAGTCATTACACACAAACGAGCTCTTCTGGTTTTGCTCCTCTCTCAGGGACTTTGCCCACACCGCTTGGTTTCCTCACCCACTGCGCATGTGAGGTCTCTTTCCTGCTAATGCGATGCCAGGTGCCTTAAGGTCAGGGCTTGTGATATTTCTCATGGTGATTTATTTACCCAGCCCAGTGCTTTGCACTTAGCAGATAATTAACTATGTACCATACACATGAATAAATGAGTGAATGAAATGCATATGCACCAACTGAAACAAATTCTTTTTCATGAAAATCCTAGACCCCATCTATCACTGGTAGGCTGCTCCATAAGGTTCATTCAGTAGAGTGGGAAAATGGGCCCAAACTTTCTGCCACATTCCACACTTAGCCTCAGTTCAGCAACAACGCGAACCTGGTCCTGAAGTGAGACCAGGGATTGTGTTTCTAATGGTGTCATTTCAGAGAACCATAAGCAATCCATCACACAATTTTTTGGGGTGCAAAATAGTTCTTTGTGGTTTTCACAGATGTTATTTAGCTGAATTTAAAGTTTGGTCCAATTTACTTCAACGCCAGTTATCCACAACTTTTCTTAAGATTTTTATCAAAATCCAGGGAGAAACCTGATTTCTCGTGAGGACATTTTGAGAACTAAAATAGTTGACTTTGTTTGCTCTTCAGGACAGATATGCTTCTGCTTCTCCCTCTCCTCCCCACCTGGACACCCACATAAAACACATTTTAACAATGCCACTTGCTTCGTGGACACCCACATTTTGCTACTTACAAAACAAGCTTCAAATCACCCCATGGATTTAATCTCTCTGCCACTGTCGGGACCCCTCACACTCTCTGAAATCCACAAAAGCCACCAAACCTGCCCATGCTGTTCTTGAAAGCGTGGGATGGGCGGGCCGTTCCTCCCTTGGGAAATGAAATTACAAGGGAGAGCACTGTTAGCTTTTCGGCATATCTAAATTCTTACCGAAGCGTTGGAACTGGGACCCAGGTCAGCGAGGCTCCCCAGCTTAGGCCCCCACGACATAAAGCACAGTACTCACCTGGGAGTGCGGCCAGGAGACGAGGCTGCGAGGGCATGTCTGGGGCGGCGGCGACAAGGCGAAGATCTAAGGCGGCGACTGGGTGGACAGACAGCCCAGGCACAGACCCGGCAGGCTTTCCTGAAGGTGCCCCTCCGACAGTTCATGAGTTGGCACATTTGCTGGCTCTTGGCGGCCATGCAAAGAGCATACTGACCTTCAAAAGCCTTTCAGAAGCCCCTCGCGCCGTTGAAGGAACCAATCTGGCCCCTGGTGCATTTCTCCTCCTGGCGCCTTTCTTCTTAACCCGGGTGTTTGAGTTAGTTTTTCCCCGAGGAGCTCATCCTACAATGAGCTTTTGACAAAATAAAGCCTCTTCCCTTTGAATCAAGTGGCTTATCACAGGGAAAGATCTGGAGTGACCGTACAGTAGGGCGAGGTAACTCCTTAAAAAGGTGGAGGGTACTGGCGGCCCAAAGGTCGAAAGGTCGTGGGGCGAGGGGCGGGCGCACGCATTGCTTCACAGGTGCAGGCAGTTCGCTTTCAAGCGGGATTTCGTGCTTCCTGACGATTCTCAGGGGTTAGCAATCCAGCCTTAACTGGCTACACCAGCGTGGAAAGTATAGGCCTCCAGTCAAAGGGCATAGGGAAAGGTACCTCTCAAGTACTAACTATGAATGTGGCGTCATTTTCAAGGCAGCTTCTCCTCCTAGACTGTGATTCCTCGTGGCTGCGCTCTACCGTATTCATTTCTGTGGGGTCAGTGCCTCTCCTGGTGCCTGGCACACAGTACGGGGGACTCAGTTGGTTGGCAGAATAAATAAAGGAACTTGTAAACATTATTTAGAATTTAGCAATAAAGTCTTCAAAATTTCTGGTGACAAGCAAGGTCTTACAAGTGTGGCAACTAAAATCACCACAAATGAATCACACTGGGCATTAGGCTGGAGTTGGTTGGTCTGCTGGACTTTAAACAGAAAGTCCCGGGCACAGCAGGCTGTGGTAACAAGCCTTGCCTCATCCCCACCTCGGAGTGTAAGCACGAGGGAGAAATTCTGAGTTTTCCCTCCAGGATCCCTTCTTTCTAAAAGACCGTAAAGTCACCAACTAGCGTGTAAATTATGTGTCCATATTACCCATTTTTAAAGGGCCCAGTAGATTTTAACTTTATCTTAGAAAATGCAACCATTGAATGAAAGAGAATCTAACAAAATTTACGGGTTGTACCCAATTCAGAAATCAGTAAGCCCACCTGCATTTTTTAGTCCTTTGGTAAAGCCTCTGGGTCCAAAGAAAGAGGAGGTGTGGTGATTGCCACCCCCCAACAAGCAGAAAAGAGTAAACACAGTGTGCAAGTAGCCACGTTGCCCTGGCTTTTGTTAGAAATCATTTGTTAATAGATTATTTTCTTTGCAAGTTTGTGTTTGTTGTACCTCGAAAGGTAGAATGACTAGTAACCAGGTGAAATAAGCTATGCATAACATATGTTAAAACTTGACACCAGTTTTTTGTATTCATTGTCACCAGCTTAAACCCATACTGCCAGAGAGCCATTTTTTGAGACTAAGCCAGCTGACAGCTGTGAGGTGTGTTTGCAAGAGTTTTAATGATTTACTTGCAACACGTGCTGAATACGCATCACCTCCATATTTCCTGGAGTTAATGCAGGAGAAAGAACACCACTGAAATGAAAATCAATCATTTTAGAAGCAAAAGGTAACTTTCTTTGAGAGCATAAATAAGTGCTGCTCAGCACTCAAATGTGATGAAAAATCATTGTTCAGAATCAATGGTCATCTTTGTCAAGAATTACAGAAACTTTGTAATGTGTTAATAGATCTGGAAGTCGACAGAAGCTTAAACTCTCCCCCTAACCACCATTTCCATAAACCTATAGAAATGACTAGCATGCAATTACCTTTCTCAGGCTTTCCTGGACTTTTTAAAGATCACCCATTCAGCTCCATTTCAGCTTGTACAAGCCTGACATTGGTCCATCGTTGTCAATGCTGGGATGTTGGTAAAGAGTTTAGGCTGAAAAGCAAGACTTAAACAGTTAAACCCTAAATAGTCACAGATAAGAAGCAATTACTTGCCCTAACCGGTTTGGCTCAGTGGATAGAGCGTCGGCCTGCGGACTGAAGGGTCCCGGGTTCGATTCCGGTCAAGGGCATGTACCTTGGTTGTGGGCACATCCCCGGTGGGGAGCGTGCAGGAGGCAGCTGATCGATGTTTCTCTCTCATCGATGTTTCCAACTCTCTATCCCTCTCCCTTCCTCTCTGTAAAAAATTAATAAAATATATTTTTTTAAAAAAAAGAAGCAATTACTTGTCTAACCCTTAAGTGTTACCCTCAACTCATTTTAACCATGAAATAAGAATCAAGTATTGACCTGACCCTCCCCATTCTCCAAGACAGGTTTTGATGTGATTTTCTTATGAGCCTGATTTCATTACCCTTTTTTATGCTGCTGTAACCTCTTGTTCTTAACCATGCCTTTCCTTCAAATTTCTCAATTCCTTCTAGAAGAAAGACAAAAATTTTTCTTCCACCCAACTTCCCATTAGCTCTGCCTACTTCTTGTTCTCTCCAATCTGCTTTTTAAATCCCTACCACCATTTTTCAGAGAGTGGGCTACACTCCTGCCTCCACTCCTTACTTTCCTAGTCCCTGAACTCGGGCTTTCCACTTACTCCCTAGTCCCTGAACTAGGGCTTTGCTAACAAATGCTCTGTGTCACTTTCTGAAAATTCTAAAAATTTCTAAAAAAGATGACCATTGTTCAGGCCTTTCTTCTGGAAATCCCAATTCAGTACCTCTTGGGCTGGGAGTCAGAAATTCCTTTGGTTTTAAATCTCCACAAGTGATTGCAAGATACAGTCAGTGAGAATAGTGGCCTTAGGCCTTTGCATCTGACTTCTACCCCAACATGATTTTCTTTCTTGAACATCCCTGATAACCACCTGATCACCAAATTGGACTAACTGCCTTTGCTCAGTGCTCACCTCTCTGCAGCATCGCCCTGATGAGTACCACTCCTCTGAAATGAGTAAGACACCTCTCTACATCTTTGTCTCTTCTTCATTTTCTCCCCCAACAAACTTTCTCCTCTGAGATCCTCCACTGAAGACATTCTTTAATATTCTGTCCCAGGCTTTCCTTTTCTATTTACACTCTTGGCATGGGCGACCTCAGCACTCTTACATGTCCAGACTCTAAGTTCTAGATTTGCTTTTCCTACTTTCAAAAGCAGAATACATAGACAGAATTCCCTGTTCCTGAGGCCACTACAAGGAAGGGCATGGAAACTCAGTGTTTCAACCCTTCTTGAATATCAGAAATACTTATGAAACTATTGAAAATGCACATGTGCAGGTACCACTGGAAGAAACTCATTTAGTAGGTTTGGTTAGGGCTCTGTCTGCAGTTTTTTAAATTATTTTTTGGAGTGCATAGATAATTGTGATGTGCACTTAATGCTAAACATTGTGAGCAGAAGTTAGGCAACATTTACTGTGAAGGATACCCAAAAAATGTCAGTGCCATTCCTTGAACTATTAATATCAACTATGATTTATCATGTCAGTAGCAGAGTCAGAGAGTAAATCTACTGCCAGATGACATCATAGTGCCATCTCCTGCACACAAACAGATTCTTTCTCTCACTAAAGGCTAGTCTCCATACATTGCTCCATCCAAGCAAATCCAATTTCAAAGCCTCAAAGAATAATGAAGCTCCTTATGTTTCATTGAGGAAAAAGAGGTTACATTTCATCTTATACAGCAAAACTGGATTTTCAAAATTTACTTTTCTTTAAGTATTTTTATCTTGAAGTTACACTCTAAAGCAACTACCAAAATCATCTCAATCTCTCTCTCCCTCTGACAGTTTCTGTTAGAGCTAATTTACTAATCTTTTAAAACCATGACTTTTGAAAGCTCTCTCCTTGTGGAAACATCAGCCTATGGTGGTGGTTATGGTGGCCATGGTCACCATCTTTACCTGGATCCACATCCATTTTGGCAATTTGCAGACCCTATGTGGTATGCCTTCCTATAAAAAAGAGGACAGACCCATCAGAGCCAGAAAGTTTAGGAGAGGGTTGATCACTAAGAAATGGATAGCTGTCAGGTCCAAAAATATATATGATTAATAAGAAACATCAAAGAGTAAGACTAAGAAAGGGATTGATTACCTATCTCTGTGTCCAGAGAAGCTCAATGAGAAGCGATGAAAGCAGTGAAGGAACGCAAAGCATTAAAACAAAAAATTAGAACTATGGGGTACAGAAAGCTAAGTTGAATGACAGAAGAACCAAACTATATAATCATAAAAGTATAAGCTAGGACTAATGTCCTAAAATAACACTTATTGCTGAAAGGATTATATAATCTGCTGTCTTAATTGTGTACTTGTCAATAGCAGGGAACAAGTTTCATTTATCTCTGTATAGAGTCTGGTATGTGTGTTGGTAGATTGGGTGGAGGCATGAACAAATGAATGAATTACTGATAAATGACCTGGATTCAGTTGTACTGCTTTTTTTAAAGTAATATCCTGACTTCTTGCTTGTCAATACAATTTTAGTGATTTATTTTAAAGGTCATGGTATCACTGAAAGTCATTTGCCATCTTGCTTACTCCTCTGTCAACTCTCTCTTGGTATCTTTGAAATAATCAGAAAAATTATGAGTATTTGTGTGTGTGTGTGTTTTATTAGAGAGCCATAATACTCTGTACCACCTTCCAAAAAAAATCCATGTTCAATAACACAAACTTGAGCTTCTCAGCACTCATGAATGTTGCACAAAGCCTAGGAAAATAAGACATTAGCAATATCACAAATAAATACTGGCTATTTAGATATAGTCAAATCTGTATCATTTTCACAAATGGATTCAAATTACTAATATATGTTTGCATGTGGTCTTTCAGGTACACAATAAAATGTTAGTGTAAATACCAAGTTAATTTTCATAAATACTATTTGATTAGATTCTGGATTAAGTTATAAAGTCAATAAGAATTTGTTGAGATAATTAAAATTGCAAAATAGAGATGCATGCACTAAAATAATCATGCAAATGTGCTAATATCTGCTTTCAACACAAAGTGAAATATAAATTCTTTATTGTGAAGATGTATTATCAAATATGACTTGAATAAAGGTGATTCAGAGCTTTGCACACCATGTTGGCTAACTATTCTATTTCAAGTAAGATACAGGTATAATTTTTAGTCTTTAATATCCCTATGATTCAGGGACCACATACTTGAACAAATAACTAGGTATGCTAAATATTATTGCTATAGTCCCCTATATGTGAAATTTGGGTTATCTTTGACCTAATGTGATTAAATGATAATCTCATAACTTTCAGGTATACAGTAGTACACTATTCTAAAATCACAATAGGCTCACCCCATTTGGAGAGGGCCATGACCCTAGGTTCTATTAGCCTGATATTACTAATGTTCAAATTAATTTTTTTTTCCTTTACTCACCAAGCACTCTTTGGATAAAATTTGACTTTTCTTGTATATCAGTCTGCTCTCTAATAAATTCTAACTTAAAAATTACAATAACAGACTTAGCTGTCACACTGACCAGAATGTCTGTATCAGATCAACCTTTACTGACATATTTTAGTCTATGTGACAGTTATAGTTCTAATTGTCCATTAGTAAATTGGCATTCTGGTTTTTTAAAAAATAAATTACTTTCTCATTCGCCTTTGTTCATCTTGCCTTGAAACCACCTGGAGTGAGGATCATCTTGCAGCAAGTGATACTGACATTGTTCCTTGTGGGCTGACACATATGGTGCCAATGGCAGGAGCAATTAAGGACATGGATAAAAATTAGATGGCTGGGGAAAGCAAAATAAGAGCAATTAAGTTGTTGGAAGACACTCCCATCAGGCAGGAAACAGTGAAAAACAGTATGGTGCCTCATTAATTCTCCTACCACTCTGAAGAACGCAGGAGAGCTGACTCAAAAAAAAAAAAAAAAAAAAGGCAAACAACTGGCTTACCAAGATTTCCTCAATGACTCCTTTACATGGGCATTTCTTTGCTTTAGTTTATCCATAACAAATCTTGCTTTTTCACATTTACGTTAGTATAGCGAAGGAAAGATTCTCATCTACTCTCTTAGGGCCTCTAGCTGGGCCAAAGAATTAAACTGACATAAGACAGATTAACAGGAAAAAAAAACCCAGAAGTTTTATTAAATATTTACATGTACATGGGGGCCTTCGCAAGAGAATGAAGAGCCAAAGAAAAGACCAGAACAGGAAGCTCTTATGCCTTTTGACAAAGAAACAATACATTTGTGAAGAAATGACAAGACAAAGGGATTTGGACTAGGAGCAGTAAGTTATGGGAATATGAATAGGAGATATGGGGTTGGGAGAGTTCTAATGGAAGACAAGGGTTATGTTAGTAAATGTACAGATCCATTTAATCGATTCCCAGTCTCTGGTGACAAGAACATTCCTCTCTTCCTGGTACAGGGAGGGCACCATTTTAATGAGAAATTTTATGGCCTGTTTTTAGGTAGAAAAGGGTAGGTCAGAGAGTCCTTCCTGTATCTGCTCCTTCTCAATTGCCTTCAGTTCAAAATAATCAATATGCTGAAGTGGCATGTTTTGGGGTAGCATGCCCTTATCTCCTTCAGTAGCTGTAGATGTGTTATTACAGGTTGATTGACACCTCACCTATCTCTAGTTTACATACTGTCAAGTTCCTTCTAAATACAATCACCACCTCTATCTAGAGAAAGACTGAAAAAGGTCTTTATATCAGTCAAAAAGGATAGTGCCTTTCCAGTGTTGAGTTAAAAGCAGTGAGTTTGTAGAGATACTGTCCAACTTTTACATTCACCAGAATCAGCTCTTCATCATTTGAAATGAATTCCTACTACTTCAAACATCATCATCAAATATATGGTCAAAGCATTGCCTAGGCCAAAATAATTTAAATTGTTATCCATGCTTCTTATCTTGTCTATTAAGAAAACAACCATCTATTGTTTCCAAATAATCGCCTACGCAGGTTACTAGATTGAGGTACAGATGTGGCAGGAAGAATGGAATAATGGTCATAATCATAATTATACAGGCTAATATTTATCAAATGCCTACTATATAGTAGGATTATACTAATGACTTACATGAGTCATTTTGTTCTTATTTCACCTAACCAGATGTGTTCCACTATTATTTCCTCTCTGTTACAAAAGAAGAAACTGAGAGGGAGGAAAGGTTATGAGACTTGTCCAAGGTCACAGATAAGTAAGGTAAGTGATGAAGGTGAGATTTAAACCCAGGTTGTTTACAAGTTTGTACTGTTAACCACTATGCAATAGACACTTAAAAAAATGGAATGGAGATTGGAAGGAAGGAGGGGGATAGAAACACTAATCCTTATTCTTTTAGTAATTACTTATATGACTTTGGAAAAATACTTCAGTTTTATAGTCTCTTACTATCCAAAGTATCATTCTTCCAATAGAGGTATTTGCATCACATAGGAGCTTATTAAAAATGCAGAATCACAATCTTCATGTTATGAAGATCTCAAGGTGATTTATATGAACACTCAATTTTGAGAAACATGGCCTTATTAGTAAAGTTTGAAAGCTAGCATGGTTGATATTAGAGACTTAGATTCAATCAGCATTTCAAAATTGTATAAACTCTAATTTACTCATAAGTAAATCTTAAATAATTGTCTCTAAGAGGAGTGTTAGGAAAATGTTGATTCATTTCTGAATTGTTTTTCCGTAATGAATACTTTAATTGGTTTTCCTGTATTTCAGTAAAATATATAGTCAATGCCCCATTTTCTCTTTCTTCAACCCATTAATCACATGTTGTTGTTGTTTTCCATTTTGCACTAATGACAATTGACTTTTGGAAGTTATTGAATTTTAAAAGTGACCATGAGGAAATAAACAACAATAAGGCATTAACATCACTATCTATTCTGATATTTTAATAAGTAGATGTATTTTAATTATTTATGATACTTCATAACATGCCAGTAAATGCTTTCTAATGCTTTTTGTAAAGGCAATGAAGTCTTGATAATTTTATATCTATGATTTCTTACAATTAAATTGTTCACTGGAAATGTAAAGTAAAACTGCTGATGGGATTATGAGAATTAGATTTGGGGATCACTGAAGTTTGAGCCACTGTATGACTACAATTCCTGTAATTAATTATCTCAGAAAAAACTTCATTTGTTATTTACTGGTCTTACCACTGGCATATTGCTTTTTGGAATGACCTTTGTGAACATGTTGATCACCAGTAAAAACCAAATGCCTACTTTTATGTCTGTCCTAATGCTGGTTAGTTTGGGGGGAAACACTAACACTCAATCTGCCAGTAACCATTTGGTGACTTTGGACAAATATCAGTTGTCTAGGCTCTTGCTGGTGTCTAACACTGAGTCTTCAAATCAGAGAATGCCCCACCTGAGAACAGTGAACCCTCCTAACTCTCTGTTTACCCATAAAAAAAAAGCCATGTGGTTGGGGAATTCCTCCACGATCAATCTCTGATTGTACCCCTGGATTCATTACTGGACTCTATGACTCCCACATGCCCCTTTGCATTAATGTGTTTGCATGAACTGCCCAATGTTAAATTCATTTTTCCCCCTGAACATGACCTCTCTTACCATCCTCTTCAACCTCTCTAGACTCCTATTGTGTGAGGCGGAAGAAGAACAGATAAAAAAAAAATCTATGGATTGTAACTTATTTATTTTTTACCGTCTTCGACCATTTGGGCTTCAATAACAGAATACCAGAAATAGCAAGGCTTATAAACAACAGAAATTTATTTCTGGAAGCTGAGAAAGCTATGATTCCAGCATGATTTATGAGTAAATTAGAGTTTATACGATTTTGAAATGCTGATTGAATCTAAGTCTCTAATATCAACCAGGCTAGCTTTCAAACTTTACTAATAAGGCCATGTTTCTCAAAATTGAGTGTTCATATAAATCACCTTGAGATCTTCATAACATGTTTATTTTATAAGGACACTAACCCCAACCATGAGGATTCCACTCTCATGACCTAATCAGCTCCCATAGGCCCTACCTCCTAATGTCATCACATTATGGATTAGGCTTCAACATACAAATTTAAGTGGAACACAAGCATTCAGTGTAGAGCATTTATATTCAATTTTAAGACTTTTAGGCTTGAGTAAAAATAAGGTACATAAAGGGTACAAAAAGGAGACTCATAAGAACTTTATGACAACCAGGACTTTAAATTTAAATTAATTAAAATTAAATAAAAATTTAAAATTCAGTTTCTCCATTGCACTAGCAACATTTCAAGTGCTTAATAACCATCTGTGGCTAGTGTCTGCCATATTGGACCATGTAGACAGAACATTTACTTCATCAAGGAGAGTTCTACACTGGGCGGTGGTGCTCTAGGTATTTCTGCTTGACCTTGATTTAAGCTTTAAGATTCAAGAGAGAAGTTAGCTAAGTCAGTTTAATTCTAACAAAATATCATGTCATGTATATCTAAAAGTTGGAAAAGATAGAGTGTGCTTGTATGAACACACATAGGCACAAGCAAGTACCTTGAGCTGAGGGATGGAATGTGGTAAACAGCTCTCTGGCTGGCTCCTCCTCTAGGAGTGAGCCCCATCTTACACACGAAGTGGGTCCCCAATAGCTGTGTCTGTGGTATGTATCCATACTTCCTGGCCAAAGCTGATAGAGCTGTATCTGACCCAAAATTGGATTGTTTTACTTGGGACATTTAAACATAGAACACAAAGAATGGCTGAAGCTGTGACTCATTAATGTAGCCTCTTGAAGAAAATATTCATGGAATCCTACTGCTGAGAACCCCAACATTGCTCTGATATGTGCCCTGCCCAAAACTTAGTAATACCTTCAATTCTGAGAGAGACAGAAAGAAAGAGAGAAACTACAAACTATAAAATCAGATAAACTGATTTTATCTAAAGCTAGCCAGAATTGATTTTTCTTACAACCAAAAGAATATTAATATTCAATTTCTGTGCAAAATTCATTGAGAAGTTATTACACTAAATCTTGACTTAACAGCTCTTTCTAATGCATGGAATTATCATCATTTCATAAATGAGGAAATAAATGTAATACCCTCATTTACATAGCTAGAAAGTAGGTGGCCAACCTGAGATTTAACTTCAGGTATAATTGACTGCAAAGTCCATATTATTTATGCTATCTCACTCCCAAAGGAAGTGGATCTAGGACCATCATGCATATAGATATATAATTTTAAGACACCTGGTTTCCAGATGAAATCAGTAAACACACAACGTCAGTCAGAACACTGGAGCAGATTCCAAAGGACCTTTAAGATGCAATGCCTGTTCTTGAAGTTTAAAATATGATGGAGAAATGTTTTTTTGGTTTGTTTGAGGTTTTTTAAGGAAAAGAAGAAAAGAGTTCCAAACAAGATGAACCCAAAGAGGCCCACACCAAAACACATCATAATTAAAATGATAAAGGTTAAAGACAAAGAGAGAACCTTAAAAGCAGCAAGAGAGTTATTTACCTATAAAGAAGCTCCCTTAAGACTGTCAGCTGATTTTTCAACAGAGATATTTTAGGCCAGAGGGATTGGCATAAAATATTTAAAGTGATAAAAAAAAAAAACAAGGACCTACAACCAAGACTACTTTACCCAGAGAGGCTATCATTTAAAATTGAAGGAGAAATAAAGAGCTTCCAAGACAAGAAAAAGCTAAAGGAATTCATTACCACCAAACCAGTATTACAAGAAATGTTAAAGGGTCTTCTTTAAGAAAAAGAAAAAAAAAAGAACATAGTTATAAAGAATAAAACAGCAAAAAATATATATCTATCAATAATCACTTTAAATGTAAATGGCTTAAATGCTCCAATCAAAAGACATAGGTTAACTGAATAGATAAGAAAACAAGACCCATATATATGTTGTCTACAAGAGACCCACCTCAGAATGAAAGACACACATACTAAAAGTAAAGGGATGAAAAATGATATTTCATGCAAATGGAAATGAAAGGAAAGGAAGGGGGAAAAAAACAACACCATCATCTCACACTATATAAGAAGTCAATGAATTTGCATAATTTCTAAACTATAAATTTTTAAATAAAATGTGATGTTATTTCTAAGTGCATAATGAAACTCAAATTAGGCTAAGAAACAATTCCTTTAAAAAGAGGTCGTAGCTTACCAATGAATATATATGAGTTATAATTACTCTATCAAGAGTATTCAAATATTCGAAAGTCAAGTCTCTGATTACATGCAATAGCACTATAAAAAGTAAAAAAGATGATTCTAAAATTGATTTTAAAATGTTTCTTCTCTTAAATAATAAGGAATTTATCTTATAACTTTAGTTGCAGCATTAACTTTTTCTAAGTACTTTCAAATACTTAATATACTGGTAACCATCCACCCAGGCACTGACAAAATTATCATAAATTCTGAATTAATCTGATTTAAAGTATTTTATTTTAAGTTCAGCTTTTTATTAGCTCCTCATAGACATCTCTGAATATAAACAATTGAAGTTCTTGAAATTGCTAACACATTATAACTTTTAATAGGCTACCTTCTGATCTTTAGGCAAGTTCATCCTAAAATGAAGCTAACACAAAGGAACCAAGGAAACAAAATCATCTTCAAAACATGTAAGACATCATGTTGAAGGACACAGAGATGTTCTCCAGGTGCTATCCAAAGTCCATGTATTTTTGATAAATCAAAGAAATGAACAGGAAAATATTGGAATTACTAGATCAGAATAAACAAATGATTATTGTTGCTGTTTGGTTAAATATATGCAGATGATTCAAATATTTCCCTCTTCTATGTACAATTCATTTTAAATTTAATTTTGAAGCCTTATGCAACTCTCTAATTGCTTCATTTGTTTTTGTTTTTCCTTAAATAGATTACATGCTCTTTAAAGAACTATGTCTTATACTCATGTTTCCTTACAATGCCTAGCATAGTGCCAAGTAAATAACAGATTAGGAATGACAAATAAGTTTTATTTCCCATCTTCAGTTTAGTGGTAGAGTCTCCCTGGGGAAATACACTGAGAAAAATTATGAATTCATGACTAGACTCCACCAAGAGAAATTGCCAATGGTTGATTAGTGGTGCCTGCTGTGAGCTCAAGATGAGGAAGCAGCAGGCATGCCACCTATTTTTCCATCTCACTAGCAGACATTCATTTCATACTTGCTAAATGAAACAAAGAGAAAAGGTTGCTGTCAGTTAAATTTTATCATGGAGTTTAATTTTCATTCATATTCACTAATAATTACACTGCATGTAGGTTCATTATTAAGCATGGAGTCAATAAACTGAAATTCAAAGAAAGATATATTGGCTTACCAAATAATGACAGATACTTTATCTTCATACCTGATCTATTCTCTCAAGTCCTTTATTTGAAACTAACTCATTTGAAATCTTCACACTTCTATCTTGAAAATGGCAAGGCCAAAGATTCTTAGAGCTGAATATGTATTCATAGAAGTGTACATTTTGAGATTGGCTCAAGGGCACAGGATAGCATCATCACAATGAAAGTCTCTCCCAGTGGTACTACTTTGAAATGGCAGAGGTTCTGATGATGCTAATGGTTACTGGCTCCAAATAACCTGTACAGTCCTTCTTGCTCCGTAGCTGGTCATTCTCGTAAGAAGAAAACAGATGCAATTACATCTGCCCCACACACAAACATACACATATTTCCTCAATTTGTACATCTCTGTAAGCACACCTTTCTCTATGATTTATAGAAGTTTCAGGGAAAGTCAAGTTTCCCATTATCAATAGCTTTCTGAATATCCTGTTTAATGATAAAAAAAAAAAGGTAGAGCTAGATTTCATTGTATTTTGTGTTATAGGGGAGGGGCATGCAGAAGTTGGTACTTGAAGCAAGTTTTCACTAAAAATAGGTTGCCAAAAATAAACATTTATGCATCTAGAAGCATCTTTAAAATAAAAAAATTCAAAAAAGATTATAAGTCACATTTCATTCAATTTCTCAAAATCCTAATACACAAGTGGCAAAGGATTCTCTTTAGTGAGGTGTATTTAAATTCAAATAGTATGTTGAAGCAATTAGGGGTTAATTATTCTAGTCACAGTTGTGTAAAACTCTCATAATGTTTGGACTAGGAAATATAGCAAGTTTAAAAAGAAAAGCAAGGGATGTGCCTTACAGAAAGTAATTAAAAACCATGAGTTTGTAGCTAGTTGTCCATGCATAGCACCTGCTACCTGACACTGTGAAGTCTATACTAAGCGAGGTGGGTGGCCAAAAGAATCCAAAAGGCCATTGGGTTTGACCCCAATTATCTTTCATTGTAAATAAGCCATATGTCAAATTCCAAGATAAATTGGAAACATTTGATCTATCTCCTGTTCCTGGATTCATTTTAAAGATTCATTTTCTATTCTTACAGATCATTTATTCAGGCTACTATGCTCTTATATTTTCAAGAAAAGACATCTTATTTGCCTTTATAGATTCAAGAGGATTCTGTCTTCAAGAATACTTTTGGAAGAAGAGAATTTAACAATCAGAGCTTATTTTGGAGGGAAATGGCTAGGAATGAACATATTCAAAATTTAATATAATGACCAACACAGTCTGCTGAGTCTCTTCATAGCAATCTATGTTTACTAAGGACAAAAAGATATCAAGAAAACATTCATTGCCATGCTCAACAGAGATGGATGCTTTAACAAATCTCCTCATTTCCCCATGCAAATAATTTCTAGATCTATTCAAACCAACACAAATAAATATATCACACATGAAAAATAATATTCCGATGAGCCTTTGAGCATATTTGAAACAATGCTTCCTTAAGAGAAACTATTAAACCACTGAAAAAACCCTGATTTATTCAAAACTGAAAATAATATTAATGTAAACCAACATGACCGACAACCAAATATACTCTGCATGAATGATTCAGGACAATGTGATTTTCATAAAACAATTTGGCATTAAAACTAAACAGCATAGCAAATTAGAATCCACACTGCCCATTCTCCTCCCAAATGCTCATGGTTTTGAACACTATAATATATACTTCTGAATTTTGCAAATAATCTGTTGAAGAAAGAAGTTCTGTAGAAAGTGGTGGTTTTCCTTCAAATTAATCAGAATGAATGAGATTTTAAAGGTTTAATATAAAAGGGTTTTGTCTATTTAGTAAAACACCCCTGATATTAGAGAATTTTCTTTTTTTGAAAGACAATTCTAAGGATGTTGCTTGCCAAATTAATTGCCCTTAAAACCATGGACACAGAAACTTTTGTGCCTATTCCTATATAACCAATGCTCTACTTCTAAAATCAGAATTATTTTCCACTCCACAGATAACATAAACAACAGCTTCAAGCAGTAGAAAGATGAAACAGAGCTGAAAGGGGGAAGAACATAAAAGCAATAAAAGGCTGAGTGAAGGAAAGAAGACCTTGCTGTAGTGGAAAGAAAACAGCGTCCTGCTCTGGTCCTGTGTGACCTTAGTTGCTACTTAATTTTGAATTTTGTGTAATGATACTGAAGAAGTGACGAGAGGTAACGGCCTCAAATGCCCCATGGGTCGCTCTCAGGTCTCTCATACACATATCCACTGACCTCTCTTCTCACTGTCCTCATGCCCCTTTCCCTCACATGACCCCAAGTCTCCTTCCTTACAGTGTGGTTTCTTCCTCCAACACCATCCTCTATTCTTTCTAAATCTATAAAATATTATCGTTGTATATTGAGAAAACAGCTAAGATAGAAAGTGTAGTAACACTGAACTTAACCTAAATATATGTATGTAACACACACACATACATATGGTCTAATGAACTTTCCACCTTTCCACAATAAAGCATTAATAAGCACGAAGCAAGATCCTCACAGTATCAATGATCATTAATGATGTATTCATTACCAATAAGTGTTAGTGTCACATCAATGATGTGTCTACATAAGCACCTAATTGCAATATTAAATAGCCAGCATATATGATTAATTTATTTTCCTAAACAAGTCTACATTAAGAACTTTTTTCTAGAAAGATTTTTAATAAGAGTCTCTTGTTAGCCACATGAGTTCATCACACTCCTTAAACTGATCCTTAAAAATAAAAATTTAAATATTATGGTTCATAAGATCACTGAGAACTGACCACCCTCTGGAGATATAAAAAGGCCAAGGAGCTCTAGACTTTTGTTTTCAGCCAAGCTTTGGTTTTTAAATATAATCTAAAATATATAATGTAGATGTCTAAAATTAAACAAATTTTGTTGTCCCTCCCCAACAGACAGATATTGTAGATATGGCTATTATCTAAGTCATTTGCTTAATCTAATTCTCAGCAGATTAGCTAAAATTGTTAATATGTATGTGTAAGTTCAGTTAAAATTTACTCTCAGATATTTTTCTTTCTTTAGTACTTTCTATTTTTCTAATAGTGTACAATTAAGACTTTATAATTTCCAAACTTCTGTGTAGCAACAGGACTTTACTATTGAATTAAACATGAATAATAATATATATTAGTATTTCATATTGAACAGACCTAAATTGTAGAACATATTGGCATTTATCTATATTTATTTACTTTAAGAAATAATTTTAATTTACCATTGTTGTTTAATAGAATTTGTAATTTTTTCAAAGTATGAGTAACTTAGCTTTCAGAATATGATATAAAACAAAGAAAATGGGACATAGTAATTGAAAAGATAGTCAAAGTAAGTCACATTTATTTCTTAAATAAAAATTTCACCTATAATCTTATTCACTTTAGAATTTTCACTTAAGTATTTTGAAAATTATAGCAATAATTTGTTTTAACTAAATTTATAGCTTGCCTGAACTCTCTAAGTAGCAATCATGTAGATAGTATGACAGGACAATTTCAGTTAGAAACCTCATTAATAGTTTGGTTTTCAACAGTCTCTATGTTGTGGACTTATTAAACCACATAAACAAATAAAAATTTGTTGTTAATATTACAAACATTCAAACTGAAACATTGAGAAAATTATTGAAATTTTCAGGGTAGTATTTATTTAATCACCCCCAGGAAACAGCTGATGCATAAAAATATGTTACTGCAATTTTGTTCATTTGAAATCCTTAAGTTTAATTAGATTTTTTTCAAACTCTTAATTTATGAAAATTTCTTTTGGATTTTAATTTTGTTTAATGTCTTTTGTTTAACGGTACATAAAAAGAAATGTTTCCCTTTATAATAATTTCTTTCAACTCTCTTTAAATAAGGTATTTTAAAGTTCCCTTTGTTGATCTACTGATATAATGCTTTATGCCTTATATACTTGGCTTATAGTAAAGCTAATGGATTTATTTCAACTAGTTATTCTTTTCTATTAGACATGTAGTTGAATGTTTGAAGATTCTGAATAAAACCAGTTTTTAAAGTCAAAAATAAAATAAAATAAAATAAAATATATAATGTAGAAAACGGGGTTCTCTGAAACTTCAGGGAGAGAACACGTTCTGATGGCAGCTGTGTCCGTCTCTGCCTCCGTTACCATCCCATTGACCAAAGGAAAATGGGCAGCATAATTATAAATGCACATCATGATCTTTGGTGCTCTTCCTCCACATTCTGGGCCCAAAACCAGACTGGTCAGGGATATGTCATTCACATGGCCATCCAGAAATGAGGGCTTATCCAGGTATCCACCTATGATACTCCAGCAATGGCCCTGGAGAACTAAGGAATACTGGGCAATCACTCTGCTTTCTAGGTCACTCTTCATGCTGTTATGAAATGAAGATCCCTAATATTCCTGATTTTAAACAAATGTTATTCCAGAAAAATAAGAAAAAGTAGTCAAAACATTTGTTATATAATCTAGTACTTACAATCAATTGGAACAATATCCAATTTTTAGAATACTGATGGCCTTTGTTTCTAATTCTCTTTTATAATTTTACTAGAGGCCCGGTGCATGATATTCATGCACCCTGGGGTATCCCTCAGCCTGGCCCGCGCCCTCTTGCAGTCCGGGAGCCCTCAGGGGATGTCCGACTGATGGTTTAGGCCCGCTTCTCTCGGAGAGTGGGCCTAAGCCATCAGTTGGACATCCTTAGTGCTGCCACAGAGGCGGGAGAAGCTCCTGCCACTGCCACTGCGCTTGCCAGCCATGAGCCTGGCTTTTGGCTGAGCAGCATTCCCCCTGTGGGAGCACACTGACCACCAGAGGGCAGCTCCTGCATTGAGCATCTGCCCCCTGGTGGTCAGTGCACCTCAGAGTGACCAGTCGTTCCGCCATTTGGTCAATTTGCATATTAGCCTTTTATTATGTAGGATATTCACCCAAAACTAAGAGGGGGAAAGGCTAACATATTAAACATACCATACCCCTATTTATAAGATGATTAGTTTGTGGGAAAAGTTAAAGCTTAATGCTCTAAAACAGGACCTAGGGATTTAGTATTCCACTTATCTGTATTTTTTACCTCATATATCTGCGGACATTTAAAATTTTAATTGTACACATAGCATTTCTGAAAGGATCAAATAAATGTTGGGCATGATCTTATTAATAATTTTAACATCCCAGTGAAAGAAGAGGAGTAGAAACCTATATACTACCAGAGGCCCAATGCATGAATTTGTGTATGGATGGGGTCTGGCCCACCCATCCTGATAGGGGCCAATTGGGCCAGGCTGGCCAGGGGGAGGGGATGAAGAAGGTTGGCTGGCCAGCCCTGCCACCTGGTCAAACTCCCAGTTGCGAGGACAATTTGCATATTAGCCTTTTTTTATATAGGATAGTTAATACTAATGATGATGATGATGATAATAACTGTAATTGAAAGAAGGAGGAGAAGAAAAAAGAGGAGGAGGAGGAGGGGAAATTAAGAATGAATGGAATAACAAACAATAAATTCCAGAATAATACATTCCTTCACTGCCCATGTTTCCCTATAAACAAATGTGTTCAAATCTACAAAGTGATTTACAAACAAAGGAAATGTTTAGAACCTGAGGTTCTATTTTGTGTTAACCCAAGCTTCTAGATAAAACTTCTTTTCACTCTGATGAGGGGCACATGTCCTAATAGTATCTTTCAAAACCTATTTTTTTAAAAAAATATATTTTATTGATTTTCCACAGAGAGGAAAGGAGAGGGACAGAGAGCTAGAAACATCGATGAGAGAGAAACATCAATCAGCTGCCTCCTGCACACCCTCCACTGGGGACGTGCCCGCAACCAAGGCACATGCCCCCGACCGGAATCGAACCTGGGACCCTTTAGTCCACAGGCCAACACTCTATCCACTGAGCCAAACCAGCCAGGGCCAAAACCTATTTTTAAGTGTTAATAAATCTTTTAAAAGACATTCTAAATCTCATGCCTTTTTCATTGCTGTTTTGCTACATCCCCTAAAAAAAAAAAAACAACCCACAAAAACAAAACACTAAATTTATCCATCTACCATGACACAGCTATCTTTGCCTCAGTTCAGAATACAAATGTATTATTGAATACCTACTGTGCTCTCAGCAGCATTCCACTTTTGCCCTGAGATTTTCTTTCACAGCCCTTAACTTTTGCAGGTAAATATTACTTCATGCATTTAGTGACACATGCACACCATTCTGGCAGATCTTAGTAGTTAACAAAAAGTATTAGTAGTAGTTAATAAAGTATTAACACATTTAGTTTATTTCTTTATGTTATTAAAAGCATGGCTAACAATCTCATTTTAAAATGCAATCCTTAGAAAGTCCAAAGATCAACAGAGCAATAAATTACCTATCACCAGATACAGATTTCAGAAGGTAAAAAAGCAGATTGACTCTCAAGTATGTTCACGTTACAGACTCCAAAATCCATGTTATTCTTAAAAGTCAAAATGTATTGGTGTCAACCTTTATAGATCATGGAACATTTACATGAGCATAGACTGGTTGACCATGTGATAATGATGCCTAGCTGAATCCAAGAGAAAGACAGATATAGATGAGTGAACAATCTAGACTGCCAATCTAGACTCTAGTAGAGCAGGAAGCATGATTACCATCTTTTCTCTGGCCCACACATAGTAGAGCTGCAATCAATATTTGTTAAATGAAGGAAGGTGTTGAAGTCCTTGAGAAATGGGCACTATTTAGTCTTTGGTAGATAAGGACAGAAAAAAAACTATGGGATAATTGCCCAGTGTAGTCTTTCCTGGATGATGATGAGCAATTGTGGTTGAACAATAGTCTGGAAACTGGAGTAATGGGAAGAAAGAAGGTTTCCATTGTGGGGGGCAGCACTGTTGAGCCAGTTGAGAAAGGAAAAGCTCTAATTAAGTTTAAATGTGTTAGGTGAAGACTCCTTTTTAAAAAAAAATCTAGATATAGACAGAGGGTTTGGGTTTTCCAATAGTGAAATGAGTATGCAATGCGCATGCCTCTCACATTGGAGGATGTAGCAATCTTCGAGACCCTATTGATGTAGCGTTAGTTCATCCCCACCCCACCCCCTGGAATAGCTAATGAAAAGAACAATTGCCAAGGTTACTTGGCAGATCTATCACCACCAAAATCTTACTTTAGATTTAGATGGTTGAGTATGGTTTGTTTTTTGAAAGGTGCGATTGAGTTGGTGTCTTCACAGAAGCTTAATATCTATTAGTCTTTGGAGATGCCTGAGTGAAAGGCGCTGTATACTAAAATCATTGAGTTCCACCACACGCTCCCAGTTCTCCCAGAGGAAAGAAACAGCTGGTTCATCTTTGAAAGGCAAAACAAAACTTTTAGGAACTATACTCACCAGTTGTAGATTTCATTTCTGATTTTTATTCATAGTAGCCATCTATTCTAAGATCTAGTATTTATTTATCCACACATACCTGTTTCATTCTCTAATTGCATTTAAAATCTTTTGGGGAAAACCTGTTATAAAACACGTCCTTGTTATATAAGGGGGCCATATACATATAGGTTAATGGCATACTAATTTATCAATATCTAGAATTATTATAAAGAAGCTGTTTGAAAGTACCTGAACAGTACCAAAGTTTCATTCATTCATGAAATGATTGATTGCATGTACTCTGCAGAAATGGATTCATATTTCTGAATACATGTTACTTTATATCCCTCAAAGAGAAAAATACATTTGCACTCAATATGCATTTACGGGATAATATGACACAGGTGTGGTGATGTTAGAAAAGATAAAACCAGCTATAAAGAAGAAAAATAAAAGCTTTTATAAGGAAGAAACTCGGATTTCAGAATGGAGCTGTGGATTTAAAAATAGGAAAATAGCCAAACGTGAGAAATGTTTTTCATATTATAGGGAGGTTCAGTCAACCAAAAGTCTCCCAAGCAAAGGTCTTAGTAGGGCATGCTATAAGACAAAATCAAACTTATGACAACTGAGATGTTGATTTAAGCAACAGAGGCCCATAAGACAGGTTGAACAGGAGGCTGCTACTCAGCGTGGAGCTAACATGAAAAAGACATGCAGAGGAGGCAACATCAAGTATCCGAACACTCACCCCCTGCAGAGGTTCATGTTGCTGCTGTATTAAATGACATACTGCTGCTGTTGAAGAAGTATTCAGCACATATATAAAATTTTAAATGTGTCCATCTTCATGGTGATCACAGTCTTTTATATTCCGTCTCATTCATGCATATTCTTATTTATTCCCAACACTACTTCACTTTTATCTTTAAACCTGAACTCACAGGTCGTTAAGATCTAGTCATTCTTAATACATTTTAGAAATTTGAAAGATGAAAAAATAAATTATGCTAGACATTACATTGTTAAAAACTGACCAGAACAGCTTTTTGCTGATACAGCTTAGAAACTCTATATATCAATGTACATGTTACTGCAAAACGTTGTGGTTGGAAATGCCAGAAATTTGGGGGGAATTAGAAATAACTTCATATTTTTAATAGCGTTCATGATGCTAGTTAAAGTGCAAGACAATTGGGAATCCACTTACTTAGATACACCTCAGCAGCCAAGTGAAAAAGCCAAATAATGACCATGTGACGGTAAAAATTCATCTGCTGGCATTTATTGAACACTTAAGTGCCAAGCATTGTGGCTTTCACTAGATCATCTCTAACTTCATTTATATGAATTTCTACTTAATAATAATAAACCTCCCAGGTAGATACCCTCGGATACTTGTTCTGAGACTTTTGCTTAGTGGTTAAGCAATTAAAAGCATGGGCACTGCCAAAACCGGTTTGGCTCAGTGGATAGAGCGTCAGCCTGCGGACTGAGGGGTCCCAGGTTCGATTCCGGTCAAGGGCATGTACCTGGGTTGCGGGCACATCCCCAGTGGGAGATGTGCAGGAGGCAGCTGATCGATGTTTCTAACTCTCTATCTCTCTCCCTTCCTCTCTGTAAAAAATCAATAAAATATATTAAAAAAAAAAAAAAAGAAAAAAGCATGGGCACTGGAGTGAGGGGGGACTGGCACTGGTTATACCCTTTACTAACTGCATGAGCTCAAGTTACTTAACCTCTCTGTGTTTTTGTGTTTGTCATCAATAAAATAGAAATATTAATAAAAATTAATTCCTATAATATATATATGCAAAATGTGTAACAGAATGCTCGAAAAATGATAGCCATTGGGGTTATTTTAAAAATGAGTAAACTGAGGCAGAGAAGTTCAGAAATCTGTGAAGGCCACACAGCTAATAGGTGGCAGCAGTGTGACCCCAGACCCCTCGCTTTTAGCCATATGCCATCATGAACATGAAATCGTGACTATACTTTTCTAAAGAAAAACTTTGCCATTTAAATTTTATGTAAGGTACTAGCTATAATCATTTTTAAAATTTCTGTCCACATTTAGGATGGAGTCACTGAGTTGATCCACTTAGTTCTAGAGCCTAGTACCTAGGCCCTAGTTAGAATTTTAACACATTCTTAGTTCATCCTACCACCTTCCAGAATCCTATATTAATACATTTTAAATTTTTTTTAATTTAAATTTATTGGTCTGACATTGGTTAATAAGAGTATATACATTTCAAGTGTACATTTCTATGACACATAACCTGTATATTGCACTGTGTACTTAATTCCTTTAGCTTAAAAAAACATTGCTTTTCTACTAAGACAAAATTGAAAAGGAAAAGTATTGTATAAACTAACGTGATCTCTGTAAATTATAGAAACAAATAGATTTTTAAAGTGTTTTTAAGTTAAAACTTTTAAATCATAAATCTAATTCAAATTGGTATCCTTTTTAAATTTCAAAGCTTACCAGACATTTAACATTTTCATGGAGATGTAGTACCTAGGACATTTGAAGGACTTAGTAAAAGTAGAATGAACTTTCAGCAGCAACATTTATCAACTCTCCAACTGCACCTAAAATCACCTGGAACAACTTCCCATCTTTCTTTTCTTTGGATTCTTTGATCTATTTTTTAAATCATCAACTGCTGTAGAGTCCCAAAATTAACTCAAAATCACTACAATCTTCTTGGTATCCTTTTAACATGCCCTAAAGACCACACTAGCTTTCAGACATTTGGATGCTTTTCAATATACCACAAGGCAGAAAAGCTATGGCTTCCCTAGCACTTGGGAACTTTAATTCAAGAAAATAACTTACAGATGAAAATGCAGTTACGTCTCAGGGTTAAATAGATATCTAATGGAGTACAGGTCATCCGAAGTTAAGCACAGCTGACAAATAAATGCCTTCTAGTCTGGCCACCCACAAACTTGCTCCCAGTTGGTGCAACTGCTTATCTCTCCTTAGCCAGCCGATTCCCACCTCACCACGTGGTCAAAATGGGTTCAACCTAGACCAGTGATGGCGAACCTTTTGAGCTCGGCGTGTCAGCATTTTGAAAAACCCTAACTTAACTCTGGTGCCGTGTCACATATAGAAATTTTTTGATATCTGCAACCATAGTAAAACAAAGACTTATATTTTTGATATTTATTTTATATATTTAAATGCCATTTAACAAAGAAAAATCAACCAAAAAAATGAGTTCGCATGTCACCTCTGACACACATGTCATAGGTTCGCCATCACTGACCTAGATGAACCCCTAGGGAATTATGCTGAGTGAAAAAAAAAAAAATCCCAAAAGGTGAAACACTGATTTTTTCCATTTGTATAATATTTTGAAATGACAAAATTTTAGAAATGGCACAGATTAGTGGTTGAAGGACCCCCTCCCAAGCAATAGTAGGAATTCTTGGTGATGGAAATGCTCAGTATCTTGACTATGTGATTGATAAGCAAACCCACATGGGATAGAAATGTATAGAAATGTAAATACACACACACCACACCCCTGTGCACGCACACACACAAATACAAGTAATACGGGAAATCTGAATAGGACTGGCAGAGTACTGCAATGCCAATAGCTTGCTTGCAATGTTTTACACCATGGTCTTGAAAATGTTACCACTGGGGGCAATTGGGTAAAGTGTTCATTGGCTCTCTCTCTTATTTCCTACAGCTGCATGTAACTTCCCATTAACTCAATAAAAAATGTATTAAAATTTAAAAAGAAAAACCAGGATCTGCAGCAGCAGAAACAGCAGTGGAGTGGGTCCCACACTGCCTGAGGACTCTGATTTTGGACATGGGGGCATTTAGGATCCCTGCCTCACCTTTAGTCCCTTCAAGCCCATCCCTGCCTTTTAGCCATGGGCTCCCTGCCTCCCCTGCTCACTCCTGGTGAAGGAGTGACACCATCCCAGGGAGACCTCCACATGCCCAGCAAGTCAGTGGAGATTCCTTCTCAGTCCTTGTTCCTAAACACCACATCTTGTACTAGGGAGTTCACCCCCATGTGCCTCCATTTCTCATCTATAACATGTGGCTACTCATTGCCTCCCAGGGCCTATTGAGAGGGTTAACAATAGTTTTAAAGCACCGGAAGCATCAGTTCTATAGTTCCTTAGCAATATGCACAAATGGCCACATCTGTATGTTAAGAAAACCCCTGCAGGGTTTTCATGGAAAAGAGAATTAAGGCAGCACGAAAGGAAAGGGACCCTTTAACAGGCCCTGGGTTGGTAACTCAGAGAAGACCTTTCAGAAGGTCTGCAAACTTGTTCTGGAGTGCGAAAGTGTTGGAGAAGTGAGGGAATGCATCCTGTACTAAGTGGGCCAAAAGGGAGGGAGGAGGGTAGAAAAAAGGCAGGGGTCACAAAGGGAGAATAGATCATTCAGAGAGCACACTGGTATATGAAGTACCTGTGAGGAGTTGGGGTACAAAATCAAATAAGAACTCCTTTTGTCTTCAGAAGAGCTTACAGCCTAATGGGTGTACATGGCATGGGGTGAGGATGGAGAAATTTCTGAATACTGTCAGTTTGAAAGGGCTGAGATGGAGGCATGTAGCATACATAACAGGAGAACAGAAAAACATTGAATCAGAGCAGAGGAAAGTAGAAAGTCTCCCTGGAAGAGGTGGTATTTAAATTGAGTCCTAAAAAACAAAGAGGGCAGGGAAGTTGGGGATAGAAGGAAGCAGGAAGAGGTAACAGCACCAACAGGTAGAAGGCATTAAGGTGTGAAATGTCCTGACATGTTGGGTAGGCAGGAGTTCCTTATGGCTGGAAGACCTTGCATGGGTTGGGGTTTGGGGAGGGAGGGAGGGGAATTGGAAGAAATGCTAGAGATGCAGGGGGGAGGTTGGATCAGAAGACACGCTTGACCTGTGGGAGACTTATGTTGTTTGGCAAGCTGATATTCTAATATTAAAGAACCAATTGCCAACATTTAACCATTGGGGGATTTCACTTAAATATGAAAATTTCAAGATCCTTTTGGGGGAAATAATAAATGAGAAGACCTGGCAACATTGGGCTTTCACTGAGGCAATAATTTTGATGGTTGCCTGGTTACTAGTGAAGATGCTGCCACTGGAGGCATAGATGACCCAGGAGCAGCAGAGTGGCTGGTCGTTCTCAGCAATGACTTGAGCTTTGCTCCTTGCCCATGGGAGGCCCTCCCTTGTTTCCCACATTCTCTCTGGTGACTGGCTGAGCTTTTTTCCAACATCAACAGCTCTCTGTGTGTTTTGCCACTAACACACTGGCCTGCTGCTCAGAACCGCATGTGAGGCCACCACAGTGGATGGCTCTCCCACCAGATTGAGCTCGTTCCGCACAAGTACCATTTTCCATTCATTATTGTATCTGCAGCATCTTGCACAGTGCCTTAGGAATACAGATGCAAATAACAATGATGATGATAATAATAATGTAATACACACACACACACACACACATATATATATATAGAGAGAGAGAGAGAGAGAGAGAGAGAGAGAGAGAGAGAGTGCATGGGCTTTGAAGTTAGACTCTGGTTCAAACTTCAGCTCTCTGTCCCAATCCAGGTAAATTACTTCATCTCTCTGAGCTTTGCTTGCTTTTCCTACAAAATGGACACACATGATTCCTGTGAGAATTAAATTACACAATGAAATCATTCTAACTTAATGCCTAGCTCAGTGGGGTCAATAAATGTGACATACCTCCTCCTTTGCATGCTTTTGGAATAAATCTTTATATTAATAGACAGTAATCTATTGTATTTATCACCAAGAGATTTTCAGTGCCATGGAGCATTGTTCTGAGTAGTGTGGGTAGCTGGGAAAGAGTGTCCCAAGTGGAGACAAGAGCAAATTCAAGGTCTGAGACTGGATTGTCCCTGGCATGTTTGAGGAATCACAAAGGAAAGTGAGAAAGGGAAAGGGTAGTATGAGGAAAGAAAATTACGGCTATGAATGAGTCAGAAAATCATAGAAGAATTTTGAGCAGAGCAGTGAGATCTGACACCATGTAGTACAATCACTCCAAACACTATGCTAAGAACAGACTGAAGCAGGAAGACCAGCCAGGAGGCTCCTGCAAAAATCCACACTAGGGAAAAAGGTGGCCTGGGCCTGGGTGGTAGCAGCAAAGGTTTGGAGAAGTGGCCTGATTCTGAATTATTTGGAAAGCAGAGCCAAGATCATTTGCTGATGGATTAGATGTAGGATGTGGAAAAAAAGAGGAGAGTTGAGACTAACTACAAGGTCTGTAACTTGAGCAACTGGAAGAATGGAGTTGCCATTTCCTGAGAGTACAGCATGGGGGTGGCAGTCTCGCCAGGTCACTTGGAAGCCACAGAGAGCTACAAAATTTCCAAGTGCTAGAGAGGAATTTAAATTCAAGTTGTCTGATGCAAAAATCAGGGCTGTTTCCCTCCTATCCTGCTGTGTCCATTAGTATGTTGTAGAGTTCAGAGCAGATCATTCTGCCAGGAGTATTGGGACAAACTTAGGAAAGGTATAGTGTCTGAGCAAGAGGGACCATAGTGCCATCTTGACATGAAAAATAGCAAGAGCAAAGCTCAGGGGACCTGAGGTGCCTACTGTGTGTTCTGGTATGTCCTTAACTACACATAATGGAAGACACTGAATGCCACGCTTAGGAGCTCAAGTTTAATCATTTGAACAATGAGAAGCTGTTGAAAGCCAGAAGAAATGAGATTATTTGGACTATATTTTAAAGAGAGAACTTTAAAATCATTGGAAATGATCATTTGGAGAAGCGAAATTAGAGCCCAGGAGGAAAATGAAATAATCCAAATTCTCATTAAAGTAATGCTATAAAGACAGAAGGCATAATTTAAGAAACATTTGGTAGTTAAATTGACAGTATTTTGGATTGATTAATGAGGAGAATGAAGGTGGGGAATATGTCAAAAGGGTTCAGCTTGCTTGGCTTTGAGAGGAATATAGTTAACAAAAATGAGGAATGTAGGGAAAAGAGCAAGTTTAGGGGGAAAACAAAGTCAGGACAATAAATTGGATATAGGCAATGTTGAATTTAAAGACCTTGGATGCATACCCACAGGCAGAATTTTTCAACAATTTTCAGTAACCAGGGGAGAAATTAGGGCTAGAAATTGAGATTTAGGCGTCATTAGCATAGACGAGATATCAGAAGGTTTGGATCTACCTGAGATGACCCAGAAAGAAATGTCTTCTAACAAAAAGGAGATTCCGGCACAAAACCTTAGATACACTAGCCTTTGAGCGGCATATGGGAGAGGAGGAGTCTGCAGAATCCCTCAAGGACAGGAGGTCAAGGGGATAGAAAGAGGGTGGCCAACAGTGCCAGGTTTTACATAAAGTCAATTAACGTGAGAGTCAAGAAACTGCCACTGCATTTGATGATAGGAAGCCTCTGGTAACCTTCAAGAAAGTGGTTTTTCTAGAGAGTTTGGGGAGGAAAGCATAATTCAGTGAAAGCTAAAAATTTGGAAACATAGCCTACTCTCACAAGGAGTCTGAACATCAAAGAAACCAGAAAGGATCATAACATGTCTAGGAAAGTTATTCATTGTTGTTGTTTGTTTGTTGTTAATTTTTGTTGTTAAGACATAAGAAAACAAGGTGTTTATGAACATAAGGAAGGATACGCCAATGGGGAGTGACAGGTTGCAGATACAAGAGAAAGGGGACATTTGATGGCACTCGGGCAATGGAGGACAATTGGAAAAGTCACAATGGAGAATGGGATAAAGAGCACCTAGGCAGCAAGTCAGTGATGAGCAACAATTCAGGTTTCCAAGGAAACAGGGGATATAAAAAATGGGAAGAAATGAGCACAAGGACATCAGGGGAGAAAGGGAAGGCAAGGAAGAATGCAGCTGAGTCCATCCAATGTTTTCGCAGAAAGGTGATATACGTTCTGATCCTTTGGGGGATGCTCCTGGTAGACGGTGAGTAATTTGGGCAACATGAGTAGGCACTGAATGGAACAGTCACAAATCACTTTTTATCTAGATTGATCCCCACAGATCAAGCACAGGAGCAGCTGAGGTTGCTTCCTGGGGTGAAGCTCCTGGCGGAACCAGGAATGGAACATCTGCTTTGATTCCCTTAAAACTCGGCCTGATTTAAAAGAAACGTTTATGCAGTTTTTACTTGAAGGCCAAAGTCAGATGGAAAAATTTTCAATTATAAAATTCCAGCCAAGCCAAAAGAACTCAAAGCCCTGAGGAAAATTGTGAAGGCTGGTCCAGGCCCACAATAAAACTTGGATAACATGGGAATTTGGTTCTTAGATTAATTTGTTTGTCCATGTTTCTGCAACAAATAATTGGGGAAAGAAAAGTAGATCTTTCTTTTTTTTTTTAAAAAGAGAGGGTTTTGTGGGGTTTTTTTAAACCAGTCAAGAAAATTGTTATAAAACCAGGTTTGCTTTATTTTAGGGGTAAAGGTATTATGCGCTAAACACAGAATGGTGGACTTGTGGGTTCATTGACACTAGTAACTTCTCTAGGAAAATATCCATTTTCCTCTAAAGCAGTGGTTCTCAACCTTCTGGCCCTTTAAATACAGTTCCTCATGTTGTGACCCAACCATAACATTATTTTCGTTGCTACTTCATAACTGTAACGTTGCTACTGTTATGAATCGTAATATAAATATCTGATATGCAGGATGGTCTTAGGCGACCCCTGTGAAAGGGTCGTTTGACCGCCAAAGGGGTCGCGACCCACAGGTTGAGAACTGCTGCTCTAAAGAGACAGGCTGGTCTTCAGAAATCTGGGCCCTCAGATGTATTTAAATTTGTATATTTAGGGTTCAATAAATAAGCTGCAACCTCTTGCATTAAAAAATCCTATATCTCTTCTTGGAACAGTCTTTGGTGGTTGTCTTGGGGACCCCTAGCTCACTGTTCCCTTTTCTGTTCTTACATGCTAAAGTGATTGAGGGTCAGGTTAATTCAGAGTCTTTTTTGCAGTAACAGAGTAGGGTTTTATTTTAAGACCTATTTGCCTTTTACCTGTTTTACTGCTGCTAACACATTATCCTCTAACCACAAGGAAGGAGTTGTTGTCTCTGAAACTTCCTCAATTCTCCATCCCCGGATTTCACATTGCCTCCCTTGGAATCTCCATGGCACTTGGCTGTTATATCTCTTAAGGTATTCTTCATCAGTGTCTTGTAAAATAGTTATCTGTACACTTGGGGTGCCCCTTGGTGTTCTTCCACGAGAGTTGGGTACAGAGGTGGGAAGCCCTTAGCCACCTTTGCATTCCCTGAAGCAACTGGCCCCTTTGTCATCAATCAATACTGAGGTGATGAAATTAAGGAAGAAACCAAGGTGATAGCAGACTGTGTAAGTTCAGTATCAAGTATGGTTTGCAGGCAATTGGATGTGCCCTTTACCCTGGAACTGAAGCATCTTGTACATGAAATGACATCTCATGGGGTGTACAAGCAGTGGGCTAATAATTGTATACTTGCTGCCAATCATGCCCAAGAACGTTTCTGCCTGTTATGGTAGAAAAACAAAATAGGAAGTCCTGAACAAAAGAAGGTCTAGAGTGCCAGTCTGGATAGCCCAAACATGTCTGGTAATGAGACCCTACAAAACCCTGCTTCACCTGCTGCCAAGACATCTGACTAACTGGCACCATTATTAAAAGGGGCTTCTTACCATCCTCAGTCACAATTCAGAGACTCAAATTTCAAAAGTAGAACCACAGCCTGGGGAAGGCACTTCCTACTGCGAAGGCACCCAGTTGAAGCCCTGCTTAGGGAAATTCTAAGATGGCATGGGAGGTTGTTAAGGCAACATGTTCAGTTTATAAAAGAAATTGGGTGTTTACAATATTTTTTAAAGCACGTGTCATGAAAATGAAAACAACAGCTTCTGAAATACATTCTGCCCATGACCCAGAGGATCATGGGAATGAGGGAAAGGTGTTCTCTGCCTCATCTGTAACTGGCTTTGGACAGCTGAGCCCTGACCATGACTACAGAGGATTATATCAAAGCCCTGCTGGCAGATTCAAGGAAATGAATAATAATGTAATAATTTATCCATTGCCTGCTCTTGGCCAGATGTTACGTTAGATGCCTTATACACATTACTGCAAATCCTCACTATATCCCTACAAGGTGAGCATTTTCCTCTCAACCCAACAGATGAGGAAACTAAGGCTTAGAGAGGTCGAGTACCTTGCCCCAAAGTCCCACCACTACAAAATGCTCAGTGATTTGAGGACAAATTCCACTTTGGAATCCACTTGACTCCAAAGCCTTCACATTTCATCAAATTCCCTCTATGAAACACAGATTCTAAAACAGAAAGGATCATCTTGAGAAAATATGACACTCATATTTATTAAAATAAATTCCAGAAAACATAAGCATTCACATTACCTGACACTGGGTGATCCTAACTATTCATGTGGCAGAGAAGCCCAGAAATGCTATCTGGCTATGTAATAGATGAGTAGGAACTTGAATTCTGAGTCAGGCTGAACTCAAATTATAGCATCACAGTTTGCTAGCTGGGTAATGTAAACAAACTGCTTAGCTTTTCCATGCCTCAACTCACTCTATCGTTCTAAAAATTGAATGACATAACCCATGTAAAGTAGTAGCTTAGTTTGGGGTGTAAAGTAAATAGTTAATTGATTATTATTTTCTGACCACCCACCCAAACTAGTGCCTCCTCCTGTGTCCCAGGGAAGTCATGCTTCCTGACATGGTGCACAGGGTCCTCTGGGATTGAGCCTTTGCCTTTCAGCAACAACATTTATCAACTCCCCAATTGCACCTAAAATCGCCTGGAACAACCTCCCATCTTTCTCCACCACAACATCCTAACTCTATCTAACTCCTCAGGGGAAGGAGCTCAAATCTCACTTTTTTCCAAATGTGGCTTCATTTGGGCATCTGCAATGGTAACATCAACAGTCTCCTCTGAATAAGTTCGTCAAGATTGTTATTCAGCCAAACCAATTGTTTGGACACTTGTATGATTATTGGTTAAGGTTGCTCTATCTCATTCCCCAGCAGAAGTCACCCTAACTTCTCACTTCACCAAGGGTTTTCAGTGCAGGCCAACTTGGTGTTAGCCACCTAAAGTGGTAAAACTCATACCATGACAGCCTATTCCAGTTTGAGATTCCTGCCCCATCCTTCCCTGGTGCCAAAGGTACATTCCTGTTTTTAGGTAAATTAGTGCAGTAGCTGACTGGATCCAAATGGCTGTTCAGAGACTATCTGGAAAGAACTCGGTTGCTTTTTTTTATATGAGTAGTCAAAAGTTCTAATTCTCAGAAGGCAAAGTTCTTTCTTTTGGGCCTTGTCAACTGTGGGAAGAGAAAGGGTATCATCTGAAAGAGACAAAGAGTAAAAGTGAGAAATCAGGCAGGGTAGCCACACAAGAGAGGCAACAATTGCATGGATGCTAAAAAGTGAACAGTAGGTCAATAAAATAATTTTCAGAGATGTTTCATTCAGTTTCAAATTGCTTTGTTATATTAGATATAAAAATTTTAGAAAAGATACAAAATGAGAGCATGCTCTTTGGTGGCTACATCAAAGGTAGTGTTATTGTGTTATTCACCCTCTTGCAATGAGCCACATACTCTCCACAGCATCGGTTCTCAACCTGTGGGTCGCGACCCCTTTGGCGGTCAAACGACCCTCTCACAGGAGTCGCCTAAGACCATCCTGCATATCAGATATTTACATTACGATTCATAATAGTAGCAACATTACAGTTATGAAGTAGCAACAAAAATAATTTTATGGTTGGGTCACAACATGAGAAACTGTATTTAAAGGGCCAGAAGGTTGAGAACCACTGCTCCACAGCATCCTAGGAAAGTAGGAAAGCAGTATTATAGTTAACTACCTTGATACTGCTCAATCTGCATTATGACATATCCTATAAATTCCCCAGGTTAATGAAATATTGAGGATGGAAACTGTGCCTTACTCATTCTTTCATCACCTCCCAGCATCCAGCACAGTGTCCCTGGAATAGATTGAGTGTTTAATAAGTATGAGTTGTGTTGAACTGGACCATCACAGACTCACTTCAAGAATTCTAAGGAAAGGGGTATCATCAGATTTTGATGGGTTTAAACCATTGTTTCTTAACATTTCATCATCAATTCCTTAGAAACACTCTAATTCTTATGCAAACCCACATTTGAATAATGCTGGGTTTTACTGATTCTATATGGGATTAGCCCAGAGATGTTTCACCTAGCAACTCCACAATCATTTCTGGGTTCATGCCCCGACAGTGGTACCAATAATAAGCATATTATAAGCCTCTTCCCTGAGGATAAGAGAACATTTGTAATCATTCCATTGGGTCATCAGGGCTGGAATGCATTAACAAGTATTAATAACCACACATTTGTATAGTAGAAGCAAAAAAAGGAGTATCCAGGTTACATGTACAAACTGATCAAATCACAAATTAATTTATTTCACAGAATTCCCAATAGCAGATGTCCCAAAATATGGTGGTGAAGAGATATTCACAAAAGCATCTACATAGATGCTCGAGCTGTTCTCAAGCCATCCATCATGGGCAGTAACATTTGCTCAGAAAAACCAGAACATTATTCTAAATGGGCGTTATCATGCTTCCTAAAGCACATTCAGGAGGTGGTCCATGAACACTCTGGCTGGAAGCCCTATCTGGGGCCTAAAATTAGCTCTGATATTGGAAAAAATCATAGGGAACTTTGCATATGCCTAGATATTTGGGGAATAGAAAAGCCAAAGATACCTACTTACCCATGAGAATGAACCAAGGACCTATGATTAAGAAGTACTACACATTACTATACATTATAGAACTACTGTAGAAGGCAAACCTGTTGATCCTGGTAAGTTCTTCTTCAAAGCAACTTGACTTAAAGTACCCTGAAATAGATTATTATATTGATCAAAATGATTCAGCACCTTTTGTTTATTTCCTTTTGGCTTTGGATGCTCTGAAGGAATGCTTCTCTAAATCTGATCTCCCAGTTAAATTGCACATTCCCACTAAAGCTTATACGTTCTTCTTTGTAGTACTTAGAACTATAGTTGTCAGTGAACTTGACAATTAGAATGCAGGCCCCATGAAGGCAAGAACAAATCCATTTTGTTCACGATCATATCCCTAGGATCCAAACACCTGCCCACAATCAGACTCCCAATATAAATTTGTCAACGGAGTGTGTGCATGTGTGAACACTCAGTAAATACTTTCTGACTACATGCCATGCACTGGGGACTGTACTAGGTGAAGATCAGGAAAATAAAAGGTATCAGAAGTCATCAGAGCCAGGCTTGTTGAATCAATTATGAGCAACGTCTACAAACTTGACTAAAGAGCTGAAAACTCCAAGACCAACAAGAGCTAATATGGATTCCCCTTGTCCCTCTTCCCTCTCCCAAGCCACAATTCCATACCATAGAGTTTTGCCAGTTCAGCAGAGGTCACAAGGGCCCAGGTAGAATGAAGTGCAGAGAGCAGTGGGTAAGATGTATGATGTCACCATGCCAAGGAGCACAGCTGCTTTCAGGCTACCTACCAAGAGTCATGTCAATGAAATACTTTCTTTACTACCATCAAGTGTTGGTTTTTTAGCTGCTCTTCCCCAGGATCCATCTCACAGCCCCAAAGCAAAGAGAACACAGTAACCGGGGAAGCTCAGCTGCATGTCTGGGGCCTACTTGTCACTCATGAGTACAAAAGACATCTTCATAGAGACTGAATCTGGTGAGGTAAAAGCTGGCTATATCCTAAAGCAGTGTTGTTCGGGGGCTGTCTGGATCACCTATGGTGTTATTAAAAACGAATGTTCAGGCCCAGCCATTGTGGCTCAGTAGTTGATCGTCACAGTTTGATTCCCAGACAGGGCACATGCCCTGGCTGCAGGCTCGATCACCAGTAGGGGGCGTACAGGAGGCAGCTGATCAATGATTCTCTCTCATCATTGATGCTTCTATCCCTCTTTCCCTCTCCCTTCCTCTCTCTGAAATCAATAAAAACATTTTTTAAAAAAACCACACAAATATTCAGGCTTCATCCCAGATCTACAGAATGACCCTATTTAGGAGAACAGCCTAATCTTTATTTTTCACAATGCTTTGATTTTTACACACACTCAAGTTTGAGTATCAGTCTCTATTGATTCTGTAGGGGACTAGCCCAGAGAAGTTTCTCTCGCAATAAGGGACTGTGTTAGAAAGGGTCTGCTCATCCCTTGTTTGTATTACTTTGGGTTAGGAAACAACTTCCTGCAAAAGCCTGGAAGAAAATAAGAAGCTGGGGCATTGGAGAGAAGGGAAGGAGGACAGGGTGTTTTCACCCAACAATTAACAGTGAAAAATACAGGCCAATCGAAGGGAAAAGTAGGTCATGTTATTAAAATATGGTAGCACTTCATGACTTAGGCTTCTGGTGGTTCCCCAGTACTTTTAGGTTTAAGTCCTGCACTCATGATTTGTCGATATAATAGATGATCTTACCTCTCATAGTGTCCTCAAAATTAAAACTTTGAAAATATCCAACTCGGACCAGGGCATGGATTTGGGGCATTCCCATATACCTTCGGGGGCAGGAGGTAGGGGGATCAAAATTGGGATAGTCTTTTTGGAGAGGAATTTGTTACGAATTATCAAAAAAGTACTCTCCTATTGACTCATTCATTCCACTATTAAGAATTAACCCTTCAGACATACTATAGCTGCTAATACATGTCAATACTATATGTACTGCCAAAATAAAGAATCCCTACCAAGAAACTCTTTGTTTATATGATGACGAAGGAAACTAGACTTTGGGTGGTGAGCACACAATGGAATATACAGATGATGTATTATAAAATTATACATCTGAAGTTTACATAATGTTATTAACCAATGTTACCCCCAATGAATTTATTTTTTAAAGGAAGTTTTTTGGATTCATCTAGCTTATTTGCTTTTAGTTCTTTATAAATCCATTGTACCACTATGAATAATAAAATAACCTTACTAATAAAGTAATATCACTAGCATGGAAAAGGCAATGAACGCTCATTGAGTCCCTACTGTGTGCCAAGTACCATGTGAGGGGCTTTCATGTAACCTCGTCAACAAGTCTGCAACTTGGATATGATTTTCCCCATTTTTTCAGACAAGAATACTGAGGCTACTAGGGTGTGCAACTGGGTCAAGGTCATGGCTGACAAATGCAGAAGCAAACTCCAAGACTCTTCCTCAAAACCAATTCTCTTTTAAACATCATACCATGAAAAGGAACATCTGAGAGTATTAACACTTTTAGAAACATCAGCACTGTAGAGTTTCTGAATAAACTTTCCTTGCTTCAATGCAACACTTTGAAAAATCACAAAAGAGCAGGAACCATTATGTTGACAGGTTATGTATGGCAGGAGGAGCCGTTTGGACAAAAAATCACTTTCAATATTTTAAGCCAGTTTTAATGACTTTAAGGAGTGGAAAAACATTCATGATGATTTTTCTAGCCCTTTTCAGCTGCTTCCTTCTTGGCTCACAAAACTCCGATCACTGTCTTGCAATGGGAGAATTATTTTCATCCCACAGAGGACTTGAAGATTTCTTCCTAATAGCTCTGTTCAGTTCTTGAGCAAATAGAAATAATTCCACTACCTCTTTAAAACTTAGCCCCTCGTATGTATTATGAGGGATCCTGGGGGATGCGTAGACATGTGTGGCTGAGCTCAGATTCACTGCCTGAGGTTACAAGGCTCCACGCCAAGTTTTCACCTATATGGAATCATTCAGCAGGCTTAACCACTCTGCCTCGACCCGAAGGAAAATACTAACATGATTTAACTGCAGTTAAGAATTCCAGTAGGTGCTTACTGAATGCGGCATAATCTTTTCCATGCGTAGAGAAGAGGAAATCATTCTGCTAATCTGTGCCTCACTCCAAACAATGACATTTCAGAGCTGAATCCTCCACCGAAGCCGGGATTTAATGAACTTTAAATGTATTGGGTATAAAAGATGTGATTGTGGGAACTGCAACAAATTCATGGACAAAAAGGTTTACCTGGCTAAAAAGCATCAAAACAGTCGGTGGTTCTATTTGATAAAATTATTTGCACACTTTGCTCATAACTTCTCTTTTGCTTCATTATTGAAAATAATTTCAATGTCATGATCCGGGTGCAGGGGTATAAGCCAGTAACGTAGAGAGAAGGGAGAAACTCACTGTGCAAACGATAGCAGAGGGAACTTCCTTGGGAAGAGAGCTCCATGAAAGGGGATAGGGTCTGCAAGAGAAAGTGTTTCTGGCCAGACCTGTGGGACTGCAGGCAGTGTGCTTATACCCGTTTGTAGTTTCTGTGTGATCTCTTGCCAAAGGCAGATAATTTAGCAAGGGTAATAAGGGAATGATTTACCTTATAGCTGATGGGGCAGGAAAATCACTTTACAGTACTTTTCTTACAGGCAATGGGATAGTAAAGACATCAGCCCAGGGTCTACAATGAAAGGGTAGCACCATTTATAGTGGAAAACTGTTTTCAGAGAACTTCTAAGGAGTTAAGAGTGCAAATTTGAAATGAAGAAAATCAAGGCTACATAACCAGGTCGGTGTCAAAATGTACTGACTTAGAAATTCACAGGCAACTATTTCAGTTAAAAAGACAAATTTAACTGTTGCTGGTGTTACCAGGGTGGCTTAGCAGGTTGTGACTTCAAAGTGAGCGCTGTTGGTTAAAAGGCTGATGCTTGTGTTTCTACACCATCAGCCTTTCAACCGGGGTAAGGCTGGGGGTGGGGGAGCAGGTGGCTGGGGTCAATTTGACTGCCTCTTTGGGAGGATGGTGTAAGCCATGTTGTAAGCTAAAGAGTAAACCATATGAGTAGTTTTAAGGAGGTGTTTAATGCTCCAGGTTGTTAGATGGGATGTTTTACCAGAGAAATAGAAAGTACTTCAAAGAGAGTTGTAGATGGTCAAAACTGAAGAGTTTACTGTGAGACCTCCTAACCCCATAGAACCACATCCTACAGTGAGAATAGACAGAAGAAAGGACAAACAGAAAAATTCTTATTGAGATTTTAGGATTTGACTCTAGTCTATAAAGCGTTTTTCTAACAGGATATTCATATACTCTTCTTCATGATACATAAAGAGAATAGAGCTGCCGATTTATTCTCCCCTTCCTCCCTTCCAGTAAAATTCCATTTATTTCATTTTTTTTCAGGAATGCATTGTGCTCGGTTAGAAAGAACTAAAGAAATTGCTGCATTTTCCAGCCTCCTTTCTAGTTAGGGGTGGCTACAAGCTGGAGTTCAGGCTGTGATGTATGAGCAGAAGGGACTGAACAGAGTTTTAAAAACTGTTCTTTTTTGCCTTTCCCCTTTCCCTTCTTCCTCATGATTTGTGCACAGGTTGGCTTAGGCTCCAGAGAGCATCTTGGGAGCACGAGGACAAGAGACACATCCTGAAGGTGGCAACATAGAAGCCCAAGTGCTTGATGCATCATGAAGTTATCGCGGCAGTCTTCAACTACCTATCTCAGTGATGGCGAACCTTTTGAGCTCGGCGTGTCAGCATTTTGAAAAACCCTAACTTAACTCTGGTGCCGTGTCACATATAGAAATTTTTGATATTTGCAACCATAGTAAAACAAAGATTTATATTTTTGATATTTGTTTTATATATCTAAATGCCATTTAACAAAGAAAAATCAACCAAAACAATGAGTTCGCGTGTCACCTCTGACACGTGGGTCATAGGTTAGCCATCACTGACCTATCTCCATTCTGCCTTTCCATGAGATAAAAATAACCTTTAATTTATTTAAGGCACTGGGGATTTCCTGAGGGGGAGAGGGTGTGTGGGAGGTCCCTGTTACTCACACAATATAACTCCTCACTGGCACAGAGTCCAAGGTGCACATTTAACAATTCCTTCACCACCCTACTGTTAGAGATCTATTCCATTGGTTTACCAAGCTCGAATGTTTAAAATGTAAAATTCCCTGGCAGGATCATAATACAGTATCTAGAAGTAAATACTCTCTGATCCCTTTTCTCCCAAAGCTAACCATTTTTCCAATGAAAGGAATGAGAAAATTAATTTTAAGAGTCCTGTGAAGGCCATTCCCTGGTGAGAGAAGTAGAGGGGAGGTGCTCAGGGCAAGCACATGGCTTACCACCACTCAGAAAGGTCTACTAATCTTTATGATGACTGCTCAGAAATTGTACCAATGTCTTAGGAAAATCAACTAATTAAGAATTTAAGTCTTTCTTATATTTCTACCTTCCTTATGATCACACTCAGGAAAAAAACAAACACCTGAAATTATATTTAAAAATATCTGTGGATAGACAAAACTGAAGAGTTCACTGTTAGAGCTCCCATCCCCCATAAAACTATGTTCTGTGATAAGGATAGACAGAAAAAGGGCCAATGAGCAAATATTCTTTTAGGGCTTTTAGGAGCATTTTAAAGCTTTAAGTATTTCCAAAAAGCCTTTGTACAAAATATGAGAAATTAAAAGGAAAAGAGAAGTGATTATAAATGACTTTTTAAATTAAGTTTCCATTTTGAAGATAGAATATAGCACTGGAAATCAGGAAGAAGGAGGCAGCTCCAGTTCACTGGTCCAGGTATTTTATAGGATCTGTGGAGTTAAGTGTATGTAATAAGTTGCCCTCCTCTGGTTGAATCTGCTCCACCACAGTTAATATAGCCACTAACAGGTTTAGGAAGACCTTCTAATTCAAGAAAGACCAAGATGAAGAAGGAAAAATGTGCTGGGGTAGGAAAGAAGCACACCTACCCCCCGGCTCCTCCTCTTCCCACCTCCACCATTTTTAAAGGCCTTTTATCAATCTTGACAACAAAAAGCTAACTGAACTCTTTAGTGGTGACCATGGGGGTGAGTTGCTCTTTCTTTGCCAAGCTCAGTGGATTGTGTCAGTGTTTTATATGAGTAAACTATTTTAGCCCCACATCAAGGTAACATAATCGTCCCCACTCTGAGACCTAGAAAATAAATGGACAGTCATAGGGAAAGGTGGAGATTTTTAAAGCAGCGAGCCAGCCTCCAGAACCCAAACTCCATATCCCTCCACCCTACAGCTCCTTAACACCCACAGTGTCTCTTAAACATGAGACTCCCATTTCCAAGTGTGGAAGAAAAGAGTAAAAAAAGAAGAGAAGTCAACATGAAAAACAGCTAGCTTTTATCCCCAAAATGGAGAACAGTGACTGACATATGCAAGTTAGACAGAGAGGAACTATGGAAGCAAATTTGGCACATACCCTAGAGACAGGCCTGGGTTTAAATTCCAGATCTGATTGAGCATGGAGGTGTTGGGGGCACCCTCCTAGGAAGTCAATCACATATTTCCTTACAGAATGGTTTTCAAGAACCTGGAAAACAAATAAAATACCAGCCACTCTGAAAGAAACATATTGTATTCCAGAATTTCCAGAAAAGCCTCCTGGCTGGGGGTCAAGGTATGTGGAGTTTATATTCTAAACACATACTTTTACTTTAGGATTTGTTAATTTGATTAAAAATAGCTAAGTTTTCTAAAGATGAATCCATTCGGTCTTTTATCAAAATGAGAGAAGTAGTATCTTATTATAAGTATCATAATCTTTTTTAAATGGTCTCAAATTGATATTTGAGAGACAGGAAGGGAGAGAAAGAAACATTGATGTGAGAATGAAACATACCTCCTGCACACCATCTACTGGAGATCGAGCCCACAACCCAGACATGTGCCCTGACCAGGAATCAAACTGGCAACCTTTCAGTATATGGTACAATACCCAACCAACTGAGCCACACAGGCCAGGGCAGTATCATAATCTTTTAAAATATTTTATCTTATTTAATACTAGAGGCCTGATGCATGAAATTTGTGTAAGGGGCTTGGCCCCCACCACCATGGTAGCTGCCTCTGCCTCGACCCTCATTGCCACAGCTTCGTCCAGAAGGTCGTCTGGAAGGATGTCCAGTCTAATTAGCATATTACCCTTTTATTATTATAGATAAGACAAATAGTAATTGTCCATGCCAAAAAATCAAAAAAGCTACTGTTATTATTGAATAACTTGTGGGCACAGGAGAGCTTTGAAGGACCCAATAGTGCTCCCACTGGGAAGGGACAAGTCCATCCTGCCTAGGAAGGGTCTTGCCCCAAACTTAGCAAAAGTAGCCGCTGGAGCTGAGGTGAGACAAGGGCCACTAAGATGAGATGCTGAGGCAAAGAGAAACTCACAGTGTTCCATAGAGCATCCACTGTGGGCAAAATGAGAAGGTTCTCCCCAGACCAGGCAGGGACTTTGGCCTAAGTGGCCAGTGAGTCCACTGTGAGGATTCAGGACAACGGATAGTGGTGATAGAGGTATTGTCACCCTCACCTGGGGAAGGCTGCTGTGAAAATTAGGGAAGCAGCCTGGCAGGTTTGGCTCAGTGATTGAGCATCAACCTATGAATCAGGAGGTCATGGTTTGATACCCAATTAGGGCACGTGCCTGGGTTGCGGGCTTGATCCCCAGTGTTGGGCATGCAGGAGGCAGCCAATCAATTATCATCATCATTCTCTCTCTCTCTCTCTCTCTCTCTCTGTTTCTCTCTTCCTCTCTGAAATCAATAAAAATATATTTAAAAAAGAAAAAATATAGGGAAGGTGTTGGTTACACAATACATTTTTAAAATTATTTCCTTATTTCTGTACCAGGGGATGTTTTTTTCACATGACTTTTTTGTACTTAGGGTCAAATTTTCCATCAGGTTCTATCCTAGTAACCACAAATGAGACTTACATATTTGGGTTTGGAGTTGCTCGTGTGGGCAAACCCCAGCACTTGTACAAGCAAAAGAGTACATAAGGAATGCATTCTCATCCACTTAACTGTGGAAAAAGACAGCCCACGCCATGAACATCCATCCACACAGTGGTTGACATGCTGGCCCCCAAGGGGCAAGTCGTGTTGTCTCAGACCTTGGGCCAGGAACAGGTGCCATTTCCTTCTAGAGCAGTGATGCCGAACCTTTTGAGCTCGGCGTGTCAGCATTTTGAAAAACCCTAACTTAACTCTGGTGCCGTGTCACATATAGAAATTTTTTGATATTTGCAACCATAGTAAAACAAAGATTTATATTTTTGATATTCATTTATATATTTAAATGCCATTTAACAAAGAAAAATCAACCAAAAAAATGAGTTTGAGTGTCACCTCTGACACGCATGTCATAGGTTCGCCATCACTGCTCTAGAGCCTACCAGTGCATCCTGTAGCCAGGATCGGGCCTCTTACAAATGATTTCAGGCAACAGGGGTATTTCTCAAACTTTGTGTTTATGGGAGGCAGCTCCAGACTGGGCCACAGCCTTGGTGACTTTGCTGCCCCCACCACCAGCAGTGTGTGAATCAGTGCAAAAAAAATGAGAGTGTGCTATCGGCCGAAGCAGAGCACTCTAACTGCCAAAAGGGACCTCTCAAAGGGGAAACAGCCCTGTGCACGGAGACCTGGGGGCTCTTTGCTGGCCTCCTTCTACCTCCCTGGGCTCATTTACCTTTTTTGTCAATTACACTCGCGTCCTGTTAACATCTGTAGACAATCTGTGAAACACTTGTGATTTATGAAGTTCCATGTTAAAAACCAATTTCCAGAAGATACTCCCTACAATTTCTCCTGCTCAGTGGGACCGCAGGAGTTTCTCCGCAGGAATCCTCGATTGGCTTCCAGAGCTTATCTCATGATCCCTGCGTCTCTGGGAAGGGGCGTTGCTCTGGTGTGATCTCAATGAACTGTTAGACCAGCCAGTTCAGCCCCATTCCCAAGCCAGGAACTGGCTCTTAGCAACTTTCTGTTTCTGTCTGCATCCTTGGAAATGTATACTTTAAAGATAAAGAGAAATATTTCTCTAGCTAAAGAATAATTTAGGGGTTGTCAAAGGACACTTTTTTCCTGCATGTGAACATTTTTCTAGAAGCAAAAGAACCCAAGCTTACCACAAGTGTATCTTTAGAAAGATGTGTTCACTGTAATTATACATGACATAGGGCACATTAGACAGCTGTGTGTGAAAGCACACAGGATTCTCAGCTGGGTGACTCACTGAACTGATGGGGAAGATTACAAAGTTTCAAGTAGGGAATGAGCACTGTGTCGAGAAGAGAATAAAAGAACAGAATTCTCTTGTCGTATTAGCTGGGGGAATCTTAGATTTGAGAGAGAAATGGGGGCTTTTTTAAAACGATAACAACGTTATTGTTCCAGTTATGTTCACTTACAACAATGTACGTGTAGTCCTTTCTGAAAGAAGAGCTTCCTCAAATACTTTTAATCTGCTTCATCGTCATCAGGAACGATTCATTACGCCCCGAAACTTCAGAATTCCAAGCAAGACAATGGCATCTATGAAACCCTGTAGCCATCTCTATTAGTAAGCATTTCAACATATGCAGGCATATATGCATACACAAGCATGAAATACACATATATACACAGTCACATTTATGTACATATATATCACTATCTACTCTGAGGATAGATCTCTCTTCTGTCACAGGATAACCCTCTTTGACAACAAAAATTGTCAGGCGACAATAGTGAATGTGACAGACTTTTTCTCACATAGCTCCACTCTTATTTTTGGGTTAAAGGAGAGGTATTTGTTATTGTTAGGAAAATGGCTCTCCTTAGAAAATCTTTGTTGATTTTCATGTATTGTTGGGTACTTTTCCATAGGCACTTTCCTCATCCTTATCACAGAGTCTATACTTGTGTCGTCTTTTAGACCAGTAGTTCTCAACTGGGGTGCTTTTGTATCCCCCAGGGGACATGTGGCAGCACGTGGAGACATTTTTAGTTGTCATGGTTGGTGAGGGAGGGAGGACTGCAGGCAGCCAGTATGGGGAGGCCAAGGATGCTGCCAAACGCCCTACAAGGCACAGGACCGTCTCCCACAGTAAAGAACTATGAGGCCCCAAATCTCAGTGCTGAGGTTGAAAAATGCTGTTTACGGTAAAATAAGCTCTCTAACTCAACGTTACCATTGTCCTTCCACCTCTCAAAACTGAGCTGACTCTGATTACCTACAAGACTCCCCTCAATAATCAACCAAAACATTTTGGCATGCTGATGACTATTCACCCTTCCATGCCAGAATCATTGTAGCTTAGGCATTTAAATCTGGAAATATGCCTGTCTTCCTTAAGATGCAAAATTATTTAAACCTAGTTAATGTATCCACTGGGAAATGATATATAATAAAAGTATAGGAAAGAAAGGAGTATGTATATTACCTTCCTAGGGCTGTCACAATGAGTTACAACTAATGAGGTGGCTTAAAATAATAAGTTATTCTCTTACTGTTCTGGAGGCAGAAGTCCAAAGTCAAGGATTCAGCGAGGCTATGCTCCCGCTGAAGTCACTGGGGGGGACTCCTTCCCGGCCTCTTCCAGCTCCTGATGGCTCCAGGTGGTCCTTAGCTTGTGGCTGCAAAATTCTAGTCTTTGCCTCTGTCTTCACATGGTCTTCTGCCTTCCTATGTCTTCTCTTCTGCTGTCTCTTATAAGACACTTGTCATTGGAATTAGGCCCCATCTGGATGATCCAGGATGATGTCACCTCAAAAGTCTTAATTATATCTGCAAAAATTGCCCTAAATAAAGACACATTCACAAGTTCCAGGTGGACATATCTTTTGAGGGTCCACCTTTCAACCCACTACAGTGTGTGTGTCTGTGTGTCTGTGTGTGTGTTCAAAAGAAATCAAACATTTTCTCAAAGGGTAAAGTATGTTTCATGGATTAATAGTCTCACTACAGCTTCTCCCTATTGAATTTAAAAATCCATTATCTCTGCCTATAAATTCTTTAAATTAAAGACCAGGTACTAGAAAACCTGGTGGCTAGACAGAACTTCAGGTAGAAATTAGCAGATCTACTTCCAGGTAAATCCTGTGTGTTATTCGAGACCCGTAAGGTAAAAAAGTCACTCCCATAATCCTTCCAGAGTGCTCTGAGCTGTTTCACTGCTTCATCAGAGAAAGGGGGAAAGGATCATGGAGCTCAAAAAAACCTTTAGGGGAAGAAGAAAGACCTTGAAAAACATTTTTTTTTAAATCTCTTAATTTTAGAAATTAGGAAACTAAGATCCCAAAGGCTTTTATTCTTTAAGACTTGCCCAAGGTCACACAGACAGATGACAGAGTTAACATTAGAAGCTCAATACTGTCATTATAGAGCCTAGACCAATGTTCTTTCTCTACATGCTACACTATGTCTAACTTACTTTCTTTTTTCCCCTTTATTTTTTCCATCACCATTTATTACCCCTAAACCCCTTTTCTACCTCCACCCACCCCCTTTCTCCCTGCAATTACCACTCTCTTTTTTTTCTTTTTGCCCAATCTCTTTCCCCCACAAATACCCCCAACCTCACCAGAGCTGTCTGCCTGCATTGCATCTATGAGTCCATCTCTATTTTGCTTGTTAGTTCAGTTTGTTCATTAGATTGCACATATGAGTGAAATCATATGGTACTTGTCTTTCTCTGACTGGCTTATTTTACTTAGTATAATGCTCCCAGATCCATTTATGCTGTCTCAAAGGGTAAAATTGTCTTTCTTTGTACAACCAAGTAGTATTGCATTATGTATATGTACCATAACTTTTTTATCCACTCATCTACTGATGGGCACTTGGGCTGCTTCCAAATCTTGGTTATTGTACCTAACACTGCAATGAAGATAGGGGTGCATATATTCTAACAAATTAGTATTTCAAGTTTCTTCGTATAAATTCCCAGAAGTGGCATTGCTGAGTCAGAAGGCAGTTCCATTTCTTATTTTTGAGGTAACTCCATACTGCTTTCCACAGTGGTAACCTACTTTCCTCCTACTACAAAGTAAACCCATTCTCCTGATCTTTTAGTAGAATTGAGAAGGCCACTGTACATAGAATGCATTCTTTTCTTACATCCTCTACTAGTCAGCTCAGGCTGCCATAACAAAATAACATAGACTTTGTATCTTAAACAACAGAAATTTATTTCTCACCGTTCTGGAAGTGGGAATCTGAGATCAGGTTGCCAGCATGGTTGGGTTCTGGTGGGAGCTCTCTTCCTAGCTTGCAGGTGACCATCATCTCACTGTGTCCTCACATGGCCCTTCCTCAGTCTGTGGAGAGAGAGACAGAGAGAGAGAGAGAGAGAGAGAGAGATTCCTCTTCTTCTAAGGCCAGCAATGCTATTAGATTAGAACCCCAACCTAACACATTTATTTAAACTTAATTACCTCCGAAAAGCCCTGGTTCCAACTATAGTTACATTGGCAACTAGAGTTCCAACATGAATTTGGGGGAGGACATGTTCAGTCCATAATATACCCCTACCATTTTACCATTTTATGTCAATAAAGAGTATTATACTCTTCAAAATAATATATATGGGAGATAGATTTTATATATATATATATATATATATATATATATATATATATATATAGTCATTTAATCCCTAATACTTTATTTGCTGCAATAACAAATTGAGAAACTGAGGCTCAGAAAAAATTGGCTGTCCCTAGGTCATTCAGTGAGTAAAATGCAAGTTGGAACTCGATACAAGCCTTTTGCTCATATTCTCGAGCACGTTCCCAATGTCCAAGATGACCTTTTGCATTGATCACCTTTCAATAGCTTTCCTTATAAAGCATCCACAGACACTGTAAAAACATATGGCTCCTAACAAGGTCCTTAGAGAGACCTTCTATTAAAATCTAACGTCGTAATTCTTATACTTGACCACCTAACACATTAGTGACTTAAACCCCATAGAATAGAAACAGTTTAATGTGTCATCTGTTCTCATGTGCACCAGGAGTATAGAATAAGAGGGGATTCCGCTGTTCTCACAGTAAGCCATCAGGTCCTACAAAAAAAATCATAAAGGAATAAATGATTACTCACAGTACCAAAAGCACATGTATTTTGAACAGGAAAACATTACGTTAAAGAATGTGAGAGGAAAAATGGACACAGATTCATTCAATGAGCTTTTCAAGAAAACCTCTAAGATAGACCACAAGAAATCTTTATTCCATATGTGGTATCAAGGTTTTTACCAAATATAAAAAGCAAAAGTATTGTCTGTTAACAATGATATTAATTTCTAGATGATCCTGGGTATAAGTTCTAAAATTTAACATGTAAAATATTTTCACTGTTACATAAAGTTTAAAAAACATATTTCTCTTTACTGTAAGAAATTTTAATTTTTATAAGTTTTAATGACACTGGTGCTCTTATAGAAGAAGAATTATTGTAGGGATACCCATGAAAGTAAATATTTAGGAATAGAATATTATAGATCCAGGACTAACTTTCAAATACTCCAAAAAATGAAGCAAATATGTACTAAGTCTCAGTAACGGGTATATGGTGGTTCATTGCACCATTCTCTGTACTTTTAACTCTAAAGGTATAACATGTGAAAACATGTCTGAAATTTTATAATAAAATAATAGAATATGTTATGAAGTTACCAAACATTGGAAAATTACCTAATAGACTATTACTCCTAAGTAGTATGTGAATAGCCTGAGTAAGGAGGCAAAGAGAAAAGATATGCAAATGTCTGCTTAGAGGAGCACACTACCTCTTCCCATTTGAGCTGGCAAGAGGACTCACTGGTCAGAAGATTTGTAGCAACTGTCACTCTCCCTATTTTTAGAATTGAAAAAGAAAATAAGAATTCCATGTTGAGTAGGATGGGCCACTTGGATTTTTTTTCACATTAAAAAAACTGTACATAATTTATGTACACAACTTGATGATTTTAGAGATATGTCTCCACCCATGAAAACCATCACCACAATCTATGCCATAAACCTATCCACCATCTCCCAAACTTTCCTACCACCCTTTTAGTTATTATTTTGTAATAACAACATAACCGAAGGTCTGTCTTCTTAGCAGATGTGTAAGGATACAATACAATATTGTCTTTTGTTTGTTTGTGTGTGTGTGTGTTGTTAATCCTCACCTGAGGATATTTTTCCATTGATTTTCTAGAGAGAAAGGAGGGGGAGAGACACACAGAGAAAAACATCTATGTGAGAGAGACACATCAATTGGTTGCCTCCTGCATGTACCCTGTCCAGGTCCAGGGATCAAGCCTGCAACCGAGGTACATGTCCTTGACTGGAATTGAATCCACAACCCTTCAGTCCATGGGCCAACACTCTATCCACTGAGCCAAACCAGCCAGGCTACAATTCAATATTGTTAACTTGAGGCGCTCTGCTGTGCAGTGGGCAGTCTGACTTTAACAGCTAGAATGATTTGCCTAAGGGTCCCTGGTAGATGTGGAGATGTACCTCCAGGAGAACTTAGTTCACATGCACCGACACTGAAAGCAGAATTTGTGTGGCGAGCACATAAAAGCAGCTCACATTCTCTTTAAGCTTCAATTTAAAAGACTTTTTGAAAAGTTAGAAACCTTCCCCCTGAGGGTGTTAAAAAAAAAAGCCAGTAGTGTTTTGTCACTTGCTCTGAATTTTTTCCCCAAGATGAAATACAGGAAGCCAATTCAGAGTAGCTAGTAAATTCAATCATTTTAAGGGCCTCATACTACCCCCTTTCCTCCCCCTCACGTACAATTCTTGCTCCTGCCCAGAAGTACAGCAGCCAAATAGAGGACAAGCATGACCTTGGGTTTAAGTGGAGTCTCTTGCCCACCTGAGGGACTGTTATTCAAATAAAGCTTCCCATTCTGCCCCTCATGTGAATGGTGTGAGTGTGTGTTAGGTAATAGGCCAGGAAAACAGATCTGGTCGCACATTTGGTTCCTTCTCGCTGCAGCCCCTTTGGAGAATACCATCTTGCCTCTGGAAGCTATTAGTCACTATCATCTCCCAGTCTGCAGATATTGCAATAAATTCATTATTTTATTTGACAAATAACTCTGCAATTGACCCCACAAGATTAGAGAATTTGGAAACATGTTGGGTTCGGAAACATGCTAAACCAAGTTACAGGAAAGAAGATTGAACCTCACCTCAGAGGAGGAAGACAAATGAGGTGTGCAAAAGTGCAAAAGCACATCTGTGTGCTCTCTCACAAATCACCCCTGCGAGTTCAGAGGAATAAATGCTATACCTCAAATACTGAGCGGCTGGAGACAAAGAAGCAGTGTGATCAGTTGACCGTCACACAATTTTAGGAAACGTTGAAATTACATATATAATATTTTTCCATTAACAAAGAAATAATTGTTTCTTTAAAAAAATATTCCCTCTAAATCCCATCCCGGGGAAATGGTGCACTATTAGCACCTTGACCCACAGATTTCCAGATGCTCAGAGAGGTTTTCCCTGACAAATCTAACCCAAAAAATGACCTAATCCATCACTATGAGCCCCAATGTGGACATTTTGGGTGACAAAATTCAGAAAATTCAAATCCAACTGGCTTAAGCAGGAAGGGATATTAATCCAGAGGCTGTAAGGATGTCTCTCTCTGCCTCTCAGAGCTGCCGTCCTTCATTCACCATGGCTCCATTCACAGGTGTCCTGGGTTGAAAAGACGGCCACAAGGAGCAAGAAAGTATATCCTCCCAGACTTAAATCCCTAAGGAAATAAGCTCTCCTGCTTACCAGTTGCTTTTGCAAAAGACCAGGGACTGGTTCCCAGTTGGATTGTGTGGTCAGCCTGAACTAACTACTTTGGCCACAGGAACCCAATGAACTCGGGAATGCTAAATGCCTGGGAAATGAGAAGTGAGGAAGAATGCCACACTTTCGTCTCTAAGAGTGAGTAATCATGCAGTGTTGCTTATGCTGGTGTCACAGATTAAGAGTAGGAGTTCTTTAAGTTTGTACTCACAGCGCTGTAAATATACTAGGCCATTCTCAGAATTGTCACCTCAGCTTCCCAACTAATGGCCAAGCTTTGTTACTGAGGGGTATCTTGCCTGGATCCTTCTTCCCTCGGGTCAATGGTTCTCCTGGATGACTTCTTGGTCCCTTGGGATACAGACACCTGGCATCTGTATCCCAGCTGGCTTTCAGGCTAGAATATCCCATAGATTTTCTAAACTCTTAGAATTAAACTCTTAAGCAATGTCCAATGTGATATCAATTCAGAGGACCTTTAGAAAGATAGCATTTGGTTGGCTTTGAGATCATTGTTTTATATATGTAGTGGGGGACAAGAAACTAAAGGGAGAGAAGTTTGGTTCTACCTGGAATATATGTAATTACATAAGAGAGCCCAGAGAGGGTACTGGGAATTGATGATTGAGACTGGAATTTCACTCTGTCATCTTCCTGCCTCATATGGGTGCCAACTCTGTCCTGGGCAGGTATAGGAGTTCTTGGGTAAGCTATGAGAGAACCAGTTTCTAAAGCAGTGTCTGCAGGCCTGCATGTCATAATGGCCAGTGTCATGGCAGGACCACTTCTGTCTCTGTGAAGATAAAAATGGAGCCATCAAGGAGGGCAGGGAGTAGGAAGAACACAGACTCGAGAGTAGGCTTGCTTGGGTTTAAATCCACAACTCTGCAATTTACTTGCTATGTAACCTTGAATATACTCTTGAGTGAGAAATTTAAATGGATGTAAACTTTGCCTCTCTGTGCTTTATTTTCCTTGCATATAAAAAGAAGATATATAAAAACTACCTACCTCATGGGATGATGTGGATAAATAAGATAACACATATGAAGGACTTATCACAATGCCTGGTACATGAGCCCTCCATAAATGTTCACTGCTATGATTAACATTGCTACCATTACCACTGTTAACACCTGTGATTTAGAAACAGAGATTTTTGGAGTCTCAGACTACATAAATTCAAACCCAATTCCATTTCTTACTTGGGCAAGTTACTTAAACTCCCCAAGACTTATTCATAAAATAGGAATGATAATAGTACCTTCAAAATAGGGGCAGACGTAAAGATTAGGTTAAATAAATATATCAGCTGGCTCTCAGATGTTGTCTACCATTTTATTTAAACCACATGCCATCTGAGGTGTTGTGATGAGCATCCCTCTCCTCAATACCTCCACAAAGGAAAACGTGTCCCTCACTTGCCATTTCTGTCCCAAGCATCTGGAATTCTGAAGTTGGAAAAGTACTCTTTCAGTTTATAGGCAGTGTGTACTCTTATCTATAAACGTTCTGGAGCGGCCAGGAGTAGGGGTTCCCAGCCAATAGCTCAGCAGTTTGTTGGTTTAGTGGATGCTTTCCCAAGTGATAATTTTAGGGATGATGAGTGAAGGTAAGAGCACTGGACAGAGTTGCTGTGGCGTGACATCAACAAAACCTGGGGGAGCCAGTAAGAGAAGAGAACAGCCTTGGCTGTGGAGGGAAGTGCTCCCTGAAAATGTTATTAACCATCTCAATTTGGTCAAGGATTCGTGTCAGACAGTCCCATTAGGCTCAGGGCCCAGCATAGGGCCCAGGGCCCAGATTGTTCTGTAAGTGCTTGGACACCACATCTCCAGCACACAGCAAGCCAGCTTCAAGATTTACAACTTCAAGATTCTAGATTTTCTAAAGAAATGTTGCAACTACATATAACGACTCGAGGAGATGATGGGTTAAACACTCTCTATGGCCCCAATTCTCTAGTCTTTTCCAAACCGTATTTGAATGATGATACAATTCTCCTCTTCAGCTGTGGAGAAACGGGAGCACTGAATAATTTCAGAAGACCACAAAGCACAGAGGAGGCAAGCAAGGACTTCTCAAAATAATGAGATGAGCCTAACCCAAAGAAATCTTCAACTAATTAGCCGAACAAGTTTGCTAGGTTTGCATCTAAGGAGAAAACTCCCAAAGGAAATTGGGGGCACTCTTTTCCTGAAGCACGTTTCAAAATTCAAGCAGACAAAACAATGGAAACCACAGGGGACAGTTCTCCCCTTGCCGGGTATAAGGGTATGAGGGCTGCTCTGGGTTTTCCAGCTCTAATTTCTGGGACAAGTGATCCCAGTTACCTGGGCTGCTGAGCCAGAGGTGGAGGCCGAGAGAGCTGGTTGTTCACGCGGACTTTCAGTTTTCCTATGAGTAAGTTCAATCAGTTCCTCAGAACAGCCCTCCTTTCAAGTCTCTGGAAACATCTCAAGGGAGAAAATAACACTGAGAAACACAGAAATCTTTTCTCTTCTCCACAGGCATTTGTCACAGCGCCAGTGCCTAAGTGCACAAGCTTTTGGCAGACCAAATCACCTTGATATACTTTTCCCAGGGTTCAGAAAGAAAAGTTAAACAAAGAACTTGTGACTTCAGGGGGAGCAAAGGTAGCCAGGAGTTTATGAGGTAGCTCATCTTCCTTACATTTCTGCCCGAGGGGAAGGGAGTGTCAGTGAGAAGAAATCACCTTGTTAGTGGTTTCTGAGACTGCAGGTTTGGTGCCTGAGGGCATTTCCTGGGCTGGTTCACCAGGGTTTGCTGCTCTTTCCACAGGTAAAGCAGAGGGCAGCTTCTTTCAGCAAAGGTTGACATGCCAAGGTTTTGTTTTGGTTGGCACTTTTTTTAAAACCATGGAAAAGTATTACTCATTTAAAACTGGTTTTCAAAAGGTATATGGATTTTCTCTAACAATATTGCTCAATGAATTAGGTCAAACAGTAAGAACAAAAATAGTTTTGTTGTTTTTTGATTTTATGAAAACAAACAGGATATGTCTAGTTAAAACTTTTTATTATCTGGGCTCTAACAGCTTTGGAGGTTAGTTTATTTCTTCCAGGATAAGAGTTTGTATAACCACATTAAGATTCAAAATTTTAAGCAACAAACACCATGGAGATGAGGACAAGTTTAAATATTAGGCATATTTTTATCATATGCTTTCACTATTTTGTAGGTATCAGACATGTTTTCTTAGCAGTCAGCCTAGTATCACCCCATTGAATAAGACAGACTTTAAATAAACACAGCGACTACTTTTTGGTAGTGTACTTCTGTGGATATTTGCCAAAAATTTGAGATGTAAGGAATAAAAACTCACCTTGGGTTTTTAATGGAATTGGATCAGGGCCAAGAATATATGTCGAGCACAAATCAAGTGTCTTCTCTGATGACATGCCAATGACTCATAATTGGACCTGAGATTAGGAAACCTTACAGGATCTGGGCTGTTATACTTGCTAATTTCTTAGTCAATCTAATTACTTTCTTCCTACTCTCTGCCAATGTATGAAGAAGGAGAAGGTTGCCGAGCCTGATGGGAATGAGGTGATATATGTCTCTGTAGATGGAGGGTGGGAGAAAGAGAGGCTTGATTTCCCTGATCTTCTAGTTCCTTGTGGCAGGTGATCAAGGTCAAAGTGGGATGCTGACTGTCCCAGACTGACCTCGCTTGCCTGCATCTTGAAAATCTTGAAAAGGCCCACTGTAACCCATGCTGGGTCCAGCTCTGCAATGTTTTTTGTGTTGGTTTTGTTGTTTTTTTCTATCGGCCCAGGGTGATTGACTTCTGGAGATTAACGAGAGACAGTTAAAACACCAATCTATTAATTCACAGGGATAAACACAACTCCCAAAGGCACAGAGTGGCTCTTGAACATGATCAGATCATTCTTTCCTTTAAAGGAAAAGTACATGGGAATCTAAATTATATTTAAAGGACAGCTTGGTGAGTGAAGTGTCAATCTGACACTAAGGGAAGTACTACCAACGGGTGATAAACTGTGCTACCCAGCTGCATTTCCAGGAATAGTTCTCAGAGAGGATAGGAGGGAGCATGTTTTGGTCAGTGCTGACACTGATAAATTAGACTCTCAATCTTTTTATAGTAAATTACCACCATCCCTAAATGTTAAGGTAATAATACCTTTGAATATGTAATTTATATGTATAGAGTCGATTCTTTCTCTGAAGAAACAAAATATAACAAAACACCCTGATGACTTTGACAGGACTCATGGAATGGTGCAGGACCCTTGATTGAAAAGTTTTGCATTTCCTATATGAGAATTTGGAAACACAATAACTTCACAGGCAACACACAACTGAGATTCCAGAGGGCTTACCTCTGCAGATGAGCAAATGACAAGCTCATCCATATGTTTTCTCTTCTTTCATTCACCAAATTTGGGACAGAATTCTGCTGCTCTTGACAGCTGTGTCAAAGTGGTACCCCATGATACCAGCCAAGTGGCAGAGGCAACATACTCTGGAGTTACCAATGCTTCTTGTACTCACAGAATATTTTCCCCATTGAAATAATTTTGGTTCAATAATAAAATGAAGGGATGCTAGAGTATCTTCCATGTCCAACAAGTTAGAAGAGGTGTTTCAGCTCAGCATATATTCAAGGAATGGTATAAAAGGAGTTTAATCCATTAGTCAACAGATTAAGGAATACAAATAAGATTCTTACTTAAGGAGTAATTCATTAAGTAATTGTGGAAATTCTCTCTTTTCCCTCATAGTCTTTCTCAGTACCTGAAAGATACTAGAGAATTCTAACAAACAAAATATTTTTTAGTTTCTCCTTGAGTGAATAAATTTGTTCATATGCAATTTTTTCTATTAAAAATTGATAGCACAACTAATATTTATTGAGCACTTCTTGTTTGCCCCCAGATATTGTATCAAGAAGAAAATAAATCTTTACAACTATTTTATGAGTTCAGTCCTATTATTAACTCTAGTCTACAGTTAATCACTAGGGTGAGAAAATTGGACAAGTTGCTTAATTTCTGTATGCCTCAGGTTCACAGTGCTTTTAAGTGGCAGGGCTTTTGGTTAAGCCCAGGGAATCTGACCATAAAAGTTGCCTTCTTAGCTACTAAGCAATGTGCCTCCTCAAAATTTCAAACTATCAATACTTGTATAATTGGCCTAAACTATTATATCCATTATTATTGACTCTACATTTGATTACTATGCTGAAACTATTACTCCTTTTTCCTTCATGAAAAATCAGGCAAATGTAAAATTAAAACAACCTCCTGTTCTGTTTCTCAGTGAATGACTTTATTATCATCTCAGCCAATATTGAAATCCCCATTTCATAAAAAAAACCTCCACCACCCACATTACCTTCATTGTTAATATTTATAACATGTGGTGAAAGGGTTTAGAACTCAACTTCATTGTTCCAACAAAAATTCACAATCTTCCAAATTGGCTAATGGGTCCTACTTCTAAAAGTATTGCACCTCAAATATAGACCTCTTGCCAATGTGTCTGACAAAGTGAGCCTCAAAATTTGAAAGTTATCAGAGCATCTCTTGGCAGGTTAAAGAGAGTTCCAAGTGTCAAATGTACTCCTGGAACTGTATCTCCAAAAAACATAATTCTTTCACATTTGTATGTAAGAATTTAACCAGATGTTCATTATGAGGAAAAACAGCCAAGTTAACTAAGCAAGGACCTACTTACACTGTACTATGAAAATTACCAAGTTTAACATAACTCAGAGGAACTCAATTTACTTTTAGATCTATTTAGCAATAATTCTCCAACACTGATATTTAACGTTCTGAAGATGGACCCCAAAAATTCATTTTTTGGTTAAAAAATATGTAAGTCAGTTCTTTCCAACTTTTAAATTTTTCTAAGATGTTTAATGACACTGAAAATGCATCAATGTCACAGGGGATTAATCATTGTCCATTCACCGAATTACTGTAGGAAATAGCCTAATCGGTTAGTAGAATCCTTTTCTGATCTTATTTCTCTTAGTATCTCAAAGGAGAACATCAAAGAGGGTTCTGTTTCAAGCATAAAGGTCCCCTTCATTTTCACATTAATCTCTTGATGCCTCAATGACCAGGAAACAAGGACTTTCTTTTTCCCTCCAATTTTCCAAAACCACATACAAGAGAATCAAGCTGTTCTGGAACAGAATCTCAGAAGACAATTCTATCTTGATGCCTTCTTGCTCAAAGTTCCTTTATCCTCTCTTGTTCTACCATTTTTCCATCTCATTAATTTGTATTTAATCAATGACCCTATACTTCAAATATCTTCCATCTGTTTCAACTTTAGTCCTGGAGGGAGACACCATCCCTTTAGAATAGACAGAGGGGAAATACATATAACTATTTCCCAGATATAATCCCAAAATATTGGAGCAATAAATGTGATACTAAACATTTACTTAATTAGAACATTAGAGATGAAAATCTGTTCTCCTCTGGTTTGCCTAATTTTGTTTCTTAAGTAGTTCCTATTTGTTAGGCTAGGATGTTATTAAGGTTATCATTAAGGTCTAAAGAGAAAAATCTTTTTTTTTTAATTAAATCTTTATTGTTCAGATTATTACAGTTGTTCCTCTTTTTTTCCCCCCATAGCTCTCCTCCACCCAGTTCCCACCCCACCCTCTGCCCTTACCTCTCCCACTGTCCTCATCCATAGGTGTATGATTTTTGTCCAGTCTCTTCCTGCACCCCCACACCCCTTTCCCCCCAAGAATTGTCAGTCCACTCGCTTTCCATGCCCCTGGTTCTATTATATTCACCAGTTTACTCTGTTCATCAGATTTTTTATTCACTTCATTTTTAGATTCACTTGTTGATAGATATGTATTTGCTGTTCATAATTTTTATCTTTACCTTTTTCTTCTTCCTCTTCTTAAAGAATACCTTTTAGCATTTCATATAATACTGGTTTGGTGGTGATGAACTCCTTTAGCTTTTTCTTATCTGTGAAGCTCTTTATCTGACCTTCAATTCTGAATGATAGCTTTGCTGGATAAAGTAATCTTGGTTGTATGTTCTTGCTATTCATCACTTTGAATATTTCTTGCCACTCCCTTCTGGCCTGCATAGTTTCTGTTGAGAAATCAGCTGACAGTCGTATGGGTACTCCCTTGTAGGTAACTGATTTTCTTTCTCTTGCTGCTTTTAAGATTCTCTCTTTGTCTTTTGCTCTTGGCATTTTAATGATGATGTGTCTTGGTGTGGTCCTCTTTGGATTCCTTTTGTTTGGGGTTCTCTGTGCTTCCTGGACTTGTAAGTCTATTTCTTTCACCAGGTAGGGGAAGTTTTCTGTCATTATTTCTTCAAATAGGTTTTCAATATCTTGCCCTCTCTCTTGTTCTGGCACCCCCATAATTCAGAAGTTGGGACGCTTGAAGTTGTCCCAGAGACTCCTTACACTATCTTCATATTTTTGGATTCTTTTTTCTTTTTGCTTTTCCGGTTGGGTATTTTTTGTTTCTTCGTATTTCAAATCTTTGACTTGATTCTTGGGATCCTCTTGTCTGCTGTTGGATCTCTGTATATTATTCTTTATTTCAGTCAGTGTATGCTTAATTTCTAGTTGGTCTTTTTTCATATCCTCCAGGGTCTCACTAAATTTATTGGCAGTTTCCAGAAAATTCTTGAAAAACCTTATCACTGTGGTTTTTAACTCTATATCCATTCATTTGCTTTCCTCCATTTCTGTCATTTGTGACCTGTTTCTTTGTCTCCACATTTTTTATGCTTCCCTGTGTTGGTAGAGTAGCTTTGTGTGCTAGGTGTCCTATAGGGCCCAGCGGCTCAGCCTCCCCAATTACTTGAGGTGGACACTCTTGGTGCACCCCCTTGTGGGCTTTGTGCACAGTCTTGTTGTAGTTAAGCCTTGATTGTTGTAGGTATCATTGGGAGGAATTGACCTCCAGGCCAATTGGCTGTGAGAATCAGCTGTGTCTGCAGTGGGAGAACTTCTGTGCTGAAGACACCTTTCTGGGGCAAGACTTGCTTCAGTGGGGCTTTGGTGCTCACTGAGTCTGCCCCCTGAGTGTGTCCCTTATGGATCTGAGGAGTTGTAATCTGGATGGTCCCACTCTGACCACTGGATACACTGACTCTTGGATCTAAGGAGGTGCTAATTTAGCCTCTGCCTGAGGCTACCCAGCAGGAGCTACGAAGAGATCTGCAGATTCCCCTTCCTTGTTTGGGGTTTGGAGGTGCCCAGATGAGGCCCAGCTGTGAAGCAATGCAAGCTGCTGTGGGGCCTTGGGCCTTCTCTTGGAAGTTCTGGGTCTGTCTGGCCCAGCTGCAATTTGTTAGGTAATTTTCATATTGCAAAGGGCCAGGGCATTCATATGCAAAAGCCTCTGCCACAGCCTGGGTGGGGCAGGGTCTCAGGGAATCAACAGGGTGGAGCAAGCAGCTATGGCTGATCCTCAGCCCTGCCCTAAGGTGCCCCGAGTCTCAGTGTCCTGGTAATTGCCGCAAGTACCTCTGAGGGAAAGCTGCCCTCAAGTTCCGAGTTCTGCCCGTTGCCAGACAGTCCAGTTTCTCCCCATATGAGTCCTGGGTCCCCAGAGACTTCCCGGAACTGGAGTTCAGAGCAGTCGGGAGCTTGTGACTCCCTCCCAATTCAAAAAGACAGCCGCGTCCTCAGGTGCCAGCCCCTTTCCTCGCGCCAGAGCCTCCGTACCTCTGCACTTTACTTCCGCAGCTCCTCTGAGTCTCAGTGTGCTTTTCTCTTTCTTTCTAGTTGTAGAATTTCCACTCAGCCAGCCTTCCTGTAGTTCTGGATGATGTTCATTTTGTCTTTTCATTGTATTTTTGAAGTTGTTGTGGGAGGCAGCAATTTCCGGTGTTTACCTATGCCGCCATCTTGGTTTCTCGAAAAATCTTTTTTTCTACTTGTATTATTTAAAGAATAAAAAGCAAGTCAAATACTTTAGTACTCACCCAAATAAAACATTAATTCCTGCTGAGAAAATCCTGAAGCATGCCCAACTGGACCCTATTATAACAATTTAACTGGTCAGTCTCTTTGTAGGCTAAGTGTTTCAACTTTAGCAACATTGATATAAGGTTCTTAATTTAGATTATTTGAATCTTCCCTACCAAAAAATAATAAAGATTCTAAGCAGTATGACTTAACTCTTTATTTCAATTAAACAAATAATTCTTAAGTATATGGATATGGGCCCTTATATCAACAATTATAATAATAAACTACTTCCTAAAATCCCCATGGGACTTTACAGATCCAAAACATCAACCACAATGGTGCCAGTAATCAGTAATGAAGATGTCACCTTGGTACAGGTATCAGGGCCTTCACTTTTGGGCATTGGCAGGCCCAGGGTCATCTTTATCGTCCTCATGGTCATCAACAGCAGTGCTGCTCTCAGATACATTGGGTGCTAGGTTCCTGCTTTTAGTGTTGGCAGGAAAAAGGGACATTGCCTCAGAGCAAAGGTGTCATCAGCTCAAGAATTAAAAAAAAATAGCCAATGCCACATGGTAACCAAAAATAAACTGGTTCACAGATCATACATTCTAGATATCCCTTAGAGAAATTATGTGGGAAGAATATGAATGGAATGAAGTTACCACAAAGTAGGTGAAGGTACAGCCAAAAATACCAGATTGACATTATAATTGTGATTCGATTTTTTACCTTCAGACTGGTATGGACTGGGAAATACATTGACCCTTTGTTCAGTTATCTATCGCTGCATAACAAACCACCCATATACCTACTGGCATAAAACACCAACTGTTATGTTAGTTCTTCTGATTCCGTGGGTTTAATTGGGAGGTACAACTCTCCACACAACGTTGACTGGGGCTGCAATTACCTGCAGCTCAATTAGATTGGAATGTCCAAGATGGCTCACTCTGATGGCGGACAGTTGACATTGGTTCTCACCAGGAGCTTAGCTAAGATGAATGAATGAAATGCTTGAATTCAGCTTCTCCCTATGATTTGGGCTACTCATCAGCATTGCAGCTGGTTTCAAGAGGGAGCAACCCAGAGCTAGTGCTGTAAAAGAGAAGTGTAAGCCGCCAGTCCTTTCCAAGGTATAGTCTGAGAACTGACACGGTGTCACGTCTGACATATCCTATTGATTAAAGCAGTCACGGGCTCAACCAACGCTCAAGGGGGTGGAGAAATGCGCTCCACGTCTGAATTTGTGGTCGTCTTTTCTCTGAATAAGCTCTGTCCTTTTATTTGAAGAGTGAGTAGAGCAGCCAACAGAGAACTGGGTTGTTACCACAACCCACTGGGATGGGACTAGTTGCCTTTACATGCCTTCCACTCCATTCTTCAGGTTCAATCTGAACTGCTGCATTTACGGTATTTTCTCCATTTCTTTATGTTACACTGCTGAAAGGGAAACACCTCTGTCTGGTCAGGAAACCACAAATCTCTTTTATCTGTTTCTCTTTGCACGGGATGTTTCATACTCCCGAGTGGCAAGAATAGAGGAAGTGGACATGTGAGGCTCTCTGAAGAATCACTAACTTCACATCAGTTTTCCCTGGGGGAGGGGTTTTATAAAGCCCAGGCTGTGCTCCAGATCCAGTGAATCTGTGTCACTAAGAGCACACACACACACACACACACACACACACACTCACAGTGTGCACACACACTCACACACACACACACACACACACACAAAAAACTCTCCAAGAGACACAGATATACACCATTTTGTTGGGAACCACTCTTTAATGGCCATTGGTTAAAACCTAATTTGGTGTGTTTTAAATTCTTTGGGGGAAGGCTTTTTGTGGAAAATTAATATACTGTACATGTGAAGTAATTTTCCTTATAGCAGATTGATTCACACAATTTCCTTGGTCCTGCCTATGCCCTTGTGATTAAAATGAACTATAACCCGCTCCAAATGCTTTATCTTTGTCACAATCTACTTTAAGTACCATTGAGCTAATTATTACGGACACCCAGGGCGCAGACAAAGCCCGCTGTGTATAGCTGAGATGGGCCTGCTACCCCAGTGTGGGGTGGGACTGTGAGCTCTGCAGAGCCCCAGGCTATTTAGAGCAGTTACCCAGGACATAATCGCCATGCAGTGAGGCCTGTATCCATGCATGAACACTCTGGTAGCTGCCTCCCATTGCACAAGCTGAGGAATCCTCTCTCACATTGCTGCTGCACCAAGACACAGCGCCTTTGGAGTGGCCAGCAGCCATGAAGCAGGGCCAGGCCAGCACTGTGTATGTCAGCAGAAAAGAGGCAGAGGCCCAGGAGAGAGACAAATCCCCTTTCCCATGAAGAATGTCTGGCACTCCTGCTTGAATGCCAACTACCTGATGTAAAAAATGTTGCGTTGTCTCCAGATTCATGCCTCCTAAGGACTTATGTGACCATAACCTTTCTGTACCTCAATTTGCTCTGGAGCAAAATATATGAGTCCTTGATTGCTCCAGGGGACGCTATGAGGACTGGTAAGACAATGCCTACACAATCCTGTGAGGAGAGTTACTCAGAGAGCTATATGATGACAAGGTGCATCATTAAGACCCTGCTCTGATGAGTTTTAAAGCCTTGCAACAAATCATTTGAAGGATTTGAAGAAATGTTCCTAAGACAGCCTAACTGTACATGCCCAATTCTAACCAGAAGTCAACTCTTGATGCTGTCAAATTAGTTAAAACAAAATGAAAAACTCCAATTATTTCTGATAACTGGACACTGTACTTATTGGGCAGTCTCTGTTTTCTTTGACAGAAAGGCAGTAGCCAGCAAGGTTTTTTCCCCAGGCTGACAGCCATTTCTATAAAGCCATGTGTTTTCCCAGAGCCTACAGTGACATAGCAACCCAGACATATGGTGTCATTATTCAGCCGACACAAATTTGACACTTAAGTGAATTTATTATATTTTGCTTTGCTCCTGGTGCCTGAAAGGCTTTGCCACTGTCTCTTCATAGAGCTTGTCACAGATGTTGATGTATTTTCCTCCTCCATAGCCAGGTTTTACTGTGGAAACTGATACAACTTCACGATAGAATTTCTAGATGAATTATTCACGCATTGCATGCTTTCTGCACACAGGGGCTTGGAAGAAATCCATACTATTCAATAAATGGTCTTTCTAATCCTCCTTAACAGAGCTTTCTCTCCTAGTTTAAACTGTTTCTATTATCACTTTTATAATCATAATGTTTTGGATAAACCATTTCATAGTTGATAGCTTGGTTAAAACATTCACAATATTTCACATTAATGTGCAACAAAATTGCCCAAGCACTGAGATGAAACTGATCCTTCTAACAACAATAAAGTATAAGGGTCAACTTCTCATCAGTTCAGCTTCTACTCACTTTAAACACACACACACACACACACACACACACACACACACACACAACTGAAACCCTTTAGTAAATTTTACTTTCAATGATTTATAGAGCAAGTTCAGAAATATCTCAATATTTGTTATTTTAGACAGAATAGGCCACTCCTAATGCTAATACCATCTGTAGAGATGAGTTTTTAATTGAAAAGAATTTTCAACTTGATGGAAAAGAGTCAGATGAACTCATCACTGGCCTCTGAGAAAAGATTAATGAAACAAAAACATATCAAGCTTCTTTAATACCTGGAGAAGCAATAAGGATACCTCAAGTGACATTATGGGCTATGCTATATGGGAGTGAATAACCTTAACATGACACAGTAAGTTTGTTGAAGAATTAAGAGCTATAATTACAGTTTTTAAAGTATACTGACCTGTTGACCTTTAAGATTTAAGACTTTGCCTCAGGGTCACTTCTTGACCTAGTTTTTGTTTTGTTTTACTTTATATTGTTGGGGGGGGGGGTTTATTCCCAACTGTAATAATTTTTCAAACTTTATTCTGTAAAGTGGTTGAAAGTTAAGCTTTTCCTTATCTTTGTCTTATGTTTAATTTAATGAAATGCTTTGAAAGGACATTTTCAAATGAAAATCTCTTCTTTCAGAATTTGCTTCCCATTCAAAGAGAGCTGACATCCTGAGTTATTCCTAGAACAGATGGCAAAAGAATTGCACAAGAGCACAAAGGAAGATGGAATTCTAGCTAATGATTATTATTATTTGAGCAAATTCAGGCTAAGTGCAGTGGGTTTCATTTACTAAGCTTTGAGGTCCATCCATGCATAACTTCCCCTTTTGTTGTCCATGGCAGCACTCTGCCTCGCCTCTCCAAAACTCAACATTAGAGTCATCTTTGGCTACGACTTCTCACACCCCATCTCTACCTACCAAGTTCTAACACTTCTTTATTTCTTTGAAATATGTCTTCTCTTCTAATCTATTAGCTTTTCTCTACCTTACTCCAAGCCCCCACTGTCTTTTTTCAGATATCTATGAAATCTGCCCCATCTCATTTCCCAACCTCCAGAAATTTCCCTCACTTGAATCTTCCCTGTATATCATTACCAGGATAGTCTTCCTTACACATTATTTTATCACACCCTTACTTAATAACCCATAATAGTGTTCAGTTAACTAGTGCATATATACATTAGTGTTTACACACACACACATATATATATAGTGTCCCGAAAAACGTATACACACACTTTGAATAATTATAAAGGCAGTGTTTATTAAAATACATTTCATTTTCAAGATTGAGCTATCAGCTGTTAAAGTGTGTATACATTTGAGGGGAATATATACATAGCAGGGAGTCTATATATATGGCACAGAGGGAATAAATAGTTTGCCCAAGGTCACAGAGCGAGAGACTGATGGAGTCATGAATTGAACCTAGTCTGTGCATCTAACAAATATACTATGCGGCCTCACCCTAAAATAACTAACACCCTCATAAGATTTTATATTTTTTATACAGTTTTCATTCCTCATTTGACCCAATCCTTCAGTCAGATGCCGTTCATCCCTAAATTTATCTAATTCGATCCCTTTTTAGTAAAAGAACCCATTTCAGTGGAATGTTCTCCTTATGTGAACATATTTCCACCTCTTGCTCCTTTGCCTGTGACAATTTTCCTGCCTGGGCTCCCTTCCCATTTTTCTCTTTTTGACATGCATACATCAAATAATACAAATTATAAATATGTGTCATTGTGACATATAAACTTCTCACAAGATGTAACTCAGCTCTCAAAGGAAGCTTTCTGACTTTACACGACTCTTTTCTTCTTCCCCTCTCTGTGTGTACATACATACAACCCAACTTGGCTACATGCTCTCTCAAGAACCCCTCCCACTCCCCTTCTTCTCTGAAGACTCCCAGGTCTCACAGATAGAACTTGTAGCTGTGTCAACAGCATTATCCCGACAACTCAGATCGTTGATTTATCCCTTGATTATCACCCCACCCCTCTACTCCCCAACACACACCATCAGATTATGAGCTCCTCAAAGGCGGGTGCTATGAAACTGCTGCCTACATAATAACATAGCAGGGAGTTGCTGTGTATTTTTAATACATTAACTTGCAGTACCATTTTGTATGTGTACATATAGACACACACATGCATGTATCAGTTTTATTTTCTAACAATATTTTAAATTCAATGAAGATAGATCTTGCTTCTACTTTCCTTGCATTTCTCATCAAATCAAGTACAGAGCTGTACCATCAATCCTCACTAAATGCTTGCTATATGAATGGGTGAGTTACTAAAATTACCCCAGGAAATGAAGATCTTTGGCTTGAATCTCCAAGTGTTAAAAATGGCACCACTCAAAAATATATAGTCAACCACACATTAAAAAGTACTAAGAATAAATATTTCTTGTGTGGAACAGTTGCATTTTCTTCTGAGAATCCATATGTGAAAGTCTCTCTCTGTATTTCCCACAAGAGCACTTAAATGCAGAACTCACAGTGTACCTGGCTTCAAACCAAGTACATTAGTTATTTTGGAATTGCAGAATTAATAGTCATTCTCCCACTTGCAGATCTACCTCAAATAAAATTGTATTTCATTTGGATTAAGAGCTGTAACTCATAAACTCAACTCTATCAAGCTTCACTAACACAGCTCTTCAGCTCTTTCCCCATTGCCATGCTTTGGAACAATACTAGCCACTATGATGATGATTATCAACAAAGAAGAAAATTCCCTCCTCTGATTGCATAGAATATGGATATAGAAACACACATTTTACTTATGCTTAAAACCTAAATTGTATGGTGATTTTGTGATTTGTAGGAAACCATTTTGGCAATTCAATGGTAACATCCAGACACTTGATAGTAAAGACATGATAATATAATTATCAAATGTCTCATAACTGTTAAAAACAGAACCAAACAATGGACTCATTTGAAAGTACTTTTATAAATATGTTAAGAAAAGAATAGATACATTTCTATTATCTGAAAAATGAAAAAGGAGAAGAAACTTTCAAGGACTCAGGGAGGTAGCCTTAAGCAATGTGGCAGAACAATGAATAGAAAACCATGGATGTGGAGACCAGCCTGCTGGACAGAAGGTGAAAGAGAAGAAATGTATTTTTTCAAGTAACCTGTTCACTTAAGTTATGTATAAAAAGGAAAGACACATATCAATAGTCCTTTTACATAGCAGTTATAGATGAGAATTAAATAAATAATGTCCTATTTATACATCATGAAGAGAGATGTTGATTTTTCATTTTGTTGTTGTTGTTGTTAATCCTCACCCAAGGATATTTTTCCATTGATTTTTAGAGAGAGTAGAAAGGATGGGGAGAGACAGAGATAGAAAGATTGATGTGAGAGAGAGACATCAATTGGTTGCCTCCCCCACACACCTCAGCCAGGGATTGAGCCTGCAACTGAAGTATGTGCCCTTGACCAGAATCAAAATTGGGACCCTTCAGTTTGAAGGCCGATACTCCACGCACTGAGCCAAACCAGGTAGGGCTGATTTCCCCCTTTTTTTAGTAACTCCCCATACACACTGAATGGAAGAATCTCCCAATGCCTTCTAGAATGAAAAAGCCAGTAGACTTGGGAAAATGTAATACTCCAGTAACATAGTCATACTGAAGACTTGGGTTTAATTTCTATCGTTTCCACTTTAAGAGTCGTCTCACATTTTGTTTAAATCACAGCTAATGGCTCTTAGTGATTCCAAATTAGTAGAAATCTAGTTTGTCCACTTAAAGATATGGTTCAATTAGTTGGGCATTATCCCATACACTGAAATGGTTTGATTTTATTCCTGGTCAGTGCACCTGGACTGGTTGCAGGCTCAAACCGTGGTGCAGGAGGAGGGGGGGGGGAGGGGGCGCGGAGATGCAGGGGCAGCCAATCCATGTTTCGCTCTCACATAGATGTTTCTCTCTCCCCCTCTCCCTTCCTCTTTCTCTCTAACAAATCTATGTTAAATTTTTTAAATAAATAAATGTTTCCATATGTAAATGAGTATATTTCTACATACAAATGAATTGTCTTTTTAAAAAGGACTGTGAGTCATTCACACACATGTTTATTGAGCATGTATTATGCAGTGATAGGGCTTGGGGAAAGTGCAGGAAGTGCACAGAAATCTGTGGTCTTGCCTTCAAAGAGCTCACAGGCCCATAGAGAAAGCAAGCAAATCATATCAATTTTAAAATAATGAGAGAAGTGCCTCAAATTCAGTATGTACAGAACACAGAAAGAATACATCTAACCCAAAGTGAGGAGCCTGGAAAGGCTTCCTGGGAAGGTTGGCATTTGGTCTGAACCTTGCAAGATAAAATGGTAATTTCATCTCCTGCACATGGGCCATTTTGGAGGTCAAATAAAATGGATGCAGTGGAGGTGGTTTTAGAACATAAGCCCTAGCAGGAATTAAGATCCAGGTTAGTTGAAAGTCTGTATTTCAATACAAAAACAATTTTATGGTTGCTTACTCTACTTTCTCCACATGTGGACACTGCAAAGAGCACAAAGAATAAGTGATAGTGTTTGCCTTCAGAAAGTCTATAATTTAATTAGTCAGTAAAAATCATACATGTGACAGCTAAATAGACAGGGCAGTATTTGGGTCAGTGCTAGGATCTCTAGCTTTCCCAAACCAACTATGAATCACTTTCTTTTCTTACCCAATCTCTTTTCCCCCGCAACTCTTCTTGTGTGTTTGCATAAGAGATAATACCCATGTATAATTCTTATTATGTTTTTCCATTTGTTTATAGATAAATATAACAACATCAAGAACAAAGCAATTACCCTAATCGATGGACATAGCAAAAAAACCAAGCTTGGGTTCACATTTCTCCAGAGTTGTGGTGAATCCCATGTAGTCATAAAGAAACAGACCTTACCCTCGCCAGTTTGGCTCAGTAGATGGAGCGTCGGCCAGCGGACTGAAGGGTCATGGGTTCGATTCTGGCAAGGGCATGTACCGGTTGCTCGGGGCCCTTGCAGAGGCAACCAATTGATGTGTCTCCCTCACATGGATGTTTCTCTCTGTCTCTCCCCCCTCCTTTCCACTCTCTCTAAAAATCAATGAAGCAATTTCGTCAGGTGAGGAAGAAAGAAAGAAAGAAGAAAGAGAGAGAGAGAGAGAGAGAGAGAGAGAGAGAGAGAGAGAAAGACCTCAATTAGAGGTGTGTTCTTTCTCAGGAACAAAAAGTCATTCTTATAGCTTTCATAAGTTAGATATGAGGGTAAACCCAGGGAATCAACCATGACTTAAAGATTTGCCAAATTGGAGAATTAGATGAAAGATTTAGTTATATGACTGTTCCTGCACTGAATCATATTTGCTGTATCTGAGAAAACACAATTATACCTTCTACTATTTAATGCAGCAAGTTCACTAAAAAGTACTTTAATGCTTCAGGTATTTTACCCCTACCCACAATGGGATGCAGGAGTTTGCTCTAAGAGAACACTTTACAGATGGTTGGTTGTAGAAAGACATTGGTCTGGGCCTGAATGAAGACTCCATCTCCACTTGCCCACTTTAGCCATTTGTTTGACTCCTATGAACCTCAATTGCAGCTACCCAATCAGTATGAAAATTCCTACTGAATCATTCCAGAGGGTTAGAGTTTAGAGGGAAGAGATGGCACACATCCACTCTGAGAGCGGGTTCAGTCTCTGATTTGAAAAGCAATTCTAGTAGAAATGAGGTGGGCCACGCAGAGTGGAAATGCAGGCACAGAAGGGATACAGCTGCCCAAATACTAACCACACAAAGGGGGACCTCCCTCAATGGCCTTGAGAATCTCAGCTGCTCCTGCACCACCACCTTTCAGTCCTGGGCTCATGTCAGCCTTCAGGAAGAAACTGCACTCACAGTCTATGCGCTCCCATTTCAGGGAATGCTGATATTCCCTCACACTTAATGGTCATCCCATAAGTAGGGACAGTTATAGTCTTTATTACCAAATAATGAGTTCTTGGTTTTTGTATTCACAAATATAAAATGATTATAAGACAGAGAATCCACTTTTCCAGAAGCTACATGAGTTTGGAGGAGTTCAAGTCACAAAACACTGTTTCTTCTTTAGTTTTATATTTTCTCCACAGTTCGACTTCCTCCCAGTCTTGGAGTCCCTGCTGGATATCTTCAGTGGGCTCACAACCCAGACTCCTGCCAGCTCCCACCTGGCATTCTTCCACTCCTCTTCTCCTGCTACTTGGATGAGTGATACCTCCTACCAGGCGTGAGGCTATTAACTCTCCAAAACCTCTCCAACCTCTCAAGTCATCCATGCCCCAGGCATGTACTACATCAAAGCTGCATCTTGCCAAAGCTGTAGCAGCCTCAAGTGCTCATGATGGCACCCTACACCAGAGGTCCCTCTAATGAATGGAGAGAATACCTTTTCGGAGGGTCCTTGCCTATGACTTATTCTGTGACCTACTCCCACCCCTGGAGTTGTGCACTGCACACAACCTGCTCAGTTGTACACGGAGGTCCCGCTTCCTCCCACACTCTGCTACCCGACTCACAAAAGTGGAGCCACCTTCTGCTCCCTAGTATCTCAGACATTTCAGTAAAAAAAAAAAATGAAAAGACTATCTTACTGGTTTCTCTTTGAAACTTCTCTACTGGGATCTGGCACAAACCCCAAGGAAAAAAAAGAGCTCATAGAAGACAAAGATGAGAAACATATATGAAAACTGCCCCCTCGTTCATACAGGCCCTTGTTCCTTTACCTACTCTTTGAGTTAGAATGACTCTTCCTTAGGATGACTCACTGCTTCTCAGGAGACTTCTTGGACTTTTTTCAAATTGTTCCCAGACAAGATGTGACAAACCTTTCAGATGTGCTGGAATCTCAGAGAATAGATAGCTAGGGTTCAAGCTGAGGCCCTTGCTGTAGCCACAAGCTAAAGATTTATAACTTATAATTTCTTGATAAATTACTTTAATATGAAACACAGTGTTTAGAAATGGAAGAGTATTTTATTTTCCTAAAACTACTTCTCCTCCTGCCCCCATCTAGAAAGTGTATACACACATGAACTTATACACCTAAATTTAGCCATCCCCAGTTTTTGTCCTCACCAGAAATAAAATACATGATATTGATCTAAGACCTCTGTCTTAGAAATCCTGTTATTCTATAAATGTGCTCAAGTCAAATGTTTCCAGCCCACAAAATGTTTGCTGACATTCCCTCATGAGCAAAGCTTTCCATTGATCAGCTGAAATAAGTAGGCTGATATATTTGTTTGTGTGAATAATATCATCGTGGAGGAAAGTTAATACATGCCAATTTATTTTAATTATTAACATCAAGGATAAATGTTGACGCTATATTAAATTATTCTTTAGATCACCATGGAACTGTCATACTTCAAAAAGGCTGTTGGCAGGACATAAAAAAATGAAGTCAGAATCTTGCAATGGTGATAGAGTATATGCCAATTTTTAAAAGTCTAATAAAAATCATTTCTAAATTAGTAATTTAAAGTATAAGTAATGCTACACTATATTTCTCTGCATAAACAAACCAAAAAAAAGAAGCACTCCTAAACGTATTTAAGAATACTCTCGAACAATTTTAGGAGTTTCTAGGAGTGTCTTCATCAATCATTACTTCACTCTGGTAATTTATTCTCCATGCTGCTGCAGCAAGTTCTCCAGTTGTCTTTAATCTTTGCCAGCGTCTTCCACAGTTGCTCTAACGGGTCCCTATCTCTGAGGTTGTTTGGTTACTCTCCCCCCAGACACAAAGCAGCACAGCAGCTGAGTGATCTCAACAGCTGAGGGAACTACCTGGCGGGAGCACGTGTGAGGCAGCGGTAGAAATCACTCTCCAGAACAATGGGGAAATTCTCTTCTGAGAGATTTAACATGCTTTCGGCCAGCTTAAGTACAGTTGGAACAGATAGAAATCTATGCATATGGCATGTGTGTGTGAGAAAGATTTCAAAGAAATGACCCTAGAGACATAACATACATTCAGCTATGGCTTTCACAATATTTTCCAATTTGACTCATTCCCACTGAGTTTTGCCATGAATTTTAATGAATCTTTTCAACTCACATTTTGCAGTTTTTCTTTTCACACATAGCTAATAGCCCTGGAATCAGATCGTTAGGTTTTTGTTTAATCTGAAGTCAATTTTTAAGCAACTACATCTTTCAGGTCTACTAGAGTCTATTTTACTGTCCAAGGATATAATTTAAATAAAAACCAACATTGTTTATAAATTTTGTCTTTTTATATAGCAGTATATGTTAAAGAAAAACAAAAGATAAAAGTTACTTTTGGCATCTCATAAGTAGATGCTTTATTATAAGACATTGATACTGAGCAACAAGGAAAAATGATTATCCAAGAGAATAAAAAAGCTATGAAAACTGCTTCCATAATAGCTAACTTGAATTATCAAACAAAGCCAAAGAACTTATATGAATATATGCATAACCCATGGATACAGACAATAGTGTGGTAGGCCTGTGGGGGCGGGTGAGGGGTGGAGAGGGTCAATGAGGGGGAAAGGGGGGCATCTGTAATACTTTCAACAAAAAAGATCCATTTAAAAAAGTAAAAGTTCTGAAAAAAATGGGATGGAAAAACAAAACAAAACAAAGCCTCATATGTAAATTGAATATTCCTAAATTCCAAGAAATAAAAGAAATTGAGTCTGGAAAATTTTTTTAAAAAGGCAAAAGAGCTTAAACACTATAGGCATATACAAGTGACCTAAAGTCAACAGCAGTTCTTTGCTGAAACTCTAGGTGTTCATGTTTCAGAGATGAAATAACACACCTTTCCCTGGTATCTGCTCTCTAGAATATTAAAAATGCCCAGCATTCCTTGGTCCATATTTCAGATACCAGTCTTCTTAATGCACAAGGATTTTTGCAAGTCTAACCAAGACGTAAGGTCTCTGTAAAGACCTCACAGAAGGTATGCACATTCGCCCTAGCCCAGTGGTCGGCAAACTGCGGCTCGGCAAACCGCGGCTTGTGAGCCACATGCGGCTCTTTGGCCCCTTGAGTATGGCTCTTCCACAAAATACCACATGCAGGCGCGCACGTACAGTGTGATTGAAACTTCGTGGCCCATGCGCAGAAGTCGGTTTTTGTGGAAGAGCCGGTATTTTGTGGAAGAGCCACACTCAAGGGGCCAAAGAGCTGCATGTGGCTCGCGAGCCGAGGTTTGCCAACCACGGCCCTAGCTGGTTTGGCTCAGTGTATAGAGCATTGGCCTGTGGACTGAAGGGTCCCAGGTTTGATTCCGGTCAAGGGCATGTACCTTAGTTGCAGGCGCATCCCCAGTAGGGGGTGTGCAGGAGGCATCTGATCGATGTTTCTCTATCCCTCTCCCTTCCTCTCTATAAAAAAAATCAATAAAATATATTTTTTTTAAAAAAAAGAAGGTATGCACATTTTATGGTATTCTTTCCAATGTCTAATTACAAAGAAGAACCCGTAATATCTCCTACTTTTAACCAAGAATTGGACATTTTCAAGCATAGCTACTCCTTCCATAGATCACCTTCCACTGTATGGGTGACTGGTATTGATAAGTCTTGGATTTTCCTCTGATCAGAAGAGAAAATAAATTTTTTGCCTGTTCTGCAGTATTTCCTGTGACCTGTGTCTAATTTTCCATTCAATGGCACAGTGTCAGATTGTCCATGAATGATCCCAATTTGACGGCATCCCTCCCTGGTGCTTGGCTCAATGCTCTGCTTAGCCACCCAGATCTCCAGAGTGCTAGTGTGTGGAATCTCAGCAATACGTTTTCTGCTACAAATGGCTGCTCTGAAATAGCTAGAAATGTTGGGGAAGCACAGACACCTTCCTAGCCCAACAAATAGTTCAGTTAAGTGGAGCACTTTCAATACCAGCTACTTAAAAAAGGAAAAGACACCTATTGAATCAGCATATGGATCAAGGAAGAAAGCAGTGGCATAACCACAAGGGTCTTGCATGAGATACACCAGGAGACCCATTTGTCACATCTACATCACAAAGAATCTTGAGTTTAAATTTTGACTTGATCCTCAAATGAAGGTACCCATACAGTCACGGTAGTGTGCGTGTAAACAGTGAATTTGTTAAATGTATATATTTAAAAATACGAAAGGTTTTTGTAACCCTTTTGAGTGCTTATTTTAATATATGGGAAGGAAAAAAATAAACATTACTAACAACATGCCAAACACCATTCTAAGCAGTTCGTGTGTATTAAACCACTTACTCTCACAGCCATACAGAAATACAGACTATTAACATCCCCATCTTACAGATGAGTAAACTAAAGCCCAGGCAGGTTAAGTAACTCATCTGAGGTCACACAGCTAGTGTAGGGGTAGCAACCAGGTTCTATCCTAAACTATCTGGATCCAGGGCCCATGCTCCAAACCACTATGCTCTACTGCCTGCCCTGGAAGTGGCTCTGAGAGACCCTGACAACCACCAGTTCCTTTATGGTCCAAGCACTTTTCCTTGCTGGATGTGACTGTGATCCATGTGCGGTTAATGACTCCACTTAACTCATGGCTTGATTATTGCTGAGCCTATTTCTGGACTCCAGGCTAAGCAGGCCTCAAAGCCTCATCTGAACAAGCAGATAACAACACACGCAGTAGTCACATCTTGACTCTGTGGTCCCATTCTCCCTCCCTGAGCTCCCCACTGCCTGTCTCACCCAATGCTATGACATCAGGTGTTGGCACTTATTCCTCATCGGTTTATTTTCTCCTCAGCTCAGAAAAGTTAGGATCTAATTAGCACTAGTCAATTATTTTATCTTATTTAGGAAGATACATTAGAGTAAATACCTAGAAATCTAAAAATAGGCTTGATAGATGTTATCGACCAGTACTAATTATCTCTGATCTATCATATATTTTAAACCAAAACACACTATCTAAACCTAAACATATTCTTTTACATCTTCTTTCCCAAAGTGTGAAAATTGTATTCTTTCGAAAATTCCCTAGAGATAGGCTGACACTTGGTCTCTTTTTTTCTCATTTCCTCCAGACAAAATAATTACAAACAGAACTTGAAGAAATCTTGTACACATCGGGAATTTGGTCTTTCTTTTGGGTATCAGTTTATTCAGAGGCCATTCCCTTGGAGAAAAGCTAGTGGTTCTCTTGATACCAGCAACTGCAAGCCTTTTCCTTTATCCAGACGAGGACATTGTCATTGAATATGGTTTTGGACCACCATGCAAGCAAGTTGTTTTACACAGTTTTTAACATATCCTGTGACTGATGAGGAGTCAAACTTCATATATCAAGCGGTATTAAACATACAGCTATTTCCAGTTGACATGTATCAGGAGATTTTACTATGTTCATACCCTTTGACCAAATAATTCCACTTTGGGGACTCTATCCTAGAGAAATAACCTGAAATAACAGAAAAAAACTTTCTGTACAAAGACAGTAATCCAACTACCTACACATCCTCCAAATAAGAGAGTGGAAAATAAATTATCCCCTTTAAAGGAAGATTTCATGTCCTTGAAATATAGTTATGAAAATTTTATAACATGAAATATTTTTCTCATGTTATAAATATATAAGTATATAGTAAATGGAAAAGTAAGACAAAAATTACATGTATAAGTTAATGACCCTTATTAAAAAGCAGGAACTCAGGCCCTGGCCCAATAGCTCAGTTGGTTAGAGCATCATCCCGATCCACCAAGACTGTGGGTTCAGTCTCCGGTCAGGGCACATAAAAGAATCGACTAATGAATGTATAAATAAGTAGAATAGCAAGCAAATCTCTCTCTCTTCCTTTCTCTCTCTAAAATCAATAAATAATTGTAAAAAATCAGGAACTCTGCCAAGGAAGACAAGAAGAAGAATAAGAAGAAGAAGAAGAAGAAGAAGAAGAAGGAGAAGGAGAAGGAGAAGGAGAAGGAGAAGGAGAAGGAGAAGGAGAAGGAGAAGGAGAAGGAGAAGGAGAAGGAGAAGGAGAAGGAGAAGAAGGAGAAGGAGAAGGAGAAGGAGAAGGAGAAGAAGGAGAAGAAGAAGAAGAAGGAGAAGAAGAAGGAGAAGGAGAAGGAGAAGAAGAAGGAGAAGGAGAAGGAGAAGGAGAAGGAGAAGGAGAAGAAGAAGGAGAAGAAGAAGGAGAAGAAGAAGGAGAAGAAGAAGGAGAAGAAGAAGGAGAAGAAGAAGGAGAAGAAGAAGGAGAAGAAGAAGGAGAAGAAGAAGGAGAAGAAGGAGAAGAAGAAGGAGAGGAGGAGGGGGAGGAAGAAGAAAACACATTAACTCCCAGAGAAAGTGAAGAGCACAGTAGTCCAGCCAAGGGGACTCAATAAATATTTGTTAAATTAATGAATAATGAGAGCATAGGTGTTCACCTTTACCTAATATGTTGCAGCATATAAAATTGTTAATATGTAACCACTTTGACCAATTAAAACAGCAATTTCATATGATTCAACCAGAGTCAATGAGCCTCTACCACCCCATTTTTCATAAAATCAAGATGAAATAACCTGTACCTCTCAGCAGTCACTCTCTCCTTCCCTCACTCTGCCTTCCTTCCACCGCATAATAATCAAATGATCAACCTAAAAAAAACCCAACTAGACACTTGTCACAATATTGCAAAAATATTAAAATAAGGCTTTTCTCTGACTCTTTCCCAAGTTGCTGTCATCATGATGACATATTTTAGGACTTAAACTGGAGAAACTCATGATTCTTAAGTTTCCTTCGTATATCATTACATGACATCTTAGGATAACAGACATTAGATAATAACTGCACCTGGCCACCTGAAGAGAAAATTACCAGGCAATTTAAAAGATATAGGAATTTTTCTATTAGAAATAATCAGTGATTCCTCTTCAATATCCTGAGATAACTCATCGTGGTCTTCCCATTTATTTCCTTTCACACACGTAGAGTGGAAAGTACTGAATGGAAGCTCCTTATTTTGTAAAGAAAAGTGCTTTTTTAAAAAAATCCTCCCTGGAGGATATTTTTTCTTTTTTTCTTTTTTTTTTTTTTTTTTAGAGAGAGAGAGAGGAAGAAATGGAGAGGGAGGAGTGAGAGGGAGAGAGAAAGAAACAATCACGTAAAACAGACATATCAACTGGTTACCTACCACACGCGCCCCAACCAGGGCTGGAGATAGAACCTGCAATCCAGGTACAACATGCTCTTGACCAGAAATCAAACCCACTACCCTTCGCTTCGGTGCTCAGGTCAATTCTCTAACCACTTAGAAACACAGTCAGGGCAAAAGTGCTTTCATTTATAATCCTTTTCCTCATAACAATCCCTTTCCCCACTCCTAAGCAAAGATCAAACATCATAGGTAACCTTGCAGATGGAGGTTGGGGAAGAAGTCAAAGTAAGAAGGCTTGAAACAAATTCAGAACAGTCAAGCAATATTCCAAAATCACAGGCAGCTCTTCGCAACGTTCTACTGAGAAACATTTTTGGCAAATAATTTACTTTTGCTTTTGTATTCTTCTTTTTCATTTCCTTTCCTACAAAGAATAAAAAGATAACTGTATCTAGCCATCTTTATAAAATTCTTATTTCTACCTCAGCCCTTTTCATGGTTACAGTTATAAAAAATAGCAGCCAAAAAAGGGGCACTTGTCTCATTCACTTTTTAAAATGGAAAGTGTGCTAGGAAAATTATTCATCAGAACTGCTGGAGTAAAATAATTAATGTAAGCTTCTCTCAGTTGTATGCTAAGATTATACAATGAGAATAACAAAAATGTGAGATGACTAAAGAAATTAGTTGACAGTAAATTCTATCCTGCTTCTTATTGAGTTGACAAAGGTTAATTGGTAAGTTGATCTGATATAATAGCATTTTGTAAGAGGATCTCAAGGGGGAAAAAAGTTTTTTTTAAATAATTCACTTCCAGGATAAGGAAGGAAGGTATACTAGTAAATTCTGCACATTTAAATACATACTTGCTTTCGGTGTCTATGTAAGCAAGAAAATATGAAATCGTTTTTATAAAAATAAACAAACTTGTATCAGCATTTAATGTACATTTTTATGTTCCTGTTGTCCAAATGCAGATGTGAGCTTTAATATGGCTTATCCATAAGAAGTCAAATTGAACTTCAAACCTATCCAGGAATTTACTTTATTCTTTCGTATTTCAGTCACTTTGTTTGGATTTAATACTCAAGAAAAAAATGAAAGATATACAAAAGACACTAAGATGACTGCTATCACCTGATGATTTGGCCCTGTAAAGTCACTTAATGTTCCAACTGAACATGTCTTACCTTCAAAACTCATTCAGTCTTGCTCAATGTTTTAATAAGGATCTTATTCAAACCTAGTGTGAGGCATTTTCTAAATTAGTATCTACAGTTTTTATTATTAATTTGGTAATATCAAATTCATGACATAAAATCACAGAGAAGTTACTGGGGAAAGACTAGAAGATGTGATTCACAAGAGCTAGTCTCTATGTTTTACCCTAATTGAATCTCCAGCTCTCTAAATATATAAAATGAAAGCATTTTGTTAGGTGATTATTGAGTTTGCTTCTTCTTCCCTCGACCTATTTGGACTTCAGTTTCCTAATTAATTCAGTAGAAATTTTAACAAAACCAAATGAATTCTAAGTTGACTTCCAATAATATTATTGTAAGTACATTTTCATTTGTGGGTATTATAAATGCATAGAAATCAAAAAGTCCTAAAAGATATGATAAAATGTCAGAGATTAAGAATAGAATGAGAAAAAGCCACCTTCTGAATTGACACTAAAATCGGGCAAAGCAGATATGATTCATCATTTATCTAGTAACTCATGTTATGAGGTGGTTTTCAAATATGGTGTTTCCTTGGTTATCAGTAATATAACTAAATAAAGAAAGATATAATCTAACCTGACAGTTTGAGAAAATTACAAATCAACATGAGGTTAAACTATCTGGTGGCTAGAAAAATACAGGATTATCATGTTTATCCCAATTTTGAAAGTCAGCAACAGACATCTAGAAAGATAAATTTGGGTTCCACTAACACTTATTAAACACCAGTGAGCTGCATTCATTGTGACTGAATCTTTTATATATTAACTAATTTAGTTCTTAGAAAATCCTGTGAGAGAATATTATCCCAATATTACAGATGAGGTGCACAGAAGTCAGGGACTGTCCCAGGTCACCTTCCTAGAATTTAACCCCCTTGTTCTCTAATCCCAAGTCCCAATGTTTTTGCATTCCATCATGTTTACTTTTCGGTGATGAAAAAAAAAGTTTTTTTCTAGCTACCCTAGATATGGAAAAAAGTAATCAATTTCTCTTTGTTATAAATTTATGCTTCTAAGCATCTTAATTGGTTCTTCAGTGTTGGAGGAATTTACTCTCCACACACATATTTTTCAAACTTCTGCCTTTATGGTTTTATATTATTTTGTCCATATAGGTTACATGGTATGAAAGGTATCTGATGACCAAACAAGTTACAATAGGTAATGCATTTTATGTTATAAAATCTAAATTTTACCTAAAGATCCAAAATCAGTAAGTGCTCACAGTAATATTACAAAATCACATAAATCACTAATGTGGCAATGATGCTCATCCTATCTAATAAAAGAGAAACATGGTAATTAGCCGTACCTCCGCTACCCTTCCCATTGGCTAATCAGGGCAATATGCAAATTAACTGCCAGCCAAGATGGCAGCCGGCAGCCAGGCACCTTGAAGCTAACATGAGGCTTGCTTGCTCCAGTGACAGAGGAAGCCAACGTTCCCCGCCTGTTGCTGCCGGCCTCTGAGTTTGCAGTTTGAAACATTGTTACAAATATAGAAGCTAAACAAAACCCCAGTAACCTGCTTTCAGCCAGCCAGGATCTCAGAGCTGGAGTTGAAACAGTGTTTCGAGTATAGAACACAAACAAACCAGATATGTGCTTTCAGCAGCCGAGGTCTCAGAGCTGGAGCCGAGCCTCAGAGCTAAAGCTGGCCCAAAATATTAAAAAAAAAGAAAAAAAGGAGCAGTTGGGAGCTTCAGTCACCCGCCAGCCTGAAAACGGCCCTCAGCCCCTCACCCAGACTGGCCAGGCACCCCAGTGGGGACCCCCACACTGAAGGGGGTGTGACCAGCTGCAAACAGCCATCAGCCCCTCACCCAGGCTGGCCAGGCACCCAAGCGGGACCCCCACTCTGATCCAGGACACCCTTCAGGGCAAACCAGCCAGCCCCCACCTGTGCACCAGGCCTCTATCCTATATAGTAAAAGGGTAATATGCCTCCCAGCACCAGAATCAGCGAGCCACGAGGCCTCCCGGCACCGGGATCAGTGTGATAGGGGGCAGCGCCCAAACCCCCTGATCGCCCTGCAGCTCTGTGTATGACAGGGGGCGGGGCCACAACCTCCCTATCTGCCCTGCTCTGTTCATGACAGGGGAAGGTGCCCCAACCCCCTGATCAGCCCTGCTCTGTGCCTGATAGGGGGGAGCTCCCCAACCCCCTGATCGCCCTGCGGCTCTGTGTGTGACAGGGTGCGGCGCCCCAACCCCCTGATCAGCCCTGCTCTGTGTGTGACGGGGTAGAGCCATAATCTCCCTATCGGCCCTGCCCTGAGTGTGACAGGGTGCGGCGCCCCAACCCCCTGATCTGCTCTGCTCTGTGTGTGACAGGGGGCAGCGCCCCAACCCCCTGATTGGCCCTGCTCTGTGCGTGACAGTGGGTGGCGCCGCAACCTCCCCATCGACCCTGCTTTGAGTGTGACAGGGGGCGGTGTCCCAACCCCCCAATCGGCTCTACCCTGAGCATGACTAGGGGTGGCATAGCAACCTCCCGATCCGCCCTGCTCTGTGCATGACAGGGGGCTGCGCCCCAACTCCCCATCGGCCCTGCTCTGAGCCCGACCAGGGGCTGCACCTAGGGATTGGGCCTGCCCTCTGCCACCCGGGAGCAGGCCTAAGCCAGCAGGTCATTATCTCCTGAGGGGTCCCAGACTGCGAGAGGGCACAGGCCGGGCTGAGGACCCCCCCGCCCCCCCCCCCGCCCCGAGTGCACAAATTTTTGTGCACCGGGCCTCTAGTTAATTTATATAAGGAATAGATGCTAAAGCACTGTTTATTGCTACTGGGACCTTATTTTAGCTACCATGCTCTCTTGTCAAAGTAGATCAAATGACAGATAAGATATGTTCAATTCAGAAACTGCTGGTATGTAGCTTTGCTAATAATATATGCTGTAGCAACTATGCCTCAAAATTCCTATGACTTCAATATCAGAATGCCTGAGCAACACAAAATAACTTATAAGTTTGTCCAAAGGAAATGAAACTCATTAGGCTTGTTAACATCTTGCCTTAATTCAAGAACACGTAAGATAAATTAGGTTTGCAGGGATATTTGACACAGCTTATGGACTTCTTTTTACAAGGAGAGAATCACTAGGCTAGCAAACCTCCTGTTTTAAAGTTAACATGTTGGTATTCTGTTCAAAAGTCATCATTCTGGTTTATAACTCAGTCATGGACATTTAATTAGCATATGTTAGTACTTTAGGGTCCAGGCTGATGAAATAACTTTGGCAGGCTCTCTAGATGATTCTTTGTGGACAGAATGTTTCAATATCTCCATATCAAAACCATTTATAAAATTCTATGACTCAGTAATTCCACTTACAAGTATTTACTATATGTGATAAGTGGAATCATTGAGAATAATGGAAAACTATCTAATTGCCCCACAATGAGGAATTGTTTAAAATATAGTCCACTGTTCAACAAATACTTGGGGACTACTCTGTGCTAGGTGACAAAGACTGAGTAGTGAACAAGACATAATTACTACATGCATGGAATTGTAAAGTTGTATGTTCTAATGACTATTGCTACATAACAAGCTACTCCAAAATGTGGCTTAAAATAGCAACCATTTTATTCTGCTTACAGATTCTGTGGGTGAGGACATTGGACAGGGTATGCATGAATGGTTTATCACTTCTCCACAATGTCTGGGACCTATCTCAGCTGGGAATACTTGAAAGGTGGAGGGGACTCAACAATAGGAGGCTGCAATGACCTGGAGGCTCCTTCACTCACAGGACTCGGCTGGAATCCTACATAATAAAGAGGTTATAAGCAAATTGACCATCGTGCCCTCGCACAAGATGGCAGCCCCCACGTGGTCACAAGATGGCAGCCCCCACATGGTCACAAGATGGCTGCGCCCATGTCATCACAAGATGGCTGCCACAAGATGGCTGGCAGGGGAGGGAAGTTGGGGGCAACTGGGCCTGCAGGGGAGGGCAGTTGGGGGGGACCAGGCCAGCAGGAGAGGGCAGTTAGGGGTGACCAGGCTGGCAGGGGAGCAGTTAGGTGTCAATCAGGCCAGCAGGGGAGTGGTTAGGGGATGATCAGGCTGGCAGGCAAAAGTGGTTAGGGGCAATCAGGCAGGCAGGCAGGCAAGCAGTTGGGAGCCAGCAATCCCGGATTGTGAGAGGGATGTCCACAGGGATCAGGCCTAAACCAGCAGTCAGACATCCCCTGAGAGGTCCCAGATTAGAGAGGGTGCAGGCTGGGCTGAAGGACATCCCCCCCCCCCCCCCCGCCCCAGTGCATAAATTTCGTGCACCTGGCCTCTAGTGAATGAATGAAAGACTAAAGCTGTCAATCAAAGCACCTATGTGTGGCTTTGTCACGTGACCTGGCTTGCTCCAGGCATGGCAGCCTCAGAGTAATCAAACTTCATGTATGCATGAATATTCCAACAAGTAGCATTGTTTTTTATGACCAAGCCTGGGAAGTCCCACTGTAATCTATGGGTCAAAGCAGTCAGGCCTACCCAGATTCAAGGAAAGGGGAAACACACCCTTCTCTCGAAATGGAGAGTAGCAAGGTCACATTGTGGAAGAACATGTGACATGGGAAGTATTGTCATCTTTGGAAAATATAAGCTGCTGCCATAGAGTAGTGGAAGAAATGCTACTATTAACAGTTCTTAAATTATTTTGAAGGATGGCTAACATTTCTTGAATATTTATTCTGAGTTCCAGGGACTATGCTAAGACATTTCTATGTATTGACTCATTTAATCTTCAGAGCAGCCCTACACTAAGAAATTATACAACTTGCTCAGGGTCACACTGGTAGTGGAGGAATCTGGATTTCAACCCAGTCTGGTTCCAAGAGCCCCCATCTGTAACAATTTTTAACAGTTGTACTAATTCTGAGAAATAATATTATAGGTTCTTTTACTTGCTGTTTCTCTTTGCTTATTGATATGTCTAAAATGGGAGGAAAATAAAGAGCGTTTCTTTGAGGCTGTTCTTGAATTCCCATGGGTTTCTATATATAGTGTTGTTGAAACTGGCCAGATCAGAAGAGTTATCTGAAACACTTGTTGAAGATACAGACTTGGGACCCCACCCCAGACCTACTGGCACAGAATCTTTAGGGAAGGGGCTTGGGTAATTGCATTTTTAGTAAACACTTATAATCTGTTTGGCTTCCCGCCCCCCCCCTTCCCTTTGCTGCAGTTGTCAGAACCCACTCAAATAAAAGAAACCACTCAACCATTTAACTAGTGATTTTATGTAATAAGGAAGTACTTGCCTCCTAAAATCTGGTGAACATTTGCTAGTTAAAGGATTTCTGGCAGCCCTAAAATACAATTTAGCATCTTAGAGTTGAAGTGACTTCAGTAATGATTTCAGATGGGGCAGGACACATGTGGAACAGTAGGTGTTGTCTTTGGAAAATACAATGTAGTCGTAAGAACAGGAATAGGCAAATGCTAGTGAACTGTACAGGTCAAAGGAAGTAAATACTTACTATGTATTTGTTACATGAAAAATGACTTTAAGCAGGACCTACTGTCCAGAGTTATAATGAAAACAAAATAAATTAGAAATGTGAATTGGTGACTTTGGGTGGTGAACACACAATATAATATACAGATGATGTATTATAGAATTGTACACTTGAAACCTATATAATTTTATTAAACAGCTAGAGGTCCAGTGCACAAAATTCGTGCACTGGGGGGGGGGGGGGGGGCGGGGCGGGGGGGAGGAAGGTCCCTCAGCCCGGTCTTCATCCTCTCGCAGTCCAGGAGCCCTCGGGGGATGTCCGACTGACAGTTTAGGTCCTGATTGGCCAGACCCCAGCAGCAAGCTAACTTACCCGTCAAAGCGTCTGCCCTCTGACGGGTCGAAGCGTCATAGCGAGTGGTTGAGCAACCTTAGCATATCATTAGCATATTATGCTTTGATTGGCTGAATGGACGACTAGACGACCGGACACTTAGCATATTAGGCTTTTATTATATAGTATGTCACCGCAATAAATTTAATAAAAAACATTTTTAATAAATGTGAATTGGTTGGGTAATTTCATTTTCTACACATTTTATATCTCTTTTTCTTTTGAAACCTAAAATCTATAACATTTTACTCAAATGGGGGGGATTGTGACACCAATTCAATTGCCATCAAGGATATCATTTATCTTAAAATTGTCTTATTTGGAAAAGCAATTGTATACCCAACCCTAAATATCTTCAATTCAAAATAATCTTAATAACATCTAATATACTAGTAGGAGTGTTTACTACATGCCAAGTACTGTGTATCACCTCATTCAGTTTCACAACACCCTTAGGAGCTGTCCTCATCATTTTACAGATGAGGACACAGGGCTTAGAATACTAGGCATTTGCTCAAATTTTCTGAGCAAAGACATTTCAGAGCTGGAATCTGAACCAAGTACAGCACTAAATCAATAAATGATACCGTAATGACCTTCATACTAGTAAAAACCATACACTCATTATGTTCTGCACATGCATATATAAAATGTTTAATAGCCATGGATTTTCAGGTTGAAACCTATTTTACTTAAGTAGATAGATATTTTATGTATAGACAAGGGAGTTAGAACCATTATAAAAGCCCATTATAAAAAAAGTATTAAAAATGTGCACAAGAGATTAATCGCATAGGGATATGGAATATAGAGTAAGTATTTACCCAGCAAATTTTACAAAGTAATTTAACTCAACAAATATTTATTATGCAACCAGTATATATCATATTTAGTCCCCAATTTTTAGAATTTACAATTTAGTTTGGAAGGGCAAGACACACACACAAATACCCATATAATAATAAGAAAAGGGTTCATTCCTCTTTATTCAGAAAACACTATCAAAGGGAAGAAATTACTCTTTAATCGAGAAAGTAGGTATAGCCTTAATATTAACCTGTGACTAAAAAATTCTTCATAAAGTTACAGAAGTTGGGACTTCATCAAAAAGGGTCAAGATTTCATTTATAAGGTTATATTCTAAAGCATGAACCTCAACAACAATGTTATAATGAGGTTTCAATATATTTAGGAGCCAAAGTCTTTTAAAAATTCACTTAGGAATAATTAAAATATTTCCTTGAGTTCTCTTTCACCTCCACCTCCACCTACTTATAAAAGGTTAGATGCCTAAACTCCCTCTTTACCTCTATTATGCATTTCCATGCTATTCTCAGGCTAGATTTTCAAGTAGACTGATAATTCTATCATCAATTTTCCAACCATGGACAACTGAACCATCAGCTTAATCTAGGGCCTGAGCAATAAAAATGCTGCAAGTTAACGTTTTTTACAGCTTTGTCTTTTCAAACTTCCTGAAACCACACAGTGGTGAAAGTACTAGAAAAAAAACATTGCACTTGAAGACCACTTTCGCTACATTTTCAAGCAAATTCTCTTGGGTGCTGGTTTCCTCAACTTTGAGTGGAGGTTATTACCTGCCTACTTAGCTCTCAGAATAGCTGTGAGGCTCACACAACACAGTGAATCTAAAGATAGTGCACACATGACATGGAGAGGACGATATAAAAGTAAGAGATTATTACTGCACTCTGGAAACTAAATCCTTCTCCTCCCCGCAAAGTCTGGGAAATCCAAGCTGGTTTACCCATTTTTCTTCATTGTCACCAGTTTATCAAGAATGCATCACTACTCGAGATGCTGTGCATACAGTCTATCCTGCCAACATTTTAAGTCTGGAGAACAAATTAAATGGATATATGGCGGTATTCCTGGCCCCAATCCTATATAAATACAAATGCATTCTGTTCATGATGATTTATATATAAACCAAAGCATCCCACACATTTCCTTATAAGACGGGTTAATCGTAGGCTCTTAAAGATACACGAATGATCAAGAAGCTTGCATCACTCTCCTGTGAGGCTGCAGAAAGCTCCACCAAGTCACATTTGGCAATATTGATTTAACACCTCATAAAAAAATCCAGCTCTTTAGAAGAGCACTCTGGTCTTCAGGCTGGAGACAGAGTGAGATGAGTTTTAAATAGGTCAATTAGCCAACTTATTTTTTTTTATCTAAAAGCTTGTCCAGAGCATGATACAACAGACTTTTAGATCTTCAAAGAGAACTGTGAGTACTTTGTCAGTGCACCAAGACAAGTAGTGACTTTTTTTTAGCAAACTGCATTTTAGTTCCACGTTCTTTTATATGTTTTACAGAAGAATAGGGTGATATTTTCAATTACTGGGCTTCCTTACATAAAAAAAATTTTAATATACCAACCCTGAAAGTGGAATAATAATTTTAGAATGAATATATTTGCTCTATTGGCGATATTATATTTTCAAAATAGTTTTCTATTTTAATTAAATCAGAAAACTCTGAAATATCATTTATGTCTGTAGAATCTCTAAAACACTGTATTATGTTAAGAAATTATACCTTCCACTTTGGATTACACATTTTGGCCAACCAGAAAACTGAGAGTTTCATTATATTAAGTGGAAATAAAACCCACACTGAATGCAATTGATAATCTGAAAATTTTCCCAAAATTTATTTTCTTCTAGGAATATATCCTGAGAAACCTGAAACACTCCACAGAAAGAATATGTGCACCCCTATGTTCATAGCAGCGTAATTTACAATATCTAAGACTTGGAAACAGCTTAAGTGCCCATCAGCAAAGGAGTGGATAAAAACAACTATGGTACATTTACACAATTGAATACTACGTGCCCATAAAAAAGAAAAACCCTTACCATTTGCAACAGCATGGATGGACCTGGAGACTACTATGCTGAGTGAAATAAGCCAGTCAGAGAAAGTTAAGTATCACATGATCTCACTCATATGCAGAATCTAATGTGCCAAATAAACTGATGATCAAAAATAGACCCAGAGTCATAGACGCATGAACAGACTGTTGAATCTCAGAGGGAAGGCAGGGGATGGTGGGTGGGAAGAGATCAATCAATGAACTTATATGCATAACCTGTGGACATGGACAATGGGTGGTGAGGGGTGGGGGTGGAAGGAGAATGGGAGTGGGCTGGAAGAGATTAATGGGCGGGGGGGGGAGGACCTATGTAATACTTTCAACAAAGAAGATTTTTTTTAATTGATTTCCTTGAGCACAGTTCCAAAGATCATATGAATAGAACGATAGTTGAAATGTTTGTTCCATTTAATCTTATATCTGGTTCTTTAGGAATAACAGCAATAGTAAATATGTCAAAGTAACAATATTTTACATTAGATTTTCTTTAAAGAAATGTTTTGTGTTTCCCAGTTCTTGGAATTGATGACCAAATCCCATCCTAGCCCCTGGAACCATAAGTACCTGCTCCTCCTGCCATAGAACAGCTCACCTGGAGATCAATGTGAAGGCAACAGATCTGGTGGGAAGGATTATGTAAAAAGGAGCCCTAGTCAGCAAGGCCAGAGAAATTTAGATTAATGGAAATCTTAAAAGTCATGGTTGCCTAGAGATAAGGTTGACTCTTAATACTATCATAAATCCTCCCAATTCCAATTCCTCCACCTCCCTCCCCTCTCTCTCACCCTTCTCTTTGTCTTCTCTCTCTCTCTCTCTCTCTCTCTCTCTCTATATATATATATATATATATACTTATAAAAGGATAATATGCTAATTAGACCAAGAGACCTTCTGGAGACCTTCTGGACATCCTTCCCGACAAAGCCAGGGCTTGGCTGGCCACCAAACCACTCCCAAGTGGCCCTCAGCCCCTCATCAGGCTGGCCACGCCCCCCCAGCAGGGACCCTTACCCGGATGGGGGTGTAGCCAGCCTGCAAATGACCATCAGCCCTTGCCCAGGCCCACCCTGCCCCCAACAGGGACCCTCACCCCAATGGGGGTGTGACCAGCCAGCAAACAGCCATCAGCCCCTCACTCAGGCTGGCCCCACCCCCAGCCGAGACCCACCTACCCCAATGGGGTCGTGGCCCACCTGCAAACCCCCTGTGGCCCCTCGCCCAGGCCGTCCCATCCCCCAAGGGGACCCCCACCCTGATCTTGGACTCCCTTCAGGGCAGAGCAGCCAGCCCCCACCCATGCACCAGGCCTCTATACTAATAAAAGGTAATATGCTAATTAGACTGACATCCTTCTGGACAAAGCCATGGTGGTGGGACCAAGGCAGAGGTAGTTAGGGGTGTTCAGGCCAGCAGGAGAGAACAGTTAGGGGGATCAGACCGGCGAGGGAGAGCAGTTAGGGAAATCAGGCCAGTGGAAGAGGACAGTTTGGGTGTTCAGGCCAGCAGGGGAGAGCAGTTAGGGGGATCAGGCTGGCAAGGGCAAGCAGTTAGGAGGATCAGGCCAGCAGGGGAGAGCAGTTAGGGAGATCAGGCCAGCAGGCAGGCGAGCGGTTAGGAGCCAGCGGTCCTGGATTGCGAGAGGGATGTCCAACTGCCGGTTTAAGCAGGGATCAGGCCTAAACCAGCAGTCAGACATCACCCAAGGGGTCCCAGATTAGAGAGGGTGCAGGCCAAGCTGAGGGGCACCCCCCCCCCCCCCGTGCACAAATTTTGTGCACCTGAGATATATATATATATATATATATAGAGAGAGAGAGAGAGAGAGAGAGAGAGAGAGAGAGAGATATCAGATTACCATCTTAGTAAGGCATAAATTTGAGCTTGGATTTGAGAATAGTGTGGAGGCAGGGACATAGTTTGGACAAATTGAATTTGCAATATTGGGAGGCCAACCAGAAGAAAAATAACTGGCAAAGAGATAGAAAAATAGGTCTGGTGCTTGAAAGAGAACTCAAGGCTACACAGATTCGAGTTCTGGCATCACTCACAGAAGTCACTGTTCACTGTTGAGTGAATGGATGAAAATGAGATCACAAAGGGTGAGAGCAGAGAATGGTCTGAGGAGAGGAGAGGAATAAGGATAAGAACTTAAAGCAATGCTTGTGTTTCAGCCAGTAAGTGAAAACAGACAGGATGCATGGAAGAAACTTAAAAAGCATGGAATGACACAGCATAATGAATATGAGGGCTGGATTGGAGAGTAGCCACAGACACTATGGAGAGGGTGGGCAAAACAAAAAGACCCAGAAAAGACAGATTTAATTTACAGAATCAATAATATTCAAGGGACTTATTCTGGTACATTTTAGCAGGAAGGCACAATGCAGTGGATTAAGGAATAAAAGTAGTTTTCAGAATTCAAGCTTAAAACAAGGACATTTGGATGTGAATAGCCTGTTGGAAAACTGGGTTGGAAAACTGGGCCAACAGGAGGTTTGTTTTCTCTAAGGGAGATGTGGACTTGTTTGTGAGGCTGATGGGAAGAAGGTAGCAGATGGAATGTAACCATTATTTCCATTAGTCCAAGAATTAGGCCTATGCAGGAACTGAGAAATCTCATCCTAACCTAAAACTTTCTTAGATTTATACTGGGACATGGTTGGCATTCAGTAAATGCCCTCTGGATTGACTGATCACTGCAGCTAAATTCCTAAGTGCATATAATAAAAATAGTAACCTGCCTAAAGGCCAAGTCTTTTACTTTGATTTTGAATGTCTACTTCAATTTTATGCCTCAGTTTCCTTATAAATAAAATGGGGCTATTGAAATTACTTCATGGGGTTATTATGAAGATTAAATAAGTTAATACATGTAAAAAAGCTTAGAACAATAAGCAGATAGATAAGAAATACTCAATGAAAATTAATTATTGTTGACCTGGCCAGTGTGCTCAATGGTTAGAGTATCAGCCCTCAAACCCAGGGTTTCAGGTTTGATTTCCAGTCCAGGGTACGTACTTGGGTTTCAGGCTGGATCCCTGGGGTGTGTGCATGTGAGAGGTAGCCAATTTTTTTTTTTAAATATATTTTATTGATTTTTTACAGAGAGGAAGGGAGAGAGATAGAGAGTTAGAAACATCGATGAGAGAGAAACATCGACCAGCTGCCTCCTGCACATCTCCCACTGGGGATGTGCACACAACCCAGGTACATGCCCTTGACCGGAATCGAACCCGGGACCCTCTAATCCGCAGGCCGACGCTCTATCCACTGAGCCAAACCGGTTTCGGCGAGAGAGGTAGCCAATTGATGTGTCTCTCTCACAATGATGTTTCTCTCTCTCTCTCTCTCTCTCTCTCTCTTTCTCTCTCTCTCTCTCTCCCCATTATCCCCTCCCCTCTCTATCCCTTCCACTATCTCTAAAAATCAATGGAAAAAAATGTCCTTGGGTGAGGATTAACAAAAACAAAATATTAGCTATTATTTTCCATACATCCCATTAATTTGATTTTTATTATTGGTAATCTTGGGTTCCACTCTCCCACTTGTGAAGGCCATTTCAACTAGAATGATGTTTATTGACAGAGGCGACACTACTGAACTATCATCACAGTATATGAACTTTACATTGTTTATCCAGGAGTCATAAAGAATTTTCCCTGAGCTCCACTCTCTCTAGAGTGAGCCTCCTTCTGAACCATGACTATTGTTGGTAAATCAAGAAGCTAGGCAGTGTTAGAGATACAGCCTGTGGCTATGGAACAGTTTTTCTCCTTCAAAACAACCCAGGCCATATGGGAATTGAACCTTGGCCTCATTAATGCTGTGTTTCCAACCAGTTCAGCTAACGAAGCCAGGCATGCGGCACCTTGCAGATTTTGAACTCTCTGAAAAATGTCAACTTGTCAAATCACTAAGAAAGGGTGTTAAGAACTACTGAATGTAACCATTATTTCCATTAGTCCAAGAATTAGGCCTATGCAGGAACTGAGAAATCTCATCCTAACCTAAAACTTTCTTAGATTTATACTGGCACATGGTTGGCATTCAGTAAATGCCCTCTGGATTGACTGATCACTGCAGCTAAATTCCTAAGTGCATATAATAAAAATAGTAACCTGCCTAAAGATCAAAATAACAGTAAGTAGAAAGTATGTCAGTATTTTAAATGACTTTGCCTGGCCAGTTAAGAACCAGGTGTTCAAAGCTTTAACTATTACTATATATACGGTTCAGGACAGATTTTTATATGTGCTTCCCTGAAGGTAAAGTACTTAGCCTTCTGAGTCAACTTTATAGCCCCTTTCTGCTTTTGCCTTAATGGATAACATCCGTCCACAAATTTGTAACATCAGTGAGTTCTAATAATGACGGTGAGAATTCCATTCCTATTAGAAGGTTAAGACATTTTAAACTTCATTTCAGAGTGTGGCTTAATCTAAAAGTTAATCAATCTCAACCTTAGAGATTTAACAAAAACATAAAAGAATAGCTCTGAGACCAGCCTGTGTTCCACGAAAGACTAAGGGAAAGTGAAGAGCTTGATCTCTTTATTGGATCCAGCACAGAGAGGCAGCTACTCCACCAACCTGCTGGTGTGAACCTCCACCAGCTGAACCAGCGAGGAAAAGTTTCTCAGGCAGCCTCCTGTGTGGCTTGCAAAGAAATAGAGACCATATTCCTGAACATTTCGGTCTTCACAACACCGATAGATCATCCTTTCAGGAAACACCACAGTTACGGACTAGATTTCCTCAGTGTTCCGTTTCAGGCTCTTTTCTCTGCTTTGTCTCCTGAATAAGGATGACAGTAAGTCATTGCCAAGAATTCTACTAAATTTTTACAGACTCGGGTCTCTTAACCTATCAAATCCTTCCTTATTTGTCCCCATCTACAAAATAGTTTATTAGCAGCACCTGGAGGTATAGACAGTCATTCAAAAAAAGAAGAAAATATTTCTCACTTGGATCATATGTAGAAAAAAATTATATTCTCAGTTTTAGAAAGTGGATGCAGGGGCGGGGGGGGGGGCGGGGAGGGGAAGCATTGCATATCCTTGCCAAAATAATTCAGGTATTTAACAATCTTGAAATCAACCAGCTCCTACTGACTGGTGGGATGGCGGGTACAATGAGCTCCTTCCTCTGGCACTGAAGAACTAAATGGAATCACAGATCTGACTGATAGCTTTTTGTCTGCCTTTCCGTTCCTGGCCTATTTCGTAGGGCTATTCATTTCATCTTGTGTTTATATTCTCAAGTGGGTATGCTTTGATTGGAAAATATAATCGGAAACTTAGAAAGATATTTTCCAAGAAAGTGTTTTAGGATGAACTTTTCCAACCTAAATTTCATTCATAAAAAAGCCAGTCAGAGAAAGATAAATATCACATGATCTCATTCATTTGTGGAATATAATGAATAGCATAAACTGATGAACAAAAACAGATCCAGAGACAGAGAAGCATCAATCAGACCATCAAACCTCAGAGGGAAGGTAGGGGAGGGTGAGGGTAAGGGGGAGAGATCAACCAAAGGACTTGTATGCATACATATAAGCATAACCAATGGACACAGACACCAGGGGTGTGAGGGTATGAGTGGCGGGGGGGAGGGGGGGGGAGGCAATGGAGGGATAAGGACAAATATGTAATACCTTAATCAATAAAGAAAAAAACAAATTTTTAAAAAAAGCTAATTTGTGTCATCTTCTATAGTTCCTTTTATTCAGAAAAGCATCATCTTTTCCCCTGTTCTTATCCTGTTAGCTAACAAATACTTTCCCCTCCCTGCTCATTTTGGCTGATTTTTACACTATTAGAGCTCCGTGCAAACACTGACTACTTACTGTGTGCCAGGCCTTGTGCCAGAGATGAGAAACCAAATATTTCCTTCCATGATCTCTGCCTTCATGAAACTCATTTCCTGCTCTTCAGACAATGTGTTACCCCATTATTTATAACCTGGTTACTCCACTTACTTTCTTTCCGTCTTTGGAAGCTCCCACTGACTCCCCATTGGGATCTATTTCAGAACTTATTCCTCCCTGCCAAAAATTCTTTGACCCTCACACAATTTTGGGGCAGGTATCCTATGTCAGAATTACACCACATCTCCCTCTTGGAAGAGCCATTTCTTTCCAAATTGTGAGGTTTGAGCATCAGATTCTTGGTCCAATCCTTTACATTTCTTGGTAATCTTATAAGGGTCATCTTTATGCCTATGTTCTAGAACATGTCAGCTTCCATTTTTGTGTCCTCTTGCTTTGCTTGCTTTTCCCTTTATTCTTCACCCTTTTTCCACACTTCCACGTTTTCTGCAATGCTTTCATTCCTAACTGTCCTTCACTGCTTCTGGATACAAGAAATTGACACATGAAACTCTGACTTTGATCTGGGTACCTTATCCATTCACATCACAAGATATGAGGATCAGGGGTGGGGGGACCTATTACAACTTCAGTTATTTTGAAAACAAAGTGAATTTTTACAAAAATGACTAATATGAGACTTCCAAACCGGAAAACCTATTTAGTTCATACATTTAATATAAACACACATCCACCCAACCAAAAATAAACCTTGCTGCAGGGAGACTTTTAAAGAAAAAAAAATCAAGTGCTTTTATTATTCAAATGACTCCATTACCAAGAGGCACCTGAGTTTGATTCAGTGCCAAGTCAGGGCAGATACACCTGCTCAGCTAGGAGGCCTTCCCATTAGCCCTACCATGGGATCATCTGGACCAGCCCAAGTTACCCTAAATTCCAAAAAATATCCTGGAAAAACTCAATCCTGATCCTTCAAGAATATAAGGTATCATTTGATACTTCAGAACTAACTGCAAAACTAGCAATGTCCCTTAGAATTGAGACTGCTTTCTGGACATTCCAGAGCCTGCCTTCTGGATTGCTACTGGTTAGTATGAATGACAGATTCTTTGTGCTCCTCCTTTTTTAAAAAAATAAATCTTTATTGTTGAAAGTATTACATATGTCCCCACTTTTTTCCCATTGACCACCTCCAGCCCGCCCCCGCCCCCCACCCCAGACCTTCACCACCCTATTGTCTGTATCCATGGGTTATGCATATTTGGTTTATTAACTCCCACCCACCCACCCTCCCCCACCTTCCCTCCAAGATTCCACACTCTGATCCATGCTTCCATGTCTCTGGATCCACTCCGTTCATCAGTTTATTTTGTTAATTAGATTCCACATATGGGTGAGATCATGTGATACTTGCCTTTCTCTGACTTATTTCACTTAGCATGATACTCTCCAGGTCCCTCCATGCTGTCTCAAAGGGTAAGAGATTCTTTTTTTTTTTTACTGCTGCATAGTATTCCATGGTGTAAATGTGCTGCTCCTCCTTCTCCATCACTCTCTATGCGCCACCATACCCTCAATCCTCAATCCCCCCCCCACCTCTTTACTCCCAAACCTTTTCAGAGATGGTGAACTTGACTAATGCCATCTGAATCCAAAGACTGCGAACAATAAACAGAACATCATTGCAAGTGTAATAAATTCACTAGTGCAAACTGGATAGCAGTTCCCAATGTTAACACTGGAATATATATATTGTGTACATATATTAATGATCTCTTCATTCTATTCCCCTTGTTCCTGCATACTTTATGGGAGCTATAAAAGGTATACCTACTCCACACCATTCATTCTTCAAGCTGACCATTCCTATTCCTGGCATTCATCTGAACTGATGCCAACGTTCCCCAAAAGCACTTGCTGAAAAGCCCTGTGTAAGGCCACGCAAATTATACTGATAGTTTGCCGATCACTTGTGAATTTAAGTATTCCAACATAATTCTAAGGCCAGAGTATATCTGTAAGACATAGTTATTAATCCATTACAAAACTGCCAGAATTATACATCTAGGTATTAAGCGGCTCCATTAAGTAGACATTTAGGAGTTTAACAGATAAGTGATTTTTAAGGAAAATGAGACCCGTTAAAATTGGCATTCCTTTTAATTATATCTTACATTCATAGTTAACTTTTTGGACTTTCCCAGCCAAGGGTTGTATGCCTAGAAAATAAAGAACACATGACCAATAAAAACTAGGGCAGGGGTGGGCAACCTTTTTGTGAGTGCGTGCCAAAATCAGCAAAATCTCTGACTCAAAATTCTTCTGCGTGCCAACCCTAATTTTTTGAGAACATATTACGCCTACTTGATATCTTTTAAGGTGTATGTATGTGAAGAACCTTGAAGAAATAATAAAATTCATTTGAGCAACAAAAACACAGTATATGATGATGAAAAATACATTTATTTTTTTAATGTATACATGTACACTGATAGTTCAACAAAAAACTTTATGATTCCGTTTGATATTATCAGTGGGACTTTTGCTGCTGCATCACTGATGACAGAGATTTTATATCAGGTTTACATTTCGTGACCTTCAGAGATATGCACGAGCTACTACTTTCATCCGTCAGGCTACTCCTATTACGAGACTTAACAAAATTCATCACTGAGAACAAAGATTCACAAGCGTATGTGGATGAAACCAAAACACTGGTCGGATCTAGGAAGGCAGGGAGAGTTAAGGCAGAGGCATAGAAATTGCTCTTCCCCTCTCTCATTAATCCATGTCTATGGTCTTTAAGATAACTTGTTATGTAAAATTATTTATTTATCTAAGATGCACCTACACTGAATTTATCTGAAAAATTAAAAAGTCGATATTAAGAAAAAAATTGTAAAAGATTATAAGAGAGGGTTTCACGTGCCAGCAAAAGTTACTGGCGTGCCATGTTTGGCACACGTGCCAGGGGTTGCCCACCCCTGAACTAGGGCATTTAATAGATATTAGATGTCAACCTTCCCCAAAATACCCTGTTTAATTGTTAATGCCATTATGAAATTTATTGCTACTGGTGGAAAAGACTTCCACAAACTACTTGAGGCTTGACTAATTGAAATATATGACCAGGGTATCATATCTGTAATGTATTTGATTCAAGAATGGTATCTGTGTTTTGTATCAAACTGGATTTGGCAGGGCACATTGGTTTACAAATCTCTGGTGTCAGACTTGCACTAAAGTGCCATTTGTTTAGAGACGATTTGAAGAACATGAGCAAGAGGAAAGAGTAGGTCCAGATGTTCTGCTTAAACCCAGGTGTGGCTCAGTTGGCCTGTTTTGTGATGAGGGATTTTCCAGAGTACAGGAAGCAGCACCTGTATGAGATTACACACAGATTTAAACTCTACCAAGTTGTCTGCATTCTGTCTGATCTCTTCCTAATTGCAGTGCCTTAGAGCTCAGGTGGAATTGGCCAAGCATACAGACTTTCTTTGCTACTACTTAAATTGATTGAAAAATGGGAAAAAGCCCTCAGTTGCAGTTTGATCATCTTAAATAAGGAAGATCAACTGCCAGTGTAATGGAATCAAATTGAGAGCACTAAAATGATTGAAGCTTAGCAAATTAATAATTAACCCTGGCTTCTTATTGCTATTATAGTCTCTCCTTCAAGAAGAGACAAACATATTTCCTATACAAATTCAATACCAAATCAGGGTAATACTGAAAAAAAAATAGATTGCTAAGCATCCATGATTCTGTGTTGGTATTCAGCAGGTTCTGGCTGTAAATTGGTTTGGTGTGTGTAGATGACTTTTGGCTGCCTTATTAAAGGAAAATTCTACTAGTAAAAATACACAGCACCCTATTTTTATATAGTAAACAGATGTCAGCCTTTCATTGTAAAGTATTTTTGATTCAGTAGATGTCAAATATTACTTTAACAGACAGTTCCTGTCTACAAAGAATACTTAACATTTCTAAGATAAAATAGTGACTCAAAAGTTTTGGGGTATTTTTAACAGCTAACAAGGCACCATTAAAACAAATGGCTTTGAAAACACAGTCTTAGCACTTTAATGTAAAGATGATCTCTATGCATTAAAATTTCTCTGGTGTATGTTCTTGCAGTGATAAAACCCTTGCAGTTAAATGTGTTTATCCAAAAAGCCACCCTCCCATAAGCCTGGTGTGGTTTCATAAACTTCTGATTCCTCTTTTGTTACTACAGGCTGCAGGTGCTGAATGACAGAAAGCACAGTGCGGATGACCAGGTCAACAGTTTTCTCTAAGAAGAGCTGTTTCTGAGACCAAAGTATGTGCCAAGGACTACAAAGGAAATAGTTTTGTCATTATCTAACTTACCATAAGATGTTTTTTGGTAGGTACATGTCCATGTACATTATTTATGAAGAAATCCTCCTAACTCAGTTAGTTGCCTCATACTGAGTGTTTAATGCCTCCCACAAGTGAATCACCTTGCAAGTTCTCATGTCCTTCTAACAGCATCAGACTCTTCTGTCTATGCTTGCATATACCATTCCTCAGTTTACATAGTGATCACATGGCATTTTATCCTCCTAACATCCAAAGTGACCGGCCCCTATGACAGAGGAAGGAGCTGTAGCTCAGGCAGAGAGTCCTGCCTGCTGGCAAATAGTGGACCCAGGTCTCAAGCCCAGGGTTTTTAAACACAGAAATGTGGAAACCTATTTCCTAGTCTCTGACGAGGGGGAATGCTCTTGAATCATTCTACATCCTAAAAATTACAAGTATAAATTTTTAAACAATTGCTATATCTTACAATTGTTGAGTATTATATTTCCTCAAGGCAACCTATTTAGAGAGTATGATTGCAGTGGATTAAATTGTGGTCCCCTATATTCACACCCTAACCCCTGAAAACTGAGAATGTGACCTTATTTAGAAAAGGGTCTTTGCAGACATAATTAAGAACCTGGAGAATAGATTACCCTGGATTATCCAAGTGGGCCCTAGGTCTGATGACAAGTGTGAGAGAAGAAAAAACAGAGACCCAGAGGAGAAAGCCATGTCAAGACAAAGGTAAAAACTAGAGTGATGCAGACACTAACCAAGGAATGCTTGGAGCCATCAGAAGCTGGAGGAGGCAAGAAAGGATTCTCCCTAGAGTCTATGGAGGCCCTACTAATACTTTTATTTTAGACTTCTGGCCTCCACAACTATGAGAGAATAAATTTCTGTAGTTATCAGCCAATTAGTGTGTGACAATTTGTTACGGCAGCCATAGGAAACTAATACAAAAATATTTATAGTATGTTAGAGTTTTAAAATGTGAACTAAATGAAATGCATTATGAGTTATTTTAACCAAGGAAATGTTTAGGCTTCCTCCAGAAAAGGTTATAGATAAATCCCAAGTTAAAAATATGCTTTTCTTGCCCTAACTGGTTTGGCTCAGTGGATAAAGCATCGGCGTGTGGACTCAAGGGTCCCAGGTTCGATTCCGGTCAAGGGCATGTACCTTGGTTGCGGGCACATCCCCAGTGGGGAGTGTAAAGGAGGCAGCTGATTGATGTTTCTCTCTCATCGATGTTTCTAACTCTCTATCCCTCTCCCTTCCTCTCTGTAAAAAATCAATAAAATATATATTTTTAAAAAATATGCTTTTCTCATTATGCCTGGAAGATTGATTCAGATTTTGCTGCTAATGGACTCGTGAAAAAAAACTCCAAAGTCACAGAATTACCTAGAACCCAAGTTCATAACAAAGCTTTCCTGGCATGAGGGAGAATGGGTGTGAGGTGGTGGGCACGGGGGGAATCAGGGCAGATCCATCTCCAGCCCTAAAGAACAATGCAAAACTCAGTCTGAATCATGGTGGGATAATCACCTTGTATTTGGTTACACACACAGGCAGTACACTCTTATAAATATAAAACGCCATTAAACTGAAGTTTTTCTCTTAATCACAAGAGAACTGAATTTGAAGAACACCTCAGAGTCAATGTATAGACATAGACTGCTCTGGGGAGTCTTGATCTAGTTCCTCAGCACATTCTAGGAGCTCTGAACCCCCTGAAGCAGAGACATTCAGTCACTCCTGCCCTATGGCAACCCAGTATGGTCCCCATTGCAGGGTTATGTGAGAGCTTGGACCTCACTGTCACAGTACCCAGCCTCTTCCTAATATTATCAGCTCACAAGAGAGGACAGGGGTGCATGCAGCCTAGGAAGTTAAAGACACCTGATAAAAGATCCTCCACAATGTCCCTCACCTCCCCTACGTAAGCCATCACCTCTGCTGGGATGACTCCTGTGGCTCTGCAGAGACCACACACTGGTCCACCTTCACTTCCATTCATGCTGTCTCCTCCATCTTCCCTACACAAAGTGCGTGTGCCCTCCTTCTCCTCACTGCCTACTCTGCTTCTCATTTTTCAAAGACCAGCTTCAGTTCTGCTCTGACTACTCACGCTTCAACCTCACATTCTGTCCTGACAGCATATTCTTCACGACCAGGAGCATCTCACCCCGACCCTCACTTCCCATCTCCCAAAGAGGAGAGTGAGATTGGATCTAAGCAGAAACTGGAATAAAACTGGTTCATATCATTAAGGGATAGAGTTTCAGGAGCAGGAATATAGTAAGACTGTATTGGGATAAGGGTCGTCTTTCTCTCTTAGCTAATGCCACTTCCACAATTTGTATGGGGAAATTCAGTCTTCATATTCATGCTCAATATAGCATCTCATGAGAAATTCACTTGTAGTTCTATCTGAAATACCCCCCCCAAAATAATCTGGATGTATGAACAGAATGAAATAATGAAGAGTTTCTCCTCTTCATGCTTTTGATACCTTTTTGTCTTTTTCTGATTATACCAATAATAAAATTTCAAAGTGTTTGAACATAGGAGAGTAAATGAAAGAGAACATGAGCGATGCCTTGCAGACACCGAGAGATAGGTTCTGTTACTGTGTGTTTATAAGTGTTGTTAAGCTCCCATTGTTTTTAGGGAAAATGGTGCTGCGAAAATTATGCCCCTGCTCTTGGGGAATGAAAATCACATCAACTGTCTCCTGTAAATCATATTTTGCTCGTCTAAGTGAATCAGATGAGAGAGAAGGAGCAGGGGCTCTCCTTGGCGAGGAGCTTTGATCATTTTGATCAAACACAGACCACCTATCAGCCTTTCCAAGTGCCACCATGCGTCATACACATTTTCAATATTGTGTCATAATAGCTACCAGTCATTGTAGTTGAGATAAAGAAGGAATTGTAATTAAACATATGATTGGATCCAGACATTTTAATCATGCCCTCTATCTGTGTTGCAGAGCAGGCCTGCCATCTCTGCAGCAGTCCCCGGGAATCGCCCTAGGATGACAATTTGCATGCTAACTGAATTCAGGGACCGTGCAGATTGCGCGAGGGACATCTGTTGCTCATTGTTTTGGTCTTCTGCTTTTCAGACTCAAATATGAAAATGCAGAAAGTAAAGGCAAATTATGGAGCCCGGGGCAAGAGAACAGATTGATTGTTTGATTTTTCTTTCTCTCCCACCACCCCTCTACAGGAGATTATTACAGAAACTAGAAACGTCCCCTCTTTATAGTCCTCCCGGCCTTACAATAAAATCAGTGCCCATGAAATTATGCTGTGTTCCAGCTGCTTCTTGTCTTAGTCTTATTCATGTTGGCCAGAGGAGGACCCCATTCCCAGCTCAAAGGTCTCCAAACACAAGACAGTAGAAAAGGGGAAGGGGCCACCTTGACCCCATAACCCAGACATAAGACAGAAAGAGAAAGGGCCCAAAATATCCTATGTTGCATAGAGAAGCTGATCAATGGGCTTGGCAAACATTCTTCCCAACCTAGTAAAGATGGGGAAAATGTGAAGTATCCACAGCAAAGGAACATGTCTTGTAAACACATAAGGGATCATTAAAGACACAGTTTCTCCAAAGGGCCTAGGTTGGCAAACCTTGCCAAGATGGACTCTTCAGGTGAGCAAGATGTAGCTTCCTCTGGCTTCTCTCTCTTTTTTTTTTTTTTTGGAAGGGTGGGGAAAAGGCTAGGTATAGAATTGAGATTCAGAAAATATTTCTTATCAGCTGTCATGGGCCTGACACCATTAGGAATGTTTTCACCTACATTTCTCCAATCCCCCCAATACTGAGAGGTGGAGAAGCATCCCCCTCTTGGAAATGAAGAGCCTACAATTCAGAAAGATTCATGGCTACCTGGTGAGGACATCACAGACCAGGCTTGATTCAAGTCCAAGTCTTTCCTTGGAGCACATGCTACTTTCATCATGCCACATTGTCCCCCCACTTGCTTGGACTGCATTAATCAATCTCTTTTTCCATCCCCCACACAGCACAAAATGTATAACTTAGAGATGTCTTCTGAGAGATGTACTTAGCTTTTGCCTCCTTAGAAGATAGGTAAAATGTTTGCTTTATTGTTTAAGTAAGTCCAAGTTGAGAACTTACCTTTCCAAGTCACCTCAGGCTGCCTGAACACCAGAATAATATGTTTCCACTGCGGGAGTCGCCTGAGTGGGCCTGCCATACCCAAGCCTAAGGAAGTGGGGCTCGGGATAAGGGGAGGGATTGCTGGAGGCCTCTCAGCTCTTAGTGACTGAGGCCATTGAAATATGGTCTTGACTAGAGGCCATTTCCCAGCCCCACAACTGTCCCCATCTTCACAGCACCTAATTCTCCTTATTTTTCCCACAAAAATTCCATCTTTCATGCTGTTGACTAGCTCAGAGCCCCATCCACTTCCCAACCTCTGCCCCAAATCTAAACACTCTTACTATGTCTCCAAATCCCACGTCCAGCTCCTTGGTCCCCCTGCAGCAATGGTTTGCAAACTTTATTGTGCTTAATAAACACCTGAAGAGCTTGTTCAGTTTCCTATACCCACACCCAGACATTCTCATTCAATAAGTAAGGGTGGGGCCTGAGACTCTGCATCTCTGCCAAGCTCACAGGTGGTGCCAGCGCTGGTGGTCTGGAGGCCACTCTTTGAGAACCACTGCCAGCCTGACTCCCAGCCTCTCTGCTACCTTCCCACTGCTGGAGGCCTCAGGCCCTCTCAGCTTCGCCCTCGTGCTAACCGGACTTCCAGGCACATGCATTCTGACACCCTCTGCCTGGCTCAGCTCCGGTGGAAAGCCTCCCCTCTCACGGCTTCCTCATCACTCTAGAAAGGAGCATGCAGTCGCCTGGATCAAGAGCTGTTTCTCAGTTGGCATGGTAACAGTTACAAGGGTTTTAGAGTCACATTTTTTTAAACTATATATTTTTTTATTTATTTCAGAGAGGACGGGACAGGAAGAGAAAGATAAAAACATCAATGATGAGAAAGAATCATTGATTGGCTGCCTCCTGCACACCCCCTACTGAGGATTGAGCCCACAACCTGGGCATGTGACCTGACTGGGAATTGAACCTTGACCTCCTGGTTCATAGGTAGACCATCAACCACTGAGCCATATCGGCTGGGCCAGAGTCACATTTTCACCACTGCATGTGACCTTGAGCAAATTATACTTCTCTGTGTCTTTGATTTGTCACCCTCAAAACTAACATTAAAGATTTACCTTCTACGATAGGGTAAAGACCAAGGAAAGCCTAGTAATAGTCCAGGGCAACGCCTGATCCAGAGTAGGTGCCTAGGACATACTCATTCTCTTCTTCCTCCTTTCTTCTCTTGGATTTGTCTGCCTCCAATGCCACAGCAGCAGATCAGTGCAGAGGTGGAAACTGCCACGTCAAGGAAGAATGACAGCACACTTATAGCTGCCACATTCAAGGTGCTGTCAGAAACTGCGTATGCCTTCCCTCCTGACTGCTTTGTCGTTGTTGTATGGAGCGTGGGGAATTCTGTTCTGCCACACCATTTGCTGGACATTTTTAGAGGCACACAGGAGCCAGGACCCTCAATGTAAAATGAGCTGGAGAAGCCAGGGACTTGTTTTCTGACCTTGAATCTACTCCCTGAGGTCATGGGTGGGGACCTCAACCTGAGAGAGTACCCCAGCTTAGTCCCTTAAAAAGAACATTGAGGCCAAGAATTCCTTAGACTTTTTAATTTTTTTTCCTTTTTAAAAATCCCTAGTCTCTTAAATTTTGTACCAGTAAACATTTAAATTCTTCTCTTTTTATCTTTTAATTTCTGGTTTGCACTCTTTTGTGGAATATTCATTATTCTTTGCTTTCTTTGTCTTTCTTGCAATTTTTACTATGTAGGCTAATTTAATGTTTGTTTGTTGTCATTGGGTTTTTTGCTTCTAAATACTGCCCACTTACTTTGTTATTTTCCTAATTCTCTGGCTTAGCTTTCTGACCTTTGACCACCTTGTTTTATTGTCTACATGTATTTTAGTTTTCCTTAGACTGACACATCTTTACCCTTCTAATAGGTTTCTTATACTCTTTCTGTTCATTCTAGCTTTTAAATATAGTTCTTGTTATTGTTTTTGATTAAATGTTTCATTTATTTTGCTTGTTATTATTTAAGGGATTCTATTTTCTTAAATCTTTGTGTTTGGAGTTTCAGAATGGCCTACAGAAAGACTCTCCCATACAGGGATGATTGAAGCCTCACTCCACAACAGTCCTTCAAACTCCTTATAATAGAGATCACATCCCACTCAACGCTGAATCAGCAAATTTTTACTTGAAGCAAAAAAGAAAACCCATAGGTTGAATTCCCTCCCGGGATTATAATAATTATACACGACAGACAGCATTCTTGGGCCATCGGAACAGTATTGCTTTCTTTCACCACATAGCCTCCAATCCTACATAATGAAAGTTATATGACCCAGCAGTGATGGTACCTACAGTCACCCATGTTGGGAAAGGATTGGTTGCTACCCAATAGGATGCGAAGGGGAGGAGGTGATTCCGTTCAGGGGGACTCTCAGGGTAAATCCTCTCTGACTTTAACAAGGAGCCTGAGGATGTTGAACCTTCCAATAACACTCCATGAACTGAGCCATTATTACCAACTCAACAACCAAGTTTTTGGAATCCTACACTGTCTCCAATCTGCCATCACAAATTTGACTCATCATTCATTTAAGCAGGATCCCTGGGGGTCCTTCTTAGTGCCTGAATCTCCCCAACTCCACCCCTTTATTAAAAAGTTAAAAGATAAGTTCATATGGAAGTGAATGTCTCTTGAGTGGTTTAGGACTTACAACAATGGCTGCTTCAATGTGGTTTTATTGTGTGTGTGTTTGTTGTTGTTGTTGTTGGTGGTGGTGGTGGTGGTGGTGGTGGTGGTGGTGTTAATCCTCACCTGAGGATATTTTTCCATTGATTTTTAGGGAGAGTAGAAGAGAGAGGGAAAGACAGAGAGAAACATCAATGTGAGAGAAACACATGATCGGTTGCCTCCTGCACAAGCCCGGACCAGGGCCTGAGCCAGCGAGGAGCCTGCAACCAAAATCGAATCCGGGATTCTTTGGTCCGTATGCTGACACTCCATCCACTGAGCTAAACTGGCTAGGGCCAGTGTGTTTTTTTATTGCAAATCTGTTTTATACCCGCAAAGCCCTCAAGATTGAAAGAAGTAGAGCAATGTTTTCTTACTATAGATGCCTATTGAATTGGCTTGAGTCCCTGGTTAATCTAGTCTGATTCCCCTGATCTATTGTTTCTTTCACTTTGTATATCACAAATGTGCTCCAGTCGGAGGCTTATTCAAGAAAGAAATTTACTCTTTTAGGTGAAATCTTTTTTACATCCCCTCCACCAATGAGCTACCCACTACCATAGTACTCACCCGCCTCCTTTGTCCTCCTAAGGACTCGGGTTCTTGAGCCATCCCTCAGTCTCCTCTCCCTCCAATTTGCATTAACTATCTTTAGCCATTTCACTCTTCACTAAGTATTGCCTTTATGTTAATTATTTGTTTTAAAGGGCCTGAAACTCTCATAACCATCCCATATTTTTACCTGAGAAAATTATTTCAGGTCAAATCATTTCAGGTTAAATAATACAACTAACAACACCTAAAATGTGGCATCCCAAACTCATTAGATTCTCTGGAAAATCCCGTTCTATGAATACCATTCATCTTATGGAATGTGGCTGAATAAAATCTTAAATGTAAATATCCAAACCTGACAAGATTTTACCTGGAGATTAGCAAGGATGCCATCTTGGCAATTATAAGGAGAAATTATCCTCATGGAGATGAGGATGGACTGGCCTTCCCATCTCAGACCCTTGACACTGAGCTCCTGGACTCACTGAGTGAGGATCTTTTTCTTCTCATCTGGATTTTCTCTCTAACAAGAAGTACAAAATATACCTTGATGTTCATACTCAATTGGGAGCCAAGAATCCCTGCATGTCTTGTGTTGTTGCTGTAGTTTTTTGAAAATTTCCATGTTTTCCAATGCTAGATGTGGATAAGAATTTTTCTTGCAGTTCATGAAATCATAAACCATAACATCTACTTTAGAAGCCATCTAGTTTAGTTCTTCTGTTTTGCAGAAATTCGGGCCCAGGAAAGTTAAATGAATGTTCCAACACCATAGGTTAAGAGTAGAATTAAGTCAAGAATTCAGTAATTCTAGGTCAGAGATTTCCCCACTGTACATATAACTCTTCCCACATTCAGTGAGCACTTAACCACCAGCCTATTCTGGCCACACAGGGTTCCAGGTACTGCCTAAATTTTGATAGAGGAAGCCTTCAGTTCCTTGCCAACTTACTTGGATCAAGCTTCACAACTTCTTGTGCAGTTCAAGCAGGGAAGTCTTCTGTGGCAGATTTTGAAATTGGGGATGGGGACAACACATAAATAAGAGTCTCCCGTACTATTGCCCTTATCTCTACCAGCATCCGGGAGAGAGCAGCTTAAAGTTTCTCTCTCAACTAAATTGTAAGTCTCTCGAAGGCAGCACATCTGTCTTCATTTCAATTCTTTGTCTCTCCATTTTAGTTGTCTTTATATCCCCAAAGCCAAGCATTGCCTCACACATTATTAAAATAATGATTGCATGTCCTTTTTGTCACACACTTTCTGTTTATGGAGGCAAATAAGCTGCTAATAAATTTCCTGTGCATGGCCAGGTTATTTGTTCTTGTTAACAGGGACACTGACATCCACTGACCACCTGCCTCTCAGAGCCGGGGTACACTCCCAAGCATCTCAGAGATCACACAGAAATCATTCAGTATCTGACTGTATTGCCATGCTGCCAACAATCTTCTCTAACTTCCTTCCTAGGACCTAGAGGCACTTCATGTTCGATAGTATGTTCCTTCACAGGATGACTCAGCCAACATTACTGACCTAGTTTCCCACCCACTCTTGCCTGCTCCTCTCCCTCCCCTCCCCCAAATACCATATTCATTTATGCCTTGTTTCCTTTGCAATGTATTTTTCTCTCTACCCAGGATGCCCTTCCTCATCTTCATCTGGTACACTAGTCATACTTCAAAATCATATTAAATATCCTCTCCTTCATACAAAGCTCTTACGCCCTTCTCTGAGTTCCCTTAACATTTTGTAGCATTATTTATGTACAACTCTTGTCTCTGAAGAAATACTTCTGAGGGTATTAATTCTTGGGAAGGTCACAGGCCTAATGAACTAGTTATCATTTATCTCACCCACTACAGATAAAGTTGACCACTCTGTTCTCCAAGCTACATCTTCAATTTAGACAGAGGGGACATATGCATTTGTTCACTCCACCATCACAGGCTGTCATTCATGGGGTGCCTCACATGTGCTCCCACAGCTCCAGGTGCTGGGGTTATCGCAGTGAGTCAGGGGCCTGGGCCCTAATACAGCAAATAGCAAAGAGCCCTTCTTCAGCAAAACATTGGCAGGGTTAGTTAGGTCTTAGATCCATTACTTTATCAAAGAATTGGTGTAAAGGTAACTAGAAAATAAGCTTTGGCTTAAAAAAAAAAAAAAAGAAAGAAAGAAAGGGAAAAAAAAGAAAAACGAAACTAACTTTAGCCAGGAAAATACTGCACTCCCATTCTTTAACTCTGCCCCAACTAGGGTGAAGACACTTATCAAGTTTACAGCAAAAGGAGGAATTGTTACGGAATTGTTCACTGTTTCACGAGATACCTTTTCCCTGCTCTTTCCTTTGTGAGAAATCGCCTTTGAAGCTTCCTGCTGCTAGACCTTTCTGTTACTCAGGAGAAGATCAGCCAATGACTTCCACAGCCAGGATGAAAATGCCAAGAATTTTATGGAGTTTCTGAGCATTGATCCCCTTAGTGACCCGAAAATAAGCCTTGTGTGAAAGAGATCGCATTCAAAACACAGCATTGCTCCTCGAAGCCCCAGACAGAGCTGAGTGTGGTGTGCTCACTAACTTGAGCACTGTTGAAAGGGTTTGCTTTGAAGTCTATTGCTGAGCACAGCACATGGATGCCAAATGTCATCCCCTCACAGCTTACAGAACTGGTGCCAAAGGGAGACCCTCACCAGCTGGAATCTCTGCTTCTGACAGCCTAACACAGCCCTAACTGGGGAATTCATCTCCTGCTGCCAAGGAAAGAGCTTCCTTCACCAACTGCAAAGACGTTTCCATTAGAAAAGGCATCTGAGTGATGGGCAGAGGAACCAGAGAGTGCACCCGGGGCTTTCCCCCAGTTTGTATGTGCACAGATGTTCTTACAGCCAGGTGATCGCAACATGGAATCACAGACTGTCGTTCATTTCTCAGAGCATGAGTTTCAGCGTTTTCACTTTCTTAGTAGTTTCAATGGTTATGAAGCTTCACCCAATTTCATGCGTGATGGTGAGTAGGTTTTTTATAGCAGTTACAATAATGTCAATAAGAAAGAATTTAAAAGGAGACTACATAAAACAGAAGTTGCTCACCAAAGGCAAATGCTTTGCCTTTTTTAAAAACCACTGCGCATAAATTTACACACAATAAGCAGAATTAGAAATCTAAATTTGTATGCTATCAGTAGAGCAACAGAAGAAAAATTATATAAATAAATGCAACTTCAATTATTTTTTTTAAAAAAAATCCAGGAAACTGCCATACCTGTAGCCCTTATTTTAAATGTTAAATTAAATTAAAAATGGTAGATCCTCCCTTCCACACCTTGGGCAGGGCCCAGGCGGGGTCTCGGGTTTGAGCAGGACTTGGCTCAGTGTCCTTCCTTGCTGCATTTGAAGCATGGGCCCGGAAGAGGCTTAGCCCCCTGACTCAGCCACAGTTGGAGGACCAGCACTTCATTTGGGGTTTATGAGAGCGGTGGCTAGGAACTGGAAGGCCTCCTTCTGGGCCTCAGCCTTGGCCTGATCTCACTTTTGTTTTTGGATTTGGGTCTCCTCGTCTCTATTATTAAAGACCTTAAAGGTCAGGTTAATGAGGTCTTTTTGAGGGGGTTATGGACCTGTATCTAATTTTTGAAGTTTGCGGCGTATGTCGGGGGCTGATTGGGATATAAAATGGGTGTTTAGAAGAAGGGCTCCCTCTGGGGGGGTGGGGTCTAAGGTGGTAAATTTCTATAGCGGAGGACTTGGTCAGGCTCCTTAGTAAAGGTGGTCGGGATCAGTGGAAGAAGACCTGAAATGCCTCTCAATCTGTGTGAGGCTGGACATGGAGAATGGGACTTGGACTCAGACTGTGCCCTCAGTTCCCTCTGCCTCCCTCAGGGGTAGAATTGACATGGGAATAGAAGAGGCTGTTGAGGAAGGCAGTCTTTGGGTGGCCTGAGAATGAGTGTTAGATGGGAAAGGCTGTTTTAGAGCTCATGTTCTCAGGATTTGGGCTCTCAGGGACTGGGGAAAAGGTGGTTGCTGGTTAAGAGGGTCTAGGTTTCTGGAATCTACTGCAGGTGAGGGAGAAGATGTATAAGGGGGTGGAGGTTGGTGGGAGCGGTGGAGAGGAATGATCGACTAGGTCAAAAGTGTCAGAAGACAGAGAAAGGGGCTGAGGACTGGTTTGAGGGGGCGGAGGGGACTTTGCAAGGAGGATCTGCTGGGTGGAACATGAGAAGCAAAGTGAGGGGCAGGAGCAGAGGAAAAAGAAAGCCTGTACGTAAGGGATCGCGGAGGCCTTCCCTGTCTGATGGCACAAATTATCTAGGTTCTTGAGAATATTGAAATCGAAAATGGCTCTCAGGTCACTGAGAGCCATTATCAAGTTTATATTGTGGCTAGGCAGTGTTACAGGAAAAAAAAAAAAATGAGCTTCTTTGGTTTGACGTAGCCAGAAAGACCAACGGTTGAGAGATTGGCAAGGAGACACCCTAAGGGTGTGTTTCGAGGGGGTTTGGATTGAGAGGTCCCCATGACCAGAGGGAAGGGCTATCGGAAGTTGGGGAAGGAACAAGGAGCATCCTCCTGTTCCCTCACCCAACCTGTAGAAAGAGAGAGCCGAGAAGAGGTTCCGAGATGGTCACCCCAAGACACTTTTCCCATGAAGTAGAAGAGAGTATTCCCGGCCAGGCGCCTGGGCTTTCGTAGTATGAGTAGCCAAGTAGACGGGAAACTCTGAGACCTAATGCCCCTCCAGGTCACAGGGAGCGAGGAAAAAAGGCGGGGGGGGGGGGGGGGTGGTAAGTTGGGTCCGAAGTCCTACCAGAGGGCAGGAGGTGAAGAGATCCTCACGGGTCCTGGTTCAGCAGGGTTCGAGAGGGGACCGGGACGGGCCAATCAACCCAGAACCGCACCACCGAGCAAAATCAGGAAGTTAGCCCGGGTCGAGCTTCCGCTGCCACTGCTTCCCTAAAATGCTCAGGATAAGGTTCGGGGATCATCCGTGTTCCCGTTTGCCCCTCCCGGGTCTCAGCACCAGAATGAAAGATCAGTCGGTAACTAAAAACCAGGTATTACAGGCTTTATTAGGAGAAAGACCTGCCGGGCTGTCTCGCAAGGGGAGAGCAGCAACCCATGCAGAGGTGAGCACTCCTTTTGAGGGGAGGGATGGGAAGGAATGGGGGCTTAGGGTACTCGCTGTGCGCTGATTGGTGGCTTAATGTATGGTCCATATAAGATACATAGTTAGGCATTCAGGTACTTAGGGACAAGGGCTTAAGGCAGGGGTGGGCAAACTTTTTGACTCAAGGGCCACAATGGGTTCTTAAACTGGACCGGAGGGCCAGAACAAAAGCATGGATGGAGTGTTTGTGTGAACTAATATAAATTCAAAGTAAACATCATTACATAAAAGGGTACCGTCTTTTTTTTTTTTTTTTTTAGTTTTATTCATTTCAAACGGGCGGATCCAGCCCGAGGGCCATAGTCTGCCCACGGCTGGCTTAGGGTATTTGGCAGGTGCTGACTGGTGGCTTAATGTATAGTCCATATAAGGTACATGGTTAGGCACTCAGGTATTTCTGAGCTGCAGGTTATATCATACTCCGCCCACCAGTTAGGGGAAGAGAGGATCTATCAAAAATAATTTAATACAAACTCTCCCCATGTATGATAGGTCCATTCCTCATCGTCTGTAAACTATTGTCAACACAATCTCCCTGGCATTTAGGAGGGCATAATGACCACTGACACAGCCCATAGGACATGATAGAATTAACACACTTACTGAAAAACAAACAAACAAAAAAACAACAACAACAAGAAATTCCTTATCAGTGATTCTCAACCTTCCTAATGCCATGACCCTTTAATACAGTTCCTCATGTTGTGGTGACCCCCAATTTCATTGTTACAAATTGAACATAATTAAAGCATAGTGATTAATCACAAAAACAATATGTAATCATATATGTGTTTTCCGATGATCTTAGGCGACCCCTGTGAAAGGGTCGTTCAACCCCCAAAGGGGTCGTGACCCACAAATTGAGAACCACTGCCTTATATGATATCTCAGTGACTTGAGAACAATAATGGGATTCCTCTTGGGACCTCATGATGTCCAACTCAATTAGAGAGTCTGATAGGGTGTCACGATATCTACTTTTTCCTAAACATTTGGGACACTCCACTAGGTGCTTTCACATATTGATAGATCCTCCCTTCCCCCAACTGGTGGGTGGAGTATGACGTAAGCTGCAGCCAGGAAATACCTGAGTGCCTAACCATGTACCTTATATGGACTATACATTAAGCCACCAATCAGCACCTGCCAAATACCCTAAGCCCTTGTTCCCAAGTACCTGAGTGCCTAACTATGTATCTTATATGGGCCATACATTAAGCCACCAATCAGCGCGCACCGAGTACCCTAACCCCCATTCCTTCCCATTCCTCCCCTCAAAAGGAGTGCTCACCTCTGCACGGGTTGCTGCTCTCCCCTTGCAAAACAGCCCGGCAGGTCTTTCTCCTAATAAAGCCTGTAATACCTGGTTTTCGGCTCCCAACTGATCTTTCACATATATATTTGATAATTAAAGTTAAGAGCCTGTTGTTTTCTCAACACCCAATCAGATATTGCTTATGTTTGAAACATTTGGCACCACATAACAAAATAAATGATTAATTTTTAAGTTTATCTAGAACGCACTTCCTCTGTTTTGTAACATTAACAATAATCAGAATGCTACACACTGACTTACCACTTCACAATTTACAAAGCAGTTTTATTCCAGTCTCCTCTCCCCAGAGACTATAAGCACCACCACTGCACAGTCACATTGTCTTGCTCAGGGCTGGATCCCTCGTGCCTGGTGCAATGCTAATTCACTCTATTTTTATATAAAAAGTAATTTCATTCAAGTAGGCAAGTTCGGTATAAATATTCGCATTCTAGAGATGAGGAAACTGAGGCTCAGAGAAGCTAACTGATCTGTATACAGAAGTATAATAAGTAAGAGGGCAAGCTGGTACCAGCCAGGCCTTCTCATCCCAAGCCCCCTTCTCTTTCCACTGACTTTACCCTGTCATCTTGCATAAGTTTTTTTAAAGTAGCTGTTAATCCACAAACAGGTTCCTTATGGTGTCACTTGATCCACGTCATGACCCTGTAAAAGAGTATGGGGTACAGCTCTCCCATTTTGTTGATGTGGAAACTGACTCAGTATGGCCCTAAATCACCTCACTAATAAGTGGCAGAGCTAGAACTATAGAGCTGAGACCTTCGAGTATGTTCAAATGCCCTTCTCTCTGCTATTTCTTGTTACAGTTTCTAACCTCCAAGAGGCAGCTCTCTCATTTTCACATTTAATTACTGTAAGTCTGCAATGGGCCAGGCTCTTTGGGGAATATACAGGACCAATGGCACTGCCTCTACCCTCCAAGGACTCATCTTCCTGTGGCAGGCTCAGGCACATGCATGGCTGAGCATCTAACAGAGCCAGGCATAATCAACATAAAAAAGGGAGAGAAAGAAGGCAGAGGGTTCTGTCAGTCTAACAAGAAACTAAGGCACTTGGGGCCACAAAGCACAGTCCTGATTCTGACTCCAATTTACTCTCTATACATGAATAGGACATGTACTTTTGACTTAGTTTGTCAAATAGGAAAAAAAACACAAAATAGTGTTTATGGTGGCAGGAGGGTATGATTTATATAATCCAGTCTCTCTCTCTCTCTCTCTCTCTCCCCCCCCCCCTTTCTCTCTCTCTTGAATCTATCCTTTCCAGCTTAAATTTAAATAAATTTAAAGTTATTTAATTTTTTGATTATGTTAGCTAGACTTATCATGGCAAGTATTTTCCTATATATACAAATACTGAATTATGTATGCCTGAAACTATATAATGTTATATGTCAATTATACCTCAACTTAACTTAAAAACAAAAACACCACGTTATTTTCCAGATTTTAATCAGAACTGAGTCCTTGTTGCACAAGCCTTTTCATTGTCTCTGACTAATGAACTCTTATCTTGTTCACAGGCACTGTGGCCCATTCATTGCATGGCTCTTAGTTGTCTAAATGTGGGGTCTCTACATAGCTGTGCATTAGAATCACGTTGGTGCTTAAAAAAAAAAAAAATACTAATGCTTTGTCCCCATTCAGATCAATTATGTTGAAAGCTCTGTCCACAGAATGAGACTTCTGAATTCTAATAATTTAATAATTATAAATAATTTTATCTCTATTACTTCTTCATGGTGAATTAAGGCATTTGAATTTTTCTAGCTAGAGACAATAAACAATTGTTTATAGAGAATTTCTAATTTAATGTGCAATAACCTGCAATATTCTTACAACTTTGTAGGTGAATAAAATGTGCCTAAAATTCAATGAAGACTAAAAATAAAATGAACATCACCTTGTTTCTTGCAGGAGAGTTAGGACAAAAAAATGAGAGAGAAATTGGTTCACTTTAATAAATAATTATTTTTAATTGGAGAAAAGGATGCAATATTCTGATGTGAACTGAAATGCTTATTAGCAGCTCCTGCAAGAGATATATGTAACCTGTGAAATATTAATAGAGAATAAATGCAGTGGCTATTTTTTAAAATGTGTTTTTGTTAAGTTATGGTGTTACTTCCTAAAAGGAAGAAACATTGGCAGTTGAAACTGACCACTTTGTCACTAAATTACTTTGACAGTTTCAATGGTCTGAATTTGTAAATGACATGAAACAGATACTACAAGAACAAAATTGTCTGATCCTTATTACTTTGTGGCTGGTCTGTATTTTAGTGACAATGGCAGTTTCTAGAAATCACTGAGAATCATGTATGAACACATTAAGTTTTTCTCTTTTTTTTCTTTCTTTCTTTTTTTTTAGAAAGAACAGATCAAAAGGACTCCCTGAAGCCATGTCTGTCCTTTATTTCTGCTAGTATAATTACTAATCTACTTGGTGGAATACTGGTATTTTGCTTTTTTCTAGGCTCATGATTATATTACTTTTTTATCTTTGCTGTCTAAAATGCCAGCAGTAGGCTAGAATAGCTCAGTGACTTTGGTCATAATAAAAGTTTAAAATTAAGAGTGACATACAGATCTCATGGTGTGGAAACAAAAAAAAATGGACTAGGAGCTAGCTCACTTGTATATGAGCTAGCGCAAGTTGCAAACAACCTCACTGAGCTGCAGTACCTGTGAATAATGAGGTAAAAGAAGAGGCATTTCTGTAAGTCCAGTAAAACTCTCTTTCCTATAAATATGCCTTTGGAGGACATCCTTAAAATTAAAAGCAATTGTTTCTCCCTCTGACACCTATTCAATGTAATCTAGTTTATCAGACGTCTACTGATGTATCAATATTCTTCATTTTCATGTGCTCTCACTAACCTTTAGGCACTTCCAATGTGGGGGGGGGGGGTTGTGGGGGGAGGTGGTAAGAGCTGTAGGGAGAAAACTTTACCAACAGCTACATTCATAATATTACCCGTGGGAATGGTCGGAATGGTCATGGACCATCTCAAATTCCACACAAGTGATGCGCAGTGGTAAACTGTCCTATTGCTCAAACGTCTCCATGTGAGTCCCTTGAGCTGCTTGTTAAACATGCAAATTCCTGAGTTCCTCTCCACACGGAGGGAATCACAACATCTGCAGTAGGGCTCGGGAATCTTAACACACTCTTCAAGCAATTCTCATTCACAGAAAAATTTGAGAACCAGTGAACTCAGAATAGACCCAAAGTTATTCATATTGTCTCCAGTCCTTTACTGAAAAATAAGGTGCTTGCATCTGACTCGACCTCCAAGAACTAAATTTTGATGTATGTCTTAAGCGTGATAGGGAAGTGTTCATTTTTCCACTTTGGAGAGAAAAAAACATATGGAGCGGGGGCAGGGTGGCAAACCATCAGTACAATTGGAGGCTTAGAGGCAGAGTCCCTGTGCTCCTTGAGACAGTTGAACTCATTACTGCTAATCACTCAGAGGAAGCACATTCACCAAAGAGCTTGCTAAATGCCTGCAGGTCCACTGGAGTCCCTCAATTGAGACATGTTTCATGTAGAAATTGGATAATTAGAGTGCATGTTCAATTAAATTTGAGGATCTATGAGGTACTAAGTAATATACAGGGTGCTAAAAGGCTGTGTATAGAAACGTTTGTTATTGCTAACTATGAGAAAAAGAGCTATTTTGAAGTCTGAAGTCTACAGTGTAGTTTTAGTGCTACTTCGTGGAAGGTAGCATCTTGGAATTGGCGACTGTTGCTTAATCTAGCAATTTAATTGAAAATAGCTTAGTTACAAATAAAATAGGCTCTTAACAGGAATTTAATGGTGGTGGTGGTGGGAGGGGGAGGATTACTGCTCACCAAATGATCTAAAATATGTTTCCTAAATTCTACTTTGAGCAACAACCCCAACCAGCTCCCATCCTGCAATGCACACATTCCAAGGTACCAGATCTGGAATTGTATCACATTATGTCCAACTTAAGTTTTGTTTCTGATGCTAGAGACAACTCTATCTCCTCATTTCAATCACTGTATATAGAAGCAGTGCATAATATTACCTGAATATAAATTATCAGGCAATTAAGATTTGCTCAACTAATTAAAATAATATAGATATTAAGCTTACAGGTCCTGATCATTTTTTCTTGAACTTGCAACAAAGAATATCTGAATAACAGGTAGCCCATATACTTCATATCTTTACTTCACAGGTGAAATGAAGAAATCTAACCTATTGCCACAATGTATACAAACATAAAGAGGCATTCTCTCTATGACATTATTTTTATAATACTCCAAGTAGTTTTAGGATGAACTATAAGAGACACAAAAGCAAGAAAAGTAATGCATCTAATGATTTTTTCTTTTTTGCATGACTGCTACATTTTCTTTTTTTTTTTAATATTTTAATAATTTTTATTTCTTAAAGTATTACAAAGAGTATTACATATGTCTCCTTTTTTCCCCCCCCTTGACATTCCCCCGGCCCCTACCCCCCAACCCCCCCACCCCGTGTCTTGTGTCCATTGGGTAATCTTATATGCATGCATATAAGTCCTTCAGTTGGTCTCTTAATCCCCCCCACACACCTCCCCAGGCTTCCCACTGTAGTTTAACATTCTGTTCAATGTTGCTCTGCTTCTGTATCTACCCCTGTTCATCAGTCCATACTGGTCCCCTTTATTTGTCCCAACCTCACTGGAGTAGTCTCAACCTCACCAGGGCCGTCTGAGCCTCACCAGGGCCGTTTCAACCTCACCGGGGCCGTCCCTACCTCACGGGGGCCGTTTCAACCTCACCGGGGTCGTCCCTACCACACCGGGGGCAGTTTCAACCTGACCGGGGTTGTCCCTACCACACCGGGGCCGTTTCGACCTGACCGGGGTTGTCCCTACCAGACCGGGGTCGTCCCTACCTCACGGGGGCCGTTTCAACCTCACTGGGGCCGTCCCGACTTCACCAGGGCCGTTTCAACCTCACCGGGGTTGTCCCTACCACACCGGGGCTGTTTCAACCTGACCGGGGTCGTCCCTACCTCACGGGGGCCTTTTCAACCTCACCGGGGTCGTCCCTACCTCACGGGGGCCGTTTCAACCTCACCGGGGTCGTCCCTACCACACCGGGGCTGTTTCAACCTGACCGGGGTTGTCCCTACCACACCGGGGCCGTTCCGACCTGACCGGGGTTGTCCCTACCAGACCGGGGTTGTCCCTACCTCACGGGGGCCATTTCAACCTCACCGGGGTCGTCCCTACCACACCGGGGCCGTTTCAACCTGACCGGGGTTGTCCCTACCTCACGGGGGCCGTTTCAACCTCACCGGGGTTGTCCCTACCACACCGGGGCTGTTTCAACCTGACCGGGGTCGTCCCTACCTCACGGGGGCCGTTTCAACCTCACCGGGGTCGTCCCTAACTCACGGGGGCCGTTTCAACCTCACCGGGGTTGTCCCTACCACACCGGGGCTGTTTCAACCTGACTGGGGTTGTCCCTACCACACTGGGGCCGTTTCGACCTGACCAGGGTCGTCCCTACCTCACGGGGGCCGTTTCAACCTCACCGGGGTCGTCCCTACCACACCGGGGCCGTTTCAACCTCACCGGGGCCATCCCGACCTCACAGGGGCCATCCCAGCCTTACCGGGGAAACAGGAAGTTTGGCCCTCTGTCCCCTGCCGGTGGCTCCCCACCAGACAAAATCTCCAGGCGTTCCTGGTGGTTGAACATCCAGCACTCCTGCCCTCCACCAAGTGCACAGACTGCCTGTCTGCTGTCCCCCAGCGCCCCACAAGAGACTGGGACCAGTGGGCATGTTTGTGCGCTTGCTGGTACAGCAGTTCCACAGTGCCGGCCGAGTCAGGCCCAGCCCTGGCCAGCCCCGGACCCGACTCTGCCCCCCGATTGCGTCCCTCCCAGATGCAAGGAGCTGAAATCTGCAGCCTGCTGGGATGGGCTCTGTACTTGGTGCCTCTGCACATTCTACTCAGTCTCAATGCGCTTCTTTCTATGCGAGGAGTTGAAATCTGCAGTTTGTTGGGTTGGGCTCTGTACTTGGTGTCACATCCTACTCAGTCTCAATGTTCTTTCTCTCCTTCCAGTTGTAGAGCTTCCACTGGGCCAACTTTCCCATGGTTCTGTATGATAGGTGTTTGTCTGATATTTGGTAGTTTCGATGTTGTTGTGTGAGGTAGCACGCACAGGTCTCTTCCTTATGCCGCCATCCTGGTTCTCCTGGGTCTGCTTCTTGAGTGTGTCTCCCATGGCTGCGAGCAGTTGAAGTCTGCAATTTGTTGGGATAGGCTGCAAAAGCGCAGGTGGGTCTTTTTGTGCACCTGGCACAGCTTGGATGGGGATGTAAATTGATTAGGGCTGAGACTCAGGGAGTCGCCATGGCGGAGCAAATAGCACTGGCTGAGTCTCCACGGCCCCTTGAATCTCTGCCAGGGCTTTGTGTCCCCCAGTGCCGGCGAGCAGCTGTGCAACAGAGTCTCCCTCGCTTTCTGATGGCTGCAAGGCCGTGCTGCCTCTCCCCGTAGGGTCTGGTGCCTCATGATCCCACCTGAACCAGCTCAGTGGATTTGAAAGTTTGCAGAAGCAAAGGCGTTTCTACTTGTGAGTCTGGCACAGCCCAGATGGGAATGTAAATTGCGTAGGGCGGGGTCACAGGGAGTCGCCGGGGCGGAGACTCAGCGGCCCCTTGCCTATCCAGGACACCAGGACTTTGCGTCCCCCAGTGCCGGCGAGCAGCCGAGCGCCACAGCCTCCCTCACTTTCTGACCGCTGGAAGGCCGTGCTGTCTCTCGCCTTGGGGCCTGGGGCCTCAGAGACCCGCCCGAACCAGCTCAGTGGATTTGAGAGTTTGTAAAAGCACAGTCATTCCCTCTTGTGCCTCTGGCACAGCCCTGAGGGTAGGGCGGGGTCACAGGGAGTCGCCAGCGTGGAGGAAATAGCGATGGCGGTGTCTCCGCGCCCCTCGCCTCCCTGGGACACCAGGACTTCTTGTCCCTCAGTGCCGGCGAGCAGCCGCGTGTCAGAGCTTCCCTCGCTCTCCGACCACTGCAAGGCCAGGGCCGCCTCTCCCTGTGGGATCTGGGGCCTCAGAGACCCGCCCCGAGCAAGCCCAGAGGATTCGAGGGTTCATAAAAAACCGAGAATCCATTTTCAGCCCGCGTGGCGTGTGACTGCGTACCTCTGGTTTTGGTGCCTCCGTAGCTCCCACTCAGTCTCACTGCGCTTCTTTCTTTTCCTCCAGTTGTAGATCTCCCACTGGGCCAACTTCCCCATGGTTCTGAGTAGCGGTTGTTTACTTCATAGTTGATAGTTTCAATGATGCTGTGAGAGAGCAGCACACACAGGTCCGCTCCCTACGCCGCCATCTTGGTTCTCTACATTTTCTATATGTTTGGCATACTTCAATGAACAACAACCCAAAAAAGGACAAAAAAAAGTGCCACCATTCTGCTTGGGAGAAACAATAAATATAATAAAAAGTAAAGTATCTATATAATAAAAGCCTAAGCTACTGTTACAGTGGAACGACCAGAATAACTAGTATGATATATAAGATGATGATTAATGCTGTGGAAAAAAATAGAGCAGAGTAAGAGAGTTTGGGGGTGAAAGAGTGGGAGGCAGGTTGCAATTTAAATAGGATTATCAGAATAGTCCCAAATAAAAAGGTGAAGATTTGAGCACAGACTTGCAGGAGGTGAGATATTTATGGGAAAGGGTGCTCCACACAACAGGAATGGCTAGCACAAAGGCTCTAAGGGCAGGAGCAAGCCTGGTTGCTATAGGGAATTACAAGAGGCGAATGTAGATGTGGAGGAAGATGAGGGGAGCGGAAGGACATTAGATCAAGGAGTAATGTGGAGGGAGTGGCAGATCAGGTAGGGCCTTACAGTCCATTACAAAGACTTGGTTTATTGTTTGAGAGAAGGGGGAAGCCACTGTAGAGTTTGAGCAGATATAACCTGAAAATCAACAATTCTTCTTTCAGCCATTAGATAACTGAGGCCACAGAGTAAAGGACAATCTTAAAATCTAGAGGGACAGATAAATCCAGGCAGTCATAGCCTAGATCTGTTTACCTAAAGTAGAAGCTTCTGGAACCACAAACTGGTAGGAAAACTTAAATAGTAACTTTACCAAATTGAGAAAAGTTGAATGTGCACTAGCACAAACTGTGGCTCGTGAGCCACATGCGGCTCTTTGGTCCCTTGAGTGTGGCCACGAAGTTTCAATCACACTGTATGTGCACACCCACACGTGGAATTTTGTGGAAGAGCCACACTCAAGGGGCCGCAGTTTGCCGACCACTGGTTTAGGTGACTCTCGCACTTTGGTGGGGAGGTGGGGATTACCTCCAAAACTCCAGCAGGTACTCAGAGTGGAGAGCTGATACAGATCACCTATGACTCTGGCAGGGGAGAGAAAGAGTAATCTTAATGAATCACTCACAGAGCATTCTCCATGACACAGGGCTACTTTCCAGGGAAAAGACTTTATCAGAGCTTTATGCCCCCTAGGGAAAGAGGTTTTCTCCCACTCTAGCCTCCTCTAGCCTTCTTGTCTCACTTAAGGGGATGAGGGAAAACTAAGAAACACACATGAAAGTTACAGCCCAGGGAAACAAGCTCACTAAAAGATACACATCTATATATATAAAAGCCTAAGCAGCCGGCCAACCAGCCGACCAGCCAACCAGCCAGTAGCTATGATGCACACTGACCACCAGGGGGCAGACGCTCAACGCAGGAGTGGAAACCACAGGCATGGAAACATGGAACAGACTGATGAATCTCAGAGGGAAGGGGGAAAGGGAGGGTAGGAAGAGATTAACCAAAGATCTTATATGTATACTAGAGGCCTGGTGCACGGATTTGTGCACTGGTGGAGTCCCTCCGCTGCCTGTGGTGATCGGGCTGAAACCAGCTCTGCAACATCCCCTGAGGGGTCCTGGATTGTGAGAGGGCGCAGGCCAGGCCGAGGGACTCCACTGGTGCATGAATCTGTGCACCAGGCCTCTAGTTTAATCATAAGGTTACAGAATGCTTCCCCTCCCTACACCCTACCACAATACCAACAGGGCTCCCTATAATAATAGTGGATTATAGGGAAGGGATCCAAGATACAGACTTTCTCTGAGAAGTACTTGGGGAAGCATGAACAAAATGTTTTAAAAAAGAGATTAAAACAGGGCATTAGAAGAATTTGAAGTCTCTGTCACCTACAGCTACAACAAAAATTAAATAAAGCCCAACCCCTAATTAAATGAACTCACATTACAGGCCTGTTTGCCTCAATTCCTAGTATAGAATCAAATACTATAAAATTACAACACTGCAAGTGAAGAATGCCTTTGATTGGTTCATCAGTAAAGTAGACATAGCCAAGGAAAAGCATAAATGAGCTCCTTTGAGAAGATAGTGAAAACAGGTCACTAGAAGCACCATTCACAGTAGCCAAAAGGTGCAAACAACCGAAATGTCTATCAATGGATACAAGAACAAACAAAGGTGTCTATACCTACAATGGAATATTACTCAGCCATAAAAAGGAGTACTGATACATGCTATAACTTGAATGAATCTCAAAAGTATGCTATGTGAAAGAAGTTAGACTCAAAATGTCATATCTTGTATAATTCTACTTATATGAAATATCCAGAATAGATAAATAAAAAAAGATAGAAAGTAAACTGATGGATCCCAGGAGCTGGTAGGAGGGGGAAATGGGGAGTGACTGCATAATGAGTAATCTTCTTTGGAGGTGATGAAAATATTTTGGAACTAGATATAGATGGTGGTTGAACAATAATGTTAATGTACTAAATGCCACTGAATTGTATGTTTTTAAAATGATTAATTTTATGTTTGTTAATTTCACCTCAATTAAAAAAATATACATCACTAAAAAACCCTCAAACTAAAGTGCAAATAGAGAAACAGAATTAAAAAAAAAAAAAAACAGAACATCTAAAAACTGTGAGTTAATTTCAAAAGGTGTAATATGTGGAATTGGAATACAAGAAGAAAAGAGACCATAACAGAAGAACATTTGAAATAATAATGGTTGGAAATTTTTCAGAATTAATGACAGAACACCAAATAACATAGAAAATTCAGGTTAAATTTTTTAAAAAATAACCTTACCTTGCATATATCTTATTCAAATTCAAGACAATCAGAGACAGAGAAAATCTTGAAAGAAGCCAGAGGTTACAAAAAACAAACAGACAGACAAACCAAACACCTATGTATAGAAGAACAAAGATAAAAACTATTGCATAAATCATGTGAGCAAAAAGAGAGTAGAGTGGAATATTTAAAGTCTTAAAACAAGCTGCCAATCTAGAATCCTATACTCAAGTATCCATCAATAGTGAAGGGGAAATAAAGAAACTTGAAATAAAGAAATTTTGCTTAAGTAAAAACTGAAGGACTTCAGCAGCAGCAGATTGTAAGAAATGTTAAAAGACTTCCTTCAAGGAGAAGGAAATTATATAATTCAGAAAACTTGGAAAGGAAAGGCATTAGAGAAAGATAAATGAAGTTAAACAAAATCTTTAATTTTCTTATTCTTAACTGAACTAAAATATAACCATTTAAAGTAATAATGGTGATAATGTATTGAGTGATAATAGCATACGGATAAATGAAATGAATCACAGCATTATCACAAGGGATGGGAGAGAGGAATAATGTGCCTATAGTACATGTGAAGTGGTATAGTATTGTTTGGAGATGCACTTAGATTAGTTTAAAATGATTATTAAAAATAAAGATAATTATTTGCCTAAGGTTGTTAAATAAAATCCAATAAAAGAAGGGAAGGATGGGAAGTAGACTATGTAATCCAGAAAAAAAGAAGGCTTTATGTGTACATATGTGTGTGACTTGGGGGGAGGGAAGGGGAGGAGAGCAGGACACCATGAGGAAGAATTCCCACATACTTAGACATATCTTGACAAAGAAGTATCAAGCATATTCTTCATTGCTCCTGAGGGCAGAAATGGTACCAATAATTAAGAGTTATAGAAAAGTAAATTTAGATTAATACAAAGATAGATTTTTCCAGGCATTAGAGCTGTTCAAATACAGGATAGACTCTTTGACAGGCAGTGATCTCCCCAACAATAGAATTTTCTAAGCACAGGCTGGAAGATAAGTGAAAATAATATTGCAGAGTGCATCCTGTATTGAAAAAGAGGGGTAGGAAAAAATGTCTTTTAAAATCACTTGGAACTTTCTATTTCTACGACCCTACCTCTTGAGCACACTTGAGTGTTAGAATTCTCCTGGACTGGAAAATCCCATCTTTGACAAATCCTGTGGAAGTTGAAGTTTTTCATCATCAGCCCAGTAAAGACATCATGAATTAACTGATTTTTAAATACATTTTTAATGGTTAGGGTTTGGATTCCTTGGCTTTTGGTATCTAAATATGACTCTGGCTAATATGAGGCATTTTTGGAAGAACATCAGGGGAATCTCAGATTTGAATGAAGCCTGTAAAACCAGGCTTGGCAACAGAATTCCTCAAGAGAGCTCTAGAGGGCTAGGAAATAGGAACCTTGGCTACAGCTTCACAACTAAAAGAGTGAAGTCAATTTTCCCTGCTATGATAAAAGAGTTCCAACTATTGTTTTTAGCCCTTTCAAGATCCAAAGGAAGGAGAAGGATAACCTGGACTAAGGCTTCTGACTTTTTATTGGGAGGAAAGCCTTAGCCCTTTCTCTATCTCTACCTCAGAGTCTCTCAGCAGAACAGAAGCCACACTAGTTATTTTCACAGAGAGATTTCAATATGGACGAGTGGAAGACTGAAAAATCAAATAATGCTGAAGAAAGCATTTGACATCCCAGGGCTGCCAAAACAAAGGGAAGAGGATGGATATCTAAATTCAGAAGCTACAAGAAACCCTACATTACTGATACCCGGCCTCTAAGAGAGAAGAGTCCAGCCACTGATAGTCTCTTAAGAGCTCAAGGAAAAGGCCTACAAATCTGGACTCAGCACCCTGAGGAGGACTGCTCTGCCAGGCTCCTGCTGATAGCCTACACCTGGTTCTAGACGTGCAGCAAGAAACTAGACACAGACACCAAACAACTGCAGCTGCAGGAGTGAAACACCACTGCTCAACCATTGAAGACAGGAACAGCAAGTACGTAGGAAACAGCATATGCTTTGTCCCTTCTCCTGCCTTCTGATCTCCATCTAGTGAGCTCTGTAAACAGGAAGTCAGCTAGCAAAGGAGAAACATTAATCCCAGCCCCAATATCACAGAGCCAGGTATAATGGAGTGGATGAGAGCTGAGAGACAACTGCTTAATCACTGACACATCATTCCACCAAGACCAACACAATGATAGAAGTAATAGTCCACAGGAAATTAGGTTGCTGGTACAAAGGTTATTGGTTGCTGGGCAGTCAAAAAGAACATGGGAGCTCCAGAAGACGAGGAATAGGTACCCCTAAGTTCTAGGAAAAGATAGATAACTCTCAAAATTTCTAAAAAGGTAGCAAAAAATATTTTGATTTTTTAATTTAAGAGATTTGCTCAGTTATAGCTTTTGGAGGAGTTAAATATGATATAATTTGCCCAGCTGGCATGGCTCAGTGGTTGAGCATCGACCTATGAACCAGAAGGTCACAGTCCCATCCCTGATCAGGGCACATGCCCAGGTTGGGGGCTTGATCCCCAGTGGGGGGGCATACAGGAGGCAGCCAATGGATTGATGTTTCTATCTCTCTCTCCCTCTCCCTTCCTCTCTGAAATCAATAAAAATAATTTTTAAAAAATAATGCTTTACCCACTCAATGTACGTGGAACACAGATGGAGACAGAGCACTCATAAAGTTGCAGAATTAAATGCTAATCGAGATCATTGCCAAGTAACCAGCGACATTTTGCAGGCATTTTTTGCAGAGCACATCAGAAGAAAGCAAAATCTCCTTAGAAATAGACATTGAAATTCTACTTAACAAAAATCTGGCTTAGAGCAATTACAGACTGAGATACCAAGAGTTCTCTACGATTAATATTAAAGGCTCTGATAAAGTACAGGGCAGATAGTGAAATGAGAACTGAGGATACATGGAGACATCAATAGGCAGCAAAAACAACCAAATCTAAAGAAAACAAAGGCATCTCTTTTACATCCAGGATAGGGGAGGAATTCAAAGTTAACAGCAAAACCCCATTGTTTATTACTGGTAGTTGTTAACATTTGCTTAAATTAACTGTATAGCAGTGGCTTCCAGACTATTGCTTGACATATGTGGTTTTAGGAGTCCCATACAGTTCTATGAGGTACTCCATGAAAGAAAAAGTATTCTGTAATCTGCTGGGAACTTCAGGATTCACATTAGCATAGTAAAGGACCTGAGAGTCTTGCTGTAAAGGGAAATACTTAACTTTAACCTCGTGTTTCCTCAATTTATTTAAACCAAGAAGCCTGGTTTCAATAAGCACCTCCCTGAATGAGTTTTTTCCCAGAACACAATTTGCAATACATTGCTATATATTCTTGTAAATAGCATATAATTCCCCATTTCACAGAAAAATATCACTTTCTTTCCATCCTTTGTTGTCTTAATAAAATCAAAACCCCTCTATATGTCACTTTATAAAAATATCCAGATCTGTGGGTTCAACTATTACTTGCAGGCAAGATTCTGGTGCCAAGGACCGGCCAATTAATCAACACTCCCCCTTAGCATGCCCCCTTATTGGGCCCTCGGTGGTTCTGGATATGCCCCCACACACCCCACAAGGAATATTTCCCTGTGATGAGACACGATAGAAGAGCTCTCTACTGCTCTTCTGGATAGATTATACTCTTCCTTTTTTCCCCTCAAAATTCCAAAATTGTTTACTACCAGAGGGATAAAACAACAAAACACCTTAGAGAACAATAAGGATTTACTAAATTGGGATTTCTCAGCTAGAATCAATAATGAACTTCTAAGAAGATGAAATACCTATTATTGCATTGTGAAATTAGGTAAAAACACCTCTCCCTACTGGCATTTTAACATATTCTAAGGTCATTTCACTTCACTGGATTATCCCAGGAAGAGAGTCTATCTCTCCATCCCTTTTGAAAGCAAAGTATAAAATGACCCCAAGTTCCTAAAAGTTCCCAGGTGATGCTTTGTAAATGCATAAAATACCTATGCTTGTTCTCTCTCTCTGTCTCTTTCTCACTTTTTTTGTTAATCCTCACCTGAGGATATTTTGGCATTGATTTTTAGAAAGAGTGGAAGAGACGGGGAGAGACAGAGAGAAACATCAATGTGAGAGAAACACATAGATTGGTTGCCTCCCACACATGCTCCAACCATTGGGACCCGGGGATCGAGCCTGCAACCCAGGTACATGCCCTTGACCAGAATCAAACCAGGGACCCTTCAGTCCACAGGACAATGTGAAAATGTTCTCTTAAAAATAATTAAAATGTAAAAGTTTGGATGCCATGGTTGCATAGAAAATTAACATATTTAAAATAATTCACATATTTAAAACAATGCCAGATAACATAGTCATTTTTATACACAGCTCTAAAAAATATGGAAAGGGAGAAAGGAGAATTTGGGACAATGGCTTTCATCAAAATAGGTGAACTTACAAAAGACAATGGAGATGTGGTCCTCTTGATTCGCAATCTCATCTCGCAGTCAAATCCCAAATATCTCCAAAGGGAGAATAGACACTGCCAATTCTTTGCTTTTGATTCAGCCCATGGCTCGCTGGTCAGAATTTAGCCCATCTGGTTCCAGTCTGACGTTTCTAGTGAGTTCTTCCTGTGGAGAGAAAATCATTTTGATCTACATTTAGTAAACTTTTCTCTTTAATCGACGTGACTGGTTTTATTACGTGGTGTGAATTTTGCTGACCTGTCACTCCTGCTTCTATCACACTGTAAAACAATTAAAACATTTTTAAGTGGATATAAATTACTAGCTTTACTTACTATGAGCTAATTTTATGCTTTTTCACTTAGTTAATTCTTGCTTCAGACGCTTGATTTTATGAGTTTATCTTACACATTTTCACCACTTAACTCTTCTTATTGAAAGTTAAACTCCAGGCTTGCCAAAAGGAATATGATCATAAACTGGTGCTCCATGCCAAAAGTAAGCAGCATTATGAAATTATACTCTTTTAAACCCTGGCTTTGCATCTTTTTAATCTTGAACCCTGGCTATTAAAATATGTGTAATGTTGTAATCCTCATCCTCTGACATATGGTGAAGTTTAAATTCCGGGTTCCCAATTAAAACAGAAAGAGAAGGGGAGAAAGAGTGACAGAAATGAAGACAAGAAACATCCTTCATTTCTAATGCTTCTGTAGCTATCAATGTGTGTGACTTTACCAAAAAGATCAAGCACATTGAATCCCATACACATGAAGCTTGTCCCTTAGACTGCAGACTATAGCCTGAGTGGTATTTATTGAATACTAAGTAGTATTTATTAACAAGACTAAGACTTGGCCTTTTCACAATGTAGAGGTCATGGTGCAAATACTCGAGTCCCCATTTTCCCTCCTTGAATAAATTTTTGCCTGGGATGCAGAGGTCTGCCTGGGTGGTTTTGAATTTCAAGTCATCCTATCAGCACTTCGTCACCTGCCCTTGCTTTATCTTCAGCTTATCCTTTCATATCAAACATCTAATTCAAGCCAGCTTCATCTATAAGGCCCACGGAATTAGAGAAGACAAGAGTTGATTCTATGCTTGCCTTCTGCTACTTCCTGGCTCGAGGTTTCACTGCACTGTATCCACTACAGAGCCCTCCTAATCTTCCCAGCACCTGCCACAGAAAGAGGAGAAGCACTTCTTTTCAAGTGGACAGAGTGATGTCATGGGAAGGCTCCCATTGGTCAGGTGTGGGTCTCTGTCTTTATACTGTGGCCAGTGGATGCAGGGCTTTGGTGGGCAAGTCCAGGTTGTGTGTGCAGATCTAGAGAAACCCAAAATTTGTGGAGAAAAAAAATAAGCTGTTACCCAAAAAGAAAATCTAGGCGCTATCTGCAGAAAGGGAGCTAGATGCTAGGTCACACAGCTTTCGTCTACTGTATCTCCTAAGCAATTTTTTTTATCCCAAGATAAAATGAAAATTGTATATGATTTATTTTATGTCTTGGAACTACATATTAATAAAAGGTCATATAAATAAAAAGATATATAAGCTAATAGAAAAATGGGCAAAGTATACAAACATGCAGTTTACAGTGATAAAACAGCCAACAAACATAGGAAAAACTAGCCTTACTCATAATAAAATCAAACCAAGAAGGAGATAATGTTCTTCACTTATCAAAGACCTAAATCACAGGATGCTTTTTTTTTATTTTGAAAATGCTTATAGTTGCAGGGTACCCAGTACCTGCGAGAGCATAGGGAAAGGCCTTTAGTAAAAGGGTTAAACTGGTGTGAATTGGTAGAGAAGGATCTATCACATAACTATCAAAACTAAAATGCATGAGTCAGCAACCCTACTGCTGGGAGTTTACCTTTTTGATGTACTTGAACATTTCTCTGAGACATATGTACAGGGAAATTAACTGAAGCATAACTACTAGTAAATTGCAAGCAAACTAAAGCTGAAAAAAACCACTGTCCATCAACAGATAACAGGATAAAACTATGATAACCCTATATGGGAGAATGTGAGGAGGAATTAAAGAGAAGTAAACAGATCTATATGTGGGAAAACTCCTAGATATAAAAGTGGAGGGAAATGAGAGCAGAACAGTGTAGTTTGTATGGTATCTTATGTGTGAAAAGGAAAAAGGTAGATGCATCCAGGTGGGACTGTGCATATTTTTCTGGAAATAACCAGACCATTAAGACCACTTTTTATGTAATATACTTTCCTCCTAGGTAATATTTTTAACTTTATAAATGAGTATTTATTTTTTTCAAAAGTCAACAGGGATTATCTGAGTGGGAAGAACACAAATCATTTTTGTACTTTCTTCTTTGTACTTTTCTGATTTATACAAAAATTAATGTGTATTATACATTTGGAAGTATATTCTTAAAAGAAGAATAACTTGATGGTATATTAGTATAACTTGGTACATAAGAAAATAAAATGTAATAAAACACAACATAGTAGCCCTAGCTGGTCTGGCTCAGTGGATAGACCGCCAACCTGCAGACCAAATGGGTCCCGGGTTCGATTCTGATCAAGGGCAAGTACCTTGGTTGCAGGCTCCTCCCTGGCCTGGGCCCTGGTGGGGGCTCCTGCAGAAGGCAACAAATTGATATGTTTCTCTCACATCGGATGTTTCTCTCACATCAAATGTTTCCCTCTGTCTTTCCCTCTCTCTTCTACTCTCCCTAAAAATTGATGGAAAAATATCCTCAAGTGAGGATTAAAAATAATAATATATTTAAAAACACACACACAACATAATAACTGGGAGTTTACTATATAATAGATAATAGTCTAAGCACTTTGTAGATGTATTATTTCATTTAATTCCATAAATAACATTATCAAATGAGTGCTTTTATTATCCCCATTTTACAAATGAGAAACTTACTTAGAGGAGATAAGTAACTTGCCTGAGATTCCTTCTCACATGATAGAACCAAGATTTAAACCCAGCCATCCTGATTCTAGATCTTGTGTACTACCAATTTATACTAAAAACTGTAAATACTACCATAGAAATGGTCATTCCATGGGTCTAGATTGTACAAGAATAGGCATTATCCTATATATCACTGAGTCCTTAAGTTTCAACAACCCTTTTAATTTCCCTGCCCTAAAATAAATTTCTAGAATTGAGTTGATAATAAATTCTGCCTTCTCAGGGTGGAGAAAATAAAATGAGAAAATGAAATACATAACATCCTTTTTTTAAAAATTGTGACACGCTCCTCAAATATAAGGGATTGTTAGTATATAATCAGCCTCCCAAAGGGTTGTGGGCCGACAGATTTGGTAATTGTGCACTTCTGATCTGGGGGAGGGCTCTCACACTGGAGAACAGGCCTGGGTTTAGCGGCCTTCACCTGGGGATCACATTGAGCTTCGGCTCCTTAGTGAGTCTTGAGCCCAGACTATGAGGTAATAGTCTTACCCTCATTTTGAAGCACATAAAACTCAAGGAGGTTAACTAATTTCCCTAAGGTCACCCAGAAGTCACCAGTGACATTGGCATTGAAACAGAAGTTTCTTAATTCCCAGCCACTCCAGTGCTCCCAAGACAAAACTCTCATTGAATAAATTACACATTGACATGAGGGCACTTTACAATTCCATGGAGAAGAATCCCCAGAAGCAAAATATTTCATTTTAAATTGAAAAATCTCAGAATTACAAATGACTGATGTCTTTTCCAGCCTGCAAATTATGTATCTCAAAGAATCTCTCAGGAAAGTCTCCTAAATAGTCTACATAGTCCTTCTTGGCTCTGGCAACTTACCTGAAAGACTTGCAAATGTGTAAGAATTTGTGTACGACAAGGTTTCTCCCCCAAAGCATCCATTTGGCATGTGAATGTAAATGACAGATATATTTGTGTAGAGCTGTAGGAAGTGCCCCACGACTCTCCCTGAATGGAAATGAACGTGAGGGTAAGACTGAGAGAAGTCTGCTCTAGGTTTGCAATTCCAAGGCTCACTAACCGCAGATCCCTAAATAATGTCACGACTTTACCAATCATTCAAATAATCATCTTGATGGAAAATACGGCAAAGAAGTTTAGCACATGCCCACCTTAGAAAATGGGCATCAAGCAAAGACAATGCTGGCTAGAAACCAGACTTGTGCCGGGTCACCTTTTGCAGACATGCAGGTGGGGCAGGGAGGGAAGAAGCTGTTCCACACCTATGTGGTTACTCTGTGGGAAAAGCACAGGCACTCCTGCATCCCCTTCCCATCCCTAACCCCAAGTTTTCTAAAAAAAAACAAAAAAAAACAAAAAAAAAACAAGCAGAGAATCACAAGGCTCCTCTCCCTCTGGTGTAAACAGCATGTCGCAGGCCACACTAGCTGGGAACGACATGTAAGGGCTCTGGGTTGTCCAAATGTAATCCCACCATGGCCGGGCAGCCTACCCTACTTTTACCCAGGACCGTTTTTGCAAAAGGAAAATATCAACCTCACTTCAAAAGCATAGAAAGGTCTGTGAATCTGCCCCAATGTTTGGAAGGAGGTGATTACCACAAACTTAGTTCTTTAAACATCGACTTCTTCCCCCAAATGTCCACTTTCCACTAGAGCTGCTGTAACTCTTTCCCTGAAGGAACGTCTCCAGCCAAGCTCTCCTTTACTCCTCTGGGCTCTTTCCCAACTTCTTTCCTGTGTCTTGAGTCTTCCCACCATTTGCTTTCCCACCTTTGCCTCAGAGGCCTTTCCCTCATCCCTGTGACCCTGTGAATCAGACAGGTAAGGGGGCAGCCAGAGCCAGAGGGCAGAGGAAGGAGAGGGGCCCCAGGTCCAAGTTGATGAGAAGTGTAGACCCTCGTGAACTGGAAGCTGATGCAAGGCTCACCCTGATAATCCATCAGGATGGAAATCTACCCACAGAGCTAGTACTTGTGCCTCCCTCCCCCGGTTTCCTGGAAGGGAAATAAGAATAGTATAATGGAATCAAATAGTAATAGTGTAAATTAAATTAGTTGGTATGAGTAAAGTGCTTAGCCCCAGAGCCTAGCATTTAGTGAGTGCTCACTAAACGTTTGCTATTACCATTACTCTCTTACACATTGACCCTGCTCCATTCCTGTGTCAAAGTTGAATGCAGCTAAGGGAGGAAAATGCTGAAAAGCATTAGTTTGCTGCAGTGCTTCTCACCCTGTGGCTAAGAATTAATTTTATTTCCAATCTATGTTGGTTCTGCCGCATGTGTCTAAAATGTGTTCATGCAGCATGCAACTCGCCCTATGAATTTGACAAATGAACAAGTTAAACACCACTTAAGGAGACGAGTTCAGCAATCATGAGTTCATCACACTTGGATGTCACAGTAACGTCCTATTGTTTAAAATATTTCTTGTTGCTTGTTCTCAATACCTGTTAGGGACCAATAGCAAAAAAGTCGTAGTGGGCAGTGACTGACCAGAGCTGTCGAGCAGAGCTCACCAGGCTGGATTATTCCCAGTTCCAGCAACCTTAGAAAATGGACTTAGCCTCAGAGACAACTACCACATCTCTACCCATTTCTTCAGGGAACCAGAGGTGTACTTACAGACCAAAATTCCATGAGCCTGTCTCTCCCCCAGGCCTTCAGCTAAACAACCTGTGTGGTGTCAAAGTCCCCTGAGCCCATGCTTCTTTCACTGCCTAGTTTAGTGATGGCGAACCTATGACACGTGTGTCAGAGGTGACACGCAAACTCATTTTTTTGGTTGATTTTTCTTTGTTAAATGGCATTTAAATATATAAAATAAATATCAAAAATATAAATCTTTGTTTTACTATGGTTGCAAACATCAAAAAATTTCTATATATGTGACACGGCACCAGAGTTAAGTTAGGGTTTTTCAAAATGCTGACACGCCAAGCTCAAAAGGTTCGCCATTACTGGCCTAGTCCCTCTGTCTCCCCACTCTTTTTCTCCAACCCAACCTGTAACAGAGATACAATAAAGAAAACCCACTCTCACAAGAAAGCCATTTGATAAACTAATTCATGCTATTGTGCTAGGGACTTGATAGGGGATGGCAAGGAGAGGGGATAAGAAAGGGATCTGAATTGCAAAATAGTAGCAAAGGGAAGAAAAATGCTTAGGATAGAGAAACACTAGGCAAACAATTGCAAGTATTGGTGACACTCATGCATTGCTAGTGGGAATGTAAAATGGTGCTGCTCATTGGAAAATAGTCTGGCATTTCCTCAAAATGTTAGGCACAGAGTTCACATATGAAAATAGAAATTCTATTTTCAAGTATTTACTCAAGAGAAGTAAAAACATATGCCCACACATGAAAAAACCTGTCCATGAATGTTTAAAGCAGCATTGTTCATAATAGTCAATGAATAGAAACAACCCAAAAGTCCAGTCACTGATGGATGAGAAAATAAAATATAGTATATGCATACAATGGAATATTATTCAACAATTAAAAAATGAGGTACTGATACGTGCTACAAAATGGATGAAACTTGAAAACACACTAAGTAAAAAAAATCACAAAAGACCATTTATATGAAATATCCAGAAGAGACAACTGTACAGAGATTGAAAGTAGATTAATGGTGCCTGAGGACTGCAGATGGAGTGGAATGGAGAGGAAAGAGGAGGGACTACTAAAGGGTATGGGCTTTTATTTTGGAAGCTCAAAAATGATCTAAAATTATATAGTAAGAATAGTTGCATAACTGTGAATATAAGTAACAACATTGAATTGTACACTTTAAGTGGATGAATTTTATGTTAATTTTATTTTAAGAAAGCTTTCAAAGCCCACTGCATCAGAGAACATATTGCCAATGTTATATCCTATGAGGGCCTAATCTCCAAAATTCATAGGGAACTCATACATCTTAACAAAAGGAAGATAAACAATCTAATCTTAAATGAGCAAAAGACTTAAATAGACACTTTTCAAAAGTGGACATACAGAAGGCCAAGAGACATGAAAATATGTTCAAAATCACTAATATCCAAGAGATGCAAATCAAAATGACAATGAGATACTATCTCACACCTGTCAGAATGGCTATCATCAACAAATCAACAAACGACAAATGCTGGCAAGGATGTGGAGAAAAAGGAACCCTCGTGCATTGCTGGTGGAAATGCAGACTGGTGCAGCCACTGTGGAAAACAGTATGGAGTTTCCTCAAAAAATTAAAAATGGAACTCCCATTTGACCCAGTAATCCCACCTCTAGGACTATATCCCAAGAAACCAGAAACACCCATCAGAAAGGACATATGTACCCCTATGTTCATAGCAGCACAATTTACAATAGCCAAGATTTGGAAACAGCCTAAGTGCCCATCCGCAGATGAATTGGTTCAAAAACTGTGGTACCTCTAACAATGGAATTCTACGCTGCTCTAAAAAAGAAGGAATTTTTACCATTTGCAACATCATGGATGGAACTAGAGAGCATTATGCTAAATGAAATACGCCAGACCGAGAAAGATAAATATCACATGATCTCACTCATTTGTGGAATATAATGAACAACATAAACTGGTGAACAAAAATAGATCCAAAGACAGAGAAGCATTGAACAGACTGTCAAACTTCAGAGGGAAGGCAGGGAGGGGCAGGAGGGGTAAGAGATCAACCAAAGGATTTGTATGCATGCATATAAGCATGATCAATGGACACAGACACTAGGGGGCTGAAGGCATGTGCTGGGGCATGGGGGTGGCTGGGGGGAGCTCAATGGGGGAAAAAGGAGACACATGTAATACTTTAAACAATAAAGAATTTAAAATTTTTTAAAAATTGCTCTAAGAGAAAAATAAATAAAAAAAGAGAAAGCTTTCAAACAAGTTAAAATGTTGGCATTTAAAGAAGAAAGAAAATAATGAGATTTCATGCTTCCCGGGGGGGCCAGGTTTGGAAGAATGGTGGAGCTCCTTGCAGAAGGACCACACCCTGTGGGGATAATCTTTATGGGAGAACACATACAAGCAAAACTTTAAAACTTTGTAGACAAAAGGCTGGAGTAACTTCCCTTACAATGCGAAGAGTTTGCCTCTGTTTTGTGTAAGTAAAGATTTCTTTTTTCTCAAACCAACTCTTCTTTATTTATAATGTTTTCTTCTTTTTTTTTTTCACTTTATAATAGAAATGCATGATCCCAAAACAGAGGAAAGTGTACCATACACAGGACCCTGACCTATCCATACTTGTTGACCTGTGTTGACATGAAAATCTAGCTCCTGAAAGTGTTGAAGAGACACTGTTGTTGGCAGACAGGGACTGTGTTCTCTTCCCTTCCAGAGGTTGCTAATGTGGCCACCGGGGCTGGAACTGGGGGGGTCCTACGGGGGGAAACCTCTCATAATGTCCCAGAGACCCCTGCGTTGGAACCAGGGCAGGGCTGCCCATTTGCTCCTTTCAGAGACAGCTGTCCTGACAGTTGGGTTTATAATTCCACATCCACTTAACCTGCCAAGGGAGAGACGTGCGGAGAGCGTACATCTGGGTTTCCTTTGGGGGTGACCCTTAAGTATCTGCCCTGGCAAAGAGCTCCTGCTGGAGGCTGTGTGTTTGCCCGCTTGTTCATGGCACTCCTCTCTCTTCCAAAGCTCACTCCTCTCCTCTTCTATAAATACGGTGTCCTCAAACAAATGGCAAATTTCAGGTACACATAACTGCTTTGCTATTTGCAGAGCATTTGCAATGTAAATACAATGAGCTCAAGAGTATTCTTGTGTAAAGTGCTAACAAATATTTGTTCTGCTGGAGAGGCCCAGCCTTCCTTCCCAGCCTGGGACGCTGTGCAGCGCCAAGAACAGCGGGGGAGGCCCGGCCTCTAGCTCTGTGCTCCCCTCACACTCTGGCAGCTGCAACAGCTGACCTCCTCACTCAGTGAAATGAAGAAAACACTTACTCACAAATGGCTATTTAAACAGCTTCATTTTTTGGCTTCTCTCGGAGTCTGTATTTCTAAAACAGAACTTAGTTTGGAAGCAAAGTTGTGCTTTCCTTCACGTGCTTGCCGGGGCGAAGCGGCCCACACCTGCGGCTGTTGGGGGGGCGGGGGGGAGGGGGGGGATCACTGCTTGCTGAACCCTCTGGACCCTCTCCTGACCCCCGCAGTGCTGAAGGCATCTTGGGGAGAGGGCGGGGGAAGGTGTCACTAAAAGCCACAGTGAAATCTCGTGAGGAAAGAAAACGACAGGTAATTTTCTGAATGACTTCAGTCTGGATGCGCAGAGAGAGAGAAAGGGTAGGAGAGGGAAGAAATTCTCCAGAGGGAAATATCAAAGCATCACAACCCTTCAGTGGCTCCCCATTGCTCTAAAGAGAGAACTCACTGTCTATCTTCTATGGCTGTACCATCCGGTCCCCATATAGCTCCATCTCCCTCATTTCTTTCTCCCTTGCTCTCTAGGCTCCGGCCACAGTCCCCATGGCCCTCTCAGGACCAGGCCCTCCTGTCTTCTTCCTGCACCTCGTCCTCCCTCTCCTCTCTGCCTAGATGAGCCATGTCATCTTTCCCATCTTAGCTGCAGTCAGTTCCTCAGAAAATGCTGCCCAAATTTCCCATCTTCTTCAAATCCCAGCACAGGCTCTGGTGCAGCCTGCACCCCCCTATCTGCACTGTCACTGTCTGAAAGGGACAGCTGTGTGGGTGTCTGATTGTCTCTCACCTTCTACAAAACTGGAAGCCCATAAGGGCAAGAGCTGGAAATAGTTTTGCTCAGCGTTGTCTTCCACTGCATCAAGGGCATCACAGGCATTTAAGAAGTACTGAATGAGTGAGTGAATGAAGCTAGGACTCGCCTCCGCTCTGTCCCCTCCAAAGTGCATTTTCTTAACTGAAAATTTGCTGGAAAGAGAAAAGCCCATCACATAAAGAATTAGGGAAAGAGCACTGGACATGAAGGGATTCCCCGGTGCAAAGACTCCAATGTTTAAGAAAGAGAAAGGCATCTAGTGGGGAAGAATGAGTAAGGCGGGAGTCCCGTGGGCTCTGCTACTTACTAGCTGACCTTAACCTCTTAAGAATAACATTGTTATAAAATTAAATTAAATAATCCATGAAAGTAGTTATCATGGCACACAGTAAAGGTAACTAAAAAAGTCTTGTGAGACCTCCAAAATATATCGACCTTTATCTGAGAAAGATTCTCTCTCTCCCTCCCTCCCTCCCTCTCTCTCCCTCTCTCTGAGTCTCATCACCTCCCAACCTCCTGAAGTATATTTGAAAATGCACTGGTCATGACCCTGTCATGGCCCCATCCCCATTCCACCACATCCCCAACACACACTATACACTGTGTGGCAATGCAATCCCTATAACTTCCAGGTTCCTGTGTTGTTTAGCTGGTCACTGCTTTAAAATAAAGTTTAACGACAGAAAGAAACACACTAAATCCTCATTTCATTTTTTTTAGACGTGTTTTAACTTTTATCTTTAATTATCTAGGATTTCAAAGTTTCTCTGTACATGCAGTTAAGAAAAAAAGCAAACAGAGAAAACATCAATAAGAAAAACAGAGTTTATTTGGCAATGGTGCAGAAATATGCTGCCTGAGGCTACTATTTGCATGAAAATACATTAAAAAGATCCCAGAAAAGCCTTCAATTACCAGGTAAAAGGGTATAAAAGTTTTAAATATTTACAAATTCAGGGGAACAATTTTTTTTAATTTAAATATCATGGAGACATCCAAGCCTATATGTGTTTTCAGGGCATTCTAGAGACACACTTGTCAATTCTAAGGACACATTATTAGTATTTCATATCAGTTTTCTTAATTTAAATAGTGGCAACAAAAACTTCAATTTAAAGCTCATGGATTTTCCTATTTGCTGCTCTAAGAACCCATAAACATATGTATCTTTGGAAAACTATCATGTGTTTTCAACTTCCTGAAGAATTCTTGTAAAATATAACTGAACCACATTACCCTTTGTCCTGAGCTTTTATTCCACTAATGGACAAATTGGGAGGAGGCTGAGAACAAATGTGCTATTAATTACCCAGATGGCTTTTTAATAGAACCTTGGATTATTCTTCAGCCACGAAACATTGTCCAGAAATTTCTTAATAATGCTGGTGTGCAAGGCATTGCTTCCCGGAGAATAAAGATCTCATTGACCAGCGGGCTCAGTTATGTCAGGTTAGTTTAGGAGACGGTAGACAAAGAGTGGGTATTGTATAGACCAGAGAGAATGACATGCCATATCGGAGCTGCCCAGTCTCCCCAGCAATGACAGATTTTCTAATTCACTGCAGATTCTCACAAAACTGGGTGGTCAGCTTTGGAGAGAACCAACAGTGGGTCTATTGATTCTGGGTGGGAGCAACATAATTCTGAATTAACCTGAATTGATTCAATACAACAGAGAGTCTTGGTATAGGATTAAAATTAGGATTAATACATTAAATGTTAGGTCAGAATGTTAAGTCCCAGTGCTGAAAGACCTACATGAAGTGAGTCAAAGCTAATGCAGGCAGATATTTTAGCCAGAAGATGATTTGTACTTGACTCTAGAAATATGTCACTCAAAATTCACTGGCACAAATGAAGCCTTTTATGATACTATGTGTTGTGTTATGGTTTTTGCTGCTTAGATCATAAACAGTCATATGTGCCCTTTCCCTTATATATATATATATATAGAGAGAGAGAGAGAGAGAGAGAGAGCGAGAGAGAGAGAGAGAAGCTTTCATCTGACATAGTAATGGCTGAGAGACAGTCTGGCTCGTTATTTGTTCCTGCTTTTGTAAAATTATCTTGCCAGGGGCAAAATCTGCTGCTTGAGCTTTCCAAGTAGACAGCAATTAACTTTCACTATGCTCTCTAGCAGACACACACTCCTATTAAATCATAAAGGATGCAAACTACCATTTTGAATATGTTTCCTAACTACTAAATGAATGTATTTATATTTCAAAAAATAAGAAGAGAACTAAATTATCTTACAGTTTCCTGGAGTAATTATTTGAACATAAAGAATTTAAACCCTCTAGATTTTTCAAACCATATAAAAATATCCAAGTAGCTATGTCAACATTTGTTGCAAAATAGTCCTGGTACAACCAAGCAAAATAGTTCACAAATGAGGCGAGGTAAAAATAAAATATTTGGAAGCAATAAAACTGAATCTGACATTTTGTTGGAGAATGCATTTTCTTAAATATTTAACACCACTTGAATATTTTCCTCTTACTGCGTACTTTGTCTTGTGTAAAAGAATGAAAAGATAAAGGATCGAAATAGCCATTAACAATTATTTAACACATTAAAGAACAATTTTTTATTTAAAAAAAAATGAGAAGATGCTTGTACTTAAATCTTGAAATGTACTTCTTGGTCTTCCTCTTTCTTTTGTCCTTCCTCTGTTCTCCTTGTCATATGGTCACCCGACAGTGTAATTAATAGGGAATTTTTAATAAACTTGAGAAGACTGTTGTATCTTTCTGTGAACTGTAACAGTCACATTGTCATTTAAAAACATCACTCAGTAACAATCCTAATGGTAGAGACATTTTGCCTTCATCGAGACAGAATATTTTTTCATGTCTTCAGATGGGCCTAGTCATAAGTAACTTCTGATTTATAGCTTCAGTTTGGGATTTAACCTGCCAGGGGCTCTTTGCCAAGTCTTAGTAACTGAAATATAGTTTCCATTTCCATTTTCCATTTTGATCCAAGTTTGTTTTCCCAATGCTGCCTCCTGCCTAGATTTCTAGTACCTGCACACTGACCCCTGGTGGCGGAAACTAGACCCCGCAACGCCTCTTGAGCTTCAAATTACACCCCTCTTAGCTGCAAAAATTTCCGTAGTAAAACCTCATCCATCCTGTAGTATCCCATACTCAGGGTCCCGCTAGGTAATTTAGTTAATTATTTTAAAATAAGTTGTGAATGTGTATTTCCATCCTTTCCCCAGTGTTGCAATGTTTTACATCAAAGGAGTTTCTAAAACCCAACTGGACAGAGGAAAACCTTTTGAGCAGGGGACTTTCACAGGCAAATCATACCACAGCGGTCTTCTATTCAACATCCTCCTGAATAGCCTGAACCAGGGACACTTCTAGAGTCGCCTAATAAGAAGAACAGGGGCTTTACAATCAGGCCTCGGGTTAGCCCTACTTTCTTGGTTCAGTAGCTGTGTGGTCTTGGACAACTGCTTAACCTTCCTGAGTTCTCGGTTTACCTGCTTGTAAAATGAGGCTAGTGACATTTCACTCGGAAGGATTGTTGTAGAAAAGATGTATGCAAAGTGCCTCAGATTGAGTGTCTTATATTGAGAAATATAAATTCTCAAATAAATGTTTGACATTGTTTTCAATGGGAAGATGGGGCACTCATATTTATGATGATCATTTTTTTATTTCAGAAACTATGTATTCAGGACATGAAAACAACACAGGGGGACAAAAGAATAGAAATATTTGAGGTCAATATTTATCACCACCACCACCCAAATCTGGGTCTTAGAGGCAACATATCTGTAGTGTCTGCTACATGCATGGAAAAGTGCTACTTGGAGTGAGAGGATCTCTTAGACAGGCTAGGCTTGAGCACTAAATATAAAAGAGCCTGTTTTTCAGTTATAGTAAGTCCGTGGGCTGCTGGTGTAACTTCCAAAAGAATGCTAGTTAACACCAAATCAGATTTCCAAATAAGCCCAGAGAACAGGCAACTCTGACAAATGGACAAGTGTTCCGAGATGTTTGTTTACACAGACATCTTCCAACACCGTAAATAAGATCATCAGAATGCACGCTCCTTTGCAGCAGTCATAAAAGCAGAATGGAGTTAGGTAGTGTCTAGACGCCTTTGATCAAAAAACAGGGATTAGTGGTTGCTGAATTTACTAACACAATTTTCTTTTCTTTTCTCCAATTATTTCTATTTGCAGCCTTCACTTTCAGGATTTAGTTACAGCATCTTGCACTGCTTAGTCAGCAGACATGTGCCATTTGGGGGATGCCATGATCCCCTTTTTCAAAATTAAATTTTGAAGCCACGAAGTGTCCAGTTTCATTTCTCATTTAATGTAATTCTATGAGATTTTACTCAGCAGTGTAAGGCCAAGTTGTTACCCACTGATCATCACATGTTTTCAGGTTTGGAGCACACACCGACTCATGCTCACAGTCTTGCTACTAATTACTTTCCCATGCACTATCTACTGCACACCTCTATCAATTAAGTAAATACCCATAACCGAAACATGGAAAGATGCATGCTAAGATTCATAATGAACATAGAGTTTAGAGAGAGTTAATATATGCAAATTAGCAATGATAACATATTATACTATAAATTATACCAAAACATCACAACACTTTTATCATTAAGTACTGGCAGGTATCTTTTCTTACTGCACTGTTTGTCTTACCTAATGTAGGATTTAATAATAGACTATCCATTGTAGGTGGCCCTGCATTTACTATTTTCTTCAGTATCAGAGAACTTCTTTCATTACAAGACAGGCTCAGCTATAAGACCACCTGAAAACATGGACCCAGGGTGCTGATGTTACAGAGAGATTGCTGTGTTTGTGCTTGTATGCCCAGGGGATGAGATATAAAGGGCCTACCTAATCTTTCTTCTAAAGCTCATGCTAAGTGAACATTCTAATTGTATCTTCTCTCCTCAAACTCTTTCCTACTTGCCCCAGCTAACTGGTCACCCCTGCACAGAGAGGTGGCTCTTAGGCAGAGATTTAACTGCTGATGAAAGAAAGGAAATTCCTCATTCAACCCTAGCTGCTATAGGATGTAAACTGAGACTCATGGGGAACAGGACCATACAAAAGATGAGGAATGGTATTCATTGAGATGATCCTCAGCTGTGGTGAATTTTCCCTGCCTGGAGTAAGAATTGAAAACTCAGATAAGACCCCCATGCTTTCATTTATTCTTCTTTTTTGGGTAGAAAAACTTTATATTTTAGCACATTTCATAACTTTATATTTTAACACTCTAAAAAAGACTGCTCTCTCTCTCTCTCTCTCTCTCTCTCTCTCTCTCTCTCTCTCTCTCCCTGCCTTTCTTGACTCACAGACTTTCCCTGTATTTGACAAAGTTCTTTGTTCTCTAGAACAATCTATCGTTTTTCTCTTAGGCTAGGTAATTTACATTTTACACTGTGAACTGGGATATCATCTGCTTATAAACATGGATTTATTCTCTTCTTAACACTTCTGTAACAGCTCCTTCCTCAGATGAAAATCTGGTTTAGGTGTGCTCTCTAAAATTAAATACAACTATATGTGTGTGGGCGGGGGAGAGATAATTCTCTCATTCCTTGAGGAGTACAAGTCTGCCTGAGGTATACACGGAAGATGAACTTGAACATTCTACACAAGACAAAGACTCGTAGAAACATGTTATTTTTATGAATTATTTGAAGTTTAGACAATTATGAAACATTTTTATTTATAATTTACAGAAAAATACTCAGATGTATAAGCCTAAATTCTTAAAAGTCCTGATGTGTGCTATTTGATAAAAAATTTAACCAAAATATAATTGACTAAAAAATTTTCCTATTATGGGAAAAATATAAAAACCTGAAGATAGGATTCACTATAGTAACAAAATTATCAAGTTTTAAAATTATATTTTAATTTAAAAATGCCATTTCCATAGTTTCTGACCTCCGAAAATTTTTATAAGTCTTTATCTGGAAATGTAGTACCCAAATTTCTAAGCTCCCAGACCAGGATTTTAACCGTGGAGCTTTACTTAGAATTTCTTTCCCCAACTCTGTCAATCATATGGGAAAAAGAAGAAGAGAGAAGATTTTGGTAAAGAAAGATATTATTTTCATTGCCATTTAAAAGAAAACAATCTTTGGCAGTTGGCAATGGTGTTCAAAACATATTTGAATTTGGTATTACTTTGTATTTAGCCAAATATTTACCTTTTTAAAAATGGCTTCAAAAAAAAAAGTGTCCCCATTTTTCCCTTAATTTTTGAATTAAAATATATTTCAAGGAAAATGAAATCCATATGGCCCTAGTTTATTCCTCTTAATTCTTCAATACTTTGTTATGGAAAATCATCTGGCAGCTAAAAAGTCATAATCCATTTTCAGATTTTGTCATTTAATTATTAAGTTATATTTGACCAACAATTGTTAAATCATGAGTTTGGCAAAACAAGTATTTATTACAATTCTGAACCCTTTAGTACTTAAAGAAACACTTTAGTAAATTAATAAATGTATGACAAGTAAGGGACAAATCAAAACTGTCCAGATAATACCTAAATGTTTTTTTTAATGACATACAATATCTTATTAGCTTCAGGTGTACATCATAGTGATTTGATATTTACATACATTATGAAATGACCCCCACGTAAGTCGTTACCATCTGTCACCATACAAATTTATTATTGTCTCTATTCTCTATGCTGTACTTTACATCTCCATGACTTATTTATTTTATAATTGAAAATTTGTACCTTGTCATTCCCTTCACCTATTTCACCCACTCCCCCCAAACTCTCCCTCCTCTGGTAACCACAAGTTTGTTTCCTGTATCTATGAGTCATTTTCTGTTTTGTTTTGTTTGTTCATTTGTTCTGTTTTTCAGATTACACATGTAAGTAATATCTTCATCTGACTTATTTCAATTATCATAATACCCGCTAGGTCCATTCATTTTGTTGCAAATGGCAAAATTTCATTCTTTTTGTGGTTGAGTAATACTCCATTTTGATGGACACTTAGGTAGCTTCCATATCTGCAATGAACATACAGGTGTATCTCTTCAAATTCATGTTTTTTTATAAATACCCACAAGAGGAATTACTAGATAGTAAAATAATTTTATTTTTAACTTTTTTAGGAATCTCCATACTGTTTTCCATAGTGGCTGCACCAATTTACATTCCCGCAAACAGTGCACAAGGGTTCCCTTTTCTCCACACCCTTGCCAACATTTTTTATTTCTTGTCTTTTTTATAATACTCATTCTGACAGGTGTGAAGTGATATCTCACTGTGGATTGAGTTTAAATCTTCCTGATGATTAGTGATGGTGAGCATCTTTTCATGTGCTTCTTGGCCATCTGTATGTCCTCTTTGGGAAAATTTCTATTCAAGTCCTCTGCCCATTTTTTAATCAGGTTGTTTGTTTTCTTTATATTAAGTTGTGCAAGTTTTTTACATATTTTGGATATTAACCCCTTATCAGATGTATGATTTGCAAATATCTTCTTCCATTCGGTAAGTTGCCTTTTCTTTTTTTAAATTTCTTTATTGATTAAGGTATTATTTATGTGTCCTTATCCCCCCATTGCCTCCCCACACCCCACTCATGCCCTCACCCCTTCTGGTGTCTGTGTCCATTGTGCCTTTTCATTTTGATGATAGTTTCCTTCAACATGAAAAAGCTTTTTAGTTTGATGTAACCCTATTTGCTTATTTTTGCTTTTGTTGTCCTCACCTGAGGAGACTGGTCCAAAAAAGTATTGATAAAACCTATGATCAAGGAGCTTCTAAAAGTTTTATGATTTCAAGTTTTATCTTCAAGTCTTTAATCCATCTTAAATCTATTTTTGTATATAGTGTAAGATAGTGGTTTGATTTTTATTCTTTTTCATATACCTGTCCAGTTTTCCCAACACCACTTATTGAAGAGACTGTCTTTTCCCCAGTGTATATTCTTGCCTCCTTTGTCATGGATTAATTGACCATATATGGGTGGGTTTATTTCTGAGCTGTCTATTCTAGTCCATTGATCTATGTGTCTTTTTTCATGCCAATACCATACTGTTTTGACTACTATAGCTTTATAGAATAGTTTGAAATCAGGGAATGTGATACCTCCAGCTTTGTTCTCCTTTATCAAGATTGCTATGCTATTCAGGGTCTGTTGTGGTTCCATACAAATTTTAGTATTCTTTGTCCTAGTTCTATGAAAAATACCATTGGTATTTTTATGGGGATTGCATTGAATCTGGAGATCACTTTGAGTTGCATGGATATTTAAACAATAAACATTCTTTCAATCCATGAGCATGATATACCTTTTCATTTATTTGTGTTGTCTTCAAGTTCTTTAAATAGGTTTTTTAATGCTATCAGAACGTAATAATTAAAACTTTTTAATCCCATGCCAAAGAGAGCCTTTTCTTCTTTCAAGTATTACTTTTGCCAACATAAATACAAGCTTTATAACTTTTCTAGACTATCTTATAAATTCCCATATGTTGTATATAAACCATTTTTGAAGTGTAAATCTCTCCAGGACTTTGAAATAATTCACATTACTGAAAGTATGGAAAGTATGGAATGAGCTGGCCATAGAATGTGATAGTAGAACTCCAGGAACAGTTATCATCTATTAACAGTTTATTAGATGGCAGACGCTGTGCTCTGTGCACCATATACATTATTTCAATTAAACCCCATAAAAATCCTAAGAAGTCAGTAATACTTTTATCCCCATTTTGCAGATCTGAAAACTAAAGTTTAGAAAGATTGAAAAACTGATTCCAGGTGACACAGTTGGTAAGGTGAGCTCTGCTTTAATTGCAGAACTATATGTGTGTGAAGCTAGCATCCTTGATCATCCTATATAATAAAAGACTAATATGCAAATTGACCAAATGGCAGAACGACCGATTGCTATGACGCACACTGACCACCAAGGGGGCAGACGCTCAATGCAGGAGCTGCCCGCTGGTAGTCAGTGCACTCCCACAGGGGGAGCGCTGCTCAGCCACAAGCCAGGCTGACTGCTGGTGAGCGCAGTGATCTGCTTGCTTAATATACTTTCTTTTTAAAAATTTTTAAAATATTTTTTTTTATTTCAGAGAGGAAGGGAGAGGGAGAGAGAGATAGGAACATCAATGATGAGAGAGAATCATTGATTGGCTGCCTCCTGCACACCCCACACTGCAACCTGGGTATGTGCCCCAACTGGAATCAAACCATAACCTCCTGGTTCATAAGTCTACGCTCAACCACTGACCCACACCGGCCAGGCTTCTAACACTTTCTTAATTTACACAGAGACTAGACAAAGTCATAAATAAAAATATAACTGTTTGCCCCAGCCGAGTGGCTCAGTTAGTTGGAACATCCTCCCATGCACCAAAAAGGTTGCAAGTTCAATTCCAGTCAGGGCACATACCTAGGTTGTGGGTTTGGTCCCCAGTTGGGGCACGTATGGAAGGCAACTAATCAATGCTTCTCTCTCACATTGATGTTTACTTCTCTCTCCTGCTTCCCTTCCTCTCTCTCTAAAATCAATAAACATATCCTCAGGTGAGAATTTTTTAAAATTAAATATATATATTTAATAAAAGTTAAATGTATATATATATATATATATATATATATATATATACACACACTCAATAAGCATATTACCCAAATGGGAAAATCAAAACCCTTTTCCATGACAAAAATCATCATTTGAGAGCACCAGGTGTATGGCTCCTTATCCTGGTGGAAAGCTCCTTTTCTAGGTGGAAGTTGAGACTTTGGGAGAGAACATCATTCCTTCCTCGGCATATACATAGATTGCTATTTGCAATCCACAACTAGTATAATTTTATTTATCCTGATTCTCCTTCCAAGAAAAACAAAGTGAATACCTAATAATCTGAAAGTAGCCAAACTATGGAACAAAAGTGTCTACTGGTTTTGTCGTTAGACAGATAACTTATCAAAGGAAGCTCATACACCTGCACCCAGAAACATGGAGAATGCTGACTTTCAGCAGGGGTAGCCTTCTGATTAGTCTCACAACTTATATAAGAAGAATTTAGAAGTTTTAAGACCATTATCAATGCCATGTCCACATCTAGTTTTAAGATCTGTGACACTCAATTAATTTCCAAAGAAATTCAATTCCCTCACCTGAGGTTCTTTAGCAGAACCCCTATCCCCCTTGCCCCTCATCAGACTGAATTAGCCACAATGTCCAACCCAGATTTCAGTTCTTTACTTTCTAAGGAAATTCGCTCCCCTCTTCAGACATCCTGCCTCTGCTGGCTCACTCTACTATGTGTTCTCTATTTCAGTTTTGTTGAAACGATAAGCCTGCTCAGAAGCAAGCTCCACAGCAAACTCAGTAGCCTTGCTGAGTCCATTTCTTACCAGGAGATAACCCTTCCTCTGCACACACCAATCCTACGTATCTTTAAAAGCAGCTCATGTTCCTCTTTTCTTGTGGAACTTTTCTCTGATAATCCTCCCCAGAAGGGTTTGCTTCTTCCTGTTACTCTCATCCTCTGTAGCACTCAAGTAGCATAAGCATGCATTTCTAGACACAGTTAATAATCTCTTTATGTCTAAAAATTATAACCCCACTTAAATTACCAGTTCCTCCAGTGAAGGAACTAACATACAACAAAACCAACCTAAATCCTCCCCAAATGGCACCTGCTTCAATGCTCAGCAACGTGCCTTCCACATGGTAATTGCTCAATAAGTCAGGTATGAGTTCTCTACACTCTATGAACAGCTCTTGGTGCTAGAGGTACTATGTTTAGATTGATGCTCTTTAAAATTCGACCTGAAGAATCCAGATAAACAGTGAAATCTCAAAGAGTCCAACTACAAGAGTCAACCCAGAGGCTTTGGGAGGACTCTGGGGAGCTGGGTTAAAAATTATTACTCTCCTCTCCCCCATAGACTATTTCATGGTTAGATTGTTGTTCATTTTTCTTTAACACCAGAAAAATTAAATTTAGAAAATAGATCTATATGTACCACCTTTAGTATCTTTTTCCCCCTGAACAAAGTTTTTAAAATCTACTGGCATTGGGCTTTTTCTACATACAGTTAGTGCCAGGTCCTGGGCTTATCTTTACATTACACTTGGAAAACATTTTGAAATTAGAAAATAGTAAAGCTGGTGGTTACTAAAAAAAAAAGTATATAATTTCCATATACCTACAATGGAATATTACTCAGCCATGTAAAAGAATGAAGTACTGATAAATGCTACAATGTGAATGACCCTGAAACATACTGTGCTAAGTGAAAGAAGCCAAACACAAAAAGGTCACATATTATATGATTCTATTTATATTAAATACCCAGAACAGATAAATCCATAGGGACAGAAAGCAGATTGATGGTTGTCAGAGGCTGCAAGGAGGGGCTATGGGGACGGACTGCTTAATGGGTATGGAGTTTTATTTTGAGGTAATAAAAATGTTTTAGAACTAGACATAGGTGGCGGCTACACAATATTGTGAATGTACTAGATGCCACTAAATTGTATACTTTAAAATTGTTAACTTTATGTTGTGTGAATTTCACTTCAATAAAAATAATAAAAAATCTTATCTGGCACCTATAGCTCCTATAGCCCAAGGTGCTACTGAAGCAGAGAGGAGGGGAGCCTAACTCAGGCAGGGAAAACTTTTAGAAGAGAATGACATCTAAGCCAAAACCTGAAAGACAAATAAAATTTAAACTAAATAAGGAAGATAGAAGTGGGAGTGGGGAAAAAGGGAGGAGAGAAAAAAAATCCGGTAAGATGTTGTATATATGATGATTTAATACTATAACGCTGACATAAATTATCTCTCCTCTTCCATAAAATCAAATTAACAGGTATTTATTAATCACTGTTACTTATGGGGAATGAGGCTAGGTCCTGAGAGAAACATGGGTCAAAAAAAATCATAATCTTACAAGAGAAAGAAATAAAACTAGCATTTATTGACCACCTTCTATCTGACGTATATCTTACATATATTACCTCAATTAGTTCTTTAAACAGACCAGAGATTAGTGAAATTAATTCTATGAACTTGCCCAATATTGCACAGCTTGCAAGTGAAGGGACGAGAATTCAAATAAATCTAAGTGTGTCTCACTCCAGAGCCCACATTCTTGCCACTACAGCAGGCTGCCAGTCACAAAGGATATAATTATAGCTGCTGGAAGTCGAAAACCTTGTTGAGACATCAGAGGAGAGATGCCACAGAGCAGAGATTATGTTCCTTGTTTGTGGCAAAGAACATGGAAAGAACTGGGACCAGATCTGGAGAGAAACAGATGTCCCAGATGCCAGATCCCAAGGCCACTAGGAGAAAAGGAAGAAAAGGCTTGCACATCACCTGCTTCTGAAACTCTTTCCTGATCCCATTCTACAGAGCTGAGGGAGCTTTCTGTACTCACTGCAACAGAGCACTCCACATATTCAACGTTCGGTTTTGTATTTTTACTCATATCTCAGTTCCATCACCTACTAGCTTTGGATAAATTACAGAAAGGTGTGTGACTCTCTGTACCTTGGTTTACACATCTGCAAAATGATTTTGGGAAAATGAATGAATACATACAAAGGGCTTAAGTCTCTCCAATATAGCAAGTGCTCAATAAATGTTATTTTTGCCGAAACCGGTTTGGCTCAGTGGATAGAGCGTCAGCCTGCGGACTGAAGGGTCCCAGGTTTGATTCTGGTCAGGGGCATGTACCTGGGTTGCGGGCACATCCCCAGTAGGAGATGTGCAGGAGGTAGCTGATCGATGTTTCTCTCTCATCGATGTTTCTAACTCGCTGTCTCTCTCCCTTCCTCTCTGTAAAAAATCAATAAAATATATTTTAAAAAATAAATAAATAAAAAATAAATGTTATTTTTGTTGTTGATATTGCTGTATTACTATTTCCTTTACCAGGAATCTTCAGCTTCATAAAAGTGAGGAATATCTATCTATTTATCTATCTACTTCTATTTTTATTTCTATCTCTAGCTTTATGTCCAGCCTCTAGAACAAAGCCTGGAACATTGTTGGTAAATATAAAGTTTTGAGTCAAGGTGGTGGTGAACCCAGTACTCTATTGATTAGTGGGATTTTTCAAGACTGAATCCAATGACATCACCTGAAATATCTCTCTTTTGTTGTTAACCCTTTGACAACTATAAAGTAGATTGTCGATCCTCAAATATTTATTAAACTCCTAATATTTGGCAGGCCCAGCATTAAATTTTCTAAATTGCCAGAAATGAATTTAGTCCAAATGGTTGATTTATGATTCAGTTTGGACAAAGAAATAAATAAGAATGCACACATTTGTACAGCCTCAAGAGAAATACCTGTGCAGTGCCAAAGTTTTGGCTATCCTTACAAAGAAAACATTGCTACTCATGTACAAAACAAACTATGATCCATTAACTCAGCACAGAAGTCCTTTTGGCTCCAAAAAAGCTGGCACCCAAACAAGTTTTGTAGTCACACTGCCAAAAAATACCTGGCCGATACATTTTAACATCCTTTCTTGTTTTCTTTCGGACATATTTCAGTAATTGCCTGTCTGCAGGTACAAGATGCTTACAGGAAGTGATTAATCTTTCATGAGACTATTCTCCTATTCCTAATGCAGTACAATAAAAGCTTGAAGGGACAGGCACCCTCATGTCAGTGCATGCTTCAAGGAGAGGAAGTTTTAATGGGAGATAAATCTGATCACATGATAGTAGTCAATGATGAAATCTCTTTTTTAAAAGAAAGCAACCCAACAGGACAAAACCACTCCCTGAAGGAAAAAAAAAAAAGAGCCCACCTCTAAACCTAAAACCTCTTTTTCTTTTTCTGATAGGAGGCCAGATGGGATCCTCAGACATCATGCAACACTACAGCTGGAAGCTGAATGGTTCATCTATACTCCCGACCCCCACGTATAGATACCGGAGATGAGAAAGGCTCTTGTTTGCTGTCTGAGGCAGGTGTGGTTGGACTAAATGGGGAGAAGATGTCCAGCTGGAAAAACCCATCAACCAGCTGCCCAGGGCAGTCTGCTTAGATAAATACCACCTGTTACTAAACAGCCAGAGAAAAATTAGTCATATCCCAGGAACCTGCTGATTCTCTGGCTATTGTGCTGAGGCTTTTGTGTTTTTCGACATCCCAAATCCCATGTGTGTCTCAGAGTGACGGTCATATTCACTGTGTTTAATTTGATTCTGGATAATGACAGAGGCTTTTGGAGCATTAGGGTAAAGTATTTTCTGGGCACTGGGAGCACCTACATGACAGAATAATAAACAACACATTGGAGAAGAGGACGACTCCAAGAGTCACCTTTTAACCGGACAACCTCAGTGCCCTATGGAGCTTAGCCACCTTGAAGGATGGGACATGGCCCCTCTTGTATACTCTGTTGCCTCTCTTGCTGCTTCCCAGCTAGACCAGTCCACTGAGTAAAACCAAACACACACACACACACACACACACACACACACACACACACTCACTCCTTGACTCATGCTCTTCCTTTACCTGGAATGCCTTCTCCCACGCTTTCCAAATCCCAGTCTTCAAGACCCAAATCAAATCCTGCTTCTCCTGGAGTCCTCCCTAAAATGTTAGCCCCAGATCATTTTCTCTGAACTGCTACAGCACTGAAAGTCCATACTGTACATTTTGACATTTTAACCTGTGGCTTTTTACTATTGTCCCAAATAAATCCCATCTCTCCAACAAAACTCCTTGAGGGTAAAAGCCTATCCCTCTGAGGCCCAACCCATCATTCAACACAAACTTAGGCATATAGCAACTCAATAATTGTGATCTCCACATTCTGAAATAATGCGGATCTCAAAAGTTATCATAGAATGACAGAAAGACAAAATGTTAGATCTAAAGTAGATGTCGTACTGGAAAAGACTTTGCATGATTTTTGCCTAGAGATAACTAGAAGTCAATGTGCTGGAAGCCCTGGACATGTAGCGAGGCAGGGACAGAATCCTGGTTTATCTAGTTCTTAACTTTATGTTGTTAATTATTTTAACAGAATCAGTTTCTGCATCTGTAAAATTTAACTCACATCAGGAGACTACTGAGAAGTTCTAATGAGGGAATTTATGATGATAGTGTTCATACGCATTACGAAAATTATACATGAACGGTTCTTTAGTAAATTGCAATAATTTCTTCAATATCAAACTGATTCCAAAAATAATAACATTATTCTACACTGATTTTTTAGGTTCCACAAACTTGTCTGACTATCAGAATCATTTGGGAACCTTGTTAAATGACAGATAGCTGGTTCCCAATTTGAAGATTCTAGTTCAAGAGGTCCAGGTAGGCTCAAGTGAATCTAATAATTAGCCAGGTTTAGCATCTACTGGATAAAATCATTCTTGTCCACTTTGTTTTGCCCAGTATCTGACTAATAAACAGGTACTGGGATCATGGGCTTTTAGAAATATACCTTTAACTAATAAACACATTGATAATTATTGGCATTTGCTGCTCTTCAACCTAAAAGTAGATTTTTATCTCCTAAAACTTTCTTATAATTAAAATATATATAGGCATATATACACACATATATAGAGGTTAATGTGTGTGTGTGTGTGTGTGTGTGTGTGTGTGAATTTCCTGGAGGTATGTGCCGTAATTACCCAGTATTCCGGAACCTCTCATATATCAATTTCTCTGTAATCTGATCATTTGCTGCAGTCAAGGTATGTCTCATTTCTATTCCTCCACAAAGTTCACTCCTGTTTGTAAAACAATTACTCCAAACAAGAAATAAGACAGAACATTTCAAAAAAGATAAAAGAAAAGTGACATACTAAGAAAAAAGACAAAATCCTGGTATGTGAAACTTACTTTTTAAAGGACTTTGAGGGCACATTTCTCGCCCAAAATCTGCCTAGATCCAGCAGCCTAGAACTCAGATATAGGCACTCCTAGGAAAGCCCTCAAACCAGGGCATTTTGTCCTACTGCTAAGCAGGGGTCAAGGCAATCAACAGTAGTTTAGACTAAACAGGAAGAAAACCAGCTCAATTAATGTGACAGACACAGGAATGGCCATCCCATTTAAAAACAACAAAAGTTTTAAAAGAATTCAGTTGCTGATAGTTGGCTAATGCATGCAGCTAACTAATTGTATCTCCCACCCCTTTCAGATATATCTAGTAAATTCACAAGATGTAGAAGAATTGCACATAAATTCTTGAAAATGAACTCTATCTCTTTTTTTAAATTGTCCCAGACACGGCTGCTGGTATTGAGGAAACTGACCATCCCTTTGCCTGGGCCCCCCAGCATAAGGAAAGCCACCAACTCTTTCACAGGAGCAGATTGTTTCAACTTAATTGAATGAAGTAAACTTGGGGAAATACCTGACATTGCCAACTTGACCTCTGCTAAGCCTTTTGAACTTCAATCACTGTCCTCCAACACAAAGCCTTCTATTAGGCTTTCAGCTATTTCCCCTGATTACACAGGTAGCTTATCTTAAGGATTCCATGGTTTCAGTTATCATTTCTGACCTGATTGTGAGACAAGTATTATTTCCGTGGTGGGTTTTATGACTAAGCCTGCAGAGATATTTGCTGGTTTGACGGAGTAAAGAGCATCTCATTTCAGTTTCTTATCCACCAAGATTCAATAACTAATTTTAAAGAAGAAAAAAAAAAAGTTTTACTTTATGAGAACCCAAGTGAAAAAGTCTAAATGAATTAGTACTAGGCAGAAACTGTCCCAAATCATAATCTTTGGCATTTTATATAGATTTCAAATTTTAAAATACAATTTATAATATGGGGCAATAGATGAAGATTGTTCTCAATAACAAAGTGCAGATGGGAAAAAAAACAGCTTGAATTTATCAAACAAGCAGAAGTACTTATTCTTCATCTAGTTCCCTGACAGACGTAGCAGAAATTGAGGTTAATGTTGGAAACATTTTAAATTAATTACCCATCCTGGCAAATAAAAGTGCTTAGAAATTCAGGTTGAAGATATGAATAGTAATTATTTTGTGTTATTTAGCCCTAACTAAGCATCTATTTTTTTTAACTATAGACTACATGTACCTTTTAGAAATATACCAGGAAAAAAATAAATATATGAAAACATTTAAAATTATCTAATTCTTTACTGCAAAATAAAACAAAATATAATTTTCCTCAGCAGATTGTTAGGGATTTAAAAGATTGCTAATGGCCAGTGCCAGCAAATGTGGAAAATATAACAAATACAAATATGTGGGGGAAATATACAAATTTTGTGTAAAGTAATTTGGTTGGTTGTAAAATTTCCTATAATAGCAAAAACAGGAGAAAAAAATAAATAGGAAAAACAATAAAATTAAATAGGGGAATGGTTCAATAGCAACACTACATAGCCATTAAAAAGCTAAAAAGTCCTGTGTGAAGTGATCTAGGAAAATGGCTATACTATATTTTTAATAAATAAAACTGATTCTAAATAAATATATCTAATTATATTCTAATTTAGATATCAAATGTAAATATGCATATAAAGTATAAACCTAGGAAAGAGGAAATATATACATCAAATAGCTAGCCAATAGTTTTTAATCCTGGGGGGAGAAAACGTATGGGTAGAAGCAGCCTTTAGCTTCTTATTCTACAAAATCCAGGTAATGGAGAAATGGTAGGTGAATTCTATTTATTTTAATTTTTCTGTATATTTTAAAACATTTTCAAACTATAAAAGCATTTAGAAACCAGAAACCTATACTTAAATAAATAATAAAAGAAGTAAATATTTGTTCTATCATCTGCAAAATAAAACATCTATGAAATAACTGACCTCAATTTAGGGACACTTAAATACGTTTGTTAAGACAAATTATATCAACTTGGACACTTATCCTTTGACCTCTCTTATAATTGGCATCCAGTCAGTCTAAATATAATAAATAGATATTTTATTTCTTTTTGTATATTTGAAATGCAAATTTGTTGAAGGAATACACATACTGCAGTAACTGCAAGAGTTGCCTCAAGAAATTTGATGATGCCCTAGCCAGGTAGCTCAGTTAGTTAGTGCATCATCTCGATAGGCCAACATTGCATGTTCAATCTCCAGTCACAGCACATACAAGAAGCAACCAATTAATGCATAAATAAGTGGAATAACAAATCAATGTTTCTCTTTCTCTCTTCCTCTCTCTCTCCAAAATCAATAAATAAAAATTTTTTAAAAAAAGAAATTTGATTATGTTGTTTGGTTCACTAATGGAAATTATCTCCTTTTAGTGAACTATGGAGGACTAGGGGATGGAATATTACAATATTCCTACTAAGTATTTTGACTATGAGTTGTTTCATTTTGCTTTAAGGAAATAAAACATCATATTTATTGGTTCATATCCTACTGAAATAAAATAATCACACAATAGGTTTTCTGAAACTTTATAACTTATTCCTAAAGCTGCCCAAATTTCTTATCAAACCAAAAATGTGAACATTAGTTAACCAAACTAGTCTCCATAGCCTCCTAAGTGTCAGAGAAGGATGTTAGTATTGGCAAGAAAAGTGCATGAAATCTATTTCTCTGCCACAGTGCCTGGAATTTCCTGGCATTCCATTTCATCATAATATCAGTCTAACAGTGTAACTCAGCAATGCCTATGCAGGCAAGAGTCTTAATAGTTAATGTTTATTATAACATACACAAAATTGAGGCAACATATAGAACTGTAATATAGTTTTTACATTAAATAAATATTTGCAAATTAATGTTTATCAAATTTTCCTTCTCCTTTTCTCCTTCATTTTTTTTAAATATTTGGCCTTGAGAAATTTGTTTTAACTTTTCTAATCCTTGGTTCCTCTCTCATCTGCAAGATGACAGTAATATTATTGCCATAAACATTTTACCATGAAAATCAGGTGAGTACATTGCTTACACACAGCTCATAATAAGTGCTCCAAAAAAGGTAGTTATGTAATTGATACTAATGGTAGCAATATTGAAATTAAAGGCCATACTTTACTGTGCTGTGGACATAGGGCAGTAAATCCCAGTCTCTAAAGAGTAAAAAATCAAATCTAAACTTGCAGAGTGAAGCTTTCTGGTCACACTTATCAAAGATTCTGCTTCATTCAGTTTAGGATTAAGCACAGGAATTTTTATTTTTCACGAGCACTCCCATGTGATTCTGACGAGAAGCAGTGATACAGGAGGACATAGAGAAGACCTAAAGCAGCGGTTCTCAACCTGTGGGTCGCAACCCCTTTGGCGGTCGAACGACCCTTTCACAGGGGTCGCCTAAGACCATCCTGCATATCAGATATTTACATTACAATTCATAACAGTAGCAACATTACAGTTATGAAGTAGCAACGAAAATAATTTTATGGTTCGGTCACAACATGAGGAACTGTATTTAAAGGGCCAGAAGGTTGAGAACCACTGCCTTAAAGGAAGAAAGATGCCTAGAATACATAACCTGCTCCCTACAGGTGTTGGAACTTGAACACATATTACTCCATGCCCTAAATGCCCAGATGCTTCATTATGTTTGTTCCTTTCCATTAGTGTGGGTTCCTTTTGATACTAATGGAGTAGGATGGGGAAAAGTAGATGCCTACTGTAGACCTACCTGCTGGTTTACTTTTTATGTATTGATCCCCCAATCTAAAATCAATCATAGCACCTAACCAGCATTGCATGGTGGTTGAGTGTTGACCTATGATACAGTAGGTTACAGTTCGATTCCCAGTCAAGGTACATGCCCGGGTTGCAGGCTCCATCCCCAGTGGGCGGGGGGAGGGGGGGGGCAGCCAATCAGCCAATCAGTGCTTCTATCTCTCTCCCTCTCCCTTCTCTGAAACCAATAAAAATATATTTTTTAACAACAAAATAAAATAAAATCATTCACGGCTCCATCAGCCCTCAGGATTCCCATCAGCTCCTATGTCCTCATGTAAGATAATGGGAAACCTCTCACTCACCCAGTTCCTCCTCACAGCACCCTATTCTGGAGTACTGCTCCTTCTGAACAATAGGCCTAGTGAATATCTTGTCCCCAGGTAAAAGGTGGACCCAGTTGTTTTTTTAATACATCTTTATTGATTTTTTTTTTTTTAGAGAGAGAGAGGAAGGGAAAGGGAGAGAGAGGCACCAATGAGAGAAAAACATAGACCGACTGCCTCCTGCACAACCCCCTATGATCAAACCTGAAACCTGGACATGACCAGGAGCTGGTGACCTCTCAGTGCATGGGACAATGCTCAACCAACTGAACCACACTGGCCAGAGCTGGACCCAGGTTTTATGAGGCCTGAAGCCTATTTCTTTTTTTTTTTCTTTTTTTTTTTTTTTTTTCGCTTAAAGTATTACAAAGGGTATTACATAAGTGTCCTTTTTTCCCCCCCACCCTTGACAAGCCCCTGCCCTCCCTTACCCCCCAGTGTCTTATGTCCATTAGTTATGGTTATATGGGTGCATACAAGTCCTTCGGTTGATCTCTTAATCCCCCCTCTCCTCCCCCCCAACCCTCCCTGGCCTTCCCACTGCAGTTTGACAATCAGTTTGAGGCAGCTCTGCCTCTGTATCTATTATTGTTCAAAAGTTTGTAATGGTCTTTATTATCCATGAATGAGTGAGATCATGTGGTATTTTTCCTTCATTGACTGGCTTGTTTCACTTAGCATAATGCTCTCCAGTTCCATCCATGCTGTTGCAAATGGTAGGAGTTCCTTCTTTTTAACAGCAGCATAGTATTCCATCGTGTAGATGTACCACAGTTTTCTAATCCATTCATCTACTGATGGGCACTTAGGCTGTTTCCAGATCTTAGCTATGGTGAATTGTGCTGCTATGAACATCTGGGTACATATATCCTTTCTGATTGGTGTTTCTGGTTTCTTGGGATATATTCCTAGAAGTGGGATCACAGGGTCAAATGGGAGTTCCATTTCCAATTTTTTGAGGAACCTCCATACTGCCTTCCATAGTGGCTGCACCAGTCTGCATTCCCACCAGCAGTGCACAAGTGTTCCTTTTTCTCCACATCCTCTCCAGCACTTGTCGTTTGTTGATTTGTTGATGATGGCCATTCTGACAGGTGTGAGATGGTACCTCATTGCTGTTTTGATTTGCATCTCTCGGATGATTAGTGACTTTGAGCATGTTTTCATATGTCTCTTGGCTTTCTGAATGTCCTCTTTTGAAAGGTGTCTATTTAGATCCTTTGCCCATTTTTTGATTGGATTGTTTATCTTCTTTTTGTTAAGTTGTATGAGTTCCCTATAAATTTTGGAGATTAAGCCCTTATCAGATATGACGTTGTGAAGCCTATTTCTTGTTTCTTTTTTTTTTATGGGGAGCATGGTGGTAGCGGGGGGGAGGTGGGGGCACTTTTAAAGACAAAGAGTATAAAAATAACTTCCTTTTCACACACAAAATATATACTAGCATATGGTCATGAGAATTCAAGACTAGAGCCCCTCTCAGAGCCTTAGAAGTTGTTATAAACTTTTTGATGTTACTCCCCCAATTCATATGTTTAACCCCTAACTACCAATATGACTATATTTAGAAATAGGGTCTTTTAGGAGGTAATTAAGGTTTAATGAAGTCATAAGGGAAGGACCCTGACTTGATATGACCGATGACCTTATAAGAAGAGAGAGACAGCCCTTGCTCGTTTTGTGGATAGAGCGTTGGCCTGTGGGTCCCAGGTTCGATTACAGTCAAGGGCACATCCCTGGGTTCCGCGCTCAATATCCAGTAGGGGGTGTGCAGGAGGCAGCTGATCAATGATTCTCTCTCATCACTGATGTTTCTATCTCTCTCTCTCTCTCCCTCTCCCTTCCTCTTTGAAATCAATAAACATATATTTTTTAAAAAGAAAAAAAAAGTAAAAGAAGAGAGACATCACAGATGAACATGCACAGAGAAAAGGCCATGTGAGGGTACAGGGAGAAAGTGGGTATCTATAAGCCAAAGAGAGAAGCCTGGGGAAAAACCAGTCTTGCCAGCAGACACTTAATCTTGGATTTCCAATCTCCAAACTGTAAGAAAATAAATTTCTGTTGTTTTGCCACCAGTCTTGTGCTATTCTGTTACGGCAGCCCTAGTAGACTACTACAGAAGTGGTCCATACAATTGAGAGGCACTGAAGCTAGTACCTCATTAGCTTCTTCCTCCTCTCCTATCAGGCAAGCTGAATCTCACATCACCATCACAGCCACTCCAGCTCTGACCCTAGATCAGTGATTCTCCAAGTTTGCCAAGCATTCCCATCCTTAAAAGTCCAGCTCAAATATTATACTCTATGAATTCCTCTCTAATCTCCCTAAATGATGTAGAGTTTTCCCTATTTCATATCCTGTCTCACATGTTTCTGCACCTCTATTGCTGGCTTTATTTAATTCTGTCTTATACATTCATTAGTCACAATTTATATCATACTATCATATTCATGTGATCATGCATACTCATTAATATTTATATTAATTTATAACGACAACTTTTGTATTTTAGTCATTTAAATTCCTTATGGGAAGAGACCATGTCAGTTCCATGCCTAACACAATAATTTGCACATAGGAAGCCATCAATAAATATTTATTGAATTGTCTTATATTTATAAAAACCTGAAGTCTTCAATGAATAGAAACAAGGTAGTTAATTATCTATCTACTTAGCTGCCAACAGAGCATATATATAATCAAAAACTTTTATAGTATAAAGGTCTTAGAGGCCATTTATTATTAGCTTCTTATTTTACCAATTTAGTAATCATCACCAGTGAATTAATAAGAGATTCAGGACTGAAACAGAGGTCTCATACATCCTAGGCCTCATCCCACCAAGCAACGGGCCGGTCATCCAGACTTGATCATAAATTATGGATGCACACATCCAGTATTTATTTTAGAATCATCTAAAGAACACTGTGCCAACCACAGAGCATCTTCTGATTATGATTTGGCTCCCACTAGAGACCTTTTTATAGGTATAGAATACACAGATCTCATCAACATGAGCATTGTAGTCAAGATTGTAGTTCTCACTATGGTTAAATAAATTGGCATTCAAAATTTTTTAACATAAACTTGAAGCAAATTGCCAACCTCTTGGAAACAGTTCAACTACTGTGAATATTTATTTAACCTTGAAAAAAAAAGACTTTCTCTCACTACTAATTCAAATATAGCAAAGTCTACTATTTAGAGCAATTAGTATACTTCTAGCCAGATTTGAAACTAACTAGCTCAGGTCAAAGTGAATACTTGATTTAGCCTGTGTGTTTAAACTCTTCACTTCTTCACCTAAAAGGTAAAAAAGGTTTTGATGGTGATGCCACTTGGAATAGGAACTACAACATTCTGAACGCTGCCCCAACCATCAGTCCCTCCCATGCTGGTCTGACTCTAAGCAGTGACGACAGTTATTAGACAGACACTGCTAAAAATGAAGTGCTGACGAGAAAGAGGATTTATATCCCATTACCAATCCCCTGAGCTGCGCCATGAACCTTTAACTAGACATTTTATCATATTGGTTGCCGTTCTCCGAATTTTCTCTAATTTGTCTCTTTTTCAACATGTGGTATTCCAAACTAAAAGCAGTTGAAATATATTCATACAAGACTAGTGCCAAGTTGCTGGAAATAATTTTTATTTTGATTTAGAACATAATGCTTCCATTAACACAGACTGATGTCACACTGAAGGGATTTAAGAGATCTTTCTTTTTTAACAAGTCATGCTGTTTTGTTGACCTTAATAGCTCTCAAAATTTTCTAAGGCAAGGAGTGGCAGGCTCTGGCCCAAATACCAAAGTGGTAGATAAGTTTGAGAGATGAATTAAGTTGTCCTTTGGTGGCCATGAAGTCCTCCCATTACACTTCTCCTCCCAACCCTTCTCAGGTGGCTCTTCATATCCTCCTTGCTCACAATCAGCCAGCACATCTCATTTATACAGGGTGTCCCCCCAAAAATGCATACACACTTTAATAGCTGATAGCTCAATTTTGAAAATGAAATGTGTTTTAATAAACACTGACTTTATAATTATTCAAAGTGTGTGTATACATTTTTGGCGACACCATATATATTACCTAATCTTAACTAGAGTGTTAAAAGTTAAAGTCTTGCCCAGCCAGCATGGCTCAGTGGTTGAGTGTTGACCTATAAACCTGGAGGTCACGGTTTGATTCTCTGTCAGGGCATATGCCCGTTGCGGGCTCGATCCCCAGTAGGGGGCATGCAGGAGGCAGCCCATCAATGATTCTCTTTCATCATTGATGTTTCTATCTCTCTCTCCCTCTCCCTGCTTCTTTGAAGTCAATAAAAATATATATTTTCTAAAGTTAAAGTCTTTACAGATGAGGCCATGCATATATGGGGTGGTGAGGGCCTGGGGCGGGCTGCAGAGGGCTGGGGGAGGAGGGGGATGGGACATATGTAATACTTTCAACAATAATTATTAAAAATTAAAAAACAGCAATAATAAAAAGTCTTTAAAAAAACAAAGTTAATAAAATGGAGTCATGACAGTCTCTTCAATAAATGGTGTGAGGAAATATGGTCAGATACATGCAAAAAAATGAAATTAGATTACCAACTTACACCATATACAAAAAGAAACTCAAATGGTTAAAGGACTTAAATGTAAAACGGGAAACCATAAAAATATTAGAAGACTCCATGGCAGCAAAATATCAGGCATATGTCATAGCAATATCTTTATTGATACAGCTCCTAGGGCAATGGAAACTAAGGAGAAAATAAACAAATGGGACTACATCAAAATAAAAAGCTTCTCATCAACAAAACACCAAGAAAGCCCACTGCATGGGAGAACATATTTGCCAATGCTATTTCAAATAAGGGTTTAATCTCCAAAATTTACAGGGAACTCATACATCTTAACAAAAGGAAAATAAACAATCCAATCAAAAAATGGGCAAAGGACCTAAATAGACACTTTTTGAAAGAGAACATGTATAAGGCTGAGAGACATATGAAAACATGCTCAAAGTCACTAATCATCCAAGAGATGCAAATCAAAACAACAATGAGATACCATCTCACACCTGTCAGAATGACTATCATCAACAAATCAATGAATGACAAGTGCTGGCGAGGATGTGGAGAAAAAGGAACCCTCATGCACTGCTGGTGGGAATGCAGACTGGTGTAGCCACTGTGGAGAACAGTATGGAGTTTCCTCAGAAAATTAAAAATGGAACTGCTGTTTGACCCAGTGATTCCACTTCTTGGAATATATCTTAAGAAAGCCAAAATACCAATCAGAGAGAATGTATGCACCCCTATGTTCACAGCAGCACAATTTACAATAGCTAAGATTTGGAAACAGCCTAAGTGCCCATCAGCAGATGAGTGGATTAAAAAACTGTGGTATATCTATACATTAAGGACACATATGCAATACCTTAATCAATAAAGAAAAAAATAAAATTTTAAAAAATTAAATTAAATAAAAAACTGTGGTACTTCTGCACAATGGAATACTATGCTGCTATAAAAAAGAAGGAACATTTATCATTTGCAACAGCATTCATGAAACTGAAGAGCATTATGCTAAGTGAAATAAGTCAGTCGGAGAAAGATAAATATCACATGATCTCACTCATATATGGGATATAATGATCAACATAAACTGATGAACAAAAATAGATCCAGAGACAAGGTAGCACTAAACAGACTGTCCAACCTCAGAGAGAAGGCAGGGGAGGGGGCCGGTTAGAGATCAACCAAAGGACTTGTATGCATGCATATTAGCAGAACCAATGGACACAGACACTGGGGCAGTGGAGGCTTGCCCTCAGGAGTGGGAGTGGCTGGGGGGTTTCAGGGGGGGGAGGAGACATGTAATACTTTAAACAATAAATTAAAAAAAAGAAACTTCCATCTTAAAATAAAAAAGTTAAAGTCTTAGTAGATACAGGCTTACATTATCCTTTTCTACTTCTCCTACAACTCCCATCCACTAACTTCTAGTTTTCTGCATTTTTAAAGTGATTTTTGAGAACCGAAAAGAATTCAAAACCTAAAGCAAAATATCTACCATGAGATCAGATTTTACTTGAGTATTAAGTTCTAAAATTAGTGTGAAATACAAAAAATCAACCCTGGTCAAAATTACCAACGAAAATCTTAAGAAGGTGACTTAAGATAGGCAGAATTGCCTCCTGAGATTCCCATCTGTGCTATTTCAGAAACTAATCTAAGTACCACTATAAAGGGATTTTATTGATGCAAAGTCCCTAGTCAGTTGGCATTACAATACAGAGATTATCTGAGTAGGCCTGTCTATAAAATCAGTCTATGAAATTAGACTATGAAACCATCTTCTCACTCATTTCAGAAATTCCTATCATTTTTTCAATTAGTTTATTCAATACCTTTCTGTTCTAATTATTCCTTCCTTCCTTGATTTCTGTCCCTATCCCAGTTTCGACCTATATATTTCATAGCAAGTATTTATTTATTATTACAATAGCCTCCTCTGCATTTCTTTGGCACCCTGCTTTTCTTTCTCTCATTTCTTAGCTTACCACCTCTTCCCACAGTTGTCGCTGTTTATCCCCCTATTTTAAATAACAGTTAGTATGCATTAGGTGCTCATTATGTACCCCTACATGCATAAGGTAGGCTTTGATTCTAGGGAAGTTCCTCCTACTATCTCTCTTTAATGTTTAAAATTAAGAACAAGGATTAATTTCATAACGGCATTACACTTGTAAACGTGAATAGCCACAAACCAAGAGCTTCCACTGTTTATTTCCAGAGTTGTAGTTTCAGTCTATCAACTTGGAAGTAGACTATTCTGATTGCTACTTGTATGGGCATAGAAAAACACATCCCTCCTACCTTGACCACTGACTTGCCTACTTCATCCTTTCATTCATTTATCCATCCATCCATTCTTCATTCAACGCATACTTTTGGGGGTATAGTCTTTGTGCTATTGAGGGCCCATTTTGTCAGGCATTGAGAATACCAAGATTAACAAGACATGCTGCCTACTCTTGAGGAGCATGTATTCTAGTCATAGGAGATAAGCACATAAACAGATGATCGCATACATCCTCATGAGTGCTATAAAAAGTATGGAAAGAATCCTGCTGGAGGACCCAAGATGCTTATGAAGTAGAGTAATCTTCACAGGGAATGCAAGTAAAAGTACTAAAGACAGGCTAGTTTCTAAATGTGACAATGTAATACAGCCTATAGATTCAGCAAGCAGAGAGCATTATTTTAATGACTACCCCTGAAAGCTGATTCGGGCAGAAAACCTGAGGTTAAATTTTGATATTCCTGGCTTGCAGAACTTATAACCAAGCTTAGTTTCTTTATCACTGCAACAGGGAGTGACTGAAAAACAGACCAGGATGTAGACATGTGTAGGAGTTTGCCAAGTAGAGAAAAGAAAGAAGCAAAATCCAAGCAGAGGCACCCCATGGGCAAAGGCACAGAAAAGTGATAGTTTCAGCATGTTTGGGAGTATTCAGTTCTCTCGGGATACCTAGTGCTATGGAGGGAGATGAGGCCAGATGATAGGTAAGGGTCAGAACATGAAGGAACTTGTAAACAAGCTCAGAAATTCAGTCTTACCCTATGAATAATCAGGGAGACAGAGAGATTAAAGCAAGAGGCTCACATAGTCAAATTGGAATTTTAAAAAAGTAAATCTGGTCATATTTTATAAGATGGGCTGAGCTCAGAACAGCCAGGTAGCCGAAAACAGGATAAGAGGCTATTACAATGGTCTTGGGAGAATGGGATTGAGGAGAGATGAAAGTCTGAACTAGATAAATAGAACTAAAGACAAGAGGCCAGTTTATAGAACTATTTCTGAGAGGGAATTAGTGGAATACTGGAGCCATCTTGTACTAGCTTGCAGGGGTCAACTGTTACATTTTCAGAATTTTGTGAGCTGTTTGTTAAACCATTGGTATCTTGGAATCAGCCATGGAAACTGGCCACAGAAATTAGCAAACACTATAAATCAGGGCTTTTTGTTTTTCAGGAGCCAGTTTACCCATATACCACTATGTAGAATTGACAGGATTTGGTGACAAGTTAAAAGGAGCAAACAGGAGCTGTGAGGTGTTGTGGGGCCTGAAGCTTTTACAATTTAGGGATCCACCTTAAGAAAAAACAATATAGAACTCTGAATTCAAAATTAGGCATAAATAATGGACAGTAGGACTATTCCTGGAAGCCAGCAATAACTTAAAACGGAAGTAACTGCAAACCACATAAAAATATCCCACTAAACCCAAACTAAATGGGTCCCCAACTCAGCTTCCTCTTAGCCAGACACTAAAAGTGCCCACAACCATCCAACACCACATCACATGATGGGAAGTATGTCAGAGGAGAAGTCAAAGTGGAAAGAAACATCAGTCTGAGCCCACTGTGGTTAAAATGTCTTAGTTTTGCACATTTCACAAAAACATGTAACCATGTGAACCCCTTGCAAGGGCAACTCTCAGAACCTGACCCGTGCAATCGCAAGAATTTGAAGCTTGAACTTTGTCAGTTCCATGGTGAATTTGCCTCTAAGAGTGAGAGAGGTATCCAGGGAAACATGAAAGCTCAGGAGACTGGGGGATGGGAGAGAGGGCTGATTGTTTCATTTATTTATACTCTTATCTAGTCCCATAACAGATTCAGGATGGCTGTGTGAATGGTGACTCTGCTATCCAAAGAGGAGACCCCAAGTATCCTGTGAAATCACAGAACTCTCTCTCTCATTCATGGAGGAAGCAAGCACTGTTCATATATCAGTGTCAACTGTTATCAAGAACCAACCTTCACTGATAATGTCAACCCAACATCCCAGAGTCATTTTCTTTTTCTTTTTTTAATATGTTTTTATTGATTTCAGAGAGGAAGGGAGAGGAAGAAAGAGACAGAAACATCAATGATGAGAGAGAATCACTGATTGGCTGCCTCCCGCATGTCACACTGGGGATCGAGCCCCCATCCCGGGCATGTGCCCTGACCGGGACTCGAACTGTGACCTCCTGATTCATAGGTTGACATTCAACCACTGACCCACACTAGCTGGGCATCCGGAGTCATTTTCCAAAGCACACTGGCTTCTTCCTTCTGTGGGCCCTGGTGGAGAGCTGCCTGTTCTTCAGCAGTGATGCTCCTTGGAGGACGTCACAGTGAGGAAAGGTGAAATGAGTCTCGAACAAGCCAGAATAATCCATTCCAGACACATGTGTAATGCAGGGGAAACAGGTGCAAACAATTGAACCAGCTGTCAGCAAGCTATAGGGATCGCTTTTGATATCTTAATAGTTAGTTGATCCATGAGCCACGTTGGCAGCATCACTGTCATAGCTGACTGCACATCTGTAAACCTTTTCGAGTCTCTTCTGATGTCCGTGTGAGTCTGTGAAAAGCCTGACATCATGAGAGAATTAAATTGAGCATGATTGCTGCTGTTTCCGTTTTCCTGCCACAGAACCAGAGAGTTGACAAATGCCGATAATTGCTAATTTTTCACTACTGTTTGTCATGTGCCACACAAGGCAAGAGCAGAGAGATCCTCATTCCCTGAGAGCATCCTGTCATTATTGGTTTGAGGGACTGCATAGCCTTTCTCTGTCCGATAAAGAAGCTTTTTGCCCAGTAGCCAGGTTAGGGAGTTTTTTAGTGTGTTTATGTAGGCCTCTTCATCGCATCAACAGCGACAATATCCCATAATCAGCTGGGGAAAGATTTTAAATTGATGAATGTTTACATTAATAAAATGTCTTTATTCTCTCTATCCAAGAAAAATATCACCAGTATAATTAATTCAATAAGTCATTAACCCCAATAAGGGGATTGGAAATCAGTGACATTATCTGTAGTGACCCAATGGGTCTAAGAGATTTATATAAAAATATGTATATAAAATTATTTTCCTGTAAGTATTATTATTAACTGAACACATTAGAAAAGAAGCTACTTTATTTTATTGGGTTCTTTGATTTCTGTTTAGATTTACGATTACATTTACCATGGTAACATTTTTAGAATTTTATTTTGGAGAATGCAACATATTTTAATGGAAATTCAGATCTAGGTAAAAATTTAGGCTGTTCCTACTCAGTTCGTAACCTTGGGCGAGCATTAGTTTCTGCAACTATAAAATAGGAATAATGATATCTGGAACTGTTGTGAAGATGGTGAGAATATATTTAAAGAACTTGGCCAGTACCTGATGCATAATAGAGGCTCAATAATGGTAGCTAAGGAAAGCATGTAGAAAATTCATATTTCACACACTCTAGTGAAGTTATTTTTTCTTGCTTGTTTCATTTCGAAAGAATGGAAACAATTACTTAAAACTGTAGACTGGTTACTAGGAAAACATCATAATCATGTCCTAACAATTTGAGGTAGGTGAGTGCAGAAATTTCTCTTAAGTCTCTACCTCTTACACATTATTTTACCTGAACTGTTTTCATTTGAAAACTGGTGAACTCACTTAATTCTACCTCATTATTTTTGGTGTTTTATCAAAAAAGAAGATGTCATATTTCATATCCTCTCCAAGAAAAATCTCTAGCTGTTCAAATTTAACAACCTTCATTTTTTTGCTAATGCCAAAAAATAAAAAAGTTCTGGTAAGTAGTGTTGCTTTTCAAGCTATTATTCATGCCTGAACAAAAAAAATCTTAATAAAATTTAATATAGGAACATATAATTTATTGTAAACATATTTTTATGGTAGAATTTATATTTTCATTATTCAATAAGTCTCATAATTTCACAATATTTTTAGACAAAATTGTGTTTATCATTAATGTAATATCCACTTTCATAATAAGATTCCACTTTAGGGAGTCTGATGAATATAATTTAATTGATGAAAAATACATGTATTATTAAAAATGGCTGATATGAAATAATTATTGTTAAAATATCACATTTTAAAACTTACCAAGATATCAATCATCTTTATTTTTATTCTCTTTAAAATACCTGTAGCAGCCATAAAGTATAATTGTTGCCCAATTGGCATTACACATACTGTTGCTGATAGCAGCAGAGATTTTATAAGTGACTAGATCAAGGCCTTCCACAAAAAAAATTATGCCCATGATGTAGATAATGAGTTTATAAACTCCAAGATCTCTCAAACAAATCTCAACATCTGTGCAGCATTTTAACAATTCTGACAGCCCTAGGTAAAACAAGAAAGAAAAGCTTGTTTTAAATGATTAGAAGGGGGTTCTAATATATGACAGGAGAAGGTTTGACTTTGGGTGGTGGTTACAGTGAAATATACAAATCTTATAACATAGAAACCCACACCTGAAACCTATATGTTCATGTTGACCAATGTCACCCCAATAAGTTTAATTAAAAATGATCTCAACACTTTCCTTTTAAAAAATAATTTTTATTGATTTTAGAGAGGAAGAGAGAGGGAGAGAGAGATAGAAACATCAATGATGAGAGAGAAGTATTGATCGGCTGCCCCCTGCACACCCCCTACTGGGGATCAAGCCTGAAATCCAGGCATGTGCCCTGATCAGGAATCCAACCATGACCTTCTGGATCATAGGTCGACACTCAACCACTGAGCCATGCCAGCCAGGCACTGTCCATTTTCTAATGTTCCTTTTCCCAATCCTGGTGTCCCTCTACTATGAGCTAGGTGCAGTCATGGTCACTTTGCATACTGTGGACACACTGCATACTGATGAGTTCCCTGCCCTCTCGGAGCAGGCAGCCTACTGAAGAAGACAGCTAGTAATCAAATCACTGTGATATGGGCAGGAAAATAAGAGAATAGTTCCCTGAGGAAGTGAAAGGCAAGATGAGGAGTTAAATAGGGCATGTGCAAGACACTCTTCCCAGGTGCTAAAGAACTGCTCTAAAATACTTTACAGCATATCAGTGAACCCCAATGGATACTCCACCAGACCTGACATTCAATATTATTTCTTCTTCCTTTCTTTTTCCACCTACCCCTAATCAAACCATTTGTTGCTACAATGTTTTGCCCTTGGCAGGCAAAAAGAACTGATATTAACAGAGCAAATGCAAAAAACATTCACCTTAACATATGAATGACCAATAATAGGGTGAGAAACTATCATTTATTGAGCTTCTGTGCCTTGCCTGGAATTCTGCTGAATGCTTTCACATGTTAGCTCACTTAATCTTCAAAAAAATCTTCTAAGATATATAGTGTTGTCTTTTTCACCAGATAAAGAAACTGAGGTTCAAGGAGTTAAGTAACTTACCCAAAATAAGACAGATTGTAAATAGCAGAGATGAAATTCAGTGTCTGACTCTAGTCCAAGTCCTTGTTACTGTACCAACCATGCTTCCACTGTAACGATCCCACGATCTGTTTGGATACCAGCTCTTAAATGCCTCTGATAGTGGGGAAGGGCATGTAAGAAGAACAGAGCCACAGTTGTTTAATAATTTTTCACCTTAACAATAGATAAGAAGTTTTCTTACAGACCCTGGGAAACTGGAGGATGAGACAAGGTTGTAAAAAGATAAGATGCCTCGATGGGTCCATGACTCAGAAAAAAAATACATTTTGAGAACAGACCAAGGACAGGACACACTTTGATTTGGTTGCTGTGTCCGGGCCCTGACCCCCTCCGGGAGTTTTTCTCAGGAACACTGACCATTCTCCTGTCCCAGGAACGGGCTGAGCTGTTTGTAACATCATAGAAGATTAGCCACCTTGTTATGAGACTTTTAGCTCCTGCAGGCTGGAATGCAGACCCTCCCCTCCCCTTTTCATCTTACACTTGCAGCTCGCAGCTATCTTCTCCCTCATGTATATAATCAGCCAACTGGTGAGGGGGATCAGAGGAGAATTTCCAGGTGACTGACTGCTCTCCCCATACTGCTGGCATTATTGGAATAAACACTCATATATGATTCAACCCTGTCTCTGCTTAATTTGGCTCAAGTGGTGACAGGGAGCCTTGGACCCATTGTGTCCAATTTCATCTCTAGTTTTATTATAACCAAATGATCAAATCTGAGACCTATACTGTTCCCTTTACAGGAGCTCTGAAACACTCCTTGGCTCTGCCTGAGGACAACTGAGTTGCTCCCCAGTGGTATTAACTATCTTATATTCCAGTCCAGGAACTAAATTTTATCTATTCCTTTATCTATGACTTGGTTCCCAGATCCAATTCCCTTGCATGCTGTACATAAAAGACAGTAAGCATTTACTGAGCACCTACTATGCATCAAGTATTGCATTAAGTGCTACAATATCTATACAGATAAAAGCCTAATATGCAAAGTGTTCCCTCAGGAGTTTGACCGACCAGGAGTTCAATTGCTCTCTATGACGTGCGCTGACCACCAGGGGGTGGCGCGGAATGAAGGAAGGCCCAGGCCGGCGGCCGGCATCCGGCAGCCGCTAAGGACCCTACCCATGCACGAATTTCATGCACTGGGCCTCTAGTATAAAGATAAAACTGAGTTTCTGATCTCAAATAAAATTTACTTATAAACAGATTATTTTAATATCATGTGATACATGTTATGTGAAGGTAAACAAATGAGCTATGAAAACACAGGGTAGGGCCATCTAATCCAGAAATTTTACCCAGACATGAAGACAGAGGAGGTGAAAAATACTCCTGCATCTTGAAGGACAATAAAACAGCCCTAACCAGTTTGGCTCAGTGGATAGAGCGTTGGCCTGCGGACTAAAGGGTCCCAGGTTCAATTCTGGTCAAGGGCATGTACCTTGGTTGCGGGCACATCTCCAGTAGGGAATGTGCAGGAGGCAGCTGAATCGATGTTTCTCTCTCATCAATGTTTCTAACTCTATATCCCTCTCCCTCTCCCTTCCTCTCTGTAAAAAGTCAATAAAATATATTTTTAGAAACACACACACACATACAACCACACAAAGGGCTTTCCAGACAGGGGGACCAATATGAGCTCAAGCACACAGACCAGAAATAGCACAGTGTGAACTACAAGTAGCCCATTTTGCTGAGAATCAAGAGTGTGAGGAGATGAGTTCACAGGCAAAAGCCAGATAATAAAAACCATTGTATGACTTGGTAAGCATAAACTTTGTTCTGTAGGCAATGGAAGCCATTGGAAGGTTTGAAACAAGGTAAGAAATATGGCAGTGTAGAAGATTGATTAGTGAGAGCCTAGACTGGAAACATAGGTAGAGGCTATTACCCTAGTGCAGGTGCAAAGTAATAAAGACTTGAAAGGGGAAAGTGGTGGGGATTTAGATAAAAACAAAGATTCAATAAATCTTCAGAACAGGGATTCTTAAACCCTGCTTGCACAATATAATCCCCTGGTTCCATACAGACCTGCTGAGTCAGAAGCTCTGGGGGCAAGGACAGGAACTTTTCTAAAAGTCACAGATGATTCTGATGAACACCTAGATTTCTGAGCTGTTTGAGAGCAGGGATTAGCAAACTACAGCCATGGACCAAATCTGACCCACTGCCTATTTCTGTACAGTCCATGAGATAAGAATAGTGTTTACATTTTTTAATGACGGGAAAAAAATCAATAACATTTCATGACACATGAAAATTATTTTAAATTGAAATATCAATGTCCATAAATAAAGTTTTATTGGAACACAGTCACACTCCTTGGTTTACATCTTATCTGTGGCTGCTGTCCTGCCACAGTGGCAGAGTTGAGTCATAGCAGCAAAGACCATATTTACTATCTAGTCCCTTCCAGGAAAAGTTGCCAACTCCTGCTCCAGGGCAATGGTTTTCATTCTTGGCTACACATTGACATTGTCTGCATTTGCCAAGTCTGATCTCTGGGGGTAGAACCCGGGCGTCAGTATTTCTAAAAACTCCCTGGTGAGTTTCAACCCGTGCAGCCAATGATGAGAACCACCAATTTAGAGGGTTATATTGAAAGAACTTAGTGATTGATTAGATATGACTGGTGAAGAAAAGAAAGATTATATAAATTTAAAAACACATTTTTGAAGATTTTAGTTGTTATGAGCCTCTTGAAAGCAAATGATGAAACTCTTCTATATTCCCAGTACCTAGCATTGTATCTGATGCAGTAGAGGTGCTCAGTAAAAATTTTCTCTATGAATGCACAAATTAATTAATTATTCTTCATTGAAACAATCTACATCCAAGGCACTGGGGATATAGTCTATATTCATTTCACCACAGAAAACTTTTGAAAAATGGACCTTAGCCACTTATACAAATTTATAAGTTTAACTTGACTAAGACCTCCAAAGATTTACTTAGTAATGTTCCAAAGAATTAATAGAAAATTATGCATAAGATTACAAAACAATCATTATTAAAGTCAATTTTCAGTTACTCAATTTTATGAAACAATAATGTCCTTTTAACTCTGGCACAAATTATTTTTATAACTATTCTTACTATTCAAACTAATTCAAATAGTCAAATCAGATCAGGTTATATCAGAATATTACTGTTTTTGGCCAATAGCCTTTGCACAACTTACAAAGCAAAGAATAAATATGATGTGATATTTTGAATAAGTGATAAAGATCAAAACATAATAAAGTTAGAGTATGAGTATAAGGAAAAATAACAACCTTTCAAAAATTATTATTGTGGTGTCTAAAGTAGGTCTAGGTATCAGTCATAGACAGTTAACCATTTCTATACTGTATAAGAATTTATAATAGTTTAATTATGTCCCCTTCCAACTCTGCTATGCTCATCAATATTTTCTACCTTTCCTCAGTGTACATATGCTGTTTTGGAGATAGGACGAGGGCGGGGGGAGGTGAGAGGGAGTGAGGAATTCTAAATATATGGTACATCAAGCTATAGAAAGTCCTTAGTTGTGGCAATGAGTATGGTTTCAGTCCGTACTGTCATAAAGGCATATCTGAATTTTGAAAAAGCAATCTACAATAGAAAGTCTATTATATTCTATCACTATTAACTGTTTTTAACTGCACAATCTTTTATACAAAACAGCATAATAACAATGTTTTTGAGCAAAGACCTAAGATTACTGACTCCTTGAGAAAATATTTATCAGTCCACAGGGATTGGTAGAGATGAAACCGCCCATGGAATTTCCAACAGAATCCTTCTAGGTCTCTAGCATGCAGAGCATAGTTATAAAACATGATTTTCATGGGAAATGGTGACTAAAATACATTAGCATTTTTCACATTTCCATTTTTAAATGTCGTATATGATTCTGGAAAAGGTAAAGCTATAAGACAGATCACAGATCCTTGGTTGCTGGGGTTGGAGATGGGAAAGGGTTCACTACCAAGGAACAGTCCAAGGAAAATCTGGTGGGTGATAGAACCATATTTTAATGGTGGTAGTAGTTTTGCATTTGTCAAAACTAATGTAACTGTGCACCAAAAAGAGTGTATTACCTTTATACTGTGTTATAATTATTTCTGTGTTAAATATTTTGGGTGTTTGTGTGTCTGATATGTTCTACTTCAGTCTTCCTGGGTTTTCCTTCCCCTACATTTATGGTTTACTGATATACTAAGAATCTAGCTCAGTTTCTACCACTCCCAGTAAGAGTTTTTAAGTTAAAATTAAATAATGGGTTTTTATCTTGACTATCTCATATTATGACAAGGGCTAGTTTAAAGAGTTTCAGTCAGACTCTAGAATGCAGAAACTCAAATAGAAATAAATTACAGAAGAGCAGTCAGCAATATAATTAAATTTCACTGAACTCCATATATATCCTTCAATGGAGTATACTGATCTTGCAGCCACTGTGGAAAGTTATATTTTTAACTAATTGTTATGATGTATAGATTTCCTTATGAGTCATCCTGTTGGCAGATGTTAACTATTTTTGAAGACTCAGAAATCCACTAGATTAAGAATAACTATCCAGCGGATATAAAGTTTAATTGTCAAATTAAAAATGATCTCTAATATAATTCATACGACTGCATGATGCTTTTTCTTTGAGGAGACATACAGTATTAAAAATTCTTTATATAAAAGGATACACAATACATATCCTGCTCTATAGAAGTTGATTTTATACCAATACCAAGGGATTTTGATGACATAAGAATACATCACACTAAAGCAGGCCATATGGTCAACTAGCACAGAGCAATTTTTTCTGCTATAAATGGAAACATTTCCCACTTAAGAATTTCACAGTCCTGAAAATCCCTGGTTGTAAGCATGGTCTCATAAACAGACTAATGAGCAAACCCAAATGTGTGAGATAGGGGGCAATCTGTGTACTGGGGTGAGAGAGAGGCAGCCAAATGGGAAAACTTCTGCTGTGATATAAGGCAGAGGACAAATAGAAACTCTCTAGACCAGGGGTGGGCAAACTTTTTGACTCGAGGGCCACAATGGGTTCTTAAACTGGACCGGAGGGCCGGAACAAAAGCATGGATGGAGTGTTTGTGTGAACTAATATAAATTCAAAGTAAACATCTACACTAATAAAAGAGAAACATGGTAATTAGCGTACGACCGCTACCCTTCCCATTGGCTAATCAGTGAGTATATGCAAATTAACTGTCAGCCAAGATGGCGGCCGGCAGCCAGGCAGCTGGAAGCAAACATGAGGCTCGCTTGCTTCAGTGACTACGGACTCCAACGTTCCCCGCCTCACTTTCCGGCCTCTCAGTTGCAACTCTAAGCAACTATATACTATGTTGCAAATAAGAAGCTAAACAAAAGCCCAGAAACCGGCTTTCAGTCAGCCGGGCTTTAGCAACATTGTATCGATGTTTTCAGCAGAGAGGCCTCAGAGCTAAAGCTGGCCCAGAATAAAAAAAAAAAAGAAAACAAGGAGCGGTTGGAAGCTTCAGTCACTCGCTTCCGGAAAACAGCCCTCAGCCCCTCAGCCAGCCTGGCCAGGCACCCCAGTGGGGACCCCCACCCTGATCCAGGACACCCTTCAGGGCAAACCAGCCGGCCCCCACACGTGCACCAGGCCTCTATCCTATATAGTAAAAGGGTAATATGCCTCCCAGCACGGGGATCAGCGGAGCAGCGAGGCTCCCAGCACCGGGATCAGCGTGACAGGGGGCAGCGCCCAAACCCCCTGATCGCCCTGCGGCTCTGTGTGTGACAGGGGGCGGGGCCACAACCTCCCTATCGGCCCTGCTCTGTTCATGACAGGGGAAGGCGCCCCAACCCCCTGACCAGCCCTGCTCTGTGCCTGATAGGGGGGAGCTCCCCAATCCCCTGATCACCCTGCAGCTCTGTGTTTGACAGGGGGGAGCACACCAACCCCCTGATCGGCCCTGCCCTGAATGTGACAGTGGCGGCGGCCCAAACCACCCCCCCCCCAGGCCCTGCTCTGTGGGTGATAGAGGGTGGCGCCCCAACCCCCCTCCACGGGCCTTGCTCTGTGTGTGACAGGGTAGAGCCATAACCTCCCCATTGGCCCTGCCCTGAGTGTGACGGTGCAGCGCCCCAACCCCCTGATCCGCCCTGCTCTGTGTGTGAGAGGGGGCGGTGCCCCAACTCCCCTATCAGCCCTACTCTGTGAATGACAGCGGGGAGCTCCTCAACCCCCTGATCAGCCCTGCTCTGTGCGTGACAGGGTACGGAGCCCCAACACCCCTGATGGGCCCTGCTCTGTGCATGACAGGGGACAGCACCCCAACCCCCTGATGGGCCCTGCTCTGTGCGTGACAGGGGGTGGCGCCGCAACCTCCCCATCGACCCTGCCTTGAGTGTGACATGGGGCAGTGCCCCAACCCCCCAATCGGCCCTACCCTGAGCGTGACTGAGGGTGGCATTGCAACCTCCCCATCGACCCTGCCTTGAGTGTGACATGGGGCAGTGCCCCAACCCCCCAATCGGCCCTACCCTGAGCGTGACTGAGGGTGGCATTGCAACCTCCCGATCCGCCCTGCTCTGTGCATGATGGGGCGGTGCCACAACTCCCCAATCGGCCCTGCTCTGAGCCTGACCAGGGGCTGCACTTAGGGATTGGGCCTGCCCTCTGCCACCCGGGAGCAGGCCTAAGCCAGCAGGTCGTTATCTCCCGAGGGGTCCCAGACTGTGAGAGGGCACAGGCCGGGCTTGGGGACCCCACCCCCCCGGCCCTGAGTGCACAAATTTTTGTGCACCGGGCCTCTAGTCATTACATAAAAGGCTACGGTCTTTTTTTTTTTTTTTTTTTTTTTTTTAGTTTTATTCATTTCAAACAGGCCGGATCTGGCCCGCGGGCCGTAGTTTGCCCACGGCTGCTCTAGACACTAAATATTACTAAAAGTAGCATAATAGACATTGATACTCATGTCCTCTCTAATAACAGAAGTCTGATTTTTGTCATTCTCAGTTTATTTGGTTTGGATGAGACTGACATTAACCCAGCTTGAAGGATAGAGAGGCATGTGACTCAGGACAGACCAACCAGACTCCATAAAACTCAATTCTTATATTTTCGTTGGAACTATTGGGGGGAAAAAAAAAAAGCATGCTCTTCCACCTGAATTGTTGGCAAAAGAAGACATAAACCTAGAACTACGGACAACCATTCTATCATTGTGAGGAAAGAGCCTGCTCAAAAATTGAGCCAATACAGATAAAACAAAGCCAAAAAAGAAACCTCTTACCTGCTGACATCATTTGAGTTCCTGGATCACACTTATGTCTGAAGCCATAGGCTTTTCAGATATGGAATCAAGCCTGGCTGGCATAGTTCAGTGGTTGAGAGTTGACCTATGAACCAGGAAGTCACAGTTGGATTCCCAATCAGGGCACACGCCTGGGTCGTGGGCTCAATCCCCAGTGTGGGGCGTGCAAGGGGCAGCCAATCGATTATTCCCTTTCATCATTGATGTTTCTATCTCTCTCTCTCCCTCTCCTTTCCTCTCTGAAATAAATAAAAATATATTTTGAAAAAAAGATATGGATTCAATACATCTTTGTTTTCCTTCAGCCAGTTATCAACTAAAAGAAAGTCCCTCCTAGGAAGAGATATCCTAAAGAATTAGACTAAGATGCACTCATGGTTCACACTTTTAAGTTTGTGAGAAGAGCCAGTTACTACAGTCACATAGCTCATGTTTCAATCTTAAAAGATCCCCTTCTGTTTGCAATATGGAGAGTCTCTAGCAAACATCATGATTCTGTGTTAGGATGTTATTGTTTATTTCTTAATTTGGGTATATTTTTATTTATTGTAAATACATTAGAGTATTCAAGATTTTCCCCATTCATAGGAATCTCTGGTAGAGAGTACATTTCTTTACTAATAAAGAGAAATATTCATATGAACAGAAATATCAGACTAGAATATTATAAACTTTCATAGGTTATTTACTGATGTATAGGTCATAAATATTAATAAGAAAGAAATTAAATTAAAAAGTCATGAATCCAGTTATCTTTTTATCCTCATCACCCAGCTCGGTATCTGGAACTTTATATATTTGTTGAATAAATAAGTGTATGAATTAATAAAGAAAGAAAGAGATGAATGAAAAAATTATGACCTAACATCTAACTCTTGGATTTTTCATATATAACATTATTACTTTGTTGATTCCACTTCTCTGCTAAAGTGTAAGGCAAAAATTGCAACTTGGAATCATTGTATGTTATCAGTATAAATCTGAAGAATACACTAACACTTTTACAAATAATCCACTCTTGCTTTCAGGAGATTTTGCAAATGACACATTTCTCATTGCCAGTAGAGAAACAAAAATGTCCCCCTTATTTTTTTTTCTTTTGTTAGTAAGGCTTTTAGCAAAGGAAAGTGAGTGATAAAATCACATGGCCTAGATTCCATTTGGAATATTTTAGTAAATATGAGTTTCTAATTTATTTTGATCTTTTTGCAGACTTGGAAAATATGCAATATCCACATAGTTGCCATAGAAAGGAAACTTACTCAGATTATTCTACTCATTCGTTATGAATCTCCACAATAAACTGGTGATGTAAACACTACCATCAACTTTTCAAAAATGAATCAATTGAGAATTGAGATGGATTATTGACCCTTATATAGCAAATTACTGGGCGTAGAGCACAAAGCACCTGGCTTCCATATTTACGAGACCACAAAATCATGGCTCTATTCCAAACTGCAAAGACAAGAAATAACACAAAAGCCCCACCAATATAACAGGCTCTTAGAGGACTCTTTTCCCTCTGGCAATGTCTGGGTTGATGTCCGTCTGACTCTTCCCTGACTCTTCTAGTGCTACAATATATGCAACCAGATTCTCTCAAACACGGACATGTGATCACTTTTAAACTCAGTCATTAATACTACTCCCATGAAATTGTATTCAGATTATGAACCTACTGGGAAGGTTCTGTTTTCTCTATAGTACCTGACACATTTGTAGCATTGGTCAGTGCAAAGTATTAATGAAAGTATCACAACTATCAGAAAGGAAAGAAAATATGCTCTTATCTTTTTCTGTAGGAACTCTGTATCTTGGAAAATATACTAGTTAATTCTTACAATAACTTTGCAAAAGATATTGACAGACTTGTCTTATTGAAAGAATAAAGAAACAAAAGTTACTATGCCTCCTGAGTCACAGAACTTAGAATTGAAAGAAATCCTAAAAATTAGCAATCTGAGGCTTATATCATGTATCATTTTTATTTCTACTATGTACCAAGCACTGCACTAGGAGTTGGGGATAAAACAAAGAGAAACATGAAAATTGGGGACTATGAGGTTACATGACTTGTCTAAGACTGCTCAGCTACATTGAGGCAGTCATGGTCCATCTCTCAGGCCAGTGCCTCTATTTCCAGATCACATTAGCCTAAGGTTCCAGAATAAGGTTGTGGATTTCTCATATCAAAGACCTACTCTATCCCACCTAACATGTTGTGTCTTTACTAATACCTCTCATCTGATATGCAAAACTGGTTACTCTTTTTTTTTTTTGGATTCAAATATTTGATCCATTTGAAATTTATTTTTATTTTTTTAATTAAATCTTTATTGTTCAGTTTATTACATTTGTTCCTCTTTTTCCCCCCATAACTCCCCTCCTCTCAGTTCCCGCCCCACCCTCCGTCCTCACTCCCCACCCACTGTCCTCATCCATAGGTGCACGATTTTTGTCCAGTCTCTTCCTGCATCTCCCACTCCCCTTTCCCCCCAAGAATAGTCAGTCCATTCCCTTTCTATGTCCCTGGTTCTATTATAATGACCAGTTCATTCTGTACATCATATTATTTATTCACTTGATTCTTAGATTCACTTCTTGGTAGATGCATGTTTGTTGTTCATAATTTGTATCTTTACCTTTTTCTTCTTCTTCCTCTTCTTAAAGGACACCTTTCAGCATTTCGTATAATACTGGTTTGGTGGTGATGAACTCCTTTAGCTTTTCCTTATCTGTGAAGCTCTTTATCTGACCTTCAATTCTGAATGATAGCTTTGCTGGATAAAGTAATCTTGGTTGTAGGTTCTTGCTATTCATCACTTTGAATATTTCTTGCCACTCCCTTCTAGCCTGCAAAGTTTCTGTTGAGAAATCAGTTGACAGTCGTATGGGTGTTCCCTTGTAGGTAATTGAGTCTCTTTCTCTTGCTGCTTTTAAGATTCTCTCTTTGTCTTTTGCTCTTGGCATTTTAATGATGATGTGTCTTGGTGTGGTCCTCTTTGGATTCCTTTTGTTTGGGGTTCTCTGAGCTTCCTGGACTTGGAAGTCTATTTCTTTCACCAGGTGGGGGAAGTTTTCTGTCATTATTTCTTCAAATAGGTTTTCAATATCTTGCTGTCTCTCATCTTCTGGCACCCCTATAATTCTGATATTGGTGTGCTTGAAGCTGTCCCAGAGGCTCCTTACACTATCTTCGTATTTTCGGATTCTTTTTTCATTTTGCTTTTCCGGTTGGGTGTTTTTTGCTTCTTAGAATTTCAAATCTTTGACTTGATTCTTGCGCTCCTCTGGTCTGCTGTTGGGTGTCTGTATAATATTCTTTATTTCAGTCAGTGTATGCTTAATTTCTAGTTGGTTCTTTATCACAACATCAAGGGCCTCATTAGTTTTCTTGAGGCTCTCATCAAGTTTATCGGCAGTTTCTAGCAAATTATTGAAAGCCCTTAAAAGTGCGTTTTTTAGCTCTATATCCTCCATTTCTGTCATGTTTTTTTGTCTCCACATTTTTTATGCTTTCTTGGTGCACCCCCTTGTGGTCTTTGTGCGCAGTCTTGTTGTAGTTAAGCCTTGATTGTTTTCGGCAATAGGGGGGTGAATTGACCTCCAGGCTAACTGGCTATGAGATTCAGCTGTGTCTGCAGTGGGAGCGCTACTGTGCTGGATCTCGAGGGCAGTGCTAATCTAGCCTTTGCCTGAGGCTCTCCGGCAAATGCCTCTGTGCAGGGCTTGGGTGGGGAGGGTCCCAGGGGATCTACAGGGCAGGCGGAGCGAGCAGTTATGGCTGCTCTCAGTTCTGTCTCCAGCGGCTCTGCAACCGCTGCAGACCTCGGAGAGAAAGCTGCCTTCCCGCTTCTCCCGTTTGAGTCTGGGTCCCTAGAGAGTCGCCCAGATCTGGAGCTTAGAGTCTGAAATTCCCTCCCTCTTGTAGGCAACAACCGCGCCCTCCGCCGACGACCCGCTCCACATGCACTCCGAACCTTAGTATTTCACTTCAGCACTGCACCTCCTCTGAGTCTCATATGGTTTCCTCTTTCCTCCTAGTTGTAGAACTCCCACTCAGCCAGCCTTCCTGTGGTTCTGGATGATGTCCGTTCCGTCTTTTAGTTGTATTTTTGAAGTGGTTGTTCGAGGCAGCAAGCTCCGGCGTTAACCTATGCCACCATCTTGGTTCTCCCTGTTTCTAGTTCAGAATCCATTTTCAAAACTGGTTACTCTTAAAATATAGTTTTTAAGGTTTTTATTAACTGATCATATATTAACCTGAAATAGGTAGGAAAGGGTTTCAAATATCTTTTTTGGAGACAGCAAGATATAGTGGAAAGAATGAAGACTTGGGATCAAGATAGACCTATTTATTAGCCTAGGGAAACTCATTTAACCTCTGTGACACTTGGTTTCTTTGTTTTTTTAAGTATACAACAGAAATGATAATGCCTACATTACAAGGGTGTTGTGAGGTTAAAAATAATGCTAGAAAATAAAAACATTTATTGGACTTACCCTAACTCATACTTAGGATAAGTCCAATAAATAGTAACTATTATTTTTTATTTCTTTAAATATCACACTCCAGTATTAGAAGAGATAGTTCTATTTTTGGTATGCAAGTTTTCTTTCCATTATTCCATTGGTCTGAGACAAGGAAATTCTGCAACAAGTCTTTAATCATTCTAATAAATTATGCTCCCAAGCTCAGTAGTCCATCCTCTAATTGCCTGCCCACAACTCCACACATCATAATATATGTAACTCTCTGGTCAAAATGCCACTGTACCCACATTCACTTCCTTTCCCCACTCCCATATTTTGGCTTTTCCCGTTAACCTCTCTGGTTTATTTTCAAGTAGATACAGCAGGAAGTGACTAAGCATTTTGTAGGCAATGCACATAACAGAAAGAGTATAGACTTCAGAGACAAATCAGGTTCCAATCTTAGCTCCTCCACTTTGGAATTTCAATCCAGATGGGTGAACTTAGACAAATGCCTTGGTCTCTTGAGTCTCAGTTTTCCTTCTCTGTAAAATGGAGATGATATACTTCATAACATTGTGTAGGTTAATGAGACCATATACATGCAAAGCATCTAGCACAAAGAAACTCTCAAGAAATAGAAACAATTATTATTTTGAAGAGTATTGTATCTGTTCCTTCTCAAGTGAAATTGTCAGATATTTTACTTTGACTATGTCACTCTCTCTTATAGAGTAGAATAGGACCTTTTTTTTTTTTTATCACAGGCAACCTGAATATTTGCCTGAAATCTGCATGCAAAGAAGCACCCTAACTAGCATCACTGACCTCAAAGGACTTTGACTGCAGCTAACATTTTATCATGCTTGATAATTCAAATGCCTAAATTCAGACTCTCATTTTTAGAAACAAACAAATGTGTATTATGTAAAGGTTCATAGACACCTTACTTTCAGAAGAACAGGCCAGATTTCAATATGAAGAAGGCAGTAACTTTTTCTTCTGTTATCTCTTTCATGAAGTACTTTAACCATAACATATGACATTGCTTTATCAGCAATCCCTGCTCTGCTCCACCAGTTTCAACTATTGAAATTGGATAAAGACTTTTCAGAAAAACTGCAGTGAATCACCTGGGCTCAACTTCTCATACCATTACAAGTGGTAACTTACTTTATTTTTCAATTTGTTTAGTGTTTTGTGTGAGGCTTTTTTGAGGGTTTTTTTGAGCTTTTATTAAAAAGTGCCATTAGGTATGTTTATGGAAAAGATTTTATAAAAAGATTACAAAGGGAGCTGTTAAAAAAAATCTTTGTCAATCTAAGTAGTATCTGATGAAATGCACAATTAAAGGCCACAAAATATTAAGTATCAGTTTATTTAAATTTCTAAAAGATGTAAAAATAGACAACTTTTCTTTGTAATAGAAAGAGCATTAAGATGTAGAGTCACACGACCTAGTCCAGTGTGAAATTTGGAAACTCCTGTAATCCCTCTGGACCTCCAGTTCCTCATGTGTAAAAGAGCCAGAATATTACTTGTTCTTCCTAACCTTCAGAAAGTATGATTGAGAAGCAAATGGTCTTGATTTAAAATATAAATTCTTTAAGTGTGGTCAACATTAAAATAGTAAATTCATTATGGTAACTAGAACACCATAGTTCAGGATAATAATTAGAAAGGAAGTGACAACATGCAGTAATTTGCCAAATATTAATATAAAGAAAAAAACAGAAGTAGGATTTCTTTAGTTGGAAAGGAGAAATAGGACTTCTATTCTTAACTAAAATGATGTCTCTATACTAGCTTTTGAATATTGTTAAAAATATCACCAGAGACCAAAATGCAAGATAAATTTCTATATTTCAGAAAACGTACTTGAATACACTTTGAAAAAAGAGTACAACAAAATAGAATATACTTCAAATGTTGAATATACAAACTATTATAGTTCAAATTTGAACAATGGTACTTTCCTCTTAAACTTCAACTAAAAAAATAAAAGGAAATAAAGAAAACTCCAGATATTAAGAATTACCTGACAAAAATTTATGCTGAGCCTTAACTTCCACTTAAATATTATGTACACATCTTTTTTTCCTTTTAGTAAGCTAGACACTGGCTTCAGAGTTGGTGGGACTTGTGGAAGAGGAAGGAGAAATAACCCATTCAGAACTACTCTAGAAATTATCTTTTGGCAGAATAGCAGGTATCCAAGTGAAAAACAGGAAGGTCATTTTGTTGCTGTGTTTTGGGTGTTTTTTTTCTAAAATTTCAATCATTTCCTATTCCCCTTCTACATACACCTCAGTCACCACTCCTGGGTGGAGATGGGCAGAGGCTCTGGGCCGGGCTCCTCCAGCTTCTCGGCAGCCAGCCGCCTTCTCGTTGCTGCAGCAAGGCTTTGAAGAGGTGCGTGTCAATGGGGACTTCCCCAAAGCGGCCTTTATAGATAATCCCACAACATATTTTCTGTCTTTTCCAGTACGTGAAATCTAAAAAGGCTGGAGCCCGAAGCCACCTCTGTATCTGAGCCATCATCTGACTGGTTACTGTAACAAGGAGACTGAGCTGGGGAGGCACTTGAGGTGGTACTGTGAGCATCAGAATTATGACGTTTAAATTCCTTCTGTAGTTTGCTGATCTGGTTGCTTTTTATCCTGTTTCCAGATAGAGTTTTCACTTTCTTTGGTTTCAGTGTAGTCTTCAGGCTGGGTCCTGCCCTTGCATTTACCACGTGATTCCAGTGTTGTTGTTTTTTATCCTGCTGGCAATTTCTTATTACAGATGTCTCCTGAACGTGTCTCATGCAACCCAAAACAGCTCTGGAAATCCTTCTCATAGCGTTTACTATCCGTGAATCGAGAACTGGAGGACTTAGCTCTGCAAATACAGCAGCCTTCTATACTTCGGTATATCTTTGGGTTGTGAAAACCAAACATCTTTTTTTCTAGGCAATAGCCTTCCCAAAACAGCCGTTCAAAGCGCAATAACGTCCCGAGGCTGCGCGGAGAGCACGCCAGTCCAGCCCCCATCCCCCGACCCCCACCCCCGACCCCGCCACTCGCTCCCTCCTCTTCAACTGCCTTGTCTAGCAATTTGTTTAGTTTTGAGACAGTGAAATTCATAGCTTTGCACTGGCACTTTAAGCTCTGACTTTATGATACTAATAAATTATTATTATTAACATAAACAATAGATTTTCGATTTTTTAAAAGCAGTCAATACAAATGAAAGATTCTTTCTGTTGCCAATCCAAAAAACAAATTCTTCCTTGGGGAAAATTCTTCACTCCTTTAAGCAAACTCTTTCTACCAGCAGAAAAAGTAACAAGCATTCCTCCTCCTGCCAAATTATCAATTTCAAAACCTGAACAAATATGAGAAGAGTGGCCCTTTGATACATAACAACTGTCTTGTGAAAAAGGAAACAGAAAATGTTAGGATGTCCCACTGTCTAATGAGAATTATTCACAGGAGATATTATGTTTTCTTGCCTGGACGATGGCCACTTCAAACCAAAAGGGTTGAAGTAAGCCTGGTTGGGTAATTTTCGATGAATTTCTTTTGAATGTTTTTTGATACAACATGGTGTCAGGGTAAAAACTTTAAGATATGGAAAGGTTACTCTGGAGATCATCCACCCTGGGTAATATAGTATCTAGAGACCTGATAAGGTTAATCCAAATTATCCGGAGATTACCCCTGAGACAGCAAATGGTTCCATAAACATCACCACTACTCTCCCAAGCAGAGAAATTATATGCTTCACTTTTGTTAGCATTTTCAAGGAGACTAAACCTGAAAATGTCAGTGAAATGAAGACCTGGGTTTATAGGCAGAGCTGTCACTGGACCACTGAATTATGAGGCTAGCCTTTCAGTAGCCGCCAAGTTATAAGTCAAGTGCTTCTAGGTCAACTTTCCCCTCTCACAAAACCCATGATGAAATTTCAAAGGTTTTTATGTGAAGTTTTCTTAACTTAGGTTGGCTTGAAAAAGGCAGGGCAAAATGTGAAATTTCATTATCTTTGTCCATTGTTTTCTGCCTTTTTTGCTGCAATGCTTGTACAATCTTAGATGGATAATCAATTATTTTGGGGACACAGGGGGGAAGCAGGGTGAAAAGGCTAACAGGATAAAACATTTAGGGCATTTGCCACACAGTATTCAAGAACTAAATAACTTAACTTCTTTTTCCTCTTACATTGTAATACTTTTAACTTATAAGCTATTTAAAACTAAGTTGAAATAGTTTACATTTTTTCAGAATTATCATACATGTTATATACGATTATATGCGGTATATGGAAAAAAGTACAAATTTACAGATCATTAACTAAAATCCTTTATTATCTGGCACACAGTAAATGCTTCAATAAATGTTCATTGGAAAATTCTGTTCAATTTCTGTGTAAAAACAAAGCCAAAGTATAAGTATTACCATGTGCAAATTGTATTATTTCCATACCTAAGTGACTACTTATACATAGCTGTTTGGAAAATGAAAAGATTAAATATGTCCAGATATGTGAACATGAAAAGACATTATTATTTTTAAAAATCACTATATTGGTATAATTTAGTGATTTTGTTTACCTTCCTGTCAAATTACCTAATTCTAGCACCAATATGGGGACATTATTCTATATAAAGGCCAAAATTATTATAGTTCTCTATTTCATCCTAAACAAACAAAGACTAAACAATCCATTTGTTTCTTTCCAGTTCCACTGCCATCACCCTGTACATCCTTCTAGCATTTTCTGTCAAGACTATTGCAATAGTTTCCTAACTGATCTTTCCAAATTCTCACTAGCCCATCTAACCTCTGAACAAATTACTTTGAGTGGCTTTATTCAATATGCATGTCTGACTACATCATTTTGCCTTACTCTTGACATTTCAGTAGTTCCTTATTCAGAGCCTATCACATTCATGAAAGGCCACAAATTTAAAGTTTTGCATACACTATTCCCCTGTCTGAAATTGTCTCCTTCCTTCACTCTCCAACACCTCTGCAGTGTTATCTCCTGGTCATTCTTCAGATGTCAGCTCAAGTGCCAGGAGGTCTTCCTTGGCCTCTCTTAAATAGATTTCTCCTAAGATACATTCTTTCCACACCATGATCTTACCCCAGTTATAATTATTTTTTTATTTATAGAATTTTTAGATTAATATATCTCCCCACCAGATGAAGTAATAAGAGAAGAAATATATTTTCATCTGTGGTGTGGAACGACTATGTGTGTGTGCGCGCATACTTTCTCTTCACCCAGCACAGTTGGCTGGCATGTATTGGAAGCTTAATAGATATCTGTTTAATGAATGAATGTTCTTTATACCATACCATGCTGCCTCTAAGAAAAATATGAACAGATGTTAATTATAATCTATGTTTTAAAGAACAATTATATCCAAATCCTAATCTGTATTGGCCCAAATTATCTAAAACTAACAAAATACTTTTGAAGAAATAGGTATTATGCCAAAATATTGTGACACCCATTTTTAAAAATCTGTTTTGCTAGTTTCTCCAAGTTTAAAACACAACACTCTAACCTCAGGTGCACTAATCAGCTAGGGGATAAAGCATCAGTGATTTAAGAGAGTATGTGAGATTTTATGCTACAAACAAAATGAACTGAGCCAAAATGTTTGATTGACTTAGTTTTCCATGGCTCTTTAAACATATGAGTCACATGGAGGAAAGGTGAGGCATCCATCACTGCTTCCCAGCCATCTAGACATCCTCCAGTGAATCACATTGGTAACGTGCTTTGGTTCAACCCGTCTCACTTGGTCATGTGGATAGCGGCTAAAGAGGAAAGGTCTCTCCCACACCACAATCAATCTTATCATATTGGAATGAATAAGCAAAAAAAAATTAGACAAATAATATAATTGTATTATCACAAATATTCAACTTCCTACATATAACGATAAAGAATATCTATATAAGAGGAAATAAAAACAATTTTTTTGTGGTCACAGAAAAACCTCTATGCTCAAGGAAAGGCCATTACTGACCAGTAGTTGAATAGCTAACATGTATACAGTACTTACTAAAGTACCACTCTGAGTACTTTAACATATTTTAACTTAAATAATCCTCACAACTGCCTTATGAAATAAGTATTTTATTATTATCCCCACTTTGCCAATGAGGAAACTGATGTACTGGGAGGTTAAGTAACTTGTCTAAAGTTCCACAACTAGTAAGTGGAAGAACTAGGATTCAAAGCCAAGCAGTCCAGCTCCAGATTCCATGCTCTTAAAAATATTATACAGACTCCCAGTAGTTGTTTTTCTTGGATTCCATAATCCTAAACTAATTATACCACTTTAAAACATCCAAAATTTTAATACACTCTAACATGTATGAAACAGCATGTATCTACTTTTCTCAGCATTACAGCAAATACTTAAGAAGCGGAAGAAAGACATCCAAGAGAGAAAAGAAAATTAAAGTAGAGAAGGCCCCCCAATTTGGTATCATAATGATAACATAAAAATAGCTAACTTTTTTTGAGCACCATGCTAAGTGCTTTATCAAATTATTCTCATTTAAACTATATAATAGCCCTATGAGATAACAGTACCTACTTCCATTTTATAGTTTAAGAAACCTGGGGCTCAGGTTAGTTGAGCAACTTTCTCACAAGGTCACACAGCAAAGTCCAGAGCCTGAAACAAATTGTTTGGGTTCAGAAATTCTACATTCTGAAAAGCCCCCAGAACTTGAGTAAGTCATTTAAGAACAACAGAATAAAAAGGGTGAAAACAGAGCAGAGTTATAGGGGAATGGGGAATAGCTTAAGTAACTAACTGCTAACAGAATGTCTGTACAGGAGACGGAGAAGGAGAACAATTTAATCACCAATTCATATAGAAAAAGAAATGTTGTAAATGAAGTTTAGAGCAGGTTTGTTAGGGCAACTTTTAAAGAAGTTAGAGATGTAACAGTAAAAACTTACATAAATGACAAATATTTATCAAAAAAAGAGACATACTGTTCTCCACAGTGGCTGCACCAGTCTGCATTCCCACCAGCAGTGTACGAGGGTTCCTTTTTCTCTGCAACCTCGCCAGCACTTGTCATTCGTTGATTTGTTGATGATAGCCATTCTGACAGGTGTGAGATGGTACCCCATTGTTGTTTTGATTTGCATCTCTCTGATAATTAGTGACTTTGAGCATGTTTTTATATGTCTCTTGGCCTTCCTTCTGTCTTCTTTCAAAAAGTATCTATTTAGGTCCATTGCCCATTTTTTTTTAAATAATTAAATCTTTATTGTTCAGATTATTACAGTTGTTTCCCCCCCCCCCCCCCCCATAGCTCCCCTCCACCCGGTCCCCCCCCCCAAACCTCTGCCCTCACCCTCCCCCACTGTCCTCATCCATAGGTGCACGATTTTTGTCCAGTCTCTTCCCACAACCCCCCCACCTTTCCCCCCCCCCCAAGAATAGTTAGTCCACTCCCTTACTATGCCCCTGATTCTATTATAATCACCAGTTTATTCTGTTCATCAGATTATTTATTCACTTGATTTTTAGATTCACTTGTTGATAGATGTGTATTTGTTGTTCATAATTTGTATCTTTACCTTTTTCTTCTTCTTCCTCTTCTTAAAGGATACCTTTCAGCATTTCATATAATACTGGTTTGGCGGTGATGAACTCCTTTAGCTTTTCCTTATCTGTGAAGCTCTTTATCTGACCTTCAATTCTGAATGATAGCTTTGCTGGATAAAGTAATCTTGGTTGTAGGTTCTTGGTATTCATCACTTTGAATATTTCTTGCCACTCCCTTCTGGCCTGCAAAGTTTCTGTTGAGAAATCAGCTGACAGTCGTATGGGTACTCCCTTGTAGGTAACTGACTGTCTTTCTCTTGCTGCTTTTAGGATGCTCTCTTTGTCTTTTGCTCTTGGCATTTTAATTATGATGTGTCTTGGTGTGGTCCTCTTTGGATTCCTTTTGTTTGGGGTTCTCTGAGCTTCCTGGACTTGGAAGTCTATTTCTTTCACCAGGTGGGGGAAGTTTTCTGTCATTATTTCTTCAAATAGGTTTTCAATATCTTGCTCTCTCTCTTCTTCGGGCACCCCTATAATTCGGATGTTGGTACGCTTGAAGCTGTCCCAGAGGCTCCTTACACTATCTTCATATTTTTGGATTCTTTTTTCGTTTTGCTTTTCCGGTTGGGTGTTTTTTGCTTCTTCATATTTCAAATCTTTGACTTGATTCTTGTGATCCTCTAGTCTGCTGTTGGAACTCTGCATAATGTCCTTTATTTCAGTCAGTGTATGCTTAATTTTTAGTTGGTCCTTTTTCATACCCTCGATAGTCTCACTAGATTTCTTGAGGATCTCACTACATTTATCGGCGGTCTCACCAGTCTTTTTGAGGGTCTTACTAAATTTTTCGGTGGTTTCTAGAAAGTTCTTGAAAAACCTTAAAAGTGTGGTTTTGAACTCTGTATCCAGTCGTTTGCTTTCCTCCATTTCTGTCATTTGTGACCTGTTTCTTGGTCTCCGCATTTTTTATGCTTCCCTGTGTTGATAGAGTGGCTTTCTGTGCTAGATGTCCTATAGGGCCCAGTGGCTCAGCCTCCCCAATTACCTGAGGTGGACACTCTTGGTGCACCCCCTTGTGGGCTTTGTGCACAGTCTTGTTGTAGTTAAGCCTTGATTGTTGTAGGTATCACTGGGAGGAATTGACCTCCAGGCCAATTGGCTGTGAGAATCAGCTGTCTGACTGTCTTTCTCTTGCTGCTCTTAGGATTCTCTCTTTGTCTTTTGCTCTTGGCATTTTAATTATGATGTGTCTTGGTGTGGTCCTCTTTGGATTCCTTTTGTTTGGGGTTCTCTGAGCTTCCTGGACTTGGAAGTCTATTTCTTTCACCAGGTGGGGGAAGTTTTCTGTCATTATTTCTTCAAATAGGTTTTCAATATCTTGCTCTCTCTCTTCTTCGGGCACCCCTATAATTCGGATGTTGGTGCGCTTGAAGCTGTCCCAGAGGCTCCTTACACTATCTTCATATTTTTGGATTCTTTTTTCGTTTTGCTTTTCCGGTTGGGTGTTTATCTGTGAAGCTCTTTATCTGACCTTCAATTCTGAATGATAGCTTTGCTGGATAAAGTAATCTTGGTTGTAGGTTCTTGCTATTCATCACTTTGAATATTTCTTGCCACTCCCTTCTGGCCTGCAAAGTTTCTGTTGAGAAATCAGCTGACAGTCGTATGGGTACTCCCTTGTAGGTAACTGACTGTCTTTCTTCTGGCTTGCAAAGTTTCTGTTGAGAAATCAGCTGACAGTCGTATGGGTACTCCCTTGTAGGTAACTGACTGTCTTTCTTGTTTTGATTTGCATCTCTCTGATAATTAGTGACTTTGAGCATGTTTTTATATGTCTCTTGGCCTTCCTTCTGTCTTCTTTCAAAAAGTATCTATTTAGGTCCATTGCCCATTTTTTTTTAAATAATTAAATCTTTATTGTTCAGATTGTTACAGTTGTTTTTCTCCCCCCCCCCCCCCCATAGCTCCCCTCCACCCGGTCCCCCCCCCCCCCAAACCTCTGCCCTCACCCTCCCCCACTGTCCTCATCCATAGGTGCACGATTTTTGTCCAGTCTCTTCCCACATCCCCCCCACCTTCCCCCCCCTCCAAGAATAGTTAGTCCACTCCCTTACTATGCCCCTGATTCTATTATAATCACCAGTTTATTCTGTTCATCAGATTATTTATTCACTTGATTTTTAGATTCACTTGTTGATAGATGTGAGAACTTCTGTGCTGAAGACACCCTTCTGAGGCAAGATTTGCTTCAGTGGGGCTTTGGTGCTCACTGAGTCTGCCCCCTGAGTGTGTCCCTTATGGATCTGAGGAGTTGTAATCTGGATGGTCCCACTCTGACCACTGGGTACACTGACTCTTGGATCTAAGGAGATGCTAATTTAGCCTCTGCCTGAGGCTACCCAGCAGGAGCTACGAAGAGATCTGCAGATTCCCCTTCCTTGTTTGGGGTTTGGAGGTGCCCAGATGAGGCCCAACTGTAAAGCAATGCAAGCTGCTGTGGGGCCTTGGGCCTTCTCTTGGAAGTTCTGGGTCTGTCTGGCCCAGCTGCAGTTTGTTAGGTAATTTTCAGGTTGCAAAGGGCCAGGGCATTCGTATACAAAAGCCTCTGCCGCAGCTTGGGTGGGGCAGGGTCTCAGGGAATCAACAGGGTGGAGCAAGCAGCTATGGCTGATCCTCAGCCCTGCCCTAAGGGGCCCCGCGTCTCAGTGTCCCGGTAATCACTGCAAGCACCTTTGAGAGAAAGCCGCCTCGAGTTCCGAGTTCTGCCCGCTGCCAGACAGTCCAGTTTCTCCCTGTATGAATCTGGGTCCCAAGAGACTCACCCAGAACTGGAGTTCAGAGCAGTCGGGGGCTTGTGACTCCCTCCTGATTCAAAAAGACAGCCGTGTCCTCAGTTGCCAGCCCTTGCCGAGTGCGCCTCCATACCTCTGCACTTCCGCACCTCCTCTGAGTCTCAGTGTGCTTTTCTCTTTCCTTCTAGTTGTAGAATTTCCACTCGGCCAGCCTTCCTGTGGTTCTAGATGATGTCCGTTTTGTCTTTTGGTTGTATTTTTGAAGTGGTTGTGCGAGGCAGCAATTTCTGGTGTTTACCTATGCCTCCATCTTAGTTTCTCCCCCATTGCCCATTTTTTGATTGGGTTGTTTATCTTCTTTTGTTAAGTTGTATGAGTTCCCTGTAAATGTTGAAGATTAAACCCTTATCAGTGATAACATTGGCAAATATATACTCCCATGCAATGGGCTTTCTTGTTGTTTTATTGATGGTTTCTTTTGCTGTGCAAAAGCTTTTTATTTTGATGTAGTTCCATTTGTTATTTTCTCTTTAGTTTCCATTGCCCTAGGAGTGGTATCAGTGAAGAAACTGCTTCGGCATATGTCTGAGATTTTGCTGCCTGTGGATTTCTCTAGTATTTTTAAGGTTTCCCGTCTTATGTTTAAGTCCTTTATCCATTTTGAGTTTATTTTTGTGTATGGTGTAAATTGGTGGTCTATTCTCATTTTTTTGCATGTATCTGTCCAATTTTCCCAACACCATTTATTGAAGAGACTGTCTTGACTCCATTGTATGTTCATGCCTTCTTTGTCCAATATTAATTGAGCATAGTGGTTTGGATCGATTTCTGGGTTCTCTATTCTATTCCATTGATCTATATATCTGTTCTTGTGCCAGTACGAAGCTATTTTGAGAACAGTGGCTTTGTAATACAGCTTGATATTTGGTGTTGAGATCCCACCTACTTTGTTCTTCTTTCTCAGGATTGCTGCAGCTATTCGGGGTCTTTTTTATTCCAGATGAATTTTTGGAAAGTTCGTTATAGGTCTGTGAAATATGCCGCTGGTATTTTAATGGGGAGTGCATTGAACCTATAGATTGCTTTGGGTAGTATGGACATTTTAATGATGTTGATTCTACCAATCCATGAGCATGGTATGTCCTTCCATCTGTTTATGTCTTCCTCTATCTCTTTTTTCAGTGTCCTGTAGTTTTCCACATATAGGTCTTTTACCTCCTTAGTTAAGTTTATTCCTAGGCATCTTAATTTTTTTGGTGCAATGGTAAATGGGATTGCTTTTTTAGTCTCTCTTTCTGTAAGTTCACTATTGGTGTATAGAAATGCCATAGATTTCTTGGCATTGTGGAGAACAGTATGGAGTTTCCTCAAAAAACTAAAAATGGAACCCAGTAATCCTACTTCTAGGAATATATCCCAAGAAACTAGAAACACCAATCAAAAAGGATTTATGCACCCGTATGTTCATAGCAGCACAATTCACCATAGCTAAGATTTGGAAACAGCCTAAGTGCCCATCAGCAGCTGAGTGGATTAAAAAACTGTGGTACATCTACACAATGGAATACTACACTGTGGTAAAAAAGAAGGAATTCTTACCATTTGCAACAGCATGGATGGAACTGGAGAGCATTATGCTAAGTGAAATAAGCCAGTCAGAGAAAGATAAATATCACAATATCTTACTCATTTATGGAATACAATGAACAACATAAACTGATGAACAAAAACAGATCCAGAGACAGAGAAGCATCAATCAGACCATCAAACATCAGAGGGGAGGTAGGGGAGGGAGGGGCTAAGGGGGAGAGATCAACCAAAGGACTTGTATGCATACATATAAGCCTAACCAATGGACACAGACAACAGGGGGGTAAGGGCATGCATGGAGGGGTGGGGGGAGGGGTAATGGGGGGATAAGGACACATATGTAATACCTTAATCAATAAAGAAACTTAAAAAAATATATAAAAAAAGAAAAAGAGATATGACAATAAAATAATAATAGCAATAATAAAGATACTGTTTACTAAGGATTGGTCATTATTCTAAGGACTTTGGGGAAACTTAGACACATAGAATTTAAATACCATAACATACAAGAAGCAATTCAGGCAATTTATTTATGCTATACTTACCTTTAAGATATTCATAGTGGAAGTCTGCATTTATCTGTTGTATTTAGGTGTACATATACTTGTATGTGTGACTTCATATGACAAATGCAGATTACCTGCAACCATTTTCATTATGCTTTTTAAATAATACTTTAAGTCTATATAATTCTATTTTAAATAAGGGATTGTGCTAATTTTCTGTTAAAGTAGATTTTAATACGAAACTTAAAAGAAACTAGTGAACAATAAATAGCAAACCATTCACATGAATCCTAACTTTAATGATATTTCAAATCCCTGCTATTTATTTTAATCCATAATTTTTCAAGTCTTCATTCTTCTTTCTTCCTTGCTTTTTTCTCTCCTTCTTCAATCCAAAAGTCATTGGGCAGACCCCATCCATAATGGTGGTTTTTCAGGAGGATGACATTGGAACTGGGCAGAAAAGGCAGCCTGGGCAACTCAGTAATGGAGCCCCATAAAGACAGTGTTGAAACCAGGTAGCAGGGGCAGCCTGGCTACAGCTGGTAGTAAGAGTCCAGTTGAAGATGATGTTGGAGTACAAAAGCAGGAACAGCATAACAAGGTCAGAAGCTGGCTACATACAAAGGATTAAACAATTATGTAAATACATTGATGATAATGGGAGCCAGGTTTCTCAATAATGAGAAGAAACTTGTGGCATTGAATTGAAATTGGAGTTATCAGTAAGGTATGAAACAAGAAATCAATCACAAGAAAAAAATGCAAAACACAAAGCTATGGAGGCTAAATAACATGTTATTAAACAATGAATGGGTTCACAATGAGATCAAGGAAAAAATCAAAAGATACCCAGAAACAAATGAAAACACAACAATCCAAAATCTATTGGGGACACCTAAAGCATTCCCAAAAGGAAACATCATAGCACTACAGGCCTATCTCAAAAAATAAGAAAAATCTCAAGTAAATGGTCTAAGTTTACACTTAAGAAACAAGAAATGAAACAATAAACAAAGCCCAAAGTGAGTAAAGAAAATAATAAAGATCAAAGCAGAAATAAACAAAAGAGGGTTAAAAAAAAAAACAATACAAAAGATCAATGAAACCAAGAGCTGGTTCTTTGAAGAGATACACAAGATTGACAAACCTTAAACAAGACTCATCAAGAAAAAAAAACAGAGGATCCAACTGGTAAAATCAGAAATGAAAGAGAAGTAACAACTGATACCAAAGAAACACAAAGGATTGTAAGAAAATATTACAAACAACTATATGTCAACAAATTGCACAATCTGAATGAAAGGATAAATTCATAGAAACATACAGTCTTCCAAACTGAATCAGGAAGAATCAGAAAATCTGAATAGACCCATTACAACTAATGAAATTGAAGCAGTAATTAAAAAAAAAACTCACAACAAACAAAAGCCCTGGGCTGGATGACTTCACAAGTGAATTTTACCAAACATTCCAAAAAATTCAAGAGGAGGCAAAATTTCCAATGCTCATTTTATGAGGCTAGTATTATCCTAATGCCAAAATCAGAAAAGACACTACAAAGAAAGAAGATTATAGGCCAAGATTCCTGATAAATGCTAAAATCCTCAACAAAATATTAGCAAACCAGATCCAGAAATATATTAAAAAGATCATACACCATGATCAAATGGGATTTATTCCAAGGAAGCAAGATTGGTATAATATCCACAAATCAATAAATTTGATACATCTATAAACAAAATTATAAAATCCAGCACACATTCATGATAAAATCTCTCAGCAAAGGGGAATAGAGGGAACATACCTCAACATAATAAAGGCCATATATGACAAACCCACAGCCATAGTTAACAAGCAAAAACTAAAAGTGTTTCCCTTAAGATCAGGAACAAGATGGATGTCTGCTTTCACCATTCTTATTCAACATAGTGAAAGTCCTAGCGACAATAATCAGACAAGAAGAAATAAAAGGCATCCAAATTGGAAAGAAAGAAGTAAACTGTAATTATTTGCAGATGACATGATACTGTATAGATAGAAACCTAAAGATTCTACCAAAAAACTACTAAAACTGATAAATGAATTCAGTAAAGTAGCAGATACAAAATAAATATCCATAAATCTGGTGCATTTTTATAATCTACTAGAGGCCCAGCACATGAAATTCGTGCACGGGTACGGTCCCTAGGTCCAGCCTGCAATCAGGCCCATCTTCCCCAGCTGCCCACAGCCGCCCCCCATCCCCTGCCACCCACCCCAGGTTCCCCATCCCGCATTGGGTGATCAGAGCCTGACGGCCAGGGGAAGGGACCAAGAGGTCGACCCTTCCCATCCGTTCGCCAGCCCTACCCCTGCCGCAGGTTGCCCTCTGTGTGGGGGGCAACTGGCAGGGTGGGGGCCTTGGCCTGGTGCCACCCGCATCCCCCACCACCCACCCCTGGTCCCCCATTCACCACTGGGTAATCGGAGCCTGCTGGCCAGGAAAGGAACCAAGAGGTGGTCAGTGTGCCTCATAGTGACTAGTCGAGCGGTCATTCTGGTCGTTCTGTCATTAGGATCAATTTGCATATTACCCTTTTATTATATAGGATATAATAAAAGCCTAAGTGACCCTTACGGCGGAACAACCAGAATGACCGGTTGCTATGATACGCACTGACCACCAGGGGGCAGATGCTCAACGCAGGAGCTGCCCCTGGTGGGCAGTGTGCTCCCACAGGGGAGTGTCACTCAGCCAGAACTCAGGCTCATGGCCAGCGAGCGCAGTGACAGTGGTGGGAGCCTCTCCCACCTCCGCAGCAGCACTAAGGAGCAGTGAGCCGAGTGTTAAGGAGCAGCGAGCATGCAGGCAGTAAGGAGCAAGGGGTCCTGGACTGCAAGAGGAATGTCCGACTGCTGGCTTACGAGGAGAGGGCCTAAGCCAGCAGGTGGACATCCCCCAAGGGGTCCCAGACTGCGAGAGGGCACAGGCCAGGCTGAGGGACACCCCCACCCCCAAGTACATGAATTTTGTGCACTGGGTCTCTAGTAAACTATAAGAAAGGGAAAATAAGAAAACAATCCTATCTATAATTGCATAAAAAAGTAATACCTATGAATAAATTTAACCAAGGATGTAAAAAATCTATACTTGGAAAATTACAAGACACTGAAGAAAGAAAAGAAAATAAGTGGCAGCATTTAGCATGTTCATGGATAGGAAGAATTAACACCATTAAAATGTCCATACTACCCAAAGCAATATATTGATTCAATGCAATCCTTATCAAGATCCCAATGGTGTGTTTCACAAAATTGTCACAAATTTCCAAAAATGTAAATGGAACCACAAAATACCCCAAATGCCTCAGCAATTGAGAAAGAATAGCAAAGTTGGAGGTATCATGCTACCTGATATCAAACTACAGTACAAGGCTATAGTTATCAAAACAGCATGTTACTGGCATTAACACAGACATATAGATCAATGGAACAGAATAGAGAGCCCAGAAATCAACCCACACCTTTATGGTTAATTAATATTGACAAAGGAGGCAAGAACATACAATCCAATTAAAAAATGATCAAAGGGCCTGAGTAGACACTTTTCCAGGAAGGACATACACATGGCCAATAGACATATGAAAAGATGCTCAACATCACTAATCATCAGAGAAATGCAAACTAAAACCAGGATGAGATATCACCTCACACCTGCCAGAATGACTACCATCAATAAATCAACAAACAAGTGCTGGAGAGAATGTGGTGAAAAAGAAACCCTAGTGCACTGTTGATGGGAATGCAGATTGGTGCAACCACTGTGGAAAACAGTATGGAGTTTCCTCAAAAAATTAAAAATGGAACTGCCTTATGACCCAGCAATTCCATTTCTGGGAATATATTTTTAAAAACCTGAAACACTTATTCGAAAGAATATATGCACCCCTATGTTCACTGCAGTGTTATTTACAATAGCCAAGATTTGGAAGCAGCCCAGGTGTCCATCAGTAGATGAGTGGATAAAAAAGCTGTGATACATTTACATAATGGAATACTACTTGGCCGTAAAACACAAGGTAGTCTTACCTTTTGCAAGAGCATGGATAAACCTGAAGAGTATTATGCTAAGTGAAATAAGTTAATCAGAGAAAGACAAATACCATATGACTTAACTTGTATGTAGAATCAAATGAACAAAATAAACAAACAGCCCAGCTGATGTGGCTCCGTGGTTGAGTGTCAACCTATGAACCAGGAGGTCATGGTTCAATTCCTGGTCAGGGCACATGCCCATGTTGCTTGATCCCCAGTGTGGGGTGTGCAGGAGGCAGATGATCAATGATTCGTTCTCATCATTGATGTTTCTATCTCTCTCTCTCCCTCTCCCTTCCTCTCTGAAATCAATAAAATGAATATATTTTAAAATAAACAAACAAGCCGAAACCGGTTTGGCTCAGTGGATAGAGCATTGGCCTGTGGACTGAAAGGTCCCAGGTTCGATTCCGGTCAAGGGCATGTACTTGGGTTGCGGGCACATCCCCAGTAGGAGATGTGCAGGAGGCAGCTGGTCGATGTTTCTCTCTCATCGATGTTTCTAACTCTCTATCTCCCTCCCTTCCTCTCTGTAAAAAATCAATAAAAAATATTAAAAAATAAATAAATAAAAAATAAACAAACAAAATAGAAACAGACTCAGAGATACAGAGAACAGACTAACAGATGTCAGAGGGGAAGGGAGTTGAGGAGCTGGGTGAAAAAGGGTGAAGGAATTAAGCAAAAAAAACAACAACTCATAGACAGAGACAACAAAATGGTGATTACCAGAGGGAAGGGGGGTGGGGAGAGGTAGAAGAGGTTAAAGGAGAGATAAATGGTGGCAGAAGGAGACTTTATTTCAGATGGTGAATACACAATACAATATACAGATGATGTCTTATAGAATTGTACACTTGAAACCTATATAATTTTATTAACCAATGTCACCCCAATATATTCAATAAAATTTTTTTAAAGGATATAAAAAAAGAAATAATTAATTCAAGTATGGTATATCAATGAATGCTGAAACTAGTGGGTGAAAGTGTGGTGAGGAACAGGTATTTAGTTCCAAAGTATTTCCACACAAAACACTTACATAATTACAAAGAAAAAAAGCAATTTTACAGTGGAGACTCCTGGAAGCCATTATGTTAATCAAGTGATCAAAATTACACCACCAGCAACGGGCCAAATCAATATCATCTGCCATCCAATTGGAATGCAATGGTAACATATCATCACTTCTGTAATATTTTTGCCCCAAACTGCATAACTTGATCATGAGGAAGCATTTGAAAAACTGAAATTGATGGACATTCTACAAAGTGACTGACCTGTGACCTTAAAATATCTCAAGGATATGAAACTCAAAGGAAGACTAAGGAAGTGCTCCAGATTGGAAAACTCTGGGAAGACATGACAATTGGCTACAGGGCGTGATTCCGGGTGCTCCTGCTAAAAGGATATCAATGAGGCAATTGGGGAAACATGAATAGGGTCGCTAGGTGAAAAATTTCTATAAGTTTGACATTTTTGCCAAATAAATTATTTCTAAAAATATCAAATAGATGATTAAATAAGTTTGAATTTGACACAGCATAAAACCAAATTTTGACATGTACATTAGACAGAAAGTTCATGAAAAGCTGATGAACCATTTCTTTACCAAGTAAATACCTAAATAGGCAGAAATATTTACTTTTAATTATATCCTTATTAAAATCTGAGAAATCACCCAGGCCTTCCTTTACACAGGTAGAAACTGAGGCCCAGAAAATAAAAAAAGATAGTGCTATGATTTCATCAGACTTACAGAATATTATTCATAATAAAAAAATTTTCTTTAGAAAATTTCAAGTTATTCTCTTATGTCTTAAAATTATTAAAATAAATGCCTGCTTTTCACGGTACAAATAATGCCTGAAGTAATTTTTGTAAAGGGTAATCAAAATGATACACATTTTTTAGTTACTGACCTGCCCCAAACCCTGTGACTTTATACCAAAAATTTTTTTACTCACGTAAAAGGAATTTCGCTGTTACTCTTATATTAGAAATGACTATTATTTTAGCATTTTTTTTCCCTTAAATATCCCAGAGACTAAAAGCATGTACAGATCAACATAAAAACAGAATTGAGGTACAGCCCTGGCTGGGAAGATTAATTGGTTTCAGCATCGAACTGATACACCAAGGTTGAAGTTTGATCCCAGGTCAGGGCACATAACCAATGAATTCATAAATACACGGAGCAACAAATCGATGTCTTTCTCTTCATCCCATCCTCCCTCCCTCCCTCCCTTTCTCTCTCTAAAATCAATAAATAAAAAGTTTAAAAAAAACAGATTTGAGGAACAAATGAATTTTACAGATACTGTAGTAAACACTGTGAATTTCTCCTTAATCTTAATTCCAGCCCAACTAAGTACACCTAGTCAAGCATTCTAACCCTTATCCCCTTGCCAATAGTTGGTTCAAGGATGCACAGGCCTCTCAGGGGGTTGTGGGTACAGAAGTGAGTCTTTTCTCCTAGATGATGCTGATCAAAAAAAGGAGACTAAGGATAGCGCCAAAGCTATGAATGACAAAGTGGACACACAGAACAATCTCAGTGACCAGTAACATTGTTTAACCACTGAATTCACCAACCCTCAAGATTGCTTTATCTCAGGATTGACTATTATAGCAAGTAACAAATATTCTTATTATTTAAACCAGAGATGGGTTTTCTGTTGTAGCCAAAATTATCTTGATATACTAGTATGTACTTCAATGAAAAAAGTGTAAGTTCAAAGAAACTTTCCTATAAGAGAATAAATCTTAAAATATGCATAAAAATAAAATAGATATAGGCCTCAAGAGTTTCCATAACTCAACCAGTTTCTAGAAGGTTAGTACTTTGCAGGTGGATTTTATAAGCAAAGAATCATAGAAGCTACCACCAGGCCTAGTCCACAGAGGACAAATGAGGGTACAAAGACAACTAAACCAACCAACCAAATTTAAAACTACAGGGGTGTTTTTGTCCTGGGGAAAGTTCCATGTTTCTTATTTAAATAAAACATCAGCAATATATTCTGCCTCGAGAAGCATCGATCAGACCGTCAAACCTCAGAGGGAAGGTAGGGAAGGGTGGGGGTAAGGGGGAGAGATCAAACAAAGGACTTGTATACATGTATATAAGCCTAACCAATGGACACAGACACCAGGGGTGTGAGGGCATGAGTGGCGGGGGAGGGGAGGATGGGGGGATAAGGACACATATGTAATAACTTAGTCAATAAAGAAAAAAATAAAATGAAAACAAAACAAAAACAAAACAAACAAGAAACATATATATTCTGCCTCAAGGTTTTCTCACAAGTTACTATAATTCAAGGTTTAGCATCCCAAAACATGGGCTAGCCAAGCACAGGAGATGACAGGTGAGTACAGCAAATAGCCCTATCAAGGACACAGAGGAGAGCAGTCAACATAAGTTGCTTGTTAAAAATGTCTGCTCCTAATACCAAACCCAGGGATCATGTCAAAGCACCTACCCTAGTAGCCATCCTTGACCTTTAGGATGGTTAGACAAAACGCTGAATTGGAGAATTGTCAGATGGAATGAAGAGATGAGATAATAGCTGAGAGATAATGTTAAATGGGTTCCTACCCAGCCAAAGCTATCAGGTTTCCCTGAACTGGCATGTGACTGCATTGAGGTATCAATTTACTTAGGTACTTGCCATTTGTCTGAAAGTAGGTTCCATGTAGGGAGATTTCCATCTGCTGGTGGTTCTCTTCTTAGGGACAGATACCCTTGAAATTTGGGGGCTATGTCTTACCCCAGAGCACACACATTCAGCAAATGGTAGTTTCTTTTTCATTGTTAAAATTAGATTGTCTTTTCTGTTGACTAAACAGATATAAAATTCTCTGCAAGCTGAGCAAGGTATCTCAAAAAAACAAATAAAAGAGAAAAAAAATGATGACAAAGCCATTTGCAAGAATAGCAGTTTTGTTTTGTTTTTTGTCCAAGTGGTACATTAAAATCATACAGATAAAATTGTCTTCATGTTTAAGCAACTATTAACAATTTTTATAAAATGAATAGTGACTCCTACACTTGGGGAAAATAGACAGAAATGTAATGCATTTGAGCACATATTTAAAGAATAAGTCTTAAAATCTCCTGAGTTCTAATCTCTTGGGGAATATGTTTTCCACATGGTATATAGAAAGAAATCCTAGCTTCCAAGCACAAAGCTGCGATTAAGTCTTCAAAACAGAGGTTAAAATTCCCTTTCTTAGTGAAATTCCTTGGAAACATACTTTTGTAGATACAGTTGTGCAGGCAAAGTTCAGTAATTAAGGACACAGAATACGGGTTTTAGACTATGAAATTTCCCTCACAATCGCCCAAGAACATCTTCAAGTCACATGAGTGAATGAACATGAAATGAGGTCATATTATTTCAGTCTCCAGAGCAAGCAACACTCTCCTCTTTGTGAACACTACAGGACCTCTATGTCAGGAAACAGATCCTCAAAACAGACTCGCTTGTGCTATTTTCTTTAATGTACAGTAACAGGCGGTACAAAAAATAAAAGGATATGAATCCTTAAAAAGGAAGGAAACCCTGCCACATGCTACAACATGGATACCAGTAAACCTTGAGGACATTATGCTAAGTGACATACGCCAGTCACAAAAAACAAATACTGTGTGATTCCACTTATATGAAGGGTTTAAAGTAGTCAAATTCATAGAAACAAAGTAAAAAGGTAGTTGCCAAGAGCTGGGAAGAGGAGGAATTAGTGTTTAATGTGTATAGAATTTCAGATTTGCAAAATGAAAAAGTTATGGAGATCTGTTTCACAATAATATCAGTATACTTAAACCTACTGAACTGTATACTTACAATGGTTATGATGATAAATTTAATGTTATATTTTGTCACAATAAAAAAGGATAAGCAAAAATATTAGAGGCTGAAACCATGATCTATAAGCGAAGGTTAAAGGATTTACTAGCACAGTATTTAGTCTAGCAACAAGGAGTATTCAAGGGTGCTTAATCACATGGATTTGAAAATGTCTCATAAAGTGCAAACACTTGACCTGTTTTCTCTACCTTTCCAGTGGACATAAGATGGAAATGAACTAAAACCACACAGCGGAGGCAGAATGTAATAAAAAGAACAACCAAAGTTGGAGTCAGAAGTCACCCTACTTCTAATGCTGAGACCTTGGACAGATTAAGGATGAGAGAGGATTTTGTATCTTTGAGGTAATACAGATTTCAGGTAAAGATGTAACTGCTTTTGACTCCCAGTACTGTGGTTTTGGTTTTGTTTTGTTTTTTGCTCACTGAATGTATAAATTTGGACCAATTGCTTAATGTCCCTGACCTGTTTTCTCATTTGGGATGTAGGCATAATGGTACCTATCTGACAGGCTTATGATGAAGCTATCTAATTGAACTAACAATGACAAAAATGCACTTAACAGAATGCCTGACACATAGTAGGTTTCAGGAAGTTCTCATTGTTTGAGTCTTTTGCAGTCTGTTTCCTTGTCTGCAGAAAAATGGAAGGTAGTAATACCTAGCTAATAAAATCCATATAAATAAAAGCCCAGCAACCAGAATGGCAGAACGACCAGAACAACTGGTGGCTATGACACGCACTGCAGCAGCCAACCAGCCTAATCCAGACCCGATGGGGTCGGGGCTGGCCAGTCAACCGCCCGCAGCCCCTCCCCACTGCTGGCCCAGTCCAATTGGAGCGGGCCGGCTGGACCCCACCCGTGCATGAATTCATGCACCAGGCCTCTAGTCTATACATATAAAGGCCTAAGCAACTGTTACGACCAACAATCGAAATGACCAGAACAATCAGTCGACCTGTTGCTATCGTATGCACTGACCACCAGGGGACAGACGCTTAATTCAGGAGCTGCCCCCTGGTGGTCAGTACGCTCCAACAGCCAACTTCCCACAGCCCCTCCCCTTGGCTGGCTAACCTCCTGCGGCCCCTCCCCACCCTCCTCCAGCCAGTGGCCAACCTCCCGCAGCTTACCCTCCCCAGCCAGCCAGCCCCCTGATAGGCTTTGATTGCCAGCCAGGCTGAGGAACCCCACCCATGCACGAATTCGTGCACTGGGCCTCTAATAATATCATAAAATACCCGACACATGCTCTTTCTTTGCCTTCTCGAGCCTCAACTTCACCATCTGTAAAATGGGCGCAATAATACATAGGGAAATTTCTAGGGTGATGGTATGGTAAATAACTGAGAGAAGTTTAAGTTAAACAGGTGCAATCATTTGCCAAAATTTAGCAAATGTTCACATAAGATTTCTGCATTCTCATATGAAAATTTTACCTAAAAAAAAAATTATATTGAGCTCTACTTATATATTATACATGCTGGAGTGGTTAAAAGGAAGCATACTGATGTCTACAATTCACTTTGACATGAACCAAAAGAAGATGGATAGAGAGATGGGTAGATATGTGATAGGACAAATATACCAAAATGTTAACGATAGAATCTATGTAGTGGATATGTGGATATTCACTGTAAAATTCTTTCAACTTTTCTGTATCTTTAAAAATCTCCACACAAAAAATTTCTTTAAATGAACTGGAATAGAATAGAATGAAACAAAATGAACCAAAATATTAGAGTTGAAAAGAATCTTTGAGGTTATCTAGTCTAAAGTTCCATCTAACATAGGAATCTTCTCTACAACTTCCCAAAACAAGTGGGTTGTACCAGCCTCAGTTTACATATGTGGTTAAAGCTCACAACCCCAGATAGAATACTGCATCTTTGAGCATAGCTACAAACAGTTACCTTACATTTAGACTATATTTAAGCAGGGAATATAGAAGAGACGGGATGATTTTGTAAAAGAACTGTAGTCCAAGGAACTAGAAACCTGAGATTTGGTGTGCTTATCTTTTGCCTTCCCAAATTCTTAGCCTCTTGGCTGGCTACCTGTTGTCAACTTAACTTACCTGACATGCAGGTTTTTATAGTCATTAATTTATTAATTCACTAAATAATTATTGAGCTTGTAGTATTTATTTTAAAACCTTAAAACCTAAATGCCTGAAGGCAAACAGGTAAACAGAATGATCCTGAGATCTCTGTACACTCTAATGTCTATGATTCTAGGTGAAGAATTAAAGAATTAGTTAGTCTGTTCCAAATATATAATCATTTTTTTTAAAGAAAGAAACCTTTTTTTTTTTTAGTGGAGGGGGTTTTATTGAAATTATATATAATTGTTTATTTCTTTTCCCTTTGAAAATAAAGACTAGCTTTCACATTTAAAATTTTTATATAAATGTCATTTTTTAAAAAAGATCATTTTCCTAGTTATGGCCTCGCTTCTAAAAGATTATCTTTGAACTGCTACTCCCAATCAGAAGCAAGCCTCTTCCTTATTATACCATAGCTCCTCCTCGTGGTTGACAGATGTTAAGACCCTTAAATTTTAATCACAAAAAGTTACCAAAAAATTGATGTGATCATATTAAAGTTAATTCTAATATGAAAAACACCAGCATGATTTTGTCTTTATTCCAATTCAGCTCAGTCATAGTACTTTTAAGAGAATCCAAATACAATTTTCAATCTCAAGATCTTTCTTGGATCTGTGGGGTTTTAAGGTAGTATATATTTTAGCTATTCAAATCTAGCTCTAAACAAAAAATTCACTGTTTTCACTTTGATCCATGGTAAATCCAAACTATAGCATGCTAAATTATAGACTCTGCCCTACCTTACCTCAACATAGTTCTTATCGATGGCTAAAATGAACATATAAAAGGATCTCTTACCAAATTTATGAATAACAATAAGATGAAAGGATAAAGTACCAGGTGACCAAATTACAACCCAAAAATACTTTGACAAGCTGAAAAATTAGATGAAGTTAACAAGATGGGATTTTAAGTGAAAAATCTACCTCAAAAATTTAAACATAAAATGTAATTGAAACAAAATAGAAGGTTTTGCATTAAAATTTTCAGAAAATGAACGTCAACCGGATAAGAAAATCATAATTAGCAGCAGCACATGTGAAAATTAATTAACAGTGAGAGGGAAAGGCTCTGTGAAGACATTCAAGCCAATGTCATAGTAAAAAACAGTTTTTCTTTCTTGGTGTGTGTTTTTTAAATCCATTGCATTTTTAAAAACATAGATGCAAAGATCCAGTCCCAGGTATTCTGATGCAAATGGTCTGAGGTAGATCGTGGACATCAGTATTTTTTTAAACTCCCCCAATGTTTCTAATGCACATTCAGAGTTGAGAACACTGGGGCTATACCTTCCACAGACACTTCACATTTCTTACAATTTTTTTACTCTCTAACAAGTCTCAAATCTCAGAGAGTAACATCTACATATATTTCACCTTTCATTTATACTACTTAAATGGAAATAGTGTACCCTGCATAATATTAAATTCAAAAGTTAATGTGGTCTGACATAAATCTCAAAACTAGTCGACTGTAAGTTCCATGGGGGCAAGGACTATATCGGTCTCATTCATTCCTTACTATGACCCTTTGTTACTTGTTCATACACCTGAATTCCACAAAAGTTATAAAGGACAACTCCCATAACTTATAATTCTGAGAACTACAATTGACTCAAATTGGTTAAATTCTAGATGTTCTCTCCATTTCCAGATGGAGATAAGCTCATTACTCTGGAGGAAGGGGGCAGGGAATCCTCTATTGATTAGCTAACCCTCTACCCTGATTCTATAAAAGCTTCAGCGAAGTTGTACATAGGTACTTGAAGGAAGACATGACTAACCAATGAGAAATTTTTGACACATTAATGCAAAAGGATTAATAGTATGGCCCTGGGATTAGAATGGATTTTATTCACTCACTGCTTCCTTTGATAAAGTTCTGTGACCTTGGGCAGGTTATTAAGCTCTCTAAATCTCATTTATAAAACAGATAAAAGTATACCTTACTCTTACAGTCATTTCAAGGACCAAATGAGTTAACTGTCTAGCACACCTTAACAACAGAGGTTAGTTAGTAATATTTGTCTATTGAGCAAACTCTAAGTGCCAGGCCCTTAGTCAAGTACTGGGAACATAGCAGTGAAAAGACAGACCCCTCCTGGTGCTTACATCCTGGTGAAGGGGATGGACAGTAAACAAGTAAATAATTACAGAGCATAAAAGTGCTGTTGAGGGCTTGTGCAGTAGTTCCACTATTTACCAGTTCTGTGACTTTGGGCAGGTTATTAAGCTCTCTGAATCTCATTTATAAAACAGATAAAAGTGTACCTTACTCTTACAATTGTTTTGAGGACCAAATGAGGTAACTGTCTAGCACACCTTAACAATATGGGATGGGAACCAAGAAGTGCATTTACAATAGGGGTTAGCTAGTAATATTAATACAAATAAATACTCTAGTGATTACACAACATTCCAAATATATATAGATAGAGATAGAGATATATACATATAGATGTAGATATATTACATTAAACATATATATGTTACATTAAAAACTCTGCTACTTCTAAATCTCCCTTCAGTTCATTCTCTCCTCAGCAAAATTCTTTTTAATATCAATCCTGTAAGTACTTTCCCCCTTGATCATCTTTTCTCTTGTTGTAGGAATTCAGCTCCCTTCATTTTATTCTACAAATCTCTGTTTTCATTCCAAGAGCTATTTGTATCTATCTTTGCCGAGTAATCTGTTTCTCTTTTCTTTTACTTTTCTCCAAAAGAAGGGGGAAAGTCAATGTCCAGGTCCCGTGAATACCCTAGACCCAGTTGTTTGTGGAAATCTGAAGACCTAGAGAGTTTGAGAACTGTAGGTCAGTATGCCCTCAGCTAGTTGGGAACAATAATGTAAATGTGATACTCTATAAGAATGAAGTCACAGGAGAGTGGGGCAATGTATTCATTTATAGAAAGGAAATTACACTCAGGATACGTGCTTTCTAGATCAGTGAATAGATGACTATCAAGCTAAAGTAAACCTCTTAAAAGTTAATTTTTATGTGTAAGTCAAGCTGTGCAGAATGACCCTGAGACGGAATTAGGTTTATGGGATGGGAACCAAGAAATGCATTTACAGCTGCTCAGACGCATAAGAAAAACTGCTTCTAGGATCATAACAGGTGAAAAGAATTTCAGTCATCCCTGCCAGGGAGGCAGCAGGGGGCAGCAGGAAAATACCAGGGTTTCTATCATGGCACCAATGTTCACCATCCATGAGGTCTTGGGCAAGTTAGGTACCTGTCTAATTTTGTTCATTACCAGTAAAATGGGAAGATAACAATAATCTCTACCTCATATACTATTTTGTAATTAAAGGAGATAATGATTATGTAAAGGATCCTGAGTTAAAATGTTTATGAGAACCAACATGGGTTTTATCTTTGGAAACAAAGGGAAAGAAATGTGACTGATTTGGAAAAAATCAGCATAAATTGCTATAGGAGTAAAAATGCAAAGCCTTACCAAAAAATGGTTAAAACAAAAGAGAGAACATTTATAACATGGAAATAAAATACATTAATGAACAGACTTTACTAATGGGATAATATGTCATTTCTGCTAAATGGAAAATAAAAAAGGAATTAAATGATACTTTAATTGAGGTCAAGAATCAAAAGTAAATATTTTTAATATAAATATTAGCTCAACAAATTTTTCTTTTTATCTTCTCTAGAAAGACATCTGGGAAGAGCAAGAACTTGAAAATTTAAAACTCAAAGAAGTTAGTTCTTAAAACATTACCTGGTACAGATGTAGTTTTTGAAAAACATTAAGACAAGTGAGAAAAGCATGAATTTGGAATTGGAGGGTCTGAGACAAGTCCAAACTCTGCCATTAGTTGTATGACCATAAGAAAGCCACATCCTTTCTGAGAGTTGGATATGTAATCCTATATAATAAAAGACTAATATGCAAATCGACCAAACAGCGGAATGACAAGGGGCAGACACTCAACGCAGTAGCTGCCCCCTGGTGGTCAGTGCCTCTCCTGCCTCTGCTGCGAGCAGTAAGGAGTGAGGGGTCCCTGACTGCGAAAGCCCCAGACCACAAGAGGGATGTCTGACTGCCAGCTTAGGCCTAATCCCAACTGGGAAGGGGGGGGGGGGGGGGGGGGGGCGTGGACCAGGTCTAAGCCAGCAGGAGCAGGCGGACATCCCCCAAGGGATCCCAGACTGCAAGAGGGCACAGACTGGGCTGAGGGATAAGAGACCCACCCCCCCGAATGTCATGCACCAGGCCTCTAGTAATAATACCCATCTTATTCTATTTCATAAGATAGTTGTGAGGAGTGAAATAAAATTGCAGAATGCATGTTAGAAGTGTTTTATAAACTGTAATGTACTATATTAACAGACATTGGGTACCTAACTGGTTCATATAAATATAAATTCACATTTAGTTGCTAAATATTGAACATAAGTTTTAATGTACTAAGAGCAAGTGACTTCTTAAGCTCACACAAATGAATGACTCCAAATCCTTGAAACTGATGAGTAAATAATTCTCTTTACTGCACTAGTCAGGACCTATTTCACAGAACTAGGACAAATATTCCAAAAATTTATATGAAACCACAAAAGACCCCAAATAGCCACAGCAATCTTGAGAAAGAGGAACAAAGTTGGAGGCATCATGCTACCAAATATTAAACTATAGTACAAGGCCATAGTAATCAAAACAGCATGGTACTGGCATAAAAACAGACATATAGAACAATAGAACAGAATAGAGAGCCCAGAAATAAACCTACATATTTATGGTCAATTAATATTTGACAACAGAGGCAAGAATATACAATGGGGTAAAGACCATCTATTTAATAAATGTTGTTGGGAAAATTGGACAGATACATGCAAGACCACCTTCTTACACCATACACAAGAAAAAAAAACTACTCGAAATGGATTAAAGACTTAAATGTTAGACTTGGCACCATAAAAATACTAGAAAAAAACAAGGCAGTAGTTTAATTGGTGATAAGTGAAAATCATTGGGGGAGTAACAAGTAGAGATGGGAAAATTAATACATGTATATATCTTAGAATAGGAACTTGGAATTTATTCTCAAGACTCTTAATGACCCAAAGATACTATAAGTAGGGATAACTTAATCTTTGTGCTCATCTATATACTCTACTAGAGGCCCAATGCATGAAATTCATGAAAGAGTAGGCCTTCCTTCCCTTGGCTGCCGCACCGGCTTCCCTCTGGCACCCAGGACCTGGGCTTCCCTCTCAGAAGGATGTCCGGTCTAATTAACATATTATGCTTTTATTATTATAGATTCTCCTAAGCACTATTTTCCCCCTTACCAGTCATTCTTATATATTAAACCCAATGGTTAGGTATTCAACCCATAGCCCCAAAACTTGGAAGCCCTTATATCACTCTCCATATAAGACCCCCCACTACTGGCTTCCTCCTTATATGTTCGTAAACTAGAGAAGGGAGACAAATCACATATTATTACTGTGAACTAAAGGATGTATGAATTGTTGATTTTAGTTAAATCATGTATCTAAATCCAAATTTACTTGGAATTTACATTATAATCATTGAAAACGTTTTATTAACCTTCATCTTCTCTGAAGTTGGAAGACTCCCCCATAAAACAAACAGTGTGCTGTTTGAATCCTTAAAAGGGTACCAATCTTGGTTAATTCTTTCAAAAATTGCCATTGGAACTAAGAAAAATGCCAAGCAGCCAAGTTGAAACAAAACCCTAAGTTTGTTCAGCCAATTGCTCTCATCTCATATAGTATAAAGTATCTTACATGATGTCTGCACTCATGTTTTATGACATTGTGAATAATGAAATTCTTGTGCAAAAAGCATTATAAAAGATAAAGTAATTTTATTTATAAATAAGATGTTCACTGGATTTATTAACAAAAATACATTAAAGTGGCATCACAGAATTTGACATTTAAACAGATACCTACTGTGATAAAAATGGAAAGTTCAGTTAAATTCGATTAACTATGAATTAAGCATGTTTTATTTTATTTGCTTAAAATCTTTCCTTTTTTGGCATATTTTCATACATGTTAACAATTTGAAAATGACCTTTTTTCAATAAATACATTAATAAGGAGTGCTGACATTTCTCTGGACTTTGCTTAAACTGCTAGAGATTTTTGGCACTTTGCAAAATGTCTAATTGCAGTGTATGTGGATGCCAAGGAATGAACTTCTTAGCTTTAAAAGAAGTATCTGTGACTGCTAAAGTGACATGTAAAAATATGCTATAGCCTAGCTAGGAGGCCTGAGAAATATTTCCAAGGTCTCACAATGTAGCCAACAGATTTTCTTCAGTATCATGAGCTTTCCAAATTCCCCCTTACTCTTCTAATTATATGAAGTACCACATGTAAAATGCCTACACACAATAGTCTTTCATATATTAGTTCCCTTCTCCCTGCATATGTCTGGAGGCAGGCAGAAGGGCAGAGTGGAAGTCAAAAATAGTGTTGGATAACCATGGGTCTTAATTTTTAGTAACCACATTCACATCCAAACTTGATTGACATTTGTTTGTATCATACTATTTTTCTTTCCTGCCTATCAGTTTTCCCAGAACAAATTTTATAACTATTCATGAAAATAAACAACACAAATCACACACACACACACACTTATGTATATATAGTTTTTAATCATGGAATAAATATTCCATCAAAGAGACTTTTATGTTCCACAGCGACAGTTCTCGAATGACTTTCATGGTATCATGTTAAAAACCAGAACACAGTCCATTTTTACAGTAGATTTATTCAATCACAGTTACTAATCAGATTAGCACCGCTTTTATGTCCAACAAATTTTAAAAGTTGGGGGATCATTAGAGAAGCTACATATTATGAGCCTGTAACCTGCATTGTATTTTACTTCTTATCCTTTTTTTTAATGGCCTTCAAAAAATAGTTTAAAGGAATTCTTTTTCCTTTTAAACTACACTTAGACTAGGATGCAAATATATGACTACAAATTTATCCATTTTAATGTTATGATATGAGCATTTTTATTTCAAAAGAAGTTAATCCTTTACCATATCAACAGCTAAGCTCCACTTCTACATACACAATATTTGAGACTAGTACAGCAATATTACCTAAAGAGTATCTCAGGTTAGCTCTAACAGAAAAAGATCTTCTATATATGGACAGTAGAAAGCCTGCAAAATCAACTAGCTAGAGCTATTACAATTCGTAAAGGAAGCAACATAAATCAATATAAAAGACTTTATGTGGGTAGAAGAAAGCAAGCTTTCATGCCTCAAATTTTCTCATAATCCTATATAAGAGCCTAATGTGCTAAGTGTCCAACTGTTCAACCATTGGACCAGTCGCTATGACACGCACTGACCACCAGGGAGTAGATGCTCCAACTGGTAGGTAAGCTTGCTGCTGGGGTCTGGCCGATCGGGACTGGGCAAGATGGGCCAGACACGCCCTGGAGCTGTCCCAAGGTCCCTCCCCAGCCCAGATCGTGCACCAGTGAGGTCCCTCAGCCTGGCCTGTGTCCTCTTGCAATCCAGAGCCCCTCAGGTGATGTTGGAGAGCTAGTTTTGGCCCAATCCCCAGCCAGGCCGAGGGACCCCACCGGTGCATGAATCCGTGCACCAGGCCTCTAGTTTAAATATAAGACCTGTTTAGTCCATTTTGTCTCACTTAAATTGGACTAAACTGATGACTTCTATTTTAAAAAGGCAAAATTTACATTATCTAATTATGTAATTGGGTGAAGGACATTCAACAACAACAAAAAGTAGAAAAAACCAAAGAAGTTAGTATTTGATTTTGCTAGTAATAGAAGACAGTCTAATAGACTTTTTACAAAGTTTCTGACACATTACAAAACTGACTAGTTCAAATTTCATCTAATTTCTGCAGTTCATACTTTGGAAGATATACTGAGACCTACTCAAAAGTTGGGAAGTCAGAGTAAAAATTTAACATTTGAGAATTTACTATACAAATGCCTTGGCCCAACACACAGCTAATATAGTTGTTCCTTAGAAAACAGATTCAAAATAAGCTGTAATAGCACTTCACTTTTATCGGTATACATTTATCTACTATTCTGAGATCTCTGACTCTAATTTTTCCTGATGAATTATTTATCCTGCTACATCCCTTAATTATATAATTTTGTTAAAAAGAACAAATTGTACCTCCTGAAGGAAATATAATTCATTTTTAAATCTCCTTGCAGCAAATTCTACTTTCCAGCATGGTCATTGCAGGGGTAGAGGAAAGAGGAAGGAAGTTGGATACTTAATAGACCGTGTCCATAGGTCCCACAAATGAATGATCAATTTTCAAAGGATCCTTAAGTTTCCAGGTGTCTAGTAGATTTCCCCATGGTTTATCTATTAAAATTCTAGATGACAACAATGACATCCACAGACATGGTTGTGCAATTTGGGAGACATAGAAGTGACTGGATCCTTGTCAAAAGCAGCTCTTTCAGGGTGGTCCCAGGAAAGAAATACAGGAACTTGGAGCTACTTAAGTAAATATTCAAGAAAATATCCTTTTTGCTGAAACATGAAGATAATTTTTTTTCAAGATAAGATATCTTAGGATTCTGTAAGAGAACTAAGTTTAAAACATTCTATTATATCCAGAAAAACTTTGAGGGAAGGCATAAAAGAAAAAACTAGACCTCTCAGGCAATGGGATTCAGAAAAGAATTCAGGCTAACAAATTTCCAAGATATCTATGCAGACCACTCAATGAAGTAAGTGAAAATCCAACTGAGAACTCCAGTGGGAAAAAGAACTAGCCTGAGGATCTGGTCCATATGAGAGAGGGGCAGGGTTGGGGTGAGGAGAACTACAGATTACAAGTTATCGTTCATCAAATAACTTAAACAGAGAAAAGGACTTCTAGAAAAACTTCAAAGATCAGACCTCCATGTTCCAAGAGTCCACACAAAGAAGAAACCAGAGAATCATGATGAATGGGGAACTTGACTCTGCTCAAAATAAAATACTCTTGCCACTAAACTATATTGAACATTCTTTTTTGTTGTTAATCCTCACCTGAGGATATTTTTCATTGGTTTTTAGAGAGAGTGGAAGGGAAGGGGAAAGACAAAGAGAGAGAGAAACATTGATGTGAGAGAGACACATCAATGAGTTGTTTCCCGCACACCCCAGGGTGCAGGATCGAGCCCGCAACCAAGGTATGTGCCTTTGACCAGAATCAAACCCAGGACCCTTCAATCTGAGGGCTAATGATCTATCTACTGAGCCAAACTGGCTACGGCTATGCAGAACATTGTAAAAATCTTACTTTGAGAATTGAGGAAGCATCAAAATCTTACAGGACTCTCTGATATTATTAACATCTTTATTAATACTAGTTAGTACCTGTTGCCCTAATGAGTCCTTGTATCTGAGTTAGATCTCTCAAGAAGTGCTTCCATTAAAATTAAGCCTTCCAAAATCTAAGATCATATACCACAATTCGAGAAACTATAAAATAGCTTTCTACATGTAATCTATACTAATAAAAGGGTAATATGCTAATTAGACTGGGAGACCTTCCAGGAGACATTCTGGACATTCTTCTGAACAAAGCCATGGTGGTGGGGCTGAGGTAGAGGTGGTTAGGGGCCAAGAGGGGAGGGAAGTTGTGGGTGATCAGGCCAGGATGGGACGGCAGTTGTGGGTGATCAGGCCGGCGGGCGGGGAGGGGGGGGGCAGTTGGGGGCGAGCAGGCCAGCAGGGAGGGTAAGTGGGGGTGAGCAGGCCAACAGGGGGGAAGTTGGGGGTGAGATATATGAAAACATGCTCAAAGTCACTAATCATACGAGAGATGCAAATCAAAATGACAATGAGGTACCATCTCACACCTGTCAGAATGGCTATCATCAACAAATTAACAAATGACAAGTGCTGGCAAGGATGCAGAGAAAAAGGAACCCTGATGCACTGCTGGTGGGAATGCAAACTGGTGCAGCCACTGTGGAGAACAGTATGGAGTTTCCTCAAAAAACTAAAAATGGAACTCTCATTTTACCCAGTGATCCCACTTCTAGGAATATATCCCAAGAAACTAGAAACACCAATCAAAAAGGATATATGCACCCCTATGTTCATAGCAGCACAATTTATAATAGCTAAGATTTGGAAACAGCCTAAGTGCCCATCAGCAGATGAGTGGATTAAAAAACTGTGGTACATCTACACAATGGAATACTACGCTGCTGTAAAAAGGAAGGAACTCCTACCATTTGCAACACCATGGATGGACCTGGAGAACATTATGCTCAGGGAAAGATAACTATCACTGATCTCACTCATTTGTGGAATATAATGAACAACATAAACTGATGAACAAAAACAGATCCAGAGACAAAGAAGCATCGATCAGTTGGCCAAACCTTAGAGAGAAGGTAGGGGAGGGTGGGGGTAAGGGGGAGAGATCAATCAAAGGACTTGTATGCATGCATATAAGCATAACCAATGGACACAGACACCAGGAGGGTGAAGGCATGAGCGAGGGGCGCGGGGCGGACAAGAGGGGGGACAAGGACACATACGTAATACCTTAATCAATAAAGAAAATAAAATAATAAAAAATTAAATTAAATTAAAAATAAAACCTAATGAAAAGAAAAGCATACATAGGCCTTAACTTATACTACAGAAAAAATATAGATTGAAACAATAATCTTGTGCTTATAACTATACTAAAAACAATGTATAAGTGTTGTATACTTAGTAATTGCCAAACAATATGCTAACATTCAAAATATATACAATAGAAGATAAAGTTAATCTTAAGTATTCAAATATTCCTTTTCTAAAAGACACAATGGCTGAAAATGAACTTTTTTCCCTAAATAAAATGGTCTGTTTGTATTTTCTTATTCACCATTACAGAGTCATAGTGTATATAGCTCATTTTTTCTAGTACTCTTTGCACAGTATTATATTATGCCTATCCAGCCTTAAAAGTATTGTGATCTATTTTTTCATTAAAAATGCTCAAAAGAGCCTGGCAGGTGTGGCTTAGTGGTTGAGCATCAACCCATGCACCAGGAAGTCACCAGGTCAATCCCTTGTCAGGGCACATGCCTGGGTTGTGGGCTCCATCCACAACCAGGGACATGCAGGAGGCAGCCAATCAGTGTTGATGTTTCTCTCTAATCGATGTTTCTATCTCTCTCTCCTTCTCCCTTCCTCTCTCTCTAAAATCAATTGTTAAAATGCTCAAAAGACTACTAATTATTTTGATAATATTTTCCAGTGATTCACAATTCCATAGCAAGAAATTCTTGCTACTAAAATTAGATTTCAATTTCTTTAAGAATGAAGACTATATTTTTACTTTAGGCAAAATAGAGAAATAGACAAAGTTTTATCTTCAGCATTCCTAGTGTCCTTCTTTCAGCATCACCCCCAATTCCTTTGATTAAATCCCTGTCTACCTGATCAAGGATTCGGGAGCTCTTATTCTCCTTTTTTCCCAACCCTCACCTTCACCCCATACACATTCAAAACCTCTCAGGGGGACAATCTCCTAAATCCACTTGATAGAGATATGAAAATGTTTTAAAACACTAAATAAAAATACCTTAATCTTTTTCCAACAGTATTTCTCTCTTACCAGAAATTTTAGTTTCCTTTATACCTTTTTAACAACCATAAGAATTTAAGTTCCTGAATACAGAAATTATAAGTCATTTTGATTAGAGATAAGTAGAAAAAAGAAGGGACTAGTGATGGGGAAAAGAAAAGATAGAGTGGATGGCAGAGCAGCAATAGAAATTTTTGCATTGGCCACTCTCCTGAAATAAAGGAAGCTAAGGAAAAGTAACCTTGGGCCTTGGAATTACACTTCTACCTCTTGGAACTACATTTCTACTTCTGTAACGAGGGAGGGAGTTGAGTTACACATAAGAACTGGTGGGATGTTTTTATGCAAATTGCAGTGATCAGAGCTAAGGATATAGAATCTTGGGTTGAGGACATAATTTAGGCAATATCTACTTAGTTATATCAAATATGTAAAATAAAGTCTAACCAAAGCTTGATAAATTTCAGGGTCTAGTTATGCTGTATTTCTGGAACCACAGTGAAACCTGGACATTATAGTCAACAATTCTGGATCATAAAGTCCAAAAGTCATTCAGACAAGGTATATCAGACAAAAGAAATAGTGACTTCATATGTGTTTTATCTCCCATAAGGCAAACATTTTTTTACATTATTGAAACTGTAGAGACAGAGATCCTGAATTTTTTCTAAGAAGCAAGCAGTTATTGATGGAAAATAATTGTAAAGTAGCCATTATTATTAATACAGTGGTTGAAATGTTACTGACTGTTCTCTTTATTTCATGTCCTATGTTCGTTTTCTTATTTACTTGACTTTATAGATTATTTATAAGAACTTTTATAGGATCCCTAAAACTTGAATCTCTCTAACTCTATTTTTCTGATAATCCTATATAATAAAAGGGTAATATGCAAATTGAACCTAATAGCAGAACAACCAGAATGACTGCTCGATCAGTCACTATGAGGCACACTGACCACCTCTTGGACCCTTTCCCCAACCGACAGGCTCCCATCGCCCGATGGCAAACGGGGACCTGGGGGTGGGTGGCAGGGGATGCAGGTGGCACCAGGTCAAGGTCCCTGCCCCTCCGGTCACCCCACACACAGAGGGCAACACACAGCGGGGATGGGGACGGTGAGCAGGCGGGAATAGACGACCTCTTGGTCCCTCCCCCGGCTGGCAGGCTCTGATTGCCTGATGGTGAACAGGGAACCAGGGGTGGGTGGCAGCGGGGGGCGGGGCCAGCTGCAGGCAGGCGGGGAAGATGGCCCTGAACACAGGCCAGGCCTAGGGACCGAACCCATGCACAAATTTTGTGCGCCGGGCCTCTAGTGTTTTATAAACTTTAACATGACTTTTCCTACCGAAGAGTTTTTCAGGAACTTGGCCCTCTCAGGAAGAGAGAGTGTTGGTGGTAAAGGGTTCTCTCCTGTTTGCATTTTAGGAGTGGGTAAAGTCTAAATCTGGGGTGGAGAGCAGGGGTGGAAGGAAACAAATCACATTTGCTACTAAAGCACCTTACTACTCAGAACCAACTTTTGCTGAACACTGAAGTGTTCATTTCATCACCGTAGGCAATCATTAAATTAAATTGATGATCTAAACTACTGTCAGAAAATTAACCTATTCCCCTTTTCTTTTCTTAAATTATGTTATTTATTATTATGAAATAAATTATTAAAAATTTAATCAGTAAATTACATTTATATGTTTTGAGGCAAATACAAGTAGTATAATAGTTTAGGGGGAAATTATCAGATTGAAATATAAAGAAGAGTCCTTCATGTCTACCTGTATAACTCATGGCCACAAATATTCCTGTTCTTCCCAAATGATCTGAAATAATTTTGACAAGATCTTCTTCTATGACAATTATGATAAATGAACAAAATCTGTAATTATACCAATAATATCTGTCCTGATGAAATTTATAGAAGAAAAATAAGATTGCCTTTATTTTTTTTAATCCTCACCTGAGGATATTTTTTCCATTGATTTTTTTAGAGAGTAGAAGGGAGGCAGGAGGGGGAGAGAGAGAAACATCAATGTGAGAGAGACACATCGATTTGCCTCCCGCATGCCCCGAACCGGGCTGGAGATCAATCCTGCAACTGCGGTATGTGCCCTGACCTGGAATCAAATTTGTAACCCTTCAGTCTTCAGGACAGCACTCTAACCACTGAGCAAAACTGGCCAGGACAAGATTGCTTTTCATCAAAATACTGTTGCTTAGAAAAAAAAACATTTTAAAATGTTATGCAAGACAATGAATTAAAATGACTTTTAATCAGGTCAATATACATGTCGAAGTGGTTCTGATTTTCTTTACAATGTGTTAAATCTTTAAATTAAGGCATCTATTAGCCCCCCTTAATAAATACATACTAACAATATTCATCCAGACATTCAAAGAAGGCATATCAGACAAAAGAAATAGTGACTTCGTATATGTTTTCTCTCCCATAAGGCCTTGGAATGTCTCCAGTGACATTTCCCTATAGCAATTTAGTGAAAACAAAAGTCCCAAACCATCCAACTACATGCTATCAGAAGCTTGTACTTCCAAAGGGGCCTTGTTACAAAGAGATATGACAAGGAAAAGAGTTTTATATGAGCCAGCCTCTCTTTGAAGGTTAGCAGGCTGGAAGGTCACTTAAAAGACTCTAGGGTTTCTTTTCCACTTTCCTCCAAATCTCATCACACAGCCTGACACCTGTTCTGTCCACAAAATAAAACTGGGCCCTAGAGAAATGATTAACTAATGGTTGGAGAATGCCAACATTTTCTTTAAAGAAAGCGGAGAAAAAAACTTGGCAAGAACAATAGTACTTTACATTTGCAAAGAGCTTCATGGGATACAAAGCACCTTCACATCCAGTATTTTACTTGTTTCTTCAGCCCTATAAGCTAGGTAGAGCAGCTGTTATTTCTATTTTACATAAGGAAATTGAGGCTCAGAAATATTAAGTGATTTTCCTAAAGTCCTCAAGTTGTTAAGCAACAGAGTCATAATTTGAACCCTTCTTTAAATTCCAGGAACAATACTCTTAATCACCATTCAGGAAACACTGAATACCATAACCAGTGGACAACTTTCTATAAATATAGTCCAGTCTCTCAAAAAGAAAAGAATGGCAACTCTTTATATGTTAATGTCATACTGAACACTTCTAAGAGGTATGATTCTTTTTCTCAATTTTCCTAAGATTTCACTAAATATTTTCTTTCAAGGAAGCAACGGAGAAACAGAATTATCTGAACTTTGAATCTCAAAGTGGAAAACTCTGAGGCATCTATAGGCATCTTATCAATAAGTCAGACACAGAGAGAAAGCTGGAGGTCTAAGAGACAAACCAGGAAATCTGTTTCCATGAAGAGCCGAACAAACAGCTCAAGGGGGTAAGAGAACAGATCCAGGCTGCTGTTCCCGGGCAGCCAGCTCTCTTTCTTCACAGCTTCCTGGTGAATGTCTCTGCCTGTAAGCAGTATTATGAAATAGTGTGATTTTAATCAGCTTTGACTGTACCTTGCTCTAAAGGTTTATTCAGTGCAGTCCTTAGAGGCACATTACCATTCGGCCCTATTCCAGGGAAGAAGTCTGTTCTTCATCAGCTGTAGAAAGACAGGAGTGCTTTTGTCTCACCATTCCAGAGCAAGAGAAGGACCTAGGACACAGGCCTTGCCAAACTACAACCACACTGTAAATAGGCCAGTGTGTAACCCAATTCTCCAGTAATGACTTAGCAAAAGTATGTCAAAATGACAAAGTCTCTAAGACCACTCAATCCCCAGTGACATTTCCCTATAGCAATTTAGTGAAAACAAAAGTCCCAAATTATTAAATATATTCTGCACAACCCAGCACAAATGTTGTCTAATGCTACCAATTCGTATGGCCACTTGCTCCCAGATTTTATAGATTTCTCCAGAATATCTGAGGACCTTCAGATATATTCATTCACTCATTCAACAAATAGTGCTAGACACTAGTTATATGGTAAGAAACACTCATAGTTTGTTGGTTATATTATAATAAATAAAAGTCATATCTCTACACCCGTGAAGATTATAGTCTAGGTAAGAGATAGTCAATAAACAGGTAAATTAGTAAATAAACAGATTGTAATTGCAAAGTAAGAAAAGTGATATAAAAAATTTAAATAAGTAAGACACTGTAATAGGAAGTGACAGTGCCTGGATGGGGAATGATTTTTAGAAAGGATGACTAGGGAAAGATGTTCTGAGGACTTAAGCTGAATTTTGAAGGATAAAAAAGAGCTAATTACATGGGGGGGACATCATATTAAAAAGCACTCCAAACAAATGACCTGAACAAAAATGCTAAAGCATAAAAGAGCATGGTGTCTAAACACGTGAGAGGAAATCATGGTGGATAAAGTATAATAAGCAAAGATAAGAACATTGAGATTAGAAGGGAAGTATCATAGGGTAAAATATGTGAAACCTTGTAGTCCATGACACAAAGTTTTAATTTTATTTATAAATACAGTGGGAAATCAGTCAAGTATTTAAAGCTGAGAATTAACATAAACCTACCTATATTTTTGAAAGACCATTCACTCTCACTGGTATTTGGAAATGGATTGGAAGAAGATAAGACAAGAAGAAAAACACCAGTTTGATGCCACTGTTGCAGTTAATGCAAAAAAAAGGTGATGGTAGATTGATTAAGAAAATGTCAGCAAAGAGAGAAATGCAAACAAATTCAAAATATATTTTGGAAATAAACTTTGAAAGTCTTATTGATGGACTAAAGGAATGGAGTGAAAGTTGAGGGAGAGGAAAAAAACACAGATGACTCCTACGTTTCTGGCTTGAATGATGTAAATTACTTAGAATTACTTAGAAGAAGATTAAAGGTAGAACAGGTATCAGCAAAAATGGTCAAATGGGAATGTGGATTAAAATTTATGTTTGGTCAAGGGGAGAAAAAAAGGAGACAAATGTACTACTCTTTGTAATATTTTAAGCAATAAAAAAAAGTTTAAAAAATGTATGTTTGGGGCATATTAACTTGGCAATAACTGTGAAACATTCAAGAAGAGATATCAAGTAGGCAGCTATTTGTGTAGGAGAAGAAATCATGCTAAAGACATAAATCTGAGAATCATCAACATATAGCATATATAACGTTATGGGACTAGATGATATCACCCAGGAAGAAAATATCTAGACACAGAATTGAACCTATGACCAAAACCTAAGGAACCCAAACACTTAGAATATATATATATGCCTAAGCGACCAGCAGACTGGCCAACTGGGCTGACCTGCTGGTAGCTATGATGCACACTGACCACCAGGGGGCAGACGCTCAACACAGGAGCCGAAACCACAGGCATGGAAACATGGAACAGACTGATGAATCTCAGAGGGAAGGGGAGAGGGGGGAGGTCAGGAAGAGATTAACCAAAGATCTTATATGCATACTAGAGGCCAGGTGCAAGGATTCGTGCACTGGTGGGGTCCCTCGGTCTGGCCTGCGGGGATCAGGCCGAAACCGGTTCTCCAACATCCCCTGAGGGGTTCCGGATTGCAAGAGGGCACAGGCCAAGCCGAGGGACCCCACTGGCGCACGAATCCATGCACCGGGCCTCTAGTTCAAGAATAAAAAAACTGTCAAGGGATAGCTTTGCAGAACATTTGATCCTATCTAAAATGTCCCTGGAGACATTTGGTCCATGCCAAAAAGTCCTTAAGATTTGGTCCTATACCAGTGATGGCGAACCTTTTGAGCTCGGCGTGTCAGCATTTTGAAAAACCCTAACTTAACTCTGGTGCCGTGTCACATATAGAAATTTTTTGATATTTGCAACCATAGTAAAACAAAGATTTATATTTTTGATATTTATTTTATATATTTAAATGCCATTTAACAAAGAAAAATCAACCAAAAAATGAGTTCACATGTCACCCCTGACACGCGTGTCATAGGTTCGCCATCACTGTCCTATACCAAAACATTCATGGAGAGATTTGGTCCATGTTAAAGCTTCTACCTCACTCTATGTGCCATTACCAGCTAGGTTACAGAGGCAAGAAGGGTTATTATTGGCAATACAGCCACAGCTCAATTATTTAAAACTAAAAACCCAATGCATGAAACTCATGCAAGGGTAGGCCTTCCTTCCCCTGGCTGCCGGCACCTGCTTCCCTCTGGCACCTGTGACCCGGGCTTCCCTCGCAGCCCTGGCTTCATCCGGAAGGTCGTCCAGAAAGATGTCTGGAAGGACATCTGGTCTAATTAGCACACTACGCTTTTATTATTTAGATGAGGATATTTCTTTTCTTTTTTTTAATATATTTTATTGATTTTTTTACAGAGAGGAAGAGAGAGGGATAGAGAGTTAGAAACATCGATGAGAGAGAAACATCCATCAGCTGCCTCCTGCACACTCCCCACTGGGGATGTGCCCGCAACCAAGGTTCATGCCCTTGACCGGAATTGAACCTGAGACCCTTGAGTCCGCAGGCTGATGCTCTATCTTCTGAGCCAAACTGGTTAGGGCGATGAGGATATTTCTTATGTAGACATTCTATAAGCCAAAAGTACAAATAAACATTATGGGCTCTTTGAATCCAGAGGTATTTTCTAAGCATGGATGTTTTGGACAGGACCAAATTTTAAAGACCTTTAGCATAGGTCAAATGTCTTCATGGACATTTTGAAAAGAAGCAAATGTCCACTTATCAGGTATAAAGAGAACAGAAGTCCAAGTAGAGGTTAAGTCATTTGGTCAATCTCAGAAAGTCCCTTTGTAATAGCTGAGTTATATCTTATTAATATTGAACATTATTATTCTCTTAGAAACTCTTCGTATTTTTAAGACCAACTGATTTCTAGAGATTTCTAGAGTAGATATCTACCAGCCACCCCACCCCCTTCTATCACAAACACCTCTCCACTACCCAAATACCTGGCCTGGGATTTAAGCATACAGAATAGATGCTTGCATAGAGCCAGACTTGCATACACCTTCAAAAGAAACTAAGACTTCTGAATCTAATGATATCTTGAGCAAGATTTGTCTCATCCAATTCCTCCTTTCTTTCACTTCTCAACACCCAGCCTCCTTCAGCATTGTCACAGTCACCTTTCCAATTCCTTATCAAGGGTGCCCCAACAGACCGAGCTCCTGCACTTTTCCTTCACCAAACATTTTATTTATATTTCTTTTTTCATGTTTTCATGGGGGGGGGGGGTAAGAGGGAGGAGGTTTGTTCTTATTTTGTTTGATCTTTTTGTTTGTTTTTTCACCAAACATTTCACGGATTCATTAGTTGCTCAAATTAAAATCAGAAAAAACAATTCATATGATTTGATGAGCCAATTAGTTTAGCTTCTATACCAGCATAGTTTGCTAGGCAATCACATATATTAGATGTAGCTACTATATAAAAACTCTTACTATAAAACATTTTTTAGAGAAAATCTGTATACCTTAGTACAAAACTCTTAGTGTAATTTCTTGGCCTCATTTGTTACCCATGGAAAATGTATCTACCACTTGCCTTTACAATATCCTATATTTCCAAATTGTTTCCCAATTGTTATCTAACAACATCAGCAGTATGCCAGGTGTATGTTATACCATGTGTATGCTAAGACCTTTACATGCACAATATCATTTAATTTCACTTAATGATAGTCCCATTTTCCAGATGAAACCTTTCATAGCAAACATTTTTAAACTCCTTTCAGTGTCATAAATGTTATAGAATTCCTGACTTGTTAGGAATTCAAAATTATTTCAGGGTCAGCACAAGGTGAAATTCAAATCATTAGATTATTTTGTCACGGAGTATCGTCCCAAGCATACAACACTAAAAAGAAATGTCCATCATTTCTTTTGTGTTCTGTTTCACATGTCTTTTGTTCAGAGATAAGCAAAGATCTACACAGACAGCAAACAGGTTAGCATTTACAACACTCCAATTATCACAGTGAAGTCTGGGATTACATAAAGTGAGTAAGACATAGTCTTGGTCTCAGTTGCTTATAGTCTAGTAAAGAAAACATACTTTAATTATGCAAAAATAGAGACATTCTCATTGTGTTATGGTATTAACTTTCCATTGTATAATATAAGTTTGGTACTTGGCTGGATCATCTTAAATAAAGTCTAACTATAAAAGTGTTCAACAATACATTATACACAGCATACAAAACATTTTTGTTTTCTATGTTCTGTTTATCTAAAACCCATTTAGAAATTTTTCTTGGTGGTTTTTTTCATAAACCAACCAATGATTTCTACTTTTAAAAAGTGATTATTGAGCTCTCCCCTTCTCTCCTTTCTCTCTCTCTCTCTCTCCCGCCATCCCTCCCTCCCTCCCTCCCTCCCTCTTTCTTTCCTCCCTGTCCCTCTCCTCTCTTAGCTCCCTAATATTAAAGAGAAAATATTGCTATCAGTAACTTCCAGACCTGGAATTTCGACTTTTGGCTATAACAAGAACAACAAAAACCCATATGTTTCATTGTCTCAGCAGATGGCACCACCTAGTCCAAGCAACAGCAGCAGTGGGAGCAATGGAAATGACCAGCTAAGCAAAACCAACCTCTACATCCGGGGTTTGCAACCAGGCACTACTGACCAGGATCTTGTCAAGTTGTCTCAGTCATATGCAAGATTGTCTCCACTAAGGCCATATTGGACAAGACCACAAACAAATGCAAAGGCTATGGCTTTGTGGACTTTGACAGTCCTTCAGCTGCACAGAAGGCTGTAACAGCGCTGAAGACCAGTGGTGTCCAGGCACAGATGGCAAGCAACAGGAGCAGGACCCCACAAATTTATTCATATCAAACCTCCCACTGTCAATGGATGAGCAAGAACTGGAGGGAATGCTGAAGCCCTTTGGCCAAGTTATCTCCACTCGAATCCTTCGAGACACCAGTGGGACCAGCAGAGGGGTTGGCTTTGCAAGGATGGAGTCCACAGAGAAGTGTAAAGCCATCATCACCCACTTTAATGGAAAATATATTAAGACACCCCCTTGAGTTCCAGCCCCATCAGATCTGTTGCTTTGCAAATTTGGTGACGGTAGTCCAAAGAAATGACGGAACCAAGGAAAATTTGTGCAAAATGGACAGGCCTGGCCAAGGAATGGAGACATGGATGGTGTGGCCTTGATCCCTCCACAGCTCTTCAGAATGGGTTCTACCCAGCAACTTATAACATCACTCCCAACAGGATGCTTGCTCAGTCTGCACTCTCCCCATATCTTCCATCTCCCGTGTCTTTGTATCACAAGAGTAACTCAGACATCTCCTCCACAAGTACCTACCCCATCATGGATGTACCATCAGTCATACCTCATTCAGCCTTCAGGTTCAGTTCTGACACCAGGTATGGATCACCCCCTTTCTCCCCAGCCTCTGTCCATGATGGTACCTCTTACACAACAACTGGGCCACCTCTCCCTCAGCACCACGGGAGCTTATATGCCAACAGCTGCCGCTATGCAAGGAGCTTACATCTCCCAGTACACCCCTGTGCCTTCCTCCAACATTTCAGTTGAGGAGAACAGCAGCCAGCAAAATCAGGTGACTATGGATGCTGCCTCAGACCATGGGGTCTATTCTTTCCAGTTCAACAAGTAACAGTGGAATCTCCTCCCCATCTTTGTTGAATACAAATGAATTCTTGGAGATGCTGATGCTCCCAGACTCCATAGGGCTAACCAGGAATACAGATCATCTGTGGGCCCTGATAAGACCTAACACTTGGCCATCGTTTTGCACAGGCCTAGGCCTGAGAAAGAAATCTCTGCACTCCTGTTCTCTGCTATTCCTCCATTCCTGATGGAGCCTCGGGGAACCAGGGAACCAGCACTTTTTGTGTGTGCTACATTCAAAGAAATTTTTAAAAAAACTTTTTTTTCTTTCTTTTGCAAATAAAGTTTTATGTGTTGTTGTGTGTGTTTTTTTTAAAAAAGGTGATTCTTGAAAAGATCTGTCCAAAATTATCTTTTTATAGCCAAAATTATCTTTTTGCCAGGTCTTAAAAGATTCATGTTACAGTCGAATTGGACCATCTATCTGCTTTACCCAAATCTCAGGAAACCAGAAATGGGGCTTGGCAAGTGGGAATGGGTTCTTTGAAGGTCAATCCACAAGATATCATTAGTGAACACAGTCAAGGAACATTACAGTTACTATCACCTTACATATAAATGGATATAGACCATATTTTATCTGAGTCAATCTAACCCTATCTTCACTTATATGCTAAAGTCATATGGAAACCAAATTAACTAAAACGGTCACTTGATCCATAGAAATCAAGCAAAGTATTTTTGAAATATTTTGTTTTCCTCTTTTTTATACCATATAGACATCCATCTTCCTTGGGCAATGGGGTGAGATTAGAACTGTTGCATAAAGGGAAATACAAGCTAGTGGCCACTTGTTAAATTTTCAAGTAAATAGCACAGGAAATAGTCTTGAAAGTCAGGCTTTACATGAGAGAAAATGATTTTCTACATTTCTTTATCTCTCTGTTTAACAAATGAAGAGTCAGATCTGGCTGACTTAATCATAGATTTTTACATAAAGGGGGCCCTGATAAGGTAGCAAGAAATGTGAAAACCTATTCTTTCCTTTGCAGATGAATTTGGGGACGAGGAAAAAAGACGGGGGTGGGGGGTAGCAAAAGAAACAAGTGTTTTCACACTTACCTTCTATAGGCTGAAGTCTCCGAGTGAAGAAACTTTTAGATAAGAGAAAAGAAATGTTGAGGGCCAATGGGGCTCTTTGCCCTTTGGGACTCAAGAATGAAACTGCTATGCAAGGCAACCCTATGCTAATACAGTACATCCCAGCAGAGTAAAGAAGGCAGAAAAGGATAGTCAAGCAGAAAGAGGGCCTGATTATCATTCCTAATTTGTCACTTGGTGGAGTAAGCCCAAAGGTTTCCACATATCCATGAGGAAAGAATGGAGAAGGTAACAGGATAGCAGTCATGATGTTGGGCCTTCTATAGTGAGGATCAAAGAGCCCCAAAGAAGAAGCAGCCAGTGTTATTTGCAGTACCTGGCAGAAACTTGAGACAAAGGCAACATCAGTGAGAGCCAAGGTAAAGCCATGCCAGACAGAATGGACCACCATGTTGTGACAAAGCTGAGTATAAAGTTTCATCTGGAGTGATATCAGTTGCAGATTTCAGGAGCAGATGCCAATATAATACCTAGGAATGGAGGCCACTATATCTAGTTCACCAGTTATCAGCCAGTGTATACTAAAGGACCAGCAGAAGGCCAGAGATTAAGTCCCCATCCCCCATACACTTGATAATTTGAAGAGGAGCAACACCATTGTTTGCATTTGTACTTCAAATAGGAGGCAGAGAGAGCTCACTGGCCTTATATCTACTATGACAAAGAAAAAATAATAATTTTTTCCTCAAAAATGAGTGCTAGGTCTGATTTTTAATCTGAATATTTCATTTAGTCTAAAGAGTTCAACACCTATAAACTGAATATATACATTATAAAATATATACTTATGAAAATTATGTATGTTATATGTAGAAGGAAAATATTATTGAGATCTCCCAAGAGCCAGAGAAGCCAGTCATGAATTCTCAAATTCTATTTCAAGTGAAGCCTATAGGGGGATTCTGACTTTATACCCAACTCTGTAGAGATGCTCTACCTTGCAAAAAGCTTCAGAAGATCCCATGAACAAGTGGACTAAGTAAGAAAGACCACTGCCTCTCAAACTTTTTCAAAATTAATTACCATTTTTCTAAAGTAATGGTGAACCTTGTTCCACCCCTGCATTTATTATGCTTTCACTAAAATTCTAGGCAGAGAATATACAGTAGGAATCCCTCAGTCCACTTTAGAGTGACCATAATTATCCCTCTCATAGACCCCAGGCTGAGATTCTTTTATTCGATCATGAAAATAGTAGGAATTACTATACAATTACAATCCCCTTTTAGATCTTAAATCACAAAATTATTCAGATTCAACCTTTATCAAAAATCTACCACACATACTTCATAATTTCAATAGTGATTTCTATATTTTTTGTTTAAAGGCTAAAAAAACTACAAAAAAAAACTTATTTCTGCTTCTTAACTCAAATAAATAAAGCTCACCAAGTTTTACAGCAGACTTGAGTCTATTACGAGTGACCAAATTTTCCTAAGACTTGGAGACTGTAAGGGTCCTTTATTTTTTAAGGTTGTTTATTTATTTTTTAAAATATATTTTTATTAATTTCAGAGAGGAAGAGAGAGATAGAAACATTAATGGTGAGAGAGTATCACTGATAAGCTACCTCCTGCACACCCCCAACTAGGGATCGAGCAGACAACACGGACATGTGCCCTTGACTGGAATTGAACCTGGGACCCTTCAGTCCGCAGGCCAATGCTCTATCCACTGAGCCAAACTGACTAGGGCAAGAAACCTTAACTTTTACAAACTAGTTTGAGATCAGTGTACATTTTGCTCTTACTTAGAAGTAAACGAAATAAGAATGGATGAAGAATATGTTGTCATGAGAATCTAAAATAGCTCCAGAATGACAGCTACTCGTTATGCTACTTTCATAATTAAAATTGTTTAAAGTCACTAGAGTCATTTTGTAACAAGTACCTTAACAAGTTAATATTAAAATACACATCATTTGAATGTAAAATATAAATGAATAAGGTGAAAACAACCAAATTAGAACACTATGTACTCCAAAGAGTTAAAACAAGCTGTAGCCTTTGAGTGGTCGCTCTCTAGAACTGTGTCTTCATAAATTTGATTCATTTATAGAGTGTTTTTGATGATAGGCAATTCTTTGTTGAAAGTTAAGTGCTCTTTTATATGAATAAATAAAAACGACTTTGGTTTGAACTAATATATTATTTTGACAAATGTTTATTGGAAACCCAATTATGGGTTCATAAATCAGGGTTCTTTGTGGTCCATCAGGTGAGCTCACCAGTGTCATCAGATGTCACGGTGCATACCGATAGGGTAATTAAAACAACTCCATGGAATGCTGTCCCTCTCCTATACAGTGACAGTAGACAAAACAGAGGAAAAAAATGGCTTATCTTTAACTCACTGAAAATGCTATTGTAAGGTGTGCTGACCATTCCTTCAAGAAAAAGATAGTTTTCTAATTAGTTGAATTAGAATGGCAATGTCAAGAATGATGCATGATATGTCAGACAGATGATCTTCAAACATTCCTCACAATAAAAAAGGGGGGTGAGGGAGGGAATGCATATTCATATATCCCATGATTGAATTATGTCCTTAGAAGAATTATTCCTTTTTCTTTTTTTCCTTCCTTCCATTCCCTTCCTTTTCCTCCACTCTGTTTTTTAAATAGCTGCTATTTCCTGAAGAAGCAAGTCCTACTAATAATGGCTAGTGTACCTGGGCCAGTACACATTCAGCTGCATATTGCATGGACTGAGTTGTATGAAAAATTCCATCATAAAAACTTACATTCTTCACTACCAAAAAGAAAACAATTGGCAAGACATTTCTTAAACTTAACATTGGAAACACTTTTTTACTCTTAAGACCTTTGGAAGAACCTATTTAACCCAAATGTACTGACCATGAAAAGGAAGGGGAATGAACCCCCTGGCAATGGGCAAGGAGATAACTGATTGGTGGTATTGCTCTTATATCAATCAGGGGCAAAACAGATGTACAGTCCTTAGTTCATCCTAGCTTGATGCCTGTGTCAGTGGCCAGAGCTATTTCATGCCTGAGGCACATAAAAAAAAAAAGGAGGGGAATGAGGTATTAAATGAAAGTAGGTATTTGCATATTATAGCCAAAAGTGGGAAATTTTCTTGACATTTGATTGTCTAAACCACAGTGGAAGATGTAAAAATAAAATCAGATCTGAGTGATTAGCATGATATATAAAATAAAATCTTAAGAATTCTGTCTCATTGATATTGCCAAATTTGTTATAACTATCTCTAACTATTTTCAATTTTTCCTTATTGTAAGTCCTTAACTGACTGATTCAGTTTCACCCCTATGTAGGCAAAGTATCTCTTCCTTTATGGAGAGAATGATATGTATGATTTAAGATATTTAAGTATATTCTGTGGGAAATAGAAATTTTATGCTTTCTTGTACAATATAGCAAAAAGTGGCTTCTTACCCTTTTTGTTTATGCATCACTGTTTAGCAGTGGAAACTGAAAGATCTCTGTCTGTCACAAATTGCTCGACAGGCTTCTGCATAATTCATCCCAAACAATTGCAAGTAACACAGGCCAGAACATAAGAGATTTACCTCCAGACCAGCCAGGCAGCTCCACATGAAGTGCCAGTGGTGTAAGGCCACACATGCAGAGCTCTGCTATTGCTCTATAACTGCACTGCCCAAGCCTTGTGGCTTGGCTATTGGTGATAATGTAAACAAGAGGGTGAGTGGCAACTTAAAATGCTAGCTGTTGATCTACTTTAATCTTAAACCCATGAAATCATGTCACCAAGACTGACTTAAAAAGGATAGTGTCTAAATACAGCTGTTATTTGTGAAAGACAAAAAATGTTAGCATTGTATCAGAGAAAAGTGTTTAGAAAGAACTGAACTGGGAACTGAGTCTCCTAGCGCGTCTTTGATTTGGGATTATCTGGGCAGCCTCATATATAGAAGATTTCTGTTTAAATGTGTACTTGAAGAGCCATTTCTATTTAATGAATCAAGAGACTCTCTTACTTGACTGAGTTGTATGAATCTGCATAATGTCAGCTTAGTGGACAGTTGTCAAGAACAACAGACTGCTATGAATATTGGCATAGCAGCAGGAAGAGTTCCACAGACTCACTCCCTAGTGAAACTGGTGAGAATTGTTAAAAAGCAAGCAATTAAAGCCTTTGGAAATGGTCCTAAGTGTAAACAGCAAATGAAAAAACATCTAGTCAAGGAAACCTAAGAATTTTCTATAATGTGAAAGTCTGTGGTGTTTGAATCAAGACCACTCCCCCACCCCACACCCAGCACAGTGAGGCTGACACTCCACTGGAGACTGCTGCAGCCAGGAACACAGGGCTCTCTATTCCCAGTTCCTAGAGGGAGGGCTTTCTTCCTGGGAGTCAATGGGATTTCAGTGTTTCTCATCTAGCCTCCAGCTGCTTGTTTCTGGGAAGAAGTCCCAGGCAAGTGCAATCAAGAAGTGGGGGCTCCCTTCTCTCTCCCAACTCTTACTGAGGCTCCTACTGTGGAGTGTCACCCAGAGAGAAGCTTGCCAGTGTCCCTACCCCCAGCTCCAGAGATTTTTGCCTGGGGGAGAAGGAGTCATAAAACAGATAGCTCCTAACCTCTTCCAAAAAAAACTGATTTCATTTGCAAAGGAGCTTGGAAAAGTTTAACCTAAGAGCACTCTCAAGTGGTTGGAGGTTGTGGTCAAAGGCAATTGGGAGGCGATTTGTGTACCTAATAAAGAAAAAGCCTAGACTGTGGCTGGCTAGTTTACATGAGCGAGCTGGGAATAAGACAGCTGGGAGGAGCCTTCCTGGGGTCAAAACAAATATCAAACACTGATCTCAGAAAGTTTGGATTCATATGTAGAAGAATTTATACCCCAGGGCTTTTTTGTAAAAATAGAAAAATAAACCAATCGTCCAGCAATTAGTAAAATTTTAACAGTTGAGTGAGGTCAGAGTGAAAGAGCCCTACCAAGTGCTTCTGTCATCTCAAAGTGACTGTGGGCACACCTAAAGCTGTGCCTCCCTGAAGAGCAACATCAGAGGCTTAACACTGGTGGGAGCGGATAAGGGGTTGGGAGAATAGAGACTTCACTAAAATAATTCAGACAATCACTAAACAAACAAGGAAATAGGGGACCAGTGCCCAGAATTGCTACAATATATTACCTAAAATGTCCAATTACCAAAAAAAATTATAAAGTGTGCAAAGAAACAGGGGACCATGACCCATACTTCAGAAAACAAATAAAAGCAGGCAACAGAAATTTCCTGTGAGAGTAACCAGATGTCTAATTTAACAGAAAAAAGATTATTCGAGAGAGGAACCAAGATGGTGGTGTAGGTAAATGCTGGTGCTCACTGCCTCCCAAAACCATATCTAAATTACAACTAAAATATAGAACAACCATCATTCAGAAAGTTGGCTGAATGGATGTCCTACAGCTAGAGAAGTAAAAAAAAAAAGCACACCAAGACTGGTAGGAGGGACAGAGGTGCTGAATGGGCTGGTCTGACACACATGTGCAGCATATTTTTAATCAGGAGAGATATCTAGGCTGCAGAGGCCTCCCGTGAGGAGAAAGGGGTCCCAGCCCCACACCAGACCCCTCTGCCCAGGGTTCCAGTGCTGGGAAGAAAGGTCCCTGTAACTTCAGGCTGTAAAAACCAGTAAGAATTGTGGTTACATGTCACAGAGGCTGCTGGAGACCCAGGCAGTCCCTCTTAAAGAGACAGAGTACAGGGGCTCCAGTGGCGCAATCGGTTAGCGCGCGGTACTTATAAGAGACAGAGTACAAACTTACTCAGACTCACTCCCTCTGAGCTCCAGCACTGAGGCAACAGTGTTGGAGGATGCAGGGACAAATGGAAGGAACCAGATTGTCTGGCATTGAAGCAAGAACTCAGGGGCAGCTTTCTCCCAGACAGGGATGCTCACAGGGGTCATTGTTCCTATGCCAAGACCTCCCCTGACACAGAGCTGACATGCAGCCATATCTGAATTTCCATAAGCCTGGCTCCCACTGTTTGCTCCACTCTGGTGATTCCCTGAGACCCTACCCCACCCAATTTTCAGTTCCACCCAAGCTATTTGCAGCAGCTTTTCCATATAAATGGCCTGTACTGGCTCAGGCTTCAGAGATTTCCTAAAATCTCTCAACCAAGCAGCAGATGGCATCAGCATGCCCCCTATCTATCAATAAGAGGTTCAAGACAGCTAGGCATTTCCAAGCTCAACACAAGTAGCAGCCATCTGCAGATCACTCGATAGCTCCGGCCGGGTGGCCCCAGGCAGTGGCTGACATTGCATCTCCCAGGAGGCTCCAGAGCCAGTGCACCCTATGGACAGCTTTAGACCATACCAGCTTACAACTCTACATATCCATGATCAATACACTCAAGGGGCAGACTCAGTGAGCACCAAAGCCCCGCCGAAGCAAGTCCTGCTCCATTGGGGTGTCTCCTGCACAGCAGCTCTTCCACAGTTGGTCCTCACAGCCAATTGACCTGAAGGTCAACTCCTCCCAGTGATGCCAACAGCAATCAAGGCTCAACTACAACAAGACTAGAGCGCACCTAGAGTGCCAAGCTCAGGTGACTGGGGAGGCTGAGCTCTACCTAATACATAGAAACAAACATAGGGAAGTAGCCAAAATGCAGAGACATGTCACAAAAGAAAGAACAGAAGAAATCTCCAGAAAAAGACCTAAAAGAAATGGAAGCAAGCAAACTAATAGATACAGAGTTCAAAACAATGGTTATGCCCTAACCAGTTTGGCTCAGTGGATAGAGCATTGGCCTGTAGACTGAAAGGTCCCAGGTTCAATTCCGGTCAAGGGCATGTACCTTGGTTGTGGGCACATCCCCAGTAAGGTGTGTGCAGGAGGCAGCTGATCAATGTTTCTCTCTCATCGATGTTTCTAACTCTCAATGCCTCTCCCTTCCTCTCTGTAAAAAATCAATAAAATATATTTTTTTAAAAAATGGTTATAAGGTTGTTCCAGGATCTTAATGAGAGCTTCAAGGGACTTAGTGAGAATGTCAAGGTTCTTAGTGAAAATTTCAAGAATCTTAGGGAGAACATCAAAGACATGAAAAAGCATACACTAACTAAAATAAAGAATAATTTACAGGGACTCAAAAGTAGAGTAGAGGATTCTGAGGATCAAATCCACAATTTGGAATATGAGGAAGCAAAAGCACCCAGAAAGAAAAGCAGAAAGAAAAAAGATTCCAAAAATATGAAGATAGTGTAAGGAGCCTCTGGGACAACTTCAAGGGTACCAACATTCACATTATGGGGGTGCCAGAAGGAGAAGAGAGAGAGCAAAATATTAAAAACCTATTTGAAAAAAAAATGACAGAAAACTTCCCCTATCTGGTGAAAGAAATAGACTTACAAGTGCATGAAGCACAGAGAGTCCAAAACAAGAGGAATCCAAAGGGGCCCACATCAGGACACATCATAATGAAAATGCCAAAGGTTAAAGACAAAGAGAGAATCTTAAAAGTAGCAAGAGAAAAGCAGTTAGTTACCAACAAGGCAGTGCCATATGACTGTCAGCTGATTTCTCAACAGAAACTTTGCAGGCCAACAGAAAAAGAAAAAGAAACTTTGCAGGGCAGAAGGGAGTGGCAAGAAATATTCAAAATATTGAATAGCAAGGACCTACAACCAAGATTACTCTACCCAGCAAAGCTATCAAGAAAAACCTAAAGGAGTGCTCACTGAGTCTGCCCCTTGAATGTAATACCAAAGCAGTATTATATGAAATGTTGAATGGTATTCTTTAAGAAGAGGAAGAAGAAGAGAGAAGAGGGGGAGGAGAAAGAGGAGGAGGAGGAGGAGAAAGAGGAGGAGGAGGAGAATATGAACAATAAAATGGCAATGAATACATATCTATCAAAAATTGAACCTAAAAATCAAAATAAACGAACAAGGAATTTCATGAACAAAATAATTTAATGAATAAAATAGAACCAGAGGCTGGAAACATGGAACAGTCTGACAAATCTCAGAGGGAAGGGGGTAGAGCGGATGGGAAAAGCTCAACCAAAGAACTTAAATGCATTTATGCATTACCTATGGACACAAACAATAGGGTGGTGAAGACCTGAGGCAGGGCAGGAACTGGGTAAATGGGGACATTGGGGGGGGAGGGAGGAGGGGGGAGGGGGGAGGGGAGGTCATCTGTAATACTCTCAACAATAAAGATTTTTTTAAAGCACCTTACAAGTCAGTAATAAAAGGACAAGTAAACCCAATTAAAAAATGAGCAGAGGATCTGAATAGACATTTCCTCAAAGAAGATATACAAATGGCCATTAGTGAGTATATAAACTGATGCCTGACATCATTAATCATCAGCTAAATACAAATCAAAATTACAACAAGAAACAATTTCTTACCCACTAGGGTGGATAGAATAAAAAAGTCAGATAACAACAGTATTGGTGAAGATGTGGATCAATTGGAACCCTCATACACTACGGATAGGAATGTAAAATGATGCAGATGTTTTGGAAAACAGTCTGGCAGTTCTTCAAATGATTAAATGCAAAGTTACCATATGGCCCAGCAATTCTACTCCTGGCTATTTATTTACCCAAGTGAAATGAAAACATAAGTCTGTAGAGGACCCCTGGGAAGGCACATGGGCATTTATCTAATATTGTCAGCTGAATCCAAGGCGACAGGCAGAGCCATGTCCTGGATACACATCTTACCAAAAAGGCAGAAGTGTTCTCAGCTTGACTTTCATCTTTGCCCAGGTGTCAGAGAGTGGGTTTTATTATTGTAAATCCAGCCAAGCACCAGGAATAAATAGGACTCACCTCCCTCTGACAGGCAAATCAGTTTTGACCCCAATCCATGGCCTAGTGGCCAAGGGACACCAAGCACCCCGCCCTGTGGGAGGGGCCCTGAGGTGGAGCCACGCCCTTGGGTTCCTGCCTGACTCGTTGGACTGCTCATCACACCCGGCCCACCCAGAACTGACGTAACTTCCTGGTATTTGGGAGTATAAATTAAATACGTGGTCCGGTGCTAGGTCTCTGCCTCTCCATCAGAAGAGGACGGCAGTCCCACCCAGTCCCAGCTTTTTCCTTTCATCTTTGTGTCTTGTCTCATTCTTTCATATTTCTCGAATCCCCAGCCACCTCTACTCTAAGAACTGGACCACTCTCTCCATGCTGGACACGGTAAAAAGAGACCCACCATATAAGTCTATACAGAAACTTGCATCAAATGTTTATTTTATATCAGCATTATTCATAGTAGCCAAATAGGGGAAACACCCAAATGTCTATTAACAAACAACTAGTGGTTTATTCATATAATGGAATATTATTCTGCATAAATAGAATGAGTACCAAAACATGCTACAACATAAATGAACCTTGAAAACATTATCTTAAGTAAAAGAAGCCAGTAACAAAAGATGACATCCTATATAACTCCATTCATATGAAAGTCCAAATAGGGAAATCTATACGCTTACATAGATAGAAAGAGTATTAGTGATTGCTTAGGGCTGAGAGTAGTGGAAGGGAAGATTGGGGATTGTATTAGTGTTTTCCAGAGAACTAGAACCAATAAGATGTGTATATAGTTTTTTTAAAAAAAAAAAAAAAGACTTAACGAATTGATACACAATTATGGAGGCTGGTAAGTAAAAAATCTGCAGTGTGGGCAGGCAGATTAAAGACCCATGATAACCTGATGTTTCAGATCAAGTCCAAGGGCCAAAATTCCCTCTTTCTCAGGAGACATAAGTCTTTTGTTCTATTCAAGTCTTTAACTGTTTGGGTGAGGCCCACCCATGTTATGGAGGACAATCTGTTTTCCTCAAAGTCCACCTATCTAAATGCTAATCTCACCTAAAAACACCTTCATAGAAACACTCAGATAGTGTTTGACCCCATATCTGGGCACTGTGGCCCAGCCAAGTTGACACACAAGTTAACCATAATGGAAATAATAGATAAAGGTACATGGTTTCTTTTTCTTTTTTTCTTTTTTTTAATATTAGAGGCCCGCTGCACAAAATTCATGCAGTTGGGGGTCCCTCAGCCCAGCCTGTACCCTCTCACAGTCCAGGAGCCCTCGGGGGATGTCTGACTGCCAGCTTAGGCCTGCTTCCCACAGGCCTAAGCTGGCAGTCAGATATCCTTAGCACTGCCATGGAGGCGGGAGAGGCTCCTGCCACCACCACTGTGCTCGCCAGCTGTGGGCCCAGCTCAGAGCTTCTGGCTGAGTGGCGCTCCCCCTGTGGGAGCACACTGACCACCAGGGGGCAGCTCCTGTGTTAAGCATCTGTCCCCTGATGGTCAGTGTGTGTCATAGCAACCAGTCGTTCTGCCATTTGGTCAATTTGCATATTAGCCTTTTATTATATAGGATATTTTCATTGATTTCAGAGAGGAAGGGAGAGGGAGAAAGATAGAAACATCAGTGATGAGAGAGAATTATTGATCAGCTGACTCCTGCATGCCCCCCACTGGGGATCAAGCCCGCAACCCCGGCATGCACCCTGACCAGGAATCGAACCATGATCTTCTGGTTCATAGGTTGACGCTCAACCTCTGAGCCACCGCGGCTGGCCAGGGTTTCTTTTTAAGATGATAAAAATGCTCTAATATTGTCTGTGGTAATGGTTAAACATGCCTGTGAATATACTAAAAAAACATTGAAATGTACACTTGAAATAGGTGAGTTGTATGCCAATTATATCTCACTAAATCTGTTTGTTTGTTTTTAAAGAACACACTACCACAGTAATCTTTATAAATTTTTTTAAAGCTCTTTCATCCACAGACCACCAGGAAAACACAAATTACTCTCTGGAGTGGTGATCAATTAATTAAGCAATAGTTATTTACAAAGCCTTGTCATAGCAAAGCAGTGAACACACAGATAGCCCTCAGAAGCACACATTGATGGATTGAGTCTTTGCCCAAAGATGAATCAGATGATTTTCTAAGTGGTCTCTGGAATAAAATACTCTTTTCACTTTCCAGGGGTTCAGAAAAAGAATAGTACTCAGCTGCTGTAAGAAATCCCTGGAAACTCTATGCGAAGTTCTCTGAGGGACACAGAAATACAATTCCTGGTCTATGTAAGCTTATAGTCTAGTTAGCAAGATATACTACTGGACACAAAATGAAAACAATAAGCAAAAGCATTGTTTAACCTTAAAAGCAACCATAGCTAAGGGGTTCTGTGGCCCAGAAAAAAATAAGAAAAATAATACTTAGCAATAAATATTTAATGAAATCCTACCATTCATAAATGTGCATGCACATTTATACACAGAGATTCATGCATACTTCCAATGGTCAGAAAATTATTTGCAATATAAGCCTTTATATTATTTGCAATATAAGCCTTTATTTCTGCTAGTTGTATTTAGCAGAAAATATGATTATATTTTCTACACATGAGGAACAATACATAACACACAAGAGTCTAATGAAAAACTAAGATGTTATATGCAAAAGGATTAAACTTCTTTGTCAAATAATTCTAAATTTTTATGTGTATTGCTATTTTATACATATGTAAACAATTTTACAAAAATAATGACATCAAAACCAAGTCAAAATATACCACATACTGGAGAAAGAATGTAAAAAATAAAAAATTTCAGGAATAGTTATAATCTATAAAACACTATCACATATAATGTCTTACTGATTTTTCACAACAGCCCAGGAGATAGTTGCTGTTATTATGTAATGCTCACTCTACATATAGAGAAACTGAGATTTAGAGAGATTAAATGACTCATTAAGGTCTTCCAGGTAATAGTATCAAGGCAATGAAGCTCAGATCTTTGAGTTTTCATATCAAAATTTCTACAGTACAATATGTTAGGACACAAAACTAGTCACAATAATATTAAGAAGACTGAACTCATATCAAGTATCTTCTCTGAATATAATGCTATGAAACGTGAAATCAATCACAAGAAGAAAACATGGAGGCTAAATAACATGTTACTAAACAACAAAATGAAAAGATAATCTACTGAATGGGAGAACATATTCACCAATACATCTGATAAGGGGTTAATACTCAAAATTTATAAAGAACTTATAAAACTCAACACTAAAAAAAAATCAATCCAATGAAAAAATGGGCAAAATACCCAAAAAGACACTTCTCCAAAGAGGACATACAGATGGCCAATAGACATATGAAAAGATGCTCAATGTCACTAATGCAAATTAAAACCACACCTGTCAGAATAGCTATCCTATATAATAAAAGCCTAGTATGCAAATTGTTCGACCAGGAGTACAACCAAAAGTTCAACTGCTATGACATGTGCTGACCACCAGGGGGTGGCACGGAACATGGTGGGCATTGGCAACACAGCACTGGCAGCGGGTGGCAGTGGAGGTGATGCCAGCCCCAATGGGCCCTGATGAGAGCGGGACTGTGGTGGGATGGTGGAACAGGTGAGCAGGCGGCACCAGGCCAAGGCGGGCGCGACCTGGGGCCCAATCGCCCTGCTAATCCCCCACTGAAAGCGACCAGCGGCAGTGGCAGGGGGAGGGGCCACCGCCCAGCTCCCAGGCACTGAGGGAGCTGGGTGGGGGGCCTGACCTCAATCGATCACCCCGCAGGTGGGATGGTAGAGCACATGATGGGGTGGCACCAGGCCACGGCAGGGTGCCAGGTGGGGCTATAGGGCTGAGAGGCTGGGGGTGCGAGCTGGGGCCCTATCTCCACAGGCCACCCCAAGGGACCCCACCCATGCACGAATTCGTGCACCAGGCCTCTAGTCATCAATAAACCAACAAACAACAAGTGTTGGAGAGGATGCGGAGAAAAGGGAACCCTTGTGCACTGTTGGTGGGAATACAGATTGGTGCACCACTGTGGAAAGCAGTATGGAGTTACCTCAAAAGATTAAAAATGAAACTGCCTTATGACCCAGTCATTCCACATCTGGGAATTTATCCAGAGAAACCTGAAACACTAATTTGAAAGAATGTGTGCACCCCTATTTCATTGCAGCATTATTGACAATAGCCAAGATTTGGAAGCAGCCCAAGTGCCCATCAGTAGATGAGTGGATAAAAAAGCTATGGTACATTTACATAATGGAATACCTCTCAGCCATAAAAGGGAAGAAAATTTTACCCTTTGTGACAGCATGGGTGGACCTGGGGAACGTTATGCTAAGTGAAATAAGCCATTCAGAAAAAAAGACAAGTACCATATAATTTTACTCATATGTGAAATTTAATGAACAAACTGGACTAATAATAAGCAAAATAGAGACAGACTCAGATAGATAGCAGGCAGGCAGCTCTAGTAGGGAGATATTGGGGGTGGGATTGAGAAGAAAAGAAAAAAGAAAGAACTCATGGACACGACAACAGTGTGATGATTGCAGGAGTCTGGGTTGTGGGTGGAGGTGGAAAGGGTTGGGGGGATAAATGGTGATGAAAAATAATAAAATAAAATAAAGAGAAAAATAATTTTCTACAATACCATGAAAAGAAATTGCTGATTCCAGCCAAGAACTAGGACTACTCAGAAAGGTGTATATGTCTATACACTAGGTATCAAAAGAAAATTTTTAAAGAGCAATTATTGTAGCAGTAAAGCTTTCAAGTTTCAGGTTAGGCAAAACGGAAATATAACAACATCCCTAAAAACTATATATTTTTATTTTTTCTCTAGTCATTTTCTACCATCACAGCAATATTTCTAGTAGAAAGAAATTATAAATTCCCTATACTCTGTTGATCTTTATGTTCTAAGAATTGAGGTTTAATACATACTTAGTTTAATATTTTTTAAAAGTACTTTGGTCTCACTTTCACAAAGTAAGACGTGCATGTCTTAAAACTAATAAATACAGCTTAAATGCAGAATTTTCTCCATAACAAACTGAACCAATTAGCAAAATGTAGTCTCTTCCCACTTAGAAAAACCCAACTTTTAATATGTTGTGATCATGAAATGGGCATCGGCCAGAGTTAGAGTTCATTATACATCTCTGATTCCCACAACCATAAGGACAAGCTTTGATTTCTATTACAATTGAGAATGAGCCTGAAGATACTCTACAGGAAATTAACGTTTGGCTTTGGTATTCTCCTGGTTTGTAGCGACAGTAGCATAAACCAGGGAACCTATTAAGCAGCACATCCAACTTGTCTGTGCCTTCATTGCCCTCTAGTGGCTATTTTGAAACTAGTTATTAAAAGTGGTATTAGCCTTCAAGTCAGTAGTGGTCCTCAAAGTAGAAGGGCAGACCAGCAGCATCAACAACATCCAGGAACATCTTAGACATACAAATTTCATGCTCCACCTAAGATCTACTAAAAAAAATTGTGAATAGAAATCTAATAGATCCTCCAGATTATTCTCATGTACACTAATGTTTAAGAACCACTAGTGTAAGGGAAGCCTTCTATTCATATTTCAAGTAGATATGAAAGTATATGGGTGTATGGGAATGTGAATTTTATGTGTTAAGTTGATTGGGCTAAGGGATGCTCAAATAGCTGGTAAAACATTATTTCTGTGTGTATCTGTGAGGGTGTTTTTTCCTCAAATTAGCATTTGAATTGGTGAAGTGAGTGAAACGAATGCTGTCCTCAGTGTGGGTGGTATCATCAATCTGTTGAGGGTCTAATAGAACCAAAAAAGCACTGGAAGAGCAAAATCACTCTGTCTGAGCTAAGATATCCATCTTCTCCTTCCCTCCGACATGGGTGCTCCTGGTTCTCAGGCTTTCGGACTCAGATGAGGGCATACACCATTAGCCCCAAGATTCCTAGGCCTTCAGACTTGGACTCAATTACACCATGGGTTTTCATGGTTCTCCAACTTGCAGACAGAAATCGTGGCCTTCACAACCACCTGAGTTCCTATAATAACTATCCTCATTATCTATCTATCTATCTATCTATCCATCCATCCTATTGGTTCTGTTTCTCTGGAGAACCCTGAGTAGTACAATGCATATGACTGTTCTTTTATGAGAGTATTGCTCATAATTATTCCCATGCTTTTCCTACATTTGCAAATGCCTTTGATATGTGCAGAATAATCTAGAAAAGTGCATAATTAGTTGGGAAGATTGAAAAGTGCTGTATATCTATGACTGAATGATATAGAAAAAAGTAGAATAAAATAAATAAAAGTAAATCCATTAGATATTAAATGTTCACTTTAAGAACTTGCTAAGTAGCCAAAACATCTGATCAAGATCTATCCATTTGTTTCTTGGCTATAAAATCAATGGGAAATGTTTGTTGATGAAATGACCATTCAATCCATGTTTGTGTGGGGCATTTAATATTCAAGTTCATTAGTAGATATATATTGTTTCATAACCATTTTTTCCATTACATAAATTGCTACTTCCAATATTCATTATAGCATTATTCATGATAGCCAAGAGGTAAAAGCAACCCAGTGATGGATAAGTAGAGAAAATGTGGCATATACATAGGATATAGTATTATTCAGCCTTAAAGAACAAATTCCTGCCCAGAAGTGTAGCTCAGTGGACCTATGAACCAGGAGGTCATGGTTCAATTCCTGGTCAGGGCACATGCCCAGGTTGCAGGCTCAATCCCCAGTAGGGGGTGTGCAAGAGGCAGCTGATCCATGATTCTCTCATCATTGATGTTTCTATCTTTCTCTCCCTCTCTCTTCCTCTCTGAAAGAAAGAAAGAAAGAAAGAAAGAAAGAAAGAAAGAAAGAAAGAAAGAAAGAAAGAAAAGATAGAAAGAAAGAAAGAAAAAGAAATATGTATGTGTGTGTGTGTGTGTATATATATATAATGTTGTCACACATGCTACAATATAAATGAATCTGAGGACATTATGCTAAGTGAAATAAACCAGTCACAAAAATACAAAGAATGTATAATTCCACTTACATGTGGTATCTAAAGTAATTAAATTAATCAAAACAAAATAGAATTGCAATTGCCAGGGGCTGAAAAGAGAGGGAAATGGGAAGTAGTTGTTCAGTAGGAACAGAGTCTATTTTGCAAGATAAAAAAGTTACAGAGATGTACAAGGTAAATATAATTAACACTACTGAACTATACACTTAAAAAATGGTTAAGATGGTAAATTTTATGTCTTGTTTTCTTCCGCTTCCCTTCCTTTTCCTTTTTCTCAACTCAATCCATCCCCAACTCAATATGCACTGAATCAAGAAAATGCAAGTGAGAAGAACAGGTGTTCTGCTCTCTCCTTCCTTTTGCAGTTCTCCACAACAGGTGCATCAGTTTTAGTTCAGGAAAAATGAGGAGAAAGTTGGAGAGAAGCTCAATTCCAGCCTTCAAATTATGGGAACCAGACCATTTCTTCCAATTCAAGCTCAAAATGGCTACTCTGCCTGACAACAGGCAAATATATCTAAGTTCTTAAGGTCTTCAAAACCAAATGAAAAATTAATTTAAATAATAAAAATATTAATATACTCACTCTCACATTCATAAATAATGTACCAGAACTGATCTCAAATTAAAGAAAGCAAAACTAAGAAATAACACACACATAGACACACAACATTTTCTTTACTAACCAATGAAACAAAAAATAAGAAAATACATCTCATAAAGGATAGCTTATTCCATTAGGAAATACTTCATTCTACATTCTATTTGCACTGGTTTCCCATCAATTTCATCAGGTTTTCTTTCTTTACTTTTGTTTGGGTGCAAAGTCCCATAATAAACAATAAGAAAAATAATTCCAAGGATAAGAGCAAGAACTATAATAATACTAATAGGTATAAAATAGTCTGAATTAAAAATAGAAAGTGGGCAAAACCACAACACAATCAATATCCCCAGTGTGGCCAGTACCCTTACAATATAATAACAAGACATTGGACATTTGGTATTCTGCCCCTGAATATTAAAAAATGTAAAAATAAGAACAAATCCAACAACAATCCTGTATAAGAACTCCATACTTATGGAAGCACAAAACTTAGTTTGGTTTTTAAATGCCCACAATATACCTAAAAACCAAAGAAATGACAACAGACATAAAGCAATCTTAACATTTAAGAATAAAAGAAGTACAACACTCATCATCCAAGATAATAATGTAAAAAACTTGTAAAAGAGATATGTGAGTTTGGGACAGGGCCCAGTAAGGACATTTTTATCAGGTAAGGATTTTCTTAAAGATATTTGATAATCAACAGTCGACCAAGAAATAGCACAGCAAGAGACCATGAGGGCTGCATCTATAAAACAAAACAAATTTTAAAAGGTATATTGTTACAGGAATAAAAATTACAATATTAAATTACCATATGCCATACATGCTTTATCTGTATTTACACATACCCACAGACATGCCAGGTACTTTATATACTCATCTCATCTAATCCTTCAAGATAGATATTACTATTCCCATATTACATATGAAGGATTAATGATTACAGAATATATATTATTTGACCCAAGTCATACAGCTAGCAAGTTGCAGTTAAGATTTGACTCTAAAGCTACCCAATTCCAAAGATGGTGTACTTAACCACTGCATTAGACTGCTTTACAAGATTCTGAATTGTACAACCAGTATAGTGAAAACTAGTATAGTACAACATACTATACTCTGGAAATTCTCTAAGACATTACTGTTATAAACCTAGCTATTCCAGTCTTTGGCTTTGACCCTGGGCATATATCTAATTCACTAAGAGACAGCATCATGCGAGAGAGGAAAGTGGGAAGGAAGGAAGGAAAAAAGAAAGGATGGGAGGAAAGGAAGGAGGAAGGAGGGAGGAGGGCGGGAGGAAGGAAAGAAAATTTAACATAAGTATGAGTTGGATGTCAACAAGCTCAATTTCCCATCCTATATAATAAAAGTCTAATATGCTAAGTGTCCAACCATTCTCCTGACCATTCGCCCAGTCACTATGATGCACACTGACTACCAGGGGGCAGACGCTTCAACCAATAGGTTAGCTTGCTGCTGGGGTCTGGCCAATCAGGACTGGGCGAGATGGCCGGACACACCCTGGAGCCCTCCTGTGGTCCCTCCCCGGCTCCGATCGTGCATCTGTGGGGTCCCTCGGCCTAGCCTGAGCCCTCTCGCAATCCGGGACCCTTCGGGGGATGTCGGAGAGCCAGTATTGGCCTGATCCCCACAGGCCAGGCCAAGGGACCCCACCAGTGCATGAATCTGTGCACCGGGCCTCTAGTCTGTATATATTTTTATTTATTTCAGAGAGAGACAAAGCTAGAAACATCAATGGTGACAGAGAAGCAGTGATCAGCTGCCTCCTACCTGCCCCACACTGGGGATTGAGCCCACAACCTGGGCATGTGCCCTAACCAGAAATCGAACTGTGACCTCCTGGTTCATAGGTCTATGTTCAACCACTGAGCCACCAGCCAGGCTATCCAGTAGTCTTAGATATTTTCAGAGGGAGAGTAGATTCAAATAATTTAGCCTTTAGTGGTAGAGCTGATTTACATAACCTGAGTTTTTTATCTGCTTTCCATCTTCTAAACACTTGTTGATATTTCTAATCTGCTATTCCACTCTGCATTCTATTTGTTCTTGTGGGTTTATATTATTTTTAATCCTTTACTCTCCTTATTAGTGTGGTTCAGGAAGGAGCAAAAATAAAAGAATATGTTCAGCCTTCTGAAATACTTCTATAAGTAACCTGATTTTTTTTTAACATTCTGAGTTATTCTTCCTGATTCTCAAAACAATACATGGTTACTGTAGAATTTTGGAAATTCAGAGAAAAGTGTAAAGAAGATTAAATAAATTCATTCATAATCTCACTACCCATAAGCAGCCACATTAACGTTTTTCATATTTTCTTCCAGACACTGTTCAATATAATAATTTCTTTGTATCCGTAAAAGTATGCTCATAGGAAATTTTATAAACTGTTTTTGTCTAAATTTTATTTTAGAATTACTTTCCTGTCATTAAAAGTTATCACTATTTTCTGTGGCTAATAGTTTTTATAGTAACATTGTACAGTAACTTATTTACCAATTATTCTATTGTTAGACAATTAGCTTTTATTTATGTCTTTATTTATTTTGCTATTTTTAGCTAATACCTCAATTTCTTACTTCAAGGAGAAACTAAAGAATGAGGATAAAACCTCATAATATGAGGATAGAACCTCATAATATGAAGATCATCACTGGATCCCATTGTGATCCAGATGCTATGTACTACTTGGAATCATCAGCAGATCTACCATATGATAGGCTATAAACTCTAAATGTTCAACTTCTAGTTTCAGTAACTATGTGGCACAGAACACATAAGTCCCAACCCACAAATTATTTGCATCACAAGAAAAAAGAGGCCTTATACACAATAGGTTCATTTCAGTGTCTTATTAACAAGCAAGGTAAAAATAATAATATTAGAAGGGACTACAACATTGAAGTTTATGGGAAATTGGAAACAGAAAGACTACTTAGGGAAAGAAACTGATCTCACAGGTGAGTCTAGCATAGAGGGAACTCCAGGAAAGATGACAATCTGGTACTCTGAGATTAATCCAAGTCTGCATAAAACCTTAGTCATTACTTTTTTTTAACATCTCAAATTAAACTACTATTAAATGGGGGTTTTTTTATGGAAATGTCAAACTGTCCTTTAAAATTGAATATTTTACCCTAACAATGAAATATGCTATAATAAAACAACATATTGGTCAACTTTCATGAGTTTTGTAGCATTTGCACTTTCATCTAATGATTCCAATTCTGGAAATTTACCCTATGGATATACTTTACACATGCATAAGATTATTTACAGCAGCATTTTTTGCAACAGTAAAATATTAGAAACAACCTAACAACATAAACCGGGCTTGTTAAATAAATCATGGTATATCTATAATTTGTAATACTATTCAGATAATAAAAATGAATGAGGGAGCTCTTTCTGTACTGATATGAATAGATCTCCAAGACATACTGTTAAATACTGCAAAAAAACTGTTTTTATTTTAAGTTACTATTTATATAAAAGAGGGGGAAGGAAGAGAGAAAGGGAGAGACACAGACAAAGAGATAATTAATATAGGCTTTTTAAATTATTTTCTAAAAGAATCATCGAAAAACTGCCAAGTTTCCTTTCTGGGCAAACAAAAGAAGGAATGGGGAAAAAAAGGAGGGAGGCAACATATCTTTATAGACTTTTAAATATTTAAATCATGTCCTTCTTTTTAAAACTTAAACAATTCTATAAAGAAAAACAATAAAAAATTCTAAAACCTGCCCTAAAGTTATGTAGTTAACATAAGATCTCAGAGGCCTCCATCTAACAAAGGGTGTTAAGAAAGACTTACACTGACTGATATTTGCTTGACCGTGTTCCAAACAGGTATAGAGCTGAAGAACAAGTTGTGGGCAGCCTTCCAGGTAGGTCTCAAATAGCCTGAGCATGCTCAAATCAGTCACTCCATCTATAACTTCTTTATGTGGATCAATTTGTTTTTCTATGAAGTTACCAGTTTTGCTGCTATATTTGAAAGCCACATGATAACCCTTTTTCAAGGCAAACCAATACCTGTAAAGTAAACATGATCATTTGTCTTGTGTAATATATACTTTATAACATGTATATTAATATACACAATAATTTGAAAAAAGTAGCATATGTTTAAGTACAGATTTTTCCCACAAACTTTCTCTACTACAAATTTCTTATGGTGGCTTTATTGAGATTCAAACCCTATAACTTTTTATTTCATGTTTGATGTGCCATTTTGTGCTAGCACTGTTAAATATACATTACTCATTTCATCCTTACAATAATTGAGATGAGTAGGTATTATTCCCATTTTACAGATGGGGAAATTAAGGCTGAAAAACAGTAAGGTGATTCACTGACAGTTACATAGAGAATAAGGGGCAGACCTAGAGTCCAAACTGAGATCTTATGATTCCTAGTCTTAACCACTACTTTCTGAAAGACAAACTGCAATTTTCAATTCATACAATTTATCTTTTTTTAAAAATTTATTTTAGAGAGAGGAAGGGAGGGAGGGAGAAAGAGAGAGAGAGAGAGAGAGAGAACATTGATGTGAGAAACATCGATCAGTTGCCTCCTTACAGGCCCAGAACCAGATATCAAACCCACAACCTGGGTATGTGCCCTGACTGGGAATCTAACCCACCAACTTTTGGTGTATAAGACGACGATTCTACCAACTGAGCCACAGCACATGTGCACTAGGCTGCCCAACCCAGGCCCTGCTCCAGTCACAGACAACCAAATTAACAGGGAGCTTCCACACACATGTGCACACTGGGCCACCCCACACCCAACATAGGAGCCCCTAAACATATAAAGCAAAAATTAACAGACAATATTACAACAATAGTAAGGTACTTTAATACCTAACTTGGATCAATGGATATATCATGAGACAAAAAATCAATAAGGAAACAAAGACCTTAAATGTCATATTAGGCCAAACTGACTCAATAGATTATGTATAGAATATTTCATCCAAAAACTGCAGGATACACATTTTTTTCAAGTGCACATAGAACATTCTCTAAGACTGATCACATATTAGACCACAAAAGAAGTCTCAATAAATTCAAGAAGACTGAAATCATATCAAGCATTTTTTCAACCATATTATCAAAATAGAAATCAACTAAGAGAAGAAAACTGGAAAAATCAGAAACATGTGGAGATAAACAACATGCTATTAAACAACCAATTGATCAAACAGGAAATCAAAAAATACCTGGAGACAAATTAAAATGAAAATACAACTTTCCAAAATCTATGAGATGCAGCAAAAGCAATTTTAAGAGGGAATTTCATAGCTATACAGGCCTATCTGGGTTGCAAGTTTCCTGCCCCAGTTGTGGCTTGTTTGGGAGGCAACCAATTAATGTGGCTCTCTTGCCTAGATATTTCTCTCTCTTTCTTTCTTTCTTTCTTTCTTTCTCTCTCTCTCTCTCTCTCTCTCTCTCTCTCTCTCCTCCCCCCCCCTCCCTTCCACTGTCTCTAAAATCAATGGGAAAAATATCCTCCAGTGAGGATTAACCAAAAAAAATTAAAAATTTAAAAATAAAGTGAAGGAGAAGTTACAACTGATAACATCCTATATAATAAAAGCCTAGGTGGTGTCATGCACGACATCATCACAAGATGGCCACCACTAGATGACCAGCAGGGGAGGGCAGTTGAGGGTGAACAGGCCAGCAGGGGAGGGCAGTTGTGGCAATCAGGCCAGCAGGGGAGAGCAGCTGGGGCCATCAAACCGGCAGGGGAGGGCAGTTGGGGGCAGCCAGGCCAGCAGGGGAAGGCAGTTGGGAGCCATCAGGCCAGCAGGGGAGGGCAGTTGGGGGTGATCAGGCCAGCAGGGGAGCAATTAGGTGTCAATCAGGCCAGCAGAGGAGTGGTTAGGGGGCGATCAGGCTGGCAGGCAGAAGCGGTTAGGGGCAATCAGGAAGGCAGGCAGGCGAGTGGTTAGGAGCCAGAGGTCCTGGATTGTGAGAAGGATGTCCGACTGCCAGTCTAGGCCCACAGGGATCGGGACTAAACCGGCAGTTGGACATCCCCCAAGGGGTCCCAGATTGGAGAGGGTGCAGGCCGGGCTGAGGGACAACCCTCCCCTGTGACAAATTTCATGCACCAGGCCTCTAGTAGAAATATAAAGAATCATTATATGCCAACAAATTGAACAGCCTAGAAGAAATGCACAAATTTCTAGAATGATACAACCTTTCAAGACTGAATCAGGCTCACTGGTTGAGCATGGACCTATGAACCAGAAGGTCATGGTTTGATTCCCAGTGCATATGCCCGGATTGCAGGCTCAATTCCAACTGTGGGGCGTGCAGGAGGCAGCTGATCAATGATTCTCTCTCATCATTGATATTTCTATCTCTCTCTCCTTTTCCCTTTCTCTCTGAAATCAATAAAAAATATATATTTTTTTTAAAAAGACTGAATCAGGAGGCACCACAAGACATGAATTTAGAATAAGAAAAAGGCTTGATTGATGCAGGAGGAACCAAGATGGCGGCATAGGTTAACGCTGGAGTTTGTTGCCTCGAACAACCACTTCAAAAATACAACTAAAAGACGGAACGGACATCATCCAGAACCACAGGAAGGCTGGCTGAGTGGAAGTTCTACAACTAGGAGGAAAGAGGAAACCATACGAGACTCAGAGGAGGCGCAGTGCTGAAGTGAAATACTAAGGTGCGGAGTGCATGTGGAGCCGGTCAACGGCGGAGGGCGCAGTTGTTGTTTTCAATCAGGAGGGAGTTTCAGACTCTGAGCTCCAGATCCGGGCAACTCTCTAGGGACCCAGACTCAAACGGGAGAAGCGGGAAGGCAGCTTTCTCTCAGAGGTTTGCAGCGGTTGCAGAGCCGCTGGGGACGGAACTGAGAGAAGCCATAACTGCTCGCTCCGCCCGCCCTGTAGATCCACGGGGACCCGCCCCGCCCAAGCCCTGCACAGAGGCATTTGCCGGATAGCCTTAGGCAAACGCTAGACTAGCACCGCCCTAGAGATCCAGCACAGAAGCTCTCCCACTGCAGACATAGCTGACTCTCATAGCCAGTTAGCCTGGAGGTCAATTCACCCCCAATATTGCCGACAACAATCAAGGCTTAACTACAACAAGACTGTGCACAAAGACCACAAGGGGGTGCACCAAGAAAGCATAAAAAATGCGGAGACAAAGAAACATGACAGAAATGGAGGATATAAAGCTAAAAAACGCACTTTTAAGGTCTTTCAATAATCTTCTAGAAACTGCCGATAAACTTGATGAGAGCCTCAAGAAAACTAATGAGACCCTCGATGTGATAAAGAACCAACTAGAAATTAAGCATACACTGACTGAAATAAAGAATATTATACAGGCACCCAACAGCAGACCAGAGGAGCGCAAGAATCAAGTCAAAGATTTGAAATGCGAAGAAGCAAAAAACACCCAACTGGAAAAGCAAAATGAAAAAAGAATCCGGAAGTGTGAAGATAGTGTAAGGAGCCTCTGGGACAACTTCAAGCGTACAAACATCAGAATTATAGGGGTGCCAGAAGATGAGAGACAGCAAGATATTGAAAACCTATTTGAAGAAATAATGGCAGAAAACTTCCCCCACCTGGTGAAAGAAATGGACTTACAAGTCCAAGAAGCACAGAGAACCCCAAACAAAAGGGATCCAAAGAGGACCACACCAAGACACATCATAATTAAAATGCCAAGAGCAAAAGACAAAGAGAGAATCTTAAAAGCAGCAAGAGAAAGAGACTCAATTACCTACAGGGGAATACCCATACGACTGTCAGCTGATTTCTCAACAGAAACTTTGCAGGCCAGAAGGGAGTGGCAAGAAATATTCAAAGTGATGAATACCAAGAACCTACAACCAAGATTACTTTATTCAGCAAAGCTATCATTCAGAATTGAAGGTCAGATAAAGAACTTCACAGATAAGGAAAAGCTAAAGGAGTTCATCACCACCAAACCAGTATTATATGAAATGCTGAAAGGTATCCTTTAAGAAGAGGAAGAAGAAGAAAAAGGTAAAGATACAAATTATGAACAACAAACATGCATCTATCAACAAGTGAATCTAAGAATCAAGTGAATAAATAATATGATGTACAGAATGAACTGGTGATTATAATAGAATCAGGGACATAGAAAGGGAATGGACTGACTATTCTTGGGGAGGAAAGGGGTGTGGGAGATGCGGGAAGAGACTGGACAAAAATCGTGCACCTATGGATGAGGACAGTGGGTGGGGAGTGAGGGTGGAGGGTGGGGCGGGAACTGAGAGGAGGGGAGTTATGGGGGGGAAAAAGAGGAACAAATGTAATAATCTTAACAATAAAGATTTAATTTAAAAAAAAAAGACATGAATTTAAGTGTAGACCACATTTCACAGAAACTATAGATATCTCCTAAGAATAAAATCAAAGTCTCTAGAGAGGACTTGGTGAAGGCCTCACAATTTTTTCAGGGGCAATGACCAGAACATAATCATGGATACTAGCCTAGGCATGCAAGAAACAAACCAATATGAGTACCCAGTAGTAGAAGCAGAGCCAGTAGTAACAAACTTGTAAAAGCTTCAGATATTGAAATTGTAAATGAAACAGCTATGCTATGTTTAAAGATATAAATGGCAAGTCTGAAATATCTACAGTGAACAGGAAACTACAAAAGGTGACATAGCAGACTTGTGAAAAGAACCAAATACAGCTTCTGTTATGAGTCTGTTAGATATAGTGAGAATATCTAACTTACATTTGCTTGCAGTCCCAGAAGGCAAAGGGACAGAAAATGTTAGAAAGTAATGACTAAGAATTGTGCAGAAGTGAAAGAAGTTTCAAAGAATCATGAGAACTAGCAAATGTCAAGCAAGAGAAATAAATCTATACTTAGATATATCATAATTAAACTGTAGAAAACCAAAGGGAAAGAGAAAAATCATAAGAGCAACCAGAGGGAAAAAAGACTGTCACCTAACACTTCAAGAGAAACAATAAACACCAAAAGACAAGAGAATGTAATACGAAGAGATAAAATAACTAACTACTCATCTCAAATTCTATAGCCACTAAATATCTCTCAAGAAAGCTAATGAAATACTGACATTTCTAGACAACCGAAAACTGAAAATGATGTCACCAACAGACTCACAATAGATGCAATTCTGGACCTCAGGCAGGCAGAAGAAAAGTGATCCATAGTGGAAAGTCTGAGATTCAAGAAGGAATTAAAAATAAAGAGAATAGTAAATATATAAGTAAGTATAACAAAATTTAGCTATATAAAACAGAAATAATAACACAATAATATGGTCTAGTGAGATTAAACACAAGAATTAAAATGCCAGCAATATTAATGTACAGTATATGTTGGGAATATGGTACATGGAATTTAAGTGTTTTGAGGTCTTTATATTATTTTTGAGAACAATAAAGGTTCTGTTCAACTTTGGACCTGGGATAATTTAAGACAGCACATTATGAGATAACTCAAGATTGCACTTTACGGACTATGCTTCTATATAGGATGTAATATGTTGGAGGAACCAATCCTCCTGCCAAAACAACTATAAAAACTGGAAACTGAGCTGATGTTTCTGCAGATATTTGTTGCCTGGAGGTACAAGGACAAGATGTTGAAAATATGGATTTTTCTCAGGTAGAGGGTTATTGTTAGAACAGAAAAAAATAGCAGAGGTTTTAAAGATTTTGTAGGTCTAAAGACAGGGACCTCAAAAGCTCAGTCAGTTCCCCACCCCCCCCGCTCCCAGGACATTTAACAAATTTTGGAACTATAAGATAAAGGCTAACTCTAAGCAGAAAGTCTTGAAAAAGCAAAGCAGAATTTTTCTGACAGTCTTGTGATGCCAAGGAGATAAGGACCCATGACTACATCAGGCTCTCAGTGCCCTAGAAGGCTGCACCCTAGGAGCAAACCAAGAGTAGACTGAACCTCACTCTAAGTGTCCAGGAGAGAAAAGGAAAATAGTGTTATCTGAGCCTCTATCATCTTTACATATAATGGTTAACATTCAATAAAAATTATTAGGTATGTCAAAAGACAATGAAAATCAAGGCAATTTTGCCTTTTATAATACAATTTATAATTTATAACACAATATCCTGCAGTATCTTCAAGCCATTATTTGAAACATCAAAGAAAATAGTTCTGTAGATATGAAAATTTTACATTTATAGAATGGCTAATAAAGAATTTACCATATTTCTAAACTCTCAGCAAGGTAAATGTTATCCTTCTCTAGATATTATAACCTCATAATTCCCATTATTGCTCATGCAGAATATTCATTAAATCTTATTTATTACACATTAAAAACTTATCAGCACTTTTACTCCATCCCTTTAAACATTTTCATCTTATTGAAAACATAGTTTCAAAACTACCCTCCAATATCTATACCTAAAGTACTTTCCAGCTTCCCTAAAACCTGTACTTTTTTCTCATTGCATATTTTGTTTCTCTTACATGTTATAATCTTACTAACTCTAGCTTTAAAAAGACAAAGTATGTGAAAATACTTTGAAAATTATAAATCTTCACACAAATTTAATGGCATTTATTATTATCATCATCAATTAACATATAAAAAGCCTGAAAATTCTTAATACTTTCAACTAGTTGACATGAATATGTTGCTTTTTAACAGGACAGAATCAGAAATTAACCTTTATGTAAGCTATTAAAATGGTCCAAATTCCAAAATTAAATGTAATAAAACAATATGTTATCCTCTTAATGTGCTTTTAATTTTTCTCTTTTAAGATATACAGATATCTTAAAAGTAAAGAGAAAAATTGCTTTTAACAAAATTAAATCCCTTAAGGTAATATTGAAAAGGTCATATGAAATTAGATATACAGATAATCATGGAATTCTCAAGGCCTATTTAGATATTAGTTTCTTTAACTATTAAAGTTTTTGAGCATGATTCTTAAAGCTGTTTCTAATTCTGTGCATGATTCTGTACCAGCTTACCACATGGCTACTATATTATTGCAGTAAATTTTTCATTTGGTTATATCAATGGTACAAGTAACTTAAAAATTAAGTGCTCTAGCAGAGTTGCAAGTGATAAACATATTTGCACTATTGGGGTTTGAATATAAAACAGAAGATCACAAAACATAGAAATTAGTCTTTTTCCTTCTCATAAAAAGTGAGCACATGTCAGAAAAAGTAACTTAATTAGGTAAACTAAAACATTAATAAACCTGGAAAATTCTGACAGTACAGCAATTACTCATACAAACAGCAATAATAAGGAGCCAGTAACCTTTGTGCTACATGCAAATAGGGGACCTTTGTACATTTGACAACCTAGATACAGAAAGGCAGTTTCTGTTCGAATAAAAGTAAAATAGTGTTAATGATCAAAAGTGTACGCTCACCTTGTAAAAATTCCTCCTTGCAAGCAGTGAAGTAGAAGAAAACGATACTGACTTTCTTGGCCTGCTTTCTTTAAATCGGACTTATACCAAGAATAACTAAAACACTGGACCACAAGTGTTCCAACAAGCATAAAACTTACTGTTAAAACACCAAAAACATATTGTCCTTCATGGAAAAACCTAACAGATACCCAGATGTCCACAATTAAATCAGTTATATAGATTATAATGCCAACAACTGACATCATAAAATTCGATTTAGTATATTTCATTATGAATCACTATAGCTCTTAGTTGTCTACTTTCTTCTCTGATACAAAAAGAAAAAAAAACAGCTTTTGTATAGCACTGAATTTTATTTTCTACTCTCTAAATCTATTTAGAAGAACAAATATTATGAAATTGGAACACTAAAATCAAAGTGACTAATTTTAACTTTCTTTTCTAAATCTCTAATTTAGGTTTAATGTTACAAGGTTTTATTCAATCTTCTGTTTCACAATGATCTTCATTACTGATGACAATACCTAAAATAAAACATATTTATATTTATATATAAGATTCTTAAACTCTTGAGTATAGTATTAAAAACCCTAGGTCATGAGTTTATCAAAGCTCTATTTAAATATATATTTATATATAACCACTAAATATAGTTCTTATAATAGCTTTGGGAACGTAAAGTCTCAACAATATACTAACAAACTGAAAACTTCCTCTCAAACTATTTACCTTTTTTTCCAGACTATCTTTTAAAAAGCTTAACCTAGGTCTCTCTGCTCTTCATATGAGAAGATAAGCCGTCTGCAAACCAGGAAGTGAGCCTTTACCAGACACTGGGTCTGTTTTTCACCTTGATCTTGGACTTCCTTTCTTCTCAGATATGCTTCTACTGGAAAAGGCTTCTCTACCCTAATTCTCATCTATTTGCCAACCAGAGAGCCTGAAACTCTCCACTAGAGATGGAATCCTCCAGGTTAAACATTCTCCTCTATTAAAATAAATATTGCACATAGGGTGGAAGAGTAGATAGTAATAAAAGTAGCTACCATTTCTGAGTGTTTACTTCATGTGAAATGTTTTACATATATTATCTCATTTAATCCTTACAAATCCTTATGAGAAGGATATTATGGGCCCCATTTTATAGGTCAGAAAACTGAGTTTAGAGAGATATTGGGTGTTTAGGTGAGTTATCTCTAAAGAGCAAACGGGTTTTTTTTTTAATAGTAGATGATTCCTTTAAAATTACAAACTATAATACCTAACCACTCCATACGTGCATTTCTTAATCACTCACCCCACACAGATAGCTTCCTTTACCTGGAACGGATATGGAAAACACTAGCAGTTTTGAATCAAGTTTAATAAGATGGGAAAAATAACTTCTAAGAAACTTATTAATTGCATTATTGGTAGAATATCAGATTCAATAAACTAATCCAATATGACATCTTCTATATTCCTAATTTAGTGAGGCAGGGACATACCGCAACTGTAGAGAAACCTACACAGCAAGGTAGTAAATACAGCAGCTCTCATAAAGAAATCCCCAGCTCTTTCAGTAACCACATAGTTGTACAACTTTCATGAAGGACAGTTCACCTCTATCCCTACAGTCGATCACTATTCCAATACCACCTTATGAGAAAAAATGCCACCTATAAAATTTGACTTCCTAGGAAACTCGTGACACTAACTTAATACCACAGTTCCAATCCAATTTTATTCAGAAGTCAGCCCAGCTGTGTGGCTTCCTGGCTGTCAGCCCAAATATATAACCTTTGTCCACTGTACATGATCTCTTGGCAATAAACCAGATATTTACAAAGTAAAAACTAGCAACCTTTCACTTGTCGACCAAATTTAACACACGTAAAATATAGACTAGACTTACTTGTCAAATATAAAAAGCCTTCTTTAACTCAGTCTCTTCCAGAAAATCTTCATTTATTTCTTCTTCACTGAAAACAAGTGTCATTAAAGAGTTTGTAACCCTTTAAGATCGAAGGCTAAAATGAAACTGAAATCACCTGTTAGTCATATGTGGGATTTTTCTAATCTAGTGATAAAAGAGTGATTCATGTGACTACGATATAACCTTTTATAACCATCACTTTGGGAACAGGAATAACATGCCTCCTTTTATAGGTTGCCTAGGTTACAAGCTTTCATTGTATTTATCAATGAAGTTTTAAGAAAATACAATTTGCCTCACAGCATATCCAAGTGAACAGATATATTTGAAAAAGAGATTCTTGAATTTGAAATACTGAGAATTTATAATGCATCATTAAGTTAGCCCTATCTACTTTTTTAAACCGTATACCTTCTCAAACCCTATCATATGATTATTGGTTTCTGTTCCCAAAAACATCCACTAAATGTCTTCTATTTCCAAGCCTGTCTATAATGCCCTTCTACCTTCACCTACCTGATGAAAATCTATCAATCCTTTAAGAATCAGCTCAAAACCCATAACCTTTAAGCTTTCCTAGATCTTCCCAGTCAATCTGATGCTCCCCTTCCTCCTTGCAATCCCATCACTTTAGCTTCTCCTCTAGGATTTACCCAAGTATATGTTAAAATAAGACCATGTGTTGCCCTAACCGGTTTGGCTCAGTGGATAAAGCATCGGCCTGTGGACTGAAGGGTCCCAGGTTTGATTCCGGTCAAGGGCATGTACCTTGGTTGTGGGCACATCCCCAGTGGGGGGTGTGCAGGAGGCAGCTGATCGATGTTTCTCTCTCACCGATGTTTCTAGCTCTCTGTCCCTCTCTCTTCCTCTCTGTGAAAAATCAATAAAATATATTTTTTTTAAAAAATAAGACCATGTGTAGCTGCTTTCTGGTTGTGAGTGTCTGGAAAGGGCTTCCTATCTTTCATTTTTAATACCCTCCACAATATGTCTACAAGACATACTTTGCATGTTGTGGGCAGATGATAAATGACTACAAATGTGACTAGATAGAATGGAAAAACCTTTGGTCTTATTTCTTGGAGAGGAGGTCAACCTTCAAGTCACATTGCTAAACACATCAACAAAGACTCAATTTTGTATCTGTAGCTTAGATCCCTCTTCTGAACTCAACTCACCTATCCAAACTATCTATAGGTATTATCAAGATATCCCACAATCATCTCATTTCAACTTCTCTAAACCAAGTTTACTATCTTCCCTCTGTTCCTGCTCTTCTGCTAGTGTCTCCTTGTATGACCCTACTTGTCATTTAACTTTTTTTTTAATCCTCACCTGAGGATATGCTTTCACTGATTTGAGAAAGAGAGAGGGGGGCGGGGAGGCAGAGAGAGAGAAACATTGGTCAGTTGTCTGCCCTACACGCCTGTTATGGGATCCAACCTGAAACCTAGGTATGTGCCCTGACCGGGAATTGAACCTGCAGCCTTTTCCTGTAGAGGACAACTTTCCAATGAAGTGAGCCACCCAGCCAGGGCAAGTCACTTAACTTTTAAATTATTTGTTGGGTCCATTTCTTCATCTGTCAAATGAAGAGCTTGGTAGTAAACAAATGAAATCAAGATGGTAGGCACAAAGAAAATTCTAAAAAAAGAAAAAAAAGCTAAGGGATAAAAGCTAAGGAAGCTGCCCCCGAGTCTCAGGAAGAGCCCTGTGGTGCAGAAATGACTGTCCCACCCTCTTCTCAAAGGTTCTGCTGACTTTCCAGCAGAGTTCTGAATAGCCATTAATTCATGGCCACAAATACATAAATATCGATGCGTTGATATTCCTGACCTAGGGAATTTTGATGGTTAGTCCAAGCATTTTTTTAAAAGGCACATTGCTTGGCTCTGGCCAGTTGCTCAGTGGTTAGAGCGCTGGCCCTGTGAGCCCGATTCCCAGTCAAAGGCATTGCCTCGGTTGCACAGGTGCCGGCTGCATGCTCAAACCCCAGCCCCGTCAGCCCTGCAGGGACAGCCAATGGATGTGTCTCTCTCACATCCATGTTTCTCCCCCCACCCCTTTCAACCTTATCTAAAAGCAATGGAAAACATCCTCAGGTGGGGATTATAAACCAATACTAAAAATAAAAGGCGTATTGCCTGCCTTCCCTTTGCAAAGGGGAGCGTTTATATCAGCGGTTCTCAACCTGTGGGTCGCGACCCCTTTGGCGGTCGAAGGACCCTTTCACTGGGGCCGCCTAAGACCATCCTGCACATCAGATATTTACATTACGATTCATAACAGTAGCAACATGACAGTTATGAAGTAGCAACGAAAACATTTTTATGGTTGGGTCACAACATGAGGAACTGTATTTAAAGGGCCAGAAAGTTGAGAACCACTGGTTTACATGATTATTTCCGTGAAGGTTTTCGAAGCGCTGCTATTAAAGGGGCATCTTCCCGACACAAGGCAAAGAAATGTGTCACACACAATAAAGGTGTGTCTTTCAAGAAATCTGGAATATTCGACTGCTGGTTTGTAAAAGAAACACCTTGTAAATTAATAGGAAATTGTCTTTTTCTTCAGAAGTACCTGCACAAGCAACATTAAAATGCTGGTACTGAATCTTAGAATTGCAAGCATCTCATGTGCCCGTTTTTTGGAGAAGAGCTGGGCTGGGCTGGTGGGCGTGTTCCACAGAGAGAGAGAGAGAGAGAGAGAGACAGAGAGACAGAGAGACAGAGAGACAGACACACTTCGTGCAATTGTCCAACCTCGATGAAACCGACCATAGGATCTTGCCGTTTTGTTCAGTAAACTGTGACTCAACCTTTTAAAAAGGGGGCGGCAGGGAACACGGGGGCGGCTCACCTGCTGGACCCCATCCCCGTCCGTCAAGGCCCACCTCGCGCTCCGGGCACAGGGAGGAACGTTGCTGCGAGGGTTCAATGAGATCGTGTTTATAAAGAGCGCTTAGCAGATGCAAGCGCTTGGTACACGTCACTTACAACTGTTCATTGTGAGAGATAAACAGGTTGCTCCTCACACACACACACACACTCACACTCCGGTGCCCACAAGCCTGACGGGCCCTGCTCCGGGATTCAGAACACAGTCACCACCCCTAACCTGCCTGCTGCCCTCTGCTCCAGCCCAAGATTTCCCAGGTTACAACGCCTCTTGTCCACTAGGATGAGCTCGCCCACCAGAACATAAACTCTGGGGAAGGCGCCCGGTTCCGGGACAAGACGCAGCTCTCAAAACCAGCCTCGCCTCAGGCGCCTCACGCCTCCCTCGCGCCGCCATACTCGAGGCCCAGGCAGCGTCACGTGGCCTCTAGCCCCGCCCCCAGCTCTGAGGCTGATTCCTCCCCGCTCGGCAGGCGCGGCGACACGTGGCCTCTGGCCCCGCCCCCAGCTTGGAGGCTGATCCCTCCCCACTCGGCTCGCACGGCGGACACGTGGCCTCTGGCCCCGCCCCCAGCTCCAAGGCTGATCCCACCCCGCTCGGCTCGCGCGGCGACACGTGACCTCTGGCCCCGCCCCCAGCATAGAGGCGGGTCCCGCTCCGCCCCGGTCAGGTGACTGCTGGCTCCGGCCTGTTTGCAGGTTCCGTGCTCCGGTCGCACCGTAAGCTGCGGCCCACGGGTAGCTTAAGCGGAGATGGCAGCCACTCTGCAGCGCATGGAGCGGCTGTCCAGTAGGGTGGTGCGCGTCCTGGGCTGTAACCCGGGCCCCATGACCCTGCAGGGCACCAACACCTACCTGGTAGGGACCGGCCCCAGGTAAACGCCCCCCGCCTCCCTCCTGCCCCCCTCACGCCCGCCGCTTCACCACTGGCCCGCGGAACTTGTGGGCAGGATGGCGGCGTCCTGCCCGGGCCCGGCGGGCCCACCAGAACCGTCCTCAGCTGCCCTGATCCTGGACCTCCCCTAAATCACGACCACCCGGGGTGGTAACCTCTCTAATTGAAAAGTGGCTGGGAGGGAAAGAATGGTTTTTAAAACTTCCCGTTTTTGAAACCCAGTTTACTTGGCGTGATGTTGAATGCCAGAGTGAGTGTGTTTAAGTGGCTGAGAAGTTACTGTCGCCGGAGTTTTTAAGAATCCAGGAAAATGCTGACTTGGTTCACCTTCTGACTCGCACTCAAGATGTTTTGCCCAGAGTGTGACGTCCCCGCCACAAAAGCGGGTAATTGTGCTGAAACCTTTTTCTTAACTCAGCGGCAGGGGGCAGGGCTGTCCTGCTTGCCAATTGCTGGAGTCCGGAATCCAAAAAAGCGCGCCCCCTCCCCCCGCCAGCCCTCGGGAGGGAATTGCTGACCACTTTTGTTTTTGTTTGCTATTATTGTGTGAGCTTATTTAGGTTAAGTTGTGAATGGAATAACCTATTTCTAAGAAAATGTTTTAAAATATATTTTATTGATTTTTTACAGAGAGGAGGAGAGAGGGATAGAGAGTTAGAAAAGTCGATCAGCTGCCTCCTGCACACTCCCCACTGGGGATGTGCCCGCAACCAAGGTACATGCCCTTGACTGGAATCGAACCTGGGACCCTTGAGTCCGCAGGCCAATGCTCTATCCACTGAGCCAAACCGGTTAGGGCTATTTCTAAAAAAATTTTTTCTCTTCAGCTCCATTCTGTTTTATGCAGAAAGGAAGAAGAGATGTGGTTTATTGCACCATACCTACTACATTGGACAACTTTTGTGTACTTAGTATAACCTAGATAATTCAAAATAGAAATAAGATGTAGTTCTCCTTGAGCCTGGAATTTAATTGCATAGTCAAAACGTTGCAATGAACACAATACACTTGAATACTAAATACAGCTTAATAAGTATAGTTAATTGAAGTATTTGCCTTTTTCCAGCAAATGAGAATTTTGGAAGCAGCAGGATGGAGGAACTGAAGTATTGCAAGTGTAGCAGGCAAAAGGTGAAGTCCAGAGCAAACAAGGCAGGGTCGGTTAGGTAAAGCGGCTTTAGGCTGCCTCCCAAACCTAGGAGGATAGAGAATTAGGCAGGAAAAAATACCTGATAGCTAGGGTAGCGTCTCTCTTAGCTGGTACTCACTCACCCCGGGAAGCCCATAGGCATTTTCTTCTCTCTTCCGTGTGTCGTCATAAACTAGTTCTAAAGTCAGTTCCTAACATGAAAATTGCAAATAGTCCAAATTACCCTAGAACAGGGGTGGGCAAACTTTTTGACTCGAGGGCCACAATGGGTTCTTAAACTGGACCGGAGGGCCGGAACAAAAGCATGGATGGAGTGTTTGTGTGAACTAATATAAATTCAAAGTAAACATCATTGCATAAAAGGGTACGGCCTTTTTTTTTTTTTTAGTTTTATTCATTTCAAACGGGCCGGATCCGGCCCACGGGCCGTAGTTTGCCCACTGCTGCCCTAGAAAGTCTCTGTGTCGGAGATCAATATACTGTTTCTCAATAAGGTCATTGTGGCCTACTTTTCTCTCAGCAATGAAACAGATGGCTGGTTCCATTTGGAAATCAAATAAAGAAGTTGGCTTAAATGTTTAGGGGCCATGTTGTATGAAAAATACATACTGTTATCTTTTTTTAAAATACATTTTTATTGATTTCAGAGAGGAAGGGAGAGAGAGAGAGAGAGAAACATCAATGATGAGAGAGGATCATTGATTGGCTGTCTCCTGCACGCCCCCGACTTGGGTATGAAGCTCAGGCCCAGGCATGTGCCTTTGACTGGAATCAAACCCAGAACCCAATGCTCTATCCACTGTGCCAAACTGGCTAGGGCTACATAGGGCATCTTTTAAAACACCAGAATCACAGTCAGTGTAGCAAAGGGCATGTGCTAAAAGAGACATACCCTGAAACTGAATGAGGGAAGACCAGATTCATAGTCTCCCATCTTAACTGCTTACACTGTTACTCAGGTAAACTCATGGAGTGGAATGGCCAGTGGAATCACTCATATATGAGAGAGATGATGAGTCCATATATTGAGCTAGGATAAGGCAATGGACAGCTGATGCTGCTCTGTAAAGTAGAAGTTAGGTGGCTAGAAATGATTATTAATTGAGTCCAAGTAGGAGGTTCTGATCTTGGTAGCCACCTGTTCCACTGCACAAAACAGTTCTAAGATCACAGATGGCCTCTATATCACTAAACCCAAAGGATTTTTCCATTCCCATCTTATTTGAATTTCAGTATCTTTTGATACTGTTGACCACTCCTTGATCTACTAACACCAATTTCTCCTGGCTTCCTCTTACTTCTCTAGCTGCTCTTTCACAGTCTCCTGTATAGAGTCATCCTCTTTACCAGGTCTTTTAAGGGTTTGAGTCCCTCAAGGTGCAATCCTAGTCTTATGTTCTCCTGCTATATTCTCTACCTAGGACCTAGGTGATCTTGTCTACTTCCTTGGTTTGAACTGTTATCTGTTCATTAATAATTCCCAAGTTTATTAGCACTCCAATTCACACAATATCCAAACTTGATCTTCAGACCAAGGCAGCCAACTGTTTTCTTAAATCTACTTGGATGACTCACAGCCACTCGAAACTCATTGTTTCCCAGACTGAACTTACGGGCTTTCCCACTAAACTTGATCCTCTTCCAGCCACTTGTCCGTATCTTGGTAAACAGAACCATCCTCACATTTGATCAGGCCAAGTACTTAAGTACGCTCCTCGACATTTTTTCTTTGCTTCTTGCACACATATCCAAGCCATTAGGAAGATCTCCCCAATTTCCACTGCTATCACCCAGTCCAAGCCAATACAACTCTTGCTTAGGCTTCTAAAATTGCCTCTGACTCCTCTCCATCTACTTTTGTTCCACTTCAATCCATCCTCCATCCTCCTTCATGTAGCCAAAGTAGTATTTGTTTTTTAATGAAAATTAGAAAGCCGTGCATATTCCAGCCCCACCCATCTCATCAACCTGATCTGAAACCTCTTTCCCATCCCAGCCAGGAGAGTTGTATCCATTCTGGCTCAGGACATTCATGCATGCTTTCCTCTCTGTCTCCCACGTATACCTCTCCTCTTTACCCAGCTAGCCTCACTCATCTTTTAGAGTCCAGTTAAAATGTCATTTTTCTCAAGGAAGCTTCCCTTGACCCCTTAGACTATATTAGTTTAATGTAATACATTGCCTTACCATGCCATACTTTTCATGGCCCTTGATAATAAAATGATTTTTGTATGTGTGTAAGACGAAGCTTTGCACACCTCTACTCCCCACTAAAATATAAGTTCAATGAAGGCTTATTCATTACTGTATCCCCACCACTAGCACAGAGCCTTGTACACAGTACAAGTAGTACAGGAAATGTTTGCTGAATGAGTGAGTGTTCTCTACATTTTTTCTACATTTTCTCTATTATGATTTCAGGACTGCTGGATAACTACAATTTTAGCTAATCTTCCAGCCTCATTCTTATCAGCCCATGGATGCCAAATGAATTTCCCTAAAGCACTACTAGACCTACTGCGATGTCTAATACATAGGTCTCAATAAACATTTGAATGGACAAATAATAATCAGACTTTCCAGAGTATGTTCTGGAAAAGTAAATTTTCCTAAGAACCTCTAGAAAGCTGCAATTTTAACCTTTACTATCAAAATTGTAAATATCTTTAGAGCAAATATACTATTTCCTATTAATAGGAAAAGGCAGTCTAATGAAGTAGAGTTAAGACTCTGGACTCTAATTACCTAGATCCCAGTCCTGGCTTAAGATTTTGGAAAAGGCAGTTGATTCTCTAAGCTTCAGATTCCTTATCTATACAATGAAGTTTGTATAGTACCTGTCTCATAGGATGTTATGAGGGTTCAGTGAAATTTAAATGGAAAATCACATCAAAAGCACTTAAATTCTAGCATGTGGGAAGCATACAATGTTAGCTATTACTTTTATCACTTCTGCTTCCAGATAATTCAGGGTTCATAGTAGGTGCTCAGAAAATTCCTAATGATTTTGTAAGAGTGACAGCAAATTGACAGAGAGACCACTTAATAGCTATCTTAAAATTAATATAAAATACCTAAAAGAGGAAGTTGATTTTACTTTCATCAGTTGAATTTTTCTGTATTCACATAGCAGATTGTTACTATATGCCAAGCATTGTACTCTAGTGAGTAAATGGTAACAGACCTGTACAGATTTTCCTGCACTCTTGTTCCCTTCATTAGTAAACTTGTATTTGTAAAGTGACCTCCTATGTATTGCCTGTGGCCATGAAGAACAAAGTCAACCAGCTCACATAGAGATAACTCTAATCCTCTGCAATATTCACAGACATCATTGAAAGAATTGCTATTTGAGAACATTGTTTTTCTAATTTACAGCTGAAGTTTCATTTATGCCACATGAAGAATGATTCTAGGTGCTTGCTAAGTAGTACCCTCCCACTAGAGAGGCAGTATGTCTTTTTTTTATTTGTTCGTTTGTTTTTTAACACTAAATTAAAAGACATAACTGCTTTTAATAACTCAGATATACCCCAGTCTATAGTGTCCAGAAATTACTGCAGGGTTACTGGGATGTTTATTAAAAATACTAGGATATCTGATGTCTTCTGAGTAGCTGAGACAGTATGTCTTCAATGGAGAACTCATTGGACTTCATATCTGAGTGTCTAGTGCTTCCCAGCACCACCTATTGCTAGGGCCTGGAGCAAATCACTTAGCCTTTCTGAAGTCTAGTTTCCTCTGCTGTAAATAAAATAATAACAAATAATAGTACCTTCCTAGAGTTGATCTGAGATAATAAATATGTGAAAACGCCAAGTGTTAGTTTAATTTGCTATGTTGGCCGATGTAAGATGTTACATTGTTCCCCCATTCAGTAGGTTTCCTTTTCATTTTGTTGATGGTTTCATTTTGTTGTTGGTTTCCTTTGTTGTGCAAAACTTTTTGGTTTTATATAGTCCCATTTCTTTATTTTCACTTTTGTTGTCATTGCCTGAGCAGACAGTTCCAAAAAATATTGCTGAGACTGATGTCAAAAGAGTTTATGCCTATGTTTTCTATGAATTTTATGGTTTGGCGGGTCTTACATTTAAGTGTAATCCATTTTGAGTTTATTTTGGTGTAGGTATAAAAAAGTCCCAATTTCATTCTTCTACATATAGATGTTCAGTTTTCCCAATACTACTTATTGAAGAGACTGTCTTTTCCTATTGTATATGCTTGCCTCCTTTATTTGTACATTACTTGAATATATATATATTTATATGTGTGTGTGTGTATATATATACACACACACACAAATTATACATATATATATGGTTTATTTCTGGGATCTCTATTCTGTTCCATTGACCTGTTTGTCAGTTATTGATGAATTAGTAAATGAATGAATGATTCAGTCTTTTCATAAAGACTAATCTTCTCTCCGGAAGCCTGAACTAGGGAGGTGCTACTATGAAACGACATGAATTACAAAGTTAATTCATTGGTTCTTGAGGAGGAAATGTCACCCTTATTTCTTTAGTTCAGGAAAACTTCTTAGAGAAAGACCATCATTCCATAAAATAGTGATGAAGGGCAAAGTATATGAAGGTTCAGAACCAAAAGCAGGAATATAATAATAGGGTTGTCTAAATAAAGAAGCAAAGCAACTCAGACATTTCTCCCACGCTTTTTCACTGATTTCATTTTCATGTGTAAGGGAGCTATTGTAAAGCTTCAGGGATAAGTTTTGTATGTAGTGCAAAAGAATAGGTTTCTTCAGCCTAAGTGCCCATCAGTAGATGAATGGATTAGAAAACTGTGGTACATCTACACGATGGAATACTATGCTGCTGTTAAAAAGAAGGAACTCCTACCATTTGCAACATCATGGATGGAACTGGAGAGCATTATGCTAAGTGAAACAAGCCAGTCAATGAAGGAAAAATACCACATGATCTCACCCATTCATGGATAATAAAGACCATTACAAACTTTTGAACAATAATAGATACAGAGGCAGAGCTGCCTCAAACTGATTGTCAAACTGCAGTGGGAAGGCCAGAGAGAGTTGGGGGGCAGGAGGGAGGGGAGTAAGAGATCAACCGAAGGACTTGTATGCATGCATATAAGCATAACTAATGGACATAAGACACTGGGGGGTAAGGGAGGGTAGTGGTTTGTCAAGGGCGGGGGGGGGGGGGGGAAAGGATACTTATGTAATACCCTTTGTAATACTTTAAGAGGAAAATAAAAAAAAAAAAAAAAAAAAAAAAAAAAAAAAAAAAAAGAATAGGTTTCTTTAGGGGTGCCATTGAGTCAGATTCTTTCATGTCTCTGAGACATTTGAGGATATTGTTAAAAGAACTCAAAGACAGCCCAGCCGATGTGGCTAAGTGGTTGAGCATCAGCGTATGAACCGGGAGGTCACGGTGCACCAGTGGGGTCCCTCAGCCTGGCCTGCACCCTCTCTCAATCCAGCTCCCCTCAGGGGATGCCAGAGACCCGGTGCACAGATTCGGCCTGATCCCCACAGGCCAGGCCGAGGAACTCCACCAATGCACGAATCCATGCACCGGGCCTCTAGTATGCATATAAGATCTTTGGTTCATCTTTTCCCGCCCTCCCCCCTCTGCCCTTCCCTCTGAGATTCATCATTCTGTTCCATGTTTCCATGCCTGTGCATTGAGCGTCTGCCCCCAGGTGGTCAGTGTGCATCATAGCTACCAGTCAAATGGTTGCATAGGCTTTTATATATATACTAGAGGCCTGGTGCACAAAAATTTGTGCACTCAGGGGCGGAAGGGGGATCCCCCAGCCCGGCCTGTGCCCTCTCTCAGTCTGGGACCCCTCGGGAGATAACGACCTGCTGGCTTAGGCCTGATCCCGGGTGGCAGAGGGCATGCCCAATGCCTAGGTGCAACCCTGGTCAGGCTCAGAGCAGGGCCGATTGGGGAGTTGGGGCGCCGCCCCTGTCATGCACAGAGCAGGGTGGATCGGGAGGTTGCGAAGCCACCCTCAGTCACGCTCAGGGTAGGGTCGATTGGGGGGTTGGGGCACCGCCCCCTGTCACACTCAAGGCAGGGTCGATGGGGAGGTTGCAGCACCACCCCCTGTCACGCGCAGAGCAGGGCGGATCAGGGGGTTGGGGTGCTGCCCCCTGTCACTCACAGAGCAGGGCCCATCAGCGGGGTGGGGCTCGGTACCCTGTCACACACAGAGCAGGGTCAATCAGGGGGTTGGGGAGCTCCCCCCTGTCACGCACAGAGCAGAACCCATCTGGGGGTTGAGGAGCTCCCCCATGTCATGCACAGAGCAGGGCCGATCAGGGGGTTGAGGAGCTCCCCCCTGTCACTCACAGAGTAGGGCCAATAGGGGAGTTGGGGCACTGCCCCCTGTCACACACAGAGCAGGGCAGATCAGGAGGTTGGGGCGCTGCACCCTTTCACACTCAGGGCAGGGCCAATGGGGAGGTTATGGCTCTCCCCCATGGAGGGGGGTTGGGGCGCCGCCCTCTATCACCCACAGAGCAGGGCTGATCAGGGGGTTGGGGCGCTGCACCCTGTCACACACAGAGCAGGGCCCGTCGGGGGGGGCGGTTGGGGCGCTGCACCCTGTCACACACAGAGCTGCAGGGCGATCAGGGGGTTTGGGTGCTGCCCCCTGTGACGCTGATCCCAGTGCTGGGAAGCATATTACCCTTTTACTATATAGAATAGAGGCCTGGTGCACGGGTGGGGGCCGACTGGTTTGCCCTGAAGGGTGTCCTGGATCAGGGTGGGTGTCCCCACTGGGGTGCCTGACCAGGCTGGCTGAGGGGCTGAGGGCTGTTTTCCAGCTGGCGGGTGACTAAAAGCTCCCAACCGCTCCTTTTTTTCTTTTCTTTTTTTTTTTTTTTTTTTATTCTGGGCCAGCTTTAGCTCTGAGGCCTTGTTGCTGAAAACATTGATACAATGTTGCTGTCCAGCTGGCTGAAGCCCGGCTGACTGAAAGCCAGTTTCTGGGGTTTTGTTTAGCTTCTATATTTGCAACATAGTTGCTTAGAGTTGCAGCTGAGAGGCTGGCAAGTGCGGGGAACGTTGGAGTTCGCCGTCACTGGAGCAAGCAAGCCTCCCTGTTCGCTTCAGTGCATGGCTGCCGGCCGCCATCTTGGCTGACAGTTAATTTGCATAAGGATATGCTGATTAGCCAATGGGAAGGGTAGCTGTCGTACGCTAATTACCATGTTTCTCTTTTATTAGTGTAGATAAGTTACTCCTTATTCAGACTTACATTTAGCCATAAGGACTTTCTTAAAGTGAGATTTCTCTAGTTAAGCTCAAGTAACATACAGCTGGTTTTGAAAGCAAAGCAATTTATGCAGTTTCTTAAATGTAAATTACCTGTGTGAGAAATATGCTAATATTAACTGTTCCAATGGTGTGATCATCTTCTATTTAACTTTCAGGAGAATCCTCATTGACACTGGAGAACCAGCAATTCCAGAATATATCATCTGTTTAAAGCAAGCTCTGAAAGAATTTAACACAGCAATCCAGGAAATCATTGTGACTCACTGGCATCGTGATCATACTGGAGGCATAGGAGATATTTGTAAAAACATTGATAATGGTAAGCAGAATATACTCATTAAGCTCATGAGAAAACCTATGTTTTCAGAATAATTTGTTTCCATTACAGAGCTAAGTAAGCTAATAAACAATTTACTGAATACCTTATATTTAAATGGTACTTTTATACATTAATATAACTTGAATACTGTGACTATTTTTAACAAAGGAAAAAAGTAGAAATTCTATTTTCTATTTCAAATCTCCTCTCCCTTATTTTTCCCCTTTGCCCAGTGATCATCAGTTTTAATTTAGTCTGTGTGACAGTTGCTACTTCAGATTTCATACTGTTGTTGACTATTTACTGTGTGCCAGGCACTGTTGAGGTAGTTGCTGTTATTGTCCACATTCTAAACATGATCTCAGGTCTTCCATAACTTTCAGTTATCTGTATACTGTATAATACTGATGAAAGATCTTTGTTCTTGAAATTTATTCAGTATTAACACTTTACTATCTCTCTCCTTATTCCCTCATCCCACCATCATAAACATAGATTCATTCATTCATTTCTTTAACAAATATTCAAGTTGCTGCTATGTCCAAGCACTGTTCTTGGCACAAAGGATGTAGCAGTGATTAAAACAATGACTCCACTTTCATTGGGCTTCATTCTAGTAGGGAAGGTAAATGGTAAGTAAGTAATAGATCAGATGGTGATAGGTGCTATGAAGAAAACTAAACTAAGTGAAGAAAAGAGGGAGAGAGAATAAAGTGGAAGAGAGCAGTGGCTGTTATATTAGGGTGGACAGGGAGAGAGAGTAAGCTATATATGTATCAGAGCAGGGCATACCAGGCAAAGGGCATTGCAGGAGCAGATACTAGAATGGGGGTGTGCTGGCCATGTTCAAGGCAGATAAAGGACAAGGACGTAATGAATGTTTATTCACAACTAAATATTTTTAAGCATCTTCTTTTTAGGCCTTAAGACTGCAATTGGGATGGAAAGATATTCTCAGCTACACCAGCCAATATCACCAGGCTGCTCATTATAAGAAACTGTCTAACCTAACTTTCTTACCCTCTTCCCTCCTTTATTCCAATCCAGGGGAACTGTATGCCACAGGAAACCATTCTCTCCCACTCTGACTTTTCCTCACCCTTCTTTCTCTTGTCTATCTACCCATAAAATTTTGTCAATTAAAAAACTATGCTGAGGATCCTTAATTAGCTTTGGTCAACTCTTAGCATGAGGGTCAATTTAAAAATTAAAATGTTTATGGCCTGCTTTTTTTCCTTCACAAGTCAATTTTACTGAGCTTGAATTTACATACATAAAATGTACCTGTTTTTTAAGTGTGTAGTTTATCAAAAGCTATGTGACCAATCCCATCAACGTAAAGAGCACTTACCCAGAAAGAGGTCCCTTTCTTACCCTACAGAGGCGCCCTGCAATGATTCCCCTCCACCTCCAGCACCCACTCATCTGCTTTATTTCACTGTGGCTTAGTTTTGCCTGTCTGCAGTGTCACATAATGGACGCATGCAGGATCACTCTCTGGCTTCTTTGACGCAGCATCACATCTCTGAGATTCACCCATGTTTCACATATCAGTAGTTTGTTCCTTTTTATTGCCAAATAGTAATCGATGGTAGGAATACACTACAATTTATTTATCCATTCACCTGTTAATGGACATTTGACTTAACTTTCTCTAAGTTAAAAATTGAAATAGTTTTGGGTTCCTTTAAAATAATGAATATTTACATAAAAGATTACCTATGAAATTAAAGAAAATCAAGGAGAAATTTGATACTGCTTTATAGCCACTAAACTTTTAATGCTTTATTTGAAAAGTGGCTTGATGTCTTTCATTCTGAACTTTATTGAAGCTAGACCAGCTGCAATGTAGACTTTGAGTTACTCAGCCCTGAAAATGTACAGAGGTACCTTTCAGAATCTTCCCCCAAAAATCCTTTGTATTTCTTCATTCCCTAAATCCTTAACCATTACCATTCTTGTTCATTTTGTTTTATTATCATTTCCTTCGTTCTACATTGTTTTACTGTTGTTGTTTTTTAATTATTAGTATGGCTCCTTTACATTGCTAATAATCTATATTTTTTTACAGGCCACACCAAAATTATGAATGCCGTTTATAATATTTCTGTAGGAAGATAGAGTAATTCTGAAGCAACCTGCTTACAAATTTTTTAAATAAAATCAGTGTTTCATTTTGGAACTCGTGGCTTACAGGGAGCCAGAAGTTTACTAGATGTGAGAACTATATAGACCCAAGCTGCTTGAGTGTTTTGTTTTGGGTTTGTTTTTGAGTAAATCTTATAAAATATATTTTGTTATCAATTTTGCAGCTGAAGTTGGGTCATTGCCATTTATTTCACATTCAAGTCCTAGAGTCAGATGTTTGCTTCTATGCTATTCAATTAGAATGTGTTTCTATAGAAAGTATTACACGTAAATAATATCACATGTTTGTATCTGCTTAAATATTTAGCCTTAGCGATGATGTTATAATTCATTATTCAGACCTTAGCAAATGACTGTTAAAATAATTATGTAAGTAGTTGCCAGGGGCTGGAAAGAGAGACTAGAGAGTGACTACCATTACGTATGAGGTGGCTATGAGGGGTTTTGAAAATGTCCTAAAACTAGATGGTGGTGGTTGAACAATTCTTTGAATAGACTAAAAAAAAAAACACTGAATTTTATGCTTTAAAAGGGGGAATTTTATTGTATGTGAATTATATCTCAATAAGCTTTGACTAAAAATAATAATTCTTACTAAACTAGAGGCCCAGTGCACAAAATTCTTGCACTCTGGGGGAGTCTCTCAGCCTGGCCTGTGCCCTCATGCAGTCTGGCAGCCCTCGGGGGATTTCCAGCTGCCGGCTTAGGCACTGTCCCTGGACCTAAGCCAGCAGTCGGATATCCTTAGCGCTGCCGCAGAGGCGGGAGAGGCTCCCGCCATCGCCACTGCTCTCGCCAGCTGTGAGCCCAGCTTCTGGCTGAGGGGGAGCACACTGACCACCAGGGGGAAGCTCCTGCATTGAGCTTTTGCCCTCTGGTGGTCAGTGCACATCATAGCAACCAGTCATTCTGCATCAGGCTGAAACCAGCTCTCCAACATATCCTGAGGGGTCCCGGATTGCAAGAAGGTGCAGGCCAGGCCGAGGGACCCCAGCGGTGCATGATCGGGGCCAGGGAAGGATGCAGAAGGTAGGCCAGCCAGGGAGGGAATGTGGTAGGGATCCAGGATGTGTCTGGCCCGTCTTGCTCAGTCCCGATCAGGCAGACCCCAGTAGCAAGCTAACCTACTGGTTGAGCGTCTGCCCCTGGTGGTCAGTGTACATCATAGCGACGAGTCAACTGTCTGCCCCCTGGTGGTCAGTGCACGTCATAGCAAGCAGTTGAGCAACCTTAGGATATCATCAGACACTTAGCATATTAGGCTTTTATTATATAGGATGATTGCTTTCAGCATACCCTTCTACATCCTGTCTGTATAGATTGCTATTGAGAATAGGATGTATGCTTTTATATTTACATATAATTTTTAAAGCTGACACAGCATTATTTTATAGTATGGCATGTGTTTTGTAATTTTGAGTTTTTTTGGAAATATTGTCTGTCAGAGGTCTCATAACTAGAAATATACTTCCACTTCTTTACTACAAAACAAAATTATATAGATTAAAAATAAAAACAAACCAAAAAAACCTCACCATATGGCTCTATAATGGAGACAGTTCCCAGAATAGCATATTATTTCTTGCTTCAGCCTCAAAGATACAAAATAATGGAGTCTGAGGCTAGAGAGAGAAAATCCAGTTGCTATTGGGTTATTTTATTTTTATTATATTGCGGTTTTCTATCTTCTTTATCCTTCATACTTACCCAGATTTCTATGTGTTGTCAGTTTTTCTCTGGATGTCTTTTCTCCCTCTGCATTTCCATTGGTAACACCCTGGCGCTAATATTACCTTCCAGCTGGGTTATTACAGTCATCCCCTCCTGGTCTTTTGATTTCTCCCCCTCCGGGCTCCCCACCTGCAGCTGCCATATTGATCACTACAGCTGCCATATTGATCGACCTGTTAACACTAAAGTGCATACATGGGCCACATACAGCAAAGTATAAATTCCTCTATTCTGTGAAAGGCAATTTAGGGCCCTCCAGGATCTGAGCTCACCTTACTAATCCTACTTATCTTTACTCTTCCCAGCCAGTATTTTGTGTTAGACAAATTGGTAGTGTTCTGCTGTTGCCCGTATGCCATGTTCATTCTCATTTCTATGGCTTTACTAATGCTGTTCCCTTTACCTGTCTGAACCTTTTTCTCATCCTGCTCATCCTGTAAGCCACACCTCAAGTTTTATGATATTTATGAATTCTTTCCTAATTGTTTCTCCTTTCTCCAACCTCATTTTGCTTTAATTAGCTGAATTGTCCATTTAGTATTCATTAAATGGTACTGAGTATAGTTGTTTAATTCTTTCCTGTTTGTAAGTTTTAGTGCCCCAACTATGAGAGCTTTTAAGCACTTTGATGTCATGGCGCTTACATTCACTATACTGGTTAAATAACGCAATCAGCTATTGATTGGCTAATTAATTAATTTATTTTCTTTGCATTGATGACAGGTAGTATGGGTTGAATTTGTTTTAATGTTTTAATATCTTAGCCCTGAGTTTGGGGCTTCCTCTAAGCATTCCTAGAAAGAGCTTTATATTATCACTAGAGGCCCGGTGCACAAAAATTTGTGCACTGGGTGAGGGGGGTCCCTCTGCCCATCCTGTGCCCTCTCACAGTCTGAGACCCCTCAGGAGATAATGACCTGCTGGTTTAGGCCCGCTCCCGAGTGGCAGAGGACAGGCCCAATCCCTAGGTGCAGCTCCTGGTTGGATTCAGAGCAGGGCCGATTGGAGAGTTGGGGCGCTGCCCCCTGTCATGCACAGAGCAGGGCGGATCAGAAGGTCGCAATGCCACCCCTAGTCACACACAGAGCAGAGCCGATAAGGGGGTTGGGGTGTTGCCCCCTGTAATGCACAGAGCAGGGCCCATCAGGGCAGTTGGGGCTCCGTACCCTGTCACACACAGAGCAGGGCCGATCAGGGGGTTGAGGAGCTCCCCCCTGTCACGCACAGAGTGGGGCCAATAGGGGAGTTGGGGCACCGCCCCCTGTCACACACAGAGCAGGGCGGATCAGAGGGTTGGGGCGCTGCCCCCTGTCATGCACAGAGCAGGGCCGAGCAGGGGGTTGAGGAGCTCCCCCCTGTCACGCACAGAGCAGGGCCTATCAGGGGGTTGCGGAGCTCCCCCCGTCACTCACAGAGCAGGGCCGATAGGGGGGTTGGGGCGCCGCCCTCTATCACCCACAGAGCAGGGCTGATCAGGAGGTTGGGGTGCCGCCACTGTCACACTCAGGGCAGGGCCGATCAGGGGGTTAGGGTGCTGCACCCTGACACACACAGAGCCGCAGGGCGATCAGGGGGTTGGGGAGCTCCCCCCTATCAGGCACAGAGCAGGGCTGATCAGGGGGTTGGGGCACCTTCCCCTGTCACGAACAGAGCAGGGCGGATAGGGAGGTTGTGGCCCCCGCCTTCTGTCACACACAGAGCCACAGGGCGATCAGGGGGTTTGGGCGCTGCCCCCTGTCATGCTGATCCCGGTGCCGGGAGGCATATTACCCTTTTACTATATAGAATAGAGGCCTGGTGCACGGGTGGGGGCTGGCTGGTTTGCCCTGAAGGGTGTCCTGGATCAGGGTCGGGGTCCCCACTGGGGTGCCTGGCCAGCCTGGATGAGGGGATGATGGCTGTTTTCAGGCTGGTGGGTGACTGAAGCTCCCAACCGCTCCTTTTTTTCTTTTTTTTTTTATTCTGGGCCAAGGCCTTGGCTGATGAAAGCAGGTATCTGGTTTGTTTCGGTTCTATAATCAAAACACTGTATCATCTCCAGCTCTGAGATTCCGGCCGGCTGAAAGCTGGTTTCTGGGGTTTTGTTTAGCTTCTATATTTGTTACAATGTTTCACACTGCCAGCTCAGAGGCTGGCAAGGCAGGCGGGGAACATTGGAGTCCTCCTTCACTGAAGCAAGCAAGCCTCATGTTTGCTTCCAGCTGCCTGGCTGCCGGCCACAATCTTGGCTGGCAGTTAATTTGCATATCGCCCTGATTAGCCAATGGGAAGGGTAGCGGTCGTACGCTAATGACCGTGTTTCTCTTTTATTAGATAGGATTCTTTTATTATTTTTTTTTTTTTAATATATTCTATTGACTTTCCACAGAGGAAGGGAGAGAGATAGAGAGTTAGAAACATCAATGAGAGAGAAACATCGATCAGCTGCCTCCTGCACATCTCCTACTGGGGATGTGCACGCAACCCAGGTACATGCCCTTGACCGGAATCGAACCCGGGACCTTTCAGTCCGCAGGCCGACGCTCCATCCACTGAGCCAAACCGGTTTCGGCAGGATTCTTTTATTATTAACTAATGCCATGATGCCAGGACTTCTTTTACTATATGTTAGGCACCTAGACAGAGAAAAGTTCCTACGTTTTATATTACTCCCTCTTCAATACCCATCTTGATTTCAAAGCTAGCTGAGATTATGAAGAACTTTCAAACTATTGTATAAAATAGGAGTGACTAGAAAAACACAAAGACTTTTATGTAGAGCTAGGAGGGCATTAGAGAGTGAAAGATCTTTTGTTGAGATAGAAGAAACAGTTACCATCCCAGAGATAAGCAGCTATAATTCACCTCATTTTCTATTGTCTCTAATGTTAATATTTTTTGCAGCTACTCACAGGTATTCTATGAAAACTGGCCTCTTAAAAGGCTGAATTGTCATTTAAAGTGTGACTTAAATATTTTACATGTTTTGTCACTAGACACTCCATATTGCATTAAAAAACTCCCACGGAATCCTCAGAGAGAAGAAATTATAGGAGATGGAGAGCAACAATATATTTATCTGAAAGATGGAGATTTGGTTAAGACTGAGGGTGCCACTCTAAGGTATGTAAATGACCATTGGCCAGGGAAGGTGGTGCGGGGAGGGGGTAGTTTATGTATATCTATAATAATAAAAGCGTAATATGCTAATTAGACTGGACATCCTTCCAGAAGAAGCAGCACTGTGAGGGAAGCCCAGGTCCCAGGTGCCAGAGGAAAGCTGGTGCCGGCAGCCGGGGGAAGAAAAGCCTACTCTTGTCTGAATTTCGTGCATTGGGCCTCTAGTGTGTTATAAAAGAGGAGGGGGAAAGGAAGATTTCCACATATTTGCTTGTCTGACTGAAGACTGTCTCAGGAAGAAGAATATAAGATATCTGATAACATTGGTTATTCTGGGAAGAGAAAATGGGTTGCTTGAGAAACAGAGAAAAAGAAAGACTTCTCCCTCTATCTACTCTTTTATAATTACTTGTTTAAATTATATGATTACCACTTCTTAATGAATAAAATTTAAATTACAAAATAGATTAGAATTTCCTGCTGGAAAATTAAGGGTTTTCTCCTATTCTCACTTCCAAAAAATGACCCATACCTGAAGTAAATACATTTTAGGCCAGACCCATAATCCCCCATGACCTGTTCAAGGGATTCAAAAAGGTGTTTTCAACTCAGTAATTTTAAAACTCAAGTAATTATGATGATTCTCCTCTCTCTCCACCATCTGTCCTGACTTCCTGATTTCAGAACACCCACTTCTCTCAGTACTTAAGATTTTTTTTCTTCTATGATACAACTTAACTCCTCTTCACCTTTATCCCCTCCCCCTGCCCAAGACATCTAATCACGTTAGTTTATTTATTGATTTTTTTTTAGAGGGAGAGAGTAACATCAATGTGAGAGCAAAACATTAATCAACTGCCTCCTACTTGCCCCCAACCAGGGATCAAGCCCACAACCCAGGCATGTGCCTGGACCAGGAATCAAATTGGCAACCTTTCAGTGTGCAGGATGACACCCAACCGAGCCACACTGACCAGGGCTATTCACATTAGTTCTTACCTCAAAAGTATTTGTCACTGCTGTCTCTTTTTCTTTGTGTTCACTGCCACTACTTCTAAGCCAGGAATCTCCAGGCTCTTCCCTTTCCAGTTTACTCTTAGTATGCTCTGTCACTTGAAACCTTGAATAATTCTCACTGCATACAAGATCATGTTTATTCTCCTTACCACAGCCTGGCCCCAAACCACTTTTCTAGTCTTAGTTCCTACCACTCCCCTCACAAACACAATTAGCCATATCCAAATACTCCTGAGCACATTCTGTCTGTCCATGCCTTTGCTCATACCCTCCCCTTTACGAGGCCTCAGCCCTTCCCCTCCACCTTGTCCCCCTGATAAATTACCCATTTAGTCTTCAAACCTCGGTTTACATGTTACTTCAAGAACCCCTCCCGGAAAGAAACTTCCTCCTCCAACTTTTATGTAATTTTTATTATTTTATTATAGCACTTATTAAATTATAATTTTGGTGTGTAAGTAGGTATCTCCTTAAAAGTTAATCAGTTCCTTAGGTTCACAATCCTATATAATAAAAGGATAGTATGCAAATTGTCCCCTCAACTGGAGTTCTTCCAGTAGTTCAACCAGGGGGCGGGCCGGCCAGAGGAAGGGAGGGAGGCCCTAGCCCTGGCAGGCAGCCAGGAGAAGGAAGGGAGGCCCAGACTGGCAGCCGGCAGCTGCTAGGACTCTACCAGTGCACAAATTTCATGCACTGGGCCTCTAGTATTAGTTAATGTCAGTTGCTATAGCAAACCAACCCAGAAATGTATAATAGCTCAAACATGAAATAAGTTTAATTTTCAGTCACATAAAGTCCAAAAACGGTTCCTGATTAGCAAATGGCCCTCCTGCATTAATGTTCCAGGATTCTTGTGGAGTCCTCCATCCTCAATACTAGTCCTTCAAGATTGCCGTGCTCATCACCATCAGTCCAGTGAGTGGAGGAGAGTGAAAGGGATGTTGCATAGGAGGTTTTCATGGACCAGGCCTTCTGTTGCATTGCCTGTCAATTCAGTCATGTGTCACTCCTGACTGTAGAGAGGCTGGGAAATACAGTATCATATATTGATGATACCACAGAAAATCAAACACTGCATTATTACTTCAAAGAGTATTCTTGACAATGCTGGATGCCCCCCTCACACACCAGCCCTGGGCCAAGTTAAAGAAGGGAGTAGAGACAGGAGGAGGTAGCTCATCAAGTCTTCTGTCTCAGGTGTGGGAACCACAGTACTGGTTTATCAGTTATCACAGAAGCATGGATATTAGATCTGTACCTAATATGCAGATTAAGACTATTGAACTCTTGGCGGTTAACTACCACCCATCTGCTGTGAACAGACCGTGTATTTTAAGCTTTTAAAGTATACAAACAGAAAAGTGTATATCATCAGTGTGCACGGCGGTGAATTGTTAAAAACTGAACAAACCATATGAGCAGTTTGCAGATCTAGAAAGGAGATCAGTGCCTGAGAGCCACCCACGTACTTGCTTCCTGTCATGACCCCACCCCCTCAGTTGAATACTATCTTGTTTCATGGATGAATTGATGCCCAGGATCTCAATATTATGTGAATTCCATTTAATTTTTGTTGTACTGCATTCTGATTAAGCTAATATGGGTATCTATTTTAAGATTTGAGGGGAAAACTAACACAGAATCAAAAAAAGACACTTTTTTTATGATCTAGTAAATAATCTTTTCTCAAAATGTAAATTCCAATGATGCTAAAATCTGAATAGAACACTTAATATACTATAGATGTGGTTTCCAGTTTCCATGTTTATAGTCAGTAAAATCTAATAGTTTTAAATATTAACACAAAGAATTGATCTTACAAAAGTTCCATAAACAGAAGGTTAAAATTTACTTAAGTCCCAAATATTTGACATCCAGGTGATCTTGTCTACCTGCCAATTCTGAAAAGGAAAAAAATACAATAGAGAGATAGTACCCACCAAGAACCCATTAGTAAAAAAATAGGAAGTTATCAAGGTTTTCAGTAAGGATTCTAGATGTAACGCTCAGGACTTTTCTAGTGAACTTGAATTTAAGTTCTCAAGTTAATCTGACAGCTTTTGTTGACTGCTCTAAATTTTCTAAGAGAGCCGTTCTAATAAAGTCTACTGTGTCACAGAACTAGATGAATGCTCTACCTGATGAATAGGAGGCACAGCTGCAGTTCTTCTGATCTTTAACAAAGCACCTCTGATGTCATTTCCTTTTCTCCTCCGCCTACGTGAAGTAAATTTTAACACAGTTTTTATGCAAATTAAAGCATTAGCCACCCAGGTGACTGGAGGGTTGGAAGTTCTGATCCACTAATTTAAGAAATATTATTGCCGTCAGCCTAGAAATTATCAAAGAAAACCATTACTGAGTTCTGGCATGGGAAGTAGGAGGGGAATAATTAAGGAGGCATTGCAAGCACATTGATGGGTAAGGCAGTTTGCAGTCCCTAAAAGAATGGTTCTCCAAATGAGTATATGTAGATGAAAAAAAAAAAAGGTTGAGGTTCCATTTGTAAACACCTTCTATGTGTGACTATTCATAAGATTCTCCATAAGATAAGACAGATACCCACACCACATAGTTTTATAGTTGCTGGAAATGTATCTCCTGCAATTATTTTCATATAACATGGAATACTTTCATTAACTGGTTGCAGCAGGTTTAATCAGACAAAAGAGATGATTTTAACATCTCTTCAATACCTCACCATTACTAAATATAGTAATCAATTTGCCATATGTACAGCACATACTTGCAAACCATAAAAGCATAATAGTTCCTAAAATCAGTTCTTAATGCCTCTCAAAAATAATTGCTCCCATTACACGAGTACCTCATGTTCTTATACTTCATATCTCTTACATTGTTAGCAGACTCTTTTAAAGAGCTTTACAGTTGCAATATTTAACGTTAAGGATTTGATTGGATTTTTTGGCAAACGAGAAACTCTTCTAAGTTACAGTCGCTTCAGTTTTCTTAAGAGTTGAATTTTGCCAGATGTCTTTGCAGTGTCTAGGAGATGACCTTACTTCTTTTCTCCATAGCTTTATTATGATTTGCAGGGATCTCCTAAAATTGAAACATCTGAATTTTTTTTAATAAATTGTACTTGATCATGATATTATTTTTAAATATGTTCTAGGATTCTATTTGTTAATATTTTAGTTAAGATTTTTATAACTATTCATTAGTGAGATCAGGCAATAGTTTTCTTTTTGTGCAACCTTTGTCAGGTTTGGGATTCATAACTTTTCCTTCTTTTTCTATGCTCTGGGATAGGTTAAGTAGTAGTGCAGTTATCTGACTTTAAGTGTTTGGCAGAGTATCCACTGAAAATACTGAGCCTTTAGTTGCTAATGAGGAGGAAGGAGAGAAGCATGATATGAGAGAAACACATAGATTGGTTGTCTCCTACACGTGCCTCAATGAGGCTGGGGAGTGAACCTGCAACCCAAGTATGTGGCCTTGACTGGGAATTGAACCCGCATACCTTCAGTGTGCAGGCCAGCATTCTAACCACTGAGCAGCAACGGCCAAGGCAAAAAATATATATGTTCTTAAAAAATAAAAGCACTATCTCTAAGTAGTAGAAAGATTGGTGATTTTTATCTACTGTAAGTACTTTCCTTTTTCCCCCACCCCAAACTTGTTGTAAGCCATATTCATTACTTATAAAATAAGAAAAAATGTGGGGAAAGTATTAAATTTGCACTTCAGAGTGAGAAATTTGATTTTATTAAAGGGAAAAAATAGCATTATGCTAAGTGAAACAAGCCAGTCAATGAAGGAAAAATACCACATGATCTCACTCATTCATGGATAATAAAGACCATTACAAACTTTTGAACAATAATAGATACAGAGGCAGAGCTGCCTCAAACTGATTGTCAAACTGCAGTGGGAAGGCCAGAGAGAGTTGGGGGGCAGGAGGGAGGGGAGTAAGAGATCAACCGAAGGACTTGTATGCATGCATATAAGCATAACTAATGGACATAAGACACTGGGGGGTAAGGGAGGGTAGGGGTTTGTGAAGGGGGGGGGGGGAAAGGACACTTATGTAATACCCTTTGTAATACTTTAAGCGAAAAATAAAAAAAATAAAAAATAAATAAATAAAAATAAAAAATAAAGGGAAAAAATATCTGGTGATAATTTTAAGTGAGTGACAAGAGAAAAAGCTTTTTAACTTACTGACATTATTTATTAGTGTCTTGTTCAGAGGAAAGCATAGAATAATTTGCTTCTCAAAATTTCTTCTAAGCTTAAGAGTTCATGATTATTTCTATTTCTTCTTTTAACCAGAGTTATATACACACCTGGCCACACTGATGATCATATGGCTCTACTTTTAGAGGAGGAAAATGCTCTCTTTTCTGGAGATTGCATCCTAGGGGAAGGAACAACTGTATTTGAAGACCTCTATGATTATATGAACTCCCTAAAAAAGTTACTGAAAATCAAAGCTGGTATTATATATCCAGGTGGGTAATTTTTAAATCTGGTAAACCATTTGTGTCAGATGATAAGAAAGATTCATTTTGATGTGTGTGTGTGTGTGTGTGTGTGGCGGGGGGGGGTTCTTTGTGTTTTTGGCCTTGAAGTCAGACATGTAAACTGCTTCTTTAAATTATAGCCCTAGCTCCTGTCTAGCCATGCAATATTTTTTAAAAGGCCACAATTTATATTAATGACTTTTTATAAACATATGAGGGTTATTTTTTAATATCTGAACAACTATTAATGGAACTATTAAACAAGGAAAATAACTTACAGAGGAACAAGAAAATTTTTTCATTCCATAAGTGATCTTCAATTTTGTTAATCTGATTTCTGTCATGGACCACATTTTAGCCATGTAACCATGGGTAACATTTGACCTCTGAGCTTTTAGTTGTTTTAACTCACACTATTGCAGTAGTATCTTCCATATGAGCTGTAAAATCGTATATTTATCTAGATTATCCAGGAAAAGAAATCTGTCATTAGTATCTCAGTTGTCACTGCACTGCTCTGCAATATGAATCTCCACTCCATCCTGAAAGCTAAGAAACACACAGGGACCCAACAATAGGGCCCAGAAGGGAAAAAAGACTAGATTACTTAATTTTTTAAGTCCTTCTAACTTATTCCTAACCAAAGAGCCATGGAAAGATCTGAAAATACAGTATCTTTACTACCCTCCTATTCTCTCATGAGTTTCTACTGCTGAGGAGGTAGAAAACGTATCCTGGGCATTTGGATTAATCTATAATAATAAAAGCATAATACAAAAATCGACCAAACGGCCAAACAGCAGAACAACCATCTGGAGTTCGATGACCACACTATGGCATGCACTGGCGCCAGGCCAGCCAAGGCAGGTGCAATGCAATTGGTCGGGAGGCCCCGCCATCGCCCCACGATCGCCCCACAGAGGGAGGCCCAGGCGATCGATTGGGGATAGGGGGGAAGGAGGCTCCGCAGTCGATCACCCCAAGGAGGCAGGGCCAGGCCACCGACCAGTGGGCGGGGCCTCCCTCTGCAGGGCAGTCGATTGCGGGGCTCCCAGGCTGTGAGAGGGCACAGGCCAGGCTGAGGGACCCACCCCCCCGCACGAATTTCATGCACTGGGCCTCTAGTATTATGACATAAAAGGAATGGAAGCTGACAGCTATTTTTAAAGCAAAGAGAATTGGTGCACTCACATTCAAGCAAAGCTAATGAGAGGCTGCCTAGGAAAGGCCCGTAGAGTGTTCGTTTTAGTGAATCCAGTGAACTGGCTTATTAGCACAGCAGGAGCTTATATGTAAATTATGTTCCGTAGCCATAGCTACCATTTATTAAAGCCTGCTCCCCATAGGTACCTGCAGGGACCTTTCCAGCGAGCTGTGGTCCTCACAAAAACCCAGTGAAGTAGGTAGTGGCATCCTCATTGCACAGCTAAAGAAACAGTTCAGAGACTTTCGCGGCCTGGCAGCTAGTAAATGAGGGTCAGTATTCTAACAGCACCCTGGTGCTCGTGCTTATTACACGATAATAGGTTAGCCTGCTTCTGCATTTCTTTTCCTCACATATTTTAAACATCCCTCTGGCAGACTTGTGTAATATATTAATTTACACTGTGTTAAAAGAGCATGTAAATTTCAATATAACTTTATCCGGGTTGTCAACATTTCTGAATTACAAGCCTATACAAAAGATTCTTAAATTTTTACTGTGATTCCTGTGAATTTTTAATAGCGTCACTTCCCTGAAGCTACTTTTACATTCCCCTTTTCAATCTTCTATAGCAGCGGTTCTCAAACCTATGGGTTGTGACCCCTTTGGTGGTCGAACAACCCTTTCACAGGGGTCGCCTAAGACCATCCTGCATATCAGATATTTGCATTACGATTCATAACAGTAGCAACATTACAGTTATGAAGTAGCAATGAAAATAATTTTATGGTTGGGTCACAACATGAGGAACTGTATTTAAAGGGCCAGAAGGTTGAGAACCACTGTTCTATAGGTAAGTGTAGCACAGTGGTAAGAGACGAGGGGGTGAAAGCTCCTGGGTCAGAATCCCAGCTCCACTCCTTAGCTGTGTGACCGTGGGCAGGTTAGATACTCTCCTTAGACCTCAGTTTCTGCTACCAAAAAGGGATAATAATAGTACCTACCTCTTGGGATTCTTGTAAAAAATAATATATAGCATTTAGAGCAGGCCTGGCAAATAATAAGAACTCTATAGGTGGGTGGGAAGAGATCAGCCAATGAACTTGTATGCATATATGCATAACCTGTGGACACACAATGGGGTGGTGTGGCCTGGGGAGTAAAAGGAGGACAGGATGAGGGTTGAGAGGTTAATGGGGGGGGAAAGGAGGACCTATGTAATACTTTGAACAATAAAGATTAAAAGGAAAAAAAATAAGTACTACATAAATATTACCTATCATTACTGTTGTTCCTGTTACTATTGCTATATTTTTATTTTATACTTTTTAATGTACACAGTAGCATTTTATATAGTTTTGATGTAATTGTCTAATGTGTTTTGGCATTGTAGGTAATTTTTAAGTCTTATATCTATATAGTTTTCCAAATAATTCTTACTTGTTGTGTATTTAGTGTGCTATTTCAATACATCATGTGAATTCTTTTTAAATAAAATGAATGAATTCCAGTTGTACTTAATATTTTTTATCTGGTTGAAATAAATTTTATAATTATTCTAATTCAGGACATGGCCCTGTAATCCATAATGCTGAAGCTAAAATTCAACAATACATTTCTCACAGAAATACTCGAGAACAGCAGATTCTTCAAGTATTTCATGAAAATTCTGATAAATCATTTACAGTAATGGAGCTTGTAAAAATGATTTACAAGGTAATTTTTTAATCTTATTTGTACATAACCACAATTTTATTAGAATAATCTATTTAATAAACTATAGGTATAAAAAAACTTATCACCTCCCAGGACAGAATAAGTCTGTTAATTTTATAAGTGATGCCACTTATATAGTTTTGAAACCTCAACTTTCTAGAACCCAGAAGTTAAACAAAACCTGGAGAACAAAAATAACCATTCTGAGCCACCATTAAACCATATACTTCATTCTGTAGCAGATGGTTCCCAACAGCATGATGATGAAGTTTTGGAATGACTTGCATGTTGGTCTAGCCATCTTGATTACCTGTTGTAAGTGAGAAGAGGCAATCTGCTCGAGAAAGACACTGGGATACAGCAGTGAGGACTAGCAGCGATGCCTAACAATGGAAAAGTACATGTAAAGAACATGAGTAGAGAAATTTAGTGCATAGAGAGAACCCCTCACTGCGATGGCATCTGAGCACATCACTATATGGCAGCACTACTAGTATGTGGCATTCGATTAATGTAATTCAGTTTTTCAACAAATGTTTATTAGACACCAGCTGAATAGACAGTATAGCTTAGAGCTTAAGAATGTAGACTTTGGTGTTCGATTACCTGGGTTTAAAAACTCCCACTACCACAATCTACAGCCAGAAGATACATGAAGATGAGCTGGGGCCAATTACATTTAGGCAGGGGCCTTAATATCCTAAAGGCCCAAATTATCAAAAAAAGATCATCACTCAGTGTGCTTTGTTTTAAAAAGGGAGGGATGATAAGGAAGGAAGGGAGAGGAGAGGGGAGGGGAGGGGTTAAGGAAGGAAGGAAAGAGAGAGAGAGAGAGAGAGAAGAAAAAGAAAGAAAAGAAAAAGAAAGAAAGAAAAGAAAGAAAGAAAAGAAAAGAAAGAAAGAAAGAAAGAAAGAAAGAAAGAAAGAAAGAAAGAAAGAAAGAAAGAAAGAAAGAAGAAAAAGAGAAGGGAGGGAGGGAGGGAGGGAGGGAGGGAGGGAGGGAGGGAGGAAGGGAGGAAGGAAGGAAGGAAGGAGAAGAAAAAAAACAGATTAAGGGTTATAAAATGGCCAAGGATAAAAGACTGCCATTGGCAAAAGGATAATGTAAATATTTAAATTCTGTGAAAGAGTTCATTCCCTCATAATACTAGACTAGAGTCACTTGAGACTATTCATTAGTACATCGGTTTTTTTTTTTCTTTTTTCATATATACATATTTTTTTATTGATTTCAGACAGGAAAGGAGAGAGAGAGAGAAACATCAGTGATGAGAGAGAATCATTGATCGGCTGCTTCCTGCATGCCCTCTACTGGGGATCGAGCCCACAACCCGGGCATGTGCCCTTGATCAGAATCGAACCTTGGACCTTCAGTCTGCAGGCCGATGCTCTATCCACTGAACCAAACCAGCTAGGGCTTTTGGGCTTTTTTTCTATTGTAAATACAGACAGAACTCTGATAACTCTCACAGATGAGTCATCATCAAGTACCTGCGCATGCCTAAATACTGGTTTAGCATTCAGAATTGTATTCAGTTGTGTATTCACTGTGTTTATGTGTAAAATACCTGTTGCATATAGAATAGCATTAAGTATTGCAAAGGATTTATTCATTCAGCAAACATTTATTGACTGCCTTGGTTTGATTCCCAGTCAGGGCATACGCCCGGGCTGTGGGCTAAATCCCTGGTGTGGGGCTTGCAGGAGGCAGCTGATCAATGATTCTCTTTCATCATTGATGGTTCTATCTCTCTTCCTCTCCCTTCCTCTCTGAAATCAATAAAATATATCATTAAAATATATTTAAAACAACACATACTTGTAATACTATCATAATAGCTCCCATTTCTTAGCACATTTTTATGTGGTAGACACTATTTAAATGCTTTACCTTAACAAATGTGATTTGAGGCACCTAATTCAAATACCTCAAATTTTTACTGCATAAAGATACAATTATTCCAGTTTAAAAGAATAAAAAACCAACATAGGTCTCACCAGTGTTGCTTAGTGGTTGAGAGTCAACCTATGAACCAGGAGGTCACGGTTCGACTCCCAGCCAGGGCACATGCCAAGGTTTCGAGCTCTATTCCCAGTGGAAGGTATGCAGGAGGCAGTCGATCAATGATTCTCTCTCATCATTGATGTTTCTCTCTTCCTCTTCTCAAGTCAATAAAAATATTTTTTAAACTGACTCAGAAAGTGTAAGTTAAGTAACTTTTTCAAGGGCACAAAACTAGCAGATGTCACATACTCAAGTGTCAGATGTCAGATATTCAAATCTTGTTTCTATCACAACAGGCTTCCTCCAAGACCTATGTACAATATGTCAGGGCACAAGGAAAGAGGGATAAATTCTGCCGATGAAGGTGTAAGATAATGAGGCTTCTCAGAAAAGCTTCAGAAACTTAAATCATTTCATTGGATCTAAACAAGGAAAGATGTGTTTAAACACGGAGTAATAAAAGAGCATTGTGTGTGTTTGAAATCCCATGAAGAAACCACATATGAATGCATAGATGGTCAGGAAGGGAGGCCCAGGAAATGAGTCGGGAAAGACAAGCATAATCAGGTCATGAGAAGCCTTGATTGCCATGCTAACAAATTTGAGCTTTAGCCAGAAACCTGGGAATGACCAATCACTCAAAGATCTTGGGCAAGGGAGTCACATAATGCATTCTAGAACAGCCTGTTTGAAATGAATAAAAAAAAAAAAAAAAAGACCGTACCCTTTTATGTAATGATGTTTACTTTGAATTTATATTAGTTCACACAAACACTCCATCCATGCTTTTGTTCCAGCCCTCTGGGCCAGTTTAAGAACCCATTGTGGCCCTCGAGTCAAAAAGTTTGCCCACCCCTGTTCTAGAAGATCACACTGGTGGAGATAGGATATGGTACTGGAGCTTAAAGGGGAGTTTAGGGTTAGAGGTTTATATTTGGGAATCAATGCGTGATAGTGCTGTAGCAAGTTGGGTTAGTAAAAAAGAAGAGAGCCCTGGCCACTGTGGCTTCATGGTTAGAGCATCAGCCCCTGCACTGAAGGGTCTTGGGTTTGATTCCTGGACATGGGCATGAAACTGGTTGCAGGTTCAATCTCCAGCCCTGGTTGGGGCGCATGCGGGAGGCAACCAATTAATGTGTCTCTTTCACATTGGTGTTTCTCTCTCTCTCTACCCCTTCCTCCCTCCTTCTCACTCTCTAATATCAATGGAGAAAATATCCTCAGGTGAGTATTAACAAAAAGAGAGAAGAGAGTCAATGATACAATGCACTGTAAACATTAATGTTTAAGAGAAGTCCCAAAAAAGTATCCAGGATGAAAACTAAATGTGAAAAGTTATCATCATATAACCTAATAAATAAACCATAGGGCCAATGTATGTAGCATCATCAAAGTTATCTAGGATAATTTTTACATTTATTCATTCATAAAATATTTAGCTCCTACTGTGTGCCATTATGCTAAGCTCTGGTGTTCAGTAGTAAACAAACCATACTGTCATCTTTATGGAACTTACAGTCTCTTCTATCTATAGCAGTGGTTCTCAACCTTCCTAATGCCGCGACCCTTTAATACAGTTCCTCATGTTGTGGTGACCCCCAACCATAAAATTATTTTCGTTACTGCTTCATAACTATAATTGTGCTACTGTTATGAATCGTAATATAAATACCTAATATGCAGGATGTATTTTCATTGTTACAAATTGAACATAATTAAAGCATAGTGATTAATCACAAAAACAATGTGTAATTATATATGTGTTTTCCGATGGTCTTTGGCAACCCCTGTGAAAGGGTCGTTTGACCCCCCCAAAGGGGTCGCGACCCACAGGTTGAGAACCCCTGATCTATAGAAATATAAATAAGAATACAGTGCCTGAAGCAAGCTGAAATAGTTTTGGCTATTACTATATAAAAGTGAATTTAACAGGAGACATTTGTAATAGTGTCAACAATCAAATGAAAATTTTTAAATGAATTTAAGTTAAAATTTTCTCCTTTTGTTGCATTTCTTTAACTCTGTCCCTTTTTAAAAAAAAAAATGTTTTCTTTCTCTTTTTTAAGAATACTCCTGAGAATTTACATATCGTGGCTGAACGTAATCTCTTGCTTCATTTGAAAAAATTAGAAAAAGATGGAATGATATGTAAGTATACTTCTAAATTTTCTTTTACTGCCAGCATTTAAATTTTTTTTTTTTTTTTACAAATGAACTAGTTCCTTTCAGGAAAAATAACAGCCATTAGAGTCCTCCCTTGAATATCACTATAAGTTAAAGAGACAGGCACTAGAAAGGGTCAATAATGAAAGGCCAGTGGGCCACACGTGGGAACCAAACACTTGCACAGGAATTAGAATCTTGCTTAGAGGTTCCAGACCTCACCCACCAGAATGACAGTCAAAGGCATGTAGTGGAAAATAGCTTCTCTTCTCCTAGACCACAAGATCTACGAAGAATTTTACATGTAGAAGATTTGGGAACAGCTAAAGGTTTTAGCAGTCCTAAAGGTAGTAAACTCAAAGATATTAAAGCAGTAATTCTACAATTGTTTATTAGTGTTACGTTAATTTGTCAAATTAAGAATCTTTATAAAAGTTTTATCCTTAAAATCAACTGGTTCAAAGATTGAATTTTGTGTAGAAGCTTCATCATTGTTCTTAAATATACAAAAAAAAAAAATACCAACTTTATATTGAGCAACAAAATTATTTTAGGAATGAATGCTTTTTTTAGCCAGAAAATAATTTAAAATCCAGTGAATTTGCTTATCCACTGTTAAAATTTTACTCTTTCTTTCCACAGTTAGCAACATGGATCCTGACAAGAAATGGAAAGCCCATCTTTAGTTTCATATTAGTGAAAGTTCTGTTGTTTTGTTTTTAGAGAATGGTATGTTTTCTTAACTATTAATTATTTATGGAGATTATAGAGTATATAACATTTAAAATAACTCTGGACATACTTTAAAATAATGTCGTTTTCAAATATATAAATTATACTTTACATCTATGATATAAAATATTTATCTAACCTAGATCATGTAACATTTTACCAAATATTCAGGAACCAATAGTTTATCCACTTAAATTGATTAAGTAAAATGATTACTTTAAAAATAATAAAACTTATATAATTTAAACTGGATATTATTCTTGGAGATTGGTTACCTATTACTAGTGGCCAGTGGTACTGTGTTCTCTAGCTGCTTTAGTAATTTCTATGTAACCCTTCCTTTTCTGCAAACCTTGTTTATATCTTCAGATGATAGGTTTGTTTTCATGTTTCTGTCGATTATATCATGATTATGTATTCTGTAGCCCTTTATCGTGTTTACTTTCTTATAATGATACTAGAGGCCCAATGCACGAAAGCTGTGCAAGGGGCTCGGCCCTCGCAGCCGAAGCAGCTTGCCTTGGCCCTCGCAGCCCCTGCTTCGTCTGGAAGGTTGTCCGGCTGTCCAGTCTAATTAGCATATTATGCTTTTATTATTATAGATTCCACAAGTGATTTATGTATATCAACTTCGGGTAATTAAAAAATATTATATTCCCAGCTAAAACCATTATATAATAATTATTTTTGTAATCCATGAGTATAACCAACTTACTTTCCTCGTTTAGGTTTTAGTATAGAAATAGTCATAAACATATACAGTATATGAATTATATACCAATTCTTTTATTTTTTTTTTTTATTAAATTTTTATTGTTCAGATTACATTTGTTCCTCTTCCCCCCCCCCCCATAACTCCCCTCCTTCCAGTTCCCGCCCCACCCTCCGCCCTCACTCCCCACCCACTGTCCTCATCCATAGGTGCACGATTTTTGTCCAGTCTCTTCCCGAATCTCCCATTCCCCTTACCCCCCCCAAGAATAGTCAGTCCATTCCCTTTCTATGTCCCTGATTCATTATAATCACCAGTTCATTCTGTACATCAGATTATTTATTCACTTCATTCTTAGATTCACTTGTTGATAGATGCATGTTTGTTGTTCACAATTTGTATCTTTACCTTTTTCTTCTTCCTCTTCTTAAAGGATACCTTTCAGTATTTCGTATAATACTGGTTTAGTGGTGATGAACTCCTTTAGCTTTTCCTTGTCTGTGAAGCTCTTTATCTGACCTTCAGTTCTGAATGATAGCTTTGCTGGATAAAGTAATCTTGGTTGTAGGTTCTTGGTATTCAGCACTTTGAATATTTCTTGCCATTCCCTTCTGGCCTGCAAAGTTTCTGTTGAGAAATCAGCTGACAGTCATATGGGTATTCCCTTGTAGGTAATTGAGTCTCTTTCTCTTGCTGCTTTTAAGATTCTCTCTTTGTCTTTTGCTCTTGGCATTTTAATGATGATGTGTCTTGGTGTGGTCCTCTTTGGATTCCTTTTGTTTGGGGTTCTCTGCGCTTCTTGGACCTGTAAGTCCATTTCTTTCACCAGGTGGGGGAAGTTTTCTGCCATTATTTCTTGAAATAGGTTTTCAATATCTTGCTGTCTTTCATCTTCTGGCACCCCTATTATTCTGATGTTGGTACGCTTGAAACTGTCCCAGAGGCTCCTTACACTATCTTCACACTTTCGGATTCTGTTTTCATTTTGCTTTTCCAGTTGGGTGTTTTTTGTCAAATCTTTGGTTTGATTCTTGTGCTCCTCTGGTCTGCTATTGGGTATAATATTCTTTATTTCAGTCCGTGTATGCTTACTTTCTAATTTCTTTATCGTAGCATCCAGGGTCTCATTAGTTTTCGTGAGGCTCTGCACAAGTTTATAGCAAGCCCTCAAAATTGCGATTCTTAGCTCCATATCCTCCATTTCTGTCATGTTTTTTTGTCTCCGCATCTTTTATGCTTTCTTGGTGCACCCCCTTGTGGTCTTTGTGCGCAGTCTTGTTCTAGCCAAGCCTTAATTGTTGTAGTTAACACTAGAGGGATTTGACCACCAGGCCGACTGGCTGTTGGAATCAGCTGTGTGAAAAACTTCAGTCCTCTGGGGAGGCGCTAGTCCAGCCTTTGCCTGAGGCGATCGACAAATGGCTCTGCGCAGGGCCTGGCCGGGGCGGGCTCAACAGGGCGGGGGGAGGGAGCAGCTATGGCTGCTCTCAGTCCGTCTCCAGGGGCTCTGCCTCTCTGTCCCCACAACCGCTGCAAACCTCGGAGGGACCGTAGCCAGACAGTCCCGCTTCTCCCGTTTGAGTCTGGGTCCCTAGAGACTCGCCCGGATCTGTAGCCCAGAGTCTGAGTCTCACTCCTGATTGAAAACGACAACCGCGCCCTCAGCCACCAGCCCGCTTTGCACGCGCACCGCCGCACCACCGTACCTTTAAATTTTCCACACTGCGCCTCCTCTGGGCCTCGTAATGCTGTTGTTTTTCCTTCTAGTTGAAGAGTCTCTCCTCAGCCAGCCTTCCTGTGGTTCTGGGTGATGTCCGTTCAGTTTTTTAGTTGTATTTTTAAAGTGGTTGTTCGAGGCAGCAAACTCCGGTGTTTACCTATGCCGCCATCTTGGTTTCTCCCCAATTCTTTTATTGATTAAGGTATTACATGTGTGTCCTTATACCCCCTTGCCTCCCCCCCACCTCCCATTCATCACCTCACCCCCCTGGTGTCTGTTCCTTTTTATAGCAGCGTAGTATTCCACTTATACCAATTCTTTTAATTAGAGGATTATAAGACAGTGCATTTTTATATAAGTAATGTTCTTAAGTAGTGGTTAGGTTCTCAGTGTGGCCACCAATGCTTATTTAACCCACAAGGTTATCAAATCACATTACTAAAATGAGCTCAAAATCCTGAGAATGTATTTCTGTACTCTTTCCTAAGATAAGACTTTTAATACTTTTTAACTCCCTCTTTCTGCCCTTTTCCCCAAGACCCTTGCATTTTCATACTATTCTGAACACCTACTCTCATGCCCTCAAGCAGTGATGGCGAACCTTTTGAGCCCGGCGTGTCAGCATTTTGAAAAACCCTAACTTAACTCTGGTTCTGTGTCACATATAGAAATTTTTTGGTATTTGCAACCATAGTAAAACAAAGACTTATTTTTTTGATATTTATTTTACATATTTAAATGCCATTTAACAAAGAAAAATCAACCAAAAAAATAAGTTCGCGTGTCACCTTTGACACGCGTGTCATAGGTTCGCCATCACTGCCCTAGAGACCTGTTGTGTTCCTGAAACCTTTCCATATTACAAAGTAATTGTGAACTCAACAACAAAAAACAAGCTACCCAATTCAAAATTGGGCAAAGGACTTGAATAGAAACTTCTCCAAAGAAGGTATACAAATGGCCAATATACACATGCAAAGTTGCTCAGCATTACTAATGATTAGGGAAATGCAAATTAAAACCACAATGAGGTGCCACTTCATGCCCATTAGGATGGCTATTCTTTTTTTTTTTTTTTTTTTAAAGAAAATAGGTGTTAGGAAGGATATGGAGAAATTGGAACTCTTGTGCATTTCTGGTGGGATTGTAAAATGGTGTGGCGTCCATGGAAACAATATAGTGGTTCCTCAAAAACTTAAACATAGAACTGCCATATGATCCAGAAATTCCATTTCTGGGTATATACCCAAAAGAATTGAAAACAGGGACTGGAGCAGATATTTGTACACCCAGGTTCCTGGCAGCATCATTAATAATAGCCAAATAGCCCTAACAGGTTTGGCTCAGTGGATAGAGCGTCGGCCTTCAGACTCAAGGGTCCCAGGTTCGATTCCCGTCAAGGGCATGTACCTTGGTTGCGGGCACATACCCAGTAGGGAGCGTGCAGGAGGCACCTGATCGATGTTTCTCTCTCATCAATGTTTCTAACTCTATCCCTCTCCCTTCCTCTCTGTAAAAAAATCAATAAAATATATTTTAAAAAAATAAAATAATAGCCAAATAGTGGAAGCAACCCAAGTGTCCATTGAAAGATGAGTGAATAAATGAAAATGTTGTGTATATATACACTGGAATAGTATTGAGCCTTAAAAAGGAAGGAAATTCTGACATATGCTACAACATGGATGAAACTTGAGACATTACACTAAGTCAGTGGTTCTCAACCTGTGGGTCGCGACCCCTTTGGCGGTCTTAACGACCCTTTCACAGGGGTCGCCTAAGACCATCCTGCATATCAGATATTTACATTACGATTCATAACAGCAACATTACAGTTATGAAGTAGCAATGAAAATAATTTTATGGTTGGGTCACAACATGAGGAACTGTATTTAAAGGGCCAGAAGGTTGAGAACCACTGCACTAAGTGATATGAGCCGATCACAAACGGACAGATATTATATGATTCCACATGTATAAGGTACCCAGAGTAGTCAAATTCATAGAGACAGTAAAATGGTATATGCCAGGGATTGGGGGAAGGGAGAAGTGGGGAATTATTGTTTAGTAGGTAAGGAATTTCAGTTTGGGAGAATGAAAAAAATTCTAGAGATAGATGGTGGTCATGATTCTACACAATTGTACACAAACAATAGAATGTACTTAATGCCACTGAATGGTATACTTGAAATGGTTAAAATGGAAAATTGCCCTAGCCGGTTTGGCTCACTGGATAGAGCGTCATCCTGGGGACTGAAGGGTTCCAGGTTCGATTCCCATCAAGGGCATGTACCTTGGTTGCAGGCACATCCCCGGTAGGGGGTGTGCAGGAGGCAGCTGATCGATGTTTCTCTCTCATCGATGTTTCTAACTCTCTATCCCTCTCCCTTCCTCTCTGTAAAAAACCAATAAAATATATATTTAAAAAAATAAAATAAAATGGAAAATTAAAAAATAACTATAAATATCCTCCCCAACACCAGCACCAAAAAAGAAAAAAATCAGTATTCCCATTCCCTAAGGATCGCACATATCAGCAAAATCTAGACAAGATATCTGATTATATAGAATTTGAATGTTTAGTTACCTCTTACTAGTAACTTGCTTCTCCATTCTTTCTGATCAAATCAGAAAACCTAATTGTCATTGTTATGCCCCCTCCCTCATCTCATTCCCAATTCTTTACCAAGTACTGACTATTCCACCTCTAGAATTGCTCACTCCCTCTTACTCCACCAGCACTCCTTAGTCCAAGCCATCATCATCTCTCTCCTGCACTACTGCAGCAGCCCTTAACTTTGGTCTTCCTGCTTCCATTCTTGGAGGGAGTTAGGGAACAGGGATGAGAAGGGCATTCAGAACTGAGGAAATCTCATGCACAAAGCCATGATTCCATATCACTGTCTGAAGTACCATGGTACACTTTAAGCTGCAAGTAGACCTATTGGGAGAGGGGTGATAATGAAAGGCTATCAAACGTATTGGTTATTGAAAATGTCAAAGCCACGGAACTTGAACAAAAACAACGGCATTCGTTAAGTATCCACTTTGTGCTGGGGACTGGATCAGGCACTGGAGATAAAAAAGGGAACAAAACAGCATCCCTGCTCTCTAAAGAAACGCATATTCTGGTTGTGGGGACACACATACAATATGCAGTGCCATGTTTGGAGTAAAGGAAGAGTCTAACCTGGTTAGGTTGTAGAAAGATGTAAGAAGCCTGAGCTCAGTCTTAAACGATGAGCAGGTAGCAGCCAGAAGTGAGGGGTATTTGGGAGGTGAGAATTGTTCACTTGGAATAGCATATGCACATAAACAGATAGGGCAGAGCATCACGTGGTTGGCAAACTAATTTATGTGGTTAGACCAGCCGTGGGCAAACTACGGCCCATGGGCCGGATCCGGCCCGTTTGAAATAAATAAAACTGAAGGAAAAAAAAAAGACCGTTCCCTTTTATGTAATGATGTTTACTTTGAATTTATATTAGTTCACACAAACACTCCATCCATGCTTTTGTTCTGGCCCTCCAGTCCAGTTTAAGAACCCATTGTGGCCCTCGAGTCAAAAAGTTTGCCCACCCCTGGGTTAGACTATATAGTTGTGGGCTGAGGTTTTAGGAATAAGAAGAATCTCATGGGAACACACAAAGCTCACAGGAACCAATCTGACACCCAGCCATGCTTCACACAGGCTGGAGTACACACACAATTTAGGAATCATTTTGTTGCCTCCTCAACAGCAAGAGTTTGTCCTCAACCATTATGGTGATTTCATTCCTTTTTGTTTCTGTCACCCCGGCCTTTATCTCCCATTCAATACACCGAGTAGGTTTGGATTACTCATAGCTTCTGCTTACCCATTTTCTGTTTACTCAACAGTATCTACATTCATGTCATCACTTTGTCTTCTCTGCATATCTTCATCTTCTGTCTCTCTCGTTGATGTTCCTATCTATCTCCCTTCCTCTCTCAAAATCAATAAAAACAAAATTACTTTTTAAAAAAGAATCCCACCCTGACTGGTTTGGCTCAGGCCTGCGGACTGAAAGGTCCCAGGTTTGATTTCGGCCAAGGGCATGTACCTTGGTTGCGGGCACATCCCCAGTAGGAGGTGTGCAGGAGGCAGCTGATCGATATTTCTCTCTCATTGATGTTTCTAACTCTCTATCCCTCTCTCTTCTTCTCTGTGAAAAATCAATAAAATATATTTTTTTTAAAAAAGAATCCCTACGAGAAGACTACTAGTCAATTAGTTTTCCCATTTTTTTTCCTATGATTCTTTAAGATTTGAATCCACTGAGTATCAACTTTTTCCTCTTAAGGTGAGACTAACATCTATTCTCTTGGCATGTGATACAACCTACGTTTTAGATTTTTCCAAGGATTGAAGAAAAGTTTTCACTAGAAGAAGTTCTGTCTTACACCACAGAAGTTCTCCCAGCCTACTTTGTGGAAGTAGATTGATCATGCTTCCTTCTCCTGCTTCATTTTTTTAAAAAATTGCAAAAAAATGCCTATCACAAGTGGGATATCTCAAGATTTTATTTCTAAACCTGAAACTGAGAAATATTGTCAACCATGCATTCTCTCAGAGCAAAAATGTGGTCTTGGACCACTTTTATGGCACTTATTACAAATGCAAATTTCTGGTGCCTACCCAGATTTACTGAACCGGAATGTCTGAAGAGGGCCAAGGAATGTCATTTTTCCATCAGTTCTTTTCCTACATCAATTATAATAAGTATTGTGTTGGTTTTTTCTTTATCCAAGGTTAGAATGAGGTACCTACATATAAAACCTCTCCCTGTTTTTTCTTAATGATATTGAGGACAGCTCTGTCTTACTATTGATGTTCAGTGTCCATGGCACGAAATCTCAGATTTAAGGGCTGGAATAAAACTGTTTCTGTCCTGTGAACTGAATAGTGGTTCAGTTCCTCTCTCCCTTCCTCTCTCAAAATCAATAAAAACAAAATATTTTTTTATGGTCAGTATGTTTCCTTTGTTAGACTAGTGCTTGTCAAATTGGACTAATTCTCAGAATCACTTGAAGAACTTTCAAAACACACACTACTTACCAGACCCCACACAAGACTCATTCATCAGAACCTCCAGGTTAGGGAAGATCCATGCGAGAGTGATAATTACCCTGTTTCAAAATCCCTACGTGGGACAATAGTTAATTCACCATGTTCACTTTTTGCTTGGCTTCCTAGAAGCTAGTCTTGCAACATTTTTTCTTGGAATTCAGTTCTTGAATATAATTATTATTTTTCTTTCCCATTTTATTGTCTCATTTAGTATATTTTTAATGAATTTCAACTTCAAAGGAATAACTATCCTTTGGACCATCACATTTCATGCAATAGCATTTAAACCTAAAATAAATCAGTTATTAGGATTATAGAGTGAAAGAATATTGTGAGCATAGAAGTCTCATCATTCAGATTATATGGAGACTTCATGGAAATTATTGTTTGAAAAACACACTGAAAATCATTGCTATTAAATGCAATATACATAAGTTCTTGGTCCCCTTTATTCCCTTTGCCATGGGAACCCCCAAGACTGGATACATTGATCTCCTTTCTTGTTATTCACCACCTCAAAGATCTAACCACGTTAGTGGTGTTAACCATTACTACCATGCTGAATAATTTCCAGATGTGTGCTTGAGCTGGAACCATTCACCAAAACCCCAGGCCTAAATCTTTTGCTATCTGCAGGAATTCTTCATTTGGCTGTCTCCCAAAGTCCAGACATCAATGTGAAGAAACTCAATACATCTAAAACCGACTCTTTTCTTATTCCACAATTTTATATTCCTAATTACCACCCTTCGCAACTCGCCATTTGGATAAATAGCATCACCATTATCCCATGCCCGAAGCTGCATTGGTCCTGAATCACTCCTATTTCTTTTAATCCCCACTCCACTTAGTAGAGCAATATTTACACTACAGTTTGAGGATGTGGATTCAATTTGACGACCAAAGAAAATGCTGGTGGGTATGAGTGATGCTCAGAAGGACTGATAAATTGCCTAGGAAATGTGAGTGGCTTGCTTCACAGGGACAAAGGCTATCATTTGTCTTAGTCTCAGGGACTTATCCCATTCTCTTTCCTCCCCTGAGCTAGTGCTCATTTCCCCAATTAAAATAAACTACTAGTAATTGAATTCTGTATACATGATCTATTCCTGTTTCCATTTGTCATGGTGGTGGTGATAGCAACAATTTAGTAATAATATTCCTCATCTGTCAAAAAGAAATGATAGCAATTCAACTTGTTGTTATGAGTATTTTTTTTTTTCAGTTGATCATCATAGCCAGGTTCTCCAGCCAGGTTCTGTGTTTATTGTCTTATTTTTTTTTTTAACCTTTATTGTTCAGATTATTACATTTGTTCCTCTTTTTTCCCCCCATAACTCCCCTCCTTCCAGCTCCCACCCCACCCTCCACCCTCCCTCCCCACCCACTGTGTTCATCCATAGGTGCATGATTTTTGTCCAGTCACTTCCCGCATCTCCCACACCCTTTTTCCCCCCAAGAATAGTCAGTCTATTCCCTTTCTATGTCCCTGATTCTATTATAATCACCAGTTCATTCTGTACATCAGGTTATTTATTCACTTGATTCTTAGATTCATTTGTTGATAGATGCATGTTTGTTGTTCATAATTTGTATCTTTACCTTTTTCTTCTTCTTCCTCTTCTTAAAGGATACCTTTCAGCATTTCATATAATACTGGTTTGGCGGTGATGAACTCCTTTAGCTTTTCCTTATCTGTGAAGCTCTTTATCTGACCTTCAATTCTGAATGATAGCTTTGCTGGATAAAGTAATCTTGGTTGTAGGTTCTTGGTATTCAGCACTTTGAATATTTCTTGCCATTCCCTTCTGGCCTGCAAAGTTTCTGTTGAGAAATCAGCTGACAGTCGTATGGGTATTCCCTTGTAGGTAATTGAGCCTCTTTCTCTTGCTGCTTTTAAGATTTTCTCTTTGTCTTTTGCTCTTGGCATTTTAATGATGATGTGTCTTGGTGTGGTCCTCTTTGGATTCCTTTTGTTTGGGGTTCTCTGCGCTTCTTGGACCTGTAAGTCCATTTCTTTCTCCAGATGGGGGAAGTTTTCTGCCATTATTTCTTGAAATAGGTTTTCAATATCTCGCTGTCTCTCATCTTCTGGCACTCCAATAATTCTGATATTAGTCCGCTTAAAGCTGTCCCAGAGGCTCCTTACACTATCTTCACACTTTTGGATTCTTTTTTCATTTTGCTTTTCCAATTGGGTGTTTTTTGTCGAATCTTTGGTTTGATTCTTTTGCTCCTCTGGTCTGCTATTGGGTATAATATTCTTTATTTCAGTCTGTGTATGCTTACTTTCTAATTTCTTTATCGTAACATCGAGGGTCTCATTAGTTTTCGTGAGGCTCTGCACAAATTTATGGCAAGCCCTCAAAATTGCGATTCTTAGCTCCATATCCTCCATTTCTGTCATGTTTTTTTGTCTCCGCATCTTTTATGCTTTCTTGGTGCGCCCCCTTGTGGTCTCTGTGCGCAGTCTTGTTCTAGCCAAGCCTTAATTGTTGTAGTTAACACTAGAGGGATTTGACCACCAGGCCGACTGGCTGTAGGAATCAGCTGTTTGGAAAGCGTCTGTCTTCTGGGGAGGCGCTAGTCCAGCCCTTGCCTGAGGCGATCGGCAAATGGCTCTGCACAGAGCTTAGGCGGGGCAGGATCCACAGGGCGGGGGGAGGGAGCAGTTATGGCCGCTCTCAGTCCGTCCCCAGGGGCTCTGCCTCTCTGTCCCAGCAACCGCTGCAAACCTCGGAGGGGCCGTAGCCAGACAGTCCCGCTTCTCCCGTTTGAGTCTGGGTCCCTAGAGACTCGCCCGGATCTGTAGCCCAGAGTCTGAGACTCACTCCTGATTGAAAACGACAACCGCGCCCTTAGCCACCAGCCTGCTTTGCGCGCGCACCACCTCACCACCGCACTACCGTACCTTTAAATTTTCCACACTGCGCCTCCTCTGTGCGTGGGAATGCTGTTGTTTTTGCTTCTAGTTGAAGAGTCTCTCCTCAGCCAGCCTTCCTGTGGTTCTGGTTGATGTCCGTTCCGACTTTTAGTTGTATTTTTGAAGTGGTTGTTTACGGCGGCAGTCTCAGGTGTTTACCTATGCCGCCATCTTCGATTCTCTCCAAGGTATGAGTATTAAGTGTTCATAGTGTTTAGTACAACCCTTTGCACCCAGTAAATACTAGTTGCTATTATTTAGTCATTGTCTTCAATAATATATTCACATATTCCTCTATGATTATTTCACTTTGACTTGTACCATTTAAGCTCAAAAAAAATGCCATCTTTATTCTTTAATAAATTCTTACCGTAACTTTCTAAGATTAAATTCACATTCTTCACCTTGGGAGTTAAAATTCAATAGTTGTAAAATCCTAAACAAGTTATTTTACAGAGCCTCTATTTCCTTATTTGAAATAGGGATAACATTATGTTCCAGGTTAATAAAAGGTTAAAATTACTAATATATATCAACAGTGCTTGGGGGACTGCAAAGAATTGTCTACATGTTAGCTTTTTCATTTGTGCTGTAAGCTTTGTCTTGGGCTGATGCAATCAAGAAAACAGCTCCAAAGAATCTTTGGCCACCACCCTAAGACCTTGATTCTACTAGGCAATGAGCCATACATCATTTTTTGATGGCTACAAGATATCAGCTCAGTTCAACCAGCTACAGATTCCCTGAGGCATAAGACCTTCTAATTATAGAAGCCATTTACGAAAGCATTTTGCACAGAATGATGCAAAAAGAGAATGATTCATTCTCCTCAGGTGAAAGTGATGTACTGCGTGCTTCCTGGCAGCTGGAAGTGCCCAGCTGCCTTTTGAAGCCATCCCCAAATAAGCTGTTGTGTCCAGCATGTGCCAACCCCCCAGGAAATGCTGATGCATTTTAGGACCCTCTTGAAAGCATAACAAATCCAAACGAAGACCCCTTCCTCCCTCTGTGTCTGCTGAGGTTATTTCAGATATCCACCCCACCATACATCTCCATAGCTCTTGGTCGTTGCCCCAAATACAAGTTACTCCACCCATCTATTATACACATTCACTTGTGTTCATGCTACTGTTGATTTTTTACCTCCTCTGATCCAACCACCTCCTGCTCTTCCTCTACATCCAGAACCTGTCCATCAGATGGTTCATGTTCTTATTTACCCCAAACCCCTTCCTCCACAACTTCTGGTAATAGACTCACCCTACCCATAGGGAAAAGCATGTGACTAAAGTGGGCCACAAAGGTTGACCCAGAAAATGATCAAGCAACCAAGCCAACCTAGTCTAAGTCTTTCCTGGGTATTGTTCTGATAGAACCTCAAGTGACCGTATTCTCTGCCATGTAAATAACATCTATTTACAATAAGGAAAAATGAGACCAACTGAAACAAACAAAGAAACGAGGGATGTAGAAATAGTCCTACTCTTCCTGTGAGTGGCCTGAGGCGACCTCTGAAAATGGTTCGCTATTCACTTGACCCAGAAAACTTCACAAACACTCATGAAACTACCCAGGCCATCAAGGGTATGCATTTCCCAAAAGCCACCAATTATCTAAAGGATGTCACTTTCCAGAAGCATCGTGTGCCATTCTGTCATTACAGTGGTGGAGTTGGTAGGTGTGCCCAGGCCGAAGAGTGGGGCTGGACGCAGGGCCAGTGGCCCAAAAAAGAGTGCTGAATTTTTGCTGCACATGCTTAAAAATGCAGAGAATCATGCTGGACTTAAGGGTGTAGATGTAGATTCTCTGGTCATCGAGCACACCCAGGTGAACAAAGCTCCCAAGATGCCGTGTAGAACCTGTACACGGAGCTCATGGGCCAATTACCCATTACCTGAGCTCTCCCTGCCACATTGAGGTGATCCTTACTGCAAAAAGAACAGATTGTCCCTAAACCAAAAGAGTGGTTAGCAGAGCCCAATAGAGAGCTATGGAGATGGTGCCTAACGAAGAGGGCAAGCATGCAGGGTAGGAGCTTGCAGTGCCTGACTGAGCACATCAGTGGTAGAAACACTTACTGTTTCTGCCCAGCGTACTGGAGCTCCCCACTGGGCCCGCCAAAACTTGGCTACACAGTCTGAAGCTCTTCCTGCCCAGTCCTCCTTCCTTCCTTTCACAGATGTCAGACCTGCGCTGTAGTCTGAAGGCTTTCCCTGCTGACTCCTCTTCCCTTTATATTTCACAAATGCTATTGTCAATAAATCTCTTATGATTCTAAGTCTGTTTTGGCATCTGTTTCCTGCGAAACCCAATTAGACAACCACACGTCCTCTGTCTTGCCAAATACAAATGATCACCCCAGGTCCTAGGCCTGACCAGAGTATGGTAGGTTTATGCAGCTGAAAGACCAGTGGGGATATTTTCTCATCAAAGAGTGAAAAATAATTAAATTTTAAGGTATGAAAAAGTCAATTTCAGTTTAAAAACTCATCTTCAATGGAACACTTAACTTCCAAGTGACCTAGAACCCTTCCATTGCACCCTTCCCCAAGCAAGTCTTGAAAACACCCATCACATCAGCAATTATTTGTCTATTATCTGTCTTTCATTCCAGGCATATGAGTTTCAAGAACAAAGACTCTTTCCTTTGGGGATAATAAAAATGTTCTAAAGTTAGATTATTGTGTTGGCTGCACAACTTTGTAATACACTAAAAACCTTCAGATTGTGCACCTAAAATAGGCAAACTATGTGATATAAATTATAGCTCAAAGCTATTAAAACATATAATTGAATTATAAGGGAGCAGTCAGTGAAGGTTTCAAAGAGGTCACACATGAATGAGATTTAGAGGAATGGGTAGGAGCAGTAGTTCTCAACCTTCTGGCCTTTTAAATACAATTCCTCATGTTGTGACCCAACCATAAAATTATTTTTGTTTCTTCTTCATAACTGTAATGTTGCTACTGTTATGAATCGTAATGTAAATATCTGATATGTAGGATAGTCTTAGGCGACCCCTATGAAAGGGTCGTTCGACCGCCAAAGGGGTCGCAACCCACAGGTTGAGAACCGCTGGGTAGGAGTGTCCTGGGGGAAGAGGAGAAAGCATTCTGGACAGAAGCAGTAGACACAGAGCCAGGGGAGAGCGCATGCTGTACAGTGTGTGAAGTCAGTAATGCTGGTACTAGGAGATTGGGGCCTATCCAGGCAGGGTTTGAGCCCGTCTGAGTAAGCAGGGCCAAATCATCATGGGCTAGTCTTGGGGGAAACCACCAAAAACTTTGAGCTTATTTGAAGCATCATTCTAATGTAAAAACTGGAAGGCGATTTGGAGGTGAGTGAAACCAGTAATCATTTGACCAGAAAGGAGGAACACAATAACAGCTAATATTTATAGAGCTCTAACCCTCTACTAATTACTTTCCTTGAATCATCTATTTAGTTGCTAAAGTAGGCACTTACAGTAATCTTTTTTTTTTTAAATATATTTTATTGATTTTTTACAGAGAGGAAGGGAGAGAGATAGAGAGTTAGAAACATCGATGAGAGAGAAACATCGATCAGCTGCCTCCTGCACACTCCCCACTGGGGATGTGCCCGCAACCCAGGTACATGCCCTTGACCGGAATCGAACCTGGGACCTTTCAGTCCGCAGGCCGACGCTCTATCCACTGAGCCAAACCGGTTTCGGCAATCTTTTTATAGATGATATCCAGGTGGCTTGCTCCCTCACCTCCTTGAGGTCTTCAGGCAAATGCAACTTCCCAACACTGTCCCTATTCCCTTGCTTTATTTTTCTCTGGGACCCTCATCTCAGTTTAACATGTTCTACTTTTTAAATCTTGTTTAAAGTTTTCCCACCGCTAGACTGAAAGCCCATCAGAATAGGTTAATTTGTATTTTTAATTCAGTTCTGTATCCCCAGTGCCTAGCTCCCCAATAAATATTCTTTGAATAAATGAATGCATAAATGAATGCGGAAATCAAGACTCATAGAGTTTACGTAACTTGTTCATGATCACACAGATAATAAGTGGCAGAATTCTGGTTCAAAAACCCACATTCTTAGCCCAGCCAATGTGTCTCAGTGGGTCACCAAATATATATATGTTTTGTTTTTAAATAAGTGACACTCTGCCGAAACCGGTTTGGCTCAGTGGATAGAGCGTCGGCCTGCGGACTGAAAGGTCCCAGGTTCGATTCCGGTCAAGGGCATGTACCTGGGTTGCGGGCACATCCCCGTTCGGGATGTGCAGGAGGCAGCTGACCGATGTTTCTCTCTCATCGATGTTTCTAACTCTCTATCCCTCTCCCTTCCTCTCTGTAAAAAATCAATAAAATATATTTTTAAAAAAATAAAAAAGAAGTGACACTCAACAAGGAAGCAGGCACTGACAACCCAGCCCAAGGTAGCCAGGAGGGCGGGAAAGCATGCCTGCGGCCCTGCCCGCCACAACACGTGGCGGTCAGCGCCCGGGCTGGGGATTTAGCCTGCTCACTCCGCTCACGAAGTTTGTGCCTCAACCCCTGGTCTGGCGCGGAGCAGGGGTGGCACGCTGCTTGGCGCAGGCTTCTGCCCTCGCCGGCCGGTACTTCCGGCCTCCGGTCGCCAGGCGGCGCTGTGGGCTGACAGGGGCGACCGCGGCACAGGCGAGCGCCGCCTCCCTGCTGCGCATGCTCGTCCCGCCGTGGGCTCGCTTTTTTTTTTTTTTTTTTTTTCCGGGCGGCCCCGGCGGCTGCGTACTGGCTGTGGGATGGGAAGTGAAGCCCCAGCGAGCGGCCGCGGCGGGGCTGTGAGGAGCAGCCAGGGGGAGGCGGCGGCGGCGGCTGGTCGGTGAGCAGCGGGAAGACCGGAGCCGGACGGAGCACCTGCAGCGCGGGCGGCGGCTTCACCATGGCGATTCGCAGGAAGAGCACCAAGAGCCCCCCGATCCTCAGCCACGAATTCATCCTGCAGAATCACGCGGACATCGTCTCCTGTGTGGCGATGGTCTTCCTGCTGGGGCTCATGTTCGAGGTGAGCCCGCCCCGCGCCCCAACCGCCTGGGCGCCTGGGATCGCGGGGCGGAGGTGCCGGCCCCCTGGGGTGCGGGCCTGGGGCCGCGGGGCCTGGCCGGGGTCCGCTGCGCCGCCCCCCGCCGCGGACGCGCTGCCCTCCCTCCCCTCCTTCTCCTCCCTCCCCTCCCGCCGCCGCCGCCCCCTGCGCCGCGCAGTTCCTGGTTCCCGCGGAGGGTTACGTGGCAGCCGGCGAGGGGCCGAGGCGGCGGGGGCGGCCCAGCGCTGCCGAGCTGGCTCCGGCGGGGGCGGGGGGCTGGCCGGCCTGGCGCCGGGCTTGTCCCGGGCGAGGGCTGGGGTGACGTGGAGGCCAGGCCTGGGGGGCGGGGGGGGGGCGGACCGGAGGCCATGCGTGCCGCGGGGGCGGGTGGGGGTCCCAGCAGCCCCGAGTTTGGGGGTGAATGAGAACCAGCGGAGCCTGGCGGGTGCTGCCCACGGGCGGGGCGGCGGCCGCGGGGCCGCACGAGGGTGGCCGTTCTCCGCTCCGGGGCCGGCAGAGTCGCCAGCCGGTGACCCAACTTTCTGCCCCGCCGCTGGCTTTCTCCGTCAAGAAGCCAGAGCTGGTCCCGACAGCGAGGCCGTGAGCCGCGGGGCCGCGGGGCCGAGGGGCCGGGCGGTTCCTGTGGTTCCCGGCGGCGGGGGAGGCTGCAGGTGCCGGGAGGGTGTGCGTTCATTCCCTCCCCCGGACCCGGGCTGGGGACTCGCCGACAGCTGTTGCCTGTGGGTGATGCGCTCGGCGGGGCGGCAGCCTCCGGCTCTCCCCCCTCGCCCCCTAGTAGACACGCCCGTCCCCTCCCCTCTCTCCCTTTTGTATTTTTCTCCAAAGCCCCTGCGCCCTGTCCCATGTACTTACCTTATTTATTGACCCCCCGCCCGTCCCCCCTCCTGGAAGGTAAGGCCCGACGGTGTGTCACGTTTCCAGGGCCCGGAATAGGGCCTGGGTGTAGCAGCTGCTGAACTATTTGTTGAATGAGGGACGTTACGAATTCTGGAAAGAAAAAGAAAAAAGAAAAGAAAAAAACTAGTGGAACGAGGCTGCCAATGACCAAAGGATGAGTGAAATTTTTCAATGTAGTCCATATAAGCTTTTTAATGTTGTTATCGGGTAACTTAATATGTATTTTAATTTATTTTTGCTTTTCTTCAAATGGGCTATTCTGACTATAGATTTTTTTAAGTTCCTGGCGGTGTCATTGATTTCCGCTTAGTCTCTTGTGGAGGAGGGAGTAGGTGTAGAGGAAGGAAAGGTGGAAGGGAGCTCGCTCCGCTGCAGGCCGGGCCCGCGCTGCTTACCTGCTCGGTGACCGAAGGCCCAGCCCCGGGTTCTGCTCCGGGTTCTGCTCCGAGTCAGGACAGAACGTCACCTGTGCTGTGGTGTGAAGGCGCCATGCGAGGACCGTGTGAATGCATGACGTTACTAAAAGTGCAGTGCTCGACATTTGTACTCCCTTTCTGAGTTTTCTGTTTATTTGTACTTTCTGCTTTGTTATTAGAGGTAATACTTTTGTGGTCTGGCCGGGCAGCTCAGTTGGTGAGAGCCTTGTCCCAAAACACCAAGGTTGCCCATAGGATCCCCAGTCAAGGCACATACAATAATCAACCAAGGAATGTATAAATAAATGCAGCAACAAATCAATATTTCTCTCTTTCTCCTTCTCTCCCACTCTCTCCTAAAATCAATAAATAGAAATATTTTTCAAAAAAGAAATATTACTTTGTATAAATTTCTCATCATCCATCTCCATATGGTAAGAATTCCTCACTTTAAAGATATAATATAGGAGTACTGTTAACTGCAAGGTATGTTTACAATGCTTTGAATTAAATGGAATATAAATCAGGAATACTGACCCTTAGAAAAGGCTAACTTTGCTTTTATGTAAGATATTTCACATTGTCTTATCACAATTCTAGGGAAATTCACCATCTGTACCTTGTCTCGTGTGTTAATGATTTTTTAACAGTGAGTGGTTTTTTGCCCTTATGTAAATATGTAAAATTTGTACAGCTAAATAGATACAACAACGATCTAAAAAGTTTTTAGGGTCAGTTCAAAAGAACATTAAAGTAGTATACAGGAAAGGGAAGTTTGTGCACGTTGTACATTTTTCTTACCATATGTTACAGTTTTAGGATTTGAAAGCATGTTATCTACATACAAGGAAAAATGGAAAATTATTTTAAAATAATTGCTTATAGCCCTGGCCAGGTAGCTCAGTTGGTTAGAACATTGTCCCATCCATCAAGGTTTTGGGTTCCATCCCTAATTAGGGCACATACACACATACAAGGAGAAACCAATGAATGCATAAGTAAGTGAAACAACAAATCAATATTTCTCTTCCTCTCTCCTTTTCCCTCTCCCTCTTTCTAAAATCAATAAATTGAAAATAAGTAAATAAAAAATAAAAAAACTGCAGATAAATCTCCAAGTTAACAATTATAGAATGACAGTAATTGTGCTAGAATAATAGAAAAGTCGATGTTTTTGCAGTAGAGCTAAGCCTTTTGTGTGACTATATTGAGGACATGTCAGGATTTATGGTGAAATTGACAAAGCAATAATAGATACTATATTACTAGCCAAAATGTAGAATCAATATAGAAATACTATCAAAGCATAGATGGTAGAGCTTAAGGGTTCCATGTTCAAGTTAGAGCTTTACAGCTTGCAAACTGGATGACCTAAGCTTTAGGTCCTAAGGCATGTCATTTAACTTCTCAGAATTATTTCCTTCTCTGTAAAATGGGGCTCGTTGACAAACTCAGAGAATAAAATTACTATGTGTAATGCCTATCTAGTTCAGTGGCATACAAGAGACATGCCATAAGTGGTAGCTGTTATTATTCCTTAGATATTTATCAAAGTGGGAAGATACAAGACAGCATTTTTATGTGAGAGAAGGGTCCAACCATTAGTATTTAAAGAGATGATACAGGGTGGGGCAAAAGTAGGTTTACATTTGTTCCTATGGAAAATAATACAATAATAAACTTGTGTTTTATGTCTCACAACTGCAAACCTACTTTGGCCCCACCCTGTATATACTGAAAAGAGTGATGGAGTAGTAGTATGTTTGGGGGAAATGTAAGACTTTAATTTCCAGGAAACTTTGCGATATCAAAAATTGCTTATGAAATTTGAAATCATGTTTTTAGTATAGTCAGCATCTGTCCACATAATGCAAATTATGGTCTATAATTAGTGGCTTCGTATATGAGTTAGGAAAGTTTGAACAGTTGAAAAATGTAAGAATACTTGGGAAGCTTTCTGAAAGTGAAGCTAGAGAGGAGTTGTGGGTTTCCAAGAGGAATATTTTCTTCTGGAAGGGAGTTACTTTCCAGGTATTCAGGAGTCTAGGTTGTGTGGGCCGTGGAGGTTTGGGGGACATTTACAGTTACAACCACCTTGGAATAGTTTTTGGAGGTTTATTTTTAAGCATGACTTGTCTTAATACCAACATTTTCTATAAACTGCTGGGAAAGTGGAATTTGGTATTCAGAAATTGTCCTTTTATCTTTCAGGCACCCGGTCAATGTAATAGTCACACCAACCTCTAACAAGTACAAAATACTAACCCCTCTTTAAGAAATATATGATAGTCTTGATGTTGCATCCAACATAGAATTAAACAGTTCATTAGAGTTTGTGGTAACCTACTTAAGATGTATCTGAATAAGTCATTTTTTTTTCTTGTAAATGGCGAATGGTGCTGTAAATGTCCAGAATTGCCATAAATGCAGTAATTTTACTTTTTAATCACTATATATTTCTGTAGTATATTTTAATCCAGGCTAATTTGTCTTACTATTAATTAATTGTAAAATTAGTTTAAAGCATTGCTGGCTGTAGTGTGTGGCTTAGGGGGCTTAGAAATGGTTCAGAATGTGATGAGAGAGAGAAACATCAATGATGAGAGAGAATTATTGATTGGCCCCCACTGGGGATCAAGCCCGCAACCCAGACATGTGCCCGTGACCAGGAGTCAAACCGTAACCTCCTGGTTCATAGGTTGACACTCAACCACTGAGCCACCCTGGCCAGGCTTCTTCTTCTTCTTCTTCTACTTAATGTCACATGATAAACTAGCTGAAGACCAGACTTTAATTTTATTTGGAAGCCTAGCATAAAAGGATAATCTAATTTGTTTTTGCTTTTGGTATTTGATATTCAATTAATCTTTGAAGAATTTCACTTGTCATTTGTAAGGGCCTCTTAAAAAGTTGTCTTGTCTTTGTAGCCGTGACCTCATATACTAAACTAGAAACGGGGGTGTGAGTGTGTGTTTTATGTGTTTATGTTTATATATATGAAAGTCTAAACAAAGATATTAAAAAATGAAGTTTAGTAATCAATCAACTTTATTAAAAAGAATAGCATGAAAGCAGTGTCACCCAAGAAATTCATGCCATTACTCTGCTCTAATGCATCCATGTGAATGATTCAAATTATAACAAGCCTTACTGGCTTTTTCTATTCAAGTGACCTTTATATTTCTACCAGAGCTAAGTGACTCACTTTGGTGTCATATCCTGGGCTTTATCACACAGACCTGCTTATTTCCAGATCCTGAATTTTAGTGTAGCAGAGGCTCAGCCACAACTTACCTGTTCACCTTCATTCTGCTTCTCACTTGCCCGCTCTCCAGCCAGTCCGAGCTTCCATAGTCCCTTGGCCCCTTTCCTTTTCTCCAGTATGTTAGCCCCTCCTTGCTTTGCTTTCTCTGCAGACTTGAACTACTTATCCACACTCTCCCTCAGCTCCATTTCCCTCTTGGTCTTTCTCTCCATCATCCTGCATAGCCAACCATCTTCCCAGCCCGCCATCTGCCTTCCTGTGCCTCCCCATTTGTGGATTGCTAAAAATTGCCAGAGAAAGGCATACACTCATGTTGCCCCCACACAAGCTCAGTCTCTCCCATCATAAAAACAACATAAATCCTGACCTGACATCTGTCACTAGGTACCACTGTGTTCCTCTTCTGTTCCTCAGTTCACTGTGATTGGCTTTCGCTCTCATTACTTTGTTGAGACGACTCAAGCCGTGACCACGACTTCTAAGATTGTCCGTTCCATTGCACTCTTTTCCCGCCACATGTTCTTTGAAACTTTGACTTTATTAACCACATCTTTTTGAAATGTTTGCCCCTTGGCTTTTGGGGCATCAAGCTCTCTTCATTCTCTTTCTGCCTCTCTGATCATTTCTTATTTTGCCACCAGCTTTTTCTGTGCCCACTCTACAGTCTGATGTCCTATTTGTCTATGAATACTGTACCCTGTCCATAGATGATTTATGTACTTTCAACAACTTCAGTTACTACCTGTAAATAGAGATGCCCAAGTCTTTAAGCTAGCGTCTCCCTGCAGAGTTCCAGGCTTAGGCTTTAGCTGCCTACAGAAATCTAAGTTTATCTAGAACTCAGTTTCTTCTCTTTTTCCTCAAACCTGCTGTTCCTTCTGTATTCCACATTTTTATTAATACCATTACTTTTCACTTAGGCTATAAGCATCAATACATAATCATTGACTCTTGCTTACCAAGCCTTATTCTGCTTTGAAAGTCCCACTTCTATCCCACTACCACTGCCTTAGTTCGGGCCTTATTATCTTTCATGTGCTCTGTTACAGAAGTTTTATACTTGACTTGCATACTTACTCCAGATTATATTGTATCTAGTATGTATATGCGTATATATATATAAAAGCCTAAGTGACCATTCAACCATCCGACTGGTAGCTATGACATGCACTGACCACCAGGGGGCAGACGCTCAACGCAGGAGCTGTTGAGCTGCAGTGACTTGGCAGCTGTGGTTCTTGGCAGACGCACCCGGAACCAGAGAGGAGGGAGCCTGATTCTGGGGTGCATCACCCAAGAACCGCCCTCTCACAATCCAGGACCCCTCGGAGGCGGCAGGGGGGGGCGGGGGGCGGAGAGCCAGTTTCGCCCGATCCCCGCAGGCCAGGCTGAGGGACCCCACTGGTGCACAAATCCGTGCACCGGCCTCTAGTTCAGTAATATTGAGCCATCACCTAATATGTGCCAGGCCTCATGCTAGTCTCTAGCATATGATGATGAGCAGAAACAGGCATGGTCCCAGCTCTTAACAGGGCTTACTTTCTAATGAGTGAGACAGAAATTGTTAATATAATTACACCAAGAGTATGTGTTTTGAAAGGAAGACAGTTCTCTGAGATAATTTAACAAAGGAAATGACCTGCTCTAAGGGACAGGACAGGCTTCCTTGAAAAGGTGTGACTGAACTAGGATCTGAAGGGTGAAGGTTTCCTAGCAGTTTTAGGTAGAGCTGCACAGACTCTGTGATAGGAGGAATGCCACAGACAAGAGAACAGGAGGAAATGGTCAGAGATGAGGCTGGATGCTGGAGGCCGAGGGGAAGGGTCAGACCATGGATTGTTGTTTGGGGCACATTGGAGATTTTGTTCATCTGAGAAAGAACAGGAATCTAGTGAAGTATTTTCGGGCGGAGGGTGCCCATGGGGAGATGTGTTAACATGATCAGAAGATGATTCTGGTTGCAGTGTGGAGTCTGGGTCCAAGGAGACTTGAGAAACCACTTAGTAAGCCACAGCCAGCTACTAAAAAGCACATATGAACTTCCCTCTCCTCAAAATTCTCCAGTCTAAAATAAAATCTAAACTTACTTTGATCAAGAAACAAGGTCCTTTCTAGCACTGATAGCTTGTCTAGGTTTTTCTACCACTTCTGATGTGTGCCCATGCCAGGCCTGTGTTTATTGCTATTTGACTTTTGCACTTTCTGTCTCTTCTGCCTACACTGCCCTCTTCATCCCCCTCGTCAACTTATTTTCCAACGAGACAACTCCCTCACCCTCACCACATCCTCTCAGAAACCTTTCCAGAACATGCTTCATTCCCCACCCAAGAAAAATACAAAAAACAAAACAGTTTGTTTATTCTGAATATCCATTGGCACTGATGCTATAGTATTATAATAATTTTGTCTTCTTGGCCCAACTAAGCTCGTAGTCATCAAGGATTGTATCATTCACCTTTGTTTTATTTTTGTCTGGTACCTATAAATATTCAGTAAGCATTCAGTATTTCTCTTCTGACCGCTTTACTTTTACCAGTAGTTGGGTCAGTTAAATGTTTATTGACCACTTAGTTATGCCAGGTGTGTGGGAGATCAACACACATACACCACAAACCCTTTGATCCTTGTCATGGCTACTGTGTTCCCATTTCTTTTAATTTACATTAACATTTTTTTCTTGCTATAACCTGTGTGTTCATTAGTCTAGAGTAGAGAAACTATCTTTCAAATCACCATTTAGTGGATCTGCAGAGAGTATTTCTTTTGAACTCTTGAAGTTAGGAGTGAATTACACAATCTCATGTGAACTGCAGAATGCTCTTAATGTGAGCTCCCATCCTCAATTCCTTGGTGATCAAGAATTCCATTTGTGCCTCTCAGGGTGCCACAGGAACTAGGGTGCCCTTGGTTCTTAGATTTGGGGACAGAAGCTGTAATATTTTCCCCCTGATCAACTATTGATAGGTAACAAATTGACTTGATCTTTTTTTTTTCTTTCTAGATATCAGCAAAAGTTGCTATCATTTTTGTTACTCTTCAGTACAATGTTACCCTCCCTGCAACAGGTAAGTAGTTTTCTTTTAGAATTGTCTACTTAAGTAGAAAGGTTCACTTGGACAAACTGGGAAATTTCCGTGAACACTAGGTTCTTCATTAATTTTCACAAATCTTATTCATGATTAGACTGAACATTATTTTGGTATTTTTGTAATGTAAGATCTGATGCTTTTGGTTGACTTCACCCTATGTACTATATGGAAATCAGTTTTTATGTGTTTAGTGTTTGTTGTACATTTTTGTAAATGAGCTTGAAATTCTGTCAAAGAACTTTTTTTTTTTTTTGCCTTCTCTTCCCTTTAGCATAGATATTTTACATTTGTTTAAAATATCATTGTTCAGCCAAGGTTTCTGAAGGCACAATGTTTAGTTTCAGTTTTTCCAACCAGTGAGTTATGATTTAGACCTATAATAACAATCCTTTTAAGCCTATTTTATTTTCAGCTTTTTTGTCGTGCTCTACCTATAACATTATTTCAGTTACGATGTCAGTAAGCTCTAGGGGTAATTTGGTAATAGCACCTAAACTATACTTTTAGGTTTCATTTCAAAAAGGTTTTTCTAAATTATACTATGTGAAAATCAAGTTGTTACTGGAAGTTGATTGTAGTTGAAAACAGTAATATAACTAACTAGCATGGGGGAGGAATGGGGTATTCAGTTCATAAAATAGTAACATATTCAGGCAGTAAACTTGCCCTGAATTTCTCTATTTAAAATGTAAGATGAGCCCTAGCCGATTTGGTTCAGTGGATAGAGCGTTGGCCTGCGGACTGAAGGGTCCTAGGTTTGATTCCGGCCAAGGGCACCTGCCTGGGTAGTGGGCTCGATCCCCAGTTGGGAGCGTGCAGGAGGCAGCTGATCAGTGATTCTCTCTCATCATCGATGTTTCTATCTCTCCTTCTCTCTTCCTCTCTGAAATCAATAAAAATATATTTAAAAATAAAATAAAATGTAAGATGAATTATGTAACATTGAGTTGGGTTTTTCCCATTATATATAGTTTTGTAAATACTTGATTTAGTGATTTAGATATCAGATAACTGAGAACCACAAAGTTGTTTTGAAATTTGAATAAGCCAGAGAAAAATGAAGCACTTTACCAACTCCTAAGTATTTGATTAAGCTTTGTTCTAAACAATTACAGCAATTTCAAGGATTAGAAACAATTTTAAGAAGCAGTTGCCTTTATCTCTACAGTGTATAGATCAAAACTAAATCAAATTCAGGTTAAATCTCTTTTTCCTTCAGAATCATAATGAGATGTCTAGTTGGAAAGTAGAGGTAGAAAGTAGAAAATTTCAAAAGTTCTTTAAAAATACAGGCAGATGGGCTAAGTGTAACCTAATCTCTACGCCTGGGATAATGTCAATTTTACAATCTTCCCAAGGAGCTGAGTGTGGCCACCCCCCTCCTGTTTTTTGGTTTTTGATGGCTGTGACTAACATAACATGTGTCAAGTCTTTGTAAGTAATTTTTGAAGCTTTCAATTCCTAGATAGTCTCCTCAATTTTCATTGTTGCCATGACTCAAGATGTCCAAAAGCAAATTACCATGATGTTTCTGTAGTACTTATTTATTAGGTTAATCATCTTTTGTTTGTTTCCATAACTATGTTGTACTTAGTGCTGTTTTTATAATCTCATGTATATTTTTGTGTATGTGTGTCCTGTCCTTTTTGGCCTTCAGAAGAACAAGCTACTGAATCAGCATCTTTTTATTACTATGGTATCAAAGATTTGGCTACAATTTTCTTCTACATGCTAGTGGCGATAATTGTTCATGCCATAATTCAAGAGTATGTGTTGGATGTAAGTATACAATCTTAGAAATCTATACTTTGTAAAATACTAGCTCTCCATACTATGATTGTCATGTTAAATATATTTTATAATCTTAATTATTGATTGTTTTTATTTTTAGAAAATTAACAGGCGAATGCACTTCTCCAAAACGAAACACAGCAAGTTTAATGAATCTGGTCAGCTTAGTGCATTCTACCTCTTTTCTTGTATTTGGGGCACATTCATTCTAGTATCTGTAAGTATATACTATGCTTAAATTTTCATTTCTTAAAGTATTTACATTATATACCCAGAACAGAAAATGAAATCCTGTTCTATTTTTTAATGTAAGCAAACCCTAAACCTTAGAAAATCCCTCTTCTATTGCTATATAAGATTAAGTATTCTACTAGTGAACTAATGTAAAGCAAGTTTCATGGATAAGTCTCTCTTAGTTTTTATACAGCAAAAATTCTAAACCATGTTTAATGCTTGAGAAAGCCTTATTTGTAGTCAGTTGAATGTTATTTTATATCTTGTAGTCATTTTCAGGCATCGCTGTATTAGCACAAAGGGTAAGATGTCAGTGATACCTATGCTAGGTTACATTAGTTGTAATGTTTCTAGCCATTTCCCCCTTTAAGAACAGTTCAGATATTTTCCAAGCAACTTAAATTGTTGATTAGCTTTGCAGTTAAGGCAATCTAAACCTTTAAATGTATCATTCTAACTAATGAGGGGGAAAGCAGTATCAACCTTAGTGTTAGTACTCCTGAGTTAACATATTTTTTAGTTTGTCAGGACACAATTTTTTAACTACCATGTTAGAGATAAATAAATAGGCAAAGTGAATTTTATCTTGAAGATTTGTTTTAAAAACTAAAAGTGATAAACAAAAACAAAGTGTTATATTTCATTGGGAAAAAATTCTTATTAAAGATGGTTCACTTTAGATTTTTTTTCCTTATGCAATAATTCTCACTGACTAGATATGGTTATCTAAGAAAAAGATTTGGTGGCTATGTGGACATAATCTATAAAACTTGGCAGCACCTTGATCTTCCATCTCCTGGCTACCTCTTTCCCGAAACCCTCTGATTACCCAAGATATAATCCATCTCTCCTGCAGCTATTGTACCTCTGTTATGGACTATTTCTGTTTTTTTGGTTCGTTGATGTTTGTTTGCATACATGTATTTTTTACTCTACTGGACTGAAAGAATTTAGAAGGCCAAGAATTATGTCTTATTTGACTTCGAACATCCATTGATTTTCACTTCACTAAAGTAAGCAATTCAGCTGAGTTGACAAAACTAAAACAACTGAAGAGTTTGACTTTGGGGGCTTTTTAGAACTTGACATAGGGAGTTTAAGAAATGAAAATATTGTCTTATTTTCCAAGAAGTTTGCATTATACTAATAGACTAATTTTTATATCTTCTTTCTTAGGAAAACTACATCTCAGACCCAACTATCTTGTGGAGGTCTTATCCCCCTAACCTGATGACGTAAGTTATTTCTAGCAGGCTTTTCTTAATTAAGGACCATGATCATGTCACTTTTAAGTAGAATTCATTCTTAATCTCTTTAAAACTTTAGGCGAATGCATACAATAGTATGTCTTTGGCAGGCCTGCTGCCATAGGAAAAAAATTCCTGTGTGCTTTTATCATGAATGTAATCTTTTCAGTATGTTTGTTAGCTTGAGAATTCTGATTATAACAATCTTAATTTAGTACTCGTGTCCCTTTCTTCTCCCTCATCCTTTCTCCTCTTTGCTGCTCCATCTTCTCCATAGGTTTGCTCTTTTTCTTTGCCTCGGATTCTTCACTCTTTCACTCTTTTATTCTCTTACACTATAAGCTTGAGGGTGGGAATTGTTTCTTTCTAGCCCCCAAGGTTTCTATATGGTGCTTTAAGAAGCTTATTAGCTACAAAGGCATTCAACTATATTATTCAATCTTCAAGCTGAGCTCTAGAACAACTATTCCAGATTTTTCTCGTACTTGGCCTGTATTATTTTTTGCTTTTCTGAATTTGTCATTGTGATGTATAATATTTTATGTAGTATCTATATATTGTTGTGTCATTTATGTAAGTCTTATATTGTGCCCATGCCCACCAAGACTGTGTGCCTTGACAGCAGTAGAAACTCTGTTTATTCTCTGACCTCTGTCATGCTGGGCTGTAGGTGCTTATCACCTAGACTTGGAGAAAAGATGTGAAGGGAATGCCATGGCCAGGCATGTCTTCATATCTTCAAGGCCAGCAGTAATGTCCATTCTGCTGAATCATTGTAACTTTTTTTTTTTTTCCTTTCTTTTTCTTTTTTTCTTTTAAATACATTTTACTGATTTCTTACAGAGAGGAAGGGAGAGGGACAGAGAGCCAGAAACACCGATGAGAGAGAAACACCAATCAGCTGCCTCCTGCACATCTCCCACTGGGGATGTGTCCGCAACCAAGGCACATGCCCTTGACCGGAACCGACCCGGGACCCCTCAGTCCGCAGGCCAACGCTCCATCCACTGAGCCAAACCGGCCTCGGCCATTGTAACTTTTTAAAGTTATATCAATTCAATGAACTTTTATAGAATGGGTTATAAACATCATATTTATGTGGGACTGTATTTCTTCCCTCCCCCCTCCCTGGAAATTATTTCACATTAGCTTTGAAGTTTCTATTTTAGCCTCTGGAGGAGGAGGAGAAGGGAGAATAGAGAGAGCAGAAGGACTAGAGGGTACAGTGTAAAGAGGAGACTAGTGACTCCAGACTGATTAGAATATATCTCTTGGGGAACCTTCTTTGCCTTATTGCTTTCTTTAATCCTGGTTGACCTCCATTTGTTTGGGACTCTCAGTGTTCCATCCAGGTAGTTACCATATTTCACTAAGAGAAAGGCCAGGGGATATTTGACATTGGGATTATTCTAGTTTCAGGTGATTTTTAATCTGTGTGCCTTTGCTTTTATGTCAGTCGTGTGCCTTTCCCACTTCCCTTTTAATTTTATTCATTTCAGAGAGGAAGGAAGAGGGAGAGAGGAATAGAAACATCAATGATAAGAGAATCATTGATTGGCTGCCTCCTGCATGCCCCCTACTGGGGATCGAGTCCACAACCCAGGCAAGTGTCCTGACTAGGAATCTGAGCCATGACCTCCTGGTTCATAGGTCGCTGCTCAACCACTGAGCCATGCTGGCCCGGCTCCCACTTCCCTTTTGATGAAACTTTCTGAATCTGTGGTTTGAGTCCCTCAGTCATGATCCGTATGTGTTCAGTAGCTAACATGACACACGAATCAGTATTAATTATCTAATAGACCCAGGGCTCTGGTTCCTTCCAGCTAGCTTGCATGTTTACAGGGTTCTTCAGATGATGTCTTTGCTTCTGCTGCTTAATCCGGAGGAATTGACTGGTGGTAGAAATATCCCAGGGAGATAGGGGAAGTGGCTGAGGGAGAGTTGTTGAAAGGTGCATAGAGTATTAATTGTAAGGGCACCTGAAATGATAGTGCAAACATAACTACTTAGTATATCCTCAGTTTCAGTGTTCATTTTTAACTTTAGTCTTTAAAAATATCAGGCTTTAAAATGTATTTTTTACTTCCTTGTGTTACACAGATTTCAGGTGAAGTTTTTCTACATATTACAGTTGGCTTACTGGTTTCATGCTTTTCCTGAGCTCTACTTCCAGAAAACCAAAAAAGTAAGCTGGGATTTTGTGATTTTAAAATTATCTGTCATTTTTTTCCTTTCGTGTCTCTAACCTCCCTCTTACCTCAAGTCTTCCCCCATTCTTCTCCCAGCTCCCTTCTTTCCACAAAGACTAGGTATCCTTAAGTATTTATTGTGGGGGGGGGGGGGGGGCTTTATTTTTTACTAAAAGGGGGATCTTTTACATTAGACGTGCTAATTGCTTGTTTTAAAATTGTTACTAGTAATTTAAATAAATTAAATTTTGAAATGTCATATTAATTTCATATTATTGACATAAGGATTAATCAGATTTACCACAACTAACGGTTCTGTGTGTAATTCCCAAAGGAAAATTCAGTATTGAAACAAGTAAACCACAGTTAAATATTCACCAGTGAGGCTTTTCCTGACGTGGGTGGAGCATTCCCTTTTTAGCATGTGGGAGAGGTGTTTGTTTTATCTGGACAAATAAACTCCTGGGCACTGCAGTTTTCTTTTTTCCAGCTTTACCCTCCGTACTTCTGAAGTCAGACTTCCGTGATATTACAGAGCAACTTGATTTCCTTTATTGAACTCTTTCTCCTCTAAAATCTACGCTAGCTCCCTGTTACTTTAAACTAAAGTAGAGCTACTGACCTGTGCTCTAAGGGTCCCTCATCTGAGCTCCCCCTCTGGTCCCTTTCTCTTCTGCTCTCTCCTGTGCTTCATTCCCATTCATCTCTAATTTTATAACCCCAGCGCATCAGTTCTTTTTCCTGGAATACCTTTTCCCTATGATAAATTAACGAAGCACTTTTATTCCCTTTTGGGGGGAGAGATTATTTTAAAATTCCCATATATGAAATTGTATATGGATGAAGATAAGGATGAAGCAAGTTTGCTCATGAGTTAACAACAATTGAAGCTGGGTTATGGTTACATGGGGATTCATTTAACCCCCTATTTGTTTTATATGTACATATGTATACATTTTCCACATTTAAAACATTTTTTCATTGTCTGTAAGAAGCTTTCCCAAATAGAAATGTAACAACCCTTCCAGTGACCAGTTTATCTCTGCCTCCTCAATCACCACAGTCACTTCTTTCTAAATGTGCTATAAAGATTTCATGAGTATCGTGTTTTGATTTACTACTGTTTTGTGTTTGTGTTTTTTTGTGTTCTATGTGGTTGTCATATTGATGTGTCTGCTACGATGAAAAAACAGCACCACATTAGAGTCTTAGGTTGATTTCTTTTATAAAGTAGAATGTTTTTCTAGTTAAGTTGATTGTAAGGATTAGGATGATGATCCATAAAACCTTTGATCTCGAATTGTCTGAAGATAAAATTTGTAGACTCCCAATTTCCAGTAGCCCTTCCATATTCAGTAAGCTCTCAGTGTGAACCATGGATGTCCTAGAGCTACGCTGTCCAAACAGTAGCCACTGGTCCCATTTAAATTAATTAAAATGTAATAAAAACAAAATTCACTTTCTTGGTCACACGAGGCCTATCTCAGATTCCCATTAGCTGCATGTGGCTACACTGCCATTTTGGATAGCAGAGATGGAGAAGTTTCCATCCTTGCAGAAAGTGCTTTAGGACAGCGCTGCTGAAAAGCATAGTTTCTTGATGTCTTAGTGCCAGGGCTCAAGCATTGAAAGCTTTCTTCATATACTTGTATACCCATACCTCTGGGTTTTACTATTAATCCATATTCTATAGTTTGGTCATTGATCATGTAAGTAAAGAGGTATCTTTCAAAGTAATTGTTCATTTTAGTTCTTATCAGTTCCTGCCAGATGGCATTTCTCCAGAAATGCAATCTAATTTGTATGGAATAATTTGCATAACTTAGAACTTAACTGAAACTATTTTTAACACCTACATATTACAGTCAAAAGTAACTGTTTCAAGTAATTAACATAATTTGAAAGTAACAGCTGTATATGTGTTAAACAGTTTCTTAAAATTTACTCAGAAAATTATTTTTGGAAGAAATCTTTACTGGAAGAAACTAGCATAGTGATAGTTTTGAAACAATTCTACAGAGAAGTGAAGAAAGAACGGAACACTGTTAGTAGCAGTTCAAGAGGTATGTTAGTCACGAATAACTCAGTTTTTCTTGAGAATATTTTAATTACATGTAATATATGTGCTTCAATATAAACAACAATCCTCCATTTTGCCTATGAAAAGATTCAAAATATAATTTCCTTTTTTAAAATATATTTTTATTCATTTCAAACAGGAAGGGAGAGGGAGAGGGAGATAGAAACATCAGTGAGAGAGAATCATTGATTGGCTGCCTCCTGTCAGGGATTGAGCCTGAAACTTGGGAAATGTGTCCTGACCAGGAATCCAACCATGACCTCCTGGTTCATAAGTTGATGCCCAAACACTGAGTCACACCAGCCAGGCCAAAATGTAATTTCTTAGCCAAATTGAATATATGAAGTTTCAGGGAAGTATGGATGAAACAACCAAATGTTTTATTTCTGATATTTAGTTTATTTAATTTAATTATACATACATATAATTGTGTATAATAGAAAGTATATTAAATTAGAATAATGCTTTTTCCCCATTCCTACTTCTTGAAAATTATATTCACACTTTTCAAGTGCAAACTTGTTAATATGTCATTCATCATTAGAGCCACTTTTTGAATCATCTAGGTTCAGTGTTTCAAACTATACTATCTTTACTTCTGTCTTACTGATTCCTCCATTAAACCTCTATAAGCATTTAGAAATTATATTGACTAAAGTTTTTTTTTTAAGATGTCTTTATTGATTTCAGAGAGGAAGGGAGAGGGAGAGAGAGATAGAAACATCAGTGATGAGAGAATCATTGATTGGCTGTGTCCTGTATGCCCCACACTGGGGATCGAGCCCACAACCAAGGCATGTGCCGTTGACCGGAATTGAACCTTCAGGCTGATGCTCTATCCACTGAGCCAAACTGGCTAGGGCTTGACTAAGGTTTTTAAGGCTATTATTAGTATAGATTACTATACTGTGAGACCTTTGGAAAGATTTAAATATGAGATGGCTCCATCTGTAGTTTAAGGAGAGAGCTTTGCCTTATGTTTTGGCATATATATAATCCTCAGTTTAAAGTTTGTTTTGTAGTACAGTATAGTTAAGAAAGCATTTTTTTTAGAAAAATAGAAATTCACTAAGTATATGGCTGACCTTTCTAATTAAAAGTTGTTAGAATAACAACCAAAAATGTCACTTGAAGTTATTTATAATTTTAGAATTTGGTTTGACTTAGTGTTCTATATTTATTAGATTTTCCTTGAAACATTAGAATCAGAATTTTAAGTCATCATTCCATTATTTCATTCTTATGTAAACTACATGACCATTAGCATTAAGAATATATAAACAGTTAGCAAAGCTTTTCTAACACATTTTCATTATATATTTTTCCATTCGAGTATAAAAAAGTTTAACTTTTTTTTTCTTTTCATCTTCACCCAAGGATATGTTTGTTGATTTTAGAGAGAGAGGAACATCGATCGGTTACTTTGTACTCGTCCCAACTGGGGATCGAACCCACAACCTATGTGTATGCTCTGACCGGGAATCGAACCCGCAGCCTTTTTGGTGTACGGGACAATACTCTAATCACCTGAGCCATCCGGCTAGGGCATAAATGTTTATTAATCTCTCAACAAACAAACAAGTAAAGCCTCATTTCTTATTCCTGATAGGAAAAGTTTATTTACATAACAAAATCATATATAGCATATCATATATCAAGCATATATATAGCATATCAAATTACATTTATAACTGAGCTGTTCTGAAGTGATTATAACAGAAGAAAGAAATTCTCCTCTCTCCTTTGGTAAGGAGAAATATTATCAGAAGTTAGAAAATTATTTGGAAAGGACCTTAAGACTGCTTATTCTCAAAGATACTTCTCTCTAGTTGTACAAACCACTATAAACCTGGCATTATGTCTAGGAATTTTCCCTGAAAGTCCCCAAACATAGTTTTGTCTATAGGACCATTAGACTGTCTTATGTTCCACCTTTAACACTTGATATTTGTACCGTTATTACTAGAGGAGAGTTTTCAAGTTCAAAACTACACTTATAAAATCTCTACTCTTTCTCAGAAGACTCGATGAAGTAACTCTACTGAAATGACTAACATAGCCATACACACACACACACACACACACACACGTTTCTCCCACTATCCAAAAATAGAGTGCTCCATTTCTTTCATAAAAAGAAATGCCGTAAAGCAAAGCAGCAATTACCTTGCTAATGCTGCACAAAGTAACTCAAGATAAAACACAGATGCTCTTAGACACAGTTCAAAGCTATGGTGGCTCCATGCTGAGATGCTGGATGTAGTTCCTGGGGAAGGAGCTTGGGGGTCTACCTGCTCTTCTCTAAGGCTCACTGTCAGACATGCTAAATGCTCTTTACTTGTGGCCAATTTTTATTTAATCCTATTGGGATTTCTTTCGGTTATGAAAGCAGATGCTAATGTAGGGCTTCCATAAACTTGAAGTGGTGTAAATGAACTTTGGAAATGCCGAGGGATACCTGTATAGGGAAAACTGCCAAAATTAGGAGAGTTGAAATGCAGGGTACAGGCATTTCATAAATTAGCAAGTATTTATTGGGCCCATCACTCTGTTTTACAAATATTTTTCACTGCAACCCAAAATGAAAACTAGATTTTATGTCATGATTCTGTGTGTGTGTGTGTGTATAAAATCTGGAATAAAATTTTCATGAAATGATACAGTGTGCTTACTCTACACTCTAGCATTTTCTATTCTATTTTTTTTTAAATTCTTATAGGGTTGTTTTTTAATCATTTGTTCTTTTTTAAAAATATTTTTTACTGATTTCAGAGAGGAAGAGCGAGGGAGAGATAGAAACATTAATGATGAGAGAGAATCATTGATCAGCTGCCTCCTGCACATCCCCCTCTGCAACCCAGGCATGTGCCCTTGACCGGAATTGAGCCTGGGACCCTTCAGTCCGCAGGCCAACGCTCTATCCACTGAGCCAAACCAGCTAAGGCTCCATTTCATATTTTAAAAGAGGTTAATGTGATTCCCTAAATTGATTTTATGATCCACTAGTATGTCTTACATTTTTTTTATTATTTATTTATTTATTTATTTTATATTTTTATTGATTTCAGAGAAGAAGGGAGAGGGAGAGAGAGTTGGAAACATCAATGATGAGAGAATCATTGATCGGCTACCTCCTGCATGCCCCCACTTGAACCGAGCATACAACTTGGGCATGTGTCCTTGACTGGAATTGAACTTGGGACCCTTCAGTCCGCAGGCTGGCACTCTATCCACTGAGCCAGACCTGCTAGGGCTTGACTTACATTTTTAAAAAACACTGTTTCTAAGATAACTAGACTTCTAGGACTATGGGAGAATAAAAGAGAAGCAGAATTAAATGTGGATACGTGGCTTAGAGGGTTATTAAGAAAAGAAGGAAGAATAAACAATTAGATGGTATCGTAAGTGAGAAGATAAAATTTTAACCTTTGGTTTTAGTGACTATAACTGATAGTGAAAGGAATTAAAAGCATGACCTAAAAAATGTAAATACTGTTTTAGGTAAAACAAAAGCCTCTCTACCTCTAACCATAGCAATTTTAATATTAGAAGGACATTATCATGGGTATTAATAGTGTGTCATCTAATAAATGTTTATTATCAAAAGAACTATAGATCTTAGCATGCAAGGGATTTTGAATTCATCTGACTCAGACAAACCCAAGTATTAGTCACACGTTATAGATGAGGTAGCTGAAGCCAAACGAAATTAAATGATTTGCTAAATCATGCTGCTGATTGAGACGAGCAGTTGGGGTAGGGTGCAAGTGGCAGAATACCCTCAGGTCCTCTCTAACAGTCCATTTCTCACCCTACCACAGTGCTCCTAAGGAACAGAAATATGTCAGCACGTTTCACCTACAATGCAGTTTTCTGTTTACAGGAGGATATTCCTCGGCAGCTTGTCTACATAGGTCTTTACCTCTTTCACATTGCCGGAGCTTATCTTTTGAAGTAAGTTAGGATTTTTCGTGGGTGTGTATAGTATGTTAATCTGTCTTAGTTGATAAGTAACCTTTACATTTTAAATTTGTTCTTTTAACAGCTTGAATCATCTAGGACTTGTTCTTTTGGTGCCACATTATTTTGTGGAATTTCTTTTCCACATTTCCCGCCTGTTTTATTTCACTGATGAAAAGTATCAGAAAGGGTAAGTTGGTTAGCCATTCTATTTCTGCTGTAATTAAAGCCAGTGCCTATGTTGCCAAGGCCCATACTATGGGCAGTTTTATTACTTTATACGTTGTTAGTAGCAGCTTTAAATAAAATGAAACTAATAGCAACTCAGGTGGGTATTTTCTCTAAATGGAGTCTTTTTTTAGCTGGAGAGATATTATGTGGGAACTTGTAATCCTGAAGGCTTTTTGAGTATACTTTTCTAACTTCTCCAATCTTGCTTAATGCATGTTTTTCTTTTGGACAAGGTATTATAAGAAAGTGAATTTTCAGAAGAAAATGAAATAATAAATTATATAACCTTAAAAATATGAAAATACTTTGATGGGAAAATTGAACTGAAAAGAGAATTGAAGCGGTATTGTAAAGAGTGTAAAGTCTTTAAAAAAAACAAAAAGTAGAACTAGGACTCTTAAATGAGAATTGGGGTCCTACTTACAGCACAGCTTTTGTTGTGTTTTCTCCAGCAGTTTTCAAAATTACTATATATACCAGGAGTTGTGAAGGTCATTCTATGGAGTAAAAAGAGGATTAGCCAAACAAAAAATAAAACGTTTCTTTACTGGACCTCCTAGAACCTTAAATATGCTAATGTGTACCTCTGAGAGTGTGATAGGCAGCATCTTCCAGATATTTTACTTGCAGAATTATTTTTGCAGGAAAATAACAAACGTTGTTTTAATATGCATTTACTTAATAGAATCTGATTCCTACTAGAATATTTTCTTGTTGCAATTTTATGAATTTGACTTATGACATTTTTCTTCCAGCTTTTCTCTGTGGGCAGTTCTGTTTGTTTTGGGAAGACTTCTGACTTTAATTCTTTCAGTACTCACTGTTGGCTTTGGCCTTGCAAGAGCAGAGAACCAGAAGCTGGATTTCAGTACTGGAAACTTCAATGTGCTGGGCGTAAGGTACAGTCCATTTAAGATCTTTCTCACTTTGTACAGCTGTATAGTATGTATTATAAGTTTATGCCATGAAATACCTAAAAAATACGGAGGTTAGGGAAAATACTCATTTCATTTCATACCTGTTTTATATGTCTGAATTTAAATGCCAAAGCATTTATTTAACTTCTGGGATTAATTATTAATGGAATAATTATTTGGGAATTCAGCACTAAATTAATACTATCAAAACAAGATAGACCACTTTTTTAAGTAGAATTGTTTTGATGCACTCTGATAATTTGTTTATTTTTTCATATTCTCAGAATTGCTGTTCTGGCATCAATTTGCATTACCCAGGCATTCATGATGTGGAAGTTCATTAATTTTCAGCTTCGCAGGTGGAGAGAACATTCTACTTCTCAGGCACCAACTGTGAAGAAGAAGCCAACAGTGACAAAGGGCAGATCTAGAAAAGGAACAGGTTTGTATTCAGTAAGCAATGAAAAACCTGGAGTAGAAAACACTAAAATAAAAAATGTTTTGGCACTTATTTATAATGTTACTAAGATTTAAAATCCTATAGAGAAAATTGTATTCTACTTTTAAACAAAATTAGAGGCAAGGTAATCTTGCCCCATTCTACAGTGTGGTGGTTTCCTAAGGTCAGTTATTTCCCTCAAAAGCTGTCGACTCAGAAGCTTTCCCCACTTGATTATTCCAAACCACTATAAGCCAGTGTATTAGTATATGGGCAGTTTCAGTGATAGTTTGTGCTTTCAAGCATCTTACTCATACTAAAAAACAAAACCTCTTTACAGCTCTTTCCCATCTGCCCTTGCATTCCAAGTGGAATAGTTTGTGTGTGTGTGTGTCTTATTTAATAACATCTGATTGCTTGATCTTGTTCTGGACATTTCATATAAATGGAATCATACAATATGTGATCTTTTGAAAAGACTAATCTATTGAATTGTCTTGATGCTCTTGTTGAAAATCAGTTGATTTTAAAAGTAATTTATTTCTGGATTCTCAGTTCTATTTCCTTAATCTGTATGTCTATTCTTAATGCCAGTACCACACTGTGTGAATTACTATAGCTTTATAGTAAGTTTTGAAATTAGGAAATGTGAGTCATCCACTTTTATTCTTTTTTATGTTATTCTGTTTTATGTTTTTTATGTTAATATTTATGTTATTTTAAAATAGTTTGTTATTTTTTATGTTCTTTGCATTTCCATATGAATTTTATGATCACCTTGTCAATTTCTGCAAACAAGCTCACTGAGCTTTTGATGTGGACTACCTTGTATCTGTAGACTGCCTTGGATGAACCAAATATCTTTCCATTCGGGGGGTGGGAGGGATTTTTGATTTCTTTCAGCTAAATTTTAGTTCTCGTCGTTTGTCCTGTGCTTCTCTTAAATTTATTCTAAGCATTTTATTCATTTTTTATGCTCTTGCAAATAGAACTATCTTTTTAATATCAGTCTTGGGTTTTTCATTGCCAGTATGTAGAAGTACAATTGATTTTTGCATATTGATCTTGTATCCTGCAACATTGCTGAACTTATTAGATTATTTTATTATTTTAGTAGTTTTTGCATTTTCAGTTTACAGGATCATGTCATCTATAAATAGAGGATGTTTTACTACTTCTTATCTAATCTGGATGCATTTTATTTCATTTTTTCACCAAATACCCTGGCTGGAATGTCAAGAAAATTTTTAAATAGAAGTGGCAAGAGCAGACAGACTTCCTCCCCTTGTTCTTGATCTTAGGGGGAAAGCATCCAGTCTTTTACCATTAAGTATGTTACCTGTGGTTTTTTTCTAAATGGTCTTTATCGGGTTGAGAAAATTCCCTTCTATGCGATTATATTTTTTATTATGAAAGGCTTTTAAATTTTGTCACTTGCATTTTCTTCACCTACTGGGATAATCAAGTGGTTTTTGTCTTTTATTCTATTGATATCATAGCTTATATTAATTGATTTTTTAATGTTAAGTCAACAGTGCATTCCTGGAATAAATCTCACTTGGTCAAGGTATATAATACTCTTAAGGTGTTGCTTGATTTGGTTTTCTATTTTTTTAGCATTTTCACATTTATATTCATAAAGGATAATGATGTGTATTTTTTAATGTATTAATTATCAAATATAAATCCAATCTTGCATTCATGGCATAAACCCAAGTTGATGATGATAACATCATTTTTGCTAGATTGATTTCTTTTAATATTTTATTAGGATTTTTATATTTGTGTTCATGTAAAAGATTGGCCTGTAATTCTCTCCTTTTTTTTTCTTCTGGTAAAATAATCTTGTTATATTTTGGTATCAGGGTTACCCTAGCTTTACAGAAAATCTTGGGCAATTTTTCCTTTGTGTAACATCAGCATTATTTTTGAATGTTTGGAAGGATTCACCAGTAAAGCTGTCTAATCCAGAGCGATCTTTATTTTTTGTGTTTTTCCTTTTTTTTTTTAATATATTTTATTGATTTTTTACAGAGAGTTAGAAACATCGATGAGAGAGAAACATCGATCAGCTGCCTCCTGCACATCTCCCACTGGGGATGTGCCCACAACCCAGGTGCATGCCCTTGACCGGAATCGAACCTAGGACCTTTCAGTCCGCAGGCCGACACTCTATCCACTGAGCCAAACCGGTTTCGGCGTGTTTTTACTTTTTTATTGAATTTATTGAGGTGACTTTGGTTAATAAAATTACATGGGTTTCAGTGTACAATTCTATACCACATCATCTATATATTGTATTGTGTGTTCACTACCCCAAGTCATGTCTCCTTCCATTACCTAGAGTGTTGTTGTTTTTTCAGAGGAAGAAAGAGATAGAAACATCTATCTATCTATCTATCTATCTATCTACCTACATATAAGGCTAATATGCAAATTGTCCCTGCGGGGATTTGACCGGGAGCTCGATTGCTCACTATGATGTGCGCTGACCACCAGAGGGTGGCACAGAACGAAGAAGGCCCCAGCCGGCAGCCAGAAGGCCCCGATCGGCCCTTATCACTGGCCAGGCCTAGGGACCCTACCCATGCACGAATTTCGTGCACCGGACCTCTAGTCAATGATGAAAGTGAATCATTGATTGGCTGCCTCCTGCACACCCCTTGTGGGGAATCGAGCCTGCAACCCAGGCATGTGCTCTGACCAGGAGTCGAACCGTGACCTCCTGGTTCATAGATCGACACTCAACCACTGAGCCAAGCAGGCCAGGCCATGATACACTCTTAAACATAAGCAATCCTAAATGCCAACTTTTAGTATATTATAAGGAAACATAATCCCAAGAACTTTATCTGCTATCAAATGTGAAAGGGTTTTTATTTCTACCAAAAGCACTGTCATAGAGACTACTTAAAAATTCTTATAATTGCTTTTTAGAGTTTATCTTTAGTCACTTCTTTCTGCTTTCAATAGTAGTTCCTTTTTTTTATTATTGAGATCTAATAACATTATAGTTACATTCCCTTTAATTTGCTTCTTTCAATTCAGTGTTTAAATCAGGTTTTATGATGGGTTAAATGCTAGTAAAGATTACGTACTGGTGAATACGTTTTATCTAAGGGCATCAAAGTATATATTGGATTTTAAATTTTCTTCTCTGAAGGTACCTTTATGTATAAAGATATTTGTGTTTCTTCATGAAAGAGGGTAACACTGATTCTTTTTTCTTTTTAGAAAATGGTGTAAATGGAACAGTAACTTCAAATGGAGCAGACTCTCCTCGTAATAGAAAAGAGAAATCTTCATAATGAATGATAATCCAATTGATTAATGTCCCCAAAGAAATCTCCTTTGTACTATATCTTTCAGCACTAGAGATGTTTTTCTTTCCTGTTCTTAAAAATGCAGTTTGTGCTCTTTGATTCTCGCTATTGTACTGTTTCATGTATTTTTAAAGGGCAATTGAGGGGAGGATAATTACTATGAGTGAGAAAAATAGCTTAGCTTAGACTAAGCTACTTGCCTTTAAAATAGTTTAGGGACCACCACCATATTTTACTTTATTTTTTATCTTTGAACATTTTCTAATGATTTGGAGAGATAACTATTTGCAAAAATTCTACATATCAATGATACAGTTTCTTGGTCTCACTGATTTTTTATATTAGCAAGATGGCCTCTTCCAGCCAGGTCATATTTTTTAAGTTATCTTTCAGAGTAAAATGGAAATAATATAAAGTTGGATGTCAAACTTTAATATGTTTTCAGTGTTCTCTAATTTTTAGGAATTTTTGTAGCCTTTACACCAGGGAAAAAAAGATTTGTAAATTCGCCAAAATAATAGTGTGCTTTATTTTTTAGGTAGTGGTTGTTAGTGTTACATCCCTTTCTTTTTTTTTAAGGAAAAAACATACTATTGGTTACAGTGTGGAGATTTTTGCCATATTTGTTGAATCAAAATATCTTCTATTAACATAAAAGTACTTGTGAAGTAAAATCTTTCTTGTGCATTTTCAACACTTGTAAATGGGAAATCAGAAAATTAAATATTTACTACAAAGAAGAAAATCTGACATAGCCCTTTTTGATATGTTTATTAATAATGATTCTTAATGGGGCCTGTCTTAAGTTCAATATGCACAGCATCTTAAAAGAACATGTTTAACCTGCAGACCCTTTCTAAAAATAATGCCTATTTGATTTATATCTACAAAAAGAATGTCAGGTAATTTTATTTGGAAAACACTTAATACACTAACCTTAAAAAAAATTGAAAATTCAGGTGGATAAATAGTCTTAAAAGGAAATAGTGCTTTATGTTACAACTATAGCTTTGATCCCATCTTTAATTGAGAAGCATTTATCTGTATAAAACATATTTTTGGATAAAAAAAGATATATATTTGTATCTCTACAGAAAGTCTCTAAAACACATTTGAGTCAAATATTTGGTTCTCTTTTCTATAATTATCCTTTAAAATCCTTAGAGTATTTGCATTTTTGTTGTCTTTACATACATGTGTTGCTCCTTTCTGTGTTCATATCTTGTTCCCCACTTCTCACTTTTGTCACCAGCTCATCTTTGTGCCGTTTAGAGTGTAGAAGGTGCAGGCTATTGGGTCTGCAGGTAAGAAGTTGCCATGCTGCTAGGAAGTCGTGCTTTCCGTTTCCAGCTGTTTACCTACTTCCTGGGAAAAGTAGTAGTTCTCTGTAGCATCATGGAGTTTGGAACCAAATTTTTGCCATTAAAAACTGGCATTATATTGAACCATTCATTGAGAAATCAATCAAAATAAAAATTTTTACTTTTACAACCTATATCCTGGATGTTTTCTTCATTGTTAACAAGTTTTCATGCTATTTTAGAATATAAACTTTTTAAAATGTACCACGTTTACAGAATGCACTCTTGATAAACATTTAGATGACCCTTTCCCCAAAAAATGTTCTATAAAACATGATTAGAGGCTACTGTGGGGGGAAATGCTTCATGACCAAACAAAGTAAGGGACTAATTACTGGGTTAAATAAACTTTCGGTATTTCTTTACTACAGGACTGTTCAGTCCTTTATATGCAGGTGTGTTTTCTGATGCACCAAGAACGTTGGCAATAGATATAAAATGCAGTTTTCCAACTCATTTAATTGTGGAAACTTCTTTCCATGGGATTACTTATAGCACTTGTGTTTTATAGCATATGCTGTGAGTGTAGGGGAAGAAAATAAAAGCTCTTGATTCGTAGTTAAAACTTTACAAGACACTAAAATACACAAGTGTAACTGTAAATCATACTTCTTCACCCAAATGCTCTGAGCAAAGTCTGTCTTTCCTGGTCTCCAGACCCAGCAGAGGCTGCCACTGTCACCTGGCCTCAGGTCAAACTTTAAAACCTGGTGGGAAGCATTAGGGTTGCACCCTGAACCCGGACAGCTGTCCTAGACTCATTGAGTGACCTTTTTGCCTGCATTTTAGAATACAGTTGTGAGTGGAACATACAGATGAACTGCATTCACTAAAATTAAGTAGTCCACCACAGTCCATAAATTCAGAACTAATCCTGGAGCAAAGGTTGTGTAGATGAGGAAAGGGGAGATATTTTGCAAAGATGTTGTTAGCAATAGTCAACTACACCCTCTATCTCCAAGGTGTTGCCAAATGTTCTCACTGGAAACTAGGACTGCTCCCCTGGATGGGTAGCTCAGTTGCTTGGAGAATCATCTCCATACGCCAAGGTTGTGGGTTTGATCCCTAGTCAGGACACGTGCAAGAATCAACCAATGGATGCGTAAATTAAGTGGAACAAAAAAAATCAATGTTTCCCTCTCTCCCTTCTCTCTGAAATCAATTTTAAAACAACTAGTATTGCTACTTGTCTACCTATGGATAATAATAGAAACTTTTCAAAAAGTGACGATATTGATCACCTAGGTTTATGGCAGGAAAAATGACTATAAGAAAGAGTGGCTTTAAAAGTAACTGGAAAAAAATTCTAGGTAATAATGTTTTCCCCCCAAAGTCCACCCTGGGTGTGATAGGTGATTCAGTTAAGAGTCATTATAAAACCAACACAGGACAGGGTTGGGAATTTCAAAGTAGACATTAGCAAGTGTCAGGAGGAAGAATTAGGCTAGTAGTCCAGAGCTTGAAGGGAGAGCGTGGGGTTGGACTGAGTCTCTAGGTGCTTTGGAAGCGCTGGGTGTACAGCCCAGTCCACTAGGATGAAATGAGGGGCAGCAGGTCAATACTGGGACTTTGTTAATCTGGTACTGAACACTTTTTAAAAGCTATTAGCCGTTTACAGAAGGTAACACACCTCCCTGGTTCAGCTCTACCTAATGAAGACAGCAGGGCCCAGTAACTAAAGTACACACGGGCCCTGCATTTACCTAAGCATGATGTGCTTCACACAACGCAGCCCTAGGAATCTATGCCCTGCATTGCTTTATCCAATACCATATGGAAAAAGGCTAGGCCAGTTTGTCTAGCTTGACTTTTTATTAAAAAGTGTTATGTGTTTGTTTAAGGCTGAAATCAAACATTTGGGGTGTCCTGAAAAGAAGCAAATCAGAAAAAATCCAGAGGCTTAGGTCTAATTCATGACTATTAGTAACTTAATGGACCTTAAGTTGACTGAAGGGGAAAAAAACCCTATTTTGAAGATCCAAACTTTAGCCAATTCAGGTGATAATGTTGATTTCAATTAATATGAATAGGTACACAGACTAGCAGACCAGAGTTCAAATCCTGATTCCCATTAATTGGCTCTGTGTAATCTAATGTCTGTGCCTCAGTTTCCTAAGTATTAGCACCTACCCCACAAGATAGTTCTGAGAACTGAGAAATCGCACCTAGAATTAAAAGTTATAAGGTTGTGGCAAATAGCACAGGGAATGGCTAATGGTATTACGTCATTTTAGTTGCTGCTTTTCTCTCTACGACTCCATATGGAAGGTTCGTGAGCACTCACACTCTGTGATGCAAGCACCGTGCTCTGTGGAAACTTCCCTGGAGCAGGTGGACCATAAAGTAGTAGGAGATGTTCAAGCCAACATTACTGCCATTTAATCACTGGAATGTTCACCCCCCACAGAAGTTCACAAATCAAACGTCCAAGTCTGAACTGAATCATTTACACTTGAAAAAAAGCAAATGGTATGTTTAGTTCCTAAAGGACAATAGTTTAAAAATTAGATACCTATGACTTAGGAAACTAGAGTTTCATTTAGATGGTGTGTACAACTTCTAGAGAATTTTTAGCTGTTTAGAGTTGCCTTACCTTCTATAATGGGAAGAATCAAACGCCATCAAGGAAATGGGAATATTTTCGAGGGACAGGAAATGGTGTATTACAAGATAATATTTATCAAGAAATTTGAACCGATCTCATAAGATGTTCTAGAAATTACAATTCTGCAAGTGGACTGGAAGGCCTGATGTGACAGTGTGTGTGGAACACATGCCTAAGTGGGATAATGCATGAAACACTGACATCTGAAGGCTAAGATTGTTACTCATATGTATACTTGCTGATTGACTTCTGGATGAACCCCGTTATTCCTCTATCAAATGTGAAAACCTATAATAAAGTTCTTTATGAGAACAATTAGAGATTAACTTTTCAAAAGAGCAATTTTACCAAACTAGGTTATTAGTGATCTCTCCTGACCAATTAGAATAGTCCTTTTCTATTTCTTGCTGATTTCATTCACAATAAACAAAACTGTAAGACACAAATTATTTGTAACTTAGATCAGAAGGGGAAAATTTCTAGACTGTATATACTAAGTATATGAAAAATGAAAAATCAAGTGTGGTTGTTAAAATGTGAATTCAATGTTGTAGATTGAGGCCTAGAGAATTACTGGGAATATGTTAGAAGTCTGGTGATTTACCTAAATCCTAATACACATGGGAAACTTTGAAAAATTCAAAAGAAAATATGCAAGGCTTGGTTCAACTTTATCTTCAAAGAGAACTTCCATAACTGCACTATTATTCTCACTGAATAGAAAGCCCCAGTTCAAACCTAGAAGTCATTTCTCTGTGGGTAGTAGGGGATGGTGGGTCAACTCTGTCTCAAAGCAGAAACAGTGGTACAGAGAAATAAGATCAGGGCATAACCATTTAGCAAAAAACAAATCTGTTTCTGAAGAGAAGTACTCTGCAGCGATTTCCACTGAAATTATAAAACATCTCTAAATGCTGATCATTATACAGAAATCTCAGGCTCATTTCATGTATTCTATTATATAGCATCTTAATTGTGCACAGCCTGTGGTTTTAGGGTTTTTGTTGTTCCTAATGATCACTAAAACAGAATAAAGAATTTAAAAAGCAAAGCCATCTTGCGGAATGTAGCTTCAGGTTTAAGTAACCACTGCTCTCTCTCTCTCCTGTTTTGCTGTATTTTGATGAGCGCCAACATTCTAATTGCAGTCCAGCATCTCTTGTTTGGCAGGCAGTGCCAATCAGCCCCCATTATGCCTCCATGTGGGTAAGTGCTGGTTAGGGGCTACAGCAATCACCACCCTCATTTTCCGCTCATGCTCCTTCCACGTCAGCGCTCTAGTCTCCAGAAGTAAGAGCAGCTGTACTCGCTGTACTCATTAACCCGGCCGTCCTTGACATTTGTTTCTTTTTTTTTTTAACCTAATGTCACAAATCTACTAAAGGAAGCACTTTTGACTTGTGATTATTTTCCTTGATTATTTCAGCTGTTTCCTTATGCAGGGTCTGAACTTCCATCTAAAATAGCACTCCCACAAGCCCTAGCAGAGTCGCTCAGTTTGTTAGAGCATCATTCCATACACCAACATTGGGGGCTCGATCCCCTGTCAGTGCACATACAAGAACCAACCAGTGAATGCATGAGTAAGTGGAGCAACATATCGATGTGAGGACAAGTAACATGTACAAAAACGTACCAATTGTAAGTGCTATCAAGGGCAAAGGGAGAGGAGGCGAGTCCTCCATGAGAAATTGACCTGTAAGCGGAGAAGGTCAGGGTGAGTAGCACTGAGACCGAAAGCTGAGGGAGGGTTGTCAGAACAGCCCACCCAGGACAAAGGTGACATGGGGGGGTGGGGGTTGCCAAGCAGGGCAGGGTCTCCAGGACATCTGTGCCAGGCCTGGGGAATCCAGGTCCAGCTCCTTTCTTTGGCACCAGAATATCTCGTTTCATCCTCACCGGGCATTTCCATGGAGAAGTGTGGCCTGCAGGTGTCTACTGAGCCAGGTGTACTGAAGGAGTCTATTCACTCCCCCGTCCCCCACTTGTTTTCTAAAGCAAGTCTTTCTGCTGTGAAGACGCTGGTGAAAGTTGAATTTCCTGGAACACTCTCAGCAATATTTGTAAATCTGATGGGTAAAGTGCCTGCTTAGTTTCTAGCTCATGTAACTAGTATTTTATTATTTCATTCCCCTTCCCTGCCTTTACTGAGCACTGTTGAATGAGACCTGCAGGTTAGCAAGAGATAAGACAACCCACTGAGTAATTAGTTCTGTGTGAGTGGGCACAAGAGCTTGCATCTCAGCTAAGAGGAGAGAGATAGCAATGGGCTTCTAGGGAGAAACATGGCTGATTTCAAATGTTCAAGCTCTGATTTAAGTCAGAATAAAAAGCTACATGGTAGAAACTCTTTTCTTTAAAGAAAATTATTCCTCATAATTAAGCAGCAGAACATCTATCTTCATAAACTCTGAGGGATGCCAGATGTTGGTAAACTCATTCTTTCTTAATCCAGACAAAGCAAACCTAACATTTCTCTGTTGAGCATGTTTTATGAATCCTCCATTGTGCTCCATGCTATCACATGTGCATTTTCCTGTTAAACTGCAATTACTTAAACTCTATCCTTCCAAATTAATTTTCCAAAGTTGAAGTACAGTCTTCCCCTTAGGCTAGGCATTAATGGAGGATTTCTTTCCACCATACTCTATAATGTCTAGGACAAAATGTAACTTCCCGTGTCTCGCTCTGCACAGTCACCTTGCCCTTTCTCTACCACCTAAGAAAAAAAAGATGCTCATACTAGCAGGTGCAGTGTACAAGGTGTCAGTGTTGCTTCAGAGTTAGATTGAAATTGCCAGGCATGGATTGAGTCTTGTCATTTGTGTACACATTGGGGGGAAAATACAATTTATTCAACGTTTCCTGTAACTGCATCCAAGTTTTGCCACACTGGAAACTTGGGCCTTTTCTATGCAGTGACTTTTTAACTCTAGTTTTCATGACCTGGAGATCAGGACTGTTGCTTTCCCATGGTGTACATGGTGTCTCGTGACTGGAGTTTGCTGTTTTATAGTATCTGAACTCCTGTATCTTTCAAGAGCTATTTGGTAAACAGACGATGTTTTCTCCTTTGAAAAGACAATGAAAAAACAATAACGCAATCCCACACACACTAAAAATAAAAAATAAAAAAAGCTACATGGAGCCTGGCTGGTGTGGCTCAGTGGTTGAGCATCGACCTATGAACCAGGAGGTCATGGTTCAATTCCCAGTCAGGGCACATGCCCGGGTTGCGGGCTTGATCTGCAGTGTGAGGCAGCCAGTCAATGATTCTCTCTCATCACTGATGTTTCTATCTCTCTCTCTCTCCTCCCTTCCTCTCTGGGAAAAAAAAACTACATGGACTCTATGGAAGGGGTCTTCTCTCTGGCTCTCTAACAAGTAGTTGAAAGGCTCCTCCTCGGGAAAGAATCCACAGCCCCATCATCTTTGAAGTCGGTTCTACTCAAACTGCGATCCAGGGCCCCACGTCTGTTCCATTCTGCAAATTGTTTGTAACCCAGTCTGCCATGAGATGAGTACAGACACAGAGTAAGCATGCAGAACTTTAATGGCAACTTGACATAGTTTTATGTCTGTTGACTCAAAAATAAAAATAAAAATTGAGCTTGTGTTTTGTCATCAGAGGGTTTCTTAATTGATTTCTTCTAGTAGTTTCTCTTGTTATTTTTACCAATATTGGTACATAATGGATTTGAGACAAAAATCGAGCCTTCCCCACAGGTGTTCTGAGACACATTGTTGTGAGTCACTCCAGGGACCTCGAGGCACTCCCCTCAGAGCACAAGCAGTGAAACCTGACAGTCCCCCAGAGACCCAGAAACACTGGCAACAAGTCAGAAGGGAGCTTGGAGCCTCTCTGTTGATTTTCAGATTCAAAACAGGTTCTTGGCCAGATTCTTGGCAGCTTCCCAGATTTCTGCCAGCAGGAAACACAGATAAGGAGGCTTCTGGAAAGTAGAGTCCACTCCCCCTTGAAAGTCAGGTTTATCTGGAGTGGCTGCTTCATGTCTCATGAAATCCACAGGAGCCGGCCGAATGGAGGCTCCCAGAGACTGAGAGTTGCTGGTGCTGCCTTCTGAGCCAAGTGTCACTTCTGCTTCTTCCAACTTGAAGCAGATAGGAGAGTCCTGAACTGATAGTCATAAAACCTGTAGCATAGATCGCCATGTGGCCACGATGACATTGTCAAGGAGATAAAATCAGGTATTTTGGGTAGGAAACCAGCCTTTCCAAGTCACCACACTTACCTGTGGTTACTCTCCTAGTGACTGAGAGGATGAGGTCTGCTGCCGGGCTGGTGTGGGCCAGGGAGAGAACAGACCATAGCATCCCCAAGTGAGCTGCTGCTGGGGACCCTCTCACTAAGCCAGCCCACCAGCACTCATGGACAACTGAAACTCACACGTCCTAGGTGGGCATCGCCAGGGTCCCATTATTTGTGTTCTTAGCTGTGCTCACGTGTCTTTAGCTGGTGTCTTCCATTAGACTGAATGAGTTGGATTTTTGCAAGCAGAAAAAAATATCTTCCCAATGTCTTTTGCAATCTCCCCACATGTCTATTACATTGTGTACCCAGTGGGTTCTGAGTAAATGTTGACTAACCCATTAATAAAATGTTGTAAATCAAACAGCAGGTTCCTTTATTCCCCACTTTCGAAGTGCTTTCATTTTCCGTGCTGGCGCACTGTTTCACTCAAAGCTCCATGAATTCGCTGCAAAGCACTGGAAATTACAGAACAAAAGGAAACGTAGGTAATAACGTAGGTAATTCGGGTCCCCTGTGCTCAGGGATCAGGCCCACCCAGAAAACTTGGCAAATGCATGTCAATATCTAATTCGCTTGGGCAAAAATCTGTCTATTCGCCATTTGAGGAAGCCTCGACTGCTGAGAGTTATTGAAGAGGAATTGGGAAACGAAAACCCAAAGCATTTGTCTTACATTTCCTTTTTTCATCTCTTCTTGAATTTCTTTAAAATTAGACAGAAAGGCTCAAATGGAAGCTGAATGTGCTCATTCTTGGAGTGGTGAAACTCAGCCTCAACATCCAGTGGGCAAGGGCCCAGCTATGAGGGAGCCTGGAGGGAGTGAGGGGGGCAAGGCCAAGGAGGAGAGAGCCAACGGGGGTACAGCCTGGTCTGTGGTAGGCACAGCTCCATTTTGTCAGTTGGCAGCACCTAGGACAGTGATGGCGAACCTCTGACACGGGAACTCATTTTTTTGGTTGATTTTTCTTTGTTAAATGGCATTTAAATATATAAAATAAATATCAAAAATATAAATCTTTGTTTTACTATGGTTGCAAATATTAAAAAATTTCTATATGTGACACGGCACCAGAGTTAAGTTAGGGTTTTTCAAAATGCTGGCACGCTGAGCTCAAAAGGTTCGCCATCACTGACCTAGGACATACAAATTTCATCCCATTCCTCCCACATCATCCCTTTGTCTCCTTCTCTCCTATATCCACCCACCCTGCCCCCATCTTTGCTTAGCCAAACTCACTTCCCTTCTCATAGAGAAAAGGGGGGAACTTGCTTGGCTGGGGGTGGGGAGTGACCTGCAGTGTGTTTTGAATAAGGGGTTCCATTGTTACTCATCACCCCATTACCTCTGACTGCCTTAAAACCTTGCTGAAGAAGCCAACCATTTCTTTGAGGAAAAACTCCAAACTCTTCAAATACAGTCATGCTCAACCTCCCCAAGCACCACTGTGTCGACACTACTTAATTGAGAATTACAAGTTGTATTTTAGAATCTTGTTACAACCTGTTCCAGAAAAAAAATATTTGGTGGAGCCACTGTAATGCCATTTGGTCACATTACTGCCCGTATAATACGTGAGCACAAGCCATAATAAAGAGTGAGCAAAAAATATGATCCAATAAGCAGAGGCCCACGTTCCAGGATCTTCCCCCTTTTCAGATGACCTTGGGGAAGCTGAGAATTAGGCAATATTAGGGAGAAAAAGAAAGGAAAGAACGTTGCCTGTTCTTTCCTTCTTCCTTTGTTTGGTTTTCTGGGAAATCCTTTTTGTAGCATAATTTTGGTAAATTTGCTATTGGCAGAAGCTTGTAGAATAATTCCATATTAGTGTGCAGGATTTGATGAAACAATTCATTCTAAAGTCAGAACTCCATTACCTGTAGAATCATATAGGCTATATTGGGCTACATGCACCAAGGCTGTGGGTTCGATCCTTGGTCAGGGCACATATGGGAGTCAAGTGGTGAATGCATAAATGGATGGAGCAACAAATCGATGTTCTCTCTCTCTCTCTCTCTCTCTTTCTCTCTCTCCTATAAATAAATTAAAAACATACAAACTAGAAAGGGAAGAGCAGAGACAAAGAGAGCTAGAAAAAAAATAAGAGCCAACTCTGAAAGTGAACATATTGTTTAACTCCTGCTAAAATGAGGCCCAATTACCTGTGCAGTGAGCGACATGCTTCTTGTTCACAGGTGTTTGAGCGGGTACAGAGGATGCCGAGGAGAGTTATATGATGTTACACTAAGTCTTTCATAAACTTTCTCCATTCACTTCCTACAACAATTTGACACTCCTAGCTCTCTGACCATTTGCAGCAAGAACTGAAGAACAAAGGCCATCCAACAACATAGACCATGATGGGCCTAGATTGCACCTGAGCCTGAACCTTGCCCCTGTGTCAGGAGCACTTTCTCTTTTCTTGGAAAAAGCTACAGCTCCCACCCAGCCAGTGTGGCTCAATGATTGAGCATCAACCTATGTACCAGGAGGTCACGTTTCCATCCCAGTCCGGGCACGTGCCCAGGTTGCAGGCTCTATCCCCAGTGTGTGGTGTGCAGGAGGCAGCCGATCAATGATTCTCTAGCATCACTGATGTTTAAATCTCTTCCTCTCTGAAATCAATACAAATATATTTAAGAAAGAAAGAAAAGGCTACAGTTCCCTAACATCTCAGACACTGTGTACCCACCTCACTCACAGTTGGGAATTTAGAAGCAGACCCAAAGTGGAAAAGGCTGTAACAAGATTCTAAAATACATTGTGTACTTATTTCTAAAAGGCAGTGGTCGGTGTGGATGCCGTCTTTGGGGAGAGATGGAGGCTAACTGCTTTGGGAGTTTTTGCTCTTCCTCAAAGACCGCGCTGGGCTCCATTGGCTAGCTTCATCGGGGTGCTCACAGATGGGATGGGGTAATGAGTAAACATGGAACCCAAGTCAAAGTCTGCTGTGTGCCACTCCTTGACTCTAACCAAAGATATAGGCAACCAAGTCACCCTTCCCACACACACTCTGGGGCACAATAATCCCCTCAGGCCAACTAGCTCCAACCTGACCTTGAAGTGCCAGTGACCTTCAAGACCACACACCCCCGTCAAACCCCAAGGCAGAGCTGAAAAGCCACAATCTCTCCATGCCCTCTGTGTCCAGAGGTTGGTTAGAATCTTGTTTTGACCCGCAGAGCCCAATTCTAAGAGTGTGTTTCCATTCATTCTTTCTTTCACTGATTAGCACAACCAAACCAACAGATTTGCTGAGGCCTGCGTGCAAATTCGTGCTCCCTCTCTTTCCTGCACCGCACCTGCCTCCACCCTCTGTCTTTCACACAGAACTCAAGCTTCAGACTGACTTCAGTATAAAGGAGTTTCATTCTCAGGATATTTGTAAATTAAAGTGGCTTTGGTGGCTGAATGTCCTTTTCACAAAGCAGACTTTTGTGCAAATGGGCTGAGAGCTGTTCCGGTTTCACTGCTGAGCCAGAGGCATGGAGGTGACCACAGGAAAGGGCAACATGAAGCTGGAGGAGTGGGAACAATGGCTGCCGCGTCTGGGGTGAGTCTTCCAATCGAGGAGGCTAGGTGGGCAAGGAGCCAAGTCCTCTGAGAGAAGGACAGGAAAGTGGTGATAAGAGTCAACGGAGAGGAAATTTATCACCTGGAAGCTACCGTGCCTCCTGTATTTTGTCTTTATTCCTCAAGGAAGTAGGCTGCGGGTGCTTATAGTTCATTCATTGACACAACAATCACTGGGTGTCTTCTTTGCATCATGAGTTATTCTAAGCACTAGGAATATACATTAGTGAACCAAAGAACTCATAGGTATTAATACAGACAACCCAGTAGCAAAATGGGCAAGACACTTCACAAAAATGTTTTCCAAATGGCCAATAAATAGATATATAGATGCTTTACCTCCTTAATCATCAGAGAAATGCAAATTAAAATACCCATGTTATACAGTTGCTATCTCATCAGATGGCTAAAATGTAAAGACTAACAATACAAATGTGAGAGAGGATGTTAGCAACTGGAAATTTCGTACTTGGCAGGTGGGATGATAAATTGGTACAATCACTGTGGAGAAGTTTAGCATTACCTATTACAGCTGAAGAAATGTATGCCGTGTGACTCAGCAATTTCAGTCAAACAAAAATGCATGCACACACACACACACACACACACACAAATGCGTGCACAGAAGAGAGGTGCAAGAATGTCCACAGAGCAATAGCAAAAAGCTTGAAACAACCCAAAGCCCATCAACAGTGCAATGGAGAAATAAATGGTGGGATATTCATACTACAGGCGGTATACAACAATCCTATATAATAAAAGCCTAATATGCTAAGTGTCTGACCATTCGATCAGTCACTGTGACATGCACTGACCACCAGGGGCAGATGCTCTGACCGGTAGGTAGGTTAGCTTGCTGCTGGGGTCCCGCCGATCAGGACTGGGTGAGACAGGCCAGACACGCCCTGGAGCCCTCCTGAGGTCCCTCCCTGGCAGACCAATCTCTGAGGTCCCTCCCTGGCCTCTAAAATTTTTCTTCTAATTAATTTCCTTTCAATGTGCACGAATCTGTGCACTGAGCCTCTAGTAATAAATAAACTGCTACCTACACTCAACAAAAAAGAGAAACCCCAGAAACACATGTTGAGCAAAAAAGGCCGACACAAAAACATATATAATGTGTGAGTAAATGTGTAGTATAAATCGAGAAAGGAGAAGAAAATTGTGGGTACATGCAAGGGATTGATTACAATATCTTACATTGGAATTTCATTTGGGTAAGAAAAGAGGACCAGAGGGTGGTGAGGGGCCGTGAAGAGGCTGGGGCAGGGTTACCGACAAAAGGGAGCTGAGAGACAGGATGTCTTGCTCAGAGAGTGGTCCCTGGACTGTAGATTAGGAGGGTTTGCAGTGGTTGGTGGTGACAAGGTCCAGAGAATGATCACTGAGATTAGCAACTGACGAAGGGCATATGACAAGGGGAGGTCAAGGCACTGAGAGACCTGGGCATTAAAGCAATTGTCAATGTGTATGCTAAAACCACCAAGAAAGAAGACAGGAGCAGTGTTGGAGAGACTTACTCTGAGCTAGAAATGATAATTATTGAGGCAGGCAGGGAGGAACCCGGGGGTCAGGTGATGATGCACAAGTAAGGTATTGTAGAGAGTGGATGATATAGTTCGACGACATGAGATTAAATCAGGGTGAATTTGGGAGGGTTATGGGAAATGAGCTGGAAGTATTGAAGAGGACGCCCCTAGGCCCAGTGACCCTGCGTAGGGTGTTGGGAAGAGGACAAACAGGGGGAACAGTGACCTCAGGGAAGATCCCAGTTTTATTCAGAGCAGGAAGCTGGGGAGAACATTCAGGAATGAGGTAGAGGGTGTGGGGGGGTTGCTAATGCCTGAGAGTGGATGGGACTGGTTTCAGGGATTGGAGGAGGTGGGAAGAAGAGGACAGAATAGAGATTAGGGGGCAGGAGAGGAGGATGGCTGGGCGTGTGGGGGCTCCCTGGAGTGACTGAATAGGAGTGAAGGCATAACGAGATTAGTACTGATTGACTCAAAAGAGATACTGGTGGGGAGGCTGCCAGCGGATTCTTATTAGCAGTTCAATTAACTCCTGTTTCGTTTGTTGGTTTTCTTAATGTTAGTTGTCTTCATGTGCTTTCAAATTTGGTTTCTAGCGTTTTTTGTTGTGTTGTGGGGTGAGTGTGTGGTTTGCCTTGTTATTTCTTCTGAGCTCACGCACAGAGGGAGGTTTTGTGGCCTGAATCAGGACTCCCAGAACCCTCCGGTGCACAACCAGGTGTTTTCTCATTAACAGAGATAAGGGAGGAGTGAAGGGCACCGGGCAGCTCGGAGTTGGTTTTGGTGCCGCTCTCGGCTGCATTCCCTCAGCGCGGAGGCCACCTTCAGACCAGCTGGGGCCCCGTCCTGGCCCGGCTGTGTGAGAGCCCCTTCTCGCTGCGGGCAGCCCCTCTCTGCCCCAGGTTCGCCCAGCACCTCCTCGCTCCTCGCACTGATGGGGATGGATTTCAGCTGAACCCGAGATCTTAAGGTAAAAGGAGAACCTAACTTTTAAAAAGTAACCGGCGTTGGAGAAGGTCTTTCAAAGAAATTTTTCTTATCAAAGGATACATTCTCATGTAATGAATTAAGAACTCTTACAAATCATTGTTAATTGAGGCATGCGTGACACCTAATACACTAGTTTCTGGTGTACAGCATAGTGATTTGGAATTTGTAAATGCTGTGAAATGATCACCACAGGAAGCCTAGTTAACATCCATCACTATATGTACTTAGTTATAAGGTGTTTTTTCTTATGATGAGAACTTATAAGATTTACTCTATAGCAACTTTCAGATATACAGTACTGTATTAACTATACGCGTCATGCTGTACATGACAGCCCCTGAATTTACTTATTTTATAACTAGAAGTTTGTGCCTTTTGATCACCTTTACTCATTTCACCCAATCTCTGCCCTCCCTGGCAACCACCAATCTGTTCTCTGTATCGGAGAGCTTGGTTTCCTTGTTTTACAAGATTCCACATATAAATGAGATCATATTTGTCTTTTTCTGTCTGACATTTCACTTAATAAAATGCTATTGTGAATAATGCCAGGCTGTTGGAAATGGCAAGATTTCCTTCATTTTTAAACGGCTGAGTAATATTCCAATATATAAAAATCATGTATATAAAAATCACACTTTCTTTATCCATTCGTCATCAAATGACATGTTTTTTCCATGCCTTGGCTATTGTAAATAATGCTGCAATGAACATGGGAGTGCAGGTATATTTTCAAGGTTTTATTTCCTTAAAAGTTAAAGGAGTAACACCCAAAAGAGAAATCAACAATAAACAGATCACAGAAAAAATACAAATATGTATTTTAAATATATAAAGAATCTTAAAATGTCACTATCAAAGAAAGGCAAATTTGATTTCAGAGAGGAAGGGAGAGGAAAAGAGAGGTAGAAACATCAATGATGAGAACAAATCATTGGTGGGCTGCCTCCTGAACACCCCACACTGGGGATTGAGCTCACAACTGGGAATGTGCCCTGACCAGGAATCGAACCATGACTTCCAGGTTCATAAGTTGACGCTCAACCACTGAGCCTTGCTGGCCGGGCTAAATACTATATTCGCCTATCAGCTACTCTTTGCATGGTGCTGACATAATCATAAAAGCAGATGGGTCGAAGAAATGCTTAACATATTTTTGATGTGCTTTGTGTTCCTATGCATTTAAACATGTTCCTTCTGCACAGAATTCCCTTCCACTCTGTGACATCTATCTCCAATTCATCCTTCAAGACAGCTCAGCTCACCTCCTGCAGGAAGCCTTCCTTGTCTACCAGGACAGCCACCCTAGCCCCATTAATCTGTCTCTCTTCTGGGTTCTGTGCAATATTTTTTAAAAATTTGATCACATTCTTGTCTCCTTGATTCAATATTTGATCGACTTGTTCCTTTTCCCAAATACCGTGTGAGAGCACCAAGTCTAATGTGATTTTGCGTTCCCAAGGCCTACCTCATTGGAAGCACTCAAAGCTTCTTTGTTGGATGTATGAATGCAGGACTTGTTACTTTGCTATACGTAGTTGGTTTAGTGACGCCGCATTGCGTGTGGAGCACAGTCCACTGGGAGGCAGTGTTGTGCAGTGAAAAGGCTCAGCTTTGTGAGCCAGAATGCCAGCTCACATCAGTTCTGCCACCTTCTACATGCCTGCTGGGCCTCGCAGTCTCCTTCAGACACCAGCAAAATAGGCAGAATGAGAACTTTCCTACAGGGTTTTCATGAGGATGAAAGATAATTTAGGTGGATTTAGGTAAAGTACCCAGCATATCTGAGGTGTATTTTTCATAAGGTAGCTCTTGACTGTAGACTTATATAATGATAAGCACAGTTACAGGTAAAGGCCAGGTTCAAAGATGTAAGCGTTCTTCACAGTCAGGCTGCAAGTGATCCTCACTCAGCCCACTTCTCACCTCCCTCTGGTGGTTGAGGGTGGATGCCCGGTGTTCAGAGGTCCTCGGGGCTCCTTGGGACTGGCTTAGGCAAGTCACGGGCTTGAGGGACTGTTGTTGCCAGGCCCTTCAGCTGCATGTGCATTAAATAGATTTTTGTGCACTGGCCTGGGAAACAAGCCACCATCTATAATTCTGTTTCTATGGGGAAAGGCTTTCTGTGTTCCAAACAACCGACTTAATAATGAACGCCTGGAATACGACCCATTTGTCGACGGGACCAGCTGACCGGGTTTACATGGCTCAGCCAGCCGCCCAAGCGACTGCACAGTGTTGATCTAATTATAATGAATTCTCTACGGTGACTAATCTAGCTGCGGTCTCCACAATTGAAGAGGAATTTTGAAAAATTGGAGAGGGTTCTACAGAGAACCACAAAGATGATTAAAGGATGGAAGGAAAATCTAGTCTGGTCTCTATAGTTTTAAGAGGATTGTAGAAACTACCCATGTGATAATCACTCTCAAATGGAGAAAGGACTTGACTCTGTACTGTGTCAAGTGCACTTATCATTGCTAGTTGGCTATGAATTCCTAAAGAAGGGACCCGTGATTTGTTGCACCCCTGACCAGGGGGGTATCAGACACCTTGCAGGCCTTTAACATACAATATTTAGATTGGTCCTCAGCCACCCCGCCAGATGGACATCAGTATGTCTGTTTTACAGATGAAGAAACTGAGATTCAGGGAAATTAATTTGTCGAAAGTCTTCTCGCTAATAATACAGAACATAGATGCATGTCCAGGCCAGATTAATTCCAAAGCCCCTCTAACCAATTTTCTACAATGCAGCAGAGTGATCTTTCTGAAATATCAACCCCATATGCCCTGTCCCTGCATAAACAGTTCCCTGGCCCAGCTGAGCTCAGTTAGAAGCTCAACTCAAGCGTCTCACACAGCGGTTCTCAACCTGTGGGTCGCGACCCCTTGGGCGGTCGAACGACCCTTTCACAGGGGTCGCCTAAGACCATCCTGCATATCAGACATTTACATTACGATTCATAACAGTAGCAACATTACAGTTATGAAGTAGCAACGAAAATAATCTTATGGTTGGGTCACAACATGAGGAACTGTATTTAAAGGGCCAGAAGGCGGAGAACCACTGCTAATATGACTGATGAGAGCCGAGTGTCCCTCCTTCTGCATCCCAACCTTGTCTCCTGCCATCACCCGTTCACCTCGGCCCCCATGCTGTATGTGAACATGTCCCCATTTCTTTATTCCTGTGTCTGCCTCCAGCCTCCGCGCCTTCACCCACACACCCCTCCTGCCTCTGGTCTCCCCTCCTCTGTCAGCCGGCTTTCTTCTGCTCACCCTGTGGTGCTCAGCTTGCACGTGCCTTCCCTGAGCCTCCAGGTACGAGCTCATCAGCTCTCTTGCTAGTCTCACAACTATCACATGTCCCGTAGGACAGCATTTATCACACTGAATTGGAACTGCATGTTGATTTAGCTTTAGACACCCCCAATACGCCCACACCTCCCTCACTCAATAATTACATGTTAATTAAATGTTGAATGATCACATCACAGGCTGTTTTTACAAAGCACAGCTAAAATATTGACATTTACAAAACATTTACCTTGTTTTTAAAAGAGGATTTGAGGTTAGCCCTTCTTTGCTGGCCCCTTGCTTTCTGATATGTTTTGTTGAGAGGAAAGAAAGGCATACAGCAGCCAGGAGGATGCTGGGAGTTATGCAAAATGATAGCACGTCATGGAGTGTGTCCGGAGTGGTCATCATTCATCATCAAGGTCAGGGCAGGAAGGAGACCGAGAACCTTCCACCCCTAACTTCAGGAAGGACCCAGCGAACCCATTACATAGAAAAGGACACTGACCTTTGTAGAGTCCTCCGGAGAGAAATCTCTAACCCTATTCGGTGTCAAACAACCCTTCCTTTCGTTTAACTTGAATAAACCCATTTTTGGGGTGCTCTTGGCAACAGAGTAAAAGCAGCCCTCATCCTCCGTGCGGAGTCTCTTCTGAAGTCCAAGGCCGATGCTCCTTAAATCACCCTGAAGCTTCTCCCGTGGAGGGCAAATCACCCCAGGCCCGGCCGCCCTTCTTGGCTGGTCACGGCATGAATATGTGGCTGTTGCTCTGAACTCTCCACATTCTCTCAATCCCATTGAACTATGGAGACCAGAGCCGGCCCCTCTGTTTCCGCTCTGATCCGTGCAGCGCAGTGTAGCAATTACCTCATGATCTAGACATGCTTTTCATTTGCCACAGTTCCCTGCTTGCATTTTTTTTTTTTTTTTAATCAACAGAACTGCAGAGTTGTGGCAATTCCTCTCAGTCAACTGGCTATCCACTAAAGCTATATTTTCAATTTTCCAGCCAACTGCCTTTGAGTGGTTGGCACCTTGCCTTCGAATATGTTCACTTTTCAACTCCAAGTGCATGACCCTGTTTCTCTGCTGAACTCCATCCAGTCCGCGTCCTGCTATTCCAGTTGACCAGATTTGCCGCCTATGCCTCCTCGAGCCTGCAGAGATCTTTCCCTTTAGTCACTGAGTTTAGTGACACCTCAGGGTTTGTGTAGCGAGATGCCTGCTTTTGGTGCATATTTCCTATTGATCAGTCCATTAGTCAGATGAAGCTAAATTATGCTGCTATAAACAAATCACCCTTAAGCCCAGAGGCTTAGAACAACAGTTTTGGGTTTTCTGCTCTTCCCGTAAGCCACCTGAGGCGACCTCTGAAAATAGTTTGCTATTCACTTGACCCAGAAAACCCCACAAACATGCAAATCAAGAGGTTCAAATCTTCGTGTTCACTTTACAAACACTCATGAAACTACCCAGGCCATCAAGGGTAGGCATATCCCAAAAGCCACCAAGTACCTGAAGGACGTCACTTTCCAGAAGCAAAGTGTACCATTCTCTCGTTACAGTGGTGGAGTTGGTAGGTGTGCCCAGGCCAGTGGGGATGCATGCAGGATGGGCAACCCAAAAAAAGAGTGCTGAATTTCTGCTGCACGTGCTTCAAAATGCAGACAATCATGCTGGACTTAAGGGTGTAGATGTAGATTCTCTAGTCATTGAGCACATCCAGGTGAACAAAGCTCCCAACAAGCAGTGCAGAACTCACAGAGCTCATGGGCAAATGAACCCTTACCTGAGGTCTGCCTGCACACTGAGAGGACCTTAGTGAAAGTGAAGAGATTGTTCCAAAAAAAGGAAAAAAAAGGAAAGGAAAGAAAAGAAAGGAAAGGTTGTTCCTAAAGTAGAAGGGGAGATTGCACGGAAGAAAAAGCTATTCCAGAAGAAACAAAAATTCATGGCCTGAAGTAAATTCCGTATCACACAAATGCTAATAAAAGCAGAAGCAGCCGAAACCGGTTTGGCTCAGTGGATAGAGCGTCGGCCTGGGGACTGAAAGGTCCCAGGTTCGATTCCGGTCAAGGGCATGTACCTGGGTTGCGGGCACATCCCCAGTAGGAGATGTGCAGGAGGCAGCTGATCGATGTTTCTCTCTCATCAATGTTTCTAGCTCTCTATCTCTCTCCCTTCCTCTCTGTAAAAAATCAATAAAATATATTTAAAAAAAAAAAAAAAAAAAAAAAAGCAGAAGCAGCCGAAACCGGTTTGGCTCAGTGGATAGAGCGTCGGCCTACGGACTGAAGGGTCCTGGGTTCGATTCCGGTCAAGGGCATGTACCTGGGTTGCGGGCGCATCCCCAGTGGGAGATGTGCAGGAGGCAGCTGATCGATGTTTCTCTCTCATCGATGTTTCTGGCTCTCTATCTCTCTCCCTTCCTCTCTGTAAAAAATCAATAAAATATATTAAAAAAAAAAAAAAAAAAAAAAAGCAGAAGCAGACCCGGCTGGTATGGCTCAGTGGTTGAGTGTCAACCCATGAACCAAGAGGTCACTGGTTTGATTCCTGGTCAGGGCATATGCCTGGGTTGTGAGCTTGATCCCCAGTTGGGGAAAGACAAGAGGCAGCCAATCGATGTTTCTATTTCTCTATCCCTCTCCCTTCCTCTCTGTCTAAAAAATCAGTAAAGACACATTTTTTTTTTTTTAAGTAGAAGCAGAATGTTGGTTGTCTTTATTAGTAAATATATTTCTTCAAGTGTCCTTACAAGAGGCATCCAACAAGTGTCCTTCTCATTAGGATTAAAAACATAGTTTTGGGTTTTCTTTTCTTATTTGCACTGCGTTTTCTATACTGGTCAGCAGCAGGGCTGTGATCACAACAGTCACTCTGAGGTGCAGGTTGGCAGAAGTCCTACCACCTTGTGACACTGCCATCTCAACGTAAGGTTTGTGGGGTCAGAAGCACAAAGCGTGGGGAACGGAGAAGTGAGCGTTCGTTAACCCGTGCGTGTGTCCTGACTGGGAATCCAATCATGACCTCCTAGTTATAGGTTGATGCTCAACCACTGAGCCACACCAGTTGGGCATCCATAAATTCTTGTAAGAAAACTTGTAGATTTGGGACCTATTTTTCTCCAATTGAGCTACCCCCACAAAAATAGAAGCAGCCCTAGTTGTTTTGGCTCAGTGGATAGAGCGTCAGCCTGTGGACGGAAGGGTCGAGTGTTTGATTCTGGTCAAGGGCATGTGCCTGGGTTGCAGGCTCGATCTCCAGTAGGGGGCGTGCAGGTGGCAGCTGATCAATGATTTTCATTATTGATGCTTCTATCCCTCTCTTCTTCTCCCTTCCTCTCTAAAATCAATTAAAAAAAATTTTTAAAAATAGAAGCAGTTTTCTATTCCATAGTCCAGATTATCTTATATAATAAAAGCCTAATATGCTAAGTGTCTGGTTGTCTGGTCAGCCATTCAACCAATCAAAGCGTAATATGCTAATGATATGCTAAGGCTGCTCAACCACTCACTATGACTTGAACTGACCACCAGAGGGGCAGACAGTTGACCTGTTGACCAGTCGCTATGATGTGCACTGACCACCAGGGGGCAGACGCTCCGACAAGTAGGTTAGCTTCCTGCTGGGGTCTAGCCAATCAGGACTGAGCAAGATGCAAGCTGGGCTGGACACGCCCTATAGCCCTCCCACGGTCCCTTCCCATCTGGCCAACCTCCCACGTCCCTCCCTGGCCCTGATCGTGCACCAGTAGGGTCCCTTGGCCTGGCCTGCACCCTCTCGCAATCTGGGACCCCTGGGGGGATGTCAGAGAGCCAGTTTCAGCTCAATCCCGCAGTCTAGGTTGAGGGACCCCACTGGTGCACAAATTCATGCACCAGGCCTTTAGTATAAGATAATAGGTCAAAGACCAGATTCTACAAAAAGCTGCCAGTGGAATAATAAGACTGACCTACTAGTAAGTTTTCGCTTGCTGATGAGGTTGCTATACAAGATAGAATTGTTAGAAAACCAGTGGCATGAACTTGTGAACGACATCTCTCCCTCAGCCTCCAAGATTCACTGCTCAGTCAGCTATGCTATTATAACTGATTGCATGTTACAAACAGAAGAAAGAAGTGCAGACCATCCCAGTGGTTTTAAAGTCTCAAGAAGACAAAGGGATCTCGTGAAGTTGAGCGCAGCAGAGGAGAAAGGACAGTGGGTTGGGAATCTGAGCCTCACAGCTTTCAGGGAGCTCTGTGACCTTGGGAAAGTCATTGCACCTCATCCTACCCCCACCCTGGACCTCAGGCCCCAGCTAGGCCTAGGAGTCGGGTGGGACTTAATCTGTGGTTCTTAGCTATAGCTGCTTATCTGAATTTCCTGAGGAGCTTTTTAAAAACAGATTCATAGGCCTCACCCAGATCTTCTAAACCACCTAAAGCAGGACCTAAAATCTATGCATAGTTGAGGAGATAAGCTCTAACAATATTCTTTTTTTTTTTTTTAATATATTTTATTGATTTTTTACAGAGAGGAAGGGAGAGGGATAGAGTTAGAAACATCGATGAGAAACATCAACCAGCTGCCTCCTGCACATCTCCCACTGGGGATGTGCCCGCAACCAATGTACATGCCCCTGACCGGAATCGAACCCGGGACCCTTCAGTCCGCAGGCCGACGCTCTATCCACTGAGCCAAACCGGTCTCGGCGTCTAACAATATTCTTAAATGTGGACTACCCACAACCCTGTCCTTGACCTTCCACTTCAGTTGTCCTCCATATCTCCGGTCCAAACCTATGGAGCACAAAACTGAGCTCATTATTTCATTCAGCCCTAAAATGCAGATTTCCCACGTGAAAGTTACAACCATCCAGCCAATCAATAAAGCCAGAGAAATCTAGTTTCACTTTAGAGTCTTCCCTCTCCCCACCCAGTTTATCTTTCAGTCCCAAACATCTCTCCGCTGTTTGCCCAGAGTCACTGTCCTGGCCCAGACCTTATTATTGTTGCCTGGGCTCTTGGATTCGCCTCTTTTAGATGTTCTCCACTTGAATCTCACTGCTTCCTTCCCCTACCCCACTTGTACCCCTTAGTTCCAGAGTGATCATTCCAACATAAAATACCCACTAACAATCTTCCATGATTTGTTTTCATTGCCACTAATTTAAAATTTAAATCGCCTTGCAAGGCATTCAAGGTCTGTCAAGATGTTATCCCTCCATTTCAGAGCCATTGGCAGTGCTTCCCTGCTCACAGTATCCCTGCAGCAATACTCAGCTCCTGGTGGTCTGTCCACTTCTCCCTGTCTTTCCACACATTGTTCTCCAAGGGAAACAGTATTCCTACACCTGTTTTCTGAATTATGATCTGCCCACTGCCCGCTTTGGGAAGCCTTCACAGTCTCCTTCCCAACAGAGTGACAACTTACTTCTACCCTTCCGCTGTACTCTGCTTACACTTCCATTTATAGAATTTATTCGATTGGGTTATAATGACTTCTCTGCATATCAACCCCATACCACCCCCTATGTCCCCCCGCAAAAAAATAGATTGAAAGCTACTGAGGGCCTGGAGCGATGCTTGACACAAAGCACAAATATATGAATAATATATGAATGAATGAATGAATGAATGACCCTTTTAGCACTAATCATCCTATAAATCTATGAATGCTTCAGAACAAAATATGAAGTATAATAATAAAGTCTATGATTAAATCAACACCTGAGCAACGACTTGCAGCAAGGTGGGAATGAGCAGAGGTGTGAGCAGGGGAGGAAGAAGCTGGGAGTGGGCAGTTCTTTAGAGCAAGGGCAGAGCGGGCTTCCTGGACACCTTTGACAATGCAGCGTGGAGCCACGGTCAGCCATGACAGTTATGTCAAGTGCCACGTCAAGACTGAAGTAGTGGTATATAATGGGAGCGCCCTTGGGAGAGGCCCAGAACACCCCAAACCTCAAGTCTGGACACTCGGATAAGGAGTGACCGCTGCCCCTTGTGGGCTATAAGAACTCAGCGCTCCAACCACCCATTGCTGGAGCTTGGCTGTACCACGGGTCACGCTCGGAGACCTGCTGGACTCCCACTCCACGGGACGGGCCGCCACTGCAGCTGCCGAGCGTGGGACCAACACTCGCCTCTCCATCTGCGGACGCCGCCAGTGACTGGGACTTGGCACCAGATGCTCGCTCTGCTCGCTTCTATCGAATAAGCTCCCCGTCATCTCTGGGTGTAACCTGTGTTGGAGAGGTCGCCCCTAATAAGCCTGTCATTGTGGAGTGACACAAACGTGTGTGAGTGACTCCTTTCGGGGATGCTCCCTTGCTCAGGATAGCAGCTAAGAGGCGGGAAAGGAAGACTGACAAAGTCACGGCTGTGCCACTCGAGGGAACAACATCCTGACCCCACTCTGCCCAGTGCAGTCCTTAATGAATTAGAAGCGAAGTGGCTAGAAAATTAAGACCAACTTGATTGAAAGTCACTGAATAGCATGATTTCACAGAGTCTTTAAAGCAAATTATTTTCACTTCCAGCTGCTTTTTTTCTGACTCTCTCCTCACATAGTGACATGTGCTGAGCCAGAAAGGGCTGAAGCTACCCTTAGGGAAACTAAAAGATGCGGAACTTCCACAGTGGGGCAATCTCCCATTGGCTGTTCCCCGGAGGAGAGCTTCGCTGACAGGCTCCTTAATATTCCTGCAACGACCAGGACTCAACTCTGTGACTTCTGTGGCCAAGGCCATCGTCTCTGGGAAAAATGTGTCTCTTTTAATACATTTCTTATTTAAACAAACCTTAGAGGACTGCTTGGTGCCAGATTCTTAGAACTGGCGGTACAATGAATTTTTTTTCTTCAATGTTTATGCTGCCCAGCCTGTAGAATTTAACTTAACAAAGAACGTTTAGTGCAAGGTAGCGATGCGAATGAATAGTTTTTTTGTGTGCTTGCTAAAAATGGGGGCTCCAAAGAAAATCAAAAACCCATTAGGAGTAATTCTGCTTCACCCAATGATGGTCAGAAATCATGCAGGGAAAGGGAGGAAATTATAAAAGACCTTATTCTGAAGAGGCAACAGAGTCAAATGTCAGTCAAAGTTAAAGGAAAACCAGCCCAGTCAACAGCTCAGCTATAGGAAGGAGCCACCACAGTAACTCCCTGCTTCTCCCTCCCTCCCTCTCTCTCTCTCTCTCTCTCTCACACACACACACACACACACACACACACACACACACATTTCACAAATGGAATTCCTTCCATTAAAACTGACAGCGCAAAGACCCTCTCTGGCTTGACACTTAAGCTTTCTGACAGTTGCTCAGTGGTTAGAGCTCTGGCCTGCACACTGGAGGGTCATGGGTTTGATTCCCAGTCAAAGGCATGTGCCTGGGTTGCAGGTTCAATCCCCCTGCCCCAGTTAGTGGTGTTGTGTCCATGCTCTTTGCAATGTGACTTGTAGTTCATCAAGAGATGGAGTCTTTTCCCCCACCCATTGAATCTAGGCTGGTCTTATTATTTACTTTGACTAATAGAATGGAGTGGAAATGACACTGAGCCAATTTTGAAACTATGCTTCAAAAAACCTTGTATGTTTCTGTTCTTAAACTTCTGCCATGCCACAAGAATGAGCCCAGGCTAGCCCGCTGGAGGATGAGAGGTTATGTGAAGCAATGTCAAGTTGTCACAGCCAAGTCTATTCTAGATCGGCTCCCTGCCAACCTCGAAGCCAAGGCTGCCTCAGGTCGGCAGACCTGCTAAGCCAACCTACAGACTCCTGTGCTAAATAAATGCTTATTGTTTAATGTTGGCGTGGTTTGTTACACAGCAAGAACTAACTGAGACAATGTTTGTTTGTTTTTTTAAATATATTTTATTGATTTTTCACAGAGAGGAAGGGAGAGAGATAGAGAGTTAGAAACATCGATGAGAGGGAAACATCGACCAGCTGCCTCCTGCACATCTCCTACTGGGGATGTGCCCGCAACCCAGGTACATGCCCTTGACCGGAATCGAACCCGGGACCTTTCAGTCTGCAGGCCGACGCTCTATCCACTGAGCCAAACCGGTTTCGGCATAACTGAGACAATGTTTAAGGTAATGTCACTAGGCTTGTAAAAAAAATTACTACCACCTCACCCCACCCTCTTTGCTTCTGCTCCCAAAGCATACAACTTTGAGATGGGCAGACCTGGGTTTAAATCTTCTCTAAAACATTAATTAATCAGATGACTTTGGGTAAATTACTTAATAGTTCTGAGGCTCATATTCCTTATCTATAAAATAGAGCTAATAATATTGTGGCAGAGAAGGTATCTAGTTACCCCCTCCCCCCCCAATAGCTTGTATTCCTTCCTCCATGTTTTAGGTCCCCAGATTTTTAGCTGGGCACATGGCCATCCACCCAGATGTGTTTATGTGACTAAATTCTGGACAATGAGCTCTAAGTCAAATTTCATGTAGTAGAAATCTTCCTAAGGAAGCTGGTACATTTCCTCTGGCCCCTTTTTCTTCATCCTGTTTCTCTCTAGGCATTGCAGTTAGTTAGTGGCTGATTATAAGGGAGAAAGAGCTTGAGTCCCTAAGGACTTTGTGAAGCAGAACTATGAAACCGTCTCTAGACTGCCTACCTCTGATCTTTTACGTGAGAGAAATAAATTCTCTCTTGTTTAAGACATTGTTATTTTAGGTTTCTGTTAACTCACAATTGAAACTCATCCTAATATAAATAGCTTTCTTGCTGGTTTGTTGTGAGTTAGGCGATACTATAAGTGCTTGGAGTCATGCCTAGGACACAGTTGGTGACAAAAAGTGAATGTAGCTATTATTATTTTTTATTGAAAACTAGAGGCCCAGTGCACGAAATTCGTACATGGGAGGGGGGGACCCTCAGCCCGGCCTGCACCCTCTCACAATCCGGGACTCCTGTGGGATTGGGCCTAAACCAGCAGTCGGACATCCCTCTTGCAGTCTGGGACCACTAGCTCCTAACTGCTCGCCTGCCTGCCTGGTCGCCCCTAACCACTCTGCCTGCCTGCCTAATGCCCCTAACTGCTTGTCTGCCTGCCTGATCACCCCTAACCATTCTGCATGCCTGCCTAATGCCCCTAACTACTCTGCCTGCCTGCCTGATCACCCCTAACCACTCACCTGCCTGTCTGATCGCCCCTAACCAAGCCTGATTGCCCCTAACCGCCTCTGCTTTGGCCCGCACCATGGCGGCTTCGTCCGGAAGGACGACCAGAATGAGGTCCAGAATGTTGTTTGGCTGTCCAGTCTAATTAGCATATTACACTTTTATTATTATAGATAATACTGCAGGCAATACCAAGATACCTCCCTGGCTAATCTTGGGATAAAATTGGTGATATTGTTGAAGTCAGCTGAAGTTATGACTGTAGTCACATTTACATAGTATATAGATATATATATATTTGTTGATCATTTTATCTTAAAGAGCTTCCTTCTTAACTCATTCCTCACTGAAAATTTTATTTTAATAAAATTTAGGAAACAGGTGTACAATAGCAATGTTGGCACAACACTCACATTGTCACAAATTTTAACTCACCCATGTAGTGCCATCAAAATATGGCAAAACAGCACTAGTGGGTTTGGCTTAATGGATAGAGTGTCAGCCTGTGGACTGAAGGGTCTCAGGTTTGATTCCGGTCAAGGGCTTGTACCTTGGTTGCAGGCTCCCGCCCCTGGTCGGGGGATGGGGGGTGGCAACCAATCGATGTGTCTCTCCTTTCCCCTTCCACTCTCTCTAAAAAAAATTAATGGAAAAATAGCCTTGAGTAAGGATTATTAAAAAAATAAAAGGCAAAATAGAAAGGGTTTTGAGCATATTTCATATAATTCTTTTTCCCTTATAAACATTTCAAAACTATATTAAGAAAATGTAATCTTTGTATGTACTTGAAAAGCAATATTATATATAAAAACTATATTTACTAAGGCAATATGGTTTCTTTAAAAATTATACCTCAGGGGAGAGAAAGAGAAGAGAACCTAACCATGCTGATCAACTGAAAAAAAAATTATACCTCAGCTTTAAAATATCGAAAAACTTCATTTTAGATATTGGAAGAAGAAGTGCTTTTTAGAAAACTATTACCATTGTAACGCTGCCATTAGATTTTTTGCTATTCCCCACTGTGAAGATCATTATTTTGAGATGTGGAAAGTCAGCAAAAAGGCATGCAGAACCTCCCCCAGTACTGAATCAATTTTTTAAGACAAATTTTCCTCAGAAATATGGCGAAACACAGAGAAGTCATTCATAATGGGTTCCTCAAGCAAAAATTCTTTTTAATTATTCTGACATTAAAAAAAATAAAGAACTCACAGAGAAATACTGTTCGAAGTAGATTCCATATGGCATTTGATAGTTATGTGTCATTACCAAAGAAACTAACGGGTCCCAATTTAACTGGAATGAGGCTTTTCCCATTAAGGTGCCTTTTAAAATTAATTAATTACAGAAGCCTATTATGAAGACCTTTCAATAAGTCCTACACTGTGGAGATCAATAGAAAATTTTTAAATGGCTATTAGGGGAAGTTGGTTTGAAAATTGCAAGAACATCTAAACTAATTGAACAGGAGAGTCAAGAAAAGGTTCCAAGGTATAAGTAGACTTGAGATGTCTTAAGGAGGGAAGGCAGCCTTACTGGTGAGTTATACAAGTACTTGAGAAGCATAGATAAAGGCAAGAAGTGGGATATCCTCTGGACACGTTGCCTATTAGTAGGGGCTGGTGGGAACAGTAGAACACAAGACTGGGAATGCTGCCCTGGCTGGTTGCTCAGTAGTTAGAGTGTTGGCCCATGGACTGACGGGTCTCAGGTTTGATTCTTGGTCAAGGGTACATACCTCGGTTGCAGGCTCAATCCCTGGCCCTGGTCGGGGTGTAAGGGAGGCAACCAACCGATGTGTCTCTCTCACATCAATGTTCTCTCTTTCTCTCCTACTCCTCCCTCCTTTCCACTCTCTCTAAACATCAGTTTAAAAAAATATCCTTGGGTGAGGATTTAGAAGAAAAACAAAAAAAAATTTAGCCTAGCTGGCTTGGCTCAGTGGTTGAGCATCAACCTTTGAACCAAGAGGTCACTGTTCAACTCCTGGTCAGGGCACATACCCAGGTTGCAGGCTTGATCCACAGTTGGGGGTATGCAGGAGGCAGCCAGTCAATGATTCTCTCTCATTGATGTTTCTGTCTCTCACTCCCTCTCCCTTCTTCTCTGAAATCAATTATATATATATATATATATATATATATATATATATATATATATATATAAAAGAATTTAAACTCTGATCCTGGGCCAGAGGTATTTAGCTGATGTAGAGCCTCAGAATAAATGGTGAATGAGTTTTCATGTCTAGTACATAGTAGTCCTCAAAAATATTAAAAAATTAAATGAATGAAAATTAAGAATAAGACTAGACTTTATGATAAGTGGCCAAGAAAGACATCGTGAGATGAAAAAATAACACATTATTTTAAAGAATAACACATTCTTAAAATATTAAGAATGAAAAGAATATTCAATTATTTAACAAGACAGCAAGCCTCTGAGGTATAATATGAGTTCCCTCCATTTCTTTCAGGGGGGAAAAAAGAAAAGAAAAAAGACATAAATTGTAAAATTGTGTAAAAGAGTAAGAATATTACAAAAAAAAAGACAAAAAACAATTTATGGAATCCATGCAAAGAAAGCATATGATCATACTTATAGATGCAGAAAAAGCATTAGACCAATCTCACTGGCCATACATGATATAAGCTCTCAGCAAACTATGAATATAGGTGAATTTCCGCAATTGAGAAAGAATAAAAGAGGAAATTATGCAAATCAGAAACCAAAACCTCTTAAGGATGCAGAGAAGAAATGTAAATTGCTACTCATGAAAAAATTTTCTGAAGTAAAAAACAAAGAAGAGATTAAGAAAAGAATACGGAAGTAAGGAAAATAAGGAACTAAAACAAAATTAAGGAGCTGTCTTCAGTATCCCAAATTGAAAATAATGCTGACACAGTCATCAAAACCCCACCCTAGGACTGTCATGTCCCCCACCACCAGCTCTAGCCAGAGAGATCTAGCTTGTTATATTTAGAGGGCTTCTGTTCTTTGTCCTAGGGAATAATTAGGAAGTTGAGAAGAAATAAACCCAAGATTCAGGGATTACCAACTGCCATCTCACAAAAAAGATGATTAAAATATCGTGATTAAGAATCAAGGACCTTCAGCCCCTCCGAGTGCTGATTACAGAGTGATTAGCAGGGATTACCGTGAGATTAACAATGTGTGCAAGGAAGATGATTTGACTCATTCCAGGCGTTAGGGACAGAGGTGGCAGATGGTTTTGTTCTACCAAGAGAAACTGTAAAACACACAGAGTAAAAGACAGTTGAATTTTTACGTGTAAAGAAAAAAATAGCTCTTGATGGGTGAGGACATGTTGCTTAAAGTTGCACAGGCTTATGTCACACCTTTTCAATTTGTCAAGAGTGGGAAATGCTGTGATTAGTTTCTGTCGGGGAGGAATGAAGGGATCCAGATAATGAAAACATCAAGGCCAGGGTGCCCATTTTGTCCTTTACGTATTAATTAAAAGCCCTTTGATGAGAATTTATGATGTGCACTAACTTGCTTGGTTTACTCTTTAGACAGGTGTGGAAGGAAACAGTTTGGATGTTTACACTAGTACTTGCATATGCAGATGACATGTTAATGACTTTATCAACTGATGAGTCTGTGAAAACCCGTCCCTTGAAATTTGGAAGCATATGTGTAAAGCAGCTGATTCTAAAATAAGTTTAAGGGCAGCCATTTGCTTGATGGGACTGACAAACAGGAACAGGTGATTGTCTTGAAAGAGGCTATGACTGTTTAAAAATGAAGCAATTGGGAGTTTAGGAGGCTTTTTGGAGAGTCAAAACAATGCAGAATCAAACAGAAAATAGATGGAGCCGGTAAGTTAGTGTCTCTCTGGCAGATTTGGAAGTTATTTTATTGTACTGAATGTGTTGTTAATCAAAAGAATTTCTCATTGCCTTGAGCCATATGGAAGTGATTTGCCATGTTTTTCTTGCTGTCCATTTGCAAAGTTATGTTTGAGGGAGCTGGCAACGTGCCTTTTATAAAAACACTATCTTTGCAGAGTTACCTTAATGAGCTGATTGAAGACAAGATTCTTTGCATGGCAATCATGAGTGAAGTGGTTGTCTTAACTTGTAAGAAGGATCTAGCTAAGGAAAAAACTTGGCAAAAAATCCTTTCTCAAATAATTCTATTATTCTGAGACATACTTAAGGAAGCATGCACACTAAAAACACTGACTACTTAGAATTATCTATAGAAGAGGCTTTCTAGTCAAAACACTTTGTAAGCATTGTTTTATAATCTTTTGAAAACCTTTAGTGTGATGAAGAGACTTACTGATGGAGAACTACTAAAAGGTGACTGAATCCTCTCTTGAGGCAAAATGATGTAAGAAAAGGAGCCAGGAGGTGAGAGTCAAGAGATCTGGTTTCCAGTATCAAGTTCATCACTGGCAGTCACTCACTCTTTCCCTGCCTTGTTTTCTTCACCTGAAAAAAAAAAAAAAAGTAATAATAGCTAACATTTATAAAATGCTTACTTCCATCAAGCACTGCGAAAATAGTTTATATAACTTGTTTTAACCTGTGGTAATTACTATTATCATCATCCCCATTTTGCAGGAAACTGAGTGGGGAAAATAGGATATAGCAGACCTCCCATGAGAATGTTTTTTGTTTTGTTTTATTTTATTTTGTTTTGTTTTGGTCTTAATGTCATCTCAGCTGCAGAGTAGTTCATGTGTACTCTAGACTCGAAATGAAGGAGATAGATTGAAAGTTTCCTTCTAAATCTAAACCCATTCATGGCAAAAGTAAGTTTAGCAAACTAGAAACAGAAGGATATGTTCTTAATTTGATAAAAAGAATCTATTAAAGCCTGGCCCGCATAGCTGTGGTTGAGCATCGACCTATGAACCGGGAGATCACGGTTTGATTCCGGGTCAGGGCACATGCCCGGGTTACAAACTCGATCCCCAGTAGGGTGTGCAGAGGCAGTCAATCAATGATTCTCTCTCATCATTGATGTTTGTCTCTTCTCTCTCTCCCCACCCCCTTCTTCTGAAATCAATAAAAATATATTTTAAAAGAAATTTCCTCATCAAACTATATTTACAACTTACAAAACACTTATTTATTGAATGCTCCTGTATTCCTCAAATACTTGGAAGTATTTAAAATGTTTAAACCCTAATATATACAACTTTCTCTCTAGAAAGTACTCATTTGTAGAAATGAACTGCTAATTAGGCAGGGCAGTGTTGCATTGCAGGCTTCAGTTTTATCTTTTATTAAATTAGGATAATATTGGCTGCTCTATCCACTACCAGAGTGTTTGGAGAATCATATAAATAGTAAATATAACAGCCCCTTAAAGGGTTAATGTTTTTTAAAGGGTGCTCTTTGTAGCAAGTCTTCAATAAAATGTGCCATCAGATTAGAATATGAGACAGTGTCAACACAGCAATCGGGAGAAAAGAATCAGACATCTAGCTGATTGTTTTGCTATGTGACACCAAACAACCAGTTTGGCTGAGTTTCTCACTGACTTATCCAAACAGGGCAGATGTTTCAGTTCTATTGTCACAGCCCTTGAAGGTCAGCCCTTTGCCACACATGGAGTCAGGTACATGGCTGGGCACCAGGCATCATGCTCCCTGCTCTGCAAGGCTCCAGTGACACTGTGCTAATGAGGTTAAAGGGAGGGGACCTGTATGAGACCTTATAGATGAGCAGCTTGAACTCACTCAAACAGCAAGCAAATGAAGCCCCTACTTTCTCTGGGTCCTCCATATGTGTTGGTATAGTTCCAGACAGCTTTAAAAATTGACAACTTTCTGAAATATATGTCCTCAAAGCCCCTTCCCTTTGTTCTGTGTCTCCTCCATCCCTACTGGTAAGGCTTATAGCCCATTCTTGGCAGGAAGGCTTCCCTGGTGTGTGCTGTATGTATGTCTCTATACGTAGAGAGAAAGTGAGACAGTTGGAATGAAAACATATGGGGAAATCAAGCCAAGTAATGTTTTTAATCCCTTTAAGATGACAATAATGTCTTTACTAAAATGCTTACATCATTTCTTTGTGAAACTTTCACTGTTTCAGAAACAAATGTAGTCGCTCCTCTCACTCTTACAGAATTAGTTATGTTCCACTGGAAATGTGACAAGTCTCCCCCCTGATTTTCTCTTTCAGCCTCAACAACTGGCTTATCCAACCTGCTTGCAGGACCAATGCCTGTCACTATTAAGCAGTGTTATTTTCCACCAGGCACTTAACCCCTCTGAGCAACTGCCTTCCTAATCTGTAAATGAGTGGGTTTGATCAGCTCCTCCTTTCAGCTCTGTAACTTTCTTCACTTGGGATTCCTTAATCTTTATCAGAATACTTAGAGAATAGATGCCTTGATTGGTAGTATTTTCTTGCCGACTGAGGTTTAACTAACAAGTAATTTTCCTTACAGTTCTTTGTATTCAAAAATATTTCTAGCATGCATTATAATTCTTTTAGTAAATTCAAATGCCAAGTCATAAATATAACCCCAGTAAACTAAATCCTACAGAATAGTAAAACAATCATATATTAAATCCAAGTAAAATTTATTCCAGAAATGCAAGGATAGTTTGATAGTGGTAAGCATATTAATGTAACTCAGCATTGGTGAGGATAGAGAAAATATATAAATATATTGATTATAAAATATATTTTATGACATTCATATTTTTTAAAATATATTTTTATTTATTTCAGAGAGGAAGGGAGAGGGAGAGAGAGATAGAAATATCAATGATGAGAGAGAATCATTGATCAGCTGCCTCCTGCATGCCTCCTAATGGGGATTGAGCCTAAAACCTGGGCAAATGCCCTTGACTGGAATTGAACCCAGGACCCTTTGGTCTGGAGGCCAATATTCTATCTACTGAACCAAACCAGGTCAAGAGTCTTTATTAATATGGTAAAAAAAAATTATCTTAAACTAATAGCAAACCTCATACTTAATGGGATTCACAAAAACTTCTATGTGGTCCATGTCTCATGAGCTTCTGAAAACTTTAAACAAATTTTGTGGGCCTGTGTATTTTTCTAGAGTTAACTTTTATCAAATTCTTAAAGGAATAGAATATACTAAAAATACTCTAAGGGCATCATCATTAATATCAGGAACAGGAAAAGGATTCTTATTATTACCACCATTATTTAGTCATATTCTGAAATTTCTGGCTAATGCCTTAGACAAGAAACAGAAATGAGAAACATTAAATTATCATATTTTAGGGTAATATGATTGTATTAAGTTCTTTTGATTGCAAGACATAAGAGCATGTTCAAGTTACATTAGTTATATTAATTGATTATGAAGATACACAGGAAGTCAAGAGGAGAGGAGTCAGCCACACCCAGTGGGATGCTGTTCAGGACAAAGGAACATGTCTAATGATTGATGTTCTTTACTCCTGGGCTCCACCATGAAGATGGTTGATCTCTTATTTCTGCTATAATTAATTCATTGACAGAATCTATATGTCTCTTTTTTAAAAGAAACTTGCTCTTTCCAAGTTCCTGGTCATCAGGCCAACTGAAGTGTCTGCCAATCCTGATCCAGGCCAATTCTCCTCTTACGACGAGGGAAACGTGAAGGAGAAATCCTCATTCTCACTGTTGTTCGTTGATTTCCAGTATCGTTCAGGATCCATACAGCTGAAATCAATTTCTGGAATACAGTGCTGTTAACACTGAATACAGCTATCTATTAATCAGATCCATGTGTACTCATTCTCTGTCAATACTTTGTTGGGGGAAAACCAAGCTAGCGTTGGCTCAGAGAGTGTTAGCGCATTAAGTGGATGAAGTCAAACTTTACTGCATTCGAGCAGCTTGCTCGAGAAACTTACTTGGCCTTGCGGCTTACCCAGGCCTGCTCCCATGCATATCGAATAATCATTCTGACGATGATAACAATAGCTATTATTAGGAATTGGAAATAGCATAGTGCTTAACAGCATGACTCCTGGAGCCAGACTGTCTGAATTCGAATCCCAGCTTCACCATTTACCAGCTATTTAATATTGGGCAAGATATGTAACCTCTCTGCCTCAGTTTTTTAAACTTATAAAATGAGGATGATAGGGTTGCTTTGAAGATTAAATGAGTTATTACTTATAAAATACTTATATTACCTAAGTAATGCCATGTAAATGTTTGCTAAATAATATTAATCGAGCACTTATGTGCCAGACACCATTTTACATGCTTTTTTTTTTTTTTCATTTAAATCCCATAACAACCCTACAAGGATGACACAAATAACACAACAGGATGTTTAAAAGCAAGTGTTTCTGCCTGAGTTTCAGCTGAGAACAAAACAGTATTAGCAAGAATTCCCACATTCCAAAGTGAGTTGTTAACTGACTTCTGGAGGGTTTGCAAAGGGGGTGGTTAAGGACAAGTTTTGCCCCTGAGGTTAAAGAGGCAGGAGGGTGGGCATCTTTGGAAGGGCATTGGAAAGGGGAGAGGACAGGAGTGTTTATTTCCCTGACCCCAAACGAAGGAGAGGGGCATTAAGGAGAGTTAGCCTTTTGTCCCCTGGGGTCACAGGGTCTGGTATCTGATGCATGACATCTCACCTACAGGCCTGGGACTTGCAGTTTGTGGGCAGAACAAAGAGAGCGGCCTTCACTGGTCAGCAGGACAGAGGTATGTGATTTCCATGGACAGGATGGACATGTGGGAGGGGCAGGCCTGACAGTCATTTAAAAGGGACCTGACACCAGAAGCACCAGACTCTCAGCAGGAACTTGGGGTGGGAGGTCAGCAGGGCTTGTAAGTGACCAGCCCAAGAGAGACCTTGCCCGTGCCCACCCCACAGGTGTTGCTAGTATGTCCCCAAATGAGGGTCTCCAAGGGACTAAAGACACCCCCTGAGAGAAAGTCAGTGTTATCTCCAGAGAACTCCAAAACCAGCGTCAGCCAAGGAAAATCTACTCTGGAGGCGAGCGTGGGAAGTGGAGGACGAAGGTGAGCAAGTGCAGGCCGAGCTCACCCCTTTGCCCGTTGCAGACTTACAGACATTTAAACCTGAACAGTGTGGGGTTAGGGGCACTGATCCCCACACGGCTAAACTTCACCTTCCGCCCTTGGCATCCGCCTATTCAACCAAGCAGGGATGGAAAACGATTTTTGCATTCCCAGTTGTGTATAATCAACCGCGGATGGAAAATACTGTTCTGATCCATGGTTTTCTGTCTGCCACTGGTTGAAGCCAAAAGTCACATGTGGGGATCAGCGCCCCTGACCCCTAGAGATAATGCTAATGAATCGAGGCTGGCATGAAGGACAGGGAAAATCAAATCCAAATCAAGATTTTTACACAGAACTGGATATTTTAGTAACTGAAATGTCATGGTTCTGATACTACACACGACGGAGAGCTTTTTAGTACCCAGGAGTGACAGGGGGTGTCCTAGGACCTGCCTGAGATTTCACCCAAGGAGCAGGGAAATGCTAGCCTCACAGAGTGGGTTTGAATGGGCAGTAGGGGGTGGGGAATAAAGTTATTTACTGTTTGCACTCTGTGGAATCCTGGTCTTTAAACAACGATTGCAATAATAACAACAAACCCGAACATTTATTGAGGACTTACTATGTGCCAGCTTATGCTTAAATTACATGATACCTTCTTGCTCAATTAATCCCCACAACCTTAGGAAGTAAACCTATGGATTTTGTAAAATTTATTTACAAAACCGGAAACTGAGACTTAGAGAAATTAAGTACCCGCCTAGGGTAACACAGGTAGTAAGTGGCAGATCTGGAATCCATTTTGTGTTAGCATCCTCAAACGTGGGCCCTGGCAGATCACCCTCTGACCATGAGCACTTTGGGAGCCTAGGAGCAAATCGGGAGCTTTTCATATGGGCAATAGCCTGGACTTGTTCCAAAATCTCCAGGATCACCTACACAAATTGCCTATGGGTTCCACATGGTATCCTGAGCTACAACGTCCTCTCTAAACTCACAGGACCAGTGGGAAGTGTTGTTGGGGAAGACTGTTACATGCCCTTGACTGGAATCGAACCCGGGACCCTTGAGTCCGCAGGCTAATGCTCTATCCACTGAGCCAAACCGGGTAGGGCTGCCTTGGATTTTTTAATGAACTCAAGTCTAGGACTTGCCGGAGGGCCCAGTACTCCTTGCTCTGTTGAGTTTTAATTGGGTACAGGATCCTGTTTGTCAGGTCTGGATATTTTTCTTCTGATACAATCAAACAATCCTTTGCTTTACCTGACAGTTTTGTTCCCGTGGTCCCCATAATTGATAAGCTTGGGGTACTGGGCCTCTCCCATGGCTACTTTGCTACCAATGGATGACACCTCACTGGCTTCCATCTCCTTATAGTCACTACCTGGACTTGCTGTCACAACTCCCCTTAACCCCACCATAGTCATTAAACTAACTTTTGTTTCAAGCTCTTGAGTTGAGACATAAGGTGATAAACAAAGATAAACTGGGTGTTAAGAGTTAAGGGAATATTCAGAGTTTGAAAGATAATAAAAATCAGCTGAGTGTTAAATGGGACCATTTGTACTATTTTGGGACCATTCGTACTATTTTGGGACAATTTGTACTATTTTGACATTCGTACTCAAAATAGCACAAATGTCAAAATGTTCCCACTACAAAAATGGTTGTATCCTATCACCCTGTACCTTTGTCATTATACCTGAAGGATTAGTAATAAAAAATAATATGTAGTTAGAAGGAAATATTGATAAATACACAAAAAATGCTAATAAACAAAAAGCATCTGTTAAGAAATATGAGCAGTTTATTATGGTATGTGAAGAGATAAAGATAAAAGGAAAAGAATTAAGACGTCTAAGATAGTTCTAAATATGAATACTTAGTATAAGATAAAGTTTCCATTTGGAGGAGAAATAAATTGTGTTGAGACACTTAGCCATATGGAAAAAAATTAAGCTTGTATTCCTACCTCATTCATTCAAAAATAAAATCCAGATAGTTCAAAGATATAAAGATGAAAAGTAAAACTATGCCAGTACTAGAAGAAAACAAGGAAGCCTTTTTTGTTTATTAACTTTGTTTATAATCTTAAAGTAAGGAAGGGCTTCCTAAGCATAAGACAAAAGCCAGAGAAATAACTACAAAAGGAAGAAAAGAGGTAGAGAGAGGAGGAAGAAATAGATTTTTCAAGACATGAAAAAATTACTCACAGAAAAAGACATACATGTTTGTTTGAACATAGGAAAATATACTCATCTTCACTTGTGATTTTGAAATGCAAATTTAAAAAACAATCGTGTATTTTTAACCCCTCAGAAAGTTGTTTAATACATTATGCTAGCAGATATTTGGGGAAACACTCTTATGCAGTGTGAGAAAATTAATTGCTACAGCCTCTAAGGGCAAGAATCTGTTAGTGTTTTAAAAAGTTTAAATGCAAACATCCTTTGACCCAACAACTCTGTTTCTAGGTATTTATGCTAAGAATCACAAAGAATATGAATAAAGCTACTCATATGATATTTTTAGTAACAAAATATGGGAAACAATCTATATATCTATCAATGAAGATGATAAAAGATGAACGTCACCAGTCCAGGACCCTGTGCCAACAGGCCAGTGGGAGCCATCAGGGAACTACAGTTAGCAACGTTGAGTCTAAAGTCCCGGTGGCCTTGATGACTGAAAAACCCTATTCTATCGTTTCTGCACAGAAAGCTTAACTTCATAAAGGCCTTTAGAAACTAGGATAAGCTCTCACTCCCCTGAGTAAGTGGTGCCCACATCAAATTTGAGACATTTTCCTGAATTATGTCTCAGATCCTGTTATGACTGGCAAACAGAAATGAGAATCAACCAGTCTCTGGACATGTTAATTGGATAGTTTTCATCACAATACATTTAGCAGCAATAGAAACAAGAGGAAAATATTTAAGTTGGTTCTCTACCTTAATTTTCCATTTGCAGCATAATAGCTTATGAAACTTTATAATACTTAATGAAATTATCTTAGTCTAAGGCAGTGGTTCTTAATTGGGGGCGATTTTGACCCCCAAGGGACATTTGGCCATGGCTGGACACATTTTGGTTGTCACAACCAGGGGGCTGCTTCTGGCATCTAGTGGGTAGAGACAAGGAATGCTGCTAAGCATCTGACAATACACAGCACATACCCTCACAACAAAGAATTATCCAGTCTAAAATGTCGGTAGTGCCAAGGGTGGAGACTTGGTCTCCTTTGATCCTAGTGTGGTAGATGAAGTGTCCCTGCTTTAACCCAAGTTCATAAGAAAATCCAGCCTGGTGGGTGTGGCTCAGTGGTTGAGGTTTGACACATGAACCAGGAGGTCATAGCTCAATTTCCGATCAGGGCATATGCCTGGGTTTCAGGCTTGACCCCCAGTGTGGACATGCAGGAGGCAGCCAATCAATGATTCTCTCTCATCATTTATGTTTCTTCCCTCTCCCTTCCTCTCTGAAATTGATATATATATATATATATATATATATATATATATATATATATATATATTTAAATATATTTTTAAAAATCCAGCCTTCCTCTGAGTTAAAATGATCAATTGGTTATTTATAAATGTAATGCTCTTCTAGAAACTATCAATTAGCCCCTAAAATACATCTTCTTAGTTTTCTTTCTTTTCTTTTCTTTCTTCCTTTCTTTCTTTCTTCCTTTCTTTCTTTCTTTCTTTCTTTCTTTCTTTCTTTCTTTCTTTCTTTCTCTCTCTCTCTCTCTTTCTTTTCTTTCTTTCTTTCTTTCTTTCTTTCTTTCTTTCTTTCTTTCTTTCTTTCTTTCCTCTCTCTCTCTCTCTCTCTCTCTCTCACTCACTCTCACTCCCTCCTGCCTCTCTCCCACCCCCCCCCCGCCCGCCACCTCTCCTCTCCTACTTTTAGACCGAATTACGTATTCTTCTAAGACACTCTGCAAATACTCTATAACTGCTGTATTCTTTATAAGATCTAATACTTCGCATCCTTTTTTGCATGCCAGTTTGTGCTAAGTGCTTTACATGCCTGCTCTTTTTAAGCTCCGTTACCACCCTCCTGGAGAGGTGTCACTTTCTTCCCTGTCCCACTCTAGGGTACACCTGTGTTTACAGGACGATCCCTTCCCTGTCACACCAGCCAGTGGTCTCTGATTTTCACATTGGTCTCCCTCCTCCAACTAGGTCTTATTTATTTCTATATCTTCAGAGCCTTACACATAGTAAGATAAGTGACTGAAGGATGAATGAATGGGTACATGGTTCTATAGACAGAGACCGTCCCATTTGCAATCCTGTCACATTACAATATCCACATATAGATTCCCTGCCAGGCAAAGCAGACAGTCTATTTCAGTTTTTCTCCATGCAGAAAAAAAAAAATAGAGTAAAGGATTGAGAAACACTGTAATATCTAGAGGCTTCTATAAAAGGGTTCAGCTGAAAATGTAGGTTTTCATCTTGACTGTATGTTTCAGTGTCTTAATGCAATTCCCAGTGACCTAAGAAAAGCAACACTATTCAAGAAGTATCCTATTGGACACATTTCCTAGAAACAGTTTATTTGGTTGATTTTTCAAACACTTTGTCACATGTAATAATATCTGAAGTAAGTGTTAAAATGGTTTTACAGTTTCTGTACAGGGTGATCTGTTGACTGCTGTAAGTTATCTGTAGCTTTTTCACAGAAAATGTGCGATTCTGCCATGTCTGCACAGAGCAAGCTACATAATCACCATTTGGCTTAGACTTTTTTCTTCTTTTTTTAATTTTCTTTTTTAATTTTATTTACTCTTTTTAAAAATTCTTTATTGTTTAAAGTATTACATGAGTCTCCTTTCCCCCCCATTGTTATCTTTATTGTTGAAAGTATTACAGATGTCCCCTTTATGTGTTTTTTTCCGTTGACCCCTTCTACCCTGCACCTGCCCCTCCCAGGCCTTCACCACACTATTGTCTGTGTCCATGGGTTATGCATATATGCATATAAGTTCCCCAGTTAATCTCTCCCCACCCACTTCCCCACCCCTGCCTTCCCTCTGAAATTCATCAGTCTGCTCCATGCTTCTGTGTCTCTAGACCTATTTTGTTCATCAGTTTATTTTGTTTATTGGATTCCACGTATGAGTGAGATCATGTAATACTTATCCTTCTCAAACTGGCTTATTTCGCTTAGCATAATGCTCTCCAGGTCCATCCATGCTGTTGCGAATGATAAGAGTTCCTTCTTTTTTACAGCCACGTAGTATTCCATTGTGTAAATGTACTACAGCTTTTTTATCCTCTCATCTACTGATGGGCACTTGGGCTGTTTCCAAATCTGGCTTAGACTTTTAGAATGAACTTTGAGCTTTCCCTTCATCCCGCGACCATGGGGTAGCTCTTTGGCACATGGAAAAGATACCACATGTGTAAGGAAAGAGCAGGAGGCTCCTCCTTACTTGAGGAGGTGTGAATGCACAGGTGATTGTTTTGTTTTTTTCCTGTGTTTTTTTTTTGTTCTTTTTAATTATGAATGCACATTTATTTATTCATACATATTGCAAAAATGCAAATACATCAGAATGGTCCCATAAAAAAATAAACTCCAGCTCCTCATTCTTCACACCAATTTCTTTCCCCATAGGTAAACTTTTTTCATTAGCATTTTAATTGGGTGGGAAGCGGTGAATAGTTAATTTTGGTGCAAACCTCAGGAACTATGAAAAGATGAGTTCTCCCTCCCAGGTCCCATTACTCCACAGCAAATAGCCATTGTTATTAGTTTTGTTTATCCTTCCGGAATGAACAGAGTTGTGTGATATTTAGAAAAGAACAGTTGTTTCTTCAGATTCCACACTCTAAGCTAAATATTTGCGACATAAAGTTCAGTAGAAAATATGTTAATATTTGTTGGCCATTACCCCTCTTTATAGATGTATTTTTAGAACAAAAGAAAGACACACAGGGGACTGAGACTCATTAAAAGTCTGAATTAACTGAATAAATGTGTTTTCTTCAGAGGTCGTTTACTGTTTTGATTTGTTGGCTCATTAGGGAGGTAGAAGAGAAACCCTGCAAAACTTGGGAAACTCTTTCCTGAAATGCAAATAGGAAGAACGCCTCGCGTTTTCGATCTGGTTCCTGACTGTGCTGAGCAAAACTTGTCCGATGGCTTCAGGTCCTATATGGCTTGTAAGTGTGAACCACAGGCGTCTCTGTGTGATACAGCTGTCCCAGGCCAAGGCCGCGGATTTTCCAGGAAACGTCCTCAGTATTGTGTGTATTCAGTGTGTTCTCAGGACTTTCCTAAGATAAAATCGCTCTGCTTCTCCACATGAGAAACATACGTGCCAGGGTGGCCATTTCAGTACCCTGTTCAATGCTCTGTCCAAAGCTATTAGAGGGGGATTTTTTTTAATATTTAAAAAATATTTTTATTGATTTTAGAGAGGAAGGGAGAGGGAGAGAGAGATAGAAACATCAATGATGAAAGAGAATCATTGATCAACTGCCTCCTGCACGCCCCTACTGGGGACTGAGACCACAGCCTGGGCATGAGGCCTGACCGGGAATTGAACCGTGACCTCCTGGTTCATAGGAAGACACTCAACCACTGAACCAAGCCAACTAGGCCAGGGGGGAGTTTTAATGCTGGTTCCATTCAGAATGTGGGTCCGTGGCTTACCGTGACGGGCTACATTTTCGTTTTCAGGCTTACTTGTTCTTATTATTTTACTTTGCCTCTATTTTTCCTCAATATTTATGCAGAAAGGAAAAAGAAATTGTCAAATAAATGCAGCACTCAGGAGACCATTAGTAGGTGATATGAACTGCACAGATTATTTTTTCTCGAAACAATACCTTCTATTTAATCAGGCCCTGAAAATCTCAGGATACTTTAAAGGCTTTGAAAAACATTTTCTTCCTCTTTTAAATCTCATTAACTTGCTAGTTTGTCCTCACTGTGCCCATATAATGAGAGAACAGAGTATTATTACCTGTCTATGCATGAGAAAGTGTAGGCCACAGAAATAGCCTCCACGCACAGGGACACACACCAAGGCAGAGATAAAATCCAGCAAAGCATTCTGAGCTCCCCCATCCCTGAGAGCACGCTGTGTCTGTGGCATTCTTTCCTTTGCCTTGGACCAAGCAGCTCCCCGCCTACACTGTCACATGGCCCATGTTGTCTATTGCAAACCAAGGCACAGAATGGACGCGTGGTCTCCCAGATCGCCTGGGCCAAACACAGGAGCTAAAAATAACACGTGCAATCGCCAGGCCCCATCCTTCTCTCTACTCCTTTAACGTCACACTGGGGTTGCAGTATTAGAAGATATGAGAGGTCTATGCACCTTCTGAAATGACGGCTTCTCTTCTACTACGGAGCCTATTGCTATCACTCTCCAAGCCAGGGCCCTAGCTCTGCCATAGACAAAGGGCAGGGGAGAGGAGTCCTGGGCCACGCGTTTGGGAATAAGTCCAATGCCAATGCAGAATTATCAGGGTGATTCAGGGCAAGTGGCATAAGCATGGAAAACCCAAATAGGCCAGGGGAAAGGCGTTGTGGAGGCCTCGGAAACCTGTCCAAATTCCAGTTTACTTTGCTCCTGTGCGCACCGCCTTAAAACTGTCCGCTCTTGCAGAGTCGCTGACTGTCACTACATGTCCAGGCAAGGAGTTCTTAGAAACCTACTCCCTCGGACATCTTGAAACTGAGAACCATTAAAATCAAACAGGTTGAAAGAAAATCCTGGTCGTCTAAGGAACATCAGAGAACAGATCTCTGGAGCAGTGAATTTTTCATGTCATCTGCTTCTTACTTTAAGGCACTTTGGGGCTGCAGCGGCCTCGACAAGTTACTTACCAGAGGTTTCCCCAACCCCTGAGAACTTCTTTATTGAGAAGGGACAAAGGAGGAAAGAAGTTGGGAAGAGAGTGAGAGAAGAGGGTTATAAAAGTGATTAGAACAGCGCTGGCTGGTGTGGCTCAGTTGGTTGGAGCGTTGGCCCGTACACCGAAAGGTGATGGGTTACATCATAAGGAGGTGGGTTCAATTCCTGGTCAGGGCACACACCCAGATTTCGGGTTTGATACCTGCTTGGGGTGTGTACCGGAAGCAATAGATCGATGTTTCTCCCCCCCTTCCCCACCCCACTCTGTCTCTCTTCCTCTCTCTATGCATATCCTTGGATGAGGATTAAAAAAAAGAGAAACAAACAAACAAAAAAAGAGTAAAAGACAGAAAGGAAATGTGAAAGAGATTACGGGATAGAGAACAAAAGTCTATGTAAATGGAACAAAGGAAAGAGAAAGAGGGTCACAGAGGGAGAACACCTACCACCAACTTCAGTCCTCAATCCCCTTCCCTCCATTCCCACTTTTGATCTTTCAGACAACAGTCTGCGTTCCCTGGTGTCTCTAAATGGACTCGACTTTGAATGTTCGGGCCCCAAACTAACAAGCACACACCCACCCACCAGCATCCCAGCCGTCTCACAGTGACACTCACCAGGAGAGGACTTTCCTCGTTCTTCGTCTCCCAACTTTTCAGCACAATATTGAGTGAACTTTCTATTTCACTATTAAAAGTATAGGAAAGGGAAAATAAAATATTTTCTAAAGTTTCTTAGAGTTATGAAGAATAAACTTTCAAACGTGTGTCATAAATTACAGTCCATTTTAAAAAGAAATGTTGCTTAGCATTCTAAGGAATTGAGGTCTCCAGAAAATTGCTGGTAAATAAAACCCAAAGGCCTTTAGAAGGCACCAGAATAACTGATACCTTGCATGCTAGCTCTTTTTAGGTTTGGTTAACGTTTTTTTGTTAGTCCTCACCCGAGGATATTTTTCCATTGATTTTTAGGGAGAGTGGAAGAGAGAGGGAAAGACAGAGAGAAACGCATCGATTGGTTGCCTCCTGCATGCATCCAGAGCAGGGCCTCTAGGCCGAGGAGGAGCCTGCAACCAAGGTATGTGCCCTTGACCAGAATCGAAGTATATCCACTGAGCCAAACCGGCTAGGGCTGTGGTCGGCAAACTGCAACTCTCGAGCCACATGCGGCTCTTTGGCCCCTTGAGTGAGGCTCTTCCTAAGCCTTAGGAGTACCTAATTAAGTTAATAACAATGTACCTACCTATATAGTTTAAGTTTAAAAAATTTGGCTCTCAAAAGAAATTTCAATTGTTGTACTGTTGATATTTGGCTCTGTTGACTAATGAGTTTGGCTAGGGCAAGTTTGGTTAACTTTTAAGTAACCAATTCTCTATTATTTCCTCCTTACAGATTTAGCCACAGATAGAAACATTGAATACAGGGTCAGATCAGCTTAGCTGCTTTCCCCTTTAGTATGACACCTGTGGCATCTTGACATTCACTGGACAAATATGTAGTTCGAACTTTTCACTTACATTGTTAACAAATGCTACGAATTAAAAATAAACTGGATCGTGGAGAGATAGGGATCAGCACTGGGCACAGCTGGTGAGAAAGAAGGCAGACAGCAAGGAAGAACTTCCCAGGCAAAGGGCACAGGTTAAGCTACTACAAACAATAATAAGGTGAGAGTGGCTCATTTGTATCTGAATATGGGCTCAGTTGAAATCAGAAAACACTGCCCCTATTCAAAGTGGAGCCATATTGCCCTAGCCGGTTTGGCTCAGTGGATAGAGCACTGGCCTGTGGACTGAAGGATCCCGGGTTCAATTTTGGTCAAGGCACATTCCCCGAGTTTCGGGCTCAGTCCCCAGACGGGGGCATGCAGGAGGCAGCTGATCAATGTCTCCATCTCTCTCTCTCTACTATCTCTTTCTCCCTCTCCCTTCCTCTCTGAAATCAATAAAAATATTTAAACAGCCAGAACCGGTTTGGATCAGTGGATAGAGCGTCGGCCTGTGGACTGAAGGGTCCCGGGTTTGATTCCAGTCAAGGGCATGTACCTGGGTTGTGGGCACATCCCCAGTAGGAGATGTGCAGGAGGCAGCTGATCGATGTTTCTCTCTCATCGATGTTTCTAACTCTCTATCTCTCTCCCTTCCTCTCTGTAAAAAATCAATAAAATATATTTTTAAAAAAATATTTAAACACACACACACACACACACACACACAAAGTAAAACCATATTTAGGGCCTGTCTTAATCTCTTCAGGCTGCCATAATAGAATACCATAGGCCGGTGGCATATAAACAACAAATTTATTTCTCACAGTTCTGGAGGCTGGGAAGTCTAAGATAAAGGCACCAGCAGGTTTGGTGTTTGATAAAGCCACTTTCTGGTCCATAGAAGGCCATCTTCTCATTGTGTCTTCATCTTCACACGAATAGATGGGAGGGAGCTCTCTGGGTCTCTTTTATAAGGTGCTAATCCCATCACGAGGTCTCTACCTTCATGGCCCAATCACCTCCAAGTACATTGGGGATTTGGTTCCAACATATGCATTTGGGGGTGTCACAAATGTTTACTGTGTAGCAGGGCCTTTATAACTCTAGACAAGCAGCCATAAACAAACCTCTGACCAAGTAAAAACCAATTTAATTAGTTTATCTCTGTTTTTAACACATCATACTCAAAATAGCAATCAATTCACAAATATTTTGTTGTAATGATGGGGTGAACATATAGAGATTCTGCCCTGAACAAGTTTAAATCAAATTAAAAAAGAAAGAAAAAAAAAAATGAACATTGGAAGAATCAAAATGCATTGAACGGCTAAACCAGGGGCGTTAACTGGAAGTTTCATGGGAACTCATAGATCCCTTCAGAGAAGAGGGAATGGCCTAAAGTGGGAGTGGGACTTCACCACTTCATCAGTAAACGCTAACTGCTTCTACTTAAGCGAGGTCCTGGGAGAGACTCGGGATAACTAAGATATGACTTTGTCTTTGTATGGCTCATTGCCTAATGGGGAGGAAGAGCCTGAAAATGAAATAAATAATTGCAATTCAATGTTATACTACAGATGGGCACAAATCACTTAGGGAATTGGAGGTATTTATAGGAGAGGAAGGCCAACTCCACATCAGAGGAAATGAGAAGAAATGGCTTAAAGAATGAGTCAGATCTTATTTAGGGCTCTGGGTCCAAGTGTTGTTGTTTAAAGTGAACCCTTATATATAGTATCTAGATATCCAGCGTCTAGTAAGCCCAACACGGCCAGATTTTCCTCCAGCTTTGGAACAGATTGCTGCTTCTTCTCTGAGCACCAGATGAAGAGTTGGCTGGTGTTTATTGGCTCTGTTGAATAAAAAACACTTATCTTTAAACACGAGGATCACACCCTCTGTGGTGAGATGCTCACACCAACATATGAGAGGCACAGGGGATCTGAGCAGACTGAGGAAGCAGTAGATTCAAGCCTCCTAGCTCAGGTTCATTCAGAAACAGAAACTCATTAAGTAGACTGTGTAAGCAGAAGTGTCCTCTTCCTGTCTCTTTGTAGAGTGCATAGTTGAATTCTCAAAAATTAAGCTCACATATGATGTGGTTGCTCATCCTGTGGAGGAAAGGGAGAAGGATATTGTAGATAAAGGAATAATATGTGGGAAGATACAGAAGTGGGAGAGGATCTTAATATGTTCAGAGAAAACGAAGAGGTCCAGGGTGGGTAGATTATTGGGTAGGGCAGTGATTTTCAACCTTTTTCATCTCATGGCATATATAAATTAATTACTAAAATTCTACAGCATGCCAAAAGACATATTTTTTGCTGATTGGATAATCTATATATATAAAAGCCAAGCAACTGGACCAGGATGCCAGAATGACTGGTGGCTTTGATGAGCACTGTGGCCCTGATTAGCCCCCAACCCCAATCAGGGGCAGGGCCAGCTGGCCAACCTCCTGCATCCCCTCCCTCGGGCTGGTCCGGGGGACAGGCTGGCCGGACCCCAACCATGCACGAATTCGTGCACCAGGCCTCTAGTAGTAATAATAATAGTACTTAACCTACCCTTTTTGCTCCAAAGTGACTTTTTGAAAAATCAGGAGCCTATACTTGTATATATGGATTTCTGGTACTAAGAATTAACCAATCAGACACAACCTTATTATGCGACATGATCAATAAAATGTAACTCTATTATATAAGCTATACATGTATGGTTCAAGACAGGGCATTCACACCACACGGCTATTGTTGTGTTGGTTGTTGTCATTTTTTTTATTTGACAATCTAAGGGAAAAGAGGTCAGTGCCACTACCTAAATAGTCAAGTGTTACAAGTTTTAAACATTCTTGTGGCACACCAGTTGAAAATTGCTGGGATAAGGTACAAAGAGATTGGTGAACTAGGGTTGGACATTTGGTTGCTTCATGGAAGACTTCAGATTCAACTGTGTAGGCGAAGGGTCCTCAAACTTTTTAAACAGGGGGCCAGTTCACTGTCCCTCAGACCGTTGGAGGGCCGGACTATAGTTTAAAAAAAAAACTATGAACAAATTCCTATGCACACTGCACATATCTTATTTTGAAGTAAAAAAACAAAATGGCGCCGAAACCGGTTTGGCTCAGTGGATAGAGCGTCGGCCTGCGGACTGAAGGGTCCTGGGTTCGATTCCGGTCAAGGGCATGTACCTGGGTTGCGGGCACATCCCCAGGAGGAGATGTGCAGGAGGCAGCTGATCGATGTTCCTCTTTCATCGATGTTTCTGACTCTCTATCTCTCTCCCTTCCTCTCTGTAAAAAATCAATAAAATATATTTTTAAAAAAAATGGGAACAAATACAATATTTGTATTTGCATGTGGCCCGCGGGCCGTAGTTTGAGGACCCCTGGTGTAGGCCATGAGGAGCCAGCTGATATTTTTAAATTAGGAGGTGACAGGAGGGACCTTATTTTTGGAAAGCCCATTTTTGAAGCATGGTAAGGCTGAGGTCAGCACTTTTTTTCTGTAAAGGGCCAGATCATTAATATTTTAGGCTTTGTGGGCCATATGGTCTCTGTCACAAGTACTTATGTCTGTCTTGTAGCACAAAAATAGCCATGGAAAATGTGAACAAATGGACATGGTTGTGTTCCAATAAAGTTTTATTTACAAAAGCAAGCTGTGGGCTGAATTTGGCTGAGGGACCAGAGTTTTTTGATCCCCTGGAGGAGAAGATGGTGAAGTAATTGGTGGAAAGAGCAGCAAGTAAGCTAGGTAATGGTCTCTAGGTCAGTGGTTTTCAATGTTTGGTCTCTGGACCAGCAGCATTAACATCACCTCCAGAGTGGATCCCAGCAATCTGGGTTTACCGAGTCCTCCTGGTGATTCTGATGTCAGCTAAAGTTTGAGAACCAAGGTCTATGAGAATGCATTGCCCCATTTGGGTAGTGGCAATAGGAAAAGAATAGGGTGGGACAGATTTAAGTGTTCCAGTAAGATGAGAGTGTCATTTTCTAACGTATTATTGTACAATGGATAGAACTTTGGTCATTATCTGGATGGGAGGCTGGGGAGATGGAAAGAATATTTAAGTTATCTTCACCTGTTTTGTTCACTTCTCCATCCCCAGTTCTCAGAACACTGCATAGCATCAGGCCACTGCTCAACAGCAAGTTGCTGTTGTTGTTTAGATTATTATATTTTGTTTCTTATTTTAAAAAATAATTTATTTTTATTTTTTTAAATATATTGTTATTAATTTCAGAGAAGAGGGAAGAGAGAGAGAGAGATAGAAACATCAATGATGAGAGAGAATCATTGATTGGCTGCCTCCAGCACGCCCCCCACTGGGGATTGAGCCTGCAACCCCAGCATGGGAATCCAACTGTGACCTCCTGGTTCATAGGTCAACATTCAGCCACTGAACCACTGCTAGCCGGGCTAGATTATTATTTTTTAAATTTCCTTTTTTCAGTTATAGTTGACTTAAAAGTATTTTTTGAATGGATCAATGAGTGATTCTATCGAGGTTTACAGTGATGGTGACTGAAGAGATGAAGAATGGTATTAGCCATGATAGAGGACACACTTTTATTGTGTTTGAACAGTTATGAGGAAAGGGGTAAAGAGACATTTACTATGTGCCTGGCCGTATTTAACATATATTATCTCATTTGTTCCTCAAAATGGTTTTTAAGGTGCAAGTATCATCACCCTTTTACAAAGGAAAACAATTAAGGTTCCAACAGAGATAAATAACGTTGTGTGAGTCTAACTCAGGCAGTGAGTGACAGCTAAGCCTGGCTTGGCCACTTTGCAGAAAACAATTCTGTTTTGAATTTTAGCCCAAGTTTGCAGAATAGGAAAGCTCTCGCTATAAAATACATACTAAAGCCCGGCTGGCGTGGCTCAGTGGTTGAGAGAGCGTCCACCTATGAACCAGGAGGTCATGGTTAGATTCCCAGTCAGGGCACATGCCAGTAGGAAGCATGCAGGAGACAACCAATCAAATATTCTCTGTCATCATTGATATTTCTATCTCTCCTTCTCCCTTCCTCTCTGAAATCAACAAAAAAGTATTCTTTATAAAATAAATAAAATACAAACTGAAGCTCTCACTATAAAATACATACTTACAAAGCAGTTTCATAGATTATTTCTTTGGAGGGAAACCACTTTGTGTTGCAGAAAAAGCATCAAGCTCTAGGTTCAAATCCCAGCTACGTCACTAACGCCGCGCCTGGAGGCAGCCACATGCTCATCTGTAAAATGGAGGCAGTGAGAATAATTAATAGGCTGCTCTGCAGTCAGGTGAGATCTGTAAAGCACCTGGCACAAGATGAGAGCCCATTAAATGGTGGATATTATTTTATAATCCTTAATGCAGCGTAGGCTCTTTCTGTCAAGATGATGAAGGGCCACTCGGCCCCTTAAGAAGTCACCTGAGAGTTCTCTCAGTTCAAGTCATATAAGTACCTCTTCATGAGTTTCACTGTTCTTCTTAAAGGACTTATCTCCTTGTCCAAGGTGTGTTGACATTTAAACAGGTTTTGCATTTGAGTGAGGCCCAGTCTATGAAAAGGCTGGTTTTACCTCACATCTTTGCTCTTGGCGGCCATTGCAGGGTTTCAAGCAACATTCATACTGGTATTTCTTTCTTGCAACACGATTTTTCCCTCAACCTGAAGCTTCTACACAATTTCCTGTGTTCATTTGCTTACTTGTCAAGTCAGACAATGGGTGGGTTTGGGGGTCAGAAAACACGGGCAGAGGGAGGGAAAGGTGTTTTTGAAAGAACTGCCTCCTTGTTTCGAAGGAATTGACTCCATGAGGAAGGCAGAAAAGAAAACAGTCCAATGAAAGCTGGATTTGTTAAAGAAGGAAAACTAATCACCAACTCCCACTTCACTTCTTTTTCTTTTTTTGTACTTAAAGCATAGCCCGGCCCAACCAGCGTGGCTCAGTGGTTCACCATGGAGCTATGAACCAGGAGGTCATGCTTCGATTCCCAGGCAGGGCACATGCCCAGGAAGTGGGCTCGATCCCCAGTGTGGAGCATGCAGGAGGCAGCCAATCAATGATTCTCTCTCATCATTGATGTTTCTAACTCTCTCTCTCCCTCTCCCTTCTTTTCTGAAATCAATAAAAATATATTTTTTTAAAAAAGCCTAGCCTGACCAGTACAGCTCAGTGGTTGAGCATTGGCCTAGGAACCGAAAGGTCCCCATTTATTCCTGGTCAGGGGACCTGCCTGGGTTTGGGGCTATATCTCCAGTAGGGGATGGGCAAGAGGCAGATGATCAATGATGTTTCTCTCTCATAGATGTTTCTATCTCTCTATTCCTCTCCCTTCCTGTCTAAAAATCAATAAAAAATATATTTTTAAAAAAAGAGATATATTCACCCTAGCCAGTTTGGCTCAGTGGATAGAGCGTTGGCCTGCAAACTGAAGGGTCTTGGGTTCGATTCCGTTCAAGGGCACATACCTCTCCCTGACCCTGGTTCGTGAAGGAAGCAATCAATCAATGTGTTTCTTTCTCTCTGTCTGTCTCTCCCCCTCCCTTCCACTCTCTCTAAAAATCAGTGGAAAAATATCCTCAGTTGAGGATTAAAATAAATAAATAAAATAAATTTTTAAAAAACCCTGCTTTAAAATAAAAATATTGGGGGTGGGGCAGGAGGAGAGCCTAGCGGGTGGGGGCCCACCTCCACTTTCAGAACCTGAGGCTGTCACTGGTTCTTCCTCAGGAACGACGAGTTCTGAACGACACCAGTGCCTTTATCCAGGACGCGCCGGTTTCTGACACTGGGTTTACCAGCTTTTAGAAGAGAAACTTCTGGTTTCCTAATGTGTTTTAGGTGATTCTAGGAGACAAGAAGTCTGCTCTGCAACCTGCGAGGCAAACAGCAGTTTCCATTTCAAGGGGAAATCGCACATGACCATTTTGCCTCCATGGTTTCCCTGGATTAGAAGACAAGCAGAGGCAAGCACAGCTTCGGTGGAGTTGGTTGTACACGAAGGGAAGGAATAACCGGACCTTTTCACATAAGTGAAACTGACAAAGCACATTCTGTGAAAAATAAACGCGGCTACAGGGGAGTTATTCTGAACACGGATATCTGCCCGTGATAGCTGAACCATTTTGATGCAAGGGTCTCTCCTCCAAGATCTGAAATAAAACATCCTCCCCCCACAATGTATCAAAGCTTTTAGTCCTTTGCTAGAAATCATGTTGTCAGAAATGACAGAACTAATCTGTGACTTTTTTCAATCAATTTTGATGTAATACAAGATTCGATGAATAGTTTTCTTTTCCCCCCTACATGAAATAGAACGAATTGTACCGTTCACTGTATTTTGTCACACAGATTGGCTTACCATAAAACTCAGGATTTTTTACAAGATTTGGAGACTAATTATTAGAGAGCCATTTTCCCTCGCTGCTTCTTGGATTCTAAAAGGATATGTGACAATTTCTCTCTGTAGAATAGTAGTCTAAAGTGATGACAATTGGGATGACTTTAAGGTCTAATCCAGGATCCTCAGCCCCTCTCAGGGTCTGCCCAATTTTAGCTTGAACCAAAGCCTCCCAGTTAATGTTTCTTCCACTCAGTGAGGAACTGGAGGGAGGGAAAAAATCGTGCAAGCAATCCTTATGGTGATTTGTACTCAGAGCAATTCACACATTCAGCCCTCTGCCAATTACACCCGTGTTGTAACTTCTGACACTTAAACAGGCAGTTTCTCACATGAACATATGTTACTCTCCCCTTTTGAGGAAATTAATCCCAACCTCAAGCACACTAGCGGCTGTGATTAGTTCTAATCCCTAGGTTTATGGCAGGAAAAATGACTATAAGAAAGCAAGGGAACAAGAAGAAAACGGAGTTAGTTTTCTCTTTTCCTAAACAGCATCAAATCACTGCACCACACTTTCCTCCCAGGTGCTTGTCCAATGTCCTCGAGGAAATCATCCTGAAATCCATGAAACAAATAAACCTGCTCCGTAGAGTTGTTTGGCTTCAGTATAATATTTGGCAGGAAAATGTGGTCGAAGAGACTGCATCATATTAAATGGATTTTATGTTTATTGACTACCTGTAGCACTCCTTAATTGATTTATGTATTCTTCAGAAAGCTTTATGCTATGAAACATGAAATATTTCATTTATAGTTTATTAAGCCCTGCATTTGGTAAAGGTTGGCATAGGCCATAGGTCGGGAACTTTCTCCTGTTGTAGCACGGTTTCTAGGAGAAAAATAATATTTGATACACTTTCTTTCCACTTGAAGTAAGTTTCCTAGGAACATAGTCCACACCTGAAGGCCGTGTGTACTTCCCGAGTGCTACTCATTGTCAGATTCCCACTGTGTTTGAATGAGGTTTTTCTGTTCTTTTGTGACTTTGAGTTGAAATGATAAATGGGAGAAAAGAGTAAAAAATAAAGTAAATCTTAAGGCCTGAGGTTTTTATTTTCTCTCTTTTTTAAATAATAGGTACTCTTTTATTATTATTATTATTATTATTATTATTATTTATTGATTTCAGAGAGGAAGGGAAAGGGAGAGAGAGATAGAAACATCAATAATGAGAGAGAATCATTGATCAGCTGCCTCCTACACGCCCCTTACTGGGGACTGAGCCCGCATCTCGAGCATGTGTCTTTGACCAAAATCGAACCTGAGACTCCTGAGTCTGCAGGCCAGTGCTCTATCCCCTGAGCCAAACCAGCTAGGGCTCTTTTTTGTTATTAAACCTCACCCAAGGATATTTTTTCATTTATTTTTAGAGAGAGTGGAGCGGGGGGGGGGGGGGGGGGGGGGCGGGCGGAGCGAGGGCAGAGGGGAAGGGGGAGACACAGAAAGAGAAATATTGATGTGAGAGAGACACATGGATTGGTTGCCTCCTGCACACTCCCCAACCAGGGCCAGGGATTGAGCCTACATGTCCTTGACCAAAATCAAATCCGGGACCCTTCAGTCTGAGGGCTGACACTCTTACCCATTGAGCCAAACCAGCTAGGGCTTAGGACCTAAGGTTTTTATTCTACTGGTTGTTAGAACTGGCAGGAGAAGCCTCAGATAAGACAGAAAGATTATTGTAATAATACTAACATCTTAAAAACTATCTTAAGTATATTTATACTATATATATGTGAACAGTAATAAAAATAATAGGAAGTCTTAATACAATTACCACTGCTGCATGGGTAGAATAGATGGGTGCCAACATTAAGAACTAGAACCTGCTGAGCTGGTTTGGCTCAGTGGATAGAGCGTCGGCCTGCAGACTCAAGGGTCCCAAGTTCGATTCCGGTCAAGGGCGTGTACCCTGGTTGCGGGCACATCCCCAATGGGGGGGCGTACAGGAGGCAGCTGATTGATGTTTCTCTCTCATCGATGTTTCTAACTCTCTATCTCTCTCCCTTCTTCTCTGTAAAAAATCAATGAAATATATATTTTAAAAAAAAAAAGAGCTAGAACCTTGTCTTATGTCACCAAAGTGCCACATAAAAGGGACACCATCATTTCTGAACCCATTGCCCCAGCCCATTCCTGGTGCCTCATCCTGTCCTGCCTGCCAATTTTGTCTCCCCAGTTTTCCCTCCTGAACAAGTGTGGCAGGTCTTGTTTCTCCTGCTCCCCCATTCCCACCAGGGCAACCGATCTCCAGGCCTGTGAGCCGGAACCAACAAATAAGTCATTTGAGAAATAAAACTTGGCACCTCTGTTTGAAGATACAGAAGAAACTGGAGGCAGAGGTAGTGTTCTGTATTGGAATGTCTTTGAATTGTCATATCCAGTGTAACTTCGCTCTTGAAATATGTCACGGGCAATAACCCTAAAATGTTATATTTTTGTTTGCATTCTAAGCACTAACCAATGTTCAGTTAATAACCTTAATGGAAGAGAACACTGCCTGGGTAATGCAAAATGGTAGCTGATGTAAACATTACTTAGATTTGGCTTTGAAATGTGCTTTGGTGAAGACGTATTTACATACGGGCAGATTGGATCTCAAAATGTGAACACAGTTAAGTGGAGGCATAACTCAAGAGAGCTGGGAAGCTGTCTTGCCTCCGGATGCCAAGGTCTGCTTCTTGAGCTGTCCGGGAAGACTGCTCATGCTCCCCACAGATGTGGCCCAGCAGCCCACACTTCCGCCTCCCCAGTCTTTCTTGACTCAGAGGCCTTTGTTTGGGGTTGATTCAAAGTGCTTCCTTTGCTGAAGTATAAATTTCACGTAAAAATCAGTATAAATATAGAAAACTAAAAAGTCAAAGCAAGTAATTATTCAGGACGATGAAGTGCTGTTAAAATTAGACAGGAGACTGGCCGTAGGTGATACACCTCCATTGACAGTGGTGGCAGCTCTCTGTGCTCCCAGGAAGTTATCACGAGGGAGCATAACTGTTCACCTTGTGGAGACCACAGGCTGCTTCCAGCTTCTACCTAGCCTGCTTTCTCACCTTTCTTTTCTTCTTCTTCTTTTTTTTTTTTTTTTTTAACATGTTTTTATTGATTTCAGAGAGAAAGGGAGAGAGAGAGAAACATCAATGATGAGAGAAAATAATTGATTGGCTGCCTCCTGCACGCCCCACACTAGGGATCAAGCCCACAACGCGGCCATGTGCCCTGACTGGGAATTGGACCATGACCTCCTGGTTCATAGGTCAACATTCAATCACCGAGCCACGCCGGCCGGGCTCACCTGTTCTCTTTATGGCAGCTCACGGTGTTGTAGTAAAGCCAGGCAGACAAGATTTCGAACCCCGATAGTGATGCTGCTTAGGAGCTGTGGAAGTCTGGGTATCTGATTTAACTCAGTTTTGCCATCTCACAATGGCTTAATCACACCTCTTTGATACAGAGAATTTCCGATTCTGAGTGTAAAGAGCATGTTACCTGATACTCTCCTTTTATCGATTCTACATGAATTTACATAGCAACATAATCTTCTGATTATTTTCTTTGGCACTGTTTTGTACTTATAAGAGCAAAGGGTATTGTTTTATTAGATTTTGGGAGCAGAGAAGAGCATTTTGACAGAGCACCAGTAGTCGGTTAAGTTTTGCAGTTATTTCCTCTATTTTGAGTGTGATTTCCCCTTCTTGCTTGGTTGTGTGTAGGTGTGAATCCCTTTTGGAGTAGCTTTCTGATACCACTTTAGCGGCACTGCTCATTGTAAACCTAAAAGATGCGTTTCTCTCTGGGAAGTTCTTTAGGTTGTAGCTACACATTCAGAATGTTTTGGTAATGTTGAGCCAATTGGCACTGAGTCATTGCCAGTTGAGTGACTATTGTTTGTGCCTGGGATGCTGTCCCTCATCCTTGAAGACGAGGGTCTGTGTCCCCCTTTCTAGGAAGCTTTCCTTGATACCCAGACAGGACGCTCTTTCTCTCTTTCCTCTGGTGTCCCATTCTGTTTTGCTTCTATCATTCTCACATTATGTACCAAATTCATCTTTATTGTAATGTTACTTTTTAAAAATATACATATTTTTATTGTATTTCAGAGAGGAACAGAGAGGGAGAGAGAGATAAAAACATCAATGATGCAAGAGAATCATTGATTGGCTGCCTCCTGCGTGCCCCACACTGGGGAATCGAGCCCACAACGCAGGCATGTGCCCTGACGGGGAATCAAACCATGACCTCCTGGTTCACAGGTCAATGTTCAACCATTGAGCCACACTGGCCAGGCTTTTTTTTCGGGGGCTTTTAATGTTACTTTTTAAACTTTCCTACTAGATTATAAGATCTTGGGGAGCATGAAACATGTCTTACATTAATATAAGCAATGATTCCGTGGAAAAATCAAAGCTCCGGATCAACCCTAACTTTCTCTCTGGAATCTTCTCTGAAAGGTCCAGTCCAATCCAACCCTGCCCCTTAATTCATAATATTTATTCCAACCAAGCAATTTAGCCTTTAACTACAGTCATGCATCGCTAAATGATGAGGACACATTCTGAGAAATGCATTGTTATTTGATTTTGTCATTGTGGGAACATCCTAGTGTGCATGCACACAAACCTAGATGGAACAGCCCTACTACACACCTAGGTTAGATGGAGCGCCTCCTGTTCTAGGATGCAAGCCTGCACAGCATGTTACTGTACGAAACAACACGAGATTAAATCAACCACAAAAGACCATGTTGCAACCCAGGGACATGGTAAACAAGAGATGTGTGAGGCCGCTGCCAGGGTTTTATTTATTTATTAAAATGTGCTAGGCAGAATTACGGCCATCAAAGATGTTCACATTCTAATTCTTTTTTTAAAAATATATCTTTATTGATTTCAGAGAGGAAGGGAGAGGAAGAGATAGATAGAAACATCAATGATGAGAGAGAATCATTGACTAGCTGCTTCCTGCACGCCCCTTCCTGGGGATCAAGCCTGTGACCCGGGCATGTGCCCTTGACTGGAATCGAACCTGGGACCCTTCAGTTCGCAGGCTGATGCTCTATCCACTGAGCCAAACCAACCAGCGCTGCTGCCAGGGTCTTATAGCAAACTTTTTTTTATAAGTCCAAAGCATACCCTCTCACATAAGGATTACAAGTACAGTAGAGTAAATACATTAACCAATACCATAGTGTTTATCAGCATTATCAAATATCACGTACTGCACGTAACTGTATGTGCTACACTTTCATACCACTGACAGCTCAGTAGGTTTGTTTACACAATCATCACCACAAACATGTGAGCAATGCGCTGCCTTACAACCTCACCGCAGCTACAAAGTCATGGCAGCTACGGCATCACTAGGCGATAGGATTTCAGCCCCATCATAATCTGATGGGACCATCATTTTTGCAGTTCATCATTGACTGAAACATTGATATGTGAGGCATGACTATATATTTTCATGTTAGACTCTAATCATTTTGTGATTTTTGTTGTTGTTGTTGTTAATCCACATCCCAGGATATTTTTCTACATCGTTTGTTTGCCTCTGACACAACCTGACTAGGGCCAGTGATCAAACCTGCAACCAAAGTATGTGCCCTTGACCAGAATGAAATCCGTGATCCTTCGGTCCGAGGGCTGATGCTCTAACCACTGAGAATCACTGGCCAGAACTATGCAGACTACATTTTTGTTATTTTTTTAATATATATTTTTATTGATTTCAGAGGGTAAGGGAGAAGGAGAGAGAAAAACATCAATGATGAGAAAGAATTATTGATCGGCTGCCTCTTGCAGCCCCCACACTGGGGATTCAGCCCGCAACCTGGTCATGTGCTCTGACTGGGAATTGAACTGTGACCTCCTGGTTCATAGGTCGATGCTCAACCACTGAGCCATGCTGGCTGGGCCAGGCTACATTTTTGAATGATCACTCTGACATCTGTCAGAAGAGGTTCTTTGGGCCACAAGGCTGGACAGATGGAGTCCAGTCTGGAGGCGATTGCTATAGTCCAGGCAAGTGATGTCGAAAGCGTGGGCCAAGGTGGGAGTTGTAGAAATGGTGAAAAGTGTTGGATTCAGAATATATTTGAAGATAGTGATACAGGACTTGCTAATGGACTGCATGAGGGATGTAGGAGAAACAGAGGAATCTGACCTTCCTCACCATTGGTAGATGTCAGAAAACACCACTGAAATCTAGCTGCATAAGAATATGTGCACCAGGATATGCTCACCAACGCTGAGGTGAAAGAGCTGAAGTTTGTGAAAGAACTACATAACCTTAAAGCAACCACTTAGTGACTGAATTTAGCCATCAGTTGCCAAGTAAATGCTTGAATTGATTCTGCCATTTCTTTCAACCATTTTTGCATGTATGTCCACAGGCCTATCTTTCTGCTTATCTATATATACAACCTCTATTGCCAAGTACAAACTTACATCTGGAGTACACCAGGCCAGAGGTCTAAAGGGGCTGGTCTTTATGGTCCAGCACTATGGTACTTTGAGTGAAAACAAGCCATGCAACTCTCTAGAGATTCCCAAGTATGTAGCTGAGTAGCTATACCTTTTCATTTTTTACTCCAAATTTGCTGTCATTATAAAACAGAGCGACTGTGTGAAGATAATATCATCCCAGAATAGCAGTGGCATACCACCTCATTAATGACTGCTTTACTTAGACCTGTACAGACCGCAGAAAAGCACGCAGAATATAAAATCATAAGTAAATCGCAGTTGGGCAAGCGCACCAAGCATAACATAACACTCAATAAATCTGAAGAAAATATTCATAATAGCAAATAGCACACATAGACCCAGGTGCTAAAACTAAAAGTGAGGAGATTCCAGAGCCGTGGACGTAACAAAGCAGCCAGCCCTCCAATGTGCGGTGGTTTATATATATTTTGTAAAAATCGAAAAACTTATATCCAGCTGGTTTTTCAATGCAATCCCTTCAGGTAAATCAAGTTGCTCGACAGTAACAACATTTCATATTTATGATGTCAAATTATTCCATGAAATATACTAAGGTGGGAATGTCTGTTTTCTTTATGGATGAAGGATGAAGAACTGGAGACAAAGCCCCAGCTAATGTCCTGCCTGTGGCAACTGAGCAAATTGGTGACAAAGCCAGGAGAACACAGGACAAGCCAAACAGCGCTGTGTGGGTGAGAGGCAAAATGGGAACTTAGTTCTCATTACCAATTGACTCATGCATTGAATTGTTCAGCTACATTGCTCTCTTTGGCATGACTTGGATAGATTTTCATGGTTTTTTTTTTTTTTCCTATTTCAGCAACAGACGTAGAAATATTTTTATCCTAATAGACATGTAATGGACATAATCAAAGTAACACTAACATAGAGAATACCAGATAGGCCCTACTGGTTTGGCTCAGTGGATAGAGCATCGGCCTGCGGACTGAAGGGTACCGGATTCAATTCCAGTCAAGGGCACATGCCCAGGTTGCAGGCTTGATCCCCAGTAGGGGGCATGCAGGAGGCAGGCAATCAATGATTCTCTTTCATCATTGATGTTTCTCTCTCTCCTTTCTTCTCTGAAATCAATTTTTAAAAAATTAAAAAAACAACAACAAAAAAACAGATAGGATGAAAAATGAAAGCTAACTCCATTTCAGAGTGTCAAGAAAAAGAATATTAAGAATAATAATTTCAAAGATAATTATTGATATGTAATCAAGTACGTGAAGTATAATTGTGACTAACATTGAACTTCTTTGAACTGTTATAAATTATGTCTTCAGGAATCAAAAAAGGGCAATATATGCTCATACAGACCTAGAAGGAGAACTAGTCCCAAGGAACAAGATAATTAGAAAATTATAAAAATATCTGTTTAAAAAATCTTAATGTATTTTAATCAGGACTGTTGTCAAGGATATTGGCATATTAACATAACTTTTAAATATTCAGAGCAATCTGTTAATAAAATTATCAGCCAGAAAGAACTTTCTTAATAATTGCAACAAGACAAAACAAAACCCCCACAGTGTACAAATCCTTAAGACCAAGACTTGGCTGAAATGACAACTTTATACCAAGCTCTCAAGGTCAACAGTCAAATCTGGCTGACAAATGACCAAAAATCTAGATAGTAGACTTTTTATCACAGTGGATTAAAGCTTCCTCAAATATATATGTATACGTATATATTGTTCATGCTGCTGATTTATTATGAAATAATGAAAAAGTTACCCGTGTGCATGAGCTAAAGTTGGAAACACTTTTGACCTAAAGCGTGTAATAAATGCTTTGTCTCTCTGTTGCCAAAAGGCCCAGTCAGTTCAGAGAGAGTTTGCCTACATAATGCCAGACATCTGTGCAAAAGCTGCAAACTTTGGTCAAGGATTTTAATGTTTCGTCGACATGGTGCCAAACATCTGGGTATTTGAAAATATCTAGATAATTGACTGGCTTTTTACTTTTCATCCAGATGTTTGGCATCAGAATTAAATACCATCTTACGGCTTAAGTGCGTATGTGATGGGAAAGTGCTCACGATACCGTTACTATTAAAAATAAAAAAGGAGGTTTAACGCCATGTATACAATGTGAACCCTGTTTTGAAAACAGAAATTGTATATATGCCCAGAGAAAAGAACTCAGAGGGAAACATACTGAAATGTTTACAGTGGTTACTCATTCTCTGGGTGGCAGGGGTTATTGCCGATCTTTATTTTACTTTTACTTTTTAAAACGTTTTTCTAATGTTCTTCAGTAAAACATGTATTGTTTTTATAACCAGAAAAGCATTTTTATTGTGTGATTAGGTGGTATCAGTTAATTTGGAAACTAAAAGAGTTTAGGTTATTGCTTGGCATTGTGTACATACAATCGGAGCTGTGAGCCTACTAGGAAGTTACTCTGGTTTTGGAAAGGCAAATTAGAAGTTGCCCGGGTAAATGGGAGACAGCTGTAATACATTTAAAAAAAAGAAGAAGAAGTTGCCCAGCCAGTATGGCACAGTGATTGAGCGTTGGCCCATGAACCTGGAGGTCAGGGTTCAATTCCCAGTCAGGGTACATGCCCAGATTGTGGGCTTGATCCCGTGTGGGGCATGCAGGAGGCTGATCAATGATTCTCTTTCATCATTGATGTTTCTATCTCTCTTCCTCTCCCTTTCTCTCTCTAAAAATCAATTTAAAAAAAATTTTTAAAGGAAGGTGAGCAAAGCTATGGGAGCTCTAGGAATCGAATTCCTGCTGCGCATACATGGCTGGAAACCATGGGCCTGACTCGTTTTTTCTTGCTGAACCAAATGGAACTTTTCTTTTGCGTGCATCCCAATCTACGCACATACACCCAAGCTCGAACACCAGGTGCTCTCCTCATAGGTGCCCAGTGCTCGGCCGGTGCCTTGAGAAGCCTGATCCCAACAATACTCTTCTAGGGCCACCACTTCCCACTGCCTTTGTACCTCTGACTCCCAGTCCCCTGTCCTCTCTGGGGTTGACAAATTTAAAAGGTCTTTTTTTTTTTCTTCCTCTTGATAAGTTCCTCCAAGGTTAGACATGTGGAATGTTAGTGTCTTCAGGATATCTCATTCAAGTTCCTCATTTTATAGGTGGACAGACAGGTCCAGCGAGGTTAAATGCCAGGCCTATGATGGCCCATTCAAGTTTGTCTCCAGCACTCTTTACTTTTACACAACAGAATAGCTATGATGCTATTCTGAGCCCTAAATTTCTTAATCTACAAAATAGAATAAATATTTTGTGTGCAAAGTGCTTTGGGATATCTGAAATACAAACTAAGTATAAATATCAAGTATTATTTTGGCAACCTTTTTTGGTATTTTATAAACTCTACTATTTGCCAATGCTTAGAAATAGTAGATATAATCTAGATAGACTCTCAGATAGAATTCTAATAAAAATATCAGTTCCTAAAACATTAGAATCTTAATTGTTCTGAAATGTTTTAAAAGCAAGAGTTGTTGAGAAGATCTAAACAATTCTGAGTTAAATAAAAGCAAATGGTAAAGTTTTCTGGAAACTTTTGAAATGGGAAATTCAAGATCCCTTTTCAAAAGCAACAAACAGAATGAAGGACTTGTGTGTGACTTTTTTCAGCCTGTAGAGTGCAAAGCAACCATAATTCACTGGTGACCCGCATACACTCTTCAGTTATTGTTGATCTTGAAAAACTGTTCAGTCCTGGCTGGGTGTCTCAGTTGGTTGGAGCGTTGACCAGTACACCAGAAGGTGGCAGGTATGATTCCTGGTCAGGGCACATCACATCCCCAGGCTGTGGGCTTGATCTCTAATCCAGCATGTTCAGGAGACAACCAATAGATGTTTCTCGCTCACATAGATGTTTCTCTCTCTCTCTCTCTCTCTCTCTTTCTCTCTCTCTCTCAAAAAAAGCACACAAAAACTCCCCACTGTTCAATAAATAATACAAAGCAAAAAAGCAAATACTATATATTTTTAGTTTATTTTAAAGTTCTTCCCATAGTTCAAGAACACCAGGTAACCAGATCTGAAAGAAAATGGCTTTCTCTTTCTGAATATATTTTAATTAAAGCTATATAGCTTAAAAAATATATAAATGAGTTGCTAAATTTCTGTCCCTCCTATTCCCTGTGCAATAAGAGAGAAGAAAGAACAAAAATAATCATTTCTAGGCAGTGAGCCCTATAGTTACATGCAACCTGCTTAACTCTATTCTTCACAGCCAGACCCTTGAAACACTTCCACATTATAAAGAATATCACAAAACACATGCTTAGTTGGTTCTGGAAATACCCTTAGCTCCTAAGACTTCCAGGTTTTTAAAAAAAAGTTATTTATTTGCTCAAGACATGTAACATGTAAAAGAACAAGAAGTTAACCTTTAAATATTTTGTCTCTTCTGTACATTTAAGGTTCTTTCCCAAAAAATCTTTACATGAACCAGGGCTTGGGGCCATAAAGTTACTAGTATGCAGGCTCATTATTGCTCGTGCATATGTGGTATTTATGTTTTCAAAGCATTTCACCATCATTAACCTCATGTCAGCTAAGCAGGATATTGGCCTTGATGGAAAAATGATCTAATCCAGTATGGAAAATTCTGTTCCTAAAAGCCACACCTGGAACAGGAAAACTTCCTATTTCTTTGTCTGTGCCAGAACGCTCTCAGCATGGAGGGCTCTCGGCAGAGTATGTCCCTAAAATCTTTGCAAAGTGAGGTCAGCAGGGGAGTTTTATCTCATGGGATGATTTTTGTCATTATTGTTGTTGGGAGAATTTTTGTTGGCCAGTGGGCAGTGATGGTGATGGTTTGAGGTTGATTCTGTTTGTTTGTTTTGTTTTGTTGTAGATGGGTTTGGTTTTTCAGAAAGGAAAACAAAAGGTAGGGTTAATTGAAAGAATTGTCAAACTGAAAACGGGAAGGTGCCAACATCCTGAGATAATTTAGCTGATGGTCTAGTACCGTGGTCGGCAAACTGCAACTCTGGAGCCACATGCGGCTCTTTGGCCCCTTGAGTGTGGCTCTTCCTAAGCCTTAGGAGTACCTAATTAAGTTAATAACAGTGTACCTACCTATATAGTTTAAGTTTAAAAAATTTGGCTCTCAAAAGAAATTTCAATCGTTGTACTGTTGATATTTGGCTCTGTTGACTAATGAGTTTGCCGACCACTGGTCTAGTACTACCTTTGAGATAGAACAAAAGCTTTTCAGGAGTGGGGGTATGGGACCATCAGGGACTCTAAAAACACTCTCCTCAGAGAAAGGTCAAACAACCCAGCCAGCCCTCCATTCTAAAGAAAGTTTACAGTCAGGTGGTGATGAAGGGAACAGTTGAGTTCTTTGCACAATTGCTGGTTTTGCATCCTGCCATTCACGCTCTTCTCCAGAACAGTTCAGAGCTGCTGAGCTGTCAAAAGCATGACGTGATTCCTATGAATTGACTGTGTTCCAAAACCTCATTATTGGAAAACTTCTCTATTTGATGCTAAATATAGGGTATTATATAAACACAATGTATTATAGGTCAAATCCTGTTACCACAAATGCTAAGAGGCTATCCAATTTGGAGTTAGGAAGGAGATTGCATTTGAGTTTTTACAGTATGCATCAGATCTGATTACAATTATAGAAAACAAAACTATGTTCAAGCCCCGGTCAATGGGTAACATATTTCAATTATCAGTGGAAAATCCCTAAGAGTTCTTCAAACTGAGAGTTACCTTAAATGAATGAGACATGACTGCTCTCAATCTTTTTCATCCCACAGTGATCTCATCCTCCTCAACTGATATACTCATTCCTATACCACTCACTTAGGATTTAATCATTTATTGCTTTGTGACATGCTCATGTGCTGCTTAAAGCACACTGTTATCAAGCATTTTTTATGTATTTATTTTTTGTGTATTTCTATTTGTCTGTTCTATTTGATTATAATGCCTTTGAGGGCAAATATCCAGGGTGTCCTTCTGTGTGCACTTGAGATTGCTAAGTCTAGAGAAGGTCCTAATGGCAAAGAGGGTGAAAGGAATAGAAAGAAGGAGTGAGAAGATCGTGTAGCAAATGGAGATAGAATGGGCACCCTGAGAGGGCCTCACTGAGATTTCAGGGGATTTTATTTTCTAAGGAAACCTCTCACTCAGCACCTGGTTTAAAATAAGGGAGGGAAGAGACTCAGTGTAGCTTCCTACTTAGGAACAGGCCAGGCTTATAAACTGTAGCGCTCAATTCATTTCCCCTAAGCAGGCGTGTGCGTTCATCGTTTAGGCTTTAGAATGAGGTTAATGCACATTCTATTTTTGTGCAAAATTAATTCTTTTCATCTCCAGTGCACAAGTGAAGGAGGAACTCCTCTCCTTGATGATTTCTGAAGAGCCAAGGGAGCCCTTCGGAGCGGGAGGGTTTCTCTTGCTCTCTACCTGCCGTTGACTCTGGCATTGGACCCATTTGAATGGGCCAAGGCCCCACTGGTCCTCCTGCACTGGCTCCTGACGCTCCTGTTGCGGAAGCAATGCCGAATAAATAAGGTTGTGTTGAATGAATGAACTGATGGGTCGTAATCAAAGGGCACTGTACTTGGAATCAGAAGCCGAGTTCGAATCCTGACTTCCTCCAAGCAGCTGAGTGACGTTGAACAAATCATATAACCTTTATTTTTGTCTTTGTTTTTCTGGGGGGAGAGGGTGGGGTGGTTCTTGACATAAAAGTTTCATCAGCAGCACTGTGGCCACGCTCAGCATTTAAGTTCTCAAGGCCCTAACCCTGTGCAGAATTAAAATTTGGCTGGTAAGCTTCTACTTTTGCTCTTCCATTTGGGAGTTCTAAGTTAAAAATTTGTTAGGTAGGGGGACTTCTGTACTAAGGAATATTATTAATCCTTATTCTTTAAGGGAATCTTTGAATTTCACTCTGACCTTTATCCTGAACAATATCAGACTGAAAATACAAAACCGAACCTTTGCACCTATAACGCTGTTTGCCTCTTGGAGAACTGAGTCTTAAAAAAGTACAGTCTTCGTACTCTTTACCTTCTTCCATTTACTCTCCAGTAATTGCCCTGTGGGTGAGTGATAATTGTCCAAATCAGGCCACATCGGGGTCTGGTGTTGCTTTGCAAATTTTTTTGCTGTTTTAAAAGTTGAGTTAAATTCACATAACATAAAATGCACCATTTTAAAGTGTAAAATTTAGTGGCTTTTAGTGTATTCAGTGTTGTACAACCCTGACCTCAATTTAGTTCCAAAACATTTTCGTCACCCCTAAATGAGGCCCCATACACATTAAGTAGTCACCCCTCTTTCCTCAGGCCTTAGCAACCACTAATCTATTTTTTTATCTGTATGCATTTCCCTATTCTAGACATTACATATAAATAGAATCACATAATATTTTAGCCTTTTGTAGCTGGTTTCTTTTACTTAACGTAATGTTTTCAAGATTCATCCCTGTTCTAGCATGAATCTGTCCTGTGTTCCTTTTCATGGCTGAATAATATTCCATTGTATGGCTGTACCACACTTGATTGCCCATCAGTTGATGGACAATTGGGTTGTTTCCACTTTTCAGTTATTATTAATAATGCAACTATGAACATCCAGGTACACGTTTTTGTGCAACTATCTGTTTTCATTTCATACCTAAGGATGGAAGTTTGGGTCATACCGAAATTCACATTTAATTTTTTTAGATACATCGCACTATTTTCTACAGTGGTGGCACCATTTCACATTCCCATTGGCAATTTATGAGGGTACCAATTTCTCTCTCCAATAATTTTTCTTTTTAACATGCTTATATTCACGCAGCCGGTGTGGCTCAGTGGTTGAGTGTCAACCTATGAACCAAGAGGTAATGGTTCAATTCCCAGTCAGGGCACATGCCTGGGTTGCGGGCCCGATCCCCAGCGTGGGGCATGCAGGAGGCAGCCAATCAGTGGATTCTCTCTCAGCATTGATGTTTCTATCTCTCCCTCTCCCTTCCTCTCTGAAATCAATAAAAACATATTTTAAAAGAAAAAAGGATATGAGTTAGCAAGGACTGTGGTGTATGTATAAGACATGCTGGAGAAAGAAGCGTATGCTTATACGGTGAGGGGATGAATTGAAAACAGGGTATGTGTCTCACACAATCTTTCCACTCTCCCCTTTCTAACTGCATTTATTATTGGCCCATTAGAACAAGGAGGAAGGTCTCTAAAAATGACAAAGGTATATATTAGTCTACAATTGTGCTTAGGGTTCCACTAAGATGCTGCTTTTAATCAACAATCCTTTAAAGAAGAAGATTGGATTACAGGGAACAGGAGGAGATATCTTTTACCCTTCACAATGTATTAGCATCTACTAATCCTGCTACAGAAACTGTAACTAAAGTTGCTTTGAAAAAATAATCTACTTTTGAAGAAAAATAGCAGCCATTTAGAGCACATGACTCAATGTTGTTGCCACTTCATTGCATTTTATGTGCCACCCCAACTGAAAACGAGCTGTGGTTTGTACTTGCCTAATGGCACTTAAGACTTTCATTAGAGCCCTGGCTGGTTTGGCTCAGTGGATAGAGCAGGGGTCCTCAAACTACGGCCCGCGGGCCACATGCAAATACAAATATTGTATTTGTTCCCGTTTTGTTTTTTTACTTCAAAATAAGATATGTGCAGTGTGCATAGGAATTTGTTCATAGTGTTTTTTTTTAAACTATAGTCTGGCCCTCCAACGGTTTGAGGGACAGTGAACTGGCCCCCTGTTAAAAAGTTTGAGGACCCCTGGGATAGAGTGTCAGCCTGCGGACTGAAGGGTCCCAGGTTCGATTCTGGTCTAGGGCACATGTCTAGGTTGTGGGCTTGATCCCCAGTAGGGGATGTGCAGGAGGCAGCCAATCAATGATTCTCTCTCATCATTAATGTTTCTATCTCTCTTTCCCTCTCCCTTCCTCTCTGAAATCAATAAAGATATATTTTCAAAAAACAAACAAAAAAAAGACTCTCATTAGATATGAGCATCCCCACGTTCCAATAAGCTGAGCTCAGTCGGTGGGGAACCCTGGATGGAGATTGGAGGGGGAAGGAGTATGAGATGAGGGTATTGGTTCCCCTAATTTCTGTCCCATGAGGTCCTCTGCTCCTCCTGCTCCTCCCAACTCTCTCTCTCTCTCTCCTTCCTTGTCCCCTCCCTCGCCTTCATCCTTCAGAACCTGGGGTGCTAACAGTTGTGCTGATGCGGCCTTGGGTTCCTACACAATCTCTTCTAACCCACACCTTTGAAATTAATCCTTCCTGTAAATAAACTCCCCCTGGGTTATCCTAATTCAAATGTGCCAGCTGTTTACTCTTAGGACCCTAACTGCTACAGTCCCTCATAGCACCCAGTACTTTCATAGGTGCTTAACAAATACTTGTTAAATAATTAATAAATGAATAAGTGGGGAGCAGATGCCTCTGTTTCATCTTGTCTCCCTTGACAATTAACTTGTGCAAAGGTGAGATTTTTGATAAAAGCCATGAAAATTGGTATATTCTCAGTTTGCTCTAATTGTATAACTTGATTTATTTGGGAAATTTATCTCTAACTTAGACTGTCAAGTAACATGCCTCATTGTGTGATAAATCTATTTTATGATATCACCACAGTAATTAAGGGTATTGTTTCTGTACTCCAAACCAAAGCATGGAAAGGTCGAACAGGGGATGCATTAATTTTAAAAAGTTTTTTTAAAACTTATGCAATAAAAGCGATGTGTGCGTCACTGCACGAGTTTAATAGAAGAGAAAAAGGTAGTTTTCCTCTCATCTCAAAAACTTCTTATCGTTTTTTTCTTGCGATTTCTTTTGTCACCATGATTCTGATTTGTGTCTTTGCCAAGTGTCACACCGAATGCTCTGATCACAGGGCAGGAAAAAACCCTGGGGCGTAGGACACTACATTTTAACTTTGGTCTTATTTTCGCTTTCAATGTTGCCTCCTCTTTGTTCACTCTGATTTTCTGCTTAGTTTTCATTTGTTTATGGTGTGTGTGTTTTCATACGAGAGAGAAATTCCTTACCTGCAAGCATACTTATCCGACAACATTCCTTCCAGACTGTCAGCTTCCTCGCAGAAGCCAGGTATCCATCACTAACTTCCCTACAAAGACCAATCAAGCTTTCTTTCTTTCTTTTTCTTTTCATAAATGTTTCCCTCGGCCCCCTCATTTTCTTGAGGGCAAGAAGAAAGAAAAAAGACAGGGCATTAGCATCCATTTCCCCTTTTTCTACCAGAGTCTCTATCAACTTAATGAAAAAACGTCTGCTAGAAAGAACAAATAGTCCATGCAGATGCTCTTTACCAAGAAATTTGAATAGAATGAGACTATGACAGATGATGGAAGATCAGGAATACTGAATTAATAGACCCAAGACCAAAGAAATGGTGACCGTTTCAGCAAGTGCTGAAAAGAAACATGAAAGTGGGAATATAGGCTCACTCTTCACACAAGGATTAGAAGATTAAAAAGGAAAAAGTCAGAACCGCTTGCAGAACACCTTTTCGGTGGACTTGAGGTGAGCCACACCATGAATCTCTGGGAGGGTTATCTCTCGGGGCACCCCGGGCGTGGCTGCCATTATTGGACTGGACAGGATCCCTACTGCTTTCTAAATTGGGACCTCTGTACATGATCTTTGTGGAAAAGTTTCTTTCAAATTACTGCCTGGGCTTGTCATGGCTTGTCCCGAGGCAATCAAACAACTGCCTTCAGAGTGTTGTTGTTTTTCCCAGTCCAGCTGTCCTGAGCCTGGCCGGGACTGACTGCTCCTCGTCTGGTCTAGATCATGAGGGGAGCGGCGTGCAGAGGGCTTGGACTGTCCTAACCAAAACATCCGGCTTCCGTGACAACGTGTTAGGTTGTTTTCTTCAAATGACTGTGCCATTCTGACTTATATTTTTCTCAGAAAATAATTGTCAGCGATCACCAACGAGAAATTCAATCATAATTATCTCCGTATTAACTTTCTTGTGGATTCTGTAAACCAGACATGAATTGTCATCACTCTAGTATGTTTGAATTTCCTGTATTGCCCTGATTTCAAGCCAATTACACTTAATTTTTGATTTGGTCAAGCCACTGAAAAAACTTCAGGAAGCCTTGAAGCCTCAAATGTATGCACAGTTGACAGGACAATCTGAATGCTTTATTACATTTTATGCATAGTTGAGGGTGTACATCAAACCTTGAGGGTTCCGGAGGGGCAAGGGTTGTAGTCCATGGCGTATTTTCTTACTCTTTTATTTATTTTTTATCCCTTCTCCTACATCTTGCAGAAAAAGAACTGTTTCTTTCAGAAGAATCAATTTAAATAGGCCCTCCCTTCAGATGGAAAAACTGAGTGAAATAGAGAAAACCATTTGATTAATTAGAATACTTTCTGCGGACCCTCTGGGAAAAGGCAGGGAGACAAAATCGAGATTTACTATAGATTGGGGGGAAAACACAAAAGCAAAACTCATCCCGAACCCTTCTATAATGAGAGCCATGAGAAATATAGTCCAAAACTATACTGGGAAAGCTGTAAGGAAAATCGCGGGAATAACCACTGCTGAGTACGGGAGGTTCTTTGTGGACCTTTATACCAAGAATCCAGGACGCTTTGTAAGCCTATTCTCTCCCACCACCCTCTGGAAGGCATCGGAAGGGTTAATGTGACTATGACGCTCTCTGGCACAAATCAAATTTTGGGCACCCAGCCCTGAAGCTGATAGAGGGGCTGCTGGCTGTCTGACTGCGGTGCGCTCTGCTTCTCCGAATTCTACAAAGTGTCCTGTCTTCAAATTGAAATGCTGCTTGAGGAATGAGGAGCAGAAATAGCCGTGTGGAGGGGTGGAGACAGCGCGCCCTGAGGAGCTTTTTGTCTGGTGATTCTGTGACTAAAGATAATATTTGTTTATCTTGTATGTTTAACTTGTGTCTTGTAATCCAGAGAACTGGGTTGGGGGAAGCGGGGGGAGATGTGGAATTACAAGTAAGTTAGTGAACAAACCCATAGTATAGGGTATAATTTCTAGTCATGGGAAGGGCAGGAAGAACAAAATCAGCAGTTAGGATAGAATGTATTTTTTCTGTGCTCTCTCCAACCCTTCCAGTAGGATAATTTTACAATTAAAGTGCTGATTACACAGCAGCGTTTGATATAAAGTTATGTTGCATTACTCATGGAGCCAACTTTACTTAAAATAGTTTCTTACTTAGAACTCTCAATTCTTGCAGAGTTAAATGATGAAAAACAAAAAAGTAAATCAAAAAGTCTTCCAGAAGCACTCAAGGGCTGGTAAACCCAAGGTTGAAAAAAACTGAGAAGGATTTCAAATGTTACATCATCCAATCACCAAAACGTGATTACAGAAGCTCTGTGAGAGCTGGCTGACCACAGGAGCGTGGGGTCTTGGGGGCAACCCCTTTACGCTAAGGCCCAGCAAAATTCCAGAAGGAGAAACTATGTTCTATCACAGCCTCTTATTTCTTCTCAGTAAGATCAGCTCCTCCTCCTTCTCTCCTTCCAGGCTCGGCTCAATATTATTGAAGTACAGCCAACAGCAAGTTAGCAAACCAGCAGGGGAGCAAATTGATTATACAGTTAACTGTGGAAAAACTGAAATTCTTTATTAAGGGAAAATGAAATACAGTTAATTTATGCTTCAACGGAGCCTTTCCCCACGTGGCATTTACTCTACTGGTTCTTTGACTTTGCTGTGAAGCTGTAACTCGGCCAAAAAATGACAGAAGCTTTACTGATTTAAAAATAAGGCAGGTTTTGAGCTTTTTTTTTTCCCCCCCTTGCATGATGATTTTTCCAGCTACAATTACTGTAACTCACTCATTATGGAGGATAACATGGCAGGCAAACAGGCAAGAAAAAAAGTGTGGTAAAACAGTTGGCAGGATGTAAATTGGAAGTCTTTGCCATCTAATTTTAAACAGTATTTATAGCGTGCGCCCATAATACAGCATTCAATGTCGCACACAAAATCTCTTAAGTAGTAGAAACATTTACTGAAGTTGTTAGCAAAACTAGTGGACACCAATAAGTGAAAGAAATTAATAAAACCCTAAACTCCAAATGTAAAAGGTAGAATCAAGATTAGGTCCATTGGGTTGTTGTAATTTTGAATTAAAAAAAAAAATCTAATGCTCTCCCACAACCACATCAAAATTACAACTAAACTACAGAATAACCATCATTCAGAACTGCCCGAAATCTGGCTGAATGGAAGTCCTACAGCTAGGTATTTAAAGATGAAGCCACATCCAGGCTGGTGGGAGGGGTGGAGATGCAAAATAAAATGAGCTGATCTCTCACCCAAGTGTGGCAGAACTGCCCAGAAGTATAGCGAGTTGGGGCAATTGTTAGTCACCCTAGGGTATTGCTAAAAATGACCCATAGTATAAAGACACCCCCCAACCTCCCCCACCCCCCCCCCCCCCAACCCCCCGGATTGGCTGCCTAACCACAAATATCCCTTTCCCCAGACTCAGGCTACAGAATGAACTGTAACATTTTCTCTTCCTTGCAAACTAAGGCTTCTCAGAGAAGGACACATATTGAGCCCTGTATCCACTTAGAGCAGTTTATTAACTCATTAATTCTTTTAAAACATTTACTAAGCACCTACTGTGTACCAGGAATCATACTAGACATTAGAAATGCATTGATGACATAACAGTGATCCTGACCTCAAGGGGCTCAAAGTCCAGTGAGGAAAGAGAAGTGATTCTGGCCCTATCGGGTTTGGCTCTGTGGATAGAGCGCTGGCCTGTGGACTGAAGGGTCCCAGGTTCGATTCCAGTCAAGGGCACGTACCTTGATTGCAGGTTCTATCCCCAAACCAGGTCTGGGGACTTGCGGGAGGCAACCAATCCATGGGTCTCTCTCACATGAATGTGTCTTCCTCTCCGTCTCTCTCCCCCTTCTCTCTAAAAATCAATAGAAAAATATCCTTGGGTGAGAATTAACAAGAATTTTTTTTAAAGATGTAAAAAAAAAAAATAAGTGATTCTGCCTTCGAGGAATTTACAGGTTAGTTACATACTGGACACAGAGTGATGTAAATAGTACAATAAGGTCTTGGATGGTTAGAATCACCTGTGGAGTAGACTTCCAAGAGTCAGGCTTGGGCTGAATCTTGAAGTAATGAGCAATTGCATAGCAGGGGGGAAGTGTCATTGGCAATGGGCAAAAGCAAAAGCAAGATTATGCTAAAGGGAATAAGCCAGTCAGAGAAAGACAAAAATCACATGATCTCACTCATATGTGGAATTTAATGAACAAAATAAACTGATGAGCAAAATAGTTCCAGAGACATGAAAGCATGCAACAGACAGGAATCTCAGAGGGAAGGGGTGGGTTGGGGCAGGGAGAGCTTAACCAAAGAATTTATATGCGTATATGCATAACCCATGGTCACAGTCAATAGTATGATGAAGGCCTGGGGGCGGGGCGGGGTACAGGGTGGAGGAGTTAATGGGGATATAGGAGATGACTGTAATATTTTCAACAATAAAGATATATATTTTTAAAAGCAAAGGCAGAAAAATCTCCATTTTACATTTAGAAAGTGGGGGAAATGATTTATCATCTGGAACAGGAGTTTGTATGGGGAATTGGTGAGTGGCCACACCATACAGTGGCTTTGATCAGATGCTTCGGCCTCCTATGCCAGCCCTGCATTTGGCCTTTAGAATTTGGGTAATTAAAAGCAAAGGAAATCTTCTCAATATGAAACTAATATTATGAAAACTTTACTCTAGAATAATTAATCCGGCAATGTGAGGTTTATATTAAAGATAAGAGGGTAAATCGGAATTCAAAGACTTAGATTTTTAAAAATTTAATCCATGGAAGAAAAAACGCTTTGGTGGGGAATAAAGAGCTTCCAGGACCCTTAAGGTAGATTTCCCTCCTCATCCTCCACAGCGATGAGATGAATGATTTACTTTATGCTCCGAAGAAGTAAAAACCATAACAACCTGGATTAAGGGCTAATTTAGTGGAAAGGTATGGAAATTGGAAAAGTGATGTCTTTCCAAGAGTTCAGTCAATCGAGTAAGGATTTCTTGGAGGTGTTCAGGCTTGAACTGAATGTTAAAAGAAGAGGCTACACATTCACAGATAGAGAGGATGGGGCCAGACCCTCAGGCGGGAGGAACCACAAGCTAAAGGCACAGAGAGAGCATGCGCATAGGACAGACCCAAGGGACTCTGAGGCAGAGTGCTCGAGTCCTTGAACAAGTTACAAAAATACTTACAAGTATGCAGAAAATGATTGCTGTCAGGAGGTAGTGATTCCTTTACGTTACACAATAAAGAGAAGACTATATGATGCCTATTATAAAATTTTGATGTCTTGAGGAAAGCCTAACAATTTTGTATTTACTATGTTTTTGCTAGTAAAAAGAAATTTCATGCTTTTTTGTAGAATGGACCACGGATGGGTGCTCATCCATAAATGCCCCCTCTTGAGTCAACATCATTGCTTTGACTTAGGGGACTCACAGATAATAAAGTGCAGGACACTGGAGTCCTACCTTTCATCACGTTACCATCTTGGTAGCACTGTGCTGGGCATAGCAATGGCTCTGAAAAGGTATAAGGAGAGCCATTCCTACCACAAGGCAAGTTGGAAGCATTCTCCGGCAGAAGTGACTGGACATACTGGTTATCAGATTTTAGGGGAAAGGAAAACACCTTAAGGCTTAGACAGTGATGGCGAACCTAGGACACGCGTGTCAGAGGTGACACGCGCACTCATTTTGTTGGTTGATTTTTCTTTGTTAAATGGCATTTAAATATATAAAATAAATATCGAAAATATAAGTCTTTGTTTTACTATGGTTGCAAATATCAAAAAATTTCTATGTGTGACATGGCACCAGAGTTAAGTTAGGGTTTTTCAAAATGCTGACACGCCGAGCTCAAAAGGTTCGCCATCACTGGCTTAGAATGTCAGGGCTGCAACATTCTAGGGCCCTTTATGCAAAACAGAAGAAAGAAGCATTATTGCAAAAAAAAAAATAATAATAATAATAATAAATAATACTTAAGGAAAATCTGTTTGGCAAGTAGGAATATGCTATTTAAGTTAGTAAAATTTTCTAACCCAAGAAGTTTTCCTTTTTGTGCAAATAAAGGCTTTTTAAAAATATGTTTTTTTAAATTGACTTTAGAGAGAGAAGACAGGAGAGGGAAAGATAGAAACACTGATGAGAGAGAAATATCAATCGGCTGCCTGCTGTACCACCCCTACTGGGGATCAAGCCCACAACCAGAGCATGTGCTCTGACCGGGGATCGAACCAGTGACCTCCTGCATGGCTCAGTGGTTGAGCGTCGACCTATGAACCAGAAAGCCACAGTTCAATTCCTGGTCAGGCCACATGCCAGGGTTGCAGACTCAATCCCCAGTGGGGGCATGCAGGAGGCAGCCAGTCCAAATGATTCTTTCTCATCATTGATGTTTCTATCTCTCTCTTCCTCTCCCTCCCTCTCTTAAATCAATAAATAAAATATATCTAAAAAATTTGGTGAGTCTGAGAAGGGGGTCTGAAATGTTACATTTTTAATAAGTTGGTTTGGAAACGACAAGGAGCGACACTTCCGATCCATCTCTTAGGGACTCTTCCACACCTTTGAGTCTTTGGAAAGATTGCTCTCTTGACACATTTTCTTAATTCTGAAGTCCTGAGCACAAAGCACATTGGGACCCCAGGGGCACCTGGGATAGCTGGAGTCTGGGCTGGGGAGTAGCAACATAGGGCAGACACTCTGAGGGGCAACCCTGAAAACCAAATTACAGTGTCAGAATGAGTCGAGTTCACTCAGGCAGATCCAGGGGGCAGTACCTTAGCGCAGCAAACATCTCCAAATAGACTGATACCTTCGGTCAAACCGGAAGAGGACTCTAGATTGGAAGGCCTTCCTCTGAGCTCTGGGTCACCCTGGGAGCCCCTCTGTTGTTGTTATTATGCTTGCAGTACTGTCTTGACGTTGGTTGCTCATTGGGTCTTCTGTCCCCACCAGGCAGTGCACTTCTTGAGGCAGAGCCCTGTCTTCTATTCGCACAGAACCTGCTCAGTAAATATTTGTTGAGTGAATAAATGAAGGGTGAGGTATCACAGCTCCACTTGTGCTGTGTGCTTTCCTGGAATGCCTTTCCCATGTGTGTGACTCATTAGATCCAATTTTTTTATGACTCAGCTCAAGGGCCACTTCTTCCCTGAAGTTTTCCCCGCTCCTCCTTTCCACTGGCCAGGTAGTGCTGCCCACTGCCCTTCTTGAATGTCACCACTACACCTTGAATATGTCCCCTTTACCTCCTCAGGTATTTGTGAGCTCCTTAAGGGCAGGGAATGTGTTTAATTTAGTCTTGACCCCCTAGCACTTAGCACAGTGCGTGGCACGCAGTAAGTAGCACTCCATATGTTACTAAGTATAGCAAAAACCATGCAAAATTAGGAATTCAGACCACAAGGAAAAGCAAAAGCAGTATTTTATATTGAAATAGTCCCTTTCATTAGAGGATATTAAAGGATATTAGTCCATTTAATGAGTAATGCTCATTAAACTTTGTTAATGAGGTAACTATTACACTACCTATGTAACATAAAGGTAGCCTTAGAGAAGGAGTATAAACCCTCAGAAGAGGACTTAGGCAGAAGCCCAAACTTCTGGATGGAAAGAGGGCAACATAGAAAAGCATTTAAATTTAGGGCCTACATAATGCCCTCTATTCAGAGATTCTGAAACATCTCAGTGACTGAATTTCCAACCCCTCACCCTGGAGTTTAAAGTTAGTCTTAAGTAGAGATTTTAAACAAATTCTAACCCTTGGGGTAAGGGAGAGAATCTAAAACTGGAAGGAACCCTTTGTCCTAGCTTCTGGAAGCCAGTATTATTTACTCCAAGATCAAGGTCCTTATTAAAATGGATATTTTTTAAACAAATGTAACTTCAATGGCAATGAGTCCTCAATATAAAACTCCCCTATCAGGCCAAGTCAATCTCTTTAAAATTTTCCCAACAGTCACAATTTATAAAACATGTAAGCCAAACCCAATAAATCAAGTAAATAGCATCGCATAATGGAGGCTTAAATATAGAACAAGACAAGCCAGAAAGGTTCAATTAAGTAAATGCTGTGCATATGTCTAGCTTTGGTGAGGTCAGGATAATATATTGAGTTATTTTAGTATAAAGCCAAATAAAATAAGATAATTTAATGATTAAATAAAAGAGAGGAAGAAAAAAAGAATAAAATGAATACTTTAGGAACATATAACAGGCAACAAAATCCTAGACTAAACTAGAGTTTTAAATTACAATATACTTTTAACAGAGACTTTTGAATTAGAAAATAGGATACTGGGAAACTCTGATAACAATACAGAAATGGAGTGAAACAATTGTGATTTTTAAGTCCTAAATTACTTTCAGATAATTAATATGTAGCAAAGGCAGAATGTCCATATATAATGTAAAGTTACCATGGTGATATTAAGCTCTTTAAGGAGTATATAACTAAAATAATTGGATGGAAAATGAAAAATCCATCTAATCACCCAGATGTTTTATCTATGCAGTTGCAAAATTATAATATTTCAAGCTATATGGATGATTTAGTGAACTTACATTTTTCCCATGAATGTTTGATTCTGGCCAACCCCTTCTACATCTTTGCAGTAGAAGGGCAATTATATCAATTAGGAACAACTTAACTCATGAAAAATATAACAGTTATACGCTTGCACAATACAATATCCGTGAGCACATGTCAATAATGATTATGCTGTCAAATTAATCATGATTAACGTATTTCTCCTGATATTATTTGCTGCACATTCATTTATTTTGTTCTTCACAACTGCTTATTAGCAGGAAAAACAAACACTCTAGCAGCCTTCAAATGTTTAAGTAGCATATATGTGAGAAAAATTTTAAGTAGAGAAATCTGCCCACTAATGTATTTTTTATGCTTTGGGAAAATACAGACATTATTTAATTTTACCCCCAAATTTACCTCTGTGCAACTTGTTCATCAGCATGGTCTCCGAACATCAATTTGAGAATTACTTCTTCAGTCAAACCAGATTTTTCAACAGTTTCCAAACACCTTGTGCTCTTTCACCTCTTTGTTTTCCTTGGCTCATGTTAATTCATTTATTCATTCAATAGCTAGTTATTAAGCACCTGCTGGTACCAAGCATCATGTTAGACGCGGGCAATACAAAGGTGAAAAAGCACACACTTACTGCCCTCATGGAGCTTATGACCCAGGGGACAGGAAGACATTCATCAAGTGATGGTATGGAGCCTATTTTGGAGATTTTCTTTCATCGGGGAGGTCAGGGAAGGCTTCCCTGAGGAGGTGGCACTTGAGCTGGGACTAAAGGATAATTAGGAGCCCTAACCGGTTTGGCTCAGTGGGTAGAGTGTCAACCTGCGGACCAAAGGGTCCCAGGTTCAATTCCGGGCAAGGGCACATGCCCAGGTTGCGGGCTCGAGCAGGAGGCAGCCAATCAATGATTCTCTCTCATCATGGATGTTTCTATTTCTCTCTCCCTCTTCCATCCTCTCTGAAATTAATAAAAAAATATTAAAAAAAAAAAAAGGATAATTAGGAGCTAGCCAGTTGAACAGGTGGTGGGAATGTTCCAGTCAGAAGGAGCAGCATGTGTAGAAATCATAGGCCAGGAAACAGGGTAGCAGAAACGGAGACAGGTCAGCGTAGCTGGACCAGAGAGAAGATGGGAGTGTGTTCAGGCAAGATTACCCAGAGATCGCAGGGCCAGACCATGCCCCTTGCGAGGCTTTGCAAACAAAGTTAAGAAGTGCTGGAGTCCAACCCCAGCAGGTCCAGGGGTCCCCAAAGGTGTGGACGGAGTCGGCGAAGAAGGAATGACACGAAGACAGCCTTCAGTTGATCAGCAGCCTAGTCAGGACCTCTAGCCAGGATCTCCAGCCAAAGTTCTGGTTAGGAACTCCAACCAAGCTCTGGTTAGGATCTGATCAGGATCTGATGTTTATTGTCTTGTTACATCTGTATTTATACCAGCCGATTTTCATCCTGTCCATTTCTATTACAAAGGTTAGGGCGTTTCTTATCTCCATTCCAGGGAGTAAAGATTATGTAGCTTAACTACCCGCCTGGCACTTAATTAAGGGGTTGTATCCCCTCCCTAACCTCCGGGGAAAATCCCCACCTGGGGAAACAACCTTTCTCAGAGAGGTGACCTTGGTTAAAACACATGGCACTAAGGAGAGCAAACATATTAAGAACAATATGCTATATATGCCAGGTCCCTTGAAACATATGCTGTGCAGATGTTTCTTTCCTGCAGCGACTGTGTCAAGCAGCAAGGATGGACCGGCTTCCGGCAAATTCCCCCTTTTTTATTTTTTAAATGATAGCGCATGCAAATCAGTGACCACCTCTCAGATTGGGCTGTTTAAGACTCGGAAGAAGACTGGCAAGCAATGACAACAAGCATAGCTATAAACATAGTGGATGAAGCGCACAAGGAGCCCCGTTCCTTAGAAGGTTGCCGGCCTCTTCAGTCAAGAGATTTCAGCTGTCCTCAAGTTGTTGGTTTGATTGTCTTTGTTGGTCTGGCTAGTGGGCGGCGTCACTGGCGACGGGCTTCCCAAAGCATCAGCGAGTTGAAGGGCTGCATCAAAGGGTCCATCAGGGCCGTGCTTGATGGTGGTGTCAGTGTCCGAGGAGGAATAAGCTGTGTCCTCTGGGTCAGCTGTTATGGAGGATGGAGGGTAGTAGAGAGAAAAAGAAAAGAAAGCAAAAGAACTACAAGGAAGTGTTTAGAAAAAAGAAGGAGAAGAAAGGGAAGAAGGCAGCATCCTGACACAGCCCTTTCCTTCAGCTGCCCCTTTCCCTGTGGTCCAAGGTAGAAATGGGAAACAAGCACAGAAACCAGGCCTCGGGTCCACCAGGCCACTTTCCTGGGCAGGGTTTTAGTGGCACCACAGGTGGCTGGCTGGCTCAGTGTACATTTTGGCCCATTTACCTCTGTAAATCATACCATACACCTTAAAGTAGCTACATACATTTAAACTGAGAAGAAATGTTAGAGGAAAGCATATTTTTATAGGCTTCCCGTGTAAAAACTCCAAATTATTTTTGTCATTAGCTGCTTGGAAAAAGATAGTTCCATATAACATACAAAGGGGGACAGGCCTTTAGAAAAGCTTACAAAGAACTATGCAAACTGCAGTGTGTCCTCCCCTTGTAAATCCATTCATCTCCAGTCCCTCAAACTGTTAAAAAAAAAAAAAAAAAAAAAAAAAGCGAGTAGCTGGCCATGACTTTTTAAAGTATGTTTCAGAGAAGATACAAGAGTCGTCATTGACACTTTGGGCCAGATGAAACTGTTGGGCCTTATGCCCGACTCTATCCTTCTGTGATTTGCTGAACTTGTGCGCCTTCCCATTAAGTTGTTCTTGTTAATATTAGTTCTACATCCAACTGATATGAGCATTTATATTAAACTACACAATAACTGCTGCTGGTAGCATCCAGAATACATGTCAGGAGCTCCTGCTTCCTTCCTGATTATGGCCACATTCAGCCTTATCAGTAACTATTAAAACGCCTGAAGATTTGGGAGCTGGGTGGGTGGCCCTCGGGGAGCATGTGGAGGCTGGAGCATCTGGCCGAGCTATGCAGAGCAGTTATCAACGCTTAGTTCTTCTTGGCTTTCTTCAGATAGCGAGCCCGCGTGGACTTGCCCATATGCATGGCCAGTCTCAAATTTAACGAAGGAGGCAGCATGCAGACAATTGTACCCATAAGAGAATGGATCGGGTATCCATTGGTTCGGGTTTTCAACCTCACTGTTTTCAACGCCGACTTCACATATGCCTCTGAAGAGGGTACGGTCAAAAATGGTTTCCGGATTTTAGCCAGTTTCGTAGCTACAAAGAAGGGCAGAATACTCTGCACAAAGATGCCCTTGCTCTTATATTCCTCATGGATGCACTGAGAGAAGAAATCTACAAAAGCCTTGGTGGCAGAGTAGATGGTCAGCATTGGAACTGGGCCCATGCCACTGGCGGAGGAGATGTTCAGAATCACGCCTTTAGATCTTTCTACCATGCCAGGCAGCACCAAGTGTGTCATCTTACAAACAGAAAGAATGTTAACATTTAACATTTTCTTGATGGTACTGTCCAAGTCAGGAATTTCCAAAAAGTATTCAGGATACTCATATGATACTCCCACGTTGTTCACTAAAACACCAATTTTAAGGCCTGCCAAGCTTGTTTTAATTTTATCATATATATCTTCGGATGCAAAGTCAGCAGCAATCGTCTTTGTTTCCACTTTGAATTTTTCTCTTATTTCATGGGAAACCTCATTCAGTTTATCCTGGGACCTGCTGATAAGGGCAACCTTCATTCCACACTTTGCCAACTCTTCTGCATATGATTTCCCAATTCCATCAGTACTACCTGTGACAACTGCCCATTCACCGAGCTCTGGTCCAACTCCAGGCCTGTGATCCAAACCCCAGACTTGAAAGGCCGTGAAGAGCGAGTACGAGATGCGCAGGGCGAGGTAGGCCACGGTGCCCACGCCCACCCAGTACAGGAAGCCGGCGGCAGGGAAAGTGCTCTCCATGGCTTTCAACCAGGCCTTACTACCCTCGTGAATGGAAAAAAAAAACAAAAACAACAACAAAAAACTAATGAATGAATCCTGGAAGAGGCGCCCGTCGTGAAGCAGTGGAGTCGGTAGAGCATGGGACTTTTAATCCCAGGGTCGTGGGTTCGTGCCCCACGTTGGGTGCCAGATGCTGGAGTCCAACCCCAGCAGGTCCAGGGGTCCCCAAAGGTGTGGACGGAGTCGGCGAAGAAGGAATGACACGAAGACAGCCTTCAGTTGATCAGCAGCCTAGTCAGGACCTCTAGCCAGGAACTCCAGCCAAAGTTCTGGTTAGGAACTCCAACCAAGCTCTGGTTAGGATCTGATGAGGATCTGATGTTTATTGTCTTGTTACATCCATATTTATACCAGCCGATTTTCATCCTGTCCATTTCTATTACAAAGGTTAGGGCGTTTCTTATCTCCATTCCAGGGAGTAAAGATTATGTAGCTTAACTACCCGCCTGGCACTTAATTAAGGGGTTGTATTCCCTCCCTAACCTCCGGGGAAAATCCCCACCTGGGGAAACAACCTTTCTCAGAGAGGTGACCTTGGTTAAAACACATGGCACTAAGGAGAGCAAACATATTAAGAACAATATGCTATATATGCCAGGTCCCTTGAAACATATGCTGTGCAGATGTTTCTTTCCTGCAGCGACTGTGTCAAGCAGCAAGGATGGACCAGCTTCCGGCAAAGAAGTTTCATCATATTCTAAAACACTCTTCTCCACCCTCTGATGGATGCCTTCAAAATCCTATGTGGCCTTTTTCAAAAGCCACCTCTTCTAAAATGCCTTTCCCAATTCTTCCAGCCTAACATATTGTTCCCTCCTCTGTGCTCCAAAGCAGTCTGATCATACGTGTTGTCTCATCTCTTCTGATCTGCCTTGTATGATGGTTACTTTTATACAGTACATGCCTTTCTCCCTTGTGTGCTACGTCATGTCAGGGATATGAGCTGATTCACCTCTGGATTCCACATATACATAGTAAGTGCTCAATAAGTGTTTTGAGTGGATTGAATTCAATCAATGCTTTTTCTTCTGATTCGGTTCAGCAATTCCTGCCCCTGCTTTCTTCATAATCAAGACTGAGAGTTAATACTGACAGTAGCATAAGTTGTGCATAAAGGGTTTGACAATCTAAGATACACAGTGAAATGTATGGCAAAATATTGTTACCACTAATGCAAACTGGGTAAATAGCTCAGAGACGTGGGGAAGTGAGACCACTAATGGTTCATTGTTCAACTTCGCAGTCATAGGGGGCCTGATGGTCTTTGCCAAGCTGTGAGACTTCCTGGCAACACGAGGTGACCCTGAAATAAGGTGACCCTTCAAAGCAGGTGCTCACTGTATCCCTGACCAACTTCCACATATGTAATGAACAATGGCTACATAACACTAAACATCTGGACACAATTTTAGTTAAAGAGTCTACCAGATGATTCTGTTTTCATCCGGAATTTTGATAACAGTTGCAAATAATCAGTGTCTAGGCATTGGGCTAAAACAGAAAAATAATATGAGGCATGGGAAGAAAATCAGAGTCTCTGAAGACTGGTACTTGGTTTTGGAGAAAAGAAATGCTTTTTTTTTTTTCCTTTTAAAGCAGGGTTTTGTTAAACACCCTTCAATGAATTTGGTATGAAGTCAAATCATTCTTTTACACTAAAGAGGAAAAATTATCATGAATAATATTAACAATAAAATGTTCTCTAATTACAAGCAATTTTTTAACACGAAGTGACCATTCACAACCACCAATGTAACAGGTAAAATGAAAATAGACCAAAGAGCTAGAAGAAAGCGAGAAACATGTGTATAGAAAGGGAAAGGACTAATAACTAATGTTTCTATGCTGGGCTGGTTAGTTGCTTTCCAAGTCAGAATTTCTTTAATCTTCACAGCATTCACATGAGGATAGTACTATTGTTCTCCCCATTTTACAGAGAGAAAACTGAGGCACCAAGCTCTGTTTGCACCAGAATTTGAGGCCAGGTAGTATGGCTAGCCAGAGCCTGTATTCTCAACAGGGGTGAAAATCGGTTCTTAAGGGTGAAAATATCTTAAACATTATCATGGTGTGTGCCCCTCCCAAGGGCCACAGTAAACAAACAGGCATATAGTAAATCAATGGTGTTAAAAGATCATGGAGGAGGGGATTGGCTAGAAAAGATATGTCTAAAAATTCTCCGGGGGGTGGGACAATAATGAAGAAATGGCTGAGACACACTAGAGCCTGTGGCCTTAACCATTTAACAATGCCTCCCAATTCTGCATGAGAATGTGGACCCACAGTCCCCTACAATGGATCAGTTTCTGAATAGCTAGCTTAGCTATCCCCAATTAATCAATTATGCATTTATCAAATAAAACGTAATTTTCTGTTACATAACTAAGTGTCCCTAGGACCAAAGATAATTCTAGAGACATTTATGGAGTAGGTACAATTTATCCTGGCACTTCCCCTATTATCTTGGAACACTTCCATTCCCCCTCTTAGTTCTCTGTCTGTTCATCTCCCCCTTCTGATTCATTCATTCGAGAGGCCCATAAACATTTATTGAGTACCCTGTGCAATTGCATCCATTCCTATGATTTTAATGACAACATGTATGCTAATGAGTCTCATTTGTTTACTGAATCTGAAATCTTTAATTCTAGTAAAGCAATCTCCCCTGACGTTCCAAAGGACCAGTTTACCGAGTGGATATTTTGTCTTGAAGTCTCGCAAAAACACTTCAAACTCAACATGTCCAAAAGGGAAGAATCTTCTCTTCCATACGTGCTTCTCTTCCTTCTTCCTCCTGTTAAGGGGTGGCAATGCCTCCACCTCACCCAAGCCAGGAACCTGGGGAACTTTCAGAACCAGTCACCTTCAATCAGGGACCAGGTCTTGATAATGATGCTTCCTTAACGTTTCTCAGACTCTCCTTTCTAGTCAAACTATTGTTCCTAAATTCCCATTCTAATTACCTGTGCCTAGAAAATTGCTCCCTGCCCTGAAAGCCTTGAATAGTTGTCCACTGCTTACAGAACGAGCTGGCCCCTGCAGACCTGTCCACATTGAGCACAACCTCCCATCACCACTGGCATTCTAAGTTTTTGAGGCTTGTAGCTTACTTTTTAAATATATTTTTAGTGATTTCAGAGAGGAAGGGAGAGGGAGAGATAGAAACATCAATGATGAGAGAGAATCATTGGTTGGCTGCTTCCGGCACACCCCACATTGGCAATTGAGCCCACAATCTAGGCATGTGCCCTGATCTGGAATCGAACCCTGACCTCCTGGTTCATAGGTCAAAGTTCAACCACTGAGCCACGCCGGCCAGGCCCTTGTAACTACTTCTTAACATTGTTAAAGGTTTAAATCCAGAAGCCCTAAAGTGGCATATATGAATCCACCTAAGCTGCCTTTGGTTCATAGATCAGAAAACATGGTCTTTATTTGTTTTGCTTAAACATGGATTCTTACTTAAAGTAAGAATCTTCTCTCTTTTTAAGTATGCTCTTCTTGAAAGCAAAGACAGTAGACAAAATATATTTCTATCACCCCTACAGTGCCTGCATACTGTAGGTGCTCAATAAATATGTTTTGACAAAAATCACTATTAAATACTATTTTACAGACTTGCATGTTCTTTCTCTTGGAAATAGGATTATGTTATGAGACCACAGTATTTCTTATTCACATAATTTGATGGGAGGAAAGACAAAATAAACTATAAATTCAATTTACGGACTTACTTATTGAGGAAATTGAGATATTACTAAGTAAAATATAGATATCCAGTCCAGCTTTTACAAAAGACAGATAAGTAAAAAATACAGCTATTGTTAAACCCAGTTTGTGACACGCTTTCTCAGTTTACATAATGTAATTATAGCTTGTAATAAACATATAAACAGAAGAATTCCCAAACAACACATGCATCTCTGAAAGAAACTGATGAGAACAAACTGTGTTTGTTCAAATTTGGGACTTTAACCAAAACATAGATTTTCATTTCAGGAGGAAAAAAGTACACGGAATCGTAGTTACCTGTAAGTTTGAAGTATGTTTGCCAAATCTAAACTTATCACAGGAGATAGAAATACATATAAATATGAAATTATCATTAAAGAATTTATATTACAGCTTAACTCCTTGAGAGGCCAGCATTTCTTTTGTTTTTGTGAGTGAATCCCAAGAATTCTGCACTCAGAGGTGTGAACTTTGCTTAGCCTGGTTTCAGCCTGGAATGAAGACCCTATCTTCTAAAATCCTGTAGAGCAAATATATCATATCTGCTTTAAAAAATAAATCAGACCTATACTTTCCATTGTACTAGATGCACAGAAATATGTCATTTATAAATCCAAACTATTCACTTTGGTCTCAACTGTCAGGAAAATTGTTAGCAAATTTGAAACTAGTCATAAAGTTGTACGTGCAACTTACTTCCTATACTAACAAGAAATGTAAACAGCCCTAGACAGTTTGGCTCAGTGGATAGAGTGTTGTCGGCTCATGGACTGAAGGGTCCCGGGTTCGATTCCCATCAAGAGCGTATACCTCAGTTACAACCAATCGATGTATCTCTCTCACATTGGTATTTCTCTTTATCTCTCCCTCTTCCTTCCACTCTCTCTAAAAATCAATGGAAAAATATCCTCAGGTGAGGATTAACAGCAACAACAGCAAAAAGTATAAATAGAGCACCTATATAGGACTATATGTGTCTATGGATACTCATGTTTATCAACCACTGGTTCATGTTTATTTCGTTTCTCCCTAATTGTGTATGCTCATCTTAAGGGCAGACTCCCATTTACCATTCAATCTTTCACTTGAATACAGCTTTTTTTCCTAGGCTAGTCCTATGTTCTGAGTGCTCAAAAAATGTGTTCAAATATGTGAATATATTTAAGCAAACCTCTATATCTTTTGGTTTTTGTTTGTTTTGTTTTTAATCCTCACCTGAGGATACTTTTCCATTGATTTTTAGAGAGAGTGGAAGAGAGAGGGAAAGACAGTGAAATATCAATTGGTTGCTGCCTGCATGAGTCCCAACCAGGGCCAGGGAGGAGCCTGCAACCGAGGTATGTACCTTTGACCAGAATTGAACTTGGGACCCTTGGGTCCAAAGGCCAACACTCTATCCACTGAGCCAAACCAGCTAGGGTTACTTCTGTATCTTTAAATCAGAAATAATATGAATAAAAATATTTTAGTAAATTGTAAAATTAGATTGGTTACTGCAATATCTTTTACAACTATGTAAACAGTGCTTGGCACTAATAGACTTCTTGGACCATATTTTAATTAAAATTCACATACAAATCAATGTATAAAATATATATTGGTCCATATATTCTACATAGATTTAGTGGTATTTAAATTAAGTATTTATTTCCAACAACACAGCCCAAAGAAATAATACTTCATTCATCATGAAAGACTAATTTGCTTTATGAGAATATGGAATACACATTTACTGCATGAAAACATTTTAATACAACCACCATTCACAAAGACTGCATTTCTGTTCCTTGCTCCATAGTGGAAAAGCTGCAACGAGCATAGCAAACACCTCCATGGTAATCAATAAGTGGCATTAGTGCTACATTCATTATAATTCCACCTAAGTTGGGTCTGTTTTTGTTTTATGTTTCAATGTATACCATTTTCATTTGGGGATGTCAAGGGAATGAAAAATGTGCTGTTGATAAAATGAAGTATTGAGTTTACTTTAGATATTACATCTTACAAAAACACTCTCCCCATACAGAAGCACACCGTCAAGTTCAACAGAATAACGTATGTTGGAAAGGGATCGGAATAAATTATTCATTACACATACATTACCAAAATATTGACTTAATTAAAAGCAAACTACCAAATATACACGTAATTCCACAAACCACCAAAATTAAACTGCCATGGTTTTTAGCATTCTCTATCAGTCTTTACTTATATGCAAACATAACTTTTGCATGTTGTAATGATAGATTAGAATAAACATGTATGCTTGTAAGATAGAGGTTAGGTAGTGTTTTAATATCATTTGCAATAATCTACTTTATTATTGACACAGCACTCTAACCTATAGCTTCTTTTTTTAAAAAAAAAAAAAAAAGAAGAAACAACGTTTATTTGACCATTTATCAGTGGAAATCTCCATTTTTGGCCAGCTTTTGAAAATCCATTTATTAATTAGAACATTATTAACAAATGAGATAGGGTAAAAAAACCTTATTATTAAAATCAACACACCTCCTCTTTTACTTCATTTCCTGGATCCTTGAATCTTTAATCCAATTAGCAGTAGGCTGTGGAGTATAAAAATAATCTACAAAACCATGACTCAATTAAAAGTGCTTTCTAATGACCTGTGTCTAATCCTTCTCACTCTGGCATTATTAGTTTTTCTTCCAGTTAGGAAACAACACAAAATTTTTGGAGTGAAAGAAATAATTTGAGTTTAGTTATAGATTATTAAAGCGAATGCTGATCTAACCTGTAGTGACAGCAAACAGATCAGTGAGTGCCTGGGGATAGAGCAGGGGTGGGCAACCGCTGGCACGCGCGCCAAACATGGCACGCCAGTAACTTCTGCTGGCACGTGAAACCCTCTCTTATAATCTTCCATTTACAATTGTGAATCTTTGTCCTCCGTGATGAATTTTGTTAAGTCCCGTAATAGGAGTAGCCTGACGGATGAAAGTAGTAGCTCGTGCATATCTCTGAGGGTCACGAAATGTAAACCTGATGTAAAATCTCTGTCATCAGTGATGCAGCAGCAAAAGTCCCACTGATAATATCAAACAGTGTCATAAAGTTTTCTGTCGGACTATCAGTGTACATGTATACATTAAAAAATAAATGTATTTTTCATCATCATATACTGTGTTTTTGTCACTCGAATGAATTTTATTATTTCTTCAAGGTTCTTCACATACGTACACCTTAAGAGATATCAAGCCCTAACTGGTTTGGCTCTGTGGATAGAGCATCGGCCTGCAGACTGAAGGGTCCCAGGTTCGATTCCAATCAAGGGCATGTACCTTGGTTGTGGGTACATCCCCAGTAGGGGGTGTGCAGTAGGCAGCTGATCAATGACTCTCATCATTGATGTTTCTAACTCTCTATCCCGCTCCTTTCCTCTCTGAAATCAATAAAAATATATATATAAAGAGATATCAAGTAGGCGTAACATGTTCTCAAAAAATTAGGGTTAGCACCCAGAAGAATTTTGAGTCAGAGATTTTGCTGGTTTGGGCACGCACTCACAAAAAAGGTTGCCCACCCCTGGGATAGAGGGTAGTTGGGGAGGAAGCTGAGGGAGAAATTACCAAGGGGCTCAAGGAAGCTTTGAGAGGTGATGGGTCTGTTCACTGTCTTCATCAAAGTGCTGGTCTCAAGGGTATGTGCCTATGTCAAAGCTTAGCCAATGGTACACTTTAACCACAAGTGATTTCCCGTAGGCCAGCCATCCCTTAATAAAGCTGCAAAGAAAGCAGCATTGTTGTAAAAGCAAAGGTAATTATGAAAGTACAAATAGTTGTCAAGTGATTGTGATTTTACACCATTTTCCTCAAGGGAACAAGAGGTTTTCCTTTTACCTCATTTTATTTGTGATGTAAATTAGGATATTTAGGAAAGCTTATGTAGGAGGAGAATAGTTTTCTATGTATTGTTTTGCTTGTTGTCTATTACAATTCAGAGTGGCAACTTACTGTCACTAAAAAATACGAAAGCAAAGGACTTTTGTTGTTAATCCTCATCTGAGAATATTTTTCCCATTGATTTTTAGAGAGAGGAGGAAGAGGAGGAGAAGGAGGAGGAGGAGGAGAAGGAGGAGGAGGAGGGGGGGGGAGGAGGAGGAGGGGGAGGAGAGAACCATCCATGACCAGGGCAGGGGATCTAGCCTGCAATTGAGGTACGTGCCCTTGACCTTTACCATGACCCTTACCACTGAGCCAAACTGGCTAGGGCACAAAGGACTTTCAATTGAAAAAAATTTAAATTACTAAAATCATACAATATTTTAAGTTTACAAATCACCTTTGGTTGATATCTTTATGATCTTCGTTTTTATTCTTCTTGTTCTCCAATTTGGTGATTAAAATTAAAAACATCACTATTATTTTTTTTACTTCCCACTTAAGATTAATTGTGATGGTTTCATATTTCCCATTAGTCATATTTAATACATTTAAGTCTTTCCCTGTATAAAAGAGAGTGAAATGTCAAATGAGATTCTTTTTTTTTTTTTTCAGGGCGGGGGGTGGGGTGGGGGGGGTGGGGAGGAGAAATTTCACTAGTAAAGGAACTATGCCTTATATCTAGCGTAGCAACCTCTTTAATTGTTTTAAAATTCTTAACAACCAGTTCTCTGACTTCTGCTACCCAATATCCAAACCAGAAATAAAATGACCATTTAAACAACAAAACATAATTTCAAAATAATCAAGAAAACATAGAATGGTGGTAGGAAATCTTTAGTTTTTCAGTCAAATGAGATTCTTAAGGATGACTTTACAGCCATCACAACTCAGGGAAAATTACCCCACATGTGAATCAAGTGGCTTTGGTTTAGAAAGGAGCATAAATTAAAAAAAAAAAAAAAAAAAGGAAGAAAGTGTGGGCAAAAGGGGCCGCATGCTGACCTGACAAGCTCAGGAGAGGCCTGCATGGCAATTTTGCAGACTCGGAGACCTAAAGTAACCACAAAGGATGGTCTGAAATTAAACCTTAAATAAAAGCAGTTATGGTGGGTAGTTATGTCCTAGGCCGATATCTTCACTGATAAGGTCAACCTTTACTGTAACTAAGCCTATCTGTCTTTTTGCATCTAAGATAACATATCCTTGAAATGTCTGGGTAACTTGTGACTTCTCTTTTTATGGAGCCCCTAGGGCACAACCAGGTGTGCTGGATCCCAGGACAGATACCACAAATCCCTTCATCATCATGTTAATTGTTCCTGCACCCATCTAAGTATGTGTCCATCATTTTACTTTCTATCCTATCACAGAAGTTTCGCCGCTTCGCTTAATCCCACCTCCTTAAATCTGTCACCAATGAATTTCATGTATAAATACGGATGTAACCCTGCCATTCTCCGGAGCACTATCTCAATTCGTTGAGGTTCTGCTTCCCGGCATATGTCGACAGTTTGGCTCAAATAAACTCACAAAAATTCTTCACAGGTTTCAATGGTTTTTTTACGTTAACAAAAGAAAGAAAAGAGGAAAGGGAGGAAGGAAAGGAAGTAGAAAGAAAGATGCATAAATTAAATGGAAATGTAACACAGTTACAACATTCCAATTCTGTTACAGGGACACTAGAAGCCCAGAGAGGAAGGGAGAGATAGAAGCATCAATGATGACAGAGAATCATTGATCAGCTGAGCAATTTGTCCTAGAGTAGATGCTAGGCTGCCTCACTTCAGGCAAAGGACTAAACCACATTCCCATCTCCTGTCCTCATTGTAGTCCAATAGCTGGAAATTAAAGAATTCGAGATTCATTATAAAGCTTCCTTAGAAAGGGTTTATACATGCAAGAGCAAAGGTATTCTTTTTTTAAAAAAATATATTTTATTGATTTTTTACAGAGAGGAAGGGAGAGAGATAGAGAGTTAGAAACATCGATGAGAGAGAAACATCGATCAGCTGCCTCCTGCACATCTCCTACTGGGGATGTGCCCGCAACCAAGGTACATGCCCTAGACCGGAATCGAACCCGGGACCCTTCAGTCCACAGGCCGACGCTCTATCCAATGAGCCAAACCAGCTTCGGCGAGCAAAGGTATTCTTAAGAAAATGTTGAGGGAGGAAATATATTCTATAAGGGGAAAAATATCATATTCTTTAAAAAAAAAAAAATCTTTATTGTTGAGAGTATTACAGATGCCCCCACCCCCATTGCCTCCCTCCACCCGATTCCTGCCCCACCCAGGCCTTCACCACCCTATTGTCTGTGTCCATAGGTAATTCATCTATGCATATAAGATCTTTGGTTAATCTCTTCTCACCCCCCGTCCTCACTCCCCTTCCCTCTGAGACTCATCAGCCTGTTCCATGTTTCCATGCCTCTGGTTCTATTTTATTCAACAGTTTATTTTGTTCATTAGATTCCTTGTTCATTTATTTTTATTTTTAGATTCAATTGTTGATAGATATGTACTTATTGCCATTTTGTTGTTCATTTTTTAAAAAAGGATAAAAAGATTTATCTCAGGTTAATTTTCATTTTATTTCTAATTGTACTAGTTTCTCTACTTTAATGAAATACTCTCCATTTTTTTTCCCCACTAAAAACTGAAGGTATTTATAACCTTCAAGGCCACCTTTTAAAATATTAATACTGTATCTACAACCAAATAATATGTCAATAAATTCTAATTTTCAGATCTGTGAGAAAATAAGGGTGTCACTTATTAAATTGAAAATTTACCATTTGACAAAACAGCAGATGAACAATATTCAAATAATTAAAATATAAGACACAGTGGATATAATTTAGGCTTTCTTCAATGGTTTAGAAGCCAATTCAGAAGTTTGCAGTGTCTCATCCTCACCACAGTATTCATTCATCATTCCAGTTGTACTTATTGCGCTTACCACACACACAGTACCAGGCACAAGAACTAAAAAGAACTAGATGCACAGTCATGGACTCTGCCCTCAAGGAACTTGTATTAAATAACATTAAATGGGTAGATAAGAGAGCTGTCAACAGCATACTTGGTATTGGAGAGTTCACAGTGCATATCATTTACGTGATGCAAAAACCACATTTTCTGCTAATCTTTTCATCAGTCCTTAGTTTATTTACTAGTGCTCATAACTAAGCCAATCTGAATTGATTATTCAGTACAATTTCATGTCTGATAAAAGTGGTTTACAAAAATCAAACATAATAAATTGTACCTTCTCTTCATCTGCTAATCTTACAATTCTGCCTAAAAGCAGTTAAATTTTTGCCTCGATTAGTTTTATTTTAGTGTGAATGTTATTAGTCATCAAAATAGTCTCATGTCATTTGTACATTTTGCTTGCTCTGACATACATTCAGTATTTTTTTTTTTTACACATTCAGTATTTTTAAGAGCATGTTGGTTCAGCTTACCAGTCATAATGAAGGAGAATCACTTATCTACTTCCCAGTAGGAAGTATTAGGTCACCCCTCTTCTCAGTCCAGAAGGTACAAATTATCCAGATATAGAGAAAAGAGTTTTTGCTGTATACCTGTCATAGAATAGTAAGGAGCTAGGAAAAATCCAGGACAAGCGGAATAGGGAAACTAAGACAGATAAACAGCAGTTTGCAGCCACCTAGTAAATCCTACCTTCCCTAACCCAAGGATACTTAAGAGTTGGCCTGGGTAGGGGGCAGGGACAGGCTAGAAGGGGTGGCGGGGGGGGGGGGGGGGGGGGGGGAACGGGGGACGGAGGGGAGGTTGAAGAGAACTATCTGTAATACCTTCAATAATAAAGATTAAAGAAAAAGAGTAAATGGTTTGCACTTCTCCCAAACCAGAGAGAAAGGAGCTTAAATTACCTCCTCAGGGACACAGATAACAGAAATCCAATTAAGTCCATTTGCCAACCACACCCAGGGACAGGCAAATTAAGAGAGTAAATCTCATTTTGGTACATTAGTATAAAGTTGATGAATATTCTATTCATTCTCCCCTAAGACCTCCCCTAAATGCCCAGCCTTTAAAACCCCTGCAGATGAAGGTCCCAGGGTGCTCTCTCTCCAGGGAGCAGGCCCATGCCATTCTCTCCTCCCTCTCCTTCCTTCATAAGCAGGTATCCCCTAACCTCCAACAGACCCCAGGAGACTTGCAACCAGGGGGGCAATGGGCAGCGGCAGCTTGTCCTGAGATAACCCTCTAAACCTGCCTCCAAGGCCCCCTTTTCTCTGACTTCCCAGTGAGCCAAACAGCCCAGCCTGGGCTCTCCTGTTGCTCCTTCCATGCCCTTCCTTACTTCACTGCCCTGAGTGTGTTTTTGCTGCAGTCAATACATTCTTGCTTGCTTTTCTACACTTTGTCTCTTTATTTTTAACTTTATTGTGGTAGGTATTACAGATGTCCTCTTTTTTCCCCATTGACCCCTGCTAGCCCACACCACCCCCGACCCAGGCCTTCACCACACTATTGTCCATGGGTTATGCAGAAAAGCATACAAGTTCGTTGGTTAATCTCTTCTCACCCACCCCTGCCTTGTCTCTTGATTGAAATCTTTCCCTCAAGAAGACAAGAACCTAGGTGTCTTTGTCTCCCGGTAACATACCTGGTATCTAATTTTTTCTCCGCCTAGATTTATGTCATAAATAAACACGTGAAAAAGCTAAGCTTGGGCCTGACGCTTGGGAGAGCAGGTGAGCTGTGGACCCATACATAGGCTGGGGAGCCGGCTTTCCTTGGAGAAACGCTCAGGCAGGTAGCACCTGGGCCCCTGGTGTTGAAGGCATCACCAGGCCAGAGTGGCTTTGGTGGGAGGGGATGCCCTCAGGGACACTGCAACCCTGGGAGAGGGGAGAGGGTTTAACTCCTAATCTTTTCTACCCCCCACATCTCCATACTTCCCTGTCTGAGTGAAAGACACCACCCAGTTGCTAAAAACCAGACCCCGAGGGAGTATGCAAGGAAGACAATAGGATTAACCTTGAAGTTTAAGTTGGATACGGAAGAAGGAGAGGATTTGATTTGGGTAAGTACAGTGGCAGGTACTAGAAGCCAATGGGGTGGAGGGATTGTTGGAAGAGAGTAACAAGTGAAAGCATGGCCTGAGCATAAGGGCTTGAGGAGAGGCAGTTTTAGCTGAAAGTCTAAACCTCGGCCTCAGGAGGGAGCAGCTGAAATAGTGCTGGGCTGTCTTCACAGGGGAGACTGTAAGACACTGGGAAGCCTAGAAATAACGACATATCCTCTTCAGTGCAAGGATGCCGCCCAGGAAAGGGGATGCTCACGGAGTCACTGCGATCCGAGGGCATCCGTTATTGCTTGGACTCCAGGGGCTGGATTGCTGACATCATTTACTACCTACTCTCAACATACACGAACGTACAATTTTTGGCTGGGATCTCTATTTCCTCTGGATCCTTCAGAATTGTCCTAATGGAGGAAATGGAGTGTGAGCCACAACTATTCCATTGCTTACTCACTCTGAGCTGCAGACACAGCAAGCCTGGCACATACTTGAATTCTTGGCCCATTCTAGGGGGGAAGGGGAAGGGTAGAACTCAGCAAACTATGGCCCATGCAGCTTTTTGCATACTGCCCACAAGGCAGGAATGGTTAGTACATTTTCAAATATATGAAAGAAAATCAAAAGAAGAGTAATATTTTGTGAGAAATGGACATGACATGAAGTTTGCATTTCAGCGTCCCTAAATAAAGTTTTATTGGAACACAGGCACGCCCATTTGTACCCTGCTTCAGGTGGCTGCTCTCCCACTACAACGGCAGAGTTGAGTGGTTGGGATCGCACACTCTACAGAAGCTAAGTTATTCCCTCCGGCCCTTTGCAGAAAAAATGTACTGACCCCTACTCTAGGCATTAAAAGAATCCTTCATTTAATTATCCTTTGAAAAACAATCTATCTGCTCTGCGTCTAAAGACCCTCATCAAAAAATAAGATGTGACTCGCAGGAGAGACCATTGCACTGCTAAGAAGACAGATTGGCAAGTGGGATCTCCACTGAGGGAGGTGCAGGGGTGTCTGTATGCTCCCCCACTGCTGTGGGGACAGAGCTGGGGGACATCACACCCAGTTTAAACCCTGGCACTATACACATTGTTAGCCGGCTCCCCGGTTCCTTTGAGTTCCAGCTTATTATGATATGAAGTGGGATAGAGTCATTGCTCCACGGCGCTGCTGACATGAGGCAACCTTCACGGAAGACCCTGCCCAGCAGTCCACCTTCTGTAAATGTTCGTTTCTTTCCCCCTTGTCAGCAGTGAAATCTCAAAAAAGGATGAATTGCAACTTACGTCACCAAGAGACCATTTAACACACTGCAGCAATAAGAGAAAATTTTCTCCCAGCTTATAATCTTAGCACTTCGGAGGATTTAGTTAGAGACTATCAAGAAATCTGAGTCTTTACTCAGAGCCAAGCAGAAGGAATTAAGGCAAGATGGTGATGAAAGCTCGCTGTGCTGTGTGTAACATGACCAACCCAAATTAGGAGAAGGCTAGTACATTAGAGTGCAGCCATATGATGCATATTTTATACTTATTAAAAATAAAAGTAACAACTTTTTTTTTCTAAAAGTAACAACTTTTTAATGACACATAATATATGAAAGGTAGAATACTTAATGGAGAAAAAAGCAGAATGTAAAAATTTATATATAAGCTTAACTGTATTTAAAAGAAAAAGAAAAAACAGCCCAGCTGGTGTGGCTCAGTGGTTGAGTGTCGACCCATGAACTAGGAGGTCACGGTTTGATTCTGGGTAATGGCACATGTCCGGGTTGTGGGCTCGATCCCCAGTGCAGAAGGCAGCCGATCCATGATTCTCTCTCATCATTGATGTTTCTAGCCCTCTCTCTTCCTCTCCCTTCCTCTCTCTGAATTCAATAAAAAAAATATTTTTTTAAATGAAAGAAAAAACCCACAAAATAATAGTAAGAAATAAAGAGTACATGAACTTTTTGAAAAACAGTTTTATTGAGATATAATTTACATACCAGGACATGAACTTTTAAAAATATATATATATATTTTATTGATTTTTTTACAGAGAGGAAGGGAGAGGGATAGAGAGTCAGAAACATCGATGAGAGAGAAACACCGATCAGCTGTCTCTTGCACACCTCCTCCTGGGGTTGTGCCTGCAACCAAGGTACATGCCCTTGACCAGAATCGAACCTGGGACCCTTCAGTCCGCAGGCCGACGCTCTATCCACTGAGCCAAACCGTTTAGGGCAGGACATGAACTTTTAAGACAAAACAGGAGACTTCAAAAAGCTCTGGACTGGCCGTGGGTGCTGCAGGCCACCCCCATACTGAGCCTGGGCATGCACATGGTTAGGCTTTCAGAGAAACCTTGCAAGAAGCACCAATTTAGTTCAAGCTTTCAACTCCCTTATTTTGCAGGTAAGGAAAATGAGACCTGCCTAAGGAAGTATAGGCTATTACAGTGGCCCCCTTATCTGCAGGGGCTCTATTCCAAGACCCCCGGTGGATGCCTGAAACCACAGAGAGTACTGAACCCTACATAAACGATGTTTTTTTACTATACACACATACTATGATAAGGTTTAATTTATAAATTAGGCACAGTAAGAGGTTAATAACAAAAGCCAACAATAAAGTAGAACAATTGTAACAACATACTGTATACAAATTATGTAAATATGGTCTTTCTTTTTCGAATTGCCTTATTGTTAAGTACATACAGCAGGGATCAGCAGGACAAAGGGATGATTTACATCCTGGGCTGGATAGACAGAAGGAAATTTTATCTCGCCACTCAGAATGGCCAGCAATTTAAATCGTATACATTATTTATTTCTGGATTTTTTTTTCATTAATATTTTTGGACCACGGTTAATTGCGAGTAAATGCAACCAGGAAAAGTGAAGCCACAAACAAGGGGGGCTGTGTAGTAGCAAAGTAGGAGCTAGAAGGTCATCCTTCAAGTTCAATACACCTAAATATGCCAATTGTTTAACATATCTTGTTCTCACCCATATTCACATGTAGTTTGCATGTTGTTATAACTATAACAAAAGCCAACAATAAAGCAGAACAATTGTAACAACACACTGCGTACAAACTATACGTTGTGTGAAGAGACACAACTTTGGGGACTGCTACTTCTTTAAAGCACTTTTTCTTCTCTCAAGTTCTGCTATGTTAACTTTTGTTCCTTTTAGTCTTTGTATGTCCAGTACATTTGCTGTATTTGTGAGCCTGTGTAGTATTTTTGTAAAATGTTCAAGAAATTCAAAGGGCCCTTTTATTAGCATTTGTTGGAATCTCTGACCTCATTTTCAAATTTGAATTTTAAATTACTTTCAAAGTTTGCCTCTTTAGGAAGTACTTATAATTTTCCTCTTAATTTTTCAAGACAACAGATGCTTTTAAAAAATACTTCTCTCTCCAGCCACCCCCAGGCTCCCAAAGGAAGAGCTGGGCTCCCCTCGAGCCTCCCATCCTCTCCCCCAGCGAAGAATTCTCCATGACATCAAGAAGGGCCTAATTTTTCTTCTTTCCTAGCTCCTTAGAACCTGCCACCGGTTACTTCTCTCTTGGCACAGTGGCTCTCAACCTCGGCTGCTCTTAGAGTCACCTGGAGGGCTCCTAATTTATTTTCACTGTGACGGGGGCATGGTTCTCATCTTCAACCAGGATTGACAGCTGCTGCTTGGATGAACAGGTTAAAACAAATGCATTTTTTTCCTAAGGATATTCTTGTTGTAAAATAAGTCCATCTGGGAAATTAGAAGGTTTGATCTTTGCGAAAGAAATTTTATTTGCTGTCACTAGAGCTGCCAGGGAAAGTGGTTTTTGGACAAGCCCACTGAAATTACACAACTTTCAATTCTCATTCATTCATTATTTATTCATTCAAAACCTACACTGTCCCAGACACTAGAGATTTACATATACTCCCTGCTTTCAAGGGGCTTACAGTCTCATAGGAGGACAAATACTTCATGAATATGGGGAAATGCTATGCCAGAGGCATGTGCGGGCTTCCTCTGGATGAGTATGTTAAAATATAGTTTCAAGCTTATTAATAGAACATATTTTACTGCATTAGAGCTAAATCAAGTTTAAAAGTATAATAATTCATGTTTAATTAGAAGTTACAGAGGATGAGGACACATTTGTAATACCTTAACTAAAAAAAAAAAAAAAAAGAAGTTACAGAAAAGTGAGACATGGACTAACACCAGTTATATCAATAGCAAATGGGAAGTTGTTTGAAATTGAGGTCAAATATGACAATACCTTGATATGACAAAAACTGGTTAAATATTGATGTAAAACATAAAAAAGAACTCACTTCGATAAATGATGTTTAAATCATTCCAGAAAGGGCCAATAAGACAGACCAAGAATAAAATAAAAACAATTAATAGGGAAAGGAAAAAGAGCAAGAAAAAGGAAGTAAAAGAGAGCATAACCATTAAAATGTACTTAAGGATATTATGAGTTAATGACATATTAAAGGGAAAAAAAACAGGTCAAATTTTAAAAAAAGATGATCTATAATAATAAAAGCATAATATGCTAATTAGACTGGACAGCCGAACGACCTTCTGGACGTCCTTCTGTACAACATTCTGGAAGAAGCCGGGGCTGCAAGGACTGAGGCAAGCTGCTGCGGCTGCGAGGGCCTCTAGTGTGTAATAACAGCACCGTATTTAAAATAGACACTATTATAAAAAATGCATTGTTATTTTTTGAAAATATGCTATATAAAATATATCACTTTGGTTCATTAAAAAACATTTTAAGAGTGAGCAGACTGAAAATAAAAGCTTCATAAAGAATTGCAAAAGTGTCCTTATTAATATACTTATTTAAAATTTAAGATATGAAAAATCTAGTAAAAATTTTTTTAAAAGTCAAGATTGAAACCAAATCAAGTAAAATCAAATGCACTGGGAGAATTTCCTTAGTAAGACATCTGGGTATCTTGTTCTCTATACAACTCTACAAATTTCTACTTCGCTATAAAGAAATCTTGAGATTATGCTCATGAGGATCCAAAACTTCTCAGCTTGGCACTGATAGCCCATTATACACACTGATGAAAAGCAGACTGAATATCACAATCACTTGAGTACTACAGTTATACCACATTGCTGATAGTATGTTTATAACCAATAGTAACTTATGAATAAGACTTTATTTTACAATTAGAGAAAGTTTATTAAAGCTGTTATATTGCTAACAGAGTACTAGATTTTCGGTCACAAAAGAAAGTTGAGTTAGGCTGTTATAACCACTATTCAGTGCTCTGTATATTCTTTTACAAAATGTAGCAGAGATAGTGCTCCTTAGCAAAGTAATCCCCGATGGTAGTTTTGGTGTAACCACAGCATGCAGGGAAGGCACATACATTTCCAGAGTGTCTATTCCAGTAAGAACATGATGGAAGAGGTCCAATATAATCACCCTGCCACCAGGTAGCTGTCCGATCCCCCTGGAGAATGGTGTCATACTGGGGATTCAGTATTGGTCTCTGCTGTACTCAGCCATGGCCAGAGCCTGATGGAAGTCTATGTTACCAATGTGACGACATCATTCATGAGCCCATTGGGCAATGACCAATCACTGTGGAAAGAGGTGGATTGGTAGCCACAGAACAGGTCACCTTATTCACCATTGTGATATTCCACAAAGCATTGCTTCTTATCAAGGAACTCATTTCATGGCAAATGAAGTGGGGCAATGGGTCTATGCTCACAGAATTCACTAGTCTTGCCATGTTCCCCACCATCCTGAGGCAGCTGGCTTCACAGAATAGTGGGAAGGTCTTTAGAAGACTAAGTTATAGAACCAGCTAGGTGGCAATATCTTGCAGGGCTGGGGCAAGGTTCTTCAGGAGGCTGGATATGCTCTAAATTTGCATCCAACATTCTGTGCTCTTTCTCCCATTGCTAGGATTTATTGGTCCAAGAATCAAGCGGTGGAAATGGGAATGGAGCCACTCACTACTACCCCTAGTGATCCACTAGCAACATTTTGCTTCCTGTCTCTCTAACATTATGTTTTGCTGGTCTAGAAGTCTTCTCATGTCTCATAATAGACCAAGAAGGGAGCATTGGCTGGGGTGATTGATCCTAATTACCTGCTACCGGAAGAGTAAGTCTGGAATTCAGGAGATTCCTTAGGGCTTCTTTTATATCATGCACTGGATTAAAGTCAATGGAAAACTATAACACTCTAATGCAGGAAGGTGTATTAATGGCCAGATCCTTCATAAATGAAGGTTTGGATCACCTCCTGGGCAAAGAACCACAACCAGCTAAGGTGTCTGCTGAGGGGAATGAGTAGTGGAAGAGGTAGTTATAAATAACAGTTATGACCATGTGACCACTTGCAGAGATGAGGACTATAATTATAATAATTATTTCTTTCTTATTTTGTTATGAATATGGTTGTGTGTATGTATGTATATATCGAATGTTATCTATTTATCTTATCACTGTCTAGCTATCATCTATCTATCTATCTATCTATCTATCTATCTATCTATCTTTTATTTTCTTCCCTTCCTTGTCCCCTTATCATATAACATAAGAGGTATTGATTTTACATCATAGTATTTAAGTACTAGAGGCCCAGTGAATGAAAATTCATGCACTGGAGTGGAGGGGTGGGGAGGGGGGTCCCTCAGCCCGGCCTGCCCCCTCTCACAGTCCGGGAGCCCTCAGGGGTGGGAGGCGACCCGGCAATCAGGGGAAGGTGACGCCCTCATTACACCTCTGGTTCTGCCACTGCCAGCAGCACAAGCCTCGGCCGGCCCTGGTTACCTGAGCCTCGGGAGGCCCTGGGCAGCTGGAGGGCTGAGGGGACTCAGGGACTCAGGAGGCAGGTGCACGGAGCGGCCGGGTCCAGCCTTGCTACATGCCTGCCACCCTGGCAGGGCTTAGGGGACTGGGTGCTGCCATCTTGTGGCTATGGGTGCCGCCATCTTTGAGGGCATGGCAGTCAGTTAGCATATTCCCTCCTTATTGGCCGTGGGTGCTGCCATCTTTGAGGATGTGGCAGTCAATTAGCATATTCCTTCCTTATTGGCTGTTGGTACCGCCATCTTTGCAGCCTGCTGCTCAGTTGTTTGGTCGTCCCTCACTAACCCCTCTGCTGGCCTGGTCGCCCCACGCAGCCTGTTCGGTTGCCCGTTCGGTTGTTTTGGTTGCGACGGTCACTTAGGCTTTTATATATATAGATTGTTAACTTTACATCCTAGAATTTGTTACAGGATGAGTGAATATCACCTAAGGATTTTGCATCCTTTTTAGGGAAAGAGTTGGTGTGCTTGCAGTTTTACACAGCATAGTTGTATCATGTTAGGTGGAAGTATGACTTTGTTACTTTCTTTACTTGGAAATTAAAGATGGTTTAGGAAGCCATGTATGAATGTCAAGTTGATAAGCAGTGGACTGTGATGGTTAGTTTTTTTCCAGAGATCCTTTTTTTAAAAATTTATTTTTTTATTGATTTTTTCTTTTTAGAGAGAAGAAGGGAGGAAGGGAGAGAGAGAGAAAGAGAAAGAGAAAGAAGGAGAGAAACATCCATGTGAGAGAGAAACATCAATTGATTGCCTCCTGCACATGCCCTGATTGGGGATCAAACCCAGCACCTTTTGGTGTATGAGACAATGCTGCAACCGAGCCACACAAGCCAAGGCTGTGATGATTAATTTTATGTGTCAACTTTTCTAGGCTAAGGTGCCCAGTTGTTTTGTCAAACATCAGTCTAGATGTGACTCTGAAAGCATTTTTTTAGATGTGATTAACATTTGTATCAGGAGACTTTGAGTAAAACAGATTATCCTCCATAATGTGAGTGGTCCACATCCAATCAGCTGAAGACCTGAAGAGAAAAGATTGAGTTTCTTCAAAGAAGGAAAAAATTCTGTCTCCAGATTGCCTTCAGACTCAAAATTGCAACATCAACTCCTACTGGAGATTCCCGCCTGCTGGTCCACCATGGGAATTTTGCATTAGCCAGCTCTCATAATTGCATAATTCCTTAAAATAAATCTCTCTGACTTTGTGTGTGCGTGTGTGTGTGTGTGTGTGTGTGTGTCCTATTAGGGGATTGCAATCATAGGCAATATTATAAAAAGAAATATGTTATAAATATTTATGAAAATGAGATTTAAAATACAACCCAATTATTATAGTCTAAAGCCTTTGTTCCATTTGGTAAAAATTTGCCCTTTGCTATTATGCCACCGTAAACTGATACTGAGTCCTTGGAGTTAAGATGATAAATCAAAATTATTATTAAATAAAATAAACTTTGTCTCAAAGGAATAATTTTCAAAAAGGCATAGAGGTAGCAGTGGGATGTCACTTGTCTCCAAACCAGTGCTCTGCAAAGTCAGGGCCCTGTGGATTGTAGAGGTGCTAGCCTTCTGGTTGTGATCACCCAACACTCCTGCCCAGTACCGCTTCATTATAATAAGGAAATATTTTAACCTTGACTGCTGGAACAAATTCCCCTAATTTATGTTCTGCAACCCCTTTGTTCAGTGATTTCACTGAATTTTAGAAAACGTAAATATTTACCATATTCTAATGGTTTTGTTAGCCACATTCAATCATTCATTCAACAAATATTTATGAAGTGCCTTGAATGAGCCATATCCTCTGTAAATTCCACTAAGATGGGGTGTTGCCTATTTGGTTCAGAGCTAGAGCTCCAGTGCTGAGAATAATACCTTGCACAGGATAGGAACTCAATAAATTTGTGCTGGATTAATAAATGGAAAGAAGCATATCCAATACTACTAGTAATAATTTGTGCATTATCTCCTGCACTCCATGTCCAAAAGGTTGCTAATGTATGCTTCTTAGTTGTGAATATAACAAGTCCTTTAATAACTATTAGCTATGGCACAAAGGCTTTGAAAAATGATGTTTTTGTGAAAGGCTTTGAAGTCATATGAATAATATAGGTAAGTGGCATGGATTTATTTAAAAATTTACTTTTTCATTGATTGGTTTGAGGCAGAACATGTTTTTCTATGGAAACAAGATTTTGCAAGGGGTTTAGATTCTCAGAGTTGCCCTCCTAAAACCTGTGACATCCAAAATAGCACTGTAGTCATAACAGAACATCAATGTCAAAACTAGAACTTGACCTGTGGCACTCAGGGAGGGACTGTTAGAAGGGTAGGTCTTGGGCTGATATGGGTACATCTGAGGGGAGGGCTCAGACTCACTGGTGCTTGATATTGTGTCTGAGAGATTGCAGCAGGGGTTCCAAATGAGGAAAACAATACACTCTTGATAGGGGTAGGACTCAGATAAGAGGAATTGGTGATATCATAAGTGACACCACTATTAAGAAAGGAAACTAAACGGCTGTACAGCCTATACCAAGGAGAGGGGAAAAGAACCAGGAGTGGGAACAATTCTAGGCAGAGGCAGGAAAGAGAAGGTAGTTCAAGTTCTGTCAGAATCTTACCTACCTCAGGTGGTTGGTTGGCCATGTGTGAATCGGGGACTGAGTGTATTAGAAAATACCCACAAGTAGTTCATTTTAGAACTGCATCTAAAAGAAGGACAGGATCTAACGATCAGCTTTGTTGTTTTGCAATAACAAAAGAATGTGGTTATGTAAAATATTTGCCACAGAAGGAAATTTTTAAATGTTTTTATTAAGTACTGACTATACATGAAATATGTTTAACATGTTTGACTGCTATAAGGAATAACAAGTATGCATATACCTACTACTCAGTTTAAGAAATTGGACATTAATCATTAAAAGGGTTTGAATGGGACAAGAGGACAGTGTGGTCTTTCAGGTAGTTGTGTGTCTGGAAGTTGATAATCATCTTGGAGAAAAGCTAAAAACAAAACAAACAAGCCAGGAGCCTAGGCATTTAAGGATGTAAAAAACCGACATGCATACATAACAGACTAATTGAGATATAATATTGATCAACCTTGCAAATGTTTGGGATAAAAGTTTTATATTTGAAGCCCAAGAAATGTTGCTTGAATAAATGCTCTGTGGTGAGTGGGACCATTTGTCAAGTGATCCATGCTCACAGAGGCCAGTTTGGAAAGAAGCAAGATGATTCCTCTGTTAAGGAAAAAGACCCATTATTCAGATGACCTTTTTCTACGAAGACATGTTTCTGTCCTAGCTTTAACTGAGCAGTAATGTCCTCCTCCAGAACTAGGATTTTACAAAAATGGTAACTTTTTACAAAAGAAGTCCCGCCCGAGTGTGCTTGCTTCCTGCTACAGGGAGGAAACTTGAGTCCTGGATGCATTTAATAACATGTCCAGAACATTTTCATGAAAAAGTTCTAGAGGTGGACAGTGGTGATGGTTGCACAGCAATGTGAATGGATTTAATGCCACTGAACTGAACACTTAAACATGGTTAAAATGGCAATTTTATGTTATGTATATTTTACCACAATAAAAAGAATTAACCAACCAACCAAAAACATGTTCAAGTCACATTGATTATGGGTTCAAATTCTGGCCTAGAACCTACTTTTTCTTCTAAGACCCCTCTCAGCTGACCTGCCATGAACTTTTATGTTAAATGAAATGAGGTGGACACCTGGTGTACCCACATACCAGTTCTTACTTACTAGGGTACACAAATGAAGATGTAATCCTCATATTGCACTTAATTTGTTAGATTCTACTTTTAATAGACATCTAAATTTTTATCTTGGAGGTTTTAAGATAAACATAAGAGAAAGGATAATTGTAGGAAAAATGTCAATATTTATTAAATTGATTATATGTGTAAATACATATATATGCATGTTGTTTTACTGTTATTTGTACTTATACTAAAAATAAGTAAACTTTATTGGCATGTGTATCTACTTATGCCATGTAAAGTTATATTTCAGAAAGCTGCCATGCTAAAATCTGGGCTGGATACTAAGAAATATGATTCCTGCAGTCTAGTTAGGGAGACATCAGTAAATGCATACAATAATAACCTTTTAAAATTGAAGTATAGCCCAACTGGCGTGGCTCAGTGTTTGAGCATCGAACTATGAACCAGGAAATCACGGTTCGATTTCCAGTCAGGGCACATACCCGGATTGTGGGCTCAATCCCCAGTGTGGGGTGTGCAGGAGGGAGCCTACCAATGATTCTCTCTCATCTTTGATGTTTCTATCTCTCTCTCCCTCTTTTTTCCTCTCTAAAATAAATTTAAAAATATATTTTTTAAAAAATTGAAGTATAATATATACAGGTACACAAGTCAAGCGTATACTTTGAATGAACTGTACACAAAATATTTCATGAAATGAACCTACCCATGTAACCTCCATTCGGATTAGAAATAGAATTTTCAGCATTCCCAAATCTCCCGGTGTATGAAAGTTCATGCATTGGAGGGATGGTCCCTCAGCCCAGCCTTCCCCCTCGCACAGTCTGGGAGCCCTCAGGGGCGGGAGGCGATCCGGTGATCAGGGGAAGGCGATGTCCCCATCACACCTCTGCTGCTGCCACTGCTGGCAGCGCAAGCCTCGGCTGGCCCTGGTTACCTGAGCCTCGGGCCGGCCCTGGGTGGCTGGGGGGCTGAGGGGACTGGGTGCTGCCATCTTGTGGCTGTGGGTGCCACCATCTTTGAGGGCGTGGCATCAATTAGCATACTCCCTCTTTATTAGATAGGATAGTATTCCTTTGAGTAAAACCACTATAACTTATTTATTCTTCTGTGAAGGAACACCAGTGGATATATACTGAGGAGTGAGACTATTGGGTCATAAAGCAGACATGCTCAGCTTTAATGGATTTTGCCAAACACATTTTAATTTGCATTTCAAGTTGTCATTTTCTAATTATTTCTAATATATAGAAACACAATTGAATTTTGTATATTGACAAAATATATCGATCAGCTGCCTCCTGCATACCCCCTACTGGGGATGTGCCTGCAACCAAGGTACATGCCCTTGACTGGAATCAAACCTGGGACCCTTGAGTCCGCAGGCTGACGCTCTATCCACTGAGCCAAACCGGTCAGGGCTGGAGTTGTCTTTTAATATTAATTTGGAATGTTCATTACTTTTTCTGGATACAGGTACTTTGCCTGATACGTATATCACAAATATGTTCTACTAATTTGTGGACTGCCTTTTCACTACCTTAGTGGCAAGTTTATTATTTTAATGTTGATAAAAAAGTTTATAATATTAATGAAGTCCAACTTATCATTTCTTTTAATTTTTCTGGTATCTTTCGTGTCTCTCATATTAAAAAAAAAAAGTCTTTGCAGCTCTAGCTGGTTTTGCTTAATGGATAGAGCATGGGCCTGCAGACTGAAGGTTCCTGGGTTTGATTCCCGTCAAAGGCACATGCCAGGTTGAGGCCCGATCCTCAGGAGGGAGCGAGCGCAGGAGGCAGCCAATCAATAATTCTCACTCATCACTGATGTTTCTATCTCTCTCTTCCTCTCTGAAATCAATAAATATATATATTTTTAAAAGTCTTTGCCTATCCCAAAGTTGTAAAAATATTTATAATCCCATGTTTCCCTCTAGGAGGTTTATAGTTTTAGCTTTAACATTTAAGACTATGATCCATCTCTAATTCATTCTTAAGTATGGTGTGTGTATGGAAGGGAGAATCAATATTCATTTTTCTCCATACTGATTATCTACTTGTTCTAGCACTATTTATTGACACGACTTTCCTTTTTCCATTGAATTTGTTTGACAACTTTGTAAAAAATTGACTGTAAATTTAGGGGTCTATTTCTAGACTCTCTGTTCTGTCCCATTGATCTATTTGTTTATTGTTACACCAATATCACACTGTCTTAATTATTGTAGCTCAATAATTGTAGCTCAATATTCTAGTGAATATTGAAATCAGTAGTGTAAGTTACCTAATCTACTTTTCTTCAAGTTTGTCTTGGGTGTTCTAGATAATATATTTCCATATAAATTTTAGAATTAGAAGTTTACTTTTCAATAAAAAGGCCTGTTGGGTTTTGATTGGGATTGTAATGAATCTATAGATCAATTTTGGAAGAGCTGACATCTTAAAGTATTGTGTCTGCCCAACTTTCCTTTTAATTAGGTCTTTGTGAATTTCTATCAGCAATGCTTTTAGTTTTCAATGTAGAGATCTCGAACATCTATTATTAAATATATTCCTAAGTATTTGACTTTTTTATACTTTTGTGACTATATATATATATATATATATATACACACATTTTTATTGATTTCAGAGAGGGAAGGAGAGGGAGGGAGACATAGAAACATCAATGATGAGAGAGAATCACTGATTGGCTGCCTCCTGCACGACCCACACTGGGGATCAAGCCCACAACCCTGGCATGTGCCCTGACCGGGAATAGAACTATGACCTCCTGGTTCATAAGTTGATACTCAACCACCGAGCAATGCCGGCTGGGGTTGCTTTTGTGACATTTAAAAATTTTTCATATTCCAATTCTTTCTTGCTAATATATAGAAATACAGTTGATTTCTGTGTGTAAACCTTGTTCCTATGCCCCCCCCCCTTTTTTTTTAAAGAGATTTGGCAGATCATGTGATGGTTCTTTTTAAAAAAATTTATTTTTTAAATTGATTTCAGAGAGGAAGGGAGAGGGAGAGAGATAGAAACATCAATGATGAGATAATCATTGATTGGCTGCCTCCTGCATGCCCCTCACTGGGGATCAAGCCTGCAACCTGGGCATATGCCCTAACCAGGAATTGAACCATGATTTCTTGGTTCATAGGAGTTACGCTCAACCACTAAGCAGAGCCAGTTGGGCATGTTCTATGCTCTTAACATTCATTCTAGTAGTTTGTAATTTTTGAATTTATATGTATACAATCACATTATCAGTGAATAAAGATGGTTTTATTTCCTTTCTTTTCAGTTTCTTGCCTTATTAGACTGGATAGAATTTGCAGAGAGGCTAAATTTCAGTTTCTTGCCTTATTAGAGTGGATAGGATTTGCCTAAATTCACACAGTCAGAGATTGAAACTCATGTCAATCTGAGTCCAGAACACCCTGGAATGAGTGAGTGTGTCTTAAAGGTTGAGTTGATTTTATTGCTTAAGAAGATATGGCTAGAAAAAATAATTAGGGTCACATTGAAGAGGGTCTTGAATATGATAAAGGATTTGAATTATATCTTATACGCAATGAAAAATCACTTCTGCGTGGGAAAGTAATATAATAAAAGTGGAAACATGAATCTGTGAGTGTGTAGTATGATTTAAAGGGAGCCTCTCATTCATTTATTCATTAATTTCACAATCATTTATTGAGCATGTATTATGTTCTAGGAATTGTTATAGGTACTGAGGAAATAAAAATGAAGATGTGTTGCTTAGAGCAGTAGAGATATTTAGTGATGGCGAAAAGACTCAGCATAATCTGTTAGCCATGTGGCAAAGGCAGCTCTATGATCTTGCATAAATTAACTTTCCTAAAGCTCCGTTTTCTCATATGTAAAATGGGAATAATAATACATATAATGCCTACTTTGATTAGAAAATAAAAATGGCTCTGTGGTTGAGCATCTACCTATGAACCAGGAGGTCACAGTTTGATTCCTGGTCAGGGCACATACCCAGGTTGTGGGCTCCATCCCCAGTAGGGGGTATTCAGGAAGCAGCCAATCAATTATTTTCTCTCATCATTGTTGTTTCTATCTCTCTCCCTCTCCCTTGCTCTCTGAAATCAATAAAATTTTTAAATATATATATATATGTAATATATTTGGCCTATATTAGACACATTTATGGTAGCTACAATATTAAAGGGTTTGGAGAGAGCCAGATAGTTGTTTCATCCAATAATCAAATTGTCAAACAAATGCTTTAACTGATTGTCCCTCCAATGATTTTTAATAGAATAAGCTATAGGTTTTTGCTTTTGCAATTTCAGAGTGCACCAAAACAGAGATAACAGTATATGTTCAGATCTAATAAAAATATTCCTTTATATTGATAGTTAACAAAGTACATTTATTTACCCCACTTTGTTTGTTCTATAACAATTACACAGATGAGATATTTATCTAAGGTCACATAGTAAGTAGCAAAGTCCAGTTTGTATTTATTTTCCTATCTTTTATAGCACTTTTTTTTTTTTTTACCATATAGTGTTTTCTCTCATTATATCATGATGTATTCCAGAAGTATACATCAATAATACAAAATGATATTGAATCTTCCATTTTTATGTAGTTTATATATGAAGAAAGTGGGAAGCTTGAAATTGAATGGGGGAAGATAAGGCAGACAAAATAGAATTTCTTGTCCTATATTATTCATATTGTTCTGCTTTTTCTTAGGTATATTGTTAAGTGTATATAAATTATCATTTTCCTTTACAACTTTATGTTGCACTTATGATTCTGCTAATGTTTCTTTTGGTTAGTCTCCTTGCCTCATCCCTCCATGGTCTGTCAAGTTTCTGCTTCTACTAAATTTCAATAATTTCCTTCCCCTTTATGATCTGCACCCACATTTTTTCCTAATTGGGTTGTCCTCTGTTGGCAATATACTACTTCCTATATATCTTTACTTTCTTTTTTCTTTGACTGCATCAAGTCAATGAATTTACTGCCTTTTCAACCTTTTAATTTCACACGATCCCAGTGATAATTCACTAATAATTATGGCTAGTGTTCATACAGAATTATTCTGAGGTCTCACAGAAATCTAAGTTCTTTCAAAATACTGAAACCTTTTTTTTTATAAACATGTTTTATGAGCAACACATTGGCGGGTGAGGTGGGGAAAGGGATTGGATCAGACACTATTGTTTATATTTTACAGATTCAGTGAAACAACAAACATTATGTGAGACCTTGTTAGGGGCTCTAGCAAGTACAAAGAACAAGACATGGTCTGGGCCCTGAGTAGTTTGCAATCTAGTGAAAGAGAAAGACAAGTATATAAACAACCGCAGTACAAGACAATATTGTTGTAACAATGGCATGAAGTGTGGAGGGAGCCCAGAGACTGTACTAGAGAGCAGAAATTAAATGATTCCTCAAGGTTCGAGGCCACCGAGTAGCAGCTGGACATGGAACTCATTATGTTATGCTGTCAGATGTTTTTGTTTGTTTTATTTTTGCAGAAACAGTCCTGTATCTTAAACATGCAGTAAGTTTTATTGAGTAATATGGAAATGCAACCAGGAGTCACTTCTTTGCACAGATATCTTGGGTGGTTTCTGAAAGTGTGAAATCTACTGTTTCAAAGGCGTGATGGACTTTGGACTTGTGCCCAAAAAAGGAGGGATAGACAGCACGGAGAATCTGTATCCCAGCTCAGATGGGGACTGAGGACAGCAAACCGGAGTTCGGCAACATGAGGGAACTCAGGTGACTACTAACTACCTCATTGTAGGAACACAATGGACTAGTATTAATGGAAGAAGACGGCCATGAAAAACGCCATTTCCCATGTCTTCTCCCAGTTTCTTGGAGAGCTCTGCTTTCAGGGGGAACACAATTCTCTTACACCAGGTAATTAAAATGGTCTTTAAAAATTTACTCAATACATGGTCAATGCAAACATTTCAAGCACTATATGGCTAAGTGTACAAAATAAAACTGTAAGTAGCCCTTTACACACACACTTAAACTCCCAGTGCGAAACAACTTGTGGCTCTCTAAACATTTTCTGTCCATCGTCAAACACACTCACACATACACACATATAGTTTTTTCTTTCCCCAAATAAAACTGGTGGTATTCCCACAAATTTGAGGTTGCAGACACCATTAAAAGCGTGGGCTTTTGAACCAACCCAGAAGTGGGTCAAATCCTCTCCAGCTTCCCGGCTGTATGACTGCAGGCAAATGACTGCTTTAAGCCTCATTAAAAAAAAATTTTTTTGGGGGGGGGGGTGAAGGATAAAAATGATAAATATTTGGTAAGGCTTGAAGATCAAAATCTAGTGCATCTAAATCACTTAGCACAGAGTAAGTGGTCAATAAACACTATTGTCTATACAAGCGACCTTTCTTACTATGAGACTAAAAGTAAGGAAACTTGTTAAATAAATGTTGCTCATTCCCTCCCGCCCCCGCCGCATTATTCTAAGTTCAGAAGAACTGGCTTCTCCAAAGCATAAAACTGACCCTAGTAACCCTTCAGCCAATGAGAGTCCTCAGGTGTCGGTGGTACCCTCTGCGCCCCCGAACACCGCTTTCTGATGTCTGGAAAGTGGACCACCCAATAAAAAAACAAACTTTTGTGACTCTCGTCGTGACCAGAATGCGCACCGAGGGCAGGCTGCACCCTGCGTGCACTTTGCCTTCCTCGTGCAGGTGCTGGGTGGCACCCCGGGAGGCTCGCCTCCGGCGGGCGCACCCCGCCATCCCCTAGAGATGGGGCTGCAGCTGGAGACGCCCGTCCTCGCCGCCGCCGAGGACGCCGCGCTGGACCAGGGGCGCCTCCCGGGCGCAGCAGCCGACGCGGGGCGCGCGAGGTGCGCCCGGGGGGTGCCGGCTGCTGGCCGAGGGGCCCGGCCGGGAGGCTGCCCGGGCGGACCTGGCCCTGGGCTCTCCCCGCCCCGGGTCGGGGGGCAGCTCCCTCCTCGCGGGCAGCCCCATCAGCTCGCTTTCTTTTTGGCGCTGCCCTTTGCCCTCCCGTGGAGTCATCTGTTTACTCTCCCTTCACTTCCAGGCACCCCTCGGCCACCCTCCGTCCACCGCCGTCACCCATTTTGTCCCCTTTCCCCCCCTCACTGTCCACCTCCCCCGGGTCGCCTTCTCGGAGGACTCTGCCCACGAAGATGCTGCAGACCCTGCGGCCAGGGTCTGCTCCCCGGCGCGCCCTCGGGGCGCCCCGGCCCCCTCCCCGGGGGCGCGGGAGGCAAGTTTCCGCCCCGTCCCTTCCCCGGTGACAAGACGCGAAGGCGGCCACGGCCAGGGAGGCGGAGGGAGGGGCGGCCCGGCCCCCGAGCCCCCTCCCCTTCTCCCGAGCTCGCGCGGTCTGTGTCTCTCGCCGCGAGTGCGGAGACTCGCCGGAGGAGGAGGAGGAGAAGGAGGAGAGGCGGAGGAGGAGGGAGTTGGGGGAGGATCTCCATTGAAATAAACAACCAGGCAGCAGTTATTAACACGGGAACATGGCGGCCGCAGCCTCCGCCACGGCTTCGGCGGCGAAGGTCAGCGCCGACGGCAGCCGGCACCTGACGGCGTGACCGACCCGAGCGGGTAACCGCGCCTTCCCCGGGGGCCGCGAGGGCGGGCGCGGGGCGGGCGGCGGGCGGGGGGCGCCGCCTCCCCACCCCGGGCCGCGGCTGCGCTTCCAGCGCGGAGTCGGGCAGCGCCGCGCGCCGGGGCGAGGGCTGTTGTGTGCGCGGGGACCGCTGCCCGGGGGCGCGGGGCGCCGAGTTGCATCCCGCAGGCGCCGCGGGGCCGGGGAGTTGGGGCCGGGGGGTGGGGCGGGCGGGAAGCGGCGGGGAGACGCGGAGTCCCCAGGAGAGAAAGGAGGCGCTCCAGCGCCGCGCGAGGGCTCGGGAGTCGGTCCCGGAGCGCGCGGCGGGTGGAGGCTGCAGCCCGCGGCGCCGGCAGGAGGTGAGTGCCGAGGGCGGCGGGGAGGGAGGCCGGGGGCGCGGGCGCAGCCCCCGCCGGAGGAGCCGGGCGCCGGGCCGGGCGCGGGGGTCGCGGCTCCTGCCCCCTCGGAGGGAGCGAGCAGGGACGGGAAGGTGGGCTCGGAGGAGATGCCTTCTTTCATGGCAACGCGGAGCGCCTGCAGCCGCGGGTGGGCGCCGGCGCGGGGCGGCCGGGCTCGGGAAGTGCCGGGGGTGTGTGTGAAGGTGAAGCGCGGCGCCGGGGGCGGCCGGCGGGGTGCGATGCTGGGCAGAGGGGAGCCGCGGCCCGGCGGGCGGGCGGGCGGGCCGGGCCCGTGTCAGCGCCGGGGGCGGGGGGCGAGGGGCGCCGCGGGCGGACGGGAAGGAGCTGGCAGGCGGGGCGCCGGGGCCGCGCAGGCCGGGCCGCGGTGGGGGCGGGGAGCCGGGGGCCGGGCTGCGGCGGCGCCGAGCCGGGCTCGCCCCTGACTTAACTTTCTGGGTGCGGGCTGGTGTGCCGGAGGCGCGCTGGGGCCGGGGCCGGGGGCGGGAGGCGGTCCGGGAGGTTCCGGGTTGGCTCGCCAGCGCCCCCTTTTCCCTTCCTCCTCTCCCCGCCCCTGAAGGCACAGGCCCTCAGGGCCCCGGGGGGGAGCGGGAGGGGGCCTCTGGCCCGCGGTCCCAGCCCAAGGACCCTGCTCTCTCGGGCCCCGGGGGCTGCCGAGGGAGGGGGCCAGGGTGGTCTCTCCGGGCGGGCGCCCCCTGCCCCCGGCCCCTCCGGGGGAGTCCCGGCAGCGTCCCCGCCGAGATCGGGGGTGGGTCGGTCCCTGGTTAGCTGGTCCCTCCCTCTTCCCCCTCCCCCTAGTGGTTTCCGGGGCCTGCGGGACCGAGGGGTGGGAATCGGGGACCCGAGACCCTCGCCCCGGCCGGGAGCCGGGCTGGGCCTAGCGCCCCCGGGTCTGTCACCGGCAGGGGAAACTTTCCCCAACCGCACCGAGCTCCAACACCCTCCGCCGCCGCCGCGTCCTCGAATCCCACTCCCACTCCACCTCCGCCAATGCCTTCCCCTCCCACCGACCCGAATCTCGCTGCGTGTGACGGATGGGGCAGGGAGCCAATCGAAGGTGTGGGTAAGCCAATCGCGACGGCCGGAGGAAGGGAGGGGGCGGGGCTTGCGCCGGACCAGTTGGAGCGGAGTTGCACGCGGGCGGGGGAGTCATGGAGACGCCGAGAGCTATCCACTCTCGTCCATCCCTAGTCGCCGGCCCCGCGAGCTGGAGGGTAGTGTCACTCGCAGGGGCTGTGACCCGGGGAGACACGCAGAGGGGCCCGAGATACTTTATTTCTCTGGCATCACGAGAGACGTTGTCTTTAGACACGACGAAGCCTTAAAGCCGCTCACGATGTGGCAGGAACTCTGAGGCCCGTTTCTAAAATGGCATATATTGTCGTGATCGTGTTCTGGACACGAGCTCCCGGTGCACGGGCCGAGGGTCGCAGGAGTTGTCTGTGTACCTCGACCTCAGTGTCACTCAGCTGCCCCGGCGTGGGGACTGTGAGATTTGGAAGGGCACTTTGAAAATGAGTAGAGCCTTCTGTCGATTGATGATTGGGAGAGTAAAGTATCATTGTTTGTAATGGCTTCACTGGTTCCTTTTTAATTAGACCGCCAATTCCCAAAGTGCACTTGAAAGTTCGGCATCTGGGGAGGACATTAAAAAAAAAAAAGTTGTGGTTTTTCTGGTATGTATCCCCCCCACCCCCCCTTTCTTGGGTAAACAAAATGAAATTAGGAACCAAAGCATCTCACTGTTTGAAACATAAAGCGTTGGTATTGAAGGAGCACAGCTAATCAAAGAATATTTATCTACAGGAAAGAAGTCGGAGTAAAACGTAGTTTGCCAACAACAAAAGATTCTTAAAAATAAACTGTTTTAATTTTTCGTAAACACTGCTAAATTGCCCAGCATGTGGGTACTTTTCTGGCTTATGCAAGGCGAGGAGACATTTTGGTGGGTTTAAGCGGTTGGTTGCCTTCAGTCCAGCGACTTGATCAACTCTTGACTTTTAAGAATAGGGAGGGCAGGTCTTTGGGTTCTCCGTCATGATCACAGGTTGCTCCGAAGGAAAAGCTGTCTTTTAAAAAGACAGCAGCTGTTCCACTGCTTTTTTGTGTGTGAGCTCCTGTTCTTTGTTGGTGAGGTTAGTGCACACTGACAGCAGCAAGGCTGCTTTTCCAACTGGAATTTGCAGAATCTTGAAGAGTTCAAGGAATGAATAATATTAAATTGAGAATGAGTCCATTTTGTGAACAGTATCCAATGAATTTAACTGATCTGGTGAGGGTTTTGTGTGTGTGTTTTTTATGGTATTTTATCTGCATGATATTTATCTTATCTATACCAGTTTCTCTAGCTTTTATTAATATTGGGTTACTAAGAAAGAATAGAGGGGGACTGTAGTTTTAGGGGGACTACCACACCCTGCAAATGCGTTCTTTTGTAACGTACCATTTTCAAATTTATAAATGTGAGTTTCCAATCCAGTATAATTGTGAGTATTCATTGAGACAAAAATTAATGGCATTTTGCTGTAACCCTTGAGGTGTTATCTTAGTGATAGAATAGTAAAAATTGCCAAGATAAAATAAACAGCTGCCAGAAGTAGGAGGTATTATAAATTAAGCAACATTCAAAATTTGACAACATTCACCCCTCCCCCCATCATTAGTTAATTTAGTTACTGATGGCCACTCTGACGTGGGCCCTTCTCTCTCTTTTGTATGCTCGAGACCAACACATTGTTTTACTTCATTTTCTGCAACAATCTTTGAAAATGTTCTCCTATTCTTGGTGGCAGAGAGTAGCACGTCCCTGAATGCCTGGCGAGGGGGGAGAAGCCTCTCAAGCATATGGAGACATCTAGAAAAAGATGTGCATCGTCAGCTGTGATTCCATTGTGTGCTCTCAGACTGGATCTGAGCCTCCCTCCTCCTGGGAATTTCAGTCTTACCAGAGGAGTTCTTTGACTTTAGATGTCAGGATACTGAAGCAGAGGGTAGAAAAAGAGCTCACCAATTATGAACTTAATATTTTTTAGATAGTTTGGCTCTGATTTTAACCCTTCATTGGTTCAGTATAATTTACATGACTTGTTCAGAGTTAGAGAAGCATTTTACTGGAAATGTAAATTTTAAGGATTGGAGGGGGACTTGGGCTGTGGTATAAGAGTGCATAAAGGGCTTCATCGGTAGTTATGCCATATTAAAGCTTTCCAAGCCTTAGCATCAAGGACCTGTGAGGAGCAGCGCTTCCATTATACACCCTGTTTTTAGGATGTATAAGGATTCAGTACCTTAGCTGTTTCAAATCGCATCAGGTTGAAATATGACCCATAAGTTGACAGCTTGGATTTCTTGAAAAAAAAAATTGTGTTTAAAAATGATTCTTTTAATAACTATTCCTTAGGACAGTGATGGTGAACCTTTTGAGCTCAGCGTGTCAGCATTTTGAAAAACCCTAACTTAACTATGGTGCCGTGTCACATATAGAATTTTTTTGATCTTTGCAACCATAGTAAAACAAAGGTTTATATTTCTGATATTTATTTTATATATTTAAATGCCATTTAACAAAGAAAAATCAACCAAAAAAATGAGTTCGCGTGTCACCTCTGACACGCGTGTCGTAGGTTCGCCATCACTGCCTTAGGATGTTGTGTAGCCAAAAAAAAAAAAAGGGTGTGTGTGTGTGTCTTTTTAAACAATTTTCCAAGAAGATTAGTTTTCTGAAATGCACAGTGTGTCCTTATTTGATATTTTCGCCATTATTATATCATGGTTGAAATTATATTTAAAAACATAATGTTTAGCTATTTTTGTGGCAATACTGCTATTTAAGAAATTACTAGCCTTTCAATAGTTTGTGTTTATAGTTTTTGGTGATTATGTTATTACATGCTCTATCAATTTTAAATTAAGAAAATAGGAGGGAGAAATAGCCACTGTTTTTAAGGTATTGCTCTTTTATTACAGTAAATCATAAAACAGCAGCAAATCAAGAGCTGTTCTTCTAATGAAATAATCAGACTATATTTATATACCAATAATGAAAGCCATTTAAGAGAAAACAGAACGAAACCCAATTTTTTATATTCTTTCATTACTCAAGCAAATTTTACCTCTATGTCTTGTTTTCTAAACAGAAAAGGTGTTCTTAGCGTTTGTGTTTGTTTTCTTTTTGTTTTAAAGGCTCATAGAAGGGTTTATGAATTGCAAAGTGTAGAAAGAATATTATGTTCTATTACTCTTTAAAGTCTATTAAAAGTAATGTCTGGAAAAGCTATAAAATATAATTTTAGTGTCATAGACCCTCAAACCAGTCCGCATAAAGAAAATATACTTTATGGATTCTAGATACTATTTTCTAAATAGGGGTGAGAATATATGACTTCTGTGGATATTTTTTGAAACTGTTATAAAAACTGAGGCAAATTGGTTATGAAAAGGAGTGGAATTCTTAAAAGTAAACTTGTGAAGAAACTGGTCTGCATGTAGGTCATAATACTCTTGACTTTTAAGGGTAAAGATTTTATGTGTTTTCCCTATAAAACATTCATCTGACCACATTTCTGGCTTCCAGTGGCTGTGATGACATAATGAAATTGTGGAAACATTGATTCTAGGACAATTTTCAGTTGGTTCTGTAGTTAGAAATTTCTAGAGAAGAATTAAATAAGCAGGGGCCGATGGCAGTGTTTTACTTAGCTGCTTTTTGAGGCTTTGGGACATAGAACCTTGATATAAGTCATAGAGGAGAGCTGCTTATAGATAGAGGTTACTAGCAATAGTTCAAGGTTCTGGAAGAAAAGGGCAATCTCCCCTTTGGGTATCAATTGACGGGTACATGGAGAATTGAAGTTAGTAGGTTAATTCTGGCAGAATTTGTCACTTACAGGCAGCCAGTCATGAACTGTTAAGAGTTTCTGATGGCCAAGTTAAATCTCACTTTGGGCTTTTTTGATCTGTTTCTTTGAATTCTTGCCTCATTTAACCATTGTTTTAATTTGTTTAGTTATTTATTTGATGAGTATTTGAGTCTTCCAGAATTGGGAGTTTACTTTGATATGTCAACTGATGGTGTTGGTGCCAATTCAACACCAATAGGAACCCCCAATTTGAGGTGTGGTGAGGAAGGATACTTCACTCAGTGCACACAGCTCAATTGTGAGGCAATTCTGGTCTGCTCCAGTCTGCTCTGGGAGCCAGAGGAGCACTGACTTACATAAAGATAAATCCTTGCCCTTGGTCCCTGATTGGTCAGTCCTTATACAAATGAGGACTCCAAATCATTAAGTTTGATTGGTCTAAAAGCCACTGACCTGATTGGTCAGAGTGCAACTGCTCTGATTGTTTAGTGAAAATGCTGATGGGATACCGCTGACATGCACAGCTCTAATAGGTCAGGGAAAGCATCAGTTCTATTGGTTGAAATACAATTCCAGAAAATCTTTTATAGGGCTGGCTCATATGGCACCAACACGACGCAGGCAGGCAATTCAGTGCAGGTTTCTCCCTGAAACATTGCTTGAGTGAGAGGCACCTGTCTAGAAATGGCTGCTAGGCTCTTTTTTTTTTTTTTTTTAAATTTGAGTCCAGTGCCGCCAGAATTTCTCCTTAGTAACTTTCTTCTTTCTCAGGGTCCACAGAAAGTATAAACCATCCATTTCAAGTTCGGTGCTTAAATGAAGAACTTAGAGTGGGCGGGTTTTTTTTTTGTTTTGTTTTGTTTTTGGTTGGGGAGAAGGTAGAAAGGGACATGTTCACCTTAATTTTCAACTTGCTTTCATGCTAAAGATTGGTGTGTGTGTGTGTGTGTGTGTGTGTGTGTGTGTAATTTTAATTATATAATGTCAGAAAACTGCTTTGATCTGGGTTTGGGTTTTTCCCCCTGAAAATAGGATTCTAATGGTTATGTCCTCTGAAATCATGTGTGGTCAGGATGGCAATCTGTAGTTGGTTGAAGGTCACATCAGGGACCTCCCATTTCTGTGGGTTATCTGTGCATTGTTCCTGCTTTAAGACTAACATATCTTAGGCCTTCCCATCTTAGGTTTGTAAAGGATGGAAAACTGCCTTGTGCAGCTTTCACAAACTCTAAGTTTTAAACAGTTTGCTTTCTGAGTAGAGTGATGAAATCTCATTATATCCTATGCCATCCCGTCCCATCACACCCAGGACATGACTTATTCCTTTGTCTAGTGCCTCCATACTGGTCAGTCACGTGGTAGCCATCTAGGTTATTGGATTGACTGTGATATTGCAGGACTTGTGTTCAAGTGACCCTTATTTTACTTAATAATGGACCCAAATAGCAAAGAGTGGTGATGCTGGCAATTCTGATATGCCAAAGAGAAGCCACTAAGTGCTTCGTTTAAGTGAAAAGGGAAAGTTTTTTACTTAATAAAGAAAAAAAATTGTATGCTGAGGTTGCTAAGATCTACAGTATGTGTGTATATGCAGTATACACACACACACACACACACACATATATATGCTGAGGTTGCTAAAATCTACGGTAAGAATGATTCTCATATCCATGAAATTGACTAATTTATAAATTAAACTTTATCATAGGTTCCTGATGAACAACTTAAACCTCACTTTGGGCTTTTTAGATCTTGTGTGTGAATACATAGGAAGAAAACAGTATCCATAGGGTTTGGTACTATCTTTGGTTTTAGGCATCCACTGGGGGATCTTGGGAGGTATCCACATCGGGTAAGGGTGGACTACTGTATAGATCTTTTGAGGTGTATTCCATTCTTTCATTCTTGCCACAACCTATAAAATAGAGGTCACCGCCATTTTCCAGAAGAAGATGACGTTTAGAGGGTATAAAGTCATTGTGCCTATGGGCAAAACCCTGGGCGGGGAGGCGGGGGGTTAACCTTGACCAGTGAGTAGGAAAGGAAACCATAAATATCAGAGGGAATGGTGAGTCTAAGCATGTCTTCTTTTTAAAAAATCTGATAAGCAAATGTTTGCAGGCCTTTATAAGGCTCTCAGTCCTGTTGTTTGATCCATAAAAAGGATGAATAGATTTGCTTAGTTCCAACCCTGCAAATTTTGTCAGCAGGTATCTCAACCTGGACAGATGTTTCTTAAGACCTACAAATAGTCTCTAGATTTTTTTAGTCATCAGCCCAGAGTTGAACAATTCTTAAATTACAAGATTCTCTTTTTTTCTTTTAATTTTTACAAAATAAGAACCATAATGAATGAAGTAAAAACAGGTAACGTTTTTTGAGTGCTGATGCAGGGTTAAGGTGCCCTGAGTGTATATTCTTGTATATTTCTCACTGTAACACAGTGATATAACAATATCATTTCCCTCTTACAGTTCAGGAAGTGGAGGCATAGGGCTGTCAGATAATTTTCCAAAGGTCACCTAGCCAGGCTACCGGAGAGGAATTTGAACCCAGGCAAGCGTTGCCCCGTAGCCCTGCCCCCTTAACTTATTTTCTTGTTAGCTGGCAGGCTGCACTTTTTTTCCAGGGTAAGTGTGGATGTGTCTTATCCAGTGCTTTGTTGAAATAACACAGTAATTCACTACTAGGAAAGGGAAAATGGGTAGGAATGTATTTTGAAAAATCCTATTCAGGTTGCCTATTGTTTTGCATAATAAAAAGATCAGAAAATCAGCTCAAGAACGCTTGATTGTGGGGAATAGGTAGGAAATAGATTAGCGAGCACTCTGGGGAGATGCAGGTTTAGAAAGGATGAAACAATGATAGAGATAGTTGACTTCTTATTTCTTTAAAATATATTTAATTTTAGTATATTTAACTATTAGGTGATGATTGTGTGGTGCATGTTTTTCAGATATTTTTCAATCCATGTAGCATGGATGACGCGGTGTTGAGATATTGTAGTCCCAAAAGGAGGCTGATAATACATTCAGTCATCTGACTTCTGCTCTGCTATTTGTGGAATTCTTCTGTCTGCTCAGTTGTTTGCCGGGAGTGAGGAGAGCTTTCAGGGAACTCTTCCACCTTGGCACGTGTGCAGATCGGCACGCACTGCTTTTAGTGTTCCAGCTGCTGAGGCTGAAGACCTGTTGTCACAGATGAAAGTGTAATGCATGGTATTTTCTGTTATTCATTTAGCGTGTTACATGAAATGCGATCCCACATCTCCAAGGCTTAACTTGCAGAGTGTGCATGAGTTGTGGAAGTTCCTGTTGTTGCTGACTGATCTCTGCCCATTGCAGTACCCTTAAGTGAGGACGGTCTTCTTTAGCGATGACTGACTCCTGCTTATACAATCAGCTCCTGAGTCAAACGTGAAATGACTTCCTGTGTTGGGTGTTACAGTGGCGTTTGTAAGAATATTTAACATTAACTTACCATAAGATTTCTAGTTCTGTTAATGTTTAATGATGAAAAGCTTTTAGTAATTGTCTATGTAAATTTAAAAATTGCATATCTTAGAGGAAACTATCTTTACTTGAGTCAAACTAAGTGGAAAATTTAGTTACATGGATAACAAATTTTTAAAAATACATTTTAAAATGTGCTTGTGTATATGCAGGGTGGGGCAAGAGTAGGTTTGCAGTTGTTCATATGGAAAACAATACAATAGTTAATAAATAATAATACAAGAATAAACTGTGTTTTGTGGACTCATACCTGTAAATCTACTTTTGCTCCACCCTGTATTTACAAAATAGAATTATTCATAAATATGTTTAATAGGTAATCACCTCTGGAATTGTTGGAACATAGGTGGAAAATAGTTTCACATGTATTTTTAGATACCTAAATAAGGAATATGCAATTCCTTACTAAAAATCTGAGTGTCAGGAGTGTATGAATTTCTACAAATTTAACATACTAGCTTTCTTGAAATTCCAGATGCTGGTTGTGAGAATTATGGAGACAGGCAGGAGGTCTGTGCGGGTGTTGAGGTGACTGCCGTGTGCCTGCAGCCTGCTGTGGATGCTGTGTTGGGTGTGCTGTGCATTGAGACTAAGCCCAGTGTGGCCCAGTATTTGAAGTGAGGATAGAATGATAAAAAATGGCAAAACTTCACAGTGCTTCAATTTGGGAATAAATCTTCATAGACTTTTCTTCTCTGCCTCCTCTAACCTTCATCTTCCTTGACTTTCTTAATTTTTTTCATAAAATTGGATATGAAAGATGGGTAGTAGTGAAGGGAACACAATCAAGATTATGGGGAAGTCTGTTACCATCATTAAGTATTTCATGTGTGATCATGTTCTACGGTTTCCCCCTTTACCAAACAGATTTGCTCTGCTAACAGCTTTGAGTGAAGAAGCTAGCTATTTGTTAAAGAAACCATTAGGTTGAAAACAGATCACTTAGCACAGACACAGTTCAGTGATTGGCTGACTTGTTGGAAGTTAATCGGCTCATGTGTAGAGTCTTCTGATCTGCATCCTTAATTCTGGAACAGGTGGCCCGCTCCCTTCAGGCACCACTGAACCCCACTGCTCTTCCACCCCATATTCTGCACAACCAAACTGAGCATTGGGGGATTCTTTTCCCTGTTTCATTGAGAAGTGAGGTTTCTACTCCACCCAAGAACAGATAAGAACAAGGTAAGGCAAAGGAAGGCTTTCGGGGGCTTATGATTTTCAGAGGCTCAGCTTCTTTGCCCTCAAGAGGAGTCAAGGGAGCCTTCTCCCTGAGGGACAAAGCGTTTTCCCGGCTATGCAAGCCGTTTCTATTCACTTCTTAGAAAGTTCCCAGTGAGCTTCAGGTGTCTCTAGCAGCCTCATTTTTCATAGGTGTTTATTTTCGTTGAGAAAGGTATTGAGTGTCTGATGGGAGAGAAGGAGAATGGCATCAGGAAGAAATTGGACATGGCCTCCAGAGGAGTTGCTGTGCTAAATCTAAGCTAAAGAGGTTAGGACCCTGCAGATTAAAGATATTGATGCACAAGAACAGCCTTGACTGAAATTGATAAATTAGTGAAGGTATATATACAATAAATCCAGAGTAGCAGGTACATGCCCTTGTAGTTGGAAAGATTTTTAAGGATGTACTACTAGCTTATCAGTTATCAAATTGAGAAGTCAGCTGATAGTACTTGTTAATTTAAGTGGAATAGGCTACTTATACAGACTTTTTTTTGAAGTTTCAGATAAATATGTGGAGGATTAATTAGTAAAGCAAATTAGAATATTTTCCCATTGCAGTACAAATTATAATTTTTGGTATATGTTCTTTGGAGTTTAATATCAAGGAGGAAAACCATGAACTAAAATGCTTTGATTAATCTGGTATTCAAATTCATCTGTCTATTGTGTTCTATAAATATACCTAAAATGATTTTATGCATTGGCTTATTATCTAAGATAGGCACAATAGGAAATTGCACCTGTTTTCTTATTGGTTTGCCAAAATTGGTGAAAAGTAAGGATGGAATATATATATATATATATATATTTTTTTTTTCATTCATTCTTCCCCTCCTCTCAAATAGTATACCAGAACAGCAAAAGGCTTTCATTTTTAAACTGTATTTTGGACTCATATAACAAATTCTCCATCTGTATTGTAAGTCATTAATAGAATGATCTTCCCAACATAACCCTTTTATTATAATAAAATTCCCCATGCACTACAGAAGGACATTCCCAAACACTTACTAATTAGGTCTGTCACAGACACATTTTCCCCTCTTTCTCCTCTTTCCCTGAGCCTTTGTACCTATTAGTGTATTCTTTCTGGCCTCCTGAGAACGTGTTGGTTTGCATGCTCTTTGGTTTGCCAAGAGAAAACTAAGAGTTATTCTAAAAATTAGGAAGCCATCTTTTGAAATAAAACTCAATTTATTTGGGCGTTTATATTATTGATCTTAGTTAATAGCAAAGTATATAATCAATCAAAATAAAAAGAGATGGAATCCAACAATATTCAAGGTTATTGGTAAGTTACTTACATTGATTATAGATTATACAAAAAAGTGCTTGATAGAAAAAGAAAAAAGTCCACTTATCTCCAAATCAGAAACAGCAAAGACTTAAATTTTTGGCTTTGTTGCTTTAGTAAAACTGAACATTTTTTATACCCAGACTTATATTAAATTCCCCTGCAGAATATTTTGACACTATGGTGAGAAGAGGGATTAATAATCTCAGTTTATAGTGGAAAGAGGAGGAAAAAAAGGTAAAAAAAACCTTGGGGAAATTTAGGAGTTTAGAAAGGGTAATAAAACAAAACCAAATACAAAGAAAGTACACCTGGGTTGGCACTTAAATACTTCCTTTGAAGAAGAGAATGAAACTGTCACTTGAAGGGCTGATGTCTCAATAGATAAAATAATGAAATTCTTCAGCTCTCCAAAGAGCAAAGCCTTTATAGTCCACACATTAGCCTGTATTTGTGACAACACCTATAAAAATATTCTCAACCCTCTCCCCAAATTTCTACTCAAACAGATAGTTCCTTATTTTGTGGATCACTTGATTTGCAGACTGAGTTAGGAGGTTGTTTGTCATCTATCCATACTTTGTCACCAACTAATTATCTATTAGGTAGTAGAAACAGTACACAACTCAAGTGGAAAAGCAGGGTGGTGCTTTGTGACATGCAGTGTCCCTCTTTTTCTTAATTCCCATGATGCTTCCATAATGTGGTGAAATTACATGTTAGCGCTGTATGTGCTTTTGTCTTTCTGATTTCCGTGCGTGTGTGCGTGCGTGCGTGTATTGGATGAACTATTTGAAAGTGAGTTACAGATGACCCTTTATCCATAAAGTACACTGCCTTAAAACAAAGTCCTTGTCTTATATAATCGCACACAATACCACTATTAAACCTAAGAAAACTATCAGCCCTCTATTTCAGTTTTCTCAGTTCCCAAAATATCTGTTATAGCTTTGGTTTTGAAACCAAAATCTATCAAGTTCACTCATTGCATTTGCTCCCGTAGTCTCTTTAAATATGAAACAGTTCCCCTAATTTTTGTTTTTTCTTTGTTTTCAGACATTGACTTTATAAAATGTCTGTTGTTTTTAATTTAAAAACTGTAATTGTGGTCAAATCCATATAAAATTAAGTGCATTCACATTGTTGTGCAGGCAGTCTTTTCAATATTCAGACTTCAGTTTCTTCAGAAGTGTTAGGAAATTAAATTGTTAAATATATTAATGAATTTGATCAGGGCTGAAGAAAAGCATAACCTTTGAGAGCTTATTGCTTGAGATGTGTCATTGTGGCCATTTTCATGGCATGCTCTTTCTGAAGTCTCATTAGTACTAGAACCTAGAGATACTTTCTACAAGTCATCATAAGGAGATACACCTATGTGAATACAGAGGTAACGTTACACCTGCCTATAGACTGCCAGAGAACTCACTGGAGTTTTTTCCTCCCAGAAATTTCTGTTTTAGGCACAGGAGGAGGGTTGAGATTGAGACATTAATTTTGTAGTCCACTTGGCTAAATAAAAAGCCTTTATTCAAGCACTTCTTTTGAGTAACATTATAGAGAAAAGAATTTCCTGGGTCTTTTTGCAGTGTGGCAACTGAGTTTCTTGAATACTTGACTACACCCTAATTTTGACTTTGGAGGTTTCTTGTGTTTTGCAATGTCTTCATTTGTTCTCCCTTCTGATTTTCCTATCCCCAAATTATTTCCAGTGTCTATAGTTTCTTTATAACTACCTCTTTCTTACTTTAGTACTTATTAAGATAGAGTCTTCTCTTCCCTCATGAATCACAGTGGGTATCTGGAGTTTATTCTCACTTGAGGAAGTGGAGTATAAAGGCAAACATGATTCACAGGTGTGTAGTGTGTAGATTTTGGTCTTACCTACCTAATCCAGTGGAAAAGTAGTAATTAGATTCTTAACATAGCTTTAGATACCTCAGTGTAAGAGCTGTAGGTGGGAAAAACACAAGCACTCAAAACAAAACAAGAAATAACACACGTATTTGAATAACTCTCATCTTGAAACTTTTAGGCTTCTGGGAAAAACAGACAAAACTGAGGTTATCTTCTCTTGTTCAAAGTAATATTCTTTGAGGTAGAACATTCTTAGGCTAATGGCCATGAATCATGCTGTGAATCTTCCTGCATGGGACAGGGATATAGACACCCCCAGAAATAAAACATCAAAACAAAACATGGGAATATTGTCCTGACCCGTGTAGCTCAGTGGCACACACACTGAAGGGTCACAGGTTCAAGGGCATGTGCCTGGGTTGCCTCCCAATTGATGTGTCTCTCTCACATCCATATTTCTTTCTTTCTCCCTTCCTCTCTCCCTCCTTCCTTCCCTTCCACTGTGTCTAAAAATCAATGGAAAAATATCCTCCAGTGAGGATTAACAACAAAAAAGCCCTAAACATGTGAATATTATTTTAAAAATTTTAACTGGGATATCATATACTTAGGAAATAATTAAGAGGTATTGAGAATGGAAAGAAAAGGAGGACTTTTGATTTAACAAATTAGGCAATTTTAAGGTTACTCAAATTTAAAATAAAAAGAAAGAAATCTCACTTTCTGATTTTCTTTTTTAAAACTTCCCTGAAATACCTTATGGGCATACTAGGCGAGACCTCCTTATTCTTGCCATTCTGTATATATTGTACTACTGTTTAAAAAATCTTGGCATATTAGAAAGGGTTGGACCAAAGATTGGTGGTTGCATTTCAAGTGGTTCAGTGATACATCCCAAATAGATATAATAGCTTGGGTTAGCTGGGAGGAAAGTACTTCAGGTTTCTGAAATGTAACTAAGACCGGTACATTATTAAGTACAGGTGGTGGGGGTGAGGGGACCAACAAAAATAATAAAAAGACAGTGATAATTACATGAAACAGTGGCTATACAAAACCTTTGGAAAATGAGATCTCATATAGCTAAGCTTTCTGATTCTGGGGTTTCTTTTTTTCAGCACCTCAAATTTTAAAATTAGTCATTTAGGAGAAAATACTTTAAAATGAATAGTATTTCCCTCTGTTTTGAACTGATTTGAAATGTGCTAAAATTCACTGAAGTCCATGAGGTCTTTTTAAAAAATATATATTTTATTGATTTTTACAGAGAAGAAGGGAGAGGGATAGAGAATCAGAAACACTGATGAGAGAGAAACATCTGTCAGCTGCCTCCTGCACACCCCCCACTGGGGATGTGCCCGCAACCAAGGTACATGCCCTTGATTGGAATCGAACCTGGGACCCTTCAGTCCGCAGGCCGACACTCTATCCACTGAGCCAAACGGGCCATGAGGTCTTTTAAGGCATTGATCTGTTTATCTCTTCACGAAGTAACTGTAAATTGTAGACCCCTCACTAGGGTACTCGAGCTAACTACTAGCTTTCCCTTTTCTGTCTCTGTTCACTGGGTGGTATTTTTTGTGAATATGGGCATTTGTTTTTAAATTTAAAACAATTTTTCAATAAGGGTCTCTTTTCTCCTTTCTGAATTTTTGCACTTTATCTGCAGTCGGTTTGGAAACCAGATAACCAGGTCTACTTACTTCTGCATTCATTGGTTGCTTCTTGTATGTGCCCTGAACCTACAACCTTGGTGTAGTGGGACAATGTTCTAACCAACTGAACTACCCAGCCAGCATCAACAAAAATTTAATGAGTGCTTCCTATCTACCAGATATCAGGAATATAAAGATTAAAAAAGACGCCGAAACCGGTTTGGCTCAGTGGATAGAGCGTCAGCCTTCGGACTGAAAGGTCCCAGGTTCGATTCCGGTCAAGGGCGTGTACCTGGGTTGCGGGCACATCCCCAGTGGGAGATGTGCAGGAGGCAGCTGATTGATGTTTCTCTCCTGTCGATGTTTCTAACTATCTCTCTCCCTTCCTCTCTGTAAAAAATCAATAAAATATATTTAAAAAAAAATAAAATAAAAATAAAGATTAAAAAAGAAATGGCGCCTCTCCATAAAGATCTCACAGGTTAGGGACATGCAGAAAAGTAATTATAGTATAATATGTGCATTAGAATAGAAAATTATATTCAGAGGGCTAGACAGATATTTTATAGGAGCAAAGAGTTCATTTTGTGAGCGGAGGACAGGCTTCATAGATGGCGTAGTATTTGATTTGAGCCTCAAAGGCTGATTGAAATTTTGTCAGAGAAGAGAAAAGTCATTCTAGATACATGTGCTAGGGATGGAGATAGAACATATTATAGTATGTTCCTATTTTCTCTTATTTTACATGCACTTTTAATAAGATCTACCTGAGAATCTGAGATCTTTAGATTTGGGTTGTTTGTTTTGAATGTTCAGAAAGAAGCCTTATTCCTCGTCTCCTTTTCATTTTTTTGCCCATGTTCTGGATTAGGGAGTTTGCTGTTGCTATATAATATACTATCCAAAACTTGGTAGCAGGATTGGAAAATTTGTGTCACGATGGACACAGCTGACTTGCTCCATGCTGTTTGGCATCTAGAGCCAGGAAGACTCAAAGCCTGGGCCGAGTCAATAGCTTGGCCCTGGAATCAGGTGAAGGCTTGGCATTTGATGTGGGCTGTTGGCTGGGACTTGAGCTGAGTTATAGGCTAGAACAGCGGTTCTCAACCTGTGGGTCGCGACCCCTTTGGGGATCAAATGACCCTTTCACAGGGGTCGCCTAAGACCATCGGAAAACACATATATAATTACATATTGTTTTTGTGATTAATCACTATGCTTTAATTATGTTCAATTTTTAACAATGAAAATACATCCTGCATGATTCATAACAGTAGCAAAATTACAGTTATGAAGTAGCAACGAAAATAATTTTATGGTTGGGGGTCACCACAACATGAGGAAGTGTATTAAAGGGTCGCGGCATTAGGAAGGTTGAGAACCACTGGGCTAGAATACCAGCACATGGCTCTCTGTGTACCTGCTTACGCCTCCTCACAGCATGGTGGCTGGGGTTCAAAGAGTGAGAATTCTAAGGAAGCATTATCTTCTTTGAAGATTAACCTCAGAAGTCACTTATGTCTTAGTCATAGTCTCCACTTATCAGATTTGGAATATAGATCTGGGAACATGGATCCCAGCTCTCTTTGGGAGGAATGTTAACAGTTGAATTAGAAGGTGAACATGTGGGCTGGGAGGTTGTGGTTGGTCATCTTTGGGAATAACCATCTGTTGCAGGCTAAGTTATAGGAAGTTGAAGTGTTACTACTGTCCTTTAAAACAAGAAAAGAGGAAGGAAGATTTTTAAATTCTGAGATACATGAAGTGATTCTCTATGAGCTGTAATGAGCAGCAGTTCTTAAGCTATAGCTAATGGAATTTAATTAGACATTTAAAATAAATTTCTGATAACAAATTTATACTTTCTTTTTAATTAGGGAAAATTTGTATGATTTAAATGTAAGTTTAATAATGATTATGTATATATTGCCTACAGATGGATCTGTTGCTTTGAGCAAGTGGTTTAATGTTTCTGAGTCCCAATTTCTATTTTTGTTGAGTGGGGATAGTATTTGTTTGCCTCACAGAGTGGTGAGGATAAAATAGGTTTTATTATTAATGAAGCCAGAATGAATTTGATGATTTTAAAGAAATCTTCTGGTAAAGGATCTGTTTATCACTAATAGGAGGATTGCAGGGCATTAATCTTTCTAAATTTTTTCATTAAATTCTAGAATAGTTTTTTTTTCAAACTAGAGAAAATTGTGACCTCTTTCTATCATTTTTCCTTTTCTATTCATGTGTTTACTGTGTAGACCACTTGATTAAATGATAATATATATTTTTGGACTGTTTGTTTTACCAGAAACATTTCTAGTGAGTTAATCCTGAAAGCCACTCATGATCTTGTATATAATAAAAGCCTAAGCGACTGTTACGGCAGAACAACCAGAACGACCAGTTGCTATGATGTGCACTGACCACCAGGGGCAGATGCTCAATGCAGGAGCTGCTCCCTGGTGGTCAGTGCGCTCCCACAGGGGGAGAGCCACTCAGCCAGAAGCCGGGCTCACAGCTGGCGAGCCCAGTGGCAGTGGTAGTGGCAGGAGCCTCTCCTGCCGCTGCCTCCGTGGCAGCGCTGAGGAGCAGTGAGCTGAGCAGTAAGGAGCAGCGAGCAGGCAGGTGGTAAGGAGCGAGGCATCCCAGACTGTGAGAGGACGCAGGCTGGGCTGAGGGGGACCCCCCCACCCCCCCAGTGCATGAATTTCATGCACCAGGTTTCTAGTATGAGTAATAATTAACATAGTCCCCTCTGCATGCACCAGAATGGAGCTGCCTCAATAGATCATTTTATAGATAAGACAGCTTTTTGTTGAAAAGATGCCACTTTTCATGTGCTGGGAGCTTGAAAGATACACTTTTTTTAAAATTCTAAGTCTCTATAGTCCAAATTTCAGAGTGCATAAATTATTTACCTTGCTTATCAAAATGGAAATTCCATGGTCTCTTTGAAATTTAGAAAATTATTGGCGGGCTCAGCCAGTGTGGTTCAGTGGTTGATTGTGGTTGAACCAGGGGGTCAAGGTTCGATTCCTGGTCAGGGCACATGCCCAGCTCAAGGTGTGTACAGTAGGCAGCTGATCAATGATTCTCTCTCATCATTTATGTTTCTATCTCTCCCTCTCCCTTCCTCTCTGAAATCAATAAAAATATTTTAAAAAAATTGTTGGTGGGTCTCAGCTTTTTTGAAGACTCTTTAGGGGACTGGATAGATATGGTGGGGAGGTAGGCTTGAAGTGCCTGTGGTATGGGTCCCGAGTAGAGGCCAGGAATGGGACCTTCCTTCCCTCCAGGAATGCCAGTAATCTGAGAAGTAGAGGGTTAGGGACAGTCACCATGGAGATTAACAGACAAGACTGTCCATTGTCTGTCTGGGTGCACTATTTGAGCTCACTGTTCCATACTAAGAAATTTCTCAGCAGAAAGATAAGAAGATCCCTCACCGAAGTAAATAATGACATTTTATATACACCAGCCACAGGCTTGTGTATGGAGAAGGCATTTTAATTTTAAGGGTAGAATGAAAGTATAAAATCTTGGAAGATTTTGTCATTCGTTTTCCTTTCTAGTCTTATGAGATGATGCCACTGAAGGGCAGAAAGGTGGTAAAATCTTAGAGAATCTACTAACAATTTGTGGGACGTTCTTTTGGAAGATGTCACTAGCACATACCAGCACACTTTGAGTTCCTTGAATGCAGGAGTTTTTTTGTTTGGTTTTTCATTCTACGTAGTCAGTTTGGAGTAGCATTTAAGAGCCACAGCACTTGGATTGAGGTTTGCCTTCATCAGTTGAGCAAATGTGACCTTGTGCCCCAATTTCCTTACATGTCCCAGAAATGCAAAGGGTCATGCACACTCTATGAAAGAGTCTGAAAGGAAACATTATAAACTGTTTTGTAATTATCAACTCATTAGAGCTAGAGCAAAGGCTTTCAACCGGTGTGCCCCAAGAATTTTTAAAACATGCATTACCTGACTATTTAGTCAGGGGCACTGACTTTTTCTCCTTGTATTGTCAAATTTAAAAATGATAATTGCCAACACAACAGTAGTGGTTCAGTGTGAATGAATCAAAATCATACCTATTTTTGGTCGGATTGGCAAAAACATATTTTTTGGTGTGCTGCAGAATTTTAGTGATTCGTTTATGTGTGCCATGAGATGAAAAAAGTTGAAAATTGCTGCTTTAGACTAGTAAATGTACTATTACTCTGATTACAGAATGAATATTATTATAATCACATCCATTTTAGCACCTGCTGTCTAATTCAGTGTTTCGCAACAGGTGGTGTGGGAGGAAGGACAAAGATTATTGGATGTATAATTTAGTCTGCCTACCTTGTACATCCAGTGGTTATATTGAAGTTGAAGGCAAAGCTGATAATGCTGTTTTATGCGGATTTAAATCAATAAAGTTAAAGATTCTTATGTTTTAGGAGCCTTTGGAGTTATTTTAAAAACTAGTCAGAGGTGGCAGGACATTTTAATTACCGAATTGAAAATATTAGAAAAATAAAGTATGTGAAATTCACATTTCGTAAACCTGGAAGATTGAATGCTTGCTTGACATATCTAAGTGTTGGTTTTAGAAGTGCACAATGGTACTTACTACAGAGATTATGCTTACATTTTTCAGAGAAATATCTAAGGGGATCTCAATGCTGGAATCATTTGACTGGTTTTGATCATTATAATTTAAAACCCCTTTTCTTTTGAGAAAATTACAGCATAAGACTTGAGTATTATTTTTGACTAGTTCAGAATGTGGCTTAATATATAATAATTTTCTCAGAAAAGAAAATGAAACTCTTGCTAAGAATGGTTGGACATAATTCACCAAAATCATGTATTTGTTTTTCCTGGGGCTTGAATATAATCCTGTAAGTAGATACTACAGAACCACTTGAATCACCAAGGAGAGCAAGTCTTTAGAGCTGCTCTCCACCTCAGTGGTCTTCATTGTACAGTTTAATTAAATCTGATCACCAGTAAGAATTCAGTTTTCCATAGGAATAAGTTGATTGAATTTTTCAAGATAATAAATCACAATGGAAAATGCCTATATTCAGTTATGTTTGCCCACAGTTACTACACAAATGTGGTACAATGATTTACCCAGAGACAATGGACAACTTTATATAGTTAAATTCCCTGATGGGGAATTTTCAGATCCACAGGGATAGATGAGATAGTTAGATATAGTTACCAGTGGAGAACATTTAGAAGTTCTGTTCATGAAGTTCAAAGAAATAAACGCCTTCTCTTGCTGGTAATGAGCAAAAAGCATTGGTGAATAGCATAAGGGAAATTTCTATGTTGATTGTAGTCCACCTCCACATACAGAATATAACCATTTAAAAATACTTTTATTGTACTTCTTTATTTTAATCTGACCCTGAGGCTATGTTTTTATTGACTTTTAGAGAGAGAGAAAGAGAAAACATCGATTTATTGACTCCTGTATACGCACCCTGACTGGGGATCGAACCCACAACCTAGGTATGTGCCCTGACCTGGATCGAACAGCAATATTTTGGTGTACAGGATCACATTCCAAACAACTGAAACACCTAGCGAGGGCAGAACTGGTTTTAAAAGGGGTCCATTTTAAGTGTGATCTATAAATGTCAGTAACACTTATACTTTAGGCTGGTAGCCTTTCTTCTCTGCCAGCCAAGCTCTGACCATGTGTCAACCTTCAATGAGTAATTTCAGGTCATGGGACTAAATCAGAAGAAGGTGATAATTCCAGATCTAGCTCCTTGGTGAGAATTTTTCCTTTAGGTCTGATTGTTGCACATTCACCTAGCAGACAGCATAACCTTGTCAAGTGACAAAACTAAAACAATTTAGTACTGAGTTTGCGAAAACAGTCCATGGGTTAGGGAAGCACAGAGCCTCCCAGCAGTGGAGCGCCCTTCTCAGGTGCTTCTGCAGGAGCGGGTTTGATGGAGCTGCAGAAGAGGCAGGCAGCTGGAAACAGGCGTGATCAGCCAGGGCTGGGGGATTTCCTTATAAGGCCAGCAGGTCTTATTTTCTAGCCCGAGTAAGGTGAGTTGGAGGGTTGTGATGAGTGTCTGTAGGTTTCCTTGACAGGTGTTTCCTGTAAGTGAAGTCTGACTTAGGTTTAGATTTGTGATGTGGGCGGGGCTCCTGGGCGGCCTCCATTCTGTGGGCTACCATATATGAAACGTTGATCAACCTCATTCGCCGCCTCTCCCTCCCCTCATCTCCCAGCAGCCTGTTGGCTTGGCAGGATGTTTTTGGAGGTGCACACCTGCGTGCACAGCAGCGGAAAGAAGTTCTGGGTCCTCTGCTAGTCTTGTCCTTTCAAATAGCTGTCACTGAGTTGGGTATGAAAATTCACCGTCTTTCTGTCATTTTCCTTAGTTTTTTATATTTGTTTTCAATCTTGAGATAGGAACATTTATTAGTAAGTCAAATGAGCTATGCAGTCAGAGCTGTGGAAACTGTGGAGCGCCATCTGTGTAGTTTGCGATGTGCCATATCAACTCATATTTGAGCTTTTAGCAGGAAAAGTGCTATAAAATTGCAAAGCATTGTTATTAACACAGCTGATCCTACAGGGAGTCAGGGTGAGAAGATGAATCTCTGAGGAACAAACTGCTTTTCCGGATCATTTGTAATAACCTTTCTGGAGCACATGACACAATTTAGTAATTTATCAGTTGGTACACACCAGTTTGCCATCTTGGAATGTTGAAAAAGAAATACATCTGTGCTCTGACTTGGGTCAGACTAATTTTACAAATAAACTTCAGTTTTCTTTCAGAATAGATGATGTATGTGCTAACTTCCCTCCCTGGTTCACCTTCTGGAATTCCTGAGCAACAATATGTAATAGCTGCATTTTGTGTTCTAGATATTGTTGAAGCAACAAATACTCATGCATTCCCAACATGGAGCATTGCTGTCTCCTGGTCTTCCATTTCATCACATTGGGACCAGGACCTCTTTGTTCCTTTTTTCTGAAACAAAATATGTACTAAAATTATTTTCTAACTGACATAACATTGCATTAGTTTAAAGCTTACAACAGAGTGATTAGATATATTTATATATTGCAAAATTACCACAATAATAGTTAACATCTGTCATCATATAGTTACAATTTTTTTTTTCTGGTGGTGAGAACTTTTTAAGACTTATTCTCTTAGCATCTTGCAGATGTTTAATACAGTATTATTAACTGCTAGAGGCCCGGTGCATGAATTCATGCACCAGTGGGGTCCCTCAGCCTGGCCTGTGAGATTGGGCCGAAACCGCCTCTCCGACATCCCCCAAGGGTCCTGGATTGCGAGAGGGCGCAGGCCAGGCCAAGGGACCCCACCAGTGCATGATTGGGGCCAGGGAGAGACGCAGGAGGTTGGCCAGCTGGGGAGGGACCTCAGGAGGGCTCCAGGGTGTGTCCGGCCTGTCTCGCTCAGTCCCGATCTGCCAGACCCCAGCAGCAAGCTAACCTACCAGTTGGAGTGTCAGTGACTGGTTGACCAGTCCACTGTCTGGCCCCTGGTGGTCAGTGCATGTCATAGGGAGCAGTTGAGCGGCCTTAGCATATCATTAGCATATTACGCTTTGATTGGTTGAATGGATGATCGGACAACTGGACACTTAACATATTAGGCTTTTATTACATAGGATAGTCACCATGCTGTTCATTACATCTCAGGACTTATTTATAACTGGAAGTTTGAACCTTTTGACTACCTTTACCCCTGCCTGCCCCCTCCATCTGTTCACTTTTTTAATTAGTTCATTTTTTTAGATTCTGTATATAAGTGAAACCATATGGTATTTGCCTTTTTCTGTCTGACTTATTGCACTTAGCATAGTGCCCTCAAGGTCTATCCATGTTGTTGCAAGTGATAGGATTTTCTCCTTTTTATGGCTGAATAATATTTCATTGTATGTATACATTACATTTTCTTTATCCATTCATCTGTCCCTGGGTCTTTAGGTTGTTTCCATGTCTTGGCTATTGTAATGAATATGGAAGGGGAGTGGAAGAAAGATCTCTTTAACACAGTGATTTCATTTTCTTTGTATACACACAGAAGTTAAGTTGCTGAATCTTATAGTAATTCTATTTTTATTTTTTTTGGGGGGGGGGGGGGGGACTTCCATACTGTTTTTCACAGTGTCTTTACCAATTTACAGTCTCGCCAGCAGTGCACAAGGGTTCCCTTTTCTCCACATCCTAGCCAGCACTTATTATCTCTTGTGTGATGGCTCCTTGTGCATTTTATTTGCATTTTCCTAATGATTGGTGTTGTTAAACATCTTTTCATGTGCATATTGGTCATTGTATGTCCTCTTTGGAAAAATATCTTTCCAAATCTTTTGATTTGCTTTTCCTTGATGATTAGTAATGTTGAGTACTTTTTCATGTATCTAGTAACTATTTGTATGTCATCTTTGGAAAAACGTCTATTCAGTTCTGCCCATTTTTTAATTGGATTGTTTTATTGCTTTTTGGTATTGATGTGTATTTTAGATATTAACACCTTATCAGCTATATAATTTGTAAATATTTTCTCCCATTCTGTAGGCTGCCTTTTCATGTTGTTGATATTTTCCTTGCTGTGAAAAATATGTATTTTAGCCCAGCCAGCATTGGTTGAGCATCAATCTATGACCCAAGAGGTCACGGTTGATTCCCGGTCAGGGCACATGCCCAGGTTGGGGGCTTGATCCCTAGTGTGGGGCATGCAGGAGGCAACCAATCAATGATTCTCTCTCATCATTGCATCATATATATATCCCTTTCCCTTCCTCTCTGAAATCAATAAAAAATATATATTTTTTAAAAATATATTTTATTGATTTTTTACAGAGAGGAGGGAGAGGGATAGAGAGTTAGAAACATCGGTGAGAGAGAAACATCGATTAACTGCTTCCTACACACCCCCTACTGGGGATGTGCCCGCAACCAAGGTACATGCCCTTGACTGGAATTGAACCTGGGACCCTCAGTCTGCAGGCCAATGCTCTATCCACTGAGCCAAACCGGTTAGGGCAAAATATATTTTTTAAAAAGAACATTTTAAATGTGAGCTTCATTGTATGCTTTTACAATGATTTATCCTAATTAATTTATTTTTATAGTCCAGCAAAAAATATGATAATTTTTCTTGATTATGAATATGTTCTAGAAAGATAGAAAGCCACCCCTGTACTTCTGCCAGATGGCCTGCTCCTGGCTTATGTGTCATTCACGCTTCTAACAGACCTTTTCCAATAACCTTGGCCCATCCACAGTCTTTTCTTCTTTCTGATCTTTACCAGTACTTATTACCCAGACCATACATTTGACCATTGATAGCCAGATATCATGTTCTAATTTTTTTCTTATGTATTTAGGTTTTTTTGTGTGTGTTTTTTAAAAAAATCTTTAATTATAAACTCCTTGTGCACCCACAGCTTGGGATAATGGAAAGTGAAAGGAATTTGAATGTAGATGTTTTGGGATTAGTCCTGGCTTCTCTACCCATGAGTTGGAGCCATAGGCAGATTCTTATCTTTTAATAATATTCTCATTAACTCACCTAACATGATTTTGTGAAGATTAAATGAGAAGCACTGCCTGGTGTGCTTAATTGGTTGGGCATCATTCCAAGCACCAAAAAGTTGTAGGTTCGATTCCACTGTAGGGGATGTGCAAGTAGGCAGTTGGTCAGGTCGATGTTTTGCTCTCATGTTGATATTTCTTTCTCTCCCTCTTCCTTCCTCTCTCTCTAAAAATCAATAAAAAGTCCTTTTTTAAAAAAGACTTAAAGAGAAAGTATAGATTGAATGCTTTATAACCTTATTGTTATATTTGTAAAATGCTATTGCAAATATTATTTGTTGTGGTTATGGGCACATTTAAATATGTCCATGAGATCTTAAACTGTATGTTATCTAGACCAGCTGTTGACTCTAAATGAGAGCTTCAGAGGTTCCTGGGAAATGTCAAGTAAAAGGTATTATATTACCCAGCTGGTTTGGCTCAGTGGATAGAGTGTCCGCCCACAGACTGAAGGGTCCCGGGTCCGATTCCAGTCAAGGGCACTTACCTTGGTTTCAGGCTCTGGCCCTTGCCCTGCCTGCGGGAGGCAACCAGTAGCTGTGTCTCTCTCACATCGATGTTTCTCTCCATCTTTCCCTCCCTTCCACTGTCTCTAAAAATCAATGGGAAAATATTCTTGGGTGAGGATTAACAACAACAAAAGTCTTATGTTTTTAAAATCATCACTCTTTGATCTCTAGCCTACATATTATCTCAACTTCAGTTTTACATTTCTGTCATGATCTCTATAAGCTTGAATAACAAGAAATATCACCTTGTACTTGGTAATTGTATGGTGTTGCAATAAGAGCCCCATTTCACCTATTAGGCTAGAAAAGAAAATTCGAAAATACTTTTGCATGATTGGTGTTAATGCTTATATACTTCAGTGTTGTCCCTATTTAGGGTTCTCTGTAATAACTTATCACAGAGTCCTAACATGTTTTCAATGAGATATATTAGTGCTACTTTCTTTGGCTTAATAAGTGAGAAGTTTGAAGTAATGGATACTTAATATTTATAATTGAGTTAAGATTAGGATTCAGGATCCCATGTTAGATTAAATAAAGTGCATTGAAATATCCTGTGCTGTTTTTCTGTGCACCTTCTTGGAATTAATATCTTTGGTATTGCTAAGTCTTTTACAGTTAAAAAATATTATGGAAAAGTTTAAACCTATGTACAAGTAGATAGAATAATATAAGGAACTCCCATGAACCAATTCCTTTGTACCTTTACCTACTGTCCCCCATCAAGTATTTTGAAGCAAATCTCAGATATTTCATTTTCTATTAAGCAGTTTTATAATGAACAGAATTTCATGTGTTATATATGAATTAACAAATGCTGAGTGAAGGAACAAAATCTTGGGGTGTTCAACCATTTAAAAATTTTGCTTCATGGTCGAATAATAGATACCCATAACAGGCTTACAATCTGGGGAGGTACACATGAAACCAATATAATCAAGTCCAAGCTCTAGAAGGCAGGGATCTTGTCTTTCTGGCTTAGCACAGTACCTGGCACTTTGTAGATGCTAATTTATTGAATGAATGAAAAAAATTAGTTAGAAAATGAATTCCTGTGAAAATGAATGTTATTTGTATTCATTGTCATTGGAATTTGAAGTGGGGAGAGGGAGAGGGAGAAGATAGATAATGAATTAGAATTTGCCTTGAGGGAGAGAGGGAGTTAAATTTGTCCTAAAATCTTGAAATCTAGTAGGATCTCATTTTAAGAAAGTAGCAAATGAACAAATTCTTAGGCACAGACAACAGAGGGGAAGTGGTGTTGGCGGAGCATGAAGACACTAAAGGGAGTCAATATATGGTGATGGAGGGAGACTAGACTTTGGGTAGTGAGCACACAATGAAATACATAGATGATGTATTATAGAATAGTATACTTGAAATGTATGTTATTAACCAATGTTACCCCCAAGAAATGTAATTTAAAAAGAAGTTATATGATGTTTGAAGGTAAATGGTAAGTAATTCATATGCCTCTGCTAAATAAAACCTAGAATAAGAGGTAATTTTAAAGCTTGTACATGTATTCAGTTATTTAATTATTGGTATGCAGTTGACTTAAAGCATTACTGATATGTTCATCCCCCCACATTAAGAACCTGCTTGAAACTTGTTTCCAGTCTTATTTTTAGAAGGCATAACCCTGTGTTAAGTACTCACATTTGCATATTCAGAACACTTAAAACTAATCCTTTTTTTAAACCTTGGTGAGTTATTTATACATGTCATAATCATTGACACTTTTATATCTTTTGATGGGAAGTTTAAAGGGAGAAAAGAGCATTCAGTCTGTAACCAGCTGTTGGTCATTTTCATTTGAGTTTTAGTTGCTATGTAAGCTAATAACCAAATCATCATAAGGAAGCGATAGAATCAAAAGTTTAGTTGTTCAGAGATTTGTGCAGGGGATAAAGATAAAGTACTGTTTTCTTGCTAATTTTAATATGTAACTTATTAAGATTTTTAGTTGGCACAAAGAAGGCTTTTCATTTTCTTTGGGGTATGCTATGTGTAACCAATAAGTGCAGTTTATTCTTTCCCAGTGACTATCCCCAGTAAACTAAAATTGTGGTTGAAACAGATAAAATGACAGTGATAACATGTACTACTGATATATGGAGGATAGGCAGTCTGTTGACTCCATCAAGTAATAATGCATTTGTCTGTGGTCGGCAAACTCATCAGTCAACAGAGCCAAATATCAACAGTACGATTGAAATTTCTTTTGAGAGCCAAATTTTTTAAACTTAAACTATATAGGTAGGCACATTGTTATTAACTTAATTAGAGTACTCCTAAGGCTTAGGAAGAGCTACACTCCAGGGGCCAAAGAGCCGCATGTGGCTTGTGAGCCGCAGTTTGCCAACCACTGGCTCTAGACCAGTGATGGCGAACCTTTTGAGCTCGGCATGTCAGCATTTTGAAAAACCCTAACTCGCCGAAACCGGTTTGGCTCAGTGGATAGAGCATCGGCCTGCGGACTGAAAGGTCCCGGGTTCGATTCTGGTCAAGGGCATGTACCTGGATTGCGGGCACATCCCCAGTAGGAGATGTGCAGGAGGCAGCTGATCAATATTTCTCTCTCATCGATGTTTCTAACTCTCTATCTCTCTCCCTTCCTCTCTGTAAAAAATCAATAAAATATATTTAAAAAAAAAAAAGAAAAACCCTAACTTCACTCTGGTGCCGTGTCACATATAGAAATTTTTTGATATTTGCAACCATAGTAAAACAAAGACTTATATTTTTGGTATTTATTTTATATATTTAAATGCCATTTAACAAAGAAAAATCAACCAAAAAAATGAGTTAAGTGTCACCTCTGACACGCGTGTCATAGGTTCGCCATCACTGCTCTAGACCCATTCATAGAAAAGGGATACTTCTGCTAGGAACTGAAAAGGCTGCGTGAAACCACTTGATAAATTTTAGGAATTTTGAGAACTTTCTTTCTTCCTTGGTCATACACTATACCTGTTTAATATACATACGTTAAATATAGGACTTCTCTTGTACTCACCAAAATAAGTATTATATGGAAGATGATAGTTTTCTATATAGGAGATGGGATAATGCTTGAGTTTATGCAAATCTTTTAGGAACCAGAAAATTCTTCCTAAAACTATTTTCTATAACTTAGGCTTACTTGGTGTTAACATTTTAGCTAAAGAAGGAATTACCATATAATAGTTATTTCCTAAAATGCTTAAAACATCAACAAATTTACCTGAGGAAAGACTCCATCCCGCATTTTGTACCCATGTCCTTGAATTGCTGGTCCTCAGGTGCTGAAGGCAGCTCCCTCAGTGGTTAAGGGCACAGAGTGAAGCCCAGCTCAGCCCCCCAGTTGCTGTGTGAGGATCATGATAATGGTGTCTGCTCTTTGGTTCTGTTGTGAGGATTGAAGGAGGCACTGACAACAATTAAATTATTTTTTGACCTGCCAGATCCTTTTGAGATTCTATCAAAAGCCATGAACCATCTCCCTTGAAAAAAATAGAACTCCCCCCACAACCTCCTCAGTTTCATTTTGGATCCTACTTCAGCTGACTATGTAGAGCAGTGGTTCTCAACCTTCCTAATGCCACGACCCTTTAATACAGTTCCTCATGTTGTGGTGACCCCCAATTTCATTGTTACAAATTGAACATAATTAAAACATAGCGATTAGTCACAAAAACAATATGTAATTATATATGTGTTTTCCGATGGTCTTAGGCGACTCCTGTGAAAGGGTTGTTCGACCCCCAAAGGGGTCACGACCCACAGGTTGAGAACCGCTGATGTAGAGACATGCGTGGATCCTGGTAGCTCAGTTGGTTAGAGTATTGTCCCAATGCACCAAGGTTGTTGATCAGGGCACATGCAGGAAGCAACCAGTGAATGCACAAACAAATGCATCAGCAAATCGATATTTCTTTCTCTCTCTCTCTGTCTCCCTCTTTCTAAAATCAATAAATAAAAAATTAAAGTAACAATATTGTAATACATAAAATACTATGAAAATGTTTCACAGTAACAGAAGTCTTTTAGTAGGTCTGCATATTATTTGGATCTTATTTATTTTTTATTTCAGAGAGGAAGGGAGATGGGGTGAGAGAGAGAAACATCAATGATAAGAGAGAATCATTGATCAGCTGCCTCCTGCACGTCCCCTACTGGGGCTTGAGCCCACAACCTAGGTATGTGCCCTTGACTGGAATTGAACCTGTGACCCTTTAGTCTGCAGGTCAGTGCTCTAGCCACTGAGCCAAACCAGCTAGGGCTATTTGGGTCTTATTTAGAATCAGTCAGTTTGTGGCTATTTCATTGAAGGCTGTTGATATGAGGTGTAAGCAGTATCAGTTAAGACTAAGTTACTGACCCAAATCTTCCAAGAAATGGTGACCAGAGGGAATCCATTTTACTTGATCTCTGTGGTTCCAACTTGGGTCAACATTTTCTGCTTCCTACCCAAACTTAAACTATGATTTTGGCACTAATAATTAGGCCACTATCAGCCTTTGGAAATCAGAGTCACTTCATTGTTAGTTTAAAGATTGGAGTACTGACTATCAGACTCACCATTTTCTTGGAAAATAAGTAGAATTAAAATTTTCTGCCTTTTTGCTCATTTAATTTAGATTTATAAACTCCAGTGGTAGCAGCTGTCTCGTTTTTAATTTTGTGCAAAAACTGTCACATTTTTGGTGCTCAATTAATGTGTTTATACTTTTTATCTAAATGAATGATTCTGCCCATGAATTAATTTACATATTTCCACTTGCAGTACTATGGAAATGGGAAACATTCTTTTCAATTCAGTGCCTGGAATTCTAGACCAGAAATACCAGTTCATCAGGCAATTGCACAAAAGACAGTTTTACTTGAAAATATGTAGGAAGGGTTTTTTGTTTTAAAAGCTGTTCAACCTATTTTGCTTAGTAAGATGGCTTAAAATTACCAAACTGATTAAAGGTATGGGAAATGTTAAGAGAGTTAATCTTTATAATGGATATTTTGGATACTATTAATAAATGTAACACAATAAATATTGAGATTTTACTTATTTATGCCTTATTAAATCCACTATATGGTGTTATTCCTTTAAAACATTTGTTATTTCAGGAAATATTAATGTGTTAGAATTATAAATTTCTAATACATGGAAAATAAGATGTTCCTTAAAAAGATAGCTGATGTTTTTTATTTCTATTTATTTTAAAATCTTTATTATTGAAAGTATTACATATGTCCCTTTGCTGATATTATTTTTAAAAAGTTTCCATGTAATTAGGACTTGAGGAATACATGTTATCCACAATGTAAGAATTATAAAAGGTACTACATTTTGGTATGGATTTTGTCTCATTAGGGAGTTTGATTGATTAATATGTCTTAAAAATAAATACACACAGCACTTTTATATTCTTGGTGTTGATCGTAGTCTTGGTGTATAGAAAAAAACATTGTATAAGCACATTTACTGCAGAAAAAGCCATCATCATCATTTGTGGAAAATCAATATATATTTTTCAAAATTTAGATTGATGATTGCATGTGTGCCACCACTGTTAGCTGAAGCTCGGGGGATGCTCCAGGGGTCAAGAGCAGGCCAGCTGAGCGCGCATCACCAGTGCCTATGAGATTGACTTTCTCCGGCAGCTCTTTCCCAGCAGGGCCCCAAGTCCCTGGCTGAATTTTAAAGATGCACCTGAATAAGATTTTGACAGGAAATACTATTAAATAAGTGTTGTGTTTATCTGTAACACTGCTACCTTGGTAAGATGAATGAGTAAATATTTCCTTCATCTATGAAAATTGAATTTCATTGGTCTGGTTTTTTTTTTAAATTTTTATTTTTCAATTACAGTTTACATTCAATATTATTTTGTACTAGAGGCCTGGTGCACAAAAATTTGTGCACTGGCAGGGGGTGGGAGGGTGGAGGGTAGGGGGGGGTCCCTCAGCCGGACCTGTGCCCTCTCACAGTCTGGGACCCCTCGGGAGATAACCACCTGCTGGCTTAGGCCGGCTCCCCGGGTGGCAGATGGAAGGCCCGGATCCCCCGCTGGGTCACAGATGGCAGGCCCTCTTCTGCGCCGCCCCACCCCGCTGCCTGCAGCACACAGCAGGCCTGGCGGGTGGCGGGGTGGGGCAGTGCGCGGGGCAGGCGGATCGCACACAGACTGCAGGCCCCTCCAGCCCCCTCGCCGCGCACATGGATGACAGGCCCAGCGGGCGGCAGGGCGGGGCGCGGGGCAGGCGGATCGAGATCCGCTGCACCCCACCCCGCTGGCCGCCGAGCTGCGCACACAGACGGCAGGCAGGTGGTTTCTGGGGTCGCACGGGGCGCCTGGATGGCCGCTCATGCTGGCGATTCGCACTGTCTCGCCCTGCCTGCAGTATGCAAATTAGTTGCCATCTTTTTTGGCGGTCAATTTGCATATCGCGCTGATTAGCCAATGGATGGTGTAGCGAAGGTATGGTCAATTACCATGTTTGTCTATTATTAGATAGGATTAGTTTCAGGTGTGCAGCATAGTGGTTATGTACTTTATTACATACTTCCATTTTTTCATGGAAGTTTAACATGAAGTAAACATTCATTCATAGACCTTTAAAATAATGGTGCATTTGTACTTGTTCATAATCTAAACGAATTCAGAGATGTTACATCTATTTATGTCCTTCTCTCTTGCTTCTATAATAGGATTTTTCAAACTGTAGGTCATGCCCAATTAGTAGGTTATAACCAGCTTAAAAAGGGAATTAGTGAATATAATAGAAAAATTCATAGTGCTGTGCACAGCACATAGGCAAGTATACTAGTAAGGCTACCCTTACTAGTATACTTGCCTAATTGCTGTAGGCTCCTGTGTGCACGTGTTCCTGTGTGTTATATATATATGGGCTGGGTCACTGTGTAAAATATATTTTTACTGTAGGTTCCACTCAGGAAAGTTAGAAAGATATGGTGATACCAATTACTCTCCCTAACGGAGACCAGCTAATGGGCTATTTAAATTTGAGGGTACTTCTTCCATAAACAGGAAATGATAGTGTGCCTTCTGGAGAGTGTTATAACACAGTCACTGTGCTCTGTATTGGAATACTTACTCTACTCCTGCCCTGCTTCTGCATTCATGCCCTCTTTACTACTGTGTTATGGAATAATGGCCCTCAGACACTATGCCCACGGAGTGTGGTATTTCATTGCTCAAATTGAGTAGAATAGTGTTTTTCCCAATAAGCTCATGGATAAAATATTCTCAGTTTAAGTTTCTTCTCTCATAATTTTTTCTTAAGTTTTTGGTGACTCTTACTAATTGTCCAATAATAAAGTAGAAGTGAAAAGAGCAAATGGATATTAGTAGGAAATCTCATGCTGAATTCACTAGTGCTGCCTCTTTCATAAATATACACGAGTCCATGTTTTATGTATGTAATGTCTTATTTTCTGCTAATAAAAGGTTTTCCGGTTCATAGAGTGGACTTAGATATCTTGACATTTCATGATGTCTGTAAGGGCAGATTTCCTAAGGAAGTACTATGACTTCTGGGTAGTTTGACACCTGAGCAACTTGAGTGCCCTGGGTATATATGTTTCTAACAGGTTCACCTTAATGTACTGAAGTCCTTAATTCTGAATCAGTATCACCAACTGTGGTGTTTATATTAACAATACAATCTCACACATTGAATTACAGCCCTTCTGAATCTCATTATTTTTGCCTACAGTTTTAATTTCTAGCTATTTAAAAAATATATATTTTTATTGATTTCGGAGAGGGAGAGAGACACTTATCAATGATGAGAGAGAACCATCCATTGACTGCCTCCTGCATGCCCCCTACTGGGGATCAAGCCTGCAACTCAGGTATGTGCCTCTACCGGAATGGAACCATGACCTCCCAACCACTGAGCCACACCGGCTGGAAAATTTCTAGCTATTTTGTTGGCTATTGAAATAGCGTATTCTAGTTGCGTCTGATTCTTAAGGATACACAGTCAATCTGCTTTGGATTTTCTGAAGCAACTGTCTTCACCTGGTACCATAGGCAACTTCCTAGCCAAGAAAAAGCTTTTCTTAAACTCAAAATTTAAATGGGAAACATAGAGTTGGGCAGTCTTCCTCAAGGATGATCTTTTCATCAGTGCTTCCATTCAGCTTAATATCATACATATATATTTTATTTTATTGGTGAATATTTTAATTTTTCTTAATACATAAAATATGGTCATTGCAACAATAATGAGACATTAGAGAAGCATATAAAATAAAAATGGAAAGTCTTTCCTTCATTCTTCTTGCAAGTATCCTGACTCTTGAGAAGAACTAATAGTTTGTAGTTTATCATTTCATGCCTTTTTTTTTTTTTTACATATAGATAAAATGTGAGATTAAGGATAAAAAAACAGGATGACTTGGGCATCAGTTCTCCTTTTTTCTACTTAAGTTGTTATATAGGTTACATTTATGAATTATATTTAACTTTTTCTGTATAAAATTGTCAATTTTGGAAAATAAAGTTCAGCAAAAGGAAAAAATTTTTTTTGTAATTTCACCCTTAGAGAGAATTCCTTTACATATTGTTATGTATGGGTTCAGTTTCTTTTTTGCATGTACCTTTATTTAGAGACTAGAGGCCCAGTGCATGGATTCGTGCACATTGAAAGGAAATTAATTAGAAGAAATATTTTAATATCACTATTTCCCCTTTCTCTGTAATAGAAATGTCAACCAAATTCACGATCAACAATGACAGATGGAAACATCACGCATGTGATTGACGCCAGTGAGAGCTTTATATATATAAATTTGCTTAATTAGACCTGCTTTCTGATTTAGCTAAACTTTTTCCAGCCCGGTGAAGCACCCCAACTTCTCTTTCAAGTAATTGTCAGCAACACAGCAGTAAATATCAACATGAAGCAGATTATTATTGTAGATCATGCAGGGAAAACAAAGAATAAAATATTTAACTGCAGCAGTGTTTGACTATATTCTCCGCAGTGAGAAAACATGAAGTCATTTTCAAGATCCACCGTTTCTTCTTTTCAGTCGGGTCAAGTTTCTAAACTTTCTAAATCTCCATTTTCTGGCTAATGAAAAGAAAATAAGATTCTACTAAGTCTCCTATCTACCTACTCCAGGACTTCTGTGAGGATCAAATGAGATGAGGCATGGGAAAATGCTTCACAGACATTTGGTTAAAGTGTAAAATGTTTGCACCTGGTTATAAAGCAAGTCGTGTTCCTGGGCTGAAGAAACTCTAAGGAGGCTAGTTGGTAGGGAGAGGAAGCTGGGCATTGCTACGTGACATCATTACCCGGTGCCCACAGCCACTGTTTCTGGGCTGGGCTGTGGGCTGCCTTTTGCGCAGTGGGGGTCTCAGCAGCGTTGGCTGTGATTTGGTGGATTGTCGCTCTGGGGTGGTGACAGGGCCTGTGTCCCACTTAGGAGAAGCCAAGTAGTGTTGCTTTGTCGGAGCCAGGTCTTCGGTGCTGTTTCTTTGTAAATGGCCAGTGTGCTTCACGGCAGCTCCTGCGTTGAGCGTCTGCCCCCTAGTGGTCAGTGCGTGTCATAGCGACTGGTTGGATGGTTCGAGGACACTTAGCATATTAGCTTTTTATATATATACTAGAGGCCCGGTGTACAAAAATTTGTGCACTTGGGGGGGGGGGGGAGTCCCCCAGCCGGGCCTGTGCCCTCTCGCAGTCTGGGACCCCTCGGGAGATAATGACCTGCTGGCTTAGGCCTGCTCCCGGGTGGTAGAGGGCACGCCCAATCCCTAGGTGCAGCCCCTGGTCGGGCTCAGAGCAGGGCCGATTGGGGAGTTGGGGCGCCACCCCCTGTCATGCACAGAGCAGGGCGGATCAGGAGGTTGCGATGCCACCCTCAGTCACGCTTAGGGTAGGGACGATTGGGGGGTTGGGGCACCGCCCCCTGTCACACTCAAGGCAGGGTTGATGGGGAGGTTGCGGTGCCACCCCCAGTCATGCACAGAGCAGGGCCAATCAGGGGGTTGGGGCGCTGCCCCCTGTCACTCACAGAGCAGGGCCCATCAGGGGGGTTGGGGCTCCGTACCCTGTCATGCACAGAGCAGGGTTGATCAGGGGGTTGGGGAGCTCCCCCCTGTCACGCACAGAGCAGGAACCATCAGGGGATTGGGGAGCTCCCCCCTGTCATGCACAGAGCAGGGCTGATCAGGGGGTTGGGGCGCCGTACCCTGTCACACACAGAGCCGCAGGGCAATCGGGGTTGGGGAGCTCCCTTCTATCAGGCACAGAGCAGGGCTGATCAGTGGGTTGGGGCGCCTTCCCCTGTCATGAACAGAGCAGGGCAGATAGGGAGGTAGTGGCCCCGCCCCCTGTCACACACACAGCCGCAGGGCGATCAGGGTGTTTGGGCGCTGCCCCCTGTCACGCTGATCCCGGTGCCAGGAGGCATATTACCCTTTTACTATATAGAATAGAGGCCTGGTGCACGGGTGGGGGCCAGCTGGTTTGCCCTGAAGGGTGTCCTGGATCAGAGTGGGGGGGTGCCTGGCCAGTCTGGCTAAGGGGCTGAGGGCCGTTTTCAGGCTGGAGGGTGACTGAAGCTCCCAACTGCTCCTTTTTTTCTTTTTCTTTTTCTATTCTGGGCCAGCTTTAGCTCTGAGGCCTCGCTGCTGAAAGCAGGTTTCTGGCTTTTACCTTCTGTATTTGATACAATGTTGCGGTCCGGCTGGCTGAAGCTCGGCTGACTGAAAGCCGGTTTCTGGGGTTTTGTTTAGCTTCTATATTTGCAACATAGTTGCTTAGAGTTGCAGCTGAGAGGCCTGCAAGTCAGGTGGGGAACGTTGGAGTCCGCAGTCACTGGAGCAAGCAAGCCTCCCTGTTCGCTTCAGTGCATGGCTGCCGGCCACTATCTTGGCTGACAGTTAATTTGCATAAGGATATGCTGATTAGCCAATGGGAAGGGTAGCGGTCGTACGTTAATTACCATGTTTCTCTTTTATTAGTGTAGACTAGAGCAGCCGTGGGCAAACTACGGCCCGCGGGCCAGATCCGGCCCGTTTGAAATGAATAAAACTAAAAAAAAAAAAAGACCGTACCCTTTTATGTAATGTTGTTTACTTTGAATTTATATTAGTTCACACAAACACTCCATCCATGCTTTTGTTCTGGCCCTCCGGTCCAGTTTAAGAACCCATTGTGGCCCTCGAGTCAAAAAGTTTGCCCACTCCTGTAATAGAGGCTCGGTGCACGAAAATTTGTGCACTGGAGGGCATCCCTCAGCCCCGCCTGCCCCCTCTCATAGTCCAGGAGCCCTCAGGGGATGTCCTACTGATGACACGGGGAGCGGGCCTAAGCCGCAGTCTGGTCTCCCTCTGTGGGAGGCGACTGGGCTGATCAGGGGAAGGTCCCGCCCCCCATCACCCTGCTGCTGCTGCCACTGCTGGCTGCGGTGGCTGCGAGACCTGAGCCCTGGGCCTCGCAGCTGCTTGGGCTCACGGCTGCCTGAGCCCACAGCTGCCTGAGCCCCAGGGCTTGCAGCTGCCAGGGCTCACAGCTGCCTGAGCCCCGGGCCTCGCAGCCGCTGTGGCTTTGTCTTGATGGACATCGGAAGACGTCTGCCCTAATTAGCATATTACCCTTTTATTATTATAGATCAGCGGTTCTCAACCTGTGGGTCGCGACCCCTTTGGCGGTCGAACGACCCTTTCACAGGGGTTGCCTAAGACCATCGGAAAACACATATATAATTACATACTGTTTTTGTGATTAATCACTATGCTTTAATTATGTTCAATTTGTAACAATGAAAATACATCCTGCATATCAGATATTTACATTACGATTCATAACAGTAGCAAAATTACAGTTATGAAGTAGCAACGAAAATAATTTTATGGTTGGGGGTCACCACAACACGAGGAACTGTATTAAAGGGTCTCGGCATTAGGAAGGTTGAGAACCACTGGTATAGATAGATTTGATGGAACTAAAATGGGATTATATATTTAATATTGTTTGCCAAGCTCTTTTATTGATTCAGCAGTGAGAGAAAAAATTATATAAATTGACAAGCTGGTGCTAAATTTCATGTGGAAATGCAAAGACCCAAGAGAGCCAGGATTTATTTTGAAAATAGTGAACAAGCCCTAACCGGTTTGGCTCAGTGGATAGAGCGTCAGCCTACGGACTGAAGGGTCCCAGTTTCGATTCCGGTCAAGGGCATGTACCTTGGTTGCAGGCATATCCCCAGTAGGGGATGTGCAGGGGGCAGCTGATCGATGTTTCTCTCTCATCTATGTTTCTGGCTCTCTATCTCTCTCCCTTCCTCTCTGTAAAAAATCAATAAAATATATTAAAATAAGAAAAAGAAAATAGTGAACAGACTTGGAGGTCTCATGCTATCTAATTTCAAGGTTTATTATAATGCTTCAAGAATCAAGACAGTATTTTATTGTATAATGACAAATATATAGATCAATGGAACAGAATAGAGTTGACAAATATACCCATATATAGATAGATAGTTGCCTTTTCATTAACAAATGGCATTAAAACAGTGGGGTATTGGTATGGAAAAAAATGAACCCCATCCTCTTGATTTTTTCCTTATAAAATGCATGAATGTCATTTGAAATGGCTCGTTGGCCCAAATATAAAAGCACACTATAAAAGCTTTAGGAAAAACAGGACAAAATCATAGCAACTTTGGGATAGGCAAGTATTTCTTAGAACACAAGAAGCACTATCTTATAAAAGAAAAACCATTGATAAGTTGGACTTCATGAAAATCAAAGCCATCTGCTCTTCTAAAGAAACTGTTAAGAAATGAAAAGGCAAGCCACAGACTGGGAGAAAATATTCACAATATGAAAGACTTGTATCTAGGATATGTAAAGAACTCTTGAGTTATAACTTAACAAAAGTGTTATAATAAGAAATCAACCCTATTTCTCAAGTGTTCGAAAGACTTGGATACCTCACAAAAAATATGTATGCAAACGGCCAATCAGCACAGGAAAAGATACTCAATATCATAAACCATCAGGGAAATGCAAATCAAAACCACAATGAAATTGAATAGCTAAATTTATAAAAAGTGACAATACCAAGTACAGGGGAGAATGTGAAAACAAGTTGGCAGTTCCTTAGAAAGTTTATTGTGAGGTTTAACATATATTTTTCTCATGTTACCATTTATCTAAGAGGAATGTGAGCACATGTCCATAAAAAGACATATGAATGCTCACAGTGACTTTATTCATTCATCCCCAAACTAGGAAAAACCCAAATGTTCATCAACAGAGTAAATGGTTGAATAAATTCTAATATTAATATAATGGGATACTATTCAGCAATAAAAAAGGACAAGCTAGTGATCATCATAACAACTACATCTCAAAAATGCTATGCTGGCCCTGGCTGGTGTGGCTCAGTTGGTTGGACATCATCCTGTGCACCAAGAGGATGACTGCTGTTGGGGCACATGCCCAGGTTGTGAGTTCCATCCCCAGTGGGGGAGGGGGCGTGCAGGAGGCAGCTGGTTCATGTTTCACTCTCCCCCTCTCCCTTCCTCTCTCTCTAAAAAAATCAATAAAAATATTTTTTAAAATGTTATGTTGAACAAAAAAGCCTGACAGATACTGTATGTTTCCATTTACATGAAGTTTTAAACAGGAAAACCTAAGCCATATATAGTGATAGAAATCAGACAAGTGGTTGACTGGGCTGGGATGAGGAAGTGGCTGTAAAGGGACATGAAGGAACTTTCTGGAAGGATGGAAATGTTCTCCTAATTGCTGTAGTAATACACATTTGTAACCTGTTAGTTAAAACGCATCAAACTATACATTTGTTATGTACACAATTGTACATATTGTATATTCCATGAATATAAGGTTTGATGCAGCCCTGCTTTTGGATGCTTTTTTAAATGACAGAGGTAATAGTACCCAGGAGAAGAGTGAATTCTGTTCCCTTCCCCCTCCCTACCACACACGTGGTGTAGGCTAAACCGTAAAAGGAACATTTGCGGCACTTCTGAAAAGAGTTGCAATGGGTGATTTCTAAGTGTGTTTCTCCTCTGGAGCTGAGCTGTGTGTGCTCAGTTCTGTGTAACCCCTAACTAATCTAGGCACTTCTATCACATGTAAAAATGCTAAATTCTCATTTCTATATTAAATATGGTATTTCTTTTCTTTCCAGTAACTGAGTGGGCTTCAGTGGTGATTTTTGTTGGGGTAAATAACCTTTGAGGTTCTGTAGAGTTTTAGAACAGATTCTGATTTCCAGAAATACTGTTTTAAATTCTGCTTGGAATTTTTTAAAAAGCCTGTAGGGTTTCGAAATGAATGGACCGCTTATGTGTGTCCCCTCCCCCCGGCCCCCTTGTTTTATTTTCCTTCTTCATTAACTCAGTAATCTAGCTCACTAATATTTCCACTTTTCCTAATGGAATTCAGTTAACGTAATTTTTAGCCCAATAATTTTTTTTCCTGATACTTTAGGGTTAAAAAAAAATCATATGTATATACATCTACATTTGTGAAAACTGACTTTTTCAATCTAATGGTTTTACTTGTCCATTTAAACAATAAAGGAATCTACTTTATTATCCTATCTAATAATGAAATTGAAAAAACTTAGGTTTTTTAGAATGCCTCTCTTAAGAGGTCCTGTGTAATGGCCAGAAGTGATAGGGGGATTTCCTTTTCAGGGTTTTGAGGAAACCAATGCAATGAATATATTTTAAAAACTACAGTCGTTTTTATGTCCTCTTGGGACTGATGTGTTTCCCCAAGTGTAGTGTATTTGTTTTTATGTAGTTAAAAAGCACACAGAAAAAAAAACAAAAAAAAACAAAACCAACCTGCCAATTCTACAAATTGGTACTCACAGGATCAAAGTTTTCATTGATAGCCTAGCCCTTTATCAGAATATGGCAGGTCTTAGAATAAAGTCATTTGTTCAACCTCACATAGATAACTTGCTATAGGAGCTTAGCTCTTGTTTATGTCATTTAGCCTGTGGGAAAATTGGTTTGGTTATACATCCTTTGGCTTAAAGTTGCAGAACCGGTTGACAGTGGTGAGAACTCACTGTATCAGGAATTTCTAAAAATCACTTAACGCTTTTTAGTATCTTTATAAGTGAAATACCTGTTTTTATTTTCCTACAAAGTTAAGCGATATGTTTTGAAAGAGAACTCCTAAACATTTGATGCCTCCATTTTAAATGTATAAAAATCCTAGATTGTTTTATGCAATTCTTACTTGTATTTTATTTATGTTTTTATTAACTGTGGTAAAAAAATCATAAAATTTACCATCTTGACCATTTTAAGTGCACATTTTAGTAGTTCTAAGTATATTTACATTGTTGTGCTTTCTTTTATTTTTTAAAGGTAACTTAATTTAAATGTATCGTTACCTGGCACAGTAAGTGTCATGTGAGTTTATTTAGATTTAAAAAATAATTTTAAACCATTAGAGTTTTTAAAAGTTGATCCCTGCACCATTTATTCTTGGTAAGCTTTCTTCAGTTGGTTGACTATCATCCTGCATTTTCTTTCTATCATAAGCTTTTCATTGTAAATTCTGTTCCTTTAGGACAGTGGTTCTCAACCTTCCTAGTGCCGCGACCCTTTAATACAGTTCCTCATGTTGTGGTGACCCCCCACCATAAAATTATTTTCGTTGCTACTTCATAACTGTAATTTTGCTACTGTTATGAATCGTAATGTAAATATCTGATATGCAGGATGTATTTTCATTGTAACAAATTGAACATAATTAAAGCATAGTGATTAATCACAAAACAGTATGTAATTATATATGTGTTTTCCGATGATCTTAGGTGACCCCTGTGAAAGGGTCGTTCGACTGCCAAAGGAATCGCGACCCACAGGTTGAGAACCGCTGCTTTAGGATCATCCCCCCCCCCCCCCCCCCCCCCCCCCAGTAGTATTCCTTAGAAACAAAGAATAAGCAATTTGAGGGGAAGAAGCAGATGTGTTCACCTTAAATCTATATTTTCCCTGTAAAAATTTGGATTTTTCCCCCCAAGAGGATTTGATCTTTTTGCATGTGAAACACATTCTTGTAGGATGTGTCCAGGTGAAGCAGTCATAGCTGAGAACCACAGCCATAATTAAATGATGGCATTTGGAAGAAGCTGGGCTAAGTAAGACTCATTGTGTCAATTCTGTGTCCTAAGTCATTCTTTTATCTGCCACAGATCCCCTGTGGAAGTGTTATCAACAAATGTAGATAAAAAAAAAGTAAGGTTCTTTTGAGGTAGGATAGGTACTTAGGGAAGAAGAACAAGTTTTAATTTTGTAGTTGTTACTATTTTTTTAATTAATTTTTTATTTTTTGAGAGAGAGAGGAAGGGAGAGGTAGAGAGAGAGAAACATTGATGTGAGAGTGAAACATCGATCACCTGCCTCCTGCACACCCTCTACCAGGGATGGAGCCCACATCCTGGGCATGTGCCCTGGTTGTGGGCTGGGTGCTCGAGGGGCATGTGAGGGGTGACCGATTGATGTTTCTCATTGATGTTTTCATCTTTCTATCCCTCTCCCTTCCTCTCTCTCTTTAAAAAAATAAATAAACATAGAGCAAACTTTTAGAAAATACAAAATCCCAATTTAGAAAAATAGATTAATCTGGGCTGAAGTTCACTTTACATCAATGTATCTCAGTTTTACAAGAGAATCCTTTGTAGTGCTGGCTTCCATATATAGACACCTTTCAAAGATACTTTATTTGATGAATTTTTGTGGAATTTTGCAGAATAAACCAGTGTGTCAAATGAACTCATTTTCAAGTGAAATCTGCATTTTGGTAATAAAAATTATAAAGCATTTAAAATGTTAGTGAGATTTGTTATTTTAGGTATGCTGTTAAATATGAAGAAATTAAATATAATGAGACATAAATGGAAAGTGTGAGGAACATTATATATCTCTTTTTCTTTTTGGGGGGGCTTTGATGTTATTTTTGGAAAATGTCTCATTTAATTTTACATGTTTGATTTAGTAGCCATTATATCAGAGATGCTACTTTGTTTTTTGTATTGCATATTTATGGGGTACATAAACTAGACTTTCCTACAGGGAGTGACAAAGCAAATTGCTCAGTTTTGGGAGGAGTTAGTTACATTGGCCAATAAATGATTTCTTCTAGTGAAGCAGCGTTTATTTCCTTTTGAGAGAGGTTCAGGTCCAGCCATAAAAACTGTCCTAATTTTGCTAAGTTAAAGGAGATTTTTACACATAGTTTATGTGATTCTTTAGAAATAAAAAAATTTTGTTTGTTTGTTTTTGTTTTTTAAATACATTTTGTTGATTTTTTTTACAGAGAGCAAGGGAGAGGGATAGAGAGTTAGAAACATCGATGAGAGAGAAACATCGATCAGCTGCCTCCTGCATACCCCCTACTGGGGATGTGCCCACAACCAAGGTACATGCCCTTGACGGGAATTGAACCTGGAACCCTTCAGTCCGCAGGCCGACGCTCTATCCACTGAGCCAAACCAGTTAGGGCCAGGAAAAGGTTTTAATAAAATAAATAATCTAAACCATACTTAATCTGTTTTATAAGAAAAATAAAGAGTTGATAAATTTCACTGACATAGATAAGCAATTACCTTAGCCTCAGTAGTAGATTTTCTTTGACTGTAAATCTAAATAATGCCTGTATTCTCCTCCTTATTTTACTTTGTACCATTTTAGGTCTTTCCTCTAATGTGTCCCTCACTCCCTTTGAGAATAAGCTTTCTAAAATGCTTCCTTTCATGCCTCCCTTAATGTTTCAGTGTCTTGTAATTGCCCATTGGTTGAAGTCGTGGCCTAGTGGATGTATTTTATCACCTCATTGCCATGAACACAAGCCTCATACTTTAGCCAAACTTCTTAAGTCAGTATTGACTGATCCCTTGCTAGTGGCACTCTTAGCTTTTCTGACTAACCAAATCCAGTACATGCTTTACAGCTTAGAAGGTTAAGCCTCGTTTAACTTTTCAGACCAGGCCAGTAAGCTGCTATTTCACATTTAATGAAATCGTTGCTACTGTTCTCTCAACCTCCCATTTGGCTTATAAGCCATCATACCTTGCACTGAGTTCTAACATTAGTATTAAACTCTTATTTGTCTCACTTCCTGGCCTTCATTTGAAATCTTTCTGAGAGTTAGAGACCTGTGTCTTCTGCTGAATCTATTTTGAGTTCATTTCTATATAACAGCATTTTGCACGTAATGAAATGCATAGAATTCATAAAGTCATAGATTTTTAGAGCTAGAAATATTGGTCAAATGTCATTTATAGTTGAGAATATTGAGTCATATCAATGTTGATTTGGGGGAATTTTGTGTTGAAATCATTTTATAGGTTAGGCATGTTTTATTGGTATCTGTATTATTTTTATTTTATCAGGTTATTTATAATAGTTTTTCACTTCAATTCCTTTTTTAAAAACAGCTTTAAAAATCCTTAACATTTAGCCCTGGCCGGTGTGGCTCAGTTGGTTGTCCCATGCTCTGAAAGGTTGCCCGTTCTGCTTCTGGTCAGGGCACATGCCCAGGTTATGGGTTCGATCCCCATTAGGGGGCGTGCAGGAGAGACAGCCCATGGATGTCTGGCTTTCTCCCTCTCCCTTCCTCTCTCTATAAAAATCAATCAAAATATTTAAAAAATCCTTAACATTTAGATATATGATTATTTTACAGAGAGAGTTTTCAGCCACTTTGAATGGTACTACTTAGTGCATGGGAACTGATTATCAAACATTTAAATTGAGACTGTTTGTACCTGTGAACTGGTTTTTACTAAAAGCTGGAGTACTGTGATTATTGGTCCCTCTGTGCAGTAACTCCAGAATCTATGTTATACTCTCAGCAGTCCTATTTATATATGTTATTGGTGTAACTATTACTCTGTTGGTAGTCTTTTCACTGTATCTGGAAATGCAGTCCACCTCCTGGGGAACAAGGGAGAAAAATAGTAGCGCTTAATACCATTATTCCCACAGAGCCTCAGAAATCAGCACAAAAGTTTTCACGTTAACCTCACAAAATGCTGTTATTTTGAATTTATTTCCTTTCAAAATAGTATTCAGTGCTTTTTAATGAACCACAGAAGCTGAAACAAGGTCAGCGTTACAGAAGAGGGCAATGCGAATGGCTTAGCAGTTTGTATTAAAGGAATAGCGATGGTTGAAGGGAAAATCTGGGTGTCTGGTAACTGGTATTTATTTCTAAAAAAGACCCTTCCTCGTCACCCAAGGAGTTGGTGTGGCTAGGGGTTAGTGTTAGGAGTCAGGGTTCGGGTTAGTGTTAGGGTCCAGTCAGACATGATTGGGTAGCTTTTCCTTCCTGTTAGGAGAACTGCAGGTTTTTGTTGTGCGGATCAGCTACAGGTGCTTGTGTATAGATGGAGTGTACTGAGCACTGTTGTTCTGCATGACCCTTTTGCCTTCGTGAACCTTTAGCACATTTAGGGGTAAAAGATATTACAAGGTCCACGTTGACATTTTAAGTATTCTGCCAAAGTGTGTGAATTGTAGCCACCACAGTTCTCCTGTGATCCCATCTTTGCTAAAATCAGAATTCTAGGAAAGAACAGCAGGCATTTAATAAGTACTTCAAGCTTCTAAGTACTTTTAAAAAACACTAAAAAAAAACTGAAAAACCAATAGCTACTTAATTTTGTAGTGTTCTTTTGCTTGTTTTGTGAATGTTTTATAGACATGTACTTATGCAGGCAGTGGAAATTTAATTCTGAATTGAGTGCTTAGGGAAAAAGCCAACATAATAAAAGAATTAAAACCTCATGATAGAAAAAAAATGTAAATTTTAGGTTGACAACTATCATTTTTAACACACATACACACTCGCTTTTTTTTTTCCACCAATGCCCTTGTGTATTGGATTAAATATTTTAGTCTTGACGCCTTCCTTACTAAGTTGTGACTAAGATCATATTTGAGCCAGTTCACATGGAAACATTTAACATCCTTTATATTTTGATTTCTTAGAGTCATAATTTTTTAGAAATTATGCAGATCCTACTATAGGAACTCTGTGAACCTGTACTCTAAATGCCCCCCACTTACCCTTTTACCATTTTAGAGCAACCAGGGTCCCTCAAATCTTCAGACCTTACTTTTTAGATACCACTTCTCCCCAGAACTTGGAGAGGAGCACTGTGGTGGTGTGAGAGCTCTCATGGGGTGTTTGGAATCTGCGTAGGTTCAGCTGAGAGGCCTGAAATCCATCTTGCGGCTTTCGAGGCTGGCAGTAAGGAGAGTACATGATGGTGGAGAGAGAGGCACGGGGCTCCTGGCTTTAGTAGCTTCAGTTCAAGCCCTTTTCTCTGACTAGGGCCAGACTGGGGTAATTCATTCAATGTTTGCTCATTTACCTCCTTCCTCCTCTGCCCCTCCCCTCCATCTTTCATTAAAATGAATGGTGATTATTATGGCCCTTTCACTAATTGTTTTACTGGGTAATATCTCGCCATGTCTTTAAAAAATTAAAAAATTTTTTGTACTATTCATTTCCTTTAACCAGTCAGTATTCAACAACTATGTATTGAATGTGTATTATTGCTATGCAAGTTATGTTGTATGTGCATATTATATTTTAATGAGTGCTAGAAGAAAAACAAATGGATATTTAGAGAATGGAGAGTGAAGGATGTATTACTTTATTTTTAAAATTTATTTTTTATTGTTGACACTATCATATCTTTAAAAATTTTTTTTTAAATTTGTTGATTTGAGAAAGAGAGAGAGAGAGAGGGAGAGAGATATCGATTTGTTGTTCCATATTTTTTTTGTACACATTTAGTTTTGTTATTCCACTTATTGATGCATTCATTGGTTGATTCGTGTATGTAACCTGACTGTGGGTCAAACCTGCAACCTTGGTATGTTGGGACAACACTCAACCAACCAAGCTATCCGGCTAGAGGTCTTTCTATGTCTTTTTATCCTCTTTCATTGTTATAATTACTCAGCTCCCTTCCCCCTTGCTTTTCTTCCTTTACATTTTGAAGGAAAGAACCTGTTTTCTCTGCTACCAGCAGTACGTTCTGTAGGCAGAAAGAACATCGTTTCTTCTCTGGAACCCTTGAAAGGCATTTTAAAAACATGTCTGTATTTGAAAAAGAGCACCATGGGAAAATATGATCTTTAATTGTTCACATTTTAGAATTCCATAAAATGAGGGTGTTTTTCTGTGAAAGAATGCCATATGGGCTAAAAAAGATAGTATGCTCTATAATTTGGTCCTGAATTAGATGACTTAGAAACTATATACGTGGTCAGAGAAAGGAAAAAAATAAAATCATCTATGGGAGTAGCTATAGGTAGTGAATTTTTGTTTTCAACAGAACAGGACTTCCTTCTTTGGGCTTATTGTGTTGGGCTTGTTTTATCAAGTCAGGTGCTCCATGAGCATTGGTGCATTCATTGGATTGAAGTGAAGGTACTGATCTGTACCAGTTAATTAGTATTATGTATCCCTACTGGGTGACTATCTGTCTCAAATGAGATCATGCACATGAAAATGGAAGAGAACTAGAAAGTGTTAGGCCAGCATAGATATTGTTAAATAACCACATCATTTGGCCATTGTAACAAACCCGCCTAGAAGTGCAACACACACTTGCAACCACATGTGAGTTCTCAGACGGAAATGAGTATCCCATATGCTTATGCACAGACTGCAAACAACAGCTCCAGTTACCTTATAGAACCTTCTAGCAGTATTGAATATTGCTTTGCTCCTTAAGCTCATGGGTATAAAATTGTTGATTAAGAATTGTTGGAAAATGAAATAATATAGGGGGTCTAAGAGCTTAGGTGCAGAGTCAGACAAATTGGGTTGTAAGTGTTAGCTCTTCCATTTATGGCCTTGTGACAGTAATCATCTGTGGGAGTAGCATACTGGCTTGGAAATTCTTATGTTCATTGTTTCTAGCTCAGAGAGAGTATACTAACAACTATTATTACATTTTCACACTTCACCATTTATGGACTTAAGTATGTGTCATCTGATTTAATTCTCCAAGGTGCCTGAACTGTTAAGTTTTTTGCAGTTTCCAATCTGCCACATTTCCTTTCCAAAAAATTTACAATTTTCCTTAAAAAGTCAAAATTGCTGTTATGTTCAAATTAAAGTTGATTAAAAACATATTTCCCAAGTATTTTATGGTTTTTGCTTATATTGTCCCCCCTTCACTTTCTGTGTACTATGTGAAAAATGAGATTTGTAAGCTTGCTCTCAGTTTGTAAAAATCGAAAGTTTTAAGCAATAACTGATAACCTTTTCATCTAGTGTGATAGGACTGGCAAATAGGATAATGTTCTTTCCATTTGTATTTTTCCTGGTAATAGACTTTATTATTATTATTTTTTTTATTTTTTTTAAAATATATTTTATTGGTTTTTTACAGAGAGGAAGGGAGAGGGATAGAGAGTTAGAAACATCGATGAGAGAGAAACATCGACCAGCTGCCTCCTGCACATCCCCTACTGGGGATGTGCCCACAACCAAGGTACATGCCCTTGACCGGAATCGAACCTGGGACCCTTCAGTCCGCAGGCCGACGCTCTATCCACTGAGCCAAACCGGTTTTGGCTGGTAATAGACTTTAGTCACATCTACGTTCAAGTCTTTTTGCTGGATTGAGTACCATGTAGCAACACCTCCTCCCTGCCTGTTACCATTTTTTGAGTCTTCTTTATTTATGTTTTCTCATTGTTGTACCCAGCAGTACTGCATATATACAAGTGATGGGCAAAAAAAACCCAGTTTTATAATAGGGTATTCTTTTCCCAGTACACCCCTGATGATGGCCAGCATTTTCTTCACCTTAATTAACATGCACCATAATCTATTTTTAAAATGTGTGGTTCTGTGTGTTTTGACAAATGTATACAATCAAATGTATACAGACAAATAGTGGTCATGTAGCCACTGTTTATAGAACAATTACCCCCCCCCCTAAATTTTACTGTGCTTCATTTCAGTCAATCCCAACCATCATTCTTAGCCCCTCATAAGCACTAATCTGTTTCTGTTATTTTACCTTTTCTAGATTGTCATGTATATGGAATCACACAGCCTTGTTTTTTACTGTTGTTGTTTTATTTTTGGAATCACACAGCCTTGTGAGCCTGGCGGTGTGTATCACTGTTTCATTCCTTTTTATTGCATAGTATAGTTGTACCACAGTTTATTTAACCATTCACCAGATGACGTTTTGGTTGTTTTGAGGTTCTGGCAATTTTGAAGAAAACTGTTATAAACTTTTTAAAAAAATATATTTTATTGATTTTTTTAGAGAGGAAGGGAGGGAGGATAGAGAGTTAGAAACATCGATGAGAGAGAAACATCGATCAGCTGCCTCCTGCACACCTCCTACTGGGGATGTGGCCGCAGCCAAGGTACATGCCCTTGGCCGGAATCGAACCTGTGACCTTTCAGTCCCCAGGCCGACACTCTATCCACTGAGCCAAACTGGTTAGGGCAAACTTTTGGCTACAGAATGTATGAACATAAATTTTCATTTCTCATAAATAAATATCCAGGAGTGGGCTTGCTGGGTTGGGAGGTAGGTTCAACTTACTTACTTTGAAACTTAATTTGTTAAACTTTATAAGAAACCAAACCATTTTCTAAAGTGTTTGTACCATTTTGCATCGATGCATGAGAATACCAGTTGGTTCTGTATCCTTCTCAGCATTTGCTGTTGTCAGTTTTTTTCTTCTACTCTAATGGGTGGGTGTGGTATATCTAGTTGTGATTTGGGTTTGCATTCGCCTGATGAGTAATGATGTTGAGCCGGCTTTCATGAGCTTATTTACCATTTGTTTATATTCTTTGATGAAGAGCCTGTTAAAATTTTTTGCCTGTTTTAAAAAATTGGTTTGTTTTCTTAGTGTTGAGTTTTGAGAGTTCTTTATATATTCTGGTTAGAAGTCTTTTATCAGATATGTTGATTTGTAAATACTCCTAGAGTGTGGTTAGTGTTTTTATTTATTAATTGTTATTTGATGGATTGTTCCTAAGCATTGATTTTGATATTAATACTACACCCCCCCCCCAAAAAAAAAAGAAAGAAAAAGCTTTAAAAAAGGAGCATCTAAATATGCCATGTGTATTAATGTAGATGTATGGTTTTCATTATCCTATTTTCTTTTTTGACTTTACCCTTTCTCTCTTCATTCCCCCCCTACCCAACCCACACACACTTATTTATTTTAAAATTAGGTCCTTTAGGACAATACAATAAATACCTATGCTCTGAAAAAATCAATCTTGTCACACTTATGTTTAAGGGACTTTGAAATAGTGCAGCTGGATAGGGGAAACGAATTCTGTTCTCTGTCAAACTTGTAAAGGATTGCTTGTTTGAACAGCTACTGAAGATGGAAGCACTTATGCCATGGCCATATAGCTTGTCAAAACTGGATATGTTCCCGAGTTTAAAATATTTGGGATTTTCCAGAAGTTACCATTTCCTCTTGATCCTTCCTAAGGAGGGCTTGGTTTCTGATTACAGTTAACCCCTACTTCACTGTTAAAATTCCTCTGAGCAGAGTTAAAAGATTTAGTCCATTTAGATAAATGGTTGAACTTCATAAGTATTAATAGTCCATTTGCAGATGGTGGGTATTTAGAAATGTATTTACACATAATTGGATGATTTCAGATTTCTATATTAATGGAATAGGCTGGGATTTAAAAAATATATATATATATTTATTTTTAAAAAAATAGATTTTATTGATTTTTTACAGAGAGGAAGGTAGAGGGATAGAGAGTTAGAAACATCGATCAGTTGCCTCCTGCACACCCCCTACTGGGGATGTGCCCACAACCAAGGTACATGCCCTTGACTGGAATCAAACCTGGGACCCTTTAGTCTGCAGGCCAACGCTCTACCCACTGAGCCAAACCAGTTAGGGCTATTTTTATTTATTGATGGATGCTAGAAAGGAAGGGAGAGGGAGAGAGAGATAGAAACATCAATGATGAGAGAGAATCATTGATTGGCTGCCTCCTGCACACCCCCTACTAGGGATCAAGCCCACAACCCAGGCAGGTGCCCTGACCAGGAATTGAACCGAGACTTCCTGGTTCATAGGTCAATGCTCAACCACTGAGCCATGCTGGCCTGGCTAGGCTAGTCTGTAAAAGTAGATTTTCAGGGAAAGCTGAAGATAATAGCATATTGTATTTGTTTTTTAATCAATGACAGGAGTTAGTATACATAAAAAGGTTCTAATTTTTCCTCATTGAAGAGCTAAAATGTATATAGCCATTTAAAATGAATTAGAATTTTGTAAACATTTTTTTCTAATCAATCATTTCTCAGATAGTTAAGGTTTTCATTGTAAATGTATGCTCTGTAGAGACAGTTTTGTTATGCAGAAGCTATTGTTAAACACTGATAAGAGATTAGGATCAGGATCATTTTATTTAACAATGCAGTTATTAGCAAGAGTGGCTTTGCGCATAGAATTTTAAATGTCTTAAAAAATTGTTTTTTTTAGATTTGTCCTTTCTTTAAAAAGGTAGTTTTTGCTATATAAGTGATATGTTTGGCTAAATGCCATATTAGAATCAGTATTTTTAAAATAACATTTTTAATAGCAGAGATATTTCCACTCTCTGATCATGTTGAAGTGAACAGTTTTGTGTTAATCCTAGCTTTTAAGCATGCATATTGCAGGGAACCCTCTTGGTGGGATGAATAACCATGAACATTAAAATCTTCCAGTGACCTCTTTTAGTCTCATGTTCTGTAATTAACTATCCTTTAAATATAAGGGTTCTGTTTGTACTGCTAATTAAATTCATAGTTAAGATTTGTAGGACAGCATTTAATTTATGTGTTGTTTTGTCTTGGTACTTCAGTAACTTGAAAGGGGATATGAAAGTATAAATAGGGAATTTTCACTAAAATGTACTAGAAAAATATGTGTTAAATTCTCAGATAACTAATTTATCTAAAAACTAAACATTTGCCTGAAAGAGACAACTCAACATTTTTTATTTCCCTGGCTATTTACTGGTATTTTATTTAGGTTGTATGATTTATTCATTGACATTGATTTTGGAGTCATTAAAGAGCACTAATATTTGCTTGATCATGTTATATAGGTTAGTTTATGTAGTGTAGGATGCAGATATACTACTAATAAAAAAATAAATTAACTGCAGGTTTACAGTTAATTCAGAGTAGGGATAATTTCAGCATAAATATTATAAAGTTTTTGTATTCATTTCGCTTTCCTAAAGGATTCCAATAAAATAAAGTTTTGTCTAGGAAGAGAAAGAGGCATAGCAAAGATGGAACTGGGAGAGAGGGGGACTATAGAATTAGGCAAGAAAGAGTGGGAAGAGATATAGTAGATAGAGAATATGCTAAGGAGTCATGCTTTTTTTTCTTTTTGCCACTTACTAGCATGATTTAGTGAGAATAAAAATATGTCTGAGCTTTGTTGGTAAGAGTGTGACTAATAATTTTTATGAAATATGGGAGTTGTAAAGATTTGATGAGATCAGGTATATGCCTGGCAAACAGTAGTCACTTAGTAAATGCACCCTTTCTGCACTCTAATTATATCCTTTGTATTATTCACCATCTGGTCCTGACTCAAATTCACAGAAGTTTCATCACTCCATACATTTTCCTTCATCCCAGCATTGCTGGCCTATTGTATAGTTTCTGACAAGTGCCTTAACTTCTTGCCTATAAAATAGGTATCTGTACAATGGAATCATCAAGAGAATTAAATGAGATTATATATTTAAAGGACTTGGAATAGTGTCCAGTGTATAATAAGCACTCAATAAATGTTAACTGGATACAATTTTTTTTAAAAGAAGAGAAAATCAACAGCATAGGAGAAATAACTTCACCTTGCATATTTCTATAATGCCTTGCCAGCTTTTTGAGGAATTTTCACATTTGTTACTTCAATTAACCATCCACTATTTGATAGCATGACTAAAAAGGCTAATTGTTTTCACAAAACAGGAAACATCACTAAATCTGGATCATAGTCATATTCTCTTTGTTCTCTTCCTATACTTCACTGTTTTGTAATGTATTCTTTTAGTTATTATATATGCTTTCCCCCCAATATAATTCTTCTTTGTTTTCCCTTCTACCCACATTTGAAGCAGTTTAATAAATGCTCGCTCATGAGTTCCCTGTGCTTAAAATCTACTTCTCCCACATTAATTTGGATATTAAATTCTATCCTTCATGATTTATTTTGAATGTCCCTTCTGCCAGGATCCAAGATCAACGCACAACTGTTATTTTATTTTGTTCATTAGATTCCATATGTAAGTGAAATCATATGGTATTTGTCTTTCTCTGACTGGCTTATTTCACTTGGCATAATACTCTCCAAGTCCATTCATGCTGTCACAAAAGGTAAGATTTTCTTCTTCTTTTTTTTTTTTATGACCGAGTAGCATTCCATTGTGTAAATCTACCACAGTTTTTTTTATCCACTCATCCACTGATGGGCACTTGGGCTGTTTCCAAATCTTAGCTATTGTAGAAAACACCACAGTGAATTTAAGGGTACATATATTCTTTTGAATTAGTGTTTCTGAAGATAGCAATTAAATCCATCTCATCTAAATATGTCATTCTAAGCCACTGTTTACTTGTTGATTTTCTATCTGGAAGATCTATCTATTGATGTGAGTGTGGTATTGAAATCTCCTACTATGACTATTTTACTGTTACTCTCTACCTTTATGTCTATCAAGATTTGCTTTACATATTTAGGTGCTCCTCTGTTGGGTGCATAAATGTTTACAAGGGTTATTTCCTCTTGTTGGATTGCTCCTGTTATCATTATGTAGTGTCCTTCTTTGTCTCTTACTGTGGCCTTGGTTTTAAAGTTTATTTTGTCAGATTTAAGTATTGCTACCCCAGCTTTTTAAAAATTCCCAATTGCATAAAATATCTTTTCCATGCCTTTACTTTTTAGTCTGTGTATATCTTTCGTTGTGATGACATGCTGTTGGTTTTCATATCAGTTTGTCGCATAGTCAAATCGCTTTGCTTTTTATAGGGACTTTGGCTTGTTTTAAAGGGTTAATTAATCAGCAGGAAACTGTGAACTACTTGCTCTTAGGAACAAAGCTATGTACTTATAATTATTAAACACAACTTTAGTATTGAAATATGTGGTATATGAAAATTTTTAGCTTTTCCCCTTTTTGCATTTTCAGTCATTAGAACATAGTTTCTATGACATTGGTGTTTTGTTTTGTTTTGTTTTGTTTTGTAGGAGTACAGCTGTTAGGGCAGTTTTTCGGTTCCTATGCTGCTGTAAGAATGATTAGTTTAATATTTTTGCTTTTGCTTGCTACATGAACATTTATTGGGAGGAAAAAGATCAACTTTTTAGAAGAGAGACAAGGGCTATAAAATAATCTCTACCATAATTTTTCTAAATTCTAAGAAGGCAGGTCACAATGATTGTTGTATGTTTAGTCAGAGAAGTGTGAAAACACTGAGCTTTTTTAGAAATAGTTTCATTTTTTAAAAAAATATATTTTATTGATTTTTCACAGAGAAGAAAGGAGAGAGACAGAGAGTTAGAAACATTGATCAGCTGCCTCCTGCACATCTCCCACCGGGGATGTGCCCGCAACCCAGGTACATGCCATTGACCGGAATCAAACCTGGGACCCTTCAGTCCGCAGGCCGACGCTCTATCCACTGAGCCAAACCGGTTTCGGCAGAAATAGTTTCATTTAAATAATAGTATTCCTCTGCCTCTACTGAAGTGGATATAACCATTCAGTCCCACTCAGTCACAGAAGACAGCACTTTCAAAAACGTAGTATTAATAGATTAACTTTTATGTGGTATATAAGTAGGAAGGAGGATGAGAAAACATTCCTTAGAATGAGGATGGCAAATCCAAGTTTATAGTCCGTCTTTCACTGTTTATCACGCCCATAACAGATATTGCTAATGACTCATAGCTTTTTGGTGGAATTTTAAAATCTCCTACTATGGATGTGGTCTTGGACACATTTTCTTGGACACATTTTCAGCCTATGGCTTCAGGCAGTATTTCGGAATTACTATGTGACAAGAAACCTGTTTGCATCTTTTATCGAATGTAAGTTTGATGAGGATAGTTTTCTTCTTTTTCATTTTATTCTTCCTTCTGTTTGTAGTGCCTAGAACAGTGTCTGCCATAAAGTAGAGACTCAAAGTAAATGTCAAAACAAATAAATGAAAGGATGAATATCTGTATGAAGTGGAGAGAGACAGGCTTGAAAACTCTTTGATTCTTTGTTGAAGCATCAGAATCTGTTCCCCTTTAGGTGGGTGTTTGTGTGTTTTTATTAGCTTAGGTCAGCACAGTCTGTCTTTGACTTTGAATTTTCTTGCATGTTCTTCATACGGAATATAGACATGTGCCACCCATATGGTTGACATCTTATAGTAATAGAGATACAAGTACATTTCATAGTTTGATCAGTGTTCATTTCCCAATATATAATAGCTTAATTTTGTTGAATTTGCATTTAAAATATTATAGACAGTGTGCTAATTACTGTGATGTCAATGTGGATTAGACAGCTGACAAAGCAAACATTTGAGGACCAACATCTGTGCCAAACACCTTTAATTACAGTAGGCTTTGATCAGCCTAATTTTTCCCATAAATAAATTTGTTAGATTGGAACTGTTGAAATATCTGAGAATAATAAACCATCAACTTCATTTTCAAAATCTGTGCTACATGAAGAATAAATGTCTTTTTCCAGTCTTGCTTAAGTAAAGTTCTGTTATTTTAAAAGATTGCTATTAGGCAAACATGTTTTTCATAGACTTCCTTAGCCTTAAGTAGATGCTTGTTTTAATTATGATTAATATTAAACTCTATTTTTATCTAAGAAATTGCAATATTTTTCTGGAAGATGCCATGGCGAAGAGGTTTTGTAATTGAAGTTTAGAAATATATTGTTAAATTTCATCAAAGATGGAGGCCAGATGTTCTCAGTCCCTGAACTGTTAGTATAAGGCTGTGTCCCATTTTTAAATATATTTCAGATTCCTGTACTATTAAATACAGTTATTCTGTGCTAGACCACATGTTTACAAAGCATGTCTTTTCAGGAGTGTATTTGCCACTGTTTATCTATAAAGGAGAGCAATGCACAGGTCATCTCTGAGTTACCTCCTATAACTACCTCTGGGAGAATCTGTATGAGAAGGCCCAGGCTTCTAATTCATTTGTAGTTGAATATGAGTTTTGTTCTTTCTAGCCTTTACGATAACTTAAAGCCATAGCAACAAAACATAAAAATAAGTAGTTATTAAGTTAAATCAGATTTATGATTTGGTATTTGAAAATATCACATGGTTGATTTTTAAAAAAATATTCTGATTTGGTATTTGAAAATGTCACATGGTTAATTTTTTTAAAAAAATTAACTATTTAAATAATTTCTACTTAAAAAACAATGCCCTGAGAATCTAAGACAAAATGAAAATCACACATGTTTTCATATTATTTGTGATGCTCTGTAATGAATTTGAAATTACAACTGAAACCTTTGTTATACCCTTGGGAAAGGGTAGATTGTGCAAATAAAGAGAGCGATTCCTTTTTTAAGAGGAGAAATGGTTCTCTTTTGCTGGTTACAGCAACATGATGGAATCCAGAGCTAAGGTCTTGGCAGGCATTGTGTGTAATTGAGGAGATTAAAAATGAAACTGGTTTTCAAGTAGTTCTATGGCTAAATTATATTTACCATGTTTAATAGTTTATAAGGGTCATTTTATTTATAAGGCATATCTAAAGCTCTTATTCAAAGTACACAAGAACCAATTAGAGGACAATGTACAAGGTTACCTAGTCAAGTATACTTCAATTGTGTAGGTCAGACCATAATCTAGAGTTTTCGATAAGGGAGATTACTAAGGTAGGCCACTGTGATTGCTGGTGGTGATTTCCATGAGGTGGACACTGTGTAGAATGGAAAGAGACCCTGCTAATAAGCAACCAGGTTCTAGTCCAAGCTCTGCCATAAGGACATTTATGACCTTGGTCAGATTACTTAACTCTCTAAACCTTTAGTGTGTGTGTTTTTTCATTTTTGAAATGTGTGTATCATCATTTTTTTTTTTTTTTTTTACTCCTGAGGTCTCTTCCATTTATTATGCTAAAAAAAGATTTACCAGCTTTAAACATTTTTTTTCAGAAAAGGTTGCCTTATCTACATGCAGTATTTAAAGCTGGTTTAAGTTTCTTCAAACACAAGTCAGTTGGTTTTCTTAAACATGGTTTCTTTAATGGTAATAGACTGTCACTGTGATATGACTATAGGCTCATTGCTATAGTTAATTTGTTTTAAAAAAATTTAAGTACAGTTTTACTTTACGTACACTGTCTCTAACAACTTAATATTTTCAAATTAGGAAACTTTGAAGCTCTCAAAAGTAGTGCATCATTAAATCTGAGAACATATTAAGGGCAGGATAAAGCCTGGTGGGTAGTTCACTTGGTGAGAGCATCGTCCAGATACCCCAAGGTTGTGAGGTCGATCCCCAGTCAGGGCACATACGAAAAGCAACCAGTGAATACATAAGTAAGTGGAACAACAAATGGATGTTTCTCTTTCTATCTCAGATAAAACAAAAATTTTAAAAAGGTGGTAAGATGAAAAAAAAAGTGCAGGGTAGTTTGAATTACCTATTATAATACTACCAAACATAGTAGCAAAATAAGCCCTTACAGGTGTTAACTGTCGTAAACACTTCATTTATAAAGGACTAGAGGCCCGGTGCACGAAATTTGTGCAGGGAGGGGGGATCCCCTCAGCCCAGCCTGCACCCTCTCTAATCCGGGACCCCTCGGGAGATAACCGGCAGTCGGACACCCTCTCACAATCCTAGACTGCTGGCTCCTAATTGCTCACCTACCTGGTTGCCCCTAACTGCCCCCTGCTGCCAACCTGATCGCCCCTCACTGCCTCTGTGTGCCGGCCTGATCGCCCCTAACTGCCCCCTGCAGCCAGCCAGGTCGCCCCCAACTGCCCCCTCCCTGCTGACCTGGTCATTCCTAACTGCCCCCCTGCCGGCCTGGTCACCCCTTATGGCTCCCCCACCCCCGTTGGTCTGGTTGCCCCCAGCTGCCCCCCAGCCGGCCTGGTCGTTTCCAACTGCCCTCACTCCCGCTGGCCTAGTCGCCCCTCACTGCCCCCTCTGCCAGCCCAATCGCCCCCAACTGCCGGCCCCTGGCCTGGTCACCCCTAACTCCTCCCCCCAACCCCCGCCGGCCTGGTTGTCTCTTACTGCTCCCTCTGCAGGCCTGGTTGCCCTCAACTGCCCCCCTCTGCCCGCCTGGTCGCCTTACACAGCCTGCTTGTTCAGTCGTTTGGTGGTCCCTCACTAATGCCCCCTGCTGTCCTGGTCGCCCAACGCAGCCTGCTTGTTCAGTTGTTTGGTCGTCCCTCACTAACCCCCCTGCCAGCCTGGTCATAGGCAGCCATCTTGTGAGGGTGTGAGGGTTAATTTGCATATTACCTCTTTATTATATAGGAAGGCCAGATTGAAATCAGAAGCAAAAGGGAAGATTTTGTCTGATTAACCTATTTTACAGGATAGAGTTTGCAGATTGGGGGGCATGACCTATAAGTGGGTTGTAGTATTATTTTAGTGGGTCATGACCAGCATTATGAAAAACATAATAGATGAAAGTCTATCACATGTAGTAACAGTAAATACTTTTCCATGAAACTTTGGTTTCAGTTCCTGTGTGGGTTGGTTCATGAGGTAAAATGTGTTTATCTATTCTTCATTGTCACTATGAGCACTAGCACAGTACAGCGTGCATTCAAGGTAATAAGCAGTGTTACCTTGAATGGTATTAGGGAAATTGATAGAACTTACATGACATGTTGGGATTGTTTTGTTACATGCCTGTGATCTTTTTGGGTGTGGGGACTATGGGTCATGTAGCTTTGTGGCAGTGTGCATGGTGGGAAGAGCCTACTTTTAAGAGTCAGACCTGGGTTCCAGTTTTGACTGTTGCCACATATGAACTTTGGGACATTGAGCAATTTTTCCCAGCACTCTGAGCTTCAACTTTTTCTCTTAAAAAGGAGAAGAAGAATACTACCTCATGATTAAGAGAATTATTACTTATAAACACCAAGCACTTTGCCTGGAATATAGTAAATGCTTAATAAACATTTATTAAAATAATGAAAAGATTATACAAGCATAATCGAATAGGAATGTTTATTTTAAAACACTGTTTTGAGTATCCTGCAAAAAGTATGAAGTATAAGATTGATTGGATCACGTTCATGGATAGAAATTCTTCATCACCTTTTGGAAAATTAAAACAAGGCAGAATTATAGAAGACAGTTTTCTTTTTTAAAAAAATCAAACGCCCAGTTACGAAGTATAATATGGAAGATATAAATTAGGAATTAAGTGGGCCAAGTCCAATCAAAGAGTTACTTGTAAAGGAAGGTGTACACAGTGCACTTGGAGCTGTTTTGGGTAGTGAAATGCTCCGAGACAAAACCTAACTGCAGACAGTGAGTGAGCAAAAGACCGATGCACTGCTCTGGGCCAGTGCGAGGTGGTCCATTTAGGGAAGAATCATATGGATCCCATTTATTAAGCGAGGAATCCTGACTCCAGTTGAAATCAGGATAAAAATCTGTAAGCTGTTCTAGATGGTTCTCTAGATTTTGTGCTAAGTTCAATAATATGCTTGGCATTTTTTGGAAAGATGGAAATAGCATGTTATCTTTGCCATTGTACAGAACTAGGCTGTACACACACCCAAGAGATAAATGCTGTATGTTGTTCTGTTAAATAAAAATAATGAAGTGTCTGGACATACAGCAGTATACTATAAATACTTGGTCCTTAGAGCTATTGATCAAAGGGGGAGGATGTAGTGAGGTTATTAAAATAATGTCTTCGATAAATTCCTCAAATTCCATCATGCTAGAATTGAGGTTGGGGCAAGAAGCCTTCTAGGAATTTTATAGGAGTCAGCTTTATGATAAATTAAAAAGCTCTCTTATAGAGAGTCAATTTGTGGAAATTAGTACCACAAGATGGGATATAGATTGAAAAATTTGTAAAAATTAGATTCACAGATGATATATACATAACAGAATAATATTAAAGAACATTTGAGATATCGAGAATTTATTTTTTCCATTTAAAAAATGACATGAAGTTGTTCCTTAGTGTTAGATGGAGTGCAGGGTTAGTGGAAAGCTAGTCCAACTGCACACGTGGTCACTTTTCCTGTTAAAACTGGGGAGACCAGCCGAAACCGGTTTGGCTCAGTGGATGGAGCGTCGGCCTGCGGACTGAGGGGTCCCGGGTTCAATTCTGGTCAAGGGCATGTACCTTGGTTGTGGGCACATATCCAGTGGGGATTGTGCAGGATGCGGCTGGTCGATGTTTCTCTCTCATCGATGTTTCTAGCTCTCTATCTCTCTCCCTTCCTCTCTGTAAAAAAATCAATAAAATATATTAAAAAAAACAAACAAACTGGGGAGACCAGAGACCACCCAGAGTGTAGTAGAATGGGCCTCCTGATGCCCTTCATCAGGTGAAGGACAGCCCCTTCAGTTTCTAGTTTGCTGATCATTGTTTTCTTTTTCTTCTAGTTTGCTTCTAATGATATGGGTCACAGTTTTGCTTACCAGTATTTTCTCTGTTAGGGGATCTGAGGTAGAAATTCATATGAATAGCTATTACAAGCTTTTAGTTTATTCTTGAGGCTATTTTGATAATGTATATTTTTTTAGAATATTACTTATTGCTTGCAAATACGTATAGGCATATAGTTGTTCATAGCATTCTTTTATTATTATTATTAAAGTAGCTATAATTATGTCTTCCTGAGTTCTTTTTGCAACTGGTTTTTTGCTTGATTTTCTTGACATCGCGTTTTTAAAGTAGGGGCTTTAATGTTTAGTCATCATATTACCTCCAGTGTAATGCTCACATATAACACCCTAACCGCCCCCCCCCCCCCCCCCCCCATTACCTTCTGTTGAACTGAACTGAGCATGAGTTTAATTCTTCTGTCTCTGGCCAATACTGTGTGCCTATTGCTGGTTTTCTACCCTCTTACCTCCCATCTCCCGCAGGTAGGCATTCTCAAAACACTTTTCCTCTTTCCTGTGCTCTTTTTTATTAGTGATCTTATCCAATGCATGCTTTTGCCATCACCTTTTTTACATAGCTTACGAATTTTTGACCCTAACCTGACCTTTCTTCTAAGCTCTAAACTGCTTGCTTGACATTTTCTCCAGGTAGCACAACCAAAGTGAAACTTCTTATTTCCCTCCACCCAAACCAGTTTTCCTCCTTGACTCCTCTCTCTCCCCCTCTGTGTGCCCGCCTGCCAGGCTCTGTGCGGCCTACCTTCACATGTGCACAGGGCAGCCCTCTCATTCCCTCCGTCACACTTGTACTCAGGCCTCAGGTCTTTGTGGCCAGCTCCCTGCCTTGATGACGGAGTCCAGCTTATCTTCACACGGAAATAAGATTTAACTTGTTCAAGCATGGTCATCAGGCTAGACTGCTCTTTAAAGGCCTCCAATTACTTGTTCTTCCCACAGCCTTCACAATAGGGGCAAACGCCTTAGCTGCCCCGGTCTTCCCCAGTAGTGCCCAAATGTTCCTGTCTTGTTTGTCACTCCCTTACCACCTTCCCCGTCCTGTATTCCAGCTCGAGTTCTGTCTACTCTGCTTTCTTCAGTTTTTGCTCAACTGTGACCCATACCCATGAGGCATACCCTTCCCTCATGTCTGCCTGCCAGAGGAAGCTTGTCAGGGGCAGGCCCTTACAGTCTTTGCTGGGTTTAGTAACCCGCAGAATGCTTTTCTTGTTCTTTCTAAGGCACTTAATCTCACTTAGTATTATAACCCTTTGTATGCTCACCTAATACCTTGTAGTAAAAAGATGATAAACTCCTAGTAGGTAGGAATTGTTTCTTAGCTTTTTCTGTCAGCATTTAGCATAGTCAGGAAATACTGATCGAAAGTAATTAAGTGAAAAAACAAGCAAAGAATTTAATGGTTACAGTTGTGCCTGACTGGCGTGGCTCAGGTTGAGTGTCAACCTATGAACCGGGAGGTCAAGGTTCCATTCCCGTCAGGTCACATTCCCAGGTTATGGGCTCAATCCCCAGTAGGGGGCATGCTGGAGGCAGCCAATCAATGATTCTCTCTCATCATTGATGTTTCTATCTCTCCCTCTCCCTTCCTCTCTGAAATCAATAAAAATATATTTTAAAAAAATAAATGGTTACAGATGTTGATAGTTTCCTCTGGTGAAACTTCTTACACTCTCTTCCTAAGAAGTTTACTCCAATGCGAGTGAAGAAGCACTAAACTTAGCCTTTCCAGAGATGTGGCTGCAAGCACGAGTCGTGTTCCTGGAGTGGTGGGTGCTGCCTCTGTGGCGAAATCAAGATTCTGCTTGAAGGGCATCTGGAGGCATCACGTGGACACTGATGGATTCCTGCCTTGGCAGGGCTAGGTCCTCCCTCCTCCTCTCCCTCCCTCGACTGTTTTAAATATGAGTTCAACAACTCATGGTAATCTTGTAAATTTTAAGAAAAAAGTTATTGAATGTGAATTCAGTATGGACTTATAAATGTAAGAAGTAAATCCCACTAACTTTGTCCCTTAATCTGTAGAATGAAGGTGATTTTTAAAATGGTGATTAAAGAAAACCATCTTTATTAGGCCAATTTAATGTGAACCTGCCAATATATTTTACAGGGCTGGTATTGGCAAATATTAAAATCATGCTTTTGTAGCTGAAATAGCACGATTAAGCTGCCCATTAACTTGTCAGCAAATTTAACTTAAGAAATTCCATCGTGATAAAAGAGTTGGGAATACAGTGGGCAGATGTACATAGGAATTACACTAACCTAACATCTTGAGGACAGAGACGGTGGACTTGCTCACCCAGTGTTGGTTCTGTAGCTTTCACTCCTCCCCACCTCCTCGCCTTCCACATATTTGTTAAGTTCTAACATGACCTGGGCCCTGGACTGGCAACCAATGTGAATGATGCAGACCCAGAAGCTGCCTGCTTGTAGCTTCTAGTCCAGTAGGCCTTTGAACACAGACATAGATGATAAACAAACTTTCTTATTTTGTAAAAAATGTTTCTTATGACAATGTTTAGCTTTTTAAAGGGAAAAGGCAGCTCACGTTCAGGTTGATAGTCATTTCAACAATAAACAGATTTTTTTAAAAAATATATCTTTATTGATTTCAGAGAGGAAGGGAGAGAGAAAGAGCGATAGAAACATCAATGATGAGAGGGAATCATTGATTGGCTGTCTCCCGCATGTCCCCTACAGGCGATCAAGCCTGAAACCTGGGCATGTGCCCTTGACCGGAATCGAACCTGGGACCCTTCAGTCTGCAGGCCGACGCTCTATCCACTGAGCCAAACCAGCTAGGGCAATAATCAGATTTTTAAGCTTTAGCAGTATAAAAGTATTGTGCTTGGTGCAGCATAGGCCTTCATCTGAGTCTCGGTTGGCTTATCTCTGTAAATAGGGGTGTTAAGAGAAGTAATGAATGTTTAGCAAGCACTTTGATACTTATACCCAGTGGCTGTACACAGTTATTTCCAAGTCATCGAACAGGTCAGAATGGCCAGTGTGGTGGCCTGGCCGGCGGGAGGGCCAGAAAAGCAGGGTCTTTGCAGCTTTGAAGAAGGAGACGCAAAGTGAAGATGCTCTATTCCTGATTAAACATTTTATTATTAAACACTTATAGTTAGGAGTCTTTGTGTAGATTTCTATACATTTTGAAATATCACAAGAAACCACATAACTGAGCACAGTTGATTATTTCTTGACTAGAGGAGAGTATACATAATATCCTAGATTTGGATCCCCATAGTAAAGGTGCCGATGTCATTTCATGCCAGCACCGCCAGCACTGCTCTTTGTGTTTGGACATGAGTCGTGGGGATGGTGGAGTTGCAGTTTGTGTGGGAGAAGCCGGTGGCTGTGGGCCCTGGGTCCCTGCCATCTAGCTTCAGCTCTGCCCTGCTAGCTGGCCCGAACTTGAAGTCACTTTTCGCTCTACCTGTTAGCCCTGTTTGACTGTAGGCAAGTCACCTGGACTCTTAATGCTTCAATTATTGAAAAATTTTGAGGGTGCTAGAGTAGATCTATATCAAGTCCTGAATAGTAATAGTAAAAAAAAAGTATGATTTGGAGAAAACACTAGGCAAACAAAGTTGGTACTGAGATTTTTGTGAGAGGGAATTAATGCTGGTGCTGCATTTTGGAGTTTACAGCTAAAGCAAATCTAACTTATGAGGGAATCATCATTATAGTAGGATTTTCCAAGGTACATGTAATGGGTCCAAGCATTATATGTGATCCTGTAAGTCAAGGTTTAGTTGCTGTTACACTGCTGCTAATTGTTTTGGGGCTTAGTGGTTTTTGTTAGCCCCCTGTTACCCTCAGAAAGAGCAGATAGCACACATTGGAGCAGTAGTTGGTACATGTGCTGTTTGCCCTCTGGGAAAAAAAGTTACATTAAGTATGATTCTTTAAAAAGTGCTTTGATATTTTATCTGGCTGAAAAATTAATTTCTAAATTTGAAGACAAGTTCTGAGCAGAGGAGAAATTTATAAACTATGCATGGCACGTTTACAAATTCTTTGAAAACTCTGCCTGTGACTGTCTTGGGAGTGATTCTTTATCCCTGAGTTCCCATATGTCACACATTGCCTTTTTACCCCGAGGGGACCATATTGCATTATTTGTGATCCTTTGGAGTTGTATGAAATGATAATTTAACTTTTCAGATGTGGTTAATCTATAGTCCCTGCTTCCTAAGTATTAACATACATGGCATGACAGGCTTAAATGTTTCCAGGTGTGATTGGAGAACTTGGACGGTAAATTACTCCTGGGTTATCGTGGCCACTGTAATTTACTACAAAACTGCAGCTTTGTCATCAGCAGTTGGAAAGAGTATGTTAACATTAACTCCTCCACTTGAGACACATTTACATTAAATAAATTAACCATCGTCTTAAGTCAGTTAAAGTGTTTATAATATTATTTAGAACTATGTTTTGTCTTTTGACTGGTGGAACTTTTGTTAAGAGAGGCCTTGATTTATATAATCTTGCTTTGTTTTGTAAGACTTACTACAGTTAGGGAGCTCTTGCCCCTGTTCTGTCTTCCCTCTGGGAGCTTTTCCTCACCTTAGTCCCACTTTGTCCCTGCCTGTCTGTCCTCCACTCCACAGCCTGCTCCAGTCCCATTTTCCTCCATGAAAAAGTCACCATTTATCAATGCATAAGAGGGCCCATTTAACCGCAGTTGTTGTTATTAGCAGTAAAACTCCTTAGATAGCTAGAGGGTTTGTTGTTAATGGAAACATCAGAGGGGTTAGATTCTGTTTTGTAGCTGGCCAGGAGAGGAGTGAAATTCTGGGCAGAGGGAGCGGGTGAGGTGGTGAGTTGAAAGGCTGCAGGCTGGCCCTTGGTTGAAAATGACTCACTGGCTGGCTCTGCTGCACTCACTGTTCCTTACCCATGCCTGTCTTCTCTCAAGCTTGGTTCCTCCCTCAAATTTCCAGTCCGCTCCTGGTCTTCTTCCACTCTTAAACCTTCCCCACTTCTTCTGCCCCATCATCTTTCGTAGGACATTTCCCACATCCCCAGCTGCCTCCCCGCTGGCCCTCTGGGAACCCCTGCTGCACTCAGTGGCAGACACAGTACTGCCCTGTTCCTGTCCAGGAGGGAGGGGGAGGGGGCATGTCCTCTGAGGCAAGGAGGGGAGGGGAGTTGCTGACACCCCTGCTGGGGATTCTGAGTGTTCTCAGTAAAATGGTTTCACTCAAGCTGGTTAGCTTTTGCAGAACTGTAAAGACTATACTCTAGTACAGCGATTTTGAACCGGTGTGCCGAAAGGATTTTTAAAACATGCAATACCTGACTATTTAGTCAGGGGCGCTGACCTCTTTTCCCTTAGATTGTCAAACAGAACAATGACAACAGCCAACATAGCAATAGCCATCTAGTGTGAATGCCATGTCTTGAACCATAAATATATAGGTCATATGATAGAGTTGCATTTTAGCTATCACGTTGCATAATAAGGTTGTGTCTGATTGGTTAATTCTTGGTATCAGAAATCCTTGCTCCAAAGTCACTTTGGAGCAAAAAGGGTAGGTAATTACTGTTATTATTTTTTGTAAACCAATCAAAATTATACCTATTACTAGAGGCCCGGTGCACGAAATTCATGCACTGGGGGGTGGGGTTCCCTCAGCCCAGCCTGCCCCTCTCACAGTCCGGGAGCCCTCAGTGGATGTCCTACTGACAGCCACAGTCTGGCAGCAGAGGCTCGGAGCAGGCGTCCCGTGTGTGTGTGTGTGTGTGTGTGTGTGTGTCTGCTGGGGCCTGCCCCCAGCCGCATTGGAGGCTCAGAGCAGTCGCTCTGTGTGTGTGTGTGTCTGCTGGGGGCCTGCCCCCAGCCACATCAGAGGCTCGGAGCAGGCACCCTGTGTGTGTGTGTGTGTGTCCATTGGGGGCCTGCCCCCAGCCGCATTGGAGGCTCAGAGCAGTAACCCTTTGTGTGTGTGTGTGAGTGTGTGTGTCCCTGCTGGGGGCCTGCCCCCAGCGTAGGAGGCTCAGAGCAGTTGCCGTGTGTGTGTGTGTGTGTGTGTGTGTGTGTCTGTTGGGGGCCTGCCCCCAGCCACACCATGGAGGCTTGGAGCAGGCGCCCCTCTGTGTTGATCTCTCAGGCTTCTGGCCTCCACTGCGTGTTGTTCTCTCCCTTGAGCTGTGGCCAGGGTGGGGTGCTGCCTGCAGGCCGTGCTTTCCTGCTCATAGATCGCCATGGAGACCCGGGGGCAGGCCCTGCTGGGTGCTGCCTTGTGGGCGGCACTTTCCTGCTCTCGGATCACCACCGCGACCCAGGAGCAGGCCCTGCTGGGTGGTGCTGCCTACTGGAGGCTGCCTGTGGGCTGCGCTTTCCTGCTCACCGATGGCTGTGGCGATTTGGGAGCAGGCCCTGCTGGGGGCTGCCTGCAGGCTGTGCTTTCCTACTCGTGGATCGCCATGGCAACCCGGGAGCAGGCCCTCCTGGGAGGCCCGGATGGCAGCGGGCGGGTGGCGGATTGCGCTGTCCCGCCCCACCTGCAGTATGCAAATTTAACGGCCACCTTGGTTGGGTTAATTTGCATACTCTTCTGATTGGCTGATGGGTGTAGCGAAGGTATGGTCATTTAGCATCTTTGTCTTTTATTAGTGTAGATTGTCAGATTGGCAAAAAATATATTTTTTGGTGTGCTGCAGAATTTTAGTAATTCATGTGTGCCATGAGATGTAAATCACTGCTCTAGTACTATACAAACAGAATAATGGGTTTAAAAGGACTTAGTTGCTAGTCTGAGGCCACCTAATACCATATATAACAGTGTTCATATGAGAGAGTGTCCCAGGTCCCAAACAGTCAAACTAAAATGAATTATTGAAACACATTTTTCTAGGAAGATGATTTGATCTCGTGGAACTCATGTTGAATGTCTTCTCTGTCACTTTTTCTTAATCCTGAATTAGAACAATAGGTTCAAATAAGACACATCTATATATATATATAAAAGCCCAGCAACCAGAATGGCAGAACAACCAGAATGACCAGTGGCTATGATGCACACTATGGCAGCCAACCAGCCTGATTCGGGCCCCTATCGGGCTCCCCCACCTGCCTGGCCCCCCTATCAACCCCCAACACCCTGATCGGGGGCAGGGCCAGCCAGCCTACCGCCCGTGCCGCCCCCCCCCCCCCCCCCCCCCCCCCGTCGGCCCAGCCCAATGGGCCCAATCGGGGCGGGCTGGACAGACCCCACCCGTGCATGAATTTGTGCCCTGGGCCTCTAGTCTAGTTTATAATGAAAGAGAAGACAGGGCTCTTTGTCCTCAGAGTTTTACATTGCTCACCCATTTTAATGCGCCAGTGTTAAAGCACTGATTAGTTGAATTTTTGGATCCCCTTTGAGATAGTAGTGGTATGCACTCATTGTTTTGGTAATTTTTGACATTCTAGGAAATATGCTTAGTATGGCAGAATGAAACTTAAGGACCAGGAAGGGCATAAGTAGGAATTTTGCACTGATTTCATTTACAAAATCCTAAATTTTAAAGGAATCTTTGATCTGAGGCATTGAATGAACTTCAATTCTACTAGTGACTTTGTCGCTTGAAAATTGTTTACTAACCTATGGTGTTATAAGTATAGGCATTTCTTTTAACGCATTTAAATGTATTTGCAGTGACTGCTGAAGTAATTCAAATTTATTGACCATAGGAGGATATTAAATATTTATCTTTTCTGCTTAGTGCCTGTAGTGAAATAGAATATAAGCTAATGGTTATTGGCTTATTGGCTGTTATTTCTGAAATACTATCTTCATGTACTTTATTTAGCAATATTACTTATATTTTGTGCATGTTAAATAGCAAATACATTGTGTAGGGAATCTATCTTACATAAATTTTGCTGCTTAGCTAAAAAATATTTTAGAAGATATTTTAAACTATGTAAGGTACATATGTGTACATGTGTTTATGTAAGTTGTGCGTTATAAAGAAATCTATATTGTTAAAAAAAAACAACTAGAGTAAAATAATAATGTATTAGTATACTACTGTGTGTTCTGGCCACTTGCAGCATCTAATGCATTCCAGGATGTTAGAAAGTGGGCAGTAATTCAGCACATGAGAATCTGTGGCAATCACATTAGCTTCGTATTAGGATGATCACATAAAAAATATATTTGTAGATGTATATCTGAAAAGCCAATGTATTTGGGTTCCCTTCAAAGTAATGATAATGCAGTATTAAGCATAAAAATGTCTGATAGTGAAAGCAATTTTATTTGAATTGGTATAAACATTAGGAAAAACACAAAAAAGTATTTGCAAGTTTTAAACTTTAAGAGAAAAGGGGAGGGGTGGAGGGATGGAATGAAAAAGGTGAAGGGGACTAAGGCACAAACTTCCAGTTACAAAAATAAACAAGTCACAGGAATGTAATGTATAGCATAGCATTGGTTCTTTGGTGTTCATCTGAATAGGAAATAAGATTGGATAAAGAAATAGAGAGGATACAAATTAGGCCTTAAACTTTTGGCACAGGTGTTAAAAATTGGTTCAGACAATAAAAATAAATAAATAAAAAAATGTAAAAAAAATTTGGTTCAGCTTACAGCATAGAGCGAGCAGAGTTTGACATGAAAGCTGTCTTAGAGATTAGTTTGTATAGAATGGATTGTATAGACAAGAGACTAGTTAGTTAAAAGGTTATTGAATGATAAAATTATGAAGACTTGGGCTAGGGCAGTAGCAGCAGAAACAAAAAGAGAAGGTTGATATGAAGTAGAGTAAATGGTGAAAGGAAGACAGACATGAAATTTGCAATTAATAAGTATGTTTATGTGCAAACCATTTATTGCAGCACAGTGTAACTGACCAGTATTCCCCCCTCTTGGAGAAGAGGAATGCCATATTGGTCAGGCAGGGATATGTTGTCGTGAAATGGCCTGGCTGAAGAACCTTGGCTTGAGCCAGCTGATGGAGGGGCCGAGGTGGCTCCCAGGACCACCGAAGGGACAAGTGCAGATGCCGGATACCATCAATGACCTGGCGTTGTTGGCTGTGTCCTCAGAGTTGTCTAGACCAGTGGTTCTCAAACCTCCGTGCCTTAGCACATTGGTGAACTGCAAACCCTTTAGGAAACGTGCTGTGAAAGTTTGGAAGGCTGTGTAAGCTTTTTGCTGCATAGTCACACTGTCTGGTCATGTGTGAAAGAGAATCTAAACCAAGCACGTTACTCCCTGTGGACTGGGAGAAGGCAAATGATTGCTGTTACTGAGCAAGAAGCTTCACCTCTCAGGCCAGTACCGAGGACAGAGCGGTGTGCACTGCCTCACACAGCCCCAGGAGGGTCTGGGCACTCCAATGGCAGGGAGTCACCAGCACCCTGAGATACGCATGGGGATAATAGTGAACGTTTCTGATTACTTACTCCTCACTTGGTTCAATTTGGTTTTGAGTTTTAGTTCAATCAAGTCAGCTAATAAATGAAAGTTCTCTAGTCTCTGAGCATGTCCTGCAGGTTGGAGAAGACTGGTCCCACCAGCCCTTATATAAATGCTGCAACCACATGTTGAAGTGGATAAAGCTGGAGTGAAAAGAAAATGGCATTTGGATATGAGATCTTAGGTTTTAATTCGTGCTTTGCCATTAGCAGTGAGAACCTAGGCAAATTATTTAATTTTCTTCTTTTCTTTGCAAAATGAAAGTAATGTTTACCTTTCAGGCCTTCTTTGATGACTTAAGATAATAACTGTAAAATATAGGCACTGGATCTGTGAATAAAAATAATTTATGCCCCATCTCCAAAATGTGATGATTTCAGTGCTTTTCGCTCCACTCTGTATTAAGCAACCACATCCCAGCTCCTGTAAAGCATGTTTCTCGGAACTATGGACTCTTGGAGTTTGATCTTTAAAGACTAAACAGACAGAGCGGATTCCGAACACCAAAGCAAGCATCAGCCACTTGTGAATTATTTCAAATGGGAGAAAATACAAGTATCAAAATTTGCTGTTAACTTCTTATATCATATACTGTAATATTCATTGTAAGGTTTCTTTAAAAAACAAAATAAAACCTCTCCTCCTCCTCCCCAAACAACAACAAAACTTATGACGGAGATAGAGGGGATTTTGGCAGAACTTTCTGTCAACTTTCACTAAAAAAGATTCATTTTTTAAATATAGAATTGGTAATAAATAGGGAAGAACTTTCAGTCAGACCAGCATTTTTGAGATAGACTCAGAATCATGTTGTAATACACTGTAAGTAGGTGGTTTTCTTTTTACTTATTAGGCATAGTTTCAAACCTGCTTACAAATCTAGCCATTTAAATTCACAGTAGGCTGAACTTGGCACAGATCTTCTCTGCTCAAACACAAATGTAGTTGTGTTATTTCACGGAAGAAAATTGACTAGCTTTTTAAAATTTTTTTAATTGTTAGAGATTGAAAAAAATTGGAGTGTCTGTCCAGTTTTAGCTACAAGCAGTTGTGTTGGCTTAATTCCCAGCTCCTTCTAATTCCAGTTACTGCTTACTGTATACTTGTGTTTTTAGTAAAATAGCCAATTTATACCTCTTAAAATGGCTTCCATCATCACATAGTGAATGCTTTTCATAAGTATTGTTTTTGAAACCTTATAAAGGGATTCATGTAACGTGAGTATAAACGTAGATCCTGTTGCCTTAAGGGAACATTACATTCTAAACTTGTCAGTGTCTCTTGCTCATGTCATGATGTAAGGCATGGCTTATTGTTAAAACTGTCATTTGTGTCTGTGTGTGAAAATGCAGTTTTTCCTACTGTCTTTGCTGGGACTAGAACATCATAATGATTTTTTTCATGTTATGTTTGATTGTTGCCTCACTGAATATGAGATTTTACTATAGAAAATTTAATGTAAGCATTTCAAGATAAAGTTTTGCTTAAAATGAACTTAGGTAAAGTTTGATTTTTACTTTGGTTTCTCTGGCAGTATGTGGTGGTTTAATGCCAGAAAAGAAAAAGTAGATATAAAAATAACATCAAAGTATATTGCTTTAAAAAATTGATACAAGTTAATACATAGAAGTAATTTTTAGCTTAAGGAAGGAATATCTCAGTTACTTTTAGCTATACATTTTCCTAGTGAACTGAAGAGAACTATTAAAAAGGAAAACATCTATATGTAGTTTATACAGTTGTAGTAGTTTTTCAAGTTAAAGTTTTAAGTAGCATTTAAATTTGAGGAAGCTAGAATTTTGAATTAGAATAAATTCAAAGATCTGTATAAGCTATAGCTAAAACTCAAAGATTGAAATGATCTTTGTGATTACTTAGGTTATTTTAAGAATCTTACTTTAGCATTCTGGCATTACATTGGTCAGTAAAAGTTAGATTCTATTTTTGTTTTAGTAAGAAAGCTTTATGTTGATTCTATACACAGAAATAATTTATGTCATAATTTTACTTTTGACCATTATTATAAGGGAAAGTCCAGGAAATAACATGTTAAAAATCTAATACCTATGCTGAAGCTATAATTTAAAGGTGGAGTGTACTTTTTATAATTAAAAGTTATACTGCTGTGGGCAATTCGGGTTGTAAAGAATTCCTCCTTAGTGTTAGAACTATTTTCTATGCTGGTTTTCTTTTTTTAAGTAAAAACAGTATGAAAGGCTTTAAAAGAAATTAGCTAATTGAAAGTTTTTATTTAGGAGGGGTAAATTACTATATTAATTTCTTATCTAGTTGCTTTACATAACTGCCTTTCCCAGAAAATGGAAGATAACCAACCCTGAGGTGTTAGAATTGCTTTTATTTATGTAAGGACTTCAACTGGAAATCTTCCTTAAGTATATTGTATACATTTATGCCTTTTACTAGTAAGATTACATACATATAACTTATCCTTTTCTTGTGACAACATGAATTTTTATTGTGTTCAGCTTTTTGCTTTTTTATTGTATGGCATCAGGCTTTTCCAAATTTAATTTCTTGTGTTTGATTTTTTTCTATGACTGTCAGCTATTAGCATTCATAAATTCTTTGACCATGCAAACCAGATAATAATATAAATTACCATTCTTTAATGTTTTATAATATTTTTAAACATATATATATATATATATATATATATATATATATATTATTGATTTAGAGAGAAAGGGAGAGGGAGAGATAGAAACATCAATGATGAAAGCGAATCATTGATTGGCTGCCTCCTGCATGCCTCCTCCTGGGGATAGAGCCAGCAATCCAGGCATGTGCCCTTGACTGGAATCAAACCTGGGACCCTTCAGTCCTCAGGCCGATGCTCTATTCGCTGAACCAAACCAGCTGGGGCTGTTTTATTATTCCCATCCTATGGAGGAAACAAGTCAGGTTTAGAGTTTAAATAATTTACTGAAGGTCAGGAAGCCAGTAAGATGAAATATGACTCAGATGAGTTTTTATGTGTGAATATGTACGGAGCTTTGTAAATGCTACCTAGATCAACACATAGAAATTTTTTAGCACCCTAGAAGACTTTCTTGTGTGATCCCCAAAGATAACCACTATTCTGATCTTGATCACCATTGATAGATCTCTCTATCCCCCCTTGATTAATATTGCCTGTTCTTGAACTTTATAAAAATTGAATCATATAGAATGTACTCTTTGGTGTCAGGCTTCTTTTGCCCAGCATTACCTCTGGAAGATCTATCTGTGTTGTATAATGTTAGATTTTTCTTTTTCATTGCTGTGTAGTATCCCATGGTATGAGTATATTAAATATTGTATATTAATTTTGTTGATGGACATTTGGGTCATTTCCAGTTTTGTCTACTATGAGTAAAGATGCTATAAACATTCTTTTTAATAAAATTTATTTATTTGAGAGAGACACATTGATTTGTTATTCTACTTGTTTATGCATTCATTGGTTGCTTCTTGTATGTGCCCTGATGGGAGATCAAACCCACAACCTTGGCATATTGGGACGATGCTCTAAGCTATGAGCACTCTTATACGTGTTTTTTTAGTTTTATTGATTTTTAGTGTTTACTTCTCTTGGATATATAACCAAGATTGAAATTTCTGGGCCTTGGGAATAGTGCATATTGAGCTTTAGTAGGTACTACCAATTAGTTTTTCAAGTATTTGTACAAGTTGACACTACCATCAGCAGTATATGGGGGGGGGGGGAAGGGGGGGGTTGATCAATCTGCATCTTCATCAAGTTGATATTATCAGACCTATTATTTTTTTCTCTTTTTAATTTCAGTTATTTTAGTAGGCTATCTAGTTTAATACCAGGGAAATACAAATTAGAAGTTATGTTTTAGACTAGAAAACATTTAATGTGAAAAGTGTATTTTTATTCATAGAAATTAATAGTGGGTATACATGATCTTGAATATTGTCAAGATTGTTTTCCCAATCCCTGCTTTATAAGTAAGCCTTGATTGCTTATTTAATTAGTGGTACGAATAAAGTTTTCCTATAAGGACAAGTGTAATATACTAGAAATCTCTTGTTTTATTTACTTAGGGAAATTTTTAAAGGAATTTAAGATGGTAAAGATCTTTATTTAAGAAATCAAGTTTGCAAATGATGATTACAAAGGACACATGGAGAGAATAAGAAAAATTATACCCAGGAATGTCACAAACTTAAAAATTGTCTTGTAGAAGAATTTAGTAATGACCTTTATAACTGAAAAAATCAAAGTCTTTGTTTTGCATTGGAATATAGCAATTACATATAATCTTTAGGCGTTTATCTCACATTTCTTTCATTTTATGGCTTACATAATAATACACTAAGTTTTTAAAAATTGTTGGAATTGATTAGTTCTTGCTTTTGCTAGTTCATGCAAGTTACAAGTGATTGGCTTTCCCGTATGAGTCTCAGGTACGCTGATTAGTCAGGCGGTCTCGTCTGAAACTAATGTATAATAGTGTTGAGTTGTATGACTTGCCATACCAGTTTCACAGTGTTTTTGTTTTGCTCAGAGAGATGAAAGGTTTATTTAAGTGTGGCCACACTGGTACTGCATTCCTGGTGATCTTGGTTGGTTAATGACAACCCATGTCATAGAAATCAGGAACTGTGGGTTGAGTCTCTGGGATGTAGTTGGTTCATAAAAATGCTGTCTCCGAAAGGACTAGGGACTGTTGGAAGCACTTGGTAAGTAACACAGCTTTAAAAAATCTATCTATCTATCTATCTATCTATCTATCTATCTACCTACCTACCTACCTACCTCTTGCCTGTCTATTTGTCTGTCTTTCCATTCTATTTTTAAACTCTTGTAATACATCACTGTTTAATCATATTATCTATGGTATGATTGCTTTCTCTAGTAAGATTAAGAATGACTTTGGAAATCCAGGTAACTTCTTTCCAAAGTTTAGTAGATTTGTTTTGGCTGGAGTGTTTGGGTAGTTGTGAACGCATTCATATTGTCACATTATACTGCTGCTTGTGTAACTGGTTGATTTTTCACTGAGTTAACTTTGTCAGTCAGTGTTGCGATCTATGATTTATATACGTATATATTTTATTATAGAGAATGTAATGAAGAATTGTTTAAAATAAATGTCTTTGAAAATATCAGTTATAGCAGTTTGCTACTTAGCAAGTTTTTAGGTATTCTTTGTAGAATATTTGAATGGATTGTGATATAGTACAGATTTCATAGGAATTTTGGGGTAAATGTAGGTATGCATTTATGAAGAGGGGAGATATACTACAGTTTTGTGTTCTGTTCATTATTCTTTTATCAGGCATACTTCACTCAATACATTTCAGGCATATTACTTAACTGTTCAAATGTAAATGAATTTCCCTGGCCAGTGTTGCTCAGTGGTTATAGTGTCAGCCCACAGACCAAAGGGTCCTAGGTTCCATTCTGGTCAAGGGCACATGCCTGGCTTGTGGGTTCATTTCCCAGCCCTGATTGAGGTGTGCGCAGGAGGCAACCATTGATGTGTCTCACATGTATGTTTCTCTCTCTTTCCCCTCCCTTTCTCCCTTCCACTCTCTATAAAAAAACCAATGGAAAAAGTATCCTCAGGTAAGGATTAAGAAGGAAAAAAAAAGCAAATGAATAGACGGCAGGTTTGTTGTTCATTTGAAGGCTGTTCCTGTGTTTTTGTGTTGTAAGAAAAGAGATGACACAAAGCAGAATGTATTAATCTCCTTGTGCAAGCTGCAAGAATATATGTAATCTTTGAATAGGAGTGGAAAGTTTTGAAGTTAGGCAGGGAAAGCTTAAGCAAAGGCAATGAAGTGAGTTAGTTGCTGGTAAAGAGCTATTGGTACAGGACTGAGTGAGTTACTGATTGTCGTGTCCAAGAGTGCCGTCTCTAGAGAAACCCAGTAAATAAGTTATTTATTAGAACCATAGTAAAGTAGCCGAGGCCTTTTTTTAAAAGGCCATTTCTGCCTTTTGTATGTCAGTGTTGAGTTTATGGACTAGTACTAATAAACTTACTTGAAATTTTAAAACCACTGAAGGCTAAATATCTCATCACCTCTCTCCTATTCCATGTTTTATGTATCTGGAAGATTATTAAGGTTGGGAAAAGAGCTTAGAGCCACCACTGATTGAGGTGTGTTCAGAAGGGATGTGTGTAAGGGATTAGGGCACTCCACTAGCTTTTGGGCTGAAAATCTTCAACATTGGATCACTGGGGCTGTAGCCAACAATCTTGGTGATTGATCTTATATAAGAAATATAGGAAATTAAAAACCTGTCAGTTATCCTTGTGTGAACCTTCCATGTTACAGGCAATTTTTAAGTTTCTTTAAATTCTTTATATAATTCTAGGAATCACAGCGCTTGTGTGTGTTCTCTCTCTCTCTCTCTCTCTCTCTCTCTCTCACTCTCACTCTCTCTCACTCTCTTTCTCAAGAGCAGAAGGGTCAGTGTTCCATGTGTTTGACTAATTTTAGTGCTATCAGTATTTTGAACTAATAGTGAAATGCCTGCATCCTTTCATTTTATGTGGGAAAACATAATAAGGGTAAGAATGTGTGTGCTTTATAAACAGTAAATAAGTTATTTATTAGATGTATCTGGTGGTAGCTTAATTATTAAAGGTAAGATACATGTACTTTATATTCATATATACACAGACTCACAGTTTGTGTTATAAGTACTAAGCAACTTTGGCAGTAAACTGCATTGACCTATATCATGGGGCATAGGAAGAACTGAGGATAGTTGGAGTTTCTGTGGAACTGTTGAACCTTAAACCCAGTGTTTTTGGCCTGACTTGCCAATTATGAGGAGGTAGAGAGTAGACAGGCTGGTTTTCTGGTGGCTCCATTTGAGCCGTCTCTGCCACTGCCAGGGTAGGCGTGTTCCAGGGAGAGCAGTCTGCTGCTCCCAGTGTTGCTGGTCATGGCCTCCATCTCTGAGGCGACAAAGCCTTGGCCAGAAAGACCAGAATGCTAGACCAATTCATGGACCTCCATGTCAAAGATTCTGGGAGAGAACTAAGTCTCACTTTAGCTTCTAGGGAAAGTAGATTATATTGTTAAATTTAAAAATTCTTAAATAAGAAATACAAGAGAAAACTGGAGTAAGATGCCATTTCTACCTATCAAATAGTAAAATGAGTGAGAGTCTGCCCTTTGCTAATTAGGTTGTTATTAAACAGCATTTTCACGAACTACTGGTTTGTGGTATAAATCAGTATTTTCTGAAAATCACTTTGACTTCATATATTAGGAGCCTTAGAATTAATCATGTTTTTTGACCCAGGAATGCCACTCCTGATAGTGTCAAGGAAGTAGTTGTATATCCAGACGAAGATTTATGTACAAAGATTTCCATCATATAGTTTCTATACACAGTGAAACAATGGAAATGTACTATTTAACAGGGAAGAAATGGTTAAGTAAATGATGCTATACTCTTACGACAGCATCACAATAATGCGAAGGGAAAGTGTCAGAGTGGTCCATTGTTATATAGAATTATATTATTAAATCAAGTTAAAGATATGGATAGAAAAACACACAAAAGTAATAAACTAAATGAAAATATTAGCTAAACTACTAATAAAAGGAACTTCATAGGTGTGGGTGAACTTTATTTTTGTCTCTTTTATGAAACTTTTTCTCTATTTTCCAAAGTGAACATTTGTTTATTTTATCATCTTAAGGGCAAATCTGCAGTGACTAATAACTTCATTAAAAGCAGGAAGGGAGAACTGACTTTATTTTGAAAGAGCTGCTCCAGATATGGGGCCAGGTTTGGGAACAGGAGACCTGACATCTCTGTGGAGCAAGTTCCAGGGACAGCAGAACCTTCTTGGAATGAGAAAGAAGGGTATCGATTGTCTTTTGGAGATTGTTAATCTATAGATACATCCTATAAAGGGTAAGGATAATTAATATTAACAGCTTTTTTGTAGCCTCTGGCACCTGGTGCTTGATAAATTCAGAGGGAATAAGTGGGTGAAAGTTTGCACTGGATTTTGGACACAAATTGACAAAGTTTTTCAAGCATATCCCTTTGGAGTTACATAGCATGTACATTGATAAGATGGAGAAGGTAAAGAAATTTGAACTGGAATAATCACTAGCTTGCTTGGTATATTTTACCCTAACAATGTGTATCTTAGTCATGTGCATATTAATCTTGAAAAATGGAATGCTTTATTATGCAAGACAGATTTGGAGAGGGAGAGAAAAAACAAATGCAGAGCCGGTTAGAGTGGTATGTGGGACCATTTCTGGGTGCAGTAAGGGTCTGGGCCTGAGAAGTGGGACCTCGCATTGCTCAGGGGAGCAAGCTGGTTCATCCTCACTGAAGGGCAGGATTGCTCTGGGCATACTGTTAATTGGCCATGTAATATTTGAATAGTTGTATGTACATATGCATACTCATTATTTAAACATTAACACTTTTTTTGGGTTTTATTTTTTCCTAGAAAATCAAAAGTTAAACTCAAAGGTTTACATCAAATGACAGAAAGATAATGATAGTTTGATAGGCAATATTCATCAATTTGATTTACCCATTGTTTTGTAGAAATTTGGTCTAAAGTACCCCTAGATAATGATTCCCTCTCCCCCAGGCTGAATAATTAGCAAAGGACTTAATGTATCAAATACTCATTTTTTAATTTTATTATATTTCCAGATTAGGCTACTGTTGCCCTAACATCAATAACCTTTTCAAAGTTAGCTAATTTTATTCTTTTCCTACCCAGATGATTTTGTTAACGTTTTGTCCTATGTTGATGTGCTTTCTTACTGTTGCTACATTCAATGTCCATTTAACTGCCTCTCACTTGTTAGTCATCTCTTATATTATCTCCTGTTTTAAAACATAGCAAAACTCCTAACCCGTTTGGCTTAGTGGATAGAGCATCGGCCCACAGACTGAAGCGTCCTGGGTTCAATTCCAGTCAAGGGCATGTACCTTGGTTGCAGGCTCAATCCCCAGTAGGGGTTATGCAGGAGGCAGCTGATCGATGTTTCTCTCTCATCGATATTTCTATCTCTCTATGCCTCTCCCTTCCTGTCTGTAAAAAATCAATAAAATATATTTAAAAAAATAAAACATAGCAAAAAGGACTCAAAAAAGCTGTTCTAATTAATATCAGCTGTCCACCAACCATTCTGCATAACCATTTTTAGCCAGCTGTTATACAAATAAATATTAGATTTTTCTACATTTTTCTTTCATTTCTTTTTGTTTTGTTTCTTTTACTTATTTTACTTTTATTGTTTCAATCAACAAATATTTAATTCCTCTTTTTTATAATTATTGGGGTGACATTGGTTAATAAGATTATATAAGTTTCAGGTGTACAATTCTATGATACCCTCTTTGTATATGGTATTCTGTGTTCCCCACCTAAGTCAAGTCTCTTTCCATCACCATTCATCTCCACTGTGTTTCCTTCAGATAGGAAACTCTTTGAGGGCAGGGATTTTGCTTGATCATTGATGGGTGTGACAGATTTCCAGAACACGGTTGGATACACTGTGGACTCAATAAATACTCACTGACTAGCTGTTGAAATATCTGATACAGCCTCTCAAAGTGTTTAGCATAGTCTGAGTTCATGTATTAGTTAAATCTGACTCAGTAATTGGCAGTCCTAGTGTTTGAAGTGGTGACGGAATATCTGCTCACCTCTCACTAATATCAAACAAGTACCTAGTAGAAGAGTCTATGACACAGCCTACACAAAGACAGAGATGCAACCTGGACTTTGTGGAACCTAGAAGAACAAGTCAAAACATATCCTTAAAATGACAAATTCTTTGAAATCTTTCTGAAGGTCCTGAGACCTTCACTTCTGTGGCTATTAGGAGGAGTTAGCTGGTTGATCTCTGCAACGTCAATAATGATTATAGTAATTGCTGTAATTATCAAGTACTTACTATGATCCTTCTATATGTGCTTTACACATGTGTTTGTTTTTTTTTAAATTTACTCTCTTAAAAACTCAACATGGTATATGTCATTCCCATTGTATAGAGAAAGGAACTAAGGCAGAGAGAGAGGTTACCAGGATCATACACATGGTGAATGGCAGAATTCAGTATTTGAATTACGGTCTGTTGGGTTCCAAAACTTATATGGATTTTACTGTGTCTTAATACCTCTCAGGAATGAGGATACTGAAGGAAAAACTGTACTTAACTCCAAATATTAGAGCTAGTAAATGCTCAAATTGCTCTTACAGTATTGCTTATAATCCTATATAATAAAAGCCTAATATGCAAATTGTCCCCTCGACCAGGATTTCGATTGGGAGTTCAACCAGAAGGTGGGGCCGGCCGGCCAACCGCCCGTGGCCCCTCCCCACATCTGGCTCTGCCTCCAATCAGCCCCCACCAGCCCGATTGGGGGCGGGGCTGGCCACCAACCACCCATGGCCCCTCCCCTGGCCTGCCCAGCCCCCAATTGGCTCCCAACAGCCCAACTGGGGGTGGGGCTGGCTGGCCAACCACCCGTGGCCCCTCCAGTCGGCCCAGCCCAACCCCACCCGTGCATGAATTTGTGCACCGGGCCTCTAGTCTATATAATAAAAGCCTAAGCGACTGTTATGGCAGAATGACCAGAACGACCAGTTGCTATGATGTGCACTGACCACCAGGGGGCAGACGCTCAGCACAGGAGCTTCCCCCTGGTGGTCAGTGCGCTCCCACGGGAGAGTGCCGCTCAGCCAGAAGCCAGGCTCACAGCTGGTGAGCACAGTGGCGGTGGCGGGAGCAGCACTAAAAAGCAGTGAGCCGAATGGTACAGAGCAGCGAGCAGGCGGGCGGTAAGGAGCTAGAGGTCCCTAAGCCGGCAGTCGGATATCCCCCAAGGGGTCCCAGACTTGGAGAGAGTGCAGGCCGGCCTGAGGCCCCCTTCCCCCCCCCCCCCCCCCCCCCCCCCCAGTGCATATATTTTGTACACCGGGCCTCTAGTCATATAATAATTGGCATCTTTTAGAAATTTATAGTTTCTGTACTTTGAATGAATACTGTTTTTTTTTGTTTGTTTGTTTTTTTAAAATATATTTTATTGATTTTTTACAGAGAGGAAGGGAGAGAGATAGAGAGTTAGAAACATCAATGAGAGAGAAACATCGATCAGCTGCCTCCTGCACATCTCCTACTGGGGATATGCCTGCAACCAAGGTACATGCCCTTGACCGGAATCGAACCTGGGACCTTTCAGTCCACAGGCCGACGCTCTATCCACTGAGCCAAACCGGTTTCGGCATGAATACTGTTTTTTAAGTATTAATGAAGGTTATAACATTTATTTGTGCCATTTTTGTTATACTCACTACTTTTTATCTTCAATATCAGTAAATACTTATAATGGCAGTGAGCTCATGTAAATAGTCTTGTCTAAGGCCTAGAGCAGTGATGGCGAACCTATGACACGAGTGTCAGAGGTGACACGTGAACTCATTTTTTTGGTTGATTTTTCTTTGTTAAATGGCATTTAAATATATAAAAAAATATAAAAAATATAAGTCTTTGTTTTGCTATGGTTGCAAATATAAAAAAATTTCTATATGTGACACGGCACCAGAGTTAAGTTAGGGTTTTTCAAAATGCTGACACGCCAAGCTCAAAAGGTTCGCCATCACTGGCCTAGAGGCATAATGACTTTTTTGAAAGAAGCAGATTTCAGTAAGAACCATACCAAAAATATTGAGCTAGTATAGCTTCTCAATGTACCAGATTTATGGAAAGCATGATGATTTTCTTAGTGCTGTATTTAGGAAATGTGATAAAGTAAATAATTGACATTTTGAAGATAGATTGATTCACTTGGTCATTTCACTTTTCCCCCAACAGAGGATAACTTATCTAGAAATCAAATTTACAAACTACAGTCTAGCCAGGGGGAAAAAGCATTCCTGGTACAACAACAGAAAACTTCAAACGTCATAGGAAGGAATGCTGTTCTGCTTCCTGTTGGGTGTAGCAGTCGGTTTACAGGTACTTACTCAAATCTCTTTGAGATGAGTAATTTCTTGAAAGTTCTGAAAATAAAACCCGAATCCTGCTTTAGAGAGTTCTTGGGGATTGAGACAGTGTTTGGGGTTGTGTAGGAAGGTGTCTGGCTTCTTGGAGTTGGTCAAGGTAGTTTCACAGGGGACACTCCCCACTCCCAGGGCTTGGTGAAAACAGGGCCTTTAAAACAGCTCATTAAACAACCATGGAGCTCTTGCAAATCAAGTTCATATCTTGGTTCCTTGCTTGGAAAGCTTTCAAGACCGCCAGCTGTGTGGCCTGTTTGAAAGCACGAGGCGTGTGGCAGGAATGTGGGTTTACCCTATTAGTGTTGCAAAATCACTGCTCACGTAGCGACTCTTGCTCTTCTCTTGCCTCCTACAGCCTGGTTTTAGATTATTTTCTTGTGGTTTTGGTTTATGAGTGTGTACTCATGGCTTTCATTTCCTTTAGTCCTTTCCCTTTCTTCATACAGACAATGAAAAAGGGAATAATTATGAGATATCTTTGTATTTGTTTACATTGTCAAGCTATATAGACAACTCCCCTTTTGTCTTATAGAAAATACACCCAGGATAGTTAAAATATTTGAAATCATTAGTTTTAACTTACTTTTACTTTCTCAACAATCTTTCATTGTTTGGGTTTAAATATAACTTGATAATATGGTTATAATTTAGAAGGTATGGACATGAGAGAATTTACCCACAATGGCGCCATCCTCACACAACCACTTTTAGTGCATTTTCTTTGACGTCTCCAAGAAGCTATTCTGTTTGTTTTGTTTTTTAAGTGCTTTTACTGGGAATGAAATTCAGAGATCCGAATTTTACCTCATTTTCTCAACACTTTTTTTTAGATTTATTGTATTTGAGTGCCCAAAGAAATTACCAAAATAAAAGAGGAAGAAATCACAGATAGAAGGACTTTTGTATTCTCAAGAAGCTAAATGATCAATCCTTGAAATTCATATCACATCTTACCGGATTTCTTTAAGATAGATGGTGCTATCTTCCTTACCACTCTAAAATTTATTTACCTACCGCTATTTTAGTGAACACGTTAGAGATTTAGAGCATTTAAATAAATGAAAAGGCTCTGGGCTGCAGGACTGAGTGGTGTCATTTCTGCCCTCCTGTTGGATAAAAGGAATGATAACTTGAAGGAAATGTTCCCAGGACTACATTTATTTATATAGGCTGATTGAAGAGAACCCATCAGTGGGAAATAGTTATTTCTCAAGGTACAAGACATGTCATTGATTATACAATGATCTTCACACGTATAGCAATGCAATTTTAATATTCTCCCCTAAAGGAGCTTACTTATTGATGAAATACAGTTTTAAATTGCTTAAATGTCAGTCTTTTTCATTATATACACTTAAGATTTTTTTTTTTTTTACATTTAAATTAAATGCTGCTTAGTTCCACATTTAAAGGGCATTTTCAGACCCTGATTTCACAGTGTTTAATTGAAATGAACTCAAGGTGAAGCATGGTTCCAGGGCTCTCGGTTATTTTCCTCATAAAGACAGATTCTGCCATGGATTTGGGATAGTTTCATCTTTTTCTTTTAAATATATTTTTTTTATTTCAGAGAGGAAGGGAGAGGGCTAAAGAGATAGAAACATCAATGATGACAGAGAATCATTGACTGGCTGCCTCCTGCACACCCCACACTGGGGATTGAGCCCACAACCTGGGCATATGCCCTGACCGGGAATTGAACCATGACCTCCTAGTTCATAGGTCAACGCTCAACCACTGAGCCATGCTGGCTGGGCAATAGTTTCATCTTTTTAAATGACCTTCCAAATAATGCTGTTTCTTACGATTTCTTAAGTGGTTTTAGGCTTGTATTATTCCTTAATCTAGCACTTGGAGTCTAAACTCATTTTCCCAAAGGTGGCTTTTACTCCGTAGCTGAAAATAGGATAACTGTAGGTTGGTGAAGCATGCTATACTTTGATACCTTTTTGTGAGTCTTTTTGTGGTATTTTGTGCTTTATTTTAAAATATGACTTGTCCATGTATTTGTGGACAAGGAAGTGGCTTTGAAATGTACTCTGTATCTTTGAGCTGTTTATGTCCTTGTTATGGGAATTATCTTCTAATCTCTAAAATGGATATAAGAGAGAGGGAAGATTTGCATAAAAATTTAAAGATTAGAAAGAACTGAAGTATCTAAATCTTCTATAAAGGGGAGTCAGATATTTGGTGATGGAAGGAGACTAGACTTCCGATGGTGAGCATGAGTATACAGATGTCTTATTACAAAGTTGTACACTTGGAATTTGCATGTTATTAACCAATGCTACCTCAGCAAATTTAATTAAAAAGAAAAGAAAAGAAAACACAATACCTGGAGGGGGTGGGGGAGAGGCAAACTCTTCCAGGCACACTGCTTCTATTTGTAAAAAATAATTTTTTCTGTGTACCTTTAAAAAAATACATAACTTATTCTGCTGTAATTGCTTTCATTTTTAAACAGAATTTGTAAGTTACATAAGCATTAAATTTCACATATGTGAGAGAAGGGTGGGGCTTGAGACTGGAATCCACAATCTCTTATTTTCTCAAAATAGCTTTTTTCAGTCTCCCATGTTACCACTATTGCCAGTGACAAGTCATACCTCTTTGCTTGGAGTGGTAAGTTATACCATTTTTAAAATACCGTTGCTAAAAACAGCTCAAGTTTCTAAGCTGCCTTACATTTTCAAAAGCATTCGAAAGTATTTTTGGATTTGCTAAACATTATTAGATGAAAGTATAATGAAAATGTGTTTGGTTAATTTGTATCAGGGAACTCATAATTGTCTGGGGAAGGTTTAGAAATATCTCATTCCTCTGAGACTTCAATAAATTCATCTAGTGTTATCAAGAGCACAAGATAAATTCAGATTAACTAATTAGGCTTTGCCTCAGAGTCTTTCATCCTAGTGTGGTCTCCTTCAGATTCTTCAGTATCAGTTCTGGTATTTGATTTATTGTGACTACATATAAAAAAAACCCTTTTAATATGATGTCATTTGTGTCACTGAGAGAACACTTTAAGATTATTAGAAGACTAGAGGCCCGGTGCATGAAATTCGTGCACGGAGGGCGGGGGGAGGGGGGGGAGAATGGTGGTCCCCTTAGCCCAGCCTGCACCCTCCCTAAACCGGCAGTGGACATCCCTCTCACAATCTGGGACCATTGGCTCCTAACTGCTCACCTGCATGCCTCCCTGTGCCTGGTCACCCCCAACTGCCCCCCCCCCCCCCACCGGCCTAGTCGCCCCCAACTGCCCCCCATGCCGGCCTGGTCGCCCCTAACTGCCCCCACCCCCTGCCGTCCTAGTTGCCCCTTACTGCTCCCCATGCCAGCCTGGTTGCCCACAACTGCCCCCCCCCCCCCCGCCCCCTGCCAGCCTGGTCACCCCTCACTGCCCCCCTCTGCCAGCCTGGTCGCCCCTCACTCCTCTCCCCCCCCCCCTCGCCGGCCTAGTCGCCCCCAACTGCCCTCCCCCCTGCTGGCCTGGTCGCCCCTAACTGCCCCCACCCCCTGCCAACCTGGTTGCCCCTCACTCCTCCCCCCCCCCCCCGCCGGCCTAGTCGCCCCCAACTGCCCTCCCCCCTGCTGGCCTGGTCGCCCCTAACTGCCCCCACCCCCTGCCAGCCTGGTTGCCCCTTACTACTCCCCATGCCGGCCTGGTCGCCCCCAACTGCCCCCCTCTGCCAGCCTGGTCACCCCCAACGACCCCCCTGTGGGCCTGGTCACCCCACGCGGCCTGCTGCTCAGTCATTTGGTCGCCCCTCACTAAACCCCCTGCTGGCCTAGTCCCCCCACACAGCCTGTTCGGTCGTCCGTTCAGTTGCAATGATTGCTTAGGCTTTTATGTATATAGATTATACACCACAGCTCTCTATTCCAGCTTGCTGTTGATTATAAAGTATAATATTAGATTAGTAACTTTTCAAGAAAAAAATAAAAAGAAACACTGTCGCCCTAACCGGTTTGGCTCAGTGGATAGAGCATCGGCCTGCAGACTCAAGGGTCCCAGGTTCGATTCTGGTCAAGGGCACATACTTTGGTTGCGGGCACATCCCCAGTAGGGAGTGTGCAGGAGGCAGCCGATCGATGTTTCTCTCTCATCGATGTTTCTAGCTCTCTATCCCTCTCCCTTCCTCTCTGTAAAAAATCAAAATATTAAAAAAAAAAAAAAAAAGAAACACTGTCACATTAAATGTACAAATTGTAAGAGACTTCACATTTTCAGGACATTGAAAATATGTATGCTTAGAAAGAAAGGAACAACTATAACTTTTTGTTATTTAAATTATATAGTAATTTTATATTTTATTTTGCGAATGGTTATATTTTAAAATGTGCAGAAGTATTTCCCAAGATGGGGTCACTGGAATAAAAGTGCTTTAGGATGTCAATTGGTATGTTTTTTTAAGTCTGAAATTATATTGATCCACGAATTTATGAAATGCTATGTTAAACTAAAAAGCATATAGGGGAATTGTTAAACTGCAAATATTCCCAAACTTATTTTGCTACGGACTCTTTTTTTGTCAAGGAATATGCATCAATTTGGGAAACCTTGATATATGGTAATATTTTTATAATATGTTTTAGCCACTGGGATTTTCTTATTTTAGAAATCTTGAAAATAACTCTGAGACATAGAGGCCTACCAAAATTGTGTTATCGTAGGGAATTTAACACATGGCATCTCGATTTAAAGAAACAATGTAGACATTTTAAAAAAATAACTATATTTTTTTCTTTCTAACGGCTATGTAATTTATTTGTCATTTTTATGGATTTAAAAGTGCTCTTTTCTGGAAATTTAGGCACTGAGCTGGGAGTCAGATCTGATTTCTAGGCTTTTATTTTTTTGGCTGCATGACTTTAATCAAATCACATAACCTCATTCACTGAGCCTCCATTTGCCATTTGCCTATTGCGTGTAATAACTGCAGACTCAGTCTATCTCACAGAATTGTTGTAAAGATAAATAAGAGAAAAGTAATCTATCTGTTTTTGATAGTTGTGAAGTGTTTAGTGTAAGATTAGGGAAATAATTGTGCCTTAACTAAGCAAATGGAAGATTCTGGTGTTTTCAAACCCAATCTTTTAGACTAATGGCCCTTTATTTGAGGACGGTAGCATTTTTTTATAGCTAAAATGGAATTTGGAGATAATTGTGCCATTCTCTCTTTTTGTCGTGAGGAAAGGCCACAAGACAGTCTGGCCTTGAGCCTCATAGGAGATCCAGGACCCTGGCCAAGTCTCCTGACGCTTGGTCTCATGCCACGCTGGCTTCTAGACCAGTCTAGAAGAGAGAACAATGAGCTACCTGTTCACTCAGATACTCTTGAGTGTCTTCCTCCCAGATATTGTTACTTTTTATGAAATGTTAGTTTTCATTTTAAGGTTCCTGATTATCTTCTTGTTCAGAACTCTGTTTTGACTTTTATAATATATTTTAGATAAAGTCTTAACAAGTGACTGTTCAGCAATAAGAATGTTCTTTTGTGTCCTGTTTTAAAAAAGAAATTTTTGACAAGTTACATGTAATTGAAGTTATGAGGGAAATGATAAACACGAGGCCATGTTGGTCATTTAGGTTACTGTTAGTTATATTGTCACTTATCTTTATTGTGACATTTAGGATGCATAGAATTTGTTACTATGCCCCCACCACAACTCCTTTGAATGTTTTGAAGGGAAAATGAGAAAGTTTGTTTCTTTTTGATCGCTTTTGAAAACGTAGCCTTTTTTCTTTGCTTCAAGAAGTCACTGAGACAGAAAATAACATTACTTATTTTTGTTGGCCACACTTAAAATAACTGGGAAATACATGTACTATCATCAGTCAACACAAATTTGCTAAGTACCTTCTACAGAGTCGTGCTAGGTGCTGATGATTTAAAGACATACTGTGGTCTTTTGTCCAAGAGGCCCCAAGTGTACTCATTTACTGTTTTATTCTGTTACAATGTGAGATCAAACATTTTTCTGTATTTAAAAATACCTGGTAGAATAATTTTCTCTATTTGTGTTCTTTTCGGCTTCATGTGAGATTTGAATAGAGAAATACTGCAAATAGAAAAAATCTGGATAATTTTAGAGCCCTGAGAATAATATTATGAAAGGTTAAATTGTCTATGCTTTAATAAAAGAAGCAGTTAAAATTATTTTAGTCACTGGAATAGTTTGTTTAAACTGTAGCACACCTAGACAGAAATAAATCTTGTTAAAACAACAGCGTAACTACTGACCTTACTTGCTTTGCCCATTCTGGGTTCCAGAATATTGACTGCAATAAAAGGTCTACTCGGCACATTTGTAATAATATCTTTAAATGGTTCTTTAACCTGATACTTTATGAAGAAGAAATAAAAAAGATTAGTTACGCATGCCCTGAATTTATAGTCTGAAATGAGAACCCAAACGTTTTATTATATACTGCAGTTAACTAAAGCATGTTTCGATACTACAAACTACGAATGACCTTTTGTGGGATTTGGGTTCAGTCTTCACTTCCTTCTTATAGAGCATCAGTTTTCAGCTGGTGTACCGTGGCACATTTGGTGCGCGGCAAGAATGTTTAAAACATGCAGTACCTGACTGTTTAATCAGGGGCACTGACCTCTTTTCTTTAGATTGTCAAACAAAAAACTGACAACAGCCACTACAACAATAGCTGTCCAGTGTGAATGAATCAACATTATGCCTATTTTTTTGTTAGATCGGTATCTTTTTTTGGTGTGTTGCAGAATTTTAGTAGATTGTGTGGTAAATAGATAGTAAATCATATGAAAAAGGTTGAAAGTTGCTGTCATAGAGGAACTTAAACTCTGGGCCACTCTGTGAGATTGGTCTGCATTTTTATTTGATCCTAATAGTTGATTGTTATTTTTGTAAAACACATTAAAGAGTATATAAGAAGATGCTATAATATACAATACTTTCTAGTCTGTAAATTCCTTGAAGTCAGGACTTTTTTAAAAAAACATCTCCAGAACCTGTATATAACCCTGTTTATACATCCTGGTGTTATAAATAGTTGTTGGATAAATGAATGAATGGGTTTATATTTACCTTTATGTGTCACAATCCTCTTTTGTGTCTGATGTCAGTCTTGTTTACAGCTCAAGACTTTTTCTTTTTGCTTTAAAGTTTTCCTTACTATCTATGAAGAGCTATTGGTTTTATTTCTGGTTATTTATTGCTTTAAACAAATTATTGTATCACATAATTTTGTTGGTTGCGAACTTGGATAGGGCATAGCAGGCATGTCTAGGGTCTCAGCTGGGATGACCAGGAACTCTGAGGAGTCAGAACAGCTGGGGCCTGGCTGGGCATCTCATTGTCTTTTTCATGTGGCCTCCCCACATGCTAGATTGGGCTTCCTCAGAATATGGTGGCTTCAAGGTAGTCAGACATAATTAGCAGCTCAGGACTCCAAGATGAAGGGTTGCAGCCTCACACTGAAGTTTCAAGCCTCAGAAGTCCCAGAATATCAATTCTGTCCCAGTCTGTTGGTCTACCTAATCACCAAGGCAACCCCAGCTTCAAGGGGAGGACACTTATACATCATTTCTCAATGGCAGGAGTAGCAAAGAGTTTATTGCTGTCAGTTGCCTTCCAGGATTTCTGTTCTCTATGTATTACTTGTGATCTTTATTCACCTTTTTAGGTTGTGATTTATTCTAGGTTGCTTTGCAAAATGTCTACGTGTGAGCACCTAGGGGCCAAATGATAGCTTCTCTTTTGCCGTCTCCAGGCTATAGTTGTGGCTTCACTCTTTATCCTAGACCTGACAGAGATCCAGGGGTTGGGGAGGGCTTTAGGTTTCTTTGGGTAGAAACAAGAACTTCTTGATTGGAGGTTCATGCTCAGAATGAATTTTCCCCATAATGCCAGAGTGGAATACCTACACCTATATATCTGTATGTGTGTATACATTTGCACCATTTCATAACAGGTAGGCAGGGAAAGTGGTACCTGGAGATCTTTATTTTTATGTAATACTATTAAGAATTTCCCCTTAACCAGGTAGCTCAGTTGGTTTGAGTGTTGTCCTGATACGCCAAGGTTACAGGTTTGATCTCCGGTCAGGCAATGTAAGAATCAACCAATGAATGCATAAATACAGGCAGTCCTTGGGTTACGTCAGACTCAGCGTACATCGTTTTGTGGTTACGTTGCCATCTCCCATTTATTTATAAAAAAAAAGTTCTGTAATTTCAACATATGTACATATGTGCTTTATTGTTTTTATTATTTATTTACCACAAGTAAAGGTCAGGAATTGTTATCTTTCTTTTAAATTTTTTTACTCTTTCACTTCATTACTGCTGTGTATGTGCTCCATGTGAGTGACGTAGGTACTTATATAGGTGGGTTCCGACTTATGGCCAAAATCATGTTACCTTGCACCATAGGAACGGATCTCTGACGTAACCCGAGGTCCTCCTGTAAGGGGAACAACAAATCTCTCTCTCTCCCTCCCACCCCCCCACTTCCTTCCTCTCTCTCTCTAAAATCAATTAAAAAAAAAAAGAATTTTCCCTAAAATCTAGGGAACTAATATAGGATTGCCAAATTGTGAAATTTGTCAAGTCATCACATGAAAAAAAAGTGACCATCTACTACCACAACCATTTCAGAAATTAAAAGGAAAATGTAACCCTGCAAAACAGGAAGTTTATAATGTAATAATAAAGAATACTCCTCAAGTTTAGTAAGGCTTAGCTTTATAGAAAAATAAAACACTACATTTTTTTCTCATTTAGGTTTAAAACTGGAAAAAAACTGTTCTTGAGCTGCACTCAGAGGCACACTTTGGGAACCACTGGTAGGGCCATGTTTTGATTTGCCAGCAGAACTTTTGTTGTTGTTTTTTTTTAAATATATTTTATTGATTTCAGAGAGGAAGGGAGAGGGAGAGAGAGATAGAAACATCAATGATGAGAGAATCATTGATCGGCTGCCTCCTGTACACCCACACTGGGGATTGAGCTTGCAACCTGGCCATGTGCCCTTGACTGGAATCGAACCTGGGACCCTTCAGTCCTTAGGCCGATGCCCTATCCACTGAGCCAAACCAGCTAGGGCGCCAGCAGAACTTTTTAAAACAAAAGCCATGTATGATTTTTTAATCCACATTTTATAGCTATATTTATTATGTAAATAATGGGAGAAATAAACCGGTGTAATGGCCCTTATGAAAAACAACCATTTTAGTATATGTTACTAAATTACTTTCCAATGCAGAAAGATTTTCGTTTCATTAGGACCTATAAAACAAAACCAGATTTACTAACTAAATATAAACAAAACTACCAAATAAGGTTTAAATTAATAGCACTGTGCAGTGTTGTCTGGCTTCAACAGAGTTGCTGTTTACAAGCAGCTGAGCTTGGGGTCCACTGAGTTCATATGCTATACAACTGGCTGTGTGAAGATATTGCACAGTCCTCACCCCCATGTTCCTTTTCTGGAACTTATGAAAACCTTTGTCCCTCAAGATGTGATATCAGAGGCATGAAAATAATCCTTGTCTCTCCCTAGTTGTAAGTGCAAATGCAAGTCCTGAAATTAAATGTCAGTAAGTTATCAATTATATAATCATCATCCATATGATTTAGCATATTCATATGATAAGTAATTTTAGACTGTCATAAAAATAAAGACTATATATTAGAAGATTTCATGGACATTTCTGTACATTCTTGCTACTCCCAAGTTGAGGAAAAATTCAGCCACATTAGGTTGTTTTCCTAGCTGTCTCCCCCCACCTTAGGTTTTAGAATTGTATATATTTTTAGTGTAATGCCTTGTGTCAGATAGGCATTATTTTGTCACAGCCTTTTAAGTTTTTCCCCTCCACGGTTAGTATTTGCCGGGTATATATTTTACTTTATTAAGAAAGCAGACCTTGCCTTTCGGACTGGTTTAGTGTGAGAAATAATCTGATAACAATATGGAGATCTTCTAATATTTCAGTGTATACATTAGGTTTCAGTAACTGTTGTCATGTTAAAGAGAATAAGGGAAACATTGGGGCAAAAATTTCCTATTTTATTGGGAGAAAAACGGTTAAAATTCTACTCCTAGGATCTTGGGGCCTTTTCTTTGAGGGGGAGCTGATTGGTTGTCAGGTTGGCATGTTCCAGTCTTGGTAGGGAGTCTTTTATCTCTGTTTAAGAAAGATTAAGTTCTTCCCAGGAAGTATTTTTCTTTCCTCCCCGAAATTCTACTGAAGACTATTATTGTGTGAATTTTTTGGCTGAGCACCCTAATTAAAACCCCAGGACTTCTGCAGCCTGATATTTGAAAATCACTAGTCTAGCAGCAGGCTGCCCTCTTAGTCAAAGGTGGGTCAACCCTTGCCCTTGCCCTCAGGAAGCGCACAGTCTAGAGGGGAAGGTACGTTTTAGCATAAGGTAATAATAATAGTGATCGTTGCACGCAGTGTGTCCAAATCCTTATTTCCTATTCACCAGTCTGATTCATATCTTTATCATTCCAATGAAACTTCTTAGGAAGGTCACCACAAGTTGTGCTTGCTTGTCAATCAAGTAGAAACAGTTTAATTCTCTTAGCATTGAGCAATGTTGACCACCCTCTCCTCCCAGATTCTACAGGACTTGTCTTTGCTGGTCCTCCTCCTGCCTCTTAGTAATTTCTTCACATTCTCCCTGGCCAATTCCTTTTCTACATACTTTAAATGTAGGAGTTCCCTAGGGCTTAGTTCCAGACTCTCAGTTCTCCATTCTTTATTACTTCTCCCTAAGAGATCTTAACCATTTCTATAGTTTTAAATGCTATTTTCAGGTTAGTGACTCCAAATTTAGCATCTTTAGTCCTGTTCCAGACTTGAGCCTTGGACATGCAATGACACATGTGAGATTAATTTTTCTTCTAGATCTGTTTCTCTGGGCAAGAATACTACTCTTTGGAGAGTTACTGTTTTATGATAGTTGCTTTATTGTATTGGTTCTGTCATTGTAGGCAAGAGACCAAATTGAAAAGATTGGTCATATAAGATCTACGAATTTGATGGATGTTATTTTTCACTATATCATACATATCAATCGTGTATGTGTACCTGTCTGTAGCTTAGGAAATTTTAAACTGATGATAAATACTTTTTAAAATGTATTTTAATATGGCTTAGGAATTATTTTTACATTTAGTATAGATGAAAAGTTACTACATTAAATTGTAAACCTAAAGTTTTACTCATGATTGATTGTACTGTTTGAAGCATTTTATGAAATTGAATTAAAATAACAAAAGAACATCTTAAGATCGAGTTTCAATTAATTTTAAGCACCAGTTTTAGAAAACTGAAGAGTTCTCTGACAGGGAGATGGCGAGGTCTGAGAAGGCTTTTTTATTTATCTTAAAAAATTACTGAGTACCTTCTGTATGCTGTATACTGAAATCTAGCTCTCAACAAATCTGTGAAGATTTCTCTGAGTGAATTAAGTTATGGAAGAATGAATAGTGGGAAAGGGTTTTTAGAAAGTCAGTTAATTAATGCTTATACATATGTTATAAGAGCTAATGTTCAGCTAGACCTGCCATTTAAAGGATCTCGACATGATACTGCTGACTCTCTTAAAAAAGGCTTTTGAAAATGGAAATTACTTGCCAAAGAGTTTCATTAGTTAAGGGTTATTGTCTGAAGTGGAGGTAGAACCCTGTAAACAAAGAAAGAAAACATAAGCTTATCTGAAGTACATATAGAAGTTAAGCAGTCAATGTAAAGTTATTCTGTGGTCTAGGTGTTATTTTTAACATCATCAACTTAATAATTGGGAAAGAATTTTTCCTTGCATATGTTGCACACATTCTTTACATGTTATGTACATTATTAAGACTTTTGCAACATCACATTGGGATTTTATTAAAAATATAAGGCTACTATATTTTATGATATTTTTATGGCATATAAAATATTAAATACATGTAATGTCATGTTCAATAATCTGGAGTAGTTCTCAGAGTTAAGTCTTCAAAGTATGAATTTCTTCTTGATGGTAGATGATTTGAAACATGCTGAATGAAAGGTGCATTTTATGTTTAGTTTTTTTGGAGTTTTTGTGCTTTTGAGCAAAAAGTTGAAAAATAGATTATTTTATTAATCATGCATTATGGGCATGCACTATATGCTTGGCTGGAACTGTTGGAAAATCTCAAGTAATTTGAGCAGTATTCCTAGCCTTTTCTTCCTTTCCCCATGTCCTCTTCATTTCTATCAACCAGTGTGACTGGCTGGATGACTGGGGTGGTGCTGGCTAGAGGACAAGATGACCAATAACAGGACCTCTGTTGGAGCAGGAAGTATGGCAGTCACAGGGCTCTCCTTTGGTTAGTCAACTCTTTCCAGTAGCACATGCCATATACTCTGTTGTCCATCCAAAATCAAGTTGTTCCATTTGGCAAGTATTTCAAAAGAAATATATTGATGTACTGGTGATCCTTCCTTTTATTGGTGGCAACTTTGAGAAAATTGTGAGGCTACCTTTGGGTCAACCAAAAATAACGTTAAGGTTCGATTGCAGTGTCAGCCAGGGTGGATGATGTGGGGAATGTAAGCTTTGTTCTTGTTCATACCAAAAACCCCAAGAAGGCAGTTTTCAGGTTGAATCATGTTGGTAAAAAGGATAGCATTATCAGAAGAGTGGACTTCCATAACAGTCTGCTGGGTAAGAGCACGTGTGACTCCACAGTCAGATTCTGGGTTGGAATCTGGGCTCTCACACTGCACTAGCTCTGTGTTTTGGATAAAGTACTTCACTTATCAGTAAAGTTTCTGTATCTACAAAATGGAGATGACAGTAGCAGTACTTACCTCGTGGGGTTGTTAGAAAGATTGAATTAGGTAATACTTTACAAAGGCCTCTTCCCGGTACACTCACAAAACAAGCATCCAATAAATAGTAGCTAGTGATGTTGGTGGTGGTGGCATTAAACTAAAACTGCAAAAATATGGCCCTCCTCTCATTCTCATAGTCTTGAAGTGCTCTTTTAGCTACTATTCCAGATATCATTTCATTTTCCTCTCAGCTTATTTTGCCTCTTATGGCTCTGTTCCTAACCATTTTCAGAAATTAAAAAAAATAACATAAGGCCTAACGGTTTGGCTCAGTGGATAGAGCGTCAGCCTGCAAACTCAAGGGTCCCAGGTTTGATTCCGGTCAAGGGCATGTAGTACCTTGGTTGCGGGCACATCCCCAGTAGCGGGTGTGCAGGAGACAGCTGATCGATGTTTCTCTCTCATCGATGTTTCTAACTCTCTATCCCTCTCCCTTCCTCTCTGTAAAAAATCAATAAAAATATATTTTTTAAAAAAAAGAATGTGGGGACCGACAGATTTTGTTCTAAAACTGGGTGGTGGTGATGCTGAAGAAAAATGTATAAGAAACATTAGACAAACAACTATATAAATTTACTAAAATCCATCCCTGAATATAGTTAAAATGGGTACATTTCATAGTTATGCAAATTATACCTAAATTTTTTAAATGCTAAAAAATTGGATAACATAAAATTAAAAAAAATAACATAAAATATTGAGCATATCTTCTCCTAACCCTCCCCTACCTTTTAAAAAAGCATCAACCTATAGTTTTAATGTTGCCAGCAACTTTTTTATGTGTGATGTAGGCTCAGTCCTGATATTTATTTATTTATTTATTTATTGCCTCAAAGTAATGAGTTACCTGTGCAACCTGCTAGGTGACACTATACTTGGCAAAACCACCGTTTGTTTCTAGAACTACATTTATTGCTTCGATCCCTGTACTCACACAGTAACCTTAGCTACCACATAGGAAGAAAGAGTAGGGACACCGTGATACATTTTAAAATCTCATTTAAGATTTTTTTAGCATTTAAAAAATTTAGGTATAATTTGCATAACTATGAAATGTACCCATTTTAACTATATTCAGGGATGGATTTTAGTAAATTTATATAGTTGTGTGTCTAATGTTTCTTATACATTTTTCTTTAGCATCACCACCACCCAGTTTTAGAACAAAATCTGTCGGTCCCCAAGTTCTTTTGTGTCTAATTCCCACTTCTGTTCTGTGACCCAACACACCACCCATCTGTTTTCTATCTGTATAGTTTTACTTTATTTTAGAAATTAGAAGTAAGTAGAGTCATACAGTATGTAATCTTGGTGTCTGGCTTCTTTCAGTTAACAGTGTTTTTATTCATGTTGTTGCATTATCAGCAATCCATTCTTTTTATTGTTGAGTGGTATTGCATTGTATGAATGTACTACGTTCCAGTTGATGTACGTTTGAATTGTTTCCAGGGTTTGGCTGTTATGAACAAAACTGTCTAGGGACATTCATTACAACTCTGTGTGTGGTCATCTGTCCCCAGAGAAATGAAAACACACCTTAGGGTGAAATTGTTGGATTATGTGATAAGAAATTTCCAAACTGTTTTCCAAAATGGCCATCCTGTTATACTTCCCCGCCAGTGAGGGAGGTGATGTGAGGGTTGTTGTTTCTTCATATCCTTAGCATCACTTTAGATATTTTTATGGAATTCCTAGGCTATTTTGTTTGGTTTTAATATCCATTATCCGGATGATTAACGGTATTTAGTACTTTTTTGTGTACTTTCCCCATTGTGTGTATATATATATTTTATTGATTTCAGAGCGAAAGGGAGAGGGAGAGAGAGAAACATCAATGATGAGAGACAATCATTGATTGGCTACCTCCTGCACACCCACTACTGGGGGTTGAGTCCACAACCCGGGCATGTGCCCTTGTCTAGAATTGAACCTAGGACCCTTCAGTCCTCAGGCTGATGCTCTATCCATTGAGCCAAACTGGCTAGGGCACCATTATATATCTTCTATGCTATATATAAAATATCTTTAAATATTTTGCCCATTTCTAAAAGGTTGAAAAATTGTTTTATTATTGAGTTGAAAGAATCTTTCATATATTCTAGATAGACATCCTTTAACAGTTAATTATCTAGCTCTTTATATACTCCAGACACATGTACTTTATCAGATAATTATTTTGCCAATACTTTCTCCAAGTCTGTGACTTGTGGTTTTATTTTTAAAATTGTCTTTTGAAGAGCAAACATTTTAATTTTAATGGAGTTCAAGTTATTTTCTTTTATGGTTGTTCTTTTTATGTTTTTTTCTTTTATATATTTGATGTCATATCTAAAAACTTCTTGCCTAATCCACAATAATTTGTCTTCGAGTACTTTCTTCTACAAGCTTTTTAGTTTGGGTTATTAACTTAGATCTATGATCCTATTCATTTTTTAAAAAATATATTTTATTGATTTTTTTACAGAGAGGAAGGGAGAGGGATAGAGAGTTAGAAACATCGATGAGAAAGAAACATCGATCGGCTGCCTCTTGCACACCCCCCACTGGGGATGTGCCCACCAAGGTACATGCCCTTGACCGGAATCAAACATGGGACCCTTCAGTCAGAAGGCCGGCACTCTATCCACTGAGCCAAACTGGTTAGGGCTGATCCTATTCATTTTGAGTTAATTTTTGTACCTGGTGCAAGGTAAAGGTCGAGGCTCTTTTTTTCACCTTTCCTCCATATGCATAACCGGTTTTGAGCACCATTTATTGAAGGCTGTCTTTTCCTTATTGAAGTAACTTGCCATCCTTGTTGAATATGAATTGGTATAAATGCATAGCCCCGTTTTTGGACTCTGTTCTCTTCTGTTATTTATCCTTATGCCCTGCCCCCATTGTTTTGATTATTGTAACTATAGTAAGTCTTGAAATCAGTTAATGTCTTTCAACTTTTGATATAGTTTTAAAGTAGCTTCGGTTTAAAAATTTCCCATATTTTTGTGTCTCTCTGGAGGATTATGAGCTGATAAAGGGAAGACATCCCATCAAAATCAGTTCTACTTGGGGTTGGTAGGCCTGAAGCTTCTATTTTTCATCGCTTTATTGGGTTACCTGTCTTTACTAGCAGCATTTGATAGGTTCAGACATGGCAGGATCATAATTATAAAGCCTACTATGTACCAGGTGCTTTCTGTAATTATCGCATTTGATACTTCCCAGGTGTTGCAAAGAGGACATCATTATCCTGATTTTATAAATAAGTCCACAGTGTCATTTCCTTAGGTCACTTACCTCAGCTGCCGCTAGTGATGCTATATTCACAGCAGCAGTGTTTACATGATAAAGCTAGAGTTTGAACAAAAACCTGGTCTATCTGATGATGCTTAATCCCGGGCTCTTCCAACTATTCCACGCAGAGAGGAGGTATATATCTTTTTAGTACAGTGGAAACAGCCGTAGTCACAGGGGAAAGATGACAGGCATCCCTCCGCCTTTCCTCTGTCTTTGCCAGGCCTGGGGCAGCCCCCTCCTCCTCCCTTGAAATGTATTCCTGAAAGGGCTTTGTGAAAACTGTCAGGACTGGTGGAAGAATAGAGGATGTTAATTTATTATAAAGTTCTTCTCGCCTGTACTACTGTTTTAATGGCTATTATATTCTCTAGTAACTTATAAAATATTTTGTAATTCTATGTTGAAGTATTTTATTAATTTCTTTTGTTTAAAATGTTACACCAAGATATTATTATATTATACTGTGGAAATTATCCACATCTTCATATGTCTTTTATCTTCATATGTCTCTTCTATATCTTTCTTCAGCATGGGTGCTTTGGTAGTTTTTCCTCATATTAGCATATTAATTAAAAACTCATTTAATAGTACAGATCAAGTAGTAATAATTTAATACCATCATTTCTGCTAATATCACAAGTTTTAGCTCTTGATTGTTGCATGGTGTGATGTCCTTGAGCAAATTAGTTGTTGGTATAGAATTATAATAGGCTTACGTAGGCCAGCATAACGAATACATTCACCCTAGCAGAGCTGGAAAGAATTGATGGCTTCTATTACGTAACATGTTAGTGCACACTACTGACTGCCTGCCACATGAGAATCCATTCGTTTTACTTACTGTGCTAACTTCTTATTTGCATACAGATTTCCTTTTGTTTTTCATGAATCATCTCTGACTAATACCCTAGCTGCATTTCATTACTTATAATGATCTCCAGGCTGATCAGGTCCTGGTGAAAATCAAAATGCACTTTTTCTCTTTCTTCTTTAGACCTATTAAATTATGAAATCAGATGTTTCCAGTGCCCTAGAAAAATGTTAATTTGGATATTAAATTAGCATTAGCTCTTTTCTACTATTATGTTCTATTTATTCTAAATAGTAAAGGGCTCTTATAGAGTTAATACTGTTTTAAGTTTGATAATTAATCAAAGTGTCATTTATTACTGATTGGTGTCGTCTGACAATAAAAAAATCTAGTAGCTCAATTGTAAAAACATTCCTTGCAGCTGTTAAATCTAGTAGCACATAATGGTTAAAAAAGACATACTTCTAGTAGCAATCAAACCATTTTTCTCTGGTCCATAAAATACACAAAAATAGTCAACATTAATACACATAAAATAACATAAGCACATATTTGTTGTGTTTGTATTCCTCACTGTGCAGTGAAAAGTGATTCCTGCATAGATCCCAGGAAATGCCCCAGGGCCCTTCCATGTTAAGCTCTTTGTCCTCAAGACACACACCCAGAAGAAACTTGGGGAGAAGCTGCCTTGAGTATTGAAAATGTTCTTCCTTTTCTTGTCCACATTTGTCTTGCAATTTGTTATGAATGTCTTATATAGGCATCATTTTTATATCATTTTACTCAAGACTTTCATTTTTGAGGAATTATTCAGTCACTTTTTAAAAAGTATTTTTTATTGTTGATAGTGTTACAGATACCTCCCATTCCCCCGCCCCCACCCCGCCTTTACCCCTGACTCTTATTCAGTCAGCTTTGAACTTCTTTAAACAATTATGACATAGAGCTTTATTTTAATAATTTCAATTCCATATAGGTAAAGCAGAAACCACAGCAAGTGAAGACAACTGTGTGAAGTTTACTTATTTATTCAGCAAACATTTACTGCACATTGTGTTATGGTGTGCTGGGCCCTGGGCTAGCCCAGCAGTGCAAGGTGCATGGCGTAGCTCGGCCTCCTCTGCTTCTACCAGAGCTAGTGATGAGTCAGGCAGCTACAGGAAAGTGTAGTAAGTGTGTGGCGGGCTCTCAAGATTGGTAGGGTAGACACCTCATAATTTATGAACTGTGACCTTACATATTTTATATTATCCTGTGCAAATAGAAGTAATGCAGCAAGTCTACTTCTTGGTTTTACCATGCAGTTTAATGAAAAGGTGTTATTAAATGAGTGTTACTTATATGTTGCTTGTAAAGATCACAAGATTCTACATTTTTTAATTCATGTTTGTTTGTTTATTTTACAGATTTCTCTTGGATTTGGCCACAGATTTATAGATCTTCTGCACTGTATACAGGTACAGGTGAGTTAAAATTAAGCCTTTCTGTTGGATTATTTTGATTTTTAAGTAATATTCAATGTTTAAAAATTATCCTATTTATAGTTTAGCAAATTAATATGTAAATAAAATGAATATGACAACATAAAGAAATTGTTATAAAGATATTATCTCCATTTCTGTTTTATTATTATGTGTTGAAAATGACATTTGAAGGTAGAATAACCATATCTATTTATCAGTGCTTACTGTGTATATTTGGGAAGATTACATATAAATTTCATAGCCTGGCAAATGTTTATTTTTATATGTAAATAAAAGAATAGCTGCTAGAGATTTTGGCAGCAAATTTCAGTTTTATGGGGGTAGATGTTTTAAATTTGATGAGCAGGCTTTTCTAGTTCAACCAGCCTGAAATAGCTTCTCGATCACTCCATATCACACAATCTCTTTATTTTTGTCATAATATTTTATTATTTATAGTCTCCCCTGCTAGAATATAAGCTCCTTAAACATTGGGACCATTTTTGTCTACTTAAACATGTAGGTATTTAAGAAAGATTCGTATATAGGAAAGACTGAGGAAATATTTGCTAAATAATTATTGGGCAATAAATACTAGGCATTTATTCATATTCAGAGTCCCTGAGCTCTGTATCTGTAAATACAAACCAGAACTAGTTCCTTATACTTATTTCTAAATGTGAAATTAATTTATATCAGCTACTTAAAGATTATATACTGGTAGCTCTTAAATTGCCTGTGTTGCATATTTTATGTACTCAGATATGCTTAATCAGGGTAGATTTCAGAGGGTAATGCTTCCAATTGTGTATTTATTTTGTCACTATCCTTGAAGCTTCTTTTGATGAAGTAAGGGACAAACCTGAAGCTGGTGTGGGACCTCCCCACCTCCTTGCTAAATTATGCTGCCATATTAGATATGTTTTGTGATAACTTATATAAAGAACAATGTGAAGTGGGTCTGAAAATTGGACAGTTTTAATCTCTGAAAACCAAATAAGTTAAGATTTTTCCACTACCTGTCACTGGATATAAAATGTAACTTTATTGGTTTTCTGTTTTTAGTTTGGGAAATTTTTCTGTCCTCCATATAGATGCTTGAATTCATTGTGAAAGAAAGCTGTAGGCAGGAGCTGACCATCCTCTTCCTGTGCCCTTGGCAGTTTTCTTTACATGTTCCCGGATATTGGCTTCCTGTCTCGTTTTCTTGCATTTTTATTTTTTATCTCTTTTGCTTTCTTTAGGCCTTAGTTTCTCCTTCTGCCACCATGGGATTTTTTCATTTATAGAAAGAACTAATTCTGACCTTTAGGGTTTTTGTGTTATTTTTTTAAGTAAAATTTTGGAATTATCCAGCCATTTCTCATTCACACCTAATTTACAAGTGCAATTTGCTGAGATTGCTTTGATAATACTAACAGCAGCAGCTGTAACTTACTGCTCTTCCACTGTGTGCCAAGTATTATGTAAGTGCTTTTCAGTTATCTTCAGAATAGCAGATAAGGAAATTGAAGCTTAGAGAGGTTAAGTGACTTTTCCAAGGTCATATCAAGTAAGTGGCAGTTTGCCACTCCAAAGACCTTGATCTTAACCACCGAGCTCCATTTTCCTTCTAAATAGCCTGGAATATACACATTTTTTTTTTTTTTGGTGGCAATAAGTGTAATATAGGAAAACCATATTTATATTTGAGGACTTCAAAATTAATTTAAAAGTCAAACATTATTTTGCTTATATTTCACTAGCAGGCCTCAACTTTTAACCTTTATTTCAAACTGTGAAACATGACGACTCATTTGAAGTTTAGTGACGACCAGCACAACTTAAACTTGCACCCTGCACTTTCATGTCATACTTACTTTTGCGGGGCAGGCCCATGGTGGAGCCATTGGATTCCATTCTCCATTGTAAGCATGGTTTGCCATGAATCGGCATTCCTCCTTTTTTCCTGTGAGCGGGGCACGCCATGAATCAGCATTCTTCATCCCCTGCAGTATCAGAAAGTTTAGGTTACAGTGGCATCTGTCGTTTGTTACACTTTTCCTACAGAAAATAAGTTGTGTGAAATACAGTGACTATATAATTACTTAGAACCCTTATCTTGGAATGTGTAATAATTTATATCTTGGGGAACTTTTTTTAAGAATAAGGTGCCATCGCTTTGAAGTAAAGCAGAATTGCCTCAAAAAGAACTTCAGCTTTCCACATTTAGTTTATTTTCAAGGCTGAGGAGGACATATTACATAAAAATATCTGTTCTTAAACCTATAATATTGCGGACAAAGTATTTTCGAAGGCAGCGTTGTTGAATGCATCTGAAAGTTTTTATTTGAAAATATGATTAACTATACTTCCTCACACTTTCCAAAAGGATTGTATCTATGAGTGTAAATGCAAATTCCAGATTTGAGTGTATGGGAAGGGGCTTCTGTAGTTTGAATTAAAAAGAAAAAATTTATTTAACAGACCAAATCATGCTTCTTAATCTATAGCTACATCAGTATTTCCATTCCAGTCTCACATTTTAAGCATTTTTAAAGTTAGCCAATAAACTTTTCTTAGAATTGATAGTCAAAACAGGAGCAAGCGTTAGATAAATGTTTGACAATGTAGCCTTGAAATGTGATTTTTCCCCTTCACTATGGAAAACTGAATTCACCGTGGATTCATATATACTTTGAGTTTATAAGTTTACTTTCTGTACACTGGAAGATTTGGGGTGTAGGAAGAATTGTACACACATACTAGGTAGAGCCCAGCACTAACTTATGCAGAGCGAAGTTCGCCAAAGTACAACAGAGCATAATATACTTCTTGTGATGCTAGTACATTTTGTTGTTATATACTAAATACCAAAAATCATATTAACCATATGAAAGACAGAAGAAATTATGTCTGTATTGGACCTGATATGGTTTTAAGTACATTTGAAATGAATATTTGTTGTATTTTGTTTTTTGTTTTTCTTCCGCCGGGTCCTGGGGGGGGGGGGGGGGGCGGGGGCGCGCGCATGGCAGCGATGGCAAGGCAGTCCCAGGGCACACCTGCAACAGCAGCAACCCACCGACCCTAAAATAGTTGTTGTATTTTGAATCCCCAGGCGGCTTGATTTGAGCTACAGATCTGAGGCTTTGAGCACTGTCCACTGAAGATCAGTGTTGATCTACTAAAAAATTACAATATTTACATGTCTCTCTTGCTTTAGGCAAAATCTGCTGACATTTAATTATATTGCTACTTTTGTTGTAATTTTTTTCAAATGTCCACATGGTAGGCTCTCATGGGGAAATAACAAATATTTTAACAGTTGGCCAAACCCCCTGTTGTTTAACTCTTCAAACTAGAATCCCAGTCCTACTCCCCCTGTGCAGACTTCTCTGCTCTTCGCTGGTGGATGGGCTGCTGGACTCAGAACCAAAGAAGCTTCCTGGTGGGTTGAAATTATCTTCCAATGAGTGTCACTGACCCAAAGCCATTAGTTGGAAACTATTTGTATGACAGGCCAGTTTTTAAAGCATTTTTACTATTCTGTTTTCCTCCCTTTTTTATGCACACATTAGTGTAAACAGATTGACCTAGTTTTCACCACAAAGGGAAATATATTCAGCACCATTGACCCTCCTTTCACTTTCCTCCTTCCCTTTACCCTCAAGTCATCCCTTTTTCTTTCTGACTCTCCTTCCTTTGAGAAATCGTATATAATAAAAGCCTAATATGCAAAGTGTCCCCTTGGGCGGGAGTTCCACCGACCCGGTGTTCAACCGCTTGCTATAATGTGCCCTGACCACCAGGGGACGGCACAGAACAAAGGAAGGCCCCAGCTGGCAGCTGGGGAAAGAAGGGCCCCAACCAGCAGCCGGAAGGCCCTGATCAGCCCTGATTTCCAGCCAGGCCTAGGGACCCTACCCGTGCACGAATTTTGTGCACTGGGCCTCTAGTATTTATTATATTGTGTTAGCCTATGCTGAGGCTTGTGGGAAATATACAGAATAATTACCAAAAATTATAAACTGAAAAGAGTAGTAATGAAAGTTTTGCTCCATATTTCCTTGCTCAGTATTTTTATACTGAAACTTGGCTTTCTGATTTTTAAAGAAAAAAAAATGACCATTGATTTCTAAATTATACATCTGTTCCTACTAATCTATTTCATACAAGTGGAGATTAAGGCAACAAGAAAAGCTGTCTGTTGTAAATAAATGTTTGTTTCCACAGGTACCCACGAGCAGTGATGTTAGTGAGCATAGTGCATTGCTGAACAGTGTATCAGAAATATGAGAGAACCTGCTTTTTCTGGTTAATCCAAATTCTGGAACAGCAAAATTTAGATTTATAGACAGCAATAAAAACCACTTTTTTAAATAAAATCTATAAGGATGCTTCTTGGATTATAAAAGTTGAGTTTCAGTTGAGAGCTATTTTTCTGTGAAATCACCATTTGTTTCTTTAATTAGAAGTTTCTAAGTGTGACTTCTCTGTTGGCATAGCTGATATTCTTTGGAAATAATGAAAATGAAAACCATTACCACTCTATACTTTGTATAGGTCTTCTGAATTAGCGTGTCTTTGAGGAGGTATTGCTGGGACAGAGTGGGCTCTGTCTTCTCAGCCCCATTCTTGTGCACCGGAGGACAGGTGTATGTGTGCATGGGAGTGTGAAGGGGGCGTGTTTGAACATTAAGAGAATGTGTGTTCTCCTGCTTTCTTGTTAGTGGCCTTTGGATTTCGGTTCAAATTTGTGTATTCGACTCATCTGGATAGTAGAGTTGCTAGCTTTAAGGAGAAGGTCTCTGATGAGCAGAATTTCACATAAATGACACTATAGAAACTTTAGAAATATATGGCATTTGATCTGGGGTCAATTAGTAGGATTTTAAACTATCCCATTCACTTTCACTCTGGAAGGAAAGTGGCAGAATGTATATGTTATTTTCTAGGCAGGTGTTGAATTTGAGTCTGCTGACCTTGCCAGAATCCCCTTACAGTTAAAATAGCAAATAAAATCAGGCTGTTTCCATTAAACACCTCAGAGTTTATTTTTGAAGTTCAAATCATTTATGTCAGTCTCCACTAGTTTTACAACATCTAGTCGTCAGGGATAAATTAAGCGCTTATTTATAAAATTGTCCATATCTATAAAATTAATTAAGTAGGTTATGCCCCCACCAACCCCTCACCCTCGTCATTCTTTGGCATTAGCATATAGAGGTTTCCATTGGGGCTTGTGTTGCTTCCTTGAGACAGAAAAAATGGGGAGGAAACCAGAGACATTAACAGTAAATTTTGCAAATTGTGACTTTAACCTAATTCCATGCATTAGGTTGTCTAAGCACTGTTTGCTACTTCATGAATGATTCATGGGTGTCTACAATCAATGGAAATGTGTTTTTTTTGGCCTAGTCACAGTTCTGCCTTCACATCCAAAAGAGCAAAGGGAGAGTAAGAAGTATACAGCATTTCATAGTGGCTTTGTGGAATTTGACCATATGCTATAAATGTATGTGGTCCAATTTTGGAGGATCTCTTGAACACATGTCTCCATGAGAGGTTGATTTTTGTGGTGCCAGAGTCTATAGATTTGTTTGCCTTCGCTGCTTTTTAAAGTATTGAAAAATACTGAAATGATTTAGAATTCATAGAATTTGAGAAGTTTGATTTTTTTAAACCAACAGTTTTGGCCTTTTTAGTGCCAGTGACATAAATTTCATAAGCGGAAGTCATACTCTTGAAATTTTCTGGCCTCCGCCAAAGGACTGCCCATTTGTTGCCCATCCATGTCAGAGAATTGGAGCAGAGTTTTATCGTTCCTCCTGGAGGGGTGAAAAGGACTAAGACACAGGAGTGTGATAGGCCAGCATGCACCTCAGTGGGGAGAGGTGTGGGGAAGCTTATAACAGCCCTACCAGTGCCTCAATGAGTACTGAGATGTTTGTCTTTACCTAAAATATAAAAGAATATCTTTTCAAAAAACAGTTATGTCACAGTTATTGAACTGGTGGCTTAAATTAGAACAGACAGAGCAGGGGCCAAAAGGAAACAGTTGATCTTTCAGTTCCTTTCAATTCTTAGTCATTAAAAAAGCTATTTGATCTAGATTTCAAATTCCTTTTATATGGCAGTTTTATTACAGTCCAGAAAATAAACCTCTGTTTTCTAGGTTATAAGATAGAGTTGGAAATAGAAGATAGTTTTGAACTAATGTATTTTGAGAACCATATGGTGGTTACTCATGCTAGTTATTATATTTGAATAGAACGGAAAACAAAATTCCTTTGACTTGAAACAGATTAGGCTGGTTTCATGTGTCTTATCAATATGCAATAGTATATTGTGTTTTATTAGCCCAGTGGAACCTAGATTTTAGGTTTTCCTTGAAACTAGATGCTGTGGAACATTTACATTTTCTCTAATGTATAAGTTTAGTGTTTAATGTTGCTACTGCCTCAAAATATCCACAAAGTTTCATAAAATCTTTATTGTCTTTACACGTAAGTTATTACTTCTTTGAACTTGTTCACTGACATATTTATATTATGTGCCAAGGTCAGGTTCATACTTTCTCTTTAAAGTATCTTTTGAAGATATAAAATGATAGCCTTTTGTAAAATACCACTGTTGTCTTTTTAAATTTATTTTTGTTTTAACATATCCTAAATGCCAATGCATATTGCTTTAAACTATAATGTATGCTCACTATATTTACCAATTTCCCATCTTATTTTTTCCACCTTATTTTTAAAAGGAAAATTTTTTTTTAAATTCTGCTTTTACCATAGTGGCTCATCACTAAAGCTGTTCAGCCCCAGAGCTGAGTGCTGCCTGCAGCGCTGGCCACGGTCCCCACAGACATGCTGGTGGTGGCTGTGCTAGGGTCCCTGGGCTAGGGCTGCCGCATCAGGAGCCGTACACTTACTTCTTCTTGAGCCTTAACCATTTTAGAGACAGAAAAGAAGAGGCATTTATGCACTATTTATTTATCCTGATAAATGTGATATCTTTGGCTTGCTGTGCTATTTCTACTTCAGTGCTCCTTTTAATTAAGTCATAGTTTTTACTGAAGTCAAGGGTCCTATTTCCTACTAAGTTTCAAGAGCTGATTGAGAAAGTAATATACCTGGCCATTTGTTCAGATACCACAACGAGGTTTCATGAGGTGGTTAAGGTTTTCACAGTGTCTTAAAACTGAGATGAATGTAGGTTAGCTTGAGGGGTAGAGAGAGAAAAGGAAAAACAAACATTTACCATTACTTTTGACAAGACGTGGTTCTTGGCCTTTACCTGTGTTGTATCAATTTAAACTTTGACTAAATTCTTTGTGTCAGAATGTGAAGTGAGTTCTGATGGTGTCTAAATCCTCTTTGATTTGAAGTTGAGAATAAACCGCTTTTTGTTTTCAAAGCATTTTATATACTGGGCTGTAATGTATATAGTGAAATAAAACTTTGTGTCTTCCAACTCATCTGCTTTTAATTGGATCTTATAACAATTGCAAAGACATTTTGTGCTGCCTTCTTTCTAGTTAAGTGAAAAAATGATTCCGATCTCAGAAAAGGAGAGTTTTGATGAACTGATCCCATCAGATACTACAAAATCAGCTTTGTCAGAAGAGAGTACTCAAAAGATGTACATCAGGATGTGAAGGAAATTGAGTTAGAAGCATCCTACTTCATTAATTTTTTTTTCTCATTATATAGAGCAACATGTTTTGTTTTGTTGTTTTATTCACAGAACATTTTTAACATTATATAGCTGCCCATCTATGTACATATAACTTTTCTGTGTCAATATGTCATTAAGTATATAAATTTGTTTTATTTAAAATAACATTACTATATTACTAAAGATTGATAATCATGATTATGGGCCAATCAGCAGAGTGGTTTTAATACAGAGACATGAATGTAGAACCAAGTATTATCCACAAAAATCCTGTTTCAATCATAGTACAAATGGAAAGTTCTTAGAACTGAAAGATCATTTATAATTGCTAGTGTGTATATTGTCCTTACCAGGTAGTGTTCTAAGCTCTTCTCATAATAATCCACAAGTGTGGGTAAGGACATGGCAAGGCTTAGTACTGAGCTTGCCACCCCTCCCTCCCATGAGGGTTGCAGCCCCTTCTCACCTGGGTACCAGCAAAACAAAGCCCATGAAGTTGCTAAATTGTATATCCTATCAGAAGTGACTGTCTGACTGATTGGTTAAACAGGAAAATGCAGGTCACAGAAGTGATGGTAAGCTGTTTTTTACTTCAAACAAGGTTACACATATAATTCATTCAATGGGATCTGTTCAGATGTTAACATTGGTTACGTTGTTTTGAAGGATGGAAAAGGGGGCTAGCCCACTTTCTTTTTCACTTAAAAGTTTCCCTCTTTAAAAATAATTTTAGGCTTTTTACTCAATTAAATCTTTAAAAGGCATTTTCTGGAATTCCCATAATAAGAAGTCCTATGACACTTTCACACAAAGAAAAGAAAATGTTCAATTCAAAAGCAAATTTCAGTTTTTATTTAGAAAAAATTATATTTCTACATTTCTGAGAGTGACTAGAGAATTATTTCAATTACTTTTTTAAAAGCTTAATTTATATTGGAAGTACAGTTTCTATTTCATGTTGACTATATTTCACATAGTCATGACCTAAATTAACAGACATGGCATTTACATTTTACAAACTGTTAAAAAATTAGGCCACACTCCCTCTCAGATTTTGCCCACTTTTCTTTTTTTTCTTTTACTTTCCTTTTTTTTTTTTTTTTTTTTTAACATCAAGGGAGTTACAGCTGTTCTCAAAGCTATTAAGTCAGTGGTTCACAACCTTGGCTGCACATTAGAATCACCTGGGAATCTTTTTTTTTTTAAACTTACAAATTCATTTTCCTTCTTTTTCTTTTCTTTTCAATATATTTTATTGATTTTTTTACCCAGAGGAAGGGAGAGGGATAGAGAGTTAGAAACATCGATGAGAGAGAAACATCGATCAGCTGCCTCCTGCACACCGCCCACTGGGGATGTGCCCACAACCAAGGTACATGCCCTTGACTGGAATCGAACCTGGGACCCTTCAGTCCGCAGGCCAATGCTCTATCCACTGAGCCAAACCAGTTAGGGCTGGGAATCTTTTTAAAATGCTGATTTCTGGGCCTCATCCTCTGGAAATTCTGTTTCTTTGTTATGGGGTGAGGCCACAACATTAGTAACAAAGAAACAATTTCCGGAGGATGAGGCCCAGAAATCAACATTTTAAAAAGATTCCCAGGTGATTCTAATGTGCAGCCAAGGTTGAGAACCACTGTCTTAAGTGCTTTTAGCTGCTTACAGTTTGGGGTGATAATAATTAACATTATGTACCATAAAAATCAAAAAGAGGTTTTAATTACTTACAATCTCAAATTCACTTCATTCACAGCTTCCAGGGGGTGTGCAGGTAGAGGAGACAAGGTAGGAGTGAAACCTGGAGAGAAGGAGAGAAGGGGCCGGGTTGTTTAATGACATTGAGCTGCTGCCTGCCCCTCAAAGACCACAGCTGAGGGTGACCTGCTCCAGGAGCTGGGCAGCACCAGCAGCCGCAGGGTCTCCAGGTGGGAGTGGAGGCGGGGCCTAGTTGCAGGTGGCCACTCAATTATGTAGCCCACAGTACAGTCATCAGGCAGCCAGATGAGTCCACAAAGTGGAGATGCTGGCCTACAGGGCTATTTTCAAAGCCTGATTGTGGTCGGTGCAGAAGCCAGCACCCCGGTCGTGAACCAGAACTGTACCAGCCTCGAGCGATTGTGGGGCCGTGGCTCAGAAGCGTGGATGGGCCAGTTCAGGCTGGGCCAGCCTCTGTAGACATCACGGGTCCATGGAAGGCTTTTAGCAGCTTCAGAAGTGCCCTTGCGTTTACATAGTGGTCATCGTCCTCGTGGCAGAGCCACCTCAGCCCACTGGCCAGGAAAGCATCAAACTCAGCCACCATGCAGGACAGGGCTGGGTGGCTGTGCTCCGCAGGGGAGTTGGTGACCCGGAGGTGGGGCCCAGGCTCTCTTGTAGGCATTTACCCGGGCATCCGGGTTGTCAGGGAAGACGATGTCTGTTCCCTCATCCTGGAGAGCCACGTTCCAGGTGAAAGCCCTGGGGGGTGCAGATTATCTTGACTGTGATGAAGACATGCTGCAGCTGCAGCTCCGGGGCAGCGGGCCTGATGGGTTCAGCCGAGGGTCTCCACTAGGCTCTTCAGGGACAGGCTCAGGTGGTACCAAAGGGGAGGAGCCCCATGCATAGAAGGGTGAAGAGGGCTCGTGCCAGGCCCTGGGACCCTAGACAGCTAATGCCCCAATCCCAACTGGACCGGTAGGGGAGGCTGGCCAGGAAGGGGCTCCAGCAAAGGCAAAAGGGGCAAGGAGGGGAGAGGTGGGAATTGGTGCTCTGGACCCAGAGGCCAAGCCATGGCAGCCCCTCTGTCTGTTCCTCCACCAGCGCTCCACCTGCTCTTGACAACATTCTTTTAAAATATAATGTGGAAATAATATTTTTATGAATCAAAATATAAAGCAGTTTTAAGAAGGAAGCTCTTCTTACAAACCTGCTTTCTTCTTGTTCTTAAAATATATTTTATTTAATCAAATTCTTAATATCAGCTTGGGAGAGAGAAATTATTCCCATTTTATAGATGAAAACACCGAGGCTCATAGGAATTAACCAAAGTCATATAGACAGGTGGGCAGCTCTAGAATTTGAACCTGGGACTATATATTTCCCAAATCTCTTCTCTTTCTAGTTTAACATAGGGCTTCCTCTATTGATGAAAATGGCACTTTTTGATTAGGTGAAATCCCTGATTTGTTTTTCATTCTCCAACCAACCGACAGTCTTTTTCCACTTAGTTTACATTCACTGGAGAGCAGTTGCTCTGCACACAGTAAAGCAGGGATGTGTAAGGTGGACAGAAGCAATGTGTGTGGCCTTTGTTCCACCCACGTCTCACAGGGTGGTAAGAGAAATGGCAGATAAACATTAAGTTACATAAATGTGATTACAAAGTAATGTATTAACAAATATAAAAGAATGCATTGTAGCAAGTGCACAGTGTGGGAAGGGTGATGGACACTGGGCCCACTCCTGTCCTGCTCTTGACACTCTTGACCTTGTGGTTATCTTGCTGTGCCGTGTCCTAAGACATCACAAAAGGAATAGCTAGAAACGAAACACAGAAATAAGGATATGTTTTACTGATGAGACTCAAATGGCACAAAGACAGAAAAATAACTGCTGGTTTCAATTTTAGTTGAAAGTGTCTTGAGAATGTGGGCTGTTAATGGTGGCTACATTCCAAATCTAGTCCAACTATATTGTAAATTTCCCTCCTTGGTGCTTTGTATAATGCATGGGTTTATACAAAGCACTAAGTACATTCTTACTGATTTTAATTTACCTACTCGAGTTTAAGAAGTTATATCTAGTATATTCTCTAACTGAAAACAAGTACCTCTAGTTGATGAAGTATAAAAAAGTGGTTAAGTTTGATGATATAAAAAGTATTACAAAAATATTACAAATGTAAGGATATTATAAGAAGATGTCTTTTTATAAGTAGTTGCAGGTACATTGAACAGAAAGAATAGAAAAGGTCCAGTTTTATTGAACCTCTAAAGTCAGCCCACCGAGAGGCCCTTTTATTCTTGATAACACTCAACTCCAATCTACTCTTCCGCTTCAATTTCCACTTCCCTACCTCCCTACAACATCTGTTCTTCTAGTATGTGGTTTTCTTGTATTGAGATAATTCACATAAAGCACTTAGATCAGTGCCTATCACTTGGGAAATTGTTTTTAAAAATTAGCTTTTGTCTTCCTCATTCTCCTCTCTCTCCTCATCATCTGCTTCTAGTCCTCATCTCCAACTCCTGTTCCGAGTCCAGGTTGAACTACATTTCTGAAAATGTTAGGTCTACAACTCAACCGAGCCCCCCCCCCCCCCCCCCCCCCATTGCCTAGGCCAGGTACTCAACTCCTCTTTTTTCTTTCTCCTGCTATTTCTCATCCATTTTGTTACTTAAACATCTTAACTTATACTGCCAGAGGGTAGAGGCAAAACTTTTTTTCTGAGTAACAACCAAATAATCATCCTTCACACAAACATGCACACTTGCGCACAGTGAGTACATTAGAAAACCAGACACTGACCACTCTGAATAGTCACTGCACACCAGGAAGATCCCATCACATGGCTTCATTATTATATCAGACCCAGAACTGGCTGCTGGCACTGTTATTAGGGATGACAGTAGTTATCCTGCCACCTGTGGAGTCCTTTTTAAAATATATATATATATATATATATATATTGATTTCAGAGAGGGAGAGGGAGAGAAAAAGAGAGAGAAACACCAATGATAAGAGAGAATCATCAATCGGCTGCCTCCCTCACTCCCTCACACTCCCTAATGGGGATGGAGCCCACAACTCAGGCATGTGCCCTGACTGGGAATCTAGCCGTGATCTCCTTAGGTTGATGCTTAACCACTGAACCACACTGGCTGGTTCAGTTCTTTATTGGACAAGTTTTTGTAGTTGTTGATATGTGCATGATAATATACTTTCATTAATCTTTATTATCAGTCTGTGTGCATCTAGTTGGATATAATGAACTTGTACCAGTATTAACATGAACCCTATGCTGAGATGCTGAATTAAATTATATTTCCCCTTTTACACTGATGTTAAATAGAATATCCTGAAAGGAAGTTAGAATTTGATGTGTTTGCACGCACTTAACCATTTGTTGGGATTAGAATAGATGTTCTGTATTATCACCTACTCCTTATAAAGTTCTATCAATTTGTATCAGCATCAAATATTCAGAATTGATAGACCTAAGGATGTAAGATCTTAAATAATAAATATAAAATTATCTTTATAATGTTATATTTACTAAAATAGGAGATTATGGTCACAGTTTTAGGAGTGCTTTGAATAATAATGAACCAAATTTGGTGGTGGTAGTGGGGTAACATAGCTTGTCATCTCATGAGCATTCTGATCAATAGTGGTTTCATTGTATAATCTCCGTTTGCAGGTGTAAGGATTCTAAAGCATAATGCTTTTTCAAAACAGGGACTCTGAGTAGCTGGGAAACATACCCCCGTGTCAAGCCACTCAGTCCCCAGCTGTGGCCGTGGTGTTACGGCAGGACACCGGGCAGAGGCCACACTTCTCTTTCCTCCGAGGACTCAGATTCTGCTCAGTGTGGTTACTTTGCTGCCCCATCAAGAAAACCCAGTGTGGTGAAGGGTTTCCTAGTATAGAGCTTTTCTGGAAATGTCCCCTAGCCACTCGCAGTTAACTTACCTTTTCCCTGAGCTACTGGAGGCCACAGCATAGTGTTTTCTGTATCAGCAGCTGCTTCTGATCCCTGACTAGAGCAGGGATCTAAGTTACTACAGAAACGTCTTTCATACCCAGATTTTTAATACATTTTTCTTCTATTTTAATAGCTGGCTCATGAGGCTTAGTTAGCATCTTCCTCAGACGCTTCCATAGGCAGGGTGGCTGATACCCCTTCACTCCCTCTGCAGGGAACTGTACCAGATGTGGCGTTCTTTCCACACAGCCCAGGCACATGCCCGTGTGTAATGAGCAGCCACCAACGGTGTTATACAAATCCCTCCTGCAGGAAAAAGAGTCTGCTGGGTTGCATAGCATGGATACTAGCACTCAAACCAGATTTTCCTTTGTCATTTTGTTCTTTCTATTATACTCTAAAATTCACTTAGGATAAAGATAATGTCTTCATTCCAAATTTTCCCTACCTCCAGCAAAAGAAATATAGCTTAGATTAATTCCCAATTGTGTAACATTTCATGGACACTTTATTCAGAAAAATGGGCTCCACCCTTCTTCCTCACCTAAGTGGGAGCTTAAGGCTGCAGTTGGCTCTGGGCACATCTGGATGGAAGGATTTAATGATGTCATCAGAACCGTCTCTCTTTTTTTGTCTCCACTTTCCTCTGTGTTGGCTCCTTTTTTCAATTAGGACTCCGCGATAGCAGAGAAGGTCCTGACTGCTCTGGCTTACATCATTTTAACAGCCGCTGTTTCTCTTTAAAGAGAGCACTCTCCTGTCAGCTCCAACAATAATCACAGGACACACTCATTGGTCCAACTTCTATTTCCCGCCTGTTTTTGAACCAGCCCTGCCCAGCGTCCTGGGGTAGTTCCTAGTCACAGTCTGGGCTGTGTGGAAGGGTGGGCGTCAGTTCCAGTGGGAACTAACCATGTGACCTGACAGTGAGGATTGTTTGCCTCTATCGGAGATAGGCAGCCAGGACTACGATGTGTGTGTTCCCTGTTTCTTCAACAATTTTTTTTTTTTCAAGCCAAGAGCCTAGAAAACTGCTAATGGGAATTATTCAGATACTGGAAATGCCAATAATTAGCATTTTCTTATCAAAGCCACAAATCTGTGTTGAGTGCTCACTCTGTGTCATTCATTGTGCTGGATGCACTAGCTATGAAAAAAACATGTTTTACTTATTTGGAGCTTATATTATCATGGAGATGATGGCATATAAAACGGTAGAGGATAAGCAGTTCTGTGGCTGAGGGAAAAACACAGGGAGAGGGGCAGTTCCAGGCTGAGGGGACAGCATGTACAAAGGCACAGTGGTCAGGGAGAAAAATTAACGGAATTAGTCCCTTTACATGCAACAGAAGTAGTCAGAGACCACAATGGCAGAGGTTAGTGGGGCCTGATCACCTTAGAGTCTTTTACTCGCTAAGGAATTTTTACTTTAATCTTGAGCACCATGGGGGTCCATTGACAAAGTTGATGCTGGGAAATGAAATGATGAAACTTGTACTTTAGAATGAATATCCTGCACTGGGCTGAATGGACTAGAGGAGGGCAAGGCTGGAGGCTGAGGCACATTTAGGCTATTAAGTAATTCAGGTGAGATGATGGTGCGAACTGAGGGGGTGACAGTGATGGGGGGGAGGAGCTTTGAGTGATGCTGACAGGTTGGTAGGGAGGTGATAAATGGATGCTCAGGGAGGGAGGAATCGTTCCAGATCCTACAAAAGACCAGGCCTGTCTCCTTTGGATATCCAGGCTCCCTATGATCTATCTATATCATTCCATTAATAAAGCTAATTAGTAGATTTTCTATATTTACAACAATATGAATATGGGAATGTGCATAGCAGTATTATTCAGAGTAGCCAAAAACTAAAAACAATGCAAATGTATATAAGCTGATGAGTAGATAAATAAAATGTGGTATATACATACTATAGATTATTATTTGGCAATAAAAGGAAATGAAGTACTGATACATGCTACAATGTGGAGTAATCATTTTGGCTTTAGTATATTTATATTTTTGTTATTGATTATAAAATTATTCTACTTGTAAAATGAGACAGCAAAATATAAGGTAGAATGTAATACAGAATGAAAAATCACGAGTTTTTAAAATGCCACGTGTATGTAGTTGATGTCTATGTTTTTAAAACGCCTATGTATCAGCATTTCAGAGAATTGTTTTGAAACTAGTTGGTGTACTTATGCTTACAATTTGGCACTCAGAAATCTTTGCTGCAGTATTTTTTAATTAGCTTCTGAAATCCCCTCAATTTGCTACCCTTTAATGTTAATATTTTTTCCCTCCAAGAGCAAGTCCCTCATCTAAGAGGCTAGAGGATTTATTTCTCTTTCCTGAGAATTTCCTTCCCTTATCTTTTTAATTGCAGTGCTGTTATGGGTCCTGTCCCCAATTTTTTCCTTCATTTTTCTCTTCATTTAATTTAGGCATATCCATTTCATATTAGTGATGTGCCTTTTTGTATCTTGGAGGAAGAGATTGGTATTCTCAGAGTATTATAAAATTCTTCTATTTAAATTAATGGCAAACATTGAAATATATCTGATAATTGGGGAATCATTAATAGAAAGAAGAACAATTCTAGACACTTTCAAAAGTCTTCAGTCAATATTTTACCTTCTATCTAACACATTGTATGCGGGAAACGTATTTATACGATTTACATTGACTGTAAGAAGTAGAGCCACCTGTTAGCGCGCGATAAAAACTACCCGCAAACAATGTACTAAGTTGACAAAAAGCTCTTTGCCGAAGTTTAGTGTTATTTTGAGCAGAGTGAACTTATTTTTTGGGCAAAATATTTCTGTCATTCCACTAGCCACATAGCCTTTATAAGTTTTCAAAAGTATTCTTTTTTAAGCATAGGAGCGACCATCTATCTAGATATCTGTAACCACTATAAAGCTATAACACTTGCAATTATTTTCAATGGAGAACATGTCTTCTTCTGTTTGTCACATCTGTTCCTTCCAGTTCTCTGAAAGAATTACCAATTAGAGTCTAGTTCTTTGTGTGATGTTCTAATTAATCAGGAAAGGAAGATTTGCTTTTAAGTCTATGTGAAAGCCCTTGCTAATTAGAAACATTAAGTCAAAATTTCTTTCACATTTTCTTCACTTAACTTGTTCCTCTTTAATTAGCTGGGTGTTTTTTTTTAAATTAGAGCAATATTACATTGATTTAATTTGTTTTAATATATCAGATTCCTACATCTAAAATAATTTCTAGGAGTTGATCATTTGTACTGTCAGATTAGATTATTCACTTTAAAATGGGGCTCAGAGGGGTTCTTTTAAATATTAAATTCTTATATATTGAAAATAAAACTCAGATTTACATGATTCATATAGTATTTCTCAGTGTACAATTACTTTTTCAGCTGAATTGCAAGAACTGTATATGTTGATACTATCTTTGTTTTTATTCCACCCTTGCATTCTTTCCCATAATTCCTACTGAATTTATGGTGATGATTTCAATTTACTGGCAATTTCTATGAATAATTAAAGATAGAGTTTAGCATAAAGTTTGATAATTGTAATGAGAAAAGTAAAACTGTAAAATGAGAGAATTTTAGAAAATGGCATGTTCGTACTTTTTTTGAATTTTGGGTTGTTCGCTAATTTAAAATGATCAGAACCACAGATCACTGTTGCCTGCTGAAAGGGCCTTTTTGTTAGATCCGCATGGGCTTTTTATTCCCAGACATTTTAATATGTTTAATCGCAGTGTGAATCTATTTGGTCTGACTCACTAGGACAGTTCTCCAGGCCTGAATCCCAGTCATGGGAGACGATGCATTCGTGCTTCTGCTGTGAACATTCAAGGTGAAATGATTGGGATTAGTGAGTGGCGTGAAAAAAAATAATAGTCGAGTTCACTTAGTGATGATGAAATTGACATCTTGAGTATGAATACCTTTCTTTTAAATGTGAATTGTTGGGTTATAAGCCACCAGTGATTTCGTAAAGTAGTGTTAGAGTTAGAATAATTGTTCTAGTCTAAAAGTCTTTGGGAGAATTAATTATTTTGGGGAAATTCAGTCTTTTTGCTAAATGTAGAAATAAATGTTACTTGCCTAATCATTGGATTTGGAGCTAGCCTTCCTGCTTTTGTGTAGACTTACAACTGAGTAGTGCCAAAATTGTTCAGAGTGTTGTTCTAAGATGACATAAGTGGATAGAATTTTGTGATTGGTAATGAGTGGGAAAATATACTGTAAACTTTTGACCCTTTTTACAAAAAGCTGGGGATGTGTAAAGCACCTACAGATGGCAAGATTTAGTGTCAACATTTAGTCAACTCTCACCCTTCACAGCAATTATGATCAGGTTACACCCTGTATACTTGGGGAACTTCAATGGTTTAATGTTGGATCTGAATTGCCTTTCGGTGCTTGTATTATTAGAAAACTATCAAGCACATGTAACCTAAAAAAATCAGCATTTTACAAGTTTTTTATTGTTGCTTTAGTTAAATGTTTCTTTGACATATTTTCTTCCTTTCTTTGGCATAAAGTCGTAAGTTAAAGCCATTTGGACTCTGAAATTTCTGAGATGTTTGCAAACTGCCTTAGGCTACTCTTATCATCATTTTAAATTACAGGTATAGTTTGGCAGTAAGTAGTTACTGATTAATTTTTTCCACTGTAATAAACTTAGAAGATTTACAAACAGTTATTAAAAGCAGTTCAGGGGTCAGTTTTTAAATTTTAAAATATCAAAGGTAATATTATTTATCTAGTAAAATGCATAAATAGCTACACACATTGTATAAGTTGGTTTGTAACTAATGTATTTCTGATATTTCTGATGGCATTAGACATGACTATAATAACTGGGGATGAAAAGATCATTTTCTTTGAAAATATCTATTTATATGTGTATAATAAATCTCCACAGATTGAGCAATAAGAAGATTGTTATTTTACATTTTCTTTCTTTTTTTTTTTTTTTAAATATATTTTATTGATTCTTTACAGAGAGGAAGGGAGAGAGATAGAGAGCTAGAAACATCGATGAGAGAGAACCATCGATCAGCTGCCTCCTGCACATCTCCCACCGGGAATGTGCCCGCAACCCAAGCACATGCCCCTGACCGGAATCGAACCTGGGACCCCTCAGTCCGCAGGCCGACGCTCTATCCACTGAGCCAAACCGGTTTCGGCTATTTTACATTTTCAAAGAGTATTTCTATTTAGGAAATTATACAGTTCTTTTTTTAACATTAAACATAAAGTTTAATGTTATTTCTAATATGATGTCCCTTTGTTTGATGGGATCAAATGAAGGCTCGAAACTATATTATGGTTTCTACAGATGCTCTAACCACCAACCACTAGTGTTTCCTTTTCCTGTGTTCCCTCTTCACTTACCCTCCCTCTGTCCCCTCATTTGGGTTGATTTGTAATCTGACTCTTGTGACAGATGTTAGGAGGTGGAGCAAAAGGATCTCTGCTCTATCAGTCATCAGACGGCTGTATTAAATCTATGGTCAGGAGAAAATTCTTTCGCCATTTAAAATGGCTGTTATCAAAGGAGAAGTACATGGTAATACAAACCAAGATGACAGAAATTAAGGGAGGAGTAGAGAGTTAGACGCTACCGGGATGTTTCAGAGGAGGGGGTAGGGTTTTTCATGTTGAAGCATGTGCTTTGCTTTGACTAAATCTGGTTTAATTTCGGTAAACATCCCTCCTTTTAGGATGAACCAGTGCATTTTAGCCATGTCTGTACCTGCAGCCGAATACTGGTGATGAAAGTTTATAGGCAATTTAAAGATGGGAGAAGAAAAATGAAAAAGCCTGATGTTCAGAGATCCCACAGATTCAGCCAAGTTTGAACACATTCTGAAATACAAAAAAAAGTGTGTCCTTTCAAAATTCTATTTTTCAAGTATTTATAGGTAAACTTCTATACAGTGGATATCAGTAGTCTCAAAATTTGTACTTTTTAATATTTCTTTTCTTTTGGTAATGATGCATGTGCACAGAATCACTACAGTTTCCCAACGTCCTTATCCAGTTTACCAGAATCTCTACAGAATTTTTTCTGTGGAAAATATTTCCCATGGAGAGTGAAAGGGTTTTAGCTGGGACCTTCCTTCACTAGGTGGTGACATTCTGGAGCGAGGGAAAGGCCTGTCAGTGTACTGTGGAGAAGCCATGTTTGCAAACGCAAGGCTGTGAGCCAGAGTGCAGACACGTGCGGTCGGAAGCAAGTGATCATTAGGTCATTCTGGTGCTGCGACGTTCCTGTCCCTCTCCCTGGTGGCGAGGATCTGGCCACACTGCTGTGCTCCCCCCTTTTTCTAAAGCTTGGCAGAACAGAGCGCTGACATGATTCTGGTTTTACTTTTTGATGTTGAAAGCACTAACGTGTAAGCTCTGGAAAACATTTAAATCACTCTGTTTTCTCCATAGTCAAGTCCAGTGGGGGCAGCTTTTAGTAATTTACAGCTTAAGAAGTTGAGTATTTGTTCCCCTAAAAAATCTTACTTTATTAAAAGCATTTAATTTAAAAAGGGGAAAGAGCTTCTCAGTTTTCCCATTAGAGATCACAAAAGAAAGAGGGTAATGACTGCTTATTACACAATCCTCACATAAGCGTAGCTGTTTAAATCTGCAACCAGAGTACCAATTACAGGTACATTTAGTCAGTTGAAACATGTAAAAATTAATATTAATAATCTCAGTCTCCTTGACAGTACTCTCTGGTGCTTAACTTTGCTCCCACTTCTTTAAGCTTATTATTTTCAATTAACTAAAGAAGAAAAAAGTTCATGGCAAATCTGTCGTTTACTGTACTGCATCTTGTATATAATCAAGACCAGAAGTGAATGTTTACTGTTTGAAAGATGGCAAAGAGAAGGCTTCTCTTTGCGTTTAGAAACTTACTTTTTTTTTTAAAGCAGATGCCTGTATTGCTTTTTTTTTTAATGTGACAAGATATATATTCAACATATATCTTCCCTTTTACTGCACACCACAAACAAATCATTAATTAAATCAGCATTCTAAAGCATATTCATATATTTTTTAGTTGCTAAATTGATCTGCTATGAAAATCCTACAAAGCAGTACTCTGTTTTAATAAATATGGGGTAGATAATTCATCATTGTTGTCTTTATCTTTAAACTAATTGCTCATAGGTATGTGAACAAAACAAATGAATTCAAGCATGATTACATTTGATGTTCCTTTTGACTAACTATGTAAGCATATTTACTTGAACAGATAGTATTAACGTCTATTGATTAGGCAGATTTCAAAATCGGTTTTCTTGTGCACCAGAAAAGTAAATGGAAGTTTCTTCAATGGGAGTAACACTAAATAGTTAATTTCTATTATACGTTATTGTTGTTAGAATGGGTAGGGGAGCCCTGATGGCAGAAAAGACTAATGCAGAATTGTTAATCTTCATTTTTTTTACTTTTAAAGAAAAACAATGCATTTATATAGCAAAGAAATGCAGGATGTATGGGACAGGACTGAACATAATTCCAGGTATTAGGATGTGATTTCCATCAGTAATTCAAAGCTATCTGCCCTATGGTAGTAAATAGCTTGCATGTCAGTTGATTGTACTGTAAATCATCTTTATTTCTTAGCATCTTCATTTTAGAGTTGGAAGAGGCTCTCAGAGTCATTTAAATTCTTTAGAGTTAAGGCCATAGGTTAGTAAACAATTTTCTGGCTGTTTCATAGTTACCTATGGGCTGTGCTTGGTCATGAATCCAGGTTCTCACCTTCTCAGTTCAGTGGTTCATGTTACCAAACCATGGTGCTTTCCTAATTGCTTCTGTAAATGAAACATTTTCCCTGGTTGCTGTTAGTCAAAGTAGTGTATCTACAGAGAACAGATCGGTAGTTGCCAGAGGGGAAGGGGTTGAAGGGTAATCATTTCACAATATATGTAAATCAAACAATTTATTGGTGGTATACCTTTAGTGGTATATGTTGAATCTGGCAAAATTACTAATTAGGATTTTAGTTAATATGTGCATATGTATTTTTTTTAAAATATATTTTATTGATTTTTTACAGAGAGGAAGGGAGAGAGACAGAGAGTTAGAAACATCGATGAGAGAGAAATATTGATCAGCTGCCTCCTGCACATCTCCCACTGGGGATGTGCCCACAACCCAGGTACATGCCCTTGACCGGAATCGAACCTGGGACCCTTCAGTCCGCAGACCGACGCTCTATCCACTGAGCCAAACCGGTTTCGGCATGTGCATATGTATTTAAAATTTTTTTATTTATTCATTTTCAGAGAGAGATTTGTTCCACTTATTTATGCATTTATTGGTTGTTTCTTGTATGTGCCCTGATCAGAGATCGAACCAACAACCTTGATGTATCAGGATGACACACTAATCAACTGAGCTACCCATCCAGGGCCTGTGTATATGTATTTTTAAAACCTCTCTTATAATCTAAGGCACTCTTAAACTATTAGGTTGAAAATTAAAGTTTCAACAAAGGCACACCTATGAATTTTTATTGTGGACAAATTTAGGTTAACTTACTTTAAATCAGAATGTAGATTACATGGTCCTGGCCAGTGTGGCTCAATTGGATGGGTGTCATCCTGTGCACCAAAAGGTTGCTGATTTGATTCCAGGTAAGGGCACATGCCTGGGTTGCAGGCCCAATCCCCAGTAGGTGGGCATGCCGGAGGCAGCTGATCAATGTTTTGTTCTCACATCCATGTTTCTCGCTCCCTCTCCCTTCCCCCTCTCTAAAAATCAATAAAAATGTATTTTGTAAAAAGAATGTAGATATGTGTATGTTGCATGTTGATTGAAGTTGTTAATTGCTTTGTCTTTGTTTCTAGTAAAAAATTGGAAATACTGGTATGAAAGTTAGCATTTAAGTTGAAGTCACAACTTCGGTTAAAAAATTTCTTTTCTTGTTTGATGCTACAGTTGTTGTTTTTGGCTATACCAAATAATAGAACGATGCCAGTATTTGTACCATAGAAAATAATCAGCACACCCACAAATGCAGATGCTGATTACTGTTTATTTTATGGCAAGTGTGCTTAAGTGTTAATGAGAATCAGTGGCATGATTGCAGTTGTTGTAAGAAAGTTCTGTCCATGTTGGCTGTGAAATATATGAACTCAACTTGGAATGTTTTGATGCTATTAAAACTTATATTCTCAAGGCTGAAATAATGAGGAAAAATATTTTTGTAATGCCATTAGTTAGAAATGCTGAGATTCAATTTTATACAACTGATTTTTAAAAGTTGTATTTTGTTCAAATAGTCCCGTAAATAAATACATCACAATGTTAAATAGTATCTTCAGATAGTGGAAATATAAGTGCGTCCCTCCTTTTTTACATTTTCCAATTTTTTACATTTTTTCTAGTGAATATTTTTCTTATAAAAATAATAGAAGGAAATAGAATTATAAATAAACATTCTTACAGATAAGCTGAAGAGATAGCTGATAATGTTGTGTTTATAATTTATTTTTAGATATGTTTTTATTGATTTCAGAGAGAGGCAGGGAGAGGGAGAGATAGAAGCATCAGTGATGAGAGAGAATAATTGGTGTTTTTTCTGCAATAACTGGTTTTACTTCTCATTAGAAGTACAGAATTTGTACAGAATTCCTATCAGGTGCTGTACAGTTTTACTTACACTAACTCATTTAATACTACAGCCCTTTCAGACTGTGGTGGTGGAACCTGAGGTGTGGAGAGGTGAAATAATGTTTCTGAGGTAACACACCCAGTAAGCAGTACAGCCAGGATTTGAACAGGCCTGGCGCCCGAGCCCATAATATTCAATATTATATAGTAGTTACCTAGACTTTGAGTTGTGGTATAGAAAATGTGACCTAGAAAGAAAAGATAGAGGGAAAAATAATCAAGTTATACCTAATATATAAGATTTTGCCTACAAACAATAAATGCACACTTTTCCATTTGTTGCCACATCATGTAAAAATGGCCAGGTTCAGTATCATTAAATGTAGAGGGTACATTCTAGGCAAATTGTTCTACTGGAAATTAGCTTTCAGAGGTGGGTCTCATTGAATTCCCAGGTCACTGAAATGGGGAGGCAGTGAGAAATTGTGGCACTGCTGAGTGGGAGGGATGGGTCTTGTCTATTAAGTCAATGAGGACAGAGAACAAGCAAATGCTGATTTAAGGAATAAACTCTAGGAGATCACAGACTCCAAATCGTAGAAATTGATTTCAGGAGCAGCTGCTTCTCAGATGGGCAACTCTACCTAGCAGGAGCATCAGGGATTTATAACAGAGGTTAATGATTCTTCTGAAAATCCAGGTACGTCAGCTAGTCAATCATTAATGAATTCCCATGTGTCCTGTTCCAAGCAGGATGTCAAATATAGAATGATTTTACATAAAGGGAAGTAAAGTTTATTGAGATCATCTTTATTCTAATGAGGAATTTTATAATCTCTCTATTCTTTTCCAAAACCATTTTCATTGTTACTTAGCAGAGCTATACATACTTACTGTTTGTACTTTACGTTATAAATAGAATGACAAAGACATTTTAAAAGGGAATGCCTTTATGACCTTAAGAGATTATTACTTAATACTTAAAATATTTAAAATATTTATTTATTTATTACAGAGAGGAAGGGAGAGGGAGAAGAAGAGGGATAGAGAGTTAGAAACATCGATGAGAGAGAAACATCGACTCAGTTGCCTCCTGCACACTCCCTACTGGGGATGTGCCCGCAACCAAGGTACATACCCTTGACCAGAATCGAACCTGGGACCCTTCAGTCTGCAGGCTGACGCTCTATCCACTGAGCCAAACCGGTTAGGGCAATACTTAAAATATTTTAATTGACTATTTATGGTAGGTTCTCCTTTCTTTCATAAACTAATCAAAGACATCTTTCTTATACCCCAGCAGAAAAGGAATGTATGTTTATAGACTCTTTTAGGAAGTCAAGATATTGGCATCAAAAAGAATAGTCTAGCCCTAACCGGTTTGGCTCAGTGGATAGAGCGTCGGCCTGTGGACTGAAAGGTCCCCGGTTCGATTCCGGCCAAGGGCATGTACCTTGGTTGCGGGCACATCCCCAGTGGGAGGTGTGCAGGAGGCAGCTGATCGATGTTTCTCACTCTCTATCCCTCTTCTTTCCTTTCTGTGAAAAATCAATAAAATATATTAAAAAAAAAAAAAGAATAGTCTAAGCAAATATCAGTTGGACTAATGAATGAGTAGTGGACACTCTTCTAGCATAATAACATAGGTCTTCTCCTAATTTACTTGTTCTTCATAAGAATTGTGATAGTCTTTTCAGATAGGAGTGAATATTTTCATTTTATGGAGATTATTGAGAGAAAGAATTATGGCCAGAGGTGGTAAGTAGTGGAGCCCAAGTTCAAGCACAGACCTTCTGACTCCAAGTCCATTGTTCTTGTGTAAATGTGTGTATCACGAGAAAACATTGTAATGATTCAAAGCTCCAAGGATGGTCAAAAAATTAGATCATATAACCATATCATTTCAAATTTCATTTAACCAGAAAATATTTATTGAACCCTGACCACTACAAAGTACTATTAGTTGCTCTGTGGGATAAAATGAGCTCCTTGTCTTTAAGAAGCTGTTAGTGTAATTGAGGTTCACACAAATATTAACAGAAAGTCCAAAAATGTTTAAATGTGTGTGTGATATACATAGGCACTCTATGTGTTCCCCCAAAACTGTCTTTTGCCACATGCCTACATCTAATAAATCTTTGGATGGATGGATGAATGAATGATGAACAAATGAGTCCAAATTGGGGTAAATTGGTTAGGGAGGGATTTATGGGGGACATAAGGCCTGTTGTAAAGGCTTGGAAGACAGCCAAGATTTGGATATCTGGGGAGAGGTGGTGTTGGAGAAGTGGCATTCTAGGTAGGAGACATAGCTTGAACAGAAGAAGAAGAGGAAGGAGCAGAGCCTGTGCAGGGCTTTGAATAGAGCATTGTCCAAGAGCCTTGTAGAGGAGTAGAAGATACCGCTAGTATACGGCTTTGAGCCTTTTAAGTGCTCGGTTCAAGCATTTGCCTCTTATTCTCTAGGCAGTTGCTGCCATCAAAGATTTAAATTCCGGAATCTGATGAGTGACATTACCAAAGTGACATTTGATGTTGATTAATTTGCTGTTGGTACACAGGGTGTATTTCGGGGTGAAATGGAGAGAAAGAGGCGAGAGGCGAAGTCTTGGTCTGGAACAGTGGGCCCTGCATTTCAATTGGACTGAGGGTGCTGGCTTCCACTGCAAGGCCTGTCAGAACCTGGTTGCTAATTGTTTTAGAAAAGAGAAATTCTATATATCAAAATGGAATTACAAATAGAGTAAAAGTTAAAGTTAACTGAGAACCAGCATCTTGTAGTGTGTTCTGATCCAGGACTTCCAATGTGTGGCTTTCTCCTAACCTGGATTTTAAATATTTGTTGTTGTTCTTCTTCTTCTATTTTTAATATATTTTCATTGATTTCAGAGAGTAAGGGAGAGGGAGAGAGAGAAAGAAACATCAATGATGAGAGAGAATCATTGATCAGCTGCCTTCTGCACACCCCACACTGGGGATCAAGCCTGCAACTCAGGCATGTGCCCTGACCTCCTGGTTCATAGGTTGATGCTCAGCCACTGAGCCATGTTAGCTGGGCTGTTCTTCTTTATCATAATAAAAATTATAATAGTTTTCAAACCCTCCCGCCCCCTTTTTGGATTATTTATGCCATTCTCTTTCTCTTTTCTTTTTTTTTTTTTAAGAGATAACTGCTATCCTGACTTTGTTTGCTGTACCCATGCTTTTTACTTTTACTCTTTGTGTATTTAATTGTTTATAATATTTGATATCATTTTCTATCCTTTAAAGCTTAATTAAATAGTATCACATTGTTTATCTTGTTCTGCAAGTTTGCCTTTTCCCTGTAACACGGGAGATAATATCCATGTATTTACAGGACAGCCAGATATGCAATATTCCATCATATGAATATATCACACTATCCATTTACCTTTTGAGAACATTTAGGTTATTGATAATTTTTTGCAATTATAAGCATTCCAGGAGCAAACATTTTTGTGCATGTTGCTTTGAATACATATGGTAATTGCCAGTTTGCTGGATATGTGATTTAAGACTTAAATTTTGGACATTTTAAGGGTGTGAAATGGTATTTCATTTTAGTTTTAATATGCATTCTCTGATTACTATTGCATTTACACATTGGCCATTTGGGTTCTTCTGAATTGCCTCTTAATATATTTTGTTTATTTTTCTATTGGGCTTTATTTTCATATTGATTTTTAATTATTGCTATATTTCAGATACTTCAGTTTGGCATTTAAAATTTTCAATTATCATGCAATATTATATTAGTTTCAGGTGTACAAAATAGTGATTAGTCATTTATATACCTAACTCAGTGATGACCACGATAAGTCTAGTGATCATTGACTATATTCTGTACAGGTTGGCATTTTTCTTTCTTTTTTTTTTTTAAATAAATCTTTATTGTTCAGAATATTACATTAGTTACTCTTTTTTCCCACCATAACTCCCCTCCACCCAGTTCCCACCCACCCTCCGCCCTCACTCCCCACCCACTGTCCTCATCCATAGGTGCACGATTATTGTGTAATCTCTTCACTCACCCCCACACCCCTTTCCCCCGCCCCAAGAATAGTCAGTCCATTCCCATTCTATGTCCCTGATTCTATTACAATCACCAGTTCATACTGTTGATCAGATTATTTATTCACTTGATTTTTAGATTCACTTGTTGATAGATGCATGTTTGTTGTTCATAATTTGTATCTTTACCTTTTCCTTCTTCTTCCTCTTCTTAAAGGATACCTTTCAGCATTTCATATAATACTGGTTTGGTGGTGATGAACTGCTTTAGCTTTTTCTTATCTGTGAAGCTCTTTATCTGGCCTTCACTTCTGAATGATAGCTTTGCTAGATAAAGTAGTCTTGGTTGTAGGTTCTTGGTATTCATCACTTTGAATATTTCTTGCCACTCCCTTCTGGCCTGCAAAGTTTCTGTTGAGAAATCAGCTGACAGTCTTATGGGTACTCCTTGTAGGTAACTGATTTTCTTTCTCTTGCTGCTTTTAGGATTCTCTCTTTGTCTTTTGCTCTTGGCATTTTAATGATGATGTGTCTTGGTGTGGTTCTCTTTGGGTTCCTTTTGTTTGGGGTTCTCTGTGCTTCCTGACTTGGAAGTCTATTTCTTTCACCAGGTGGGGGAAGTTTTCTGTCATTATTTCTTCAAAGAGGTTTTCAATATCTTGCTCTCTCTCATCTTCTGGCACCCCTATAATTCGGATGTTGGTACGCTTGAAGCTGTCCCAGAGGCTCCTTACACTATCTTCGTATTTTTGGATTCTTTTTTCATTTTGCTTTTCTGGTTGGGTGTTTTTTGCTTCTTCGTATTTCAAATCTTTGACTTGATTCTTGCGATCCTCTGGTCTGCTGTTGGGAGACTGTATAATGTTCTTTATTTCAGTCAGTGTGTGCTTAATTTCTAGTTGGTCCTTTATCACAACATCGAGGGTCTCATTAGATTTCTTGAGGATCTCACTACATTTATCGGCGGTCTCACCAGTCTTCTTGAAGATCCCACTACATTCATCGGCGGTCTCACCAGTCTTTTCGAGGGCCTTATTAAATTTATCGGCAGCTTCTAGACAGTTCTTTAAAGACCTTAAAAGTGTGGTTTTGAACTCTATATCCAGCAGTTTGCTTTCCTCCAATTCTGCCGTTTGTCCTGTTTCTTTGTCTCAGCATTTTTTATGCTTCGCTGTGTCGATAGAGTGCCTTTCTGTGCTAAGTGTCCCAATTACCTGAGGTAGACACTCTTGGTGCACCCCCTTGTGAGCTTTGTGCACAGTCTTGTTGTAGTTAAGCCTTGATTGTTGTAGTTATCACTGTGAGGAATTGACCTCCAGGCCAATTGGCTATGAGAATCAGCTGTGTCTGCAGTGGGAGAACTTCTGTGCTGGAGACACCCCTCTGGGGCTAGACTTGCTTCAATGGGGCTTTGGTGCTCACTGAGTCTGCCCCCTGAGTGTGTCTTTTATGGTTCCACGGAGCTGCAAGCTGATGGTCCCACTCTGACCTCTGGGCTTCCTGGCTCCTGGATCTCCAGGGAGGTGCTAATCTAGCCTTTGCCTGAGGCTCTCCAGCAAAAGTCTCCTTGCAGGGCTTGGGCGGGGCGGGTCCCACGGGATCAACAGGTCGGGGTTAGCAATTATGGCTGCTCTCAGTCTTGCCCTCAGAGGCTCTGCTTCTCAGTGTCCCAGTAGTCGCTGCAAGCCCCACGGAGAGAAAGCTGCCCTAGGGTTCTGAGCGATGCCAGACAGTCCCGCTTCTCCCGTATGAGTGTGGGTCCTTAGAGACTCGCCCGGAACTGGAGCTCAGAGCCTGAGACTCCCTCCCAATTGAAAACGACAACCGCGCCCTCAGCCTCCAGCGCGCTCCGCATGCACTCCAAACCTTAGTATTTTACTTCAGCACTGCGCCTCCTCTGAGCCTCAGTATGCTTTTCTCTTTCCTCCTAGTTGTAGAACTTCCACTCAGCCAGTCTTCCTGTGGTTCTGGATGATGTCCGTTCCGTCTTTTAGTTGTATTTTTGAAGTGGTTGTTCAAGGCAGCAAACTCCCGTGTTTACCTCTGCCGCCATCTTGGTTTCTGCATTTTTCTTTTTTTGTTGTTTTGTTTTTTCTTTTTTGTTTGTTTCAGATTGGCATTTTTAACCATTGGTTAACTCTGTAACTCTCTTCTCTGGTAATCCCATAAGATTATATATCAACTACGATTTTAGGCAACATTGTTGGCAATAAAAATGACCTCCAATTGGTAAACTGCCTCTTAAATAGGAGGGTAAATGAAATATAAGTGAGTATTTCCTTGTAGGTATCTTGGAGGCTTTGTGATTAAGACCTTCTCTCTTCCCACATTTGCCACCAACTGTCATTTAGCCAGATATCACGGTGTCCACTGGCCTCTTGTCTTTCTCCCTTCCAAGCTTGGATAAACCATTGAAAGTTATATATTCAGTATATTGAGAGATTGTGCCTGGGCACCCACCCACACATCCCCACTGCCCCCATCCTGGGCTATGATTGTGGAGCTGCAGTCTGTCACTCAGGTTTTCTCTTTCCATGTCAGCAACCAATTGTCACTACTTTGGTCTCCGCTCTCCTCCATGTAAAAGTACTTTAACATGTATGGATTTGAGCCACCCATGTGGGTACTCCTGCACAATGAGAGAATTAGGCAAAATAATTATCCTATATATGTGCTTGATCATTAAATTTACATGAAAGTGAATACAGTATCTATTATCATAAAGAACCGTATGTTAACAGTACATATAAATGCAGCATATATTAATACAGTATTTATTAAAGAACCAAGTCATGTTCTGGGTATGAATCCAAGCTTTGACATTTACTCTAAAATGGGGATAATAGAAATACCTGCTTCCCGGGGTTGGTATAAGTGAGACAATGTATATAAAGTGCTTAACAATAGGCTTAGCAATTACTAAGCACTCAATAAATATTAGCTATTCTGAAAATTAGTTTAATTTGAAGCTTTGCTATTTAGAAGACATTAAAGTGTGTTGCTATAATTATTTCATAATACCTGCTGTATGTCCTGAAGCTTTTCTATTTCACTTTACATGTTTTACTAAACTAAGACTGACGTTTCATGCAGTATTTTGCCATCATATTCATTACTTGCCATACACTAACCTGTCCCCTCTCGGCCAGAGCACGCACGTGATTTTGTCTTTTCTTCATTTTTTCTGTTAAAGCATATTGTCACATATGTGAGCTTTGGCGATTTCCCTTCTAGGTCGTGTGCCATTTTATCTCTACCATGAGCTATCTTAGGGATCCAGGGAATGTGGCTCCTCCCAGGAGAAGCTCTGCTTTGCTCATTCACCAGTCATGTTTCAATAATTACGGTGGTTCGTCTCCTTTTTTGGTAATCTCTTTGTAAATATTTTTAGTGTTTTTTATTTTTGGTGGTTTTTAAAAAATAATTCTTTATTGTCTAAAGCAGTGGTCTCAACCTCTCTAATGCCGCGACCCTTTAATATAGTTCCTCATGTTGTGGTGACCCCCAATTTCATTGTTACAAATTGAACATAATTAAAGCAGTGATTAATCACAAAAACAATATGTAATTATATATGTTGTTGGGGTCCAGCCCCAACAGGTCCAGGGGTCCCCCAAGGTGTGGACGGAGTCGAAGAAGAAGGAATGGACATGGAGACAGCGTTTGGTTGATCAGCATAGTTGGGTTCTCCAGCTGGGTTCTGTGTAGGTTCTCTTGCCATGTTCTCTCCCTAGGTTCTCCAGCCAGGTTCTGTTTATTATTGTCTTGTTACATCTGTATTTATACCAGTTGATTTTAATCCTGTCAATTTCTATTCCAAAGGTTAGGGCATTTCTTATATTCATTCCAGGGGGTAAAGATTATGTAGCTTAAGGGTGATTGTTCATAGTTAAAGTGATTAACTACCCGCCTGGCATTTAGTTTAAGGGGTTTTATTCCCTCCCTAACTTCAGGGAAAAATCCCTACCTGGGGAAACAACCTTCTCGGAGAGGTGATCTTGGTTAAAACACATAGCACCAAGAAGGTGAGCAAACATATTAAGAACAGTATGCCATATACGCCAGGTCCCTTGAAATATATGCTGTGCAGATGTTTCTTCCCTGCAGCAACTGTGTCAAGCAGCAAGGATGGACTGGCTCCCGGCAATATGTGTTTTCCGATGGTGTTAGGCGACCCCTATGAAAGGGTCGTTTGACCCCCCAAAGGGTTCGCATCCCACAGGTTGAGAACCGCTGGTCTAAAGTAATACATGTGTCCCTCTTTCTCCCCGCCAGTGACCCTCTCCAGCCCACTCCTGACCCCCCTCCCCACCCCAGACTTTCAGCACCCTATTGTCTGTGTCCATGGGATATGCATATATGCATTCAAGGCCTTTGGTTGATTACCTTCCACCCATCCACCCTCCCCCACCTTCCCTCTGAGATTCTGCACTCTGTTCCATGCTTCCATATTTTTTAGCTAGGAACTTCATTTAAAGGTCTGGTGATTTTTTTTTTTTTTTCAGTTAGTTAAAACTTTTAGCCTTAATTTTTAGGTGACACGTAAATAATTAACATTCCTCAGATTAACAATACATTCAAATTTAACAACAAGGATACATATTTAAGCAATAAGGACAGATCAATTTACAGAAGCAGAGACAGCATGCAATCCAAACCACAGCTGTGGGTAAACACATTATCTAGAGTCCTTGGGTAACCTAGGTTAAACTGAGGCATATCCTGGGTGTCCCGAACACTGAGTTGCAAGTTAGCTGGAGCCCTCCCGACCCTGGGACAGCTGCACTGTCCCTCCCAGGCAAAGGAAAAATATGCCCTTGAAGATCAGCATGAAACCACAGTCTCTATCTGACTTTAGAAATTGGATCACTGCTATCAGTCCCTTTCAAAGACTTTGACATAACCTTTAATTGTCAGCAAAACTCCGCCTTAAAGTTCCACCCCTGACTAAATCAGAGGGAGGGGCCTTTGCTGTTTCAAGATGGTGGCCCCCAGGGGAGCGGCAAACCATGCGGCCAACATGGCGGCTGCCAAGTCATGCAGAAGGTCTGGTGATTTTTAAAATGTATATATTTCTTATTAAAATAACTGATACTGGCTATGCTTTTAAGGAAAACAAGTTGACAGTCTTTACTATCTTAAAAGTGGGAGGCAGATGTCAGTGTACTACTATTCATTAATTTTTTTAGTTGATCATATAATTGTGTTTGTGATACTTAATGCTAGTAGTTGAGTATTTGAACTATGGATTTGGTCTTTATTAATTCTGTTCAAAGCAAATGAGTAGGCATGGTGCCTAGCTCAGTACCAAGCATAGGTAGACCTTTAATCCTCATTGAAGAGAATTCAGACTGTGAATGTATTAGGGCCAATAAGTAGTACTTTTGAACTGTTAAGATTATTTCTCCTCTGCGAGCATATATTCATATATTGACAATATCTAAGCTATTGGAAAATTGGCCTTTATTTGATTTTGTTTGAGGTAACTTTGCTAAGGAAGGCTGTGGTTGTGACTGTTTCTTGGTAGAGATGTTGAGTATAAAGGGGTGAGAGCAGTAGCCACCTGTCAGATTTCCTTGCCTTATCCTCTGACTAATAAGCCTGTGTTTAACACCTGAATGAGGAACCCAATACAGTGAATTTGTGATTTACTCAGTAATTTTAATTTCTCATTTACATTTGGCATAAGACTTGTACATGGGAGATCTCCCCTTAGTAACAAAACACAGACATTTGTAATAATAGTGTACTGATTGACGGTTTTATTGAGTGTGTCTTATTCTTATTTATTAATTGCTTTGACATCTTTGTTAGACTTTGAAATTTGTGAATCAGTGTTTGAGGCTAAATTTGAAACCTGATTTATGTATAAATCAAAAAGGAATTTTATGCACCTAATTTCTATTTAAAACTTATTTCTTCATCTGCAATTTTACAAATAGTAGTAATTTCACTCAATATTTTGCTATGAAACCACTTAAAAATCTCTGGAATAAAATGTTATTGAAATGCAACAACTATTATGTCTGCCACCAGATTTAACAATTTAAGTTTATATTATTTTAAGGTATTATAATAAGTGCTATAGAGAATACAAAGATGAGTAATACACAGACTCTGACATCAAAGAGCTTATAATCGTAGTGCTGGTGCTGGGCCACTTTCAAGTTTATAATATATTTACTGTGAAATAAGTACATGTCTGTAATATAGGAAGAACATAGTATTTTTTTTTTACATTTGTATTCTCACTTCATGATACATTGCTTGGCACATATCAAGTGACCAGTGTTTATAAATTGACCGAAAGGTGCTGTCAGAGTAGTTTTGTGGTTTCTGGGGACTGATAAGGGGAAATTCTCTTGTATGAAGGATTTAGGGAAGACTTCATGAGGAGGTACTGTTGAGATGATATACCTTGGAGGACCAGGAAGATTTAGATAGCCGAGTATGGCTGGGAGTAGTCACTCTAAATTGAATGCTTGAGCAGTGATGTGCCTACATCAACACACCAGACCAAGTCTAAGACACTGGACTCCAGTTTGTCCAGAACTGAGACCATAGAGCTAGGGGAATATTTGGTGGACAAACTTGGAAAACTAGGTACATTGCAAAGGCCCCTGAATGGCAAATCCCTGTTTGAGTTTATAGAGAGTAAGAATAAAAGAAGAGGAAAGAGAACTAATATTTATTGAGTCCCTACTATGTGTTAAGAACTATGATAGATGGTTATTATAATTATCTTACTTATGCTCTACTCCGTGCTCTAAGGTAACTTACTGTGTTACCCATGAAGGAACTGTGACACTAGATAGAATTCAATACCGATTACAGGATAAGTTGAACAAGGAAGAAAACTGGCATGGGAAAAGTTCCTGGGGAAGCCTATTAAAGAGTCAAGGAAACCTGGTAATTACAGAGGGATTGGGAAAGAGGGTGATGTGATCAAATAAACTGCAAAAATAGAATCTAAAGATCTTGGAAACTGGTTGGGTTTGAAGATTCAGAGAGAAAGAGGGTTAGAGAAAATTTACTCTGACAGACAGTGAGAAGCAGCAGATATAGGAAGAGGAATTTCCTCAGAAAGGGGAGGAGTTCAATTTTGGATGCATCTAGGGAGAGATGTCTACGCGAGGTTGGAAGCTGGGCACCGGAGCTGGGTGATGTGAGGCTAGAAGTGTACATTGGGTCGCATTTATACAACTATGATCATGAAACTGTGTCAGGTCAGATCTGCAAGGAGTGACCTTACAGAGAAGGTAAACAAAGGATGTCTTTCAAGTAATGCCCATAGTTTTGTTATTGTTGGTTTTTTTGTCTTGTTTTGGATTGATGGCAGGTTGAGGTCTACCCAACGTTGGGCAGGGAGGTGGGAAGAAAAGCGTGCAGTGTCACTGAAGCCAAGGGACAATGTTGAAAAAAAAAATGCACAAGGCTTGAAGGAAATGGTGAGAAAATATGTGTTATCTGTGGTTTTCAGGAGGGCCAGTCACCCTCTGGCGTATTTGAAAGGGAAGGGGGCGGATCTGGCTGTCACAGTGAGAGGAGGCATGCTACCTGTTTAAAGGTCTAGGAAAGAGGACAGTCTGTCCCTGGCTGCCCTCTGCAATGTCCACAACTTCTCCTCGGCTCTGATCCCTGCTTGCTTTTTTCCTCCTTAGCACCTATTGCTATCTTACATACTGTATCGTTTACTTATTTATCTCGCTTATTGTTCCTGTCTAGATTGTAAGGTCATGAGGGCAAAGCTTTGTGTCGCATTGGCTCACCGATATATCCACAGGGCTCCATACATAGTAAGGATCTCAGTGAGTAATTGATGAATAGATGTATGGAAGTTATAGTGATTCGCATAGCAGTCCTTTCTCCCTCTTTATACTATGAGCTTATTTTATGGAGCAGAATCATCTTTGTGCCCCTATTAATGCCTTGCATGTTGTAGCTAATGTTTAAAGTTTATTTATAGCAGCATCTGAGGGGAAAAACTAAGGGTTTGGACTCAACTGGTCTGAGTTTGGATTTTTGGTCTTACTAATTTGACTCTAAGCTACCAAAACATTCTCTAAGCTTAATTTTCCTTCGTTGTAAATGGTTATAAATTAATACCTATGTTATAGGACTGTTGAGAGTATTAAAGAGACAATGCATATCAGAGTGGCTGGCACACATTGTGCACCCAATAAATAACGTGTTTTGCAAGCTTTTTGTGGTGTAGCCTGGAGTAAGTTACTTAATCTCAGTGAGCTGGTTTTCTCATCTCTAAAAGGGAAAAGTAAACCAATGTCATATGTATTTGGAGGAATCAGTGAGACACCATGTGCAGAGCACCTCGCTGGCGTCATGCTGCATGACTGGCATGAGTTCTGCCTTCTTTTTGTGGACAGTGTAATATTTGTGGACAGTGAAGTGGTTAAGAGCATAGACTCCAGAACCAGACTGCATGAATTTAGATCCTGGCCTTTTTACTTTGTAGCTTTACTTGACCTAATAGTACCAGCCCCATAGGATTGTTGTAAAGAAATACAAAGCTTGGAGCAGTACCTGGGTAAGTATTAAATGTATTTGATTACAAAGAATGTGTCTTTATTGCTTTTTTCCTCTCTTTAAACTATTAAATAGTTTTATTTGATGTAATCTGAGTAGGATGCCTTGTTTATAAAGAATGGGCTTCTTTATAATGAAATTGGCATCTTTAAGGGGAAGATACAATAAAACATCAAAACCAAGAAAGCTGCCCTTTGTGGTTTGACCAGCTGGATGCCGCAGCATGGTCTTGACTGTTCCATGTGCAGCAAAGAGGAAGCGGCCCTGGGGCTCCCGTGGTTGAGACCCACTCAGGAGCAGGCTGGCTTAGTGCTTATCTTTGAACGACTTTTTTGTCGCTTAGAAATTGGCTGCCATTTCCCTGACCCCACATTTTGCCAGCTGGTTTCTAGGAATGGTTGGGGAGGTAGTTTGAGTAGAACCTAGGAGGAAGCTGCAAAATTGGAGGGATAGGTGGTAAGTAGCTGGCCAATCTGGAAACCTGCCCCTCCCTCTGGGTAAGACTTTCTTTACTAGCAAATCATTGTTCTAACAAAACTCCAAGAACATGTCCCTAATTATGCCCCTTGATTCTTCACCAAGGATAAAAACTCTGTCTTCAAAGAACCACAGAGTTCATGATATCACTGTGGGCTTGGCTGGATCTCTATAACAGTGATGGCGAACCTTTTGAGCTCGGCGTGTCAGCATTTTGAAAAACCCTAACTTAACTCTGGTGCTGTGTCACATATAGAATTTTTTTGATATTTGCAACCATTGTTAAACAAAGACTTATATTTTTGATATTTATTTTATATATTTAAATGCCATTTAACAAAGAAAAATCAACCAAAAATATGAGTGTCATAGGTTCGCCATCACTGCTCTATAACGTCTAAAACAGGCTTAAGAAAAGAGAGGTCGCTGCTCAAATCAGCAGATTCCTTTTCCATTCGTATAAGCTACTATGCAGAGCTGTTGGGTGGTGACATCCTCTCCCATTAGCAGAGTTTCTGCTGGACCTTCTCCTAGTGATTCATGTCCACCCCAAATCTCTCTCCCACTTCACCCTGGTGCTGGGATGGCAGGCGGACTTCATCTCTGCTGCCAACTCCTATTGATTGTAGTGATTGCCTGGAGTGCTGTGTTGAGAAGAATCGAGAGGCCACACACAGGCTCAGAAGTGATTAATTAGCAGTGTCTGCTGTGCAGGGAAGATGGGGGAACCGCAGCGTGTGCTGTACATTTGCCAAACTTCATGATAAGGGTTGAGCCTTGAGAGTCTCAGAGTCTCGCTTTGTGCTCAGTACTTTTGTCTTTGAATTAGTATGAATCAATTACTTTATTCCACAGTAAAATAGAAATAAATTAGGAATCATCTATTAGCTGGGATTACATAGAGTGACCTGTGGCTGCTTTTCATTGCTTGCTTAAGGAGGATCTTAGATATCTAAGTTATTCTCAGTTCTCTCACTTCTGAAATAAGTTAATTGTTCTCTTTTTATTGAGATTGTCTTGCTTAGTTGGCACCTGTTTTTATCTTCTGTTTTGTAAGTTTAGCAGAAAACCCTAAGTTTTGGGATAAGTCTACGTGTTGGATACTGATAATTAAAATGAATCACTTAGAACCTCGGGCACAGAGCAGGGGGCTGCACCTGACTGGGGGGGTGTAATCATTACAGAGTAGACCAAGCATCTCATTCCTAAAGGAAAAGCCATGTCTTTCATGTCCCTTCTCAGAGACCAGACATAAATCTCAGTTTAACCTCTTGTATTTTGCTTTTTACATTCTTCTTGTGAATCAAAGTAAATCTTCCCTGTTTTGGCAGCTGACAAAGAACTAAACTATAGGTATATTAGACTTCTTAAAAATTGTGGCAAAATATACATAACAGAATTATCATTTTAACCATTTTAAGTGTACAATTCTATGGCATTAAGTATATTCACACATTGTTGTACAACCATCACCAGTATCCATCTCCAGAACTTTTTCATCTCCCCAACTGAAAGTCTGTACCCATTAAACACCATTTCCTCATTCCTCCTCCCAGCCCCTGGCAACCACCATTCTACTTTTTTTTTTCCCCCCCAGTGGTATGGAATTTTTTTTTTAATATATTTTATTGATTTTTTTAATTTTTTAATTTTTATTTTTTTTTACAGAGAGGAAGGGAGAGGGATAGAGAGTTAGAAACATCGATGAGAGAGAAACATCGATCAGCTGCCTCCTGCACACCCCCTACTGGGGATGTGCCCGCAACCAAGGTACATGCCCTTGACTGGAATTGAACCCGGGACCCTTCAGGCCGCAGGCCGACACTCTATCCACTGAGCCAAACCAGTTAGGGCAGTATGGAATTTTTTAAAGTTAATGTTGCTCATTGACCTAATATGCAGCAGAGTGTGAGGATCACTGACCTCGAGTGGGTCCCCTGGCCTCTCTGTAAGGCTGGTGTTCTGTGTCACCCTGTGTCTGGCCAGAGCAGTGAGCCTCAACTGGTAGAGTCTTGACGGGGGGTGGGATGGGAAAGCTAAAAAACCTGTAGCTTCTTCTCCAGGCCAAACGGAATTTATTTTTCACAGTTGTCACTTCCCAGATGCTTCGATGAACTGGATTTTAAGAGCTGGATTGTGCAGCTCTTCATAGCGTGCAAAGAGCCTTGGCACCTTTATCTCTGGTATTCACAGTCCCCGGGGAGATGGGCACCATTCTTCTAGCTCTATGAGTTTGACAGCTCTAGGAAGCTCCTATAGGTTATAATCCTTTTGTGTCTTTCTCATCCATCCATCTGGTAGCTTGTATCACAATTTTCTTCCTTTTTACAGCCAAATAATATTTCATTGTATGTATAGAGCACATTTTATTTATCCATTCATCTGTCAATGGACCTTTTGGCTATTGTGACTAAAGCTGCTATGAACATAGGTGTACAAATGTTTGTTCAAGTTCCTGCTTTCAGTTCTTTTGGATACATACCCAAAAGTGGAATTGTGATTCTATGTTTAATTTTTTTTTTTTTTTTTTGAGGATTCACCATACAGTTTCCATAGCATCTGTGCCATTTTCCGTGGACCAGCAATACACAAGGGTCCCATTTTCTCCACATCCTTGCCAATACTTATTTTTTGATAGTATTAGTTTTTTGATAGGAGCCATCCTAATGGATGGGAAGTGGTATATCATTGTGGTTTCACTTTGTATTTCCATAATGGCTAATGGTGTTGAGTATCTTTTTTCATGTACTCATTGGCCATTTGTACATCTTCTTTGGACAAGTGTCTTCAAGTCCTTTGCTTTAAAATCAATTTGCTTGGTTTTGTTGTTGTTGTCTTGTAGGAATTCTTTATATATACTGGATATCAATCCCTTATCCAGTACTATATGATTTGCAAATATTTTCCCATTCTATAGGTTGTCTTTTCATTCTGTTGATAGAGTTCTTTGATGTACAAAAGCTTTTAATTTTGATGAAGTCCAACTTTCCTATTTTTTCTTTTGTTACATGTGTTTTTGTTGTCATATCTAAGAAATGATTATCAAATAGTATGTCCTGAAGCTTTCCCCCTGCGTTTTCTTGTAAGAATTTTATAGGTTTAGCTCTTATGCTTATGTCTTTGATATACTTTGAATTAAGTTTTGTAATTGTAAGGTAAGAGTCCATTTTTTTTTTTTTTTGCATGTGGATATCCAATTTTCCCAGGGCCAGAGAAATGTGAAGACCCCACTGAATGTCTTAGACACCCTTGTCAAAAATCATTTGACCATGTGTATATTTATTGGTAGGCTGTGTTAGACTTTTAAAGGTTAGGTATCTTAGTTTACATACAGTCTCATCATTTCTCACTGACACTATTGCTACAACTTCCTAACTGCTCTCCCTAAGTTCTAGCATTTTTTGAAGTCCATACTATGGCAAACTTTCTTTTTAAAAAAACAATCATAGTTTTCAACTGCTCAGAACCTGCAGGTTCCCCTTCCCTGGAGGTTGAACTTCAGCCTCCTTCGCTCTGCAGATAAGGCTCATCCTAGCCTCGCTTATGCCCACCTCTCCAGCCTCTTCTCCCACCCCCTTCACCCTTTTGCTCTCGACATGGGGGCTCCTTGCAGCCCAAGTGAAACGTGTGCTCCTACGCTCATCAGCTTACGCACCTGTTGCTCCTCTTGCTTACGCACTTGGTCCTGCTTGTCCTGCAGGAGCAGCCTCTGCAGCCTCCTTGGCCCTTCCCTCCAAGTCAGCATTCTCCCTCTGCTCCTGTAACAGCCAGATCTCGCCGTGGCATTTCTGGGCATGGTTTTAAGTTTGCTTTCCTTGATTATGGGTCTCTGGAGGAGAGGGGTTTTGTCCTATTCATTTTGTATTGCCAGCACCTGACTTAGTGCCTCACTTCATTGGTACTGAATAACTATTCATTGAATGAAATGAATTAACCTAAAGCTGAAAAAGAAAGAAGTGAAAGACATCAGGTCACGTATTAAAAATGGTTTTCCTTTATTATAAACTTGCTGTGGCCTACGGGGCTTTAAAGAAACATTTCTTTTTTGTCTAGTGATCTTTTCCCCGTACTAGCTACTGTGATTTCAATTATCATTACCCTCTTCCAAACCGGGGTAAATAATTTAACCATATTCTGAAACGAAGGAGAGAATAAGATGGAAGCAGAAAAAAGAGGAGCTGGGGTGAGGGGAAAATGAAAAAAATCACCACCTCATTCAGAAGCATTTAACAAGTGACCTTGAAGTTGAGTCAGAATTGGTTCCTGGTGCTTGGCTGCAGGGACACTGTGAGAAACACAGTCTTAGAGACAAACAGCAAACACATGCTCCTTGACACCTTTTGTCACGAGTGCCTCTGGTGCCTGTGGAAATTCGGAATTGATGAATAATTAATGATCTGCCTCAGAAGATTACATCTCCTCAAAGAGAAGCTTTTTGTCTAACCTAGACTATTTGGTTAATAGTGCCAAATTTGTGGATAAATGAAAACTTTTAGTCGGATCTTAGTTCACACAGGTTGTCAAGAAAGCACATGAACGTCTCACCATCTGTTGCCGGTGGAACGTCCCTTTCTGATCCGGGGAGAACAGTGAGCCAGGCTCTTCCGTCTGTGTGCGTGCTTGTCGCTTCCTTTGGGCTCCATTTGGGAGGAGATCCCGAGGATGGCAGACTTGGACGAGCAAATCTGGCTAATCCCCAGAGTTAAGGATGACAAGGTGTGGAAGGCCATTAGCCACCACCATCAAAGGCCGGGTTATCGCTCTTCTGTTTTATCCCTGGAACCTCGATCCTTGAACATTTTAAAGAAGCAGTGTGGTCTAGTCTCTGCCTTTGATTCCTTTTTGACCTCTTATTAACAGTTTGGGAAGTTTTCTCTTGAATTCATGTGTACATGATTCTGAAGTTGGTATTTGAAAAAGTCTGGGAATTTGAAGTGGATGCTTCAAGAGTTCCAGAATTAGATGGCGCTCACAGTTCTCACGATGCTTCAAGATCTCATGATTCTGAATGGTCTGGGATCCTTTCGGAGACCTTTAGGGAATAATGCCAATCTCAGAGGACTGGGTCAATCAATGAAACAGATTCTTGTGGCATATAATCTGCTTCCTGAGCCTTAGGCATTTTTTTTGGAAGCCTGAGGTATAAGACTTTTAAATCCTCATAGGCCACTGGGCCTCTCATTCATTATGGTGACCAGATCCCTTAGAATTTCACCTGGAACCTAGTAGCACTCCAATGACTCCAAAGAATAACTGCCCCTTTAAAGGTGACTGACTTTGCAGTGATTTGCATATGCACTGATTGGGAAGCATCTGATTCAGAAGTTGAAGCCTCTGAAATCCTTGCAGTACAAATGCTGGATGGAGCTATAGTGTGCTGTTTGTGTATTGCTCCATTTCATGAAGTGGGAACATGCCAGAGTTGTGTTTAGAACTGATTGCGCTCTATAGTCCTCCCCAGCTCTCTTTTGTGTGGGTATAAACTGCAGTGATATCATGGACGATTATGCACTGCTGTTTGCCTAAGCCTTTTTCATTGGAAATAACCCAACAAAATAGTGCTCACTGCTAGCTTAGCGCAGTTGGGCCTTCTCTAAGGCTCATTTTCCTACATATCAACAGAGTGAAATCTTTAGTTAATGTTAGCAGGATGGCATGCACAGGAAGTACATTTTCTGATAGGCCTTTCCTCTATCCCTGGCTCTGCTCTTGAGGAACGCAGTCAGAGGTCAAGTGACATAATTCTAGGGCCACTGTGTGCCTAATGAAAAGAGCTAATTCAAATGGGCAGTGTTATTTTTCACTTTCTTATCTTTTATGAAACTTATCCCTCATTGCATTAAAAATGTATTTAACATGGCTTAATAATTCTATATTTTATCTGATTAAAAACTTGATATTTAGATATAATCCTATATAATAAAAAGCTAATATACTAATTAGACCAAACAGCAGAATAACCATCCTGACGACCTTCCAGACAACTGTCTGGACAGGCCGAGGCAGCCGGGGCTGCAAGAGCCGAGCCCCTTGCATGAATTTCGTGCATCAGGCCTCTAGTACAGTGGTTCTCAACCTTCTGGCCCTTTAAATACAGTTCCTCATGTTGTGACCCAACCATAAAATTATTTTCATTGCTACTTCATAACTGTAATGTTGCTACTGTTATAAATCGTAATGTAAATATCTGATATGCAGGATGGTCTTAGGTGACCCCTGTGAAAGGGTCGTTCGACTGCCAAAGGGGTCGAGACCTACAGGTTGAGAACTGCTGCTCTAGTAGTATAATGCTAATGGGTTTATGGATTAATGCCATAAACGACTTAAGATTTGTTCATATGCTGCAGCTTGTTATATGTGACATCTTCAGGGTTTATCTCATTATTATTCATATGAATAAAATATGGTCATAACATATCAATAAATCTTTGTAGATTAAAGGTTTGCCACTTTTTGATATAGTACTCTCAGTTTATTTTTTGAAGTTAGTATTATGGAAATTTAGAATAGCATAGTAACTCCCCATGTACCCTTCACCCAGTTTTAGAAGTTATCAACATTTTGCCATGTTTTAAAATTATGAAAACAGCATTACTAAAAGTTTGGAAATCAGAATGAAAATCACCTATGGCCTTATCCACCTCACCAACTCTGATGGTTGCATGTATTCTCTTCCATTCTTCCCTTAAGGTTGTAATAGCTAGATACCGTTTCCCTCTTCTTTTTGCTGAGCATCATATTAAACTAGGAGCTAACAATAACTGTTATCATCGATGAATGTCCTCCGGTGCCAGGGCCCAGGCTAGTTGCTTCCCATTTGATTCATAGAATCATAACAATAAGAACACAGTACAGGCAGCTCCGCACCTGCCCCCATTTACAGGCAAGGAGCCTGAGACTCAGAGAGGTTAAGTAACTTACTCAAGAATCATATATCAAGTATATGGGTTCAAACTAAGGTGTAACTCCCAGGCCATGATCCTTCCTCCTATAAAGTGACTTCTTCAAAAGCATTTTTTTCGTGTTGCTACATGATACATTTTTAAGCAAAGAGGAATGTCAGTACTTAAGTTTGACCACATAATCTATAGAAGCAGCACCAGAATAGGTGATGCTGAGGATTTAAAGGGATAAAGGCATGATCCCTGCCCTTTAGTGTCTGCTTCAGTGTGGAAAAACTAACCCCTATGACACACGTACAAAGAATACACAATAGGGCTTAATGTGGTAGTATTTGCTATAGTAAAAACTACAGAAAAGGAGATAAATGAGGATTATGTCCCATATGCAGAGAAGACTGCTAACAGATTTAGGATTTCAGCTAAAATTAAGAAGACTGACAATGCCAAGTATTGGTGAGAATGTGGGACACCCAGATTTCTCACGCGTGGCTCGTAGGAGGGTAAATGGTAAAACACTTTGGAAAACAGTTTGACAGTTTCTTATAAAAATGTATTTATCTATGAGTCAGCAATTCTCCTAGGCATTTACCTATGAAAAGTGAAAGCTTATGCCTGTTAAAAGCCATGTACATGTGTATTATAGCAGCTTGTATATAATAAGCCTGTTTTCATTTTCTTTTGTTGAATAACAAATTACACAAACTACATCCATTTATGAACTCACTGTTCTGGAGATAGGAAATTCAGCATGGCGTGGCTGGGTTCTCTGCGCGGAGTCTTATGAGGCTGAAATGAAGGTGCCAGCAAGAATGAGTTCTCGTCTAGAAGCTCTGGGGAGAAAGTCCACTTTCAGCTCATTCTTCTTATCGGAAGAATTCAGTATCGTGCAGCTGCAGGACTGAGGCCCTGCTTCCTTGCTGGGTGTTCACTGGGCACCACTCTCAGCTCCTAGGTCACCTGCCTTCCTAGTCATGTAGTCCCCTCCATCTCACATCACCAACAACATATCGAACCCTTCTTGTGCTTCAAATTGCTGCCTTTTTGTACTGCCAGCTGGACAGAACTCATCATGATTAGACCAGGCCCACCTCAGTAATCTCCCTGTCAATTGCACCAACTAACAACCTAACCACTGGAGTAGTTAATCCTGGGGATTAGGAGGGTACACAGTGGGCAGGGGTCTTGCAGAAATCTCAGGATTCTGTCTACCACAAACCCCCAATTGGAAACAACCCAGAGGTGCATCAGCAGGAGAATGGATAAACAAACTGCGGTGTATAGCCATACTCTGGAAAACCCATAGCCTTAGCAAGGGACAGATTATTCATATTCATAATAACACAGATGCATCTCAGAAACTTGGTGCTGAAAGAAGCATAAAGAGTTCTCATTGTATGATTCCATTGGTTTGAAGTTCTGGAAGAAGCACAACTAATCTGTGATAATAGAAAATAAAAGTAGTGGTTATTGTGGAGATAAGAAGGTGGCGATAGCCTGAGAATGGGCACAGGAGAACTTTCTAGGGGTGGTGAACGTGGGTGACCTCTTGGTAGGAGTGTGGATTACATAGGTGCTTTCATTTGTCACATGCTTAAGATCTGTTTATTGCACTGACTGTAAATTCCACCCTAATTTATAGAAACTAAAACATTACTCTGCTGGGTCCTTGTTTTAAGAAATGAATCACATATATATGCTAATGTACCACTATATATATATCTATACATACATCATAAAACATGAAAGCGAGAAACAACTTTACAAATTGTCTATTCTAATTCCCCTTTAAGCACTGTGGCCTTGATGAAGAAAAAAATTGAAAATTCCTCATGATAAAATCTGCTGCAGCCACCCTCTGCACTCAGGAGGGGAGGTAGACAGCGGCACCCATTGGTGCTGCCAGCAGGAAATGTGACAGGACAGGCAGCGACCATCTAGAAGTGTGAGCACGAATCTGGATGGAGACATTTTGCTTAGATATGTTAGGCAGGAGACAGTTTTCTTACTGAGGTTGGTTTGATCAGGGAATCCACAGCATTATGCTGTTGCCCCGTGATTTGGCTACGAAATAAGTTGTAGAAACTCCATTGTGGTTATGGCTAATAAAAGACATACAATACATGGTGTTAATTTCAGTGTCTATCACTTACCCTACCTCTATAGAAATCAGTGATCTATAAGATAACCAAATGTTTTGATGTTATGAGCAGTAAAAGAACAAACTTAGGTAGATGGTATTCACAAAGCTGCCCTCCACAATTTTTAGGCTATTCTTTTTATTTATTTATTTATTTTAATTGATTTCAGAGAAGGAGAAGGAGAGATAGATAGAGACATCAATGATGAAAGAGAATCATGGATCGGCTGCCTCCTGCATGCCCCACACTGGGGATCGAGCCCGAAACCCTGGTATGTGCCCTGACCGGAATGGAACCATGACCTCCTGGTTCATAGGTCGAGCCATGCTAGGTGGGCTAGGCTATGCTTTTAAAAAGTTTCACATCTACGAGATTAGTTTCCTAGGTTACATTACCTTCATATGATTCCCTGGCTGATTATTGACTTTATATTTTAAGTGCATAATGAAAATATTTAGATGGCTATTAAAATCATTATAATTTAAACAGTTTGGTTATCTTAAAAATTCTGTATTGTGTTTTGCCCTTTTGTGATGAGGCGTGGCCACATGCTAGAGTTTAAATTTTAAAGTTTATTTTCTTAGTGTCTGAAGCCTGTGTTCATCGACACTTCTGTAAGCATTTCAGGTTCTCTCAGTTGTTGGAGTAGCTTTCCGAGTGGGCCTGGCTCCTTTCAGTGATGTAAAGAGAATTAATAAACACCCACTCCATCCTACCAAAGCTACTTGTATGTTGAGTGGTTAATATAATTCAATAAACTAGGAGTTTTGGAGTTAGTATTTTCAAATTCTTTGAGTTCTGAGAAATTGCAGTTTTTCGTATAGATAACTCATGATAATCCTCTGTGTAATTGTACTACAATTCTGTTTTTTCTGTATTACACAATATAGTATTGACTTGTAGTTAATGTAAAGTGATTTTGTTAGATAAACTCTTTGTCTTGATCTATAGGTATTAAAATAATTATTATTTAAAATATCTACACACCAAAAAAACCAATACTGTGCAATTGCTCTTCTATGAGGTATTAAATTCATAGAAACAGAAAGTAGATGGTGGTTGCCAAGGCTGGGGGGAAGGAGAATTGTTGTTTAATGGGTAGAGGGTTTCGGTTTTGCAAGATGGAAAAGTTCAGAAGTGTTGCAAAACTGAATATACTTATGATTGCTGAAACTGTACACTTTTAGATGGTGATGATGGCAACTTTTAGGTTATGGGTATTTTACCACAATTGAAAGTAAAAGAAAATATTATAATATCTACTATGTTTTTCATTTTTGAGATGAGGAAACCAAGGCAATAATTATAAGCAAGAAACGTAAGATGTAGCTTAATCTGTTTACTTCTTCTTTTCATCTGTGTCCGTCAGTTGTGTGTTGTGCCCCAGTGTGGCTTTCTTTGCGGGGGGTGGGGGGGGGGGGGTGGGCAACTCCTTACCCCATCTTTTTGTCCATTTTCGATTTTGCAGCACATCTTGGGCTTAAACTCCTTCCCAAAGTTGCTTGATTGGTAGATTTAAAACATTTTAATATGAAACAAACCATAACTGAAAATGAAGCAGGCATTCATGTAATCTGCTGCTCTTTGCCTAGCACTTCAACCTGTTACTAGGGACATTTAAAAAGTAGGGAGCAACCACTATGTCAGGCACTGTGCTAGCATGTCCACATATGTGTTTTGAGAATTGATCGTTTATCAGAAATGAATTAAATTGGCCAGACTGAAAGCAACTTTTGATTATTATTGTCTTTTAAGATTGTTTTGGCCATGGGAATATTTTACTGCTTGGGACAGTTTATACATTACTTAATGAGGATATTTTCCTAATAAGAGTACATTTTGGTGTTAAAAATTGTGCTTTTATGTATTTAACTGTATGAGGAGCTAATTCCCAATATGTGGGTAACCATAATGTCTCCAGGGTGTTCCTTCTGCCAGATTTATATCCCTGGAGGCAAAGCTGGAGGGAACAGGACGGTACACATTCTCTTCTAACTCCCGCCTCCTGGTACTGCTCGGAGTTCTTGGCCGAGTGCTGCACTCTCGTGAAAGGAGGAAGACCGGGCATCAGAGTGTTTGTGTTAGCAGTTATTTTTAGCAGCAGATCTAGAAAATGTTAGCGTTTTCATTTTAGGGTGATACTTTTATATTTATTGATAATCCCAAAGGGAGTGAATGATTTTAGATTTCGGTGTGTGAGTGCTTGTATGCAGTGTGCACGTTTGTGTGACAGAGGGAGGGAGGGAGGGAGGGAGGGAAGGAGAGAGAGAGAGAGAGAGAGAGAGAGAGAGAGAGAGAGAGAGAGAGAGAGAGAGAGAGAGAAGGAGACATCCCCTTACTAACAGGAGGGGACAGAGGCTTACTCAGTCTGTTATAAAGCTCTGCTAATGTAGCTTCTGAGTCATGTGACTGCAGAAAAGGCTATTATCTCAATGAAAAGGAAACTCGTTTTTAGAGCAAGCATAGAATAGAAGCAGGAAGAATTTTCGAGTGTTCCACCATGCTGGATTGTCAAAGGGAGATCTGTCTGATCAGCAGCTAAAAAAGGATTTGTGAGGCTAGTTTGTCAGCTGTGGTTAGAAACAAATGATAGACGGAGCGAAGCGGCAGGGGGCTCAGCATGTGTTTAGGTTGCCATTGGGGCGGAAGGTGGGTTTGGGTTAATAGAGAAGATTTATCTCTGAGGCAATAAATTTATTGCTAATTGCGGGGGGGGGGGGCTTTTTGTTTTTGTTTTGTTGTTTTTGGTGCGGGTTTTGGAAGAGTGGTGTGTGGCGTTTTTATTTACACCACTGGTGAAGATAAAGACAAGCTGCTGAGCTCTGGTTTGAACTGCAGAGGCTGTGGACAATTACAAGGTGTGTTTCACGAGTGCTCTGACTGATGTTTGGTAATGTTCTTGGAATTCTGTGTGCTTGTGGATTGGATGTGCTGTTGCCGACCGGAGCGGGAGAACTAAGCATGACAATCAGGCAGTGGTAATGCCCTCAGGAACAAATAGGTACAATGCGATCCCAATTGGTTCCTTCCTGGTCCTTATTTCTTTTGTGTTTATTTAGTGACTTAAGGTTTCTTGCAGCTTCTTTATGTGGCCAAATACAGCCTCATGCTTATTTTAGAAAATATTTTTGATAAGCATTTTCTCAAATTCAGAAGAAGAATCTAATGCAAATCTTAATCATTAAGGAATAAATATAAACTTTATATTTCCATCTCTTTATTTTTTCAATATCCTTTTGAAATTCAAGCTTAAAAGTGAGCTTTTCAGTGAATTTGAAATTATTTAATTTTTGGTTGGGTAATAAATGAAGGTTTCTTTTTTGGCTGAGCACTAATTAACAAAATTTTTCTCTCTCTGTATATATAGTACCTAACTTTCTCTGATTTATTACATACATATGCTACTGCATTCAAGAAGCTAAAAACACCCAGTTAATCTTTATACTGTGCTTGTCCACTTTTGCTCATGCTAATGCTATTAATTCTCTTTGCAGTCTGTACCTTTGTGCTAACCTTGGAAGGTGTAGTGCTAAAAAATCTGAGATTGGTGAAAGATAATTATAAGCTTTATCTGAAGGGTTAACTATTACACAATATGTACCTGAGGGATGAATTCACTAGTATATTTTTCATTTACCTTCTAAACCAGATATGCCCCATTTGAGGTATATATTTTTAAATCACACATTTTGACACTAAGTATACTGTTTACATCTCCCTTGTGAAATTGACATTGAACTAGGAAAGAAATCTATCAAGCTATTATGCACTGTATAGAGAGTTTACAAAGTATTTATCTTTAAAACAAATAGTGAGAGTAGCTCAAACATAATTTTTAATTATACTAAGTACAGGCTATTTTCTTTCTTATAATATTTATAAACCATATCTTAGCATAATATAGTTTATTGAATCATTAATCTTATTATGGTGGGATTTTCTTTATTAAAAATCACTGGTACTTTAATTTATCTCCATAAAAAGACAATTTGGTTTAACTAAACACTTAAGTAACTGTGGCTTTGATTGTTTTGGAATTTTTCTCTTTAATTCTGGGCTTCTCCCACCTTCTTGAAAGTTGTCTGTAAGACAGGGTTATATACTGGTTTCAGCCCAAAAGTCACTAGCATCATATGTTAAAATTTTGCATAATAAAAATTAGATAGTCAGAGTATTTGGACTTTCTTTGTTTTTCTTTTAAATTTTATTTTGTTGCCTTATCTAAAGTCTTTGAAGTGATCCAAGGACTTTAGAATAATTCAGGGTGGTTTTATTGAGCACATACTATTATTTACAAGACCACTCCATAAAGCAATATGAGAAAACAAAGGCAAATACCATATTTAAACCAACATGATAACTTATAACTGGCACTGGAACCCAGCCTCAATAAATGTAATTGTACTGTACAGCATCACCTCCAGTAACATTGCTTCCTTCAATGTCGCTTTGTTATAACATTGATGAGGGGGGAAAAATCAATTCCTGACTGGGGCCACTGTCGGAGTGGAGAATGTATGCTCTTCCCACATCTGTGTGGGGTTTTTCTAGGGACTCCAGGTTCCTCCCTCATCCAAGAGATATGCACGTGAGGTTGGTAGGCATGGCTACTTGTCACTGTCTGAGTGTGGGTGGGTGTGAGTGGCCCTGTGATGGAGGGCGCCCTGTCCAGGGTGGGTCCTGCCTTGGGCCCTGAGTGTGGTGACAGGCTCTGGTCACGGAGACCCTGAACTGGAATCAGTGGGGGTGGAAAATAGTTATCTTATTTGTTTTCATGAATCTTTCGTGAATATATTTCTCAAATGTGTGGTTAGCTCACACTTATTTCAGTGTTTAATATTAGAAGTGTTTGGGGTCTTTAGCAATGTTTGATGATGTTTTTGTGATCAGAAATATATCTTAAGAACTCAACTCTTCTTTCTATCATTTAGTCTGTGGTCAAATTGGTTTCATTATAGGCCCTTTCACTTAACATTGAAGTTTCCTAGAACCATTGATGATGTTAAGTGAACACTTACTGTATCCTATAGGAATTTTTAATTGTTGAGAGGAATATTTGGTACAACTTGTTTGGCCAATCAGAGAATACATTCGCCATATCTTCATGAATGACTTTTCACATGTGCAGGTTTAAATGGTAGTTTTAACTGATGCCCATCTGTGGTAGTTCCTTATCTCCTTTGTATCATAACAGAAAGAAGTTCATTTTGTTTACAGCCACTTAAAACTAGGGTAGTTTTTGTTCCTGATTGTGTTGGTTTTCTCCTTGGACATCAAATATTACTCCTTTACATTCTAAAATACTTTTATGTTGTATTATCACAAAATACCTTTACTTTTGGAGGTTGGCAGTGCGAAGAACCTCAGTCTTATGATTAGAGCTAAAAGGCACGAGTTTTGACGTCAGGGTAGTGTCTAAACAGGCCAGGTGACTAGCTTGCAAATCCTGCTGCACTTGAGAATTCCAACCACAGTAATTAACCGCAAATATTACAACCAGGTCTGAGCTTGTCGGGCTGAGGGGGTTTGTTGCTGGGAACAATCTTTAATTTGTGCAAAAGATAGGGTAAGAAAAGATGGAATTCAAGGTGATCTTAGTATTCAGTGTTGTAAAACTCAGTGAAATATGTACATAGGAATTTTTTTGTTTGTGAAAGTAAATGTTTGGGAAGATTTAGACGGGATTAGGTATTGGGCTATATTTAATACACAGTTTAATTCTTGGGAAGCCAAGGGGATGTAAAATTAATGAAGTGAAAACATCTGTGCAACAGCTAGCAAATTGTTCCCGGGGACCTCGTAGAGGGTTTACTCCAAAAATTATCACTCAGAAATGCTGAGAAAAGTTTGGAATCTCTTGGCTTACCCATTTCTCTCTCAAGTGTTGTAGTCCTTAAAGAGGTAAGCCCTGGCATTGTCTGGTGTGTATTTTAGTTGTAGCGGTGACTCCTTTCACCAAGCTCACAGTTAATATGCAGGGTTATAGCTTAGTCTAACATAAGCATACATTGGCTTTAACTGTAAAGATACCTTAATTATTACTATTTTTTAATAAATATTTTGCCTGAAATATTAAATACTACCATCTTGATGTTGAATAAAGTATTTCTTTTTAAAACCCAGTCAAGATGAGAAATATATAGCCATACTTGGGAGATATTGGGGTTCGATTCCAGAACACCACCGTAATAAAGCAAAGGTCGCAATAAAGCAAGTCACACATTTTTTTGGTTTCCCAGTGCATATAAAAGTTAGGTTTACACTCTACTATGGTATATTAAGTGAGCAATAGCATATGTCTAAAAAAACAGTGCACGTACCTTTATTAAAAATACCTTATTGCCCCAATTTAAAAAAATCAATTAGCCCTGACTGGTTTGGCTCAGTGGATAGAGCATTGGCCTTCAGACAGAAGGGTCCCAGGTTCGATTCCAGTCAAGGGCATGTACCTTGGTTGTGGGCACATTCCCAGTAGGTGGTGTGCAGGAGGCAGCTGATCGATGTTTCTAACTCTCTATCCCTCTCCCTTTCTCTCTGTAAAAAATCAATAAATTATATTTTAATTAATTAATTTTAAAAATTTTAATTTTAAAAGTACTTGTTATCTGATGAAGTTTCAACATAATACTTATTGACTAGTATCTAAGGATTTACAGATATAAAACATGAATTGTAAATATAAACCTCATAGGCAACTATTACTTGACTTAACATATAAAATGATGAAACCAAACATCTAGCTTCTACCTCAATACAAGCATAACTTGTTTTATTGCACTTCACAGTGATATTGTGTGTGTGTGTGTGTGTGTGTGTGTGTGTTTAAACAAATTGAAAGTTTATGCCATAAACTTTATGGCAACCCTGTGTTAAGTTGAGCAAGTCTATTGGCACCATTTGTTCAATAGCAGTTGCTAACTTCCTGTCTCTTGTCACATTTTGGTAATTCTAGCTATATTTCAAACTTTTTCGTTATTATTATTATACTTGTCATGGTGACCTGTGATCGCTGGTCTTTGATGTTACTATTATAATTGCTTCGGTGAACTTAATCAATACGTGTTCTGAATGCTCCATAGACTGGCTATTAATTTTTTTTTATTTTGAGAGAGAGACATTGATTTGTTGTTCCACTTATTGATGCATTCATTGGTTGATTCTTGTATGTGCCCTGACCAGGGATCGAACCTATAACCTTGGTATATTGGGACTATGCTCTAACTGACTGAGCAACTTAATTGTTTTTAATTGGCCTTTTCAAATTTTGCTTTTGTGTTTTAGAATTTTAAGTGAGAAAATGTTTAATTTAAAATTTTATTTTTATTTAATCTTACTACTTTTCCCCTCTCTTTTTTTATTAATTGAATTTTCCCCCTTTTGATGAGGAAAACAACATTAGTAAATAGCAGTGATATTGTTAACCATAAAGCTAATCTTTATGTAGAATTTATTATGTGCCACATACTGTTCTAAGGATCTCACATATATTGATTTAGTTCTTATAGCAACATTGTTTGTGCTGTCCTTTGCCTGCACAGGAAACAGGCACAGAGAGGCAAAGTAACTTGTCTAAGCTCACACAGGTATAATAAGCAGTGAAGTAGGATTCAGACCCAGGCAGTTGCCTCTATAGCCTACGCTCTAAATTGCTATATATACTGGGTTCAAATGGTGCTGCTGTTGGAGTTGCTGATTTATTCTGGAATGGGGACAGGATGAGCATAGGGATAAGGATTAAGGTAGAACTGATTTTGTTTTTTAATGCTTATACATTTAATGAACTTTATTTCTATTCTACTTCAAATATGTTATAAGACGGAAGCATTGTTTAAATGGTGTTTGGTTTGCACTGGAAACATTCATGAAAAGTAACTCACAGCTAATTCAGAAATGTGCTTTAGAGGGAGGCGATCACCATGAAGGAGAGCATTGACATGGGGAGCAGAGATTGGTATGAGACATGGACTATGAATTACCATGAGATTCTCAGTTGAAGGCGTGTGCTGCATATTTTCTTAATTAGCTACCTCTCCTTTTCTTAGACCTTGCTCTTTCTAAGGTCATTGCACCCCGATGTAAAATCCAGAGAATCCAAATGAAGATCCTTGTTTTCAGATATTGCGAGCACCCCTGGAATAGTAACGCTGGCTTAGGATTTGTTGTGAGTCAGTTTATGTCCATGCACGTTCCCGAGAGGAGCTTGTGTCTACACAGACGTTCAGAGAGGGATCACTTACAGTTGGTGAAACTTTAATAGTTAACAGGCATGTTGATTCCTAGGTGATGTCACTCTTTCTTGTCGGGATTCGTGATGGGAATGGTTTTACCTCACACAGTCCTTGTAACTGGATCCTTGGAAATGAGTGGGGAAGTAAAGTATGGATACAGCTTTAGCATTTATCTTTGGTCTCAATTGATGTACCCTCCTACCTGGTTTATTTGTAAAATGCAAAAATAACCAATTTTATTCTTGCATTTATATCTTCCTGTTCACTTATTTAACAGCTGTTTATTGTAAGAGTTTGTCATAGCCTTCATTAATTAGTACAGGAGAAGAGTCAGCGACTGTCTCTGGGGGTGGGGAGAGGACTGATCAGGGGGCCCTTAGAGAGGTGGTGAAAGTTAGGCCGATTCTTCAGTGGAGGACGACCAGCAGGCACTGGAGGATACTCGAGGCCCTCACGACCCAGCAGAGAGCCACCAGCCACAGGTAGCTTTTGATCATTTGCGATGTAGCGAATGCACATTGAGTACAAACACAGGGTATGGCAAAAGTAGGTTTACAAGTTGTGAGTATGCAAAACACAGACTGTTTTTGTATTATTATTATTTATTAATTATTGGATTATTTTCCACACGAACAGCTATAAACCTACTAAATGTACATTACTAAATTTAATTTCACCTGTTTCTTTTGACTTTCACTGTGGCTACTGGACAATTGGTGGCTCCCAGGATTCTCTCTTGTCAGCGCTGCTCTGAGCCAGGGGACAGCATGTGAGGGGAACAGTGGGGGGCAGTAGTCTTTCCTATGGATGATGCATCTGTGCCAGATATGAGGGATATACCAAGGACCAAGATAGTATAGAGCCTTCCCCAGCCCACAGTCTTCTAGTCAGTAGCAGATTAGAAGCATTTTGAAGTCCACATTCCTTGGTGGACAGAAAACGCCTTTTCATGATCAGGCTCTACACATTCTCAACTTCTGTCATGTTCTATCTTTAATGGACAATAGTTTATTCTTCTTATTCACAGGAGTTATGTTCTGTAAAGTCGTGGCTAACACTGAATTAGCAAAGACTGAGTCATTGCTTCTTGGGGAAATACAGAATTCTTTAAATACCTCTGGTCACAACTCAATACATAGCCTTATTTTAAGTGTGTTTCTACTGTGTTTCTGTTTAAAGATACTTTATTGTATATATATTGTTGATTCACTAACATTGAACTTACGGCCAGCAGTGCTGTAACTCCTGCCTGAATGAAGCTCATCTTAAATATGCATATTTCTTCATAAGGCTCATCGTAGCCTCCTGTGCATAGGGACATATATATCAGGCTGTGTGCTTTTCTCGTTTAATTTGCATACTAACTTGTGAGTGAATATTATTTCTGAATTATACAGACATGGAAACTGAGGCTCCAAAAGGTCAAGTATCTTTCCCAAGGTTGTATTGCTTGTCAATGGTGAAAGCAAGAGATGAGGCGGGCCTCACGTGACTCTGAGGCCATGTTAGGAGATGTAGTTAACTACCATTCTCAGTAAGGCTTCTGTCTTTGGTGGGACCACAAATTCCCCCTCTCAAAAGTGTCCATATCTGTTTGATAGCCTGGCCATTGAAATTTGGAAGAACTGAGCATGTGATATGATTTACTCTGACGTAAGGTCGAGAACCCCAACATATTTGTTAACTATGGTGACAAAGGTCCTCTGTGTGTCTTGTCATTTTTTTCGGTGTATCTTTTCAACTTCTCTCTCTGCCCCCAAAACAGCTCTGTCCTACATACCTCACAGACTCTACCCATCACCATTATCTTTGAATAGAACTTCTGTGCTGGCCACTCCAGTAGCCCGCAGAGCGGTGGAGAGGTGTCTCAGGTATTGTCGTGGTGTCTTCTGTGGGAGAAGCTGGATCAAGCTGCCTTGGCACAGCCCATGAGGGTCCGAAGGAAAAGCTGTGGGCATGGACCATTCAGTTCAGAATAGGGTGCAGGAGAGTCGGGTCCTTTGAGACATTTATTGAGAAGATGGACAGGATTCTGGGTCTCGCGTTTCTTCACACCGAATATTAGAAAACCGAGTTAAATTCCCTGCCTGTCCTATGTGAGTGTTTGTCTTTCATTTAGACAATAAGCTGGAATATATGTTGGTCAGAGCTAACCATTGTTGAGTTATATACACCTCCCTCTGCCAGGTTGAAGGAGAATTCCTATAATGACCCACGCATTCCAGAGGTCCCTATGGGCTCCCTGGTTCGCTCTCCCGTCACCTCCCAGGTTATTTCACCTCCCGGTAACTTCAAGATAATTGGAATAGATTCTGGGACATAATTCTCTAGTGTATGTGGTTGGAAATGTTATCAGGGTGCCTAGGGTTAAGTAGGGAGAGAGACAAGGTAACAGATGTTAAGTGGGAGTGGTTTCTTATACAAAGTTTACTGTGAGCAGATGTACCAAGTAAGAGAAATTGACCAAATTATTGCCCAACATAAGCAAACAAACAAACAAACAACAGTTTTTGTTTTTGTTTCACTGGTAGAGGCCTGGGCTGCAGGTATGGAGCTCACTGAGGGCACAGTTGTGCTACATGGGAGCCTGGTCAGTCCTAAATGTCTAAACCGCTGAAGTTCAGTATAATCTGCGGTTCAGGCAAGTAATGCAATGTATTTACTGTTGGTTACAGTTGGTACCTGCAGGTGGCGGGCCAGTCTGAGGGCTAGAAACTTTCAAGCAGAAGCACAAATAACCATATTACAGTGACGTGAGATTCAGAGAAAGGTTCATGCTTCCCTTGGTAAGCTGAGAGGGAAGAACAAGGAATCGCATTCGTTCACATCCTCTGTTGAATGTTCGGTTCACATTAGAAGATCCACATGTGGTAGTGCCGCTGTGCCTGGCAATACCAATGTCGACTCAAGCCCCTCATGATGTTACCAGTAAAGATCCCCATGGATGGCCGTTCCTCAACCTTGAGGATGCTATGTTCATGTTTTCTAATATGTCTGCCTAGACTTTTCCTTGTACTCTCACTGGCAAGTCTCCTATTCTGTATTTTGAAGTTGTTATTTAATAGCTTATGTTAGAGACTGTGTAGAATTGTGGAAAGAACATGGGATTTGCAGTCAGAGCTTGGTTGGGAGCCTACGTGCCATGACTTAGAAGCTTTGAGACATCGAGACTCTGTTAACTTCTTTGATTCTGTTTTTTCTTTGTAAAACTGGGGGCAGTATCTGCTTTGCAGAGCTCTGAGAATGAAACAGTGCACTGGCTAGTACTGTGTCCAACACTTAATAATTACCAGCCACCTAAGACATCTCTTCTCCGTGAAGTATCCCTTCGACACACTTGGTGTGTTTTCTCAGCTGGGTATATTTAATCTCTCCAAGTGGTTTTAAACTCTTTCTCATATCCCTGTGTATTTAAATATGTTTTTAATTAGTGTCTGTTCATTGACTAAATTCTCCATGCACCTGTTATTTCTTCTTATAGATCAACATGGAATCTCATGTGTCTATCTGAATTACAGATTTTTAATTTGCTTTTGTTATTGCAATCTAAGAGCATATTTTAATTTTATTTTTAGCTCCTGGTCATTATCACCTACATGACTGTTATCTTGCTTTCCCCTATTTTAGAACTTAGAGCAGTTGACTTGTTTTTTTACTCTCACTGCAACATTCTACCTTTGTCCCTGTGGCTAGTTATGAAGACTATGTAGAAACATGCTAAAGCTTTTTCAATTTTAAAAGATACAGAACTGTATGTTTGGATTTTTAAAACCATAGAGATAAAAACTGGAAGGAAATATCTGCTGGAGGAGATGAGACCTGCGCAGGTGAGAAGACCTGTGCTGGAGGGAGGGTGCAAGCTCCAGAGTCAGCTGCTGGGATTTGAATCTCACTTCTACCACCTGTCGGCTGTGTTTGCCTTGAACATGGACATGTTAGTCTATTTTCCCGTACTTCTGGAAATAATGATAATAATGACTTCATAGGATTTTTGGGAGGATCAAATAAAACAATACAGGTATAGCATAGTAGATACTCAATGGTGCAATAGCTTCAAACTCCATAGTACTTTGTAAAACAACTTAATTTAGTGAACATTGTCAGGCCTTCTGATAAGGGCGTAAGATAAAAAGACAAAACATACTCAGTTTCTGCTCCTTGAGGAGCTTAAAGTTTAGCCGTAGAAAAGACATAAATAATTATGATATACATGTAAATGATAGAGTTCTATATAAGCTATTAAAGGACAGAGAAAGGAAATTTAATTTGGGGGAGAGGGTCCTCTGAGCTGGGTCTTAAAAGATGAGTGGGAGTTAGCCAAAAGAGGAAGCTACATGGTTTGTCCGTGTATAACAAGCACAGCAAAGAGGTGAGAAGTTGTACTTGGTAGATGGGGAACCAGGGCAGACAGTAGGGTGGCAGAGGATCCTGGAGAAACGGGCAAGGGCTACATCATAAGGCAGCTTAGGTGACCTTTGGGGCAGCATAGACTTCTGCCTGGAGGGAGTAGAGTCTACTGAAGATTTTAAGCAGGGGAATTATCTGCAAGTAGGTAAACTTACGTTAGCAAATCCAGGTAAGAGGTGATGAAGACCTGGGCCAGCGCAGGAGTGATTATCATAATGAAGAGAGCGGAGACTTGAATCTTTAAGAGGAAAGTCACATTATGGATGATTTGATGGGGAGAATGTGGAATTGAAGGATGATCAGTGGATGGGTGCTCTTTCAGTGGGGCAGTTTTAGGGTGGGGAGAAGTAATCAATTCTGTGAACTGACCTTGAGCTGAATTTTTGAGGTGGAACCTTTGAGAGGTGAAGAAAAGAAAGATTTGGGAAACCATGAAAGTAGGTGATACCACCGAGAAGAATGAGAAGCAACAGTTCTTAACCCTGTTTGAGCATCTGAATTACCCAGAGAGCTTCTCAGCAAAATATTGATGGTCAAGCCACACCTCTAAAATCAGATTTAATGGGTCTGGAGTGGTGTCCTGGTCATTTGTTGTGTGTGTGTTTTTTTAAATTGTGGTAAAGTACACATAACATAAACTTTACCATTTTTACTATTTTTAAGTATACAGTTTTGTAACATTAAGCACATTCACGATGTTGTCCATTTCCAGAACTTTTTTGTCATTTCAAACAGAAACTCTGAACCCATTAAAAACGCCCATTTCCCCTTCTTTGCAGCCCCAGTAGAACAGGTAACCTCTGTTATACTTTATGTCATTACTGGTATAAGATTGACTATTCTCGGTACCTCATGTAAGTGAAATTGTAATATGTGGCCTTTTGTGTCTGATTCCTTCCACTCAGTGTTTTCAAGGTTCATCCATCTTGTATGTACAGTAAACTCCCTTATCTTTGGAGTATGTTCCAAGACCCCCCAGTTGGTACCTGATAATAATAATAGTACTGAACCCTATACATACCATGTTGTTGTTTTTTACTAAACATGCCTACTATGATAAAGTTTCATTTACAAGTGAGGCTGCTTAATGCTGCTGTGAATACGATGTACATGTATCTGTTTGAGTCCCTGCTTTCAATTCTTTGCAGTCTACGCAGAAGTGAAATTGCTGCGTCAATTGGGTAATGTGTGTTTTTTTTTCTAAGAGCTCCCAGGTGATCTTTCATATTCAGCCATAGTTAAGAACTTATAGTGTACTAGTACAACAAGGGTGCTTGAAAGGTGGCCTTAATGGGCTGGTCTTTTCAGGAGAATTGTGTGCCTTATTTTGTATATACGTGGTTTTACTTTTTGAATTTGATCAGATTCTCAGAGCAGTTCCTAACACCAAAGAAGAGTTAGGAATCACTGCGGAACATAATGTTAAAAGACAAAAATTTGAGTAGACATTTCTCCAAAGAAGATATGTAATGTCCAAGTGAGCACATGGAAAGATGCCCAATATCATTAGTCCTTAGGGAAATACAAATCAAACCAACAATGAGATGCCATTTCATACCCATTAGGATGGTTAGAATTAGAAAATAAAAAGGGAAACAAGTATTGACAAGGATATGGACAAGTTGGAACCCTGGGACAATGTTAGTAGGAAAATAAAATAGTATGTCCGCTTTTAAAAGCAGTTTGGCAGTTTGTCAAAAAGTTAAACAGAGTTACCATATGACTCACCAGTTCCATTCCTAGGTATATGTCCTACAGAACTGAAAATACATATCTAATAGAGGCCCAGTGCATGAAATTTGTGCACTCGCAGGCGGGGGGCGGGGGGGGGGGGCGCTCAGCCCAGCCTGTGCCCTCTTGCAGTCCGGGAGCCCTTGGGGGATGTCCGACTGCCACGAAGGTGGGAGAGGCTCCTGCCACTGCCGCTGTGCTCGCCAGCCATGAGCCTGGCTTCTGGTTGAGCATTTGCCTGGTGGTCAGTGCATGTCATAGCAACCGGTCGTTCTGCCATTTGGTCGATTTGCATATTAGCCTTTTATTATAGAGGATGTAAGAACTGTACACAGATGTCCATAGTATGATTATTTCTAACAGCTAAGAGTAGAAAAAACCCAAGTGTTCACCAACTGGTGAGCAGATAGACAAAGTATGGTATAGCCTTACATTGACATATTTGGCCATAAAAAAAAGGAATGAAATACTGATACATGCAACAATATTGCTGAACCTTGAAATTATTATTCTGATTGAAACAAGTCAGACACAAATGACTACATATTGTATGATTCCACTTACATGAAACGTCCAGGTGAGGCAAATCTGTAGAGACAGAGAGTGGTAGGGTTGGGGAGTAATTGCATAATGGGGACGGGTTTCCTTTGGGGGAGGAAATGTTGTGGATTTAGATGTGGTGATGCTTGCACATTTCTGCAGTTAGACTAAAGCCACTGAAATGTAGAGGTTAAAAGGGTGGATTTTATGGCTAAACAAAGCTATTAAAAATAAATTTTAAAAGTAAGACAACTAGGTGATCATTGGGCTGAGATGGAGGTCTGGATAACTCTGAAGAGGAAGGTCCGGTAGAAGAGAGGGGAAAGAATAATTAAGCAGGCCGAGAGGAGGCCTGTAAGAATGCCGTGTGCCCGGGCCTTGAATAGAGAGATTCAAGGAGGACTCACTGGGGGGCGTGATCACAAGTGACAAACAGCAGGAAGGCTCAGTGCCAGAGCAGACGGTGTGCCAGAATTTCTGTGGGGTGGACATTCGAGTGTCATGGAGGACTAGGGAGGGCAGTGCACTGGAGTGATGAGGGGAGAAGTGTAATTGTGGATCATGGAGTGAGTGGAGGAGAATAGGAATAAACCACAGGCCCATATTCCCTCATTTGAATCTCAAAATTCAACAGACTCAGAAAATGGAAAGGTTTGTCCATAAAGCCTGACCTAAATGGGTGTGAGCTGATTTATAATCTTCATTTGTCCCACTTTGTGTGAAATTCAGACATTTCACTGCGTAAATAATATTGAATTTGAATGCAGAATGCTTTTATAGGCCCCTGTGGTGATGGTATGAAATACTGTATATAACACATATTCTCTTTCTAAAATTAAACATATCTTTCCATCTGAATTCTAAATTATGTGGCCCCTAAGTGTTGGGGGGAAGGGCCCACAGGTCTGTAGTCTTTGGATGGGTTGGGTTGTAAAGGAAAGGTATGAAATTGGATAGTTGCTAGAGAAGGATTCAGATTCAAGGGCATTTATTCTAAAGGATGGAGAGGACATGAGTATGCTTGTAGGTTAAAATAGAGAGGACGAGGTTGAAAACTTGGTAAATAGAAGCTTTGTAGCAAAGTCTCAAACACGGTGGGGAGGGGAGTGGGAGATGGGATTGGAATGGTTGGCGGTTAGAAGAGGAGGGATCACACATCCTCTGAGACACCAGGAGTGATGTAGACGATAACGGTGGATGTCTCTGTAAGTCAGAAAGAAGGGAAGGTGAGTAAAATCAAATTGAATAGTCATTTGCAGAAGTGGTTAGAGTAGTGGTCGGCAAACTCATTAGTCAACAGAGCCAAATATCAACAGTACAACGATTGAAATTTCTTTTCAGAGCCAAATTTTTTAAACTTAAACTATATAGGTAGGTACATTGTTATTAACTTAATTAGGGTACTCCTAAGGCTTAGGAAGAGCCACACTAAAGGGGCCAAAAACCCGCATGTGGTTCGTGAGCCGCAGTTTGCCGACCACGGGAGAGAATGCTGCTACAGGCCCCCGTGCTGGAAGTAATTGTTGGGGTGAAAGATGGAGCTGACTTAAGAACAAGGGAAAAGATTAGCGGGCAAGACAATGGGTCTAGGGCAAGGTTAGAAACCTTGAAGTGTCTGTGGGACCATTTTTCCCCTTAACTGTGTGATTTTCTCCATCATTGTTCAGCTTCCCACTGACAAGAGTGGAGAAATCTTGGGATTACATTTTACAGAATGAATTCTGTGACAGGAGGTGTTTGGAAGGGAACCAAGAGTTCTGGGGGCTGGTGGTGGGTCTCATAGGTAGAGAAGGAAAGGTGTTGAGTGAAAAGGGCGTGGGACCTCAGTTTTGTTATACATTGAAGACCAGTTATTGAGGAAGAGGGCAATACGAAAGCTAGTACGCTAGGAGGTTGTGGGCAGCATGTGGCATTCAGAATATCCGCATTTCTGGCTGATGATAAGGTTCAGGGTATGATCATAAGAGGCGAAGTGAAGTGGAGGTGAACTTTGTTGGAGTTGAGACTGATGAGGACCTGTGAGGATAGGTATGAGCTCATCCACATAGACTTTGAATTCACTCAGGGTGATGACCTAAGAACTAATCAAATGCCAATATTTTTAGCAAATGTGGAGGGTTAAGTGGAATGTTGGTAAACTTCAGACCAGAACATAGATAAAGTTTTCAAAGGAGATGAGACTTTTATACCAGGCCATCCTTGTAATAGAGCATGGCCTCCTCGCTGCTTCGAGGACTGTGGCGAGTATGGCACCCTCCTGACCCTAGTGTGGGTACTGGGAGAACCAGCAGCTCCTGCTGGCACGAACTGCAGAGGGGCAGTCAGGAGAGCCAGGGAGGCACGGGGCTCTGTATGAGGGGAGAAGCTCTGTATGAGGGGAGAAGTGCAAGGCAGAGTAAGAAGACCGGGTGGTGACCAAATGCGAGGGAAGTTTCATCTTTGCCCAAATCCAGATACCGAATTCACTACAATTAAAAAGTTGTAAGAATTTTTTTCTTTTCTTTTTTTGTTGTTTTGTAGGTGTTCACATTATTTGATACAAAGATATTAATAAATAATGTCATTGTGCTGGTTCAGACCCTTTATTCTGGACTGCTAATATTAAGATTTTCAAAAACTTCATCTTGTTATTACACGCTGGCTATGCTTTGTGTCATCTGCTTATTTGATAAACAGACCCTATTTTCAAGTCACTAATTAAAAAAATAAACTGGCTAGACTGGAGAACTCCTCTTTGTTTATAACAATCAGTTACTTAAATCCAGAGTGTTATTGCACCGGCTGTGGGTACCTCTCCATTGTCCTCCCGCCCAGCAGTTCCAGCGCTGCTCTTCCTCGCCAGTCAGTGCTGGGCAGGCTTCCCTGACCACCAGGGTCCTGATGCCAGGGGTTCTGATGTAGTTGGTCTGGGGCAGAGCCAGGAAATCCATGGTTTTAAAAACTCTGCAGGTGATTCACTGGCAGTCTAATTTGGGTAGGAACCACCAGCGGAACCCACCCACCTTTAGCTTTCATCTCTATAATAGCATTCTGTCAAATGTGAACATACTGTAACTAAGCCATGTCCCTGACTCAACATTCTTTTGTCAAAGTACAAATGAAGTGCTTATAAATATTTTAAAGATATTCAATATAGTGATCAGTTTAAATTATGAAATAATATCATGCCATAACCTTCAAATTAGCAAAGTGTTTAAAAAAAAATCATACCTATAGCTATTGTGAATTACGGTGGGATGGTAACTTGCACACCTTGCTGAGGCGATTATAAATTAATACAGCCTGTGTGGAAAGTAACTTGACAGTATACATAGATAGACTTAAATAGGGGTCACACCCTTTGACCTAGTAATTACATTTCAGAGACCCCGGTATCCAGACTGTTGATTATTGTTAATAATCAGAAATGTGGATCAGTATTTATATGAAAGATATTCATCAGTGTTATAGAAGTATAAAATGAAAGAAAGATAAATGATTACAGGAAATGGTTAAATTTTTCATAGTATCTTCTGATATGATTGGATATCATAGAACCAGTAAAAATTATGTTTATAAAGACATATTTAATATCATGGAAAATTTTAGTTAATAGCATTAGGAGGAAAACAAAGAAAACATCTATAAAATTGATCACAGTCTCATGTGATGAATAACTATTTCAATCAACAATGGACCAAATATACAACAGTGGTCCCATAAGACTATAATGAAGCTGAAAAATTCCCATTACCTAGTGATAGCACAACGTTACCCACATAATGTTGTAACAAACCTACTATGTGATAAAGTACAGTACATACAATTATCTACAATACATGATACTTGATAATTAAATAAGTGACCATAGTACTGGTTTAGGTATTTACTATATTATACTTTACTAGAGGCCTGATGCACAAAATTCGTGCAAGCGTAGGCCTTCCTTCCCCCAGCTGCCGGCACTGGCTTCTTCCCTCTGGTATCCAGGACCCAGGCTTCCCTCGCAGCCCTGGCTTCGTCCAGAAGGTCGTCCGGAAGGACGCCAGTCTGATTAGCATATTACACTTTTATTATTATAGATTGTTATTTTAGAACATGGTCTTTCTACTTATTAAAAAAAAGTTTAATAAAGTATGCCATGTTATGCTGGCAGCATCCTCACACATCTTGTGTTTACTGAGCCTTGCTTGCATCATTTTCTCTGCTTGATTTAATCTCGTGTTGTTTCATGCACTAACCTGCTGTACAGGCTTGCAGCCTAGAACAGTAGGCTGTCCGTCTAACCTAGGTGTGTGTGTAGTAGGCAATACCATCTAGGTTTGAGTACGTGCACTTGGTGATGTTTGCACAAAGACAAAATCGTCTAATGACGCATTTCTCGGAATCTGTCTCCGTCATTAAGTGGCACTGACTATATACAGTTTGGTTTAATTGCATATGTACATATAACATATTTTAGAATACTGAGCAGAAAATTTTTTTATAGTTAATGGTGATTCCTGGGTGGTAGGAATACATGCAGTTTTATTCTTTAGCATTTTGTATTTTCTGTTATCAGCATGTATTACTTTTATTAAGCAAAAATAAAATAAAACTTAAAAATAATAAAATTCTTCCTCGAATCTTTTAGCAAATGGAATAAGGAAAATCCACTTGGGATGAACTATTGTTCTAAGTCAGGGGTGGGCAAACTTTTTGACTCGAGGGCCACAATGGGTTCTTAAACTGGACCGGAGGGCCGGAACGAAAGCATGGATGGAGTGTTTGTGTGAACTAATATAAATTCAAAGTAAACATCATTACATAAAAGGGTACGGTCTTTTTTTTTTTTTTTTTTTTTTTTTTTTAGTTTTATTCATTTCAAACGGGCCGGATCTGGCCCGCGGGCCGTAGTTTGCCCACGGCTGTTCTAAGTACTTGCAAGCCATCTTTCCATTCCAAAACTTTGCCTGCCAAGTTATCAGCATCAGCTTGTGGGAGCTTTTCTTGTTGTTGTTTGCTGTGTTTTTTTTGTTTTGTTTTTTTTAGTAACAGCTTTATTGAGATAAAATTCACCCTTTTAAAGGGTACAGTGGTTTTTAGTTTTTTCATAGGTTGTACAGCCATCACCACACTCTAGTTTCAGAATGTTTTCATCAGCCCAAAAAGAAACCCTGAACTCCTAGCAGTCCCTTCCATTTCCCTTTCCCCTTAGCCCCTGGCAGCCCTAATCTACTTTCTGTTTCTGTGGGTTTGCTTATTCTGGATATTTCATACAAATGCAATCATATAATGTGTGGCCTTTTGCAATATCCTATTAGCTACTCTTCAACTCCTTCTCCCTACGCTTTTAGAGATGTTGTTTATGGTTCTATAATGCTGATCTTTGATCTTCCTAGCCTAACTGTGATTTTACCACCTTTGGCTCAAAACTTCTCATTGAGTCCATGGTTTATTTAATCAGCAGGAACTACTGATTCTAGCATTTAAGGTTTTCTATATTCTGACTCTACAAAGTAGGTATTTACTTAAATATCTGGTAAATGCATGAATTCCGTGAATAAAATGTATTCTGCTTATCTCTCCCTTTCTCCGTCAGAGAAGAAGGGAATGACTATGAGTTAGTCCCATGTCAGGTCACTGATGGGGCAGGAAAAGTTCTCTCCAAAGTTCTGGGCAGTGATCTGTCAGCCTCAGCAGGCTTCACAGTTCAGAAATGGCTTGCTCCTCTTTTGGACATGCTGGCTGGGCAAGAGCGAGCCTTTGTGACACCTCCGAGGTGGCACCTTGAGAAGCAGTGTGGCTCCCTGACTTTGGTGGGGTGCAGCCCACACCATCACCAGGGCCTCCCAGGTTTTAGCTTTGATCCCTGTTGGGACACCTACAGGAGGCAACCAATCAGTCAGTGTTTCTTTCCCATATTGATGTTTCTCTCTCCCTTCCTCTCTCTCTTATTCTCTCTCATCCTCTCTCTCAAATCAATAAACATATCCTCTGGTGAGGATATTAAGAGAAGGAAAAATTGTATCCATTCTTTAATTTCCCCCTCATTACCCTTTGTGTTTTTCATGTGTACAGTATTCATGTGAGTTTTTATTCTTCCTAAATCTTTGACTTGTTGAGATAAGTTCTGTTTCTTATTCGGTGATTGTAGTGTAGTGTCCACTGAGTACAGTACTTTGTCCTTAGCTGCTGCTCAATAATTATCAGTGCAGTTAAACATCAGAAGGAAAAAAATGTGAATCGATTTTTAAATTAAAACCCTATCACTTAGGTTATATGTTTAGTACCAAAAGAAGACCTGAATTCATTAGTAACCTAACCTTATAAAACTCAATTGTCTGGGGCCAAAATGTGTTTTTGCCCTAGGTAATAGTCATTTCTCTAGGTTTTGAAACATTGGCCTAAAACAAAAACCCCAACTAAGGAAGTCATGTGCCTGTGCTATGAGCACGTGTGTGTTGCGATATTGCTGAGAGCTAGCTAACTTAGTTTTCTCCACATCATCTGGCCCAGTTGGAACTAGGATTCAAGTTTCAGCTTAATGAATTCATATCCTTTTTATTTGAGTACCAGCCAAAAGGAATATAATATAGTTAGCTGTTTCTAAGGTGTCAGGCAATTATCTTAATTTCTTTAAAGCTTTATTTCATGCTTATTACTTGCCTGTTATGGTTAAATATAAGGTACCAGCATTCTTCCAGATCTTTATCCATAGGTGTAGTTTTTTTCAAAACAATTATTCTGTATTCTCAATACAAACCCGTTTGAGGACTAATAATTATAAAGCAAAATAAAAAGGTAGAGAACAACAAATTCTACAGTAGGAGGAGTTTGTTTTAATTTTTCATTGCTTATTCTAGACCACCCTTATCCATTATTTACAATGCCTTTTAAGCTCATTTGGGTTTTAGTTTGTATTAACTACCCATGGCCTAGTTAGAAGCTACAATTCTTGAGTTGACACACTTAATTTCACAAAATGCAGTTAATCTCCATCTGGAACTATAAGAGGGGAGAAACCCCTCCATTTACAGCTGTTCGGGGACACTGTGCTCTTCACGACGTTCATCGAGACTGGAGGGCTCACTGGCCTCTGGTCCTGAGGCCAGAGGACCAGGCTTTGCACAATCACAGTAAAACAGTGTGATTGGATTCTACTGAAAGCTGTTCGTGCATCCCAAGTCTGAACCTTAAGCTGAAATATAAATGTCTCATAAGCTACACTGGGAGAGTTTTGATAATCACCAAAACCCAACATTTGAGAGAGAGAAAAATGGTTAAAGTAAGTGTTTTGGCTCATATTTTCAGATACCCAGATAATTTTTAAAATTCTTTAAAAATAATTCTTGTAAATAACTTTATAAATTCTAGTCATTCTCAGTAAATCACAGAGGTATGTGTTATTTGCAAATAAAAATACTTAAGTTGACTTATTATTATAAAACCAATTTGCACTTTTTTTTTTTTTGAGGAGGTGAGGGAGGAGGGGCCTGTTGATCCAAGGCTGCCTTTTCTATTTTTAATGGCAACCGTTGCCTCTTAGCAAATACTGTTTGAAGTTATTGTAATGCTGTGACCAAAAGAGAGCTTGTAGGAATATGCATGGTGAAAAAAATGAACCAGAGGTCCTCCCACCAAACCAAGTGTTTCCTCCTTGCTCCTTTTCCACGTCTGTAGAAGAGTGGCAGAGAACAGAAAGGGCATTGAAAAAGGGGGTATTTCAGAAGTGGACTTATGCAGGTTTTACCCTAAAAAAACATCACTTAAAGGGGCCACAATTGTCCCTTATTTTTTCTTGAACCACAAGCATTTAATTTGGGTCCTATACTTTGTCCCTGGGATATGCCCCTGCTTTCTTTTCCTGTTCGATTAGAGATAAAGAACTCACAAGAAAGTTTGTAGTTAAATAAGCGTGAATGAGAAAAAGGAGGGGGAAATGAGTGCCTTATTCTCATCTCTGGCCCCCAGAAACCGGAGCAGGAGGAAGCAGCCGGGCTGCCTGGGCGGCAGGGCTGGCTGGTGCGGACAGTGGGTGCCAGGCTGCCCTGACGACGCAGGAGAAAGGAGCGTTATTTTCGTTTGATGGACCATGGCCGGGCACTAGGTAGCAGGGGACCTTTCCTTCCTCTTAGGGGAACCTAGGAAGCCTTCGTAAAGAGGATGGCTTTTCAGCTGTACTTGAAGGGTGAGGCTTTCCTAAGGAAGAAGAGCAGTTTAGTAACCTTTACTGGAAGGTGTTTGTGATTTATGTGTTTTTCTTGCTTTTTAAGAGTCACATCAGTAGGAGAAAAAACATGAGAAAGTTCTTGTAGTTAAGGAAAAGAGGATGACATAAGGAGGACTCCAAAACGGCCAAGCCTGCCTGCCTCCCTCCCTCCTTCCTCCTTTCTTTCTTCCTTTTTTTTAAACTCATAAAAGTCTGATGTGTTAATGAAAGGAAATTTGGAAAATACGGAAATTAAATTACACCAATAGTGCCCATCAAAAAAATATAACTGCTGGTGAGTTTTTCTTCCAATTTTTTTCCTATAAATTAATTTTCCTCTCCACTGTATTCACCATCGGCTTGCATTATTTCACATTTACATGCTGCTAAACTCAACCTACCATAATATCTGCGATTTATTAAATAAGCCCTGAATAAGTGCCAGTCTCTGTTCTATGCCCCTCACATTTCATGCTCTCAACAAACTTAGAAAGTTGTGTATTATTATTTCTACACTTTTACAAATGAAGCAGCTTAGGTCCAAAGAGGTCAATGAGCATAATTGGCATAACTAATATGCGATATTCCTGGGATTCCAAACCAGAGTTGACACGGAGGATGTGCTCTAAGCCACTACATTTTATAGCTTTTCATGAATTTTATTTTAATGGTATCATAATAAAGAAATTCTTCTATGAATCCTGAGAGTTCTGTTCGAAAGTCTCTGCTCAGATGTCACTCTATCAGGAATTTCCTGATCACTATTTAAAATAGCACCCTCAGCTCCATCTACCTTGTACTCTATCCTAACCCTGCCTATTTTTCTTTATAGCACTCACCACTACCCGATATAGTAAATGTTTGTTTGTTTTACTATTTCTCCTTTCCCTCCTTCCTCTTTAGAATATAAGAGTCATGGACAAAAAGACTTCATTTGTTTTGTTCATTGCTATCTCCCTCAATACCTAGAACCATGCATGGCACCTAATAGATATTTCATACTTGTTGAATGGTGGAATGACCTGCCTCCAGGTTAGCTTTATGTAAATGCCGAATTTCTTATCAACCTCCATTGGAACTGATAGGCTGGAATAACCACCTGCTCGTACCTCTCCCTCGCCGCCCCCCCCCCCCCTCTGCTTCCCCACCCCTGCCCCTTAGTCACAGGTTAATCACCTGTCAATCACAGGACTGATGTTGCTGTTCACCAGTGCCCCGGGCTGATGGGCAACTCAGAACGCCCCACACGTCTGCCCCCACAGTGGTATTGCATGTTTACCAAGAGCCAGCTTCTTGTCCATACTGGTTTATGCCAGTTAAACTTGTTATTGTAATTTCATCATTTAATTAAATATTATATAACTGATTAACTATGCGTTTGAAAAGACATATGTTTCTATAAAAGCTAAGATGAATGCTTTTAAAAACTCAGGCAAATGGATGAAAATTGCTGTCAAATAGGTATATGCAGTACATCTAAGCAGGGGGAAAAATAGTAAAAATTGATACCACATAAGCTCTTATAAGAATCTAAGTGTCTATAAGTTCTAGCTCTGTTTTAATTAAAATTGGCAATAGTAGACAATGCCTTAATGGATAACATTTATGAAAAAAAAAAGATTCCAGTGGAGACTGATACTCAAATATATATTTTTGTTTAAAGTTCAAATGAAAGGATTAAAGTAATAGGTATTTTCTATAATTGCTCTTGATAAATGACTTTTTGAACTTAATCAATTACTACTTCTGATTCTATAGGAAAAGAGGCTTTTACTATTCTAAATGAAATTCAGCATTCTTGGTGTGCTCAAGATAATTCCTAGCTGGTTTTGTTATTTCAGTAACTTCATAGTGATTCAATAATAATAATACTTCATTTCTCATCAGCAAATAATTATTGATAAGCCGAGGCATGATTTCCTCTTTGCACTAGAACATGAGCTTCGGGACAGGGACCTCTGTCTTTTGTTCACGGCTTTCTCTCCAATGTCTCCAACAGTGCCTGGCGCGTTATTTCTTGACTGGATAGGTGAAAGATTCTAAAGTATGTACGTTTGTTACAGCGAGAAGTGTTTTATATTTTACCTCGATATCACTGTATTTTTAGCAAAAAGAAACATACTTTTGAATTAATGTATTGATTGTTTATAAAACTAAGATTAACTGCTTTATATAATAGACATATGTTTATGTTTTTCTCTTCAATGAACATGTTGAAGTATAGGAACCTCTGAAGGGGAATTAGTCAATAATGTGACTATATTTTGCTCGGTGATGGGTGATCTCTAGACTTAGTGAGGTGATTACATTGTACAGTATAGCATTGTTAAGTCACTATGCTGTACACCTCAAACTAATATAATCTTGTATGTCAGCTATATTAAAACAATAATTTTTTTTAAAGTATAGGCTCCTCAGTGCTTGTGTTACATTGGTTAGGAATTGAGGGATTGATTGGGATTCTTTTGTGAGCTCTAAAACTTGTGTGGCCTTGGTCAGGTTATTTTCTTTCTCCTGTACCTCAGTTTCCTCATCTGTAAAATGGTGAAAACCATAGGTTGTTAGAGGAATTAAAGGAGTTCATATTTATAAAGTGTGTAGAGAATGCCTGCCAAGGTGGTTAGCACTTAATAAATGATAGTTGTTATCATTGCACTTGAGTTTGACTCCTGGCCTGTCTTTCTTTTTTTTTTTTTTAATCTGTGTGGTTTGGGCAATTTACTTATGGAAATAGGTTAGAGAGGTTAGATAAACCTGCAAGAGGTGCGTAATAAGTACTCAATAAATGTTAGAAAGAAAAAAAAAGCAGGCAGTGTCATATGGGAGAGGACATTCATTTATTTATTTAAAAACGTTTTACAATTGAAATAATAAAAATACTTTTATGCAGATACAGACTGTCTTGCCTTTGTCATTTCAGTAAATTTTCCTCATAGATTAGAAAGGTTTCTTTAATCTCATAAAGAAGTTTAAAATGGGTTTCATAATAACGAAAGATAATTGACTTTTAATCTGGACAAGTTTTGAATGCAAAAATGTCAAACACAAGCACCACATTGTAGTGCTTAGTTTGATGACTTCGTCCAGAATCCGAGGCTGGCAGTGAAAACTGGTTTTCTGAGTATTAATAGGGACTAAGTACACCGGGCTTGACTTGACAGGGAGGGAAATGCTCACATTATGCAAGGAATGCAGCTTCTTCCCGGGATGTTTTCTCATTTGAGGCCTATTAAAACCTCGTCTTGCTATTCCTGGCCATCTTAGCACCACTGACGTCGCTGGATTATAATCAGCCCACTGAGTGGCTATATTAAGGAGCGGGCCTGTGAGAATTGAGAAAGTGGAAACCGTCTTGTCCCCCAGTGTCAGACTAGACATCCCCCCTGTTGGTAGTGACCGTTTACATCAGCTCTCCACTACTCACAGATTCTGCACTGAAATTCACTACGAGAAAACGAGAGGATTTTTCCTTCTTTAAGAGAGATGCAGGTGATGGAATCATTACAGCAGAATATTTGTGTAGCAGTGAGCATGAATTTAGCATTGATTTGATTATTGCAGCGTGTGTTCCAGAGCGGCTGCCGCCCATTTGCAGCCTAATGTGTTTATTACAGTCTTCCCGGTGGCATCTTGGAAGTGTCTTCCAACTAAAAAATTCATGAGCATTATTGGCTTTCAGTCAGAATATGGAATATGTCTTCAAGTCACCGTCTAAAACACCACTTTAAGGCCATTATACAAAAGTAAATCTACGAGCGGCACATATTGAAAAGGAAGGAATTCTTAGCTTAAACATTTGTTTATACACTGTTATTATTGTTCTGGGGAGTAAGAAAGAGCCTAAGAGAAGGTAGGTGCTGAACTATTTTACTCAGAACAGAGTGGTTGTAGTTGTAGGATATGTCATTTTCTTTAAGCTCCTCTCCACCTGTAAACTGTTAGTGAGGTATTATTAAAAAAATCATATTCTAATAGTAGTATGTATTTGGCTTATTGCAGCTAATTTTCAAAAAGTAAAGTATACAGTAAGTAGCTTAAAAGTTGTGAAGTTAAACTGAGAAGGTTTGCAAATAAGATGCCTTTATTCTGGATTTACTTGAAGCAAATCTCTTAAAACTTTGCAACTACTGTCACTGTTTGAACCAATGTGCGGTTTTATGAGTCTGAATCTGTAAATACAGACTGTAATATGTGAGGTAAATTAAAATGTTATTGTGTGAAAAGTAAGAGGCAATCTAGTGTTTGGTAAACATGAAGTTAAAAGTGTTCTTAGGATCTAATAAAAAGTAATAATGCTTGGGGGAAATAATATACTATTTTTGAGGCTGAAATTTATTTAGGAAACATTGTATGGCATCTCCTATGACTTGGAAATGCACCCCTTGTTTTGCCAGTGGGAAGAACATGTTTGATTTTTCTATGTGTTCTCGTCCCTGAATTGATAAATCCTCATAGGCCTACGTCTACTTCTGTTGTACTGGCACGTGATTCTTCTTGGTTTGCTTGTTTGTATGAATCAGCAATATATTCTTGCATAATATGCATATTTGCTGCAGAGAATATTTAACTTTTACCAAAAGTTAGGGTCTTGCCAAAATAATGTCTACTTTGGGTGGTTTTGCCCAGTTGACAGTGTTTGGAAAGAGGTATTTCCCTCTGTTGATTTGATGTCTCTACTTCTGTATCATATGACTGGCTTTCAAGGCTGGCCCACTTTTTGCTACCTTTCTCGGGCATCTAATCCTAAAAGCACATTTTGTATATTTAAGCATTAGATACCACTGTGCTTTCTCATGCTTATCAGGGTCTGGCCCAGAAATTTTGCTTTTGTAACATAAAGAGATCCCTTCTGCAGCACAGTGTACTTTGAGGGAGAAACTGTTTCGAGTGTAGAATGAACTCCTGATAAAGAAATAGTGACTGCATCTTTTTTATTTTTAATATATTTTTATTTATTTCAGAGAAGAAGGGATAGAGAGATAGAAACATCAATGATGAGAGAGAAGCCGAAACCGGTTTGGCTCAGTGGATAGAGCGTCGGCCTGCAGACTGAAGGGTCCCAGGTTCGATTCCGGTCAAGGGCATGTACCTGGGTTGCGGGCACATCCCCAGTGGGAGATGTGCAGGAGGCAGCTGATCGATGTTTCTCTCTCATCGATGTTTCTAACTCTCTATCTCTCTCCCTTCCTCTCTGTAAAAAATCAATAAAATATATTTTAAAAAAAAATGATGAGAGAGAATTATTGATTGGCTGCCTCCTGCACGCCCTCCACTGGGGATTGAGCCCGCAACCTGGGCACGTGCCCTTGACTGGAATCGAATGCGGGATCCTTCAGTTCGCAGGCTGATGCTCTGTCCGCTGAGCCAAACCAGCTAGGGCAGTGACTGCATCTTTAACTGTGTACCTCTGAGGATGGAGGGCTCTGAAAGAGTATCTTTTCCTAATGAATTTAATGGAATAGAAATGGAAAGGTGTCTAAGTAAGGATTTACATACACATTCAATATTACTTGAGCATTTCTTCATCTTACAAAGTTGGTAAAAGATCAGACTGCAGGTGACAGCACAATGCCATGTACTGTCTCTTATAGAGAGGGGGCAGGAACAATCTGGAAGGCCTTGGGAGCTGTGGAAGCCTTCTCATGAAGAACTGGCTGATTTCTCAGGCGGCTCCTCCTCCGCTAGGTGTTGATAGGAGAAGCTGTGTCAACAGCTCTTTGTACGTCAGTTCATTATAAATTTCATTTCAAGGTAAGCAATTTCAGAGAACGCCTTTGTGAAAATATTTTTTGGAACTAGCAATAGAGATCTGGTGTTTGACCACTTATTATGTTTGCATTTCAGCAACAACATTATCCTTATTTATTCTTTTACTAAATTTGTTCAGCGTACGATAAATCTGTCAGTTTTATAGGCCTCACGTGGAAGATGGCCAATTCTGATAAGAGATAATATGCACATTATCATTTACATCAATTCTGCAGGATTAACCAGATTTAATGGTATGAGGCTATGTTGTGAGCGACAGCTTCCTTAGCTTAGAAGTTACATTGATGAATTCCGTGCAAGAAGAGTGCTTTTTATTTTCAGTTGTGTTAAGGTTTAACATTTTCCTTTCCTTTCCTGTCAATATGGTAAGGATTTAACTGGCATTGTTCATCCCTCCCAGAATATTGTTACTTAAAAAAAACTGTTAATCTTGTGCAGAAACTCTAAGGTCTGCTTTATACCAGTTGCTCTCAGAGGGTGGCCGGGAGGCGTGCTGTCCCAGTGAGCAGGACTGTGGTCGTGTTGGAGATGGCAAGAAGGGACAAGTCGGAACTTCTTTTCCAGTCTTGTCCTTCCACAACCCCCAACATCTGGGAGAAACTCTTCTCAGTGACTGGAATTACCATCAGTTACGACCCAAGAGCTTGCTTGTGTCGTTTTCAGTTTTTCTGATTTATGTTGAACAGTTTCAGCATTGAGAGTGAAACGCTCAAGAATTTTAATTTCCTGTGAATGCTGAAAACATGCAGAACTTTGAAGGAACTCTTAGTTTAGGCCTGCTTACAAAATGAAATTTCTAAACCTTCAGGGCTGCTCTTCACTACTTTTTCTCTCCTACCTTTTCGTCGGAGATTATTTCACTTTGATCTACAAAAATGCCTTAAAACTCACCCATCCACATAGTTTCTTTTATTTTAGATGGTTTTTCCAAGTGTACGTGCACACTAGAAGTCATAGGCCTACCTACCTATGTAATCTATTGCTCTATCTATCTGTGCTTTTTATCGGAGTCACTTGAGTGGGGGGAAATTAACTCACCTAAGCCCCAACCACACCTTCTGGTGTGAAATACTAGCATTGCTGGCAGCTGAGCTCACATCGGGCGTGAAGCTCTATTTGCGCGCCTCATTAGTGAGGCTAACTGTTATTTATTTGGTTCACCCACTGAAGAGCAGGACATAAACTCTGCTCCAGGATTACATCCACTCTGGCCCTGTGGCAGGCAAGAGGCAGTGTGGGAGCCGGCTACCGCCTGTCACCACCTTGCTCTCCCTCCTCTCCTCCCTGCTCAACCCTAAATTCACTGCCTTTCCTTTTTATTCCACCTGGGAATCTGTGGGGCTTTTCACCTTGGTTGAGGAGCAGTGATTCCGGGGCCTCCCCAGCCTCATGTTCGTGGCAGGCAGGGTGCGTCCACCTATCCGTGGCCAGTTACTACAGATCGCCCCCTGTCTTTTTTCTCCTTTAGGTAGTTTAAAGGGTGGTTGGCATCATGTACTGGGCATACACAGCCCAGGACAATTGCTCAGAAAAGGAACATATGGGGCAGACACAGAAAAATAAGGACACAGGCATGTTCATAAAGCTGAAATGTTTAGGTTTTAAGGGAATGTATTCAAGGTACCATCACATAAGAAAAGGAAAAACTTGGCTCTTCAAAAGGAAACTAATGATGTTTTAAAACTACAATTACAGTGGTTTGTGAGCCAGCCTTCAGTAGGTACAAGTAAAATATAAACAGTCTGCTAAAATGGCCTTAATATACATAAACCAGAAAACATTCGCTCCTTGCTTCACTCACTGTCTCCTAGTCCCTTGTTGAATACCTCAGTGCCGTGTCCGCATGCAAAGGTACAATTATCCGTGTCTCTATTGGGGGAACTTAAAAGTAGACAATGCTGATGCTAAATCCCAAAGTTTGTACATACGACTTAAGTAAAATGGTCACATTGTAATTGTCTGTTGAAAAACTTTCTGATCTTTCTGATAGAACTATACTTTTTAATATACATCAACAAACTTATCACATACACCTACAATACGGGGCATTTTGTTATATGTTGAGGGTTACAGGTGCATGATAAAAATTTACTTGAAATCTTAGGATTTATAGAAGGCTGCTTCCAGGGTAAAAAGTTCCTGGGATTTTTCTGATGGTGGTGGCGGTGGCGGTGTTGGAAGCTTTCTTAGATTGGATGAGTAATGTTTTTTGTCACATGCTCATGAGTGAAACCCTGGGAATTGTGGTTCCAAGAGAAATACAGAAAAAATACAGAGTGTAGGGCATCACCTGGGAAGAGTTTGGTGTCCAGGTTTTTGTTTGGCCTCTGGGCTTCTTTCCTGGGCGTCACAGTCAGAGGAGTGCATACGGCTGTATGACACCCTCACCTTTTACTTGTTTCTCTCCCCCTCACCTGGTTTTCTTCTGGAGAGAACATTCCTCCGTGCTCCTCACACACCAGCTTGGCGGACCAAGGCTCAGTGAGTGCATGATGTGTAGGGGAGGTCTTGCTGCTTCCCCCACCTGACCTGTGACTGCGTGATTAGAGGAAGATTGGCTTATTTGATGGGAGACCCTTTGCTGTACGTTTCTGTGAAGAGCAGGAGTGGGTCGGCCTGGGTCTCCGTCCCAGTTCTTGCTAATCCGCTCCCCAGCCCTGTGCCGGAGATGCTGCTGATTACCCCATTTTACAGAAGAGGTCATTAAGGCATGAGAGGCGGCTTCGTAAGGTCCCACCAAGAGGTGCAGTTGGACATGGATGCTGGCCATTTGCTTCTCAGCCCTACTGCCACTCATGGTCCGGTTTTGATGATTAAGTTCTATCTGTAAATTTCTTGGTACAGAGTGAATGCTAAATGAATAGTAACTAAATACAGATTATGCCTATTATCAGCCCAGAATTCTGACGACAGTGCAGGACCTTGGGGCTTGTTACACTGCTCCGGGCAGCAGAAAGCTCAGGCCTTGGCTTTCAGATTCGTCCCCTCCTGTGTGACCTGTTGAATACAATGTGCAATTGGTGCGAACTTCCTCTGCTGCTACAGTGTTTCTTCGTCCTACTTACACGTGACTCCTAAAAAAATTAACTCCGCTGCCCCCTTGAGTCAGAGTTGAGTCCAGAAGGAGTGATTGTAGTGAGCCTGAGCATCCCGGATTACGAGGAGGGGACAGGAGGAGGGGACAGGTGGGCCGTGTGATCGGTAGGTGACAGCGATACAGTGGTCACTCTCAGGTGGTGTTTTCTTAGCCCACCCTCCTCTTTCTCAAATTCTTGACCTTCCACCGACTTGCCCTTCCCTCCGATTTTTCCAACCTGGAAAGGAAGAAAAGCCGCCACAGAAAGAGAAGGAGGGTGGAGGTGATTTTAGGAGCCTGGGGGACAGAAGGCAGAGGAAATAGCATGGAATTGAGCTCTAGGAAATACTTTTACAGGCTGGATAAAACCTTTTGGGCTGCCGTTTGTTTGTTTGTTTGTTTGTTTGTTTATTGGGGGGAGGGGCAGTTAGCAGTTATTGAACACCTTGAGTAACAACTGTCTATGTCAGGGGTCCTCAAACTACGGCCTGCGGGCCACATGCGGCCCGCCGAAAACATTTATCCGGCCCGCTGGGTGTTTTTGCCGCTGCTGTGTGCATAGGAATTTGTTCATAGTTTGTTTTAAACGATAGTCTGGCCCTCCAACGGTCTGAGGGACAGTGACCTGGCCCCCTGTTTAAAAAGTTTGAGGACCCCTGCTCTATGTCCTCAAAACCTTTCTCAGTCTCTTCGTTAGTTTGTTGAGAACTCAGCCTCTATTGGTGTTGGATTTGCATATTTAAACATTATTTGGATTCTACTAATGATGAACACACTGTTTCTTATTATATGTCCTTATATTTTCTTACTGGAAGGTATTCAGCCAGCAGGAGCCAGTAATTCTCCTCCTCGGTTAGGGTCAGTAATGTTACCTGATTTTTTTTAGTATATCTTAAAACCTTGGGTGATAGCAGCAAGAACCCACGGAGGGCTGGGGAGGGAGTCAGGGATGTGACAGGAAGCCGTGGCTGGGAGGTGTGCTCAGGTAGGTGAGCTGCCCTGGGTGGAGCACTGAGGGAGGAGCAGGGAGGTAGGAACCTCCTGTTAGAGGGCCACTGCTTAGGGAGGCCTTGTGCGGGCCTAGGAGAGAGGTGTCATATCTCCCTGGTCGGATTTGGAAACGTCCAACTTTGTGGCGTGGCACTACCTCTTCCCAGAGCAGTCTGTCATGGGTGAGCTATTGCAGCACGGGCTTCGCATTGGCCAACCCAAAACAGAGACTGGGAGGAGCCCCTTACAACACCTGTAGTTTCCACATGTACAAGAGCGCGCCTGAAACTGGAGGCTGGTGCAGAAACCAGGGCCAGCAGTTGTGGTTCATGGTACTGATGAAATACGAGGCCTGGTGAAAGGGTATGGGCCCAGTGAGGTAGGCTTGTTTGTTTTTATGAATTGTAACCTTTACGTTTGCTTAACCTTTTAACAAGATTTTTTTTTTAAAAAGCAGCCTTTTTGTTAAAAGTTATACTCGAACATCAGTCAAAACCGTTGTCAAATTTGATAGGAGTCAAAGTTTTTTCATTATTGGTAAGTTGATCAGACACTTGATCATCAGCTCTTTTCACTTTCCCCCTTGTTTTCTGTTTTAGTTGCTGATATGTGTTCAAGATGAGTGGGATGGGAGAAAACACCTCTGACCCGTCCAGGGCAGAGACAAGAAAGCGCAAGGAATGTCCTGACCAGCTCGGACCCAGGTTAGAGGATTGCCCACAGTAGCCACATGCGGCTTCTTTGATAATTGTTGCACTGATTTTACGCCTATTTGATACTGTGATTGGTTTTTCTCCTTAACAGTTAATCAAATATGTATTATTTAGCTGACATTTTGGAGATGCTAATCAGTTACAGATCTTATTATTTTTTCTAAGAAGAGAAAAGCTAAATTCTTCTGATATCCCCTGAGTACTTGACGCTTAAAACCTCTTTATTCCATAATCTTGAGCTTTTCACACTCTTTTCTGTTCGATCACACTGTCATAAAGACAAGAAGATCCCAAACTAAAAGGATTGCAGTTAATTTTATACTGGGTTTTGTTTGTTTGTTTGTTTTAATGAGCAAGACATGAAATGTTATATCCGCTTGCTTTGATTTTATAACAAAGACTGTGGCTCTGCAGTGAGCACAGCAAAAAGTTTTACAGCAAGTTCCATGTCATATATTATGGGTGGATGTATGAGTTGTTATAGCCTCCGTGCAGGATAATTTAGCAGTACCTTTTTAAAGTTATAAATGCATATTCTCGTTGAACTAACAGTGTTCCTCTTCTAGGAATTTTCCAACAGTATACTTTTACATGTGCAAAATTATGTATGTTTGAGCTTACTTCTAACAGTGTTGTTCATCATTGCAAAAAAGTTAGGAAAAACCTAAATACTTGTAGGCTTGTATTTAAACTATTTAAATGTCTATAACCTGGAACACAATACAGGTTATTGTGAAAAAGAATGTGGTCATTATTAATGGGATGACATGAAAAAAATATGTTAAGAATATTTAAATCATGTCATTGACTTTAAAATTTAAATAGAAAGAGCAACTATTAAATGGCCAGTAAAATGATGAGATGAGGAACAGCAGGGAAGAGGACTAGAGATCGTCATTAAGAGAGGAAGAGAAGGAGAAAGAGCAAAGAGCCAGTGTTTTATATTTCCTTCTCTCCTTGTAGTGCCAAGCAAAATAAGCCTGTTAAGTCACCACTGTCCACATCCCAGCTCCTGTGTGTTGCCTCTAGATTCCCTAGTACTTCCTGGCTAACCACAGTCTGTCAGTCAAACTGCCTGCGGTGCTCAGAGCCCTCCTCCAGCAGGCAGTGTGGTAAACTGGCGTGTTCCTGTGGAGGGGCGTTCTCTGTGCAGGTGCCATGGGGGTGGGGGGGAGGGGGTGACTCCAGCCCTCTCCCTGGCACTCTCCCATCTTTGTAGCACAGCTCCCCCTTCACCTATTTGTCATTTACTTATTGTCTTGGGGAGTGAGAGAGGGGAGAGAGAGAGGGAGGGAGGAAGAGGTGGGTATAGGGGTCCAGAAGGGGAACTTGGCTCCTACACAAATTCTAGCCACTCCCTCCCTTTCCCTGCACTTAATCAGCTAGAATTGAGGAATACACATGAGACTTAAGAAAACCAAATTCAGGTCTTTGCTCTACTGGGTGATCTTGGACAAATGGTATAACCACTGTAAAATGGGGAAATTATATTCTATCTTAGGTTTATTAGTTGGTGAAAATGAATCTAATATTTAGAAGCTAATATATGGAAGTCTACTACAAACTACAGGATTTTATAAACTACTGTTAAATGCAGATAATACCAATTTGTTAAAAATACAGAAAGTGGCTACATTAAACAATTTGCTTTGTTTATATATTGTATTGTTTGAATGTCTTTTAGTGGGCCCTCTACTGTACTCGAGAACAAAAAGGTCCACTGTTATTATCAAAGGGAACTCTTGAATTTGCTGTTTATCAAATTCAAATGAGAAGATCTTGTCAGTTTTTTCCCCTCCCTACCATTAACGTTTTAAAACTTTAGTTGAACTTGGATCGTTTGTTTATATTTTGCATGTCATTCAGCTTGGACAGTTAACAACTACCCTGGTCAGTTTCGCTTTTGTTTCTAGTGGTACTGTGGTTTTTGCATTATCTAAAAAGCCTGTTTGGTTTGATTACTAACATCTTGAAGAAGTCTGTGAAATTATATAGATTTATTTATCTTAATCTTTTTATGCTTTATCAAAAATCGTTGAAATTTATTTTTATTTGAACTAGGCTAACTTCCCTTTCTTGTATTGACCTTACATAAACTTCAAAATTTTTATAGACATAACTTCCATTTTCTAAAACATAAAGGAATATTTTACTTACTCAGCAATAAATTTCATAGCCAAGCTTGGTGTCAAGCACTAGGTGAGCAAATTGTCTGATCCGTGTCAGTGGAAACAGTAAGCACATTGGACATATGATGACACAAGTAAATATATAATTGTAAACTGGGGTAAATTTAATTTTTTTAAAAAACATGCAACATTTAGAGCAAATTCAGGTTTCTCTCCCCCCAACCCCAAAGTACTTTTGTGTTTACATAACTTCTGTTGGCTGTCTTTGTATTAAAACTTGTTTGACATGCTTATCTTTTTCAAAATAGCTCTTCTTCAAATTCATAATAAAAAAATGTTTCTTTTTTTTTTTTTTTTTTAGCCCCAAGAGGAGCACTGAGAAACGCAATCGTGAACAGGAAAATAAATACATCGAAGAACTTGCAGAGCTGATATTTGCAAATTTTAACGACATAGACAACTTTAACTTCAAACCTGACAAATGTGCAATCTTAAAAGAAACTGTGAAGCAAATCCGTCAGATCAAAGAACAAGGTAAGAGGACCAAATTGATATTTTGGAGAGTTTAGTTGGTTTCTGGTTTTCCATGTGTGAGAAGTCTCTTCAGAGTCCCTTTAATCCATTTCTTCAGCTTAAATTATTGATGAGGAAATGATGTCACAGAGCAAGATGAATGCAAGTATCACTTGCAGTGGTGTATAAATAGGCTTTATGTAAAATTCACCGGCCGGGTGATGTCACTTTTCGTCTGGTAAACTCCGTGAGGTGCCCGCAGCCTCTGCCCATCTTGGACTTCCGGAGCTTGCATGGCAAGCGACTGTCATAATCTGCAAGAGCCAAGCGAAGATGGAGACCAGAAGTAAGGAAGTGAGCCTCCTGTTCCAGCTCGTCAGCATATTTGATGAAGTCTGAGCTCCGACCGGCCGCACCACTAGATTAGAATTTCATATCCTGAGTGACAAGCGATTTGAAAGGCTCATGCCTCTACACGGAATTCTTTTGTGAAGTTGAAACACAGAACATGACAGCTTTCTTCCTGGGGTTTTCTTTTTTTCTGAGATCATTTTCTACCTCTCTTCTTTGATATTTTTGCCTACAGAAAAACTTTAAGAAAATAATATTTGAAAAAACACATTAGACTTTGTGGTGCCAAGAAAAAATCTGTATTAGGCAAGTATGAACAGTGCCTCGGTGCTCAGGGCCAATATATGCTCTTGAAGTATTCACACGCTGTTTCCCTTCAGGGCGAGGGAGATGAGTATCTCCTGTAATCTGTTTTTGAATGCATCCTCTTAGAGTATCTACCTTTTATGTAATATTCAAAAGAGGCAAATTTTAGAACAGTGATGTCTTTGTCTGTATAGGTATATGAGCCTGAAACCGCCTGATCCGATCTATTATAAATCCCAGCTACCTACTCGAATATTATCATCAGAGCCTTTTCCATTTTCATGCATGTACTATTAAGCTAAATTTTATATAAAGCAATTTTACAAATGTAATTCTGTCTTCTAAGAACTTCTAAGGAATATACATATAGCATACACAATGCAGTTTCTGATACCAGCCCACCCTGAAAATCAGTCTTTATTTCCTGGCTTTTCTGTCAAGATTATATCATAACATTCACCATTCAAGGCATTTCCACTCTCAATGCCTGTCTCAGTCTCCCTTCATCTCTCTCCTTTTCCCCATGACACTCACCAGTTACCAAAAACTCAGTTAATGTCCAGTGTGTATCTTCATTCTTTGGTATCAGCAAACGGATAAAATAATATTCCTAAAGCTCTTAGGAGAAAAAATTGCTTAAGGTTTCACAGTGTTGTGCAGTTGCCATATTTCTGGTTGCTGATACCATTGCAGTGGAGAAATCGCTAAGTTTCTTGTTTCAGATTTCTAAATTTTGAATAATTCAATTTTGTGAACATTGCATGGTAGGCAGTACTTTACACTTAAAACAGTTACATATATATATATATTTTTTTTCTATCAAGGTCTTGCACAAGGTTTTAAAGTTTTGCAAAACCTTGGTAATTCCCCCCTCAAACCATCAAACACGTTCGGATGTGTCACACTGGGCCTGTGCCATACTTTCACTGTGGGTTTAATCATGGGCTGCACACCACAACCACCCAAGAAGCAGCAACAATAAACACCCTGTCACGTCTTATTCTTCTAATAATGTTCCTATTAATTTGAAAGCTAATGTGTTTTGAAAGGGGAAACAGAACTTAAAAACCAAATGAAAAGAACAAATACACTTTCAAGTTTTCAGCTAGTCTAGTACTGTAAGAATATTTCTTGTTTAATAAACTGTCTTTAAAAAGAGCAGGACTTTAGAAGCAAATAGGACAGAAGCTGCGTTTGTGCCCTGGTTCTGCCCCTGACAAGCTGTTTGAACCAGGGCAAAGTATTTCCTCTCTCTGAGACTCAGTTTCCTCCTTCCGAATTTAGCAAGCACAACATCGAGGTTGCACAGTTGTTGAAAAATTTATGAGCTAAGTGAACACACTCAGCAAGTGCCTGTCGCAGTCGATGGTTATTAGGTGTTCAGTAAGTAGCGTTCCCAGAGGTGGCATTTTCGTCACTTATACTAAGATCTTCAGACAGTTAGTGCTTCCTTCAGATGGAAAGGGGGTGGTTATGGACATCCTCCCCTCCAGGGACATCTGAAGCAGTGAGGTTCTTGGTGTCTGTGCTTGCCCCTCACCCGCTCCAGCTCTGCATGGGCCAGTGTGCTTCTCTCAGCAGCTGCCAGCCACTAGGGCTCAAGAGCAACACAGAAGTGTGACCCGAGCCCTTCTGTCTCACTCCGTATGCCCGCCCACCCAGCCGATCCCCGTTACTCAGTATAAATAAATCTAACCATCATCTTGACAACATTGTCCAAGCTTAATTTGTATTTTAGCCACAGGCATCAGCCTGAATGGAATCATTACTGTCCTAGAGAAGTTAAGCTGGATTACATGAGATGTTGCACCAAAGAATACTTCGTCGGGAATGCCGGGCTCATCCTTAGGGAACCTTCCAGTGTCCAAGGCGCAGGCAGGTCAGCCAGCATGACGAGCTCTTGCACTCAAGTCTACTCTGTCATCAGCTGCTCCTCAAGTTTCCGTCGCTTCACAAATAAAGGGAGAGAAGAAGGGATGTTTTTAACGGCCTAACGGATGGGAACTTGGAGGGGAAGTACCAGCTCTTCACATAAAGGAGCATCCTCTTGTATGAAGTGGTAGAGAGACTCATGTCTGTAGCCACCAGCCCTCGGAGAGCGTTCACACTGGGTGGGCCTTGTTAGGAGCAGGGCAGGTCCAGAGTCTGCGCTTGAACCATTCCAGCAGCTTTGTGATACTGAAGAATGATGTTTCCTCCTGTTTGGTACGATGCTGATAAGTGTTTAAAACTTCAGGCTTCTATACCTTACAAACAGCAGTCATAAATGGTGAAAAAACCGATTTCCTCATTGGAGGGCTAATATTGCTTCTGTTTCACAGAATAATAAGTAGTACAAAAAATACAATAGTCTATTTTGGATTACAATGTCCAATTTCACACTTTTAATCAAAAGTTAAATAGAAATTTCTGTGGCAAATTCCTATGCTCTTAAAAAATAAAATTGACTCAAACTACCTAATTAAAAACTGGTCAGAGCACCTGAATAGACACTTCTTCAAAGACATACAGATGGCCAATAGAAATATGAAAAGATGCTCAATGTCAGTAATCATCAGGGAAATGTAAATCATAACCACAAATATCACCTCACACCTGTCAGAATGGCTATTATTAAAAAGACAAAAAGAATAAGTGTTGGGGAAGAAGTGGAGAAAAGATGACCCTTGTGCACTGTTGGTGGGATGGTAAATGCATGCAGCCACTATGGAAAGCAGTATGGATATTCCTCAAAAAAATTAAAAATTAAACTACCACATGGCCCAGCAGTCCCACTTCCATGTATTTATCTGAAGAAATGACTTGTTGGACTAAGCAACCTAAAAGGTCACTCTCATTTCTCATTCTGATTTTTCTAATGATACAGTTTTGATTGTAGTACCAGTAAGAGAACATTGGGATTGTAGATTACTTTGTACATTTGAATTGCCCCTAATATTGAGGATAGCATCAAAAAATAAAGAAGTATTTTAAAGAGGGTGAGGGTCACATCAACCAATGAGAGCCAATTGCTACATTTCAAGAATTTTTATAAGCCAATTAATAAACAACCATTATTAAAAATCATATAGACTTACAATTAAATTATATTACAAAGCAAGCATAAAAACAAAAGCTCATCATTTCCTAATTATGCTACTTCATTTTACCCTTATCTATGCTGTAGAGGCTCTTTGTGTCATATCTATTTACATGAGAGAAATACTATGTAGTGGTGGCTATTACACATCTCTTCCCAAGTCTGCATTCAATACCGAGTATTCACACCATGGAAATCTAAAAAACAGTAAACTCTACAAATCAAGGCTTGACTTACTGTTTTGTTGACTGTCATTCTAAACTTAAGAAAGTAGTGGAGAAAGTATTAATAATTAACATTAGAACATTACGTAGCCAATACATACACACACAAAAATTATGACCAATGCAGCAAAAAAGTCACTCACGAGTTGAGAAACAATTGCATTTCTACATATAATATCCTCACCATATATCTTTATTATTTCACTTTTGTCTTATTCATTAACTTATATGAAAAGGTCAAATCACCTGCCCCCTCTCCAGCTCTCTGGTGGACCTTGTCGGCTCTTGCTTGTCCCTGTTACCTGAGTGACATGTTCAAGAATTTTTCTTTAAGAACTAAAGAGGGCAAGAGTCATGGCAATTTTTATTTCACTCTTATTTACTTGAACACAGCAATGAAATTGGCTCTATCTTACTATTGGAGATCTGAAGCTATTATCTGTTTTCATAAAAATAAATCAAACTTTCTTTCCTTGTTTGACAATATAACCTGTGGTCGGCATTCTGCTCTTGACATTGCAATTTTTGAATGAAGATAAAATGTTTTTTTGCTGATCTGCATACAAATCACTTTCCTATTCTTATGTGGCTCAATGGCTCATGTTATTAATGAAATTCGTGAGCAGGGGTGGAATTCCTGCTCTTATTTTCTCCTCAGACCCCTTATTATTTTTTCTTAAGTATATGAAAACGTTATTTTTGTTAGTTTAACAGCTTTCAGAGGAAGAGGTTTTGAATAATTTAATGTACCCTAATGCTTCATGATTTTAACAATTTATGACATGAGCTCTAATTTCAACAACTTACACTGCCTTCCACTCTCTAGAAAGGAGGCATCCCGTTTTGCCTTGATTGCCTTGTATTATTATAAAAAGAAATTAATTCTGACACCCCACTCCCTGTATTGATTTTACTCAAGAGCAAACATTCAGTAATAAATTTTATTGAGTAAATACTATATGCAAGACATTGTTATTCACTGAGGGGGAATCTGACAATCAGTAGTACATGGGCTTTTTGTTTTGTTTTTACTTTTTTTGGAGCTTTCATTCATTTGAGAGGAAATCGACTTGTAAACAACCAACCAGCTGTGGAACTGAAAGGGACAGTGGGAATAAGTGTAATTACAGAAGCAGGCCTTACTGTAAGTGAGGTTTTAATAGGTGAAAGAGTGGCCAATGGGGCTGGGCCGGGACGCGGTTGGGCCGGGAAGCAGTGGATGAGGTGGTGGGAAGGCTTGTCAGGCAGGGAGCAGAGGAACCAGAGCCAAGGCACAGGACCCTGGAGGGAACACCATGTAGTGAAGCGTCCGGTTGGATTTGAGGTTGAAAAGGACTAGAATTTGGCGAAGGTGCCATAAAATTGGACTCCTCACCGTCTTTGGCCAAGTTGGTTTGAAGTCATCTACCAGGGTCTTTAGGCTCTGGAGATGCCCAGCCCTAGGCATGGGACTTGTGGGTACAGAGCACAAATGCCACGGTTTGACATTTCGCTGTTGGTGTCATTCTCTTTTTGGTTTAGGCTTAAAGTACATTTTTCTTAGTTTTTTGTGGTTTTGTCTTTTCATTTGTTTGGTTTTGTTTTCTGTTTCTTTTTTTAAGCAAATGAGTAAGAACCTATCTTCCCAACCTGTTGTACTGGTAGAACAAGCAAGAGGGAACCGTCGCTGTTCTTGTGTACTTTAGGTTAATTTTCAGGCTATAGTGGATTGTACAGTAAGAAATCATTATACATGCAACTATTTTATTTATTTTTTAATCCTCACCCGAGAACATGCTTAGAGAGGGGAAGGGAGAGAGAGGAACATGGATCAGTTGCCTTCCGTACATGCCCCGACCAGGAGCCCACAACCCAGGTATGTGTCCTGACCAGGAACTGAACCAGTGCCCGGGATGACGCTCAGCCAGCTGAGCCATTCCAGCCAGGCCGGATTTTTGGTAGTTTTCTTAATTTTGGTAAAAGACACTTAAAATAAATTTATTCTTGTAACAATTTTTAAGTCTGCATTATCTTATTTATATGCATGCTGTTGAACAACAGTTCTCTAGAGCTTTTTCATTTTGCGTGCTAGAAACTCCATTCCCATTTAACAACTCACTGTTTCCCCTGGCCATCACCTTCTACTTTCTGTTTCCATCACTTTGATTACTGTAGATACCTCATGTAAGTGGAACCATGCAGTATTTGTCTCTTTGGCATTGGCTTATTTAACTTAGCATAATGTCCTCACGTTTCATTTACATTGTAGTGTATGACAGGATTTTCTTTTAAAGGCTGTATGTGCATATCACATTACCATATTTATCCATTCATTCATCAGTGGACATTAAGGTTGTTTCTACATCTTGACTATTGTGAAAAATGCTGCAGTGAGTGTGGGTATAGAAATACCTCTGAATTTTGTCTTCAGTACTTTTGGATTAACACCCACTTCTATTTTTAATTTTTTCTACTGTGTCTGCACCACTTTTACAGTTCCACCAACTGTGCACGAGAGAGCCTGTTTCTCCACATCCTCACCAACACTTGTTACTGTCTGGTGTTTTGATAGTGGCCATCCTGATGAGGTGATATCTCATTACGGTTCTGATTTACATTTCCCTGATGATTAATTATATAGAGCAACTTTTTCAAGGAGATAGCTTGAAAAGAATAAGTATCTAATACCATATAGTAGTATTGAATTCCTTCTATAGTAAATATCTTAGTATCAGATATTGTTTGATAGTTTAGGGCACCAAACATGACCCTAAGCTAAGAGTGTGGGGAGGAGGTAGTGAGGAGCAAGAAGATCCCTTGAGGCAAATATGAAATCAGTAAGAAAAATGAGAGAAAACCACAATGGCATTAAGATATTTGGCCTCATTTCAGCTGTTTCTCATGCCCCCCTAAAGAACGTCTCTCTCCCTCATGCCGTTTGCTCCATCAGGTCTGTGTGCAGGCTGTAGGAAAGGAAGAAGTGTAAGTCATGCTCGGTTATCTCTTTGCCTGTTGTTTGTGGGGGGAAATAGAGGCACTCACGTACGTTGTTCACCAATTCTTTCCTCCTCTTATTACTGTGTTGTTCACACTGAAATATTTTAGTTCATTTCTACTTAGAAAATGATCACCTCTCCTAAATACTGAGTCATTTATCTCTGATAATAAGTGTAAGGGTCCAGTTTTTTAAATCATCTCATCTTTTCGGTCACTGCTGATGTTTTTAAAGTAATAATTCCAGGAAAGCAGTGATCATGGTGTTTTTCATCTCAGCTTTGTTGGTAAGAAATGGGGACCTCTTAACAGCTTGTGTTTTGCCATGAGTGCAAAGTCTAGTAAAACTTGGCCTTCTGCCTTATTATAATTGTTAGTTCAGCTTTTACTCCAGACGGGCTCTTACCAGCATATCAGCTATTGAATCCTGTTTTGTTTTCTAAGAATGTGATAGTGAAGAATAATTCATAAAATACAAGAATTGCACTTCTGCTTATAATATTTCTCGATTAAAGACTCTGGATACCAATTAACCTTACCCTGAGAATTGATTTTAATTTGACCTTTTTTCTTGTGGTAAAATATGCATAGCATTCATTGCTGTTCATCTCTATATCTTTTTCATCATTCCGAATAAAAACTCCTGATCTATTAAGTAATAATTATTCACCTCTCCTCCCCGCAACTCCTGGTAACCACTGTTCTGTGGATTTGACTATTCTAGTTATCTAGAATAGTGGAATGGTATAGTACAATGATGGCGAACCTTTTGAGCTCAGCGTGTCAGCATTTTGAAAAACCCTAACTTAACTCTGGTGCCGTGTCACATATAGAAATTTTTTGATATTTGCAACCATAGTAAAACAAAGACTTACATTTTTGATATTTATTTTATATATTTAAATGCCATTTAACAAAGAAAAATCAACCAAAAAAATGAGTTCGTGTGTCACCTCTGACACGCGTGTCATAGGTTCGCCATCACTGGTATAGTATTTACTTTCTATGAGTGGCTTATTTCACTTACTATAATGTCTTCAAGATTCACCCATGTGGTAATATATATCTGCATTTCCATCCTTTCTAAGGCTGAATAGTATTCTATTGCATGTATTTGCCATATTTTGTTTATCCATTTACCCATCAGTGGGCACTTGGATTGTTTCCATCTTATAGCTATTGTGAATAATGCTGTTATACACCATGATTATTTGTGAACAAATATCTGTTCAAGTCCCTGCTTTCATTTTTTAGGGGATCTGTACCCAGAAGTGGTATTACTAGATCATGTGTTAGTTCTGTTTTTAATTTTTTGAGGAGTCATCCTATCTAATAATAGACAAGCATGGTAATTAACCATACCTCCGACACGCTTCCCATGGCTAATCGGGACGATATGCAAATTAACTGCCAACCAAGATGGCGGCCGGCAGCCAGGCAGCTGAAGCGAACAGGAGGCTTGCTTGCTCCAGTGATGGAGGAAGCCAAGGTTCCCCGCCTGCTGCTGCTGGCCTCTGAGCTGCACTCTAAGAAACAATGTTGCAATTATAGAAGCTAAACAAACCCAGAAACCTGCTTTCAGCCAGCCGAGGTCTCAGAGCTTTCAGAGCTGGAGCTGCAACAGTGTTTCAATTATAGAAGCCAAACAAACCCAGATACCTGTTTTCAGCAGCCAAGGTCTCAGAGCTGGAGCCGAGCCTCAGAGCTAAAGCCGGCTCTCAGTTCCAGTGACAGCCATAGAAGGTAAATAAATCCCAGAATAAAAAAAAAAAAAAGAAACTAAGGAGAGGTTGGGAGCTTTAGTCGCCCGCCAGCCTGAAAACGGCCCTCAGCCCCTCACCCAGACTGGCCAGGCACCCCAGTGGGGACCCCCACCCTGAAGAGGGTGTGACCAGCTGCAAACAGCCATCATCCCTTCATCCAGGCTGGCCAGACACCCAAGCGGGACCCCCACCCTGATCCGGGACACCCTTCAGGGCAAACCAGCCGGCCCTCACCCGTGCACCAGGCGTCTATCCTATATAGTAAAAGGGTAATATGCAAACTGACCCTAACAGCAGAAGGACTGGGAATGACTGGTCACTATGATACACACTGACCACCAGGGGCAGACGCTCAATGCAGGAGCTGTCCTCTGGTGGTCAGGGCGCTCTCACATGGGAGGAGCTCTGCTCAGCCACAAGCCAGGCTGATGGCTGCCAGTACAGCGGTGGTGGTGGGAGCCTCTCCTGCCTCCTCAGCAGTGCTAAGGATGTCCGACTGCAGTTTAGGCCTGCTCCCCGCTGGCAAGTGGACATCCCCCGAGGGCTGCCGGGCTACCAGAGGGATGTCTGATTGCCATCTTAGGCCCAATCCCCCGGGGAGCGGGCCTAAGCCAGCAGGTGGTCATCGCCTGAGGGGTCCCAGACTGCGAGAGAGCACAGGCAGGGCTGAGGGACCCCCCCTACCCCCCCGAGTGCACAAATTTTTGTGCACTGGGCCTCTAGTCTATATATAAAACCCTAATATGCAAATAGACCAAATGGCAGAACAACGGAACAACCGGTCACTATGAGGTGCGCTGACCACCAGGGGACGCGCACAGAACATGGTGTGCATCAGCAGCAGGCAGCAGAGCGTGGAACATGGCGAGTGTCAGCCACAGTGGGATAGTGGAGTAGGTGAGCAGGGGCTCCAGACCAAGGCGGGACCCGCCAGTCGCTGTCATTGGAAGAGCCTCTGGTGGTCACTGAAAATTATTTGCTGCTGTGCGCTGCAGTCCTGCCCGGCACTCGCACCTGCTGCCAGCGCCCGGCACTGGCCCTGATCACTCGGCGCTGTCATCGGGCACGAACAGTGGCTGCCGTCCTGATCTCTCCTCAGGGCTTCTCCATCTCCCCCTACTTCTGAGGGGCGATCGGGGCAGCAACTGCCACTCACACCTGCTGCTGGCGCCGGCCCCAATCACTCCACACTGTCAGCGGGTGCAAGCGGGGTGGGCGCAGTCAGTGCCTGGGAGCAGTGCCCGTTGACAGTGCCGAGTGATCAGGGCCAGTGGCAGCGGGAGTAGGTCTGCCAGCAGAGAGGGGACCGGGGAGGCCGCAGCGGGAGGGGCCATGTGGGGGCGTGGAGGATGGGCCAAGACCCACCCCTGTGCCCACTGTAGCCTCGCGGCCCACAGTTCCTTTCAAGGTGCACGAATTTGTGCACTGGTCCCCTAGTTATACTATGAAAATGCAAAAATATTTAAATAATATTTTTTATATTAAGAATCAGGATTCCTTGTATCCAAGGCTATGTGTTGGGGTTTGTTTTTGTTTGTTTTTTAGCAATACTAAAAGAATGTCATAAATATTTGCAGACACCTTGTTTTCAGCTACCTTCTCATCTCTTCTGGAAGCTTCCTCCATTCTTTGCTCCGTCCCTGCATTGCCTCTGATCACCAGACTCCTTCAGGGTCAATACTGTTGTCTCTTTCTTAGATAAGGAAATTGATAAGCAGAAACAATAATAAGGCTCAAGCTAGTCAATGACAAACTAGAATTCCAACCCCAGTGTGCTGGTGGTTTGAAGCTGGGATCTTTACCTGTGTCCATCTTTACCTGCCCCTGAGGGTGGTGGTCGTGTCTTCAACCCAGCCTTTGTTTATCATGAGAGAAAATGTTGATCTACAGAGAAATTCCAAAAACAACACACTCAAAACCAAAATAAAGATTTATATTAGTTACCGGGGTGTCAGTCGGAGTAGTTTTAACATGTGTTATTCACAGAAGAGATTTTGATGGTTTAAATATCTTCCATCTTATGGAAACTGCAGTCAAGGGCTATGAAGCAAATAGCTGCCCCTCGCCCAGGTTCCCTCGTGTTCTCCACACCCATGCATTCTAACAGGGCTGCTGTAGTTACTGGTGCATCTCTCCCAATATTGTCCTCCTTACTGTCTTTTTCTAGTTAGCTCGGTGTAAATGATGAAAGGAAGAGAGGCTAGGGGTCATTGAGCAGTGGAAAAAGTTCCTCCTAGACATGAAAACCTCTGAGTCTGTTGCTCTGATTCAGAGCCCTCACATTTCCCACGAGTCAGAGGAGGGACAGAGGGAAACAGAGGACATGAGTTGTGCGTTGGCGTTGCGTGCCCTCAGAGGCTGGTTGCCATGAAGCTGCTGCAGCTCCGACTGCACCGGCCCCTACGAGCACTGGGGATGACCGCGTGCCGCGCGTGGAGTGCTCACGTTTACCCGTATCATCTCATGTCATCCATGCGGCGCCCCTGCAGGGCACGTGTAGTTAGCTATTAACTCCATGTTGCACAGGGAACCTCGGGTTTAAGTGACTCGTTCAGTCTCACAGCTAGGAGGTGGTGGAACTCGAGAATTCAAATCCAGATCTCCACCTGGCTTCAAAGCCAGTGTTACTCTTGCTTTTGCCTGCCCTTTGGAAGGAGTTGTCGTGAATAAATGGGTTAAGCCCGTGGACAAGCCCGATGTAAGATATATTGAGGCACTGTGGTTTGGTGACTGGGAAGAATGTTTTTTGCAAATCCCTATGTCAGAGGATAATGTACACTTTCAAGACAGCTCAGCTTTTCCTGTCAGGAAAGAAAAATGATAAAAGATCCCAAGAAAATAGAAAGGTGCTGTTTGGGCCAAAAAGAATTCTTGGTATTTAGCCAGAAAACTGGCTAACAGTCTGGTTTGAGAACAGTCATTTTGTAACCTCGTGTAAGCAGATGAGTTAGTTTTCTGTGAGAGTGAATGAGCTGTCGTTTTACGTGTCCATCATGCGGACGCACTGTGCCCTCCAGATAAACAGCAGTCCTGGCCTGGTGGAGGTGTTCTCTCCGATTTCAGAAAATGTATTGGGAGCAAAGCAGACTTTACCAATAGTTGCTGTGAGTACCCCAGTGTTCTTAATGAAGGACCAGAGGTCAAGGACACGAGTGGCATCCAAGGGCCGTGTTTCACACAGTACTGAGCTCTGCACCACCTGTGCAGTGTGTTGTAGACTGTGTTCTGAAAGGGAAGTGTGCAAATTGCAAATGTGCATCTGGAAAAGGGATGTATTGGATTGCATGCATTTAAACTTTTAGATATCCAGGGCTGTTGGAAAGGGTACTTTTGCATTATGTTTCTCATTTCTATAATTTTGAACCAAAGAAAGGACCAATTCAATACAATCATACAGAAAAAATACCCAGCGGAGAAAATTTTTTCATTAAAATGGACTTGATTTTGATTGTGCAGTGTTAGAGCCTTGACCACCTGTAATAGATGACTCTTTTCGGGCCTGCCAATTTTGGAAATAAATTTTTTTGTCTTATGGAAGACAACTAAAGTGAAAGAAATAATGTGAGTACTCCCACACGGTCAGTCCTGAGGTCCTTTTCACGCCCATCAACGCCAAATGGTGGACATTATGGAATTCCTGGGCCATTTGGGGAGCAGTATCTTCTCAGTACAGTGGTGACTTCTTACTAGAGCCTGTCCATATTAGGCGGGCATCTGCATACCCCTATTCTGTAAGGTTCCAAGTGTTATGTGTTATCTTATTATAGATGATAGAGGGGAAAGGAAAGAAAAAAAGGCAAGCCCTATTGGAATTGACATAATTATCCATTACCACCCCTAAATTAAGTTCACCTTCTTAAAAGCTTTTTAAATTTGATACTAGTAGACCATCTTCAATTTGTAGATCCTTTATGTCAGATTAGAAAAAATTACATACAGTGCATTTTATTTGGAATGTTGCTAGAGAACTAAAATTGTCAGAGGTGAAAGAATTAAATCACTTTTTCCTCTTTGATTAGATGGATGGATGTCTGTGATTGAATTAAGTGCTTTCTTAAGAAGAAGCACAAAGAATCTGTAGCTGTAAAAACCATTTCCCCCCTTGAGATTTATTTGTAAGTTAACTGTTTGGAATGGAGGATATTTTCCATCAAAACAATGCCATTTTGATGATTAAATTCCTGGACCAGTTCCATAAAGCCTATTGTAACCAATAATGCTCTAACTAAAATAGTTCTTAATATGTGAGGTTTATACAGCTGTGTTTCAAAAACAGAGAGATGGTGTAGTGATAAATAAGATACAGATTCTTACAGAACCATTGCTACATATATCGTGTCCTTTTTTTTCTGTTCTATGTCAGTTTAAGTGTAGGTAATTCCTGTGGGGCTCCATGGACATTATTGATAGTAAAAGGAGCCTCTTACCCCTAAAGGTGGGAACCACTGCACAAGTTGCTTACAGGTGAAGGTGCTGTAGAAGCTCCATCAGCACATCCATCTATTTCCCTTCAGAGAGTCCTCCCGCATGGTTTCCTCCCGGAGGCAGGCCTGTGGGGGAGGCAGGCCTGTGGGGGAGGCAGGCCTGTGGGGGCCGGGAAGTTCAGACCTGGTGCACGAGAAGCAGGTGTTACTCAGTGAACCACAGGCTCCGGGCTGCGGTCCTCTTTCCTTTGCCTCACAGCTCACCCGTAGCCCCTTCCACTGTCTTCCTAGCCCAAACATGTCGTCTGCTGACCAAGACAAGAGTTTGACATGCTGGCCTAGCCACTCCCTTATTTCCACTGGGATTTTTCTTCTCTCCTGGTCCACTGCAGCACAGAATTCAGCTTTTTAAGTGCAGTTCTTGTCTCTGAAGCAAACATTTAATTCTGGAATTGTTTTGCTAGTGAAACAGATAATGTAAAAAGGAAAAGTCACAAACTTTCAGGAAGTCTTTAAAACTCCTGATAAATTTGGTTCCAGATATTCTTTGAAATATAAATGAAGCCCTAGTTCACTCTTTGTCTATTCCCAAGTTTATCTTCAGTCTTTAGGAACCCCTAACTTTATCTCTTGATCCCACAGGAGGTGCTTGTGGTCTCCCTCACTTCTATCCATATCCCCATATATCTGTCTGTCTGTCTTCTTTTCACTCTCTCTCTTCTTTTCTCGATTTTCTTAGATTCTATTGAAAGAGACAAAGATCCATGTTGGCTGGTGTGGCTGTTAGAGCATCGGCCCTTGCACCAAAGGGTTGGAGGTTCGATCCCTGGCCCCAGTCGTGGTGGTTAGGTTGTGAGCGGGAGGCAGCCAGTTGATCTCTCTCTCTCTCCCCCTCCCTCTCTCCCTCTCTCCTTCTCCATCTTCCTCCCTCTCCCTCGCTCTAAAAATCAATGGAAAAAAATATCCTCAGGTGAGGATTAACAAAAAAAAAAGGGACAAAGGCCAGATAGATAGATAGTGTGGCTCATCTATATTTTGGAGGAAATATTCTAACGGAGGTGAGGCCATCTGTGCAGTTGGAGAGATTGGTAGGAATCACCTCTGTTTCTCTTGACTGGCCTAGTTCAGTACCGAGGTGCACATCCACGCCTGACTGACCAGGTGGACATTGAGTTTTCGGTCCCTACTCCATGGCTTTAAAGCAATAGCAATTTTCTCTTTGATGTCCATCTTCTCAGTCCACTAGTTACAGTACTCAGAATTGTAAGAGTGTATTCACTGCCCATCCTTTGCCTATAGGACACAATAAAGCTATTTTCACATGTTTGAAAATTATGAACAGTTTATTCTTTTTTCCAAATTGACCCTCAGGGTAAGAGGGTGGAAGGTGGTCATCAGGAACCTGAAGGATTATGGATCCGATGTCAGGATTTGTAAAGACCTGTAATATTAAATATTCTTGTGTACATTCATAGCTACTGTGTTTCTCAATCAGTTTTTTCCTGTTAGGTGCACCCCTTAGCTCCCTCACCGAGGGTTTCCTCCTCAGAGCAATCTGTACCCCTCCCCACTTTTTCTCTTTCATAATATAGTCACTTCAAATGTTCATCTTCTCCCAACTTTCTTTGACGTTCCTTCCTGTAAGTAGTTGATTATAATTCTCTATATTGCTTCTCTTCTGTATGCTAATCTGAGGAGCCCCTTACTTCCTTTCACATACTATGCTAAGTCCCCCTCTTTTGAATTGGGTTTTTTAATTGAGTTCCTGATTTTCATATTAGGATAAGTGAGAGAAAAGAGCTAGACACTTATCCACAACACTATAAAAGGTAATCCATTTCAGCACTTGGCAAGGTGCCTGCACCACACACAGGAGGCCCAGGCCTGTCTTCTTTATCTTTGCATCCTCCCCATCTAATATCGTGTTTATGTTTCCTTGAAAACATAATGTGCTACTTTTTAAAAAATAATTACAAATAGAAATTAGGAAGTAAAATGCCTTGTCTCATCTGTGTGCTAGGAGTTGATCTTGTCCAGCCCACACAGCCCGCTTGAGCACCTCTTTCTGCTGCCTTCTCCAGAGAGTGGATCTGTTCACCTCACTTTTATTGAGTGTGTACTTGGGTCAGCAGTGCAGTAGAGGACCGCGGTGCAGAGGTGGGAAATACGGTTTCTAGCTCAAGGACTTGACAGTCATAAGGGAATCCCAAGGCCCTCCCGATGGAGTCTGATGGTTTCCAGATGATGTAGCGAGCGTTAGGAAGGCAGCGTGTGGAGAAACAGAGGGTCAGAGCTTGGACCCCTGAGATTCCAGAGATTTCCTGGAAGGAATGATCCCTGGACCAAGAAGGCCCCGGTCACAGTGCAGTCAAGGTAATGACACCCCAGAACCCAGTGATGCCGCCTCAGCCTGGCCTGCTGTTCTGGAGATGACTTTCATGCACTGTGTTCTTTGCTTGGGCAGGGGGACAAGAAGCAAGCATTTCCTGTCTAGGAGACAAAAGCCATTGCCCCTCCTCCAGAAAATGCAGCATTATTTTAATATTTTTTTAAAAGAAATTTACATTTGGTAAAGTACTAATATTTTATCTCATTGAAAGTTAAGATTTATGGTTTCACTCTTAACATTGATAACTGAAGAAAATAAATTTTATTGCTGTATGACTAGCTTTGATTTTTTTAAATTTAAATTTATTAGTAGAAAAACCATGGAAATGATATTAAATTAAGTTCATTGATAGCAGTATCTCAAGATAAGTTCTTATAAGTTTCTGATTCAGTTGGTTTTATCACAAAGGAATGTAATCGTAGTTTTCTTTTAGTAGAAACTTGTCAAGTTCTATTATTTTTCATTGCATCTTAGCCTTATGAAGTCTGTCCATTTCATTTTTCAAACATGAGTGATTTCACAGTTTTCTTTGTTATACAATGATTTATATGAAATTACTTAAAGTACTTGTTACTTGTAATTTGTGAACAGGTTTATTGGGTTCTTTGTAAGACTGCTTGTAATTATAAATGCAGAATAATATTATTAGCGCCTTTCTTCTGTGGAGCTCAGAGTGCTTCACATGCATTATCTTATTAAGCCTCATAACATCCCTGAGCGGCAGGGGCATTTTGCAAGCGATTATGGATTGCTTTGCTGAATCAGCACAGCCGTACAACATTATGATAAGCTTGGAAAAGATTGAGGTCATGTACTAACTTGCTCTCAGGAAACCGTATATGCAGCCAAATATTTTCCTTGGCAACAGAGAGCGAACAACTGCCTCCATTCTAGTTTCTCGGAAGCCCACTGTCCATTGGTGCAATAAAAAAATAACAAAGGATACATTTTGAAAAAGCAAATTCAAGACAGTCTATCTGAGAGCCAGGTGAATTTCCTACGGCCTGAGTGACAGCAGCATCTTCTAGTCCAGGCTTTATATCTGCAGAGGAAAGGCTACCTGTGCTCTTACGATGGCTCTGAAAACTGGACCTGCCCAGTTGTCATCTGTCATCTTCAGCCACTTTATCTGCCTCACCTCTAAGCCATCACGTGGCAGGGAGGATTTTCAAAAACAGGTTTCTGGAATTCAAACTGGCCATCTGTGTTGAAGCTAAACCTGATTCAAAATAGCTTTGGTAGAACTTTCTTGAAGGCTTGATGACAGCAAAGTCCTAAGTCATCTAGCATCTGGAAACTCAGTAGGATAACTAAAATTGAAAATAGGAATAATAAATTTTACGAAGATTTTATTTCATTATTTGAAGGGTTGTAGGATGTGGGGGGAACATCTCTTTTGGCTAGTATATTTAAAACAAAACAAATTTATGCCAGTTAATTTAATAGGGAGTAACTAAGTTATTATTACATCTTTTTTATATTTATAATTAGATAGTTAATTTTGATCTATTCCTTGGCCTACATGGGTGATCATTAGCATCCTGAGGATTTTTCTTTTTTATGTATCAGGTAACCATGGCTCTCTGCATGTCTTTCAGTTGTGGCTTAAACTTTTTCATAACCTTTACTGAAGAAGAAAATTGTTGGATTTTAAATAAAGTCTTTTTAACATTTTTCTTGCAAGCGGATTTGACTGCTTAAATAGTCTTTGTATTTAAGAGCACGTAACAGACATAAACTTCAGGAGAATTAACTTACTATAGATGTCAGGCTATTTTTCTCCTTAACTTAAACAAAATTAGCTGGAGAACTGCAGGACCATATATACAGAAAGGAGAGGGTATCGTTGGAGTAAAGGTAGTTGGGATATCGACTGTGAGGGTCTTTGTTAATTTCACTTTGACCTCATCACGCAAATTCTGATCATCTCTTGCCCACACATTTGCTGGGCTTGGCAACATGCCTGGGGTGTGGTCCATGGCCCTCCCTTGGTTGGGCTCCTGAGCCTGTTGAGGCATGTCAGCTTCTGAGCGAAGCTGACCCTGGGTTTCCTTTTACTGCCTCCTGCTCTAAATGGTGTGCAAGGCTGGTGATGCACTGCCACTCCTGCTTAAATTAGAGAGATTTCTTGCCATACAACAGTGAAAGGGTCACTTTAAAGAGGTGTTTATTTTCATTGAAATGATATTGTATCTGTACTAATAAAAGGGTAATGTGCTAATTAGACCAGATAGACCGGACATCCTTCGGACAAAGCCACAGTGGCGGGGACAGAAGTGGTTAGGGATGATCAGGCAGGCAGGCAAGTGGTTAGGGATGATCAGGCCATCAGGGGAGAGCGGTTAGGGGCGATCAGGCCAGCAGGGGAGAGGGTTAGGGGCGATCAGGCCAGCGGGCAGAGACGGTTAGGGTCGATCAGGCAGGTGGGCAGAGGGGTTAGGGGTGGTCAGGCAGGCAGGCAAATGAGTGTTAGGAGCCAGCGGTCCCGGATTGTGAGGGATTGGACCTAAACCGGCAGTCGGACATCCCCCGAGGGGTCCCAGATTGGAGAGGGTGCAGGCCAGGCTGAATTTCATGCACTGAGCCTCTAGTGTTATATAATAAAAGCCTAATATGCTAAGTGTTCGGTCATCCAGTCAGCCGTTCAACCAATCAAAGTGTAATATGCTAATGATATGCTAAGGCCACTCAACCACTCGCTATGATGTGCACTGACCACCAGGGGGCAGGCGCTCAACGCAGGAGCCCTGAGCCGGGCTCACAGCTGGCGAGCACAGCGGCAGTGGCGGGAACCTTTCCTGCCTCCGCGGCAGGCAGACATCCCCCAAGGACTCCCGGGGACTGTGAAAGGGCACAGGCCAGGCTGAGGGGACCCCCCCCCCCCCCAAGTGCACAAATTTTGTGCACCGGGCCTCTAGTATTATAAATTTCAATACTAGCTCTGCTATTATAAAATACAATATAGCTGATAATTGACATATATTTAACTTTTTATATACTGACCTTATGTTACTAAATATACTTATTATGCCTAATAGCTTAAAAAGTCTTTAGTATTTTCTGCAGAGATAATCATGTTATCTGTAAATAAAGACTGTTTTACTTCTTTCTAAAAAAAGAAAGGAAAGGAAGATGTATTTAAATCTATTCCTATTATTGTTTGAAACATACTAACTATTGAATGGACATTTGACAGGAACCTCTTTTCTAGAATGACTTCAATTTAGGATATTGTGATAATTATAAAGCAACTTCACATTTTAGAAAGTTAGGAAAAATCTACTTTAGGATTATTTCACAAATGCTTCCTAATCTTTTTCTCTTTTCACCCAATCTTACTCTAAATAGTGATCATTCTCTGCAGTCAGACAAAATTTGAGTACATGTATTTGAAAATTTGCAAGTACAAATCAAGCACACTCTCCTTTAAAGAAAAAAATATGTGGGGGCACATATTTGGCCTCCAAAACAAGTTAGACCCTTTATTTGTCTGGAAGGGACAAGCTTCATAAAGCTGAGTTGCAATGTGGCTTTAAGATGTCATTTTCAGGCTCTTTCCTGTAAGAGGGCTCTGGTGATCTTAGTGCAGAAGATGCATCATTCATAACGCTCTGTCCCCTGCTGCCCCTTGCTCGGCCTGGTCAGCCCTGGTTGCTGTCTTGGTGCAGCCCAAGTTCATAAAGACCAGGACCACTTTGAAATTAGTTGGTGGGGAGGGGTACTCACACTTTCCTGTGTAAAAATATGAATTTAAATCAAAACTGTTTCAAGCATTTGAATAGAATAGATTAAACTTCTGTATGATATAAAATGATACTTTGTTCAGTTTCTCCCACAAAAGTTCTATTTTGGAGAATATAGACCTTCTGACAGTGAAGCTCATCTTAGACCCAGGATATTGTACACTTTTCTCCAAACTAGATTTCTCTGCAATAAGTATATAGGTGTGTTTTTTTTAGGTTTCATATTGATGTTATATGTATTCATTTAACTGTTAAGTAGTCTCATTCCCATACATAGTTTCTAATAGGTTAAAAATTAAAACAAATTTTTCACTAGGCAGGCCATAAACAGACATATAGAAAAGGACTAACCAACAACGAATAACGAATAGCAGGAAATAGTAAACTTTGCCTAAGAATTGTTCAAAGTGGGCTTGAGTCTAGACCAACCGTGGGCAAACTACGGCCCACAGGCCGGATCCGGCCCGTTTGAAATGAATAAAACTAAAAAAAAAAGACCGTACCCTCTTACGTAATGATGTTTACTTTGCATTTATATTAGTTCACACAAACACTCCATCCATGCTTTTGTTCCGGCCCTCCGGTCCAGTTTAAGAACCCATTGTGGCCCTCGAGTCAAAAAGTTTGCCCACCCCTGGACTGGACCTATTCTCTTAATAGTCACTTCTTTTCCTTCCTAGACATTCACTTAGGAATTACCTAGTGTCCATTTATGTCTTAGTAATAAGCCTGCTGAGTTGATCTAGAAAGAACCTCATTTTTAGCTACCAGACTAGTGACCCAGTGCATGGATTCCTGCACATTGAAAGGAAATTAATTAGAAGGTGGCGGGGTGGGGGGTACTGGGCGAGAAGGGCTGGACATGCCCTGGAGCCAACCTCCCGCGGTCCCTTCCCGGCCCACCAAACCTGGGGTGGCGCTGTGGCTCAAAGGGCGTCTGCTGGCTCGAAGGGTATCTCCGGAGTGAGCGGGATCCCTCCAGTAGGTGGGGTCCCTAGGCCTGGCCTGCGGGGATCAGGCCAAAACCGGCTCTGCAACATCCCCCAAGGGGTCCCGGAGTGTGAGAGGGCACTCTGCAAAGTTGCTGTCATACAGGGTGTGGATCGCAAACACACGTGTGCAGTAAACCAGATTCAGGGTGACAGTGCCCCAAGAACAACATAACCCACGGCCAAAGGTGGACTCATGTGGCCCCACAAGGAACCGGACTCCCTCCTCTCTGGTTTCAGGGTGCATCACCCAAGAACCTCTACTGCCAAGTCACTGCAGCTCGGCAGCTCCTGTGTTGAGCATCTGTCCCCTGGTGGTCAGTGCGCGTCATAGCTACCGGTCAGACGGACACTTAGCATATTAGCCTTTTATATAGAGAGAGATATTTTCACCTATAGAAGATTTGGGTGGTTGCAGATTGTAAGAATTTCTGGAGCCTTCCACTGGAGATATGCCCCATGACCCTAGGACAGTAATGGCGAACCTTTTGAGCTCGGTGTGTCAGCATTCTGAAAAACCCTAACTTAACTCTGGTGCCATGTCACATATAGAAATTTTTTGATATTTGCAACCATAGTAAAACAAAGATTATATTTTTGATATTTATTTTATATATTTAAATGCCATTTAACAAAGAAAAATAAAAAAAATGAGTTTGCGTGTCGCCTCTGATACACGTGTCATAGGTTCACCATCACTGCTCTAGGAGTAGGTGTGCGTGCCTTGGGCACTGCCCTGACCATACAGTCACTTCCTTTGTTCTCGTGAATGCTAACAGCTTTGACTCCTGGATAGCATGCCCTTCCCTCATCCTCAGTTTCCCTGCTTTCTGCATTTGGCCAGAGCCATGGTGCTACATATTTTTATGCAAAGTTCTTGTGTTGTTATCAATGCTTTGCTTTCTCTAATAGGATGACATGACTTAGCATAGTTTAAAATGATTCAGTTTGGATGATTCTGTGTTTTGTTGGCTTCTTGCATTAGGTGCTTTAAATTGGGGGCACCTGCTTTTCATAAAGCATGCTCATGAGGTCTCACTCAAGCACAGACAGCAAGTGAGAGAACTGGGACCAGATGGTAGCAAGCAGAATGAATCAGGGATTCTGGCCTCCCTGCTGTATCGTTGATATCACAGTGGAGGGGGGGGGGGGGGCGGGGGGGTGAGGTACGTATCTCTACAGTTCTTTAGGAGGCAGAGGCAACAGGTCCTGTCTGTAGAGAAAACCCAGAAAGAAAAGACATCCAGATGGGATTAAACCATGAGGCTAGAAAAGCCAGCAGTTCTGACGAGTAGAACATAAAGTGAATCCGGGAGCAAGATGCATGTCCGTGAAAGGGAAGTGGGAGCACAGAGGACCCCTGGGCAGGGAAGACTGGCCCCAAGGGACAAGTGAAGGCCAGATATGAGGACAGTTTCAGTCCTCTGGGACACATCCCTGGAATATCCACCCGGAAGGGGAAGTGGAGGCTGGAGGTTGAAGCCCTGTGAGCGCTCCAGCGCCAGTGGGGGTTCTACCTCCTTGCCTTCTTCCCGCCCCATCCCTTCCTTCCCTGGCTTTGTTGGATATCTCAGGGGAGTAAGCAGCTTTATGTAGTCACTGGGCATACAGAGTTGAGTAAGACAAGAGCCTTGCCGGCCTCAGCCTCTCCAGGATTCCAGCCCTTCCACTGCCTGTTCTCACTGGAAGACTCTCCTGGCTGGTTGGTGACCTTCCCTCTAGAGCAGCCGTGGGCAAACTACGGCCCGTTTGAAATGAATAAAACTAAAAAAAAAAAAAAAAAAAAAAAGACCGTACCCTTTTATGTAATGATGTTTACTTTGAATTTATATTAGTTCACACAAACATTCCATCCATGCTTTTGTTCCGGCCCTCCGGTCCAGTTTAAGAACCCATTGTGGCCCTCGAGTCAAAAAGTTTGCCCACCCCTGCTCTAGAGGCTCCTCTCCTGCCAGCCTGCTGTGTCGGAGGAATCTCATGCAGCAGCTTTTATACCAGGTCCCCAGGCCAATGGGAGATTGTAAAACTCCTCCTTGGTTAGTTTACTTTCTTCAGAACTAAGAGTGGGAAAATCCCAGAGTCAGATAAAAACTCAGGATGCCCAAACTATCCTTTTTAAAGCAGGTTGTAACTTCGCAGATGATAATCTGGGTTAATAAAGGTGCTCTGTTTTTGTTTTTCTTCATCTCTCAGGTGTAGAGACAGCATTGGTGGCTTCCCCCTGCCCCCCAGTGCTGACCCCATTGGCCTGACCACCATGGGAGTGAACGAATTTTCCTGATGCCCTTAGCACATATGGTCCGATCTTTTTTCTCATCCTTTTTCTACTTGGTACTTTGACTCTAACAATCAGTCTGTAGAACTTACTACTTAAAGTAGCCACTAGTTCACTGATCAATACATTCAATCATAATAGGTAATGTGCGAAATGAAGTGCCTACAGGTAATGACAGGTTCTTACAGACAAAAGCACTGTCTTGCCACTATACCCAGTCTCTCCAGGTTGCTCTTTGTCTCCTGATAAGTGAAGTGCATTCGTGTCACAGTGGGGCCTGTACATTTCAGGCTTATGGCATGACCGTGGGGTCAGTTTAAGTGACCGTCTTCGCTGTTGATGAAAATGAAACCAAGCATGTTGCTCTCGGAAGCAGAGAGCGCGGGTGTTTCGCTGGGTGGAGGCAGCCTTGAGATTGGTTCACTTTGCAGTTTCTCCATGCTGAAGGGAAACAAGAAGTTCAGTGTCAGAACAAGAGGGAGGCAACTTGGGGGTAGGTCCTCCCACTGCTAAAGGGAGTGCAGCTGCGAGTGTTTAATATGCACGGCAGGAGGCCTCAGCAGCCTGATGATATATAGTGCATTAATGTTGAAAAGATAAACACATTTGGAGAGCACAGGAAGGGCCTTGTGTTTTTATGTTAGCAGAATGCTTCCTAATGAATAAGAATGTGCTGCTGGCTTCACACAGCCATATGGCAGCTTTTCTAATTTTAGTTGGGTACAGATGCATAATTCTCTGGTTTTACCTTCTAGAACCTTTGAGAGGCTACATAACTTTTCCCGTACTATCGAAACTGTAGTGCTTGGCCAGAAACGGCCTGTCATTGTTTCAATGACTCCTTTGCTCCGCATGGCCCCACCACTGCCGGGTGTGGCAGTCCCTTCACCTGAAATCACCCAGCTCCGAAACGCAGGAAAAGATGAAAATTGTGGGTGTACTCCCACTAGAATCTTAAAATTCGTTGTGGAGGTAACGAGACTTGTGTTTGATGTCAGTCTACTGCAAAATTGAAAGATTTCTTGGTGAGTAACTTTACCCATTTGGAAGCAGAGAAATTAATTCCATTTTTGTCAAAGATTCTATACTTTTTAAAATTTTTATGGATCATCGAGAGAGAAAGGGGGAGAGAGAGCGACATAGATTTGTTGTTCTACTTACTTATGCATTCACTGGTTGATTTTTGTATGTGCCCAGACCAGGGATCGAACTGGCAACATTGCTGTATGGGGACAACGCTCTAACCAAATGAGCTACCCAACCAGGGCCTAAAGATTCTATACATGAAATAATATAGAATTGCTTTTTAAAAAAAATATATTTTGATTGCTTTCAGAGAGGAAGGAAGAGGGAGCGAGAGATAGAAACATCAATGATGAGAGAAAGTCATTGATCGGCTGCCTCCTGCAAGCCCCCCACTGGGGCTCGAGCCCACAACTTGGGCATATGCCCTTGACTGGAACCAAACCTGGGACCTTTCAGTTCGCAGGCCGACACTCTATCCACTGAGTCAAACCAGCTAGGGCAGAATTGCTTTTTATAAAAGCAATTCTCCTCAAGATTGACCGAACATAAATATAACTTTTAATAAACTCTTTACATGTCAGAGAGCTCTAAAAATAGACAGTGCTAAAATTTTTCTATAAATGTGTAAACACTCTATGGATTATCTTTCAGTTGATGTATTTTTAATAATTGACATTTGTTTAAATTAGGACTTTTTATTTATTTTTTAATCTTTACCTGAGGATATTTTTCCATTGATTTTTTAGAGAAGTGATAGAAAGAGGGAAAGACAGAGAGAAATATCAATGTGAGAGAAAGACATCGATTAGTTGCCTCCTGTATGAGTCCTAACCAGGGCCTGGTCCAGGGAGGAGCCTGCAACCAAGGTACAGGTTCTTGACTGGAACTGAACCCAGGACCCTTCAGTCCACAGGCCAACACTCTATCCCAGTGGTTCTCAACCTGTGGGTCGTGACCCCTTTGGCGGTCGAACAACCCTTTCACAGGGGTCGCCTAAGACCATCCTGCATATCAGATATTTACATTACGATCCATAACAGTAGCAACATTACAGTTATGAAGTAGCAACGAAAATAATTTTATGGTTGGGTCACAACATGAGGAACTATATTTAAAAAGCCAGAAGGTTGAGAACCACTGCTCTATCCACTGAGCAAAACCGGCGAGGGCTAAATTAAGACTTTTAAAGGATAGACTGATTTCTGCAAGTTTTCCATAGCCTCTTCAGATGATTTAAAAAGAAAGAAAGAAAAAAGACACCATGAAGAAGAAAAGGAGTTAAACCTCCTTCATAATGGCCCCATCGCCCTGTCCCCCTAACAGACATTAAACAGAATTTAGGTTTTGAAGTCACTGGTGGTGGTTTGCCATTGCTGCTACTGGCGCGGGAACCATTACGTGGCCGTCCCTGAGCCACCACTGCTATTGTTGTGAGGAGACTGGACTCAGTTCTGGTCATGTTTTGTGGGAAGGCCCTTTGAGTGTATGTTTTTAGTTCAGTTGCCTAATAAACAAATAGACTTCCTAACATTACAAGATTCAAAAAGTTACCAAAAATCAATAAATGTTGGTATAGAAGACTATATATAAAGGTCTTTTAAAAAAACAACACCACCACTTTATAATTTTCAAATAGCTAATTGAACTTTTTTAAAAAATATATTTTTATTGATTTCAGAGGCAGGACAGGAGAGGGAAAGAGATAGAAAAAAGAAACATCAATGATGTGAATGAATTGTTGATCGGTTGCCTCCTGCATGCCCCCTACTAAGAATGGAGCCCACAACCCAGGCATGTGCCCTTGACCTGAATCGAACCTGGGACCCCTCAGTCCACAGGCCGATGCTCTATCCACTGAGCCAAACAATCTAGGGCACTAACTGAACTTTTAAAAAGGTATAGCCCAGCCGAGATGGCTCAAGGTTGAGCATCGATCTATGAACAAGGAGGTTGAAGTTCAATTCCTGGTCAGGGTACATGCCCAGGTTGTGGTCTTGCTCCCCAGAAGCGGGTGTACAGGAGGCAGCCAGTCAATGATTCCCATCACTGATGTTTCAATCTCTCTCTCTCCCTTTCTCTTTTCTGAAATCAATGAAAATATTTTTTTTTTAAATATAAACAATTTTTTTTCTTTCTGATTTTGTTGCTGTTCTCACCAGTAAACTTAAATTTTACCTTCAAGTGTTTGCCTGTAGCTGCCAATGATAAAGAGCAGTTTAATCCAGCTGCTTCAAATAATACCCGACTTTCCTTGTGTTTTTAAATCATTTCTATTTCTAGGGATCAAATGCTTCCCTTTTCACCTTTCCTTTTGTTCTGAAAGAAATCACGAATAATAATTACTTACAAAGAAAAGCGTATGGAATATAATATTAGTGATTTTCCTCCAGTTTGTGGTATGACTCATCTTAACACAGTCCCTGAAGAGATGGGGTTTTGTTCTTTCTTTGAAACTGGAAATCTAATTAATTGGTATTGGATTTCTGGAGTGCAGGCAGATGTCGGAGGGCAGTGGATGGGATTGCTCTCCAAGCAGCCACCAGGAGGGAGGGGACACTCAGAGGAAGGTTACAGAGGCATTCTGGCCAGTCTCTACTCAGCGTTTTGCATTGTAAAACTGCACTCGTAAAGATCATAGCCATTTTAGGGTATTGTTTTATCTTTTGGGGAGTGAGGAAGAAAAGGGTAGGATTATTATTTTCGTTGTTATTCTCTTAGGTTGTGTTCTTTATGTAAAAAAAAATAATGGTCAAAGTGCAGAAGGAAGAAATGGAAGTCAGGGCACAGAAGAGAAGTCTTTTTGTAGGACTCTAAAAATTACATGTTATCATCTCTTTATCTCTTTCTCCAGTGTAAGAGTTCTGTCTGAAATAATGAGATCCCCTAAGGTTTTGATCATAGGAATCTCTGGGACAATCTTTTTACAGTTGAGTTTACTGAAGGATATATTTATAACAGAATATATTTTTTATGGTTAATGGCTGCAAAATATAGAGAAGTAAATATAATTTGTAACCACTGAGAAAACTGCCTAAATTAAAAATATTAAATAGTGTGTTTTAGTAATGTACTTGCAAAAGTATAATTATATCTAAGGATTTAAGTTTATTTATATTTGGTACATAAAAATAGCATGCTTTTTACTGAAATGCCTTATACTGATATAAGACAGGGTATTGGGGGTCTGCCAGAAAGAGGTGAAGGGATTGAGAAGTACAGATTGGTAGTTACTGAATGGCCACAGGGATGGAAAGAACAACATAGGGAATATCCTCAGAAATGCTGCGATAACTGTGACTAGTGCCAGGCGGTACTGGAAATAGAAGGGGAGGAACACTGTGTAAAGTATATGATTGTCTAACCACTATGCAGTACCCCTGAAACTAACACAAAATAATATTGAAAGTAACTGTAATTGAAAAATAAAAAGTAAAGTGAAAAAAGATACCAGTGTATGTGCCGTTAACATAATAATATATTGCAAAGGGGTCCTTTTCTTCCTTTTACCTTTTTAAAAAAAATTTTTTTTATTGAGTTTATTTATTTCCGAGAGGAAGGGGGAGGGAGAGAGATAGGAACATCAGTGATGAGAGAGAAACATTGACCAGCTGCCTCCTGCATGCCCCACACTGGGGATCAAGCCCCAAACCCAGGGATGTGCCCTGACTGGGAATCGAACCGTGACCTCCTGGTTCATAGGCGATGCTCAACCATTGACCCACACCAGCCAGGCCTTTTCTTCCTTTTATATAATACTAGAGTGCACAGATTTATATAATCTTGGTGCACGAATTCGTGCACCAGTGGGGTCCCTCGGCCTGGCGGGGATCTGTGGAGCTCTGCGCTGCCGCAGCCACCTTACCCACCAGCTCCTCTGGCTCCAGCCCGCTGTCTGCGTCAATCCCACACTCACACACAGCACGAAGTAGTGCATGAAGCGGCAGGCTGCCAGGGAGGAGCCTGAGCCCGGGCTGGGTGCTGCACCGCTCCTGCCATCCCGGCCCCACTGAGCCTGCCGCCACCACAGCTTGGACGCGCAGGGAGATTATCTGCAGTAGAGGCTCCCGCGAGCTGTGCTCGCCAGCCGTCAGCCTGGTGTCTGAGGCGTCTGTCAGCTGAGCGGCACTTCCACTGAAGGAGTGCACTGACCACCAGGGGGCAGCTCCTGCATTGAGTGTCTGCCCAGTGGTGGTCAGTGCGCATCATAGCTACCAGCCGGTTGTCCAGTTGCTTAGGCTTTTATATACATAGATCAAGGCTCAACTGAACGTTGAACAGAATTAGTAATTACTTCATGAAAAATACCCAAATAACAAAAATTCATGGCCACATTTATTTATTTATTTATTTATTTTAAGCCTTGCCGAAACAAGGCCACCAAAAATTTGGTTGCCTCCAAAAAAAAAAAAAATTGGTTGAGAGAGAAAACATGGCCACTTTAATTTAGAATTCAGTTACATTGATAAAACCTTATTTCTGGCTGTTTTCTATCACCTTATATTATTGACTTTTGAAGAATAGATAACAACCTAGTTGAAAAATACAGCTATTCAATCTTTTATTGAGGACAGGAGTGAAAAGCCCTAAATTCTTTACCCTTTGTATGAGAGTGAAAACTTCCCATCCTCTTAATATACAAATGGTATTTGTCTAAGTATTGCGACATTCAGAGATTTTTTTTTCAAATCACATATTCTACTAATTTAGTTTTAAATTGATCTGGTGAAAATTGTTTTCACTTTTTAAAAAGTCAGGGATTTTGTCTACAGCCATACCATCCTTTACGTGCCTAATCTCATCTAAAAAGTCAGGGATTTCTACAATTTCCGCTTAGACAAACTTTTTGCTAATATTCCTTAGCATTGGTTTTCAGAAGCCAGGCTGAGATTTCCTTGGGGCCAGACGTCCATTCCTACAGTTTCTCTGTGAGGCCATTGACTTTGTCATCTCCTTTCATATCCTGCAGACTCCAACTCGGTTACGGTGTATGTGAAATATTATCAGCTATGGCCAGCCATTTTTATCTCCTCTTTGAATTTAAAGTTAGTTTCTCACAGTTTAGCCCTAAATTGATCTCAGTCTCTCACTTGACAAGAATTATTCATTCCATTTGCACATGTAGCAGGTCACCCCAGGTACAGGCAGAGACCGTAGAACTGAACGGATCCTGGTGCTATTGGTTGATTTCCTTCCTCATGGTGGCCTCCATTCTCTCTAACTGTTGTGTTTTTTTTACTCTGTATAATTAATTTATTAATTATTATTTCTTTCAGTGCCATGCTCAGTAATTTTTTTATTTTTAATTAAAATATAATTTTATGCCCAGCTGGCATGGCTCAGTAGTTGAGCATCAACCTATGAACCAGGAGGTCACCATTTGACTCCCAGTCAGGGCACATTCCCAGGTTGCCAGCTGATCCCCAATAGGGGGTGTGCAGGAGGCAGCTGTCAGTGATTCCCTCTCATCGTTGATGTTTCTATCTCTCACTCCGTCTCCTTTTCCCTCTGAAATCAATAAAAATATATTTTTAAATTAAAAAAATATATAATTTTATATTTATTTTCATTTTTTATTAAATTTATTGTGTTAATGGGATTATATAGGTTTCAAGTGTGCATCTTGTTAGCTGCTTCTTTTCTCCTTTTAAAGATTTAGCAGCTGAATATGATAAAGAGAGAAAAAATATTTTTTATTATTAATAATTGTTCACAATAATTGTTTTTATGTAGTCTTTCCAGTAGAGTCCAAACACATGTTTTGTCAGACCTAAGTCATCTCCTGTTTAAATTTTAGACTCTCACCTTAAATTATATCTGACCTGTAGATTCCTAAAAATAAAAGAAAATGCCCTACAGATACGATTCTCATTCTACATATTTTCGGATAAAAGTCTAAAATTCAGAGTCTGCACGTGTTGCTAGTATATTTAAAATACCCCAGCATGAAAGCTTATCAATGTTTAGGAACCTGCTTGATTGGATTTTAGAAGTTTGTGTTTTAAAATTGCACAAAATATTAATGAATCAATTCAGGAGACTTGTGTCTTCAGAATGATGACCAGAACCTCAAAATGTAAACATCTAGCAAGGTATTGATTGTAAGAGACTTGGAAATACACTGTCACAAATGTTGTTTATTTTTCCCTAAATTATAGCATTATTTTTTTTTAATATTTTATTGATTTTTCACAGAGAGGAAGGGAGAGAGATAGAGAGTTAGAAACATCGATGAGAGAGAAACATCGATCAGCTGCCTCCTGCACACCCCCCACTGGGGATGTGCCCGCAACCAAGGTACATGCCCTTGACCGGAATCGAACCTGGGACCTTTCAGTCCTCAGGCCGACGCTCTATCCACTGAGCCAAACTGGTTTCGGCATTTATAGCATTATTATAGACACCACAGAAAGCAATAACTCCTTATGTTGTGATATCAGAATCTCGTATGACAAATGGCCTGACGTTTTCTAGGGCTCAGCGACAGGTAGGGAGTTTGTGTTGCTTCCTATCTCACTCTTCCCAACATTAACCTAAATTAAGTCCATTCTTTTAAAAGAATAACACCACCAGTTGGGCCAGTGGAAGGACAAAAGAACGTGGGACCTGAGAGAATAGGAGATGCTCTGTCCCTTACCTGATGGTTTGTTGTTTAAGACTGTTCTTCTCAGGAAGTCCTTTCTCCCAATATTGACCCGCCCAGGCGTTCCGTTCCCCGCACCCTGGGGGCCAGTGGGCCTAAAGTTAGAAGAAATCAGTCTCTTTTTCCACCCACCCTCAATGCCAGTCACCTCTACATTTCTGGGAATAAGTGACAGCAGTGGGTCTAGTCTGTCAGTCAGCCCCCAAATATAGGCTTCTGAAGGACAGTGCTGGCCACTGTGGGTACTAAACAGCTCCCCTCCCTGAAACTTACCTCTGGTGGGGATAGTGCACTATTTCATGCACTGAGCGGCTCACTGCAGAAGGTGGGGAGACCAGGATTCCCTCCGAGGAAGATGGATCAGAATCTCATGCAAAGGCCTCTCCTATCTGCAAATTCTGCCGGACCCTCTCTGGGGAGGTCCTCTCACCTACACCGTGTGAGAATCACTGCTGCCGCCGAAAGGTGTCACTGAGGGGAGGGAGAGGCCCCTGTGAGCAGTTAAGAGGCAGGGGAAAGGCTGTGAGTTACTCACTCTCCAGGATGTTGTGGCACATGCTCCTATACACCGGCTGCCACACGACTAGAGACAAAAATAAGTAGAAATACCACAGGACCACATAAATATATAATGTCTATTATATGGGCTTTGAGAGTTGGTATTTAGTATCAGGGATCCTTAGATCCGAAGCCTGCTGGGCCCTCTGAAATACAGGGCTGTTAAATTACAGTAGTTCCCCTCCGATCACACACATTCCAAGACCCCCAGTGGATGCCTGAAACCGAGGATAGTACAGAACCCCACATACACTGTTTCTTCCTCTACATACCTACCTATTATAAAGTTTAACTTATAAATTAGGCACAGTAAGAGATTAATAATAACATGATGAAATAGAACAGTTGTAAAAATATACTATAATAAACGTTATATGAATGTGATCGATCTCTCTCAAAATATGTTATTGTGCTATACTCCCCTTTCCACTTAAAGGAAGCACTTTACGGCTTCTCTTTGGCATATTTGCATTGCCAGCATTACTACTCTTGAGTTTTGATAAAATCAGGGTAACTGGAACACAAGCACCATGATGTTGCAACAGTTGATTGATAACCGAGATGACTACTAGGTGACTGGTGTGTGGGAGCGCCTACAGCATGCAGATACTGGGCAAAGGGATGATTAACAGGGGGGAAGGGGGGAAGGGGGAGGACTGTGAGATTTCATCACCCTGCTCAGAATGGTGCACAGTTTAAAACTTATGAATTATTTATTTCTGGAACTTTTAATTTAATATTTTCAGACCATTGTTGACTGAGTAACTGAAACCACGGATAAGGGGGCTGCTATAGGTGAACATTAGATGAAGCCACAGGTGGTGGTACCAGTCTTGTCCCTGGACTGGTGGGTAGGAAAGTGAGCAGAAAGTGATGAGAAATCTACAGCTTTACCAAGTGAACTGGCCAAAAAAAAAAAAAAATATATGCCCCAATATGCATTTATTGGGGTTCTAGGAAACTGGGAATGGGGGTGTCATATGCAGTAATTTTCTGGAGAGCCTGAGCTATTTCGTTCCTAAATTGGGCTGAGACTAAGCCTGCAGATAGGACAAATGTTGAGGACCCTAACAGTCAAGAGCTAGGTCAGGAAGGCAGCAAGAAGGAAACATGAAGTGAAGACTGACAAATGCATACAGTCCCGAGTTATAAAGGCCACCAGACGAGTCATATCTGTGTTTATAGCTGAGGAGGTTACAATTAGATCTGAGGAGGTGAGTCAGGAATGTAGCGTAACTGAAAAAGCAGATACAGTCTGTTTATGACAAGCTCTTGGCTTGGAATTTAGTAAGGAGGAGCCAATAATTAAAACTATGCTAGTAGCAAGTTCCATTTGTTAACTCTATAGATTTTTAAAAATATATTTTTATTGATTTTTAGAGAGAGAGGAAGGCAGAGGGAAAGAAAGAGAAGCATCCATGTGAGTGAAACATTGATCTGCTGCCTCCTGCACGCCCCCTACTGGAGATTGAGCCCAAGTGCCCTGACAGGGAATCAAACCAGCAACCTTTCGGTGCACAGGCTGATGCCCAACCAACTGAGACACACTGGCCAGGGTACTTGATAGTTTTTCAAGTGTGTTTTACATATCATCCCATTCACTTCTGTCGAAGTTTATATGTATAGAAGGCACATACTAGGTCTTAAAAACTTGACGTGACTTGCTCTGTCTCTGACTTCTGCTAAGTGGCTGGGCTCAGGCTTGAACTACACAGGTCATCTCCGTTCCACTGGGAAAGATACACTCGGGGGCTCTCATCACAGGAGTGGCAAGATTCGCAGCACCTGCGTAATTTCCCTAACTTTATTTTCTAGGTTCTCATGTGCAAATTAAACTTTACAGGTTTCCAAAATACTGTGTAAAATACCTTTTTACAAAAAATAATAGTAGTAATAAAAGAGGCAGCAAAATTTACCAAGATCATGAAAGCAGGTTGATTCTGAGTACTAAATTGATTTACGGTTTCCTTTATTTGCATTTAATTGCAGTGATAACATGCAGTGTAAACAAGGATATAATTTATTCAGGTACAGATAATTGGTACATGGTTTCTGTGTTGTTTTCTAACAAGTTGCCGATATGTATCTGCTATGCTTTAAACCTCTTTGGGTGTTCTTGAAACAACTGTAAGATGTGTATTGACAAATATGCATCTGTTTCTTCGGGGAGAATTTTCCATGTTGGAATGTTTTCCGGGCCTGAAGGCTGCCTTGCACATTTTAATCCAGGAGCACATGGTATTCACCTCTGTACCAGATGAAAGGGTGGGCGGCCACTGGAATTCTCTGGATGCCTGGTAGGATGCCTTGCCTCTCTGCCTTAAGCAGCTAAGCGCCTTCTACAAGACGGGGACCAAATCTTTCTGGTTACTTTAAATGTGAATGTGACAAGAGGTGGAGCAGGACAGGAGTCAAGGTGGTCATTCTAGAGCAGTGGTTCTCAACCTTCCTAATGCCGCGACCCTTTAATACAGTTCCTCGTGTTGTGGTGACCCCCAATTTCATTGTTACAAATTGAACATAATTAAAGCATAGTGATTAATCACAAAAACAATATGTAATTATATATGTGTTTTCCGATGGTCTTAGGCGACCCTGTGAAAGGGTCGTTCGACCCCCAAAGGGGTCGCGACCCACAGGTTGAGAACCGCTGTTCTAGAGTGACACAAACGAGCAGCCCTAGCAGGTTAGGCGCCCCTCTGTTCCTTCTTCAAATGTGTGCAGGTGACTGTACTACTGAATTCAGAACAGCAGACCCTCCGTCTTCCTAGTTTGGGGAATCTCTTGAGTAGAAAGTGATTGTGTCATAGGACATAGCAATTTCATAAACTAGAAAAAACGCTTTTTGGGGACTAGTATAAAGCCACTAAACTCATTTCCTCGGCAGCCTGAGAGGGAGCAGAGCTGCAGGTTCTGGAGGCGAAGAGTGAGTGTTCTGGCTCCTGCTTCAGCAGCTTCTCGCGTTCAGGGCCAGTGGGGATGTGCTCCAACTCTTTTACAGTCATATCTGATCCCGCTGGAGACCTAAAAGTCATTACAATAAAAATGTTTCTGTGTCACTCTGTCCTTGAAATCGCACTGCCATTTAATTCACACTTACGTTTGTTGCAGAGAAAGCAGCGGCTGCCAACATAGACGAGGTGCAGAAGTCAGACGTGTCATCCACGGGGCAGGGTGTCATCGACAAGGATGCGCTGGGGCCCATGATGCTGGAGGTAGCACACCTCGTTTGGTTCTGTAGTTTACAATGTTGTCCATCTTTTCACATGATTACATTCGTTTTCAGGTGAACCTAGTTTAAGGATAATGCAGTTAATTTTCACTCCTGAGATCGAAGTACTGCTTACCTCTTGGGTTTATTAACATGTCTCTCTCTCTTCTGGCTCCCGATTCCAGCAGATCTACATTTCAAATGAATGATCTAGAATGAAACTGACTAGACCAGAATATAAATTAACAGGCTTTCACTGCCAGTTGAGCATTCATTTTGGAAAATCATGTTCACAATTCCTGTTAAATTCTGATATATTTCAGTTTGAAATTTTCCCCAAATTCTTAGATTTTATGTATGTCATATACATATGCCTTATATATATATATACAGGTTAAAATTTGAGAGCCAGAAAAGGGTTTATGCTTTCTATTTAGGCAACTTCAAACTTGTTTATCTCATAAAGATAAAAACTGAATAGGCAGAACTTTTCAGATAAGGATCACAATTGTAATGGTTGGTCTTAACTGCTTGCTCTTTATTAACTTGAGGGAGTTTTATGATCAGAATTTGTAAAGTTCAGCTTTCCTATTTTATTAACTAGCACAGTATTTAACACCCAGTACTGTGCTGTACCTATTCCAGAATTAAATTCAAGATGTAGGCTATGGTAAGATGAGGGGGAAATAGCAGCAAACATATCACAAGAAGCAGAGGGGCCCTGAGACATAAATTATGTCAGTTCTCAGGATAATTCCCTCTGCTGATAGGATGAGATTGAAAAGCGCCACATGCCCAGAAGCTTCGCAGCAGGCACATACATATAAGAAATTGGGATTTTTAATGCAAAGATAACCAGTAATCACTCCTTTTTTTTTCAATTGGTTCATAAGGTGATTTATACTTTTAGAAAATTGAATTCTGTGAATATCTACCATATAATTGGAAGGTGGGGGGTGGGCACAGAAAAAATATATATAAGATTGTCTGGCGCAGTCTTTGTAGTATTTAGAAATTACTAAGTTCATTCTCTGGGGCCGGACCTGCTGCCAAAAGACTCTAAGTGACCCATGTTGGCCCTTGCTTGTTTCTCTTGATTCACTGGCTTGAAATCCTCCAACTACAATTTTCAGGGAAAAAGCAAAAACATTGAACCTGCTTTTCCAGAGTCAACAGGCAAGGAAAGGCCAGAGAGCAGCTTCCCACTTGGTTCTTAGAAGCAAATAAGAAAATTCTAGGTGGACTGTTTAGAATTAGACGAAAGAAGGAGATAACTTCTGTGAAAAACATCTTGGATTACAAATAAAATTGATTTGAAAATTATAGTAATCCAAGTTATTATAATTAGGAAACTTTCATATGTCTGTGTTTATTCTTTATATCAGAAGACAAAAATTAAGGTAGGGTGGGAACTCCTGGGAAAATTTCTGAGCTGCTAAAAAGAAATGCTTAGAGTAACCACAAGGCTGTGACTCAAACCCTTTGAGAGCACCTTCATTAAGTGTAGAAATCAGATTGCTAGATGTCCGTGGGCCTTATCTCATAAAAGTAAACCACATTTTTGCTGTTTCAAAATAGTCTTCTGAAATCCAGTGCACTGAGCAAATCCCAGTGTGGCTGGGCGTTACTGCTGAATCTGTTCGAGAGGTAATGCTTGAATCTGGTGACTTAGCGTTTGGATCTCAGTCTTCATCTCTGTTAGCATGTCATTATAATTTAAACAGAGAAAACTTGTTCTTGTCGAGCTGTTCCTAGGCATAGATGCACACTCATGCTTACATCATAGCGTAGTGGTTGCTAGGCAACAAAACCCAATGTCAGCTTTTTTCATCAGAGCATTTCGTAGTGAGATTTTAAAAACAACACAGACAGTTCTACAAGATGAAACATTTTCCTCTTTCAGTTATATTAAGCCACATATCAGTCTTTCTGCCAGAGTACAAAAGCAAAAGGAAGCTACACGCACTTTCGAAAGTGAACTCTACATAATGCAATTATGAAAATCCCTGATGAATTTGTATCTAAAGCGATGAGCTTAAAAGGACACTTGGTACATAAGTAATCAGCTGACTTCCTGTCCCCCCTCACAGACACACATGGTTGTACACACACACACACACACACACACACACAGGGTTTTCCAGGGTTGGTGCCAACCTATTCTGGAAGGCCATTTACATATAGTTTTTCTTTGCCCCAGCATATTGCTTATACCATTGGTAAGTTCTAATTTGAGAGAGCTCTTAGTTTTGTGATAAAAATTGAATTAAAGCTGGAATATACTTAAAGAACACTCACAAAATATGAGCCTGTAAAGTAATAACTTAAGGAAAAAAAACACCTAGGGGAAAAGTAAGCATTGCCCCATACATACATACTATACCAATATGTACATGTAATATTCATGTTGAAAACAGTCGTAAACGCATAGCATAGAGAAAGTGTATGGCATCAACTGGGTAGACCAGGGGGTGCTTCTCCAGGAATGCCTATCAATATCAAACCTTTTCTAGTCCTGATCACTCACCTGACAGCTCTGACAAGCAGGGCTCAGGAAGGGAAACTCACTGAGCTCCCAGCCATGGCATCACTGAGGAAACACGCTGGGAAAGGGCCTGGGGTGAGCGCGGGGTAGAGCACTCTCACTGTCATCATCCAGGCACAGCTCTGGAGGCAGGCGCTCCTGCACTAGCTCCCGCCCGCCTGTCAGCTCCCTCCAGAGCTGTAATAGTAAAATGGGAGTGTGTTTAAGGCACAGGAAACATGCTCGATAGCTACCATTACTATCTTTATTTCCTGAAATGATCCTAGATTCCTCATCTCCTTCCCTAATCTAGATTGGAATGACAAGGAAAACTAAGGCTATGTACCCATTACAGGAAAAATGCTACTGTTATCTAGATGATGTAGGAGCCTGCATCCCGTAGACGGACCAGTTAACTTTCAGTTCTCACTATCACAAACCAGAGCCTCACGTCTCAGGACAGTGCCAGCCACATCTATGCCTAAGGTTCCGACAAAGACTGGTTTGTCACATCAGAGAGATTGCTCAGACTCTGTCCCCATGTACGTCAAACAGTAAAAGACTGATGTTTCTCCAAAGGTCTGAGATCATCTGCAATTCTTTCCATTTAAACCCGGTAGTTTTAAAGGTAGTAAAATTGGGGGTTGGGGTGATTCTTGGCATTTATCCTTAAATTGGGGGGGAATTATCAGTGACCCCTTCCGTTGTATTGGGAGACTGTACAACATTACTTTGTATTGGGTTGGTCACAAACTTGTTGTTGGCCCTCTGGAATAGCGCCACCTCATTTTGAAAATACAGATAAGTACCTGTAGTTTTACTTGGCAATAATTACCTCCTGGTAAATTACCGGAGTTAGTGTTTGTCATTTAGTTTGTAACAAGCAACCTGATCTGGGCTCTCTCCCACCTACTACGATGAAGTAATTTCACCAACAGAAAACGTGTTGTTTCTGAAAACTAGGAGAGGGCGAGAGAGATCGCTTTTCTAGCCATGTGTGAATTATGTATTTCCCTTAAAAGATCATTCCCTTCTTAACAATTGCATATGGTTCTATGTCGTATCTTTTCTAACACAATCCATGTCTTTTCCCTCAGGCCCTTGATGGGTTCTTCTTTGTAGTGAACCTGGAAGGCAACGTTGTGTTTGTCTCAGAGAATGTGACACAGTACCTAAGGTATAACCAAGAGGAGCTGATGAACAAAAGTGTATATAGCATCCTGCATGTTGGGGACCACACTGAATTTGTCAAAAACCTGCTGCCAAAGTCTATAGGTAAAGGATTGTCTGCTGGGTCTCTCCTCACTCCCCTGCCCTCCCCCAGTGCACACATCGTCCCGGTTAGAGGGCTGAGAGAGAACTGGAATGTGTCACCGGGGCGTCTAGAAGTGCTGTGTTAATATTGAAGCTTAGGAGCCATGGAGAAAAGGACATTGGCAGACATTGATCTTGATTGAGCGTTTCGGTCCTATATTTAAAGTACATGAAAATAATTCCGCTGGCAAGTACTCATGGCAACTGTTTTCATGGGGTTTGTTTTGTTGTTGTTATTTAAGAAGCTGCCAAATTGCCTCCCACTCTACCCAGTGCCAGCGACTATGTTGTCCTTTTCTCCATGACTGTCTAAGAAGTAGAAGGTCATGAGAAGTTTGAGATTCAACCTATTTCAAGTCCGGCTGGTAAAAAAAAGTCTGGACGTGGGTGCGTACAGCTTTCTAAAAGTAAGATGTTCAGAAACGAGTGGGTGTCGAGGGCTCGCATGCTCTCAGCCCCAGAGCTCCAAATGGGCTCTTCCATTTCACAGACCAGCGGCCCAGCAGGTGTCTCCATCAGGTACTGCCTCCTTAGCCCCTCCCTGTGCCCAACTCCTGCTTCCTCGCCTGCGCTGTTGGTGATCATTAAGGCCCATATTAAACTGGGTGGTTCACAGCGTGGGCCCACTCTATTTGCTGCTCTGGAATATGGCTGTTCCCGCTTACTAAGTGGTTCTTTTTTAAATATTCTCACTTAAACTGATGATGCTAAGAACATCTTCACGGAGAAAAAGAAGTGCATATTTTAAGAGAGAATAAGGTCAAGTCCTGAGTTAGCAAGTATTTCTGTTCTTTTTCTTAAGACTGTTTATATTAACTGGTTTTATCGCTACCACAGTAAATAGGCAAAGGTCTTTTCAAATTCCATTACGGCTGGCCTTTCCCTGATATGATAACCCCTTATTCAAAGTGACTTGCAAGAGTAATACAGAATATATGAATACTAGTGTGAGATTCTTCTATTATATTGTCTAGTAAATGGGATTTTTTATTTCAAGTAACTAATATTTTCAAATCTCTTCAGTAATTTTATGACTTCCTCAAAGGACCTATACTTATTAATTCACTATTATTAATACACTTGTCTAAGGAGTTCCTTGCCTTACTTTATATTGTATTTTTTTATACTTTCAAATTACTTATTAACCTGAGTTAATAAGAGCTCTTTTTCCTTTGATTACTCTGTGTAGTCCTCATTATGTAAATAAGCTTGTAAGAATGCTGGTGATGAAATTGACTTCTCAAATGTCTGCATCGACGTATAAAGTTAGCTCTGGTTCCTTCTATAATTCTAAAATGGTTTCTTGCTGTTAACTTGATAATTGCCTTTTTCTCTCTAGCATGCGTTTCCTTTTTTACTCCTTTACAGCCCAGTGGCTGTAGGATTAACATTGCATTCGCCGAAACACCCATGACATCTAGTTGGCCCATTCAGTGCTTTCTAACCAGTGACTTTTTCTTTTTAAATATATTATTACTGATTTCAGAGAGGAAGGGAGAGGGAGATAGAAACATCAGTGATGAGAGGGAATCAGTGATTGGCTGCCTTCTGCACAACCCCTACTGGGGATCAAGCCCAAAACCTGGGGATTGAACTGTGACTTCCTGGTTCATAGGTTGATGCTCAACCACTGAGCCATGCTGGCTGGCTAAAAGTGAACCAGGTTTTGGATTCAGTCCCCCATCAGGGTACATACAGGAGGTGCCCTTTGGATGTTTCTCTCTCACACAGATGTTTATCTCTCTCTCCCTCTCCCTTTCTCTCTCTAAAATCAATTTCTAAAATATTTTAATGCATGCTACAGTTGGTACCACTTACAGATTTTTGAGTAGGGGCAACATATAAAATTGGAATGCAAGTAGATTCAAATAAATTTCCAAGAAATCAAAGTTAGAAAAACCTCAAAATGGAGAACTATAGTATTCTGTTAATAAATAGTCAAGATCTGAACTTGAAGGGAAGGGTAAAAAGACATTCTGAAAATTCCTAGAATTTTCCCAAGATGAAACATTTACCCAAGAATGTTTCTCCTCTAGATTATGAAATTACAATAGAAAAGGATAAGCGCTATATAAAAATAAAATGACTCTATGCTTCCTGTATATTTTGATAATTTGGCAGTGGTGAGTCTCACGTTGGTTTCTTTATAATTTCGGATTTCTTTGCCTTGCTCAGTGAACGGGGGATCTTGGTCTGGCGAACCTCCCAGGCGCAACAGCCATACGTTCAATTGTCGAATGCTGGTGAAACCTTTGCCTGAGTCTGAAGAGGAAGGTCATGATAACCAGGAAGCACATCAAAAATATGAAACTATGCAGTGCTTTGCTGTCTCTCAACCAAAGTCCATCAAGGAAGAAGGAGAAGGTAGGATGAAATCTCTAGTATATTTTATGTATTCGTGTATTTATTATTATGCTGCTTCTTTCACACTTTATAATATAAAATTAGTGGCCACACAAAGAAAAATTTAGAGATGTCTTTTTTGTTTGTTTTTTCCACCTACTTAAGAATTTTTATGATAAATTTTATTTGTAAGTCTTTAAAACAACTCAATAGACTTTTCTGCAGTGACGGCATTGTTTTGTATCATCAATGTCCAGCATAGCAGCCACTAACTACATGTGGCTATTGAGCATTTGAAATGCGATTGGGAGACTGAGTTTTTCTCTTTTATTAAATTTACATTAAATAGCCAGGTGTGGCTAATGGCTGCCCTGTTAGTGGCTGAACCTCTGGGGGAGCCTGGACTCCTGGGATGAGCTGCTGCGAGCTGTGAGCCACAGCCTAGAAAAGTGCACATGGTACAGAGAGCATTTTCATGTACAGTGGACCCTTGAACCATTCAGTGGTTGAGGCGCTAATCCCTGCATCATCAAAACTCCACGTATAACTTTCGACTTTCCAAAAACAGTTTTAATTAATAGCCTAGTGTTGATCAGAAGCCTTACCGATAATAGTCAATTAGCACATAATTGTATATTGCTTGGATTATATCCTTGCAATAAAGTGAGCTAGAGAAAAGAATGCTATTAAGAAAACCATAGGAAGAAAAAATAAGTTTACAGTACTATATGTATTTATTGAAAAATAATCCATGTCTAAGTTGGGCCTGTGCAGGGGAAAGTGGTGTTGTGTAAGGGTCAACTGTACTTCAAGGGATTAGTGGATTCCATATAGTTTATCCATGGATGCTGGGTCCACAGTGATACTTAAGAGAGGATACAGATGGGAGTGGGGAATGGAGGGGGTTTCAGACTCTAAGTTCTTAGACTCTTCCCCTTAAAGAGAAGCTGGTATATAGTATCCACCCCTGCACCCTCCAAGCAAACCATTCACAGCTGAGGGTCATGCTGTAATATGAGACATGCCTAGAGTGCGTTCTGCATGCGTAGAGAAGGGGGAGCTGAGGACCATGTGGGCAGAAGCATCATTCTTAGGCTCTACTGAGCTCTCTGAACAGGAGTTTGCTCTAGAATCAAGTGAAGTCAACAGTAGCAGTGTCAGAATGTAATAAGGATTACATGGCTGTGCCTGAACCATGATTGGCATTATGTCTAGTTATTTAGTCCCTTTAAAAAAAATATGTAAGTAATTTTTAATTTAAATTGTATTAGGAAGTAATAGAGCTGTCATAGACAATACATAGTTCTTCAAAATTAAGTTTATACATAGGTATGGAATGTCGAAAGATTTTATTCACTTGTATGTGACAGAGTAAGTACTGCTGATTCATCCATCTATGATAATATTCAAAAGTAGTATAAACAGATATAGCTGAGCTCATTTTGTGTTGGTGTGGTATAGTTACATATTCTGGGACATTTGAAATCTGATTCTGGGTGCTAGCTCTCAGTATGAGTAGAGTTTCTGAGCCATGGTGCGCTCAGGTTCAGGTCCTGGTTTCACCCAAGTTTTGCATGATGCTGAGCATGTTACTTAAACTTTGTGGTTGGTTTTCTCCTCTGTTAAATGGAGGTAATGCTATCGCCAACCTCAAAGAGTTGTTAAGAGAGTTAAATGAATTGGTAGCGTATAGAAGCAGCTGGACAGATGTCCATCTCATAGTAAGTGCTCAGAAATGTAGTGTTTATTATCTTAAGGATGAGGATTATATTTAATTTGTGATGCCCGTTATTACTGGATATGTTTGAAGAAATTTTTTCCTAAATTTAAAGGTGAATAATCATAAATTCCTAACATAAGATACGAAGAGACTCTTTTTAACAACCTTTTACTCAGCATTTTTTGAAATTGAAAAGGGTTACGCCATGCGCTCTGCATGTTACAAAGATGAATGAAACATTTCCTGTTCTCCAGAAGTGGACATAGATGCATAAAACAGTTGCAGTGGGTGTGGAGTAAACACTTAGCACCAGTTCTGTGGGAAACCAGCCACGGCCAAGATTCTGAACTTGGCACACGCTGCATTTTCTAGGATTTGTTTTCCAATTCTGAGTCTAGACCTAGTTCATCTTCTTTATTTTAAATTGCATATAGCCACCATAGGGTTATTTACATAGTTTAGTAGAAGGTATATCTAGTTTTCCTTGTTGTTGTAAACCTGAAACTCAAGAGGCAACCCCTGACAAAGCAGCGTGTCAGATTTTGGTTTTCATCATTTCTCTACTTTGTTATGAATTCAGCTGGTTGTTAGGGTCTGCCGTTTCATAAGAAAGGATTCCATTCTTCTCCGTCATTGGGTGGACGGATTCAGGTTGCTAACGCTAGGACGGTGGATATTCTTTTATCACATGTATCGTGTGGCTTCAGCAGTTTATCCTCAGCTCCCCCGGCTCATCCTACACAGCTCACCCCTCCCCCTCCCCAGCTGCTTCCCACTTCAGTGGAGGAGAGCATAGAGCCGGTGAAAAGCAGAGGTACATGGCGTTTTGTCACTCTCTCCCTTGTTGATTTACAAGCTGTGCTGTCATAAATACACTTGAGTTTGTTTGAATCACTAAAAGGCCTAATGTGATAACCCTAAGTGTCTCCGATTGAAGATTTGCAGTCCTGCTTGATCTGTGTGGCAAGGAGAGTCCCCATGAAGGAAAGACCGGTTCTTCCCTCATCAGAAAGTTTTACTACTCGCCAAGATCTCCAAGGTAAACTTTCTTTGCAAAGGAGACCAAAGAAATCATTTCAGATGCTTGCGTATTTGTCATGCAAGGAACGTGCTTAGACGGTGGCAGACGCAGGGACCCGTGGCTGCTGGGTAGACTCACTGAGGAGCTGGAGGACGGGCCAGGGAGGGACAATGGTTTTCATTATCTGCCCTTTTGGTCCATGTACTACTATAAATAAATAAATTTTCATCTTTTAAAATTTTAATTGTTTCCATAGTAGTGGGTCAGCACGTAGGTATAATGCTTGCTGTATTCACTAGGCAAGATCACATCACTGGACACGAGCACCATGCGGGCTGCCATGAAGCCCGGCTGGGAGGACCTGGTAAGGAGGTGCATTCAGAAGTTCCATGCCCAGCACGAGGGGGAGTCTCTGTCTTATGCCAAGAGGCATCACCATGAAGGTAAGCGCCTCCAAAGGAGAGTTTTTTTTAACTTGATTTTGCTAAACTGCTATTTCCTGCGGGAGCTTTCTCTGAGGCTCACCTCGCAGACTTGGGTCTGGCTACTCTGTGTGTCCGTGTGTGCCATGCCCAGAAAACCCTGCCTTCTGAAGGACGTTTTCACGGGGGTCGCCATAGGACAGGAAAGTGAGATGAGGGACATAGACTTGGACATGATGATTTCACGGAGCAGATGAAAGGAAAGGGAAAGAGTTCGTTGTCTTTGATTCTAAGACTTCTAGATGTATAAGACAATAAGGTACCATCTAATATCAAAAGAAATGTCTTAATCGTAAGGAGGAAAGAGGAATTAAGTGAAATTTGTGAATTTTTTATTGAAGTGACTAGCCCTCCTTCCAGATGCTGATCACTGAAGGCTACCCAGATGTTTCTGGAAGGGTCAGAAAGATGAGGTGGCTTGCCTGAGATCATAAATTAATTAATAGGACAGCTGGAACTAAACCCAAGACTTCAGTCATGTCTCAGTGCTAATCGCCGCCCTTATTGAGCACCTGATCTTGTCTGGCACTGTCCGTTATCTTCCCGTTATCTCACGGGCCCGCTGTGAAGCAGGCACTGTGACTCCTGCTGCAGACAGCAGCTGGCACAGGTGAGGTGGCGGCTCCTGGGCAGGTAGTAAGTGTGGGCACTGGGCGTTCATCTGGCCCATCCTGCCTGTCACTCCACTGTGCTGCCCCCAGAGTTCTTCCACAGAATCCCTTTTCCTCACGGGCTTCCTGGATGTTTGTTAAATTGAGGCGAACAAAGGAGAACTTTGTCTTCCTTGTGGGCACCTATGTCCACAGCTGGGGGCCAGGCTGCTTGTGAGGACCGGGGGCAGGACAGGGTGCCTCGCCACTCAATTTGGCAAGTTGTCTGCAGTTTTGCAGAGAAAAGTTGTAACTCATTATTGCAAGTAGAGTTTTAGTTTGGCATCCTCCATTTCATGGGCATCCGCAACCTTGGCATTTACCAGTAGTGTTTATATGTTTAAATTTGATGCTCTTAAGCTCGCTGATGAAACGGACAAATCATAGCAAATGACCTCTCTTCTTTCCCTTAGTTTTTCCTCATCCTGTTTATCCTTTTTATCTTATTTATCGTTACTTCTTCTAAAATAAGCACATACTCCAACAATTTGTGTCTCCCAGCATTTTTCTTTTAAGTCAAAAAAATAATAATAAGAGGAAGTAAAAAGGCCGTATTTGATAGGAATCAATGCCATTTCACCGGATCTGGTTTAAAATAAAAAGAATAGTAACAGCAAAAAATGAGAGCTCACCATTAGCAAACATGTCCTTGGGCCCTGTGTAGCAATGTCCTACATTTAATTTCTGTGGCTTCCTGATTCCTCACAAAGGGGTTTAGAAGATGTATTCGGCACTCTGCTAGGTTTCATTAGCTTGGAACCACTGAAAGGAAACTCTGAAATACATTTTATCTAAATGTACAAAGTAGGTAAGATCAAGGGTAATCATTTGCATCGAGTAAAAATCTACTGAAGGGCTTTGTTTAAATGGAGAGCTTCCTAAATGCTTCCTGTGCATGCTAACACCGGTCTTCGTAGTAAACACGTTTGATGTAGATCAAATGGAAATGGAAACTCTTAAAGGATCACATCCAAGATCAGATTAAATTCTGAAATTATAAGCCATTGGAAATATGAGTCTTACTATAAAAATTGTATTTATGCTACCTTTTAGGAACATACTTACGTAGAAGGCAAGGTACACATATGAACAGTAGTTCATTTCCAGTGGGACCACTTCAGAGTAACGCACCTGACAGTTGAGGCCAGAATGTAATACCTTAATACTGCAGGTAGCAAACTGCAGAGGGGGTTTCTTTAGGGAAAGTGCTCAAAGTGAGATTTTACCACGAAATCAGATCGATAGCAGGTGTCAGCCTCTCTCTTCCTCTCTTCGTCCTTGTGGAATGGTGAATGTTATTGGTCACTTTGGGGCTTTTCACCCACAAAGTTTATGCTGAGGGTTACTTGGTAAAAAACAGATATGGTCTTCTTAAAATGGCTTAAGAGGTAACTAAATTATATGGCTACTTTTTCTGAAATGAGATATTCTTTTTTTAATATGCACTATTTGACAGTTTTGAAATACAGTTATATTAAAAGATGAGCCATGAAGTTTTATTTTAAGAGAAATTATTTTAACCTAGTTGGTCTGTGTTGTATTTTCTGCCAATGTCTTGAAAACAGAAACATCTGATTCTTTACAAAGACCTTAAACCAATTCCATGTCACTAAGATTTGTACTTTTGTTGTTTTGGTTTTCTATTTGGCCTTTTTTTTCCTCTGAAAAGATTTTCTGATTGTTTATCTTTTACTTCCTGTTGATTTAACCACAGAAATAATGCTTCTTACACACTGAGAAACAGAATTGGGGAATAGTAGAGTGAGATGATGAGTTGAACAGTATGTAACTGAGATGAATATTCAGGGAATATATTTACTGTCCTAAATTTTACTATATTTGTATTAGCTTAAAGGGACATAAAAGGCAGATTGTACACCTAAGAGGTATCATGTTTCTGCATTGTTTTCTAACATTTTAAACAGATAATTGTAAAAGCTTGTTTTGAGCTAATAAATTGTTTGTTTACACTCTTTTAATATCATGAAATATTACTTACAACTCTAACTGCTGGTCGGAAAATATTAAACATAGTGCAGTTTATTACTGGGATTATGTCTTGTCCCGCCCCCACCCCATGTGCTTCCTTAACGTGTGTTCTGTTTCCTTGCTCGCCCGCAGTGCTGAGACAAGGGTTGGCTTTCAGTCAGATCTACCGTTTCTCCTTGTCCGACGGCACTCTTGTTGCTGCACAAACGAAAAGCAAGCTCATCCGTTCTCAGACTACTAATGAGCCTCAGCTTGTCATATCTTTGCATATGCTTCACAGGTAAGCTTAGTTCTGAGAAGTTGTCTTCCCTCCCAGGTTAAAGGAGATGTTAGAAAAGTCACAAGTCATCCCAGACCCTTTCAGATTTGTTAGCCATGTCTGCTGATCAGCCCAGGTGTGTAAAATGTAAAATCAAATTGCTGTTAACCAAAAGACATTGCATGATACCAGCTAAGTAGGGCTGTGTCTAGCCTGAGTACTAGTGGGTACTTAAACCGGCAGGAAGAACACAGGCTCACCGGACTTGGCTCTGCCGTGACTGCCTGCTACATCGGAGAAGGGAAACTGACCGGGTCCCAGGGGTGACACCCCCCGGGCAGGAATACTGAAGCCACTAGCATGATTTCTGTTCCTACGTGTTTAAACCTAAAACTGTCAAATATATACACTTGTAAGGAAGATTTTAGATTTTTCTCAGGGTTAGATTCTTGACATTACACTTTAAATTAAAGGGTGATAAACATTTCCATAAGAAATGAAAGTAATGAAAACTAAACTAAATGTTGATTTAAAAAATAAATGTCATGAACCATACTGTTTTAGAGCACAAATTTAGGAAAACGATTGCATTTCAAGTTCTATAAATATTTATGTACGTGCTATATAAAACTTTATGAGATACTATCAGAAGATATATAAAGTTGCTCTGGGAAAGAATCCCCTTTTATTGCATTTCTCAATTATTTACTTTCTTATTTTGGAAAAAAAATAAAAATCAGGCAGCACTGTTTGCCAACTGTTAATAAATCTGACCTCAAACTGAAACAATTTGAAAGTGATTACAGATGTGCCAGATTTCACCCCCTAACTGAAAGCTGATGTTTGACAATTTGTGAAACCTGTTTTGTTTGGGTTTGTGAACACATTTGGTAACTCACAAGTGACTGCCAAGGCTGTAAATTAAAGCTCACAGGGCTTGGAAAATCATCCAGCTCAGAAAACCTGCTTTTGGTCGTTAGTAAGGGAGTAGGAGGGGTTATCTAGGAGTTGGGGAATCAGGTCACAAACTAAGGTCACTTTGAAGTCCCCTCTCGTGCTATCTGTTTTGGAGGCTCTTGCTTTGACATACAGGGGACCTGGGTGTGGGGCTCTGTTGAAGTGACCTGATTCTAAACAGTTTTGGTAACTTTATTGGCTCTGGAACTTGTAGTGTTCCTAATAGTTAGGGGCAAGTTTTTCCCACTCAGTTTGCTGTTCATCTTGAGCCAATTCGTCCACATCAGAGCTCTCCAGACTTACAGATGTGTCTATTGTTAGGCATTGTGAGCTCTGGTAAATAACTGAAGGCAGCTATACTTGTTTGGGTCATTTCTGTAGGATTGTTCAAGTTCTCAGTTATTCATGGTAAGATAGTGTTAAGTGAGAAAAATATATAATTAATTGGAACCCCTCTAATAACTACAGTTTCAGTGTGCTAGTAGTTAGATTTAAACACGCCCCTCCTCTGGAAAACCGCAGACATCTTAATGAGCTGACTGAAAAACATCCCTCTTGGTCCAACACTAAACATGTTCAGTCTTGCCCATAATTGCAGATTGTTTCATCAAAGTATTATCTTTCCTTTAAGTATAGCTCATTCTTTTAAAAAAAAGAGGCCATTTCATTTTTCAAAATTAATAACAACTTGCTAAGTGTTTTGCCTTTTATCTTATATTTTTTCCTCATTATACAGAGAGCAGAATGTGTGTTTAATGAATCCGGATCTGACTGGACAAGCAATGGGGAAGCCATTGAATCCAATTAGCTCCAGCAGCCCTGCCCATCAGGGCATGTGCAGCGCAAACCCAGGTCAGGACATGGCCCTTGGTAGCAATATGAATTTCCCCATAAACGGCCCCAAGGAGCAAATGAGCATGCCCATGGGCAGGTTTGGTGGTTCCGGGGGACTGAACCATGTGTCGGGCATGCAAGCCACCACTCCTCAGGGTAGTAACTATGCACTCAAAATGAACAGTCCCTCACAGAGCAGCCCTGGCATGAATCCAGGCCAGCCCACCTCCATGCTTTCACCGAGACATCGCATGAGCCCTGGGGTGGCTGGAAGCCCCCGAATCCCACCCAGCCAGTTTTCCCCCGCAGGAAGCTTGCATTCCCCCGTAGGAGTTTGCAGCAGCACAGGAAATAGCCATAGCTACACCAACAGTTCCCTCAACGCACTTCAGGCCCTCAGCGAGGGGCACGGGGTCTCTTTGGGGTCATCGTTGGCTTCGCCAGACCTAAAAATGGGCAATTTGCAAAACTCCCCAGTGAATATGAATCCTCCCCCACTCGGCAAGATGGGGAGCTTGGACTCCAAAGACTGCTTTGGGCTGTATGGGGAGCCCCCTGAAGGCCCAGCTGGCCAGGCAGAGAGCAGCTGCCATCCTGGAGAGCAAAAGGACACCAGTGAGGCCAGTGGACCCCAGGGTGTGAGCAGCGAGCGAGCTGACGGGCAGAACAGACTGCATGACAGCAAAGGACAGACCAAACTCCTCCAGCTGCTGACCACCAAATCCGACCAGATGGAGCCTTCGCCGCTGTCCAGCTCTTTGTCGGACACAAACAAGGACTCCGCGGGTAGCTTGCCCGGTTCCGGGTCGACACATGGGACCTCGCTCAAGGAGAAGCATAAGATTTTGCACAGACTCCTGCAGGACAGCAGTTCTCCTGTGGACTTGGCTAAGTTAACAGCGGAAGCCACAGGCAAAGAGCTGAGCCAGGAGGCCAACAGCACAGCTCCTGGTTCGGAGGTGACTGTGAAACAGGAGCCAGTGAGCCCCAAGAAGAAAGAGAATGCACTACTTCGCTATTTGCTGGATAAAGATGATACTAAAGACATTGGCTTACCGGAAATTACCCCCAAACTTGAGCGGCTGGACAGTAAGACGGACCCTGCCAGTAACACAAAGTTAATAGCTATGAAGACCGAGAAGGAGGAGATGAGCTTTGAGCCTAGTGACCAGGTGAGTTTTATAATGTATTCCCCAAGGCTACTAACCCATATCCATTAAGGATTTTCTCCACAGGGGCATTTTGAGGCCACAGGTGATGAGATAAAAATAAGTTTTCTCTAATTTTCTCACTTGATTGAAACAGTTCCAAATACTCTATCTAGTAATGAGTGACATTACCATAGGGCAGGATTGGCTGCCTGTTTTTGGAAAGGGCCAAATGGTAAATATTTTAGGCTTTGCAGGCTACACAGTCTGTGCAGTGCGGACACAGACACTGAACATAAGCGGTGTGCTGTGCTCCAGGCCCCGATACTCGAGTTTGACCCGATTGACATCCATTCTTAGCTCGTGGGCCCCACAAAACAGGCGGTGGCCCGAGTGGCCCACAGGCCAGCTGTAGTTTGACCCCTGTTAGCAGACGATGCCGAAATTGGAGATAATCACTTCCTCAAAGTGGGGGCCTTGTCAGTACAGACTGAATTAAGTTATTTATTTACCTTTCTCATTTTAAGATCAGGGTTTGACTGGTTTTTCAAACCTAATGAAAATCATTGTAACTCTGTTCTCAACCAAAACTTCTGATTCACGCTAAAGAATTTCTTAGACCATCCGTATAAAAGGTATGTAAGGGCCAATGGATAGTAAGAAAGGAGAGGTCAAGTTTGACTTGATGTTAGTAGAGCTGAGCCATCATATATAAATGCAAACCTGAAGTAATCGGTTGTGTTATCTGCTGTTCTTATCTGAAGATTTAATTCTTAGAAAAAATCCAGGATAGCTAAGTGATAATTCAAAATCATTCCTGATAATACTCTGAGGACATAATGACATCACAAGGAAAGTGTAAATCATTTAATATTTTCTTTGTTTAAAAAAAAAAGTTATTACTGACACAGTGGCTTGGCATAAGGTGTTTCCGGCTGGGTTAATGAACCAAGACCCCACCCTGCTCTCTCCACTCTCCTCCAATCCCTGGCTCTGCCCTGGGCCTCACGCCTTGTAAGACGTGAATGGTTAAGAAGAGAAGGAGCTACGTGGGCTTTTCTACTTAAAATGGTTCGCTAATTTGTCCTTGACACTTGTTTTGTAAGTGGATCTGATGTGTGCCACTGTCTTCGGGGACTAGGTGTGCATGGGGAGAGGAGAGGGCAGCACCCCTGCCATGTGTAGCCTTGAACCTGCTGAGTCAGCAGAAGCTGGTGCAGGCGGGTCTGGATGGAGAGCAGGATTTGGGGGAGTCGGGGCTGCACATGCTTGCAGCTGGGCTCTGTCCGGGTTTCTAAGCACTTGGCTTCTTTTATTTCTTTCACTTTGATGTCTTGACAGCTGCTACCATTCCTGTGAGGCAGAGATGATTTTCAAGCCTCTGTGTCCTTCACAAGGCAAACAGCCTAAGAATATAAACCTTCTTGGTAATTAACCCTTAAACTTCGATGTTAGTGCAGAATTCTATATAGCAGCTATTTTGTAATGCTGTAAAATCATAAGGTGGGGAAACCGAGGGCTCCATGGAAAGTTAATAGCAATATCTTACCTAAAGTATGCTGTAAGGCCATTCTGACAGCTGTGGATGTTTTATCTTTTGGGGTTTACTAGGTTAGAATATACAGAGCTAGTGGCAGTTCAGGGTGGCAGGCACACATACTGTCACTCAAGTCTCTTGACACACGCTAGAGGGCAAGGTGCCTCGCGAGGTCCACCTTAGCTCAGTAGCTCCGTGGTCGGCCCCTCCTTCCAGAAACACCGTTTGTTTCTGTCCCAGGCCTGAGGCCCTAGGACTTAGAGGGCCGGAGAAGAGGGACACTGCTCGGCGTTTCTATGTTTGGATATATGATTACATTTAACTTCAGACAAAAAGAAGTTTTTTTAAAAGTCCTTTTAGTTTCTAATTGTTTAGGAGGAACATTTTTCTAATCAAAATTGTCCCACCTAAGGAACAAAGCCCAGAGTGTTATCAGTACAAATTTTTTAGTATTTCAGTAGACCACAAGGCAATGTACACAAACACACACATCTACAGTATTTTTTCTTAATGAAACCTAGTCTGTATCTCACCCCCTATCCCCTCCCATTTAAAACTCCACCAAAAAATACTGCTTCAGAGCACTTTTAACATCAAAAACATTGCAACTTGAAAAGAAAAGTTACCACAGGAAGTATGCGTTACTTAAATTTAGATCAAAGTTAAAATGACTTAAAAAAAAACAACAGTGATTCTTTCTCCTCCTGCTCTCCTTCACTAATTCCAAACACAGATTATTTGTATCTCCTATTAAATACACATTTATTGGAGGCTTTTCTTTGATTTCAAGGGAACACAAGTTTTTTATTTAGTGAGATAAACTGTTAGCAAACCTGAGTACGCAGTTAACTGTCTTGTTCTTTTGACTCAGCAAAGAGCCATTACCCAAGTGTGTGTTTAACTGATCACTAACTGATTAGGACAGGAAGTATTCCGGTGATTCTATTTTACCTAAAATAGTCTTCTTTACTGGGCAGAGTATTTAAACATTTGTTTCTAGGCACTTCATAACCAACAGGAAGTAATGACAGCAAAATTTCCAGTTTGTTTACCAACTTTGAAGTTATATACTTATTTACACAATAGAGTCCGTTGATACCCCTCCAAATGGAACTTATGTTCTTTCTAATGCTACAGGGCTACGTAGGATGAGGGTTTAGAAATAGTCTAAAAAATTTTTCTTCTTGTATTTGGTTCCATTAGGCTGGCAAACTATATCTTACACTGTTGTATTTCCCTTCAAATGTGGTAAGTTAGATTACCATGTTTTAATAATTTTATTTTACGCAAATATAGTAAAATTACACTTTTTATTTAAAATTTTGAAAAGATGTTTAGTAATTTATTAGAATACTTGTGTTATTAAAATGCATGTGCTCTTTATGTTTGCTTCAGAGAACAAGTAATTTGACATGAAAAATTCATAAAACCAGAAAAATGAAAAATTAAAGAAATCATGTTCAATTTTCATTTTGTAGAACTTGTATGAAAATCTTTCTGACTCATTTTCAGCCTGAAATAGTTTAAACTAACTATTTCAATTGATGTGGCTAATTTGAGCATTCGAATAGATGCCTAAGCAAAACTTTGAAGTCCCTTGGCAAAGCCTTATAAAGGAAGGCATCAGTCTTTTTGTCTTGTGAAGAAATCATGCCTAAAAAGTGAAGAGGGGCTGACTAAAAGAACTTTGGATGAGAATTAAAGCTTACAAAATTTTAGGGAAGGAGCCCGACTGGTGTGGCTCAGTGGTTGAACGCCGACCCATGAACCAGATCATGGTTCAATTCCTGGTATGGGCACATGCCTGGGTTTCAGGCTCCATCCCCACTAAGGCGTGTGCAGGAGGCAGCCGATCAAAGGTTCTCTCTCATCATTGGTGTATATATCTCCCTCTCCCTTCCTCTCACTGAAATAAATTTAAAATTTTTTTTTTAATTTAGGGAAGGAAATGTTAGATCAGAAACTTATTGTGATCAAATCCATCGCTTCCAAAGCTTGCATGACTACAGAAAAAAATGCCATATTTGTCCAATTTTATTGCTGAACAACCAAAGGAGTATAGGCATTTTGAACTTCATTTCCTTGAAGAGAAACATTTAAAGTAAACTTAAGACAATTAGATTAGCATTAAATGTGCACTCCAAAAATTGATAAGAATAAATGCAAGCAAAGCAGTATTATCTCATGGGGAAAATTTCATAGTGTATCTTTCTGAGAGCACACTAAATGAACTCAAATAGTGTCAGTAGTTAAATGTCTACAGCCTATTCATTTTGACTCTAAGACCAAGAAGTTTCTGCATGGCTTTTAAACTCATTATATTATACACAAGAGTAGATTACAAAGGAAGAATCCTGAATTCTGTCACTAGAAGTCTTTGAAACCTGATTTTTATTTTTCTGTTTGAGATGGCTTAAAGGATAATTTCATTTTAATGGAAACAGTAAAGGTAAAAATAAAAGGTAGGAGCCTAGACCCAGACTGTTGTTAATTGATAGTACAAAAACTTTCCTTTACACATATCGGGTTGAGGGACAATATATTTATTTACACAATAGCAATGAGGAAAATGATTTATTTTTTATGATTGTTTATATGAATCTATTTATTCTGGATGCTTCTCATCCAAAGTAGTCTGCAAAGCTTTCTCAAGAAGCAGCTTTATCACTTAGAACAGCCACCTCATTCACCACCACGCACGCACACGCACACGCACACGCACACGCACACAATGGTCTTCCAGGGCCGCTTTCTGAAGTGCTCTACAAGGCAGCAATTTCCAGGGCGGTTTTGGTTTCCTAGGGCAGCCACACACTTCCCCAGGTTGTTTGGACCTCTTCTAATCACAAGCTTTTTTTTTTTCATTTTTATTGATTTCGGAGAGGAAGGAAGGGAGAGACAGAGAGATAGAAACATCACTGATGAGAAAGATTCATTAATCAGCTTCCTCCTGCATGCCCCCTTCTAGGGATTGAGCATATGCCCTTGACTGGAATCAAACCCAGGACCCTTCAGTCTGCAGGCTGATGCTCTATCCATTGAACCAAAGCAGCCAGGGATAATCTCGAGCTTTTTCATGGCACCACTATAAGGATATCACACGTTTTTATGAATCATTTATCCTGAGAAATTATAGGAATTTCTATAAGAAATGTAGTTGATCCTGGGGAAATGTTTTAGATTACAGATTAATATAGTGAAAAGAAGTCATCGGGTTGACTGAGTGGCCATTACTGTGTTCCAGGCAGTTGTTGGAGAGCAATAAATGTTTACACTGCTTTTTTTTTTTTTTTAATATATTTTATTGATTTTTCACAGAGAGGAAGGGAGAGAGATAGAGAGTTAGAAACATCAATGAGAGAGAAACATTGACCAGCCGCCTCCTGCACATCTCCCACTGGGGATGTGCCCGCAACCCAGGTACATGCCCTTTACCAGAATCGAACCCGGGACCCCCCAGTCCGAAGGCCGACACTCTATCCACTGAGCCAAACCGGTTTTGGCTACACTGCTCTTTATACTTACGGATTCAGCAGAACATGATACAGATAGATGTGTAATGGACTCACTTTACATGTCCTTCTAACTTACACAAAATCATCTGTATGCATTCAGAAAGGAAGAAGAGGCGGCTATTAAATGGTTAAATAGTATGAGCAGTTTTGCCACCATTCTGCCCGCTGAGTATGAGCCCTAGTGCAGTGATGGTGAGGTGCGTGACAGAGTTCACCCGGGTTTGGTTCCCTGTGCCTGTAATAGTGTGAAAATGCAGCACCAGGCTTCCAAGTGCAACTTCGTTACCGTTTAGGATTCAGCCAAGCAGCCGCGTGCCTCATCTCAGCAGGAGACACCGGCTCTGTGGTCCTGGGAGGGGACATCCAATGAGGTGCCTTCCTGGGACTGTCAAGGGTGCCAGCTGTGGAACCTCACCTGAGATGTGTCTCTCTCATGTTTGTGCTTCTGTCTTTTGTTAGAAATGAATGGCTAACCTAACCAGAAAGTCCTCTTGTAACCCAAGAAAATGGATCCCTATTATATTTGCCATAAATTGCAAAAACATTAACAAGTCCAACCTCTACATGGGAAATAGGATTGTACATAGAATAAAACTGTAAGCCCTTCTGCTTACAGAGGTAAGCAATTTCATTAGAGTTGCCAGTATACACAAAAGAGTTAGTCACGGTCAAGGATTCAAAGTCCATTCAGTGACTTTGGGGAAATTGCCTAACTTATACTTACGTTTTTCTACCTACACATCAAGAAAGTCATTCTTACCACTTTCTTCACTAGAAAGTAACCCTCGTGCATAACTTAGCCTTTTTCTAGTGTGATTGGCACTGTCTGGTTTTAAATACTTGGCACATAGGTAGGTTCTACGTAAAAGAATATGGAAATTAGTTGGGCTTGCTGGAAGAAAACCACCAAGTATAACATGGTGGTGATATTTACCTTATTATTTTTATGTTGGTAACTGAAATGAAATTAGATATGGCTTCTGTGAAGTCAGTTGATAGGTGCTGTGTCTAGGAACAACTTGTTTTCATCCTGCTTCTTCCCTACATATTGTCACCTAAGCTGGTGAGTGATGAGAAAGCCAGTGTTATTCGAAACTGAAAGTACAAGCAGGAAAAACCACCAGTCAAGTTGAAAGGGCAGTGCTTAGCTGTCATGGTTGCCGTTGCTGCAAGCTGATTTTGTGTTTTACTCCCCCTGCTCTTAAAAAAAAAAAGTCCTGCCCGGCCAGCGTGGCTCAGTGGTTGAGCATCCACCTAGGAGGTCGAGGCTCGATTCCCGGTCAGGGCACATGCCTGGGTTGTGGGCTCAATCCCCAGTGTGGGGCATGCAGGAGGCAGCCAATCAATGATTCTCTCTCATCATTGATGTTTCTATCTCTCTCTCCCTCTCCCTTCCTCTCTGAAATCAATAAAAATATATTTTTTAATTTAAAAAAATGTCCTAAAAGAGAATCACCATTTACTAAATACTGATGACATGTAAATTTGGATCAGATTTTCTAACAGCATTTATTACTGTTGTCATTTCTTAGGGAAATTAACTACAAAACCTAGATCTGGACTGTAAGTTGTTGATTCATTAGAAGTAAGTTGTTGGTTAATTAGAAATATGCATTCTCGCAATTAATTGAATTACTAGCATAAAATAAGGGGGAATTTATAAATTGCCAATGAGTCACGATGCTGGAAGAGACCTGTCTGTCTATTTTAGCCGTCTCTCATTTTACAGAGGAGGAAATTCAGGACCAAGAGATTAAGTTATATGTTCTTTGTCAATTTAATTTTTTTAAAAGGTGATCAATTGACTGTTGAGCCTGAGGTGGGCATGTGTCTGCATCTTTTACTTGGCTGGGGTGCCTTGGACCAGCTGGGTCTGTAATTGCCAGCAGGCCTGTGGTGCCCACGCTCACAGTGGGGCAGGATAAATTCTTCTGTCGTTTACTGCAGCCTGGCAGCGAGCTGGACAACTTGGAGGAGATTTTGGATGATTTGCAGAATAGTCAATTACCACAGCTTTTCCCAGACACGAGGCCTGGCGCCCCTGCTGGATCAGTTGACAAGCAAGCCATCATCAATGACCTCATGCAACTCACAGCTGAAAACAGCCCGGTTACACCTGTTGGAGCCCAGAAAACAGCACTGCGAATTTCCCAGAGCAGTGAGTATGAGATATTGATGGTTATGCCATATAATCATCATCAGAAACAGGGATTATTAAAATCTGATGCAAACAGCTTAGTCACTTCAAGGTTTTTATGGTCAAATAGCACCATCTACTGTCCTGGTACTTCCCAACAGTATTCAGAGTGGATTCTCGTGAACGTGGCTTCCCAGCATTCCCTGTGGTCGATTTAATCAACATGGAGTGAGGTTGGCTGACCCACATACATAAAGTTCTTTAGATGATCTTCATAGTTCCCTGCATTTCAGCTACTGCCCTCAGAAATGGAGCTTAAATAGATTTTATGTTTTAACATATAACTGAACACTTAAAATGTAGGAAATGAGAAATTATGCTGACTTTTTAGGAATAATATATTACTAAAAATTCTCAAAATATTTAATCATTATATGTGAAAGGGCTACACATATTAAAAACATCTTGTCCTAGCTCTTAGGAAACCTCATACAAATATCAATTTTACATGGAACTTTATCATACAAATGTGTTCTAAGTGCATTTTAAGTTTGGTTAGTTTGATAGACTATCTTAAGTACATTTTTATCATTTATTTTACTCTTTTTATTTTAAATTTTATTTATGTAAGTTTAAGATGAACCTTCACTATGAACACTTAGTTTACAAACTTGATAGTTGCCTCAAGTTGCCCAATAGTTTGAATGGAAGAAAAACGTTTCCTGATCCAGGGACATAATTTATAGGAAGACAGATATCCTCCTTAGAGTTACATTAGTGAATGGAGGAAATGATTCCCCCCCCGCCCCTTCCAAAACAGTTTGGCCCAAAGCTTAGCATTGGTTCTCAAACCAGAAATGGCACCTATCAACCAAATCACAGGGTACATTTATTTACTAGATCTTTTCTCAAGTGATTCCTGATCATCCCAAAAAGGGTAAAACAAAGTCGAGCTTTTACTGTTATCTCTCAAACCTGCCTATTTCTTGGGGAATGGAGGATTACTTATGGACCACACGAGAGCACAAGTCAAAGAGTTGAGAAGTGAGTGAGAAACAAACTAGAAAGTTCATGCTCATTATCCTGGGGAATTGAAGGACAAACTGCATGTGAACTCATGGTTTCTCCTCCATCTGTACCTCCTAATAGTGTTCAAATTATTGATGGGTAACCCACATAACTAGCCCTGAGGAAGCCCTGAATAAGCATGTATATCATTTCTATTTCAAGCCCTAATTCTTCTAAATATTTTATTTCTGTTATTGATTGTGAAGAACCATTTCTTTTAAATTTTCTATTTCATACTATGTTTATATAATAATTCAGAAAAAGTGAAAACTTGGTATTATTTAATACATTAGTGCTATAAATTGTAATTTATAATATCTTTGTACTTTAAAAAAATTTAAATAGCATTGATATCAAATTACCGGTTGTATATGTAATAGTACAGTGCACTAGTGTAGTGCTTATTACACAATAAATCTTGGGAACTAACCCTAAGAATCATTTCAAATCTAAATGTATCTGGAATTCTAAAAAGCTATATTTGGAAGAGTAAAGATTAGGGTCCTAAAGCATTAATAATTACTTCAGGTAACAGTTTACACTTGAAGATTTTCACTTCCACTAAAATTCAATACCTTGAACCTAATTCTTCTAGGAAAATCTAGTATCAACATGTAATTGTAACATTCAAACTGTATGTTTCTGGGTTTGGTGCTGTATGCAGATAGCTGTGACAGCAATACTACTAAATTCTAATAATGTAACATGAAAAACACCATATGAGTGGTTTACTTAGCAAATACAATTGAATATTAGAGACTAGTATTGGGAAAAAATATATGGTAAGTGACAGCCATGTTATGTTCTTTTTTTCTTTTTTTGTAAGAATGTGAATAATTAAATTAGTTGTTTGTTGATTAGATTGGGAGACTCTGACACTGCTTGTTTTTTGTCTGAATTTGTCTTTTGTTTAGGCAGTTGGTCTCTGACATGCATATCTGTTGTTATTTTACAGACAGCATTTTTCCTAAACACTACTTTTGTTTCCTGATATTAACCTTTAATTTTCATCTGTTCTCTCCTTAGCTTTTAATAACCCACGACCAGGGCAACTGGGCAGGTTATTGCCAAACCAGAATTTACCACTTGACATCACATTGCAAAGCCCAACTGGTGCTGGACCCTTCCCACCAATCAGAAACAATAGTCCCTACTCAGTGATACCTCAGCCAGGAATGATGGGTAACCAAGGGATGATAGGAAACCAAGGAAATGTAGGGAACAGTAGCACAGGTAAGGGCTCAAATGCACTGTTACTTTACTGGGTTCTGTAACCTAATGATGTATTTCATCCACATCAAACTAGTAGAATTCTTCCAATGAAATTTTTCATGTTAGAAGCTAACATTTGAATGTAAGAAAAGTTTACAGCTTTTCACCATGAGAGTGGTACAGGAAGCATCGGAGAGCGTTCCAGGAAGCTGGCCTTTTACTCTGTGATCATTACTTTCAGAGGTTGCTAATTATTACTCCTCTACCATAGGCTCATTTCACTTCTGTTCCCGTTGTTGTTGGAGACATTGTGGTGGTGTGTGTAAAATAATTTGGTAGTTGCCAGCTTCTCATGATAATCTGCTGATAACCCCAAAACTTCCTGTTAATTGATGATCTGTGTTTGGAGAATTTCAGAATAAAAGTTTAAAATTCAGCCAACCTTTCATGCTTGTAAATGATACCATTCTCATTCAGAAAAATATTCATTAAAAATAAAAACTTTAGTCCGACTGGTGTGGCTCAGTTGTTGAACGTTGACCTATGAACTAGGAGGTCACAGTTCAATTCCCAGTCAGGGCACATGCCCGTTTCAGGCTCAATCTCCAGTTTTTTATGATGAACTGCTCACAATTTATAGCTTTCTTCCTTTGTTGAAATGAGGGCCTAAAGAAAAAGGTACTGAAATAATAGATATTATCAAAAGAACTTATATTGGTGGGTGTTTAATTTGGGGGGGTTGTTTGTTCGTTTTTGTATTTAGCTTAATATGTAATCCCTGTAACCATTTGCCATTTAGGTAGTTAACTGAAAATAAGAGTTCAATTTAAGGGGAAAAGATGGATTTTTTTACTTTCTGTTTTTCATAAAGCAATGAATCATGCTGTATTAAAATAGTTCATTCAACAAATACTAATTGGGTACCTATCCCAAGTGCCAGGAACTTACTACTTCACTAATTTGTATATTCACAGAAATAGTGCCATATAAATTTTGCATAATTTTTAAGACTATTGATTTATAGAAATAAAATATTGGTTTATGTAAATTTTATAAGAGAACAGGAGCCAATGACTTATTAAAGGTGGCTTCTTATTAGCAGAATCCAAGAAGACCTGAGTCCTTGTGGGAACTTGATATAAGAACTTGGGGATATACCTGTATTCAATTCTAAGCAACCCAGAGACCACTGGTATTCAGGCTGTCATCATGCAGTTAATTGCCTGTGCTTTGTTGAAAAAGAAAACGCTGAGAGAAACTCCCCCAGTTATAATTGCATTAATGTTGTTGAATTAAGGATGGTTTTACCTTCTGCTTTCTGGACTTTCTATAATCTCGTTATGTCATTTAGATAATATATTTTTTGAAAGCTAAAATGCCTATTTCCTATTATATGTTTGTAAAATTTAAATCTAATCTTAAAATAGTTTGTTAAATACATGTTACCATAATATTGTTCTAACTTTTTCAACCTAATTAAATGTCCTTCACTCTTAATCATCCTAACGGAGCACATTCTCCAGGAAAAAACCACCCACCATACACGGCTGCTCCATTTATTCAATGTACCCTATTTTTAGTTGTTTATTATAATTAAAGTAAATGAAAGCAAGTCATGTATTTGAAAGCAGAGCTTTTATACATCCGTCATTAAACATTTCAAAATGAAGGGTCCGCACTTGGGGTTTTTCCAGAACTTCTAGAATATCAAGTCTTGGCAAATCTCTGGCCGTTGCCAGCATCTCGGCGGCCGAGCAAGGGAAAGCAGACTCCTGATCCTGCTTACCAGTGTCGTGCTCCTGTATTATGTGTGGTCAACTAGCTATTAACATCTCAAGTATAAAAGGATTTTTACCAGTCTGCCCGAACCCATTCTAGATCTATACTCAGGAATGTGATGGTCCAGGCATATTGAAGTAGTAGGAGTTCCCAGCCTTGGCTACAAAGAACCATAGTAGAAAGATCGGGTCATTGCCCCATGCTTTGGAGGCTACCCGGCAATTTTAAAGCTTAACAAATTCTAATGCTCTGAAAGGCATAGGCGTGGGCTTCACGGGATAGTCTCCATGATTTTGGTTTATGATTAGAGTATTGATGATCAGTTTTTTACCTTGTTCCTCTTGGCCTCACCTCCCTTTTGGAAAGTAAAGCATTGACGTGTGTGTCAGCTAATGTGATTCACTTCCTGAGGAAGGAAGTTGGGGTTATCCACACGCCACAGCACCTGTTTCTGAGTACATATGGGAACAATTTTAACAGCTTTTCCGAACTATACAGAGTGGCAAGTCCGTGTTGTAAAAAACTTTGTAGTAATTGCCAATTCTTATTTCTTAGCCAACGGCCCACATCTGTCCCAGTGAGGGCCTTAGCTGTTGGGCTAGTTGCGTATTGCAGACTGGTTGTCTTGCTCAGAGTAAGATTGTGTGGTGTTCACACGTGCTGAGTATGTTTTCAGTTTCTGCATGTCTCTGTCTTCTCTGGCTTGCCTTCAGGGATGATAGGTAGTAACGCCGCCCGGCCCACCATGCCATCTGGGGAGTGGGCACCGCAGAGTTCCGTGCGAGTCACCTGTGCTGCTACCGCCAACGCCATGAACAGGACGCTCCAAGGAGGTATGATTCGGAATCCAGCCGCCAGCATCCCCATGAGACCCAGCAGCCAGCCTGGCCAAAGGCAGATGCTTCAGTCTCAGGTCATGAATCTAGGTAAGGTGGTGCTCCTGGCTTTGCTTCTGCTTTCCTAGACTAACAGCTCCAGAAGTGCTCCCAAGACAGGCTCCTAATTTGCCATTTAGGTGTCCCCCATGTCACGCTGTCAGAGTGGGATTTTGCTGGAACTCTGTATAAAAACTCAAAGGTTTTTCAGTTTCCTACGAGAGCCAGCTACCTTTGTGATGTTTTCTTTTCATTAAATTACCTAATTTCAGCTTCTATGGGCAGTGCGTGTCCCATATGAATGGTGTCTTTTGGAGAAGCATTTCAGTGATGCAGCAGCAGTTCCTGACTCTGGGTGAACATCAGGGTCACCTCACGACCTTCAAGTGCGGGTTCCTGGGCCACTGCCCTCCACTGTTAAACGGATTCTCCCGGTCCTCACGAAGGTGCAGGTCCTACGGAACGTCTCACAAATCGTGAGGATCAGTAGAATTTTGTTTGGATACAGCTCACATGTTATTAAAAATTAATGGTCAGGTATATTGCATGACTCCCTTTATATGAAATGTCCAGAATAGGCAAATCTGTAGAGAAAGTAGTTTAATGTTTACCTAGGACTGGGGGTCTGGGGGTGGGGGCACAATGGGGAGTGACTCCCAATGGTCATTCTTTGGGGGAGAATAAGAATATTCTAAACTTGATTGTCGTGGAGGTTGTACAATCTGTACATATACTAAACCCACTGGATGGTATACTATAAAGAGATAAATTGTATGCTATGCGAATTATAGCTCAATAAAGCCATTATTAAAACATATTAATGGTCAATGCAGCTCATACTCAAGATTATTTTTTTAATCATTGACATATTAACCTTCCTCTTCTACATTAGCATAGCTCAGATAAGTTGACGTTTATGTTCTGTTTCATATACTTAGATATTGTGCCATGACTAGGAGCTAACTGATGATGGAAGGTGCCACGGTTGTTTGGAGCAGGAGGTGCAGACTCCTCATCCCACCTCTGGCATCTGTTTTCCTAACCAGCAGCTTAAGTGCTCAGTGCATTTGGGGTTATTGTTTCTGAAAGATGACATTCTTGTCATTTGAGGTTGCATGAGAAATGCTAAAATATGACAGGAATTCCATGCAAAATTAAACTGGGAAGTTTTTTTAAATATTCCTTCATTTAAAAAACATCATAATAAATACCTATATCCAGAAATTTAATTTAGTCTCAGTCTTTCATCATTGAAAGGCATCACTCTTGGCTTCTGAGCTTTGCTGTATAACTGAGTTTTTCTGATTATAATGGAAATCTATTGTAATGGAAGACAGGTCTACAGATAATGATAACAGTAAAATTGTTAAAAAGCTAATATCATCATTAGCCTTAAACCTCTAAAAAGAGCTATTAAGAATGAGCATGTCTGAGCTACTGGCCTCCTTTCTGCTCCACCCTTACTCCCTGGAGAGTCACTGAACCCAATAGGTTCAGGAGCACGCACAGACCAGCGCCTCTCACAGGACCCCGGTGCCCTTTGGAAAGGGGGTCTGCCAAGCCCAGACTATTCTCATAATTACCACTAACACGCTGTTTGCCTTCCTCGCTCTCCTTCTCTCGCGGGGCTGGAATGTGGAAGCAAGTAGGAAATTCTGACTCTCTTCTGTCAAAGGACATTAAAGTGATTTTCAAAAATGTAAAACAACATCAGTAAAAGGTGGCGTTGGGTTTTTTTGTTTTTTCATTCAAAAAAGTTTGTGTTAACATACTGGGTTTATTATAATGATTTTTAAATGAAGTAATATTTTTTTCTATTGGCCAATTTTAATTCCAACAAAGTAAATTTCAGTAAGATACAACCCACATAGACAAAATCTTTTTTGACAAAGTGTAAAGGGTCCTCAGGGCAAGAAGAGGCGTAGAGCTGCTGCTCTGCACCACCCTGGAAGCGGTGATTAGCCTTGATATTCACTGCCTGTATTTCTGTATCAGAACAAAGAGTCTTATTTTCACCTGATTAGTGTTCCTCCTGTCTTTTTCATTTTCTAAAAACCAGATGTTTTACTTTGTATTACATAACAGAAATAGATCCTTCCCTGATTACAGGCTGTAAGATTTTTGGACTTTTGTCTTCTTCTTTTCTAGGACCATCTGAGTTAGAGATGAACATGGGGGGCGCCCAGTATAGCCAACAGCAAGCTCCTCCAAACCAGACCGCCCCGTGGCCTGAAAGCATCCTGCCCATAGACCAGGCCTCCTTCGCCAGCCAGAGCAGGTGAGTCCGGAGCCCCCAGGAGGTCCAGGAGAGCTGCTTTCCGAGTTCTGTACGTTATTTTACACAGGCCTGTGCCCAGAGTCAGTCCTCTCCTTTTAATAGCTGGTGCCTGATCAAACTGAAGAATTCAGATTTTGTACATTAAGCCGTTGAAATAGTTTTTTGAAAAAGAATGTGGTGTCTGATCAAGTTTATTGAGTTTTTTTGGTTGTGATTATCAGTCTAATCATTATCATTTCTTTGTAGGTGATCTTTTCTTTCTAATTGCTTTTGAACAGTTCTTTGTGTTTGCTGCGTTGTAGCTTTACCACAGTGTGTCTAGGTGTGGATTTATTGATACTACCTGGTATTTAGTATATATTGTTCATTTCTAAGAGTTTTATTTGCCCGGGTATTTTTCATAACCTCTTTCTGCTTGCTTATTTTTGTGATTTTTAAAAATATATATTTTTATTGATTTCAGAGAGGAAGGGAGAGAGCTACAGAGAAAGAAACATCAATGATGAGAGAGAATCATTGATTGGCTGCCTCCTGCATGCCCCCTACTGGGGATCGAGCCCGCAACCGGGGCATGTGCCCTTGGCCAGAATCAAACCTGGGACCCTTTAGTCTGCAGGCCAATGCTCTATCCACTGAGCCAAACCAGCTAGGGCTATTTTTGTGAATTTATCTTTATATCTTTAAATATTACAGTAATCATTATTTCTAATTTTTTTTATTCAATACTTTCAATATCTGGATTTCTTGAAGTTCTAAATCCAATGATTGACTATTTCCCTAAGTACGTTGGTAATTACACTGGGAGTTCATAACAGATCTCAGTTAGTGAAACATCTGGGATTGAAGTTGAGGGCACTTTTATTAAGGGAGAATTTGCAGAGGTCTCTGCCAGATGTGACGTCACTACTTACTTGGGTCTCCCCCAGGGTCCCTCAGCTCAGCCCAGCAGTCTCAGGGTAGCTCTTTGAATTCGCTTTGCTTTATGGAGAAAAACGCACCCATCACCCGTGGCTCGGAGAATGCCTGTGTTTCAGCTCATCGCTGTGTTTTGTTCTGTGTTATTCCCGGCAAAGGCAACATCCGTTGTGATACTGCGTGATCTCACTGGGTTTTAGCAGAGCACCGGAAGCCGGGGTTGCACAGGGGACTGAGGCCTGAGTGATGGCACTGCCCAGCCGGCCGGGTGGGCGAGAGCCTAGGGCAGGGAGAGAGCTGGGGCCTGAGCAGGAGGCAGTGGGCCCTCACAGGATGCAGGCTTTGCTTTCCAGGAAGCAAACTTCTTAGAAAACGTAAACTGGAGGAATTTGGCCTCGAGGCTCATATGTAAAGAGTTGGGGTTGGCCCTGACCGGTTTGGCTCAGTGGATAGAGCGTCGGCCTGCAGACTCAAGGGTTCCAGGTTCGATTCCGGTCAGGGGCATGTACCTTGGTTGCGGGCACATCCCCAGTAGGGAGTGTGCGGGAGGCAGCTGATCGATGCTTCTCTCCCATCGATGTTTCTAACTCTCTGTCCCTCTCCCTTCCTCTCTGTAAGAAATCAATAAAATATATTTTTTTTAATAAGAGTTGGGGTTGGAGGCTCCATGAAGACCTTTTTGCAGAGTGGATGTTTATGTCCTTCTGGGATTATTCTAGTCTCAAATCATATAATTCTCTTATCAAATGCACAAATGATGAAAGTCAACAGGGTTTCCTGGAGCTTCACCCAGGCAGGCCTCATTTCTAGAGCTGCTTAAAAATGCACATTTCTGAGTGAGTCCCTCTCTGGGATGTAATGCTTTCATCGTAGTCGGGGCAGCGCAGTGCAGGGTTGCAGTGTGTGCCCGTTTTTCTTTCTGTAAAGTGAGTAATAAAGGATTCAATGACGTTTTAAAAAATAGCGGAAGGTGAATATGTGCCCAGCAATAGGTTTGGTGAGAAAAGTAGAGAGCTGGTTATTGCAGTGAAAGAAAAGATTAAGGAAACTGATTAATAACTGTCTAAAGAAGGAAGGGTGCTCACCTGCTGTATGCCATTCGCTAAGGGGGTTGTGTTTTTATTGATTTCAGAAAGGAAGAGGGGGAAAGAGGGATAGAAACATCAATGATGAGAGAGAATCATTGATCGGCTGCCTCCTGCATGCCCCCCATCAGGGATCAAGCCCGTAACCCAGGCATGTGCCCTGACCAGGAATGGAACCATGACCTCCTGGTTTATGGGTCAGTGCTCAACCACTGAGCCACACTGGCCCAGCAAAACAAGTGTTTTCAAACCCCACTGTGCCTGTGAACTGCCTCTGGAGTCTCACTGAGAGGCAGGTCTGGGTGGGAGTCTGCCTTCCCCACAAAGCCCAGGTGATGCCAACACCGCTGGTCCTCCCACTGCACCGTGAGTGGCAGTGAGGCTGGAAGAACAGATAGGGAGACTTTGAGTCTAATTTCACAGTGTGGGAGGGTTGTTCTTTCCTAAATATGTCTATTTGGTATGTTAAAACCCACCTAGCCCGAACCGGTTTGGCTCAGTGGATGGAGCATCAGCCTACGGACTCAAGTGTCCCAGGTTCGATTCCGGTCAAGGGCATATGCCCGGGTTGTGGGCTTGATCCCCAGTAGGGGGTGTACAGAAGGCAGCTGATCAATGATTCTCTCTCTGAAATAAATAAAAATAGTAAAAAATAAAATAAACCCAGACATTTCCATGGAAATTTACACATAATAAAAATATAGTGCAATAATTAAATCCAACACTTGATAGTTGTTTTTGAATGAAATGTGAAAGATGACGTTCTAGGGAACTCATCCTAAGCCCAAAATTAGGATTTTCAGTTGCCCAAACAGATGAGAGTTCTGGTTGGTTGGTTGGTTGGTTGGTTGGTTTAAAAGGGAAGAATTCCGATTTTACTGAGTCCAAATGCAGAGTGAGCTGTGCCACGCAGGTTCTGGGGCTCACCGTGGCCTGTGCTGCCCCCTCGGTCCCTGTCTCCGGCCGTCTGTGTCTAAGAACTGTGTGAACAAAGTGTTTTCGCCACTTTAGAAGTCATTTCAGTCTTTCCGGGCACTCATCCCACTTATTGTATTTTAAATAATTGAGTTTGGAAGAAAGTTAAGACCAACTTCAAGGTAATCTTACTGCCTTAGAGCCTCAGAGGTGATGATAACAGGTTCTAACAACATCCCTCTTGAAACAAAAGGAAAGCAGTGCTTTTTAAAAATCCCCTCTGTTAGTGTCACCGTCACCATTTTATATTTTTACAACCCACCTGTTTAGGAATGGGTTTGTTAATGTTTATGAACCAAGCATTAGTTTATGTACATATTTCAAAAGGACAGTATGTTAAATCTCTAACATATCCCCATACTCACTGATTGTAGCTGAATTTCCATTTTCTGTAGTTCCATTGTGTTTTTTCCTTAGCTCACCTGGAACGTAAAAGAGAGGTTTGAAATATAGTCCAAAATGTATAGATGATTTGTTTGAAGATTTCTGTTGGACTTATAAAAGTGATTTTTTTTCTTGAAATAGAATCGCCGTCTTTCATGAAATAATTGAGTAACATTAAATTCAAATTTTTTGAGTTAACTTGGTTTTCTGTTGTTTGAAACGTACGTGAGAGTAAAGTTTCTTGTGTTGACTATTTCTCATCATGTAGTAGCTGCTACTTTTTTGCAGGATTTTGGGAATGCATGTGAAAAGTGAGGGTAATGGTACGGTTTCCCATGAGCCTATCACCAGTGGAGAGATGAGGGGCCAGGGGTGTGTGTGGGAATGAAGCTTCTGGAGAAACAGGAATTGAAAATTTTGAAGTAAAGCTAGACAAAGGAAATACTTGAATGCCCCACGTGAATAGCATCTTTGGGGAATGAGGTCTCAGCCTAAGAGACCTGGTACAGAGCCAACGTCCACTCTGGCCGACTTGAGCTCTTTTTGCATGAAGTTTACCACATCCAGATGTTGGTCACTTCTCGGGCATTTCCTTCTGCCTTTGCCGCCATGACATGCAGTCCTGTGGTTTTCTCCTGGTTGCTCCTCCCTCCCCTCCCTAAGCAGCGGTGAGGAGTGATCGGATCACACTTGTATTTAAAAGTGAGTTCTGGGAAGGTGTCGGCCGTGGGGGAGCTATTTCAGTGCCTGCTGTTTACCGAGAACCACAGCCATGGTGGGGAGAGGAGGCAGGTGGAGAGTCCCCAGTGAGGGCAGAGGCTGAGCGTGTGGGTGGGAGCCCAAGTGGCTGGTGCGTGCGTGTAACTGCTGGTAGCTCATGTGAGGTGCTCTGTCCTGTAACTGGGCCCAGTGCCTCGGAGGCAGTGGGGCTGCAGGCTTGGAGCCAGGGACAAGAGGTGAGGGTATTCTCAAGGGACACTTAATGGGGTGCCTTTCTTTTTTTTTAATATATTTTATTGATTTTTTACAGAGAGGAAGGGAGAGGGATAGAGAGTTAGAAACATCAATGAGAGAGAAACATCGATCAGCTGCCTCCTGCACACCCCCTATTGGGGATGTGCCTGCAACCAAGGTACATGCCCTTGACTGGAATCGAACCTGGGACCCTTCAGTCCGCAGGCTGATGCTCTATCCACTGAGTCAAACCAGTTAGGGCCGGGGTGCCTTTCTTTACCAGTAACTAGGGATCAGTGGAGAGTCTAGATTATTTTTAATGTACTGTGTTGTTACAACTTTTGGAAATTGTTGGCTTTAGTAATCAGCATTTCAGGATTTCTGGATTCTAGGCCAATGTGGCATATTCAGCTATCTTCAGAAAACATGTCGTATTCAACTGGGCTAAAGAAGCAGCTTCATCCCTTGATGAATCTGTGTTCATTTAAGAATGAAGTTATTTCCTCCAAGACATCATATAGTAACTCAAAGGGTACAAATTTAGACTATTTTGGAAAGATAAGTATCATTTCCCCGTTGGTGTTAAAGTGACTCAGGAGCTCTTTTTAAAAATCTCCCCCAATTTGTCAGTTAATTTCAATTATGGGAGTTTTATATACCATAGAATTTGGAGTTTAGTATGGTTTTATCATCTATTACCATATAGATTAACAAACATACTTTGCAGGTTCATGATCGGCTTCTCTTGGCCAACTCAGGAGCTTTCATGTTTCCGAGTCTTGCTTATGGGTGACTAAGAAGGCTCCTGTTAGTCCAGTGAAGTTTAGTCTGGCGACAGCCGAGTTCAGAAATTCATGTGGCTTTTATGTGCCTCTCGTGCTCTGGCCTCTCCCGGGTGGGTCGGCACAGCCTCCTATGAAATAAGACTATTCAATCAATCAGACTTTCCTAGTAAAGTTCAGGAAAAGTCCTTTGATCACTTCAGTGCAAAGTAAATATATATGTGCTTGTGGGGTCAGCGTCCATTTGTGGAAACATTAATGGCCAGGTGGGCCTTGGACTCGCATAGGTCATTTTGCTCTGTGTCCGGCTGGTACAGTATTTTACTACAAAGACCCTAGAAGGCAACTGAGACTTCAGTCCTTCAGGAATAACAGTGTTCTGCGATCAGCTAGCCTTTCCACGGGCCCAAGCCGAAGTCTTGTCTTTGCAGGCAGCCGTTCGGCAGCTCCCCCGATGACCTGCTGTGCCCACACCCAGCCGCCGAGTCTCCCAGCGACGAGGGCGCCCTCCTGGACCAGCTCTACCTGGCCTTGCGGAACTTCGATGGCCTGGAGGAGATTGACAGAGCTTTGGGAATACCCGAACTGGTCAGCCAGGTACGTGCAGGCGGAAGCTGGCGGGGCTGAGCATCTCGTGGGCACAGAGATGTTCGTTTCCTTTTGCCCACAGATAATCTGCAGTCTGCGTTTTACAATACCTTTTCACCTCGTGCCACTCTAGCTCTGGCTTCTCTCTCCCCCTCTCCTTGTGACTCCCTCATAAACTCTGGCCCAAGAACGGAAAACACTGGGTATGAGCTTTACATAGAATTTGGGTTATTCAGCTGAGAGGCAGAAACACAGGTCCAGCTCACCTAACGACAGGGAGGGACCCGCGGAATGGAACATTGCTGCCCTGATGGCCTTGAATGCTTTCCTCTGAAACCCAGTCTCCATGATCACCATACGAATCTTACGTTTGTGGGCCAGTGATAGGAAGCTATTTGTTCTAAAAGAATACTTTGCACATACAGTAGCAGAAGTCAATCTAGAGGTTGCTGTAACTCATTAATCATTTTGATCTTTGCATGGGTTTAGCCCACAACAATATTTAGGATATTTAAGCATTAGTGGGAATATAAAGAAGTTAACCAATTTTAGTGTACTCAGCTTCCTTCCTCCTGGTAATCAGTCGGTAACTTAAAGTAAGTCTCTGCTGTAAGATTACTTTATAGCAGTAATATCATAAATTATAACTAATTATAAGTAATATCATAGATAGTCTCATGAACTAGCGTAGCCTTTCTGAAGCTGGCTACCTAGCTAAGTTGGTGTGAAGCCGCCTTCCTGATTCACTGTATAAGGAGGAACCTAGAAAAAACGATCACGGTCGTGTTTCTGTCTTCCTCTCTTAGCAGCATGAATCATCTTTGTTTCTTGTTACTAAAAAGTACCTCCCAGTGTCGGGTCGTCTGACGTGCCGTGAGGTCTGCGATGAAGGTGGGGCAGTCACTGGAGACTTCTGAAGCATTAAAAACAGTCTCGTCATAATCCCCACAGTTCGCAGACATAAGTGGGAGTTCAGACTTGTCAATTCATATTGAGAACAGCAAAATGGAAAGAAATGACTTGATATAACTTGAAATACAGCAAGAAAGGAAAATGGAGTTTAACTATTTCCTGTGTGGCTGCTGGCTTTGCCTCGGGTGATAGTTAGAATTCAGCATTCAGTGTTGTTGTCCTTGAGTTTTGTCTCAGTGACATTTAAAAATGTGATCCTGGGTTTTGCTGAGTGCATTGTTTTTATCAAAACTGGCGTCATTTCATCATTTAATATCTTAGTCTTATTTTTTCCATTTCTTTGTATTATTTCTCTTTTGTCTCATCAAATACACCATCGTTATATCATGTGAAACTGAATTATGGAAGTCTGCTTATTAGTAGGTGGGGCTGCGAAATGTGAAGTAGTAGTGGACTTTATTTGTACTCATCAGAAATGTGTTTTCTTTGAAAATGGAAATTAAATGTTCTCTCTGTTAAAATTGGGCAAATAGATATTTATTTTTTAATTGATTTTTAGAGAGAGAGGGAGTGGGGGAGAGTAAAATGGATGTGAGAGGGAAACACCCATCAGCTGCCTCCTGCACACCCCCTACCAAGGATTAAGCCGCAACCCTGGCATGAGCCCTGACCAGGGATCAAACCAGCAGCCTTTCGGTGCACCAGATGATTCCCAAACAATGGCCACACCAGCCAGGACTAAAGATGGGCAGATATTTAAAGTTCTGAGGTAGTTTTGTGGATTTAGTTAGAATAGTAATTCAACAATGAATAGTTTCCCCCACAAAGATCCATCCACATTTTCAAAGCTATCATGGGGCCCTGGCTGGTGTGGCTCAGTTGGTTAGAGCATTGTCCTATCTACCAAAAGGTCGCAGATTCAATTCCTGGTCAGGGTACATACAGGAGGCGACCGATCAATGTTTCTCTCTCTCTCTCCCTCTCCCTCCCCCTTTGAAATCAATAAAGGTATATATCTTTTAATAAAATAAAGGCAGTGTATCATACTGGTGAGTAGCTCAGGTCCTAAGTCACAGACTGGACTGGAACCCAGGTCGGCTTCTTGCAATTTGTTTCACCTCTCCAAGTCTCAGTTTCATTATCTGCAAAATGGGAATAATGGTGGTGGGGGCCCCAAAACTGCTGATCCCAACTAGATACCAAGGTGGTTGCTCATTGAAATGAACTATGCAGGTATGAGTAATCTATCAAGAAAACATGAAACAGGCGCATTGAAAGTCCAGGTCAGTATCTGGTTGGTGGAGGGAGTAGGCAGCTTTCGTAGTCATGGCCCATGGGTCCCTTCCCTGGGAAGAAGTGACGGGGACGTCACGCCTTCCCCGGCTTCCTGCCTCACATAAAGGCTTTCCTGGAAAGAAAAGTGAAGTCAAGCTAAAAGTACCTTTGTGTAGTGAGGACAGTATAAAAGGCTTCAAATCTCTGCCAGTGAGAGAAACCAGCCTTAGATTCCCTCTGCTGTTGTTAGTTTCTTTATTTCTTTGTTTATTCCTTGGGCTTTCTCTTCAGAGCCAGGCAGTCGATCCGGACCAGTTCTCGAGCCAGGACTCCAACATGATGCTGGAGCAGAAGGCGCCCGTCTTCCCCCAGCAGTACGCGTCTCAGGCCCAGATGGCCCAGGGGAGCTATTCTCCCATGCAGGACCCCAACTTCCACAGCATGGGGCAGCGGCCCAGTTACGCCACACTCCGCATGCAGCCCAGACCCAGCCTCAGGCCCACAGGCCTGGTGCAGAACCAGCCGAATCAGCTGAGGCTCCAACTGCAGCATCGCCTCCAAGCACAGCAGGTATGTGCTCTGTGAGTGCCTGGAAGCCCGGGGTGGAGGGTGGAGGGTGGGTGGCACAGGGAGGACAGATGTCAGATGGAGCAGTAATTGTGTGTCCCTTGGATGCCTTCGATCTCATTCCATGCTTTCTAGGAGGGTGACAACTTCTCCAAGATGATCCTATGATTTTCATACTCCTTTCTTTCTTTCTCCTCCACTAACTCCAGTACAGAGTAGCTGTCCTTGCATACGCTAACTCCATTCTTTACTAATGGTCTAATCTTGAGCTCTCTGAGCCTCAGTTTTCATTCTGTAAAATGGGCTTGTTGTACAGTACAGGGCAGTATATGTATATTTAAGGGACCCAGCACAGTTCCGAGCCCAAACCAAGCACTCAGAACACCAGCTGCTCCTGTCAGGAGTCCTATCTATGACAGAATGGTCCCTGTCAGCAGATTTCTGTGATACAACAGGTAATCATGTTGCGGGCTTTCCAATCTCCTTTCGTTTCTCTGAGTGGTGAGCACCTGCCTTTTTCTAGTCTTCCTCTTGGCCTCCTTTCCTGGTCATTCTCCTCCCTTTCAAACAGTTGTTTTCCGAACAGTCCAAAATAATTTCCCAGTTATAAGCAATGTGACACCTCATTCAGAACTGGCTTCCACAAGAATCCAGCTACAAGCCCGGGGCTTCAGTGTCCAGCAGCAGGCAGATGTTGGGTGGAAGGTGATTTTGTTAGGAAGATGATTTGAAATAAAATTCATAGGGGTTTTTTAATGTCCTGATTCCTATGTGTATCCATTTAGAATCGCCAGCCCCTTATGAATCAAATGAGCAATGTGTCCAATGTGTCCAACCTGACTCTGAGGCCTGGAGTACCAACACAGGTAAGGGGCAGCCCCTCCATCAGCTTTCGCTGGGTCCATTTCTCCCCGCTTGATGCCCCACGTGAGGTAACTGAGGTGCCAGATGTTCTGACGACCACAGGGGATCTGTAACATCATTCAGTCATCTTTCGTGGTTCCTCTTAACCATTGCCATTGTTATTGCGGCTGCAGGCAACTCCATTATTCACATGTTGTGTTCCATAAAGTTATTGCAAGCAAGAATTAGCGGACACAGAACTACTGCTCCTAGGAGAAGTAGAGGGTTAGGTTCCTATGAGCCTCTGCTCACAACATTTTCAGCAACCTAGCAATACATGACCTTGTTTTAGGTATGTTTCTGTTTGAAAACAGCTTATTTAATGGGTATTGTTCAGTCTTTGACATTTGAACTCACAGACAATAGTCCTGTAACTCACCTAATGCAGTCTGAGGGTGGGAACCAGAAGGCGGAGTCAGGAGGGAGCAGGCACAGGGAGTGTCTCAAATTATCCACTGCTTTGCACATATCTGTAAATGACGGCAGTGCTGTGAATATTGATTTGGGATACAAATCAATCTTAGTGAGGAAGGGAGTGCACAGACAAGGAATCCACGAATAAGGAGGGTCGGCTGTATATTGCGAGGGCCCCCAAGTGCCGGCATCTCTTCTCGTCACCTGCCCCTGCCCCCTCTCTCCCGGCCTCTGCTCAGCCTTTTCTGAAGGGCTTCAGGAACCCTTTGGCACAGTGATTTGGTTTCCCCTTTGGACTTGAATGAGACTCTGAATTGCCATTCTCAAAGTTGACGTTAGAGTCCTCTGACAGGAGGGACTGGACTTACCGTGAGGTCCTCTCACTTCGAGCCTCCAGTTAATTGGTGCTCACATTGGGCTTACCTGTGTGCAACATTGGGCTTACCTGTGTACGTCATGGCACGTTTCGGAATAATCATCTCTGTAGAACTTAGAAGCTCACATTCTCAACCACAGTAGTTGTTCAGCTCTACAGTGTTCTTTCCATATAAATGTATTTTCCAAATAATTTTGCACGAGGCTGTACCATTATTTTTATCCTATTTCTAATATACACTTTGTTTTTCAACCTGTGTGTACTCCAACGTTTTCCACCCTGTGCTGCCCCCGTTTCAGGCACCTATTAATGCCCAGATGCTGGCCCAGAGGCAGCGGGAGATCCTGAACCAGCATCTCCGCCAAAGACAGATGCATCAGCAACAGCAAGTTCAGCAAAGGACTTTGATGATGAGAGGCCAAGGGTTGAATATGACATCAAGCATGGTGGCTCCTAGTGGGATGCCCGCAACTATGAGCAACCCCCGGGTCCCCCAGGCAAATGCACAGCAGTTTCCATTTCCTCCAAACTACGGTACTGGACTTACATCCCCACCACCTTTCTCCAGTCCTTTCTCCCCAGTGTCCCCCAGTCCTGGGTCACAGCTCCTCTCTCACAGCTCTTTGCATGGCTCCCAGATGGCTCTGGCTAACCAGGGAATGATAGGCAACCTGGGAGGACAGTTGGGGCCTGTCAGGAGTCCCCAGGTCCAGCACAGTACCTTCCAGTCTCTCAGCTCAGGTACCACCTTTTCTCTGAGTGCAGGTCTTACTTTAAGAATGACCGAAGTCAGTGCGAGTGTGTACGGTGCATCCACCAGTCGTGCGTGTGCGTGTGTGGATCTATGTGTTTATGTCCGTGTCTGTAAACACAGGTGGATATATATATGTATTTATATTTGAACCTCTGAGTCTGACTCAAACAAATCAAAAGACATACACAAAATGTTGAAAGTCGTATAGAAATGTAAATATTAGACACATTCTACAACTTTGAAAAATAAAGACTTCAAAGTTTATACCAGATTTTTAATGAATAGATAATCCTTGAGAAATGCTATATAGGAACCACAATGGAAGGCCTCTTGGTTTTCTTCATATTGATTTGTTGGGTCAGCCTTAAAAGGCAAGTGTGCAGTGTCATCAGTGTTAATATTCATGTGCATGTCATGTTCAATTAATAGTTGAATTATTGACAAAAGTAAGTGCTTACATTAATATTCAGAATGACTTTGCCTATCTTTTGCCAGCTTTATCTATAAGTAACTATCAAGTATTTGTGTTTCTTAAAAAAAAAAACAACACTAAAAAATACACAGAAAGATAATGTGCAGCTTTTTCCTGTGTGATCTTCAACTTTTCCTTTATAGCTAATTTAAGTATTGATTAAATATGCATGTTTTACATGTCTTCTGGGCAAAAACCTGCTTATCTCAACATCACCCTGAGATTTCCCGAGAAGTTGCCTCCTTTGTTTCCAAGCTCCTCTCCTCTATTTCCTTTTTGATGGTTTAGAACAGTCCTCTCAACGTTTTCCCCCTATTTAGTCTAAATGCCATTTGCTTCTAAACTGAACAAGAAGCTTGCATTGAGCTGTTTCCCTCTTCCTGCTAGTCCTGGCTAGCACTGCAGTACCATCCAGCCCTTCCTGAAGACAGACGAGCTCACCGTGGATGCAGTTGCTTATTTGTAAAAATGCATCTGCCTTATAAAGAATGACATTAATTCAGTAAAAAATTATTCAAATATATTGACTTTTTATATATTGTGAAATTTTAGTTCTGTTTAAACAGTCCTTATAGTGACATATAAAAATTTAAAGACTACTTCAGGTTAAAGAGAAATATATATTTGATCATTCTTGATTTGGAAAGGTTTATGGTGGAAAATAATATTTTCTCTCCCTACCTCTAGCCATGATAGTTAATATGGTTCCTAAGAACCCCTGTAACTACTGTGAGAATTAAGACAGAGAGATATTTTTCTTCACACATTTTATCCCACCTTGGAAGCTTTTTAAAATATATGTAATTAACCAGTACGTGAGCAGATATTTGAAAGTAATTCTCTGTGTGTATTTAACTTGAATGCTCTCTTTCTTTTCACTACAGTCAAACTAACAGTCTTCTTTGGATTTCTATTTTGTTTTTAAGGAATAAGTCAGCAACCTGATCCCGGTTTCACTGGGGCTACCACACCCCAGAGCCCTCTGATGTCGCCCCGAATGGCGCACACGCAGAGCCCCATGCTGCAGCAGACCCAGGCCAGCCCCGCCTATCAGGCCTCCTCTGACATGAACGGATGGGCACAGGGGTCCATGGGTGGGAACAGGTATGCTGTGTTCCTGTGTCTTTTTTATGTAAATGATCACCAGGAGATCTGTCTGTAGACCACAAGTCTCTTTTCTGTGCTTTTCTTAACTCCTTTACACAAGCAAGCGATACCAAATAAACTGCTAAGTAAGCCAGCTTGCTTTTTCTAGAGCAGAAGTCCCAGAATTTGAAAAAGCTTAGCCTGAGGTCTTTTCCTTGGAAGTAAAAGGAGCCCCCTAAGAAGGTAGCACCCCGCCCGTGTATGAAACTGCTGAAGAAGGCAGTGCCCTCGAAGCCGTCCTTACCAGTGCGTGTAACAAGGGAACAACCACAAAGCTTGTCCCGTACAGACACGAGGGTGGGAAACAGCCTTCCCGACCTCCCCGGTGCCGCGGCCGCCCCTGAGCACTGCGGGCCCTGCTGGCTGTCCCACCCTGGGCTCTCTCCACCGGGGTTTCTTCACTCTGAAGTGAATGCCGGTGGAGCAAGTGCTCCAAGCTGCCTGCCTGTTTGCACTGGGCACTGACATTGTCATCTTTTCATTGCCTTCCAGCATGTTTTCACAGCAGTCCCCACCTCACTTCGGGCAGCAGGCAAACACCAGCATGTACAATAACAATATGAACATCAATGTATCCATGGCAACCAACACAGGTGGGATGAGCAACATGAACCAGATGACAGGACAGATCAGCATGACCTCAGTGACCTCCGTGCCTACGTCAGGGCTGTCCTCCATGGGTCCCGAGCAGGTGAGCACCCTGAGGAGCCGTGTCCTCCGATCATCACGTTTTGTCTATTTCTTCATTTCAGTGAATCTTCCCTGGTACTCAGCATCTGCTGTCAACTCCCACATTTATTTTGAGGAGTGTTTTTTCACCTATGTTAGTGCGATTATCAGGAATACTTGTTAATGACAAAATACACATCAGAGAATTTCTGACTGCTCAAGCATCTTTGAAAACATTTCTTAACTTTCTTGTCATTTAAATTTTTCTCTTATTTGATGAATTTAGCAACAGCTAAAATGAATCTCTGAACATGGAATGGTGAATGTGTTTTCTAAATAGCTTTATTTGGATTTTTAGTTTAAGAACTGATTTTTTTTTCTAAATATAAAACCAGATGAATCACAGGCCAAGCTACCTGCCATCCAGTTAGCTTTAAATGATACTTCACTCCTGCAAGGAGGCTGATAGGGGTGACCCAAAACTAGTTCTGTCATCTTTGGATGTGGATGCCATGATTTTCTTGTCAGTATTTTTTTAATGGTGCTGTTTTGTGTTGAACAACATTGAAACAGTTCTCCCACTCCAAAATGTACACCAGCTTCACTGGTGGGGAAGAGACTCAACGCATCTGGTATCTCAGGAGCCAGCCTGGGACTCAGAAAGCTGGGTGGGGCTGAGCCAGAGGTAAAGGTGTGGGTTAATCATTTTAAAATTGTGTTTATAGGAAATCTTATTTTTAAGGGCCACAAAATGCTTGGCGTTCTACTTCCTCAGTCGTTCATTCAAATTATAGATGTGGCAAGGACCCTGAATCGGATTTCATATCTGGAGAAATTGAGACAGGGAAAGTTTAAATGACTTACCCAATAAGCCATTGATAGCACCATGAATTTCAGTTAGATCACAGTTGTGAGAAGGTGAAGATTAAGTTGGATTAGGTCTATTTCATTCTGAGGTTGGTAAACCACAATTTACTGAAAATTTACAGAATTTTGCAGTGCCTCAGTATTTTATTCTATAAGAAGGTATTAATAAAAATTCGTAGTGGTAGTGCTCGCTTTGGCAGCACATATACTAAAATTGGAACGATACAGAGAAGATTAGCATGGCCCCTGAGCAAGGATGACACGCAAATTCGTGAAGTGTTCCATATTAAAAAAGAAAAAAGAAAAAAAAATTCGTAGTAGTGCATGAAATGTAGTGTTGATGTTGAGTTTTCTATAAAAATGGGCCACTAGTGGTTCCTGGTTTCCTTTCTAGGAGTAGTGAGGGCTGCTGAGATGGTCTAATCTAGTATGGGTCCTAGTCAGCCTACCCAAGTGTAAGTGCTGCATTTGCAATAGTCCCGATGGCTCTGAAACTTCTGCATGGATTTCAACCTTTCAAATATCACAGTTATTTTGGAAGCCCCCAAAACACAACTGCAGTGTGTGTCTCATGACAGAATCCTCTATCAGCATCTGTACGTTCACTTTGCCGTTTGTAAAAGACATGTCACAAATGCTAATGATCAGCTCACTTAGTCTTGGAGGAGTCCCCAAATTCAGCTCTGTTTTGGATATTCACACTGGCTCTGACTAATCTATAATTTGCCTGAGTAACCAAGGATATGAGGAGCCTTTCAGATGTCTTCGAAGTCCCAAATATGAGTCATTAGTCTAATTCAGCCCCCAAAATGAACATGAAATGATATGAAAATGTTTCTAATATGATCATCTCTATTGAATTTCTTTTTTTTATTATTGATTTCAGAGAGGAAGGGAGAGGGAGAGAAAGATAGAAACATCAATGATGAGAGACAATCATCGATCAGCTGCCTCCTGCACGCCCTCTACTGGGGATCGAGCCCACAACCTGGGCATGTGCCCTTGACCAGAATCGAACCTGGGACCCTTCAGTCTGCAGGCCGGTGCTCTATCCACTGAGCCCAACCAGCTAGGGCTCTATTGAATTTCTATACAGAATACAAATAAAATTTAATTTGAAGGCAGCTAGTATATTAACATGTATTTATTTTCATGTTTCTCCATACGATAGAGGACTACCATTTTTACATAGTCATCTTTCCCCATTATTTACTCCTAAATTCCAGCAAGAGGAAGGCTGGTGGTTGGTTGTTCCCCACCACACTTCTGGACATCCCGCTAAAAATACCTGTTGTCCTGTCTTGTTGCCCTCAGGTTAATGACCCTGCTCTGAGGGGAGGCAGCCTTTTCTCAAACCAGCTGCCTGGAATGGATATGATTAAGCAGGAGGGAGACGCATCACGGGTAAGAAACAGTGAAGAAATGTGCGAATTGGGTAAAGTGAGCATGAATGTTTTATAGACCAAAATTGGCAGAGTGATTGAAGATAGTTATAATGCTTGTGATTTTTTTAAAAATATCTTCTAATTTTATCTGACTTACAATGGTTCTGTGTAATTATCCCTTTAAGCTGATTTTAATTGAGCTGATGGTGATGTATGAATTAAGAACACTAATTTTGCCCTGGAATGATATTATAGCAAAGCAGAACATAAAGTGCTGGTGAATTAGTCATATTAGGGCAAGCCATTGAATTTATGTTTGCTTACATGTTTGTCTATATACCATTTTGTTTAGGCAACAATCTTGTATATTATTTCCTTGTTACCTTGACAGTTGTTCTAAGGGGAGTAATAGCACCATGTTCAACATCTAGTCTTGAAACAGTAGGCTAATTAGTGCTTAGAACCCAGCGCCTTGTGGGCCTAGCAGGGGCTCGGTTATAGGAGGGTTTTGTAGTACTTATAGCCTTGCCCTGGGGGGCTCTTAATACAAGGGATATGTAAGCACTAGATACTCTCTTTTAAGTTAAAAATTCCCTCTCAATGGAGAAAATGTAGAATTGATGTTGAATTTCCTACCAAAAAAAAAATGGATCTTGGGTGGTTTTGTTGAGATTATCATTCAAGTTTAAAAAGCAGTTGGTGGATTTTAACGGCAGAGTGTGTGCACTCGCCTGTGTGGCGTCTCTCATTGAGAGAACAGTCACCTGGCACAGAGGCCTGTGGGTGGGAGTCCGGGAGACGTTACCTTCTATGTACCCAGATGCACAACTCGTCTAAATGGTGGACGGATTGGTATAGAAACTCAAGCAGAAAATGGAGCCTATTTCATATGGACCATGTGTTTAGAATAAATGTGCCATCACATGAGGTTTGAAGTTGGCTGGCACCTCCCAGATGCCAGTCCTGCCTCCTGTGCACTGCGCCTCCCCAGGTGGGGCCTGGAGCTCAGGGGTGATTTATGTGCGGAGTAGAGGCTTGGAGCCTGGGCTGCACCTCCCAGGAATTCCTGGCAACGTTATTGGTGACGAGGCTCCCACAGAGGACAGCCAGCTGAGCCCAGAAGTGCCAGGGGCTGAACCTCTGAGCACATTGTGTCTGGGCGGGGCGGGTGGGGGGGAGGGCTCGAGTCCATCAGGCCTCCCTCCTTGACCTTTCAGTGTGGCTGGCTGCTGGCCCGCCACTTGGTGGGGTAAGGCTCCAGCAGCCAGTCCCCCTCCTGTCTGCGACGACCCGGGGATTCACTGGCCTTGTCTCCCTCTGCCGCTGCATCACCTCCAAACAGAAAAGACTGGCCTGGGTGAGGCAGAGCGCTCATTCTTCTTCAAAATCACAGGCGCTCCAGCGGGTATTGAGCACTTACTGCATGCCCATTCTCGCTGAGCTTTAAGTGACCTCGTTTGAACCACACAAGTGTTGGCACAAGTACAGCCCTGCCATGGGTCCCGCACCAGCAGGGAGTGAACCCGGCCGTCTGAGCTCCTTGTGCACCCTTCGCCCTGTACTCTGCTGCCCGCCTCGCAAAGGCTTTCCTCGGGGTTTTAGACAGCTACACACTGGAGAAGGCCAGAGAGGAGCAGGTTCTCTCCTTCCTGCTGCCATCCTGCGGGGAAGAGAACCCTTAGCCGAGCCCTTGGCCTCAGGCACTGTTTCTTAACCTTGGGGTGGGGAGGAACCTCTGAGAGAGGGAATGGCCTGTGGTCTCCAACGCATTTTTAGATGAGAAGAGTGAAGCTCAGGATTAGGTTGTCTGTCCCAGGCCACACAGCTCGGAAGCGGTGGGCAGGTCCTAGGAGTGGAAGGCCGCCCCGAGCAGCACCGGATACAGGAGGGAGAGGCAGGGATGCCCAAGCTCAACTAATGGCAGAGCTGCCGCTGGCGCTGGCGCTGGCGCTGGGCGCGGTGGAGAGGCAAGCACTGGGCAGGGAGGGCCCCGAGAGCCCCGGTGCCTGATGGGCACCACTAAACCTGGAACAGAGGGTTATCGTTAGGATCACACAAGGCGACTTCAGTAGTACAGGAGGCGCTCGCCATCAGAGGTGCCTTCGGAACTGAGCCGGCCACTTGCACCCTCTCACTCTCTCTGTTTCTCCCAGTCCCCTCTTGAGTCAGGCTTACCCATCTGTCCTCTGTTTATGCTGAATATTAAGGCCAGAGAACAGTCTGTCACGGACACTCTTGTTTCCTCCAGAGAAGGCTGTGTACAGTATATCCCTTCTAATCCATGAGTAATAGCGACATCACTGCCTGTGTCACCGGCCGCTGGTGTGGGCGCAGAGGGTTCAGTCACTTACCCCAGGTGCTGTGATGTGCTCTGTGCTGTTGCAAATCAAAGAACTTTTCTCAGAATTTTTATTGGTAATTGGGTTCTGTTTGCTGAGCTGAGCTAGAAACCACTGTGATTCATTATTAATTGAATCTGTGTTCCATTTATCTATAAATGGAGATTAAAATTATAGCTTCAAGCAGAGCTGCTATATACAACTGTGGACTTACCCAAAAACTATGTAGAGAAGGACAGATATTTTATTTTTACCAAAATGTATAGGACTTTTTATAGCATTCCTTTATATTTTCATATTTATACATATTAAAACTGAGTTCACTGCCCAGTTTCATGGCTCTTGTATAAAGTACAGTTGTGATTACTTGTATCTACTAGTGTTATGGAAACTAGGATTCGCTTTGAGTTGGTGATGATGCTGATGTTGATGTTTACTGAGCATTTATTATGTCCCAGGAACTATTTAAATGCTCTGTGTACATCCTTTTGTTTAATCCCCACACAGCTCTAAGGTGTATTAGGTGCAGAAGGGTTCAGTGACTCCCCACTCTGTGGCACAGCTAGGACGGCATGCCCCGCCCACCACACCAGCGACACCCGCCGCCCATGCTCACGTTCTGCCACTAACCTGAGTTGGCTCAGAGCCGCTTACTGATGTCGGTCCATGTTAAAGAACCCTGCCTTAAAGTTCTGAAGGATAGGAACCTTCTCCACTAGCATTTTTTCCCAGTTTAACTGGAATTTGAAGGATTTTTTTTTTATATATTTCAGTCAGAACCTTCAAGTATTTACATGCAAAATCATGTAGCGACACAAATTGGGGATAAACATTACAAAGAAAAGTATACGGGTGTTCTTCTAAAAGAGAAAATATAATCGGAGGTGTCCTGGGCTCACTTTTCAGGTTGGGAGCGGTGGGGGGGCGAATTGTGTAAGTGCCCAGGCAGGTAGCTCCACCTCTGGCTCCTAGAACACATGCGCTGGCCAGTTTCCCCAAATCGCTTTCCCAGGTGCTCTGGGGAAATCCATTATTCTGGGTTGACTTCCTCCCTGATCTTACTTAAACTAGATCATCGCTCATGGCCCTGATGTGCTAAAATTCTGTGTCTCGGTATCTAAATCCCAGGAGATGGCAGTTGTTATATGTTCCCACAGCAACTAATGTTCCCCCTCACATAACTCGGATCATACTGTTCTCTAATTGCCTTCCTGGCCCATTTAGCAGTGTTTTGATAGCAGTGCCAGAAATGGCTTGTCATGATTATATCCCCAGAACCTGGCACAGAGTAGGTACTCAATTAATATTTGCTAATGAAATATTAGCAAATAGTGAAAACTTGGGGGAGAGTGTATATAGTCAATAGCCAAAGAAAACGCATTGACAGATATACTTTCACCAGCCAGAGAAACATCTGCGCATGGTTCTTGCTCACTACAGTAACAAGTGTACAGCCCTGGGTATCCAGCCATTCAAATCGATTGTCAGCGCATAACCAACCAGAAACTAGCAAGAGTACCTGTGGAGCAAACACCCTGGGTGATGTAGCTTGCCAGAGAGAACACACCCATGGAACCTGGGAGTATCTCGGTAGGAGAGTTAAGAGGGTCCTTTTAGCCCAGCCATTGTGGCTCAGTGATTGAGCCTTGACCTGTAAATCAGGTGGTCACTGTTTGATTCCTGGTCAGGGCTAATGCCCGGGTTGCAGGCTTGATCCCCAGTAGGGGGTGTGCAGCTGGCAGCTGATCAATGATTCTCTCTCATCATTGATGTTTCTCTCTCTCTTCCCCTCTCCCTTTCACTTTGAAATCAATAAAAATATATTTCTTAAAGTAAATTTTAAAAAGAGAGAGAGAGACCTTTGATTTGATAGGAAGTGGGTTTGTACTGGCTGATGCTGAGGAAGGATTAAGAAAGTGGTGTCACTTCTGGGTCAGATGCTGTCGAAAGGCAGGGGCAGCTCAGCCGCTGGGAGTCTCATCCCTCCTGAGCAGGTGGGAGAGATTGGGTCCGGCGAGGAGGTCTGTGCTAGGGCAGCAGTATTCGGAAGGAGCAGCCGGGAACCCGTTGCAGTGCCCTCAACAGCATGTGGGCTCTGCTGGCCTTTGCCAGCATCGTGTGTTCACTGAGGGACAGCGCCACCTGTCTGCTTCTAAATCGGGTGCAACTCATCCAGAGGCAGCCTTGAGGGCTGACTTTGTTTAACGGCAAATATTTTGATGTTTTTTGTGATGGGCTCTATGACGGGTTTACCACATATTCAGAGATCTTTCTGTTTTTCTGCAGAAATACTGCTGACACTGAAGGTAGCTGGTTGCTTCTTTCTTCAGCTGACTGGGCTCACTTGCTCACAACACTTCCTGGTCTGGGATGGAGAGCTGCGTCTATTTGTTTTGACCCCACCGGCCTGCCAGCCAGGTCTGCCCAGCGAGCTCAGCAGACGCGGGCCTGGCCCGGGGAGCGGCGGCTGCAAGAGGGGCTGTCTCTCTCTCTCTCTCTCTCTCTCTCTCTCTCTCTCTCTCTCTCTCTCTCTCTCTCTCTCTCCCCGGCCTGAAGCTTGTGTCCAGACAGTTGCTCAGTCTGTTCACTGCATTCACCTTAGTGCAACTTAGATCTCTCCTGCGAAGTAAATGTTGACAGGCAAAGTTCATACCCATGTCAGATTGAATGTATTTAAATGTACGTATTTAAGGGAAACAACCGTGCTCTTGTTCTGTTCCTGTTTGGTTCCAGACACTGGTTTCTGGCTTTGTTTTCCCTGGCTAATCAGTCATGTACAAAAGATTACGATTTCATCTGGGGGAAAGAAAGGGTTTTTTTTAAAAAAATCAAACTGCATTTGGGATAAAAGCAGGGCAGACACCATGGACAGCGCTGTATGGACAGAGACGCCCACAGAGTGAAGACCGCTATCTGCAGAAAGCGCTCAAGACCAAGTTGGGAAGAGTTTCCAGCTAATGAACCGATGAAAAGGAGCACGTGAGAGGGCTGTTCATGTAACAAGGACTTTTTCCTTTCTTTTATTTTTGTTAAAACCGAACAAGTTCATCTAAATCATTAATCAAGAAGAAATATTATTCATTTTCAAATTAAGTTCCCTTTCAATTGATCAGACAGCTTGGATTAGCATCTCCTCTTCCCCCCTGATCCTGACTCTTCCTTCCCCAGTCCCCACCCCCCACACACTTTCATTCATTTAACAAAACAATAAAAGCAACAGAAACCAGACAAGCCCCTTATTTCCTTAAATGTTTTGCCAGCCACTTAGCAATTGCTAACTTAAATTTCAGAAAAATGCATTTACTGGCAAGGAGAGGAGCAGAGTCAGCACGATCCCGATCCCACTGGCGACACCTGCTCCCAAAGCGTGTCTGTCCTGGTCCCCAGCGACACAGACCCACACACAGGACGTCCTGGCGTGTTTACGCTGAAGCAGCAGAGACACGCCAGGGTCACCTCCGCCATGTGTTTTTTATTTTGTTTTTTAGCAGTGCTAAGCCGAAGTTTTGTAAGGTACATAAAATTCCAATTTATATGTAAACAAGCAATAATTTAAGTTGAGAACGTGTTTTAATTGTATAATTTTTGTGAGGTATACATATTGTGGAATTAACTCAAAAATGAGGTACTTCAGTATTAAATTAGATATCTTCATAGCAATGTCTCCTAAAGGTGTTTTGTAAAGGATATCAATGCCTTGATTAGACCTAATTTGTAGACTTAAGACTTTTTATTTTCTAAACCTTGTGATTCTGCTCATAAATAATTTATCCAATCTATATGATATGCAGCCGCCGTAGGACCCAGTTCTTGATTTTTATATGTTTATATTCTTTCTTAATGAACCTTGGGAAGACCACCTGTGGTGAGCAGGCCACTTTCGTGGTTGTTTCTCTCACCCATGCGGGAAGGGGAATAATCTTTTATTAATTGGTGTCAGTTTCAGACAAATGCAATACCAAGAAACTGATTACCTTTTTTGAGCTATTTCTCCCCAACCCCTAAGACTTTCTTACCTAAATTTCAGAATGGTGTCTTTTTGATGTCTAAAAAGCAAAGCATTTTATATCTCACTAAGCCAGGCTTTTTAGGAACAGAGAGGTTTTTCCTTGAAATTTGATTGATTGTTTGTTTGTGGCCAGGTGGACAATGGACAAACTACCCCTATTTATATGTATATCTCTCCCTATATGTACAAGTGATGGACTATAGAGAGAGATATACCGGTAGCCCAAAGATAAACGGTAAGTAGACAGTCTGAAGGTGTTGCTCCATACTAAAGAAATTTTCTGGAAATTTGCATTTCGATACTTTTTTCCACTTGAGAGGGGTCTCACCACAGGGAGGTGGCCCAGAACAGCACTTCTCGGGGCCATCAGTCCACATGCCTCCTCACCAGGCTCTACTCTTCTCAACCAAACCCTGGGTTGCCCAACTGCGATGGATAAAACGAGCAGACGTTGGCCCAGAACTCCGTGACCGAATCCGTGTGCCAAGGCTTATGTCCTACACGATGTCATGTGACCAGTTTTAAGTTGCTTTTTAGAAACATATGACTTTAACTTCACACAGCACAAAGGAGAAATGGAGTTTAAGCTGGATTTGTTTTGTTTTGAGTTTTAAGTCCCCTTTCACTGTAACACGTCCAAAAATATTTTTAAAAAATCTGTGTATCTTTTACTGTTTACCCATCTGCCCACTGTGTTTTAATGTCAACCCCAAGTCAGATAAATCTGTAAACCAGTGAAGCTGGTCATTTCGAATAATTCATGGCTGTTTTGAAGGAAAAGAGGTTTTAAATTCTCTTATGGCTCAGATCAGGGAATGAATGGGTTTTGCTTTACATCTAATTAAGAGAAGAAAAGTAAGTGAAGGAATCCTCTGATCATATTGATCACTGTGGAAGCAAAAGCCAAATTGACCCCCTTCGTTATCAGTATTTCTCATGCTGTACACAGTAAATTTGTTAGACTGAGTCCTTGGTTTTTGTTTAATAGGACAAAGAATCAGTGTTTTACTTTTATTACTAAATGTGAAAAACAAATAATGTGAAAAGTATACATACATTCACTTGGTTGTAAGACTCATTTAAATGTTCATGTAATGTGGTGAGTTGGAAAGTGAAGTGAGCTCTTTGACTACAATGAATTCGTTTGACTCAAAGATTAAAATGTCCCTTCCCACGTGTATCTCCTATGGCCTGTAATAATTGAAAGCAATGTTTTTGCAGTTTATATAATGCAATTTTTAATCTGTGTTTAAAAATGGAGTTCATATGGGCTGACCACATGAAATGGGTGGCCCACATCCACTGTAGAACCCAAAGATACACAATCAATTTTGAAATGCAACTTAAGCCATTAATTGTTGGTGTGAATTTAAAATTTTCTAGTATTTGTATGGTAGTGTGCTGCCTAAGAGCAAAGCATTCTCTGCACAAAAGAAAATTACTGTAGTGGCTTCAATTTTAATTAGAATTTTCTCCCTGGTGTTTCTTTATAGACTAAAACAAAATCTTTTAAGTTTCTTACTACAGGTAAAAGCTATGTGCAAGAACCTCAAAATGCTAAAATCTAGCATAATGCCTTAGATCTGTTTTTAAGTCTTGTATATTCCTACATAGCTGTCCGATGTATTATATTTGTATAGTGAATTGTGTACAATTTTTTGAATAAGTACATCATCACTCAACCTTTATGTTGTTGGTGATGATGATACATTTCTGCAAACATTTAACTGTCTTTTTTTCCCTTTGTCATTTGTGGGTTTTATTTGTACAGTTCCTCATGAAGTTGCATCTGAGATGTGTGTATATGAAAAGATTATACAAGGGTAAAATTAAGCAATATATTAACTATGGTTCTTCAGGAGAAAGCTTACAGTGTTTCAGGTTGTGGTTTATTTTCCAAATGGAGTTGACTCTGAACATCACCTTGTTCACCTGCATCGATGTTTGTATTTCTCGTGTGAGCAGTTTATGCAAAGGTAGATATATTCAGAGAAATTTTAAATACATTTATGCAAGTTAATATTGCTTTGCTGATGCTCTTTGCTTATTTGATGTTAAATAATGCTATTGTAAATAAAGAATTCTGTTGTTATTGCATCATTTAATAAATTTTAATGCCTTCGGGTTTTACATGGCTTTGGAGAGTGTAATGTGTTTATATTGTACCTTCATTCATAAATGCATTTAAATTTAAAATACCTGACTTGCAATTTAATAATGTCTTACATTTATGCAGGAGTGGACACTGTGTTCAGCATGTTAACATTTGATTCTCTCAGCAACCCATTTTATAGATTTTTCATTTGAAGCCAAGAAGGGTGGTTTTTTAAAATATATTTTTATTGATTTCAGAGAGGGAGAGAGAGATAGAAACATCAGTGATGAGAGAGAATCATCGATCAGCGGCCTCCTGCACTCCCCACACTGGGGGTTGAGCCCGCAACCCGAGCACGTGCCCTGACCAGGAATCAAACCCATGACCTTCTGGTTCACGGGCCCACACTCAACCACTGAGCCACACTGGCCGGGTAATGATAGTTTTAATGGATTGGTTTGTTTGATAGTTGATAAACAATGTAGGTACAATACCTAAAACCCAGGTATACCAAAAGCAAAATGAGTGATTAGAAAACTGTCAATACTGTTGACTACATTAACAAGTTGAAGGAAAAGATGCCATTTGATAACTTTCCATAGAATAAATTTTACCCATTTATGAGGAAATCTCAAGGAAAAATGAAACTTCTAGGAAAAGTAAATGTTCTAAAGTTATTTGAGTTTTCAGATAAGATGCAATCCCACTGTGATAACATTTTACTTAACAGTGAAATACTAAAAGTATTAACTAGAAAAAAACAAGGAAGCCCACTACCAATGCTGAGAACTGGGGTATTATCACCTGAAGAGGAGAGGGGAGACATTCAGCCAGTTTGACCATCTTTAAGGAAAATCCACATGATCAACTGACTAGCTCTTGGAATGAATCAAAGCTCAGTGAGATGGATAGAACATTCAAAAAACCAATAACTGTCCCCCAAAAAACCATTTTTTAAATCCCCACTTACAATAACAACATAATACAATACTTATAAAATAGGATTGTACCGAACACAAAGTATGAAAGATCTTTGTGTAGGAAACTATAGTTTTACCAAAAGACATAGAAAACCTGAGGGGAAAAAAATGGACATAGGCCAGGAACCTAGAAAAGAAAAACCTAATATTATAAAACCATCAACTCCTCCCAAAGCAATCCAAAAAGTAAAATGGATTTGCAAGATATGATGTACAATAATAGAAATTGTGGTCTGGCCAGCATGGCTCAGTGGTTGAGTGTGGACTTACGAACTAGGAGGTCACGGTTTGGTTCCAGGTCAAGGGCACATACCCGGATTGCAGGCTCAATCCCCAGTGTGGGGCATGCAGGAGGCAGCTGATCAGTGATTCTCATTGATGTTTTTATCTCCCTCTCTCTTCCTCTCTGAAATCAATAAAAAATATATTTTAAAAAAAATTGTAAAAGGGGAAAAAGATGTGGGAGGGACTTTTATTGATCAGTAATGTAAAATATTTATACAGAAATGGATAAATACATCAGAAGAACAGAATAGAACCAGAGACAGAATGCCATCTGTAGGTAAATTTAGCATATGGTGAGAGATGGCATTTCTAATCTTTTTTAAATGGCATTGAGACAATTGGCCACATTTGGAGAAGATACCATTTTAACTTCCTGTCTCTCAAGACTAACAACTTCCAAATGCATCAGGGTTATCAACAATGAAATGTAAAAATAGAAGAATATGCTTACATCATTGGAAAATTGAACATTCTTTAAAAGACAAGTTATTAAGAAAAGGATAAATTTATAAAAATTTAATGTTCTACCAACAAAGTGAAATCAAAAAACAGCAATGTTTTGAGGATCCTTTGAAATGTCCCTGTATTATTCCACTTTTTGCATATTTAAACTTTTTTTTTCTTTCCTAGCTTATGCTTTTATTTTGGTGGCTTTTTTTTTCTTTTCTAACTTCTTGACAATTATATGAATAGTTCATCAATTTTCAAGCTTTATTTTCTAATACATGTATTTCAAGGTTATAAATTTTTTCGTTTACTACTTTTAGCAACATCCCAATCAAGTAAAATCTCCAGTGATGGCTCTGGGTTTTCTTCTTAGTTCAGCGGTTCTCAACCTGTGGATCATGACCCCTTTCGGGGTCGAATGACCCTTTCACAGGGGTCGCCTAAGACCATCGGAAAACATATATAATTACATATTGTTTTTGTGATTAATCACTATGCTTTAATTATGTTCAATTTGTAACTGAAAATACATCCTGCATATCAGATATTTACATTATGATTCATAACAGTAGCAAAATTACAGTTATGAAGTAGCAACGAAAATAATTTTATGGTTGGGGGTCACCACAACATGAGGAACTGTATTAAAGGGTCGCGGCATTAGGAAGGTTGAGAACCACTGTCTTAGTTCCATCGATTTTTGCTTATGGTATTCACAAGTGCTGTTACTAGGAACATATACATTTATCCAGATGAACTGAACCTTTTATTATATACTGCCCCATTTTACCTCTGGTAATCCTCTTTTTATATCTTTATTCATCCTTTTACTTGTCAACCTTAGAAGCAGCATGTGAGTAGTTCCTTACAAATTTTTTTATCTAGTAAGAGAAAAGTGTTACGATCTTCAACGATGGTTGTATATTTGTCTCGTCTTTATATCATCTTTGCTTTTGCATTCTGTAACTTTATTAGGGACATAAATATATATATATATATATATATATAGCAGTTATAAGTCCTTTTGATGAACTACGCTTTACTCATTTGATCAGAGATCAGAAACAGGCGGCATGAAGTGTAAGAACCTTGGGGGAAGAGCCTGGCTAGTGCGCTTCAGTTGGTTGGGTGACTTCCCATACATGGAATGTGCTAGTTCGATTTCCAGTCAGGGCACATGCTCAGATTTCAGGCTCGATCCCTGGTAGGGGGCATGTGGAAGGCAGCTGATCAATGTTTTGCTCTCACATCAATGTTTCTCTCTCACTTCCTGTCTCTCTAAAAATCAATTAAAAGTTCTATTTAAAAAAATAACAATCTGGAGGGAAGGATGCTTCAGTAGAAGGAATAGCAAATGCAAAGGCTGTGAAGCAGACCAGCTTTGGTGCCTGAAGGACAGTGTGGCTGGAGATGACAGGGCGAGCGGAGGGACCGAGAAGTAGGCAAGGGCCAGACCACGTAAGATCTTGCAGCCAAGGCAAGGGATTTGGAGACAAACAAAAGTAGGTTCTTGAAGGGAACAGAATGGAGACAACTGGGAAGATTTACTGCTTTTACTTGGGATTATAAACAAGGTTTGTGCCCTAGCTGGCTTGGCTCAGTGGATAGAGCGTCAGCCTGTGGACTGAAGGGTCCCAGGTTCGATTCTGGCCGAGGGTACATGCCTGGGTTGCTGGCTCATTCCCCAGTAGGGGGTGTGCAGGAGGCAGCCAATCAATGATTCTCTCTCATCATTGATGTTTCTCTCTCTCCTTCTCCCTTCCTCTCTGAAATCAATAAAGAAATATATTTTTGCCCTGACTGGTTTGGCTCAGTGGATAGAGTGTCGGCCTGCGGACTGAAAGGTCCCAGGTTCGATTCTGGCCAAGGGCATGTACCTTGGTTGCTGGCACATCCCTAGTAGGGGGTGTGCAAGAGGCAGCTGATCCATGTTTCTCTCTCATCGATGTTCCTAACTCTCTATCCCTCTGTCTTCCTCTCTCTGAAAAATCAATAAAATATATTTTTTTAAAAAAGAAATATATTTTTTTTAAAAACAAACAAAAAAAAAAAACAAGGTTTGTGTCACCCTAAAATGTTTATGTTAAAACCTAATCTGGCCCTAGCCGGTTTGGCTCAGTGGATAGAGCGTCAGCCTGTGGACTGAAGGGCCCCGGGTTCAATTTCCAGTCAGGGCACATGCCCAGGTTGTGTGTTCCACCCCAGTAGAGGGCATGCAGAAGGCAGCCAATCAATGATTCTCTCTCATCATTGATGTTTCTATCTCCCTCTCCCCTCCTCTCTAAAATAAAAAATACATTTTTTAAAAACACCTAATCTGCAATGTGATGCTACTTGGAGGTGAGCATTTGGGGGTGATTAGGTCCTGAGTAGAGCCCTCGTGAATAGGATTGATGCCCTTATAACAGAGACCCAGAGAGCTCCTTTGCCCCTCCCACCATGTGAGGATGCAGGGGAAGACGGCCAGCTGTGAATTAGGAAGTGCATTCTTACCAGACATCAAATCTGCTGCTTCTTGACCTTGGACTGCCCAGCCTCCGACACTGAGAAATACATATTGTTTTTAGACACCCAGGCTATGGTATTCGGTTATAGCAGCCGGAACAGACTAGGACACCTAACTTCATTAGGGAACCATAAGATGAGTCACAAATGGCAATAGGCTGACCATATTTCTCACACACACACACACCAAAAACAACAAAAACCCTCTGGAACAGTTTCTAACAGGCTTGAACAAATAACTGAACAAACTTTTATCCACAGTTTCTTCCCAAAGATTGACAAACACTCATGCAAACAGCACCACTAAAGTAATAAGAGGGAAGAATGGACGAGAGGAGTTCAGCACGCCCTTGGTTTAAACATAATAGTGAAATATTATAATAAAAGGGAACTTCAAGTTTAAAAACAAGGCAACCAAGGCTAGATTTGCAAGAGTAAAAGTCCTGGACTTATTTGCCAGATGGGTTTTATGTTGGTTATTGACCTAGTTCCTCTCGGCCCCGAATTCACTCCTTTTGAGCGCTTTATGAAAAAAGGAGTCCGAGTCCTTTAAGGAAGTTGCCAGCTGGCGTTGCAGCTGTGTCAGTAGAGGGCGCTAGAGAGACGTTACAGGAGGCAGGAGTTTCGCTTCCTGGTCCTGGTGTCATCTCAGCTGGATCCTGCAGGGGGCGAGGCTGAGCCAGGGCCCTGCGGCCGCCCTGCACAGCAGCCAGCAACCCTCAGCAGCTCCGCAGGTGACTCCGTGGCCGAGTGCCTCCAGGGGGACGTCGCTGGGAGCAGCTTTCCCCAGCGCGAGAGGGCTGCCTTCTGGCCAGTCCCCGCAGTGTGGCACCGCAGCAACCTGCCTGCCATTCAGTGGTCACAGCTGAGCCTTCAACAAGGTCTGCATCTCAGCCCGTGGGGTGTGGGGTGGCTAATAGATACATTTTTATGTAAATTTTTCCAATGTTCTTTGGAGTTCTCTTTACTTTTCACTACCCAGTCCCTGGCCACTGCAACCCCCTGCTATAGATAATAATTCTTTATATTAAGCTTTCCCTGCGCAAATGACTATGGTTTCTCTCTCCTGGTCAGGCGCAGACTGATGGAGAATTTTAAGCAAAGCTGGCTCCCTAGTGTGGCTGCTGTACTGGAAGCGGGGAAACCCTGCTCTTTGAAAGTAAAAATCGTGTACCTGGGAGTAATCTATTGTTCAAGTTAAAATTATTGAAACTCCAACACTAGTGAAAACCAGAGACATGGTTTACAAGTTCCAGTTTTCTTATGTACTTTCTCTAAGCAATCAAAAGGTCTTGAATTCTCCCAAAGCAGGAACTAAGTCCAAATTAAGAGGATGTGTCCAATAGTAAGTAGATCTAGAAACAGTATTAGAGGTAAACTAGAAGCAAGAAGAGAACTAACCATATTCAGAACTGCAGACATTGTGTACATTTTCTCATCAAAATTGATTTTTTTTAATTTTTTAAAATATATTTTTATTGATCTCAGAGAGGAAGGAAGAGGGAGAGAGAGATAGAAACATCCATGATGGGAGAGAATCATGAATCAGCTGCCTCCTGCAAGCCCCCTACTGGGGATGGAGCCCGAAACCTGGGCATGTGTCCTTGACCAGAATTGAACATGGGACCTTTCAGTTCGCAGGCCAACGCTCTATTCACTGAGCCAAACCGGCTAGGGTGATTTTTTTAAATTTTTAATTGATTTCAGAGAGGAAGGGAGAGGAAGAGAGATAGAAACATCAATGATGAGAGAGAATCACAGATCAACATGCACCCAGACTGGGAATTGAACCATGAAGTCCTGGTTCATAGGTCGACGCTCAACCACTGAACCACGCTGGCCAGGCCAGAAATGGATATTTTTAAGAAGAAAAAACAATGTTCAAGCACTGAGGAAAGAGAACAGGTAAGTAGTAGGAAATAAGACAAGAAAATCAATGATTCATAAATTGTGAAAACAGATATTTCCTTTTCCTTACTTTCCTTATAGAAAAGGTTGCAAAATTTTTAAATGACATTGTTTTAATATGTATCTTTATTGTTAAAAGTATTACTGATGTCCTCCTTTTTATAAAATATGTTTTTATTGATTTCAGAGAGAGGGAGAAGGGGAGAGAGAAACATTAATGATGAGAGAGAATCATTGATAGGCTGCCTCCCTCAGGCCCCCAACTGGGAATCAAACCCGAAGCCCGGGTTTGTCCCCTGACCAGGAATTGAACAATGAGCTCCTGGTTCATAGGTCCACACTCAACCACTGAGCCACATCACTGGGCACAGATGTCCCATTTTTCCCCCATTAACCCTCTCTAGCCCACATCTGCCTCCTGCCCCAGGCCTTCACCAAACTATTGTCTGTGTCCATGGGTTATGCATATATACATATAAATTCTTTGGTTAATCTCTTGCCACCCACCCAACATCCTCCACTCCCACCCCCACCTTCCCTCTGAGATTCCACAGTCTGTTCCATGCTTCTATATCTCCAGATCTGTTTTGTTCATCAGTCTATTTTGTTCTTTAGATTCCACATAGGAGTGAGATCATGTAATACTTGTCTTTCTCTGACTGGCTTATTTTACTTAGCACAATACTTTCCAGGTCCCTCCATGCTGTCTCAAAGGGTAAGACACCCTTCTTTTTTTACTGCTGCATAGTATTCCATGGTGTAAATGTACCACAGCTTTTTTATCCACTCATCTACTGATGGGCACTTGGTCTGTTTCCATATCTTAGCTATTGCAAATTGTGCTGCTGTGAACAGAGGGTGCATATATTCTTTTTGATTGGTGTTCTGGGTTTCTTAGGATCTATTCCTAGAAGTGGGATCACTGAGTCAAATGGTAGTTCCATGTTTACATTTTTGAGGAAACTCCGTACTGTTCTTCACAGTGGCTGTGCACAATCTGCATTCCCACCAGCAGTGCACGAGGGTTCCCTTTTCTCCACATCCTCGCCAGCACTTGTCATTTGTTGATTTGTTCATGGTAGACTTTCTGACAGGTGTGAGGTGATACTGCATTGTCATTTTAATTTGCATATCTCAGATGATTAGTGACTTTGAGCATGTTTTCATATGTCTCTTGGCCATTTGTATGTCCACTTTGGAGAAGTGTCTATTTAGGTCATTTGCCCATTTTTTATTGGATTGTTTGTCTTCCTTTCGTTTAGTTGTATGAGTTCCTTATATATTTTGGATGTAACCCTTTAGCAGATGTATCGTTGCCAAATATGTTCTCCCTGACAGTGGCTCCCTTTTCATTTTTTAAAATGGTTTCTTTTGCTATGCAGAGGTTTTTATTTTTATGTAGTCCCATTTATTTTCTTCTTAGTATTTTTTGCTCTAGATGTATCTGCAAACATATTGCTACGAGAGATATCTGAGATTATGCTGTCTATGGTTTCTTCTAGGATTTTTATGGTTTCATAACTTACATTTAACTCTTTATCTATTTTGAGTTTATTCTTGTATATGGTGTAAGTTGGTGATCCCGTTTCTTTTTCTTTCTTTCTTTCTTTTTTTTTTTTTTGGCATGTATCTGTCCAATTTTCCCAACACCATTTATTGAAGAGACTCCATTGTATGCTCTTGCCTCCTTTGTCAAATATTAATCAACGCCAAGATTTTGGGTTCGATCCATGGTCAAGACACATACAAGAAGCAACCAGTGAGCCTAGGCTGGGTGGCTCAGTTGGTTGGATCATTGTCCCATACACCAAAAGGCTAAGGGTTAAATTCCTGGTCAGGGAATATACCTAGGTCTTGGGTCGGGGCATGTGTAGGAGGCAACTGATCAATATTTCTCTCTCACATCCCTTTGGCTCTTTAAAATTAATACATATTTACTTGGGTGAGGATTTTAAAAGCATCCAATGAATGCATCAATAAGTAGAACAATAAATCAGTTTCTCTCTCTCCCTCCTTCCCTCCTTTCTCATTCTCTCATCAATTAAAAAAAAATCATTCCTCCCAATATGCTGCTTTCCTTTTAAAAAAACTTTTCATGATCCAAGAGCAAAGGCTCCAACAGTACACTAACCAATGCATTCTGTGTGGTTCCATTATTGAACAGGCAATTCACCTGTGGAGAAGGGAAACGCGGGACAGGGGGTGGTTAGCTATAGGGATTACCTGAGAAGGGGCTTGGAGGACTTTCTGGGGTAATATGTCCTCTATTTTGATAGAGAATGGGGATACACTGATTTATGCAACTGTCAATACTCATTGAATAATTAAGATATATGCATTTCGCCCAGCCAGCATGGCTCAGTGGTTGAGGGTCGACCTATGAACCAGGAGATCATGGTTCGATTCCCAGTCAGGGCACATGCCCAGGTTTCCGGCTCGATCCCCAGTGGGGGGTGTGCATGAGCAACTGATCCATGTTTCTCTCTCACATCAATGTTTCTATCTCTCTCCTCCTTTCCCCTCTCTCTAAAAATCAATAAAAATATATGTTTTTAAAAGAACCGTAAACAAACATTGAACTTGAGTTAATGAAGTGAATGCTGAAATTATTTAGGGAAGTATACTGACGGCTACAGTGGCTTCCTTTTCCCTTCAGAGACTTTCTACTCCTTCAGTAAAGATTTGCAAGTAAGGATATAAAGATGCTTACATCTTCACACTGTCCTTTGCCAGACCTGGCCACTGCTGATTCTCCAACCTTTCAGGCTGTCTCCTCCACACTAGGCATCCTCTGTTGTGACTCAGCCAGGCTGTCCAAACTGCAGGGCCTTGGCACCAAATTTCTTTGGACCTGGAATACCACTTGCTCTCATCACCTAGTTATTATTTTTTTTTTTTTTTCAGAGAGAGGAAGGGAGAGGGAGAGAGGGATAGAAACATCAATGATGAGAAACTGAGAAACATTGATTGACTGCCTCCTGCACACTCCCCCCAGGGGATCAAGCCTGCAACCCGGGCATGTGCCCTGACTAGGAATCAAACCGTGACCTCCTGGTTCATGAGTTGATGCTCAACCACTGAGCCACACTGTCCAGGCTCACCTAGTTGATTTTATAGACATCTTTCAGATCCTCTAGGACAGGGGAACCTCCCTGTCCTCCCATCCTAGATCAGGACATGCTTGCTCCTCTTCCCTTTCATTGTCCCCACCACAGTTCATAGTCACACATTCATCAAGTAGTCCCACGAATATTTGTCTTCCTCGTAACACTGTTATGGGGACCAGGGCTGGACAGGGCTGCTTTGCTCACAGTTGTATTCCTTCTGTCTGGCTTGGTGCCCAGCACATCCATAGCTTAGGTGCTCAGGAAGTTTGTTGGGCAAATGACTGAAAGGCATATTAGAATAAGATCCCACTTCTCACGTGAAAGATGGGCAGCTTTAAAGGATTGGCCATATTCAGTATTAGGTGAGGACATGAAGAAACAGGGCACTTGCGCTCCTGGGTGGTGGAGGTATGCATTGGTATGGTTTGGACTACTTATCTAAATGTTCAATGTTGCCCTAGCTCAGCGGTTCTCAACCTGTGGGTCGCGACCCCTTTGGGGGTCGAACTACCCTTTCACAGGGGTCGCCTAAGACCATCGGAAAACACATATATAATTACATATTGTTTTTGTGATTAATCACTATGCTTTAATTATGTTCAATTTGTAACAATGAAATTGGGGGCCACCACAACACGAGGAACTGTATTAAAGTGTCGAGGCATTAGGAAGGTTGAGAACCACTGTCCTAGCTGGTTTGGCTCAGTGGATAGAGTGTCTGCCTACGGACTAAAGGGTCCTAGGTTTGATTTCGGTCAAGGACACATGCCTGAGTTGTGGGCTTGATCCCCAGTGCAGGAGGCAGCCAATGATGTTTCTATCTCCCTTCGTCTCTGAAATCAATAAAAATATTTTAAAAATAAATGTTCAATGTTGATACCTGTTGATCCAGCAATTTCACATCTAGGTCTTCATTCTATAGGCACAGCGACACAAATGAGTATCTATAGGATGTCCCAAAAGCATGTATTATAGACACTTTAACCAATGATAGTTCAATTGATGTTTCTCTCTTTTCAGCCAGACTAAGCTTTGAAAAAAGAAAATTCATTCTAAAATGCCACTGGAAGTTTGAAAATGCAGTTGAAGTACAAACACTGCCTTTATAATGATTTTGGCGTCCCCCCAAAATGTGTACACACTTTAACAGTTGAAAACTCACTTAATTTTCACTCTTTTTCAGGTTTAACGGATTTGAAATAATGGGTGAAACCAGACTAAGCGTTGAAGGAAGAAAATTTATCCACTAGACTTTATTTTGGGGATGCAGAAAAGATAAAGTTTACCGTACAAACCAGACACAGTTGATGAATTCAGGGCACACAAATACCCAAGGAAATGATTCTTGATGTTTGCGATTCCATTGCTTCGACTTGTCAGCAGTGCCTAGACCAGAACAATCATCAGTTTGAAAATAGGCATTGTCACACACAAAAATTATTCATTTCTGTAGATTTTTTTAATTTTGAAAACAAACAAAACAATAAACACTGACTTTATAATCATTCAAAATGTGTATATAACATTGGGGGGGGACTACCCTATATATAACAATGTTCCCAGAATTTGCTTGAAATGCTTAAAAACTGGCAACAACTTAAATACCTTTAAGAAGAGGCTGTACAACTTAGGGAACACTCATAAGATGAATTTCCGCACCACTCAGCCGTAAGCAGGAATAGTTATTTTTAATGTACTAACAGGAATAATGACTAATAGATAGTGAAAAAATTGTATGAGAATATAAAGTATAGTCTCATTTTGTTTTGACACAGTGGATAGAGCATCAGCCTCCAGACTGAAGGGTCCTGGGTTCGATTCCATCCAAGGGCACATGCCTCAGTTGTGGGCTAGATCCCCAGTAGGGGGTGTGCAGGAGGCAGCCGATCAATGATTCTCTCTCAGTTGATGTTTCTATCTCTCTATCCTCCCTTCCTCTCTGAAATCAATAAAAATATATTTAAAAAACAAAAACAATTTAAAAGTATTACATACTAGTATAGCCCTGGCCGGTGTGGCCCAGTGGGTTGAGCACTGTCTCATGCACCAAAAGGTAGCTGGTTCAATTCCTGGTCAGGGCACATACTCAGGTTGGGGGTTCAATCCCTGGTGGGGGTGCAGGATGGACAGACACATCCCTTCCTCCCTTCCTCTTTCTCTAAAATCAATTAAAACATATTTTTAAGAAAAAAACAAACAAGTATCTGCAAAAAAGAAAAAAGTGCAGGTAGGGAATAAACTAAACTGTTCATGGGTCTTACCTCCGGAGATTGGGGATGAGTCATGGGCAGGGACTTCCATTTTTTATTTTATCGATTTCTCCAAACTAGTTAAACAAAGCAAAGTTTGCAATTAAAAAAATTTTTTTAAATGTTTTGAACTCGTAATTATTTGCAGAACAAGCCCCGAAGGTACTCCCCGAGTGCCCAGCCTTCAAGCCTCCGGGTTATGGAGGTCGGTGAATGGAGGTGGGTGCAGGCGGCGCGTCTCGGGAAGGAAGGCGGCGGCAGCACGCACTGCTCTTCCAGGGCGAGATCCTTCCTCGAGGCACTGACCCTCGGGACAGGGTGCCCCTGCGCTTCATGCTATTGACCTCAGAGCCGGGCTAGCGGTACAGCACCGGGGAGAGGGGAGCCTGGGCTCCCGGCACCCATCCCTGTTGAGAAAATAACGCGCCGCTTCCCATCTGAGAAGCGCCTTGCACGCGGGACACGGATCTGGACGCGGGCAGCGCGGGCCCCCACGGATGGCGTCCGGGGAGGTGACCTGGCCCCGGCGGCGGCGGCGGCGGGGAGGGCAGGGATCCCGCCGCCTCCCTCCTCTCGCTTCGCCGCGTCCGAGGCGAAAGCTGCAAGGTCCCGGCCGGCGGCCCGCGGAGGGGGCGCCCGCCGCGCAGGGGCTGCTCTGCATGTCGGAGCCACACGGGCGCCCCTCGTCCGCAGCGTTGGCACCTGGGGAGGCGTCCCTTCGCTGGGGGGATGTTTCCCCGACTTTAGTGACCCAGCCCGGGCCGGACAGGTGTGTGGCTCCGCGGCCCTGCCTTCGACCCTTACAGTCCGGCCCGGAGGCAGGCAGCACTCGCCCCATTTTGCAGAGGAGGCGGCGACTGCGTGGCGAAGAACCTGGCCCAGGTCGCCAGGCATCACCTGGGCGTCCCCCACCCTAGACGCTTCCCAGAGTGAATGTGAATGGGCCTGAGCGCTCCTTTCTCTCCCTCAATGGCCGGCCCGGAGAATGTGAACGCGGCCTTGGAGCGCCCGGTAAGCGTCTGGCCCCTGCTTTTCGGAGCCCGGCAGCCTTCCCCGGGGGACGGACAGGTGTGGCGGCGCGGGCGCCCGCTCCTCGGCGCTGAAAGTCACATTTAAGAAGTAAAAGCCCGATCCCGCTGGCGTGGCTCGGGGGCTGAGCGTGACCTAGGAACCAGGAGGTCAGGGCACAGGCCCGGGTGGCAGGCGCCACCCCCAGTGTGGGGCGTGCAGGAGGCAGCCGATCCATGATTCTCTCACCATTGATGTTTCCATCTCTCTCCCCCTCTCCCTCCCTCTCTGAAATCAATAAAAACAGTAAAAGCCCGGCGCAGGATACACAACCACCCGGAGCCTCGGGGGCGTTACGGGCACGGCCAGGCTCCCCACGACGCACCAGGGGCGAACGACCCCCCGGCCCTGGAGTTTGCAGCCGCCTTCTGCCAAGCTCGGCTCTGGGAAACATGAAGCCGAAGGCGGGGGCGCGGCCCCGGGCGGGGGTCCTGGCCCTTAAGCTCCGATTCAGAGTCTGGGCGCCGGCAAACGGGCTGATCCAGGAACCCTGAGCCCCGAGCCCGCACGCGTGGCACACGCAATAGCGCCGCCGCAGAAGCCGGTGGCGAGCGCTCCCGGCCGGGTCCTGGCGAGGGGTAGGGAGAGCTGGGGAGTGAGGAGCGCGACCCCTGGGGGCTGGGGGCTGAGGGCGAGTCCGGCGTCGGCCAATGGCTGCGGTGGGCGGGGACGAGACTGGCCTGGGGACCTGCGTGGGCCGGGTCCTCTCCCCTCCCTCGCCCTCTCCCAGCCCCGCGGCCTCGCCCGCCGCCTCCCTCTTAAACCGCCCCCGCCCGGCCCGCCCGCAGCCTCCGGGTCCGGATCCCGCGCCGCCGCTCTGGGTGCAGGAGGCGCCCGCCCGGTAGCGGCGCGCTCGCAGGTGGGTGCGGGTCGGGTGCGCCGCGGTGCCCGGGGCGTCGTCGGGCGGGGCGCGTGCGAAGCGCCGGCAGGACTCGCTGTGCGTCTGGGGAGGTCGGTTTACACTCCTGGGCTTTTCCTCCTTAAGCGGCTCTCGGCCCCAAGTTTCAGGCCTTTGGGGGGTGGGGGGAGGCCAGGAGCGGAGCCCTAGGGGGCGCAGGAGCCGGCAGATGCCTTCGTCCTGCTGACCTCTCCTCCTGACCCCGTGTTCTGTAATTTCTGAGTCACGACCCCGCTTGGTTTCCTTATGGGGCTCATTGATCCTGCCCGCCAGACCCCCGGCCCTGGAGGACCTCCATGCTGCGGCCTTGGTGAACTTGTGTCCATTAAAACGCCACCTTGCGGGGGGCGGAGGCGCTGGGGCTGGAGAGCCGGCGGCCCGCGGCCCGCGACGCTTCGCTCTCGCACCCCGCGCGGCGCGGGGCTCACCTGCTCCCGAGGGGCAGCCCCCGCTGGGGTGACCCGAGGGACCTGGGGCGAGTGGCGGGACTCGGTCCGCGTGGGAAACCCGGCGCTGGTTGCGGAGCTCCGGGGAGCCGAAGGTGGCGCCTTCTCCGGGCAGCCAGACCGCCTGGGCCCGCGGGGTCGAGCCCGGGTTCCGGGAGCGCGTCCTGCGTCGGGCGAGCGGGCCCTGCTGGGCTCTGCCTCCCGCGGGGGGCGCGGGGGCGGCTGGCACTGCCGCCCGCCCCGCAGCCCAGGGCGGTCTGGCGCTCGGCTCCGGGCCCGGCGCCGGGCGTGGGACGGCCCGGAGGCTCCCCCGACCCTGTGAAGAGTCTTGTTGGACCGAGAAGAGGGGCGCAGGGCACTTAGCACAGATTTTGCACGAGCCGGGTTTGGGGCCACATGGAGAAAGAGTGGGTGTTGGAAACCAGGCGCTCTGGGTCAGGCATGTCGGAGAGCGAGGAAGGGACGGGCCACACTCACCCAGAACTTGTAGTCGGGTCTGGCCGGATCCCAGGTTTTCGTTTTGCTTAAAAAAAAAAAAAGCATCTATATCTATATCTATAAAATTTATTTTTTATTGATTTCAGAGAAGAGGGGAGGGAGAGAGAGAATCATCCATGGCTGCCTCCTCCACGCCTCCCACCGGGGACGGAGCCCGCAACCCGGGCATGTGCCCTGACCAGGAATCCACCCGTGACCTCCTGGTTCCTAGGTCGACGCTCAACCACTGAGCCCCGCCGGCCGGCGGCTGTTTCTGTTTTGTTTGTGAAGTGGGGCTTGCGGGATCGAATTAGGAGTGTGTCCGATCCCCTCTGACCCGCGGCTGGCTCTGGCGGTGGAGGCTGGCGGGCAGGAGGCTTGGTGGGTGGTGGCTCTGGTGGTGGAGGCTCCGGCAGGTGGAGGCTCTGGCGGTGGAGGCTTCGGCGGGTGGAGGCTGGCGGGCAGGAGCCTCGGAGGGCAGGAGGCTTGGCGGGTGGAGGCTCTGGTGGTGGAGGCTCCGCGGGTGGAGGCTGGCGGGCAGGAGCCGGGCCGCAGCGCCCGCGTCCTCCCTCACTCCCCGCGCTTGCTTCTCCGCAGACCCTCCGCGCTGTGGCCCGCGATGGCTCTGCGGTCGCCGGGCGAGGCCGGACCTCTGGACAAGGTGGGCTACCTGCCCGAGAGACTCCAGAGCAGCCCCCAACACCTGGCCCCCTACTACGCGCCCTTCGCGCCCTATGGACCCCATGGGACCAGCCTGGCCGCCGCGGGGGAGGATTACCAACCTTTCCCCGTCCCCACCGTGTCTGCGCCCCAGGCCGTGGCCCCCTTTGCGCTGCGGACCGCCCCTCCCTTGCTGAGCCCCGGCCTGGCCCTCCCGAGGGAGCCGCTCTACGAGCTGCCCTGGCCCGGCAAGCTGGCACCGTGGTACCCATTCCCCCCCTTCGCCAAGGAGCTGCCACACTTCGTCAGCAGCAGCCGCGACTATCCCGGGGCCACCGGTGAAGACGTGGCCCGCGTCGGTGGTCCAGGCGACAGCGGCCAGTGTTATGCACCTGAGGTTTTCCTGCCACCGCCGCCCCCCGTGGGGGCTTCCCTGTTGCCCGAGGGGCTGAAGACCTCCCAGGCACCACCTCACTTCCCCAGCAAGCGGCCCGAGGAGGACCCCAAGCTCCTGAGCCAGGAGAGGACGTCGGCTCCTCGCTACCACTTCACCCAGGAGGACCTGCACTTAGTCCTGTACGGATTCCTTCCCGGCCCGGAGCCCTCGCCAGAGCGCCTGCACCATGCAGCTTCCGGCCTCCTGGTCCCCGCGGACAGCGCTGGTAAAGGCAGTCCCCTTCATCCGGGGTTTGGATGGATGGATGGATGGATGGATGGATGGATGGATGGGGGAATAGAGTGGGGAAGGGGCACTTCAGGGTGAATATGAGTCCGGACGAGGTGGGGAGCTGCATGTCTTCTATCAGGACTTCTATCAAAGGACAGAGCCTGGGGAGGTCAGGCTCCCATCTGAGCCCTACTTGCTTAATTGCATGACTCCTGAGGTTGGTTGTAGTGAGAGCTAAGGGTGAGGAGAGAAATGTTCCTGCCCTGGACTTGTCCACTGGACTCAGATTCTACCAGGATGTGCCAGGTAGTTAGTTCCATGAAAGCCTCATGCAGGTCATGGAGTCCCAGCTCAGCATCCATCGACCAAGTCAGCATTATCTCTGATTCTCAAGTTCTTTAAATTGCAAATGGGGTTTCTTTCACCACCTTAAAAGGGTTGTTTTGTGCCTCAAAGGAGAAAGTGAATATGTAAAAGGAGCAGGAAAAATATAAGCATCAGACTCAGGAAAATGGTTACCTCTAGGGAGCACGGAGGGAAACGCCTCATGAAAGGGTTTCGTGATACTTTGCAACGAAAAACAAGACGTTACCCCTGCCTTTTTCTAGGATCCGAGTGTCTTCCTCAAGCTCTGGATCAGGACGCACTTCAACTGCCAGAAGGTAGGCTGGAGACCTTGCTTGGAGTTCTTGCCTTAGTCTAATGCAGTTACTGTGCTCATCCACTTCTCTTTTTGGGGTTTCCCTAGGTCTCTGCCTCAGGCAGATGCTGTTTGGAGGTGTCCCGCATTTTGGTGTGTTCTGCTATAGCCTCATTGCCAAAGGAGTCAGGTTTGGACCCTTTCAAGGTAAAGTGGTCAACGCCAGTGAAGTCAAGACCTACGGAGACAATTCTCTGATGTGGGAGGTATGTGTGTTTTTTTGTGGGGAGGTGGCTGCTGGAGGAATATCTTGGCCTGTGCCCCCCACCCCCTCCCGGGAGAGGGGACAAGGCAGTAATCTGCTGGCTGTGCTGCCTGCTTTGCAATATAAAGGGGGTGGGGGTGAGGGGTTCATAATCCATGACCTTGACCAATAACACCTCTGCAGAAATCCCAGGCGCCTGTGGTGCCCTAAGTCATTTTAGTCTGTGAACATGAGCCAGGGCACACACATTTAAAGAATGTATACATTGTGCTTGTTTATAGACAAAAGCAATTGCTTTAAATAGGATCTAGTGATGCTGAGAAGATGCCAAGGGAAATAAAACCAAATTTAAAATGTTTTGTCATTTGTCTATGAAGTTAGCTAAAGACTGAGACTCTTGACTATGTGTGGGGGTTGCAGGCCAGACTGCAGTTTGTCAGAATATATTAGCTACCCACCCTTGACCCTGAATTTCTAGTTCCAGTAATGTCCTCTAGGGAAGTAAGCTGAAATTCTGACTATGTTGAGCCAGTGCAGTTGCCAAGATCAGAGAAAGAAAGCATGGCTTCATTAATATGCATGAAAACTTGGTTGGGATAAAATACGAAACTAATCGGTTGTTTTGAAGCAGTAGAATTGAGCAGAACCTCCTCTTGTTTCCCTTACCTCTGAGCACGAAATTAACATGTGCTCACTATAGAAACTTGGAAATCAAGAAAGATAAAGTAAGAATCGCCTTCTATCTTTCAGATCTTTGAAGATGGTCGTTTGAGCCACTTTATAGATGGAAAAGGAGGTGCAGGGAACTGGATGTCCTACGTCAACTGTGCCCGGTTCCCCAAGGAGCAGAACCTGGTTGCAGTGCAATGTCAAGGGCAGATATTTTATGAGAGCTGCAAAGAGATCTCCCAGAACCAAGAGCTGCTGGTGTGGTACGGAGACTGCTATGAAAAGTTTCTGGACATCCCCGTGAGCCTTCAGGTGACGGAGCAGGGGAAGCAGGCGCCCGGGCCCTCGGAAGGTGAGTGCACGCCTTCGCCTCGCCAGTGAGGTGCTCCTGGTGGAAGGACACCTTCCTGCAGCTTCTGGGCAACTGGTGGAGCTCCCCTCCCCCCTGAAGGCTGGAGCCGAGGCTAAACTGAAAGTGTCTCTAACCGGGGGGCCTTACCCTGCTGGAGGACGAGGCCCTCATCTTCCCAAAGCTGCTGAAGCTGCTTCTATTCACAAGGATCCCTTTTCTTGTACCCCCTCACCCTCCACCCAGAGAAGACAATAAAAGTGGAATAAATGGACACGACCTCTGCCTTAGGCGAGCCAGTTTCTGAGTCCTGCCCGCTCAGGCTAACGCAGCCTGGGAAGTCCCGCCAGAGCAGTGCTTTCAGATGGTGGGGTGGGAAATCAATGCAGTGGTGGAGTTGTGCGTGAAAGGAAAAAAAGAGAATAAGAATAAAGTAGGATAGAAAATATTGATGTGAATCTCAAGTAAGAGCAAGCATTGTTGGTGAAGTTGTTGTTTCACAGGGATGTGTGTGTGGGGGCTGGGTCTCAGAGAATGTATTTCTCACTGTGGGTCTCAGCCAAGTGTGACCAGCACTGAGCTAGATTCATGCTTCGACTTTAATGTGGCTGTGAATACCTGGGCGGTCTTGGGAAGGAGCAGATTCTCGTTCCTGCTTGGGACCTGAGATTCTGCATTTCTATCCAGCTTCCAAGGGATGCTGCTGCTGCTGGCCCCTGGACCACAGTTTAGTGACAAGGAGCTGGAGGACCACCAACCCCCCTCTGGGAGTGAGCCTCTGGAATTTGCATTTTAAAAAGGCTCTCAGAGTGAGCCGTGGGAATCACTGATCTTGTAGGTGGGACAGGACAAGTGCAGATTACTGTACTATGTGTGATCAGGTAGAAGACTGCCTTGTGTTACAGTAAGTGCCGTGAGTAGCAGGTAAAAGCCAATGGGAATAGCATTCATCACACACTGCACTGGTTGTCTGCATGCCTGTCTTAGAGCTAGACCGTCCTTCAGGCCAGGGAGTAACCCTAAGCCTTCTTATCCCCTGCTCCTGGAGCCCCGTGTGGATTGAATGAAGGAGGAAGACACTGACGCCGTTGGGAAAAGCTGCTTAAGGATGAGAGGAAATTCGGGGGGGTGGGGGCAGGGAGTGTTAGGCAGGAAGAAAGAGGCAGTCTATCTAGGCTGGGGGATGGTGAAGCCAAAGTCAACCAACCACACATTCTCCGGGGATTAGGGGGTGAATAACGGGAGGTATCTTTCCAGAGTCCAAGTAATGAGGGCCTGTCCGAACTGTTTTGGTGAACTGTCGTCCTCCTACCCTAACGTGGAGGTGGGAGTGAGGTGGTGGGATCTCCTGGACTCAGAGTTGTCACATACTTAGCACTGCGTCACGTACAGCCTTTTGGTCATTTCCCAAACGATACCAATAGCTCTTACTTATTTTTTTTAACTTATCTTTATTGTTGGAAGTATTAGAGATGTCTCCCTTTTGCCCATTGCTTTTACCAATTGCTTTTACAACAAAAGTTAAAAGGAGATTTGAGACAAATACATGCTTGATAACTCCCCAAATTTATTCATTCCCCTTTTTGAAAAATCCCTTAACCTGATGTATCGAGCTATTCAAATGTTCATAACTGATGATGTCTCAGTAATGCTGTTCTGGAAATTTATCTTCAGGAAATAGTCCAAAAGGATTTTTTTATCCACAAGGATTTTTGCTACGGCACCACCCATATTAGTGAAAAGGCACAATGTCAATTGCTCAGTAGTAGAATACTTAAGTAAATGAAGACGTGTTCACATGGAATAATATGCAGATAGCAGAGATCACGGCATATAAGCAGCAGGGGTGAGGGTTTGATGGTAAGTGTGGGGAACCCAGCCTGCAGCTACCTCTGCTCCAGTTATGAAGCAAATTCTCCGATGCTCCCGGCACTGTTAAAATACTGTGTGTTTTGGACAATGGGGCGGGGGGGGGGGGGGGGAGGTGCGGCGCTTGTAAAGGACTCCATTTGTTGGGAAGAATTATGGATGAATTCATTTGTTTGCTGTTATGAATGTTTTGGACAAGGTTTTCTCCAAGGCTTTTGGTGAGGATGGGTGACAATCTTTCTCTTAAGGTCGTGGGGCAGGGGAGGAGGGGGCGTGCTCCTGGACCCTATGTGGGCGGGTTATTTGAGTATGCAGCCTGCCGAGTGTGTGTTTTGGGGGCTGGAGGTGTGGAATGTGAAAACAACACTTAATCCTTCCTCTTAATCCTTCCAAAATTTGGTGTGAATTGTGGGGCAAGAAGCATCGGAATCAGGGTTGTGTGAGAGCCCTGGATCAGAAGGAGTAGTTGACCCAGCTGAGGGGAGGAAGAAGGAAAAGGGAATAGAATAAAATTAAGATAAATTTCCAAAGACCTGAGTTAAAGATCACTGGCCCCATCTTTAAGACCCCCTTTTCCCATCCCAGGAAGCAGGAAGGCCAGGTATTTCTGACCAGATTGTAGCTCTGAAGGGAGGTGGGGGGGGGAATGACGGTTGCAGCACGGGGGTTCTGAGATTTGCACCTCAATGAAAGTGGTAGACTGGGCTGGGCGATGGATTGTCCTGGGGTTGCGGCTGCCTTCCTGGTTATTTACTTAGTGAATGGTTTATTTCCTTAGCCACTTGTTGAACGTGCCTGGGATGCAGTTGTTAACTAACAGAGCCCCCGATAGATAGCTTCCCTGCTGTCCTGATCCTGAAAAGATTTCCATCTCCAGATTCTTGCATAGACTCACTCCTGGCTCTTTCCTCCCTCCCTGGGGCCAGACAATGAGGTCTCAGGGAAGCCACTTCTCCTGGAATCCTGTGCCCCGACAGGGACCCCTGTAGGTGGCCCCTGTCCTCTCCCTTCCTCCCAGCACGTAGACAACCCTCACCTGGCACCTCCTTTGCTAGAATCTGCAGCTCCCTCTCTTAACTTCTCTCTCCTCCCTCTTCCATTGATAACAACTTATCTTTCTCTGTCTTATCACTCAGTGATGGTATCACTCATGGTGGTAAGGACTCATGAAGTGTCAGCATTAAGTTAACCATCATGATAACTCTATGTGTTAGGGAAGGCAAGCTACTGTCATCCCTCCTTTGTATGTGAAGATTCTAGCTCGGGAATCCTCCCCCAAAATTCAGAGAAGTGAACTATCCGCTAAGGGAGTGCCTAAGACTTTGAAAATGGGGTCAAGTGGAACAGCCTCGGGGGGGCCTGGGACGGGAGCTCTGCTGTCCATCATTGTCCTGGGTGAACAGTTTTGAACTTGTAGCTCTGGCTGGTCTGAAAGGGACACAGAGAGTAGACATGTTCTGGTTATATTATTAACCTTGGTACAAGTGCCAGTCAGTGTAAGATTATGGTGTGAGGTATTTAGGAACCAAGTGATAAATTAGTGTTCCATCATGAAGGGAAGTGGTATTAATGAAAACAAAATTATCTACGTTGGTCCTTGTCAAGGCTTCGTGTTGGGCGCACAAGGGCTTATTATTTTATTATGTTTACTTTAGTACATGTTTAAAAATGCCAATAGTAAGGGAAAGGCTTTAAAAGCTGCCTTGGAGGAAGTAAGAATGAGGTAAGGTTGCTGACCAAGCCACCGCTCCTGTCCCGTGTTTGACAGAGTCTGCAGAAGGGTACAGATGTGACCGATGTGGAAAGGTGTTTACCTACAGATACTACAGAGACAAGCATCTCAAGTACACCCCCTGTGTGGACCAGGGAGACAGGAAGTTCCCCTGCCCTCAGTGCAAAAGATCCTTTGAGAAACGGGACCGGCTGCGAATCCATATCCTCCACGTTCACGAAAAGCACCGGCCTCACAAGGTGAGAACTTAGTTCTGGTAGCAAATGACCCCACCCACGGCCCAGACTGGCTTTCCGGGTCCCGCCCAGAACCCCGGACACACTGAAGGCCTGGGTGTGGGGCCTGCTATGGCTCTGGACCTGTGATTGAGAGGGAAGCAAAGAGAGATTATATTTCAACTTGGTGATCCTTTAAAAATTTTACTTCCGATTTTATTTCATTTTATTTTTTTCTTTTTGTTTTTTCCCTTTTCCAATTATTTTTTAACATAAAAATATATAGTGCATACTTGGTAAATACAATATGGAGAAAAAAACAAGACAGAAGCCACCTGATATGCTATAGCCCAAAGTTAAGACATCTTAGGTATAATTCTTTTCAATATGTGTTTGTATTTTTAATATACTTAGATCATACTGAAGGTTATGAGGTTAATTTTCTGACCTAAGATATCACAAACTCATTTGTAAATATAATAGCTCTATCAGTACATCAGATGGTTGCACCATGATTTATTTAACCAATCCCCTGTTTTGCGCATGTCTCTCCAATGATGATGCAGTGAACAATATTACATAGAAGTAGTTATTTCTGTTATCCATTTATGATTATTTTTGTAATTGGTTGATCCCCAGTGGGGGTGAGGTGGTGTGCAGGAGGCAACAGATAGATGATGTTCCTCTCTCATCCATGTTTCTACCTATCCTTCTCCCTTCCTCTCTAAAAATCAATACAAACATTTTTTAAAAAGAAAGTGGTGATTTGACCTTCAAAAGAGTTGTTTTTCTGGTAGACTTAAGGAATAATAACGTGTCATGCTTGGTGATCCCAAGGCTTCTTTCATTGTTTTCTCTTTGCAAGTTCTCCTTTACGATGACTATAAATATTGCTTAACAGTGGGTTTCAAATCTGTAGCCAAGAATTCTGTCCAGATCTCAAGAGGCACATATGTAGCTACTGTCCCAACATCTAACCTGAATTTCCCATGGCACTTTGCCTTCATGTTTGGAGTTTTCAGGTTTTTCCTTATTTTTATTGCTTAACATTTTTATTCTCTTTTAGTTTTTTTTATTTCATTTACTTTAGCTTGAGTAGTACTTCACTTTTAAAATGATAAAGTATATTTAATTTCCATTGAAGCCCAAAAGAAAACATTTAATTTAACTTTAATAGAAAAAAAAAAGCTCCAGTGAAGATAAATGATTTTTAACAAAAATAATCGGTTTCAAAAACAGAAAAAAAATTGACAAAAATAACAGAAGATGTGGGTATACAACCAACAATGAAAACCCCTGCATTACCATCCTCCTTCCAGCCTCTAAGCCTAAATGCACCCCCTTTTCAGACAATTTGTCGAGCAAACTTCAAGTGGAACATAGATTAAAAATGTCAGAAAATCCCTGTAGTCTAGGGGTGGGGACCGTCCAGCCCGAGGGCCATATAAGGCCCATGAAATAACTTGGTCTAACCCTGCCAAAGCTTTAGGGGTCAGTTAATTAAATGTTTGGCTAAATATAGCAGGCTAATTTCTTTTTAATATATTTTTATTGATTTTAGAGAGGAAGGGAGAGAGAGATAGAAACATCAATGATGAGAGAGAATCACTGATTGGCTGCCTCCTACACGCCCCCTACTGGGGATCGAGCCTGCAACCAGGGACCCTTCAGTCCTTAGACCGACGCTCTATCCACTGAGCCAAACCAGCCAGGGCAAGCAGGCTAATTTCTAAGTTGATAATTTTGTGTGGTCCTCTTAATGATATTATAAATATCCAAACCACTCTTGGCAGAAAAAAGGTTCCCCACCCTTGCAGTGTAGTCCATAACGATGAGTACCAAGAGTTCATACAAGTCCAGAAGGTAGGTTCTAGCCTTCTGAAATACCTGACCCATGGAGACAGGGCCTTTTTTTTTTTTTTCTTCAGAAAGCATTGTTCCAATAAATTGTGCAGATTTATACAAGGCTTTAACTTTACTTCATTTCTTACTTCCTTGTAAGCTTTTATTTTTGCCAGCATTTCTAATTTCAAGACACAAATTTAGTTCCTTAATTGTGTAACTTGTATGATGACATTCACATTCTTCCTGGAGCTTATTCTGATTTGAACCAGTGATTTCTGAACCTGTGAACTGTCATTTGGATTTTTTTTTTAACACCTTCTTAAATTCTACTAATTGTTCTATTCCACCCTTCCTCTTTCTTGATTTCTTTTTTGTATCACTGGTGTATATCTTCAAGTAATTGCATTAAAAGATATATAGTGAAAAGTTTTCTGAGTCCTTCTTTGAGGATATTTTATTCACATATCTCTTTGATGGTTTGCCTGGATACAGAATTATAGGTAGAAATAATTCTCCCTCAGAATATTCAAAGCATCACTCCATTTTCTTCTATCATTTGGAGCCAATCTGGTTCTTTTGTGTGTGTTTCTTAATTAATCTATTTATTTGCTTTTGTTAATCCTCACCCAACTATAGTTTTCCATTGATTTCTTTTTTTTTTTTTTAATATATTTTATTGATTTTTTACAGAGAGGAAGGGAGAGGGATAGAGAGTTAGAAACATCAGTGAGAGAGAAACATCAATCAGCTGCCTCCTGCACAATCCCTACTGGGGATGTGCCCGCAACCAAGGTACATGCCCTTGACCGGAATCGAACCTGGGACCCTTGAGTCCTCAGGCCGACGCTCTATCCACTGAGCCAAACCGGCCAGGGCAATCTGGTTCTTGTTTCTTTGTAAATAACCACTTTTCTTTATGGAAATTTTGTTTTATCTTTGGAGTTCTGAAATTTTAATAGAATGTGTCAAAATTGGATGTATTTCTATTTTCTTTCTCTTGCTTTGCACACATTGGAATACAAGGTACTCTTTCCATCTGAAGGCACAAATCCTAAGCTGAAAGGAATGATCTTGTTCTTTCTTTGGTTATTATCTGTCTTCTAGGCCTTTGTTCTCTTCTGGAACTCCTTTTGGCCAGGTGTTAGGTTCAATCTACCTCCCTGTACTTGACTTAATTTTTATTTTTATTTATTTATTATTTTTTTTGCTTAGCTTTCTCAGAAAGTTCCCCAATCTTATTTTCCAAATCATGTATTTAGTCTTCAGCAGTCAGCTGGGTCTATTCAGTTATTCAGTACTTTTATGTTGTTGTTTGTTTTCAATTTCCAAGAACAGTTTCTTTTTCTAATCGCTTCCCTTTTATAATTTGTTCCGTTTGCAATATTATCTCAAAAGCATCTGATTTTTTTTTGCTTCAGTAACAATAATATATGCCCATTATTTAAACTTTAAGCACTACAGAAAAATTAGTGTGTTAAGCATATAGTAGACACTCCATAAATACTTGCTGCATTTTTTTTTTTAATACTTGCTGCATTAATTGCACAGTGATTACCCTGTAAGGAAAACAGTAGGTATTTTGCCCTTGAGGAAAATCAGGGAACAAAGAGTCTGAGTTTAACTGACACACTGGTCACACAGCTGCATGTTGACAGGGCAGGACTAATTCAGGCCTCTATGAAACGCCACGATCCTATTAAATTCCCTCATTTCACACCTGAAGAAACTGACATCCAAAGATGTTAGATGATATTAGCATGGGGCAGGCTCTTAACCAGAAGCCCATGCTCCGGGATACCTCAGTGTCGTGCCACGAGGTCTATCTACTACCAATAGGCCCTCGGTGTGGGCCTGCTTGATTCTCTGATAACACACAGAATAAATACAATAGTTAACATTATGGGGAGATGAACTTGTTAGGGGAAGATGTGACTCCAACTCTGTTCTTTTTTGCCTTAGTGTTCTACATGTGGGAAATCTTTCTCTCAGTCTTCCAGCCTAAACAAGCACATGAGAGTTCACTCTGGAGACAGACCCTACCAGTGTGTGTACTGTACGAAGGTAGGTGAACCTCCTGGAAGGGATCTGCCTTGAGCTCTGTTTGGGTGTCCGTGGACAGGAACTTGAAGCATAAAGCCTGGCTTACTCCCCACTTCTGCCCCCAAACATGCTCACATTTGCTTGTGATGGTCAGATACAACGACCCACTGCCAAATTGGCATTCAGGGCATGTGTGATGAGGCAATACACCCCTGTCGCACAGTAGACTCCCATTACTCAATCTGGTGAAGACTGGCCGTGTCTGGGTGCCTGTGAAGGACAGCTTGTACACCTTACTGAGCAGGGATCCAACCCTACGTATGCCCAGACACCCCACTGTTCAGTGCTTCTCTCCCAGCCCCTCGAATCTGAGGTCACCAGTTTAAGCTGGTGTTTTATGTCACTGTCAGTGGACCCAAAAAGCAAAGTCATTACATTTCTAATATACTACCTGAAAGTGACAAGGGTCAGAGCATAGTATTGACATGAATGAGGGGATTGGTTATAAATAAGGAGAAGAAAAGAAGTGGCTAAGAAAAGATAATGTAAAAACAGCAGATACTTGGGAATCTATAATGTTACAGTCACTCTGCAAAAGAGTTGGGCAGTTTCTTTACCCTGCAGTTGCTTATATGTTCACACAAAAACCTGTGCACAAATGTTTGTAGCAGCTTATTTCATAACAGCCCCAGCCCAGATGTCCTTCCAGGGGTAAGTGATGTCCTCCCTTCCTTGAAGGGAGCATGGGCTGTATACACAGCAGCCTGGGTGGATCACCAGAGAACTATGCCAAGTGAGGAAAAGCAATAACCCAAAGGTTGCATACTTACCATTCTGTGTATATAACATTCTGAAATGATGAAATTATAGAGATGGAGGATAGATGAGTGATTGCCACTGCTTAAGTAAGAAATGGGACTGGGAGGGAGTAGGTGTGTCTACAAAAGGGCAACATGAAGGATCTTAATGATGAAAATGTTCATTATCTTAACTGTCAAACATCACTAGCCGGGTTGTGATACTATATTTTGTAAGATGTAACCCTTGGGAAACTGGGTAAAGGGCACACAGAATCTGTTATTTCTTCTGAGTACACGTAAGTCTACAAGAAGAACCCAATATGGAACTGACTTATGCAAAGACATTGGCCAGTATTAGCTGCTCCCTCTGTAGTGCAGTGTATCTTGAAGTGGGGTCCTAGGACCCCCCCCCCCCCCCAGCCCCCCATTAGAATTGCTGGTTCCTTCTAACCCCCACAGAGTGTGTACTTACTGGGCACATTCTCCGGGCTAGGGCTGTCAATCTGCATTTTTAACTAGACCCAGGTGATCTTAGGCACTGCAAACCCACTGTTGGAATAGCCAGGGCTACTCCGAACCCGTCAGGGCGACACATGGACCATGTCCCTTTCTATTAAGGCTACTCTTGCTGAACGAGGGTGCTACCCCGGGTTCATCAACTGGAGAAGGACGGGGTGGCCTAAGCGATAATAACCAGGAAAGGAAACCCGTTGTTTCACTGGTCTTCCAGCTGATGGAATTTTGCTTTTCCTTCTGCTTTCTGTCCTGGCAGAAGTTCACTGCCTCCAGCATCCTCCGCACACATATCAGGCAGCACTCCGGGGAGAAGCCCTTCAAATGCAAACACTGTGGCAAATCGTTCGCGTCCCACGCCGCCCACGACAGCCACGTCCGCCGCTCACACAAGGAGGGCCAGGGCTGCTCCTGCGGCAGCTGCGGGAAAACCTTCCCGGATCAAGACGCCCTGTGCTCCCACATGAAACTTCATGAAGACTCCTAGCCCTCGGACAGGCTGCGGACAAGAGGGACGCTAAGCACTCGGGTTCTGTCTTTGTTTTTCTTGTGTACGTGTGTGTTGTGTGAACAAAAGATGGCTCTGCTGAGAGAAGAAACGGAAAGATGGGACTGACCGGTTAGCTGCAATGACCGGATGTATCAACTGGTTTTAATAGCTTTTGAAGAAATGTTTTCCGTCATTTCCAATAAGAATGAAATTTTGGTGAGTTTACTGGTAAGTAGTGAAAGCAGGCTGTTAATAGTTCTTGAGCATCCTGGAAAAGAAAAAAAGAGGAGGGACCATGTTGAATTTCTGGGGTGAAAGAAGCCTTTCCTTGGGTCCCCAATTACGATAAGGCTGTGGCCGTCACCTGTTAAGTTTCTTCATAGAATAAATTATTTTAAAATTCACTCAAGCCAGAGCATCATTAGTATTGTAACCAAGTGTTCAGACATGAGTTGATCTCCCATCTTTACTTGGATTCGTCTTACACCCTCAGTTCTCACTTCTCCCCCATCTCATGACAAATGCCTGTTAATTTGGCTAGCCCAGCACAGAATTACTTGGAGGACACGGAAGTTACTTATTCACCCCACCATCTGTGACCTTTACCAATCGGGGAAGACAAATTATTACCAAACCAAGAAAGGTTGACAATTTTGCAATAGAATGAAAAATAAATAAATGTATTTATATTCTAGTTTTAAGCCTGATCTTGTTCCTGATGAATAGAAAAGTGGAATTCTTTGAGGCCTTTCTAATTAGGTGGTTCATGATAGTATATAGAGTATTTAAAATGAAACCCATTTTTTAAAATGTGCCATAGAAGTTATCACAAGGCTGATGTGAGTAGTTTGGGAATAATCTCTTCTATGTGTAGGGAGACCGCAGACTCATCTCATGGGCAATAATAGCCAATATTTATTGAATGTTAACCCCATGTAAGGGTACCGCTGAGTTCACTATTATAAAAATGAGTGCAAGGAACTGGTGCCTTGAAGGGACAAAGCCAGGTCCACCTGACTCCACAGCCCAGCCTGTGACCCAGCCAGTATGCTCTATACTAAGGCAAGCAACAACAAACTTGAACATTCATGCAGAAAACTCAAGACCAGAATAAAGGTGCTTCGTAGGCAACCTAGCTACTAAGCCACTTATATCACATGGTTCTATTGATGACCTAGGATGTTTCTTCACCTTTTATCCACGGTCCACGTCTCAAACTGGAGTAAATTCAATACGGAACAGATGCCCCTTCCAGGGGGAGGTTCCCAGCTGTGGCCCAGTCCTTAGACAGAAGGGATGCCCATGGAAAAGCAGTGACAGATTTTCCTCTGGGGAATTCTTAGCTTCAGTGACTGGGTTTGAGTAATTGATCCTAATGGGAATGTGTCCTGTTGTTTTAGGGCTGTTTTAATTCATGTTAATTAAGGCAGAACAATGGTCTTCAGAAAAGACTGGGGCTCATCCTGTAATTAGGCAGCCTTTCTTTGACTGCTAGTTCGAACTGTATTTCTTCCTGTGCATGGGGCTGAGAGTTATTTTAAAATCAAACACTAAAGCGAACATCAGGAAGTGGTGTGATGCCGATTTCCCCCCCTAGGTGAAAAATTCAAGTTAACTTTGTGTTTTGAACCAGAATAGTAGCAAAGGAAGGTAAATTTTTTTCTTTTCTAACCACCACTCCAAGATGCAAGCATGCAAAATAATAACTATTCATGGATCATACATGCCCACACTAACTGAAAACCGTTTAGTTTAATTTAATTTGACTATTTGGGTCATATTGATCAGGTTAGGTATATCAATTTTCGGTTTGGAAAATACAATCACTTCATAACATTTTCCTTTAGTAATTACGTTAACCTCTCATGTTTGCTTAAAATGTGTATCTCGCCTATTCCTACAGATAATTTATAACAACAATACAAAGTAGATTAAGTCAAAGACCCATCACCACATACTCAGTGATGGCGAACCTTTTGAGCTCGGCGTGTCAGCATTTTGAAAAACCCTAACTTAACTCTGGTGCCGTGTCACATATAGAAATGTTTTGATATTTGCAACCATAGTAAAACAGATTTATATTGTTGATATTTATTTGATATATTTAAATGCCATTTAACAAAGAAAAATCAACCAAAAAAAATGAGTTCTCGTTTCATAGGTTCGCCATCACTGCGATTAGGCCAAGGTTTTGGGTTCAATCCCTGGTCAGGGCACAGACAGGAATCAACCAATGAATGCATCAATAAGTGGAACAACAAATTTTGCCTTCTCCCTCTCTCATATCAATAAACATTTTTAAAAAAAAGAATAACAAAATAGAGAAACCCCTCATATGGGAATCTTACAGAAAACAATGTAGTTTTCTACCTTGTAAGAGGTATATATTCAGCTTCCATTTATTATTGCCAAGAATTTTCATTGCTTTGTTGGCTTAAAAGTAACTGATAAAATAAGTTATAGTATTTTGATATTCAGCCATAATCACAGCTAAGGTACAGAATATTTAGGGAAAACATTGTGTTCTTATTTTTGCATATGGTCTCAGGAAAAAATATTCTTTTACTGTCATGCATTTCATCTTACGTTATCTCAGGATTTTTGTAACTATATATTTAAAAGTAGGATAAATTGTGTGTGTTGTCTGTGAAATTTGTTTCGGGTTTAGTACTTTGTGTCAAAAACAGTTTGCTGTGAAGAAAACATATCAAAGGGATTGAAATTCCATTCTTGATTTTTATAAACTGTTTAAAAATGCTGTGCTCTTCCATTTGCTTCCATGGTGTGTTCTATTTGACATCTATTTCTCTATCAATTATTTTTTAAGTACCAATAAAAATAATTGGTAAGATTTTAAAGCCATTTGTGTGATCTCCCCCCCTCCCCCCATTCTTAACCAGTTAAATGCAGCAAGACAATTGAGAGGCCAGGCACAGTCCACAACTCACTTGAGCTTATTTTTTTACAAGATTTTTTCTTTGAAGAGGTGTTCTCCACCTCTGATGGCTGCAAGACTGTGAGTACTTGAACCTGGGAACATGGCGAAGTCCTCTTGGAGAATTCCACTCTCCTGGGCTATCTGATTTAAAGGTGCCAGAGCCAAATTCCCTTAAGTTTGATTTTGAAACTGTCTTCCAGGAAGAATGTGCAAGGTGTCTTGCAAGGTTATCTCTGGTTTCCAGTTCTTAAATACCAAATCCCAGCCACAAGGCCCCCTGGGCAAGCCCAAGGCAGGTCTAACTCAATAATCTTCCGGGTGACTAGCAGTTTAGGGCTCGGCAATCCAGAGCAGGCATGGGATGGAATTCTAGTATTTTCCTTTTGCCAAAGGTGAGGACTGAGCCGGGGCCGGTTTGGCTCAGTGGATGGAGCGTCGGCCTGCGGACTGAGAGGTCCCGGGTTTGATTCCGGTTAGGGGCATGTGCCTGGGTTGCGGGCGCATCCCCGGTGGGGGTTGTGCAGGAGGCAGCTGATCGATGTTTCTAGCTCTCTCTGTCTCTCTCCCTTCCTCTCTGTGAAGGGTCAGTAAAATATATTTTAAAAAAAAAAAAAGGTGAGGACTGAAGGGTGTGGAAAGGCCAATGCTGAAGATTGTGCTCAGATACAAAAACCAAAGGCCCCTGGGGCTGGCCACAGCTCTGGGAGCCTGAGGACACAAATGCCTGGTAGAGTTTGGAGGGAGAAGACCCTTGAGCCCAGAAACTTTGGCAATTGTTACAAACGTTACAAATGACAAAAGCCTCTCCTGGTTAACTACTCACCTGCAATTTGATTTCAAGGACTGACAGGACTTGAGAGGGAGAAGAAATAAAAATGAAGAAATGGGGTGTTTTCAATCTAAATTACTGGGATAACAAATCAAAATGTCAAGAGACATTAAAAAATGGGGTCTGTGTGTGAGTGAATTACAAAACAGAAGAGGGAAATGATTCCTGAAACCTCAAACGGATTTTGCATGTGAAATGAGAAGAGCGGGTTTGTGGTTACGGCTATTGACTCATTCAGCATCTGAGGCCATCGGACTCTTGACTTTCTAATAGTAGAAGACACAGGGGCAGCCCCAGGAGCCATCTTCTGAAAGAAATACTACAGCCAGCCATTCATTTTAAGTCTGTGGTGTTTAATCCCAACTAGAAGAGGCTTGCTGGTAGTAAAAGGTCAAGCTAAAGCCCGTTTCTCACTCGCCTGCGGATGGGAATCACCTGAAATGCCCATTAAACCTCAGGTGCCCAGGACCCTCCCCCACACCACTGAACCCCTGGGTGAGGGGAGGGTGAGTGAGCACCCAGGTGGCTCTCATCAGAAAAGCATCAATTGTGTTTAAAAGATGCTATCTTCATGGTGTACACTGTTAATGGTAAATGCTGAGGACCGAGGGTGGGGTGGGGCAGGAGGCTCCAAACCAAGTCTTGTTTTTCTAAGAATCTGGAAGGTTTTCTGGGTCCTGGGGGCTTTTAAAAAACTATCTAGGAAAAAAAAAACTATCTAGGAAAGAAAATAAGTGAATTTAGGGTCAAAAAGTGAGACTAACCCTGGCCGGTGTGCTCAGCAGTTAGAGCATCTGCCCTCACAAGGTAGGGTCTCAGGTTCAATTCCTGGTCAAGGGTACCTACCTGGGTTGCGAGCTCGCTCCCCGGCTTGGGGGAGGGGGGAGTGGAAAGTTTAATGGGTAGAGAGCTTCAGTTTTGCAAGATGAAGAGAGCTTTAGAGCCCGACGGTGGTACTGGCTGCACAGCAATGTGAATGTACTTCATGCCACGCAATGAGCTGTACACTTAAAAATGATAAGATGTGCCCAGCCGGCGTGGCTCAGTGGTTGAGCATCAACCTATGAACCAGGAAGTCACGGTTCGATTCCCAGTCAGGGCACACGCCGAGTTGTGGGCTCCATCCCCAGTGGGGGGGAGTGCAGGAGGCAGCCAATCAATGATTCTCTCATCATGGATATCTCTCTCTTCCCCCCTCCCCCTTTTTCTATGAAATCAATAAAAAATATTTTAAAAAATGATAAGATGTTACATTTCACAATGTGTACTTTACCTCAATTTAAAAAAATGACCTAATGGTAGAAGCAGGTATCCCTGCTTTTAAAGCGTAGTGTACACTTCGCTTTTATGAAAGACCTACATTAGTACCTGGTTTGCTAACTCGAAGAAATACGCAGAGGGTTTTTGTTTTGATGGGGGGCGGGGAGAGGAGGGGGGAGTGGAAACAGCGTTCAGGTTTGTTTTGCAGCGAGCTCTTCTGGAGGCAGCGCGCACCCCAGCAGCGAGCAGCCAGCAGCGAGCGCGGCCCCTCCAGCGCCGTCCCCGGGAGCCACTCAGCACCAAGCACCAGCGCCCGGCACCGGGTCTGAGCATCTGTGCTTCGTCCCAGTTGTGCATCCGTCAGCAAGATTTCGGACGGAGGGGAAGCGGGCACTGGAAGTGGACAATCCGCTGCGAATCCTGGGGCTCTAAGTACCACCCCACCGAGGGCCTTTCCTAAGCTCCCGTGGCCTCCCCCTGCTCTCTAGTCCCTGTGCCTAATCTCCTCCTCTCGGCTCCCAGCGCGGACGGTGAAGCGAGGGCCGGCCCGCCCTCGGGGAGCCTCACTTTCAGTGTTGACCCCTACCCTCTCTCTGAGTAGCTACCTGTCAGCTTCCATTTCAGCTCTACCTTTCTAGGCCTGGACTGCGGACCACCAGCTGACTTATTACCTGTATTGATTCTCTAAGAGCCGTCGGGGAGGGAGGGGGAGGGGGTGACTACGCTAAGGCAGCCCCGAGCTCTTAGCGGAGGAGTGGGACCATAAACGCCCCCATTAAAGGTTTCATTCAATAACAATCTTTGCTAAAGTAAATGGACATCAGTCTCTCCCTCCCCCCACCTAAAACAGAGGCCATTATCAATGGGCAGAGAGCACCGGACCGCCGCAGGATCAGTGCCCACATTTTCAAATGATCCCTTTAATGAAAAGCTGCATTCTTTTCAGGCCATAAAACACCAAGGAAGAGTCTATTCATTTAGCTATTGTATGTATTAGCTTATTTATTTATGGCGAATGCTGCCAGCAGCATTCCCTGGGTGTAGAGTTAACTCACTTAATGATTGATTGATAAACTTGTTCCCATGCACAGCACCGCGCACTGCTATCTTGCAGGGCGGTTTAAGTTTTTGTTTTGTTTGTTTTTTTTTTCATTTCAAGCACAAATGCACTGTCTTTATACCCTACTTTAAATCATTCGTCTCATGTAAAGCATTTTATATGTGCATGCCTGTTTCATCCAGAGCTCTCGGATGACATGTTCTTACAAAATATACATATTGCCATCCCTTAACAAACCTCCTTTAATTTACAGATCTTCGGCACCAAGTCCTGAATTATTTTATGGAAAGAAACATCTTTCCCTTCTTGCCCTCTCTTCTTCCCTTCTTCTCCCTGGTCTTTCTTTCATGAAATAAAAGACTGAGGGGAGGGGCGGGGGGAGACCATCTCGGCAGTCACCAGTCTTGCACGGAGGGACTCAATGGTTGTTGATAGAAACAGTTTTGTTGTCAGAAGTAGTGCCTAAATGAGACTCCTCGTTGTGGGATCTAGGAAAGGAATGGGGACTTGCACGTTGGTGTTTTTTGAAGGTTAGGGTTCAGACTTGAACCCAGTTTCTGTTAGTGCAGATCTAAAGATAGTTTTAAATGTCCAGTTGTATTCACTCGCCAATGGCTAATACACACACGGAGTGGGATACAGGAGGAATGCAAGTGCACGCAGTGTTCTTTCATTAAATCATCCCCCACTCTTGTCAGGTGAGGCATAAATGAAAATCTCAGAGGAACTACCAAAAAAGGCCCTGAAACTCACTTCTTGCTGGAACTCAAATTAAGTTCTGCTACATCAAATGGGGACAGCCCCACCGTGAGTGAGCCAAGAAAGAGGTAAAATTATTTCCAGTCCTGACTTCCAACCCTGCCCCCTGGATAGTCTAGCCCCGCTGGGCATCTGAGAGGCGGGTCTGCATCTGACCCAAGCCCCCTCCTCCTGATGTTCCTGCCGCTCCCGTTCCCTCTGGAACCTTCACCAGCTCCCTCCCTTCCTCGCCTTCATCCGTGAGTGTGGGGAACCTGTATTCCCCTCATTCTGGGTCCCTCCATCCCTACGCTCTGCCACATCGCCTTGGCTGGCTTCCGCTGCCATCTCCACCCTGACGATTCTACATCTCCATCTGACTTCCTGGGTGGAGGAAGTACCTAAATGTGTGTTGGAGGCAACCATTTTGACTGTCCAAAACTAAGCTTAAGGTCTTTCTTAAAATCCCTTAGCAATGGTGCCTCCACCCACCGTTCGGGGAACCTGGTTGTCACACCTCACATCCAGTTTGCATAATTCATCTCGGAAGCCTAAAGTCCATCAACTTGAGGGGGATGAGACAATAGTTATTGCCCCCATTCCCAGCCGTGGCCAGAACACTTCCTTCCAGCCAGAGGCATCTTTACAAAGCACACATCTGTTATCTCTGCTTTGCTCCAGGCATTTGAATAGCTTCCCATTCATAGTCCAAAATCTTTAACCTACAAGGCCTCCGATTTCAACCTGTGCTCTGGCCACACCAGCTTTCTGACAGTTTCTTTAACAAGCCAAATGACGTCTAGCCTCAGGACCCTCACGGATTATAGCCCCTGTGCCTGGAGCACTCCCCACTCTTCTGGAATCTGCCTGGGTTTGTATCTAAGGCTTTGCTATTCAACCGTTGGTGTGACTTTTAACTTGCATCAGTTTCCTTATCATTAAAAGGGGGGAATAATAGTCCTTACCTGATTGGGCTATGATAAAGAGCAAGTAAAATCAGGTGCCTAATCTTATCCTTAATGCAGTAAAGGGCACTTTTATGTGTTCCATGAATGTTAGATATTAATATCAATATTATTTTCTTCTGTGCTTCTAACAAACATAAGGTCGAGTGTTTAATAGGTGACTCCGTAACTGTTTATTGGATAAATAAGTGAATGAACAGTGTGTGAAAAATGAGATCTGGACTTGTCCATTGTCATTCCTGTGGAACCCCAATGTCCCTGTGTAAGAGTGACAGGGTATATAACAACCTGGAGAGGGAAAGACAAAGTGAGAAGCATGGCCTCTATGAAGACAGGAATGGTGAGACACCCTCATGATGAGCTTACACCTAGAGCTAGCAGGCAGAGGTCAGCCCCGAGATCCACCAGGTGGCCAGTGGGAGTGGGGGTGAGGAATGGGAGGCAGGTGGGAATGCATTCATTCAGTCAACAACATGCATAGTGCTAGAGGCCAAGTCCAATGGGTCCAAGGTACAAAGAAAAGACACTACTCCCCTGTGATGCCTCTAGAAGATCCCATAGGGCCACCATCTAGCTGCATCTAGACCTAGTCACTTTCATAACCTCAACAAATTCTCAAACTCACTGGTAATGGAAAAAAGTGGGCACGCTCATTCTGCTGGGTACAGTATATAGATTGGCACAGCTCTCTTAGAAGGCAGTCAGGTCCTGTGCACCAAATGCCTTAAAAAGGTCTGGGGCGGGGGGGGGCGGTGAGGTCAAAGGGGGAGGGGGAAGGGAGACATATGTAATACTATATACAATACTTTATATGTAATACTTTAAACAATTGAAAAAAAGGTCTGTAGTCTTTAACCTTATAGAGTCAGAATGCAAAGATTTGTCAACAAGGATGTTCTTGGCACTATTTTTCTTTTTTCAAATTATAAGAGAAAGTTTATTTAGAAAGTTACAGAGGGCCCTGACCGGTTTGGCTCAGTGGTTAGAGCGTCAGCCTGCGGACTCAAGGGTCCCAGGTTCGACTCTGGTCAAGGGCATGTACCTTGGTTGCGGGCACATACCCAGTGGGGAGTGTGCAGGAGGCAGCTGATCGATGTTTCTCTCTCATCGATGTTTCTAACTCTCTATCCCTCTCCCTTCCTCTCTGTAAAAAATCAATAAAATACATTTTTTTAAAAAAAAGTTACAGAGGTGGTTGAAGTGAGCCAGCTGGGCTGTGTAGGCTCAGGGAACAAGTTACAGAAGCAGAGGCACTTGGACCTTAGGAGAGGAAAAGGCAAGGTGGGGGCGGGGGGGGGGGGGAGAAAGGAAGTCCCCCCCAATCCCCAATGGGAGAGGCACTGCCCTTAGCACTGTTTTTGACAATGAAAACTGATAACATAGATGCTCAGCAACAGAGCTTATGACACTTTGATAAAATGGAGTACTGGGTGACTATTAAAAGGGCGTTTTTTCGAAAAATGTTTGACATTCTTTCTACAAACCTAAAAAGGCTCACAGTATGCAGGTTGGCCCTTGAATAATGGGGGGCAGGGTTAGGGGCTCTGAATGCAGCGCAGTCCAAAATCCCCGAACAACTCTTAGCTACAGTCGGCCCTTCACCATCAGTGGGCTCAACCAGCTGCAGCTGGGAACAGTCCCTCCCAGCACCTCCCATCCCAGGTGGGACTCGGCGGCTGGAGATCTGCCGCAGGGAACGCGGAAGTACTGCGTTCCACCCGCGGTTTGTTGAGTCCGCAGGTGCGAACCCAGGAGAGGAAGAGCCCGCTGTAGCTAATGGGGAGAGGCCTGGGATGCGTGGACCCGCAGAGTTTAAGGCTCAGCCGGAAAGAACACGCACTCCCTCCAGCAGGTGCGTATCTATTCTCAGTCCTCAGCTTATGCGTCAGGCCTTCCCTGGAGACGCGTGGAAACCCCCGCTTTGCAGGCATTAGCCGCCGGCCAGGCGGGGGAACATTATTAGGTAGAAACCCCCGCTCCTCCCCCGCTAACAGGCCTTATTTTTGTGCTTTGGGGGCAGTCTCTGTGCACTGGAGCTATCCTGGCACCCGGGACCGCCTGTCGCTCTGCTGGGCCTCAGTTTCCTTCTCTGTCAAACGAGGAGGTTGGACTGAATTTCCGCTAAGACTTCTATGAACAGATATGCAGCGTAGGCACGACCTCGGGTAACAGTTGCCATTGAACTGGTGCAAAGCTGAAACTGCGGTGGAAAGAGAAGCGCAGAGAGGCGTCAGGTGTGTGTGTGTGGGGGGGGGGGGATCGGGGGGCTGCGTGGCAGGTTCCGAGGGGTGTGATCCCGCTCCCAGGGACCCGCACGCAGGTGCGCGAGAGGAAGCAGGTGGCCAGGTCCCGTCTCCTGGCTGTTTCCCGGGACCGGCGGCCGCCCGGCCCGCCCCCCAGGTTTTCTAGAGGCGCAGCCCCGCCCACGCGCGGTGCTCCCCTGGGGGCCATTCCCGGGCGAGGGGACGCCAGAGGTCACCGCCACGGAGGCCTCCGAGGGGCTGGGAGGCTGTTTGAAGCCTTTCAGGCCTAACCAGAGCTCTAAATCGGAGGGCATTTAATTGGCCTCGTGATTCCCGATCGATTCCCGAATTCAACACATCGAAGGGCACTGGGGTGAGAGGGGGCGGAGACGCCACGACCCCCGCCGGCCTCCAGGAACCGGGAAAGGCCAGCCGCCCCCGAGCCCCAGCAGAGGGTGGGAGTCCCCTCGCCTACCCGGCTGCACCCTCCCCCCCTCCCCAGCTAATCCAGCCCCTGGGGTGCTGGGGTAGTGGGACCAGGGGTGGGCGTGGGGAGACTCGGAGGAAAAGCGAGCGACCTTCCTGCAGCGCCCCCCCCGCCCCCCCCGCAGCCTCTCCCACAGTGACAACCCGAGGGAGGCGAGAGGGAGAGCGGATCTGGAGAGGAGCAGAATCGAGATTTTTAAATATATATATTTTTATTGATGTCAGAGAGGAAGGGAGAGGGAGAGAGAGAAACATCCATGATGAGAGAGAATCATGGATCGGCTGCCTCCTGCAAGCTCCCCACTGGGGGGTCGAGCCCACCACCCGGGCATGTGCCCTGACCAGAATGGAACCTGGGACCTTTCAGTCCGCAGGCCGCCGCTCTATCCACTGAGCCAAACCGGCCAGAGCAGAATCGAGATTTTTAAAGTGCATTTTTCTTTCTTATCCTCAGCCCCTTAATCATTTCCGGTCTCTCTCTGTCCAGATTATGTCTGTATGTTCTCTTCATTAAACGGAGACTTGTTTTGTAAACGTGTCTACGCCCACACCCATCGTGTAGTGAACAGTTTCTGTTGGTCCAAAGGATTTTCCGTAAGGTGACGGTAAACGTGCGCAGTAAGTCCCCCTAAGACAGTGGTTCTCAACCTTGGCTGCACATTAGAATCACCTGCGAATCTTTTTAAAATCCTGATTTCTGGGCCTCATCCTCCGGAAATTCTGTTTCTTTGTGACTAATGTTGTGGCCCCACCCCATCACAAAGACACAGAATTTCCGGAGGATGAGGCCCAGAAATCAGGATTTTAAAAAGATTCGCAAGTGATTCTAATGTGCAGCCAAGGTTGAGAACCACTGCCCTAAGAGATGTACCGCGATTTGGAGTCAGTGGCGTTACTGTTGGTCATTTAAGTAGCTTCCAATTTTTCAATATTAACAAAAAGCTCTGCTAAACACGGACGTAGGTAATTACCTGCCTACATCCCGGATTGCTTCTCATTCGAATCGACTTCTAGGTGCGAACTAATGGGCGCAAACATAGGTGTGGACTGGAAAGTGTGGGCTGGGCCCCCGTGTGCTGACCACAGCGCAGGGACCGCCAGGGGCAGAACCTGCAGCTGTAACTGTTGTTACCACTTTCTTCACGTATCTTCCGTCTTCCTTTCCACACCCTCAATACTGACTACTCTGAGCTTTCCTGGGCGGCCCCGGTTTTCCCGGCAGGGTGGCTGACCCGCCGGGAGCCTGGACACCTGGGCATCAGGGGTGCGGGCGGGGGTGGAGGGGAGGAGGCACAGGCAGGGTCCCGTGTAAGGACGCGCGTCCCTCCCAGGTGACATCCAGGGCCCGGCCCCGCCCCAGCCCCGTGCCTGGGCGTGGCATGGGGGGTCGTGACAATGGCTGTGATGACAGGTGGCCCTCCTCAGAGCTGCTGGCCAAGGGGGTGCGCAGTCTCCCCCTCCCTCCTTTCTCCTCTCCCTCCCTAACCCCACGCCTTCGGACCTCCTCCCCTGTTCCCCACCCGCAGCTGCCGGAGCCCCCACGCCCGGGTGAGTGGGACGCCCAGCTGATGGGAAGGCTGGCCTGAGGCTAGAGAGGGTGTGGGGGAGCGAGGCTGCAGAGGTAAGCGCCCTGCAGGGAGAGATAAGGCTCCTCCCCACGCGGCCCGCACCCCCTCCCCCCCCCCCCCTCAGCTGCAGCTCATCCCCCTAACGCGCTGGGCCAGCTCACTTCTCACTCTTGGGAGCGGCCCAGGTTACAGCTAGAGACCAGCCTATAGAGCAGCGGTTCTCAACCTTGGCTGCACATTAGAATCACCTGTGAATCTTTTTAAAATCCTGATTTCTGGGCCTCATCCTCCAGAAATTCTGTTTCTTTGTTATGGGGTGAGGCCACAACATTAGTAACAACGAAACAGAATTTCCGGAGGATGAGGCCCAGAAATCAGGATTTTAAAAAGATTCCCAGGTGATTCTAACGTGCAGCCAAGGTTAAGAACCACTGCTATAGAGGAAAGGTGCTAACTTGGGGCCTTGTGCCTACTCACTAAGTGGGGCAACGGGTTTCTTTTGATGCCTTTTCTTTCTGCTGGGATGGCCCTGGACTTGAGAGAGAACTGAAACATGGCACCCAGGCCGGTAGGCAGCCTCTCCCTCTCATCCTTGTCTTACTGTTTCACAGCTGGCCCCGGAGTGAAAGGGTGAAGCCTTAAATGCAACCTAGTTGCAGAATCTTCTCCTGGCATTTTGTGAAGTTTTTCCATTATTCACTTGCTCTAAGTCTGGTTCCTCTGTATATATTCTTCACTACTGCTTACACTTCTTGAATACGACAGACTACATCTTATACGTCTTATATTGGTTCACTGGTAGAAGAATATACATATAATACATATTTTTATAGACTGAATAGATCTTTTTGGTATATAACCTGCCCACCTGTATACTACTCTTTGGGCAAGAGATGAAGCTAGGACTAAAAGAGCAACATTTGTGTACATGGCATTAGGCTGCCTCTTGTGCTCACTGCCCTCGAACCATCATGAGTGAAAGGCCCCGAGTTCTGTGGGTGGGGAAGCATGGGTAGGCAAGCTCCTCTGGCTGGATCACTGGTTCGCCTGGCTAAGTTCCACATCCTTTACATCCCAGCTTAATATTCACTCCTCCGGGAAGAAAACTCATTGTGTCGTTCCCCCACAAAAGTAGAAAACATAACTTCTCAGGAATCCCACATTTGAGTGGGTTAGTTGGAATGGATCATCTCTTTCTGAGGGTCTGCAGTCACTGAACGTGAAGGAGTGAGAGTCAAGGGAAGTGTACCAGCTGTCCATCAAGTATGCATTCAGTGGTGAGCTAGGGTCAACCAGAAGGTTTGAACAAGATGCAGTAGGAATGCAGGAAGGCTTTCTGAAAGGCAAACATTGTGAAGAGAATTTTGGGGACATGAAAGGTCAGCGTTTAAGGAAAGGGATGAGCCCTGGCCTGTGTGGCTCAGTTGGTTGAATGTCGAACCATGCATGGAAAGCTTGCTGATTCAATTCCCAGGTAGGGCACATGCCCAGGTTGTGGGCGCGATCCCCAGCGTGGAGCCGATCAGTGATTTTCTCTCATCCTTGATATATCTATCTTTATCTCCCTCTCCCTTCCTCTCTGAAATCAATAAAAATCTATTTTTTAAAAATGGTCAAAGTTGCCCTAGCCGGTTTGGCTCAGTGGATAGAGCGTCGGCCTGCAGACTCAAGGGTCCCAGGTTTGATTCCGGTCAAGGGCATGTACCTTGGTTGCAGGCACATTCCCAGTATGGGGTGTGCAGGAGGCAGCTGATCGGTGTTTCTCTCTCATCAATGTTTCCAGCTCTCTATCCCTCTCCCTTCCTTTCTGTGAAAAATCAATAAAGTATATTTAAAAAAATAAATAAATTTAAAAAAATAAAATAAAAATGGTCAAAGTAACTAATCATCAGAGAGATGCAAATTAAAACTACAATGAGGTATTACTTCACACCTGTCAGGATGGCTACTATTAATAAATCAGCAAACAAGTGCTGGCAAGGATGTGTAGAAAAGGACCCTAGTACACCGCTGGTGGGAATGCAGACTGGTGCAACTACTGTGGAGACCAGCATGGAGTTTCCTTAAAACATAAAAAAAAAAAAAAAAAAAAGGAACTACATTTTGACCCAGTAAAACCCTTCTGGGTATATAATCTAAGAATCCCAAAATACCAATCAGAAATAATATATGCACCTCTATGTTCATAGCAGCATCATTTACAATAGCCAAGATCTGGAAACAGCCCAAGTGCCTATCAGTAGATGAGTGGATAAAAAAGCTATTGTACATTTGTGCAATGGAATACTACTTGGCTGTATAAAAGAAGGAATTCTTACCCTTTGCAGCAGCATGGATGGACCTGGAGAGTATTACGCTAAGCGAAATAAGCCAGCCAGAGAAAGATAAATACCATATGATCTCACTAATATTTAGAATCTAATGAACAAAATAAAATGATGAACAAAATAGAATCAGAAGCATGGATACAAGGAATAGACTGACAAATGTCAGAGAGGAGTGGGTTGGGGGACTGGATAAAGGAAGGTGAAAGGATTAGCTTTTTATTAGTAGCTACCTGATGTTATATACTATTGTTTTTAATTCTTTTTTCCTGTTTTTGTTTATTATTTTGCTTTTGTCTCATTACACTCAGTGAGACAGGGAAAACAGGGAGTTCGATAATGATGTCTAATATTTCTGTGAGCAGTTCCAAATTGTGTTAATATAATCCCCCCTCTCCCCCATAGTTCTGTTCTGGATTTCACTGGGAACTGTCTCCTCCAAGGGAAGATCAGTGAGGGGGTCTGAGAGGCAGGGCAGGGCATGGTGGCTGATGTCATTCAGGAGGAACAGGGAGCTCCTCCAGCCAGAATTCTAGAATAGCTTAACTGGATGGGGCAATGCTTGTTTTTTTGTTGTTGTTGTTTTGGTTTTTTTTTTATAAATTCACTTTTATGTGTTTACTAGTTTTAGTTCTGAATCCCATGCTGGACTGAGATGTCTCAAATGAAAATTTTACATGAAAATTCCGTACTCAGGTGCCCTTCTACAGTTGTTCTTTTTGTTGTTTTGTTGATCCTCATCCATGGATATTTTTCCCATTGATTTTCTTTTTTTTAGAGAGAGAATGAAAGGGAGAGAGAGAGAGAGAGAGCGCAAAAAACACACCATATTGGTATATCTCTCACATGAATTGGTTGCCTCCTGCATGCCCCTGCAACCCAGGTATATGCCCTTGACCGGGAATTGAACCCGAGACCCTTTGGTCCACATGCCAACGCTCAACTACTGAGCCATGCTGGCCAGGGGTACCCTTCTATGGTTTTATTATAGCAATGTGGACATCAAGTGAAATCTAGACAATAATAATTAAATCAATTAGACGTGTTTCTGTAAACAAGGTAAAATTTTTATTCATATCTGTTAGTTCAAGCTACAAATAGGGTGAAATCATCTGCAACCTCCCAATTCAAACAGCTGGGTATTTCTTTTTACTATTTAAAGAACTCATAATTAATCTATTTCTGTTAGTCTAGTTTTCATACTCCGAAAGAATTGCATCAATATACTTGCTTGCCTTTCCACAGACGGGTTTGGTAGTCTGGTTTTATAATATGTCCTTCCATAACTTTCTGAGATTTGCTGGGAAGCATTTTGGACACATTCCCTTAAACTCCAAATCACAACCTCTCTGCAGAAATATGCTCCTTCTTCAGTCTTACAGCAATTTAGTTTACTGAACAAGAAATTCCAAGTTACAAGTTATTAAAAATATTTTGTCTAAAAGAATTTGAGAAGGAAGGTTTCTGAACTCTCATTTGAAGTAGTTTGGTTGAGATCATAATTCATTTTTGTGGGGGGCTTGGGCATAAGTTTTGTGAGGACACACAATCTTGACCATCCCCCCCCGCCCCCCCGCAGTCTTCTTGTACACATTTCTAGTGGCATCTCTTCTGAGCTAACATTGGGTGCTGATTGAACATTTACTCTAACTTGTGCAAAAGGCTTCTTGCTAGAAATTGATTTGTTGAGTTTTAAAATGCCTCTTAGAATAAGAATCCCCATTAAATTTCATCTTGGAAAAAGAGCAATATGTTTGATTGACATCGCCAGGAATGTCTGTATGCTGCATATGTACAATTTTTGTAGTCATTATATTGAGCATGCCTCATTTTGAGAGTATGACCTTGAGTTGTCATTGCTTTAGAAAACATGGACTGGTTAGGACATCCATTAATGTCCTAGAACAAATGCTATAGCAGAATCCCCAAGGGAGACGGGGATTTTACTGGTCTCTGGACACAGGAATCCATTTGTTGGAGCATATGCAGAGTGTGATGAGCTGTAAAATGAAGTTAATTTCTGTGCCAGACCAAACTAGGTGAAAGACCCGGCAACTGGGTAAGATGAAGGCTGCATTCCCTCCAGAGGGAAAAATAACGGCATTTTCTCAGATATTGTCACCTGAGTGTGTGCTTTATTTGACAATGCCCATATAGAACAATAAAGAGGAACGTAATTTAACTAGGAGCTCCAAGTCTGTGTCTAGGAAGCCCTCATTGTGAAATCTTTTATTTCAGGTTGGACTTCATGCAGAGTAGGAGAAGAAAAGAGGACAATACCTTATTGCTAAAAGCATCCTGTAAGTGACAAAGCTATTAATACCGTTCTTGTGAGTTGTTATAGCCGAGAGTTTTAAAACAGAACTGGCATTTTTCTATCTTCCTTTTGGGGTACTGATTATCGAATCTGGAACAGCATAATGTTTTATATTTACTAGTAGGAGTTAATTTTGTTGAAGTTGGGGGGGGTATTTTTCAGGATGAGAATATTTTTAAGTTAATAATAGTTTATTATTTTCCATGTAAAGTTTCCCCCCTCCTATTTACAGTTGTCCTATTGTTTGTAAACACAACATACACTATATTAGAAGCAAAGCCCGCATTTTAATTCCCCCCCTCCTTCCCACCCCACTCATTCATAATTGTTTTGTAAGCAGAGTATTAGCCTTACCATAATGCCCAGTATGAAAATTCAGCTTGGAGATTTTTACATTGTTGTATTTAAAATTCCACCTATTTTTGCATATCAAGGAACTTACCTCCTATTTTCTGACTCGTGGGTGCTGTAAAAATTAAGAGCATAGACATAAGAGATAGATATAATTACTTGTATGATTTCGGACAGCAAACTGCTCTGTGCTCAGATCCCTATCTGTAAAATGAGGAGGATAATTCCTACCACACGGGCTTTTTGTGTGTGTTAAATAAGATATTTTATAAGTTCTTAGACCAATATCTTGTTCAAATATAGTGGTATCTTTTCCAATAACTGTATGATTGATATTATTTCTTTTTGAAAGTAGGATAATAGTTTATTTTTAAAGCTTTAAATGCCCCGATCAAAATTTTACCTTCCAAACATCATAATTTATGTGCCTGGTTCTGTTCTAAATACTTTTTGGTGGATTTCATTATCAGCCTCGTTGCACAGATGAGGAAATTGAAGTACAGAGAAAAAAAGTACTTTGCTCAAGTGGAGGGCAGACTGATGAATCTACACAGGCATCCCTTGCAGAGGTCTTTTTATTCTTAAATTTTCAATTTTTTGAATAGGTAAGACAGTCACATGGTTTAAACATAAAATAAAATATATGAAATAAAAAAACATACAATGAAATATTTTTCCACTTCCTGTGTCTCCCAATCTCATAAGCAACCAGTTACTAGCTTTGTAGGTGTCCTCCAGAGTGTTGTTCTGCATGTGAGGCAAATAAATACCTGTGTCTTTTTCCCTCCTCATTTTCTTCTATATGAACTTTTAAAATTTATCAAAATGTCTGCAAAACCTTTTCCCATCAGAACCTAGAGCATTTTCTCATTCTTTTTTAGAGCTGTGTAATCCTCCATTGTATGATACAGTATAGTTTACTTCGTTCATCTGTTGATGGCCCATTGTTTCTGATCTTTGCTGTCATAATTAATGCAGCAAATGCATAACCATGTATGAAAGTATAATCAGATGCATCCAGATGTGGTTAAATACTGTTCTCGTGTGTAATATTGATAGACATGGCCAAATTGCAGTCCAATGTAAGAGGTTGTGCATTCCCTCCAGGAATTTATAATCGGACTACAGTTTACATACAGGTACAGACTATGGCTGCAGCATCACTGGGAGCAGCATGTGATTGTTAGGGGGACTGCTGCAGCGAAGGAGTGAATGGGCATGGGGAGGCAGCGCCTGAGGCTGGACTGCAAGATTGTGGAGGGCCTTAAGGAGGCAGGCAGTCTTCAGCAAGCTGCTCTTTTTATTTTTATTTTTGAAGGTTTTATTTTTTATTTTATGTACAAAGCGATAGCATTCTGTCATAAGGTAGATGTCTTGAACGACCCATTCATGGAAGTTCTCTTAGTCCAACTTAATGAAGCCTAAGTCCTTCGCTTACTGCCGGAATCACTGGCGGCACAGGTTGAGGCCGTACTTCCGCATCAGACCATGGAGGTTTGAGCAGACGCGGCAAGAACGAGAACCGTGGCCGAATTTCCTCGGATGGCTCCAGTAGTTGCTGGTGACCCATCTTGCTCACTCTGTAGCAACGAGGCAAAAGGAAGCTTTTTTAAAAAAATAAATCTTTATTGTTCAGATTATTACAGTTGTTCCTCTTTTTTCCCACCATAGCTCCCTTCCACCCGTTCCCACCCCACCCTTTGCCCTTACCCCGGACACTGTCTTCCTCCATAGGTGTATGATTTTTGTTCAGTCTCTTCCCGCACCCCACACCCCCTTCCCCCAAGAATTGTCAGTCCACTCCCTTTCTATGCCCCTGATTCTATTATATTCACCAGTTTATTCTGTTCATCAGATTTTTTTATTCACTTGATTTTTAGATTCACTTGTTGATAGATATGTATTTGTTGTCACTTTGTTGTTCATAATTTTTATCTTTACCATTTTCTTCTTCTTCCTCTTCTTAAAGGATACCCTTCAGCATTTCATATAATACTGGTTTGGCGGTGATGAACTCCTTTAGCTTTTTCTTATCTGTGAAGCTCTTTATCTGACCTTCAATTCTAAATGATAGCTTTGGTGGGTAAAGTAATCTTGGTTGTAGGTCTTTGCTAATCATCACTTTGAATATTTCTTGCCACTCCCTTCTGGCCTGCATAGTTTCTGTTGAGAAATCAGATGACAGTCATATGGGTACTCCCTTGTAGGTAACTAACTGTTTTTCTCTTGCTGCTTTTAAGATTCTCTCTTTGTCTTTTGCTCTTGGCATTTTAATTATGATGTGTCTTGGTGTGGTCCTTTTTGGATTCCTTTTGTTTGGGGTTCTCTGCACTTCCTGGACTTGTAAGTCTATTTCTTTCACCAGGTAAGGGAAGTTTTCTGTCATTATTTCTTCAAATAGGTTTCCAATATTTTGCTCTCTCTTCTTCTGGCACCCCCATAATTCAGATATTGGTATGGTTGAAGTTGTCCCAGAGGCTCCTTTCACTATCTTCATATTTTTGGATTCTTTTTGCTTTTCTGATTGGGTGTTTTTTGCTTCTTCGTATTTCAAATCTTTGACTTGATTCTTGAGGTCCTCTAGTCTGCTGTTGGATCTCTGTATATTATTCTTGATTTCAGTCAGTGTATGCTTAATTTCTAATTGGTCCTTTTTCATATCCTTGAGGATCTCACTAAATTTCTCAGAGGTTTCTAGAAAATTCTTGAGTAACCTTATAACCATGGTTTTGAACTCTATATCCAGTAGTTTGCTTTCCTCCATTTATTTCGTTTGTGACATGTTTCTTTGTCTCTGCATTTTGGCTGCTTCTCTGTGTTGATAGAGTGGCTTTGTGTGCTAGGTGTCCTATAGGGCCCAGTGGCTCAGCCTCCCTAATTACCTGAGGTGGACACTCTTGGTGCACCCCTTTGTGGGCTGTGTACACAGTCTTGTTGTAGTTAAGCCTTGATTGTTGTTGGTATCACTGGGAGGAATTGACCTCCAGGCCAATTGTCTGTGAGGACCAGCTGTGTCTACAATGGGAGAACTGTTGTGCAGGAGACACCCTTATGGGGCAGGACTTGCTTTAGTGGGGCTTTGGTGCTCACTGAGTCTGCCCCCTGAGTATGTCTCTTATAGATTTGAAGAGTTGCGATCTGGATGGTCCCACTCTGACCACTGGGTACACTGGCTCTTGGATCTCCAAGGAGATGCAAAGTCAGCCACTGCCTGAGGCCACCCAGCAGGAACTACAGAGAGATCTTCAGGTTCCTCCTCTTTGGGGTTTGGAAGTCCTCAGATGAGGCCCAGCTGTGAAGCAATGCAGGCTGCTGTCAAGCCTTAGGCCTTCTTTTGGAAGCTTTGGTGCTCTTTGACCTGTTATGCCCAGATTTCAAGATTCCCAAGAAGCCACCAGGGAGCCAGCCAGTCCGATGCAAAAGCAAAGAGTCTTTTATTTTAAGCCCGGGCTTAGCTCTTCTACCTTCCTTACTGACGCAGCAGCAGGTGGCAAAGAGAAAGCAGTCTGCTCGAACCAGGGGTTTTATAGAGGGTTGGAGTAGGGGTGGGAGAGGGGGCTGTGCCCCCCGCCGATTGGCCAGGTGCGAGCTGGTGACCCATTACACAGGATGTGGTCATAGCGATGGCGTGCACTTCCCTTGATTACCATTGGTTAGTCCAGAGAGGTCCCTTAATGGATGGGAAGCCAGCCACTCGGCTCCCATGCAAGGCCTGCCGCCGTGGGCGTCACCGGGAGGCGGGCCGCCCACCACCCCGCCTGGCCCTTGGGTCGCCCGCTTCTCGGCCCGAAAGTGACTCGGAGGCCGAGGAGGGCGGCCCGGGTCCTTCTGGGCGTCCGCGGGCCTGCGCCTATCTGGTCAGGCGCTGCCTCAGCCATGGCTGCCCGTCATCCTCCCTGCCGGATGCCTTCGGGGCCACGTGCCCCCCCCCCCCCCTTTCAGACCCAGCAGCAGTTTGTTAAGTTTTAGATAGCAAAAGAACAGGCCATTTATATGCAAAAGTTGCTGCACACAGCTTGGATGGGGTTGTAAATTGGATGGGGTGGGGTCTCAGGGAATCACCAGGGCGGAGCAAACAGCAATGGCTGCCAGTCAACTCCGCCCTGGAGAGGTCCCTGGGTCTCTGTGTCCCGCCCCTGTGCAGGAACAATGATTGCTGCAAGCAACTCTGCGAGAAAGCCGCCCTTGTGTTCCTGTCCTGATGCCAGACAGTCCAGTTTCTCCCCGTATGAGTCTGGGTCCCCAGAGTCTCACCTGGAACTGGAGTTCAGAGCAATTGGGAGCTTCTATCTTCCTCCCGATTGAAAAAGACAACAGCACACCCAGTTGCCAGCCCATTTCCACGTGCGCCTCTGAACCTCCGCACTTCCGCACCTCCTCTGAGTCTCAATGCACTTTTCTCTTTCCTTCTAGTTGTAGAACTTCCGCTCAGCCAGCCTTCCCATGGATCTGGATGATATCCGTTTTGTCTTTTAGTTGTAGTTTCGATGTGGTTGTTCGAGGCAGCAAGTACCTATGCCGCCATCTTGGTTCTCTCTCAGCAAGCTGGTCTTTAAAGGTTGAGTTTGCACTTGTGGCAGGGAGGAGAAATGGAGTTCAGGTTAGACTAACGTCAGATAAAGGGCCTCTTCTGGCTTCTGAGAGCCTTGAATGCCATGATGAGGAATTTGGAATTTTATCCTGTAGACAAGGGAGAAATGCTGGAGGCTTTTGGAGAAACAAGAGGAAAGTTGTGTTGTGGGATGCTTAGTCTGGAGGTCTATTACACTGGACAGGAGAACCAGGCATTTAGAAATAAAACCAGCCTTGAAGCTGGACATCAGGGTTCCAATCAACCCTGGAAGGCAGTCAGTCTCTCTGCCGTTCCCCACAGTGGCCATTCCGCACCTTTACCACTTCTCTCAGGGGCCACACTTTACATTAGGATGTGGTGAGAGGAGCCCTGGCATGTAGCAGGTGGTCAGTAACATAGAGGTTGGATGACTGATAGAAAAGCATTGGCTTTGGGACATGTCTAGGAGGTAAGCCCAGTATCTATTTTAGGTTCCCTAGAAGAGAGAGCCTGAAGCAAGGCTGACGTATTGGTTCTTTCTTGGGAGGTGGGATCCCAGGGCAAGAAGAGTGAAGAAAAACGAGGCAGGGAAGGATGGGAAGAAAATGCAAGATGATGTGTGTCTCATCCAGGGGTCCTCAAACTTTTTAAACAGGGGGCCAGTTCACTGTCCCTCAGACCGTTGGAGGGCCGGACTATAGTTTAAAAAAAAACTATGAACAAATTCCTATGCACACTGCACATATCTTATTTTGAAGTAAAAAAACAAAACAGGAACAAATACAATATTTGTATTTGCATGAGGACCCCTGGTCTAATCCCTGCTGTAGGAAGATACACGAGCTCAGCCACAGGCGCTTCTTCAGGAGGACGATGCAGAAACATGTCTTAGAAGCTATCTCCAAAGGGGAACGAAGAGGGACTTCATCTGAGGTCCGTGGGAAGGTGGCTGTGCATTTCTGGGCTGTGTCCCCAGCCCCTTGGTAGCCTCTCGGGAAGCTCAGTAGCCTGATGCTTCAGCTAAGGCGGGAAGTTGTGGGCAGCTGGTGGCCTCAGGTGGAGCAAGTAGCCAAGGACTCCAGAGTCAGGCGTGGCCCAGATGAGCTGAGGTGGCCGGACAGAGTTATCCAGTGGGCCAGGTAGGAGATTTACCCTCTCTGATAGCAAAGAAATTACTCTCTTTTTGTTTACTTTCCCTAAAGATGATGTTTGCCTTTAGGATTAGTGTGGAAATTAAGTGAAACAATGACAATAATAATGATAAATGGTGTATGATAATATCATCTAACATTTACTGAGCATAGACCATGCTCCAGGCATGGTGCTAAGCATTTTACATGCATTAATTTATATAATCTAAACAATAATCCAATGAGGTAATATTTATTGTTTCATTAGTAGATGAGGAAATAAAGGTTTAAAAAGGTCATGCAGCTAGTGAGTGGCTGAGCCCAGATATGAATCTAAGTCTGGGTGACTAAAGAGTATGAACACATAACTGGTACGCTCTGTTCCCATTTGTTCGTTTACTTGTTAATTCATTTTCTCACCAAATATTTTTTGAGAACCTATTAGGTATGTTTAGGTATGTTCCAGGTGCATGGGACACCTGTATACCAAACCACAATCTTCACTCTCATGGAACTTAAATTCTAGCAATAGGGAGTGGGGGAGACATTGGCCAGAGGACAGACATGGAGAATGAGGAGATGTGTTGTGTGTCAGAAAACAGCAAGTGCTGTGCGGCCTGAGTGCACTGAAAGGTTGCCAGTTCGATTCCCAGTTAGGGCACAATCCCAGGTTGGGGCATATATGGAAGGCAATCGATCAATGCCTGTCTGTCTGTCTGTCTGTCTGTCTCTCTCCCTCTCCCTCTCTCCTCTCTCTCTCCCCCTCTCTCCCTCCCCTGCTCCTTCCCTTTCTCTGTCTAAACAAATTCATGGGTGAGGATTAAAACAATTAATTAATTGATTAATCACATATTAATTAAATAAAGAAGAGCCAGCCCATGTATCTCAGTAGTTGAGTATCGACCCATGTACCAGGAGGTCGCCACTTCAATTCTTGGTCAGGACACATGCCCAGGTTTTGGGCTCAATTCATGTTGATACTTCTCTCTCATCAATGTTTCCATCTCTCTTCCTCCCGCTCCTCTCTAAAAAAAGGAAAAAATCCATAAAAACATATTTTTTAAAAAGAAAGAAAATAGCAAGTGCTGTGGAGAAAAGCAAAGTCCAGCAGGCCAGGGAGACCGGGATGCAGACAAGTGGTAATCTGACAAAGGGCGGTCAGGCAGGCCTCAGCAAAGGTCAGGGCTCATGGGAGGCTGCAGCAAGGAGTCTGCAGTCTGAGGAGAAGGAGTTTAAGGGGATAGGGATGTAAAGTACAGTATAGAGCAGTGGTTCTCAACCTGTGGGTCGCGACCCCTGAAAATACATCCTGCATATCAGATATTTACATGACGATTCATAACAGTAGCAAAATTACATTATGAAGTAGCAACGAAAATAATTTATGGTTGGGGGTCACCACAACATGAGGAACTGTATTAAAGGGTCGCGGCATTAGGAAGGTTGAGAACCACTGGTATAGAGAGTATAGTCAATAATATTGCAATAACTATGTATGGTGACTGAAGGGTACTAGGTTTATTGGAGAGGGATCACTTCATAAGTTATATGAATGTCTAACAAGTGAGCTGTACACCTGAAACTAATATAATATTGAATGTTAATGGTAATCGAAAAATATTTCAAGTCTTCAGGGAAAACTGTGATAGAGGGACAGTACTGGGGCCAGGGTGGTGGAGGCAGAGGACGGACTAGAGAGCCAGAGGGTAGGAGGCGTGGGAGTCATGGTGGGAGGGTGCAGACCACACAGATTTGTAGGACCTGGAGGCCACTGGAAGGATTTGGCTTGTACTCAGAGCAACGCATGTTACGATATAATTCTATGTAAGGTGAAGGCACTTATTACAGCAAAGCATTTATTCCAGTTGCAATTGTTTTTCATTCTGGCCTCTGTCCTCAGCACAGCATTGAATCTACTCTTGCTAAGATCATTAATAAACTCCTAATTGGCAAGTGCATGTACACTTTCCAGATCTTATCAGCTCTCTATTGCATTTGATATCTATTTGACATTTATACAAAATATACTTCTTTATACTTGAGATGCTATATATAACACATTAAATGTAAATTGATCATAAGCTGCAACCACATGTTGAAAATTGTTATATGTATGATTAGAGTCAAATTCAGGGAACAGTGTAGGGGGAGCCTTCACAGATCTAAGCAGTGTTCTTGACCCCAGATACAGCTGGCTCAAACTTGGAATTACCTGGGTGGCTTCAGGCAAGTTACTCAATATTTCTGAGCTTCATTTTTCTCATCTTCAAAAATCTTTAAAAGATTATGGCGAATAGCTTGTTGTTATACCCATTCTGCAGATGGGCAAACAAATCCAGAGAGATAAGGAACCAACTTCATATCCCTCCTCTGAACAGAGACATCAATTCATCTGCACCAGTGAAAACTGGGAAAAACCATCAGCCATGCTCCATGGAGAGCCATCTCAGCTCTGCAGAGGTGAGCTAAGGCAGTGACAGCTCACGCAACAACTTGCTTTCAAAATAATTTTAAAATATTTTTTATTGATTTTTTACAGAGAGGAAGGAAGAGGGATAGAGAGTTAGAAATATCGATGAGAGAGAAACATCGATCAGCTGCCTCCTGCACACCTCCCACCGGGGATGTGCGCACAACCAAGGTATATGCCCTTGACCGGAATCGAACCTGGGACCCTTGAGTCCGCAGGCCAACGCTCTATCCACTGAGCCAAACCGATTAGGGCTCAAAATAATTTTAGATCCACTCAAACTTACAGATAAAGGGGCACTTGAAACCACGAGATCTATACAATCATGCCTGTAGTAATTCTATGGCTTAGAAAATTTAAAAGCAAGTATAACCAAACATTCACCCATTATTTGAAAAATAGGGGTATACATGAATATCTATAAAACTTCTAGTTTTGACCAACACATTTCCTTGGTACAGCCTTAAGACTAGTCCTTGTTGCATCCTTAAAATTAGTAAAATTTACATGAATATAAATGGAATGATGTTATAGATTATAAGTTATGAAGCAGTTAGAAACTGAGGGAAGGCAGAAATCAATGAAGAAGAAAATGAAAGAAAGATTGACCCATGAGTAAAATAAATATCTGGTTATTTAGAAAAACAACAGCAGCAAATAGATAAGTCTGACCAAGCAAAAATAAAGAGAAAATGCCAATGAAAAGATTAGGAGTGGCCTGGCCAGCATGGCTCAGTTGATTGGATATCACCCTGTGCACCAAAAAGTTGCAGGTTTGATACCTGGTCAGGACACATGCCCGGGTTGTGGGCTCAACCCCTGGGGGTGGGGGGTGGGGGAGGGGGTGGGGCAATGCAGGAAGCAATCAATGGATAGTGCTCTCTCACATCAATGTTTCTCTCTTTCTCTCCCTCCTCTTTTCTCTCTCTCTAAAGTCTTAAGTAGACCTAGCCAGTTTGGCTCAGTAGATAAAGCGTTGGCCTGTGGATTGAAGAGTCCTGGTTTTGATTCTGGTCAGGGGCACATACCTCGGGTACCTGGGTTGTAAGCTGAATCCCCTGGTTGGAGCCCATGTGGGAGGCAGCCAATTGATGTGTCTTTCTCACATCATTGTTTCTTTCTGTGTCTCTCCCCCTTCCTTCCACTCTCTTAAAAAAAAAGAAGAAGAAAAAATATCTCGGTGTGAGGATTAACAAAAAAAAAATCTTTAATAAAATAAAAAGGAGTCCTGACAACATGGATGGACCTTAAGGGCATATGCTAAGTGAAATAAATCAGATAGAAAAGGACAAAGACTGTATGATATATTAGATCCTAATAATATGCTATCAAAATTAATTTCACTTATGAGTTTTTAATTTTTTGAATGTGGTTGCCAGGAAATGTAAAATATTTCTATTGAAGAGTGCTGGTCTAGAATATCGGAATATCCCCTCAATGTTAGAGAACTCTGTTCTGAGTTTGGGTTTGAGGAAGAAGAGTTTCTGATTACAAATTTGCTCAGTTTCCTGCAGAGAAGGAAAAATGGTATCAGCAGCAGCAGCAACACTTACCTGGTATCCTAGGTAATGGAGGCATTAAGACAATGCAGGATCCCCAAATAATGCCATAAATAATATTGTTGCATCAAAGTGGCTGTGCCTGGAGAACGGGTGCGGTCTTCACAGGACTGTTCACACATTGCTATATTCTGACCTGGCTGCACTAAAAAGTAAGGTAAAAAGAAAAGACGGTTAAAAGGCAGTAGGGACGCTGTCTTGAAATAAAATTGCCTCCTTACTTTGTCCTTGCCCAGTTTAGCATCAGTGCCTTATTGATCAGAATTAGGAAGTTAATAAGGTCTGGGCTAATTACTCAGGTGGGTAGGGACTGGAACAGCACTGCACAGCTTAATCAAGTCATCAAAACTCCCAAGCCATGAAGAAGGTAATTAAAGGAAAAGGATGCCTGTTATATAGTAACAGGAAACCAGGAGCAGACAAGGGCAAGATAGAGAACCTCCATCTTCCTTTGCACACTTCTCTGCTGTAAATCAGACCCAATGACCAGAGCTCATTGCTCAGCTTCCTATCAGAGAATTAGTTGAATGCGTTTGTAAATCACCTCATTGGGTAATTTACTTGCCCTAGACCAAATGTCAATGAAACTATCCTCGTTTATAACAAAGTTTGTCTCTGCTAGGTTCTGCAGGAATGAGCTCTTTAGGGTAGTTGTCATTCACGGTCGCCGCCATTTTGATTTATAAGCAACAGATAATTCAGTAGTTGATTATTCAACGGATACTGAGAATTGAGCTTCCAAACATTGTGCTAGACACTGAACCATGCACCTTAAAAACTGTAGAAATCTACTTATTCAGATAAGTTATGCCTTGAGACAAATGCTGGAGAATCTTGGGGAATATTGCCTAACCCTGGGCCTCCCTCTATTGGTTCCCACCCAGCCCTCCCTCAGAATAATCCACTGTAAATAAGAACAATGTGGGAGGAGGCTGAGGGGAGGAAGAGGATGAGAAAGTAAAGGCAGAGCTTACAGTGTGTAATGGAGACATCATTATGCATGGGTTGGACGCTCTTGGCCTGGGGAAATTGACTAAAAAAAGAAGCTGAGGTTTGCAGCTCTTCACACTGGGTCTGATCTTGCAGCCTAATGAGAATCAGCAAAGCACCACTGTATTTGGGGGATAACCAAAGGACCCCAAGAGAAGAGCCCATTGCATTTAGGAACCAGAAAACCCAAGGTCCTTGTCAAGAGCATTACAGTGGAGTGGAGAGAGCAGAAGCCAGATCACTGGGGAGGCAGTGTGACCCTCATCTTTCCAGTCTTCCCCTCCCTCTTTCCAAACTCTTTTCCTCCCTGTGAGGGCCTGTTGAGCTAATTACGATCTGAATGTTCCCTGTTTTTCCTGCCACAGTCTAGTCTCTGATTCCCTGAGTTCCTCCAGTTCTTAGTAACTCTTATTAGCATGTGAATGAGAAGTATCTCTAAATTAATTCATCTATTCACTATAATGTGATTTCCCCAGATTAACTGGGATAATCCTGAAAATAAATAAAAGAAATGAGGGTGTTCTATCCTTCGCAGATTTTTTTTTTTTTTTTTTTTTTTTTTACGGAGAGGAAGGGAGAGGGATAGAGAGTTAGAAACATCGATGAGAGAGAAACATCGATCAGCTGCCTCCTGCACACTCCCCACAGGGTATGTGCCCGCAACTAAGGTACATGCCCTTGACCGGAATCGAACCTGGGACCTTTCAGTCCGCAGGCCGACGCTCTATCCACTGAGCCAAACCGGTTTCGGCATCTTTTCTTTCTTCCTTCCTTCTTTTCTTTTCTTTCCTTTCCTTTCCTTTCCTTTCCTTTCCTTTCCTTTCCTTTCCTTTCCTTTCCTTTCCTTTCCTTTCCTTTCTTTCCTTCCTTCCTTCCTTCCTTCCTTCCTTCCTTCCTTCCTTCCCTCCCCATTTTAGAAATTTCTTCCTGGCATGGCTGTGAACTTCACCTTCTGAGATCAGATAAGATATGGAACTCTCTAGTCACATGCCCAGTTACTTTTTCTCAGTCTTTCCTGCCTCTCTGGTCTTTCCTTTTTCCTGGTCTGGCTTGGATTCCATGTGGACTCTCCTGCCAGATCCTTTCACCCATTGTCCTTTTGTCACATTCCTCAGACAAAACCCAAACACTGGATCCACCCAATTCTGCCTTCTACAGCCTCTCCCCGGGCCGGGAGAACCTGAACACTGCTCAGAGTCTGCTGTGTCCAACCTCAGGTGAACCCTCAACAGGTCCTGGCAACGCTCCCTTTGCCCTGGTGAGCTTGTGTTCCCATTCATGACAACGGTCACTTCAAAACCCACTTTGCAAACTTCTTCCAATGCCGTTAGCAAATTTACCTGATCTCCAACTTCACAGAGAAAATAGAAGCCACTGGAAGAGAATGCCTTCAAATTCTGGCCCGCTCCATGCTTAAGTTATAAAACAAGGGAAAACATGCCCTTTATTCTATCAAAAATCCACGCTCTGAATTAGCTTTCTCTATAAGTTCCTCCCTCCTCAGAATCAATGACTTCACCCTCCTTCTCTTCAAACACTCTCCAGTCTCCCTATCTCAGAGTACAAGGACAGTAACATTATCTCCATTGTTATCAATAACCTCCTCACCATCAACAACCCTAAATCCTCCCTCTAAGCCATAACAGAACAACACACCTGAAACTCTTCTATCTCCCTTCTCTATCTTTCACCACATTCCCCTCCCTTTCATGACCAAAGGTTTGGAAGGAATTTTGCACACTCACTGTCTCTATCTCCACACCTCCCATGCTCCCACCTCCCTCCACTCCATTTAAAGGTTCTTCCTTTGACTGGAGAAACCATCTTCTTCTGGTCTTTCCCCTGCATGTCAGCATCTGTAGAACGCTGTCCCCCCTGACCTCTGTGCACACGTCTTCAGATCCATGGCTCCCACCGCTGTTTGCGAATGAGTCTCTCATCTATACCTTCAGCCCAAATCTCTCTCCTGAACTTCAGTACATCTGGCCATTCATTCAGTAAACAGTTCTTCACTGAGCAGTGACTATGTTCCTGGGAACATAAAAGGCAAACAAGATTTGACTCCACTGTTTCTTCCTTAAAGTCAGTGTCTGAAATGTAATCCTATTTCCCTTTAAATCTCATCCTTCTTATGGGATCTCTGTGTAAGTACCACCATTGGGCATACCATCTGTTCAAATCTATCCAAACTGAAGTCTATTTGCGACTCTTCCATCAACCTCCTTCCTAAGTTAATCAATCACCAAGATCTCTGTTTTGTACCTCCCTTGTCTGGCCGGCAGAGTGTTCTAATTCTTCCAGATTCGGCTTCCCTGACCACCTTCCTCCTGTAGGAAGGGTAGAGACCTTTGGGATCTCTTTTTAAAAAAATTTATTTCAGCCACTTCCCTTGGGATCTCTTATAGCTCTACATACCCATTATCATCAGCTGTCCGTCTGTCATCCATTCGTCTATTGGATGTAGTATATCCATATCCATATTTACCTCTCAGTTTCTTTTGTTGACATAGCTAACATCCCTCAGTAGATACTTTCTGTCTGATCATCACGTATCCTTAGCATGTAGCACAGTCAATGTTTGTGAAATGAATAAAAGAACAGCAAAATGAATAAATAAATAATGAATGAGTCTTCTGGAAAGAGAGGGAAGGTTGGCCTCACTGCAGATCCATCCATGTTTCCCAAGCACGGAGTGACAGTACACACACTGATGTGTGTAAGTTGTAAGGTAATTCACAAATACTTGTTGTTTTTTTCCAATAACATATCCAAGTTAAGCAAGTTGTTAAAAAGGAAAGCAGGGCTGATTTGAGGTTCTCTATACAATAACATCACTTTTACTCACTTGCTGTCTGTCTGCTTTCTTGAGTATGGGGGAAAAAGGGTAAAGTTGTAAGTTGCCAACCAGGACTGGTGCCTGGACTTGGGGATGCTCAGACATGTGCTATAAAGGTGGACAGCATCTGTTAGGAGTCATGGTAGAAAAGAAGACAACGTTTTGAGGCTGGAAAATCATGATGAAGCAGCCTGTGCGATGCTGACTCCAGAGGCTCCTTCCCTGACCCTGAATGAGACAGGGGCAGTCATGTCAAGGATGCGTGAGGAGGATGGTGATTTTGCAAGATTCTCCTCCTTGGCATGTAGAGTAGACACAGCATGCATGCCTTCTTTTCCCTTGGCCGACTAGCAGTCATATTTTTGGGAGGTGGGGGCGGGGGATGTGAAATCCTATTTTCCTAAAACAAGGACCTGGGCTCTCTTGGAAAACAAGGACGTTTAGGAAGATTTCTATCTAAACTGATTAAAAATGATGATGAAAGCTTCCATGGCCTGGAACATTCATTTGTGTTTTACTTCCTTACGGTTCGAATACAAAGACCCATTGTTTGCCCATTCCTCTTACAATTCAATTATTAGCAAATTGGTCACAGGTCAAAGCGTGACAGATGAATTGCTTCAGGATTCCGAATGTGTAGGAGCCTGGCATCTGCAGTCCCATTGGTGCTTGCAGGTTTGGCTCAAGTAGAAGTGACCAGGCTCATAGACACGCATCCCTTTTGGCTGTTTAATAACTAATAGGTATCATGGCTCATCTGGATTTGGTGGGCGATACAGTGTGATTCAAGAGTGACAGCCAAAGATGGCAATGTTTATTTTATTTATATGTGCCTTAATTCTAATGAAAGATATTGAAGAATCTTTCTGTGATTTTTTTCCTCTAAGATTTATTTATAAATTAATACCCTGAAGAATGGCCACTTGTCTGTATTATAATTTCAGTTATGCAAAATAGACATGCCCTATGATATAGTAATAGCTAACACATTTCACTCTCTGGAGAAAGCACATGTGATCACTCTACTCACTGAGCACTTATTTTGTACTCTGTGCTCTTCTAAGTGCTTGATATGGACTCATCTTTATGTAGTCTCGGTCCCATATATCATAAGGCCATACCTTCAAATTTTGAAGACAATTAACCATTTGGCATTAGTAGATGATATTGTGCAAGCTCTTAATAGACCCTTATCAGCATTTTCATTAGTTAGGGTATAATTAATGGTGCTGGGAAAAGCTAATAATAAAGGTAAGCAATGGTAATTGGTTGTTATGGATTAATCAAAGAGTATATAAAGCAGAGCATATAAATTTTGGATTTAATCATCACTGTTTGGAAGTGTTCTGTGTCCTTTCAGGGAAGATGAATGAGCATTGAGAAAAACTGACATTTTTTTTTCTCAATGACACTTCTTTTCATTCAAGATGAGTTTATCACTGGTAATTATCTTCTTACCTTTTGGCAGGCTTGTATAGACTAACACAGCCATAATCAAATGGGAATTATTGGTTCTTTCACATTTGCTCTCCTATATAACTAAGATTAAATTTTAAGTCCCTGACAGCTTTGTGAGTATACTAAAAGCCATTGAATTGTACACTTTAAATTTTTTTTTTTTTTTGCCAGTTCTCACCTGAGGATATTTTCCCCCCATTGATTTTTAGAAAGAGTGGAAGGGAGGAGGGAGAGACAGACAGAGAGAGACACATTGATTGGTTGCCTCCCACACACACCCCGATGGAGGTAGGATTGAGCCCCAAACCAAGATACTTGCCCTTGACCAGAATTGATCCCATGACCCTCCTGTCCACAGGCCAACACTCTAACCACTGAGCAACCGGCTAGGGCTGAATTGTACACTTTATTTTTTAAAAAAACATATTTTTATTATTGATTTTAGAGGGAAAGGGAGAGGGAGAGATAGAAACATCAATAATGAGAGAGAATCATTGATCAGCTGCTTCCTGAACACCCCATACTGGAGATCCAGCCCGCAACCCGTGCATGTGCCCTGCCCGGGAATCGACGCGTGACCTCCTGGTTCATAGGTCAACACTCAACTACTGGGCCATGCCAGTTGGGTGGAATTGTACACTTTAAATAGGTGAATTGCATGGTATGTGGATTTTGTCACAATAAAGCTGTTACAAAATGGTTTAGGTCCCTGTCCCTGTCCCATTAGAGTTTATAATCTCATTTAAAATGTACTAGTGCATATATTTTATGAACAAAAAGTATATATAACTGAAAGGTTAACATGGTTGTGTGTGGGCAAGCTAAATAGCATTTCAGATGATGATTGTTTTAAATATATTTTGTTGGTTTTTTTTACAGAGAGGAAGGGAGAGGGATAGAGAGTTAGAAACATCGATGAGAGAGAAACCGATCAGCTGCCTCCTGCACACCCCCTATTGGGGATGTGCCCGCAACCCAGGTACGTGCCCTTGACCGGAATCGAACCTGGGACCCTTCAGTCCGCAGGCCGACGCTCTATCCACTGAGCCAAACCAGTCAGGGCCAGATGATGATTTTTAAAAAATTGAATTTATTTAAAGAAAAGGGGATGGGGGATGGGATAGCCAAAGAGAAGGGCTACAGGGCACTGAGCCAGAGGACATCGGGTGGTTGATGGCAGCCCTCAGGAGCTGGAGTTCCATCCTTACATACAGTCACTGGGGGCGGGGCGGGGGGGGGGTGTGGGCTTTTGTCCTCTGGGTTTGGGGGCTGAGGTGGTGGGCTTGGAGTGTGGATGGGATGCAGGTGTGTGATCAGGTACCCTTAGGATAGTTTCAATTCCTTATATGGTCTGATTCCTGGTGTCCAGCAAGCTCTCTTCCTGGCCTTTGTCTCCTGTGGTGGGAAGTTTACAAAAGACGTTAAGGATTCTACTGTCCTATAGTCCTAACAAGAGCCACACCAATTTCCATTTGTTGAAATTTGTACATTAATCCATGTTCTTCTACCCTGATTTTGCTTGAAAGGGGATTATATAACATGGGCCTTGGATGTTCTGTACAAGATTGAATCATGCTTCATTCAGATAGACCACAATGTCAGTTGAGCAACGGTTTCGATAAATATCGCAAATGCACCAATTATAAAAAGTGGAATGTGGCCCAGTCATGCCCACACCGATGAGATCAGAATCTCTCCCAGTGGGATTGCTGCATCAGAGTTTTAAAAGCTTGCCAGGTGATTTCAGCGTGCCACCAGGGTGGAGGGATACCAGTTTGGCTGAAAGAGGCTGGGCCCAGAGCGCTGGGCGACCAGCGCCTTCTTTCCATCGGATGTGCTAGGAATGGCTGCTTCCGACAGCGAGGGCGGCTTCCCTCATGTAAAGGTACTCGTGGATGTTCGTAAGCACTCTCTTTGCACGCGCTCCGGAAAGACCGAGTGGACAGAAAGTAAGAGGCAAACAGTGGGAATGGGGTGATGGGGTGTTGGAAGCATGAATTTAAAAAAGAAAATTAAAATAAGAAAGAACAAAGGAGGTAAGTGAGAACCTAGAGGCCCTTCAATTGTTCTTACATCTTAACACTAGACAGGGCCTTAAGAATCGAATCCACTATCTACATTTTTCCTGCGAAGGTAAGGGATCAGAAGTTAAGCATCGAGCTGAAGGACACACCGCGAGTTTGCAGAGGCCGGGACTGGCCATGACTGTCCATTCTAGTTGTAATACCGGTGGGAGGTGCCCCCCCCCCTTCCAAACCGTCTGCTGCTGAAAGAATTTCCAGAAAATCCGCAGAAATAGTATCAATAACTCCTATCAGACGTTCCCCCAGCTCTCCCTAATGTTACCGTCTTACAAAGCCCACGTACTTAGTTACCGAGTCAGGAAATTAACATGGGCACAATGCGCTATTCTCTTGCAAATGAAGAAACTGAGGCCTAGGGCGGTCCCACAGCTGGCCCCGGGGCACACGGCAATTAGTGGCAGAACCCGCATCACCGTTAGGGGCACAAGTACCCACTTGCCTTAGTTTCATTTGAAGTCGGCCTTCTGGGAGAACGATTTCTAGAGGGAAGGCTGGTGGCAACTTCACCTGGTCCTGCTGACACCAGGGTGCAGTCATGTACGGGCATTTGAGAGACACCACCCCTCTAACCCCCACCCCCATGCAAGGGTCCTGGAATTTGATTCAACGCTTTGCTGCCGTAAGAATTTTATCTGGGAACTCGTGTTGTGTAAGTAAAGGCCGATTTACAATGAAGCGATAAACCTGGCGGCAGGGTGGGGACTCCGGCCTGCGGGCACCACACTGCTGGCTCTGAACAGATTGGCCCGGTGCCCAGTGCGCAGGCGCACGCCTGGGGCCCCGCCAGGCCCGCAGGGCGGGGGTGGAGGGGGTGGAGGGGGTGGAGGGGGAGGAGATAGATTAGAGGTGGCGACTGGGGCTGCAGCGGCAGATGCAGGAGAGAGGAGGGGCTCCGCACACCTGCCCCTGGAGCCAGTCCCTGCAGCGCCCCTCACGCCTGCAAACTTCGTCAGTAAATCATTACAAGACAAAAGCGTAGGCCCGGACGTTGGAATAAAGCACCTCGGGCTGCTAGACATGCTCTGGTTCTGAAAACCGCTGCCATATTGCAAGCCAATATCCACAGCCTTAGAAATAGAAATTCAATTTAAAGATGGTCACAGTCCATGGAAAAAAACACTATTTTCTTTTTGTTTTTAAAAATTGATTTCAGCCGAAACCGGTTTGGCTCAGTGGATAGAGCGTCAGCCTGCGGACTGAAAGGTCCCAGGTTCGATTCCGGTCAAGGGCATGTACCTGGGTTGCGGGCACATCCCCAGTAGGGAGTGTGCAGGAGGCAGCTGATCGGTGTTTCTCTCTCATCGATGTTTCTAACTCTCTATCTCTCTCCCTTCCTCTCTGTAAAAAATCAATAAAATATATTTTAAAAAAAAATTGATTTCAGAGAGGAAGGGTGGGGCGGGGAGGGGGGGGGGAGAGAATGAATGAGATGGTGAGGCTGCATCCTGCACGCCCCCTACTGGGGATCGAGCCCACAACCCCCGCATGCGCCCTGACCAGAATGGGTTGATCGGTCGAGGCTCAACCACTGAGCACAACTCGTGGCAGAACACTATTTTCATGACATGTTTCAGATGAACCAATTCTTAAAACAATTTTTAGATTAATTTTTCTCCTGCAATTGAAGGTACAGAGATAGAATGCATAAGCAGGCAATTGGAATTATGTACAAATCATGAAGCCACTTGCGGTTTCTTGTAAACCACGAGTTACAGGAAATGTAAGGGGAAACATTAAAATACCACTGCATACCTTTGCACTTAAAAATTAATCTTATAGCTCTAGCCTTTTGGGCTCAGTGGATAGACCGTCGGCCCTCGGAATGAAGGGTCCCAGGTTCAATTTCAGTTAGAGGAAGTGCGGACTAGTGAAGGGAGGGGGAGAGACAGAGAGAAAGAAACATCAACGTGAGAGAGAATCTAAATAAAATAAAAATTAAACTTGCATCGACCGATTTGTGTGAAGACTTAAATCTTTTTAGACAAATTATTCCATGAAAACCATCACCTATACCTGTACTAAAATTTACTTATTTATTTATTTTAAACATATTTTTATTGATTTCAGAGAGGAATGGCGAGGGAGAGAGACAGAAACATCAATGATGAGAGAGAATCATTCATCATATGCCTCTTGCACGCCCCCTACTGGGGATCCAGCCAGCAACCCGGGATGCCCTTGATCAGAATCGAACCCAGGACCCTTCAGTCCGCAGGCCAACGCTCTCTTATCCACTGAGCCAAACCGGCTAGGGCTGAAATTTATTTTTCAAAATAATTTACCAGAAGTTCATCCCAATAAACTATAGGTTGCCAGTTTGTAAAATACTCTCAACTCTTCTAATAGTTATATCATCAGAAAAGTCCTCAAAATTAAAAATCAAATTTTTTTTTGTCATCTTGCATTTGCCAAGAGTGATTTTCAGTTACACCGACTGAGTGAGGTTAGAAGCCCTGGCCGGTGCGGCTCAGCTGGTTGGAGCATCCTCCCATACACCAAAAGCTGGCAGTTTGATTCCCAGTCAGGGCACATTCTAGGTTATGGGTTTGATCCCTGGTCAGGGTACCCATTGATGCTTCTCTCTCACAATGATGTTTAAAAAACATTTCCTTGGGTGAGGATAAAAATAATATTAATTTAAAAAATGTTTTTAAACCTAAAAAAAAAAATGAGGTTGAAAAAGTATATATTTTGGCCCTAGCTGGTTTGGCGCAGTGAATAGAGTGTCAGCCTATGAACTGAAGGGTCCTGGGTTCGATTTTGGTCAAGGGCACATGCCCGGGTTGCAGGCTCTATCCCCAGTAGGGAGCATGCAGAAGGCAGCCAATCAATGATTCTCTTTCATCATTGATGTTTCTATCTCTTGCTCCCTCTCCCTTCCTCTCTGAAATCAATAAAAACTATTGGGGAAAAAAAGAAAAAGTAAAATTTTGATGATGTAATAAATGAATTTTCAGAAAAGTGAGCCAGAAAAATCTTATGCTCAATCAAGATATCACATTAATAAGATATAATTTATTTGTTTATAAAATTATGACACCAAAAATACTTTCTTTTGCAATCTTAAATGTGTTTTTACTCATATATTGCTGTTATCCCTATTACATTTTATACGTAATAAGATCTTTTTAAAGGAAAGAGCTTCATATGTTAGTATTTGTAATAGCACTTTTTCCTCTAGCCCTTTTGAACAAGAAGTCCCCACTTTCATTTTGCATGAGGCCCTCCAAATTATGTAGCTGGGCCTATGTTTATAATATATATATATATATATATATATATATATATATATATATTTAGATTCTTTCATAGGAGGTGGCTTTGTCTCATAACATGGGGGATTACTTACATAGAAAGAAGGTTCAGATACTGGATTGAAAAAAGAAATGATGACTGTCCATTGAAAAGGGATGCCCTAAGACTAAAGAGGGAATGGCTGTTATACACGACCCGTTGAATTAAAACAAATGCATTTAATGGGATCATATTATGGACTTAAACTTGAATTTTGAATACTCAAACATGTCATTTGACTAAGCAGGTCCGTACTTTTGGTTAACCAATGAACACAGGGCTATGAGTGAATGAAAGCATTATGGAACAGAGACTCTATCAGGAGGTTTGAAGCTTGGAAAGTAGCATTGTCAAAATCTGAATGATAGTTTTGGGGTTGGCTTTGGGAGTGAAACTGGCCACATGCCGTCTTTTCAGTTTGAGGAATCTGATTACCAGTAAAAATGCAATTCAGGGCTCAGGGAGTGGTGGACACTGAGGTGCATTGGACAGAGATTCACAAAGGGACAGGGGCCTGAAAAGATGCTACAAAAGCTGAGTCAAGGACAGAGATTTTCCCAAAGATTTGCCACTCAAAGTAACTTTTGATTATCATGGCTTGCTCCTATTTAAGTTAACCTACAGGATTTGGCCTTCTAACAAATAATCATGAAAAGAACTAACCAGAAAATTCAAGTAAATGTAAGCAAGGCATGTGCCCTAGTGTCTCCCTGATGCCCCCATAAGGTTAGCCTTTGTTTTTTGCTGTATTCCATCATCACTTTAATGAGAGGAGAGGATATTTAACATCCAAAGGAGTAACATTCAGACTCAGGTTGTGGTAGAGTGAATGGTGGACCCTCAAAAGATATGTCCCCATTCTAACTTCTAGAACCCATGAACATGACCTTTGGAAAAAGGGCCTTTGTAGATGTAATTAAAGGTGTCTCTGGTTTATCCAGGTGGGCCTAAATTTAATGACAAAGTATCTTAGACAGGAGAAAGCCTTGTGAAGACGAGGCAGAGCTTGGAGTGGTGCAGCCACAAGCCAAGTAACACCTGGAGCCACCAAATGCTGGAAGAAGCCAGGAAGGATCCTCCCTAGAGCCTTTGGAAAGAGTGCAGCCCCGCAGACACCTTGATTTCTGACTTCTAGCCTGCAGAACAGTGGGAAAATACATCTGTTGTTTTAGGCCACCCAGTTCTTGGGGCTTTGTTACAGCGGCCCTGGAAAACTGACACAGTAGTCTCCCAGAGGGTAGTGAAACTAAAACCTCAATGTTTATAAGTTCTTGTTAAGATTTCTTAACCTTGTTATTTGTGAAAATGACATTTCAATTGCATCGTCCAGAACTGTCCTGTGGCTCTTTGATCTTGCCACCAACATTATCTAACACCCATAAACATCTCCTCTGCTTTCCATTTTTTTCCTCCCTGAATAGGGCATGCACAGGTAATACCCTAGGTGGCTTATTAGTACAACAACCAACTAATTTAGTGTTCCAGCAGCTGAAAACATAAATTTAATGAAGGATGATTTTTACACACATGAATGTCAGGAAGGTAATTATCATGGTGATTTGGGGGTGAAGTAATGCCCATGGTTTCCTCAAGGTATTACTTCTCTATGTTAACAGTGCAACCTGGGTTATAGAACACCTTGTTAAGACAGGAAAAGATACTTTCTACTAAAGCTGCAAACTATATTTTTATTTGTATTCTCCTTTTGAGTTAAAAAAAAAAATACCACAAACTAGCCCTGCTGGTGTGGCTCAGTGGTTGAGCACAAACCTATGAACAATGAGGTCATGATTCGATTCCTGGTAGGGTACATGTCTGGGTTTTGGGCTTGATCCTCAGTGCGGGGCATGCAGGAGGCAGCTAATCAATGATCCTCTCTCATCATTGATGTTTCGATCCCTCTCTCCCTCTCCCTTCCTCTCTGAAATCAATAAAAAACATATTAAAAACAATCAATAAGCCCTGGCTGGTTTGGCTCAGTGGATAGAGCATTGGCCTGCGGACTGAAAGGTCCCAGGTTCGATTCCGGTCAAGGGCATGTACCTTGGTTGCAGGCACATCCCCAGTAGGAGGTGTGCAGGAGGCAGCTGATCGATGTTTCTCTCTCATCGATGTATCTGGCTCTCTATCCCTCTCCCTTCCTCTCTGTAAAAAATCAATAAAATATACTTAAAAAAAAAACAATCAATAAAAACACACACCACAGAACACAGTTTAATATGTAAGCAATCAAATTCTGTATTTTTCTAAAAAAGGTTTTGAGAACTAAGCATTTTTAGAGCAAAATAAGAACTTTACTTGATAGTATTTGTACTTCAGACAGTGTAGCAGGGTAGCTTCTCCTTGATCAGAATCCTGAAGGCAACTGCTCATGTGTCTCACAGGCCAGGTCTCTTCTGATCACATCTCATTTATTCTCCTCATGTCACCTCTACCTCACAAGACCATTCTCCTGGGATTGAAGGGAAACAATTTATATATATATATTTCAGAGAGGAAGGGAGAGGGAGAGAGAGATAGAAACTTCAATGATGAGAGAGAATCATTGATTGGCTGCCTCCTGTATGCCCCCTACTGGGGATCGAGTCTGCAACCTGGGCATGTGCCCTTGACCAGAATTGAACCTGGGACCCGTCAGTCCACAGGCTGATGCTCTAGCCACTAAGCTAAACCAGCTAGGACGAAGGGAAACAATTTTTGAGCAGTTCCAAGAAACAGCCATGTGACCTACTCTGATTGGTTAATTAAAATAGGACAGTTCCTCTCCACTAAGATAGTTTTATCTTTCATTTATGTTCCTCCTTGACTTCTCAGAGAGAAGGAAAGCAATTTGAAGTCAAATGCAATTTACCCTGTGAATATATTTTAGGTAAATATTTGAAGTCCTCTCATTGTAATGTTTTCCTCATTCAGTTTGGAAATCAATGGGGGGGTTATTGAAAAATGTTACATAATCCCACTAATAAAAACATTTAAAAAAAAATACCTTGGGCTTTATATTATAACTAGAGGTCCAGTGCATGGATCTGTGCACCGGTGGGGTCCCTCAGTGTAGCCTGCAGGGATTGAGCCGAAATCGGCAGTCCAATGCCGCTGCCTGCCACTCCTGCTCATCCTGGCCCTGCTGAGACTGCTGCTGCCACTGCTCGGTAGGCTCGCTGCAGCTCCACTGTGGTCTCTGGGCTGTGACAGCCAGCTGTGAGCCCTGTGTCTGTTGGTCAGCTGAACGTCACTCCCACTATGGGAGCGCACTGACCACCAGGTAGCAGCTCCTGCGTTGAGTGTCTTCCCCCTGGTGGTCAGTGCGTGTTATAGTGACTGGTCGACCAGTCGTTTGGTCGTTCAGTTGTTTAGGCTTTTATATATATAGAAAATTCTAAAATCTACATTTATATTAAAGAACTTATTCTCTAAATTGGTAACTAGTAGGATTACCTAGATTTGTTTTCTTTTTAAGAAATACTTATTGTATTTTCTACATAATTCATTATCTTTTCTATTTAATGCTTGACAAAGCAACATGTCTTTATCAGTGTCATAATTTAATGAAGCTCTATAACCTGAAAATGACTACATATATAAGTGACTCTCTGCATATACCTGGACATACAATTGTATTAGTGTAGGAGTTATTCATGTATTTAATTTGAATATGGCTAACTGTACTTATTGGTTAAAAAGTATTTTAGCCTGACCAGCGTGGCTCAGTGGTTGAGCATCGATCTATGAACCAGAAGGTCACAGTTCAACTCCCAGTCAGGGTGCAGGCCTGGATTGTGAGCTCAATCCCTGGTGTAGAGCATGCAGAAGGCAGTCGATCAATGATTCTCTCTCATCATTGATGTTCCTCTCTTTCTCTCTCTTCCTCTGTTAAATCAATTATATATATATATATATAATTGCATATATATATATGCATATATATATATATATATATATATAATATGCATATATATATATGCATTCATTGGTTGAGCCTCAACTCTGGAGTATGGGGATGATATTTTAACCAACAGAACTACCAGGCCAGGGATGAAACCTATAAAATTTTATTAACCAATGACACCCCAATAAATTGTGTGTGTGTATGTGTATGATGACTCCCCTGCTCAGAATGTTTTTAAATGTGTGTATATATATATGATACCACCACACACCCACTACAATGGCTGAAAGATATATGCAACAATGGTAATATAATATGTAAAACCTGTGGTTTCTCTTAGTAATAGTCAGATGCTGAAAATTGGACTGTCATTTGTTGCCTGCTTCTTCTATTGTCACTGTAGGAAATGATAAGTTTCAGCTAGAGATCAGGTGTGTTTATTATCCTACCCAAATTCATGGATCCCCTGATTCTATCCACAGATTGTATTTGAATATAATTGTGTTTAATACCATTGTTTTGTTTTTCAGGAATGCCTTGTATTTCATACCTTTAACAATATTATTGAGCAGGAGGTGCGTGGGCCACACTGGGCAAGGTCTTGGTGACTCTCTAATGGTGGCGGCGGTGAGAGTTGTAGTCAGTTACATGGAAGAGGATGTTATAAGTTTAGGTAACACCATCCCAAAGCTCCAGTTCTCAGGAGAACAGAGAAAACCTGCAGTTTTGTTTCTCTTCAGCGTCTTCGAAATCTAGAATAGCACAACCTGTTGGGCTGCAGTTTTTCTAGGAGAATGAACACTCCATTGTATATTATTTCAATGTACATTCCTAAAATATAATTACATAGATCCCAAAAGAATATCATTTAAAAACCATAATAGATCATGTTGATAACCCCATCTCCAAAGAGAGCAAACCATTATAGGGGGTCTTATGAACACACCTGACCATATCATTCTTCAGTTTGATATGGCAACAAGTTGGGAGTAAATAGTGTATTTGGGAAAAAGCATCTGAAGAAAAGATCACTGTGGGACCCAGATTTTCTTTTACATCTTACTTTACTTTTCCAGAATAAGATCAGTAGGTATTCCCCAGTTTGTTATGCCAACAGAAAACTCATTTAACAAACTGCTTTTCAATTATGAGTGAATTCACAAATCCCTGGGCAGCTGGATGAAGCTATTGCATAACACCTTTAATGACTTTTGAAATTCGCTCTCATTGCTGCATGGTTAAGTGATCTATAGCTCTTTCCTCGAATTTGTTTTCTGTTCGATACACACATGCATTTCTCATTACCCTCAGTAATGGGGCAGGATTCTCAGAAGGGATGCCTTCAGAACTGTACGGAAGCCCTAGGAAGTCAGAGAAAACTCTGGAAGGAAGCAAGATTTCAGCTGAGAACTAAAGGATGTGTAGGAGTTAGCCAGGTGAAAAAGAAAGAATGTGACTCAGACAGAGGAAATTGTTCGCACAAAGACCCCGGGTGGGAAGAAACTGAGAGCTTTGGAGGTACTGGAAAAGGCCTAGAACAGCTATGGCTCAGAGAGCTATGAAGAGCAAAGAGATTGCAAAAGTGCCGAGACCCAGCTAATGTGACGTCTTAGACTCTAGAGCAGTGGTTCTCAACCTTCCTAATGCCGCGACCCTTTAATACAGTTCCTCATGTTGTGGTGACCCCCAATTTCATTGTTATAAACTGAACATAATTAAAGCATAGTGATTAATCATAAAAACAATATGTAATTATATATGTTTTCCAAAGGTGTCGCGACACACAGGTTGAGAACCGCTGCTCTCGAGGCATGCTGAAAGATTGCAGTCATTCTTTCACAGAGACAAAGGAAGCCATTAAAGATTTCTAAATTCATTCTGTCTCCCTTCTCTATTTTTTTCCTTGATAGGTTGTTAATATACTTTCTTCTAACAGCTTTATGGAGGGGGGTGGCACATTCTGATCCTTATTAAACTGATATTAATTCATTAAAAAAACCCTCCCAGCCTGCGTAGCTCAGTGGTTGAGCCTCCGTCTATAAACTAGGAGGTCATGGTTGGATTCCCCATCAGGGTACATGTCCAGGTTTTGGGCTTGATCCCCAATGTGGGGTGTATAACAGGCAGCTGATCAATGATTCTCCCTCATCATTGATGTTTCTCTCTCTCCCTCTCCCTTCCTCTCTGAAATAAAAATAATAAAAAAATAAAATAAAAACATGAACAATGAGTTTTATTGGGCAAGAAACAAGGACAGCTATCATAGTCTTCATTTCCAACTCTAAAGGCCACTGTCCCTTAACTTAGCCAGATGACCAGATGGGAAATGATTGCATTTTAGGCTAAGAAATGTAGTGCTAGAATATTTTGTTTTAGCTAAATCTTTAGAAATGAGTAAAGCTCAGTATTGGAAGGGAAGCCATATGGTGCTTCTAGATCTGTCCTCTACCTCATGCAGTTTGGGCCCTGGGTGGCTTTTTGTTGTTGTTGTTGTTTTTGTTTTATTGCTTAAAGTATTACAAAGAGTATTACATATGTCTCCTTTTTTTCCCCCCTTGACATTCCCCTGGCCTCCCCTACCCTCCAGAGTCTTGTGTCCATTGGTTATGCTTATATGCATGCATACAAGTCCTTCGGTTGATCTCTTGCCCCCCGCCCCCCCACCCAACCCTCCCAGCCTTCCCACTGTAGTTTGACAGTCTGTTCGATGCTGCTCTGCCTCTATATCTACCTGGGTGGCTTTAAAAAAAATCTTTCATCCCTTTATTCCTTGGCTGAACATATTTGTTGTTTTCTGGAGCTCTCGATCTGTATAACGGGGGAAATATTTTGTGCTGTATTTTTAACTCCTGAGAGTTCTATTTACATCTCTATGCATAAATTGTATAGCATGAGAAGATAGTATTGGTTGATTTAAGAAAATTTACGCCCTAGCCAGTCTTGGCGTGGATAGAGCATTGACCTGCAGACCAAAGGATCCCAGGTTCGATTCCAGTCAAGGGCATGTATCTTGGTTGCAAGCTCCTCCTCGGCCAGGCCCTGGTCAGGAGGCAACTAATTGATGTGGTTTTCTCACATCCATGTTTCTGTCTTTCCCTCTCTTTTCCACTCTCTCTACAGAGATTAATGGAAAAATATCCTTGGGAGTGAGGATTCACAAAAAAATAAAATTAAGAAACATCGATTTGCCCTGGCTGGTTTGGCTCAGTGGATAGAATGTCAGACTGTGGACTGAAGGATCCCGGGTTCAATTCTGGTCAAGGGCACATGCCCTGGTTGCAGGCTTGACCCCCAGTTGGGGGCATGCAGGAGGCAGCGGTCAATGATTCTCATAATTGATGTTTCTATCTCTCTCCCTCTCCCTTCCTCCCTGAAATCAATAAAAATATGTTTTTAAAAAAAGAAACATCAATTTGCTGTTCCACTTACTTAAAAAAAAGAAAATTTACATTTTGTATCCTACTCTTCAGAAGAGAACAGCAAATGGTTATTTCTCATCAATGTCCTTTTCCCCTGTGATTACACAGAGACATGGAGAAGGAGCAGAAAATTATTCTTTTTAAAAAATATATATTTTTATTTATTTCAGAGAGGAAGGGAGGAGAGGGAATCATTGATTGGCTGCCTCCTGCATGCCCCCCACTGGGGATTGAGCCTGCAACCCAGGCATGTGCCCTTGACTGGAATCAAACCAGGGACCCTTCAGTCCACAGGCCAATGCTCCATCCACTGAGCCAAACCAATTAGGGTAGAAAATTATTCTTTTTAAATTTTTTTTCTTTCTTATTTTTTTAAATTTTCTTTATTGATTAAGGTATTACATATGTGTCCTTATACCCCCTTACCCTCACCCCCCACTCATGCCCTCACCCCCCTGGTGTCTGTGTCCATTGGTTATGCTTATATACATGCATACAAGTCCTTTGGTTGATCTCTCCCCCTTACCCCCACCCTCCCCTACCTTCCCTCTGAGGTTTGAGCATCTGATCCAGGGGTCCTCAAACTTTTTAAATGGGGCCAGTTCACTGTCCCTCAGACCGTTGGAGGGCTGGACTATAGTTTAAAAAAAAAACTATGAACAAATTCCTATGCATACTGCACATATCTTATTTTGAAGTAAAAAAACAAAACAGGAACAAATACAATATTTGTATTTGCATGTGGCCCACGGGCTGTAGTTTGAGGACCCCTGAATTCTGATCGATGCTTCTCTGCCTCTGGATCTGTTTTTGTTCATCAGTTTATGTTGTTCATTATATTCCACAAATGAGTGAGATCATGTGATATTTATCTTTCTCTGACTGACTTATTTCGCTTAGCATAATGCTCTCCAGGTCCATCCATGCTGTTGCAAATGGTAGAAGTTCCTTCTTTTTTACAGCAGCATAGTATTCCATTGTGCAGATGTACCACAGTCTTTTAATCCATTCATCTGCTGATGGGCACTTAGGCTGTTTCCAAATCTTAGCTATTGTAAATTGCACTGCTATGAACATAGGGGTGCATATATCCTTTCTGATTTCTTGGGATATATTCCTAGAAGTGGGATTACTGGGTGAAATGGGAGTTCCATTTTTAGTTTTTTGAGGAAACTCCATACTGTCTTCCACAGGGGCTGCACCAGTCTGCATTCCCACCAGCAGTGCAGGAGGGTTCCTTTTTCTCCACATCCTCGCCAGCACTTGTCATTTGTTGATTTGTTGATGGTAGCCATTCTGACAGGTGTGAGATGGTACCGCACTGTCATTTTGATTTACATCTCTGGGATGATTAGTGACTTTGAGCATGTTTTCATATGTCTCTCGGCCTTCTGTATGTCCACCTTCGAAACGTATTTATTTAGGTCTGTTGAGAAATTATTCTTTAGCCAACTTGCTGCAGAGGACCTGATGAGATACACACACACACCCTTCAACTCAGAGCATCTGCTTTTACGTATTCTTTAATTTAATTTAATGTATTTTATTTAATTGACTTTTAAATAGAGGAAAGGTGGGGGGGGGGGGGAGAGAGAGAGAGAGAGAGAGAGAGAGAGAGATGAGGAACATCTATTGGTTGCCTCCCGTAGTGCCCTGATTAGGGATCGAACCTGCAACCTGGGTATGTGTCCTGACCAGGAATTGAACCCACAGCTTTTTGGTGTACGGAATGACACTCTAACCAACTGAGCCACACTGGCTAGGGTCTTTTACATATTCTTTCTCACTGGATTTCAACTGTAGAATTTTATAGATGAAGGCAGATGAGGGATACTGAGGATGGTTATATTATAATGCTTTTGTGACAAAGATGAATTTAAAAATTCACACACTGACATGCTAATTTATGTTACATTAGCTTATTGCTTGGACTGTAAATTATAGTAAGAGAACGGTTAAAGCAACTTCCAATCAAACACTGGTAATCTATTATAGAAGGGACCCAGACACCTCTCTTCCTCAAATGAATCAATTAACACTGAGCAAATAGGCCAGTGATGGTGAACCTATGACACACGTGTCAGAGGTGACACGCGAACTCATATTTTTGGTTGATTTTTTTTTTTTGTTAAATGGCATTTAAATATATAAAATAAATATAAAAAATATAAGTCTTTGTTTTACTATGGTTGCAAATATCAAAAAATTTTTATATGTGACACGGCATCAGAGTTAAGTTAGGGTTTTTCAAAATGCTGGCACACCGAGCTCAAAAGGTTCGCCATCACTGAAATAGCCTCTTGAATTTCATCAAGATTATACTCTTTTGGTTTTATTTAGATTTAGAATTTTTTTAATGAGAGGAATGCCAACAGGCACATCAGTGAAGTACATTTATGTAGCGTCTCCTTCCAAAGAGAGATTCTTTACCCAGTGGGATTGAGGCCTATTAACCCCGGCCTAATTGTGGTCTTAGCTGTCACTCATTTATTATTTATCTTCATACCCTCTAACCTGGTTCTCTATCCATTTTAAATAGACAAGACAGCCCTCAGGGCTCTCTTAAGCCACCTAAAATGTAGTCATTTTTCTACATAGACTTGGGCTCTAGCTCTTCTTCTTGCCTCCGCCACCCCCACTCTCCCCCCCCAAAAAAAGAAAGAAAGGAAAGAAAAAGTGTCTGATCTATGCAGGGCCAGCAGCAGAATTCTTGTGATAAATCAGACTTATTTTTTGCATTTTAAAAAGAGACTCATGCCGAAACCGGTTTGGCTCAGTGGATAGAGCGTCGGCCTGCGGACTGAAAGGTCCCAGGTTCGGTTCTGGTCAAGGGCATGTACCTGGGTTGCGGGCACATCCCCAGTAGGAGATGTGCAGGAGGCGGCTGATCGATGTTTCTAACTCTCTATCTCTCTCCCTTCCTCTCTGTAAAAAATCAATAAAATATATTTTAAAAATAAATAAAATAAAAAGAGACTCATGACTAAAAAGCTCTTGAAGAAAATCTGAGGGGTGTCATTCCAGGCAGTTGCCAGCAGAGGCCTGGAGTCCTCCTGGGTTTGCTCCTTTGCTGGCACACCAGAGGGCCCCACTCATTGGCACTTTTCCCAGTGTCAACGCAGAAATCCAACCTGGAGGCTGGAGCTGTCTGCACCACTGAAATTACAACGCTGCGTGCACCCAACCCCCTAAGTCAGGGACACTGAATTAAGACTACCCCAGGGTAAGAGGTGAATCATACACTATTTTCCTTTTCTCCTTCTTGCCTGGAAGACATTTCAGTTAGTAACCAAGTCTAACCGAAGTCTATTTTCCATGTTTCTTGTATCTCCACACACAGGCACATTGGCCTGGCCAGTCAGTCTCCTGTCACCCCTTTGTCTTTTCCTGGCAAGGGTTTCCTGACTGATGGGAACAGTCTCTTTACTTTCCCCTGTCCTCCGGGTCAGACGCTTATCCTCACCCTTTGCAGCTCAACCTCACTGCTGCTCTTCCCCTTTTTCAAGATACTGTCCTACACAAGCAACAAAGAAAAGTCTAGAATGTAGCCTGGGAGAGATAACTCAATTCAGGGCTTCCCACACTTGCTCGAGAAGAGGTCCCTGGCTGCGGGCTAAAATACAGATTCCACCCAGCCGGTGTGGCTCAGTGGTTGAACGTCAACCTATGAATCAAGAGGTCAAGATTCGATTCCCAGTCAGGGCACATGCCCAGTGGTGGGCTCGATCCCCAGTGGGGGGCATGCAGGAGGCAGCCAATCAATGATTCTCTCTCATCATTGATGTCTCTATTTCTCTCTCCCTCTCCCTTCCTTTCTGAAATCAATAAAAATATATTAAAAAATAAAATAAAATGAAATACAGACTCCGCTGAAGGCGTCTCCAGGGAAGGGTTCTGGCAACCTCTCAGGTTATTTTTTTATCACTAGGATAGTTTGGGAAACAGACAGTTAATCCAGTGCTTCTCAAACTGTAGGGGGCCCCAGAATGCCTGGGAGTGGTTGGTAAAACAGATTGCTGGGCACCACCCCCAGAGAGCCAGTTTCAGTAAGTCTGGGGTGGGGCCTGAGAATTTGCATTCCTAACCAGATGCTGCTGCAGGTCTGGGAACCCACCCTGACAACCATAGATTCTAGTCCATTTGAAACTGAGTTACTACCAATGAAGGGACTTTCCCATGACTGATAGCTTGCATCCTCTGTGTCCAAGATGAGACTGGCCAAACTTAACAAAATACCCCACCTGCAGACCTGAGCACGTCCACGAAAGAGTCTGATTCTGCTTTTCTCAAGCATTAGAATGACTGACACATAGATCAGTGTCTTATTCTTTTGTTTTCAAAGCTGTGTTTGATTTCAATTCTTTTTTTCATTGCAAATGATCAGAAATGACTTAAGAAGTTTTTGTGTCCTGGCTGCAGAACCAACCTCATGACTCTTGTAAAGGTGTTCGGATTCCAAACACAAGAGTTTTGAACACACCTCGGGGGCAGGTCCGGCTGATTGGGGGGTGGGGGGGCAGGTCCGGCTGACTCCGGTGCAGTGCAGTGCGTGTGTCTGTGGGTCCATCGCATGCTGTGGAAATGGTGCAAGAACCCAGCTAGTGACTGGAAGCAGAATGCATCTGCTGGCCTTTTTCTGATCAATTAGGCATCGATGCCCTTGCTCCTGTAAGTAGGTCTTCAGGGAGGACTAAAAGGAGATCCGATACTTGGATGCTGTGCTACTTTGCAGACATTATGAGTTAATAAAACTCATTACCTCTTAGCTTTCTTCTGGCAAGGGACAAAACGGTCATTTCCTCTAGCATTGGTGTGTGTGTGTGTGTGTGTGTGTGTGTGTGTGTGTGTACGCGCGCGCAAGCAAGCAAGCAATTAAAATCACTTTCATGGAGAGAAATGCAGACTGGAAACCAGTCGCTAACGCTTACCTGCTGTTTATTTGTGGAATCCTACAGTTTCAGTATATTATTATGATTCCACTTTCTATGCCTGGCTTTTTGCAATATAAACATCAGCCAAAGAATTTAGGACTGACAAATTTAAAAAAAACACACACCTAAAATAAGACAAAAAAAAGGTATCAGCCAGAGAACTTAGAGTAGCCTAGGATGCACTCACAGACAAACATTCCCATTTGTTGCCACAGACCTCTGAGAAAGGTTAGAATGACAACTCAGGTTGTCGGGCAAGAGAAGGGAAGGGGTATTTGTGGAAAATGTTAATTATTGCTTCACGGTATAAAGTGTGTAAATGTAACATGAAGAAAGTAATTTGACAGAAGGGAAAAAAGCAAATTTTTTTTTCAGGGTCTTATCTTTAGGCAGAGAAGTTTAAATTCTTTACAGAGGGAGGAAAATAAGTTTTGGATATTCATCTTAACTGGTGGCACAAATTGAGCTGTGTTTTTCAGTTCTTTTCTGAAGTCTTTGTGTAAATATAATGAATAGTCAAACAGGAAATTAGATGTGTATAAAACTTACAAGTAACTAGACAAAGGCAATCAGAATGAAAGGGAAAAGAATGTAGTCAAACTTGTTTTCTTTTTTTAAATAAAAAAATATTTTTATTGATTTCAGAGAGAAAGATTGAGGGAGAGAGAGATAGAAACAAAATTGATGAGAGAGAATCATTGATTGGCTGCCTCCTGCACGCCCCTTACTGAGGATTGAGCCCATAACCAGGGCATGTGCCCGACTGGGATTCAAACCATTACCTCCTGATTCATAGGTAGATGCTCAACCATTGAGCCATACTGGCCAGGCTCTTTTTCTTTCTTGGGAAAAAAAATAGTGAAGGTCAACATTTTGTTAAACATTTTTTAAATTAAAAAAATTCTCATTTTGTATGATTGCAGAAGTATTGTGTGCTCATCATACAAAACTTAAATATTACAGAAGTACATATGAAATAGCTTACCTTCCCAATATTTTAAAAATCTCATTACCACTAGCATTTCCTTTTTTAATCAGAAAACTATACTCCATTAGGAATAAAACTAAAATTTACTAAGTTTCCTAGATAGTTAATTAAGAATCATAATCCCTGACTCAAGTTCATGGCACACTTTTCCAGGCTTTCTCTCTCTGTAGACTTATAAAAATGTTTATTTTATAACTACTTCCCCAAGCTGCTTCAGTTTAAGAATAAAATTTGAGGTTAGATTTTGGCATTCAATAGGACCTGTCAGTTAATCATTCTTTCAGAGGATAAGTTATTGCTCACAAATGTTTCCCTTTTCCTTTGTGGTTCTATGAATCCATTCATTGACGAGTGTCTCATGAAAAAATAAAAAGGTCAGAATGGACTTTCTGGCATATAAACCCACTTGGTTAATAATCTACAGATCAAACTTGCATGCTTCTTTAGGAAAGACCGGGCCCACACACCATGGCCTGATAAACCTAATTAGTTTGTGTAAAGGTAATTGCAGTTGCTGCAATGCGGTTAGCAATGAGGGACACAGATTGTTATTATTATTTGCGGGGGCAAATTTTTAAAACATTTAGGGCTGATCAGAGTTTCTGGTCTTGTTGTTGTGTAAAGATGTTGCCTGCTTTCGTAACGGACTTTGGTTCTTTCTGCTAGTGGGGTCTCTATTTAGGTTAAAACGAAGCACTTAGCCCATCTTTTAAACAATGAAAGATAGTCACACTCTAATACCTTAACCCTGCGGGGCTATTGTCTACTTTCCAGTATATTCTATAGGCTTTGCATTCAAGGTTGAGCCATGCAAATGAGACAATCTTTTGTTAAGTAAATTTAAGAATGCAAATAAATATGCAAGAAAAAGAAGCATTTAAAAAAATCTTTAACTTAACATTACTAGCCATTCAAGTAATAAAGCAATTAATTTAAAAAAATAGAAATTGTGTGGGATTGTAAATTTATTTTTCTTATAATGTTAATACATACCAGTCACTTTTCTACTCCTGAATGCAATTACGGCGGGGTAGATATAACCTAATCATTCGTAATTCACCTTTTTGTTACTTTACCTAAAGAGGCAAGATAAACATCAACTAATGTCAAATTTACAAGACAAAATTTCTAGAAGTCTATCTTCTACTTATGGCCCCTTTGGCAAGCTTCACAGCTAGGACTGTGGGTCGTGATTTTAATTCCTATGTACGTTAGATAGAGCCATCTCAATGACATTGTACATGCATAGACATTTTCTAGTGGGTGTGGGGGTGTGGGGGTGTGGAACAAAAAGCAGGCATGGTGATGCCTTTCCAAGCTCTGTTCTGGGCCAAGCCTTCCTTCTTCATTCCCACCCCGCTTCATGCTTACAATGAATGTACCACCTTGAGCAAGTAAATCATCCTCTCAATACTTCAGTTTTTACACCTGTAAAATGGGGATAATACATATACTATCGTATGAAAGAAATGCTACACAGATTGAAGAAACTAATGCAAAACACCCAGTACTCTGAAAATCTAGCTTAATAGAAGTAAACTTCAGCTTTTCCTCCACCTCTTCCTCCTCCTCTTCTTTGTTGTAATCATCTTGTTTTTTTGTGGTTGTTGTCGTATTATTATTTAATATATATTATTAGATATGAAAGTTACATTTACACATTCACAAACTTGTGAAAATGTTGAGGTGTTTTCCTGTATAGATAATAAGTAACATTTATTGGGTATTTGCTTGGGGACAGGCACGGCATGAGTTTTTCTGTTGTTGTTGTTAATCCTCACCCCAGGATATTTCTCCATTCATTTTTAGAGAGAAACATCAATGTGAGAGAGATACATCAATTGGTTGCCTTCTGCATGGCCTGGATGGGATCAAACCTGCAACTGAGGTCCATGTCTTTGACTGGAATCTAACCCAGGACCCTTCAGTCCGAGGGCTGATGCTCTATCTACTGAACCAAACCAGCTAGGGTAGGGCATGGGTTCTTTAGATGCCTGTTCTTTTTTTTTTTTTTTTTTTTTAATATATTTTATTGATTTTTTACAGAGAGGAAGGGAGAGGGATAGAGAGTTAGAAACATCGATGAGAGCGAAACATCGATCAGCTGCCTCCTGCACACCCCCCACTGGGGATGTGCCCGCAACCACGGCACATGTCCTTGACTGGAATCGAACCTGGGACCCTTCAGTCCGCAGGGCGATGCTCTATCCACTGAGCCAAACCAGTTAGGGCTAGATGCCTGTTCTTATTTAATCCTCACAATTCTGTTTTGTGGCAGAGCTGGGATAGAGCCCAGTGCGTCAGGCTCCAGTGCTGGCCACGTACTGCATGAGGTCATGGTTTGGTAGTTCCTTAGCCTTTATTTTCTCTTTACATTCCTGAGTGAATTCATCCTCTGTGCTTTCTACTACCACTGGTGATTCTGTAGTTCCAGTAGATCCAAACCTATTATGTCCAATGCATACTCTTATTTTATTATTTTTAAAAATATTTTTATTTATTTGAGAGGAAGGGAGAGGAATAGAGACATCAATGATGAGAAAGAATCATTGATCAGCTGCCTCCTGCACACTCCCCACTGGGAATTGAACCCACAACCCCGGCATGTGCCCTCACTGGGAATCGAACCCTGATCTCCTGGTTCACCGAGCTACACTGGCGGGCTGCATACTTAAAAAAAAATTAGAGAGAGGAAATGAGAAGAGAAAAACATCAGTGTGAGAGTGCAACATAGATCTGCTGCCTCCTGCATGCCCTTCACTAGGGATTTAGCCCACAACCTAGGCATGTGCCTGACCAGGAATCAAACCAGCAACCTTTCAGTGCATAGGATGACACCCAACCAACTGAGCCACACAGGACAGGGCTCAAACAAGATCCTTGAATTAATAAAAGGTGAACTTCACCCCACTCTGGCTGGGTAGCTCATTTGGTTAAAGCGTCATCCCGATACTGCAAGGTTGTGGGTTCAATCTCTGGTCAGGGCACATACAAAAAGCAACTGATAAATGTATAAATAAGTGGAACAACAAGTCAATATTTCTCTCTCTAAAAATCTATTTTAAAATAATAAATAAATAAAAGATGTAAATTATAGAAAGGGAAGAAGTAAAAGAGAGAGAGCCAGTTCTGTTTCTGGCCCTAGTAGTTTTATTGACAGAATTTATACTGGTGTTTTGGCTAAGAGTCTTTTGGCTACAAGTGCAGACACTGGTTCAAGCTAGAATTTATTGTAAGGAAACAGGTAAGTGTTATGGAAGCTGAGGGACCTGAACATACTCAAGCTGTCTTCACTTCTCTCCTATCCATATTTCCCATGGGCCCCTGCTTCAATCATTTCCCCCTCTCCACAGCCTCTTTCTTTGACTTCTGTTCATACAGCAGGCTACAGAATGGGTACCTCAGCTTCTGAATTTAGATATTATAAGTCCAGCTACCTGGAAAAGCTACATTTCACTCTCAATTCTAAGCACGTATTGAGGAGAAAAAGATTATTTTTTTTAAATTGATTTTTAGAAAGGGAGGAAGGGAGAGAAAGAGTGAAACATCAATGTGAGAGAGATACATTGATTGGTTGCCTTCCACACATACCCCTATAGGGGATGGAGCCTGAAATCTGGGCATGTGCCCTGACGGGGAATTGAACTGGTGACCTCTTGGTTCATGGGTCGATATTCAACAACTGAGCCACCCCAGCTGGGCCATAGCAGTCCTTTTTAAATATTTTACTTTTTGAAAAGGAGTTATCTTTAAAATATGTAAATATGTATGAACTTAATTTAAAAATAGAAGAGGTTTATAAAAAGGGATAACTTGAGAAGTTTTTTCTTCCCTATTACCATCCATTCAGTTTTCCATTGCATAGATCTCTTATACAGGTAACCATTTGTTAATCCTCAGATACTGTTCCCGTGTTCTTTATTGCAAAAGTAATAAATACAAATATATGCTGGGGTCCAACCCCAGCAGGTCCAGGGGTCCCCAAAGGTGTGGACGGAGTCGGCGAAGAATGAATGACATGGAAACTGGTTTCAGTTCATCAGCATAGCGAGGTTCTCCCTCCAGGATCTCCAGCGAAGTTCTGGTCAGGATCTCCAGCAAAGTTTTGGTTAGGAACTCCAACCAAGTTCTGATCAGGATCTCCAACCAAGTTCTGGTGCCATGTTCTCTCGCTAGGTTCTCCAGGTTCTCCAGCCAGGTTCAGTCACCAGGTTCTTTAGCCAGGTTCTATCCAGGTTCTTTTGCCATGTTCTGTCTAGGTTCTCCAGTGAAGTTCTGTAGCCAGGTTCTGTCCAGGATCTTTTGCCATGTTCTCTGGCTAGGTTCTGGCTAGGATCTGACGATTATTGTCTTGTTACATCCGTATATATACCAGCCGATTTTAATCCTGTCAATTTCTATTACAAAGGTTAGGGCGTTTCTCATCTCCATTCCAGGGAGTAAAGATTATGTAGCTTAACTACCCGCCTGGCACTTAATTAAGGGGTTGTATCCCCTCCCTAACCTCAGGGAAAAAACCTTTCTTGGAGAGGTGACCTTGGTTAAAACACATAGCGCCAAGAAGGTGAGCAAACATATTAAGAACAGTATGCCATATACGCCAGGTCCCTTGAAACAGCAAGGATGGACCGGCTCCCGGCAAATATATGTATTATTTTTCTTTATTACAAAGAAATAAAGTGCTATAAATACTTTGCATTAGTTAGCTACTGCTGCATAACAAATTACCCCCAAACTTAGCATCTCAAAGCAACAAACATGTATTATCTTACACAGTTTCTGAGAGTCCTGAATCCAGGTTTGACTTGGCTGAGTGGTTTGGCTCACAGACTCACATGAGGTTTCTGTCAAACTCTTGGCCAGGGCTGCAGTCATCTGAACGCTAGACTGTGGATAGAGAGAGGCTCTACTTCTAAGCAGATGGCTCACTCACATGAGTATTGGCAGGTGGCCTCAGTTCCCCTCCACATGGGACAGAGTGTCCTTATAACATAGCAACCAGGATCCCCTGAGCTCATGATTCAAAAGAAAGAGCAAGGAGGAAGCAGTAGTGCCTTTTATGGCCTAGTCTCCACTGTCACACACCATCACTTCTGCTCTTATTCTCGTCAAGCCCACACTTGAGGGGAGAAGCATTGGCTCCACTTCTTGCAGGGAGGAGTATCAAAGAATTTGTGCAAGTATTTTAATACCACATTTTAATTGTTTTTCACTTAAAAAAAAAGTAATAATGTACATCTGTCACATCTCAGAGGGAAGGCGGGGGTGGGTGGGAGGAGATGAACCCAAGAGCTTGTATGCATATATGCATAACCCATGGACTGGATGTAGACAATAGTGTGGTGAAGGCCTGTGGCGGGGGTGTGGTGGGATAAGGGCTAGAAGGGGTCAATGGGGGAAAAGAGGGGATATATGTAATACTTTCAGCAATAAAGATTAAAAAAGATTTTCTACAACTGTACATATAACGCTTTCCCATTCTTTTCTTCATTTTGTGAACGTGCCATAGTTAATTTAACAAGTTTCCTATAGATGAGCACTTGGATTGTTTTCATCCTTTGCTATTATAAATAATGCAGATATGAATAATGTATATTCAGAACATATGTAAGCATATCAGGATAAATCCCCCAAAGTAGGATTGCCAGGTCAAAAGGTAAATGCATTTTTCATTTAATATATGTTGCCAAATTGACCTCCACTGGGGTTGTACTGACCCTATATTTGCACAGAATATATCCTATATAATAAAAGCCCAGTGACTGAATGGTGGAACAAGCAGAATGACCGGTCTATCAGTCGCTATGACATGCACTGACCACCAGGGGGCAGATACTAAACGCAGGAGCTGCACCCTGGTGGTCAGTGCGCTTCCACAGTGGGAGCGCTGCTTGGCTGATGGGGATGAGTGGCGCTCCCACAGCAGGCCGATCCCCGCAGGCCACGCCTCCCACCAATGCACGAATCCCGTGCACCCGGCCTCTAGTGCTATCATAATTTTGAATTTTTGCCCATCTGATAAAAAATTATATCTTCATGGAGGTTTAATATATATAGTCTTCCTCATCTTATGAATATAATTGAACATCTTTTCACATGTTTTCTGCCCTTTTTGTGAACTGTCAATTTGTGACCTTTGTTAACATTACAAGTAAATGTGGCACTGTTTTCTCTTCATGGTGTGTGTGTGTGTGTGTGTGTGTGTGTGTGTATGTGTGTTTTGTGCAAATGTGTACAGAATAATGAATTTCTTGGGTTCTGTACTTCTCTCTAACATCTTCTCCACGCTGATTTTGTTTGAATTTATGCTTCCATCCTATTTTTCTTCTCATCGAACTACATGGAATACAAAGACTATTAGTCAACTAATTTCAGTGACTCCTAGCAGTGAACTCACCAGGTATCTCATTAGGCAGGCGCTTCATGCCTTTTGCACTCACTCTTTTCAGTTTGTTCACTGCATTAAAGAGGCAGGAGACACAGAAGACATAGATAGGCAGTCACACCTGTGATGCTGTATTCACCTGTGGGAGCTGCAGAGCCCTGTCGTGTTTCATTTCAAAGAGCTGATAAGGCAGCAGGCAGGTTCATAGACCCTCCCTGGCTCCTGAAGGGAATGGCTGCAACATTTTAATGACCTTCTAGGAAGCACAGGGGAATTTTGAAAAGTCTAATGAGCTTCTGAAGCCACTGGGTAATTGTCCCCTAGCAAAATTGTCTTCAAAGAGAAAGTCAATGCAGAGTCCACTCACTTTCCTTGTATCATGATACATTACTCCTGAATTTAATTTGTTGGCAGGAATCTGAGTCAGGAACTTCTGAACAAAATTGGGCTAAGATGGAGGGAGGGATTAAAATGCTTGTGTACTAAAAGGACAACCTTCCAGCCAGAGACAATTTAATTAACGAAGGTTATGATTTAAAGTCCATAAACACTTAGGGAAATCTGAAAGGATGACAGGTGATCATTTCTTTAAGAAAACATCCTTAGCTCAACAATCCTCCTAATAAATATGAAAAAAAGTTATGTGAACCTGTGTTGTTGGGTGTGATTTCTAGGTATTGAGCTCTGTGTTAACTTCCTAGGGCTGCCGTAACCAAGTCCCACAAACTGTGGGGCTTAAAACAACAGAAACCTTCTTTAAAAAAAAAAAAAAAAAAAAAAATATATATATATATATATATATATATTTTATTGATTTTTTACAGAGAGGAAGGGAGAGGGATAGAGAGCCAGAAACATCGATCAGCTGCCTCCTGCACGCCCCCCCCCCCCCCCCACACACACACACTGGGGATGTGCCCGTAACCAAGGTACATGCCCTTGACCAGAATGGAACCTGGGACCCTTCAGTCCGCAGGCCGACGCTCTATCCACTGAGCCAAACCAGTCAGGACGAAACAGAAACCTTCTTTCTCACAGTTCTGGAGGCTACACGTCTGAAGTCAAGATGTTGGCAGGACTTGCTGTCTAGGGGAGGAGCCTTTCTCGTCTTTTCCAGCTTCTGGCAGCCCCAGCTCCTTGGCTTAACTCCCATCTCTGCTTCTGTCCTCACATGGAGGTCTTCCCTCTATAAGGACATCAGTCACATTGGAGTAGGGACCTCTCTAATGACATCACCTCAACTTATTTCCATATAAGGCCTCATTCATAGCTGAGGGAAGGTGAGCACTTCACCGCAGCTTTGTGGAACACACACTTCCACCCATAACAAGCTTTCGGCCTTTCCCTTCTCCGATGGGTTTGCTGTATCCTTCAGTCTCTACCACTGGGTTTGAAATTCCTAAGAGAAAACACAGACCAGTTAAAGCAAGTGTAAATTCTTAAAATCTGGCTGAGGTTTTTGCCCTGGGTATCAAACCTCAAAGGACTTCCTTTATTAATTATATTTTTTAAAACTATATTTCTAGCTCTAGCTGGTATGGCTCAGTGGGTAGAGTGTTGGCCTGCAAACTGAAAGGTCCCAGGTTTGATTCCGACCTCTTGCACACCCCACACTGGGGGGTAAGCCTGCACGTGCCCTGACCAGGAATCGAACATGACTTCCTGGTTCATAGGTCAAACCTCAATCACTGAGCCAAGCACAAAGGACTGCCTTTAATCCTCCCTCTATAAACAATTAGATAGGAACTCTCCCTAAGACCACACCCTGACTCTGAAGAGAAGTGCTCACCTCCCTGGTGGGAAGTTAAGTAGGTCTCAGGTGAGCTAGTTCAGGCGACTTGAAATTATTTCAATCTCTCTTCCAGGAAAGCTCCACACCCCACTCTTTATTCTTGGGAGCTCCCTTCATGACTTTGTATCTTGAAGACAAGTGGGATGGGGAGAATGTGTGCCCCACAGGCGGATTTCTCTTCTTTCTTTTGAACTTGTGTAACTAGGTCAAAATCTTCTCTTTATCCACCCAGTGGGTTTGGCTCAATGGTTGAGCATTGGATCTATGAACCAGAAAGTCACAGTTAGATTCCCGGTCAGGGCACATGCCGGTTGGGGCTTGATCCCTGGTGTGGGGTGTGCAGGAGGTAACTCATCAATGATTCTTTCTTATTGTTGATGTTTTTCTCTCTCCCTTCCTCTCTGAAATCAATAAAAATATATTTATGGGAAAAAAATGTCTTCCCCAAAACCAGTAGTGTGCTGAATACTGACCATCCTAAGGGGACAATTTTTCTGAAGTCCATTTTCAGGGCCATCGCTTGTCTCTCTGTCCTTGTACTCTAACACGACAGACAATAAGGTGGACAATAAAGTAGAATTGAAGAATGATGGTATTTTCAGCCAAGACATTGCTCATACACTGATGAGTAGGCATCATGAAGATGTGTTACTGCTGGTGAGAATGTACAATTGTACAGCCACTATGGAAACATTATTGTGGCTCCTCAAAAAAAATTAAGCATAGCCTGGCCAGTGTGGCTTAGTAATTGAGTGCTGACCTATGAACCAGGAGGTTATGGTCAGGGCACATGCCTGGGTTTCAGGCTCAATCCCCAGTGGAGGGCGTGCAGGAGGCAACTGATCAATGATTCTCTTTCATCATTCATATTTTTGTCTCTCCTCCCTTCCTCTCTGAAATCAATGAAAATATATATTTAAAAAATTAAACATAGAATTACCATAAGATCTAGCAGTTCCACTGCTGAGTATATACCCCAAATAAGTGAATATAGTGGCTCAAACAGATATTCCTACACCCATGTTCATAGCAGCATTATTCTCAATTGTCAAAGGTTAAAATCAACCCAAGTGTCCATCCATGACTAAGTGGATAAACAAAATGTAATGTATATGCAGACAGTGGAATGTTATTCAGCCTTAAAAAGACAGGGAGTCCTGACACATGCCGCAATAAGGATGGAACTGGAGGACATGCTCAGTGAAATAAGGAACAAGAGGAACAATACAGTAAGATTCTTCCTATGTGAGTTTCCTAAAGCACATACATTCTTAGAGACAGAAAGTAGCCTGCTGGATGCCAGGGGCTGGGGGAAGGGAGAATGGGAGTTAGTGTTTTATGTTCACAGAGTTTCTTCCCAGGTCCCCCCCATTGCTTTTCAGAGATAGCGGGAGGGAGGCAGGAAGGGAGGGGCGGGGGAGAGAGAAACATCAGTGTGAGACTGGTTGCCTCCCAAATGTGCCCCAACTGTGGGCGGGAAGCGAACCCGAAACCCAGGTACATGCTCTTGACTGGGAATTGAATGTGCGACCCTTTGGTGTGTAGGCCAACACTCTCACCACTGAGCGCACCAGCCAGTGCCGGGAGCCGGTCCATCCTTGCTGCTTGACACAGTCGCTGCAGAGAAGAAACATCTGCACAGCGTATGTTTCGGGGGACCTGGCGTATGTGGCATACTGTTCTTGATATGTTTGTTCCCCTTAGCGCTATGTGTTTTAACCAAGGTCACCTCTCCGAGAAAGGTTGTTTCCCCAGGTAGGGATTTTTCCCTGAAGTTAGGGAGGAGATAAAACCCCTTAACTAAGTGCCAGGTGGGTAGTTAATCATGCTTAAGCTACATGATCTTTACTCCCTGGAATGGAGATAAGAAACACCCTAACCTTTGGAATAGAAGTTGATAGGATTAAAATCAACTGGTATAAATACAGATGTAACAAGACAACAGGAGACAGAACCTAGAGACAAGACTTGGCTGGAGTTCCTACACAGAACCTAGAGACAGAACCTAGAGACAGAACCTAGACAGAACCTAGAGACAGGACTTGGCTGGAGATCCTAGACAGAACCTAGAGACAGGACTTGGCTGGAGATTCCACACAGAACCTAGAGACAGAACTTCGCTGGAGAACCTAGACAGAACATGGCAAAAGAACCTGGGTAGAACCTGGCTGGAGAACCTGGAGAACCTGGCTGGAGAACCTAGCGAGAGAACATGGACACAGAACCTGGCTGGAGATCCTAACCAGAACTTCTCTGGAGATCCTGACCAGAACTTGGCTGGAGATCCTGGCTAGAGATCCTGGCTAGGCTGCTGATCAACTGAATGCTGTCTCCATGTCATTCCTTCATCGCCGACTCCGTCCACACCTTTGGGGACCCCTGGACCCACTGGGGCTGGATCCCAGCAAGCCAGGGCTGTTTTATGTGCACAGAGTTTCCATTTGGGATGATGGAAAAGTTCTGGAGATGGATGGTGGTGATGGTTGTACAGCAACATGAATGTACTTAATGCTACTGGATTGTACACATAAAAATGGTTCAAATGATGAAGTTTATGTTACGTGCACTTTATCATGATTTATGAAAAGGATCTGCTAGTTCCCTTGTGGTGCAAGAAACTGACCAGTGGACTGCGCCAGGGTGGTCGCAGCCCCTCTGCTCATGGTGACACCTTTGATACAATGAAGCATGGTCTCCTCAGACAATTAAATTAGGTTACTGGGGGGCGGGAAGAAAAGGGGTGCTGGGGGTGATTGCCTATGGAGCTGTATTTTGCTCCAAGGGCTCAGCATTCTGACTAAAACTCCTTTCTTTCTGTTTGACATAATTTCAAAGGAGAATCTATTTTATTCCTCCATTAGTTCTAGCCACTTGCAGAGTGTTTTCTAAGAGACCCAGGTACTCCTTTGATCCTAGGTAGTAAAGCAGTGAAAAACCCTGGTGCCTTTTAAAATTTATTGATGAGAGAGAGAGAGAGAGAGAGAGAGAGAGAGAGAGAGAGAGAGAGAGAGAAAGATCAATTTGTTGTTCCACTTGTTTATACAGTCATTGGTGGATTCTTGTATGTGCCCTGACTGTGGATCGAACCCGAAAACTTGGCTTATGGGGAGAATGCTCTAACCAACCAAGCTACTCAGCAGGGCTATTTCTTGAACATTAAAGAACAAAATATAGCCTCTGCTTTTTTAAAAACCAAACTATCATCCCAGTAGACTTTTGATATTCAGAATTTCCAATGAAAACAAAGATTCACTATAGTGAAAATATAGGTGGTCATCTCACTTCTCTCATGTGTAAACGCAGACGAAGGGGCTAAAGCATGTAGCTTCTGATTCCAGCCAGGTCCGTGCTGTTCAGCTGGTGTCCCCTCTCCGATTGCTCTCTTGTGATCAGGGGTCGTTGTCAAGTGGAAAATGGTAAATGACCCTTCAGTCTTGGCTGAGAAACATTATCTATTCAATTAATGGCCCATAAAATGATTTAGGTAAAAGGCAAGCCTGCAATTTCTTTTTCCAAAGGAGAAAAGACGATACTAATTTACCAAACTTCAAGCATTTAAAAGGTGCTAGGAAATGTAAAATATCACTTGCATAGGATTGTAGAAGCCACAGAGGAAACTAGAAGCTACAAGGCAAAGGAAGACTCCAGGTGCGTTTTGAAGAGGAGGGACGACACCAGTTTTTTCCGTCTATGCGAACATTTATGATCGTTTGATTAGCCCAACCTTTATGGAATGAGGTGGACAGTCATTGTATGTTTTTTAAAATGAAATGTCCATCCCTGGCTGGTGTGGCTCAGATGGTTGGGCATTGTCTCATGCACCACCAAAAAGTCGCTGGTTCAACTCCTGGTCAGGGCACATGCCCAGGTTAGGCTCGATCCCTGGTGGGGGGCATACAGAAGACAGACGATCAATGCTTCTCTCTCACATCTATGTTTCCCTCTTTCTCCCTCTCCCTTCCTCACTCTCAAAGAAGCAATAATTAATATATATGAATCTGGACAGAAATTGTCAAGAAGTCTCCCTATGTGGTTGTTAACTTCATCAATACCCAAAGAGGTTCTTTAATTCAGGACCTTATCACATCAAAAAGGTTAATTTGGGATGGCTGGGTACATCATGGAGTGAGACCTCTGTCTTCTGAAACCTGTCTTCTGAAATCTCTGTCTTCTGAAACCTCTGTCTTCTGAAGCCTGGGCCAGAAGGACATGAGGAAGCTGGTGGGATCCCCAGCTGGGCATGGAAAGGTCTCTCAGTCAGTCCATCCCAGATCCCATTGGCTGCCCTGGATCTTTTCTGGCTCCTCTGCAAATTTCCAGTTTCTGGTCCAGGACCAACCGCAGGAGCAAGCAGCCTCTCCCTGCGGTGCTCAGAGTACCGAAGAGGTGAGGTTTGCAAGCGCTTGGAAGTTCCCTGCCTTTTCCTGGGGGGATTTATCCCAGGGTCCCTCTGAGCCATGGAGTGGGGGTGGGATGCTGAGAGGACACTGCTCAACTCTCGAATATTAGCAGAGCAGCTTCCTGTTTGAATGGCACCTGAAAGTCCAGTGTTGTGGATTCTGGGACTCATTCAGTCATCCATCCATCCAGTCATTCATTCAGTTTTGTTCTTTTTCTTTTTTTCTCACAGTAGCTAAGCAATCAGAAACATAAATTTGACCATGCTGTTTTCCTGCTCAAAGTCGTCTCAAAGTCCCATGGCCCCTGGAACAAATCCTGCAGCTTTATTTTGGCCTACATGTCACGCCTTCATTCCCCAAGGCGTGTGCTCTATGCTCCGTGCAGAACTGGATCAGGAACGCAAACAGATGAAATCCCTGCACCGTAGGAGCTTGCATTCTGGAGAGCAAGGTGGTGAAAAAGAAATACGCTGCCTAAGTAAAACACGTTTGTTAGAAGGTGATCACGCACAGTGCAGGTGTGGGCTGGTTTAGTGCCTTTTTTTATCAAGCCCCTATGCCCACCTCCTCCTCAGAGTCCTCAGAGACTGACTACCAAGGGCCCTGCATTGCTGGGGTCCAATCCCAGCGGGTCCAGGGGTCCCCAAAGGTGTGGACAGAGTCGGCGAAGAAGGAATGACACGAAGACAGCCTTCAGTTGATCAGCAGCCTAGTCAGGACCTATAGCCAGGATCTCCAGCCAAAGTTCTGGTCGGAATTCTGGTTAGGAACTGATGAGGATCTGATGTTTATTGTCTTGTTACATCCGTATTTATACCAGCCGATTTTAATCCTGTCAATTTCTATTACAAAGGTTAGGGCGTTTCTTATCTCCATTCCAGGGAGTAAAGATTATGTAGCTTAACTACCCGCCTGACACTTAATTAAGGGGTTGTATCCCCTCCCTAACCTCAGGGAAAGATCCCCACCTGGGGAAACAACCTTTCTCGGAGAGGTGACCTTGGTTAAAACACATGGCGCTAAAGGGAGCAAACATATTAAGAACAATATGCTATATATGCCAGGTCCCTTGAAACATATGCTGTGCAGATGTTTCTTTCCTGCAGCGACTGTGTCAAGCAGCAAGGATGGACCGGCTCCCGGCACTGCATCAAGGCCTTTGCACTTGACACTCCTCTGCGTGGAGCTCTTGTCTCCTACATATCTGTTTTGCTCCTCGTTTGGGTCAATTTTTGGCTCAAATGCCATCTCTCTGAGGAGACCATCTAGCCCAGTGGTCGGCAAACCGCAGCTCGCGAGCCACATGCGGCTCTTTGGCTCCTTGAGTGTGGCTCTTCCACAAAATACCACGTGTGGGTGCGCACATACAGTGCAATTGAAACTTCGTGGCCCATGTGCAGAAGTCAGTTCTTGGCCTGGGCGAGTCTATTTTGAAGAAGCGGCGTTAGAAGAAGTGGGGTGTGTTGGTCGGTGACCAGAGATGTGGCACAGGTGGGCCGCGGGATAGGCAGTGCAGGGGGAGGTACATCGTTTTGAGGTACGTTTGCTGAGGTCGACCCCTTCCAACTCTCCCATCCACACTCGTCTCTCTGAAACAAGTATACAAGACGAGTGTGGTTGGGAGAGTTGGAAGGGGTCAACCTCAGTGAATGTACCTCAATCAGATTGAGGACATTTTTAGCAAAGGCCAGCTTAGGAGTACCCTAATTAAGTTAATAACAATGTACCTACCTAATATAGTTTAAGCTTAAAAAATTTGGCCCTCAAAAGAAATTTCAATCGTTGTACTGTTGATATTTGGCTCTGTTGGCTAATGAGTTTGCCGACCACTGTTCTAGCCCACTTGAAGTCCCACCTCAGAAGCACCCTCCTCCCTTCTCTGGTTCCCTGTTTCTTCAGGACACATTCCTGTATAACAGTTGTAATGATTTGTGTATTTGCCATCTCTCTCTCTCTCCATACTAGAACATAAGCACCAGGAGGTGAGGGATTTTGTGACTTTTTCTTTTCTAGCACCAGCACCTAGTATTGATTCTCTCCCAGGTTCAGAGCAGCTGCTGGGGGTGGAGATAGAAACCGCTGTGACCTTACCCAGAAGCGTCCTGTTACTAACTGTTTTCCCTGGGGGCTGCCCCAGGGTGTCCCTCCTCTAATGCTCACCTTTCTCAGGCTCCATGTGGGTATTTATAATACGAATTAAAAGTCCTGATTATGCAGACACCAAATCCGAATTAGAATCACAATGGTAATATTTTAGGAGCTGGCTCCTTCCACTGAGTTCCCTACTGATAAACTCTTTATGAGCTTCCAGCCTTTTAATTCTTACCACTTTTGTGAGGGTGGGTAGTAGCATTATCCCCACTTTTATAGATGAGGGAGCTGAGGCTCAAGGGCACACAGTTGGTACAAGACTGAGGCAAGCCCTGGCTGGGGAGCGCAGTTGGTCGGAGGGTCATCCCCCATAAGCCAAGGTTGCTAGTTCAGGTCACAAACAAGAATCAACCAATGAATGCATAAATAAGTGGAACAACAGATCGGTGTTTCTCTCTCTTCCTTTCTCTTGCTAAAATCGATGAAAAGAAAAAGAGACTGAGCCAAGATATTCTAGTACCTTCCAGTTCTAGAATGTTCAGTATTTTCAAAGATGGGTTTCCATCTCCCCACAGTCCAAGTCTCTTCTCAGCCCCTGTGGAGATGGCTGGTTCCTGGGGTAAAGGACCATGAAGACAAATTACTCTGTTTTTATTCCTGCTACAAGGTGCCCCAAATTCCTACCAGGTATCTCCTGTTAATAAACTGAGGAGGGTAGTTTGGGAATCTTCGAATTTCTTTCTTCCTCGCATGCTAAGGCCCATAGAAGAGCCAGTTGCAATCTGCATGCTGTGGGCTTGCTTCCTTCCTTCCCTAACCTGGGTCCCACAGGAGCCCTGCTGGGCCTGTTAGAGGAGAGCACCCCACAATCTGGAGGGACCCCAAGCCTCTCTTCCCTATACTTGTTGGTGTGTGTGTGTGTGTGTGTGTGTGTGCGCGTGCGCGCACGTGCAGGGCTTTCTGAGTTCTGTTTCTCCTTCCCTGGAAAGTCCCAGTCTCTATGAATGTTTCCAAATTATGTATCTTTGAGACACTATTTTGTCCTTTATTGGAGCTCCTTCCTAGCGGTGGGAGTGCAGGGTGGGAATGAGGCCTTGACCTCTCCCCTTAAAGGTTAGAGGCTCTGACCCAACACAGAGTAACATGCATTTGGACTTAGTTTTCATCACAACAAAGAGGCGGTGATTTTCCAAAGTGACACATAATCATTAACCTCCTAGTTGGATTGGAAAATGGATCTCTCTTTGCAGCTTCTATGCTCAAACCACTTCATCACGCTGTTGTCTTTGGGTAATTTCAATTAGAGTATAGACTGTCTGGCCGAGTAGCACGTCCCCCAATAATACGGTGGCTGGATAAAGGACAGGGAGAGGTGAAGGAATTATGTGAATCATATCTGTTTCCTAGACTGTGGGTTTGCATGTCTATGGGGAGGCTGGTCTGTGACTCAAGATCCCCTTAATGCGGTCTGACCCTCTGTAACAGAGTGATCGGTAAGAGTGGGGTTACTCCGGGTGTGTAAAAATCTGAATTTCTAGCCACTAAGACACCATTAGACTGAAATACTGATTCAGGGACCAAAGACTTAGTGCACTGAAATGCAGCTCCCCAAAAGGTCTGGTGCTCCGCCCGCTGGCATGGCTCAGTGGTTGAGTGTCGACCTATGAACCATGAGATCATGATCATGGTTTGATTCCTGATCAGGGCACATGCCTGGGTTGTGAGCTCGATCCCCAGGAGGTGGCGTGCATGAAGCAGCCCATCAATGATTCTCTCTCTCCCTCTCCCCTCCTCTCTGAAATCAATAAAGGTATATTTAAACAAACAAACAAAAGGTCTGGTGCTCCTAAGAAGAACCTCCAATTACTGATGTGTGGCCAGCCTGAAAACAGCCCTCAAGCCCCTCGCCCAGGCCGGCTCTGCCCCCCAAGGGAACCCCCACCCTGATCCGGTGCCGGGAGCCGGTCCATCCTTGCTGCTTGACACAGTCGCTGCAGGAAAGAAACATCTGCACAGCATATGTTTCAATGGACCTGGCATATATAGCATACTGTTCTTAATATGTTTGCTCCCTTTAAGCGCCATGTGTTTTAACCAAGGTCACCTCTCCCAGAAAGGTTGTTTCCCCAGGTGGGGATCTTTCCCTGAGGTTAGGGAGGGGATACAACCCCTTAATTAAGTGCCAGGCGGGTAGTTAAGCTACATAATCTTTACTCCCTGGAATGGAGATAAGAAACGCCCTAACCTTTGTAATAGAAATTGACAGGATTAAAATCGGCTGGTATAAATACGGATGTAACAAGACAATAAACATCAGAACCTCATCAGTTCCTAACCAGAGCTCCGACCAGAACTTTGGCTGGAAATCCTGGCTATAGGTCCTGACTAGGCTGCTGATCAACTGAAGGCTGTCTTCGTGTCATTCCTTCTTCGCCGACTCCGTCCACACCTTTGGGGATCCCTGGACCCGTTGGGGTTGGACCCCAGCAATTGGCACCAGAACAGGGACCCTTAGGTAAGCCCCCCATCCCCCTAGGTAAGCCCCACTCTCGGGACGGATAGGACTCCACCGTAGAAAGAGGGTGGATAGTCTTCACCGACTCCGTCCACACCTTTGGGAACCCTTGGAACAGGATTCCCCTAGGTAAGCCCCCACCCCCATTGAGAACCCCCACACTCGGGACGGATAGGACTCCACCAGGGTGCTACAGACCCCCCTATAGAGGATAAGTAGGGTAAGAAGGTGGATAGTACAAAACTTAGATTGAGAAGATGTGCCATACTGAGTCCAAAGAAAGAAGACTCTGTATTGATCTCTAGATTAAGAAGATGTGCCATACTGAGTCCAAAGAAAAAAGACTCTGTATTGATCTTTTAACACATATGCTTGCTAGCAGAGGAGTTAAGGTTACTCCCAGTCAGACGGAATGTTTTATACAAGAAGTATGTCCATGCTTTTCTGAGGAAGGAAAGGTGCCGGAAAGGTAAATGTAGAGGCATGGGAGAAGATAGGCCCAAGGAGCCTTATCCTTAACCCCACTGCAGCCTTTCCACCCTGGAAAAGTGCAGGATTGGAAAGCTCTCCCTGGGGTGATAGATCAGGACTCAGGTAATAGCGGAAAGCACCAACCCTACTCTTAAAATGGATACAAGAGAGCATTTGGGGTTTTTCTTTTTAATGCCTGCTTTGGATTGAGTAAATGCATTACGTGAGTCACCACAATGGACCCAGAGAAGCTCCTTGTCCCATCGTTCCAAAGACTTAGAGTTGCCCCGAAGACAGAAAAGTGGAAAAAAGAAGAAAAGAAAGGCTATGCAAGGGACTGAGGTGCCAACATGGGGTCAGCTGAAGAAGTTAACAACTGAGGCTCAACAGATGGTAGAAAATCAAGAAGTGGAAGCTACTCTCTCAGCCAAGTCCAAGGACTCTGAGTAAATCAGCAAAAGAAACTTTCATTTAGCAGAAACTCACTTATTTCGTCAAATGGAAAGACTTACTTACAGGAGCTGGAAGGGACCTGATGTACTTTTAACCTGGGGGAGAGGAGATGCTTGTATGTTTCCACAGGATGCAGAATCACCTGTGTGGATTCCAGACTGTCTAATCCGACCTTATGTCACACGACCCTCCATCTCCTCCTCATCCTCCTCCTCCCCGGTATCATCCATATCGTCCGACCCAGAGGGCACAGCTGACTCCTCCCCGGACACCGACACCACCATCAAGCACAGCCCTGATAGACCCTTTGATGCAGCCCTTCAACTCGCTGACACGTCGGGAAGCCCATCGCCAGTGATACCGCCTGCTAGCCAGACCAACAAGGACAACCAAACCAACAACTTGAGGACAGCTGAAATCTCTTGACTGAAGAGGCCGGCAACCTCCTAAGGAACGGGGCTCCTTGTGCGCTCCATCCACTATGTTTATAGCTATGCTTGTTGTCATTGCTTGCCGGTCTTCTTCCGAGTCTTAAACAGCCCAATCTGAGAGGTAGCCACTGATTTGCATGCGCTATCATTTAAAAAATAAAAAAGGGGGAATTTGCCGGAAGCCGGTCCATCCTCGCTGCTTGACACAGTCGCTGCAGGAAAGAAACATCTGCACAGCATATGTTTCAATGGACCTGGCATATATAGCATACTGTTCTTAATATGTTTGCTCCCTTTAAGCGCCATGTGTTTTAACCAAGGTCACCTCTCCCAGAAAGGTTGTTTCCCCAGGTGGGGATCTTTCCCTGAGGTTAGGGAGGGGATACAACCCCTTAATTAAGTGCCAGGCGGGTAGTTAAGCTACATAATCTTTACTCCCTGGAATGGAGATAAGAAACGCCCTAACCTTTGTAATAGAAATTGACAGGATTAAAATCGGCTGGTATAAATACGGATGTAACAAGACAATAAACATCAGAACCTCATCAGTTCCTAACCAGAGCTCCGACCAGAACTTTGGCTGGAAATCCTGGCTATAGGTCCTGACTAGGCTGCTGATCAACTGAAGGCTGTCTTCGTGTCATTCCTTCTTCGCCGACTCTGTCCACACCTTTGGGGATCCCTGGACCTGCTGGGATTGGACCCCAGCAACCCGGGGCCTCCTTCAGGGCAGACCAGCCGGCCCCCACCCGTGCACGGGGCCTCTAGCTATACCAGTGGTTGGCAAACCGCGGCTTGCAAGCCACATGCGGCTCTTTGGCCCCTTGAGTACGGCTCTTCCACAAAATACCACGTGCGGGCGTGCACATATAGTGCGATTGAAACTTCATGGCCCATGAGCAGAAGTCGCTATTTTGTGGAAGAGCCACACTCAAGGGGCCAAAGAGCAGCATGTGGCTCGCGAGCCACAGTTTGCTGACCACTGAGCTATATTAATACAAGGGTAATATGCTAATTAGACCAGGAGACCTTCCAGGAGACCTTCCAGACATCTTTCCAGACAAAGCCATGGTGGCGGGGCCAAGGCAGAGGTGGTTAGGGGCGATCGGGCCAGGAGGGGCGGGCAGTTGAGGGTGATCAGGCTGGCAGGAGGAGGCAGTTGTAGGTGATCAGGCTGACAGGGGGGGCAGTTGGAGGTGAGCAGGCTGGCAAGCAGAGTGGTTAGGGGCAATCAGGCAGGCAGGCAGGTGAGCAGTTAGGAGTCAGCGGTCCTAGATTGCAAGAGGGATGTCCGACTGCCAGTTTAGTCCCAAAGGGTCCCAGATTGGAGAGGGTGCAGGCCGGGCACGAATTTCTTGCACTGGGCTACTAGCACATTTATAAAGCAGCTAATTTCATAGGAGATGGAAATACTTTAAAACTAAACAGAGAACATAGAACTCCATTTAATAAATACATCAGGTCCTAGCTGGTTTGGCTCAGTGGATAGAGCATCGGCCTGAGGACTGAAGGGTCCCGAGTGTGATTTCGGTCAAGGGCACATGCCCAGGTTGCGGGCTTAATCCCCAGTAGGGGGCATGCAGGAGGCAGCCAATCAATGATTCTCTCTCATCATTGATGTTTCTCTCTTTCCTGCTCCCTTCCTCTCTGAAATAAATAAAATATATTAAAATAAATAAATACATCAGATAATGAAATAGATAATCTCCAGTAACCATTAGGGAGCAATGCTAAAAAATAAGGTGAAGGGAAATATTTGGATGGAGTCATACATGTCCTATTAAGCACTATATAATGCAGATGATGAAAGTGGATGTGATGGGCCAAATCTAATATCAATAAATTCAATCAAGGACAAATGTAAAAGCCTTTGATTTGTCAGATAAAAGCGGCTGCAGAGGTACAGCATAGGGTGGGGGGTTAACTTGGCACTTAGATGTCAAATAGGCTGTAATGTATCTGTGTGTCAACTGTCGGTGCCGACTGGAGATCGTGTTGAGAAGGAATCTGAGGATCCTTCCGGATTCCAGGCAACGATGTGTCACATTGATTCGCATTGTCTGAGATAGATGCATGGGAGTACACATGCAATGAATAGCATTGCATAGAATCAGTGTGCAACTTAATAGGCTGCAAGTTCTGAATGGGTCAGAATATAATGTGACTTTCTGCTGGGGTCCAACCCCAGCAGGTCCAGGGGTCCCCAAAGGTGAGGACGGAGTCGGCAAAGAAGGAATGACATGGAAACTGGTTTCAGTTCATCAGCTAGCGAGGTTCTCCCTCCAGGATCTGAGTCTAGGTTCTCCAGTGAAGTTCTGTAGCCAGGTTCTATCCAGGATCTTTTGCCATGTTCTCCTGCTAGGTTCTGTCTCTAGGTTCTGTGTAGGATCTCCAGCCAAGTCCTGTCTCTAGGTTCTGTGTAGGATCTCCAGCCAAGTCCTGTCTCTAGGTTCTGTCTCTCTCTAGGTTCTGTGTCTAGGTTCTGAGTCTAGGTTCTGTGTCTAGGTTCTGTGTCTCTAGGTTCTTCAGCCAGGTTCTCTTGCTTGGTTCTGTTTCTAGGTTTTGTTTCTAGGTTCTGTCTTCTGTTGTCTTGTTATATCTGTATTTATACCAGTTGATTTTAATCCTGTCAATTTCTATTCCAAAGGTTAGGGCGTTGTTTCTTATCTCCATTTCAGGGAGTAAAGATTATGTAGCTTAAGCATGATTGTTCTTAGCTAAAGTGATTAACTACCGCCTGGCACTTAGTTAAGGGGTTTTATTGTTTTATTCCCTCCCTAACTTCAGGGAAAAATTCCTACCTGGGGAAACAACATTTCTCGGAGAGGTGACCTTGGTTAAAACACATAGCACCAAGAAGGGGAGCAAACATATTAAGAACAGTATGCCATATACGCCGGGTCCCTTGAAACATATGTTGTGCAGATGTTTCTTCTCTGCAGTGACTGTGTCAAGCAGCAATAATGGACCCACTCCCGGCAACTTTCTCCCATCAGACTATGTCAGAGGAAGTGGGGTGTCAGGAGGAAGGGAGGTGATCACTGGGAGGGCACTGCACTTTCCAAGGGGTATGACAGGTTCACCAGAGTGTGTCAGAGGAGGGCTCCTGGGAGGTAAAGTCCCAACCATGTCGAATACAGAGTGACTAAAAGTGCTAGGATCGTCTGGGTATGAACAGAATTAGGAGGGGCATTTACTGCCTTAAAGTATCACTGTAACCGCCATGTGGAAGAAGAATTAGGTTTATTCAGAAGTCAGGCCAGTGAATTGAAGTTGTAAGGAGTCAGATTTCCACTTAACTTAAGGAAGGATTTCTTAAATTCACTTTTTGGATGAAATAATGAGCCCCCTGCTGGTGGAGGTGTGTTAGCAGTACCAAGATGGCCAGAACTGTCAGTTTTGCAGGAATGTGTGTTATAAAGCAGAATAGAAGTTTGAATAAAAGGATGTCTAAGATTCCTCTGACTTTAGATTCTCTGACCCTAAGATGGGGACACAAAGGGACTTGAGATTCAAAGGAAAGGCCGGCTCACCCTGCACTGCCACCAGGTGTGCCTGCCTCCCTCCTGGCAGGCTTACACGTCATTCTATGGTTCAGGCCCCAGAGCCATTTCTCACCCTGTTGTCAGAAAGCCCACGGTTGGGACAGTAGGCTCTCTCAGGTTGCAGTCTTGCTTATCTCAGATTTTAGTCTTAGATGCCCCACCCCCAGCCCTAGGCCTTGACAGGAACTATAGCTTTCCTAACTGATCCGGATCTACTGTTGCCCCCACCTCCTTTCCACCCATCTTTTCTTTGGCAGCAGATGGGGGCAATACAGTAAGAACCATATGCTGTTACAATTAGGTGAATTATTTAGCTACAAAAAGTACATCTAACGTCCAAGGCAATGCTTAATTAATGGGTTGTTTCTAAAATGAAAAGTGATTTCTAATAATGTCTTCAACCTTGACATTGTCAAAATTTTAACCAAAGACTTGGATGAGTATAAATAAAGTTTACTTGTCAGATTTGTGGATAACATGAAGTTGAAGGGGATTACAAATATACGGGATCAAAATTCCAAAAGACTGCATTGCCTGGCTGGAATAATAAATCAGATCCAAGAAAAAGCAAAGTAAAGGGGATTAATATCACGTTCTACACTAGAACCTGAAAACCCAACTGAACAAATTTGTATGGGAAAGACTCATAGACTGGCAGCTACTTGGAATAATTTTGAGCAGGCTGATGTAATAAATAATACAAGCCACAAATGTAGTTTTACATTTTCTAGTAGGTCCATTAATAAAAGTGAAAAGCAGGTAAAATTATTTTTAATAAATTATTGAACTCAATTGATTTAAAATATTATTTTGATATGTAATCAATATAAAATTATCAAGATATTTACATATTTTATATGAAATCTTTGAAATTCAGTGTGTATTTTTTTAAAAGTAACTCTTTTTAAAAAAAAAATATTTTATTGATTTCAGAGAGGAAGGGAAAGGGAGAGAAAGATAGAAACATCAATGATGAGAGAGAACCATTGATTGGTTGTCTCCTGCACGCCCCTACTGCGGATCGAGCCCACAACCCAGGCATGTGCCCTTGACCAGAATCGAACCTGGGACCCTTCCGTCTGCAGGCCGATGCTCTATCCACTGAGCCAAACCAGCTAGGACTCAGTGTGTATTTTACACTTAGAGCACATCTCAATCCTGAAGCTAAATTTCCATTGGAAATACTTGATCTGTACTTAGGTTCCATAAAATTTACAGTTAAAAAGTAGATTTATATATCTGAGTTTTTTCAAACATATTTAGAAGATTTCCAGTAGTCCTGGCTGGGTCGCTCAGTTGATTACTGCATCATCCCAATATGCCAAGGTTTCAGGTTCGCTCTGCGGTCAGGGCACATACAAGATTTAAGAATCATAAATAAGTGGGACATCAAATTGGTTTCTCTCTCTGTTTTTCTCTTTCTCTTTTTCTGCCTTTCTCTCCCCTGATCCCCTTCCTCTCTCTCTCTCTCTCTCTCTCTCAAATCAATTAAAAAAAAAAAGATTTCCAATAACTGAATTGAGAATCTGCTTTTCTTTTTCTTTCTCACTTTGAGTAATGATAGTATTATTCCCTGTGATGTATACTGAATTCCTATTTTGAGTCCTAAAGGTCATTGCTGGGTTCCTTTCATTGAAACCAGTGCATGGGCGCCATCTACAGGATTTGAGGAAGAAAGACACACAATATTTTCTTTTTAAAAAAATGTTTTTATTGATTTTTTAAGAGAGAAAGGGAGGATAGAAAGATACATCACCTTTCTCTGTACGCCCCCTACTGGGAATCGAACCTGAAACCCGGGCATGTGCCCTGACCGGGAATTGAACCAGTGACCTCTCGGTTCATAGGTTGACCCTCAAACACTGAGCTACACCAGCCAGGCAAGCATTTTCCTTTGAGGACACTTGACTTTCAGTACCAAGATCCTAGATAATCTTTAAGGTCAGCTGAAAATTAATGTTATTAATATTTTAAAAAGTCTGCTAACTAGTGGTTTTGCTGAGAGAAAAAGTATAGTCAGATAAGTCAGAGACCTAGGGAGAAATCACAGACCTGCGTGCCTCTGGGATGTGTCCTCAGACCATTTTAATACAAATCCCGTATCCCCCTCCCTCCCACTGTTTACTAAGGCTTCGCTCCTTTGGCTCTTAAATACTTTCCCTTCAGAACATTGTCTTTTAGTAAAATACAATGACTAGGTGTTTTTTACGCTTGAGAGCAGCAGAATGGGGTAACAAGAACCACATAGGCTTCTGACTTAGATTTAAGTTCAAAACCTGACTATGATGACATTTAACAGGTGACCGCAGCCCTCAGCATAGTTTCTTCATCTTTAAGAATAATAGTGTGGCCCTAACTGGTTTAGCTCAGTGGCTAGAGCATCGGCCTGAGGACTGAAGGGTCCTGGTTTCGATTCCGGTCAAGGGCACATGCCTGGGTTGCGGGCTTGATCTCCAGTGGGTGGAGTGCAGGAGGCAGCCAATCAATGATTCTCTCTCATCATTGATGTTTCTATCTCTCTCTCCCACTCCCTTCCTCCGAATTTTAGCCATTCTCACCTCCGAGGGCATTGTGATGTCTATGATAAAGGACATGGGTAGGTCTCTGGAGTCTGCTGGAGAGTAATGGCTGGTGCTCCCTAACCACAATGGTTTCTTCATTACTCCCCTCAGCCTCACGGGAGCTCTCCTTTTCGGCCATCACCTACTTGTGACTTTTTGATAGCATTGGCCATGTTCTGACGTGCAGAATATGGTAAGTTGTGTATTTGTCTAAACCTCACTTTTAGAAGATGAACTAGATGACAGAGGCTGGATTTATATGTTTCAAGTCTCCATGGCATCTAACATCTTGTCTGCCCATAAAAGTTACTTAAAATGAGCGTATTGAACGAATGTCCAAAGTATAGAAGGATCCAGTGATATAATATAGTGTGTGTGTGTGTGTGTGTGTGTGCATGTGTATGTGTGTAATTATTAATAAAATATGTCTTAATTGCTGGAAATATTTTACCTATTTTTGGTGACTGTTCTAAGGGGTGCCTTGGGAAGGGCTACAAAAACTCCAAAGATTTCTATGGCCAATTCCACTCTGTCTTCCCCTTCTACGTAAACACATTTTAAAATCCCTCCTGGCTTCCATCCAGAATGTTACCCCAAGTGCTTTAGGTATAGGAATTTTGGAGCTGGGCGGGCAACCAGCATATACTTTCTCTGGATTCTCCCCTAGAAAGTGGACCACTGCTGTTCTTTCTACCTTTACTAGAGCGCCCTCTGCTGGAAATACCAAGAAGTAATTCTTGAAAATTATTTGTGCCATTAATTGTCTCTTTCCCAGTCATTTGCTGGGAAAGATGACCCTTTTCCCTCAGTGTGGGGTGAAGATGAATATTGCCTCTTCCTCTTTACTTTTCCTCATCCTTCTTCTCAGCCAAGATGGAACTCTTTCCTTGAAGCGAGCATTTCTGGTTGTGGCGTGGTCCTGAGCCAGGGAGAGCTGCCCTATTCTGCTCCATTCTGTCCTGTTGCAGAGCCCAGATCAGGGGTTCCCACAGCTGAGCTCTCTGACCTTGTTCAAGGTGAAATGACATGAGGCAGACCTCTGGGCCTTTGGGAGGGGCGCTGCAAAGTCTAAGCTTATTTGCATTAAGATGGAATCCTTTAAAAGGTGGAGTTCACCCTGTCTGGTGTGGCTCAGTCATCCCATGCACAAAAGGTGACCTGTTCGATTCCTGGTCAGGGCACATGCCCAGATTTCAGGCTTCATCCTCAGTAGGGGGTGTGCAGGATGTGATGTTTCTATCTCTCTTTCTCCCTTTTCCTTCCTCTCTCTCTAAAATCAATAAAATCCTATTTTTAAAAAAGGGGAGGGTTAGGACTCAGAAACGATGCAGTGAAGACTAATGAACTTTAGAAGGGCCATAAAATGGACTCCAAGCTTTCCAGCAGCCAGCAGGAGGAAAGCATGACCAGACAGGACAGTGTGGTGAAGAGCAGGAGTGTCGCTGTGTACCTCAACGAGCAAAGCTGTCCTGACACATGCACATTGGGGCATCAGGCTCACCTATTAGCCAGGGTTTCAGACCACACCCCGCCTTTACAGCCGCTGTGAGTTAGATGTGAGGCCCGTTCGACTTGTCTCTTTTGAACTGTTGAAAACACAAAGATCAAATCTGCAGATGCCAAGGCTCTACTGTTCATAGCTTTTATCTGAGAACTAGAGGCCTGTGCATGAATTCGTGCATGGGTGGCGTCCGGCTGGCCCGCTCTGATTGGGTGCGGGTGGGGTGATCAGGGGCGGGGCTGGCTGGGGGGAGGGGTCGAGGGTGGTTGGCCAGCAGGGAGGGGGCTGAGGGAGGTCGGCTGGCCGTCTCCGCCCCTGATTGGCGGGTGGGGCAGATCAGGGCCACAGCGCACATGAAAGCAACTGGTCATTCCGGTCATTCTGGCGTTCTGGTTGCTTGACTTTTATATATATACTAGAGGCCCAGTGCACAAAAATTTGTGCACTCGGGGGGGAGGGGGGGTCCCTCAGCCTGGCCTGTGCCCTCTCACAGTCTGGGACCCCTTAGGGGATAACCACCTGCTGGCTTAGGCCTGCTCCCAGGGGGATTGGGCCTAAGATGGCAATCAGACATCCCTCTGGCAGCCCTTGGGGAATGTCCACTTGCCAGCGGGGAGCAGACCTAAGCTGCAGTCGGACATCCTTAGCGCTGCTGAGGAGGCAGGAGAGGCTTCCACCATCACTGCTGTACTGGCAGCAATTAGCCTGGTTTGTGGCTGAGCAGAGCTTCTCCCATGTGAGAGTGCACTGACCACCAGAGGGCAGCTCCTGCATTGAGCGTCTGCCCCCTGGTGGTCAGTGTGTGTCATAGTGACCAGTCATTCCCAGTCTTTCTGCTGTTAGGGTCAGTTTGCATATTACCCTTTTACTATATAGGATAGAGGCCTGGTGCACGGGTGGGGGCTGGCTGGTTTGCTCTGAAGGGTGTCCCGGATCAGTGTGGGGGTCCCGCTTGGGTGCCTGGCCAGCCTGGATGAGGCGATGATGGCTGTTTGCAGCTGGTCACACCCCCTTCAGGGTGGGGGTCCCCACTGGGGTGCCTGGCCAGTCTGGGTGAGGGGCTGAGGGCCGTTTTCAGGCTGGTGGGTTACTGAAGCTCCCAACCTCTCCTTTTTTTCTTTTTTCTTTTTTTATTCTGGGATTTATTTACCTTCTATGGCTGTCACTGGAACTGAGAGCTGGCTTTAGCTCTGAGGCTTGGCTCCAGCTCTGAGACCTCGGCTGCTGAAAGCAGGTATCTGGGTTTGTTTGGCTTCTATAATTGAAACACTGTTGCAGCTCCAGCTCCGAGGCCGGCTGACTGAAAGCAGGTTTCTGGGGTTTGTTTAGCTTCTATAATTGCAACATTGTTTCTTAGAGTGCAGCTCAGAGGCCGGCAGCGGCAGGCGGGGAACCTTGGCTTCCTCCATCACTGGAGCAAGTAAGCCTCCTGTTCGCTTCAGCTGCTTGGCTGCCGACCGCCATCTTGGTTGACAGTTAATTTGCATATTGCCCTGATTAGCCAATGGGAAGTGTGTCGGAGGTACGGTTAATTACCATGTTTGTCTATTATTAGATAGGATAGATAAACTGGCTGCTTAGAAGTACAACTATTCCTGGGGCTGAAACCAAAGATAAATTTCTTCTGTCTTATAGAGGACATTGTATTATGTAGTAAACAATATCCTCAACAGCATTCTTACAGTAAATATGAATGTCATATGATTGTTTAGGTTAATGTGGTCTTCTTGTAGGGTGGGGGCATGTTACCAAGGAACAACTCACTCGAGATAATGGGAGAGTGACTTGCGGCTGTGTTTGGTATATAAGGAGAATTCAGTCCAGAACACACTCCAGGAGGAAGAATCTGGCAAAGTGGCAGGTCACTGGCATTTGCCTGAGTACATTTTCTTCCACAGCAAACCTTCCAAGCTGGTGGAGGATGCTATTTTCAGCAATGGATTATCCTCTGTCCTAGTTGTTAAATGATCATTTTTATTTCTTAATACTCAGCAAAATTCCCATCTCATCACAGTTAATAAACACAAGACCTTCCTGTCCTGGAGCAGAATGTTATATTATTTAAATTGAAATTTAGAGGACTGAGAGAATTTGTCATCTGGCAATGCCTGCAGAAGACTCGTTGGCTAATGATTTAATAACTCCAAGCTATTGTGTAGCATCATTTCTCTGTCAGATTTCATCATTAGATCGATTATATATCATAAAGTGGTGGGGAAAACACATGGAAGGTCATATTGATTTAGCCCAGACCAGATATTTGTCCAGGCTCATCTTGTCAAACATTGTCAGTGATAATTCTTTCTTCTTTCAACGTGGTAGAAAAAAAATAGGTGATCCATGCCCTGACTGGTTTGGGGATAGAGCATCGGCCTGCAGACTGAGAGGTCCCAGGTTTGAATCCGGTCAAGGGCATGTACCTTGGTTGTGGGCACATCCCCAGTGTGGGGTATGCAGGAGGCGGCGGATCGATGTTTCTCTCTCATCGATGTTTCTAACTCTCTATCCCTCTCCCTTCCTCTCTGTAAAAAAATCAATAAAATATATTAAAAAAATAGGTGATCCATATCTTGGCCTTAGTTTGTGTATTTGTTTTTATGAAGCTTCCACATGTCAGAATAGGGGCTGGGCTTCAAGTGAACGTCCAGCATCTGCTGCAGTTTGCATTGCAATATAGTTCATAGGAACTAACTGCGTGAGGATGTGGGTATCGAAGGTTACGAGAGACGTGTCCATCGGAGGATTTTATGGTCACGCAGACCAAGCCTTCCTGAGGAGGGAGGCTTGGAAGGATGGCGAGGGCATTGTCACTCCCAAGGCAGTGATCACTGATTCTTGGTGGGGACGGGGGCAAAAATATCTTAGATATTTTAGTAGAGAGTTGGTTTGTGTCACTCCAATCAGACACAGGACATAAGCAGCATATCTGTACTATTAACATCTCATGGTGGGACATGATTAGGAAAAAATGTCTATTGGGTGTAGAAAGGTATGCATATATGGGCTGGTACTGCTCTCCTGGTGTGATAGCAGGCACTTGGTGATGATGAGATAATGACATGTGCTTTTTTAAACTATAAAGGCTAGTATTTATTTAGTTTATCTTTGTGTGTGTGGTAAGAACACTCAATATGAGATCTACCCTCTTAACAGATTTTAAATTGTACAATACATTATTGCTGACTACAGGTATTACGCCATGTAGCAGATCGCTAGAGTGCATTCATCTTTTTTGTTTTTACCTGTAATTTCTTTTTCTTTTTAAAAATTCTTTATTGTTGAAAGTATTACATATGTCCCCTTTCCCCCCATTGTAGTCTCCCAGCCTGCCCCCACACTCCTGTCCCGGCCTTCACCCCCCACCTCCCCTTGTCTGGAGCGCATTCACCTTGCTTCCCTGAAATGTTATGCCTATTGGTTAGCAACTCCCATGGGCCCCTCCCCCCCGTCCCTGGCAGCTACCATTCCACTCTTGGATCCTATGAGTGAGTTTGACTACTTTAGAAATCTCCTAGAAGTGGAATCACACAGTATTTGTTTTTCTTTCTTTTTTAAAGTCTTTATTGTTGAAAATATTACAGGTGTCCCCTCCCGCGCCCCTCCCCCATTGAACCCTTCTAGCCCACACCTGTCCCCTGCCCCAGGCCTTCACCATACTGTTTGTCTGTGTCCATGGGTTATGCATATATGCATAAAAGTTCTTTGGTTAATCTCTTCCTACCCACCCACTCCTAGTATTTGTTCTTCTATTATTAGCTTATTTCACTTAGCATCATGTTTTCAAGGTTCATCCATGTTGTAGCATATGACAGGATTTCCTTCATTTTTAAGGCTGAATAATATTCTATTTTATATATTGACCACATTTTCTTTTCTTTTAGAATTTTTATTTATTGGTTTTAGAGACAGAGAGGGAGGAAGAAAGAAAGGAACATTGATTTTATTGTTCCACTTATCTATGCATTCATTGATTCTTGTATGTGTGTCCTGGCCCAGGGATCAAACCCACAACCTTGGCATGTCGGGATGATGCTCCAACCAATTAAGCTATCTGGCCAAGGATAGACCACATTTGCTTTATTCATGAATCCACAGATGGGCACGGGCATATAGGTTGTGTCCACACATTAGCTGTTGTGAATAGTGCTAGTATCTCTTTGAGACCCTGATTTCACTTCTTTTAGAGAAGTACCCAGAAGTGGGATTGCTGGATGGTATAGCAGTTCCATCTTTAATTTTTTGAGGAACCTCCATACTGTTTCCTTAGTGGCTGTACCAATATGCATTCCCATCAGCAGTATACAGAGGTTCTAGATTCTCCACATCCTCAACAGCACACCCTTTATTTTATGACTAGAGGCCTGGTGCACGAAATTCGTGCACTGGGAGGGGGGGGGGGGTAGTTTTCCCTCAGCCCGGCCTGCACCCTCTCGCAGCCCGAGAGTCCTCGGGGAATGTCTGACTGACAGCTTAGGCCTGCTCCCTGCCTAAGCCAGCAGTTGGACATCCTTAGCACTGCCACCTAGGCGGGAGAGGCTCCACCACCGTTGCTGTGCTTGCCAGCCGTGAGCCCGGCTTCTGGCTGAGTGCACTGACTACCAGGGAGCAGGCTCCTGCATTGAGCATCTATCCCCTGGTGGTCAGTTCACGTCATAGTGACCAGTCGTTCTGCCATTTGGTCAATTTGCATATTAGCCTTTTATTATATAGGATATAGCTTTTATTAAGGGTGTATGTTGTGCTAGGACTGTGCTAAGCACTATATGCATATAATGTCATTTAATCTTCATAAGACCGAGTATGGACGTTGAGGCTTGGAGGGGTTAGGCAAGTTGTCAGGGGAGGCAGCCTAATTGGGGCGACATCCGGAGATAAGCCTGCTGGGCCATTGCCATCTTCTTGTGACTCCCTGCCTGTGGGACAATGAAGGGAAGAGCCTTTGGCAGTAGTAGGGGTGTCTGTTTTCAGTGAGGGCATGAACACCTTCTGAGAATAGAACAGGGTGACACACGGGTGAGGGGATCAGCCAGTAGCGGCTGGAAACCTGGACTTGATTCCTGGACGTGTTGAACACTCAGTGACCTTGGATAAGTCACTGAATCCCTTATGGCCAAGTTTCTTGTATGAATCCTATTAGCCTGATATAGGGTTGCTGGGAAGGTGAGTAGGACATGAGTAAAACTGCTTTGAAAACCTTTCAAAGGATCCTGGTCGGCGTTCCCCAGTGGTTGAGCACCAACCTATGAACCAGGAAGTGATGGTTCGATTCCCGGTCAGGGCACATGCCTGGGTTTCGAGCTTGATCCCCAGTGGGGGCATGCAGGAGGCAGCCGAAAATGATTCTCTCTCATCATTGATGTTTCTATTCTCTTGCTTTCCCTTCCTCTCTGAAATCAATAAAAAAATATTTATTAAAAAAAAAGAGAAACCTTCAAAAGGAGATTTAAAGTGGTGGTTCTGAGCCTGGTCAGCACAGGACAGTGACAGTGTGTCAGGCACCCTGTGGGGCTTTCCCTATACGTGATGTGTTCACATCCCTGTTTTTAAACAAAATATCACACCAAAGTGTTGTCCCTGTTTATTATTATTTATTTTTTTAATTTACTGATTTAAAAGAGAGAGAGAAACTTCTATTTGTTGTTCTACTTATTTATGCATTCATTGACTATTATATCTAATGTTAAAAATATGTTTTTATTGATTTCATAGAGAGGAAGGGAAAGAGATTGATAGAAACATCAATGAGGAGAGAGAATCATCCATCGGCTGCCCCCTACTGAGGATCGAGCCCACAACCTGGGCATGTGCCCTGACCTGCAATCAGACTGGAAATCAAACCGTGACCTCCTGGTTCATAGGTCGATGCTCAACCACTGAGCCTCACTGGCCAGGCTCATTGGTTGAGTCTTGTATGTGCCCTGACCAGGGATCAAACCTGCAAGCTTGACGTATCAGGAAGACACTCTAGCCAACTGAGCTACCCGGCCAGGGCTGTTGCTTTTTTTAAAGTCTATTTTCCCCTGTCCCACCATGAGCTACATGAGCTAGGACAATAGCCGACATTTCTGTTGAATAAAGAGTTAAACGTGTCATTAAATTTTCATTCTTTTTCTTCTTCATCTGTCCACTGTGACTCTCTCTTCCATGGTGTTCACACAAGTTGGAGGTAATGTGCTCTAAAAATTACACTCTTTTCCTTCTCCCTGCTAGGATGCAATTCCAGTAGCTAAAATTAAGGCTAGTGAATTTATGCCTGTTTCCAAATAGAGATCTGGCCAGTGACAAAGGTTTTTTTTGGTTTTTATTGTTTGTTTATCAGTTGCTAGGTAGAAAAGGATCCTGCATAGCTGCAGCTGGCATAGTGCTGTGAAGCAAGAAGAAAGGCAGGCAGCCTGCTCTACTAATAAGAGGAAGTTATCTTTACATCATTCTCATAAAGACAGAAAGCACAACCAATTTCTTAGTGATTGTTGGTGACTTAATTAGAGCAAAACTTCTAATGAAGGATCAATTGTCTGGACCCTACATATTCCCTCCCACTTCCAATTCTACCTTTTAGCACTTAGAGCATTGTTTTAGTGAATACTGATGTATTTGATGAGTATTAGTTTAGTAAAACAACCTACTCTTAAGAAAAAGTCACACTATAAGTTTATTAAAAAGGAATAAATTAAAACTATTTTAAGGATATTCCAAAGTGGTATACATTCAGCTAGATTTCTTATTTCTGTATTACTTATTTCAGGTGTAGCATTATAGACATAAAGTATGTAATGAGACTATCTCTAGAACTATGATGGAGGCCTGGAAAAATCCTTAGTCATCAAAGAATGATAAATTTATATATATATATATTAAACCCCCATATGGTACTTACTCAAGAAGAAATGTTTATGTTAAAAATAAATTATTTGCTACAATAAAAGAATAAAAAAATAAATTAGGGATCTAGGATTATGTTCATTGCACTAAAAATTTAATTTAAATAATTGCATTTAAACAATTAAAATATTTTTTATTGATTTTTTTACAGAGAGAGAGAGAGAGAGAGAGAGAGAAAGAGAGAGAAACATAGATGAGAGAAACATTAATTGGCTGCCTCCTTTACCAACCCCCGCCTCCCCGGGATCAAGCATGCAACCTGGGCATGTGCCCTGACGGCATCAAACCAACAGCCTCTCGGTGTGTGGGTGGACACTCAACCACTGAGCCACACCGCCTGGGTGAAACTTTTTATTAAATTGAACTTTAGAGAGAGAGGAAGGGAGAGAGAGAGAGAAACATTGATTTGTTGTTTCACTTATTTATGCATTCATTGGTTGATTTTTTTTTTTTAAACATATTTTATTGATTTTTTACAGAGAGGAAGGGAGAGAGATAGAGTCAGAAACATCGATGAGAGAGAAACATCGATCAGCCACCTCCTGCACATCCCCCACCAGGGATGTGCCCGCAACCCAGGTACATGCCCTTGACCGGAATCGAACCTGGGACCCTTCAGTCCGCAGGCCGATGCTCTATCATCATTGGTTGATTCTTGCATGTGTCCTGACCTGGGATCGAACTCACAACCTTGGCAGATCGGACGATGCTCTGACCAACTGAGCCACATGGCCCGGGGCCTTAAACAATTGCATTTACAAAAATATTCATAATCTGCTTTACCTTATGCTAGAAAACATCATCCCCAAAATGTTCCGAAAACCATCCACTAGAGTCGGCTCCATTGGAATTGGTTCTTGGTTACTTGTGGGTTATTTTATAAGTTTGACTTTCACTTTGACTGTATCTGGATTCCTCTGGTCCTGTTCGTCATTAGATTCTTCGGGAGGTGAAATCTTGTTCATCTTGTTTGCCAGGGCCTGACACATAATTAACTCCTAGTAAACAGTCAGTGAACAAAGTGAAGGAACTGATAAGTAGGCGTTCTTAAACTGGGGTCTTACACAGTTTACAGGCTACACAGTAAGAGGTGGCGAGGGGATTTCAAGCCAGGACCCCAGGCCTGTGATCTTAACTGTTACATTCAATGCATGTTATGGTTCAGTGTTATATTTAATTTCCTCTTAGAATGGTATATACATACATGTGTGTGCATATACATGTATGTATATATTTAATGTAAAATATTAAATGTCTTAGGATTTAGAGAAATCTCAGGAGACTTGGATGTTCAGAGGAGGTTTGGGGAGGGGACAGGGATTTGAAATGGGCCTTGAAGGATGGGACATAGTGTAATAGGTAGACTGGAAATGGGGTGTCTCATGAGGGGAGAACAGGGTAAGGAGGTGAGAAAATGCCGAGGTCATGTAGGGGAGGGATGAGAGAAGACTGGAAAGGTAGGGGGAAAGGCCTCGTGATCAGCTTGTTTGATTTCCACCTGTGTATACCACTATCTCATGTATGTCAACAAAAAGTAATCTGAAGGGACTTAGCAGCAGTGAATTGTCAGTCGTGGTGTGCTCATCTCTCGAACGCGTTCTGGAGAATTCTTTTCTCAGCTGGTGTTTATCTTTGGGTCTGAACCCTGTCAAGTGTTTCTGCTGCTCTCTTCAGGACCAGCTTCCTTCTCATCCTTTCTGCGCCTGCTCCATCACTGTTCTGAGGTGGACAGAGATGAAGGGACATGGGCCTGCTCTGGCAGCCTTGGGCTCTCCCACAGCCCCTTTTGGGGATTCTATCTGCCCCCGCTCCTTCGCTTTCCCTAGTGCCAACACAGAGGCCTGGGCTCCAGCTCTGTGTTACTTTGGTCAGGACCCGCAGGCTGGCCTTAGCGGGAAATGTTTCCTGTAAACAATAATGCAGAACTAATATCCTTAATGGCCAAATTGGAAGGGTTGTTAGCTAGTTACCACACTTGCTGCCTATTCAGATACACTCTGATTATTGATAGCTGTGCTTGGATGGGGTTAGAAGGACATTTGTACATATTTGTGTTCAGGTGACAGCTTGGGTGTTGGTGGGGAGAACCTGAGAGCTGTGTTTTAAATATTAAAACCCATCTCTATCTGAAAATACTTTTAATACTTTTTAAAAATTTATTTTTATTTTTTACTAGAGGCCCGGTGCACAAAAATTTGTGCACTGGGGGGGGGGGGGGGGGGCGGGCCCAGCCAGGCCTGTGCCCTCTTGCAGTCTGGGACCCCTCAGGGGATGACCACCTGCTGGCTTAGGCCTGCTCCCCGGGGGATTGGGTCTAAGATGGCAATCAGACATCCCTCCGACAGCCCGGGAGCCTTCAGGGGATGTCCACTTGCCAGCGGGGAGCAGACCTAAACTGCAGTCGGACATCCTTAGCACTGCTGAGGAGGCAGGAGAGGCTCCCACCACCACCGCTGTACTGGCAGCCATCAGACTGGCTTGTGGCTGAGCAGAGCTCCTCCCATGTGAGAGCGCCCTGACCACCAGAGGGCAGCTCCTGCATTGAGCGTCTGCCCCCTGGTGGTCATTGTGTGTCATAGTGACCAGTCATTCCCAGTCTTTCTGCTGTTAGGGTCAGTTTGCATATTACCCTTTTGCTATATAGGATAGAGGCCTGGTGCACGGTGGGGGCAGGCTGGGTTGCCCTGAAGGATGTCCTGGATCAGGGTGGGGGTCCTGCTTGGGTGCCTGGCCAGCCTGGATGAGGTGATGATGGCTGTTTGCAGCTGGTCGCACCCCCTTCAGGGTGGGGGTCCCCACTGGGGTGCCTGGCCAGTCTGGGTGAGGGGCTGAGGGCCATTTTCAGGCTGGCGGGCGACTGAAGCTCCCAACCTCTCCTTTTTTTCTTTTTTCCTTTTATTCTGGGATTTATTTACCTTCTATCGCTGTCACTGAGCTGAGAGCCTGCTCCAGCTCTGAGGTCCGGCTCCAGCTTGAGACCTCGGCTGCTGAAAGCAGGTATCTGGGGTTTGTTTAGCTTCTATAATTGAAACATAGTTGCTTTCGGAGCTGTTGCTTTCAGGCTCAGAGCCGGGCCATGGCAGGCGGGGAACCTTGGCTTCCTCCATCACTGGAGCAAGCAAGTCTCCTGCTCGCTTCAGCTGCGTGGCTGCCAGCTGCCATCTTGGTTGGCAGTTAATTTGCATATCGCCTTGATTAGCCAATGGGAAGCGTATCAGAGGTACGGTTAATTAGATAAGATTGATTTAAGAGAGGACGGGAGAGGGAGAGAGAGAGAGAGATAGAAACATCAATGATGAGAGAGAGTCATTGATGGCTGCCTCCTGTATGTCCCACATTGGATAGGGTCCACAACCCAGGCATGTGTCCTGACCGGGAATCGAACCGTGAACTCCTGGTTCACAGGTGATGCTCAACCACTGAGCCATGTCGCCTGGGCTGAAAATACTTCTAAAGGTTTTTGTTTCCTCAATATGGATAATTATTGTTTTGTCCTCCTACTCCAAAGATTTTTTAAAAACTTGGAGTATTTGAGACAATTGAAAAAGAAGTTTAATTCTACTCATTTGTCTTTGCTCTTCAACTTTTTCTTCTCAACTCCTGATGAAACTGAGCTGTCATTGCTTTTATGCTATATTGTCACAGGGGTGGGTGGCATTTCAGTTTCTTTTCTAAAAATGTCAGCTCAACCATTTCAGTCTGGAGCTAATTAATCAGTGTTTGTAGGTAAGACATTTATATTGATGGCCTTTTCTCTTAAAATTGTTTTTGTTTGGATCTGGGTAATGATGATGGTACAAAATGCAAAAGATCCTAAGAGTTATTTTAAAAGGAAGCTTTTTTCTTATTTCTCAAGCTCTTCTTAATCCCTTACCCTTTTTCATCACCTGCTCAACACTCATCAAAAGAAAGTCCACCTTGCCCTGGCCAGTGTGGCTCAGTTGGTTGAGCATCATCCCATGCACCAAAAGGTCACCTGTTCAATTCCTGGTCAGGGCACATGCCGGGTTTTGGGCTTGATCCCCAGGAGGGGGCGTGCAGGAGGCAGCCGATTGATGTTTTTCTCTCACATCGATGCTGAGGTTTCTCTCCCTCTTCCTTCTTCTCTCTCTAAAATCAATAAAACATTTTAAAAATTCTTAAAAGTCCACCTTTATACTAAATTTCCGAATAAATTTGGTTTATTTCTAGACTATGTTCTGTTCCATTGGTGATGCCAAGCAAATCTGACAACTTTTGAAAATATTTTTGTAACATAATTCAAAATTTAATTGAAACAAAACATTTCCATCACTTTAGACAATTAAAATAACCAGAATTGTAAGAGATTTGATTCTTGATTTGTTAAAAATTTTCAGGCCTTGCCCTAACCAATTTGGCTCAGTGGCTAGAGCATCAGCCTGCGGACTGAAGGGTCCCAGGTTCGATTCCGGTCAAGGGCATGTACCTTGGTTGCGGGCACATTCCCAGTGGGGGGTGTGCAGGAGGCAGCTGATTGATGTTTCTCTCTTATCGATGTTTCTAACTCTCTGTCCCTCTCCCTTCCTCTCTGTAAAAAATCAATAAAATATATTTAAAAAAAAATTTTCAGGCCTTTAGATCTATTCAATATTTTGAGCCCAATCTTTAGTAAAAAATGCCTTCACTTTGTGCTAGTGAAAAAAATGTAGGTTCCTATGCACACATTACGTCTGAAAACAAAATATTTCACATTTGTTTTTATTCACTTTCTTCCTTATTTGCTGTTTTGTAATTTAATATTGAAATATGTTTATGTAAAATGGCTGTCGTCAGCATTATTATATCTCTGGACTCTATTTGAAAATTTCAAATATGTCTTCATTTGCTTTTTTTCCCCCAAGTAAAACGTTTTTAAATTGTGGTAAAATATACTTAACATGAAACTGAGTCTGTTCACCATGTCTAAGTATATATAGTAGTGGCACCAGCACATTCACGTTGTTGCACAACTTTTCTTTAAAAAGAAGAGATCAGCTTAAAAATGGTACGTTGAATCCTTGAGAAGCAGAAGCGAGCCAGCAGTGTGAAGCTGATGTGCCTAGCCTCTTTCTGGAACACAAATGCGTTATATAAAAGGAATGCGTTTCTTGGCTCCAAATGCCAGTGCATTAATCTGTCCATTTAGAAATTGATCTGAAACTTGATTCTTAAACTCTCAGATTCAGCTTGAGCTGAGGGGAGACCAAGCCGTGGCCTCTGCCCCTTGTTACTGTGAAGAGAATAGGATGGGCCAGCTTCTCCACTCAGTGGCTGTGGCCTCTGTGGAACTGGCCAAGGCCCAGAGCTTTTGATTTTTTGGAAAAGGTTCTCCTAATGTGATTTAGATCAATGGAGACATCTCTTTCACACCTCCTGGATATTTGTCCTCTGACCTTCCCTCTTGCTTCAAGTGTCACTCCCACCAAATGAGCCACTGACTCTGGGATAGAAAATATTTATTTTTTGCACATAGACATATGTCAGCGCTGCTCTGAATGAAAAGGTGCTAGCCACCATATTACTGTTCACTGTCACAGAAAAAGTGTCATCCAGGGCGCGGCTCAGTTGTTGAAGCCTTGACCTATGACCCAGGAAATCACGGTTCGATTCCTAGTCAGGGCACATGCCTGGGTTGTGGGCTTGATCCCCAGTGGGGGCCGTGCAGGAGGCAGCCGATCAATGATGCTCTCTCATCATTGATGTTTCCATCTTTCTCCCTTTCCCTTCCTCTCTAAAATAAATACAAATATATTCTTTAAAAAAGTGTCATCCGGGGACACCAAGGGGAGACACATTTCCAAATGGAGGACTTTGCTTCTCTGTCTTGTTGAGGGACATATGCTAATGAGTGTGGGCAGGAGAGAGGCAGTGGAAGGAAGTTCTTGGCCTCGAGGCAGAGCCAGCTCTCGGAGCCAGCTCAGGACCAGCTTCGCAGTCCTTCCTGACAAAATCCTGACCCTCTGCGCCCTGAGAGGCTGCTTTCAGTGGATCGCTGCCGTGGCTGAAAACGTCGGGCATCCTGATTCCGCTTCACCATTGCTTTTGCATCCTGTTTGGTGCATTCTTTTTGGCTGTGCTTATTTGCATAACTTGTCTCACCCAAGTTAAAAATTCACATCCCGTTATGGAAAATGATAGGACACGACATTATATGTGTTAGTGGAATTAATCTTGGCATGAGAAAGGCATAAAGATGGCCCCTCTCCCCACTTTCTAATCCTGCTGAGAGAAGGTGGAAAGAGAAAACAGTCTGAACAAGTGTTGAACCAAGCGATGAAAGTAAATTGGAGAAACAATGTTAGAGCTTTAGCTGTTTCTTGTTTTTTTTCTGGAGATGACTGGAGGCTAAGTGGGTCATTTTCCCCATCTATAAAATGAGAGTAACAATAGTATTTTCCTTATAGGGTTGTGGTGAGGATTAAGAAGTTAACAGAGTGTTCAGAGGAGTGCCTAGTATTGAAAAATCTATGTGCTAGCTCTTTTTATAAGTATTATAATTATTATGATCATTTCTTAGTCCATCTCTGAGTATATTCTGAGACACTAGTATTTGAGAACCTCTCTCTTATGTTTTTCTCTGTTTGAGTTTTGCTTCCCCTTGTTCTTAAAAGGCAAAAGCTGCCATGATCCCTCTCTCACAGTGAAATGAAACAAAACAATACAGCAACTTGATTATAAGTTATATTTTGATTTGGACCAGAGCTAATGATAACGTTACTTTTTCTCTCTAATAAATAATGCTTTTTAAAAAATATTTATTTTTATTGATTTCAGAGAGGAAGGGAGAGGGAGAGAGATAGAAATAACAATGATGAGAGAGAATCATTGATCGGCTGCCTCCTGCGCGCCCCCTACTGGGAGTCAAGCCAGAAACCCAGGCATGTGCCCTTGGCTGGAATCAAATCTGGGAATCTTTCAGTCCGCAGGCTGGTGCTCTATCCACTGAGCCAAACCATCTATGGCGGATGTGAGTGTTTAGAGAAGGAGAAGACTCAAGGCTTTGATATGACCCTACGCTGATGTTTTGGCTTGAACAACTGGCTAACTTTTGAATTTGTCCAGGCCAGTTCTGAATTCTATAAACTTCTGAATTCTATGAACCATTAACATAGAAGAAAAATTAGGGTAGTCAGCAGAGGAATGCTATTTTTGCTTTTGCCATTTAAGGAAAAAAAAAACAAAACACCCCAAAGCAACAACTACCACCATTATTTCGTAGAACAGTGGAGACTCAGAACAGTCAAAAAGTAGGAAGGACTGATTTTGTATTATCTCAGAATTAAGTGCAACCTTTTAAATTCAATAAAGTGAGCTCTAGGACTAATTCATGACCTCCTCCTCCTCTTCCTCCTCCTCCTCACCTCCTCCTCCTCCTCCTCGTCCTTCTTCACATTTTGCCTAAGATCAGTTGAAATGTTGTCATATCTGGACATGTATTTGGGAACCACTGGTCTAGTTCATCTTTCTAATTTAGGCAGAAACCCTAGTTCCAGCATCCCCAACAGATGCTCTTCTAGCTTCTCATGAACACTTCTGTGGAGGGTGCAGATCATCTCACCAGGCTGCCATCCCCTATGAAAGGCCTCTAGTTGATGGATGGTTTCCCTGCCACCTCCACATCCTAGCCCTGTTCTCTGTACAGAGTAAAGCTAGTCTCTCTTCAGCATCTCAGTCTTTCAAACATCTGAAGGTATCAGTTGTGTCCACCTCTTTCACTTTTAGCTTCTTTAGCTAATTCTCACTCTGTGTAAGTGCAGAGTGTACGAACCAACACTGTGAGCAGTGAAGGTTCCAGAGGCCAGGCTCATTCATGGGCCTTCAGTGGGTGTTTGGTATCTGTTCTACTTTTCAGTCCCAATAGAAAATTGGAGAGAGAAAAAAAATCTCCCTTTAGATGGATTTAAAGGCTAGATACTCAGACAGCTATTTTGGAATTGAGGCAGAATGGGGAATTTAAATGTACACACAGATCTTGATCTCCTAACTCCCTTGAGCATTACATCCTTTGAGTCAGAGAGACCTGGATTTAGAGAACAAATTAATTCATGTTCAAAGCTTTAGGGCTTTAAAGATATCTGGCCCTGCTCATGATGAATGCCAGGGAGACCATTTCTGACTTAACAGGCACGTAATTTAGAACTAGTGTTTGTAAAAGCACCTAACACAGTACTGACTACTTGATAAAGGGTTCTTCTTTTCTCTCTTCCTGATTTTTCCTCCTTCCCTCTTTCCTTCCTCTTCTTATTTGAATCTGTTAAGAGAGTTCTGACGTGGTTTATTGTGTGCCCATCATGTCAAAACATAGGAGAGTTGGTAAAGGTCTCATTCCAACTTGACCCTTATATATTCAATGACAAAAATATGTCCCCTTGAGACAATCATCTAAGAATGCTGTTTCCTATATTTGGGCGTCAAGAATTCTAAATATAGTGGGTAGGCTTCTCTTAGTTTAGATATTTGTATTTAACAATAAACAAAGCGAGGCACAGGATGAACAAACAATTTCCTTGCAGGGAGCACAGAGAGCTCGCAGGAGGTAGTGAGGGTATCAACTTTGCCTTGTATTTCTAACAGCTTTGATTTCCATCTTCGGGTGCTATCCAGTTGAGTTTTTAAAGGTGTAGAATAACGATTCTGTCTTCTATGTGGGTGATATGATTTGTAATATAAAGTGCATCTTAAACCTTTTGAATTGAATTCCATTTTACCTGATGTTAAACTTGGACTCTTTTTTCCTTTTTTGTTAATAATGACCTGGGTCATCTTTTTCTCCAGTGTTAATTGCTAATGCTGGTTACTTTATTTTTTACCTTTTGTAAGGTGTTTTATTTCATTTATCAACAACGTGGGGTCAGAAAAGCCCAGCAGTAGGGGATCTTCTTATCACTAGAGCCAGTCTCAAGCAACCTGATGCAACTCTGCTCCCTCTCCAGCCCTTGGGAGCTCAGTTGCTCAGCCCTGGCTACTGGGTAGGTGAGGAGCTCCCACCCCTCCCCGCCCACGGATGGGGACTCCATATGCCTCAGTCTCCTTGCCCAGGTGCCAGTGCCTGGGTCTCTTTGGAGAAGGACACCTTCTCAGCCCGGCAGGACCGGAACCAGGGATGCCAAGACAGCTGGTGACTGCCTGTCCTGTGTGAGCTGAGGAGGAGCAGGCCTGGCAAACCCCTCAGGGGGACCAGCATCTACCCCAGCCCTTGCCCTGCATGGCGATCCACAGCCGAACTCTATAGAGCCCGCAGACCGGCTGCAAGCTGGTGGCAGGAGCCAGCGGGGTGGGATAGGGTGGGGGGTCCAGAAGGAAGGGTATCCATGACCTGGGGCAAAGTGCTCTGTCCTGGGCTGCCCTCAGAGCTCCCGCCACCTTCCCTTCCTGCTGACACCAGCCCCAGAGCCTAAGTCTTTGCTGAAGTTGTCTAACTCCTCCCAGTCATACCCATCACCGCAGGGGCAAAGTCTGGGTGGGCCTGGCCGCGGTCAGGGGTCTCGAGGAGCAGGGCACGGGGCAGGGTGCACCGGCCGCCTGGCCCCGGGTAGTTGTCCAGCGGGCCCCGCCCCGCTCCCAGCCGCCCTCACCTCACAGATGTGCGCGTGGCCCATGTGAGCCTCCCAGCGCCCAGCGCATGGATCCTGTCGTCCAGGACGGCAATGCCCGGCTCACCAGGCCCAGCGGGAATGGGCAGAGGACGACCGACCGCTGCCCAGATGTGCAGCTGTGGCAGGCCACCTGGGCACGCCCCTTCCGTGGCAGCGTCATTGTTGCTGCCCCCGATCACGCACAGCGGGTCCAGGAGGACGGCGATGCCGCGCCAGGCCTGCCCCAAGGCCGTGGGCCAGCTGGTGCTGTTCGGTCATAGCAGTGTGAGTCCTTTAAATAGTCTTTTTCTCGCACATCTTCCCTCCAGCGGCGCCGGCGGGGCACACACCTCCCTCTTGAGCGGGGCCACGTAGGCCCAGGAGTTGTGGCAGGTCGCGGAGCCCCACCGCAGGCAGGTCATTGTGGGAGTCACGGCCGCCACCACGTAGATGTAGTGCCCACGACACACACAGGTCGGCGCTCCTGCCGCGGGGGCTGCTTCTGGAACCAGGGCCTTTGCGGCGGGTCGTTCCTCCCCCATCAGGGCTCCGCGCAGTATCCCGGGACTGGAGTTGCTGTCCCCTCCGATCAGGTACACCGGACACCCGGGTTGGACGTGCGGGGGGCCAGGAAGGTGCGAGGGCTTCCACTCTCCCAGCAGGGGCTCGGGGCCTTGGCCTGGTCGCTGAGGACAGTGGGTGCTGGAAGCCCGGCCGCAGTGCTGTCTGTGTGCTCTGCGGGCTGCAGCTCGCGGTCTGCTGGGAAGGAGAGCATTGGCCATTGTGACCTCAGGGCGGCGGGCCAGCTGGGGCAGCCGCTGGAGGACCTCGGCTTCCATCAGCGGAAACCGCACGTCTCCAGGGGCTCGGGGGGCTCTGCAGTGAGCTCTGGTCCGGCTGCTCCCGCTCCAGGGTGTGATGGAGAGCAGGGCGCCCCCAGACTCCTCGCTCTTGCAGGAGACCTCCCGAGAAGGCCACAGTTTCTGAGGATGTAGGTGTCCAGCTGCTTGGTCAGATGGCTCGAGTCAGTAGCTCTGCCAGTGGGTAGACATCAAAGATGTTCTCAGCCACCCAGGACGTGAGGAAATCCCAGCAGAAAAGGGTGATTCCTGGGATGGGAAGCTGGCAGGCCGCAACCAGCGTCTCCTGCGCGTGGCTCAGCTCGGAAGGGTGAATGATTTGACACATGGCATCGTAGGACACGGGTTTTGCCTCTTGCTTTGGTTTCACGTTGCCTTTTGAAATGTTTCTACCATAAACCAGGTCAGCCCCCAGGTTAAAGACGTGGAGGTTGGGAAGGGAAATGTAATCAGCTCCTGTACACCCATGCTGACTCTTCTACAGCTGATACATTTAATCCCAGAAGTATTATGTGTTCTTCAGAATGGCTAATGCTTTTTGGAAGGCAAGCAAATCAGGACATTGAAAAAGGTGCTTAGCCTAGACCTGTAATTGTAAACATTAGTGATGATATGAAGGACATCAATTATTTATTAAAAACTGCTCATTAGAAATGCTTTTATTCATTTACTAGAGGCCCAATGCACCAAATTCATGCATGGGTAGGGTCTCTAGGCCTGGCCGGAGACCAGTGGGGCGACTGAGGGGCCCCTGCTGGCACTTGCCTTGGCTGGCCTGGGGCCTGCAGACTGGGGGCAGCTCCTGCATTGAGCGTTTGCCCCTGGTGGTCAGTGCACGTCATAGCAACCGGGTGTTCCATAGGTTGTTCCGCTGTTTGGTCGATTTGCATATTAGGCTTTTATTATATAGGATGTAGGTATGTATGTCAATCCTTATCTGAGGATATTTTCCCACTGATTTTTAGAAAGAGTGGAAGGGAGGGGGAAAGACAGAGAGAGAGAGAGAAACATCAATGTGAGAGAGAAACATGGACTGGTTGCCTCCTGCATATACCACAACTGGGCTGGGTTTGCAGCCTGCAACCAAGGTACATGCCCTTGACTGGTATCAAACCCTTGACCTGCAGGCCAACACTCTATGCACTGAGTCAAACTGGCTAGGGTTGCTTTTTTATGTTTTTAAGAAGCAGGTATAAAAGTAATATGAAATCAAATATTTCAGATATCAAATGTTTCCATATGAAATTTAAAAAATTATGATTAAGTACAGAGTGGCTTTGTTAACTAAAGCAGTATTATAAAATATTTTATGCTAAGCTTTAACCTGTTAGGACCTGAGTATTTGTTCATTTCCTTTTTTCTTAATGCCAGCCTAACTTAGGGCCCCTTACAGGCAATTATATATATACAACTAGAGGCCCGGTGCAAGAAATTCGTGCACTGGAGGGGAGAGGTGTTCCTCAGCCCAGTCTGCACCCTCTCCAATCTGGGACCCCCTCAGTCATCCCTCTCACAATCCGGGACTGCTGACTCCCAACCACTCGCCTGCCTGCCTGATTGACCCTAACTGCTTCTGCCTGCCAGCCTGATCACTCCCTAACCTCTCCCCTGACAGCCTGATCAACGTCTAAGTGCTCCCCTGCCGGCCCGATCACCCCCAACTGCCCTCCCCTGCCAGCCTGGTTGCCCCCAACTGCCGTCCCCTGCAGGCCTGGTCCCCCCCCTACTGCCCTCCCTCTCCTGCAGGCCTGGTTGCCCCCAACTGACTTCCCCTGCTGGCCTGGTCGCCCACAACTGCCGACCCCTGCTAGCCATCTTGTGACCACATGAGGGCAGCCATCTTTGACCATATGAGGGCAGCCATTTTGTGTGAGGGCATGATGGTCAATTTGCATACTACTGCTTTATTATATAGGATAAGAGCTTATGGTCTTCCTTTTGGAAAATTGTAATAATAAGTATGTAAATCTCAATGTCTGCTTTCTGATGCCCTTGGGCAGGGCAAACCTGCACAACCTTCTGCTCTGGTCCTACATTGAGATGGTCTTGTCTGGATGTTTGTGTAGCATCCATGAGCTAAACACATCTGCTTTCCAGTGAGCATAAGGGAGTCCATGCAGTAGGAATCTTAGTCTTGTAAACAGAGGGAACTTTCTTCCTTTCCCTCTCTTCCTCTCCTTCTTCCTTTAATTCTTTTTTCCTTCTTTTGCTCTTTCCCCCTTTTTGTCAATATTTTTGCTTTTCTTAAAAATCCAAAACTTATGCATTATGGGTATTTTTCTAATATTCAAAAAGTTTCTTTAGGCCCAGAGAGTGAAGCCGTGGACAGAGTCAGAGGGCAGTGGAGCTATAGGTACTGAGGCCAGCGAGGCACAGAGGGTTACTCCTAGGCTTTGAGACCTAATGGAATTTACCCTGCTGAATTTTGAACTTGCTGGAGACCAATTACCCCCTTTTATTTCTTCCATTTTCTTTTTGGAATTGGAATACCCATAACTTATTTTTTGGCTGTCCTGCCATTGTTTTTTGGAAGCAGATAAATTGTTTTCTCATTTCACAGGTCCACAGATAGAGAAGAATTTTGCCCCAGAATTAAATCCATATCTGATTTAGATAATTTAGATGATAAGATTTGGGACTTTTGAGTTGATGACATTTAGATGAGAGTTTAGACTTATAGTTGAGGCTGCAGGGGATTGAGAATTTTAGGGATGTTGGGATGGGGTAAATGTATTTTTCATGTGGGATGGATGTGTATTTGGGGCATCTGAGGAAAGATTGCCATGGGCTGAATTAGCTCCCATTAAGATATGTTCATGTCCCAATTCCTGGAATTGTGAATGTTAGCTTCTTGGGGAAAAAAAGGTCTTTGTATATGTAATCAAATTAGGATCTTTTGTTGTTGTTGTTGTTAACCCTCATCCGAGGATATTTTTCTATCGATCTTTTAGAGAGAGTGGAAGAGAGAGGGAAAGACAGAGAGAAACATTGATATGAGAGAAACACATCAATTGGTTGCCTCCATCAGGCCGGGGCTGGGGAGGAGCCTACAACCCAGGTACATGCCCTTGACTGGAATCAAACCCAGGACCTTTTGGTCTGCAGGTTGATGCTCTATCCACTGAGCCAAACCAGCTAGGGCTCAAATTAGGATCTTTTAAAAATATATACATTTTTATTGATTTCAGAGAGGAAGGGCAAGGGAGAGAAACATCAATGATGAGAGAGAACCATAGTTTGTTTGCCTCCTGCACGCCCTCCACTGGGGATCAAGCCAGCAACCATGGATGTACCCTTGACCGGAATCAAACCTGGGACCCTTCAGTCTACAGGCTGATGCTCTATCCACTGAGAAAAACCAGCTAGGGCTCAAATTAGGATCTTGAAATGAGATCATCTTTGACTATCTAAGTGGGTCCCAAATTCAATGACAAGTGTACTTACAAGAGATACACAGGGGACAGACAGAGAAGAGGCAAGCAATATGACAATGGCAGTAGAGATTGGAGTGATGTGACCACTAGTCAAGCCCTGCTGGAGCCACCAGAAGCTGTAAGAGAAAAGGAATGGATAGTTTCCTAGTCTCTTTGGTGGGAGCAGGTCCCTACTGATACCTTGATTTTAGACTTCTGGCCTAGATAAACGTGTGAGAATAAATTTCTGTTGTTTTTCTGGGGCTGACCAGCAGACCCTGAGTGATGGATGAATGATTACTCTGACATGTTTGCTGTGAAAGAGAGGGCTAAGGGACTGCCTGGCTAAAGGAACCACACAGCCTTGATTGCCTGCCTCGTTAGGCTTTTATTGTAACAGCAGTTTGAGATAAAGTTTATCTTTTAGATATAATCAGTAGGATAAATAATCTTTGGAGGGCACATGTGTTCGTAGTGTCCTTTAACCAAGGACACCCAAAGATTAAGCGTAAGGATTCCAGTGAACACCTGGGAGTCTGTATGTGCACAGACTTGTTTGGAAAGGTCAAGGAATAATTAGGGGTGCTGCCTTTGGCACTCCCCTAATTCAGAATTCCGATAAACAGGGTGGGTTGCCTTCAGCACTCTTCCCTTATCTCAGAATGTCCTCCTTACAAACTTTCCAACCAAGTCTCCTGTGCTCCCCGACAGTCTTAAGCCACTCATTTTGTGTTTGTTTGTTATAGCAGCCACAGGAAACTAGTACAAATTTTGGTACATTTTGCTAAGTCTAAGTAGCGAGTTATAGATGACCATATATTGTAAGATTCCATTTATATGAAATGTCCAGAAGAGCCAAATCTATGAAGACATAATATAGGTTAGTAGTTGTCAGGGGTTAGGGGTTAGGGGAATGGGAGTGATTGCTAATGGATATTGGGTTTCCTTTTTGGGGTGATGGAAATATCCTGAAATTAAATAGTGGTGATGGTTGCACAATTCTGTGAATCCACTAAAAACTATAAATAGGTTAATTTTATGGCATGTGAATAATATTTCAAACAGCTATTATAAAAATTACAACATGAGGTTTTAAGTTTATTGATTTTATATTGATATCCCTTTTTCCTTTTATTTCAAAATTTAAAAATTAACATATATCCATTTGATTCTAATAGATATATAAAAAGGCTTCAAAATTATAATATCTATGTTACTATATCATTACAATAGTAAAAACAGTAAAGTGAATTTTTTGAGCTGTTTTTTTATTCTTTGGACCACATCCCACCAAAAAATATATAGTGCAAATGTGTGTTCAAGAGTCACTTGAAATAAATTTTTGCTTTATGTCAGTATGGTATTCATTTGATACAGAATTAAATTTGTTTCTGTCCCCCCCCCCCCCCCAATTTTAGGGTTACTTTCCCTTTTTAAAAAATAGTTACATGGGTCAAATATCAAAACTCTATAAGAAGGAATATAGTAGTTCCCCCTTATTCCCTGGGGATATATTCCAAGACCTCAGGGGATGCCTGAAACCATGGATAGTGCCAATCCCTATATATACACTATGTGCTGGGGTTCATGTCCCAGCATCAAGAAGGGTTCAGGAATCTGGAAAAGGCTGTGCGCAGATGACATAGAAATCCAGAGACTAATAAAAAGTCCAGAGACGAGTTATAATTTTGAAAGGCACTGGGGGACAGAGGACCTTCAGCTAAAGGAACTGAAGAGTGCCTCCTTGTCTAGGACCCTTGCTTTTATTAACACAATTTGTCCTAAGGCAAGGTGGAGATAATACACCTCAGAGGGTAAGGTTTCAAAGGGTACAGAGTCCATTGTCAGAATGGGGAATAGCCTACGGCTGTTCAGGTGTTTGGCCAGTAGGAGGCAATAACATGTAGATTAAGATGCCCTTTAACTGTCTGGCAGCCACAATCAGTTTCCTATTCAGGTTTGGGGAAATGCCTTTAGCCATTCCCAACAGGTGACTACATGTGTGACTCAATCCTGTTGAGTCCCCAAGTTTCATCAACCTTTTGATGAAATTCTTGAAATTATGACATGCTGGAATTGGTCTACGGAACTATGTTTTCTTCTATACATACATACATACCTGTGATAAAGTTTAATTTATAAATTAGGCACATTAAGAGGTTACCAATAGTAACATAATAAAATGGAACAATTATAGCAATATACTGTAATTTTGATGTGGTTGTGGGAGGCCGTGAGTACAGCTTTTACCTACACCACCATCTTGACTGGAACCTTGGCTCTCTTTTCAAATATTAGTTGACCTAAATTCAATTTAAATCTTCACTCAAAATTTTCTTGATTTATGTCTATGGTTGCAGATAATAGACAGTAGAATAGTGTGCATTAGGGTTTGTGATTCTTCCCATTTAGCTGTATGTTTGAATGTCAAGGAACTGTCTTACACGTGGACCTAAAAATTTGTAAAATCCTTTCACAACTTTGCTTTTCACTGTATAAAATGCTAATTAGAAGATTACTATGATAAGCCAGTAACTATAATCATTATTCTGAAAAATTAGCAAAACTTTTAACCTGCTTATGGTACTCTTAATTAAAATGACAAGTGAATTATGTGGGACATTTTAATCTCAATGACATTTCTTTCATTTGCATCATTAACAAGCTTTGTTTTGCCCAGCCAGTATGGCTCAGTGGTTGAGCGCCAACCTATGAACCAGGAGGTCATGGTTCAATTCCTGGTCAGGGCAGAGGCCCAGTTGTGGGCTTCATCCCCAGTAGGGGGCATGCAGGAGGCAGCTGATCAGTGATTCTCTCATTATTGATGTTTCTGTCTCTCTCCCTCTCCCTTCCTCTCTGAAAAAAAAAGCATATTATCTATCTATATTTATATATCTATATATATATCTAAAGCTTTGTTTTAAAAATTGTTAGTCCCACTTGCCAGTTTGCTATGGTTTTATTTCTGTGTATGCTGCATAAACCACTGAAGGTGATTTTTATGATCTAAATGTAGTGTATTTTTCCCATTGATGATCTTGCCCGAGGCATCCTCCTCCCTGTTATGTCCAGTATTATAATAGCATTCTATTTTTGTTTCTGCAGATTGGAGTAAGAGGAGGGGAAGAATGGGAAACAGGGCTCCTTTGTTTGGGGCTGCTGAATTGATACCATGACTGTATAATTTCTGCAACTTAGACAAAGCCAAAGGGCACCGTTAGCCTTTTAAAAGCAGCCGAGAGAGATCATTTTCCTTTGTTGCCCTATCATGACTGTGGGATCGTGACATTTTCTCCTCACATGATTAAATTAAAACGGATCCTTACAGCTGCCTGGACGGCCCACCTGCCGCTGAAAGATGATTCTGAGACTATGCGTGACGCCCTCGCTCATTGTGCAGTGTACCCAGCCCTCACTCTCCATGCTAATGAATGTTAACTGATAATCCCCCAGGGTCCATTTTCGCCCCCAGCTTCAGTCTTTTCCTTCATCAGATCTCCTGTGAGCACTGCTCACAAGAATGGGCATGGTGAATGAAGTTGAGTTTAATCTCTTCCATGTCCCCAGCCTTTACTTGAAACTACCAAATTCAAAGGCTATTTTTCTGTTTTCATTGATTTCCTCCTTCCCCCACATTAAAAAAAAATATGGCGAGTTTCTTTTAAAAGCTTCCTCCTCACTGCTCTGGTCTTTTAGGACTTGTTAATCAACCAATTTCCATTTTATTCTTCTGGCTGCTTCTACTTTATCAATGTCCTCTTGACCAAGGTCTTCTAAAGGCTGAAAATCCCAGGGGCGCCTGTCTCCTTGCTATTCTGCAGGAGTTTGGACAATGGGATCGGTTGCCATAGCTTCAGGGACTGTCCATGCCAATCAAATCAGCTTGCCTGCATTTGTCCCCCATTCTGTGCATCTCCCTGATTTAGGTAGAGCTCACCTTTGCCTCACCAGGACCTCCATGCTGTCTCCTGCTTTTCCAGGCTGTAGACCAGGAGTCCTCAAACTTTTTAAACAGGGGGCCAGTTCACTGTCCCTCAGACCGTTGGAGGGCTGGACTATAGTTTTAAAAAAACTATGAACAAATTCCTATGCACACTGCACATATCTTATTTTGAAGTAAAAAAACAAAACGGGAACAAATACAATATTTGTATTTGCATGTGGCCCGTGGGCGGTAGTTTGAGGACTCCTGCTGTAGACTGTGGTTCCCCATTCAGATCATCCCTGGTTCCAGTCTATGCACCTGCCCTTTCCCTTCTTAAGTTAAAGTCGTTCCTATTATTGAATCTCATTTCCTCAAAGCCCTCACTCTTTTGAGGGCCAAGGCAATTCCTTGTTGTGCTGGCCAGTAGCCTCTCTATGCCAATCCCAGAAGGGTGGCCCTGCTCTCTCCACCCTACATGTTAAGTGCTCAGTTTCTGCTCTGTCTTTCTGGTTCCTGGCCTCTTTCTCTCAGCTTGCTTCCCCCAGAACCAATTTAGCTCCTATTTGCTGACTTAGTTTCAGCCAGTGTCAGGCCTGATTTCAAGTTGGCTCTCCTGAGTCCCCATAATTTCCTTATCAACTAGCTTCGTTTGGCTGCTCACCAGAGGGAGCCGCTCTAGTTCTGGCAAACATTGTATGTTTCCTAGTCACTGCTATACTTGGCCAAGTCCTTCTGACCCGGGAAGTTTTTTATGGTAATTTGAGAAATTAATTCAGGGCCCTTACCTCCTCCCTCCTCTCCTCCTTGTCCTCTTCCTTGTCCTCAGCATCTTCTCTGCTCAGATCTTCTTGGACTCATGCATCATAGCTTATATTAACACTAGTAGCCTGGTGCATGGATTTGTGCACATCGAAAGAAAATTAATTAGAAGGTGGCTGGTGGGGCGGGACTGGGCTGGACATGCCCTGGAGCCAACTTCCCGCCGTCCCTCCCAGCTGGCTGCACCTGGGGCAGCACCACAGCTTCTTGGATTCGTGCATCATACCTACTGGCTTGTCAGACAGTCCGATGGTCGCTTAGCCTTTTATATATATAGATAGCATGGCAGCCCTCATTGGCAACATCAGCACTGTTCCCCCCTCTGAGTCCACACTTAGAATCATTCTAACTCCAGTGTTCAAGGCAGCCACTAAAGTTGAATGAAGTTGAGAAGAAACAATGAGTTATCTCTGATTTATATAGTTCATCTTCTAGGTTGCCAGGATGGTTGTGGTTAGAAAAAGCATCAGAGATGAGGTGATTGCTGAGCTGTGTCTTAAAGGATGCTAATGGGTTCTTTAAGTAGACAGTGGGAGAGAGATAGTCTAGGCAGGACAAAACTTACACAAGGGTTTAAAGAACTAGACGTAGTTTAATATGGCTGTGAAGGAGGCACACATGAGGGAATATTGAAAGTTGCTGTTGAAGCACAAGGAGGAGACTGCATAGTGGACTTTATATTCTCCTCTGAGAGCAAGTGGGAGTCATGACAGGCTGCAATTCAGAGTAGAGTATGACAAGAACGGACTTTTATTTTAGAAAAAAATGTATCTAGCATTAAGAAAAAAGATCGGAGGGGAACAGAGGTAGAAGGGAAGGCTTAGGAAGTTATTGTAATGACACAGGGAGAGATTATGAGAACCTAGGCAAAGGCAGCAGTAGTAGGAGAGGAAAATAAGTAACAAGATATGGAGAATGCAGAATGGTGTGTCAGTAAGGATGCCTGGGTGAGCGTGGGGATTAAGGAAGAGTAAAAATCACCCATAACTCACAGATGACTTGATCAGTGGTTGTTATAGACGAAATGTTTGTGTCTCCTCAAAATTCATATGTTGAAATCCTAATGCCCAATGTGATGGTATTTGGAGGTGGGGCCTTTGGGAGCTGATTAGTCATGAGGGTGGAGCCGTCATGGGATTTGTGCACTTATAAGAGACTGCAGAGGAATCCCTTGCTCCTTCCACCAGGTGGGGACACAGAGAATAGAGAGACTTCTTTGAACCAGGAATTGTGTCCTCAATAGACACCGAATTTTTTAAAATTCTCACTTGAGGATATTTTCCCATTGATTTTCAGAGAGCAGAAGAGAGAGGGAAAGACAGAAATATCAATGTGAGAAAAATACTTTGATTGGTTGCCTTCTGCATGAGCTCTGGGGAGGAGCCTGTAACTGAGGTATGTGCCCTTGACCAAAATCGAACCTGGGACCTTTTGGTCCACAGGCTGACCTCTATCCACTGAACCAAACTGGCTAGGGCAACAGACACCAAATTTGCTGGTGCCTTGATCTTGGACTTCCCAGCAAAGTCTATGGTATTGTGTGACAGCAGTCTGAATAGACGAAGATAGTAGTGAGGTCTCCATTAACTGTAGACTATGCTTCACTTTGTAGAAGTGTCTTAAAAAGTTGCCTTTAGAGAAAATTTTATAAACAGAATTTTTAAAAATTTGGCTTTTATTTATTCCATCAATATAGACATTTTATTTTAGGTGCCTAACTTTGGTAGATGGAAAGTTAAAGGTTACAATCTCATTGTGGAAACATTATCTCCATACATAAGAGTCTAAGACAGATTGTGAAATCACACAGTATGGGATTAATTATCAAAATGCAATGTATATTAAAATATACACATATTTTTGACTGGACTAATCATTCTTTACCTCAAAGGATGAGATATTAATGCCAGTGTTCAAGCCAAGTGCCTCTCCCTAGGATATCAGGTGGGGTTTACTGTTAGTATTTTTAAAAAAATTAATATTGCTATATGCAATAAAGGAACCATTTAAAACCATTTAAAAAATAGCAACTGTTTTAAAAAAAAAGCTAATGGTGCCCAGCCATAGTAGATCCCAAGAAATACTGAGTGATAATAATAACACTAAGGAAATGATTAGTGACTTTTGTTATCTAAATAACAGGGCCTAAACAAAGCCTCAAGAAAATAAAATTGTAGGACAAACTTTACACGAAGCTATGGAAACAGAATGGGCTATTTTGCTTAAAATAGAACACCTATATTTAGGAGCTTTTAGTCTGGCATGACCTTGACATTTAAGTCAACACAGTCATTTTAAGTCCCATTGTAACCTCCATCCTCTACCTCTGTCTCTAAACCATTCGAAGAGCTCAACTGCTCTGCCATAGCAGAATGAAAATCAAATGTAAGCCGTACGTTTCTCCTTAGAGATTTTTAAAACATTAATGTCTTGGTCTTCCTGGCCAGCAACCCCTTGTGAGTGTGCCTACTGAGAATCTACAATAACATCATGTGTGACCATTCCTCTGATTAAATAAGGAATGTGCCAGTGTTGTATTTCAATCTGGGCTTACGAGGCTCCTGGTCTAAGGTCAAGTCTGCCATTTACCAGCTGGAAAGCTCCAGTCCCACCGGGGACCTCTGTTTCGTCATTTGTACCACAAAGAGCTTAGGCTAGAACAGTGGTGTTCAACCCTGGCTGTCAACAGGGTAGAGGCAGCAGGGGCACTTTTAGAAAATACCATGGCAAGCCTGTTTCCAGAGACTTCCCATTTAATTGGTCTGTGTTGTGGCCCAAGTATTATTTACTTTTGAAAAGCTCCCTGGTTGATTCTAATGTATAGTCAGGGTTGAAACAACTTGCTCAGAAAGATGTGTAAGACCCTTCACAGCTTGAAAAAAATATTTTTATGAAATGATTTAGACCTGCCAAGTGACAGGTTTCCTGGTCTTAAGCAATGTCAGAGGCCATCTTTAATAAAAAGAATACAAAATCACAAACACAAAATTAGATATGAAAGAGGATATTTGCCCTGGCCGGTTTGGCTCAGTGGATAGAGCGGCAGCCTGCTGACCAAAGGATCCGGGTTCGATTCTGGTCAAGGGCACGTGCAGGCTCCTCTCCAGCCTGGGCCCTGATCAGGGCTCATGCAGGAGGCAACCAATCAATGTGTTTCTCTCACATTGATGTTTCTCTCTGTCTTTCCTTCTCTCGTCTACTCTCCCTAAAAAAGAAAGAAAGAAAAAAAAGAAAGAAAGAAAGAAAATATTTATTTAGAATAAAAATCACAACAAATTATAAATTTTAGAGTAGACAAATACCATAGATGTAAAATAATCCAGAAAAATAAGGTAATATTTTTAATAACTACCAGACATACATCTTTGATATTTTTTTCTACATTTGTTGACTGGGTACTCTTTGCTTCTTTTAAAAAAAATTTATTTTTAAATTGAATTTATTGGGTGACATTAGTTAATAAACTTATATAGGTTTCAGGTGTACAGTTCTATAACACATCATCTGAATATTGTATTGTGTGTTCACCACCCCAAGTCAAGTCTCTTTCTATCATCATTTATCCCCCCTTTATCCTTTACACCCCCTTCCCTCTGGCAATCACCATACTCTTGTCTATGTCCATGATTCTTTCTTTTTTTATTGCCTCCTCTTTTGACAAAAATTTTGTAATATTTTCTATAGAGAGAATAAAAAGAAAATATCTTTTGAAACTGATCAATTTCTTTTTATTATGGGCAGTTTAGAAAAGTTTGTTTCAGCCTCACAGTTTATTATTGGTAATGTTATGTTTTAGGATTGTTGTCAAATTTGGGAAATTTTCTACTAAGATTTCATCATATGTGAGCTGTAAGGTTGGCAAGATTTTCTGGGTTGGTACATGTAATGTTTAATTTTATGTGTTAACTTGACTGGGCCATGGGTGCCCAGACATTTGGCTCAACATTATTCTGGGTGTGTTGGTGAGAGTGTCTCTGGGTAAGATCAACGTTTGTAATAATTTAAAAAATATATATATTTGTATTGATTTCAGAGAGGAAGGGAGAGAGAGATAGAAACATTAATGGTGAGAATGATTGGAGAGCAACATCTGAACTGGTAGACTGAGTAAAGCAGATTGCTCACCTCAGTGTGGCAGGGGCTCACCCAATCACTTGAAGACTTGAACAGAACAAAAAGGCTGGGTGAGAGAGCGCTCTTTCTACCTGGCTGCCTGAACGGGGACGTGGGTCTTTTTCTGCCTTTGGACTGAACTGAAAATTGGCTCTCCTTGGTTCTCAAACCTGCTGGCTTTCAGATTGGCATTATCCATTGGCCCTCCTGAGTCTCCAGCTGACAGGCTCTTCCCATCATGTCATTAACCTTCAATAAGACAGCGCTGCTTCATCTTTTGAACTTTTCGGATTCCATGGCAGGGTTCCTCTGAACCTACAGTGCTCCTACCCATTGTAGACTCTTCGTATATACCGGGGCACAGTCACCCTAAAGAAATGACCGGTCTCTATGACGAGCCTGCTCAGTTGCCAGTCATGAGTTGTGGCTCCTTGACTCATGTCCATCACGGTCCTCGCTGTGATTTGACACCCCTGGTGGAGGGCGTGCATTGTCATTGATAAATCAAATCACTTTTACAAAATGATTCCTAAATCATTTAAAGTAGTGTGTTTGAAATAATTCTCATTCCTCTTCATCCCGCCCCCCCCCGCCCCCCCGCCCCCCCCAATGTACATCTGATGGGTACCTACAAGAATGCAGATATGCACACTCGGGCACAACCAGAAGTCACTTTATGCATCCATAAAGACATGCCATTGCCCACAAGGAGAACTAAGTCTGAACTCTGAGTAGGCTTTGGATCTTGTCCACCATTTTGGATCGGCAGTGCAACCTGCCTGGGCTCTAAATACTGTCAAACATATGCATGGAACGCATACATTAAAACTTGATTTTACATCATTAGAATCTGAAAAAGGGGCCAGTGCCACCCAAGAGGAAATGGCAATATGAGTTTTTAAAGCGTGCTTATGTGAGGAGAGGCCTTTCATCTAAGTATTGAGTCATTGCAGTCTTGCTTGCAATACCCATTAACGACAGGCTCCTTTGAAAAGGTAGGTGACTGTAAGAATTCTGGCAGGAAGTCAAATGGTGATGAGCTTGGCTCCCCATCAGGTGTTTGGCAGTCTTTCCTGGAGGAAGCTGGAGGGTCCCTCCAGTCACGAATGTCTGTCACTAATAGGATTGACTAAAAAGAAAGCATAGGGCCCTGGCAGGGTAGCTCTACACCAAAAAGTTTCAGGTTGGATCCCTGGTCTGTGAGCATAGGAGAGGCAACTCATTGATATCTCTCTTTCTCTCTCATCAATAAAAACGTATCCTCGGGTGAGGATTTTTTTAAAAAAGTAAACATATCAAAATGTCTTCACCCTGATGAGTGCTGTCCTTCTTGGGATGTTAAACATCACTTCCAATATTACCACCATTGCAAAAACTGTTTGTGGAATCTTTTGGAAAAAGGTTCATATCATATGGCACAGTCTTTTGAATACCTTCAATGGTTAAAGCTACCAGAATTTGGGGTTGGATTATATTCTTTGGAGACTAAAATGATTTTCAGAGCCAATAATGCAAATAAAGTGTCTGATAAAATCCAGCCAAGTGTGACTCTAAAATACTGAAATACAGTTTTCTCTTATGGCTGACAAACTAGTTCTGAAGGCGGTTTTGTGGCAGATACGGTGGATTGGTTCACCCTTCTCGCACGCTTTCCTAAGAAGAAGGGCCTGGGAAGCTCTGATCTGCATTTTCCTGGACCCTTTTGTAGCTGGGGGCAAGACGTGGAGGTTTTGCTGAACAGGGACATTGGCTAGGGATGTGGATGGAAAAGTGAGCCATGGGAGGCAGTGGCCAGGCAGGGAGGTGCTTTCCCGTGCAGGGGACAGGGGTGGAAGCAATCGGCTGTTCTGGAGCAGTTCTGGCTGAGGTACAAGGTTCTGGTCCCTAACGTTAAAGGCCAAGTAACCTGAGGTGGCAGCACTGGGTTTCTAGCCAGGAGAGTCCTGAAGGCCTTCTTCCAGATAGTGTTTCTGGCTGTCTGGTACCCGCATCTGCTTCCCCGAACCTCCTGGAGATTCCACAAGGTGGCTAATACTCCCTAATAAGTTCCTTACTGCTTAAGCTAGCAATAGTGGATGAAGTTGACTAATACACATTCCAAATGAGCAATAGGAGCTTTGTTGGAATAAGTATGGAGCCTCCCAAGTCAACAACTTGGAAACCAAAAGCTCATTAAAAAAATAAAATAAAATAAAATAAAATAAAATAAAATAAAATAAAATAAAATAAATTGGGTCCTGGCTAGTTTGACTCAGTGGATGGAGCGTTGGCCTGTGGACTGAAGGGTCCTGCGTTTGATTCTGGTCAAGGGCACATGCCGAGGTTGAGGGCTCAATCCGCAGTGGGGGGCATGCAAGAGACAGCTAATCAATGATTCTCATCATTGATGTTTCTCTCTCTCTCTCTCTCCCTCTCCCTTCCTCTCTGAAATCAATAAAAATATATTAAAAAAATACTTATAGCCTTGGCTGGTTTGGCTCAGTGGATACAGCGTCAGCCTGAGGACTGAAGGTCCCAGGTTCGATTCTAGCCAAGGGCACATGCCAGGGTTGCAGGCTTGATCCCCAGTAGAGGGCATGCGGGGTGGGGGGGGGGGGGCGATCAGTGATTCTCTCTCATCATGCTTCTATCTCTGTCTCTCTCCCTCTCCCTTCTTCTCTGAAATCAATAAAGATATATTTTTTTAAAAACTTACAAAAAAATAAACTGGGTATTAGTTAAAAATTTTCTCAATTTTTTATAGTTAGACTAGAGGCCTGGTGCACAAAAATTTGTGCACTTAGGGGGGTCCCTTAGCCCGGCCTGTGCCCTCTCGCAGTCTGGGACCCCTCGGGGGATGTCCACCTGCTGGCTTAGGCCCGCTCCCTGGGGGATTGGGCCTAAGCTGGCAGTCAGACATCCCTCTGGCAGCCCGGGAGCCCTTGGGGGATGTCCACTTGCCAGTGGGGAGCAGGCCATCCTGCAGTCAGACATCCTTAGCATTGCTGAGGAGGCGGCAGAGGCTCCCGCCGCCACCGCTGTACTGGCAGCCGTCAGCCTGGCTGTGGCTGAGCAGAGCTCCCACTGTGGGAGCGCACAACCACCAGGGCGCAGCTCCTGCATTGCGCGTCTGCCCCCTGGTGGTCAGAGTGTGTCATAGTGACCAGTCATTCCCAGTCGTTCTGCTGTTAGGGTCAGTTTGCATATTACCCTTTTATTATATAGGATAGAGGCCTGGTGCATGGGTGGGGGCTGGCAGGTTTGCCCTGAAGGGTATCCCAGATCAGGGTGCAGGTCCCGCTGGGGTGCCTGGCCAGCCTGGGTGAGGGACTGATGGCTGTTTGCAGGCTGGCCACAGCTCCTTCAGGGTAGGGGTTCCTGCTGGGGTGCCTGGCCAGCTTGGGTGAGGGGCCGATGGCTGTTTGCAGGCTGACCACAGCCCCTTCAGGATAGGGGTTCCCACTGGGGTACCCGGCCAGTCTGGGTGAGGGGCTGATGGCTGTTTTCAGGCTGGCCACAGCCCCCAGCCACCCATGCTCCCAGTGGAGGCTGGCTGGAAGCAGGTATCTGGGATTTATTTAGCTTCTATAATTGAAACTTTGTTACCTTAAGCGGAGCCCACAGCTGGCCAGGGCAGCCGGGAAGCTTGGCTTCCTTCATCACTGGGGCAACCAAGCCTCCTGCTTGCTCCAGGTCCATGGCTGCTGGCCTCCATCTTGGTTGGGTTAATTTGCATATAGTTGCTCTGATTGGCTGGTGGGCGTGGCTTGTGAGTGTAGCGAAGGTATGGTCAATTTGCATGTTTCTATTTTATTAGCTAAGATTTCATATTTGGAGAACTATGTATGCTCCAGGAACAATTTAATCAAAGAATTTGCCCTGCTTTAGGAGAGTTCATTTTTACTCTATGTAAATGATGCAAAATGCTTGGAAATGGGGCTCCAACAGACCCTGTCCTGTGACTGGGGCACTGGGAGTCTCCAAAGATGCTTCACTAGAGAACACAAACCACCGATAGTAGTTTGCACGCTCTGAAAACTTGCTTTATGTAAGTTGCTTTATGTATGTCCATTATATTTTTCCCATGTCATTCACAAGGACCCCCCCAATGGTTTCTATTCCCTCCCCCCCTTATTTAGTGTTTGTATTTAATGAATATAAATAACAGCTTTTCAATAAATGCTACTTGGCTGACTGGCAGGGTTAGGTATGGGCTCCTCTGGAGGACTAGGAGGACAATTTTTGGACTAGCAACTATACATATGCCATTCCCAATGAAAAGAGATTCAACTTTTGATTCTTGTGGGCTAATTATCCATATCTGAAATGATTACGTTTGAGTTAGAAGACTTTGAAAATCTTGTTCGACTCTATGTTTGAATTCTTTCTACCACATCTTGACTATATGGGAGTATTAGTTTGCTAGGGCTGCTATAACGAAGTTGCTCAAACAAAAATGATTTAAAGAACAGCCATTTCCTGTCTCACAGTTCTGGAGGCCGGAGGTGAATTAAGGTGTTGGTAGGCTGGCTTCCTTCTGAGGGCTGTGAGTGGAGGCTCTGTGTGGGCCTCTCCTCAGTTCCTGGTGGTTCACAGCATGTGGCAGCCTTATTCCATTCTTCACGTGGGGTTTTCTCTACGCGTCTGCCTCCAGATTTCATCTTTTTATAAGGACATCAGTCATATTGGATTAGGGCCCAATCTCCTTTTAACTTGATCATCTCTGTAAAGGCCCTATTTCCAAAGATGGTTACATTCTGAGGTGCATATCTTTTTGGGGGCACCTGATTCAACCCATACCATTAGTTAGGATTCTTTTGGTTGCAAGTGACGAAATGAAATTCAAATCACTCTAGTAAAGGGCCCATTTTTTTGCCTCACATCAAAGGGAAGGACAGAATGCACTAAGCTCGGGGTAACGCACAGGGATAGCTCGCTGTTCCCGTCAGCACTATCTCCCTCTCTCTCCATCACTTGTCGCGGTGCATGGCTTCATTCTCCACCGCTGCAGGCTGGGATTTTCCGTGGGGCATGGAGGCCGGCTTCAGGCAGGGTCAGACCTGCAACATTCCAGTCTGGTGATGCAGAAGGAAAGATGGTTTTCCTCTCTCATCTTCAATTTAGACAAGCCCAGGGAAGGATTCTGGACCCAGGCCTATGCTTGGAGCGGTCACTGTGGCCAGGAGGATGTGATTATTCCTCCCACGTGACGCCCCTATGGTCACTGAGCCAGGTATGTGCCTGGACATGGTCGTGGAAAAGGGTTGGTGAAAGACTGTTGGGCAGATGTAACCATCGGCCACACAAGGAGCGAAGTGTCCCACTGCGTGATGCTGCGCACTTTATTCCCCTCTAGTCTCTATGACGTTCTCTTGTACTTTAAACAGAAACCTACCATTCATATTTTCTAAATCTATTTTTACAGTAAAGCTCTAAGTTTTCAAAACAGAACTCAAGGTCTTGCCTTGTTTAAACACGTTGGATGCCTTCAGCCTTTAGTTCATCTATTCCCCTGTTGATAACTTCCCACCCATTCAATGCCCCCCCCCCCCGCCCCCCGCCTTTTTTTAAATCCTCATCTGAGGATATCTTTCCATTGACTTTCAGAGAGAGTGGAAGAGAGAGGGAAAGACAGAGAGAAATATCAATGTGAGAGAAACACATCGACTGGTGGCCTCCCACCATGCCCTGACCAGGGCCCGAAAGGGGAGGAGCCAGCAACTGAGGTATGTGCCCTTGACCGGAATCGAACCCAGAACCCTGCAGTCTGCAGGCCGACGCTCTATCCACTGAGCCAAACCAACAGCCGCCCCCCTCCCCGCCCCCCGCATCTTTTAAAAATATATTTTTATGGATTTCAGAGAGGAAGGGAGGGAGAGAGAGATAGAAACATCAAGATGAGAGAGAATCATTGATAGGCTGCCTTCTACATGCCCTCTACTGGGGATCGAGCCCTCAACCTGGACATGTGCCCTGACTAGGAATCGAACTGTGACCTCCTGGTTCACAGGTTGATACTCAACCACTGAGCCACCACAGCCAGGCTCAGTGCTTCCCTTCAGTCTCCCATGCTGGCTTCCTCTGCTTCTCCCTCCAGTTCCCCTCCCCACTTGCCTACAGTCTGTTCTTGCCCTGGTGGCTGACCTGTTCACATTGCTTCAGTGGGCAATTCCCTCGCTCTCTTGGCTTCCAAAGGCTTCACCCAGCAGGAGGTCAGAGGAGTGAGGACCAGACTGTGCTTATTCACCCAGTTTCCTCCCTGCAGGGTCATTGCTGACCTCGTCCCTCTGCTGCAGGCAACAGCTCCCACCGATGGCTTTCTCCATATGATGCTCTCTGCCCAACTTTTGAAAACTGCTCCCTCCCCTGCCCCTTGAGGCCTGGTGTGGGAGGAGTGTAGGTGCCCACTCCAGGGTACAGCACGTCCCTCATGGTTTCCCCACACTTGGCCACATCATGGTAAATAGTCCCCTCAAATTACCCAATACAATTGGCAGTTCTTCTCACGAGAACTCCGATTACCTCCCCTCCCACCTTCCAATTTCTAAACATGGTAAGTTTCAGATATTGAGAAAAAAAGAGATGAATGATGCAATCCATACTAAAGTGTGCATGATTGATAGCATAATCCCTCAGGCACATTCTGTCTGAAAAAGAGCTGTGTGGATAAAATTAAGAGAACCCCAAACTGTGCAGTTGAGGGGTTTTTTTGTTTGTTTGTTTTTTCCCTGAGGCCCTCTAAAGAAAATACTCACCTCCTAAGGATAGAACTAGCATCAGATAAAGGTACTTCTTCAACTTTTCAACAAAAGTGGTTTGACTGAAGGGAGTGGCCACATACCCTAGGGAGTCTAGTATGCCAGTGGCCCCAAGTAACCTTAAGCACACACCACATTTCTTAAAAAGGTCCTGTTTTATTTAAAAGTACATATATCTGAGTGTTTATTTCTACCCCTTAATATGTCTCTGGTAATCATGTTATTTCCAAAATTTAATGAAGGCGACTTTCTAGGAAGATGTCTCATGTTTATCATGTGACCTCACTGCTGGCAGGTGGCCCAGGGCTTCTGGGGACGTGGGGCCTGCGTTTGAGAAGCCTGGAGTGCCGAGAACCCGGACACATCGATAATGTGACCACTTGTTTGTCAGGGGTGTGTCACGTTCTCCCAGACCTGTGTTTTCTCACATGCTTCCAGATCTTAGGGACGTTCTAAGATTTGTGATCAGCATTTCTATTTTAGACAGTATAATATATTTCACTTTTTCCCCCCATTGGGTTTATTTGACTTTCTCTCTTCTTTTAAATCATTTACTGATAGGTTACATTACTTTGATGCAAATTACTTTAATTTTATATTTTTTTTCAGGCGTAAGTCACTTAGTATTTTTCTTGTATAAACGTATGTGGTGGCCACAGCTGGAGGCTGGGCCCTCTGAACTGAAACTCTGGTGGAGTCTTTACAAGACGGTCAGTAAATTCCTGAGAGGAGGCTTGGTGGACACGGTCTCTTTCCAGAGGTCAGGGGTCAGATCACTGTAGGTCTAATGGCATCGAAGGTGGCCTTGGTGCCGTGGCCAGTGTGGCTCAGTTGGTTGGGTTTTTTGGGTTGTGTGGCGTGCAGTGCTAAAGCTGACTCAACTGGTCAGCATACTCCTTCAGCCCTCGCAGGGACCTCACACCATAGGGCGAGACTGTCTTCACAGTACCCCGGGGCCAGATCTGCACCTCTTCTAAGTGAGGGTAGAAATACCACGTGCTGTTAAAGAGTTTACAGTTATTGTAGTTAACAGTACTGTATTGGATATTGGAAAGTGGATACTTGAAAGTTCTCATCACAAGAAAAAAATTTGTAGCTATGTGTGGTGATGGGTGGTAAGTACACTTACAATGGCAGTGATGGCGAACCTTTTGAGCTCGGCGTGTCAGCATTTTGAAAAACCCTAACTTAACTCTGGTGCCGTGTCACATATAGAAATTTTTTGATATTTGCAACCATAGTAAAACAAAGATTTATATTTTTGATATTTATTTTATATATTTAAATGCCATTTAACAAAGAAAAATCAACCAAAAAAATGAGTTCGCATGTCACCTCTGACACGTGTGTCATAGGTTCCCCATCACTGCACTATGGTAATCATTTCTCAATATATACATATATCAAATAATTCTGTTGTATACCTAGAACTCATACAATGTTATGTGTCAATTAGATCTCAATAAAAATTAAATTTAAAAAAGAAAAAAAAAAACAAATTGAGGAATCAGGCATGCCATAAACTACCTTTTTTTTCCTGAATCAAGAATAGAGGTGTAGATTAAATATGTTACAGAGCTTAATCTGGATACCTCTTCAGGGTCTGTGAGTATAGCTGCATTTCAAAATTTAAAAAAGGTTACCTTAAAGATGTAGTTTGTTCACTCTCAAACAACCAGTTCCTAATTCAATTACAGCAGTGGCAGCTATGTATCATATTGTAAGCCCAGAAAATATTCTGGACCAAAACTCAGTTCTTGCGGTGTGTCTGGGACACCTCTGAAGTGAACCTATTTAAGGAGGAAGGGAAGGGGGTGGAGAAAAGGCTCCCTCTGCTCCCCCTGCCCCATTTTCCAGAGCAGCTGGATTTTAAGCCCATAGAATGCCCCAGGTAACTCCTAAGGCTACCCTGTTGTTATAGATTGGGAAAGAAGCAACGTAAGTGTGATTTAGACGGATTAATGACTTAGAAGGAGCATAAGCAGGCCTGGGAATTTGAAATCTTTAGTCACATCCTTCTTCTCCCAATACTCCTCACAAGGCAGGTGTCCTGCTCTAGCCAGCCATACTCTCTTATGTCACCTTGTGTGACATAAACCACAGGGGTAGCAGAACCCCACGATGTGAGTCCATTTCCTTCTATGAATCCAAAGATTCGGGCTGATGGAGACACACCTGGCCTTTTCTAAAGTCATATTTAACTATGAAAGAGAAAGCAAAAGAAATGTCTCTTGCTAAAATGTTTTCTTCTTATTTTCTATGTGGGTGGCTAACTGGGCCTTTTAAATTCTATCTAGAAATCATGATCTTTCTATTAGTGGCAATAAAAAAATCTACCGGGTCTTAAAGTTGTTTCTAGTATAACCACGGTAATCGACCATGAATAAACACAGCGTGTTCCAGGGACATGGCTATTTGACTTTCAGCACCGAAGCCCTCTGCTGGCACCTGCCACAACTGATTGAATTTGCTATAGAACAACCGTATGTCTGGGCCGGGGCTGAAATAAGAGGATGCACCAAAGAGCTTGGGAGGATGTAATAGGAGACAGATCGATCCTGTTTGAATCCAGAATAAGTGCGGATCAGTATGCAGGTACAGGAAGTGCCATCAATCCTTGCCCACTGGGCAGGGTGGCTGCTGGAGTCACATTGCCTCTTTCTGGAAGAGTAACGTGGGGCTTGATGGAGATCTCAGGAAGAGGGGACAGTGGCAGGGGATGTTCGCTAAGGGTCAACTGTGGGTATGGTGGTTGTTGGACCAAAGTGGGATCATTAACAAATATGAGGTGCATTGGAAAGTCAAACTGCTATACACTGGTAAGGGAGAGATCATAGAGTCAGGTTTAAGTGCATGGACTTTTGGACACATGAGTTCATAGCGTCTACAGATTAGCTGTGCACCTTTACCAAGATACTTAATCTCTTTGCACGTCACTCATCACATCTGTAAAGTGGAGACAATGTCCAGTGAAGTGGCTCTGGTATGGCAGCGACGGCCAGCGCAGTCACCACAATCTCTGCCAACGTTCACCAGGGCCCTCCTGCTTGCTACAGCTCCTGCTCGCTTTCAGCTGTCATCCTGTTTGACATCTGCATGATCTTCCTTACTCACCTCATGCCGACTCAGGGCTGTTGATTCCTAATCCATGTCCCCAGCCCAAACTTCCTGTGTGTCACATGTCAAATGATTTATGGGGCTGGATACTTGGCTGTCCCAAAGGCATGTCAAAGTCAACCCCTCTGAAGCAAGAGCCATCTTTCTCCCAAGAGCGTGGTTCTCCTCCTGCGTGTTCACTGGACCTCAGCCACCCGGTCACACCGTGTGAAACTCCAGAGACACCCTCCATTGGCCCGATTTCTCATGCACCAGATGACTTCAGTTTCCAGATGACTTCAGTTTCCAGGTCTGGCCATGTCTACCTTCTCAGTGCATCTTCTGCCGCCCCGCCCGCCCCAACAGCCCTGTAATGAATGCCTCAGCACATTTTGCTCAGAGGTGGCTTCCTAACTTGCCTCCGCGCTCTTAGTGTGGCCTTGATTCACCCACTACTGCCAGGACCAGCTTTCTTTCTTTCTTTCTTTTTTAAAGTTTAAAATGTTTAATGAAAAAGACCAAGAGCAAAGCATTATTTACACGTGGGTAAGAAAAGAAGACATACCCAAGACCGCATCCTGGGCGGGTTGCGAGGCACCCCTAGACTTGTTTCTTTTCGCAAGAACTTTGTCCCCTTCCTACATCCTCTCTGTGAGCTGCAGGTGTTGTCACGCCCTGACAATGTGGTTAGAGGAGTCAAGGTTCAATTCCCACATGTGCGGAAACCTCCTTAAACAAACTGCTCTGGACAGTCCCGAGGGGACAGAGCTGGCCAACTCGTCCCGAGCGCAGCAGACGCCTCAGATCAGATCGGCAACGTTCATGGGCATCTCGCCGATCTGCGTGGAGTAGTACTGCTCAATGTCCCGCAGGATGCGGCTGTCCTCGTTTTTCACGAAGTTGATGGCCACGCCCTTCTGGCCTTACCGCCCCGACCGCCCGATTCTGTGGATGTAGAGCTCCCGGTTGTTGGGCAGGTCGTAGCTGATGATCAGGGACATCTGAGGGACGTCCAGGCCCCAGGCCCAGTCGGCGGTGGAGATGAGCACCCGGCTGGCGCCGGAGCGGAACTCCTTCATGATGGACTCCCGCTCCTTCTGCGGCATGTCCTGGTGCATCCACGACACCGTGAGGTTGGCTTCTCTCATTTTCTCCGTCAGCCAGTCCACCTTCCTCTTGGTGTTGCAGAAGATGACGGCTTGCGCGATGGTCAGCGTGTCGTAGAGGTCACACAGCGTGTCCAATTTCCACTCTTCTCTTTCCACTGCCACGAAAAACTGCTTGATGCCTTCCAGCGTCAACTCATCACGCTTCGCCAGGATGCGGATGGGGTCCGTCATGAACTTGTTGGTCATCTCCAGCATCTCGTGGGGCAGCGTGGCGCTGATGAGCACCACCTGCGTGGCCGGGGGCAGGTACCTGTAGACGTCGTAAATCTCCAGGACCAGCTTTCTGGTGAGCAAGTCACAATGCCACTGGCCCTTCAGGGCGGAGAGCACACAACCTCTGAGTCCTTGCTGACCTTTTTTACTCTGCCTCTCTGCCTGTCCAGGCCTCTGCCCCCTCCCTGAAATCTCCGTGGAAAACTTAGCATCCACGGACACACTTGCTGCCCGGTGCCCCTGTGCTTTCGCACACGCCTTTCCTGCCTGGAGATGGAGATCTAATAGGCTAATGGGCCTTAGGTTCTCGCGGGCACCTAGTCTAGAATTTACCGGCTTGTTTCAGGCTGCTTACAGGGGTAGCCCGCAAGACAATGCTCTCTTAGTGGAGGGACCCTATTCTGTTCATCTTTGGTCCCAAGAACCTGCTATGGTCCCTGAGACAGTGTGAGTGGCCCAGAACAGAAATACTTTCTTTGTTCCGAATGGACTCTCTGCCTCAGCTGCTGACTTTTTGGGAAACCTCCCTGGAGGCTTCAGGGTTCCTGCCGGCCCCCGCCGCGCAGGTGAAAGGCAGCTGGAAGCGCGCCGCCTGGGGCTGGGCTGGGCAGCCCCCCGCGCGCCTGCGCCCTCTGCCGCTTCGCTAGCTCTCCGAGCGTCCCTGTGCGCCGGTGTCTGTTCAGAGAGGAACGGAGGCTTGGGTGACAGGCGAGGCGTGGGGAAGAGTTCAGCCTGAGCCACAGCTTTATTCACTGATTTCTCGGCGGCTGGACCGAGGCTGCCTCCCCAGGCGGCTCCCAACTGCTCCCGCACCGGCCCCGTGCGCGCCTCCCGCCGCTGCGCTCGCCGCCAGCCCGACTGACCGACCGACTAGCGAGTGAGTAGCCGCGGCTTGTGCGCCCCCGCAGCGCGGCGAGCTGCCCCCCCGCGGTCCTGTGCCCCTCGCGGGCTTTGTGTGTGTGTGTGAGCGCGCGCGGGGGTGTCCCTGCGATTCCACGCCGGCTCGGGAGCTCCCTGTCCACCCGAGTCTGCGCGGAGGTGTGGGTGCCCCCCCCTCCCCAGCTCCTCCCAGGCAGGGGCCCGTATGCCCCGGGTGCGGGAGGGTGTTCGCCGGGATTCCCCGGCTCGGCGCGGGGCCGCCAGTGGGTTCCTCAGGAAGGCTCCCAGGCCGGGAGGCGGCGGGGAAGCCCGGGCTGCGAGCGGCCGGCAGGCGGGGAATCTGGGAGCGGGTCTGGCCGGCAGAGCCGAGGGAGACGCCGGAGCGGCCGCCCCTGCAGCCCAGCCTCTCCGCTCTCTCCATTCCCCTTCTTCCTTTCTTTTCTCAGCAGCATCACAAAAGCGTGCTGCGGAATGAAACCCAATGCAGCGCAGTCCTGTCTCCTCTCCCACCTGGTGCTCATCCCCCCCCCCCCCCCCCCGCCAGGCTGGGAATGGAACGGAACACACCTGTTTTCGGCTTTCCCCGGGGACACACCTGTTTTCAGCTCTCGCTGAATTCAACCTGGTGCGGGATTGCGCGAGGGGCTCCACCACATACATGCCGTGTGTGTGCGTGTCCGCGCGCGCGCCCCGGGCCCACCCGGGTGGAGGGCGCCGGGTGTCAGCAGCGCACCTCTCCGCCGGCCCCCGCGCGCCAGGGCTGCTCCTGGGGCCCGCGTCTCTTTGTTTGGTTGTGGCTCCCCCACCCCTCCACTGAGCAAAGTAATTTTCGGTTTCGCTTGACTCTGGGCGCTGGGACTTGGTGTGGGCCGCGGCCTCAAACGCTCCCGGTGTTTGTCATTGAAGAGTTCTTCGGCGCGGGGGTTATTTTTAGTGTCGGGAAGACAGAGGCAGGCGCGTCGACCTTTCTGCGCCTGCCTCGGGCTTCGAGTGCGTGTCTCTAACTGATGGGGCAGACGGATTCGCATCCAGGCGCGCACACGTGCCTGCACACAACTGTGTACACACATTTCTACACACGTAGCCCTCCCCCTTTTTTTTTGAAAATTGGGAATGCATTGTGTTTGTTAAAAACACACACACACAAACTTTCCTTTGTTCTTTCGGGCATTTTCTATTTTGAGTTAATGGAGTAGGAGTACCAAAAGGTTGCAATTAGTTCACGCGAATAAAAGACACTGCCTCTGAGTCAGAGCTGCCAGGTTGATAATTATTCACATATAAAAGCAGATGCGATGTTTATGGCAAAAGGGGCGGGGCGGGGGCAGGTCCTCCATAGACAATGAGGTAGGGTCTCCGCCAACCGCCCGCTGCTTATTGTTCCCGCACTAGAGGCTGCGTCCTCCCGCCGCCGCCGCCGCCGCCAGGGCTCTGCTCCGAGCTCAACCCTCAGTCCCACTTGGGACTCCGAGTTCTTCCGCGCTGGCCCCCGGGCGCGGAACGCCAGCCCTAGCCGCAGCCGTCCTTTGCTGACCTCCCTCTCTCTGCTTTACAGGTTGGCATCTTTGCTCCCGAGGGTGTCGCGAGCCGAGGTGGAGAGGACGGCACGCCTCTGGCCCAGCCAGCTGGGCGGGATGCGTCGCAGGCATCAGCGCTGAGCACCCCCACGCTGTGTACGGGGCGGGCGTTCTCCCTCCGGGCGGCGGGCCGAGAGGCGGCGGCGGAGGGGATGCGCCCAGGACGCACCAGGCTCCTTCTGCGAGCTGCCACCCCGAGGTGGACCCCGAGCAGAGCTCAGCGCAGGACCGCGAGGACCCCTGCCCCCTGGGGCGCGCGGCTGCGAAGCTTCTTCGGGGTTGCATCTGCGTTCAGGATGCCCTGGGCACCTCCCTGCTGGTGAGGATGTCCTGCCGCGCAGCTCTGTATCCCCCAGCCCCTGTCCGTGGAGGGCACGACTGCGTGGGCCCAGCTTCGGGCCCTCCTGCCGGTGGATGAAAAGCGCGGGAGTCCTTGAATGCAATCAGCGATCGAATCTAAATTCTAAGAGCCATGGACGCCAGCACTGGGCTGCAGCACCAGGCGGGGGAGCAGCTGGAAGCCCCAGCCGCAGTAGGAGCTGTCCAACCGAAGTGCGAACCAGAGACCTTGAGGTCCAAGAGTTTACCCGTCCTGAACAGCACCTCCTGCCGGCCAGATCTCAGCCCTGCGAGTGCAGGCGCTTTGGGCCGCCAGGAGTTGAAACAATGCCTGAGCCGGTTGGCGTCCAGCCCCTCTGCCCCGCCCACTTCGGCAGAGATGGCGGGGCTCGTGGACTGCAACCACAGGGTGGACTTGGGTAAAGCCATGTCGGTGTCGTCCACGTTGGCTACCCTTCAGGGGAGAAGGTGCCTCTATGTGGTCCTCACTGATTCGCGCTGCTTCCTGGTTTGCATGTGCTTTCTGACCTTCATCCAGTCGTTAATGGTCTCTGGGTACCTGAGCAGCGTCATCACCACCATCGAAAGGCGCTACAGCCTGAAGAGTTCGGAGTCCGGGCTGCTGGTCAGCTGCTTCGACATCGGGAGCCTGGTGGTGGTGGTGTTCGTCAGCTACTTTGGGGGCCGGGGGCGGCGGCCGCTGTGGCTGGCCGTGGGTGGCCTTCTCATCGCCCTCGGGGCGGTGGTCTTCGCCTTACCTCACTTCATCTCGCCTCCCTACCAGATCCAAGAGTTGAACGCCTCGGCTTCCATAGAAGGCCTGTGTCAGAATGGCAACTTCACAGGGACCGTGGAGCCTCGCGCCTGCCGGAAGGACTCGGGCGGACAGAACCACTGGCTCTTTGTGGCTCTGTTTGTCTGTGCACAGATCCTCATTGGCATGGGCTCCACACCTATTTACACCCTGGGACCAACCTACTTAGATGACAACGTCAAGAGGGAAAATGCATCCTTGTACCTAGGTAAGACTTCCCTGTCCTTCCAAATAGGCGGAAGTCAGAAGTCGACAGGAAACCCTGTCTTCCCCACTTTCCTGGAGATGTTATGTATATTTATATACAACTAGAGTCCCGGTGCACGAAATTCGTGCACTGGGGGATGGGTGGGGGGGTCCCTTAGCCCAGCATGTGCCCTCTTGCAGTCCGGGACCCCTCCCTTGTTACTGCCCACCTGCTTGCTGCTTCCTACCGCTTGGCTTGCTGCTTCCTACCACTTGGCTTGCTGCTCCTTAGTGCTGCCACAAAGGCCTTGGGTCTGCTGGGTGCCGGGCCTGCGGGTTTGTGTCTCTGATACCCCCAGCAGCCCCAGCACCACCTAAATAACTTAAGGGAAACTTTATTTAGTCTTCTTTTAAAAGCAATCTAGTTTAAAAGTGAGTTGCAGTTAAGTCATAACAAAGAACATGGTACCTAAGAGTGAGATAGACTGACAGAGGAGAGGCTGGGACTGACTGGTCAGGGGCTTACATGCCAACTGTTCTCCACCTGGGAAATGATGTAAAATCGTTTCTTTAGTTTTCTGCTTAATGGTCTTCTCCAGCACTGAGGTCACAGGAGCCGCCTTCCAGCCCCCAGGCTGCTTCTCAGAGTCGTTAATTTCCCCATAGGCCTCTGCCTAGGACAGGACCTCTGCACCCCTAGGGTGCATAAACACACCGGGTTTCCATCAGGCTCCGCTGATCCCCGGTCCGGGAGGCCTCTCGGCTCCGCTGATGCCGGGGCTGGGAGGCCTCTCGGCTCTGCTGATCCAGGTGGCAGGGAGGCCTCTCAGCTCCACTGATCCCGGGGCCGGAGACCTCTCGGCTCCGCTGATCCTGGGGCGGGGAGGCCTCGCGGCTCCGCTGATCCCCGGGCAGTGACGGCTCTCTGCTCTGCGGCTTCAGGGCTATTTGGCTTCACTCTACCGCTTGGAGCCTGAGTATGCAGATTAACCGTCATCTTTTAGCTTCTATAATTGAAACATTGTATCTTTTGGAGCTGTTGCTTCAGGAGCTCAGAGCCCCGCAGCTGCAGGCGGGAACCTTGGTTTCCTCTATCGCTGGGGCAACCAAGCATCCTGTTCTCAGCTGCCTGGCTGCCAGCCGCCATCTTGGCTGACAGTTAATTTGCATATACTCACTGATTAGCCAATGAAAAGGGTAGCGGTCGTACGCCAATTACCATGTTTCTCTTTTATTAGTGTAGATGTTTTGCATATGTATTATAAGCATTGCCTTTCCGTTTGGGAAAGAATCAAAAAGTTGAGAGCTCTCTGAATTAGTTTTAAGATTCTCACTTCATACTCTTTTCCCAAGTGATAAAAACTTTTAGCTATAAGGTAGTCTCTCTCTCTCTCTCTCTCTCTCTGGAAAAGCTCTAATTTATCAAGTTTACCTTCTAATAGCTGTCCTTCTAGAAGGAATAGAAGCAGCCAGTGTGTGGAGTGAAGTTGCTGCTTGCCTTTCTTGTTCCCAGGAGCTTGGGTGACGAAGTACCCAGACTACGTAAAACATCATTGCCTCTGTACCTGCATTTCTTACATTTCGCCTGCATCACTGAAACAAACAAACTCGAGTGATACCATATGGCTCAGTGTCTTTATGTAGAAGCAACTTCACAAGTTTATCCAAAGCTATTTTTATTGCTGGTTGAAGACCCCTCAGTTACATGAACTTGGGAGCAGAATCCATTATTATTTTCTGAACAGCAGTGGCTCTTGGATTCGGTGAGCTGACTTGCATGAGTCAGCTGCTGTGGACAGGGGTGCTAGGGTTGAGTACAGGGTTCTCGTGTGAGGCCAAGCAGCCATTGTAGCGAGTAGGAAAATGTCGTTCCTAGAAATCTGTGGTTGGCAGCGCCTCCCTGCACAAGCTGCCCCTTCAAAACTGAGCTGCTAGGTGATGGGTTGGAAGCCTTGGAAAGCATGAATAGCAGCTATGCCGGCTGTGGTACTTGTTTTTCTATGTTTCTCTACTGGAGTCCAACTAAAAGAAGATAAATGATTTTACTTTATTTAAAAAATGGTAAATAAGCAAATACCAGGCCCATCCAACAACTTATTAGCTATGTGCTGATAGGATCCTTGGTGTGGGAATAATAAGGTTTCAGAGGACGGTGAAAATGATACCCAGTTAAGAGGGCTATGCTTTTTCCACAGTAAAACTGCTGTCCCCAGACTCTGTTGTAGAGGGTGTCTGAACCATTTATAGTAACTAGCCCAAATGCATTAACACAAGAGTTTTCTAATTCATTTTTGGTATTAAATGCAAGAGGAAGAAATTTCTGTTTAGGACAGAGAGGAATTAGCTTGCTGTTGCTTTGCCTGCATGTTTTCTAACATTTATTATGATAAATTTCCGAGCATACAAAAAGTTGAAATAAAGACTTTCTTTTATATAACTGCTGGAGTTTTAACATCCTAAAAAAGTTAATAATCATTCCCTAATATACTCATACTAGAGGCCTGATACACAAAATTCATGCAAGGGGTTCAGCCCTTGCAGCTCCGGCTTCGTCTGGGAGGTCGTCCGGGAGGTTGTTCGGCTGTCCGGTCTAATTAGCATATTATGCTTTTATTATTATAGATATCCACTCTATATTCAAATGTCCTCAAGCCAGGAGTCAATCAAGTTCACTCATACATTGCATTTGGCTCATCAGCATTTTATAATCTAGAACAGGGAGTGCCTCAACATTTTTCTTTTTCCAGCACACAGGCTTTTGAAGGGACAGGCTAGTTGACTTGTGGAATGTTCCACCTTGTACATTTATCTGAGTATTTCCTTAAGATCCTTCTCATAACCTTTTTAAAAGGAGGCTTTATTGGTTGCTATATTCTTAGAACATGAGCAGTGTTAACCTAGTATGATGTGGATTTTTTTCTTAATAAACAACTGGTTAAAAATCTTTGATACTTTTCACAAAACTATTCTTCTTAGATTACCCTTTTAGATTACCCTGGTTCTAATCTTCTTAGATTACCCTGGTTCCTCCACTCCATATATTTCTTGTGTGCTGGAAGTTCATTCTAAAGGTGTGGTTAGACTCAGACAAAACATTTTTGGTCAGACTACTTTATGGCCAATGCTGTGTTTTATATTATTTGCTCCTGGCATTCATTGGTGATGCTGAGTTTAATGGCTTGGTTGAGTGGGTGATTGGCAGGTCTTTCCATCACAAATATACATTTCTCCCTCGGAAATAAGTAATCTTTAGAGTGATACCTTGACTCTGTGTACCTATCTCCATATTCTCCCTGATCTTTGCTTCTATTTACTTTGAAAACTTGGATCTTCCTTCCATCCCACTTCTCGGTACCAGTGTCACAAATTTCATCAAAAACACAGCAGAGAGCTACACAATAAACATCTAGTAAGAGCCCCAAAATTTAACTTTTAACTCTCCACCAAAGAGAAAAACAGCAAGTACGTACTGAATCCTTATTCTGTGCTGGGCAAAAATGAGGGGAAGAGCAAAAATGAGGCATAGTTTCAACATCTGAGGAGCTTTCAGTGTAATGAAGAAATACTGACAATTCAAGGTAGGGGTGTGAAGTGACAGGTGCAATGGGAGGGAAGTTACACAAATGGTGTTAGTTTCCCCCCTCCCCTTCCTCTCAGTCTCCTCCTCCTTTTCCCTTCTCTTTTCCTTCTCCTCCTCCTCCTCCTGCCCCTCTTTCTCCTTCTCTTCTTTTAGCTATCGACTACTGATTTTTTTTTTTTAAGTTTGATGAATGCCTTAGGAAACCCATGAGAATTCTGCTTCCTGTTAAACGGATCTCAATGAATGCTCTGGTGGTTTGAGTATAAGGAATCTTCCACAGATTGTTTTATTTAATGTTCCCAATGACCTTATGATATGGAAGTTGATTTCCCTATTTTATGGATGAGGAAACTGAGGCTCCCAGAGTGTTAGGGGTTGCTTCTGGGCTTCAAACCCAGGCCTGTCTAACTAACCCCAGAGCCCCTCAGCTTCCCTCCACGCTGCATGTCCTCTGGCAAGAGGCTCTGAGAACTGACTGACAGCAAAGGCCTGTGTGCAGCAGAGTTCTCAGAATGGCCTGAAGTCATCAAAACAAGATCCTTCTCAAAACCTTTTTAAAAGGAGGCTTTATTGGTTGCTATATTCTTAGAACATGAGCAGTGTTAACCTAGTATGATGTGGATATTTTTCTTAATAAACAACTGGTTAAATATCTTTGGTACTTTTCACAAAACTATTCTTCTTAGCTTACCCTTTTAACTACCTACTTCTTTCTTAACCTTTTTGTCAGTCTTTTCTTTTTTAATATATTTTTATTGATTTCAGAGAGGAAGGGAGAGGGAGAGATAGAAACATCAATGATGAGAATCATTGATTGGCTGTCTGCTGCACACCCCGTACTGGGGATTAAGCCCGCAACCCAGGCATGTGCCCTTGACCGGAATCGAACCCGGGACCCTTCAGTCTGCAGGGTCCACAGAGCCAAATCAGGTAGGGCGATTGATTCTATTTTTAAAAAATATATATATCAATATTTTTATTATTGATGTCAGGGAAGGGGTGGGAGAGAGACAGACATCAATGATGAGAGAGAATCATTGATCGTCTGCCTCCTGCATGCCCCCCCACTGGGGATCAAGCTCGAAACCGGGGCATGTGCCCTGACCGGGAATCAAACCATGACCTCCTGGTTTACAGGTCGACGCTCAACCACTGAGCCACACCGGCTAGGTCACATATCTTTTTATAATTGGAAAAAAGGCAAGAAACACTGTGTAGGAAACCGCCCCTTAGAATCATTGTACAGGGAAATCTGAATCAGTGTTGCAGCAACATGATATTCTGCATTTTCTGAGAACCCAAGGTTTTGTCACCAGAGCTTTCTGCGTGCCAATCATTGACGACTCTCTGTCCTTAATGTGTGAACATTTATGTAGTGTGTGTTTGTGCCTCATGTAACGTAACAAAAGCTCTTTTGAAGTTTGAGGGGCTCTGTGGTGTCCCCGGCTTCACCATTGTGCCCGCTGACTCTCAAGGGTGTCCCATGGGCCAGAATGGAGCCCCCTGGCCTTTCCTGGCTGCGGTGATTTGGGGGAAGGCGACTTTTAGAATTTCCAGTCTCTATGGGAAAGGAAGGCAAGGGAGATGTGGGTAGTGTGACCACTGAGTGGCCTTTAGTGGTATCTGCACACTGGTCATGTTTTCTCTTTTGCCTCAATAGTCAGAAAATTCAGGCCTCCCCCGCCCACCCCGCCCCCATCAGTATTGATAACCTATTCTAAGTGGCTGGGAGCATTAGTGTTCCTGATCTTTTTGTGGGGATTTTTAAAGGATCCAATAAAGAGCACCCTTTCCCCTCACTTGAGTTCTGAGTTAAGAAACAAGTCAAAAGAATTAAACTGTGATAGAAGTAAGGTTGAAGAGTATAATGTGTGCAATGCACTTTCTACTAATCCCAGCATTAAAGAGACTTAGCCACCCAGCCACCGGAAATGCTGCACCTCCCCAGGGTGGCAGCTGGGGGTCTCCCACGTGGGCCAGGTGAGACGCATGCCAAGGAGGAGCGGGCAGGATTTTTACTCCCATGCGCATGCTCCCAGGAGGCAAAAAGGAGGAGGGAGTTGAGCCGAACATCCCTGTTTATTTTCAAAGTCATCAATTACGTGAATCCTCTTCTCCTCTCTGGGCAGGAACGGCATGGGGGGTGGGGCTGGGGAGCCCAGAAACAGCAGGAGTGGGCACTTACACATTATCCCCTAAGACTTGTAACTGTGTGTTTTTTTAGTCTGCTTTAATTTTGCTTGTCTTTTTAATAATGTGTTTATCTTTACAAGCCACATAAAATCCTTTTGGGCCATGGCCAGGGTTGCTCAGTGGTAGAGCATCAGCTCACACACTGAAGGGTCAAATGGTTGTGGGTTCGATTCCCGGTCAAGGGCATGTACCTGGATTGCAGGTTTTGGTGTGTGCAACCAATCCAAAGATCTCTCTCTCCCTCTCTCTCTCTCTCTCTCTCTCTCTCTCTCTCTCTCTCTCCCTCTCTCCCTCTCCCTCCCTCTCCCTCCCTCCCCCTCTCTCTACCTCCTTCTCTCCCTCCCTTCCACTCTTTCTAAAAATCAATGGAAAAAATATCCTCAGGTGAGCATGAACAACAAAAAATTCCTCCTGGGAAGCAGGCTCTGTACAAATTGTGAATAAATACACAAAATAATCTCCACTGAAAGCACTCGTGAGGGAGGATGGCGACTGAGGGATTTGGAGAGGTGACCGGGACACGTGGAGAAAGATGGGGTGAATGCTGGGCAGAGGGGCGGTGTAGCTTCGAGTGAGGATGCAGTGAGTTTTACAGATGCCTGGGACAGTTAATCTGTGTCATGGGCAAGGCTTCTGGACCCTTAGCAGCTACTGACTTTACAGCAGCTGCCGGGGGCCCACTTTCACCTGTAAGACAAGCTAGTTGGTCCAAGATGCTGAGAAACAAACTTCAAATTCTAACTGGAGATGAGCAGGGTTTACGCTTCATTGTGGAAACCACCGTGGGGTGCACATCGGTGTGTTCAGCCCCCCTGCAAATAGCAGCGAACAGCCAGCCTGTTCGTAGCATTTCTGACATGTTTTTGGGTTGCTATGAGTTCTGTTATTTAAGTGGTTCAAAACTGTCCTTCTGAAACTTTAAACGTGTGGGTGAATCCCCAGGGTGTCTTCTCAAAGCGTAGATTCTGCTTCTGTCACTCGGGGGTGGGGCCTGGAATTCTGCATTTTTATAAAACTCCCAGGTGAGGCCAGTGTTGCTGGTCCGAGGGCCACGTTTGGAGCAGCAAGAGTCTAAAGGCCACAGATCCTTGCCTCTGTGGACAGATGGGTTGTCTCTCTCTGGGTTGGGGTGGGAGCCACGGTTGGCAAAACCAGCTTCCGATCGAAGTTTTACTTCATCAGGAAGAACCCCACCGCCTCTGACTGCATTTGCAGAAGCAAGATGTCCATTTGGGGTATTTCGTAACCTGTGGCTACTCTTTTTTTTTTTCCAAATATATTTTATTGATTTTTTACAGAGAGGAAGGGAGAGAGATAGAGAGTTAGAAACATCGATGAGAGAGAAACATCGATCAGCTGCCTCCTGCACATCTCCCACTGGGGATGTGCCCGCAACCCAGGCACATGCCCTTGACCGGAATCGAACCCGGGACCTTTCAGTCCACAGGCCAACGCTCTATCCAGTGAGCCAAACTGGTTTCGACTGCCTGTGGCTACTCTTGAATTCCACAGTAGTGTGAGGTCAGTGAGAGCGAGTGGCCTCGGACAAATGACGTTCATTTTGACATTAACCCAAGGAAGCACCACTTTCTTTATTCCATCCACCACCTTGCGGGCTCTGTGCTGAAGGGTCTCTCTTGGGTGGTGCAACTCTGCATGTCAGAGATAAGCCTGTGAGCTCTGCGACCCAGGTGAGCTCACCTTCTAAGGCCTTTTGCTGAAAGAAAAGCAGACAAACCGGCGGCCTTGGCTTTGCTTTTTTCTTTTTAAACAATCTAGAAGTTTCCGCAGTGAATTGGGAGTTTGGTGACAGGCAGTGTAAGAGCTGAGCAGATTAGAAATGATTTGGAGACTGGGGATCAGAAGTTTTCCCTTTGCAGAAGGCGATCAGACAGAAGAGGGACCGAGTTCTCTCTGGCAGTAACAGTCTAGCCCAGTGGTTCTCAACCTTCCTAATGCCGCGACCCTTTAATACAGTTCCTCATGTTGAGGTGACCCCCCACCATAAAATTATTTTCGTTGCTACTTCATAACTGTAATTTTGCTACTGTTATGAATCGTAATGTAAATATCTGATATGCAGGATGTATTTTCACTGTTACAAATTGAACATAATTAAAGCATAGTGATTAATCACAAAAACAATATGTAATTATATATGTGTTTTCGATGGTCTTAGGCGACCCCTGTGAAAGGGTCATTCGACCCCCAAAGGGGTTGCGACCCACAGGTTGAGAACCGCTGGTCTAGCCAAAGTGTGTCCTAGAGTTTATCCCATTCAGCCCTGTTTGAAAAATGATCACTTGACACATGAGGAAACCCAGACTGCAAAAAAGGTAAAAGATTTGTGCTATGGGACACAGTATGGCAGTCCTTCAATCAATTATAAATAGAATTATCACATGACCCAGCAATCATACTTCTGGGTATATATCCAAAAGATTTGAAAGTAGGGTCTCCAAGAGATATTTGCACATCATGTTCCGAGCAGCATTATTCACAATAGCCAAGAAGTGGAAGCAATCCACGTGTCCATCGATGGCCGAATGGATAAAAAATGTAGTCGATACATATAATGGGGTATTATTCAGCCCTAAGAAGGAAGGAAATTCTAACACTCTCATCTACAATGTGGATGAACCTAGTGAAAGAAAACATTTACAAAAGGAAAAATACTGTATACTTGCACTTATGTGAGGGGCTTAGAGTAGTCAAATTCATAGAAATAGAAACAGAATAGTGGGTGCTGGCGGGAGCAGGGCAATGGGGAGTCCGTGTTTATGGGGTACAGAGTTTTAGTTTGATGAAAAGTTGTGAGGTCTGTTGCACAACAATGTGAATATTCCTAACACTATCAAACTGCACACCTAAAAATGGATATGATGGTAAAAAACACATTAAAGGATTTGCCCAAGTCATACAGCCAGCTTGGTTTGTGTCTGAACTGATTTATAGACCATAAACCAATCTGTATTACAAAAAGTCATTACTACATAAATGGAAATTGGGAAACTCCAAGGCCTTGATGGCAGTCAGTTCTCCCAGTCTCTGCAGTGTTCTAGCCCGTGTTGGTTGAGGTGGGTCTGAACATCATCCACTATAAGACTTATTTTTTCAAGTGTGAGGGAATTGCAAGGTAGGCCTTTTGGGCATAATTTTAAGAAGGAAGAGGGATTTTGGAAAAGAAAAATGGAGGCAAAGTAGATTGTAGAGTAGGTGTTTTAGGAATGAAGCCTTCCGAGACAAATGAAGGTGGAGAAACATGCCTGGCCATTTGGAATATTGTGTCTTTTTTGGGGACAGCCTGGAATGTTCAGAAACGCAGACTGTAGGTCCATGTCGCCGTGTTCTGCTGTGTTGGGTGCCCCTGCAGGAGCACGTGTGCTCACCCTGCTTTATCCACCTCCTTGTAGAGAAAAGAGAGATTCCACAGCTGCCTGGTTCTCCTCCTCCTAAGCCAGTGGTCGGCAAACTGTGGCTCGTGAGCCACATGCGACTCTTTGGCCCCTTGAGTGTGGCTCTTCCACAAAATACCACGTGCGGGCGCGCAGTACAGTGTGATTGAAACTTCGTGGCCCATGTGCAGAAGTCGGTATTTTGTGGAAGAGCCACAATCTAGGGGCCAAAGAGCCGCATTTGGCTCATAAGCCGCAGTTTGCTGTCCACTCGCCTAAGCCATTCGCAGGGCTTGGGTGTCATGTGTTCTGAATCTCAGTTCCCTATGGAAAACTGCATGGGCTGCTGGTCATTCTAAACAGTGGTTCTCACCTAGGGTGACTCCCCCGATCCCCAGGGGACACACTTGGTAGTGTCTGGAATCCGTTTTGATTGTCACAATCTGGAGGGGACCTATTGGCATTTAGTGGTGTTTTGTAGTGTTGCTGTAAACATCTTACAGTGCACAGAACAGGCCCATAACAAGAATTTACCCTACGAAAAATGGTCCCTTCTGATGCTCTAAACATTTTTCATCTTAAGCATTTAAGCTACTCTGTTATCTTGTGTTTCTTATATCTTGGAACTGGAAATATAAATCCCTGGGTCATAGAATCAGAAACTATTGAATATTTGGATGGAGAAGATCCAGGAAAAACATGTCTTTGTAGATAGGAGGGCCTTCTAGCAAGCCAAGGATAGGAAATACAAGTTAATTGTGCATTACTCATCACTACATCATGGCTCAGTAGATTCCATAGTATCTAAAATATATGAAAATATGAAGGGTTTTATGGTTTTTATTGTGACTTCAGTTCCCAATAAAACACTAAAAATGTTACTAACCATAGAGATTTCTAGACCATATTATTGGAGTTGGGAATACTGTAACCCTTGAAGAGGGAATAGTGTGTGTGTGTGTACACATACGTACTAAGTGGAATGGTATGTCATTTACCCATATATCTGAGGTCTGTTTTCATGGTGATGGCTTTAATAAAAGACAACATTGAGATGAAGAATTCAGTGGGGCTTTGGTGCTCACTGAGTCTGCCCCGTGAGTGTTTCACTTGTGGATGTGGAGAGTTATAATCTGGTATGGTCTGAGGCTTTCCACTGGGTGCATTGGCTCTGGGGCCTTCTGGAAGGTGTAAACCAGCCACTGCCTGGGGCCACCTACAGGAGCTACAGAGAGATCTGCAGGTGGCTGCTATTTGTATTGGGTTAGGACAGTGATGGCAAACCTTTTGAGCTCGGCGTGTCAGCATTTTGAAAAACTGTAACTTAACTCTGGTGTCGTGTCACATATAGAAATTTTTTGATATTTGCAACCATAGTAAAACAAAGATTTATATTTTTGATATTTATTTTATATATTTAAATGCCATTTAACAAAGAAAAATCAAAAAATGAGTGTCATAGGTTCGCCATCACTGGGTTAGGAATTTCCCAGGTGAGACCCAGCTGAGAAGCAAGGCAGGCTGGTGCTAGTGCTGGGTCTTGGGCCACTTTTTGATAGGTTTGGGGCATGCTGATGCCAGCTGCTGCTTGTTTAATAGACTTTAACAAAGTCTGAAGCCTGAGCCAGGCCATTCATATGCAAAAGCTGCTGCAAACAGCTTGGGTGGGGCTGCAAATTGGATAAGGCGTGGTCTCAGGGAATCACTAGGGCGGAGCAAACAGTGTGGGCTTCGCTGATGGAAGCTCACATATAGCTGCCAGTCAGCTCTGTGAGGGTGGTGGTCCCAGCATAGGAACAATGACCCTTGCATCTCAGTCTGGGAGAAGCCACCCTGAGATCCTGCCCCGATGCCAGACAATCCAATTCCTCCCTGATTGTATCCGTGTTTCCCAAAGCCGCCTGGTGCTGGAGCTCAGAGGGGCCAAGTCCAAGTAAGTTCATGAGCTGCCCTTTAATATGAACACCTGGGTATCCAGCGGCCTCTGTCACTCAGCCACAATCCCCATTGCTTTTTACAGCCTGAAGTTATGGGGATTTTTCTTCCCAGCTCTGGAAGCTCTGGAACCCTGGGCTGGGGGTTTGGTGTGGGGCTGGGACCCCTTGCTTCTGCAGCCTAGATATCCCACCCAATTAAAAAAAAGTCACAGGTGAGTGTCAGACCAGCCTGCCTGCACCTCTGCCCCTCCTACCAGTCTCGATGTACTTTTTTTTTTCTTTTTCTCTAGTTGTAGGATTTCCATTCAGCCAGATTTCAGGTGGTCCTGAAAGATGATTGTTCTGTATTTTAGTTGTAATTTTGATGTGGTTGTGGGAGGTGGCGAGTACCGGCGTCTACCTATGCCACCATCTTGGTTCTGTCCTTTTTGCCGTTTTTAATTTAAAATGTATTATAGCCCTGGCCGATTTGGCTCAGTGGATAGAGCGTTGGCCTGCGGACTGAAGGGTCCCGGGTTCAATTCCGGTCAAGGGCATGTACCTTGGTTCCAGGCACATCCCCAGTAGGGGGTGTGCAGGAGGCGGCTGATAGATGTTTCTATCTCATCGATGTTTCTAACTCTCCCTCTCCCTTCCTCTCTGTAAAAAATCAATAAAATATATATTTAAAAAATAAAAAAATATTAAAAAAATAAAATAAAATGTATTATAAAATTATAGTTGATATATTAAACACATCAGATATGTGATTTGCAATTATTTTCTCCCATTCTGTGTGTTGTCTTTTCACTGTTGATTGTTTCCTTCAATGTGCAGAAATTTTTAACCTTGGTGTTGTCTCATTGTCGATTTTTAATTTTGTTGCCTTTGTTTTTCAGTTATATCCAAGAAATCATCACCAAATCCAATGTACAGAAGCCTTTTCCCTATGTTTTCTTTCAGGAGTTTAATAGTTGTAGGTCTTAATTTAGGACTTTAATCCGATTTGGGCTATTTTTGTGTGTATGTTGTAAGGTAAGGGTCCCACTTCATGCTTTTGCGTGTGGCCATTCGGTTTCCCATCACCATAGGTAGAAGAGGCTCTCCTTTGCCATTGTGTATTCTTGGCTTCCTTGTCGATAATTGGCAGCTGCTTTTGTTTTTCATGTTTTATAGATGCGGAAATCAAGGTTAAATAATGTGTTCAAGGTCATCTAAAAAGTGGCAAAACCAGCCCCCACGGTAATCACCCAAAGCCTGAGCTTAAACTTTCAAAATTATGGGGAGGGAACGGGAGGGAAAAGCTTATAAACCTCCGGTGTGCCTTTGGCTGAGTTCTCAATTTCATTATCTAGAAAGGAGATGAGGAGGCAAGGCTGGTGGCTGTTAGGTTCCTGTTGCTTCTGAAGTTCTGTAGTCCTTGGCCTTTCCAGGCCTGCTTGGTATGGTCTTGTTCTGGAACTTGGGACTTGGGTCTGGGGAGGACATGTAGCTACTCTCTGCCTTTCAGAAGCTTCTCTCTCGAGCACGTTCTCCAGCCCCTGGCGGCTTGCGCGGTGTTGCCATGCGCCAGCTGTCTGTGGGGAAGCAGGCCTCCTGTTGCTTCCTGTTGCTCCTATTTCAGGCAGCTGGGTATTACCTGATGGGAAATGCAGAGTCTGCTTCCCCTCCCGGGAGTGATGGTGGCTTGTGGAACTGTCACCCTGCAAAAATGCTAATCCCGGTTTCCTAATATAGCCTAGAAAGGCAGGTGCAGGTTACTCTTGCTTAAAAGTAAAGAGCATATTTATGCAACTAACATTTTCAGCAGGATGAAATGGCATACGTTTGCAAGTATATGAAACTGAATCGTTCAGTTCCTGACTTCGTAGCATGTAGGAATTCTTAGCTGTAATACTTTAGTAATAATAGGTTTTGGTCTTATCAGGTGCTTTCCCATTTTTTCCCCCCAGCCTTGAATTCTTATAAAGGAAGTAGAAGTTTTAACTTTTTTGTTTTGTATTTGTGTGTTTTGTTTGTTTGTTTGTTTGTTTGTAAGGAGAGGTGAGAAATTTAAGTGAACAAGTCAAGACTGTGGGAGTGAATTCCAGACCTGAGACTTTCTGGCTGTAAATCAACTTCTTATCAGTGTATAAAGGTGGACCCCCAGTCCTCATTTGCACAGTGTCTCTATATTATTGGGTGAAAGATATTTGCCAGTATCTGTTCTAGAAATATGCTTATGTCCTGGTGTGTAATTTCAGCTGGAAGGGGAACCTTACTGGATTTGAATTGCATTTTCAATGACTTCCCTTCAGGTGGAGGACAGCAGTACATTTTAACACAATGCAAAAGTCTTCCTGAGATAAATCTGAAAACTTTTCCTATGGGAAAGACTTACTTAAAAATGTATCTCTATATCTCTATCTCTATATCTATCTTAGAACAACGATCTGAAATTTGGTTTTGCTAGCTTTTAAGGTGTCTCTAGTTATTTCATTCCTGTGAAACTCTCAAGAGAAATGAGCTTTATTTCTTTAGGAATGGTGGAGGGCAACGGTATTAAATCCAAGAAGGGAAGGGGCTGGGCCGTGCAACTCCCAGCGCCTGGAATCAGTGTTTCTGGTTGTACAGTGTTGTCCTCCACGCACGCGTTCTTCCAGAGCTATTGTCCAGGAGTGGCCTGTGGGACTCTTACATGTATTCTCATGGGATATCTCCTTTTTCACTTACATGACATCTCATACCACTTTGGGAATGATGAACTTGGGACTTAAACCTTCCAGGTCACCCATCCTATAGAAATGATAAAGCAGATGTAAATGGCTTATTAGTAATTCGACACAAACTCAACTATAATCACAGAGATGACTTGGACCAAATCATGTCACTTTTCAGGACCTCAGTTTCCTTTCCTGTAAAATGACCTGGTTTGACCATACCAGAAGACTTCTAATCTAGGATGATGTTTTGAAAGTTTGAATAGGGATTAGAGCAGTGAGAGGGATATGCCATATACTATATTTTCAAAAAATATATTTTTATTGATTTCAGAGAGGAAGGGAAAGGGAGAGAGAGATAGAAACATCAATGATAAGAGAGAATCATTGATTGGCTGCCTCCTGCATGACCCCTACTGGGGATTGAGCCCACAACTCGGGCACATGCCCTTGACGGGAATCGAACCCGGGACCCTTTAGTTCTTAGGTCGACACTCTATCCACTGAGCCAAAAAGGCGAGGGCCATATACTGTATTTTTAAAACTAGTGGATCCTGATCCCCAAGGAACTTACAGTCTAGTTTGATTGTTTAGCACCATCTGCTCTGGATGATGAGATGATCTGTAGGCTGTGACCTCTAGCAAGTCACTCGACATCTCAGGGTTTCAGTTTTCATATTTGCAAATGGATGGAATTGGATTCTCAATGGGTCTCCCTGGGATTAAACTGTGACTTCTTCTGGTGCCGGGGTCCAGCCCCAGCGGGCCAAGGGTTCCCAAAGGTGTGGATGGAGTCAGCGAATGAAGGAAACAGAGACAGCGTTCAGATGATCAGCATAGCTCTCTTTAGTCTTCGTGGATCTTCCTGTGCCTGGCTGAGGCCACAGAGAAAGATCCAGAGGCAAGCTGAGCCTTTATTTTATAGTCAGAGGTAAACAAGGGAGTGGTTACCACAGTTACACTATTCTTGTGAGTTTCACTTGTTTTGGCCACTTCCTGCACCTCCCTCAGCCCATTAGCTTCCCAGATAAGATCTAGGGAGGTTATAAGGTCAAGCCTAATTATGCTAAGAGGACTGTGCCCTCTAAGCTGGGACTTGTTTGTGACTTTGCCAACAGGTCAGTCCGAGGCTTAACTCTATATCGGCTCCTTACATTCTGGAGGTACTGTGGCATCGATCCTGAAACTAGCATATTCAAGGCAGTTGAATCTTGTGGCTGCTGGAGCTGGGCTGCCTGGGTTCGAACCCCAGCTCTTCCAGAGCCAATGGAACCTGGGGCAGTTCTGTGGCTTCTCCCTGCCCAATCCCACCCTGGTTAACCCCGGGCTCATTGTGGGCTAGTTGTGAGTGAATGCACGTGATGCACTTAACACAGGGCCTGGCCTGGCACATGGTTAAATCCTAAAAGAAGTGGGCTGTCATTCTGTAAAAAAGTTATTCCTGTTCAGGAAGAGAGTGGTGTTTGCTCTTGTGGGTTTTCGACAGGTTGCCTGCCTCACAAGCTGTGCTCAATGTTCCCGGGTTGATTGCCCTGAGCCGGGCGGAAGGAGGCATGTGGGTTCCATTACATTACCTGTGTTCTTAACTGGGCCGCGTCTCTTCTGGGGGCATCCACCCCTCCCCCTACCGCCCACTGTAATATGGGGACTCCTGCTTCCTTGGGTCTGGAGTGGCTGATACCTTCCTTACAAAGCAGAGAGTGACCCTGGGGAGAAAGAAGATAAAGCTTTCAGGTTATAAATAACTTCCTGATGAGATGCGCTTGCTATGGGCTTCTGATAATTATGATGGGAGCTGTTGGCTATAATCACCTTCAGTTGCTAAGGACCATAGCTATGCTCATGGGCTATCTTTATGCTTTTTCTGTCCTATTCTAGACTTAACACTCTCTGCTCAGGTCTCTAACCAGCAAGTTCTGGTAACCTGAGAGCATTTTGTGGTTCCTGGAGTGGACCTATGACTCTCATGGGTAGTTCACTTTTGTTTTGGCTCATGTGGTTATTACAGAAGGGGAGGTGGGAAAGAGGATGTGAAGGAGCAGGGAGCGCGTGCCAGGGAAATACCGAAATGGGCTTTGATCAAATTCTCTCATAGAGGACACACAGTCTGTGTGTGTGTGTGTGTGTGTGTTAGTGTGTTAGAGCTGGGGGTGAAGGAGAAAAAAACAAAGTGAGTGAAAGAAATAGCTACATCTTCAGCCCTTGCTTCCTACTGTCTTCCAGAAATATGCTACACCAGCTGGGCCCTCTGTCTCCACTTTTAAGGCTTCTGGCTACCTATAGTTACATCTGTCCAGTGTCTCAGAAAAAGTCCACAGGCTCCACTTCCACCTCAAATTCTCAACCAGCTTGCTCTGCCCTAGCGCCTCCCATTCATGTTCATTGCCCGGGACTTCGTTTTCTTCTCCCCACCCAGTCCCTGTGGATTCCAGGGGACTTTTCCTCCGATGCTGAGTTTTGCTCTCCATTAGCTCTTTCTGGCAGCTGGCCAGTTCTGCTGCATATGGACTTGCCTGCTCAGCTCTCAGAGCGTTCCTGGGGTCTGGGACACTGGGTTTCCCTTGTACTGGCGTGAATTCCCACCTTAAAGCCACACAGTGCTTCGCTGTATACAGCTCTCAGTCTCCATAGGGCAGTGGTTCTCAACCTTGGCTGCACATTAGAATCACCTGGGAGTCTTTTTAAAATCCTGATTTCTGGGCCTTATCCTCCGGAAAGTCTGTTTCTTTGTTATGGGGTGAGGCCACAACATTAGTAACAAAGAATTACTAATTACTAATGTTGTGGCCTCACCCCATAACAAAGAAACAGAATTTCCGGAGGATGAGGCCCAGAAATCAGCATTTTAAAAAGATTCCCAGGTGATTCTAATGTGCAGCCAAGGTTGAGAACCACTGCCATAGGGGCTATCTTGTGTCTGTGGCTGGTGAATTCACTGGGTTAGACACAGCCCAGTGTTAAGGAAGCTCAAGACCATGAGTTATGTGTGAGTCAATTACCACAGCTCTGTCCCATAATGCACTGCTCTCATCTTGTCCGGTCAACTTGCAAATGAGGTTCCTTACTGACTGACCCCCGAGAAGGCAGGAGATAGGAGCAAAGAACAAACACTAAAACAAAACACAAAATCCCTCCTCTTGCTTCTCTCCTCCCTCCCCCCAAACCCTCTCCACTTCAGGTAATATACTGTATGGCAGTACATGGAAAATGTATAACAATAATTATAATTAACTTGGCATACTAGTGGTGATATGGTAATTAGAATCGTCATCTTGTAAGTAGTCCTACGAAGGCAGAGTGTGTCAGTGTTCTGACCCAGCTGGTTTTAAATGACTGACGTGATTCAAGGTCTTTTCAGAGTTTCTTCTTAGCATATCTTACTGTGTTTTGATAGATGGCTTGTTTCTTTGTGTGTGTGTTTTTGTTGTTGTTGTTTCAAATTTGTGTGCCAAAGTGTTCACATGTTTCATTGGCAATTGTATTTAGGTTAAAAAAGAAGTATTCCTTTTCCTCGTTGATGTTGATATTCTTTCATACCTAAAAGGTAAATTGTTACTCTATCTGAGTTAGGCTAAAAAGTACATGCTGATTACTGCACATTTTCTGTAATGAGTTGGTTTCAGATTATGCTGGCTCAGTTTTGAACCCATAGGCTGCCTTGCTTTAAGAAAAATTGATGCACAAAAATAAAAACTTAGAATACTTACTTTTTTTCAGGTGGGAAGATGAATTTCTTACTATACAAGGAGGTGTTTTTTACTAGTCTATGAATTTCTTTAGCTATGATTATTAAAAAAGTACCCTGTTTGTAGCTTTTAGGAGCATATCCATCCATTAAAATCTCACACATGTGTACTCTAACACCAGATATTTATTCTTCACCAGTCACAGAATCTGGCCAAAAAGTGCCTCTCCCCCTTTTGAGTTTTCTTCTTTTTATTTGGCATCATCTGATTTTAATTTGAGTGCTATTAATCATTTCATTTCCACATAAGCTCCTGGTGGCTTATGCTTCTGAGATGTACAGTTGCCTGCCGTACACATAAATACAAAGCTTTGAGACACAGGCACCATCTCTTCAGTCAGTTGGATATTAATAAACTTCGATATTTGCTGAAGGGAGGCAGCATGGGAGACTGGAAAGGAGTTGGCTGCAACTTGAAGCTTGAACCTTGGTGTTAGATTCGGTCTGGTCTCGCCATTTAATCACCCTGTGATCTTGAGCCACCCAGCTGTTCTGATTTATCTCATTCACTGGCCAATAATGACTTGTCCTCTACCTCTATGAGACATGTGGCAATAAGATGAAACGAGAGAGCTGAAGACAATGTCCTTTCACTCATCAAAGGTTCATGGACATACACTCGGTGCTGGATGCTGAGGGATGACAGGAAACAGGACTGCCTTCGTGGAACTTAGTCTCCTGGGGAGGACAGATAATATACAAGTAAAGGGCAAGTAATTACAAATCATGCTAAGCGCCGTAAGGAACCCACATGGAACTGCATTGGGAAAGGTATTTAAATAAGATCCTTAGAGGAAGCCATGTATAAGCAAAGGCTTAACGGACATTTGAGAACTGACATGGAAAATGGAACATCAGTTCATAATTCTGATATCAAAAACCTTGGAATGGCCTTCTTACCCGCCCCCCCCCCCATTGTATTTATTTATTTTGTTCTTTAGATTCCCATATAAGTGAAATCATATTTGTCTTTCTCTGACATTTCACTGAGCATAATACCCTCCAGGTCAGCGGTTCTCAACCTGTGGGTCGAGACCCCTTTGGCACTTTCACAGGGGTCGCCTAAGACCATCCTGCATATCAGATATTTACATTAGGATTCATAACAGTAGCAACATTACAGTTATGAGGTAGCAACAAAAATAATTTTATGGTTGGGGTCACAACATGAGGAACTGTATTTAAAGGGCCAGAAGGTTGAGAACCACTGCGCTAGATTCATCTATGCCGATGCAAATGGTAAGATTTCATTCTTATTTATGGCCAAGTAATACTCCATTGTATGTATGTACCATAGCTTTTTTTATCACTTGTCTGTGGAGGGGCACTTGGGTTGCTTCGATGTCTTGGCTGTTGTAAATAGTGTAAATAATTCTACCCAATGAACATTGGGCAGAATGGGCTTTCTAAATATCTCTGATCATCATGAAAGTGTAGCTTCCTAGAGCCACCTGTGCAGAGGGTTCTGTGTTAGTAGGACTATCCAAGGTCACATCCTTGAATCTGTACTTTCAAAAAGCTTCCCAGATGATCCTGGGACACTATTGTCCAGGAGAAATCCTGGCCAGAAACAACAATTTCCAAGGAAAGGCCACAGCCTGGTCTTATGTGTTGCTCTCATCGCTGTGTGTAGTTTCTACCTCATTCTCCACCTTCCTGAAGCTTCTATGATACAAGGGTCTGGCCTTCCCCATCCCTGTTGTGGAGCTGGTCCCAGTTCCCAGCAGGTGTTTTATATGGGGGCGTGTGGGGGGGTACTTCTGGATTCTGTTTAAGTCGGGGAAGGGAGCTCTGCTTTCGGACATACATTGGAATGCTGGTAAATAATGTTCAGTAGACTGTGGTGGGTTGTTTTGGAAATCTGAATGCTTCTTGCAGCTATACCTATTGGAAACACTCAGAATTCTAGGAAAGTAAGTCTGGAGAGTCCTCACAGCAGCATTCATTGTACTTTTGCCCTCTGCCTCGTTTTAATTTAACTTCAATGTATTTTAACACATATTTAATATAATCAAATAGTTTGAAATAGGGAATTAGTACTAGCTCTGATGTTGGGATCCTTGAGTCAGAAGGAACTGGGAGCCTGTTTCTCTTTTCTCTCTCTCTCCTGGGGTTTTGGCGAAGCCAGTAGCAGCATGTTTGAGAGCACAGAGTAGCCACTGGGACTTGCCAGTGAGAGGCTGTTAAACGTTTTGTGTCTTTTCTGTGCTCCAAGCTGTATTGTAAGAGGTTAATACCAGCAGTCCAGTGGAGTTTAGTGGCTGTAGGGTGTGGCCAGTGGCAAGTATTCCCTTGGAACATAGCTGGTCCTTAAGCGGAGAATGGTCTGAGTAGGTGTCTCAGGGGGTGAGCTCCAAGTCACCTTTATGCCCGGCGATGGCTGCCTTTAGGACCACCAAAGCTTGAGGACGCTGGCTGTGTTTTGGTGAGAAGGAGTTAACACATGGATTTATCTTTATGAAGCACCTGTGACTGTGAGGGCTCACCCTGGCCTTTACGCGGGAGAACCCGGAAACGTCCAGGTTTCTCTGACAGGAGGGCCTTCGGTGGGGTGAGTAGCTCACGAATAGGACTGACACTCCTGTTCCCCTCCCCCTGAGGCTGCCTCACTTCTGTTTCTGCCTCACTTCCACGCTCATCCTGAGGCCTAGGAGTGGGCTGGTAGCCTCCCGCCCCATGTGCTAACAACTATGGGACAGACAACCCCTTCCCTGGTTTTCTTTAAACCAGGCTGCAGTTTGTAAAAGACGTCCACAAACACGGAGAACGACAGGGAAATAAACTCCGAAAAGACAAGATGCTGATTGATTTCTAAGGGATAGATTTCAGATCCTAACAAAATTGCCTTGCGTCGAGGCCTGGTTTTATCTTACATCTTCTCTTCGGAATTCTAATGTCTACTTCCAGCGGACAGTGAAAAACTCACATATACCCCAGGATATCATCTACTCTGGTCTCTGACCTGCTTCACAAGGAAGCACTATCTTATAACCACCCCCATTTCCTGTAGCAAGATTCCGGTATGTCAGGATTCCCTCCTGGCTGCTTCCTCCTTTCTCCTTCTCCCCCACAGGGAGGTGAGGAGGTGTGGGGGACTCACCTGGCTGGTGGGATCCCTTGAGAAGCATAGGATGGTCTTGTGGTGAGACCTGTGGGTACCCCTGAAACCAAGGGACAAGCCCAGGATGCCAGATGGCAGGTTTGGGAGAGAACAGGTGAGGGAGCGTGCAGAAATGTGTAAGTCCCGGTCTTTCACTGACACTGGAGATGATAAGAGGAGATGAAACACATCAGCTGATGGCAGTGCAGGCCCTGTCATTGGATGCTGTCCAACTCCCAAAAGGGAGATAGCCTTTTGGCCTGGGATGGTAGGCGTGGCGTGCGTAGGAGTCCACCTTGAGCGCAGGGCAGGATTGGGCTGGGCCAAAGGAGGTGAGAGGGTGTGATGGAAACAGAAGATGGGGAAGTGGGGAGAGCGCCGCGTGGAGCTTGTGTCAGTTTGGCAGGAACCGAGAGCCTTCCTGGATGAGCATGACAGCGTGTTTGGGCCGGATTGTGGAAGGCCTAGAAGGTGCCGTGATTTGTGAATGATGTTTATACCGCAGGCTTTTTGATCCAATAATGCTAGCTTGATTTGGCATCGTCTAGTAAAACTTTTATGAAAAATTGCCCATTCATATTCAGTTAAGAGGAAGTGAAAATAGATGAAAATGAGAGTGTACAGATCATCCTCCGGACTGTTTCTCAGTATTAAAAACTCATTTGGGTTTTTTGTGTTGTCACTGGGAATATAGTCAAGGGATTAATTTATGATGAGAAAGTCTTTCTCTCTGTGTGTGTTTCTCATTTTGAGGAACCTACTCTTTGTTAGTGAGAGCTTTGATTATTCTAAGGTAACTGATTTTTCTAAGTTATAGCATACAGTAAAATGGCCCTCCAATGTGTTGGGGTAGCTATTAAATTAAGCAATTCTCAGGGGGAACATTGTGTGTTAATTGGGCTCTATTTCCATTGTAGGGAAAAGCAGTATGCTGCCAGATGTAATTCTAAGACTCTAAGGAAACTTGAGACATTAGTCCATTGCCCTGTAAATGCGTAAAGCACCTTAAGGGACTTGCTCACAAATAATAGAGTTCTAGAATTTCCTGGGTGGAATTTATCTTAAGGATAATCTAGACCAGTAGTTATCCAGCTTTAGTGAGCATCAGAATCACTTGGAGGGCTTGCTCAAATCCAGGTTCCTGGGCCCCACCCCTAGAGACTGAAGGAACAACAGCCACTGGGAAAATAATTATTTTCAAGAAAAGATGCCAGTTGGCAGCCTGCCTCCCCCTCAAATGGATATTTCCTAAGGAATTCTGTTGTTCATGTGAGTAGCCAAGTTTAAAGACTTGGTTAAAAAGTGAATGAATGAGTATAGGTTCTATTATATGTGTTCAAATGCAAGAGGCAATATACTACTACATGGTGGTTAAGATCCTGGGTCAGGCTGAGTTGCCTGGGCTCAGAGACCAACACTTTGTTACTTTGGGCAGGTTTCTTAAGCTCTCTGGGCTCTAGTTTCTCTATCAGCAGAAAGAAATAAGAATTGTACCTATCTCATAGGGTTGTTTTAAAGAACTAGAGGCCCAGTGCACGAATTTATGCATGGGTGGGGTCCGGCCAGCCCGGCCCCAATTGGGGCCAATTGGGGCCGGGCCAGCCAGGGGGGAGGGGCTGCGGGAGGTTGGCTGGCCGGCCTTGCCCCAGATTGGGGTGGGGGGACCTATCGGGACACAGTGCGCATCAAAGCAACCAATTGTTCCAGTCGTTCCAGTTGTTCTGGAGTTCTGGTCTCTTGGCTTTTATATATATAGATAACTTTATTAATGTATGTTAAGAGATTAGTCTAGCAGTTGGAACATACTAGGCAGTCAATAAATCTTAGCCATTTTCCCCCTCTCTGCCTCCTCCCTTCCCCTCTTGTTATTTTTTAAGTTCTTTATTGTTTTGTTATTATTTTTGACATTAAAAAAAGACTGACAGGATAGACACAGTGTTCAAGTAGTCATCTTTGGGTAGCAGGAGTCTGAGTGATTTTTATGTTCTGGGTTCTTTTTTTTAGCATCAAATTTGCAGTGAACTTGAGTTGCTTTATAATTAGAAAAATACTACTTAAAATAGTGTACTTACTATGATTATTTTTCAAAAGAATATATGCCAGTATTCACACCACATCCTATGATTTTTGGTCTCACTGTTCTGGGATCTATTTCTGTTGAGTTCTCATCTGCTCTGAAATCAGCTTTCCGCCTTAATTTTTAATTTTTGTTAATGATCCTTTCCTTCTCTTGGCCACGCGTTGTGGAGACCAGTGAATCTTTTGGTCTCTTAGAGTTTATAAATTCTTTGTCCTAAATGTCTCTCACACCACTGTCCATTGGTCCAGCCTGGTTCAGATCCTTACCACATCATGCCCGGACTGTTGGGTTTTCTTGTCCATTGTCTCCTTTTGGTCCTTACATCGTGATGCCAGACTAATGTCCATTTTGATTGTGTCACTCCTTTGCCCAAACACTTTGAGGCGCTCCTCAGGTTACTGAGGATACAATCCAATTTCCTAGATTGATACAGAAGATTCTCAACATTTGCTCTTTTCCCTGCTCTCCCAAATATTCCATCTTTACCTGATTTATGGTCATTTCTTACCATATTTTGGAACGAGTGTCTTCACCTTCCTGTCTCCTTTATGCTCATATTTTACTCATCCTTGAAGAGTTTGCTTAAATATATCCTTGTCCAAAGTGTTCACATTTTGGCCTTTGTAAATTGCAGTGGCCCTTCTCTGTTCATTGGTAATTAATCACACACTGGCTTCCAGTTTTTTTGGACTTAAATGATATTAATCTCTGTGTCTTTTAATAGTTCATGTGCTTATTTCCTTTTCCCAACTAAATTGTGGTGTTTCTGAGGGTGCTCACATTTTTTAACTCCCAGGGTCCTGCAGAAGATGGGTGATATAAAAGACATTGATTGATGACTTCATTTATTCTTAATATTTAATAAAAATAGATGGTAGGGGAAAAAAAGTCTGCTTTAAAAAAAAAAAAGAAAAAAGAAAAGAGAATGTCAATTTAAATATTTCCCTTTTTGTCTTTATTTTTGACTTTGCTACTTATAATGTTGTTTATCCTGATAGTCTGAGTTTTTTTCAATGGTCAGATCAATATTTTCAAGCTTTCTGTAATTTACTGATTAGAAAAGGCCATTAATTTGTTGATTATAGCATTATTTATTCATTTTTGTTGTTAATCCTCACTAGAGGATATTTTTTCCATTGATTTTTAGAGGGAGTGGTATGGGGGGGGCGGGGGTGGAGAGAGAGAGAGAATTTCAGAGACATAGTATTTAGATGGATTCACACTGTTTGGTGTCCCTAAATTCAGTATGAATGTATTCCATGATCATATTAAACTACTTAATTCAAATCCCTGTCTTATGTTTTGCTTTTTATGTTTTACTTTTTTTAGCATTTATTTGATGCTGAATTACTCCTGGACCATAAGTTTTGTTTCTTTGCTTTCTTCTGGGATATCTTTTTTCTTCTGTGCAGCCTCCTCTTCTGGTTTAGGAACAGTCTGCTCTTTTGCAGTAAGATCCTCTCAGTGTGGCCGGCAGACCTCAGGTTTGGGTTCATCTGCCCAGGAGCTCTGTAAGTTCTGCGCTACATCTGGGGAGCTTTGTTCACCTGGATGTGCTCAGTGACCAGAGAATCTACACCTAAACTCTTAAGTCCAGCACTACTCTCTACATTTTTAAGCACATGCAGCAAGAAATTCAACTCTTTTTGGGCCACTGACCTTATATCCATCCCGCTGTCTGGCCTGGGCACACCTACCAACTCCACCCTTGTAACGACAAATGACAAACATTGCCTCTGTAAAGCGACATCCTTCAGATACTTGTGGCTTTTCGGATGTCATACCCTTGATGGCCTGGGAAGTGGCACCAGTGTCCTTAAAGTGAACATGAAGATTTGAACCTCTTGATTTGCATTGTTTTGTGGGTTTTCTGGGTCAAGTGAATAGCGAACCATTTCTAGAGGTCCTCTCAGGCTGCTTTTGGGAAGACTGTTAGGGTCCGCTTCTGGGGGAACCCAGTCTAAGTCACTTGCTATAGCAAAGACTTACATATTCGTGAGAAGATAATTTTAGGTGTACTAAGACTATGGTTTTGGTTAGCATGCTGCCCTTGTTCTGTAATTAAGATGCACAGCAGGGAAGCATCTTATTTAAATAATAAAATGATCACGCATTATGTTATTATAATATATGGTTCACTGTTTAAATGAATAATAAAAATGATAATTGCATGTGTAATCAGTTTATACTAAGGTTGTTAGAGTGAACTGTTCACTGGAGGTGTAAGAGGTTGTTATCATCACTCTAGTCTCATATATTATAATGTTTGTGACTCTTGGAATATCATGTTTATAAACAAATCCCATAAGATATAATGTGAGCTGGCAATTTCAAGCTGAGCTGGCAGCGTCTGGATGAGAACGAATCCGAATTACTAGGGTAAATGTGTAGTACACAGTGAGGAACCTGGATCCCTTACGCTGCTTATAGTGACCATGGCCTAGGACAGGAGTGAGATTTGCACAGGTCTCTGTGTGCTGGTTTTGGACCCAGCAATTTACTATCCAATTCAATAGGAACACTCAGAGCCCTTTCATGGCCTTTTATTATTTTTTTAAATCAAATTTTTTCTCGTGGCGGCCATTAGAATAAGCACAGGTTTCATAATTATGGGCTAAGTGTACAGAAATTCACTGAAGAAGCAAAGCTGCCCCAGAGGGATGATTGTCAACATATAATTTTGGTCAAAGGAGCAGAACTGGTGAATAACCTAAGGGTTGATCCCATGGCTTTTTAAATCTCCTGAAATAATGTGAAGTTAGATGATTTTTTTATTGTTTAAAGTATTACATATGTCTCCTTTTCCCCTGATTGGCCCCCACTCCCCCACCACTGCCTGAAGTTAGGCGATTTAAAAAAAAAACACCTGCCTCTTGACTTACTATGCAGGCCTTATCATATTAAATCCTGTAATCAGAAGGATAGAACCAATGTTCAAAAAGTGAAGGCTGGTCAAATACAGGGCTAATAACAATTTGGGCTTAGTTCACCATTTAGGAGGTGTTTTATTTATTTACTTATTTATTTATTTTATTTTACTTTTTTATTGAATTGATTGGGGTGACATTGGTTAATAAACTTCTATAGGTTTCAGGTGTACAATTCTATAATATGTCATCTGTATATTGTATTGTGTGTTCACCACCCTAAGTCTCCTCCCATCACCATTTATCCCCTCTTTACCGTGTTCTATTCCCCACCACCCCCCTCCTGGGTGTTATTTTAACTGGTTGAGTAAAATACCCTCTTGAGGACCCATGGCTGGTGCCTGACATCCGTTCTCAGATGCCAGCTCTCAGAATAACAACTGCAAACATTTTCTACTGCTACTACTCTTCTGCTATTCATTTTACATTCTATTAATAACTCTGAAATCCCATAGTTAGTTTTGCAACCCATTTGATGGCAGAATTAGGCCTGATCTGATAGGGAGCTGGTTTTTAAATCATACTTAGTACGAATATTCATTCATTTTTTTGCAATAGCAATAGCGTGGTTGATTTTGGAGCACCGTTTCACATTCCACTGGGGGAGTTACATAGTATATGGCATCATTTATCCTTTTAATTTTGTAAAAGGTAATAAATTCTTAATTCCAAGGCATATTCAGCCTTGAGTTTGGGCTCAGGGATTGCGGACCCAAGTTCATGTTTTTATCTCATACGGACAACCTGGGCGAATTACAGTGCCCCATAAGCAAATGCACATGCTGGTGGCTAGGGCTGTCTATGCAGCGAATGGCTTCTTTCAGGATAGTGGTGGTTACAACTCAGTCATAATCATTACGGGGCATAAAGAAGTTAGATATTTGAAGCAAATCTGTGTTAGTCAGGAAATTCCAGACAAACAGAACCAGTAGCCACTGGTTGATGTTTTGTTCTCACATCGATGTTTCTCTTTCTCTTCCTCTCTCTCTAAAAATCAATAAAAAAAATTTAAAAAATGCCCATAGGAAGTACCTACTTCCCCCCCTCTTCCCCCTGGCTCACCATATTTGCCAATTGGTGAAACTTTCTGATAGTAGCTGAAAACTGAAGGATTGGATGGGCTTCAAAAGTCTGATAAATCTGTATCATAGACAATGAGCTAAAATATAAAAAAGAGTTGCCTCAGAGCAAATGATATTATTTATTCAGGCCATCCCTGATACAAAATGTAGAACTTTTAAAAGGATTATAAGAGAATTAGACAGTATTCAAAGCCATTTTTTCTGATCACAGTTGACATTTTTATATACTAGCTCCTTTGGTATTTTCAGAAAAATATTAACTTAACATTTTGAACTATTAAATATTACATAATAGCTATATTATGCCTAGTCAGCAGGTTGCAGAATTAATGTTCTGTAAGTGATGAGATTACTCTAGAAATGTCCTTGAGAACTTGAGTAAATTTGTGAGTAAATTTGAAAACTTAACATAGCAAATTTATGAAAACATCTTTAATAACTTTGCTCTGAAAATTATAGTAGCTCTTATCACAATTCAGGATTTTTTTCTAAATATATATTTTTATTGATTTTAGAGAGGAAGGGAAGGGAGAGATAGAAACATCAATGATGAGAAGGAATCATTGATTGGCTGACTCCTGCACGCCCCCTACTGGGGATTGAGCCTGCACCAGGGCATGTGCCCTTGACTGGAATTGAATCTGGGATCCTTAGTCCGTAGGCGGATGCTCTATCCACTGAACCAAACCAGCTAGGGCAATTCAGGATTTTCTTATTGAAGAGTGGGACTTAGGGTTGAGATCTCTTATGTATTATTTGGCAGTTGCATAAGTTAATATCTTTCTACTGGGAGAACACTAATGAGTTTTTTTTTTTTTCATAGTTTGATTTTGATATTTGTTATGTAAAGTGAAATTTCATTCAAATCACCCGGGAGGCCATGTGGTATAAAGTATAAATGTTTGGACTCTGGAGTCTGACGGACTTGGTCTTGAATCTGCCACTTACTAGGTTTGTGACTTGGGTATATTCCTTAACTTTCAAAGGTCAGAATCCTTCTGTCAAGTGGGAACTCATTAAATTTACTGCTCAGTAATTTTGTTGGGAGAATTAAGTATTGTGTTTAAAAAGCACAGAGGAGGCACTTAAAGTATTAGATTTCTTCTTCCATTTCTCTTGCTCCTTAAGTCTTCTCAGATTCTTATTGGAACCTCCATTTAGCCCTTATCATAGAAAGTCTTATTTTGGTAATTATCTTTTCTTGTGTATTTTGTTTCTCAAGAAAGAGTTCCTCACAAACTCTTTATAGGAAGGAACATGGCCCTTTTTATCACGAATAATATTTACAATTAAAAATATTTTCAATTACAGTTGACATACTGTACACTGTATTATTAGTTTTGGGTGTACAACATAGTGGTTAGATCATATAGTTTACAAAGCAATCCCCAAATAAGTCTAGTGCCCCCTTGACCCCAGACATAGTTGTTACGATATTATTAACTATACTCCCTATGCTGTACTTTGCATCCCCATGACTATTTTGTTCTACCAATCTGTACTTCTTAACCCTTCACCTTTTTCACCCAGTCTCCCAACCTTCCTCCCATCTGAGAACCATCAGTTTGTTGTTTGTATCTTTGAGTTAGTTTTTATTTTGTCTGTTCATTAATTTTTTTTAAGTTCACACATATATCACTCTTAATATTTTTTTTTTTTGAAGCAGTAAAAATTATTAACTTTATTAAATCTTGACCCATGAGTACACATCTTTTTTTTTTTTATTTTTTTTATTTTCCTCTTAAAGTATTACAAAGGGTATTACATAAGTATCCTTTTTCCCCCCCCCCCCGCCCTTGACAAACCACTACCCTCCCTTACCCCCCAGTGTCTTATGTCCATTAGTTATGCTTATATGCATGCATACAAGTCCTTCGGTTGATCTCTTACTCCCCTCCCTCCTGCCCCCCAACTCTCTCTGGCCTTCCCACTGCAGTTTGACAATCAGTTTGAGGCAGCTCTGCCTCTGTATCTATTATTGTTCAAAAGTTTGTAATGGTCTTTATTATCCATGAATGAGTGAGATCATGTGGTATTTTTCCTTCATTGACTGGCTTGTTTCACTTAGCATAATGCTCTCCAGTTCCATCCATGATGTTGCAAATGGTAGGAGTTCCTTCTTTTTAACAGCAGCATAGTATTCCATCGTGTAGATGTACCACAGTTTTCTAATCCATTCATCTACTGATGGGCACTTAGGCTGTTTCCAGATCTTAGCTATGGTGAATTGTGCTGCTATGAACATCTGGGTGCATATATCCTTTCTGATAGGTGTTTCTGGTTTCTTGGGATATATTCCTAGTAGTGGGATCACAGGGTCAAATGGGAGTTCCATTTCCAATTTTTTGAGGAACCTCCATACTGCCTTCCATAGTGGCTGCACCAGTCTGCATTCCCACCAGCAGTGCACAAGTGTTCCTTTTTCTCCACATCCTCTCCAGCACTTGTCCTTTGTTGATTTGTTGATGATGGCCATTCTGACAGGTGTGAGATGGTACCTCATTGTTGTTTTGATTTGCATCTCTCGGATGATTAGTGACTTTGAGCATGTTTTCATATGTCTCTTGGCTTTCTGAATGTCCTCTTTTGAAAGGTGTCTATTTAGATCCTTTGCCCATTTTTTGATTGGATTGTTTATCTTCTTTTTGTTAAGTTGTATGAGTTCCCTATAAATTTTGGAGATTAAGCCCTTATCAGATATGACGTTGGCAAATATGTTTTCCCACGAGGTGGGTTTTCTTGTTGTTTTGTTGATGGTTTCTTTTGCTGTATCACTCTTAATATTTAACACCAGCTATTTCATAAGTATAACTTCAACAAGTAACTATTGATTGATGAGTCATTAGAGGATAGGGTGTTTTGAGTAATTGAATATTCTGATTATCTGATAACCAGCTATGTGAATTCCCTATTTAAAGACTTCAGTAAATACATTTAACACTAAAATGATACTGAATATATCATCATCATCCTTTTGTGGATCTGAAGATATTTTAAACTCTTGTATTATCTCAGAATCATAACTTCAACGATTAAGTGAGATATAATAATAGAAGTAATGATGTTAATTGTTATAGCTGACATTGACTGAGCACTTAGTAAGTGTTAAAGCTTTTATATGCATTATCTCATTTATTCCCTCAATAGCTCTTGGAAGTAGATAAGTTATGGTTCTCTATTTATAGATGAGGAAGCCTGTCTAGCAGGATTAAGTATCTTGTCTAAGACCATGGAGCCAGTCCCTGATAGTTACAGACATCTGATGCTGAAGCCAGTGCTCTTATGAACCACTCAAACATCAAGTTGAATCATAATTGCCCCTGGGATGTTGAGCATTACTTTTTATTTAAAATAAAATACCTTGTTTTAGATTGATCATTTGCCATATTTTCTCCTCATAAAAGTCTACTTTAGATCCGCTTTCCTTTCCCCCGCTTCGTATTGAATTTATTGGGGTGACACTGGTTAACAAATCACACAGGTTTCAGGTGCACAATCCTACAACACATCATCTGTACATTGTATTGTGTGTTCACCACCCCAAGTCAAGTCTCTGCCCATCACCATTTATCCCCTCTAATGAGAATTTATTCTTACTCCAAGTGAAAGTGTTAGAAGAAACACAAAGCAGTTAGGTATATTATCTTAGTAAAATTGCTTGTATTTATAAATCACCTTTGTTATTGTTATATAACAGAGTCAGAGATTATTTGTTTTTAATTCAGATGAATTGATTCTCTTCTTTTATCAATGAGGTGGTTACAAAGGAAAGTGCCTTAAATTAGGATAATAATAGCACTACCACATAAGGTTGTTGTGAAGATTGTGTGGGAAAATACATATAAAGGCATTTAGTACAGTATAATAATAATTATATATATAATAAAATAAAATTTATATATATATATATATATATATATATATATATATATATAATAAACTATAGGCCTGGTGCACGAAATTTGTGCACTCGGCGGGAGGGGTGTCCCTCAGCCCAGTCTGTGCCCTCTCACAGTCCGGTAGCCCTCGGGGGATGTCCGACTGATGGCAGTGGGACATCCTTAGTGCTGCCATGGAGGCGGGAGAGGCTCCCACCACTGCTGCTGCACTCACCAGCCGTGAGCCTGGCTCAGGGCTTCTGGCTGAGCGGTGCTCCCCTGTGGGAGCACACTGACCACCAGGGAGGCAGCTCCTGTGTTGAGCGTTTGCCCCCTGTGGTTAGTGCACTTCATAACAACCGGTTGTTCCGCCATTTGGTCAATTTGCATATTAGGCTTTTATTATATAGGATGCCCAGTGTTATCCTTTATTTTTTAAAAACTATTTTTATTGATTTTTAGAAAGAGAGGAATAGAGAGGGAGAGAGAAAGAAACATCGATGTGAGAGGGTAACATTGATCAAACCAGGGATCAAGTCTGCAACCCTGTCATGTGTCCTGAACGAGAATCAAACGGACAACCTTTTGGTGCACGGGATGATGCCCAACCAACTGAGCCACACTGGCCAGGCTTCTAGTGTTATCTTTTAGCAATAGTTCTGTCAGTTACTATAGACTTTGACAGCTAAGACTTTTCTAAATATAAGAATAAGCTTTACAGTGAGTGTAAGCACTCTGATTGTATAAGAACTAACTCCAGTGGACTGATAGAAAGAAGGGGGTAATATGAAACATGTCTTAAAAAGTTTGTATCCCTTTACTGTCTGCAAAATTGCATGGAAGGCCATGACGATGCCAACGTGTGTAGGGACATTTGCACATGACTTTCTTCCACTTGTGCCTAAGTTTGCTCTGGACTTGGCTCTTTCCTATGGAACTCATGCTTCTTCGAATGCCTGGAAAGCAAACTGGAGTGTCATACCTCCACTTGTTTACCTGGAAGGTGTTTCCTGGAATGTCTTACCTTTCCCAGGAGACAGATTTAATCTGCTCTTAGCAGCTGGTACACTCCTCTGCGTCTTCACGGTAATTATTGAAGTAAGTGTCGTACAACATATTTGGAATGTGTTTTTCAGTTAATGTGCATTTCTCTGCCATCATATGGCAGCCAATTAGTGATGATGCTGGAGATGAAAAATGAGCTTCTGTTTCATTTAGAATGCTTTTAAGTCTCCTGCTACTATCAATTCCCAAAATATTTCGAGATTTTTCAGCTCTTATGGGACTAATTTCTTTAGCGGTAGAGACCTACATACTTCTAATTAAATTTTTGTTGCTTTTTTTGTATTTTAGAGACATGTGTCCATAAACAGAAATGCTTCGGTATCAGACAGAGCCAAGTTCTTTTTTTTTTTTTTTTTAATTTAATTTAATTTTTTTTAATTAAATCTTTATTGTTCAGATTATTACATTAGTTACTCTTTTTTCCCACCATAACTCCCCTCCACCCAGTTCCAACCCCACCCTCTGCCCTCACTCCCCACCCACTGTCCTCATCCATAGGTGCACGATTGTTGTCTAATCTCTTCACTCACCCCCACACCCCTTTCTCCCCCCCCCCCCAAGAATAGTCAGTCCATTCCCTTTCTATGTCCTTGATTCTATTACAATCACCAGTTCATCAGATTATTTATTCACTTGATTTTTAGATTCACTTGTTGATAGATGTGTATTTGTTGTTCATAATTTGTATCTTTACCTTTTTCTTCTTCCTCTTCTCAAAGGATACCTTTCAGCATTTCATATAATACTGGTTTGGTGGTGATGAACTCCTTTAGCTTTTTCTTATCTGTGAAGCTCTTTATCTGGCCTTCACTTCTGAATGATAGCTTTGCTGGATAAAGTAGTCTTGGTTGTAGGTTCTTGGTATTCATCACTTTGAATATTTCTTGCCATTCCCTTCTGGCCTGCATGGTTTCTGTTGAGAAATCAGCTGACAGTCGTATGGGTACTCCCTTGTAGGTAACTGATTTTCTTTCTCTTGCTGCTTTTAGGATTCTCTCTTTGTCTTTTGCTCTTGGCATTTTAATTATGATGTGTCTTGGTGTGGTCCTCTTTGGATTCCTTTTGTTTGGGGTTCTCTGCGCTTCCTGGACTTGGAAGTCTATTCCTTTCACCAGGTGGGGGAAGTTTTCTGTCATTATTTCTTCAAATAGGTTTTCAATATCTTGCTCTCTCTCATCTTCTGGCACCCCTATAATTCGGATGTTGGTACGCTTGAAGCTGTCCCAGAGGCTCCTTACACTATCTTCATATTTTCGGATTCTTTTTTCATTTTGCTTTTCCGGTTGGGTGTTCTTTGCTTCTTCGTATTTCAAATCTTTGACTTGATCCTTGCGACCCTCTGGTCTGCTGTTGGGAGTCTGTATAATATTCTTTATTTCAGTCAGTGTATGCTTAATTTCTAGTTGGTCCTTTATCACAACATCGAGGGTCTCATTAGATTTCTTGAGGATCTCACTACATTTATCGGCGGTCTTACCAGTCTTTTCGAGGGCTTCTAAACAGTTCTTTAAAGACCTTAAAAGTGTGGTTTTGAACTCTATATCCAACAGTTTGCTTTCCTCCAATTCTGTCGTTTGTGTCCTGTTTCTTTGTCTCGGCATTTTTTTATGCTTCGCTGTGTCGATAGAGTGCCTTTCTGTGCTAAGTGTCCCAATTACCTAAGGTAGACACTCTTGGTGCACCCCATTGTGGGCTTTGTGCACAGTCTTGTTGTGGTTAAGCCTTGATTGTTGTAGTTATCACTGTGAGGAATTGACCTCCAGGTCAATTGGCTGTGAGAATCAGCTGTGTCTGCGGTGGGAGAACTTCTGTGCTGGAGACACCCCTCTGGGGCTAGACTTGCTTCGATGGGGCTTTGGTGCTCACTGAGTCTGCCTCCTGAGTGTGTCTTTTATGGTTCCACGGAGCTTAAAGCTGGATGGTCCCACTCTGACCTCTGGGCTTCCTGGCTCCTGGATCTCTAGGGAGGTGCTAATCTAGCCTTTGCCTGAGGCTATCCAGCAAAAGCCTCCCTGCAGGGCTTGGGCGGGGCGGGTCCCACGGGATCAACAGGGCGGGGTTAGCAATTATGGCTGCTTTCAGTCTTGCCCTCAGAGGCTCTGCTTCTCAGTGTCCCAGTAGTCGCTGCAAGCCCCACGGAGAGAAAGCTGCCCTAGGGTTCTGAGCGATGCCAGACAGTCCCGCTTCTCCCGTATGAGTCTGGGTCCTTAGAGACTCGCCCGGAACTGGAGCTCAGAGCCTGAGACTCCCTCCCGATTGAAAACAACCGCGCCCTCAGCCTCCAGCCCGCTCCACATGCACTCCGAACCTTAGTATTTTACTTCAGCACTGCGCCTCCTCTGAGCCTCGGTATGCTTTTCTCTTTCCTCCTAGTTGTAGAACATCCACTCAGCCAGCTTTCCTGTGGTTCTGGATGATGTCCGTTCCGTCTTTTAGTTGTATTTTTGAGGTGGTTGTTCGAGGCAGTAAACTCCCGTGTTTACCTATGCCGCCATCTTGGTTTCTCCAGAGCCAAGTTCTAATTTTGGCTCTACCCCTTACTGGTAATTGGTAATCTCAGGGCTCAGTTTCTCATCTGTAAATTGGGAAGGATAATATATTTTCTACCCATAAAGCTGTTAGTGTTGAATGGCACAAAAGATGTTAAGTGCCTATTGTAGTTTCTGGAAGAACATCAATAAACAATATTTGTGATGTCATTTTATTTCATAGTGAATTATAGTTCCACTAAAATATTACTTGGGGCTTATACTCTTACTAGAGGCCTGGTGCATGAAATTCATACATGGGTAGGGTCCCTAGGCCTGGCCAGAGATCAGGGCCGATTGGGGCCTTCCTTCATTCTGTGCTGCCCCCTGGTGGCCAGTGCACATCATAGCGAACAATCAAACTCCCGGTCTTCTGGTGGAACTCCCAAGGGGACCATTAGCATATTAGGCTTTTATGTATATAGATAAGTCGAATCTTTGAGAAATTGCCAATAATGGAAAAATGGACTTAAATTTTTAAAATGAGTATTTCTGCTCTAGCTGGTTTGGCTCAGTGGATAGAGCTGTCAGCTTGTAGATTGAAGGGTCCCAGGTTTGATTCTAGTCAAGGGCATGTGCCTGAGTTGTGGGCTCGATCCCCAGTGGGGGGCATGCCGGAAGTAGCCAATCAGTGATTCTCTCTCATCACTGATGTTTCTGTTTCTCCCTTTCCCTTTCTCTCTGAAATCAATAAAAGTATATTTTAAAAAGTAAAAATAAACATGAGTATTTCCTGAAGGCATAAAAACTCTTCTTAAACATTAAAATTGCATTATGCCTCAAAATATTAATATTGTTTCTACTTTCCTATAAACATAATGCAGTGAGAAATGTCATCATGATATATATGGTGAGCTGCTGCCCAAAAGCTTGTACCAAATTTATAACTCTGGTGCTAATTTATTTGGTTAGAGTTGTATTTCATTGTTTGTAGCTTCTATTTTTTTGATAACTAGTGAAGTTATTTTCTCATGGATTCATTAATGTTTTGATTATTTCTTGCATTGGGAATCCATACTTAATGTTACTAAAACATATTGCCCCAACATGTAATTTTTAAAAATTTGACATATATATATTTTTTTATGCTTTCATGATAGCTGTCTTTGTGGTTCTTCTTGAGGACCGGATTAAGTTTATAGACAACAGTCACTCACAGGTGATCAAATGTGATGTCTTAAAGGCACAGCTCATTAAGCCCTCCCCTCTCCCATGCCCCAGATAGGAATAAAGTGCAACCGGCTGCTTATATATGTACTTGGTTGTTCCCTTTTAGAGTACAAATCACTTTGAAAATATTTCTAGAGGAAGAGAGTGAGTTTAAACCAACTATTGCTCACTATGGTAGTGAGGAGAACATACTTTGAACCTAAAGAATCATTTCCCGTCTCATCTGGAACCTCAGATGCTCTCTGGATGATTTAGCAACTTGATAGAGCGCAGGCAGCTGTCCTTCGGCTGTCAGGTCTGTGTCAAAATGACTGAATCACTTAAAAGAAAAAAAATGGCTGCTCAAAATAACTGAGATCAAAGGTGTCCTCTCTGTCTGTGCTCGTGAGTGGAAAGAATGAGCGAGGGAAGAGTTCTCTAAATGTGATGCTCTCAAGCACCTTGGCTAATTTTCAAGGAATTATGCAAGCTGAGTGGGAGCTGGCGTCCCGCTGCTGTACTTTCCCAGCGGCATGTGGGCGGCTGTGCGTGTCCTCTTTTCATCTGCAGTGGCCGTGACACCAGACATATTCAGGAGAGCGACCTGCTCTCACTGCGGCCCAGCCTGGGTTGAATGGTCATTTGAGGACCTTAGGCAAGCATGTGACACGTCGCTCGGCACACCCGTCCTGGGTGCAATCCCAGGTCCTGAGCCCGAGCCCAACTTTTTCGTGTAACCCCCACCCCTGTCAGCATCAGTTCCCAGCAGCACTCTGTGCCGTGTGGGTCTGAGCCAGGAGGGCCAGGGGGAAGCGGGCAGCGAGCAGGGAAGAGTGGGAGGTGGGGCGCAGCATGGAAACAGAGTCCGATAAATTAGAGACCAAGTTCAAATGAGGGTCCCGCAAACCTGGGCCAGTTTCAAAGAGGCTCTGAGAACTCTGGAAACCCACTGGGGAGGGTGGTGGCCCAGGGACAGCCTGGCAGTAACAGCCAGGCCTGGAGTGGGCTGGGTAGGAGTTCAGGCTCTGTGGCTAAAGCACAGAAACCAACTCTGCCAAACCGAGGACTTCATGGGGCAGGAGGAGGAAGGTGGCTCACAGGGACAGGGCAGCCCAGGGGTCTCGGGGGCAGGCGCCCATGGATGGCTCTTTGAGGCACTGTTGCAAGGACGAATCCACTTCGACGGCTTTTGTTACTTCACCTGAGATTGAAGTCCATGTCTTCATCCCTTCTCTATGCATCAATATTTATTAGTGCTTACGGTCAGCACTGCTTAGGCATGGACATGGCACCAGTGGAAAAAAAATTCCTTGTTCTCATGGAAATGACATTCCAGTGGGAGAGACAGACAATAAGCAAATAAACAAATGTCACGTGGGATGGTGTTGTGTGCCATGGTGCCAACTCTAGCAGGGTAGGGTGACAAAGAGCAAGGAGGTGAGGGGTGGGGTGCCATGTGTATATATACACATATACATATAAAATACATATATGTATATAACACACATATAACAAACATAGTAACATATAGTATAGTTACTATACTATATGCTGTATATAGTATGTACAGTATATATGGTAGCATATAGTATAGTTATATAGCTATACATACATGAATATAACATATATAACACACATATAGTTATATATAGTAAAGTTCTATAGGTATACATACATGTATATATTTATTTCTGTTAATGAGAATGATACTGTTGGGCTTATAATAAAGATGTTTTTCTTTTCTTTTTTTAAATATATTTTATTGATTTTTTACAGAGAGGAAGGGACAGAGATAGAGAGCTAGAAACATCGATGAGAGAGAAACATCGATCAGCTGCCTCCTGCACACCTCCTACTGAGGATGTGCCCGCAACCAAGGTACATGCCCTTGACCAGAATCTAACCTGAGACCCTTCAGTCCACAGGCCGACGCTCTATCCACTGAACCAAACCGGTCAGGGCTGAAGATGTTTTTCTGATGACACAGCTGAATTTTTAAAAGCTCCACCCATGCCTCATGACGTAGTTAAGGTGTCATGGGTTCCCCGTCAGCGGGTGACTGCGGGTCTCGCCAGCACAGCCACACGGGCATCCTGGCGCTGGGAGACCTGCGCCCAGTGCCCCAGGCACAGAAGTGCCCCCTTCTCACCTGGGTCTGTAAGAAGTCTCTTTCGTGCCAGAGGCACTATTTTGGGAAGATGATTCATGTCACATTTTGGCCTCATTACAGTTTTAAGTTGTACATGGTGCTGGTTTGCCTGGAGGTGTAAACATACATTTTATCTTCACATGCATACGGGAATACCTGGGTGTGGAAAAGGCCTTTCTATTCTTGAGTTCCGTTTTAGGCTGTAGACAGGGAGGCTAACATGATATTTATCGAAACGAGTTTTACTTGATGAAAAGCAGGCTTCCGAAAGAATGCTGGCCTCCTGAGGTGTGCCTCCTCCAGGCCGCATTTCCACGCACAGATGGAGAAGTGCAAGAACCTGGCGTCTCATTGCTACAAGCAGGCGGTTCTGTAAAATAAACAAACACTGCTCGCTCTCTACTGCATTGTGTGAAAACGAGAGCAGGTGCTAAGGTGCTGTCTGTAGCTCTAAGTAACAGCAGGGACAGGATTATTCAATGTTTATTCAGGTGCAGCTATTCTGATTATTCCAGTTTGCTTTTGGTGAATACAGTTTTGTCGAAAGGATGTGGCAAACCACTCATTTCTTCAGCGATTAAAATGCATGATGGCGCTAGAAGTGAGAAGCATGTAGCACCTGAGTTTATCATTCCTGAAAAGTGTTGATTGATTCGACCCCGAGTAACTGGGTTTCGTCAGGACAAACACTGGGTTTGGAGTGTGGCTAGATTTCTCTATGACTTTTAAGGAATTTCTTACCCCCCCCCCCTCAAAATTCAAAAGTTGGGGAAATATTATTTACTTAAAATTTTTAAATCACAGCATGAAAACAATATAAAGAATGGACAATGGACTTGTTACTTTTTGCTATAAGCCCATATTGATGGTGAAAATTTTTCAAAATATATTTTTATTGATCTCAGAGAGGAAGGGAGAGAGAGATAGAAACATCAATGATGAGAGAGGATCATTGATTGGCTGCCTCCTGCATGCTCCACACTGGAGATCGAGCCCGCAATCCGGGCATGTGTCCTGACCAGGAATTGAACCATGACCTTCCAGTTCATAGGTCAACACTCAACCACTGAGCCACGCTGGCAAGGCTAATGGTGAAATTTTTTTAACAGAATGACAACCTTTCTGATCTACCGACAGTAAGACCCAAGACCCTGCCCATTTGGACATGTGCCTTAAAAATTATTTTCTGTCATATCCGGTTTGGCTCAGTGGATAGAGTGTTGGCCTGCGGACTGAAGGGTCCCAGGTTCGATTCCGGTCAAGGGCATGTACTGTGGTTGCGGGCACATTCCCAGTGGGGGGTGTGCAGGAGGCAGCTGATCAATGTTTCTCTCTCATCGATGTTTCTGACTCTCTGCTCCTCTCCCTTCCTCTCTGCAAAAAATCAATAAAATACATTAAAAAAAATTATTTTCTAATTCAGCTGTGGGTTGGTGCTTTCCGCTTGGGTTCTAACTCAGGCCACTTAAAGACATTTAGTAATCTCTAAGTAAGATTCCTCAGTTAACAGTAAACCAAACTCATTGTGAGATCTTTGATTCTAAAGTGGTGATTTGAAAATATGAGTGATTTGAGGATGATTCAGAAGGTTTGCCAATCCACCCGAATCCAGCTTCATGGCAAAATCTGGCCTTGAATTCCCTTAACCTGTTAGAATCTTCTAGTTGTGACAAATGACATCTACTTTCCCCCCTTTTTCTTACTGTTGAGACTACCTATTATATTCTCTTGGTTATTCAGTGACCACCTCATTAACCACCCATGTCTGTACTTTCAGAAATGTAAACTGGGTGGGTCTGGGGTATGTCCTGAGCACTTATATTAAAAAATAAAATCAACCAAAAAGTTCTTCAAATGATTTGCATGCTCTAAGAGTACCACAGGCAACAGTTAAATAAAGGACATGATTTGAAACCCAAATGTCAACATAGACACAATCTCTAAAGTTCTCTAAAGAGTGAATCTTTCACTCTCTGTTTGGAAGTTGTTAGCTGGATTGAACTGCGACTTCTGCATGGTCTGACTGAAATTAGACGACTGGAACGTCAGGACACGCCGCTGCATTTCACATTTCCCCTTCTGTCTTCTCAGCCATCATGTATGTCATGGGAGCTCTTGGTCCTGCAGTGGGATACTTATTAGGTGGACTTCTTATTGGTTTTTATGTTGATCCCAGAAATCCTGTTCAACTTGACCAGAATGACCCTCGTTTCATTGGAAACTGGTAAGAACTGTTTACTAAATTTTTCATTTCACTTATGATTAATGATAGAGTCACAGTACCCTTGTAGTTAACATAAAAACTTCCCCAGGGGGAGTATGAACAATAGCCAAAAGTCACTGAGGAGGTGGTAGTAGGCAAAATAATAATTCCTCAAAGTTATCTATGTCCAACCCCCAGAATTTAGGAATATGTCACCTTTTCCTGGCAAAGGGGACTTTGTAGGTGTGGTTAAGTTAAGGATCTTGAGATGGGGGAATATCCTGGATGATCCTGGTGGACCCAATATAATCACAAGGGTCTTTATAAGGAAGAGAAGGAGGCAGGGAGGTCTGAGTAAGAAAAGGTGACATGGTGACTGAGGCAGAGGTTGGCGTCATGTGCTTTGAAGGGGGAGGAAGGGACCACAGGCCACGGAGTGAAGGTGAGCTCTGGAAGCTGGACAGGCAAAGAGGTAGGTGCTTCCGAGAGCCTCCTGGAGGAATGCAGCCTTGCCCACCCATTTTAGACGTCTGACCTCCCAGACTATAAGATAATACATTTGTGTAATTTGTTACAGCAGCAATAGGAAACTGATACAGACGGTTTGGGAATAACAGCTTAATCCCCATTTTTCAGGATAGAGACTGTTGGTTCCTTAATAGCAGAATGGAGGAAAAGGGTGAAATGGCTGTGCTGGGACTTTCCTGTGTCCTTGAATCAAAGCTTTCATGATCTTTTCTGTGCCTTTAAGGTCGCCCCTACCCACTTTCTTATTATATTGTGTCTGTGCTTTGTCAACCCTCTCCTCACTGCCCAGAAATCTAGCTCTACTTTCCCATCGTCACATGCAGTGAATCCTTTCACTTGGGAGTAGTTTGTTCCCCATGGGAGCTGGAGAGTTAGTTACTCGCTCACTTGCAAACCCTTAGCTGTCTTGTCAAGTAAGTCATGTTGAGGACTTAGAGAATGAGGACTCCACTTATTTATTCAGATAGCCAGGGATTTGTTCAAGTCCTTCACAGCCCTCCACTTGGACGTGACTTCTTTTTTCATGATTGTAAGCACCAAAAAGTATTGTCCTAGATTCATTTGACATGCATTAGTAATAGGTGTACGTTGATGAGAAATGTTCATTTTACACCAAGGAGAATACTGCAGTATCAGACATGAGTGTTGAGTAATTAGTTTCTAAAGAATTTCTTAGAGAACTGTGCTCTGTGCTTCATTACAAGATAATAACCTCATAACTCTGAGGTATGTGGGAATAATGCTTCACACTATTTATTTTCAAAGCAGTTAAAACTATTAATTAGGTTGCAGAACACTTCTTATTTTCATAAGTAATGCTCTCTGAAGATGGAAGTGCTAAGGTCTAGATGAGCCTGGCTTGGTAGAATTTTGAAATTATACAAAAGGAAGTTCCCTTGCCAGCATGAGGGGAATAACACAGGAGTTTTCAGTGCTTGCCTGATAGTGAAAGTTTTGGTCTCAACCACTGTTTTGTTTGCAGTTTTGAAATAAATCAGAATAAGAGCCTTTTTGTTTTGTTCTCAGAAAACTAGATTATTAAACCATTTTTTATCAACATGCAATGTATGATCTGTGTTCTGTGTAGATGTTCATATGAAGAATAGTAGGGAACATCTGGCGGTGAGAGGGGATGAACGAGAGGGCTGAGAGAAAGAAGGCGGCAGGAACTTTCAGCTTTCCAGTGCTTTATGCCGTCTTTAGAAAGTTTCCTAGTAGACATCAACCCAATTGTTTACAAAGTGGAGTGATTAAGAGTGAACCCATACCTTAAACCCACAGTCCCCTGGGTGCTGAATAGCTGTGTGACCTTGGGGAGGTTACTCAACTTCTCTGTGTCTCAGTTGTTGCTATTGTTTTTTAAACCCATAAAATGGGAAATAGTTACAGTACCTACTTCACCGGGTTGTTGTGAGGCATGAATGAGTCTATGTATGTAGAGCTCTAAATAGTTCTTGCTATATGATGTTTTAGTTATTATTCATTCCTTTGTATTTCATCAATGTTCAAGTAGTTTTATTCATTTGAATGGCCCATTATTAGTTCTGCAAATGATAAAATTCCTCAATATAGAAATTTAAAAATGAATTTTGTTTATTGAGTAGCCCTGTTTGTAAGACTTCCACCTTGAGCAAAGACATAGTTATTTGACACAATGTTATTTTATCCCATGCCTAGCACAGTGATATATTTTTCAATAAATAAATTCTGAAAGAGTGAAGGAATGAATAAATGAATAATGCTAACATTTATTAGGCTCTTTCTCTCTGTCAAGCATTATACTAAGAGCTTTACACACTTTTCATTTAAGCCTTACAAATACCACAAGGAAAACTGATGCTCAGTGATTTGAGTAACTCCCCCCAAACCTCAGAGTCGGCGAGAGCTGGGATAAACTGAGTCAGGGTGGAGGTCTTAATCAATATACTTCACTGACCCTTTTAGTGAACAGTCTGCTCTGAGTAATGGTTCATAAAAAAGACTTAAGAGCCCTGGCTTTTCAATTTTGACTCTTATTTATGTTTGTTTTCCCAACACATGATGCGCACTCTCTTGTCTTAGCTGCCTTCTCTCAGGGTTCTCTTTAGCACCACCATTATGTCATGTGCTAACGACGATTTGTTACTGTGGATCATGAGGAATGTAGGCTGCTTTGCTCTGCTTAGGAATGTCCCTAAACATTTATACTGTTTATTCACTATAATTCTTCCCCTTCTTCTATATTTACTCTCACTCTGGACTACTATGAGTGCATCTTTAATGTTTGCGTATAATTTTAAGGCAGTGGCTCTGGCTGGGGGGTGTGGGAGCCTGCGTGCAGATCTACATGCAAACAAACAAAATGAGCTACTCTAAATTGATTGCTGACGGGGCAGGCATTTTGTTAGGCTCATTTTGTATGTTGGCTTATTGAGTTTGATGACTCCAAAAGAGTTTATTTATTTATTTTTTTGTATAGCAAAAGTGGAAATTTATTTTTTGTTTTAATATTATTTTTTTAAGGTGGAAATTTATTGAAGAACAAGTACAGACTCCCACGTGGGGAGGGGGAAAGAGTCCCCACTCCAAAACAGTTCTTATTACTCCTCTTTCAGATGAGAAAGTGGGTTCAGAAAAGCAAAATTAAGTTCCCTGGGATCTTAGAGCTAGTGAGCGGTAAAGACCGGATAAGAACCCAGGTCTGTCTGAAGCCACAGCTCAAGAACTGTCCCTTCACTACGCTGCCTGCCCTCTTGTGGAGAGAGCTCGAGAGGTCTAGGGAACTGAAGGTTGGGGAGACTGAATGTCAAGTTTGCAGAAAGAGATTCAAGGTTGATGAGCAGGGCCAGGTTAGTGAAGGCCTCGTGAGCAGCCAACTGCTAAAGGGACTAGATATTATAGTAGCTATGTTCCCTGCAGACAAATGACTTTATTTTTAAAAAACCTATTCCTTTCAATGTATTTATTCAAGACATATTTTCAGTACCCAAATCTGTGTCAGGCACTGGGGTCATGATTATATTCTGAATAATTGAGATTGAGACAAGTCTGTCCTGAGCAATCTTCTCAATATAAAGCCACTTTCTGCTTGTCCTAAAATCTTTACTTGATGTGACTTTAAATATATTTTAAAACAGCACATTGGATTATTAATGACCTGTTCCAGGAATGATTCTCTCAGCTAACCTACGACCTTTAGCAACTAACAGCACTGTGATTGAGACACTGCTTTTGTAAGTGAATTTTCTCTTTGCAATTGATCTATAATCAGGGGTCCTCAAACTACGGCCCACGGGCCACATGCAAATACAAATATTGTATTTGTTCCCATTTTGTTTTTTTACTTCAAAATAAGATACGTGCAGTGTGCATAGGAATTTGTTCATAGTTTTTTTTTAAACTATAGTCCGGCCCTTCAACGGTCTAAGGGACAGTGAACTGGCCCCCTGTTTAAAAAGTTTGAGGACCCCTATATATTCTCACTGGGTTGCATCCAACACTCATGCTTAGAATGCTGCTTGCATTCTGGTTACAACTGACAGGGTGTTACTACAGAGGATGGAGTTTGAGCATTCTTGAACTTGGAAGCCTTAAGGACACAGTTCAGAGTTGAGGAATCCTAGTGGGAAAGAGCTGCTCTGTTAGGTAGGACCAGGGGCTATTTGCTAAGAAAAGGTCGAAAGGGGATTGAGGGATTGCCCCTGGAGTATTATGCAAGCAGGAAGCCTGAGACCATAAACACGGAACTCTACTGCAGGGCTCGAAGTTGACTTCTACTCTGTATTTGCTTTCTAGTTTCTGCAGCATGGCAACCTCAGATGAGTTCAAAGACAGTCTCGGTTCTACAACACTCAATTCTACATCCCCTAAGTATCTTTCGGACACACATTTCCTCTCTCTGAACTTTTATAGGATTCATGCTCTATTCCACCTGATCTAACACTTAATTATATACATTCTTGCATTTCTTGGAGGTATATATTTAGCTCCCTTGTAACTAGGTTGTAATTCTTGAAGTAAGGATCAAATGAAATGTCATTGGTGGCTAAGTATGGAGAGGACCAGCTAATATTGTTCAATATATTAAGTGTTTGCAGAAAAATATTTGAGTGCCAATCAGCAATACATTCTACATGAGATAGTAATGCTTTTCTTCTAAGAAAAAAGTGTCCACAAAGCATGCTATAGAATCTGTACTATTTTTCTATTAAATTTGAGTTATTGGTTTATTATAAAATATACATTGTAGCAGAACTAACACATATGTGCTTAAAAATACTTGAATTCTAGGTTGCTTATTATAATGTTTATCATGCATATAATTATTGGGTGGATTTCTCATTTACCCCACAGAAAGGGAGGATTCCTATATTTTCTTAGTTTGTTCAACCCCCTACTGTTTAACAGTTGATGAAGGTCAAAGGTTTTTTTCCTGGAGAATTTTATCACCACAAGCTTCTACTTTGCTAATTTGTTCTCACTCACAATGCAAAAGCCATAAATGCTATTCACATTTCCCAATTTTTTAGGTGGAGTGGATTCCTCCTTTGTGCCGTCGCAATGCTTCTTGTGATATTCCCAATGTTTACTTTTCCAAAAAAGCTTCCGCCTCGACACAAGAAGAAAAAGAAAAAATGTTCTGTTCCTGCTGTTAGCGATGACGACATTATGAAGGAGAAATCAAACAATCATGAGCACGTGGACAAAAAAGTTTCTTCTATGGGATTTGGAAAGAATATCAGAGGTAAAGTATGTCTTTGGAAGTACCGGGCACATATTTATTCCAATCAGTGTGACTCAGACTGTGGTCCCAGGCCAGTGCTGCCCACAGCTGTTACTGGTCTGAGATGAGATCAGTGCTGAAATTGAGAGTAAGCATTGGGAAACTTTTAAAGAAATTTGACAGAGTCATTTTTTGCCTGTTGAATATAACAGAGATAATAAAAAATTGGGCCTATATTTTGTATATATTTTTAACAATTTATTTTCTTTTAAAAAATAATTGATTTCAGATTGGAAGGGAGAGGGAGAAAGAGATAGAAACATCAATGATGAGAGAGAATCATTGATCGGCTGCCTCCTGCACACCCCCTACTGGGGAATGAGCCTGCAACCTGGGCATGTGCCCTGAGCTGGAATCGAACCGTGATCTCTTGTTCATAGGTCAACGTTCAACCACTGAGCCATGCCAGTTGGGCTAAAAATTTATTTTCTTCATTTTTTAATGAATTTTGCAAAAAATATCAGTACATGATAGACTGGAAATAATAATAATAAAATGATTGTTCCCCACAGATTGAGAAACATTGATTTAGCACTGATTTATACCCAAAGATACAGTTCTATATATCATTTACTATATTTAGAGATGTCTGATTTTTAAAAATACTTATTGCATTATATAATGGATAGTTTATGTCAGGGGAGTGGTGGGTTTGGTATTTTGGCCTGATCCTTCTATATACATAAAACCTAGCCCTGGGCAGGGACCTCATTCAACAGTGGCTCAGGCAAGTGCTTGTAAGTGGACAGAGAGAAGGCAACCAGGGGTGGGCCTCCCAACCCAGCGCAGAAACATCCAGAACGTTTCAGTGATGTGTACTGGTTTGTTTTTTCATTTTTATTTCTCTTAAAAATAATGACTCATTATAGCTAGATTAGGCAATCTCACACCTAACCTATTTAACTGAATCTCAACCAGCCCGTCTTTGTCCAGCCGTCAGTATATCTGGTGAGTGGCAAGAAATCCCTTTAATCCAGAAAACCTACAGTGCTGCACTCCCATTAGCTTCTGCTATTTCCTGAAACGATTTTTATGAAATGATGAAGCACAATCTGTGCCAAGTGCTTACTGTTTTAGGGAGGATGTACCTAGGCCCGTGGTCGGCAAACTGCGGCTCTCGAGCCACATGCAGCTCTTTGACCCCTTGAGTGTGGCGCTTCCTAAGCCTTGGGAGTACCCTAATTAAGTTAATAACAGTGTACCTACCTATATAGTTTAAGTTTAAAAAATTTGGCTCTCAAAAGAAATTTCAATCGTTGTACTGTTGATATTTGGCTCTGTTGACTAATGAGTTTGCCGACCACTGACCTAGGCACATTAGCACCTCACGTTGACCACGTACACAGGAAAGCAAAGAGATACCTGCTGGGCCTAGAAAAAGTTGCTCATATTTTATGGAACTATTCCTGCAGCCTAAGAACAATAACTTTTAGATCGGATTATTTTCAATGCCCGCATTTGTTCAAAGAAGCCAGGTGACATTTCACTGGACATGCTTCTTTCCTGTGAGGTTGTAGATTGGCCTCCCCACCCCCGTCATCCTTTTCCGACAATGTATGTTTTGGGGCTGCCAAAATGACTTCTACTCTCAAAACATAAAGAATTCTCTGGATGCCTGAGCTCTTACCCCGGAAGAGCCCATCATTTTCCATGTATGTTATTATGGATTATTATGGTTGCTACCAAAAGAGTGATTTAAAAAAAAAAATTAGTTGAGATCAAGGTTGGTGTTAAAGAATTTACCATACAGGAATAGACTCAGAATCTTAACTTACGGAGAGTGTAAAGTAGATTCAAGGGGTGAACTAAAGACGTAGGTAAGCTAAAACTGTATGTTTGATAGCTTAGGCATAGATGACCTGAAATATATGCTGTATTGTATAGTAGAGAAAAGAGAGAAGATTGATACCAAATACCAACAGCGGAAACTATTGTTGATGGGAACAGCCTTCTCCTGGGGGATGCAGTGTAGACTATGCTGTTGGAGCCCCATCCTCCCTCTGGTCCTTCCTGTCTTCCTGGTGGAGGCCATCTGCCAGTACCTACATCATGTGCCTGAAGGTTTTCTTTGTAAGCAGGGACACTGCTGGGCTCCTGTTTGAGACAGGTTCAAGTGCCAAGGAATGAACACCTGGCCTCCCCCCGGCAAAGCAGTCTTAACCATGGCTGATGATCGCCCAGCTCACGGGCCAGACAATTCTTCATCCTCACCGCCCCAGCACCATGGCCACGTTCCCTGTCCCGTGTTTTCTGAATCTCCCAAATAAACAACTTGGACTTGAATCCTTATCTCAAGGGGGGACATGCACTTAGGCAGGCAGGTTCAAAAAGGATAAAAGTCATCACAACATTTTAAAATTATTTTTCAGAATGGAATCTATGCTCTGTTTTATTGGGTGCCTTCTTGTGCTGCTCAGGGTGGCTTCCTGTCATCTTTTCGATGCTCAGTTTCATGGTTCAGGATATTTTCTCTTAAAAGAAAGAGTAAGAGGAGTCTTATAACATCTGTTTCTATTCTGATTTTCTTGTCAGTATCTCTGATAAGTCCTCAGCTTTCTCACCCTACTCTCTGCCTTAATGCTGATGACTAATGTCACTTCTGCGGCCAAACCTCCTGATTCAGACATAGAGCTGGTTCCTTTCATTACTTCCACTTGTCCTGGATTCCCTCATTGTATCTAGACTGGAACCTCAAGAGGCACCTTTTCCTGTGGAAAAGGAATCCTATTTTAATGGGCTGATAAAGTGAAAATGTTCTGCCAGAAATGATTCAAATGATGTTGCTAATATTGGAATAATGTTCTGTTAGAATATATAAAGTTAATTTATATTTATCTTGCATGTATAGACTTCCTTTAGAGTACCTAATACCTACACCTATGGGAAATGAAATCAGACCTATAGTCTAATATTTAAACTGATTTTCAAAAGAACAAATAAAAATGTGGGGGGAATCATTTCATTGTTAACATAATTTGTGTTACAAAACCAATGTTCATTATTAAGGTCTTAAAGAATGGTTACTAAGATTTCCTTTGAGTTAAATCTGAGCTTGATTCCCAGATCCTCTTATCCCTTGTTCTTTCTTTTTATTTATTTATTTATTTATTTTATTTTTTAATCTATTTTTTTTATTGCTTAAAGTATTACAAAGGGTATTACATATGTGTCCTTTTTTCCCCCACCCCTTGTTCTTTCTTTAAAAAATGTATTTTTATTGATTTTTAGAGAGAGAGGAAGGGAGAAGAGATAGAAACATTGATGAGAGAGAAACATCTATTGCCTGTCTCCTACACACTCCCTAATGAGGATCGAGCCTGCAACCCCAGCATGTGTCCTGACCGGGAATCAAACTGTGACCTCTTGGTACATGGGTTGACACCCAACCACGGAGTCACACTAGCTGGGCTCCCTCGTTCTATTTTCTGAGGCAGGGCTTCTTAGGGTCTTTATACAGGGTGGGGCAAAAGTAGGTTTATAGTTGTGAGTATGGGAAACACAATGTTTATTCTTGTATACTTATTAATTGTATTATTTTTCATATGAACAACTGTAAACCTAACTTTGCCCCACACAGTATATAGAATTTGGATACTAATATTAGCTTCTTCAGAGAGGAGGTGGAAAGAAAGCTCAGTTAATACTTCCTTAAAAAGAAAATTATTTGGGCCATACTGAATGGCACCCTTATGGAAAGTTCTGCCACAGAGAATACTAGAAGAAAACGTACTATACTTTCCACCCCACCTCCACATTGTAATGATAGACATTGGGAAAATCTGACTTGGTGATTCTTGATTCTCGTTATAAATTATGCAGGAATAAGACTGTTTTTAAAACACCACAAAGGAGAAAAGTAGAATTTTTAGTGTGTCTGCGTCACCTATCCATAAGGAGACTAGCATTGATTGCATCAAACTCTTATCAATAAAAAGAAACACTTAAAATATTTAAGTGGATCAATTTTTCAGAGTTTTAAAATCCAGCATTTTAGTCTTCCAAATTTAACTGTTTATCTTCCTCAGTGGAAAACCTTTGGTGGCAGTTAATCACAAGAACAATTTTATTTTTTGTGTCCACTTTTATACTTTTAAGCTTAATTGCTTAGCATTATGAATAAGCAGAAAATATAACACATTTTTCTCTGCCAAACTTTGTCTGTGCTAGAGTGTGATATGTTTGCAATACTAACTACATAAAGAGTTACTCTGAGGTGATGAATGGATTTAAAGAGACCATTGAAAGTTACAGAAATTTGATCACTAAGGGATTATGTTGTCATTATTATTTTTAAAAAATATTTTTTATTGATAGCAGAGTGGAAGGGAGAAGGAGGGAGGGAGGGAGAGAGAGAGAAAGAGAGAGAGAAACATCAATGATGAGAGAGAATCATTGATCAGCTGCCTCCTGCACACCTCCTACTGGGGAATGAGCCTGCAACCCACGCATGTGCCCTGACGGGGAATCAAACCGTGACCTCCTGGTTCATAAGTCGACAATCAACCACTGAGCCATGCTGGCCGGGCTGTCATTATTTAAGCAGCTCTTCCCTTTATAGAAGGTGCTGTCCTCTGCGCTGTGGCAGATGTGAAGACAGGGAGCCAGGACTTGCCCTCCGGGAGCTTACAGCCCACCGAGGGAGGTAGGACAGGCACAGGTGGGAATATATAAAGACCACAAGGGAGGCTGGACACACTGGCGTGAGGTTCACAGGCAGGTGGGGGAACATGTCGTTGAGGGATCAGGAAAGCTTTCATGAACCTTGGAAGACAGGGAGAATGTCAGTAGGCGGAGGGAGTGGTGGGAGAGCAAAGTCAAGCTCAGACTGCGCAGATGTGTTTGAAAGTGCTGAATACGTGCATTGTGGTTGGTGGGTGGATATTCGTGGCCGAGGCCTGGGAGATGAGGTTCAGAAGGTGAGGTAGGACCATATGGTGTGTGGAGAGCTGGAGTTCTGGCCTGTAATGGAAGTCATCCCTAACGGGTGGTGGGGAGGTCTGAGCGGACCTCAGCAACCCTCCTCTGCACAGATGACTTATGGAGAGGAAGGAGTGGAATGGAAGGAGGGGGTCCAGGCAGAAAGCTATGGACACAGCCCAAGTGAGAGGTGATGATGGTTTTGACGAGTAGAGAAGGAAAGGACAGAAGCCTCTAAACTGGTCTCCCTCTTCTATCCTGGCCCCTTTCCGTTGCCTTCAACTCAACAGCCAGGAGGATCCTGTTAAAATACCACTCCTCTGCTCAAAGCCTCTGTGGTCTCCCACGCCCCTCACAGAAAAGTTCCTTCCCGATGCCACCTACTGGGGCTATGACCTGATCCCTGGTTACCTGTTTGGCCCCATCTCTCTCTTGCAGTCCCATTTGTTTATTGGGCTCCAACCACATTGAGGAATAGTCCTTAGACGCGCCAGGCATCTTCTCACTCAGGGCCTTTGCACCTGCCGCTCCTGTGCTGGGAAGCTCTTCCCTCAGTCCCCTCACACCTTCGGGATGTAACTCAGAGGGTCCCTTTTCAGGGAGGCCTCGCTTAGCCATCCTATCTAAAAATCTCCACTCTCCTCTCCAAACTCCTATCGCCTTTCCTCCTCTATTGCCTCAACAGTCATCACTATCTAATATACTGTGTATTTTACTTATTTATGTTATTATCTCTGCAATGAGAAAGGAAGTTTAATGAAGGAAAGGAATTTTTAAAAAAATATATTTTATTGATTTTTTTACAGAGAGGAAGGGAGAGGGATAGAGAGTTAGAAACATCGATGAGAGAGAAACATCAATCAGCTGCCTCCTGCACACTTCCCACTGGGGATGTGCCCACAACCAAGGTACGTGCCCTTGACCGGAATCAAACCTGGGACGCTTGAGTCCGAAGACCGATGCTCTATCGCTGAGCCAAACCGGTTAGGGCAGGAAAGGAATTTTTTTTGTTCATCATGTTCCCTGATGAATTTACACCCCCTGGTAGATACTCTATATATTTGAGGAATGAATTATTGAATGATGAGTGTTAGGTCCACGCCGACAGGAGCCAGGTCAAGAGACGCTGTGAGAGTTTTTAAGAGATGTTATTACATTCTCGCACAGCAGGCTGAGACCAGTATATCAGTATCAGCGCTGAGGGAGTGTTTATGTTCTCTTATACAGGGACTGGGTCAGGGTTGCACCAGCCAGTCGGGGGGAGCTGAACAACAGGACATCCTTGGAAGATAGCAGGATGTCTGATGGGTGCACAACTCAGGCAGAAGGGAACGCCCAAGTCAGTTGGGGAGTGTATCTTAAATTCTGCAGGTGCAGGCCGTTTACTTCAAGCTATGAAAAAAAACACTATAAAAATAAAAGGGTAATATGCTAATTAGACCAGATGTCTTCTGGATGTCATTCTGGACATCCTTCCTGACGAAACTGGGGCCAGAGGGAAGCAACCTGGGTCCTGGGTGCCTGCTGGCGGCCAGAGGAGGAAAGCCCGGGTCCCGGGTGACAGAAGGAAGCTGGTGCCGGCAGCCGGGGGAAGGAAGGCCTACTCTTGTATGAATTTTCGTGCATCAGGCTTCTAGTAGCAATATATTTCAGAAAACATGTCCACACAGGAGAGGCCAGAGGGAGTGCATCCTAACAATGAGGAAGGAAGGAAGAGATTGTGTCTGTAGGATGTGGCAACTGATACGGGAATGATGGGGAGGGAGGTGCCAAGGGTGGTTTCAGGGTTTTAACCTCAGTTCGTGGGGAGAGGAACTAGTTGAGAGGGGCAGAAGGAATCAGTTCTCAATCGGAGTTACCCAAGAACATTGGAACTATTGCATGTGGCTCAGCACTTAAAAACTAGCATGGTATGGACTATGCTGGGTTCAATCCTTGATTCAGCGAAGAGGGATGGCCAAGAGCCTCGTGCCTTTAGCCCTCTTGCAAAGTTCCTTTGCCGAATTGTACTTCAGTTTTATGTTTGCAGCTTCTGTGAAAGTTGGTGCTTGAATTTCCCAGTTTGCCATAGAAGCATGGCTCAGTGCCCCCCGTATAAAACCCTATTGCTTGAGAACAGTGGTTCTTCAGCTTAACCTGCGGACACACCATTCGGGCTTCTTCAAACCCAGAGTGTCCCATCCAGGTGGCCTGGGGTGGAGCCTGAGAACATGCATGTTTAGCAGGTTCCCAAGTGATACCGGCACTGGTGCTCCAGAGACCACACTGTGAGAATCACTGCCCTAGAACGTGGCAAAGCTTTGTTTTCCATGAAGAAGTCAGAGTGTTTCTGCTAATGAGGAGACGGCCTTTTGCTTTGGAGTCAAATTGGAAGCCCAGGGAGGGTCTGATAGACAAGTTCAGTTCTTTTCTCTGGTTTTGATGTTCTGCTCTACTTACACCTTATTTACCTCTGATGCTTTGTTTCATTTCCTTTTTACATTTATGTGTATGTGCACATGTTTTCTTGTGAGAGGCTAAACCTTTAGATTTGGACCTACAGCTTATGAGGGAAAAGGTAAATGGTAACAGGCCTGGCAAAGAATTCCTAAGAAAAGAAAGCACTTCCTTTATACTCAGTGCGAATGGACTGTGGGTTTGCTCGTTGGATGGCACCTACCTGGGAAGATATATAGAAATACTCATCAGTGCTGGATTTAAGGGCGCAGATTACTGTGGCCAGCAACCACCAATGATGGATTTGGGGCCCCAGTGGCTTCCCTTTCTGTTCATTGTCTGCAGGTAAGTATCTCAGGAGCTCCCCCGCAGCAGGAAAGGCCTTGGCCCACGTGTTGTGGATGGGCAGGAGAAATTGGCATGCTTTCATGGGGAGCCCAGGGCACCATTAGTTTCAAAGAAAATGAGCAAGAATGAAATGGATGAAGAGAGAATGGACAGGACAGTTGGGTCCTATTTGGCCATGTTATGTATGAAGAGCCACTTTGGTTTTGCTTTTACAGAAAGATGAGACTGAAAATAGTTTGATGCTTCTGGGTAATGGGCATCAGAAAGTCGCATCTGGGATATGCCCATGAAACGCGCGGGGTGGCGCAAGACCCACAGACCATCCGGGGAGTTGTGGAGGTGTCCACTGCATGGGGATGGTATGTTTCCACCTGCTCACCGATGCCCCAGAAGGCTTAAAAGTATACAAGTAGTAAAAACTTAAAGATCTGAGGTAAAGGAAAAATTAAATACTCATGTTGAGTGCTTATGAAAGAAGGGGATCAAGGGATTTCGTGGAGAGGTGATAATGGAATTGGTTTTAGAATTAGAATTTGAATTTATGGAGGAGACTGAATGACATCAGGGAAAGGTCAGTGTCACTGCCCTGGCTGGTTTGGCTCAGTGGATAGAGCGCTGGCCTCGGGGCTGAAGGGTCCCTGGTTTGATTCTGGTCAAGGGCACATGCCTGGGTTGCGGGCTTGATCCCCAGTAGGGGGCATGCAGGAGACAGCCAATCAATGATTCTCTCGTCATTGATGTTTCTATCTCTCTCCCTCTCCCTTCCCCTCTGAATATATATATATATATATATATATATATATATATATATATATATAGAAGGTCAGTGTCATTGAAAGAAGAATTTATTACTTACACTAGAGGCCTGATGCATGGAATTTGTGCAAGAGTAGGCCTTCCTTCCCCTGGCTGCCTGGACCCAGGCTTCCCTCACAGCCCCGGCTTCATCCGGAAGGTCGTCTGGAAGGACGTCCAGTCTAATTAGCACATTATGCTTTTATTATTATAAATTATTACTTACAAGAGAAGGGTCATGCCATGCCATGCAGGGCCACAGGGAAGCACTGGGTGTGGTTGGGAAACAAAAGACAGGAGTTGGGGAGAAGCCAGGGCCACCGCCTTTATTGAGGTGTCCATGGGAAGACAAGGCAGGGCAGAGTGAATAATCCAGTGGGCTCTGGGCTGCAGGGTGTCTCTAGTTGTCTGGGACCTGGCCCTGGGTGATTTAGGGCAGGGGAAATACTGGCTGGGTGTGTGTGAGTTAGACAAGTTGGTGATTGGGACTATGTGTTCCCAGCAGAGCCCTGGCTATTTCTGATAATTGGTAGTTCATTTCTTTCTAGTCAGCAAGATTTTTATGTCAAAACATTGTGAAATACAGAAAAACCCCCATATAATTTTATTATATGATTAATATCATAACTTAGGTGTTACAGCCACTGTGGACTCCCACCCGGCCTAACTGCTATAATTATCGTATGGTGTTCCCTCCTCTCCATCTCACCTTCCCTCTTCCCCCACTCGAGGCTGAGCCCTTGGGTCTTGCCCATGTGCTTTGCAAAGCACCTGTCTTCTGACCATATCATACTATTTTATAATTTGTCAACCTTTTATATAACAAGGACCCCCACTCTTGGTGTTTCCATTTTTACTATTGGTCTTTTTGTGCCCAGTATGAATTCTATGTCATGTTTGACTTAGTCCAGTTAAGCCACTTTTATGTGCTTGTTCAAGTGACACTTCCCTCACATTTTACTTTTATTTAAGAAATTGGCATTATGTAAGACTTTTAGGAAGGGAAGAGACTGGCTCCCAAATATCATTCTAATTATTGAGCTAGATGGCTGGCAATACCTATCCTAAGAAAGCTTCTCTATTTCTTTGTTTCTTTTTCTCTTTCACAAATATCTTTACTGAGCAACTGCTATAGAAATGAAGAACCCAGGATACATATATGAAAAGTCCTTGTCCTTAAAGGGAGGTTGAAGGGAAAATAGGCATAATCCTATATAATAAAACCCTCATATGCAAATCGACCGAACAGTGGAATGACCGGTCCCTATAATGTGCACTGACCACCAGGGGGTAGATGCTCAACGCAGGAGCTGCCCCCTGGTGGTCAGGGCGCTTCCCCTGTGGGAGTGTTGCTCAGCCAGAAGCTGGGCTCACGGCTGGTGAGCTCAGCGGCGACAGGCAGTCATCCCCCTAGAGGTTCCAGACTGCGAGAGGGTGTAGGTTGGTCTGAGGGACAGCCCCCCTACCCCCCTCCGCAGTGCACCAATGTCATGCACTGGGCCGCTAGTAAAATATAAGTGGAGAAGTGCATCCTAAGGAAGGTTGAAAGAAGAGGAGGAAGGAGTTTCTAAGTTAGCTGCCTGCATCAGAGACGACTTCTCTTGGAGCAGGGATGGGGAACATCCAGCCTGTGGGCCGTGTAAGGCCTGAGACATCATTTGGTCTGGCCCTGCCAAAGCATTAGGGGGAGTTAATTGAATGTTTGACCAAATATGGCAGGCTAACTTTTGAGCTGATAATTGTGTATAGCCTGTGAGTGATGTTACAAGTATCCAAATGGCCCTTGACAGAAAAAAGGTTCCCCACCCCTGTCTTGGAGGCTGACACGGTGCTGCATCCCTTTAGAATTGGAGTTTTTGGGGGGTTGTTCATAGCATATAAAAGTAATGTAAGCTCCTGGTAGAAAATTTGAAAGTAGGTAAAAGTATATTTACATTCAATAAGGCTAAATTCCAACCTCATTCCTGAACATAAATGCTTACATTTATTTACAATGAAAATGTATGTTTTGAAACTAGATAGAGGTGGTGGTCACACATCATGGTGACTAAACTAAAAGCCTGGAGGTTTTAGTGTCAGCTTGCCCTTAGGGTAGGATGTCTTAGCTTTCAGTGATCACTGTCAAGATTTCATCTCTCCTTCATCCTGTGTTTTGCTGCATCTTTGATTTTACAATGACACAGTTGTAAGTGACACCAAGAAACTTATCTAATCATGTCTTGCAGCATAAAAAAGAGGTATCTGGCTGCAAATGGATGGATTTAGCAACCTCTTTGCTGACTTAGGTTTTAGAACTTTGTGTTTCTGAAATAATTTTGGATTTACGTAAAAGCCACAGAAGCAGCACGCAGAATGCCTGTGTACCCTCCACCCCAAATTCCCCAATTGCTGACATTTTGACCCACCTGAGAAATTGAAGACATGATGCTCTACTGCCCGCTAATACTCTCATGTGTGTTTCCTCAGTACAAGGACATGCTCCTGTGTGACCACAGGGCAGCCAGCAAAGTCAGGAAGTTCACATCGATCCCAGGTTATCACTCAGACCACAGGTCCCATTCAGATGTCGCCCATTATCCCAACTGCCCTTTATGTCCAAGGTCCAATCCAAAAGTACAAGTTTTAGTGTCTTTTTCATCTCTGTTATTCTGGATATGTTCCTCATCTTTTTTTTTGTCTTTTATGACCTTTATCTTTTTAAAAAGCACAAGGCAATAACTTTATAGATATTGTTCAACTTGGCTTTAATGACGTCACCCCCTAATTTAATGCCCTTTCGTAGACATACCACTGAAACGGTGCTGTGCTCAGCACCCTGTGACAGAGGCCACACAGTGCGACCTCGCCTTGTAACCAGTTAGGTGAACTTCCATCGCTTGGATGAGAATGTATCTGCCTGGTTTCTCCACTGTAGAGTGGGTAGTAAATCACAACGATAAAGCGGTAAATAATTTATAGGTACTTTGTGTGCTGTCAGTTCTCATTATTCGCAGAAGTTGTGTTCTGTAGAGTCACCGCGAGCACTGATGTAGCCAAGACTGAAGCATGGCTCCAGGGGAGACACAGGGCTGGAGTCCTGCCACAACATCGCGGCCAACCCACCAACCCGCAACCTTGCTTGACATGTGTTTCTGTTCAGCGACACCTTATGGAATATACATTGTTGATTCATTCACATTGAACCCGTGGCCAGCAGCACTGTACCTCCTGCCTGAGAGAAGCTTGTCTAACACACGCACTTTCTCTGGGAGGCCTGCCCCAGCCTCTTGCTCTTAGAAACACTACGCAGCACTTTAGCCCTATGCTTGGGGGTGGCAGGGCATTTTAAACAATGAAATGACCAAAAGCACAAAAATGCAAAAAATGTAACAATGTATTGTGGAAAGGACGCTTGTCTACAGTGTGAGAGCTGAAACAAGAGGGCCTTGTGCAACCTCAGCCAAGAATGTGCATCCCGCGACTCCCAAGTTTTGCTGTTTTGTGCATGTCCTCGATTGGCCATGTGCCGCAAGTATTGATGTTATGGTTACAGATACAGTCTAGCGAGCAGGTGAATTTGCAAATACTGAATCTGCAAATAATGAGGATTGACTGGATCTTGTTCCTGTTAAACTCTAACTTACCATTTTTAGCATCAGTTGAGCTCAAATTGTTTCACATTTGGCCACTGGGAATCCTTCATGCTATCTTTCGGAAATGTCCCCATCATTTTTTGAGCAGTTCTTTACTTTCTTGTTCAGCAAGATTTTCCAGCCTCATCTTGCATTTTCTCTGCCCCAGCTCTGAGGTTAGACTATTCTCCAAGAAGGTCAATGTCATTTTAGTGGAAAATGACATTGAGAAACCAACTGAGTGCTAAGTAGGCTCATTGCTACTAGGGTGTCATTATATCTAAACCCTGTTAATACACAGAGTTAGTAAATGCATACACAGGGTGGGGCAAAAGTAAGTTTATAGTTGTTTATATGGAAAATAATACAATAATTAATAATAATATAAGATAAACTGTGTTTCACATATTCATAACTGTAAACCTACTTTTGCCTCACTCTGAGGGTACACATACACGTACACACTATTTATTATTTATCATCAATCAATTATCATATATATATATATATTCTCATGAATTCATACCAATACTTCCAGTTCCAATCTTATACCTGTCTCCTTTCTGTATTTGTACTTACTTTCTCTGGCAGTTAAGAAACCAATTCCCATTATTCTCAATGTCTAGACTTATTTGCTCACTCCCTCTGTGTCCAGCCCCACGAGCCAAAGACACAACCCTGGGTACCTGCAAGGCATGGGCTGAAAGTTAAGGGGAAGGAGGAAGGTGAAAGAATAAAGGAAAATAACATAAAGTTGTTGAAAGTCTGAACTTTGGATAAATTCTTCTTAAATAATAGCAGACTTTTTTTTTTTTTTAATGAAAGAGAAGGGAGAAACATCACATGTATTTTTAGTTACCTTTGAAATTAGAAGGTTACTTTAGCATACCAAATGGGCATAAAAGAAAAACCAGTTTGATATAAATAGTATCTTTTAAAATATTCATGTGATTCATGTTATCTTCTTGGATTAAAATAATTTACATTTTTCCCCCAGATGTTTCAGATGTAACACATTGGCTTTTTAATATAACAGCCGAATCTTTAAATGTTGATATGAAATCTTAACTTTCTAATTTTTAAAATTTGGATATGACATTTTGATTTGCAGTGTTTATAAGAGAACATTGGTCAATTTTATGAAGTACTTTGATTATATATTTTTTCTGGTGTGTTTTTCCATGTTAAAAAATTAAGTTTGCATCTTAATTTTCTCTTTAAAATGTTCATTTAAACTTTAACCTAAATTAAGCTACAGAATATACAAATTAATTTACAGTTAAAAATGATAATAGTGAATAGTCTTGCCTTCTGAAGTTTCAAATTCCTGTGAATAGCCTATAAATTATAGCTTTAACAACAGTTGCTGCTTAATTTTTATGAACTGATTGTATGTCATAGCGTAAAATCACTGTTCTGATCACTGAGGTGACTGACTGTATAATAATGCAGATGACCTTTTCCTTGAAGGAATGTAAACATTACATGAGTGTGAGTTAATTCACATGATAAACATGCCAAAAATACAAAGCTATACATACAAAAATTTCCTTTTATTCTTCTTTACGAATTTTCCATTCACAGAATATCTTGGTGTTATATATATTGAGATGTATACATTTGACTATATATAAATATATTTTTGTTTTTACATAAATATTATATATAAATATACTATATATGATGTATGATATATAAAATATAAATATATGCAAATACAATTAAATGTAATATAAACATATTATATTTATATATATAATATGTTTATATTACATTTAATTATATTCATATATATAAATATATGAATATATGACATTATATATTTACATACACGTATATTTCTGCAGCAGCTGGCTTTATTCATTAATAAAAATATTGATTGGAGTTCCTTTTATGCCAGTACGTGCAGCTTATCTCAGGTGTAATTACTGCATAGTATTTTATTATATGGCTGGTGCCATAATTTAAACACTTCCCATTAATGGACATTAAGGTGTTTTTTCCTAAAATTTTGCTGTTATAAGCAGTGAATGCCAACATGAAAACACTTGCACATGCATCTTGAGGCACATATTGGGCAAGTCCTGGGAAATGCATGCCTACAGTCGAGGAGTGGACTTCTGTCTTCCTTGCGAGGCAGCTGGGCAGGTGGCGAGCCCCCAGCTCTGGGCTGTCCTGCTCCTTTGGAGATTTCTCTTTGTTCCAAAGTCCCTGGTTTGTCTGACCTGGTAGCCTTACCCCACGTGCCCTTGCAGCTGCATTATTTCCTGAGGCTGGGAGATGGCACCCAGATGTCATTTTCTCAGGGAAGTTTCAGTTGGGTGAAGTGAAAACTGTAATTTAGGATGATGTTGCAGGTACTTTACACAGTTAGTAGACTTTGGAGTCGTAACAAAGAATGGCATAGTTTTCATAAACTAAAAAATTGCAAATAATTTACTTTAAACCATTTTTGAAACAGGCATCATAGGTTGGATACTTCTTATAAGGATATTTGGATATGGGCATGTTTTAAAAATACGTTATTAAATTTCTTTATCTTTTTTGAAAGTTAAAAAAAATCCAAACCCAAATCTATTTACTAAAGGAGATAATTTCTAATCGGTCATCAGGTTTTTCTAGTTTTATTCTTTAATATTCTCAAGTATTGCTGAATGGCTATTTCCAGTTCATTTCAAAAACAATTCAGTTTTATTTTCTTCTCCATCCCTTGTTTATAACATTCATTTGTCATTTTTGTCATTTTGTAGACCTACCAAGAGCAGCTGTCAGGATCTTAAGCAACATGACATTCCTTTTTGTGAGTTTGTCATACACAGCTGAGAGTGCCATTGTAACTGCTTTCATTACCTTCATTCCCAAGTTCATCGAGTCACAGTTTGGTATTCCGGCTTCCAATGCCAGCATCTACACTGGTAAGGCACCGCCGTGACAGCGCCTTCAAAACATGATAATCCTTGACCACTAAACTGAAATGCAATGAGTGAAGAGAACTAACATTCATTCTAACATCAAAGTGTTAAGTTCATTAACAGATACCTTCCCCCCAGATTTCGGGAGGAGGAAAGCTTTGAATTTTTTTTTTTTTAATAATAATTGAAATTGTATTGCTGTGTGACTTTACCAACTGTGTTTTGGAAAGGGAGACCTTTGCATTGATTTATGTTTTTATTGTTCTGAGTTAGAAAGAATGAACTAGGCAATGGCATTCACATGTACATCTGTATAAATCTTTTTATGGGTTGGCATGAGTCTTAAAGTGTTAGGGTTTTGAATGCTGATAATTTGAAATATAGATCAGTTCTATGGTATCAGGATTTTCCTTTCATAAATGTTGACAGATTTTAATCGAATTATTGGAGATGCTTGAATTTAGAAAGAAAATCTATGAATTTTGCTTTAGAAATTATTTCATGTAGAGGGAAAATGATTTTTTGGAGACTTTGATACATGTACCTTAGTGCTCAACTCTCAGAAAATTGGGTGCTCAGAAATGTGGGAACGTGACTTCTCAAATATTGGGGGAATTTCCAGTGTATTATATCATAGGATATTCTGGATATTTTCTTAGTGGTTTCAAAGATGGTCAAATGGTTCAATATATTAAGAAAAGTATATTTAAACAGTTAAGTGGATAATGGCTGTCCCTCCCACTCTCTTAATGTCCTCATCCAAATCCAACAAGCATCGATTATCTGAAAATTAACAGGACACGTTATATTATGGTCGAAAGAAAACACTGACTTGGAATATTTGGGTAATCACTTTGTTCTCTCTTTCACTTTGCATATAAAGACATACATAAGTGGATTGCAGGTCCATGTTAGGATTTTTTTTTATAAGGAGTACACTGATATGGACCATACTTGTGACATAAAAATATTATATTTTCTCTTGCTTTTCAAAAACCTGTCCTTACCTTATTTTAAGGTAAAATGGACAGGTTACAGTTTGGTTGTCAGATAATCTTAACCTCCCACTTCTAGTCTGATTCTTACACTAACCTTTTGTTGAGCAACAGTTCTTCCATAGGGAAACCGAGAGTTGGCTTGTAGCTCCATTTGAAGCCACATCGCCGTTATGTGTAGCTTCAAGTATTTCCCAAATTTAGAAGTATTACTGGAGAGAAGGTTTAGAGCCAAATAAATGTGCAACTACATATAACAGCTACGTGGCTTTAAATCAAGCTACAAGCCAACTCTTGGTTTTCCGATCTGCTCTAGAACCTAGAGCACGACTGGGCTCAGATTGTCATCACACTGGGAGCACCTGAGCTCTGGAGGGAGGTGGTGACACCAGGGTCTGATGAGGATGCCATCAAAACACCTTAACTGACCCCATTTGTTGTTGTTGTTTTAAAAAATATACTTTTATTGATTTCAAAGAGAAAGGGAGAGGGAAAGAGAAATAGAAACATCAGTGATGGGAATCATTGATTGGCTGCCTCCTGCACGCCTCCACTGGGGATGGAGCCCCCAACCCAGGCATGTGCCCTGACCAGGAATCAAACAGTGACCTCCTGGTTCCTAGATCGACGCTCAACCACTGAGCCACGCCGGCGGGGCTACCCCATTTGTTTTAATCTGTACAGCAGTGGGTCTGCGTTCACCCTGCACTCTTCCCTCTGTGGCCTTTCTGTGAAACTGTTTGGGCCCACCTTTATGATTGCAATGAAATATTATGAAGTTGATATTGGGAAAAGCCTGAAATGATGGGCAGAGCCCTGAAGGAGGAGTGGAAAAGTTTCACTAGGCTTTCTGACTTAAATCAAACTTTGTATTAGTCTAAGTTAGAGTGGTAATTCAAAGGCATTTTGTTAAATCCCACCAATTAAGAAAACTAATATATTTAAGTGAAGTCGTAAGGAGGGGGGCTGTTTTTGTCTTGGTCATAGGAGTAAAGCGACAGAAACTTCTGGGGCAGGAGATAGCCGGGGGCACTGGGGAGAAGTGTTCACACCCCTGTGCGTCACAAAGCGCTCGCTCGCTCTTTCTCTCAATTGCCCTAAACCTACTCACCAAATAACCAGCCTCCTGTTTGCCCAGTTAGCCAAGTGACTGCTATTTCTTTTGTGATTCTTTCCCTTCATTTACCAGTTTTAAAAACTTATATTATAGCAGATTTGTATAGTGACCAATACTCTAAAAAATATATAATGATGAACTCACAGCTATTTCTATGTGATGCGCTTTAATCTATTGCAGTCATCATTCTATTTGATGCTCCAGTTGTCCAGCCTTTGGCCACTGGGAGCCCCTTCATGTTAGCACCTGTGTCCTTCCCACTGCCTCAGCAATCTGTGTGGTTTCCGGTGTGACAAAAGTGACTCGTTTATCGTGTTTCCAGACCTGGGGCCAGTCATGTTTCTCAGGGAGCCCTGGTTCCTTTGAGAGAAAATGAGATTTGGAGATCCCCAAGTTGGACACTGGGGTGCTCACTGCTACGAGGTAGTCATTGATTCTAGGACTTTTGTTAATAAAAAGAGTAAACAAGTCTTGAGGTTACATTGATATTTCTGCTTCAAATTTAAGATTATAGGTTGCTCTTTGCTCTAATGCTGAAAATCTTTTTTTCCCTAATGACTTTAATATAACTACAGGTGTGTATATGTGTGTGTGTGTGCATGTGTGTGTGTGTGTGTGTGTGTTACTAATGATGAAATGTGAAATGCAGTTTTAGACTTGTTTGTGGTTCTTTTTGTCCAGTGGCTATCTCTTATGGATATGCAAAATACTGTGACCTAAACTTATTTGAAATAATTCTTCTCTGTTTGGGTTATGCCCACAACCTGATCTGATGTGGAGTTTATTTACTTTTATTTATTTTCATTTTTAGAGATTACTTTTATGTTTTTAAGCCAAATTTGTTTTTTTAAATTATGTAAGACGGTTTTATGATTTGAGAGTCAAAACCATCAGGCAAAGGACAGTCAGAGCGGCCTTGCTTTCATCCCGCTTCCCTCCAGTTCTCTCTTCTTCTACAGGCAGCGTTTTATTAGTTTATTCCTCTTATTTCTTTTTGAATATGCAAGTAAATATGTGTATTATGTATGTCATATATTTATATCCTACACATCAATATTTTATATTAGTACTTCGCCTACCTTACCCCAGAGCTGGCACACTGTCCCCTCTGTTCCACACTGGAGCAGCATCAGAGACCTTGCTGGTTTCTTCACAGACACACAGCACTCCATTGTGTATCACGGTCTCTTTGCTTGCCTACGGGTGGCCATTGGGTTGTGTTGTTTCTTTTGCTATAGTGACATTATATCTTGATCTGTAGAAGTCATTTTATACTAAATAGCCCATTTGCCTAATATACTTATTTCTTTTTAACAATTTAGTTTAATTGTCCAGCTTCCAGTTTGCCTGTCTCTTGGTAAAGAAGCTGATTCCAGACAGTGGAGGGAGACGGAGAGCTCGTGGATATATTTGTCATATAATACTCAGTTCCCCAGCCCCAAGGCCGAGCATTTACCATCAGATTGTTATAAAGATCAAAAGAAAGAATCTTGCTGGAAGCACTTTTGAAAAATCTATATTGCTTTTGGGAATTCAAATCAAATTAGAGACTTTCCTTCAGGACGAGCCTGCGCCGTGATGGTAAAAGCAGGTGACTTCCGTTGGCCTTGCACACCGAGCCTGGCACATGCAGCCCTGCCCGCAACGCTTCAGTGGAGGTCCTTCTCTGTCCAGTGCAGGGTTGATGCAACTGAGGGGTACAGGGCAGTTTTTACAAACTGTACACCCCAAACTCCGTAATACGGTCTCTAATGTATAGATTGAGCTGGACCTCAGAAACTGCTTACATTTTAGAATTTTTATTTCATTAAAGTAAGACATATAGTACAGTAGTTAAGAGGATCTGTTTTGGAGGGAGACACATCTTGTTGAAATTCTTGTTCTTCTTCTTCATCTGTCTGTCCATCCATCCATCCATCGTGCACAAATATTTTTAAAGCTTCTGCTATGAGCCTGGCACTGTGCATAATGAGAACACAGAGGGGTCCTATCCTCTGTGGACCCCAGTAGGCTGCTGTGTTCCTGAACAAGTTCATGAACTTCTCTGAGGGTTACAGGTCACGAGGATTAAATGATGGAACGTGTGTGTATGTTGGCACAGTGTTTGGGAAGAAGATCCTAATGACAATGGCAGTGTCCACTTTATGAGACACCCGGGAAAGGGAATCTAAGGCGGAAGAGTGAAGCCAGGACTCAGGACGTGTGGACACTTCCATGGGAAAGAATATCTGGGGGAAATGGAACTGAAGAGTCAGAAGAGAGAGAGCGTGGCTAACAGGAAGTGGGAAAATGAAAGAGAAGGCAGGAGACAGTTATGTGAAGGCAGGGCTGAGAGGTTATTTCCTCTGCACTGAAGGAGGCCTGGAGACTTAATGTAAATGGTAAAGGTGTCAGTGCTTTAAGAGTAACACGTTATACATGTGATTTCAGCTGAGTCAGTGTTGCATGAGAGTTAAATCTTTTTATCTCTGATTTACTTATTCTTCATTTATTTTTCAACCCCAAATATGTCTGTTTTTTACAACTCTTGGTGGGGGGGGGGGCATTTTAAGTGTTATAGCTTCATGTATTTGAAGCACGGTGCAGTGAAATGTCAGGTGACCAAATCTCTCAGTTAAAGGGCCTGTTTTTGTTTCACTCACCTTTGATGATGAATAGCACAGTCCTTGTGCCTGGGATTAGTTTCCCACGTGCGTGCATGTGCACAGGCACAAATGCACAGAAAAATAAAGTCAAACATCCCTCCTAAGGGGTTTCCAGGCTTAGAGGACATTCAGCCCCATTTTCTCCGGATTTCTGCATCTACATTCATTGCCCCTGGATGGTCGTAGATGTTCAGAATGGCCCAGAGGCTCCGGAGAGCCTTAGTCATCAAAAATACTGTATAGCGTTTAAAGAGCAGGTTTCATTTATGTCTAAAAGTGGAGTTGAGAAAGATTAGAGAGCTTTTCAAAAGGATGAAAACCCTGGGGGAAGAACGAAGTGTCAGGAGCAGCGTAGGAGCATTTCTGCTCCAGAGGGCACCAGGCCCGGGATAAGTCATCACCCAGGGAGCACCCGGAGAGCTGATGACCGGAGGAATGTAAACACTGCGCTTGCTGGCCTGCAGTCTCCTCTTTGGAATGAGGGATTGAATGAGAAGACCTTTCACCAAAGATCAACTAACAAGCATCCCATCATCCCCCTCCCCTTGCCAACCCCGAAAAGCCTTTGAATTTTGCGAGCAACTTGTTTCTAGGCATTGAAGTTAGTCATTGTCTCACCATTTTACTTTATATGTATGGAATACCTCTTCCTGGCATTTTAAATTTCATATATAGATTTTTTTCTCCTTTGGTGCATGTGATGGAATGAGGTTGAATTGTTCCGCTTTTTGCTTTTTTTGGAGGGAATATCAAGGAGCAAGGTAACTCGATGATTAAATATTTCCTTTGAGAACTCAGAAACTTTGTACTGAGCATGGTCCTATTTTAGCAGGTCCATACCCTACTTAAGTAAGGTGATCCCTAACTGTTTTGTAGTGAGCCAACATTTTATACGAGAAACATTATATATATCAGAGTCAGAAGGTCTGGGTTCAAGAGCTGCCTCTACCATGTAACCTGAGTGAGTTAACTAATTTCTCTGGCCTCAATTTTACCAGCTTTAAAATGGTGTGAAGTTTTAAAAAGTTACAAAGTAGTTATTAAGTGTAAAGAACAACATATATATGAATTATTAATGAGAATGACCCTGGCTTTCCTCCCTATTCATCAAATAGTTCATCCTCTAGTAAGACTAGAGGATCAGATTATTATTGAAAGAGATGAGGAAGGAGGAAAATAGGGGACGGAGTATAATATTATCCCAGACTTATAGGTGGGTAAATAAAGGACAGACGCTACTTGAAGGATCCATGGCCTCATGGGTAGTGGCATACTTGGACTAGAGACACACTGTTGTGACTCCCAGCTCATGACACCATCTGTCATTTCCTCAGAGATGTTTTCTCTTAGCCCATCAGTATCACATCCAGAGCTAATGAATACCTTGGCCCTTAAGTATGGCCAGGAGATGGTTATTACCACACTGGCAGAAAGTGCCTTACTCTTTTTGACTAAATAATGAAACATATGCTTAGACGTTATTAGATGTTGAGGTAATGTCCTTTTGCAACCTGAACCATCTCACGATGGACCACAGAAGATTTGCTTTGCTGCCAGGCTCAAATTCCCACTGTGGCCAGAAGGTAGAACATTTGGATTTGTTGCTGTTAGACCTGTTGGCTTTCAAGCTAGTAAATTTTTCAAGTCATTGTATTGGAAATTTTTCCTATATCTCTATTTAAAAAAATATTTTTATTTATTTCAGAGAGGAAGGGAAGGGGAGAAAGAGATAGAAACATCAATGATGCAAGAGAATCATTGACCGGCTGCCTCCTGTACACCCCACACTGGGAATTGAGTCTGTAACTCGGGCATGTGCCCTCACTGGGAATCGAACCTTGACCTCATGGTTCACAGGTCAATGCTCAACCCCTGAGCCATGCCAGCCAGGCCTATATCTCTCTTTGCAATTAAGATAAATATAACTTATGTTGGTTTTCTTATTAAGTAAATATTTAGAAACGTTATAGGTACATACTTCTCTAACCAATGCAAAAAACAATTTCTATATAATTGTTTTATATAGAGTAGTTCAACATTGTTTTGTAACATCTTCCTTAAATTTGTTCAAAATATCTTCCATATAAATATCAAAAGCTTTTGGAAATGCGATTGAGCTTGGTGGAATCATTCAATAATGAAGCAGAGTAGGACCCTGTGAAATGTCTATATCCTATATAAGATTTTCCAACAGAACATCTGTATTTATGACATTACAAGTTTCTCTTTGTTCCTGTTTCAGCCTTGCTCTCAGAGTTAGTTATTTACATAATCAATGGGTGGGTAGTTGTAGTTACAAGATATACAGATTTTTTATATGCTTATCAGCAAACTGTCAATTTGTACTTAAAACTTTTGTTTATTTGAATAGAGTCATTGACATTAACTTTGCTGAGCAAAGCATTCTGTACATGAATAAAAGATTTTTAGGGAGAACTAAAAATATTTAAGAAAACATATAAGTGGTTTCAAGTATTGCGGAAGCATCAGGTGCATTTTCAGTGCTGACAACCATAGATGTCACATTTGTCTTCAGATCAGATTTCTGAGAACCTTGGAACAAGGTGCCAGTGGAAATTGTGTGTTAATAGAAACTATCTGACCCTAGCTGGTTTGGTTCTATGGTTAGAGCATCAGCCCTCGGACTGAAGGATCCAGGGTTTGATTCCGGTCACAGGCACGTACCTGGGTTGCAGGCTTGATCCCCAGTCGGGGTGCATGCCGGAGGCAACCCATCAATGTGTCTCTCTCTCATTGATGTTTCTCTCTCTGTCTCTCTCCCTCCCTTCCACTCCCTTTACAAATCAATGGAAAAATATTCTTGAGTGAGGATTCACAACAACAACAACGCAATAAACTCTCTGCCCTGCCGAGAATGTGTCTCTATGCTGTGCGCTCTCAGCCTGTCTAGGGATACTGTGTCCATTCCCTGAATTCACCGAGTGATTCCTGAATGCCTACCATTTAGCAAACTACTTAGAAGCACATTATGGTGCGTATGAAGATGAATGAAAGAATTTCAACAGAGGAAATAAGATAGAACAAATAGTGTGGACTGGCTTCATATTACGGAGAGCTTTGAGTCCCTTGTGGAGGACTTTTAAGATCAGCCAGTAATTAATAGAAAATATGGAAACTAATTTTTTAAAAGAAAGACTCTGCAATCCGGTAGGATTATTATTGTATGGAGTTCTGTTTAATTGAATAGATAGATAGATACTCATATATTGTGATTTTTTAGTGCCTTGCTATCTGCTGCTGTTTCTATGAAGCATACTGAAATTGCCCTAAACCAGCAATTTTCCACCATTTTCATCTCACAGCACACATAAACTAATTACTGAAATTCTGCAGCACACCAAAAAATATATTTTTTGCTGACCAGACCAAAAGAGGCATAATTTGTATTCATTCACAGCAGACGGCTAATGTGTTGGCTGTTGTCATATTTTTATTTGACAATCTAAGGGAAAATAGGTCAGTGTCCCTGAATACATAGTCAGGCATTGCACGTTTTAAACATTCTTGTGGCACACCAGTGTGCCTCTTGCAACACACTGGTTGGAGATCACTGCCCTAAACAATTGAACACCCATCTTTTTTTGGAGGGGAGGGTTGGGGGAGGGAATCAAAGAAAGAGATGATGCAGTGCTTCTCAGTCACCTTTTCTTTGCTTCATAATGCTGTTCATGTGTCTTTAAAAATGCCAACTTCCCACATTTCCTTTCCTTATCTGTCTAAAGCAGATTGGATCTGTTCACATCTCAAATCCTTTTTTATTTTTTTATTTTGAGGGATGTAATAAATAATAAAGTATTGGCTATCAGAAATACATACACACACTGCATACATAACACACATTTTCTGCACATATATACACATATACGGACATACCACACGTTAACACATTTCACTCCTTTTTTATGGAAGATTTGCGTTTGTTTTACGAGACAGTGTAACTAACGGAAAAAATTAAGCAGGAGTTAAGAGACTAGGTTTCAGCTTTAGAAGGAACAATGGGTTTGGAATTCAGGTAGCGGATTTCTCCTCTCAGACCTGAAAGAACTCTGGCTTGGAAATCAGATTTGTGTCCTGGCTCTGCTCTGTTAGCTTGGTGATATCGGCCATGTGTCTGATTTTCCTTAATGCGTCATTTTATGGAAAACGGGGATAAATAGGAACCCGTCTCATGGGATAAGACTAAGTGGAAGTGCTTTGAGACTTAAAGTACTCTACACGTTTGTTGTGATGATTATATTGTCATTTCCTTTTCCCAAAGTCCCTCTCCTTATCTGAATAAGGAGGTGTAATACCTGTTCACAGAGCTGTTTTATTGCTCAATCAAATAATTGGTATGAATATGCTTTGCAAAACCCAAAAAGGCTTTTTTCCCTCATGTGATTTTAGGTTGTCACTGCTAATTTTGGTTAAAGTTGAAGTCAGCTTGCTCTCACATTTAACCTTTAATCACAGTATTTATTTCTGGGTGTGTACCTCATGCATGATTCAAGATAATAATAGGTAAGATTCTTTGAAAGGAATTCGGAGGAGTTTTCTGCTGCTTCAGGTGGAAAATTAGTCTAAAACACTTTCTATTCAGAAAGAAATAGAATTTGGAAGAATTAACTATAAAGCAAGTCTCTATTAATAAAAAATGTTTTTCCTTTTACTTTTAGAATAAAACTGAGCATTCATTCCCGGGGGAAACAAGTGGCTTAAATGGTAGGAAAAAAAGTCACACAGAGAAAATAACTACCCTTTGTAAGTTAAGCAAGTGCTTATGGGAGTGTTAGCTTCATGTAAATGTAGAAAAAACATTGGATGTAGATTCAAAACACTTAGAGCCTAGGCCAGTGATGGCGAATCTTTTGAGCTCGGAGTGTCAGCATTTTGAAAAACCGTAACTTAACTCTGGTACCATGTCACATATAGAAGTTTGTTGATATTTGCAACCATAGTAAAACAAAGATTTATATTTTTGATATTTATTTTATATATTTAAATGCCATTTAACAAAGAAAAATCAACCAAAAAAATGAGTTCACGTGTCACCTCTGACACGCGTGTCATAGGTTCGCCATTACTGGTCTAGGCCTTGCTTCAGACCAGCCATTGTTAGCCAGTGGCTAGCAAGCCATTGATCCAAGTTAAGTCAAGTCTAGCATCTTTTCAGAGCCTCAGGTGTTTTTTGTGTGTGCATTTTTTTCTCTCTCTTTTAAAAAATATTTTTATTGATTTCAGAGAGGAAGGGAGAGGGAGAGAGAGATAGAAACATCAATGATGAGAGAGAATCGTTGATTGGCTGCCTCCTGCACGCCCCTCACCAGGGATCAAGACCACAACCCGGGCACGTGCCCTGCCCAAGAATTGAACTGTGACCTTCTGGTTCGTATGTCGGTGTTCAACCACTGAACCACACTGGCCGGGCTGTATTTTTTTTTTCTTGGTCATCTATAAAGTGAGGGAGTTGAAGAGATGATCTCTGAGCTCCTGTGTTAACTTAGGGTTACATTATGCATATTTTTGGAGAATATTAGAGACTCAAAGTAACAGAGGTCTAAGCAAAATAGATGATTATTTGTTCTTCACAAAAAGTCTATAATTAGGCAGCACGGGGCTGTTTCTGCTCCATCATGGACTCTTGTCCTCATGGTCCAGTGGAGAGGTCCAGCAGGTTCCATGAACCTTTTGCATTCCAAGCAGCAGGATGATAGAAGGAAGAAAGGCATGGATGGGTGTTCTACTTTTGCTTACATCACATTGGCCAGAACTTAACCACACGGCAACATATAGTTGCATGGGATTCTGGGAAATGTAATCTGCATTTCACGTGGCTATAAGCCAGGTTCTTACTCTAGAATAGGGGTGTTGGGCCAAATTTAGCCTGCTGCTTATTATTGTAAATCAAATATTATTGAAACAGTCATGCCCATTTGTTTACACAACTCCATGACTACATTAGCACTACAACAGCAGTTGCAACAGGCACTGTCTGGCCCACAGAGTGGAAAATATTTACTATCTGGCCATTGATTAAAAAAAAAAAAATCTTGTCCACTCCTGCTCTAGAAGAAAGAAGGGTAGTCATCAGGGGATAAGCAGCAATCTCTGCCACAGTACCCTTCCAGATTCTGATTTTAGGATAACAAACAAATACAAAAATCCAAATAGTTTCTTATGATGTGGGAATAATTTTGAAAATGTTAACAAACACTAGCACACATGTTGCTACATACTAAACCACAAAGTTCTTTCTTGCTTGAACAGGCTGAAACCTGAATTGTGCCTTTAAGATAGTCTTTCTATTCTGTCTACTTCCCAATCTCAAATGGTTGCTTTTGGTTCCAGCCTGGCTGTCTCAGGCATCAGCTACTCCCTCGTTATTCGACATGTGTCTTCATTTTGGTGACAGTAAAGATGTGAAAAGGCGTAGGGATACTTTTGATCCTTGGGAAGTCCCCCTAGTGTAATAGCAGGGTGAACCTTGAACTGGTGACCATTGTGCTATGAGAGGAGTTCATGGCTATTAGTCAAGACATACATCACATTGACTTCTGCTACCCTGTGTTTTTTTCCCCTTTAATAAATTTAAAATATTTATTGCTTTTTCTTATTCTTTTAGCTGTTCAAGCTATATTACTGTCTTCTAAAAAGAAGTTTCATTTCAAAACCAGGAATAGATAAGATCTGAACAGTAAGGGAAGGAGCCTATTAGTGTTTTGCTGGGAGATTTGGAGACAGAGCAATTGGTGGAGCTTGTTATCATTACTCTAGAGGCCCAGTGCACAGATTCATGCACCGGTGGGGTCCCTCGGCCTGGCCTGCGGGGATCAGGTCGAAACCAGCTCTCCGACATCCCTCAAGGGGTCCCAGATTGCGAGAGGGCAGTTCTCAGGTGACTCACCCCGGAATTGGGCTCCTTTCTCTCTGGTTCCAGGTGCGCCACCTGAGAACTGCAGCTGCCAAGTCATTGCAGCTTGGCAGCTCCTGTGTTGAATGTCTGCCCCCTGGTGGTTAGTGCTCATCATAGCTACTGATTGGCCGTCGAATGATCGGCAGGTCGCTTAGGTTTTTATATATATAGATTAGGAAGGCACACATGAACAATGGCACATGTTTCTCTTCAAATATTTTCTACCCAATGGGTACCTTGTATAAGGTTGCATAACTAATGGATGTCTGAAGCCTAAATTCTCATTGATAGCAAGCTTGGTGTCCTCCAAAGCTATTCAGACCATTAGATTACTAGAGTACATTTTTGTTCATAACACTTGTTTTGTGGATTTTATTATCTGGTGGAATTATGCATGTCTTTTTTTAAATTAAATTTTATTGGGGTAACAGTCAACATGAACATATAGTTTCATGTGTGGATTACTAAGTTACAAAATCTGTATATAGCACTATGTGCCCACCACCCAAGGTCAAATCTTCTCTGGTCACCTCATATTTAGGACAACTTTCTCCCCCCACTCTCCTCTCTCGGGCAACCACCACACTGCTGTTTGTGTACATAAGTTTCAGTTTTATATTTCTCATATGAGTGAAATCATATTGTTCTTAGCTTTTTCTGTCTGTACGCATGTCTTCTGAAATAAGACAACGTGTTCAGGTAACAAGTGCAGTATGTGGCACGCTGGTTAAGATGTGCATCCCAACTGTCACTGTCTTTCCCTAAGTTCTTAGTTTTTCTGGCTTAAGCTATCTCCTTCAGAGAGCAAGGAAGGTTAATTCATTTTTAATTTTCTTCTAGTTATAAAATGTTCTGACCTTTAATACTCTTGGCTCTCAGTAAGCAAGGGTGGGAAGCGTCCGGTCTGAGGGCTTTCTAAGGCCCTTGAAATCATTTGGTCTGGCCCTGCCAAGGCATTAGGGGTGAGTTAAGTAAATGTTTGACCAAATATAACAGGATAATTTTTGAGTTGATAATTTTGTATGGCTTGCGAATGATGTTATAAACATCCAAATGGCCCTGGCCCCCTCTTTAATGAGTAGATGAAAACAGTGTGTGATTGGGGTGTCTTTTATTTCCTGTGCATGCTTCACTACCTTTTCTCCAACTTTTTGCTCAAATGGCCACTTGTCATTGAGACCTAACCCAGCATTCCTCATTTAACAATGCTATTCCTCTCCCAGCACTCCTGATTTTCCTTGCTGGACTGAAGAATTTTCTCTGGAGTGTTTTTCACCTTCTAACAGTCAGTATAATTTCCCTAGTCATTGTTTTATTTATTGTCTATTTCTCCCCAGTAGATTGTAAACTCAATGTGGGTACGAATTTTTATCATCTCTGTTCACCATGTAGCTCCAGAGTCTAATACAGGGCCCAAAATATAGTAGTTTCTCAATAAATGTCTTCTGCTAAATTAAAATATGTTTTAAAAATTATATATTTTTATAACTTTTTTGGAAGTTATACTTAACAACCCACTTGTAAATAACACAAAGTGAACGTTAGCTCAGCTATACCAATTATCTCAAAATGGATCAAAGCCCTTAATGTAAGAACTAAAATTATAATACTCTTAGAAATAAATGTAGGCATAAATCTTTGTGACCTTTGATTAGACAATACAACCAATACAAAAAAATTGAATTTCATCAAAATTAAAAACTGTAGTACCTCAAAGGACACCATCAAAGAAGTAAAAAAACAACAACCACAGAATGGGAGAAAATGTTTGCAAAAGATGTTTCTAATAAGAAACATATCTAGAATATATAAAGAATTCCTACGACCCAATAATAAAAAGACAAATATGCCAATTAAGAAATGGGCAAAGGATCTGAATAGACATTTCTCTGAAGAAGATATACAGTGGTCACTTGAAAAGGTGACCATTAGTTATCAAGGAAACACAAATCTAAACCACAGTGAGATACCACTTCCCACCCTGGTGGAGGACTATAATCAGATACTATCTGTGATGATGAGTGCTGGTAAAGACATGGGGAAGGTGGAACCCTCACACTCTGCTGGTAGGAATGTCAAATGGTGCAGTTGCTTTGGAAAAACAGTTCAGCACTTCCTTAAGCATAGAGTTGCCGTATGATCCAGACATTCCATTTCTATCTCGGCATAGAGCTAAGAGAAATGAAAACATGTGTCTCCATAAAAACGTGTACATGCATGTTCATAGCAATGTTATTCAATGTCATTCAGAAACAACCCAAATGTCCATAAACTGACGAATGGATAAATAAAATGTGGTAATTGGTATCATGGATTATTACTGGGGCATACATAGAAAGGAAGTTTCAATATATTCTACAACATGGATGAACCTTGAAAACATTGTGTTAAGTGACAAGCCACGCAGGTATGATATGACTCCATATGAAATGTCTATAATAGGCGAGTCTGTAGAGACTAGCAATAGATTAGTGGTTGTCTAGGACTGAGGGAGGGGGTTGGGAGGAAATGGGTGTGATACCTCTGCATACAGGGTGTTTTCAGGGGTGAGGAAAATGTCTAAAAGTGATTATGGTGATGGTTGCATATCTGTGAATATATTAAAAAAATTGAATTGCACACTTACTTAAGAAGGCGAATTGTGTGATATGTGACTTACAGCTCAATGAAGCTGTCAATAAAAGAAAAAGAAAAAGAAAAAGAAACACATTCTATTAGTGAGTTGACTATTTTATTACGTGGCTGCTCTGGTCCTTGCTATATATTTGGCAGGATTAACCAGGCTTTTAATGAGCAAAATTTCCACCAGGCCCTTGTGGGGCAATGCCATTCTAACCAGTACAGGTTAGGTGTGTAGAAGTTTGTACCAAAAAATCCCCCCCCCCCCCCCCGCATAAATAGTTGTAAATATCTGTTTGCTTCTCTCAGGGGGCAGGATATCTGTGAGGCTTTTTCGGCTCAGCCATTAGTGGACGCGATGACGCTGTCTCGATGGGAGATGGGAAGGCTCTGTGAGCTGCTGGATTTGGACAACCATGGAAAGGGGAGAAGCTGAAAACTGCTGACAGAAAATGGATCTCGCCCGACGGGCCTCCAAAGAGGGCTTTGCACTTGGCACTGGCCACCTCTGTAGGGAACCGAGACCTGTGACTCAATACCCAGGTCTGAGTTTGCAGCTTATTTGATCACTGAAAACGTTAATGAGCTCCCATTGTTCTCCTATGAGATTTCCTCTGCGAGGGCCCCTTCCCCTCTCCGTTCGCAGCAACTTGTTTCAAGCTTTTGTGGTTTCACCTTGCTTCCCAGCGCAAACGGAAGCTCTGATTTTTGCATTTCATCATTGCACCTTGTGCCCTCTGTGGTTCTATCGCCCGGATGCAGAAAACTCTTGTAGGTTTCTAAGCCGCGAAAGAGGGAATATTGATTTGATTTTTGGATTCTTTGCCTGACACAGCTCGGCAGTTGCCTCTCGGTAGTGTTTCAGCCAGAGCTCGGCAGGAACCTGAAATGAAAAGTGTGGTTGTTCTCTCCGGTGAATGCACCTTTTTATTACCTTTCCTTCGGTGATGCCTTGACTTTTCGAGGCCGGGGTTCTCAGATTTCTCTCCCACCGCACAGCGCCTCCCTGTGCTGGCAGAGTTGAAGAAAGTGTTATTCTGGGTGAATGAGACCATTTGCCCAAGTAGGAATTAAATATGAGTTTCAGATGGCTATCGCCAGGCTGAAGGGAGGTGGCTAAGGTTTGCAGAAGTGTGTAATTCCTGTGAAAGCCTCGATTGGGGATCTCTGCAAGGCTGTGCTAGCAATTCCGCAGCGTTCTCTCTGTTCTCTCTCGTTAGTGCCGGTGGTCCCATCTGAGCCACCCTGTGGCTGTCAGGCGGACTTCACAGGGGAGGTGTGGCTGGGGGTCTTCTGGCACCCCTACTCTGAAACTAGAGAGGGGCACAGCCCGGTGTGAGACTAGCTACTGGGCCAGCTCATCTCCTCCAGAGAATTCCTAAAGGAACTCCTGTGGGGCCCATAGGCTCCTCTTCGGGTCCTGGGAGCTTTGGTGATGGAATATGCTGCCTCTCAATGTTCTAATCCGGTCAATGTTCTAGACGTTGCTATTCCTCCTTTGCAATTTGACTTAGTGTTGTGCTGTGTAATAATATGGACTTCAAGACATAGTCTGTTCTCGGTCTTAAAACAGCCAGTGAATTATTAACAAGTTACCATCAATGACTTCTAACGCTACACCTCACTCGTTGTTTGTGGAGGCATTTCTGAGAGATAGGAGAGAGAAAAAGACATGTTGTACTTTTGGAATACTTTGTGGGTCTATGCATTGTTAGTGAAAGTGTATACTTACCATGCTGTCTATTCCCAGACCAGTACATTTTTCTAGCTTTAAGGGTTGAATTTTTAAAATAGTCTCTTCTTTTATTCCCCTCTGGCAGTGATTGATATTCATTTCCTACAAGAAAATGTTTTCAAGGGAAAGTGGGAGCTTAACGGGGTAAAATAATTTACCCCGGTGGTAGGAAAAGGTTGATTTTGTATCATCAGATTAGAAGCATAGTCCTCAGAAAAGTGAAACAAACAGGAGTTCGTTGCCCTGCTCTGCCCCTCATTCAGTTTCCTCATCTGGGATGTGGAAAGAATGCTATGCTCTTCCCAATCTAAGACATCATTCATGGTGAGATGCACCATGATTTTGAATTATGATGAGAGGAAAAAATGCTTTTAATTAGATTATGACGCAGAGCGGAGACCCTGTTGATTGTAGGACACATTCTGATTTCAGAGCAACTCAAAGTCCTTACAAGTTTGAGAATTAAATGAGATACTATATGCAGAGTAGTTATCACACCATCTGGCATATACTCAACATCTGTGTGGGGGTGTGTGTAGAGAAAGAGAGACAGAGGGAAAGAGGGAGGATGGGAGGGAGAGAATATGAGTGAATGTTCTCTCCCCTTCCTTGTGCCTAGCCACCTTCCCCAAAGGAGGCAGCAGAACTTGAAAGTCATAGCGGCTTACAATGATACTTCTTAGTGATTCAGAGTCTTATGTTGGCAAGTCATCTATTTTCAGCTTCACTAGGGAAACCTTTGGATTGGAATACAGAGCGAGGGTCAGTGCATTTAGGAAAAGATCACGAGGACAGCTAAGATTCTGAGAATCTGTGTCTGTGAACTTAATTCACCACAGGACACCCCGCACCATGGTGATTTCACGACAGAATGGAGGTGTCGGGGACTCCAGACATCACACATGTTGCCACCTTTAGCAGGCTGGCTGTTAAGCTTTCGCTAATAATGTTCAATTCAGAACTTTGATAACGGTGAGATTTTCCAGGCATCATTCTAGCTATTTAGTGCCTGCCAGTTTTAAACAATTTTTTAGCAAGTTTTCACCCCAAATTAGATCTTCGATTTCCCATTTGTAAAATGAGATATAGCCCAGTTCAAGGAATACGTGAAGACTGAAATGAATAAGTCATTTGAAGATTTTATGCAGTAAATTATAAGTAACAAAATCAAGTCATTCAGCCCTCCATTTACCACGTCCTGGCAAGTGCTAAAAAGGTGTGAAGACTAAAGATAATGTCCCTACTGTGCACTCGAACATTATGGTCTAGCAGGAAAGACAGAGAAGTAAACAAGATGCAGACCCCATGGCAAGGTTGGCTCTGGGACCCATGAGCGCACTGTTGTTTTGTTAGCAACAGCAACAGCTACAGCACAGTTGAAGTTCCCTGGACTTAAAACAGTCTTTCATTTTTTGGTTTTGTTTTTCCCCTTGTTTTCCTCACTTTTCTCCATAAAACATTCTTAATGAGTGAATCACCCAAATTTCCCCACCTCTCCCTTCAGTTGAAGATTTTTCTTTGCTCCAAATGATGCATTAAGCTTGGGTATATTTTATGTGTTCATTGAAGTACGTAATGTCTGTCTATTGACAAAAATTGGAGTGAAGAGGAAAAAGTCCTCCATTAACTTTAATATTCGGTAATTCACTGAATATCATTTTTCGTAAAGACCTTTGGGCTCCATGTGGCCACACTTTACTATAAGGGCAAGCAGTAGTGTGACTCTGAGGCAAAAAGTTCACTGATTGTTAGAATAATGCCTGACATAAGAGAAAGAACGAAAGTAGGACAATTGACAGGCCAATTGGCTTTGATAAATAAGAGAAGAAACTATTTCAACTGGAAAGCAGACTTTTTATGAATTAATGCAGCAATGCGTTCTTTAGATTCAGATATGTACACACAGTAGCTAAATAGCTAACAGAGGTTTATGTGATTAAGACTCAGAGTAGCTAAATATCAAACAGAGGTTTGCATATTAAAGAACATAGAGGCCTATGTTAGACCATTAGTTGTAGCTTCATTCAATTCTATAGATTAAATAGTGTATAGAAATTTGCCTAATTAATTACGCTCTAGTTCTTTGTGCAAATGTTAAACTCAATATTGGGCAGAGACTGCTGATGTTCATGTTTGTTATGATGATTGCTGACATTTACTGGGTGTGTCCTATGGGTCAGACACTGTTTTAAGCGCTTTGTATGTCTTTCCTTGTCTAATCCTAATAACCCCATGAGGAAGACACTGTTCTTACTTGTATTTTAGAGATGAGAAAATCCAAGGCCGGGATGTTCAGAAACATGCAGTTTGGAGGTGGCAGAGCTGAGTTTCAAACTCAGAGAATCTGTCTACACCACCTACGCTCTGAGCTGGATTTGTCTCTTAGACAAATCCTGCGGTGGCATTAGCTTCTTTCCTCGACCACCTGTATTTTAGGTGGTTCCCAGGCCTAGTCCATCCTAGGTTGGTTCCCATCCTCTCTCCTTCATACTCTAGTGGAGGTGTCCCTGGGTATCTGCTGATCAGGTGTCCTTGGGCATCCTCCTATAGTTGCCCCTCCCATGTGTAGGCCATAGAGGGCGTGAAGAGCAGAAAGTCGGGGACTGCAGAACCTGGAAGGGAGGTGGATCAGACGCAGAAGCTCAGAGGAGTGAAGGCAGTAGAGGGTGGGTTGGCTGGCTAGGGCCTGGGAGCAGAGGGAAGGGAAGGAGAGCACCAGTTAGTGAGGTGAATTTGAGTGAGACAGCTTCTGCCTGGAGAGCCCATCGCACAGATTATTTCCCTCTCTTCACGAGGGGGTGGGGGACTTGGGGTGGGGCTAGATAGTGGGGTGGTAGGTGGGGGAAGTGGCTCCCACCCCCTCCATGATCTCCATAAGCCAGCCCCACACTAGCAGAGCTGCTTCCCCCCAGTCAGGGGCCCTGAGAAGGCTCCACTATCTTACCCCACCCCCTTGCTCTCCAGCCCTAAATCTTCCCCATTCATCCCGTAGGCCATGAATTCCAACAGGAAGCATCTGAGTCTCTCACTCAAGCAGGAGACCTGAGCCATGTAGGGATTAGCGTGAGTGAGTCGTCAGAACCCTTCTGTTTTGACGGTGTGGTGACATTTAGATGACAGGAGGCACGAGGAGAAGACTTTAATGGGTGTTTAGTCTGTTTGATATAACCTCATATTTACTGATGACGAATGTCCTATTTTTAAGAGCTGAGTACTAATTAGGATGCATCGTGGAATTAATGATACTGCTTTTAAGTTCTGACTCAGCTATGGGCGTGGAGGTTTGCTTTGTTGTTGTCCTGGGGGTCTGGCACAATGCCCGTCACTCATAAGCTGTTCCATTGACATCGGAACTGGTTCAATGTGCCATTTTAATTCTAAATGCAAAGCTCTGCCCACTTCATCATGCTGACAGCATGTGCACCTTTCCTTGAGGAGGAGGGGACTTTAGTAACCTGCTCCTCTAAGCCCAGGCAGAACGCAGGTCAGTTTCAGGGGTTGGGGGGTGGGGTGGGGGTGCCCCGGACCCAGGAGGTTGCTGCAGTGATGTGGACAGAGCTGGGAATCAGAGACCCAGTTTTTATTCAGAGCCCCCCCCCTCCCCTGTGTGCACTATTGGTCAAGTCACCTCTCCGAGCTTTGGTTGTTTTCGTCTGTGCAAAGCCGTGATTGATTTGATGAAATTGGGACTGCGGTGAGGATCACAAGATGCACCCTGGTTGCCAGGCAGAGCTCAGACGTTCGATGCAGCTCACCCTCCGTGTCTGCTCCTTTCCGTGGGGGGTTGGGCGCGCAGAGGCAAGCCTGCCCACGCGCACGCGCACTGGCGCAGCCGCAGGCTTCTGGAGTCTGGTGTCATCTGGACACGCAGTGCTCCCCACACGCCAAACCTCCAGCACTTTGCTATTTCATGCTCTCTCCACTCCTGCGATGGTTATCTCAGGATCCCTTCCCTCTAGGAGTTACTTTTATTTTTAATTATACAGAACACACACACACACACACACACACACACAATGAAAAACCAAAGCTATACAAAACCAAATCGAGAGCATGTTATCAATTCTTAAAGGAGAAAGGCATAGAATAAACAATCTAGAAGGAAATGCCTAAGCAGTGGATTTTTGTTCCTTCATCCTTTTCTATGTTTTTCAAATGGTTGGCCGCAACATATATTACACAGTCTCCAAAATAATGGGAAAATAATGAAGCAGCAAAACTACTGCCCACCTAGAGACTTCTCACCTTCTTTCCTCCCTCGTCCCCCTCCTCCATCTTATTCCCAGCGCAGAGGCAGGGATCTCTCTCCATCCAGGGCTAATCTGATCACCTGTGCTTGTAATCCCACATTCTCCTCTTCTCTCAAAGATCTTGGGGGATGGTCCAGAGGTTGTGGCAGACCCCACACTCCTGCGAACAGGGTGCTCCCAGCATTGGGGAGCACGCAGCCCGTGGGGTCTGCAGCCTGCTCCGCCCTGGAGCCTGAGGCCAGCGCCTCACGGATGCTGCCCGCCGGCCCCAAACTGCTCTCGTGGGGTCAGTTCACAGAGAAACATGAATGGACAACCACAGAAAGTGGTATTGGAACAGTGGGAATCAGCAATTTTGCACAGGAAGCTTCAGGAGGTGTTGTTTACTGTCGTCTGCCTGAAATTGGGACAAAATTGAACAAACCAGACGAGTTTGGTGCTTTGGAAAGTGTGAAAGCTGCTGGTGAACTCTATTCTCCTCTGTCAGAAGAAGTAACTAAAATTAGTGCAGCTCTTGCAGAAAATCCAGGACTTGTCAACAGATCGTGTGATGAAGATGGTTGGCTGATCAAGATGACATGGAGTAACCCTTCAGAGTAGATGAGCCAATGAGAGAAGAAGCCTGTGAGAAATACATAAACTCTACTGAGAAGTGAACATGGAACCCCCTAAGTAAAGTGTACGAAAAAGCTTGATCTGGCATAGTTGTCTTAAATTAGTGCTGGATGGAAGATTTAAAATAGCAACTTTTAGTAATACCAGTGGGAAAAGAAACTACAACTATGCTGTTGGAAGAAAATACCCCTTAGCTTTATTTATTTATTTATTTTTTATTTATTGCTTAAAGTATTACAAAGGGCATTACATATGTCTCCTTTTTTCCCCCGCCCTTGACAATCCTCTGGCCTCCCCTACCTCCCCTTAGCTTTTTAATGATTGCAAATAAACACAATATGCATCTTTCCCACAATACCCTATGATTTTTAGGCAAGACTACTACAGTTGTAAACTTCAGAATTTCTGAAATCATCCATGGTACAATCTAGTTATAAAAATTATGTATTTCAAGGATAACATTACTATCTTAACATATTAAGATATTATATACCTTAAGCCTTATATAATACTAGAGGCCCGGTGCACGAAATTCATGCTGGAGGTGGGGTGGGGGAGGTGTCCCTCAGCCTGGTCTGCACCCTCTCCAATCCGGGACCCCTCGGGAGATGTTTGACTGCTGGTTTAGGCCCGATCCCACAGGCAGTTGGAGATACCTCTCACAATCTGGGACCTCGGGCTCCTAACTGCTCACCTGCCTGCCGATCTCATAGCCCCTAACTGCCCTCCCCTGCTGGCCTGGTTGCCCCTAACCGCCTGTGCCTTGGCCCCTGCCACCGTGGCTTTGTGAGGAACAACGTCCGGATGGATGTCCGGAAGATGTCCGGTCTAATTAGCATATTAACCCTTTTATTAGTATAGATCAGGGGTGGGCAAACTTTTTGACTCGAGGGCCACAATGGGTTCTTAAACTGGACCGGAGGGCCAGAACAAAAGCATGGATGGAGTGTTTGTGTGAACTAATATAAATTCAAAGTAAACATCATTACATAAAAGGGTACAGTCTTTTTTTTTTTTTAGTTTTATTCATTTCAAACGGGCCGGATCGGCCCGCGGGCTGTAGTTTGCCCACGGCTGGTATAGATTGTAACTTGCTTACATCAGTCTCTGGATTTGGGTCAAAATACTTCATGATCTTTCCACTGGAACTAACTGTCTGTGGAGAAAAGTGTTGGCAGTTGTTATAGTTGCTAGATGATGAACAATACTATCTTAATTTTGCAATACACTGAGTTTGCTGGTGCTCTTTTTATACAGTGAAGTAGGGGCCTTGCAGGAAAACAAGAAAGTTTAATAACAAAACATTCAAGTTCTTCATTAAAAAGGGGGTGGATCTTGCATTGTTTCGAAGTAACCTTTTTGCTCCACATTCTCCTTCCCACCCCTTTTTGCTCTATTTTTGTCAGTACTCTACGTTAAATATGCTTTAGCCCTCTCCAGGTCTTAGCATCAGACACGACTCTGATGGTCCCGACTCTACCTATGGGCCCATAGCCCTCTTTTTTTCTTTTAGCCAAAGTTCCGGAAGGCAGTGCCGATGCCAGTCTCCAAATCCTCATGGTTGACTGCTCACCCCCTTGCAGTCTGGCTTCTGCCTTCAGGATGCCCTGGAAGTTCTTCTTGTCAAGATCTCCAGTGGCGTAGTTGTCTCCTTTCAGTCTCTATCCTCCCGGACTCCTCCGAGGCCTTTGGCACTCTTCATTTTCTCATGAAACTCCCTTTCCGTGCTTTCTGTGGCGTAGCTGTAATGGTAATAACTACAGTCTATATTGTGTGCAAGGTAGAGTGCGCTGTGGCCTCACAGAGTGCCAGCAGTCTTCATTTTAGTGTGAAAAGGAGATCTCCATGATGAGGTGAAGAAGTCTGTGCTTATATGTGATCACATGGCTACGAAAGGTGGAGTGAGGATTTGAATTCCAGTCTTTCTGAATCCAAAGCCCAAGCTTCCCCCCTTTTAGGACATTTATCTTTCCTAGATTTCCTCTCCCCCACCATGGCTGCTCATATTCAGTGTCCTCTGTGGGCTCATCTGGTTATGATCCCCATTAGTACTGGTGCTCTCCGGGACTCTGGCTTTGGCCCTTCAGTTTTTGTTTAGTCTTGTTGGGACATCCTGCCTGTGCCATGAGATCCGCCACACGTCGTAAGTGCCCCAGCCCAGGTCTTCTGAGCTGAGACCCACGTGCAATGGTGGGAGGCATGTCTAGCTGCTCGTTGCACAGGTTGTGCGGTGCTTTCTCTGTCCCTGTCCTCCCTCACTAGTTTATCGTGCCATCTGTGTAGAGCCTGACCATGGCTCTCCAGTACCCTCCTGATCACTCCTCTGTCTCCAGTTTTGTCTCCATTTAAGCCGTCTTCCATCTTAGGGCCAGAAATTATCTTTGTAACACACACCTCCATCCTGCCAGACCCCAGCTCAGAATTCTTCGGGGTGTCTCATTGCCCAGAGATGCAACCTGACCTCCCGTTCATGATCTCTCATGGTCTCGCTCTGCCTTCCCTCTCCTCCCCGTGGCCCACCACGTCCCAGCAGCTTGCATTCATTCTACACTCCCAGCTTGTGTGGACTGCGCTCAATCCTCAATTCTGTCTCATGCCTCTGCACATGTTCATTTGTGTAAAATGGTCTCTCTGTGCTGGTGTATTGGACAGATTCTGTCTCATCTTTCAAATTTCAAAGATTCTATCTCATCAGCCAAATGTCGGCTCAAATACTGCCACTTCTGTCAAGCCCTCCCTGATTTCTCCCAGGGGACACTCGGACGCTTCCTTTCCTGTGTTCTCCCTGCCCTTTACGTAATTCCTTTAATGTGTTCTGAATTTTTTTGTTTGGTCCTCTTTTAGATTGTAAGGTTCTTGGTGCAGGCACTGTGACTATTTAAAAATATTTTTACTGTGAAATATAATGCATTGAGGAGTGCATTAAACAGAGTTTAGAGATAATAAATAATTATGAAGTGATCACGTGTGTACCTATTACCCAAGTCAGGGAATGGAGTATTTTCAGTGCCCCAGGAGCCCCCTGTGCCCTCTTTGGATCCTGCCTATCCCTGCCACTATCTTGGCTTTTATGGTAATTACTTCTTGGGTTTTCTTCATAGTTGTACTACCAATACATGCATTTCTAAACAGTATCATTTCATTGTACCTATTCCTGCCCTTTATACAAATTTGCAATCACACATACATTCTGTTGTGTTTTTGCTTCTTTCATTCAACATGGTGTTTGCACCATTCACCCACATAGTTATGCGCAGGTAGGTTTCTGACTTTTACTGCTGTGGTGTGGCATCCATTGTATGCATATACTACATGTTGTGTATCTGTCAATGGACACTTGGTTTATTTCCAGTTTTTGGCTAGTACGTTTCTTCAGATCTCGTGTACACTTCTTTCGGTCCCCGTGTGTGTCGCTTTATTCAGGGCATAGCTCTAGGAATGGAATTGCTTGTCAAAGGGTATGCATATCCTCACCTCGACCAGATGAAGGCCAAGCTGTTTCTCTAAGTCGGTGTCAGAGTTTACATCCCACCAGAGAGTGCCCATTGCTCCGTGTCTTTGCCAGTTTGTGGGAGTCAGCCTTTGAAATTGTTACCGGTGTGATTGGGGGGAGGAATACCTCAGGTGACTTAAACTTGTATTTCCCTCTTACTAATGAGGCTGAGTATCTGCATGTGTTTATTGAGAACCCGGATTTCCTCTTTAGTGAAGAAATTTTCTTACTTTTCTTTTGGATTGCATGTTTTTATTTTATTGCTTTATAAAAGTTTTTTAATATTCTGAAAAGGAATCTTTTGTTGGTTTGCATGTATTGAAAATAAATTATACTATAAAATCACACACTTAGATTTATTAATTACAGTATTTTAAAAGTAATTTTTCTTTTAAAATAATAACAGTTGACATACAATATTATAGTCTTGTCAGGTGATTAGACCTTTATATAACTTATGAAGTGATCACCCCCAAAATCTAGTACCCACCTGATATAGTTATTATAATATTATTGACTATATTCTCTATGCTGTATCCCTGTTGACTGTTATTATAACTGCCAATTTTGATTACAGTATGTTTGTTCTTTACCTTAGTACTAATAAGTAAATAGAAACAGTATTTAGAAAACAAATAGATCATAAGGGTTGGGGGGGGGGGGGTGGAGGTAGAGAAGGGTATGGGGGGGGGCGGGTAAATGGTGATTAAAAAAAGAGACAAAAAGAAAACAATAGCATTAATTACTTCAAATTAATCTTGTCCTTCCCTTCTCTCCAGGTGTTATTATTGTCCCTAGCGCTGGGGTTGGCATTGTCCTGGGAGGCTACATTATAAAAAAATTGAAACTTGGTGCAAGAGAATCTGCAAAACTAGCAATGATCTGCAGTGGAGTGTCTTTACTGTGCTTTTCAACTCTGTTCATTGTGGGATGTGAAAGCATTAACCTCGGAGGCATAAACATCCCTTACACAGCAGGGTAAGTATCTTGGAAGAGCCATTTTATGTCATCATGATTGTGATGGTTATGGTCCCTGGCTCCCTCTGATACAAGACTGAAACAATTTTATTCTGAGTTGTTCACATCGAGAATAGAAGCTTAGTTTTAAAATTTCTTTCAAGTTCTCTAGAGAAGGGCTTTCTGGAGAATTTCAGGGTTCTCAACTAGGGATGGAGGTGGGTGAATAGAAGAAAATGGGAGCACCAGTGATAGTCTTTTTCTCCCTCAGATCTCCAACGAGCCCCATTGTTTTCAGCTACACGCTCCCTTTGCCCCCTGTCCCATCAGCTGACTTTGAGCTTGAAGCCTCATGGAGGTTCAAGGGGCAGGCTGGCTCCTCTCCAAGGAGGCATCTGCTTATTTCACGCCTGTCCACGCGCTCTTTCCATGAAGTTTGCTGCCACTCTTCCCATTTCTCTTTGCTAGTTTATTCCTTTTAATCTTACTTTTATTGCATCCGCAGAAGGAATGGAAAGCAGACTGGCTCAATGTCTTACTTGCTTTTATGCTGCAAGTCACCTCAAGCCTTTTTAAAGCCCTTGCTTAACCCCGAATCTCTCCCGCCAATCCTGAATCAACCAAATCCCGTCTCCCAGCGCCACTGCAAAAATTATATAATTGTTCTGATTGGCTCCATTACAAATGTATGAGTCCTGATCTTAGCAGGCCCTCATCTTTGCTGAGCAATCCATTTCCTTGGCTCTAGTGAGCTTCCTTTCCTCTGCCCCATGATGGTTTTCCATTAAATTTTTTTTCAATTGTTTTTATCTTACCCTAATCTTGTTTTTCTGATAGGACAACCCAGGATTCTGCATTTTTGAGTAAACAGAAATCTTAAGAATAAGGTTTGTGGGGGAGGAGAGAGATGAATTTCTCTCTCCTCTCCCTTCAAACTTCTTTGTAAAAAAAAGTTGTATTATTTTCAAAGGCAAGTGCTAGTGCCATCATTTTTTAACGGTGTGCCCTTGTAGGAATTTACCTAATATTGTTGAGTGTTGGTTTCCTCATGTATAAAATTGGTGATAATATGAATCATACCTGGTTATAGGCATGATTAAAGTAAAACACATATGGTTGAAAATTAAAATACTGTACCTCAGAGGGTAGAAAATAAAAGAGTCCATTTCTCTTTCTCCCACCCTCAATTTCTAGTTTGCAGCATTCAAATATTTTAAACAAATGTTTGCAGCTTTGATTTTGAGGATTATATAAAGGAAAGGTTCTGCTATCTCCCAGCACAGTGTCTAGCGCTGAGCGTGCACTAGAAAAGCTAGTTTTGTCTCTACTCCCATCCCTTCTAGATGATGCAAAGCCACTCCTCCTCTTTGAAGGATGACTGTCTAGCATCAGTCTCTGCTCAGGGATGTTACCCATAATGATGCTGAAACTAGTAAGAACTTGATGTAAACAAACATCTGAATTACCTAAATCCACGGGTTCTGGTATCCGTCTCCTTTAATTGTAATCAACAGAGAAAAACCTGGTTAGCAGCGTTCTTTAGGTCGTGGGGTGGCATTAAGCGACACAGTGTGAGTTTGTGAGAGTGATTTGAGAGCTGTACATACCCAGCTGTGATGGCCTTATGGCAAAGGTTTTTACTCACATTAAACCACAACCTGTTTCGTTATTGTATACGACATTAAATAAACATTGATCCTTAAGTGATTAATTTAATAAGGTTGGGTAGCAAGCTTGGTCTGGTTTCCTGTTTGGTTATCTCCCCATGGCTGTCTTTCTTGAACTTCAGCGATTGTGGGGCATGTCATTACACCTGCCATAGTTTCCTATTCTTGAAAAAAGCTGTACTGGCTAATTTCAGAGACCTGTGCCCTCTCTCTAGTTCTTTAATGCCTTGAATTTTTATAGTAAGACAGCACATGTGACTCTCAAGCTTGCAGCTTGAACCATGCAGTTAGTTATAAGGCATTTATTAGTGAGGCCTGGTTCCTCGCTTGGAATTGATACTCACGTTGACTCTGAGTGAACACGAGCCTTTTGTTTGGAAGGCTGACTCGTCAGAAGTGGGTTCACTTATTGGGAAGGTGATGTGCAGTCCCTTTGCACAAGGGTAAGTGCAGCATGCTGCAGCCTGGTGCATTTTACGGCCCCGTGATGGGTTCACTTCAGGCTAAGGAGAGGTTGCTTAATGTTACTCAGGGTTAACCACTTGCACCATAATTATAATGCAGTTCGTTTTCTGGAGAGTGAGAGATGATCAAACAAGAAATTGTGATTACTAAAAGTGATTTTTTTTAAAAATCAGCACAGTATAAAGTGGATTAACTGTGTTGGCATCTTTGCCTTTCTGTGCCAGTATGGCCTTTTCCTCTCGTCACTTTTTCAGGAATGCCCACTTCTCTTTATTGCTATTTAAATTTGTCTTCCTTTTTGATTTTCTTAAGGCTTTTCATGTTGTGTCATTTACTTGTATCAGACAACATGATCTCGTGAGAAAATCAAGCACATGCAGGGCTGACACAGGACTGTGCCTCTGGTCGCCTTCCTGTCGCCAGTGTGTTTTGAACACCTGTTGATAGTATCGTCACATTTCCTTCTTCTGAGTGGGCCTGCCCACAAAGGAGAGGTGTTTGGAGTCTGTGGCTGTCCTAAATGAATACAGTGCACGCTGCTAAGAAGCAATTCCTTGTAACATCTAAGTAGCAATAATAATAATAATCACAATGCATGGCTTTGAAGCCTGTCATTTTTAGTGACTAAGCGTGCTGGCGTGTACAAGCTGTTTTATTTGGTCACGCTTGCGATTAAGTTATTGAGGAACCAGTGAAGACAGTAGTAATGCAGAATAGAATACTTTGCACGTGATACCAGTTGACATAGGACTACTTGGCCTAATAGGGTGTCACTTGGCTTCTCTGGACCTCTGTTTTATCACCTGTAGCGTGTGGTAGTAGGTCTTGAACAGGGTTTCCCAGCCTTAGCACTATTGAGATTTGGGCCAGTTAATTCTTCGTTGTGGGGGAGGCGCTGCTCTATATATTGTGGAATATTTAGTAGCATCCGGCCTCTACCCACTAGATGCCAATAGGATCCCCTTAGTTGTGACAAACAAAAATGCCCCCCCCCCCCCCCCCTCCAGGAGGGGAAGAAAATTTGTCCCTGTGGAGGTTTAAAAAAAAAAATCACACTTTTAAAACCACATTTTAAATGTAAATTTTAAAATTGTATGATCCTAAGAGTTTGTGAGCATAATAATTATCAAAGTTGTGTGGTAAAATTTCTTCAGTGAAGTGACATTAATGAAGAACAGGGTTTATTTGACTTTTGCCTTTTTGAAGGCTTTCTTGATAAGGTTTAAACATTGCTATGAATTTGTCCCATTAAAATTTTAAGGCTCGGTTATCAACGTATGAAAGAGGCCACAGGAGAAAAGCCTTGGAACAAAAAAATCTTCATGTTGAGAGATTAATACATATGGGTGGGTTGGGCTATGCTCCTGGCTGAGTCATTAAAGATAATGACTATAGCATAGAGCAGACATTCCAAAATGTCTGTTGAGTAGGTGGATGAGGAGTAGAGGGACAGATGAATGAAGGATCTGCATGTGGCTTTGGAGAGAGTACGTCATCCATGACACCTACACGTGGTGGCCACAAAAGCAAAGGAGAGAGGCCACTGGGTGTGAACCTTACAGACCCTTTCATTCTTCTGGGTCTCCCATGGGACCTGCTGCTTCTGCTCTTCCACAGCCATTTCCTTACACTTCTCTCCACGGCCCTGTATCCTTACTTGCCTTATTCTCCCTTTTGCATTGGTTGCCTGTATTGATTTTATTCGAGCTTTATGTACTGAATTACGGTATTTGACTCAGACGTCATGGTCTCCTGAGAAAACAAAACCTACCACATTTGACTCAGTCTACATCTGGGCATTCCTGAGGAAGGGCCTGTTTCATCCTTCTTCTCAGACCATTTGAATCAAACTAGTGATGTGATTCCTGACCTTTGAAGAAAAATCACTTCCTTTTGATTTTCTAGAGTCCCATGGCTTTCTTCGATAATTTATTCTAGAACAATGAAAGTTTTTGGCCAAAGGAACCTGTGTTGACAACTGTGATTGATGGATTCCATGTTTATGCAATCGTAATGATGTTATTGATTTGACCCCAAGAAGTAATTCCTCCATTTTACAGTTAAAGGAATTGAGGCCCGGATTTGTTGACATAGAATGAAGCGCCTAAGGTTAGAACTGCCGAGCCCAGATGTTGAGAACAGGTGCATAGCACCAAGGTGGAGGGTAGAATTGAGGCAGGATGGATAATTTGATACAAAAGTATTGAATCTGTGGTTACAGAAAATTGTAACATTTTCCTTTATGTTTTGTTTTAAAGTTATAAAAATAATGGTCAAGAGTGGCCACTTCACAGTACCACAGCTTTGATTTAATGGGACTATTTTCTCTGAAATGGACAAGTGACTTGATCTCAAGCACTTTCCTGTCAGTTTTATGTTAATAAATGTTGCTCACAATCTGCTTCTTTTCTCTCTTAGACCCTCTCTCACCATGCCTCATAGGAACCTGACTGGAAGCTGCAACGTTAACTGTGGTTGTAAGACACATGAGTATGAGCCTGTCTGTGGATCAGATGGAATTACATACTTTAACCCCTGTCTGGCTGGCTGTGTTAACAGTGGTAATCTTAGCACAGGGGTGAGTCTATGTCACAACTTCCTGTACTGTGGTTAATCCGACATCCTGTGATAAGGATGTGTGAGAAGTCAGAGGCAAACACATGACTTCAGTCTCCCCTTTTCAAGAAACTTCAAATAACCTACAAAATACCTCTGACACAAATCCAGAGGAAAGAAAATTATGCAGTACATTATTTTTTCCCAGGGATGATTGGCACGTCTGGGGATAGCCCTTTGCTTCCACATCAGCTCTCTTCTATTTTGCATTTGGTGCCAACTCAGTGAAACTTGATAAGGTTGAGTGCTGGGCCTCTCATGTGGTCCTCGTGATGGATTTGAAGGTCAAGATGACCACACTGGTACTGACGGAAGAGAATAGGAATGTACCTCCCTGCTGAGAGTCAGTGAAGATGAGCAGTGGCATTTTTCATAGATTATTGGTTCTGACTTTTTCTTCCCCCCTGCTCTCAGAGTAAAGATATTTCTGTCAGTTCAAGAATAGGCTATTTTGAGAATTCTCTTCCCTGTGAATTATAAATAGGCTGTAATGCTGTGGGGAAAGGTTTTCATATTCTACTCAGCTCCTTATCGAGCCTGGTTTCATTCTTCGCATAAAAACAGATTGTAGGAGGCTGGTGATAAGGGCTTCTCCCATTGACTGCACATTTCTGGAATGTCATATTTGGCTTCTGAGTTTTAAACTAGAGCAATAAATGGAGAATTCCTATTGCTGGCTCCCCATTATATGATGGGTGAGCGCCCGCATGTCCCCAAGTTGAGACAAGGAGGTCTGTTCTTTTGGTGGCTAAGTCCTTCCCTGGGAGTGAGCCAGTCTCCTGGTGCACAGCCCTCATTCTTCCAAAGAGGCCAGCAGGCCTCGAGCTCAGACGGCCACAGAGCGTCCCATCTTCATATCTGTTCCGACTGCCTCTCTAAGTGACTGAGAGGTCACCGTGGCAGGGAATTTGGCTCAGCTCCATTCAGTAAAAGCAACATAATAGGCAAGAAGCTTAATTGGCTGTTTCATCGAAACACCTTTTTTAGTCCCTTGACTGAATGAAACAGCCAGCCAATGCTATCAATGTGCACAATTATTGGAATGGAAGTCCTTATGCGTGACCTGTTTTTACATAACAGATATCTACTTCAGGCCCTACTCTGAGTTCAGGGTTATGCTGGGTTGAATGCTGGGCCTCTCATCTGTTCTCTGGTGAGCACAGTGTCCACAATAAAGTTAAAAGCAAACAAGCAAATGAAACAAGGCTCGGTTCCCGATTTTGAGGGTGTCTCATATTGAAGAGCCCAGGAGTTAAAGAGCAATGGACGCTGCATTTAATTAGGACAAAAAAAAAAATGGGTGCACGAAATAGGAAAGCCCTAGAGTTGAGTGTAGAAAGCTTCTTAGAAAAGTTGAGGTTTAAACAGTTTTGACCAATGGATTTTCGTTTCGTTGGGTGCACACTTTGCACCCCTATTGTTAGCAACGAGGAAGGCCTTTCCAAGTAAACATTTTGCATATTTAACCCTTTGAGTGCCAACCAATATCCTAGGAACTATGCTAAAATTGCCAAGGCATTTTTGCTGATTTTACAGCAGTTTAGGAAAAAAATTATGAATTGCAAGTAAATGAAGTTACATATTCAAAAACTTAAGGAAACCTTTACTATATTGTCATATTTAGCAGTATCATCATCACTAATAAAAGCAGACTTAGAACTGGACGCCATTTCGAAGCTTTGATAGCGCTCCCGGCACTTTTGGCGAAAGACTGGAGGAGCTCGATCGCGCTCCCCGGCACTCTAGGGGTTAAAAACACTGGAGTTGCCCTGGCTGGGTGCTCAGTTGGCTGGAGCCCCCTGGCTGGGTGGCTCCGTTTGGTCCCATGCACCAAAAGGTTGCAGGTTTGATTCCTGGTGAGGGCACATACCTAGGTTGCTGGTTGGATCCCTGGTCGGGGTGCATATGGGAAGCAGCCAATCCATGTATTGCTCTCACATCGATGTTTCTCTCGCTCTCTCTTCCTCTCTCACTGGAGTTATTGGAGAGCATTTGAACTAAACTTTGTCTTAACATTCCTATGCTGAATTGTGCTTTTGATTGGCACACAACTGACTGAACTTTATTATCTGTCCCTCAGATAAGGAATTACACGGAATGCGCCTGTGTCCAAAGCCGACAAGTGATCACCCCGCCCACCGTGGGGCAGCGCAGTCAGCTCCGCGTGGTCATCGTCAAAACCTATCTCAACGAGAACGGCTATGCCCTGTCTGGGAAGTGCAAGCGGGCCTGTAACACCCTCTTCCCGTTCTTAGTTTTTCTTTTCATAGTCACCTTCATCACAGCATGTGCCCAGCCATCAGCCATCATAGTGACGCTCAGGTGAGAAGAGCATTCGACTTCTCGGCTGGGTTACGTGCTCCCAGTTAGCTGCTAGAGGACATGATCCAGGGCCGGGTGGGCGCACAGAGAACAAAATTAGATCGCGCAGGAAAAGCAGCAGCTGTTTGCCTGGCAAACTTGGGAGACGTGAGTTTTGCCATGTCAGAAAGTGGGGGGAAGGTTGGACACTGCATTCTCTGGAACCTTCTTTAGACGGATGGGTTCTATGTCTGTAGTTCAGTGTAACTTCTTCGGGTGCCTGAGGTTCCTGAAGATTCTGCACTAAAAGGTTCTCCTTGGGGAGCTGGAAGCCCCAACCGTGTTCGCTGCAAGAAGCCTGGCCCCAGAGGAGGCAGGGAAGCTGCTCACTCCTGCCTACAGCAAACAATATTATCCCCAAGCCTGTAGACAGCTACCACCTCCAGGGCGTCTGGCAGCTTCTACTGGGCCTGCAGCTCTAACTGCTGACTCCATTCCTGTTACTATCATATAACATTCTGGAGTTTAGCAAGGAAAGGACAGACTGGAAAATGTAGTTTTTCCGTTCACGCGGTGCTTTCTTTGCCATTGTGTAGAAACTTCTTTGCTTCTATGAGAATACGGAAGTTACCTTAACGGAAGTCCTATTCAAAATGTTGACACCAGCACATTCCAGTCAGCGGTTGGTGTTTGCAGTTAAAGGTTGTGGTGGGCACAGGAAGGAGGGGGCAGCCGGCAGAAGCCAGGACACACCACAGCAGCTTCAGGGGCTGTGGCTGCGGTGCATGAAGGAGTCAGGACAGGGAGGAGTCCTTACTCTTCTTTCATCTCCTCCCTGGCTCTCCTGTTCCCCACGCTGCTGGGCACCTGCTGGGAAGCTGCTGCAGAGACAGCATTCTTGGCAGGGCCCTGGGGCTGCTTGCCTGCATATTCTGCATGAGATGCCGAGTTAGCTGCTGCCCGGCCAATTCCTTCCTTGAAGGGTAGATGACAGCACACAAAGGCCTGCTGGTTTATTCACTCGGTGCCTCCAGCAGCACACACTATGGAGTGGCAGCTACGTGTGCGGCGTTGGGCAAATGCTCTGGAAAATGAAGAAGCTGGGGGAAGATGGATGAGTGCCCTGGTCCTTGGGGATTTACACTCCCTACCTAGGACCCACGTATATGGGATAGAAAGGCAAAGGTACTTCAGCATAAATAATACAAGTCATTCATAATCTTATTCTTTGACCTTTAATTCTACAGATGTTAAATAATCCGATTCTTTGACCTTTAATCCTGCAAGAGGTATTCAGCCAGCCAGATAATGACTGCCCAATTTATAGTGTTCATGGCAAGTCACCAGTTGGCATCTAACCCAAAACTTCAGAAAAGGAGCCCTTTAATCTTTGATAATTACAAAGTCACTAGATTCAAATCTTCCTGTCCTGTGGGAATTATTTGGAGCATAAGTTATAGGAAAAGAAGAAAAAATGAGGTGGTTGGAAAGGATTCATTATTTCTCTAATTTTTGACTTGTTCCCTGTGTATGTGTTAAATATATACACACATATATATTTAGATATATTTTTATTGATTTCAGAGAGGAAAGGAGAGGGAGAGAGAGATAGAAACATCAACGATGAGAAAGAATCATTGATTGGCTGCCTCCTGCACTCCCCTACTGGGGATTGAGCCTGAAAACCGGGCATGTGCCCAGACCGGGGAATCAAACAGGTGACCTCTTGGTTCATGGGTCAACACTCAACCACTGAGTCACACTGACTGGGCTGCTTTTGACTGTATAGTGTAAAACTTTTCTCTCTCTACTTTTCCTTGAGAAATTACGGGAGTAATTTTCAGACTACACACCATGCAGGAAAGTGCAGGCAAAGAGAGAATAAGTGTAGTAATTAAGATAAAATGCTTTCTGTATTTAACAGAACTGATTTGGGAAGCTCAGTTAGAGCCACCTCTGTACCTTCAGTCCTGACCCTGTGGCCCGTCCATCAGTACTAATATAGAAACGATTAGAGTACATGGGAATTTCCTGGGTGTCTTCATTGGGGGCACCTTTATTTACTGGTTTAGCCATCAGCAGTCTTGCTTGGCTATTATTAATAATTCTAGAACATCAAACACTTTGGTGCAGCATCTCTCTGGCCCCTGGCCCTGCACTAAGCAGGTTTGATTTGACAGTCATTTTCTCATGACCACGATTTTGATATGTTTCTTTCTTTCCCTTCACCTTAGGTCCGTAGAAGATGAGGAGAGACCTTTTGCTCTGGGAATGCAATTTGTTTTATTGCGAACGCTTGGTATGTCCCTCCATTTCCAAGTGTGCCTCTTAGTTCCTCTTTGCAGGTGGCATGTTCTCCCTGCCCTTTAAAATGGCAGGCCAAGTCATTTGTTGCCATTGTAAGTGCGGGGAATTTACAGGTTAGTGGTAAGGGCACACATTCCTGAATTTCTGATTTGAACTAAAAGCTGACCAGTTCTGTTATTTGATGAAATGAAACCAAAGCAACTTGAGGTCAGCTCCTTTTTCACGGTGAACATAAAGTTGGACTAAGTTCCCCAGAGAATTTTGTACTGTAAGAAATATTGAACCAAGCGGTCATAATGGGCTTAGGATCCTGGTGTTTTTGTCCGTTTATGGCTTTTTAGCATGAAAGTGATGGAAGGTGGTGCTCTTTTTGTTTGCGAAAATTCCCATTTCTTCATTCCAGTGACTTTATTGGATTGGGCAAAGAGTGTGCCTATCAAGTTTTCTGAGGAAAAGAAAGAAAATATTCTTTTTAAAAAAAATATTTTATTTTTTTTACAGAAAGGAAGGGAGAGGGATAGAGAGTTAGAAACGTCGGTGAGAGAGAAACATCGATCAGCTGCCTCCTGCACACCCCCCACTAGGGATGTGCCCGAAACCAAGGTACGTGCCCTTGACCGGAATCGAACCTGGGACCTTTCAGTCCGCAGGCTGATGCTCTATCCACTGAGCAAAACCAGCCAGGGCAAAATATTCTAAACAGATGCCCAAATGGACTTACAGGGACTGCCCTTGCCTGATTACCAAGAGGAGCTCCTTAGTGCTGTGTTGACGTGGGAAGTCGCCGAGCTCACTTGGGCATGAGGAATATTGTTCTGATTTTTCCAAACACAGCGTCACCCTGTGATGTCTTGGGACAATGCACGGGAAATAGCGTGTGAAGTAGTCCATTCCCTTGATCAATTTCAATGTATTTTTAATTGACTTCCTCATCACCAGGCATATTTTCTTCCTTAAGCGGGAGTCTGATTTTCTACAGCTGTTATTTCCCCCGTAATCAGTATCATTGTCCACAGAAACACACAAAAAATTTTCTGATTCAAATTTGTTATTTCAGTTTTGAAAGGTGAAACATTTTAAAATGGCATCATCTGACCCTTTGACATTTCAATCCTGTCTGGAATTTTCTATTTGTCCCATGTTGTGGTTGATGGCCCAAGAGTGAGCACTTCCCAGGGAACCTTGCGGGCCTCTTGCTGGTTGTATTCAATGAGTGGCTTGTTTTTTGGTATCAGTAAGGCGTTGAAGGTACCATTTTTTCAAAGCATGCTGGTTAAAGGACATTCTGCCATACTTTGACATAGTTAAGAAGTATGCCGTATGCTTCTCTTTGAAAACTAAAAAGTTATTTTCAAAGGAAATTTATTTAGCAAAGGGGTAGTTGAATAGGAAAAGAAAAAAGAAAATAGTCCCTCCCTTTTTGCTGGCCAGTCTCTGATGCCCTGAAGGTGGGGTGATTGGACCTGGATGTGGAGGTAAAGGTAGGTTAACAGATGGACCGTGGAAGAGCAGGAGTGAGAACATTTCAGGCTTTTATTATTCAATTCAACCTTAAGTTCTATTCATTATTTTTTTAAAAAGTACTGTTTGGCCAACAAGCCAATTTCCATTTCCCCAAATTCCAAAGCAAAATGAAAAGTTTAAGTATTTAAAAATGCTAAATTTTAATTATAGCAAATATACCCCTTTTTAAATGAACACAAGGTATTTAAAAATGTATCACCTACAGCCTCTGGGCTATTAGCCCACCTGTCCTCTCTCCCTCCGTCCTCTTTTCCCTCCCCTCTTTTTTTTTTTTTTTAAAAAAAATATATTTTATTGATGTTTTACAGAGAGGAAGGGAGAGGGATAGAGAATCAGAAACATCGATGAGAGAGAAACATTGATTCAGCTGCCTCTTGCACACCTCCTACTGGGGATGTGCCCACAACCCAGGTACATGCCCTTGTCCGGAATCGAACCTGGGACCCTTGAGTCCACAGGTCGACGCTCTATCCAGTGAGCCAAACCAGTTAGGGCTCTTCCCTCCCCTCTTGCTCCTACCCTCCCATTGCTTCCTTCTATCAGCTCTTATTGAGGATCCATGGGAGGCAAGGAATAAAAGGCACGGCCCCCACCATCAGGGAGCTTATGGGTAACAGATGTGCAAACAGTGTAAATACCATGTGATCGTTGAAAAATGGAGGCATATACAAAGGCAGTGGGATGTAGTGGCATCTGAGTGGGTCCGGAATTTAAAGGTGGGGTGGGCTTCGAACGGTGAACCAGTCGGGGATGGGGACACATTCCGGCAAGGGGAGTGACGTGTGGTGAAGGAAGTCTACCTACTTGGGTAGACTTTCTTTCTTATGGGATTAACGAATGGCCCCCAAATGAAGTTACTACTACTCATCACAGATGCTTCCTGAGCTCCAGATATGAATTTTATGCCTTCGTTATTTCCATACCCCAAGTGCCTTTATAAAGTTGCCACTTAATATGATTTCTCACTTACGGGAGGCAATGTTTACCTCTTCTAATACTAAAACCCAAGCTCTCACTGTACTGAATTTTAGTGGATCATAAAGACTTCCGCTATAGCCTCTCGAGCAGTTAATGACAAAATCGGATTTTTAAGTTTAAAAGGATTCCCAAATTGCATTTTTAGCGATAGACATTTTTATGACCCTAAAAATCAATAGCACATTCTGACTGAATTGCAAACTGGAAGATAGAAAGTATCAACAATTTAGTAAACATTTCTATAGTAAGTATATTATAAGGCGTGGCATACATTTAACAGAATCAAGTAACACAAGAAAACCGCTCCCCTCTCCTGGGTTCCGAACACACGGAGCACTTGGCTGATTCACGGATCTGTTTTATCCGATGTGCTAAATATGTTTCTTCTCCTTTCTTCCCCTCCGCCCCTCCAGCATACATTCCCACCCCGATCTATTTTGGAGCAGTTATTGACACCACCTGCATGCTCTGGCAACAGGAATGCGGAGTGCAAGGCTCTTGCTGGGAGTACAATGTGACATCGTTTCGCTTTGTCTATTTTGGCCTGGCAGCCGGCCTCAAGTTCGTTGGCTTTATTTTTATTTTTCTGGCCTGGTACTCCATCAAATACAAGGAGGACGCGCTGCAGAGGCAGAGGTGGCGGGAGTTCCCCCTGGGCACTGTGAGTGAGCTGGTGGGCCACCCCGACGGCGCGGAGAAGTATGCCTGGACTAGGTCCTGCCCGGCTTTCGGCACGCAGGGGGAATTCCACGAAGAGACTCGTCTGCGAAAAGGGATCCAATGCACAGCACAGACCTACCCGGGACCCTTCCCAGAAGCAATAAGTCCCTCCCCGGACCCGGGGCTGGAGGAGAGCCCTGTTGCCCTGTAGCCTCCCGCCTGACGCTTGAAAATGGAAGACTTTAGTTTTTTGTGTTGGTTGAGTTGAATATGGGCGACTTGAGAAACACCCGTGCCTTCTTTTCTTTCTTTCCCTTTTTAAGCTCTAAAGACACAATCCTCAAACGAACAAAACTCAGTCTACACAGCCACTGTGGATTGAGGGCTGGATACCTCAACCAGACTGAGAAACCTTCCCGCCTTCGCTCCAAGAAGGAGGAGCTTCGAAAGACTTGGTACCCTGTCCGCTATGTTAATTTCACCCTCGTGTACCAATAGGGTATAAGGCCAAGGCCCATGGTTAACCAAATCACGGAAGTGTAAAGGCGGTGCATCTCATTAGCATACACTCCACACAAAGGTGAGCTTGACCTTGGCCTTGCATTTACAAATCAACGGTTTTTTAGATCTGAACACCTACTGTGAGTTCTGCTACAAAGCACAAATGAACTTGCCTCAACTATGCAATTTGATCGGGGAAAATGTAAGTGCAGCATGTTACACTTGCTTTCAGAGACTAAAGCAGATATGTTTTTGAAAAGAGGAAGCTTGACTTTCCTTAAAGTACTGTTAATAGCATTTTAGGCCACAGCAGACTTATAAATCAGGTAGGATTTTTCAAATGCTTCAAAGGAACTATATGCATTGGGTGATAAAAGGAAAAGCTACTTCGTTTCATGAAACACATTCTCTTTTAGTCTGTGTGCCCCCATCATAAGGTAGTTAAGAAGGCTGCAAAATCATCGGATAGTTTGAATATAAACTCCAATATTCCTTCATCAGGGGCTTTAAAACTAGTGTGCTAAACAATATGGCTAGAAACCGTAATTTGAGATGCATAATAAGGAAAGAAACTCATGGCTTTCTCATCCAAAAAAAGAAAAAAAAATTGCTGCAGAAATTCTTTTACCTCTTAAGGACCCACATAAGGATAGTTAGAAATTGTAAATTTGACACTCAAAATAGTTGGAAAAGGAATTTCAGAGATGTAAGATTGAGTGCCACCCGATCATTTTAGTTATCTGCCTGGAAACACTAGCAAATCTGTATTCTTCTCTTTCTATGTGCAGAAAATTGCTATGGTTGCTACTGAGATTGAGTCATTAAACCAGGAAAGCCATACTTACCTGTATGGAAATCACCTTGAATACAGGAGGAGGGAGATCTGGGAGCCGGACCTATTATATGATCCTAAGTAATGATTGAGAAATACAAAATAAACTGGTCTTATCCTACTGAACCCAGCTTTATCAGGGTTACAATCATTTTACACCAACCTTTGACTCCTCCCTGCTGTGACCTCCCGGGAGTGATCTCAGAGAGGACTTGTCTGTTCCTTTGGGTTCATTACCCATGATCCTTCCCAGCACACCACTTCGACTTAGGTGCCACCCAGAATGCTTCCTCCATGGTTCTTCAGGCAGATGCCTCCGACAGCACTATGGACTGATGGTAAGTGAACTCGTGGGAGCTGGCTGCTCAGAGAAAGAATCCTGACAACTCAGATTTAGGCGGGACTACGAGGTCCAAATACCAATATCACTGTTTCTGCCAAGGAGCCTGGGCTTACGTAGGGCTAATCTGGGAAGTGGTTTCCTGATTGGTTTACACTCTTCCTCAGAAGGAATGTGATTGACAGAACTGTCCCATGATTCAGACGTCTTGCCCTCCATCGTTGGCCACCCCCATGGGGTTGTGTGAGTATTTCTGGGTGCAGGGATGTTTTCCTCTCTACCCTAATGGCATCCGTCCAATGGTTCTCTTGGTTGCATGCAGTTTGTGGAGAGGGTTATCACTGTCGGACTGAATAATGCCTCCAAGGGGCAGAGCCAGTGCTCAGTGGCAAGGGCTTCCCGTTGAGCAGTCTTGTGTGACTAAGTCTTAGAACCACCGTTGCCTGTAGATACACTGGTGTCCGTCAAACTTTAGTCAACATGGTGCATATGGAAGGTCTTTGGAAAATATTGCTGATTAACCCAGTGTCTGCTCTGGGGCCTCAGGTCCCCCCTTACCCTCTACGGAAAATCTTTGAGCCTTTGGAAGAGAAAGTTTCCTTTGGTGTTGGAGATAAAGATAGATTGGGGAAAGAGAGGTAGTGTTTCCGTAATTTCCCTCTGTTCATTAAGAAACTGTACTGAGAAAATATTGGTGGGATGACACTTTTTTGTAGCTAAGAGGATATGTCCCCCCACTGTTACAGTTTCTCTCTTCTTGGTTGGCTATTTTGAAAAGGAGCCGCTCTCAGAACTCCAGGATAGGGAATGAGGGAGTCGTCCAGTATAATTAGAGAGCTGCTCCTCCATTCTCGACCTTGAACTGTCGTTCAGTTCAGCAATTGATGACTGGGTGCAAGTTCTTTCTCTCGGGCACCATTTGACCCATTGCCATTTGCCACTCTGTGAAGTCCTTTGGGTTTGATTAGGCCAGAATTCAAAGAAGTTAGCATGAGTCGCACATCACAATGTTAATATTGTACTGCCTTAAGTCTCTGATGCTGATAACTGGCAGGTGTATCATTAATGTGTTGTTGGTGAGTGTAGAATAAGTAGTAAAAATCATGGTGGATTGAAATCTTGGAATATGTACCAAGTAAAAGTTGTCCCCAAAATGGTTTGGGCTCTGGTAGCATCACTGAAATATTATGTAGTCAACTGAAGTGATTATTTTATAGACACCATTTAATTGTGTATATGAGGTTCTTATATGCTTGTTAATAAATTGTCTGTTACTTTGTAGTCCTATTATAAGTTTAATTGCCACCCTCCATGAGCTTAAGCTTATAATAACTTGCTTTGGAAAAAGGTCATCTTATTCCTTCATAAACTCTATAGATTAATCTATTATTTGGCTTTAATATGCAAATATAGTATCCTTGACTGTCACCTATTAATTTAGAAAGCCCCAGGGGGTGGGTGGGGGTTGGAACACATTGTTTGAAATCCTGATCCTTTATCAGTGGCTTTAATTCTTGAAAAACAGTCAAAAGTCATTCAGAACCAAGGTGGGGGAAGAAAGGAGGAGCAGAGAGGACACAAATTAGCATTTGTTGAGTGTTGGCGTATTTGCAGAGACTTAATGTACATCATTCATGTAATCCTCTTAATGACTTTGAAAGATAGCTATGTTCTGTTATTGTTGTTGTTATTATTAAAACAGATCATGAAAACTGAGGCTCTGAGAGGTAAAGTGAGTGACCGGTTGAGGACGGTCGAGTGGGCATTTGTGGAAACCCTCCCGTGTGCCCAGGAGGCGTGGGAGAGCCCAAGCCCAGGGTGGCAGCCAATTCTACCTTGTGATTTTGTGTGTCAGGGTTCAGCTGCAGGCTTCTCTCACGGTGGCTCACTTCTTACACGACGTAATGCATATCAGTTTTGGTTAACAGGGGTAAGTTGTGACTAGACGATAGTGAGGTAAATCATTTTAGTTTTTGACATGTTACTGTTTCTGAAGAGTAGAGAAGTTGTTATTTCTTTGCATAACATAGAAAAAGGTCTGTGGGAAACATTAAAATTTAATGTTCAGATCTGCAAGGTAAATTTACATTAATTTAGCTAAGTGTTATACTCAATTATTTTGTCCTAACATACCTCAAGTATTTATTTCTAGTATTTAATATAGAACAAACCACTATTGGTGGCAACGTTGTGTCTCAGTAGAGTTTCTGAAGTGAAACATGAGGAAGGGAGGTTCAGACTGACGGAATCTGAGCTTTGTGGATTTCAGGTGTATGCTTTTCCACCCCCTCTTTCAGGATATTAACATTTCCATTCGTTTTTATGTTTTATTTTTTGGTGAAAATTGATTTAAGTTCCCTAATAAAAGGTTTAAATGAACATATACTAGTACAAAGTGTTACACGTGAAGCGAACATATACAGAACATTATGTGTAATGTACCAAACCATCGTCCGGTTGTGACCGCCAGAAGGTGCAGTGCCAAACAGGAGCAGGCATGGGAAGTGCAGCCCCAGAGAAGGGAGGAGCCTGGCGGAGGTGAGGGCAGCCCTCCGTTCTCACCGCCCACCAAGAAGCTCTTCCTCAGTCCGCAGTTTCAGCTTGCATTCCTTGCGGGGCTTGGAGCCGGAACATTGCCTTTGGGAGCTGGCTATGTGTCAGCCATAGGGGCACCAGGGAGAAGCTTCGTAGTTTGAATGGACCGAAAGCATTTGTGGAAATCCTCGCGTGTGCCCAGGAGGTGTGGAGAGCCCAAGCCTAGGGTGGTGGCCAATTCTACTTGGTGATTTTGTGTGTTGGTAGAACATCCTCAGTGGCACAGAAACTCGAACATAACTAGTGATGTATTGGTGCACAACTGCGTATTCTCAGTAGCAGGTGGACATCACAATACGGTGTAATCCCAGCATTGCCTACTCTGCAGGTTTGCCGGTTCTCTGTTATGCAGACCAGTTGGTGGCCTTTACACGTGTTTGTGTTTTCTCTGTCGGGCCAACCAAGGGAGTGCCAGGGCTGACCGTGAAGTCAGCGGCCTTGAGCACTTTATGTCTTTTCTGTGTTCTCTTATTTCCCCATCTCCCAGGATGCTGCGAGCCGTGTCCATCCCAGACTTCTCGCTACAATGGAATCCGATCTGTGTGTGTTATTTTAAGCACTTCATTTTTACTCAGCCCTAAGAAGGGCCAAATATGAGGAAGTCCCTCCCTGGGTATTCGCTTTGACAACGTTAAAAAGAATGCCTTGGTGCTAGAAGTATTTGATGACGCATGCTCACCACAAAAACCCGACACTGAATCCACGGTGTTTCATTGATAAGGGACTGCATGCGCTTTGCTTCTGAAACTCTGAACTTCCCGGAAACAAACACTCATTACTCTCGTCACTTCATATAATCCATGAACTTGACGTTGCAAAAATGAAGGGTGTAAGGGGGAAATCTTTTTTTCTATAAAAACTCAGTGCTTTTGATATTTATTTTAGCAAGAATAATCAGATGCTAAAAATAATTTCTGAGAGAGGAGAAAAATATTTCAGATAATCTTTTCTTATTCTCTAAAAACGCACACCCATGTAAGGTGTTTTTGATACTAGGGTTTGGAAGGTGTTGCCTTTTTTCTGGTATTCTATTACATGTGAAAATTGAAGGAGAAAATATTAAAAACTAAAACCAATGTAATTGAAGGGACATGTTCCAGCGGTTCTCAACCTGTGGGTCGCGATCCCTTTGGGGGTCGAACGACCCTTTCACAGGGGTCACCTAAGACCATCAGAAAACACATATATAATTACATATTGTTTTTGTGATTAATCACTATGCTTTAATTATGTTCAATTTGTAACAATGAAAATACATCCTGCATATCAGATATTTACATTATGATTCATAACAGTAGCAAAATTACAGTTATGAAGTAGCAACGAAAATAATTTTATGGTGGGGGGTCACCACAACATGCGGAACTGTATTAAAGGGTTGCGGCATTAGGAAGGTTGAGAACCACTGTGTTAAACCAAAGGGGTGAACAAAAGTTTAAAGTTTGTATCTAGAAAAGAAAAATAAGAATAATTGGTAAGATTTTATAGTGAGCATTTCTCTTAAAATACATACCTCCACCCCAAACCCCAAATGTCAGATAGAAGCACGAACAGGCAGGTCAGCCTCTAGTTCTTTAAAGGAGATGTGATACTGTGTCAAACCAGCTGGCGTCAGGATCCTAATGGAGTGTGTGTTCAGCGCGTGTGTGTGTGTTTTGTGTGTAGAGGTGTGTATGCCTGTGATGAAAGGCTGTTTTGAGTTGTTGCATAAAGAATTCTGATTTTGCGATTTAAAAAATGAGTATTTATTTGGTGACCTCTTAGGGTAATTTAAAATATGTATAATTTCCTTGTGTTTAATGAAATCTATTGTCAATGTACTAATCGACCTCGGTTTACAACATCTTGAATACTTGATCACTGAAAATTGAGAAAAAAAGTTAAAAAAATAAGAATAAAGTGTGTTGGATTGAAAGTAGTTTGTCTCTTACGATTTTTGTTGTGTGAAGAGACGAAGCAGTGAAGCTGGTGTGATCATCCCTCCACACAATGAAGACCCAGGGGTTTGATTGGATTAAATAGCCCACCACTGCTCTGAAAAATAGTGGTAATGAACTCCTTATTTAACTGATAATTCTGCCTTGAAGTCAAATGTCCTACATGTCATCTATTAAGACTATAGTTTTAAGAGCCTGCAGGAGCACATTTTTCATTGAGTCACCAGAGAGTAATTTTAAGTAGTCCATCGCTTAATTTAAATTCAGACTTTGGCCCTGAAGAACTATGTGCCTTGAAAAAGGTTTATGCTAGTTAAGATAAGCTGAATTATGCTTAAAAACATGCTAACTGCCAAATCTCAGTGGCTCCATAGCATAAAAGTTTGCTACTTATTTCCATGACATGGTTCTATGGGTGTGTTCCATGTACATGTCCTCAAGGGCCCAGCCTGACAGAGGTTTTACCATCATTTTTGTGTTTGTTTTTTCCCCATTTATTTTTAGAGAGAGTGGAAGAGAGAGGGAAAGACAGAGAAACATCAATGTGAGAGAAATACATGGATTGGTTGCCTCCTGCACACTCCCTGACCAGGGCCTGGGCCAGGGAGGAGCCTGCAACTGAGGTACATGCCCTTGCCTGGAATTGAACCTGGGACCCTTTGGTCCGCAGGGCGACACTCTATGCACTGAGCCAAACCTGCTCGGGTGAGGTTCTACTATCTTGAAGCTGCACCATCTGGAACCTTCAGGGTTGGTCATCTTTGCTGAGCAAGGAAAGAAAGAGCCCAGAGAAGGCAATGGCCTTTTCTCTTTCTCAGCCCAGAAGTGACACTTGTCACATTGCATTGTCTGAACCAGTTGCACATCCCTGCCTAACTTCTGGGATCCTGGATGTGTACGGGAGCAAATGGTGAGCATTTGGTAGGTATTCGTTTTTTTTCTTTTTGCCACACAGTTGGCCATGACAAATTAAGAAGAATTCCCAAAGGAATCCAATTCATTCTTCTAAAAATTGGTAAACAAGGGAAGTTCCAAGTCTCAAGCATAAAAATGAATGATTTCTGAAGGAGTGACTGTCCAAACTTTGCCAACAAAACAGTTAAAACTCCCTTTCCCCAACCTCCACGGATGGAGTTCATCGCTGCTAAAGCGCCCACGAACTGGTCTGAAATTGGAGCAGGAACGTGAGCTCAGACTCCACCCTTGGGGGCAAGCACTGGGTTTCCTGGTCTCTTCCGACGGAAGGCAGAGTTTTGCAAGGACACTGGCATCTGAGACTTTTGAGTGAGAGGCGGAAGGAGGTAAAGGAGCGTGGAAGTAACAGCTTGACCCATGGGCCGAAGCACAGAGTGGTTATATTTTATAGTTAGGAGGCCGCCTTGAGCACTGGATAGGTGGAGAGCGGCTAATCGATTTCCCTTTCTTACCTCGTCACCCCCTGCACGGCGGAACTGAAGAGTCACAGTGGCTCAAGATACATGCTATTGGGGAGTGCAGTATGTCTGTTGACTTCTGGATAAATGCTTATTTCTCACAGTGGCTTTGTGCATTCATCAAGGGAGCCATTATGCAAAGAGCACATAGTACCCCCTGCTCCAATCTACCAGCCTCTCCACAATTTTGTGTGCAGTTTAGGCAAAAGGTTCCTCTTTAATTCCTTTAATATCTCACACTTCCATGGGAGAGACAGAACCAGTCTGTAAATTGTGTTTTTTGTTTTTTTTGAAATAAGTACATGGGGAAAAGTTTCTTTTTGAGAAATGAGGGAGGAAAGATTATGAGGTAGCTACTGCTTTAGCCCAGACTTGGTCTGACCTCAGCGTTTTAAGAGCTATTAAAAAGCACCCAATTCCTCTCTTGTTTTTAAAACTGTCAGCTGGGCAGACAGGGCCTGTGGGAGCCAACAAACATTTTTAATTGCACAAAGTCATTGGAAAGCAAGGCAATCAATATTCGGTGCTCACTTTTGAATTTAAATGTCAAAGTTTGACATAGTTCCAACTCATGATATCCATATAAATCAGTAGAATGCTAAGACCGTTCATTGGCCTGCTGGCTTGGCTAGGATCCTAGGCACTGAAGAAAGAGCAAGCCTGCTGTGGATCATGCTGTTCTAGATGTGTTCTTGTCTAAGTGGTAGTGAAGCTACTTTAGAAATCAATTCAGTGGCAGGTCTGCCAGGGGCCAGGTCCTGGCTCCCAGCCAAAATGTCTTTAGTTGCATTACAGCGCCATCTACTGGTCGGTATGGAAACTACATGCTCTGCTAATCTCTGGGCTCTTCCGGTTCCTGGGCTTGAGTTGCCTGGGGCTCTTAGTTAACCACATACATATTGATTTAAAGTGGCAAATTGGATGACATCTCCCTCCTATTAGTGGTTGGATTGGTTGCACTCTGGTTCTGGGTCATGTGAACTGTTGGTTGTTGGGAGGTAATGTGGGAGAAGAGGATTGGGGTAGAGGATGCAGATTCTCCAGAGTTCTGGGAGGCCGACCCGTGTGAGGGCTGGTAATTCAGAACAGAAGGTAGATACCTCTGCTCACCACTCCCATTTGCCAGCAGAAAAATGAGGTGGTGCTCAGCACGAAAGACTTCAACTCTGTAGCTCCCTTTGTACCTACCCTTCTGCAGTGCTTCCCTAACATCTGGGATCAGAGATGTCCCAGCAGGAAAAAAATCTGATTTTTGAAAGTCATTCTATCTACTTCATACAACACTGGACTCACTCTGAGGCCAAGGTATTATGCTGGCAAACTGTTCAACATCAACAACACAACGAGGTGAGTTGATTAATACTAACCAATGGTCACATTGGGTACGTTTCTTTTATTATTATTATTTTTAAATCTTTACTGTTGAGAGTATTACAGATGTCCCCCTTTTCTTCCCCTTCTTCCCCCCTCCACCCAGTTCCTGCCCCACCCAAGGCCTTCACCACCCTATTGTCTGTGTCCGTAGGTAACGCATAGATGCATATAAGATCTTTGGTTAATCCCTTCCTGCCCTCCCCCCTTCCCTCTGATATTTGTCAGTCTGTTCCATGTTTCCATGTCTCTGATTCTATTTTATTCATCAGTTTACTTTGTTCATTATATTTCTTGTTCATTTATTTTGATTTTTAGATTCAATTGTTGATATGTATTTATTGCCATTTTACTGTTCATATTTTCTATCATTTTTTTTCTTCTCTTTTCTAGAATGCCCTTCAACATTTCATGTAATACTGGTTTGGTGGTGATGAACTCCTTTAGCTTTTTCTTATCTAGTTTGCTTGCTTCAATTTCATTTAGATATTTTTCTGGAGATTTCTTGTTCTTTCACTTGTGACATGTTTCTTTGTCTCCGCATTTTGGCTGCTTCCCTGTTTGTTTCTATGTATTAGATAGAGTGGCTATGTCTCCTGGTAATTAGTAGAATGGTCTTGTGTAGTAGGTGACCTGTAGGGCCCAGTGGCTCAGCCTCCCCAGTCACCAGAGCTGGGCACTCTAGGTGTACCCCTGTGTGGGCTGTGTGCACAGTCTTGTAGTTGAGTCTTGATTACTGTTGGCATCACTGGGAGGAATTGACCCCCAGGCCAATTGGCTGTGAGGACCAGCTGCGACTACAGTGGAAGAGCACCTGTGCAGGAGACACTCCTATGGAGCAGGACTTGCTTCAATGGGGCTTTGGTGCTCACTGAGCTTGCCCCTTCCCTTGAGTGTGTTGCTTGTGGGTGTGTAGAGTTGTAATCTGGTATGTTCTGAAGCTGGCCACTGGATGCGCTGGCTTTGGGAACTCCTGGGAGGTGCGACATCAACCACTGCCTGGAGCCACCCGGCAGGAGCTACAGAGATATCTGCAGATGGCTGCTGCTTGTATTGGGTTTGGAGTGCCCATCTGAGGCACAGCTTTGAAGTAAGGCAGGCTGGTGCTAGTGCTGGGTATTGGGTCTTTTATTGAAAGGTATGGGGTATGCTATGCCAGCTACTGCTTTTTTAAGAGAGATTAGCAAAGTCTGTAGCCTGAGGCCATTCATATGGCAAACAGCTTGAGTGGGGCTGCAAATTGAATGGGGTAGGGTCTCAGGGAATCACTAGGGCAGAGTGAACTGTGTGAGCCAGGCTGATGGAGACTCAGATATGGCTGCCTGTCAGCTCTGCGAAGGTGGAGGTGTCAGCGTAGGAAAAATGACCCCTGCAAACACCCCTGACTGGAAGAAAGCCACCCCCGAGTTCTTGCCCTGATGCCAGACAATCCATTTCCTCCCCGAATGTCCCTGGTTCCTTTCAAGCCGGCACCCCAGCACTGGAGCTCAGAGGGATTGAGTCCAAGTAAGTTCATGAGCCAGCCCTTTAAGAGGAACTAGGTAAGTTTCTTGGTCTGAAATGGGGGAAGGAGCAAGGCTATGCATGTGGCCAGTTATTCTCACTCTGTTGGCCCCAGACTTGATACAACATTGGTGTTTCTTTACCTGGGGGACCGTGTAAAATGGAGGAGATATTATATCCAGGGTTGGAGGAGAACAGGGAAATTTACATGGGAAGGAAAAGCAAAACTTCAAATAATATGGGAATTGAAGATGGGTGGGATTTCTATAGGTTGAGATGGTGAATGGGGATAAACCCCAGGAGGATAGATGGAAAGTGGAGAAAAATTAAGACCTGGGAAGATGGTGCCAATCCAGGGGAAACTGGTAGTGACGGGTGAGGTGGAGGGGGAGCAGGTGGGTGGATGAAAGGCTAGAGCAAACATGTCAAACTTGCGGCCCGTGGGCCACATGCCTTGTTTATTTGGCCCGTGTTAGCCTTTGAGTTTGACATGCTTAGGCTAGAGCTTCACAGAGGAAGTTACGAAATCATTGAAGATTTCTGAGTCAGAGGCTGAGATCTGAGCCACGGTAATGACAGGCTCACCTGGCAGTGGGTGTGGGATGTGTTGGAGGTGGGAGAGGCTAGAGATGGGAAAGGGGTCGAGGGGGCGATTGCAGCTTCCATAGCAGCTTCTATAAGTTCATATCCAATGCACCAGGCTAGTGGACCACATCATGGTATTAATTGCTCCAGATATTTTGATTATTAACTGAAGATCTTTGTTTTCTATTGAAATGAAATTTGAAAATATCAAGCAGAACTGGACTAATTTGGGAAATGGAAGATCTTCTTATATCTGAGACCATATCAGCTCTAAAGCAAGTCCTGAAAAGTAAGCATTAATTTTTAACTTCTTAAAAGGTATGTTTGGTGTGGAATGGGAGTGATAAGTATTCATTCCTTCTTTCTTAAAACACCCTGCAGATGTCGGTGGTTATAGGCGATTTCTTTATAGAAAGCTGGGAGGAGCCTCAGTCATTATCTGGTTTGGATAGGACAGGTTTCTGTCTTGCATGCCAACACCAGACCTGCAGTGTTGGTGGTAGCTGGCTGAGGCAGAGTGGGCATCGATGCTCTGGCTTAATGGCAAAGTGTCTACGCATTAGCAATGTCTTCCCTGGGCACATTTTGTGAAAAGCAAGCACATATGCTATGCATTTTCTATTTTAAATTCAAACCTCTCATTTTACAATTGAGGAAGCTATTTTCAAGAGGTTATGTGACTTTTCTTAAGCTCACACAGATAGTAAAAATTAGAGTTTGCCATGAAGTTAGGTCCAATTTCATGGTCATTGTTCTATTACTCCTAATCAAATGGGGTTCCCCTAACGGCCTTTCTTCCCTAATCTGGTATGTGTGTGTGAGAGAGGGGGAGAGAGAATGTGCATGAGCATATGTGTTGAGAAAGTGGGGAGGGGCTGGCCTTTGCCTCTGCTAGTCTCTTCGTCTTCTATGTCTGTACGGAATGGGCAGGTGGGACACTTGCTCAGACCTTCTGAGCATTAGCCTCCTCCCAGATCCAACTGAGGCCAGTTGGCTAGCCAGTCTGTAAGGGCCCTTTACAGATAGCTGGTACTCCATGGTTATCGAATTGAACTAAAATGTAATTTTCTCCAGGAGAGCAACCTTTGGCCTAGACACATTTTACAGGAAAGAAAGAGGGCACAATGACATGCCTTTGGACAACACCATTACCTGGGACTCTTGATGAAATGCTGGGGTTGTGGACTGGATTGTGTCTCCTCTAAATTCACATATTGAAGTCCTAATCTCCAAAGGTTAAATGAGGTCATCGACTGGTGAGAGAGAGGATGTGCATGAACAGGGAAAAGGCCATGCGAGGACGCAGCGAGAAGGTGGCCCATCTGCAAGCCAAGGAGAGAGGCCTCAAGAGAAACCAGCCCTGCCCCCAGGTCTTGCTTCCAGCCTCCAGAACGGTGAGAAAATACGTTTCTGTCGTTTCAGGCATCCAGTCTGTGATGTTCTCTCATGGCAGCTCTAACAATACAGATGGCTTCCTCAGTTATCCGAGGACTGAACTGGCAGCTCCCAAAGTCCTTTGCTTTTTCCCCCTTTACTACCAGAGATTTCTGATTTCTGGACGGGAATTGTTAGCAGCTCTTCCTGAGGGGGAAAGGTCCTCAGGAAATCTGGAGAAGGAAGTGCATGGACTCTGTCCATCAGAAAACTCGAGGTTTTGGAGGGTGGTTAGGTCCCCACCACAGTCCATGGTCCCCAAAGAACCCAAACTGCCTTTGGTGGGGGGTGTGCTCCTGTGCTGTCCATCACATTCTCCTGACAGCCATGAGACAAAAATCTATGCTGTGATCCCTGACCTGAGAATGTTCTGTAACACACGGACTTTCGGTCATTTTTACTGCTACGGCTACTATTCATGTCAATTGAGATCAGGACTTAGTTTTACTATAAGGAATGGGTGTACCTCAAGAACGTGGTCCAGTTCATTCCTCTGAAACAGGTAAAGTTTAAACACCTTTTATTTCAAGAAATAATGCTTCTAGACTTTCCTGAAGCCAGAATTGTTCTATAAAAGTATTACAGAATATTACACAAGATTTAAAAAAACAACATGGTATGCTTCTTAATAACTTGAAGCCTTTTTACAAAGCATATCATTCATGACCATAAATATGTTTCCTCTGTCATTCAGCCGGTGGCACACACATCTGATAAAGAGCTAGTGAATTTTAACATATGTACAGAGTCTACAATAAGGACTTAAAGTTATCGAAGATTCAGCTATACCATGGTAAATTATCTTTAAAAGAGTTTACCTTAAACACTTAAAGAAAACATAATTTACCTATGTGTTTGACTTATCTAAAAGGAAAATCACTGTTAAGCTATTACTGGGAAGTTGATTAGGATACTGATAACTTTCAATGAGGTAATCCTTTTGCTGGTCTTTAAAAATCTAATACATAATAAGAATGTTTTCAAGAACACGTTTTGAACTATGCCTTTAAAAAATCAGAACTTGGTGAAGGTCTTAATCATACAATATATGTGTTTAAATTATGAAACATTCACGAGTATGTTTTATTGGAAAAATTCCGTATATAAATTCAAAACAAAATATATTTTCTCAACACTTAAGCTTATTAGCCAGGCCGAGAAAACAAAACAAAGATGGAGGGGAATCTTTAGTCCTTTTATCCTGTTAAGAAAATAAAAATTTAGCTATCTTAAGTATATGATGAACACTTTGAGGCTAGGCACAGAGAGAGCAAGTGATCTTTGTTTTGCTTATTTATTTTTGCTGCTAACATTAGCCATGCCTTTCTGCTAATTAGTTTTAGCAAGTCAAGGGAAACCACATGCAATATTTTCTGGCAAAAGCGTATGTTAAACAATATGGGATCCATACTGTGTGTCATCCTTGGGGGTCTATTTTAATTTGTCACACTGAGAGCAAGCAGTGAGACTGTGACAAGCCTGTAAAAAAAAAAAAAAAAAAAAAAGACTAGCCAAACAGACGTGGCTTTTAGATCTCAAAGTGCAAAATCATTGACCTAAAAGTGATGGCATTGAAAAATTCCAGTGGTTAAAAATGAGTCCAAACCACATGATGCAGGCAGTGGGAAGTGTGTTGAAAGTTTCACCGAGGACATCCAGTTTCAGAAATGCAGGAAGGCACAATTCTAGCCATCTTGGTGGATAGCATTTGTATATGCAGGTCTCTACAACTTTGCAAAGTTAATACTGTTTTAGTATCCACTAAACCAACAAAAATCCACAAATTACCTTTCTTTCTCACCTTGACACAGTGAATTACAGCACCGGTTCCTTGTGCGTCCGCTCGCATGCGCACTGACGTCTACTGCAGGCAGGTACCTAGGGTAGCTTGGAATGTTGGTTGTCTCGATTGCCTTTATTTACTGATAAAAAGTTAATACTGTGTTTAGGGTAAGGTAACAATTTTGTCTAACCAGTCTCCCTTCTGTGACTTTTCTCCACCTCGTTAGACATGCTCTCCATGCCGCTGGCGTTACTAGGCTGCTCCGAGGTGGACACTTCGATCGTCTGAGGAGTGGAATCCGGGTCAGAATGCCCAGGAAGATACAGCTGATCTTCGGAAACATCTTCTCCCGGACCACCATCCCGGGGAAGGCCTTTCTGGTACCAGCTGATGGGCTGCAGCCTGGGGTCGAGTTTGAGCACCAGCTCTGGCATGTCACCACCACTGAGGTCAAGTTCAAGATGACTCACCTCTTCGTGCTCCATCCATTGGTCAGTTTTATGATTTCTCCAGTGTTCAGAATCCAAACGACTAACTTCTGGAATGTCGTTATTCCATTCAAGTTTACTCTCCGGACTGAATGTTGGTCGGTTCAAATGCAGGGTTTGAAGGTCGGCTGGCAACGTCAAATGAGGGGCTTCCTCAACCGTAGGGCTTGGGTCTTCTTCTGACTCAGCAGAGGCCATCTCTACCGGCACAGAGGGCTCAGCAGATACAGCCAGGAACCCATCACTTCGAGCAGTTGTAGTCTTATTTGTTTTCTTTTGCTCGTGGTGACTGTTCAGCAGTGCAAATACTCTATCTACATCCTCCAAGTAAGTAGTCCAGTCAGCCAGACTGAGTCTGTAGTTCTGTCTGTGCTCATAGATGCTTTCCTTTATGCTGTATAAACCCTCCAGGCCTTGCCCGCCGATGTCTGCAGTGGGACTGGGAAGGCTAACCTTCCCATCCATCCCATAACTGTCCTCTGTGGAGAGAGAGGAAGATGGATTATTAGTGGAGAAAAGATTTCCTACTTTCAGACAAGCAGCTGGCATTGTTTTTACAGAGCAAATCAATTTGAAGTATAACACTGAAACGTATCTCACCCTGGTAATTTATTATCAAGGAGTGGCCTTAGGGTACAAAAGTGATCGAATGAATGATATCACTTGTTTGATCTTCTTCCCAATTTTGTGTTAACGGCTACGACTAGGTGAAGTTAGAGGCTCATGTTTTACCCCTGGCTCTACTCAAGCCAACTCTGTAACCATGAAATTGTGTAAGTCTCTGAGTCCTGGTTCCCTCATCTGTCAAACATGGGAATGCTTGTGTGATAAAACCTTTATTTCTTCTGGGGTTGCTGGGTAAATGATGGATTTGAAAGTATTAGGCAGAGCTTAGGAAGATATTTTTATTTTATATCACCTGGTACTTTGTTTAACAAAATTGAATGCAACTAAACTCTTCAAATCAAATACTTAAATCTATTTCTTTGTGTGTGTTTTTTTGCCCTAAAAATCCTATGATAAATCAGTCTTTCAGTGGTTTTCACAGTATGCAGAGAATGCACCCCCTTTCTCTCGCTCAGATCTTTCTACATCACTGAGATGACCACAGTCCTGCAGAAAACACCATCTTTTCTCTAGTTGTGGCCTAGATTAATGCAGTAACTAGCAATCCAGATCGACAGGAAAAAGAACTAAAACTAAACAAAACCCCAAATCTCAGTTTAACTAGAAGAAAACTTACATAACCTTCAAATCACCTGTAAGCAAAAAATGTTAATACCAAATCTCAGCAGAACTGCATGACACATTTTGGGCACAAGCCCTAGAAAACAGTATGGACGAGAGCAGAAGGAGGCGAGGATGGAGCCAAGAATTGATTTGAAACCATCACTGGAAAGAATGTCACCTGAAGTATAAAATACGGTAGAGTCCTGGTACATCACAGAGGTGACCCCAAGGAAGGGACTTAAATGTGCATGCATCAAGGTGGCTGTGTGAAAGGCATGGCTTTTGGGAGAAAAGGATACAGAGGAAGGGAGATACACCCTTTGGAAACCAGATCATAAAGGAAAAAGGAAATAAAAGGAGGGACATTTCAGGTCCTGCAAGAAAAATAGGAATAAAAAATTGGAGGACATGCGATCTTTCCCACTCCCACCCCCAAATAATACACGAAAAAGTATATGTGGCTACACTGCCGGAAAAAGATCCTCTTAAATTAGAAATTGTAAATACTTCAAACTCGTGAAATTAGTAAAAGCAGCCTACATTTACACAAAATTATTATAACAGAAAATAAGGAATCCATCCTTTTATGAAAATGCCCCTGCCAAAACAAACTATAAAGTGAAAAAAGATACAACACAACACTGCCAAGTAAATGCAATCAAGCATCTGCGGAGGTGAAAGCCACATTCAGTCAGAAATTAGAGTATGAGCCAAGGCTGCTATGTCCAGACGAGCTCTCCTGCAAGTATCAGGCTCTAGAAAAACAGTTCCAAAAAAAATGTAAGCATGCACGGGATACTGTGCATGTCAGCTCTTCTCCAATAGTCTTCTAGCAGATGAGTTTCATTCAACCAAAAAAATCACTGGGGAAACCTCAGCCAAAGGATTGGTGGTGAGCATTTAATATGAGGGGCAGGCAAAAGTAGGTTTAGAGTTGTTTGTATGGAAAATAATACAATAAATAATAATATAAGAATAAACTCTGCAGACTGGTGCAGCCTCTGTGGAAAACAGTATGGAATTCCCCCCCAAAATAAAAAAAGTGGAACTCCCATTTGACCCAGTGATCCCACTTCTAGGAATATATCCTAAGACATTAGAAAGGATATATGCACCCCTACGTTCATAGTAGCGCAATTTACAATTTGGAAACAGCCTAAGTGCCCATCAGCAGGTGAGTGGATTAAAAAACTGTGGTACATCTATACAACTGAACACTACACAGCTGTAAGAAAGAAATCTTACCATTTGCAACAGCATGGATGGGCCTGGAGAGCATTATGCTAAGCAAAATAAGCCAGTCAGAGAAAGACAAATATCACATGATCTTATTCATATGTGGAGTCTAACAAACGGATGAACAAAAATAGAACTAGAGACATAGAAGCACCAAACTGACTGTCAGAGGGAAGGCAGGGCAAGATGGGAAGAGATCAACCAATTAACTTGAATGCATATATGCATAACCCATGGACAGACAATAGGTTGCTGGGGGGCAGGGGCAGGCTAATGGGGGAAACGGGATATATGTAATACTTTCAACAATAAAGATTTAAAGTAAAACCAAAACTCTGCTTTGAGTACTCAACTGTAAAGCTACTTTTGCCCCACCCTGTATCAGGTCTGGGGTAAAGCAAAGGTAGGAGTGAGGTAAAAAATATTTTATATGACAAAGTGAAACTAGAAATGAGAAGAAAAATAGGAAAGCGGAAAGAGACTGAGCTAATTCAGAGTATAGTTCAATAATAGTTGGGAATCAAAGAACTCTGTTAAAAACTGACCAAAGATGGAAAACTTGGATGCTAGTCAGCAAATTTAGGGTCTAGCTTAATTCATTTCAAGTTTTGGGATTATAAAATAAATGGGTTATATTAAGCTCGGCTGGTGTGACTCAGTGGTTGAGCGTCGACCCATGAACCAAGAGGTCCCTGGTTCAATTCCCAGTCAAGGCACATGCTCAGGTTGCCAGTTCAATCCCCAGTAAGGGGCATGCAGGAGGCAGCCAGTAGATGTCTCTCATCAATGTTTCTATCCCTTCCTCTCTAAAATCAATAACAAATAACAAAAGATTTATGTAGAAAAAAACTGACTAAAGAGATAATAAAAGATTAAATATGAAACAGGGACTAGGGACATTGAATAGGTATAAGTTCAAAGGCAACCGACAGGACCAAAATACTAACTCTATTAAGTTCCTAAGGGGGAAAAAGGGCAACCAGCTTTATAAAGAAGCAGCTATCTATTGAAAACACAATGAGAAATACACAGAGACATAATAGGAGATGCTCAATCCAAGACAGGTCAAGTGGACTAAAAATTAATACAAATAATAATCAGAGGTTTTAATAATGAAGGAAAGCCCTATTTATAATAGCAACAAAGAAGGTAAAGTACTTATCAATAAACTTAACAAGAACCGTGCAACACAGGTAAGAAAACACTTCAGAAACCTCCCAAAGACCCGGAAGTACCTGACCAAGTAGAAAGAGACCCTTTGTTCTTGAATGAAGACTCAGTATCTTAACGTTATGAACATTATCTTACAGCTTGGATGGGGAGCTTAGCTGGACCCTGATCCTGAGTGGGGTGGCCATGTGGTGTGAAGCAAGACTTACCCACCAGTTGGCGTGGCTTGTCTAGCAGAGCTCCTGCTGCATTTCCGTGCCTACTCGTCCCTCCAGGCGCACTTCTGTACAGGGTGCAAAGTGCACACGGTGGCCCGACCCACATCCTAACAGCTCAGACCCTGAGGATCCTCATCGCCTTGGGAGGCTGACCTCACTTCCAGCCCCTATAATCCCAGACCTTGACCCGTCTCTTGGTCAAGCACCTTAAACAGAAAAGCCCAGCAGTGCCAGCAAGGCAGCTTAAAATCAATGGAGTCCCGAGATGTGAGGGAGAGGAGACGCCAGGGAAGCTTCACCAGGGCAACGCGGGGCAGGGCAGTGACTTGAGTGTTTCCGGTGGAGCAGACAATGGGTTTGTGTGTGGAAACCTGGTTGCCAATGAGTGATGGAGATCGTGGTGGTGGTGATGCATAATTTCTCTGTGTTTCTTATAAAATATGGCAGCATGCTCTGAAATGAGAAGGGCACTATTCCCTTTCATATACTCTCCTTCATGTAAGTGTTGTACATCCCAGAGCACACCTTACTAATAATGCCCATCATTGATAGGGTTTGAGACATGCCAAACTCTGGTCTCAGCTTCTTACTCGCAAGGCTGGGGTTCGAGCCCAGGCTGGCTCCAGCGAATGTGCTCTAACCATAGTGTGAAACAGCCTCTAACACACAGCTATGCCACCCACATCCATCTGCCAGGCCTGGGCTGTTGCTATAGGGCAGTGATGGTGAACCTTTTGAGCTCGGCGTGTCAGCATTTTGAAAAACCCTAACTTAATGCTGGTGCCATGTCACATATAGAAATTTTTTGATATTTGCAACCATAGTAAAACAAAGACTTATATTTTTGATATTTATTTGATATATTTAAATGCCATTTAACAAAGAAAAATCAACCAAAAAAATGAGTTCGCGTGTCAGAGTGACACGCGTGTCATAGGTTCGCCATCACTGCTGTAGGGGAAGATGAATCAAAGAACCAAACGCAAGTGGACAGGAGCATGGTTGTCGAGGGGGAAGCATGCTGTGGTCCGCTGGCCTGCACAGAGGACCAGGGAGCAGACCTGTCGCTGTGTGTGCCCCGCCGGGTCCACACCACGGCCGCCAGGAGCTCGTGTTGGACACCAGAGGGCAGCAGCAGCAGCTCTCCCAGGCGATGGGAAAAATAAACACCCGGCCCCTGTCAATCTTATACTATTTTGCAACACAGAAATTATTGCTTTCAACTCAAGCCACAAATTATTTCCTGAGTTTTGGGGGCCACTTGCTGAGCTGTGTCCTTACTCTGAGCTTGTCCTAATGGCAACATGACCAGAGTAAGTAAAAGCCTTTCAGCTACCCCTGCCTCCCACACACACACACACACACACACACACACACACAGACCACAGCAAAAAACACATAAACAAGTAATGAAGCTGAATAGGAAACAGACTTGCTTTTTGAAGACCTTTTAAATAAGTCCAAGGATTCGTTTTTGAAAATACACACAACTGAAGGTAGTTTGAAAACTCTTATTTAGTCCATCTTGTACAAAAAAAATTTTCTAAAGTACACTTGAATTTTCAAATTTTAAATTCTTCAGGTTTGCTTGTCATTTTTCTCAAAGGCTTTTGTAATGATATTTCATGCTTAACAATGCATCCCAATTAGTTTTCTAAAAAAAAAAAAAAAAAAAAGATCTTAAAGAACCAAGGCTTATGGAACAAATATCTATTCTTCTCAAACTATTCCAAAAATCCAAGAGGAAGGAACACTTCCAATCTCTTTTTATGAGGCCAGCATTATCCTAATTCCAAAATCAGATAAAGACACTACAAAAAAAGAGAATTACAGGCAAATATCCCTGATGAACATAAATGCTAAAATCCTCAAAATATTAGCAAATTGGACCCAGCAATATATTAAAAAGATCATACACCATGACCAAGTGGGATTTATTTGAGGGATTCAAGGCTGGTACAATATTCGCAAGCCAACAAATGTAATACATCACATAAGCAAATTGAAAGACAAAAATCACATGATCATATCAATAGATGCAGAAAAAGCATTAGATAAAATCCCACACCCTTCTTTGATAAAAATTCTCAGCAAAGTGGGAATAGAAAAATTAGACCTCAATACGATAAAGGCCATACACGATAAACCTATAGCCAACATCATACTCAATGGGCAAAAACTAAAATCATTTTCCTTAAGAACAGGAACAAGACAGGGAAGTCTACTTTCACCACTCTTATTCAACACAGTACTGGAAGTCCTAGCCACACCAGACAAGAAAACATAAAAGGCACCCAAATTGGAAAGGAGGAAGCAAACCTCTCATTATTTGCAGATGACATGATAGTGTATATAGAAAACCCTAAAGACTCCACCAAAAAAACCCTATTAGATTTAATAAATGCAATTGGCAATGTAGCAGGATACAAAATTAACACCCAGAAATCCGTGGTATTTTTATAGACCAACAATGAATTCTCAGAAAGAGAAACTAGACAAACAATCCCATTTACCAGTACAACCAAAAAATTAAGAGACTTAGGAATAAACTTAACCAAGGAGGTAAAAGATTTGTACTCAGAAAACTATAGGACGATGAAAAAAGAGAGGAAGATATAAACAAGTGGAAGAATAAACTGTATTCATGGGTTGGTAGAATTAACAATTAAAATGTCCATACTACCCAAAGTAATCTATAGATTCAATGCAATCCCTATTAAATTACCAACAGCATATTTCACAGATCTAGAACAAATACTCCAAAAATGATATGGAACCATAAAGACTCCAAATAGCCACAGAAATCTTGAGAAAGAACAACAAAGTAGGAGGGGTCACAATAACAGTATCAAGTTATACTATAATCAAAACAACTTGGTACTGGCACAAGAACAGGCATATAGATCAATGGAAAAGAGAACCCAGAAATTGACCCAAGACATATGTTCAATTAATATTTGACAAAGGAGGAAAGAGCATACAATGTAGTCAAGATAGTCTCTTCAATAAATGGTGGTGAGAAAATTGGACAGATACATGCAAAAAATGAAACTAGACACCAGCTTACACCATACACAATAAATTAAATGGATAAAAGACTTAAATGTAAGTCGTGAAACCATAAAAATCCTAGAAGAAACCATAGGCAGCAAAATCTATCTCTCATAGTAATATGTTTGCAGATACATCTAGAGCAAACAATACTAAGAAGAAAATAAACGGGACTACATAAAAATAAAAACCTCTGCATAGCAAAAGAAACCATTTAAAAAAATGAAAAGGGAGCCACTGTCAGGGAGAACATATTTGGCAACGACACATCTGATAAAGGGTTACATCCAAAATATATAAGGAACTCAAACAACAAAACAAAAGGTAAATAATCCAATAAAAAAATGGGCAAATGACCTAAATAGACACTTCTCTGAAGGGTACATACAGATGGCCAAGAGACATATGAAAACATGCTCAAAGTCACTGGTCATCGGAGAGATGCAAATTCAAATGACAATGAGGTATCACCTCACACTTGTCAGAATGGCTACCATCAACGAATCAACAAACGACAAGTGCTGGCGAGGATGTGGAGAAAAGGGAACCCTAGTACACGGCTGGTTGGAATGCAGACTGGTACAACCATTATAGAAACAGTTTGGAGTTTCCTCAAAAAATTAAATATGGAACTGCCAATTATTTGACCCAGTGATCCCACTTCTAGGAATATATCCTAAGAAACCCAAAACACCAATCAGAAAGAAACACCTACATTCATAGCAGCACAATTTACAATAGCTAAGATCTGGAAACAGCCCAAGTGCCCATCAGCAGGTGAGTGGATAAAAAAGCTATGGAACATTTACACCATGGAATATTATGCAGCAGCGATAAAGAAGGATCTCTTACCTTTTGAGACAGCATGGAGAGACCTGGAGAGTATCATGCTAAGCAAAATAAGCCAGTCAGAGAAAGACAAGTATCACATGACCTCACGCATAGGTGGAATCAAATGAACAAAATAAACTGATAAAAAAAATAGATCCAGAGACACAGAAGCATGGAACAGACTGTGGACTCTCAGAGGGAAGGTGGGGGTGAGTGGGTGGTATGGAAGAGATCCACCAAAGACCTTGTATGCACATGTGCATTAACGCACACACAGACAATAGGGTGGTGAAGGCCTGGGGCGGGGATAGGAGTGGGGCTACAAGGAGTGAATAGGGGAAAAAAGGGGGACATATGTAATACAATAATAAAGATTTTAAAAAAAGCCAGGACCGGTTTGGCTCAGTGGATAGAGCGTCGGCCTGTGGACTGAAAGGTCCCGGGTTCGATTCCGGTCAAGGGCATGTACCTGGGTTGCGGGCACATCCCCCGTGGGAGATGTGCAGGAGGCAGCTGGTCGATGTTTCTCTCCCATCGATGTTTCTAACTATCTATCTCTCTCCCTTCCTCTCTGTAAAAAATCAATAAAATATATTAAAAAAAAAAAGATTTAAAAAAAAAAAAGAGCCAAGGCTTGTGAACCCGAGCAGTGCTATGGCTGGAGGGCGGCGTGCTGGTACACCCATCTGGAGACGGCAGCTTCCCGGCAGCTCCACACACAGTGGCTGCTTCTGCATTTGCTCCCTTTCAATCCCACAGGAGACAGCGAGCGGGGAAAGCCACATCCAGCTCTGCATTTGGGTGTCCAGTGAGTGCCCAAGTGTGAGAGGCAAATGTTCTCAGTAACCCTGTTCCATGATTTCCTGCCCGCAACACGGTAGCTGTGGAAAGGTAGCTTGCCTCCCCGATGATGGGATGGTGGCTTATGAAATGCCAGTCACTGTGACTTAGACAGTGTCCTTAGATCTGGCCTTCGGTAAGGAATTGAGGAGAAAAACCAGCAACAGGAATTCACCCTGCACACACGCTTTCAGTGGCCACAAGACCAGAGAGGGGACTCCACAGACTAAGGTTTTCAAAGCTGTGCCAGTCGACCTCAGAAACGATGGCGTTGGCCCCGTTTAGAGGTGGCGGCAGGGATGAGGGGAGGGAGAGCCCCAGGTGCTCGCATTTAACTCCAGCTGGAGAGCAGGTAAGCACTCTTCATCTCCAAGGTGTCCAGGGATGACGCGATGGAGAAGAAAGCTGATTCAGCTCTGACCAGACTGTGTCCTAAGTAACCTGTCACATATCCTTTACCTCTCCCATGAGAGACACAAAAGACGGCCACACCGAAAGCCCCTTAGCTGTAAAATCTGAGCGCATCACAAAATAACCATAAAGACAATATCCAGCATCAGGGCCACTTAACATGTCACACTTTGGAAGTGTCGTTAAGGGCCCCCGGGAGCAGTGCGGGAGTATGGGGTATTACCTCGTCAGCCCATATCCCGGGTGAGACCAGCTTAAGAGGGGGTTCTTCTGCTCGGTCCTACGTGGGCTACGGGTGATGCGGGTCGGGGTGGGGGCAGATCGAGGATAGGCGAGAGGACAGAGAGGGGAGAAAAAGAAGAGATACAGAAATGTTATCAAGTAGCCTCAGAAGTCCAGCTTTGCTTGTTTCATTTGTTTACATCTTCCCACCACCGTTCCTACTGTTTCGCTTCTGGTCCCACTGGAGCAGCCCTCTCAAAGGAGGGACCGGATGGTGGGGCTGGGTGGATAGGGAGCCCTGAAACACCAATGTTCTTTAGTTTCTGAGATGATACCAGTATGGATGGCACCAGTTAAGTCCACGTGCCTTTGATGGAAGTTTTTCTCCCCAAAGGATTCATTAACTAGGGTGCCGACACATGGCGCCTCACTTTCCCCGAAACAGAGGTGGTAAGGGCTGACCGTCTTGCCCCACATGGCACCTTTCTGACAAACTCACCTGAGGTCTATGCTTGGAGTGGAAAATGGGCAAGGAAGGGCTGACGATGCTGCGTGACCAAGTGACATGGCTACCAGGCATCTGGGGCCCTGGCCTGGAGCATGAGGAGGTACGAGGGCTGAGTGGGTGTTGGAAGGGGACAAGGTCAGTGGGCCGAGGCCTGTTTAGGAAGTGTGTGTGTCGGTAGCATCGTCTCCGAGCTATGGTGACACCTCCCTGCATGTCTTACTCCTGGTCACGTCCCCGTCCCCAGCACCTGCTCTCCAACCCCCCACCCCCTCTAGCAGAGCCTTGTGAGTCCCATCCCTGCTGCTTTCCAGCAGCAACGCTCATTAAGCAACGCTAACAAGGAACCGCTTCCACTTCCTCCCACTTCAGCTTGAGAAGGCTCCTCAAACCCCCATTACTCTGGCTGTGCTCCTGAGGTTACAGTTCATAAAGATCTCCAACCCGTGTCCATGAAGCCTCTCCAGTCCATCAGCGTGTAAGCACCACGAGGAACATAATCCCCCCACCCCCTCCTCAGGCCCCCGCTTCACATCACTCCACGCTCACAAGCATCGCTCAGCAAGCACGCGAGCACCGGAGTGAGTCAATGCTCCAGGCCGTCGTGTTGTGACAGTGAGCTGATGTCAAGACCCAAGGACAGATCTGGAACCAAGGGCGGGAGGTGGTGGCCAGTGCCGTTAGGAAAAGCATGCGCCCCAGCTATGCTCTGCGCAATGAGGTGAGAAACGGAAATTAGTCGAAATGGCTGGATCATGCAGTTATTGGGAAAGAAGCTGCCAGGGAGAATAAAAAAGGGTGAATACCTGTGTAGGTCATAGCTTCCTCCATCTTTATTCCCTGACGGAGGAAAATACAAGAGGAATTTATGTTACTGTGAGGACTCACAAAAACCGTTCACTACATAGACTTCCCATGCACAACACCCAAGTCCTAGAAAGAAACAAAATCTGTTAAATACCGACAGTGCCGAAGTCCAGCAGAGCTTTTCCACTGGGTTCAAAGTGAGGGTCAAAAGCTATAAATAAAGAGGTTTAAGATAAATCACATAAGAGCTTTCACATGAAAAGGGGGGGGGGGGGGGGGGAGAAAAGAGGAGAGGCCTTGTAAAAACAGCCAGAAAGTACTTCCAGAAGTCTGTGCAAGTCTCGGTAAAAGTTACATTTCGGTTATTTTTAGACAAAACACTTGGAAAAAAAGGGCCAATAATCACCTCCCTTAGGAACCGTCTAGAAAGTGGGGAGGACGACGTGAAGTCTGAGGGCAGTAACTGCGCCCACCTGGCGGGTCCCTTCGCCGTGAATCCGCTCGGTCAGGTTTCACTGAGCAGAGTTGTTATGTCATCACCAATAAGCGAGCTGTGCTCCTTGGGGGAGAAGTATCTGGGTGTAATGTTTCCAGTGCCTCTAAGAGTTGCTTTAGCTTCCAGGCCTTTGTGGGCTTTTTTTTCCCTTTCTTTCTTTTTGTAAGATTTGAAGAAAGGTTAACAGATAAGCAGGGGCCATGAAAAGATTTGAGCGGAGTGGGGTCAGTGACCAAAAGACCTAGTTTGTGAGTCAGGACTGGACTCTTCCGGCTGCCACTCCTTTCCCTGAGGTGCTAGCTGAGCGGTGTTGATGGAAGCTGACACAGGGCCCCTCTTGTGGGATTTATAGTTTCTTACGGGGCTCTCACGGCTCGAAAGCCTTCAGGACCAACGGTGGTGGGAATGTCAGGTGGGGATGTTGGCCCTTTTAGGGTTCCCCTCTACCCCCCACCTTTCAAGTCAATGACCCAGGGAGCTGCTCGGTTCCCACGGAGACACAGGCTGTGAAGGGCACAGAAAACTCAGCCTCACATAGAGGTTCCTGCAAATGGCTCCCTGCAGCCTGCGCCCAGCTCTTCACCCTTTGGGGTTGGTCTGCTATGCCGTCACCATGGCCTCGGCCAGCTTCTGGTGCTCCCCCTTCCTTCTGCGGACAGCTGCTATTTACATTTCTATGAGAAGCCTGAGAAAATAGGTATTCTCATTCATGGTGGGACGGACAGTGCATCCCCACGGGCCAAAGGAGAAATAAATTAAGCACTGCAGACCAGGGAGGGAACATCTGCTCGATTCCACGCAGGCCCTCTTATCCTTTTAGATCCCAAGACAATGAATGGCGGCTCAAGTAGCTCTAATTTCAGATAGAAAATCCCAGCGAAAGAAATCAATGCACGAGGTCATGGGCTTGGGTCCAACTGGGGGAGCTCCAAATTGTGATAAGCAAAAACAGGGCACGGTGTGCTTCCATCCAAATTCTCTCTCTCAAAAAAATAGGATCTCCTGGTTTACCTAGGTCAGCGATGGCAAACCTTTTGAGCCCGGCGTGTCAGCATTTTGAAAAACCCTAACTCAACTCTGGTGCCGTGTCACATGTAGAAATTTTTTGATATTTGCAACCATAGTAAAACAAAGACTTATATTTTTGATATTTATTTTATATATTTAAATGCCATTTAACAAAGATAAATCAACCAAAAAAATGAGTTCACGTTCACCTCTGACACGCGTGTCATAGGTTCGCCGTCACTGACCTAGAGTATATCTTATGACTGTTGACAGCAAAAATAAATGAGGAAAACCTAGAGAGAGCTCAGCATTTTCAAACAAAAAACCCAGAGGGAGCTCAGCATTTTCAAACAAAAAACCCAGAGGGAGCTCGGCATTTTCAAACAAAATACCAAAACCATGCTTTCATCCCAGGGAATGCTTCTATCCAGAACCGAGGTTTACTAACAGAAGCCCTGTGGGAGAGACTGGGACAAAACGCTCACCAAATCTCCTGGTGTGTTCCATTTTTCATTCAGGCACCCAGAGCTAAATTTACAGAAGAAATTGTGTTTGGAACTGTCTGGGCTCATCTCCCTGCACGTGTATGTTTCTATGCATATAAACATTTCCAAGGCAGGGAACTTGAAAACACAAAGAATTTTCCAGGTAACATAGAAAAAAAAATCGTGTTTCCTTACCCACGTCAAGGCCCTTAGGTCTTGGGTTGCACTGCTTATACCCTTGGCAGCTTCTGAGTTCCATGAGCTGGACGTGCAGCTGATTCAAAATGCCCCGCTCCACTGTGTGCACCGCGTTCGTGAGCTGTGGGCGAAGAGGCCAGGACGGTCCGGTTAGGCTCCTGTTCTGCTTATTCTGTTCTCAATCTCCTCCACGGGACGAAAACACTCGGACTTACCTGATAAGGATCTGTATTCATATCAAAATACTCCAAAAAGCCAGTGGCGAACTCGCAGAAAAGAAAATTATGCGTCTCATTAACTGTCCGCAAACACCAGTAGGTGTTGTTGTTAGAACTCGTGCAAGCACAGAAAGAGCCCACTGTGGGTAGAAAAGAAGATAGAATGAAAGGATGGAAGAACCGAGGCAGGCTAGCCATTCCAACGCTGCCTCATCATTACGCTGTAAGATTCACATTCTTTCTTAAAAGTCCTCTGTGGGTAGATAGTAATAATAATTAATCCAGCCCCCCGACCCCCCTTTTCTGTACAGATTTGCTGTGAGATGTGAGTTGATTTGACCTTGGACCAGGTGGTTTGCTTCTTTGTTTACTTGTTTGTTTATTCAGCTAATATTTATTGAGCATCTCACAGGCATGGTCTGGTCTCTTAAGAAACATACAGTCTAGTTGGAGAAACAAACGTTAAGCAAAAACAAAAGCAGAAATCTTAGAAAAAACCCCACACAAACCGTGTAATTACAGAAGTGCTAAGTTCTACGGAGAAAACGAATGGGCTGACAGTATAGAAAAGAGGCTTACGTCGCCCTAGGCACTGGGGAGGGCTCCGTGAGAAGTGACGTTACAGGTGAACTCTGAGCAGGTCTGTGATAGGCACAGGGCTTTGGCTAAGTGCTGGGTCAAAAGCCTTTCAGGGACCAGTGTGTGCAAAGGCCCTGAGGTGGGAGGGAGCTTCGGGTGCTTGAGGAAAGAGAAAAGCCGAGTGGCTGGTGTAGGTGAGCGTGGGAGGAGACGCGTCAGAGGAAAGCAGGAATGTGGACACAGGGCTTTGTTACATGATAAGGATTTTGCTCTTTCTCCTAAGAAAAACCGGATGTCATTAGTGATGACTGTAAATCCTCTGAGCAGAACAGACTGGCAATAGCCAGAGGAGAGTCTGGGAGTCACAGGTTTTGCAGAGGTTGAGGTAAGAAATGGTGGGATGGTCACAGCTCAGAAGGGTGCAGCTGATAGAGGTCTGAGTCACCTCCCGTGGGAGTTACAAGCAAACTGCAACTTCACATTTCTCAATACTCCATCTCTGAAGGGGCTTGACAGCCCTGACACAGCACATCTATCACTTCCTCAGGACCCCGCTCTTGCTTTTCCCTCTGCCTGGGGTGTGGCCCCCTCCTGCTCAGGACCCCTTCCACACCGACTGCTTCTTTGAATCCTTTAGGTTTCAGCTTAAATGTCACCTCTTCAGAAAGGCCCATCGGCCCTACCCTCTCAAAATGGTCCCTTTTAATAACGTCAATAACCACCTCCTTATAGCATCACCACACTTGGTAATTATTTCACTTTCTTTTTATGGTACCTCACCCTGCCCCCACTAAAATATAAGTGTCATGAAGTACGTCTTGTTCATTGTTGTGTCCGCAGGGCTCATCCCAGGGCCTGGCGGAGAACAGACCCCAGCCAGCTGAATGACCCTCAGAGATCCCCGCACCCGCTTCAGGAAAGCAAATTAAAAGTTAAATGCTGCACCTTGAAGGGTTTGCTCAGCCTTCATGCGACTGTAGACTTCAATGCAAACATGGACACTAAGATAAGCATCAAGGCAGTAAAACAAAAAGCTGCATAGGTAAACCCTAGGCCTCCCCCCCACCCCAGCCCCGCACTGCCCCTCACTCCCCGAGAATAGTCTGGGGTTCCTGCACATCTCCAAATCCCAGTTTGAGAAACACTGACCTACTGACCCAGGGGGTGTTTCAACTACTCCATGGGATGTCAGGCCTTCAGTCAGATAACATGCCACAGAAGTTAGGGTATTATTTCTCTGTGGCCCAAACCACTATAGCAATATAAGCATTCATTGAAAATACAGAAGTGTGGCCCTGGACGGTTTGGCTCAGTGGTTGGAGCGTTGGCCCATGGATGGGAGGGTCATGGGTTCGATTCCCAGTCAAGGGCACGTACCTCAGTTGCAGTCCCTCCCCACCCCAGTCTGGGCAAGTGCGGGAGGCAATCAGTCGATGTGTCTCTTTCACATTGATTTTCTCTCTCTCCTCCTCCTCCTCCTCCCTTTCTCCCACTCTCTCTAAAGATCAATGGGAAAAATATCCTCGGATAAGAATTAAAACAAACAAGTGCACAAGTGTATTCCATATCCTCAGAATCCTGTAAAACCAGACACTTTGCGGTGTCCCTAATAATCTGCAAGCACAGTGCCAGGTACTGAAGGGGTCTGACTCAGTAGGATGTGGACCCTGCCTTTGAGGAGCTTCACTTCCTGTGTTATACACAGAGTACGCACTTGAACTAGAGCAGAAACAACATATATTTGGGGCAAAGTTGTCATCGTTACTTAGTTGATTTGCTATAAAGCAGTCTTCTTGGGAGGCGGGGTACTGTGGGAAACATCAGGAGGAAAACCCAGAGAGAGCTCGGCATTTTCAAACAAAATACCAAAACAAATTTCTAAAAAATAAATAAATAAAAAGCAATGTCTGGCAAAATGATTCTAGTTGCCAGTATGGAAAATAATATGCGGCTCCTCTCTGGGATGATTCCAGAGTCCGGGTTGCATCTGCTGAAAGCCTCATCTCAATGCCTGCAGCTGAGTCATAGTGTCTCTGTGGCGGCTGTAGGGGCGGTAAGTGGCAGTTAGAAAGAACGAGGGACTCACGGTTCCAGAAGGGGGCCGTCTGCCAGTGGTTGTTGTCGTGAGTGAAGCAGGTCAGGCCGGGAAGGCTGCACTCCTCCCCCTTCCTCTGGCGCTTCTTCTCCTTCCTCTCCTTCCTCCTCCTCCGATTCTCCTTGAACAGCTGCAGCTTGCTGTCCACTTCTTGAGCGGCCTCCCTATTCCCAAAGAAGGGGATATATATATATATATACACACACACACACACACACACACACACACAGTGGGGCCTTGACTTATGAGTTTAATTCGTTCCATGATGGAGCTCGTAACTCAAATTACTTGTATGTCAAATCAAAAAGTGAACAAGTGAGACACGTGATGCTGGGCTGATGTTGTGGCGTTCACTGTGACGTTCGCTGCGCCAACTAGTGGTGGGGTATCTGAAGCTGGCTTGTAAGCCGAATTTTAGCTCACAACTCAAAGCAAAAAATCGGCTGAGAGACGACTCGTATCTCGAAAAACTCGTTAGTCGGGACACTCGTAAGTCAAGGCCCCACTGTGTGTGTGTGTGTGTGTGTGTGTATATATATACATATATATACACATATATATATTTTAACATTCCATCAAAAGACTACTAGATTTTATAAATGAATTCAGCAATGTAGCAGAATTATAAAATTAACACCAAGAAATCTATGGCATTTTTATACACCAATAATGAACTCTCAGAAAGAGAAACTAAAAAACCCCCACAAAATCCCACTTACCATTGCAACAAAAAAATTAAGATACTTAGGGATAAACTTAACCGAGGAGGTAAAAGACTTGTACTTGGAAAACTATAGGACATTTTAAAAAGAGATAGAAAAAGATATAAACAAGTGGTAGGATATACCGTGTTCATGGATTGGTAGAATTAACATCATTAAAATGTCCATACTACCCAAAACAATCTACAGATTCAACACAATCCCTATTAAAATACCAACAGCATATTTCACAGACCTAGAACAAACTCTCCAAAAATGTAGATGGAATCAAAAGAGACTCCGAATAGCTGCAGCAATCTTGAGAGTTGGAGGGATCATAATACTAGATGTCAAGTTATACTATAAAGCCACTGTACTCAAAACAGCCTGGTACCGGTGCAAGAACAGGCATATAGATCAATGGAACAAAACAGAATACCCAGAAATTGACCCAAGCCATTATGCTCAATTAATATTTGACAGAGATAAGAGCATACAATGGAGTAAAGACAGTCTCTTCAATAAATGGTGTTGGGAAAATTGGACAGATACATGCAAAAAAATGAAACTAGACCACCAACTTACACCAGACACAAAAATTAACTCAAAATGGATAAAAGACTTAAATGTAAGATGTGAAACCATAAAAATCCTAGAAGAAACCATAAGCAGCAAAATCTCAGACATCTCTGGTAGCAATATGTTTACCAACACATCTCCTAGGGCAAAGAAAACTAAGGAGAAAATAAATGGGACTACATCAAAATAAAAAGCTTATGCACAGCAAAAGAAACCATCAACAAAATAACAAGAGGATCCACTGCATGGGAGAACTTATTTGCCAATGATACATCCAATAAGGGGTTAATCTCCAAAATTTATAGGGAACTCATACAACTTAACAAAAGGAAGATAATCCAATTAAAAATGGGCAAAGGACCCTAATAGACACTTCTCCAAAGTGGACAAATAGAAGTCCAAGAGGTATATGAAAAAATACTCAAAGTCACTAATCACCTGGGAGATGCAAATTAAAACAATGAGGTATCACCTCACACCTGTCAGAATGGCTACCATCAACAAATCAACAAAGGACAAGTGTTGGCGAGGATATGGAGAAAAGGAAACCCTAATGGGAATGCAGACTGGTGCAGCCTCTGTGGAAAACAGTATGGAGTTTCCTCAAAAAATAAAAAATGGAACTCCCATTTGACCCAGAGATCCCTCTTCTAGGAATATATCCTAAGAAATCAGAAACACCAATCAGAAAGAATATATGCACCCCTATGTTCATAGCAGCACAATTTACAATAGCTAAGATTTGGAAACAGCCTAAGTGCCCATCAGCAAATGAGTGGATTAAAAAAACTGTGGTTCATTTACACAGTGGAATACTGTGCAGCTATAAAAAAGAAAACTCTTACCATTGCAACAGCATGGATGGACCTGGAGAACATTATGCTAAGTGAAATCAGCCAGTCAGAGAAAAATAAGTATCACATGATCTCACTTATATGTGGAATCTAATGAACAACATAAACCGATGAACAAAAACAGATCGAGAGACATGGAAGCATTGAACAGACTGTCAAACCTTAGAAGGAAGGCAGGGAGGGGGGTGGAAAGAGATCAACCAATGAACTTGTATGCATTCATGCATAACCCATGGAACAGACAATAGGGTGGTGAAGGCTTGGGGTGGGGGCTGAGGGAGGGCTGGGAGAGGTCAATGGGGGAAAAAGGGAGCATGTGTAATACTTTCAACAATAAAGATTTAAAAAGAAAAAAAGAAAACTTAAGGAAAAAAAACAAAGCTCATAATTAAAAAAAAAAAGAGGGGGGGATATTTTCAATGACCAGAAAGCAACTTCTTAGTTAAAAATAGGATTATTGCTATAAACCTTTCACAAGTATTTAGGCACACGATAACAGACATGCAATAACAGACCACTTTTATCTTCCACAGAGGCCCTCCAATGAACAATAGGACAAGTTCATTGTGAGAGCTCTCTCGGAATTCTCCCTCAACAACATCAGCGCTTTCTTCCTTGTTGAGCAGCAGAGTCTGCTAGCTCCCTCTCTGGACAAATGGCTTCACTCCCTGGTGGCTCAGAGCCGGCAGCCATGAAGTCAACGGTTGGATTAGATGGCTTGCATGAGAAGGTTTCTAAAATTCTCTGACCAATTCGACAATATAGGCTTGGGTAGAATTGTCGTCTTTTTATTATCTTGGTTTTTTCAGAAGGGCTCAAAATTTTGTTGAGACTCAAATACTAAATCCCTTTCCCTGGCCAATTTTACTTATTATTTAAAAAATATGTGTATTTCTTCCAACTTTCGGAATTCCCCATGATGGCTGGCTGCTCTCTAGAACACACTGAGCTTATCCAGAGAGGCCATCTCCCAGGCATCGTGCACAGAAAGCCGAGCCTACACGGAGTGAAATCCAGGTACCACGCAAGCATCAGCAAGAGCCCACACAGAATCAGAGCGGCACTCCGCTCGGCTGCCCCTAGAGGGGGCCATGGCACCGCCAGGCGCTTGGCAAGGTGTGGGCTTGCTTTCACCGTCTGGAGCTACATGCCTTCCCAGTTGCATCTACTTTTTTCCACGCAGGCTCACAGGAGTCCCTGCAGCCTTTCAGAAGAGCCTGGTGGACAGTCCTTCGCTCCCACAAATGAAGGAAACAGAGTCACTTACTTGAATGGGTGGAGATGGCTCTTTAATTTCTCTTGCTTTTTTACACCTTTTTCTTTATTGTAGTAGCTACAGGCAAGAAGATGAGAAAGTGAGTCTTCATCAGCATGCATTTGTAAAACACCTTATTTTATAACAAGAAAGCAAATAGAAGGCAGTTACTTTGTTATAACTATTTCAGCTAAATGGGACTTTTAAACGTGTTTTTTTTTTCCTTAACTATCTACTTAGGTTTATGACATTTAATTCGACCAAGATATTTTAGGCCATTACTAATATGTGACAATTCATTCTATTAAGCTTTCTGTTGGTAAGAGAAGCAGGCCTAATGCTAAACAGGCCTGTGGAAAAAATGAGTTTGGAAAGGAGACCACGGGAGGGGCCCACGCTCACCTCTGTTTACTGCAGACACACTCCTCAGGCTTCCTCCTCTTCAAGTGCCCTCTCACTTCTCTTAAATTCTTAATTTTATCCTGCAAAGCTTCAATCTGGGAAACAGGCAATTCAACAATTACATTTGCAGGATTTTCTGTGCTAACTACCTCCCTTCTCACCTTATTTCTGTGCTCCACAATCATAACCATTCACCTGAGATGATAATTTGGGGGCAAACTGAGCATAGAATCTATTTCCCTCTATATTCCAACGGATGTCTTATCATAAACATGAACAGAAGTCTCTTTTAGAACCGGATTATTTTCCCATAGAAATTTCAGAAGGTCATTGAGTCGGTTCCCATTCTTTCCTCACACCCTGTTTTTTGGCCAGGACTCTCACCATCTCACTGGAGAATGAGAAACACCTTGCTATTCTATTTTCCACATAATTATAAACAGATGGAGGGCACACACAGTATGTCCCACCGGTAGGACTTCCAATCCCGCGGCCATGGCTCACCTCTTTGTCAATGTATGCCTTGTGGTCCTTCCACGCTCTGGCTGACTGATAGAGTTCTCTCTCACAATGGATGGTATCGTTTGGAAGAATAAAGCACCTGCCAAAACAAACAAGAAGCATTAGAAGTAGGTTTATATTCTAAGATTAAGAAGAGCATTAGAAATAGCAAAGGGAACTTAATTGTCCTCTAAACCCTTAATTTGGGAACAAGCTATAGTTTGCAGCTGAGCCATGGTGCAGGCTAAGTGGGTGTGGGTAGAGCAGTGGTTCTCAACCTTGGCTGCACATTAGAATCACCTGGGAATCTTTTTAAAATCCTGATTTCTGGGCCTCATCCTCCGGAAATTCTGTTTCTTCGTTATGGGGTGGGGCCACAACATTAGTCACAAAGAAAGAGAATTTCCGGAGGATGAGGCCCAGAAATCAGGATTTTGAAAAGATTCCCAGGTGATTCTAACGTGCAGCCAAGGTTGAGAACCACTGCGGTAGAGGATGCTTAGTGATCATCACTCAGATCACCTTTTGAGGCAGCTCTCAACGTTCCCATCCCCATGAAAAGGTAACACTCAGGTTTTGAAAGCCCCACCAAATATTGTAGGAAAAAAAGGAGGCGTCCACAGCTATCATGGAAATGACTGGCTTGACGAGATGCAGTTCGAAGGGGCTTATTCATCGCATTCATTTCATTGCAAAGAGCCTGCCTGAAGTGCCCCGTTACATCTGAAGCAAAGCAGCAGCCCCAGGGATAGAGAGCTGGTGGGATATGAGGTCGACACATAACGTAAGAGAAACAAATCCTTGTCTCAATCTCCAAGCATAGAACTTAACAGCCACAGGCACCTGGGGACCAGTCCCAGAGATAAACATCTCAGCAGAGCTCATGGCATCCTGCCTCCCCAAAGGGATGAAATGAAAGACAAAACAAAAATTTTGCTAATAAATTCAGAGAGAAATTACTTCTCGGTCAAAGGAATAAGTCGTTTGGAACGAACTGAAAAACCAAGCTAGCCCATTAAAGCCGAGGGGAGCCATTCCCTCCCTCTGCCCCCCCCCCCCCCCCCCGCACCCCCCACCCCGTCTCAGCGACTCCCGAGGCCCTTGCCCTTCAGGATCCGGACAGGTGAGGTGTTCCTGCGTCGCACATCCATTCCCAGCCTACGCCATCTCTCTGGGAGCTTCTCCCTTGATCTGTGCCTCATTTCTGAGGCCGTGACTGCATCTACTCTGAGCCACAGTGACCACCAGCATGAGGAGCCCCTAACCAGTCTGGGTGACGGTTTCCCACCATTTTCTAGATGCCCACAAAGGTAGCTGCTGAACGCAGCACTCCACACCTGCTAAGTCAAGATGTGACAGAATCACTCTGGCTCAATTCCCAGCTGACCAGCCTTCAAGTGAAACTGAACCCAAAGCACACCCCCACGTCTACTATTGTTGGGGCTGCATGTTGCTTCCCTAACCCCCACTGTTATGGAGGAGGGCCCCGGACATCATCTTGCTGAATGACATTACTCTCCTTAAAGGGACCAAATGGTGGTCGTAGGCGGGGATGACTTTGAACTCAACCCTTTGAACACTCGAAGCCTTCCTACTTGTGGGTCACTCGGACGGTGGTGGGCAGGCCCACAGCATTGCCACTGGTGGCCAGCACGGCGTCCCCGTTGCCACCATTGGCAGCTTGGCGTCCTCCTGGCCCCTTGTGGCCTTCGTCATGACGCTTGGCAATGCTTCTCGGCTGCAACACTTGCAGTTCCTCTTCTTCCAGGTTTATGTCATATACTTCGCCTTCAAATTCGACGGACAAGGACCGTGTCTGCCGAGTGTGGACAAACCTGGGCTTGTACTCTGGAAATAAGGGAAGATACGTTAATACGGTGTCCAGATGTACCTTAGGAGAGAAGAAAATGATCACGTGGCTCGATGAGCATATTGGAAAGGGGCATACAGTACACAGAGGGGCACCATGGTGGTGTGATGGCCACCATGCTTCTCTGGCCTCGGGCCCTTCCTCACCACTGAGGGGGTAGATCTGAGTGATTGCTAAGACCCTTCCCACTAAGGGCAGGCTGTGAACTTCTACAGTGAGTTTCCAACATAAACTGCGAAGGCAGTGTGAATAAAACTATAGCCCCCATTATGGTATTAATAATGACAACTCATTTTTTGAGCTTTTGCAATGTATTATTCATCTCTAATCTTAAAAGACAGGTATTATGATAAATCTTTACATTAAAAAATATCAGATTATCCAAACAGGCTGATGAATTTGGTGTCCTTTTTTTATGGATGAGAGAACTGGAGCTTTGAATGTTATGTACATTTTGCAAGGTGATACAGCCAGTAAGGTTAGATTCTAAAAACCAAAGAGTCTTCCTACTACATTGAGATGCTCTTGCAAAAAGGCAAATGCTCTAGATTCCTGCTACTGGCACAAATAACAGAGGATTACCCTAAGGAATACTGAATTCGGCACATGCTTCCATCAGCCAACTGACTCTTAATACCCATCAGATGGCGGGTCATGCCAGGGGAGGCCAGCCTGTCCTCTGGTCACAGCAGACCACTGTCGAGGCTCAGTGTGCTGGGGAAGAGCTTTAATGTGCAAACGTTGGTCCCTGCTAACAGATGCGCTTTGTCTCTGTGGGGCTTGCTCACATGGCCTCCCCTTCCTAGAACAGGAAAGAGGGGAGGCTATTGGCTGCAGAATCAGGATCGTCTCTCTGTAGAATCCTGCTCTGAGGGCAGTTTCCAGATGCAGAAACACCCCCTGCTTTCAAATACCTAAGATTCCACGCAGCTTGAAAAGCGTGCCCCAGACTGTGGGAAACTGATATAGGGTTAAGCCTCGGACTGGCCTGCTGGCAAAGTCACAAACAAGTCCTAGCTTAAAGGGCACAGTCCTCTTAGCATAATTAGGCTTGACCTTATAACACTCCCTAGATCTTATCTGGGAAAGCTAATGGGATGAGGAAGTGCAGGAAGTGTAACCATGGTCAAAACAAGTGAAACTCACAAGAACTGTGTAACTATGGTAATCACTACCTTGTTTACCTCTCACTATAAAAGCTTGGTGAGGCCTGAGCACAGTGGAAGTCCTTCTCCCTGAGTTGGACTTGCCGCCTGGTCCCCCATATTCCCAAATTATCTTGTGTCTTTTCTATTTCATTTGTGTGCGGCTCCACTTCCAGACCCGAACCCTGAACCACGCGGGACGTGGAGGGAAACACTTACGACACCAGACTTCCTTAGTTTGTGCTCAGTATTGAAAAACCAATGCTCGGGAGCCACATCCAACTTCCTGGGAGAGAAAAAGCTGCCTCTATTTCTCAGCTGAACGTGATAATCAGTTTCAGTTAAGGGAGCGTCTCAGGGGTCCTTATCCCTTGTGGGTTTTACATGTGATATCTTCATAGAAATTATTAAGCCTAGAATTTTCTCTCAGAGAGAAAAGAAAATCTCCCAAATTAATGGTTCTTAGACTTCTGGGTTATGAACTCCTTTGAGAATTTGTTGGAAGTTATGAGCATCCCGAAAAATGTGCATGTACAGATAGAATATACTTAAAATTTTGGATATTAGAGGGCTCCTGGTCCCCTAAAGTCCACCTGTGGAACCGAGGATATAAAATCCCATTTTAAGGGCTTCCACTGTTCTACTAAATGATTTGATTTCCTAATTTCAGACACAGAATTGAATTTCTACATATCTTGGTTATTTCCAAACCAATATAGAAAGGAATGACCACAGAAACGAGTCACTGTTCATATTACACCACTAGATGGCACTAGACTCCCATTCTTTTATGGAGGTAGGAGACTGCGTTTTCATTTCTATATACTAGTAAAGACCATCTCATAGCTACCTGATAAGGCTTTTTATAAATAAAATACCAGGCAATGATTTTCCCACTTACTTCAACTAGTTTGACTCTGCCAGTCAAAAATAAGAATTAAAAAAAGAAATATTGTCCTAAAACAGATATGCCTTTAAAAATAGTATTTATGCTCCATGCTTCTCCTGTTAAAGGCTCAAGCACTAAAACTTTGCATTTTTCTTTTCTTTCTTTTTCTTAAAGCAACTTAAGGCAGAAAACATCAGGACATTAGCATTAAGGTAAAATAAAACTTACCGGAACTACATACACACCCTCGGCTCCTTGATCGTTTGCGGGCCTGTGTGTTGTGTCTGCTGCTGTTACTGAATACCTGTGCATTCTATGCTTAAGTGAGTGTTTACACAGCAAAAACTCAAATTATCTTAGCTTTCGTATTTTAAACAGAACTGTTATTGGCTTTTGGCCCTAAAGCTATGCATTGTCAATATGGAAAATGTAGCCAGAGCGGCCTTTGCTCTCTGGAGTGTAAGTCTAGCTGCCACCCGAGATGGCCCGGCCCGGGGCTTACTTGGAGCGCCCTGGTTCCTCAGGAACTGCCGCTGGCCCTTCCTCTGACTCCGGCCGGCGCGGTAAGCGGCCTCCCCGCAATGGCACTCCTTGTCCTTGTCGTGGAAGCCGCGAGGGTAGACGTTGCGCGTGCTCTGCCGGGCGGCGAGCAGGTCCCCGGCTCCTTTGCACTTGTGAATGCGGAGCTTGCCCGCCGTGTCCTCGATGCACTGCCACTTCTGCAAAAGCCACAGGTGTTTTCCATTACGCACGCGCTTCGGGGTGCAGCCGCGCTGGCCGCCCCCGAGGCGAGCTGCTAAGTGGCTCCCAGTCCTCGCTCACTGCAGCAAAGGCAGGTGACAACCAAATCACCGGCGATCAGAGCTACCTCGGTGACACCGGAGCCAAACATGGACACACAAACCCTTACCGGCCAGACTAAACAGAGCCTCGAATGAAACGCGGGGAAAGCCCTCCATCCAGCAAGCACAGGGCACAGCTGCCAGGGCTGCTTTCCCCAGACCCCTCTCTCCTTCTCTGGAAAAACAAACGTGGCTGCTTTGTTCTCTGCCCCTGAGTTCCTAACGGGAGCCGGAGAAGAGTGGCACACAGGGAAGACAGAGATGAGTTGAACCCGAGTCCATCCGGGGCGAGCCAGCTTTCCGAGCCAGGCCAGCTTTCCGCAGCGCAGACGCCTTGGGCCCGCCTTTCTTATTTATCCTGCCCCAGATGCCGCACACCTGGCAGAGCAGAGCGAGCTGCTCTTAAAGAGACATCGGCCACCTACTCAAGAGACGCGGGGGGAGCAGGCGCTGGGTTTTCTAGTTTGAGTTTTTGAGCAAGACTGGTGCATAGGAAATATAGTCAGTAACAGTGTAACAACTACCAGTATGTCCGGCGCCGGGTGGGTACTGGAAATATTGGGGTATATGATTGTGTAATCACTATGCTGTACACCTGAAACTAATACAAGATAATATTGAATGTAGTAAACTGTAATTAAAGAAAACTTAAGAAAATCTACCCAGCAGCTTTCAAAAGAAAGAAAGAACTGTTGCAGATGCTGCCGATTTAATTTTGGAGAAATATGACACAGGGGTGGGTCTCAGTGTCCCCCAACCCCCCCGTTTCTTGAGAATCAATCTGGCTGAAATAATAGTGCTTCCCCTGAGAGTCATTTCATAGGACCTTCCATATCTAAAAGACCTAATTACCTTCCTCTAACTTTTTATTTCCCCCCTTCTCCCTCCCTAAAATGTTAATTGGGGAAGCAGAAAGAATACTGACTTGAATTTTAAGTTGTTACAAAATGCTATCTGGTAGTGTTATCAAACTTCTTTTTCCTCTTCCATATATGAGTATCACCTGTGTGTAATTGTACCGAGATTTTTCTTTAAATGGACACATTTCTAAACTGCCGCCAAAGCAATGATAATTGTAAAATTATGTGTTAGTTGTGCCAGGTAGATATTTTCACACATATATGAAAACACATACAAAATTATTAAATAAAAGACGTTCTTTCATGCACCCCATAAAATATCTCATGTGGCCCCTTGTACCTGTACCGTGCTTTGGGTAACTTTTCGACTTGAGTGTCCTAAGGCAAGGTGAAGTTTGGTGAAGGGTCCTACATGGCTTGGTCAGCAGACAAATGACACTCACTCGTGTATAAAATGGTATGAACCATTCACAAACCAGAAACGGTTTGCTTTCTCTTACTGGAGCCATCTGCCTTCAGTGAGGGTTGAACTATCTCAGCTGCCTTTGCGTTTGTACGATATTGTTCCCAAATGCCAGCTACAGAGGACTGGCTCTGTGATTCTGCCTGAGCCCCCATACCCTCCATGGTGCTATGGAATTTGATTGCTTCAAGCCACATCACTTAGGCCACAGCAGGTCACCACCTTCCTCTGTGGCTTGGACAGAAAGCCTGGGACGTTCAACATCTCCATTCTGAGAGGCAGGAGCTCAAAAGACAAGGCAACTCACCACCTGCCTACAAAGCCATGAAAAGGCTACATCAGCAAGAATAGTCTACAGATGAACTAAATAGAGATGATGTAACTGAAAACAAACAGGCAAAAACCCCCAAATGTGAAGTCAGTTTGACCAGGCACACTGAGTTATGTCAGGTCAATGGTTCTCACACTTGGCTCTACAGTGGGATGTTCAAAAGCAGCCGTGGGCAAACTACGGCCCGTGGGCCGGATCCGGCCCGTTTGAAATGAATAAAACTAAAAAAAAAAAAAAAGACCGTACCCTTTTATGTAATGATGTTTACTTTGAATTTATATTAGTTCACACAAACACTCCATCCATGCTTTTGTTCCGGCCCTCCGGTCCAGTTTAAGAACCCATTGTGGTCCTCGAGTCAAAAAGTTTGCCCACCCCTGTTCAAAAGCTTCCCTAGTGATTTTAATGAGTCCTTGGCTTTTAGATTCACAGCATCTGGTTCCCAGGAGGAGGGCAGAAGGGATCTCTTTAGGTGTAAGTAGCTCAGATGCATGAATATTTGAGAGGGGTGTACGTATTCTTGGGTGTGGGTGTTTGAAATGTGTCTAGAAATGTAGAGAGAGTGACGCCAGTTGAACAGGTGAACGCTGCCAGCTCATCTCTACTGGCAAAACTAAGAGTAACCTGTTCTCACACTCTGTCCACAGTTAAGTTGATGAGTGACAGAACTGAGTCTTCCCCCGATCTTAGCTGAAAACTGCGTGTGTCCTTCCACAGTTCTGCCGTCTCAGGTGGAAATCAGTGCTGTCCAGGCCTGGCTTTTCAGCGCTCCCAGATACACCCAGTTAGCTTGAGGAGGTGCCATGAAACATTCTCGGAAACTCAGATACAACTCTATTAAGAAGTAATTAGGCCCTGGCTGGTGTGGCTCAGTTGGTTGGATGTCGTCCCCTGCACCAAGGGATTGCTGGTTTGATTCCTGGTCAGGGCACATGCCTGGGCTTCAGCCTCCATCCTTGGAAGGGGGTATAGGGGAGGCAGCTGATCTCTGTTTCGCTCATCTTTGTTTCTCTCTCCCTCTCTCCCTCTCTCCCCCTTCCCCCCCCTCCCTGTCTCTCTCTCTAAAAGCCAATGAAAAATATCTTTTAAAAAATAATTATATGCCACGTAGAATTCTTGCTGGTGAAAATGTCATAAAAATAGATGCTACTTTTATAGCTCCATAAAGTTTGGGAATCAATGGTGCTTGAGTGCCTGTCTATATCTGTCTTAAATCCAAATGGTTTAAAACGTATCCGTCCACCTGGGTAATCTCTACCTCAGTTTAAAACCTGAGAGTTGACTGCTTATTGTCTATAGAAGCAAAAGAAGTGGTCAGGGGACTCACAATCCAAGCCAAGCAGAAGCTTACAAAGTGCTCTACTTTCTACCAGTCAGAAAAACGTGGCTAACTTGATTTTTTAAAATATATTTTTATTGATTTCAAAGAGGAAGGGAGAGAGAAATAAAAACATCAATGATGAGAGAGAATCATTGATTGGCTTCCTCTTGTATGCCCTACACTGGGGATTGAGCCCACAACCCAGGCATGTGTCCCAACTGGGAATCAAACCATGACCTCCTGATTCATAGGTCGACGCTCAATAAGCCATGCTGTTAGGGCATGGCTGACTTGATTCTAGAAAAATGATGGCCTTATGTTTTTTGTGGTTCCAATTTATATCAACTTTAGTACAAATACTAATTTTAAAACACGCAACTATGGTGAAGACCTTCCTTTTAAATAATCACGATACATTAAAAAAAACAAACCTCTGCCTTTTTTTTTGGCCTGGAAGAGCTGAGAGTACAAGTAGATGCCTGTAGAACACAAAAGCGTAGGCAGAATCTTTAGTGACTTAGCCTATTTGGAATACAACCTGCATTTTCCATTAGCCAAATTCCTGCTAACTTCCTATGGGATAGAGATGAAAGGAACAGCTGTTTCCTTCCTGAAGAGCTGAATTTAAACACACCTGAGGCCTGGCACTGTCCTTGGCATTGATAAGGTATATGCAAAATCAAACATACATACATACATGCATACATGCATGTATATGTATAAACATGCACACCCACATGTACCCACATACACACAAATACCCACCCACATTCTTGTATAAAACAAGAGCCTTGGACAAAGATGCCAATTACTTTTCATACCATGTACCCTTTGAAAAAACCTTAGACCTCATTAGATAATTAGCTAAAGCAAGCATGTCAAACTCGTGGCCCGAGGGCCCCATGCCTCATTTATTTGGCTCATGTTAGCCTTTGAGTTTGACATGCTTGAGCTAAAGGCTTTGAAAATCTTCTTAGTGGCAAGCTTACTAGGAATTGTAATGAAATGTAATTGCCACACATTTGCCACAGTCATTTCAGTGTTCGATATCATGACAACTTTTTATAGCTGAGCAATAAAACCTTGAAATAGCTGCAGCTAAAGCGGTCATTTTACTGAGTGCATTTATCGAGGGAGGCGAAGAAAGAATCTTTTTTAAAAGAATTGCTCTGAAACTCACGCCGCGTGCCATTCAAATGGTGAAAATAATGAGCCGATTTTGCATTGCAGAAGTTTCAGAAATCAGATGGAGGCAGGAACTCAAGTGAGGCTAATGGGACTTAGAGATAGCCTCAGAAAAGGCCTTTGTTAAACAAGTGCCCTTGTAGAAATTTAGATGTCACAGGGTCTCACTGTTATCTACGCCCTTGAAGTTTATCAGTAAATCAGTTCATTTCCAAATCTGCTGGTCTCCAGCTTCCCTGACCACTCACTCCGTCTGCAAATTCTTTTCCTGCTCCGTGGGACGACATTGCCCGAACACTCCTCCTGCCTCTCCAACTTGGCCACTTAGCACGCATTCATATGTCTGCAACCCTTCTGTGGGTAAGGGACTAGATTAAACGATTTAAACCAGGGGTCCTCAAACAGGGGGCCAGTTCACTGTCCCTCAGACCGTTGGAGGGCCGGACTATAGTTTAAAAAAAATCTATGAAAAAATTCCAATGCACACTGCACATATCTTATTTTGAAGTAAAAAAACAAAACGGGAACAAATACAATATTTGTGTTTGCATGTGGCCCGCGGGCCGTAGTTTGAGGACCCCTGGTTTAAACAATGTCTTAAATTATTATTACTTTATTTTAGCCTTTCCAACGACACTCAACTTGGGATGGAATCACTCTGGTTAGTAATTATGTCTTAGCATTTTTTATTGGTTACGTACACCTGTAGGTAAATAACACCCGAGGAAGAAAAGGCTGGCTATATGGATTCCTGTGTGCAGCTGCTTGATGGAATCAACCCTAACGAGAAATATGTCAAATGCCTTTCAAATAATTCCATTTAATACCACCAGCAGCACCACCATTATCTGTAGCTATGAACTCTTCACTTGATGCCAGGTACTGGTCTAGGGCATGTTATGCAAGTTTATTCACTCAACCTTTACAACAACCCACTAGGCTGCCATAATTCACTTATTGGAGTAGGACTAGCACCCATTGTAGTAGTGACCATGATCTATATTCTGCCTAGGACTTGGGAATGGCATTTTACAACCATATGGATGTGGCTTAGTGGAAAAAAATCTAGACTTTCAAGCTAGAAAAGACTGGATTTGAATACCAGCTTTATCACATTGCTCTGTGGCCTTGAGCAAGTCAGCTAGACAGTCTAAGCTTTTGCAGGGTCACGAGCATTAGCCATGACCTAGAAGGAGAACTCAACACAGGGTGGGTACTCAACACAGGAGCTGCTATTATTCTCATCGCCACCACACACGCACACAGTTACACTGTTTATTACTCAAAGAATGTGACCCAATGTAAACTTGATAAGAAGTAGCCATTTTTAATGGAGATAAGTATTAGGTTAGGGATCTGAAGACCTCAATTTTAATTTTCTTTAGCTGCTACTTTATGGCCTTTAGCAAATTGCAGAATTTCTTTGTTCTTCCAGATTCCACATCTTGCTCCCCCTGGCCTCAAGGATATGTCATGAGAATAAATTGTTGAGTGTTTTTGGAGATCTGAGGAAAAGATGGCCTATATCAGTGATGGCGAACCTTTTGAGCTCGGCGTGTCAGCATTTTGAAAAACCCTAACTTAACTCTGGTGCCGTGCCACATTTAGAAATTTTTTGATATTTGCAACCATAGTAAAACAAAAACTTATAGTTTTGATATTTATTTTATATATTTAAATGCCGCTTAACAAAGAAAAATCAACCACAAAAATGAGTTCGCGTGTCACCTTTGACACGCGTGTCATAGGTTCGCCATCACTGGCCTGTATGAATACGGAGAAGTACCATTATAATTAATTGGCCCTTAGAGATGGTTATCCAGGCCCTGGCTGGATATCTCAGTGGTTAGAGCATCGTCCCAATATGATAAGGTTGCGGGTTCAATCCCCAGTTAGGGCACATACAGAATCATACAGAATGCATCAATAAATAAATGGGACAAAAAATTTCCCTCTCTCCCTTCCTATATCTCTAAAATAATCAATGAAAAATGGTTACACAATCCCTGGGTAAGCGAGTGTCTCCTGGGTGTAAACTGTGTATAACATAGTAATTATTATTTAGTGGGGAGGCTAGGGCTGTAGACCACATGGATCTCAGTTTGAACTGATACTTGTCACCTTTCCAGCTGTGTGACTTTGATCAAGTTACTTCCCTGAGTTTCAGTCTCTTCATACTTTGAGTGGACATAATGTCTATGTTATAGGATACTTTCAGGTATAAATGTAAAATATTAGGTGATGGTTGGACTGATTATTTTTCTTTCCTGAGTGACCACTAGATAATCATTTTGAATTGCATGTATTCCTCAGCTTGCTTCAGGCTGATCTATATTCTTATTTATACCACCTCATGCCCATTTTCATGAGTAAGAAATAAAAATTTGGCTATAAGTTTTTCTGAGGTACACTGCTATAAAAGCACACACACACACACATTATTTCTCTATTGTCATAAGTCCTATTATGTGAATTTGGCCATAATGTAGGTAAAATCATGTTTCTGAAATGTCACAACCATACAGCAATTTTCTGATGACCTGATTATCCTTCAGACCAGTACAGACAGCATGGAAAGCAGCTACCTGCACGTGGACATGCATTTTAGAATTTTTATCTCAACACTTGGGAACATAAGAAGACAATATATCTTTTTGTTCAAACTAATACTTAGCACAGACCACTATCAAATTTTCCCCCACAACATGCAATAGAGTTACTCGTGACAAGGTGATTTTTCTCCTGTTTCTCTGAGATGGGGTGACAGGGATAGGGGGAGGAAAAGTGGAAAGGAAGGAGAAGCAGGAGATAGAGAGCATTTCCTCCTCTATGTTTTAATCTGGATAAACATTTGTAAAAGTCAGTGTTGGACTGTTGGAAGAAGTATAGTCCTTGCAATTCAGGGAAAAGTAAAATCGGTGAATTGATCTTGGCCTATAATGGATAGCCAGCATTGGCTGAATGCTTGCTGTGTTGCCAGGTACAGTGGGGCCTTGACTTACGAGTTTAATTCGTTCCGTGACGGAGCTCGTAACTCAAATTACTTGTATGTCAAATCAAAAGTGAATGAGTGAGACACGTGATGCTGGGCTGATGTTGTGGCGTTCACTGTGACGTTCGCTGCACCAACTAGCGGTGGGGTATCATGAGCTGGCTCGTAACCTGAATTTTAGCTCGCAACTCAAAGCAAAAAAATCGGCCGAGAGACAGCTCGTATCTCGAAAAACTCGTTAGTCGGGACAGTCGTAAGTCAAGGTCCCACTGTATTTAGTATATTTAACAGGTCTAACCTTTGTAGCAGTGCTCTGAGACAGGTGCTATTATTAATGCCCATTTTACAGAAAAAGAAACTGAGGCAAAGTTAGATTAAGTAGCTTGCTTGTGTCCCGTACTAAGAAAGTGGTGAAGCTAAGATGCAATTCTAAGGCACCTTGACCAGGACACCAACCACAAAGGAGAAAGGTTAGGGAGAGGGTGTGAGGTGTCAGGTGGGCCTCAGTCAAGGGGCTGGCATTTGGAAGGCAGAGGCGACCACTTACACGCAGATGAGAAAGTTACAGTTAAGCGACAGGGAGGTGGGGGGTGGGGAGAAACCTGATCAATTGGGCTAAGCTAGGGAGTCCTGGGAGATAAGATACTGCAGCAGAAATCAAACAGGGTGGGGCTGCAGGATAGAGTTTAGTGTCTCTCCTTACATTTGTCTCTGACTTGTTGGGAACATCACTAAATATGGTTTGATGTTTAACCCTGCGGTCTGTATTCTGAAAAATGCACAGAAGCCAAAACATAGATTCTAAGCAGATGCACGGCTGTTCGGTGCAGGGGGAGGAGGGGAGGAGGCAGGGGTTAGAGGCTGAGCTGTCCACATGGGACTAGTCTGAACTCTGGGTGCAGACGAGAGTTCAGCCAGAGAATAGCACTGGGGCTCAGTCCTTCCGACCGCACCCTCTGGAATCAGGAGAACCCAGGAAATGTCTGGAAGCCTCGCTGTGATTTTAACCGGCGCTCAGGGAGTTCCTGGCAACAGGCCGTCAATTTCTGGCAAACGAACAATCTAGCCAGATCTTGCTGGTAAATGCCTCTTTATCTTTGCTCTGCAGCTGATCACAGAAGGTCTGAGGGATGAGTTTTGGATGAGACCAGAAATCCTGGAACTAAACCAGTTCACACTCAACAAGCTATCTTCTTATTTCCTTTGCTTGATGCTGGGATCCTCTTAGAATCTTACCAATCTTTGATTCTATATGGATACAAAGGTATAAAAGCGAACTACATTGCAAAGATGCTGGCACTCGACAACCCCACAAGGGGACATGGCATTTGCTGTATAAAAACAAAACAATTTTTCCTCTTAAGTGACAGAACATGTGTAAGATGTACTCTAGAATTGGAAGTGTAGGGAATTGCTTTTTATGTAACTCCTATTTGAGAGTCAATATCTATACCTAGGAAAAAAAAAAAAAAGGAAAACTATGCTGACCCCCACATGAATGATTCTCAATCTTAGCTGCTCATAGGAATCATGCAGGAGCTTGAAAAATAAAAACAAAACCAGAAACAACCACCCCTGATGCCTGGTCCCACCCCCAGAGGTTCTGATTTAATTTGTCTGGAGCAGGACTTGAATAGCAGCGTTTCCAACGTGTGGTCATGGTTGAGACCACTGTCTCAGGTGCTGGGTGTGGGTCCTACACCCATGCCTGCAACCAGGCAAATGCCATTAAGAATTTCCAAGGGAACATCTACTCTCTTATGTTTTTGCACGTTGTGGGGAAGAAATGATCAAACATGCAATGAACAGGTACAGGTTCTGACTTTGGGTTTGTAGCTTAAGTCCTCTGGCTCTAAATTTCCTTCTTAAGAAAATGATATCATCCAACTAGAAGATTTCTACTGTCCTGCCACCGCTGGCATTCTCTTATTCAGGGCCTGTGGTTCTTAACCCGATTGAAAAATACTGCTGCCTTGTCCTCCCCCTGAACGTTGTAATCTGATTGGTCTGGGGTGAGGCTGTGCATCAATATTTTCAAAAGCTCCCCAGGTGATTTTGATGTGCGGCCAGAATTGAGTATCACGGGTCCATGTTCTCTGTTGAACCAAAGTCTTTTCAGACGGATGATATTTGCACGAGAGAGAGAGAGAGAGAGAGAGAGAGAGAGAGAGAGAGAGAGAAAGTGTCGATGTGTGTAGTATCTTTGGACATAGATGTGCTAGGGGTGTAATTCCAGCTGAGAGGGTGCTGGGAATTCACACTCAGCCTCATATTAATTCAGGAACACAGAAGTCACACACACACACACACACACACACACACACACACACGGCCATGCTATCCTATCTAATCCCTGCTGATTGTTCTGTTCACATAGTGGAGAAGGGATGACAAATGTCTGGGATTCCAGCCCATTTCCATTCCCTGCTGGCTTCCTAGGAATGAAGACGACAGGTAAGACGGCCTGGCACGATACCACCGCCCGACATTCGCACACTGCTTTACGGTTCACCCAGCCTGTGCATGTACGATATCACTTTATCCTCGGAAGATTGAGATTGATTTTCTTCATTTTAGAGATAGAAATCCTGAGACTCAGGAGAAATTAAGCGTCTGGTCCAAGAACGCACCACTAAAAAGTAGTGGATGCCAATATTCTAACCCAAACCTGTGACTTCAATTCATCTCTTAAAAATGTACTTGACTTCATGCATCCACAGAATCCTTAGGAGACCTTGAGGGGTGGGGAAGGGAACGGGCTGATCGTGCTGTTTTTTCCTCTGTACCCCATGGAGGGTCAATGTCAAGAGGACAGATTCCAAGCTAGTTAGTTCTAGCCAACTGTCGCCTCGATCCTGAACAACATAATCTCCATGTTGTTCACCTATTTCCAACATGTGCTCCATCTACTTTTTCTTCTTTTTTTAAAAGTCAGTGATATTGTAACTAAAAAGATAATCTTCAAAGCAGCCAGATAGAGCAAAAAAGGCAAAATACCATGATCCCGTAGAACACAACTAAGCTATGTCAGGTTTGCCCGACAGGTTCAATAGTCGCCTTGAGGAGGCTCAACTTTTTTGAAGTTCTCAGACTCTTAAAGAAAACACCTTCAGGGGCAATGCCAGAAGCCGGTCCATCCTTGCTGCTTGACACAGTCACTGCAGGAAAGAAACATCTGCACAGCATATGTTTCAAGGGACCTGGCATATATAGCATATTGTTCTTAATATGTTTGCTCTCCTTAGTGCCATGTGTTTTAACCAAGGTCACCTCTCCGAGAAAGGTTGTTTCCCCAGGTGGGGATTTTTCCCTGAGGTTAGGGAGGAGATACAACCCCTTAATTAAGTGCCAGGCGGGTAGTTAAGCTATATAATCTTTACTCCCTGGAATGGAGATAAGAAACGCCTAACCTTTGTAATAGAAATTGACAGGATTAAAATCGGCTGGTATAAATACGGATGTAACAAGACAATAAACATCAGATCCTCATCAGATCCTAACCAGAACTTGGCTGGAGATCCCGACCAGAACTTTGGCTGGAGATCCTGGCTAGAGATCCTGGCTAGGCTGCTGATCAACTGAAGGCTGTCTTCGTGTCATTCCTTCTTCGCCGACTCCGTCCACACCTTTGGGGACCCCTGGACCTGCTGCGGTTGGACCCAAACAGGGCAAAGTCGAATTCCTTAGTCCATGACTTCGGGCTCTTTAAGAGAGATCACTGCTGAAGTCCTCATATATTCATGTGATAGAATCAAAATTCAGACTGCTTAACACAGAAATACAGCAGCAGAGGGAAATCCCAGGGAGCCAGATAGTGAAGCATCTCATGGGGGCAAGACAAGTCAAGAAAAATACGGAAGAACAAAGTGAAGTGGAGCACATGTGTGAAGAGTCTGGGCCAAAGTAACATAATAAATTTTATGCTCCATTTGCCCTTTAGAACATATATTCAAATTTCAGCATAAACTCTATAGAGAGGTTTACAGAATTATGTACTGAAAGGTAGGCAGTGCAAAATGGTAATAACGCCGGTCGCTTACAGGCCTAAAATAGTCACAAGATGACCCATTTGCATGAGAGATATTTCACACCAACCATTTCCAGCTACGGAACAGAAGTAAATTAGCCCATGGAGGCTGGCGCATGGAAATCATGCTAGAGCTACAAAACAATTCTGAGGTTTTAGTCACAATAATACTTAGAGCTTCCATAAGAAGGATTAGAAGAGTTCAAATTAAAATATAATGAATAGGCCTAAGCTTCTCCACTAAACACTTGAAAATGAAGACTTACTAGAATACCGGGAAGGCCTGGTGTTACCCCTTCCTTCAACAGCACTCCACCTCGCCCTGCTCTGTTTCAAAGGGATCCCTGTGTACAAAAGGCATGAGGAAATGCAGAGAGTGGAAGGATCAAGTTGTTTATTGTGAATGTCTCTTCAAGAAGCTGGATGCCATCTAAAAAGAGTGCAACAAACCAGGCCATTTTAATACTAACTAGGATCTTCATTTCATGCCTCTGATACCTTGAACTGGTGTTGGCTAATTGTGGGGATAGCTAGAGGTCAGGTAAGTTTTTTAATAAGAGGCTTAGGAGATTTAAACTTCTCTTCGCCTACTGAGGTTTTGAATCAGACAACTCATTTGGCTTCCACCTCTGCCACTCAGCAGCTGCCCATTGGTAAAACGGCGATGACTATGCCTACCTCACTCTGCAGATGTGAGGATTAACGTGAGCTAATGCATAGAAAACCCCGTGGACAGTGCCTCACATAAGAAAATGCTCAATAAATGTTATTTTTCTCTTTCCTCTGATCTGGGTCTAAGATGCAATGACTTCGGTCTAAGTAGGCAGAAATTCCGTTCCTCTCATTTCTACATAGCATTTCTCTGAGCTAGTAGAGATTTCAATGACAAGTGCTTAAAATAGTTTGTGTTTATATGTTTTCACTTTCCTTAAAAACAGGTCTGTGTTAATTCATCACCCTGCATTTCTTTAGTTCTTATTGGTAACAGATGGTGTTATAGGTAGCCCTGAAATCTATACTAATATTTTTATTAATGAAGATTCATTTTAATGAAATACTTGAGGTTGGAAATTTTGTGAGCAGAGGTAGAAACAATAAACAAACAGAATTTGGTTTCCCTTGTAACTCCCCAACCTTGGTCATAGAGTTTCACCTCCTCTCTGAGTTAGATGATGTCTGACTTTAGTCCAGGGTAGGAAGACTCCATCATGTCTCTTGGGGCTCAGCATCTGCCCATGAACTTGACTAAGTGGCTTTTCAACCCTCTCTTGATGACCAGTTAAGAAGAGTTCCAGGGAGGGTGCCTTATCCTCAGATGGAATGAGTCTCTGATCTTTCTAACGAGGCTACCATCTCGTGTATCTGGTAACCTGAATGGGTTTTGGCTAAGTGGGTGGATATCTAGAACTCTCTCTGAGAGCACCATCTCCTGTAACTGAAGGAAGCCCAAGCAGTGATGAGGAGGCCCAGCTTGGATGAGGTAGACAATTCTCAGTCAGGGGAGACGTGTAACTGTGAGCAATCCATGACTGTTATGAAAAATTGATTTATATGTAAATGCACATTATATGTTAAAAATACTTTAAATCAGAAATAGAGAAGCATATGCATGGTGGTGAAGAAAGTTGTGTACTCACCTGTCCAGGTTGTTCACAAGCTGTCTGGTACCTGGCCTGCTGGCACAGTTCTTTGACCCTCTCGTATTTGGGCAAGTGATTTGACTGTTGGATATTCTTGTTGGATTCTTCTTTCTTACGGAGAAATTTCCTTGGACAGAAATGGAAAAGCTTCTAAGTAAGAAGTGATTTGAGTTACCTTAACTACCACCTGCCTGTTCTCTTTTTCTTCCCTGTCACATGGCTCCACATTCCTCAAACAGCAAGAAATAGATGTTAAGGCTCTGATCACAGGTGTTCAACATTTGATGGGTCCCTCGTGATGAGCTGGGTACTATGAAGATGAGAGGTCAGGTATTGATTTCTCCTCAAAGCTTTGGACCTATATTTTAGCTTCAGAGACTCAAAATTCCTTTTGTTGAAAAGCAATTATAGAAATGCTTTCTCTCCATGTGTGTATGGAGAAAAACAAAGACACTGAGCATTATAAATCTAAAGGGGAAATCCAGAAGCAACTATGGAAATAATCACAATCTCCAATGTTTATGTATTTAAAACTAAGAATGGCACATCAGGAAAAGAAGTAGAAAGGTGCCAGATAGAACTTGGGAAGGAAGGTTAAGAAAGTCCATTGACTGGTCCAATTAGGAACTAAGGCTGAGAAAACAACAGTAAAATCCACAGCCATGTAACAGCTAATGAGAATTTATTCTTTACAGTTTTGATGTGACAATCATTATTCTGCTGGCCAGCGAAGAATGACTAGCAGACCATTCAATTTTGTTACTAGACTTATGAAATCTGTACGCTTAAACCCAAAATAAGGAGGGAGAGTACCCAGCAGGGAGCGCTTCCCACTAGGACTGGTTCCCAGAAGCACCCGAGCAACCAATAATTACCCTCTTTCCACGAGGAATGTATCACGCCAAATTTTGGCCTTCTTGTTTGTTCGAAACCTGCAAGCAAAATAATAATATTTACAGTTGGCAGCTGGACGTCTTTCCAAACGGGTCTGTGCTAACAGTTTGTTTAAAGGAACACCTCTCACTTCCCGCAGACCATGACTGCGTCTCCATCACATGCTACATGCAAACAACCGGGAAATTCTCAACGGGGCGTGATCCACGTGGGGGGAGAAAGCTATTTGCCTTCTACCTCCTTCAGCTGCTGGTTGGCTCTGCGAGCCAGTGTGCTTGGGGCTGGCTGTGGGAAAGAAAATGGACACACCTGTTTCCTGGCTTTTCCAGGTCCAGAAGTTTGAGGACAGACTTGCCGTCCACATCGGGAGGTGGGTCGAGTCCAGCGATGTCCAGGATCGTAGGGGCCAGGTCAATGTTTAGGACAATCTGCGGGACTCTGCAACGGTACAGGTGGTTATGCCGCAGAGCCAACGGCAGTGGAGGGTGGCACGTGGGGCTGCTTTCTCCACACCGTGACTCATTGGCCTGCAGTGCCTCTCCCCCTCACCTGGCCTCCGAGGGAGGGGAGCTGCATTTGGCCACAGCTGAGTGGTCAGCAGTGACGGCATGGAGAAAGATTAATTGACTGTCTCAGGGGTCACTGGGGAGATGCCCAGATCCCTGAGCTCTGGCCACACTGGCACACAAATGGAGGCCTGATAATGGTTTTTGTAAGGGTGTCTACTTTCTTTTAAAACCCGATAGCCTGGTCCAGCCGGCGTGGCTCAGAGGTGGAGGGTAGACCTATGAACCAGAAGGTCACAGTTCCATTCCCGGTCAGGGCAGGTGTCTGGGTTGTGGTCTCGATCCCCAGCAGGAAGCAGCCAATCAATGATTCTGTCTCATCACTGATGTTTCTATCTCTCTCTCCCTCTCCCTTCCTCTCTGAAATCAATTAAAAATATAAATATATATATTTAAAACCCGACAGCCTGTAACTTCTCTGTTAAACCAGGGCTTTAAAATCTATTTCTATATTGCAGAGAATGCAATATACAGATCATGTATTATTGAAATCTACACTTGAAAGGTGTATGATCTTAATTAACCAATGCCACCCCAATAAAGTAATAAAAAATAAATAAATAAAATCGAATTCTAAGGAAAGACAGAAGGTTTTTACAGATGAATCCAATCCACATCACCTAGACTTTTAAACGTAAAGCCTTCTAATTCTAGATTCCACAATGTCTAATGGTCTGAAGAGAATAATAATGTTTTCCCTAGAAACCCCTCTTTCTGCCATCACCTCCCAGGAGAGTCAGATATCTGGGTCTGGGCTCCGGTGCCACTACTTCTGGGACCCGGGACTCTGAGAGGGAGGCACTGTTGCTGTGTGTGAGTTTCTTCGTTAAATCGGGGGTCTAGGCTCGATGCTCTGGAAGGACCCTTGCAGCTTTTGAATTCTACTTGCATTCTTTTCTTCCACTTCCCATAACTGTTTCATGCACACGTTCTCATTTTATAGAAAACATTCTGTTGTGGTTGGCAGGGCACATGAACCCCTATTATGGTGAGAAAAGAGAGATGCAGTGGCTTGTCTAAGGTGACAGGAATGGAACACCAGTCCTTTAGGCTTCTTCTTTTTTTTTTTAAATCATGCTTTAAAATATTTAATTTTAAAAAGTTCTTTAGTATTAATTTAAGAAAACAAACAAAAAACTAAGAAAATGGATGGCATGCGTTAAAATAGTGTATCTCTGACTCAAACAAAGTAAGGATGATGTTTCTCATGCTCGTATCATATATCTGTGTACACAGGCCCACGTGACACCGATTCTGGTCAATTTCAGAGAATTAATCATCGGCCCAGTTATTTTTCCTCTTTAAATTGTATACTTTCGTTAAATTAACATGTGGCGAGGCAAGGGAGGTGTAGGATTTCGTCTTCTAAATTACCAACCTACATGCAATCTTTTTTGTTTGGATGAAAGGAAACCAGACACTGAGATTAGTAATCGAATTATCTCAGATGTACATGAGCTACGACAGCTGAACGTTGCACGTAGAGGAATACGTACATTGATCCGGGTTCTACACTTGGCCCACGAATAAAGAAAGGCACTCGGATATCAAAGTCATATGGCATGGACTTCCCCTTGACCAGTCCGAACTGCCCAATGTGGTACCCGTGGTCGGCTGTGTAGATGATGTACGTGTTCTCCAGCTCCCCAGTTTCCACCAGCATGTTGTACAGCTGCAACACAGCCCAGCGACAAGTCAGAAGCAGTGGTGATGGCCTATGGCAGCAACAGCATGGCAATGATTCCCCCCAGTTTTCCCCCCATTATTTTTAAAAGGCTAAGTGTTGCTTTAGTACAGCGGTTCTCAACCTGTGGGTCGCGACCCCTTTGGCGGTCAAACGACCCTTTCACAGGGGTCGCCTAAGACCATCATGCAGATCAGGTATTTACATTACGATTCACAACAGTAGCAACATTACAGTTATGAAGTAGCAACGAAAATAATTTTATGGTTGGGTCACAACACGAGGAACTGTATTTAAAGGGCCAGAAGGTTGAGAACCACTGCTTCAGTAGGACCGACAAAGGCAAATGTTAACTACACGTTCTTGCTGCTTATAATCTTGGAGGAAAAAAGTCCAATAATACAGTTGAAAAGTAACATTTTTTAATCTGGCTCATGCTCCGTAAATGTTTTTGTTCACCTATTTGCAAGGAAAAAAACACACAAAGCAACCTCCACCACCAAACTTATAAGTTTTACTTTGAAAAATTCATTGTTAAAGCAAATGTTAATATCATCACTCGTACAACTATTCATCAGGGGTTAAAAACAGGCTGTTTCTGAGCCTGACCCAGCTAGATTTAGCCTGTAGGCAGGTCTTGCTTAGCTTACATTGTTTTAAAATCAATGAAATTTCAAATAAAATGTTTGTATTTCTGGATCCACACTCTACATGCCAAAATTAGTTGGAGCTGAGTAGTTGCTCCTTGCTTTTTAGATGGAGCTTAATTTCAAGTTGATCACAATCCTCACCACTCCCTATTGTCTTCTGCTGGACCTGCTTTAGTTATATACACTATTCGCTTAATTCCTGAAGGTATTTGTGGGTGTAGCCCTGAATTTATAATGATTTGCTTTTTATTTCCTCTTTGCTATTGGCTCCATAAGAACCAAGCCTAGAGTGGTAATAGAAGGGAGCATAAGATAAGGGAGGGCTGACAAGTTTTCTCTTTCACTTCTCTTGAAAAAACAACAACACACAAACAAAAATAACAAAACAGGTCGGACAAGAATGGGAAGTTGGACAAAAACTTGTAAGTCAGGCAAGTTCATATGCTTACCCTTTCCACAGAGTCATCCACTGACATCAAAGTCTGAAGCCTTTTGCGATGTAGAACGTTTGTAAATTCCATGTGGATGGGCAGCATGGGTCCCGTGTACTGCATAATCCAGTGTTTATCCATATTTGGTGCATAGTTATAACTAGGAGTTCTGAAAATATCCAGAAAGGAGTCTTAGTATATATTTTTTAGCCTCTTAGAGAAATATCTCAAGTTAAAGATTGTGAAATTATCATTTAGGAAAGATAATTGAGACTCTGCTACATTATTTTTCTCTCCCATGTGTCTTTGTGAATTTAGGAAGATCTGAAGAATTCACCACCCCCAAATAGCACACATCCTCTGAAAGTATATGGATTCAACTTTATAAAAGCAAGACTGGCAGCTAAAAATCTAATTAGTGCAAGTTCATTTGGGTTCACTGTAGAAACACATCTAGATGATTATGGTAACATTACAAATCTACAGATAAAACTCGGTAATGTAGAAGGGAATGTAATGTTCCCAGGGTGATGTTAACTTGTAAAATTTTATTGCTAATTAGGCTATTAAATATGGTCACAAATATGTGGGATGATGAATCATAATTTCAACACATTTTTTCCTCTTGAATTTACTAGGGTGTTTTATAGATTATTAATTATATGGGGTGGGCAAAAGTGGGCTTACAGTTGTTTGTCTGGAAATAATATAATAATTAATAAATAATAATACAAGAATAAGCTCTGTTTCACATACACACAATTGTTAACCTACTTTTACCCACCCTTGTATATCTAGCCTCTACGAGTTTTTCTCATTCCTAACCTTGTATATATAGTATCTACCCTTAACATAATTGGATTTACTGGAATTATAACCAAGCCTATTCTGCAATATACATGCTTACCAATAAATACCAATAAAACTGTTCATTTTATAGACAAATCAATAGCGATGCAAGGCATAATTTTTGTTAACTACAGGGCAGGTCAGTGCAAGCCTATATTTAATCTATTGCAGAGATTCCCAGTGATATCCCATACTAGTACTTTCCACTGAAAACCCACAAAATAAGTCACCTTCTCTTTGAAGTTTACCCAACTCCTTCAACCAGGAGACGCTCACCGCACCTTCCCAAAGAACATATCTATGCTACAGCAATCCTCACACTATTATTTGTGTATATTTGACCTCTCCATCACACTCTAATGTACTTGAACCTTCTCCTTAGATTTTATTAAGCATGTAGAAGCAGTTTAATATTAAAACTTGGTATGCATCCAGTATTGTGCTGTTTTATGTACATTAGCTCCTTAATTAGGTTTATCATTCCCATTTTACAGCTGAGAAAACTAAGGCTTAGCAAAGTGAAATAATTTCTTCAGATTAACCAAGTTAGCAGCTGAAGAACCAGGATTCAATTCCAAAGCCCACTTCCTCCAACAAAATGAAAGAAAAGTGAAGTAAGGGCCACTTCCTACCTCCAAGGTTGCTTTTCATATGACCCACAACTTCACAAATAGTCTCACAGAACAAGCAACAGCTTATGTTGACTGAAAAATTTGGTTACCACCTCTGCCTGTTCTGGGAGTATCCTGTCAGTGAAAGGTTGTGGGTCATAATGACTGAAGGTGTCGCCGTGGCATTATTTATACCAGGGGTCCTCAAACTTTTTAAACAGGGGGCCAGTTCACTGTCCCTCAGACCGTTGGAGGGTCGGACTATAGTTTAAAAAAAAAACTATGAACAAATTCCTATGCACACTGCATATATCTTATTTTGAAGTAAAAAAACAAAACGGGAACAAATTCAATATTTGTATTTTCATGTGGCCCGCGGGCCGTAGTTTGAGGACCCCCGATTTATACTATACAAGACCAGAGAAACCATCAGTCACTGTGAGTCCATGGTTGTGCCCTGGGCATTTCCATGCACACTGAGCCCTACAAATGCCACCTGTTATTGTACATTTTCTTCTGCCAGGGGTTTTGCAGAACATCTGTTTTGGCACCACTGGTCTTCTTGGAACAAAATATGAGCCTGATGATCTGCAAGGATGCTGGTTAACATCAGAACTGCAACAATTTCAAAGCCAGTACAACACGGAGCACAGAAGACATTGTACAGCTTATGCTCATCTCCCTCTATTTTATATATATATATTGATTTCAGAGAGGAAGGGAGAGAGAGAGATAGAAACACCAATGATGAGAGAGAATCATGGATTGGCTGCCTCCTGCACGCCCCCTACTGGGGATCAAGCCTGCAACCCGGGCATGTGCCCTTGAAAGGAATCCAACCTGGGACCCTTCAGTATGCAGACCAATGCTCTACCCATTGAGCCAAACCAGCTAGGGCTCATCTCCCTTTTAAAGAGACACATTTGTAGAGTGCGAGAAGCTGGTGTGGCTCTATCTGCTCACCTGTAAATGGGTATAATGGCACCTCTTAAAAAGTTTTTTTGAGGAACAACTTGATCTGTCTGTGAGCCTGTATCTACAAATCTACACCCCATCTACCTACCTATTTCTCTACCTATCTCTATCACTTAAAGGGCCTAGAACAGAAAGCACATGCGTTTCCTACATGATCCATAAACAAATACATTTTATATAAGTAAGTGGGTGCAAAAAAAATCCCGTAGTATGAAAAAAAAAACAAACAAGCAAAAAAATAAATAAACAAACAAACAAAAAAACACAAGCGCTTCAGGTGTCACCTGCTATTCTTTTTAAGAGAAACTTTCAACATAAACTTTCTTCTCCTTTACCAAGTAAATGACTCATGATCCAAATGGTCCGTTTTTTGGCCTGAAAGGATACCTAGTATCTGAAAGGGAACCACTGGCCCAATCGGACCGGTATCTCAGGAGCCTGCGTGGTAGGAACGGACACCAGCTTGGAGTTTCTTGTTCTTCATGCAGCATGCCGAGTTACAAACAGGATTAGATTAAGTGGCTGAGGAGAAGAGAGGGGGCTTCTAAATCCCATTGGAAAGGGATTTTCGCCTGTGGGGGTAGGTTGAGGTCAGCAAGCTGGCTGTGAAAGGCCCCTAACCATTTACTGATACGTACCCTGAGAAAGAATACGGCTCTAAGAGATTACATGGGGTTTCCCCATAAAACCGAAACATCCTCCTCTGCCTGCCTTTGATGTTGGTCCGCCTTAATTTTAAAATAAATCTACTTGACTCTTTAAAAACCGCAAAACCTCAACACAAATAAAAATTACAATAGGGAACTGCAACTCGGGCTCACAGCGGGCAAATTATATCTTCCCCCGGTTACCTTGATGTGCTTGGCAAGGCTCCACCTCACTTGGAGGAGCAGCAAATTACAAGCCTCAAATTGGACTCCCGGATTTACAGAATGACATATGTTAAACCTGGCTTATATTAAAAGGGAGAGTTCAGGTCAGTTGTCAAAGCTATACTCCCTGCCCTTTTTTTTTTTTTTTTTTTTGCTTAATTTCTGGATGTGCGAGATGACCCCCAGCTCTGGGGCTGAAATCCCAGGTGGGATCTCAGCAGGGGGCAGGGAGGGGGAGGTATGCATTTGCCTTTTAAAAGAAGACAGACTGCCACTGCTTTCCACAACACAGCAGCTGTTCAGGGACCTGCAGGTGGAAGGTCAGGGGTCACTGAAATTGACAATGTTGTTGAAAAGTGATCTTTTGCCAAAGGCCTGTGGTTGCCTCCTGCTGGGGTCTCCCAAATTCCTGGAAGATGCAGCCTTCTGTCCTTCCCTCTCCCCCACCTCCCGATAATTAAGGACTGCTTCCCTAGCTAAGAATTGACTTAGAATTATTCAAACCCACTGGAGCGGTCAGCTGGAACAAAAGCCAGGGAAAGAAGCAGGGAATTGTTTTAAGGAAAAGTGGAAAACCACTTATTCAATTGTTCCAGAATGCTTTGAAATCAGACCCGAATTCTTATCCCTGCTCAGTTACTTATTAGTGTGTGATTGTGGGCAACGTTTTTTCTCTAAGCCTCTCTTTCCTCACCTATATAATGGGTATGACAACTTCAAAGAGTTCTTGTGAGGGTTAAAGGGATTTCAGAGACTGGAAGAACAAATCCTGGGACCACATGAGAGCCACACTTACAGGTGCCTGGGAAAAAGCTCATTGTCTAGCTCATTTGATGGTTGTGGCAACCCTGAGGGGCAGGCAGGGCATCTTAGTCCCATTTTACAAACCGGGAAGTGAAGTGGACATAAGGACATGCTGGGGCGGGTGCTCCTTCCACGACGTCACAAATGGCCACAGCCCCCAAGAAGCACCTCGAAATCCCAGTCAGCAAAAGGAGAACGGGTACAAACATTTCTTTCTATGGAAAAGTAAGTCCTGAAATCCTCCGCCTTCATCCTGATTTAAAACATGAGCAGTTCCTGCTTCCCATTCAGATACCTCCCACCAGATGCTGAGCATCTACTCTCGTGGCAAATACAGAATAGCATCTGAGCCTGCACGGCACCCTGGATGCGTCAGCGAGAAGGAAGGTAACGCTGGCTGTTTGCTTTAAAATTGAGAGGACAAAGAACCAACTTGTCCTTTTTGAGTTTCCGTTGCTTTTCTAAAAAACCCCCACGACATTCGTGTGAGTTATAGCCCCATGTGCCTGGGTTGGAGAGACTTTCTGTTGACTCTTCAGCTACGAGTTTTGCCCAGAACGGTGCGCTCCAGACCTCAGGCTCTCCAGAAAACATACCTAGAGCCTCAACAGACTATTCCAGACCCTGACAGTATTAACTTTCCCGGGTGAGTTTGCCTGCATCTTGTTTTTCTCTAGTCACTAGCCCCCGCATCGGTAAGTTCAGCCTTCCACATCAATGCCAATTCTCTTTGGCCTTTGATTCTCTTTCCAGTATTGCTTATCGATGGAACAGGAATAAGAATTCTGAAAATCAATACTGTCCCCTTTCTTTCTGATGGGTGGGTATTTTAGGAGAATAATTCTTATGAGCAAAGAAACAGTTTCAAGAAACGCATGCGCTGTAGATTAAATCCACACTTGGGGAAAGGCAAGGAACTCAGCAGTTCATTCTGACCACTGGTGGCCTTTGTTGTCACCAGTGAAAATAAAGATGTTTCTAGTGTGTTACAGTGGGACACGTGTTTTCTCCATTTGTTTAGTCTCAACCAACAACAAAATCCCCCAGTGGTCTAAGCCTTAAAAGGTATTGGTAGCGGAACCATCATTCCCTGAGAAATAAAATAGGTCTCAGTTCCCAGAATAAGCCAGTTACACAGATGGAAGACACACACTCAAGGCATTAAATTGGAAACTCTATACTTAATCTCCCAAGCCACACGGTCTCAGCTTTCACTAAAATTGAACTTACTTAATTGACTTTGTGGAGATATTCCCCACAAGAGTGCAAATGTCTTTTCTTAGGTAAAATTGAACACATGCAGAATAATAACAAATGATCTTGATTATAGCTACATTACCAAACTAATTTGAAGAGTTTTCTAACAATGTTGCCAACGCCAATTAGAATTGTGCCAATGCACACCTAGGAGCCGCTTCTAATATTAATTGTGACTTTGATGGGTACTGAGCAAGCCTGGTGGGAACATCACCTGGGTCCAAGAGAATCAAGTTTTGGCTCCAGCTTTGACCCAATCTACCTATGTGACCTGGGCAAAGCCATTTTGGGGTCTATTTGTTAAAAAAAAATTTTTAAGTCTTTTTTTTTTTTTTAATCTGAAAATTTATGGAATTATGCTATTTTTAGGTGTCCTTTTTTAATTCATAAAACCAATTATTTAACTATTTTTATACTAGGGGCCTGATGCACAAAATTCGTGCAAGAGTAGGCCTTCCTTCCCCTGGCTGCAGGCACCGGCTTCCCTCCGGCACCAGAGACCCAGAATTCTCTCGCAGCCCCAGCTTTGTCTGGAAGGTCGTCCAGAAGGACGTCCGGTCTAATTAGCATATTATGCTTTTATTATTATAGATTATTAAAAAAACGTTTTAATGTCAGCTAGTTGGAGGGGTTAGCACATTTATTTATTTGCTAACCAATGCACACCGGGCACTGGAAGGCATAGATGAGACACCTGGTTCTGTTCTCAGGACAGAGCCGCCTTGCATCCCCCCATTTACATGGTACTTGGTGTGCATGCTGCCCCCTAGAGTTGTGCACTTGGACTTCAGGGAACAGGATGAGCAGAAAAGATGGAGAGAACAAGGTGGGCAACTAGTTTGGCCCAAATCAGAAATTTTTATAGCGAATTAAAAATTCTCTGGCCTTGGAAAGGATTTCCTTTTACATATTTGTGGAAGAAATAAAGTAAGAACGTGCAACTTCTTGTTAAGGCAAGACTTTTTTCCCCCCCAACTTTAGATCACAAAGGTGTTTCAAAACCTTTGGAGGCTTACACAGAGATAGTTTCCCATTTAACACACCGTGTTCAGCCGAAAGCTCCACTTCCGGAACGATTCTCGCACATTAGCCGACACGATGGTTCTGCGGAGATTGGAGATTTCGCCTGAACCTGTGCGTTCACACACACAGTGACACATTCCCAGGTATGGGAAGAAAGGATGTGGAACTGAAACACGCACAGAAATATTTTCAGCTGATAGGCACATCGGTGGCAGGAAGGTGGTGAGGGAGCTTGGTCAGTGAGCCTCCCTGCCACGGGTGCCTATCCTGACATCCCTGAGGCCAGGGGCAAGAAGTTATGTCAAAGCCAGAGTGAGGTACAGCACTACTCGGAGGATACTGGCCAGGTAACTTACTGAGAAGTACAGCAGGGTCTTAGCCGTAGGGAAGGGCTCTGCGATAGGGATGCTCTGTGTGCTGTTATGATGGCGGCGCCCTCAAATGCCTGGGAGGCCAGGAGCGGCTGGGCTACTGTCTGCTTACACAGTGCCTCTGTCCCGAGTGGCCGGGAACCTGCTCTCATTCTCAGTCAGTGGGCATAACCTCTAGCCTCCTTTTGTAAAGCCAACAAGCCAGGGTTGGCCTGGCTTCATCCTTTGTCAGGACCGGCAAGCACCATGCAAACGTGATACATTCGCTCAGGGCTGAGTGGGTCACAGAGCCAGGACCCAAAGCCGATGAAAGGCGGCTCAATAACGCCTGACCACCAAGGAAGGCGACCTGGCGGAAAGCGTCCGCATTACTTGGGCCCCGCCGTGGGGGCGAGTCTGCAGCTTCCTGCTCTGTTGTCCCTGGGCCTGCCAAATCGTTCTGCAGCGCACGTCACTCCTGCCATCCCTTCGCTCCAATGTGTTGCTGATGTGCTAAGGACACCGGCCATTCAGCAGCTCCATGCGCCCCAAATGGCAGCTTGTCTTCCATTTGTCTCACTCCCTTTGTCTGCGGACTGAACTGTGAACCGGTGCTGTCACTCACAGTAACAAGAGATGCACACTGACTCTCTCCAGCCCCTTCCCCCAGCGGCAGCCGGCAGACCTTTGCAACAAAGACGCCAGCAACCCAAGGCCCTAAGGCCTGTGGGGACTAGGGACACCAGACCCCACAGTTTAGCAGCAGATAGAAGCTCAGTCACTCAGCCAACCCCACGGATTTCCATTTTCTGCGGCTAAGGCTGTGCTCCAAACTGGCGCTTGCCCGTAGCGCTGGTTTTGCACCTGGAAGAGATAACACAGGCCACCTCGGTGCTTATCCTGTCTGTGTTTTCAGAATGGCCAGGTGCGGGAGGCGCATCCCAAAGTGAGTCTTAGTGTGTCAGGAGATTTGTCATGTCACAGTGGGCAAGTATCAACCTGTCCTCTCACTAGCTGCTTCCCCTAAACATTAAGTTGAACCAAATCAAATTGCACTTTCCGTAGGTCAAACATAAAACAAGAAAGAGCAGTGTTGAGATGCATGCATACAAGCCCTTTGGTTGTATGCATCATATAAGCATAACCAATGACCACAGACACTAGGGGGGTGAGGGCATGTGCTGTGGGGTGGGAGTGGCTGGGGAGAGGTCAATGGGAGGGGGGAACTATATAACTCTTTATTCAATAAAGAATTAAAAAAAGAAAAAGAAAGAGCAGTGTTATATGGTTCATCTTAATAGAAAGAATCAACAAGAATTAACATCAATGAAGTGACTTCTATGCCCCAGGCCCTATCTGGGGACTTTAGCTATGCTGCTTCTCTTGATTTTCATGCATGACACCATGTCAAGGTGCTAATATTATCTCCATTTTGCAGATGAGACAATGGAACTTCTGAGAGGTTAAAGAAATTATCCCTGCCCTGGCCCGTGTGGCTCAGCTGGATGAGTGACATCCGTGCACTAAAGGGTTGCCAGTTTGATTCCTGGTCAGGGAACATGCCTGGGTTTCGGGCTCAATCCCTGGTGGGGGAGCATTGGGAGGCAGCCAATGGGTATTACGCTCTCACATCAATGTTTCTCTCTCTCCATCACTCTGCCTTCCTCTCTCTCAAAAAATCAATTTAAAAAAATTAAAAAAAAAGAAATTGCCCCCAGACTCAGTGAGGACAGCTGCGATGGGAACCCACTCTTGCGTGCCTTTAAGATCTGAACACTTTTCCCTCTGCCATGTGTAGATTTCACTTTATGAACTCACTAATAAGGCTTACAGGTGGTTCATCTGAACTAAAGAATAACTGACACTATTTTCATGTAAAAATGGCCGAGTCAGATATTATGCCATTACCCTACTAAATAACCCCCAGTGACTATCTGCTTACAGTTATGTTCAAATTCACTCGAACTCAATATTCTGCTCATTCTCTTTCTAGCTTTATCTCTCTGCACCGCCCCCCCCCCCCCCGCCTTACTTTCCTTGCATCCCATTCTCCACTTCCTAAGTCACATCTGAGATCACCTCACTTATGTGGTGACCACCTGTTCGAGCCACATTCTCTTCCTGAAATCATCAACCCACTCTGTAGAATCGGCTGCAGGAATTTTATCCATCATTTGAGGCCCATGTTGAATGCCTCCTGGTCCACGCATTTTTCCTGGTTCCCCCAAAAGATGTGAACACACGCTCCTCCAAATTTCCATAGTCCCCTCTACGCCTGCCTGAGGTCTTACCACTTCTGGTCCCACTGGTAATGTGGCTAATTGGACAGTTGCCTAGAGCAGGGATCTGGGGCAAACTTATTCTGTAAAGGACCAGATAGTAGGTACTATTTTAGTCACTCCAGGCCACCCAGTACCTGCCACAACTACTCAGCTCTGCTGTTGTATTGTGAAAGCAGCCATAGACAGTACCTAAATAAATGGATATGGCTGTGCTTCAATAAAACTTTATTAATACAAACTATTGGCAAGCTGGATTTGGCCCCCGTGTGCCAGCCAGTCCCTGTTTGGGCTTATTGGTTCTCCAATGTCAACAACTGTACCTTCCTCATGTCCATTTGCTGTGCAGCAGAGTATCACAGTGGCCCTCATAAATATTAGGCCAACTGCATAATCTATGTTTTTTTTTTGTCCAGGATCATGGGTAGAACATCAGTGTGGATAAAAACAGATGGTATTTAAGCACTAACAGATTAAGAATCAATTTTTGAGCTTTAAGGATAAACATATATCGATTCCTGTTCCCAACCTCCTTGAGGGCCAAACTTGCAGCAAACCCTGAGCCAAAGGCTCTGTGGGGAAGACTGCATATTATTACAACAGGTCGGAAGCAAACGTGTCCACAGAGTCAACACCAAAACCATGTTCTCTGCTGCCGAAGCACCCAGATGTTTCCCCCCTTGGCTACCGAGCACGCTCGGCATAACACAGCTTTCTGCTCTCTGCACAGCCCCTCCTCTCAAAAAGAAGCAGCAGGTTATTTTAAAGCCGTGACCTGGGCAGACCTCTTGGGCAAGGCCCCTCCTGCTGCTTTCTGGCGCAAACCTAACTGCACGCCTGCAGCAACGCTGTTTCACAAGTTTTCTCCTAGAAAACGAACCGTGTTTCTATAACCAGACCAGGTCACCACTCTGCTGCTATGAAAAGCAAACAGTTTGATCATCGTCATTATTAGACGATACTCATGAATATTAAGATAACAGAAGGGAACGCTTGATAAGAATCGCCTCATTCGCCCTGTGTGCTTCTTTGCTTTCCTTTTGGCAATTTACAAATGTTAGAAATGGGATTCCTAATCAGACGACCTAGCTAAGGCCCTTGGTTGCAAGCCTGTTCCACGCTGATGTTCCTGTCGTGTGGAAGGAAATGGGGTGAGGAGAGAGGCAGGGTGGGGAGCAAAGCAGAGGCCCATATTCAGCAGGTCCCAGAGCCGATGGTATTACTCACATGTGTTGGGAAGCATTGGGGTACAGTTTTGAAAACTGTGGGGCCGAGTCCTCGGGGCCGTGGGGCGCGGCGTGGCTGATCACCATCATAATGGGCCTATGGGGATACATTCTCTTAGACATTTTGAAGTAATTAATGCTCTCGTTAGTGATTAAGTCTGTGAAGTAGTCCTGAAACATACATTTGACACAAAACAGAAATTACAAAAGGTGACATTCATCAGATCACATTTGAATACTGCTTTCCTCAGAAGCAACTCACTGAATGACGAGGGAAGGTCTAAAGCGGGAAGGGGCACTGGACTTCCCAAGGCAACACGTCAGTTGCCAGGGACTTTCTAGGGTCACTAGCGTGGTAACTTGTATTCTGAGTAATGCACAACTTAGCAATTAGGCACGAAAAAAGTCAAGTCCTGTTTGCCTAAGATAATGATCAGATCTGGCAACCCAAATGCTAGAGCACATAAAACACCGGATACATATTTCATTCTCAGATTTCGTTGATGTAATCCATTGACAAAAATTTAATTACTTCAAGGGCAGGAAACACCAACACCCACTGCACATTCACAGTTCCAGAACACACAAACACACACACACACACACACACACACACACACAAGCAAAAGATCTTTTCTTTTAAATTAAAAATTCACCTGTAGGAATTATACAATAATTGCTAAAGAAAACCTTGGCCAAAATCTGGGTGCACAGGAAAAGCTGTAACATTTTATTAATTAATGTACTTGAAACACTAAATATGGGAAGCAGTTGATTTCCTGCAGATTATCCTCTGTTAATTGCACAGCTAAAATGATACAGCTGCTGGGATTAGAGCCTGACGTTAATAAAATGACTTAACCCCCAGTCCCAGGGGCTGATGCAAGTCTAGAAGGGAATGAAAAGGAAAGGCAAGATGAAAACTTAAATTAAACCACCTGCCCCTCTAAGTGTGTGTCAGGAGCCTAGAGTTGCAGCAGAAACGTCAGAAAGCGCCCGGGCAAGGTTCACAGCGGCAGGGGCGTCCCGGCCTGACGAATCACATGTAGATTTAAGGACCAGAACAGCTGCAAAAGCAGCGCCCAAGGGACGGAATCCGTGTCACATGCCATTGTTAGGACAAGCCCACAGGCTATCACCTTTTTCTATGGGAGTGTCTGTTTCATTCCTTTCCCCACTAAAAAAAAAAGATATATATTCTTTTTGGACACAGTTGTCTTTGACACTTAATCAGCTGTGGTAATGGGCAAGTTACGCTGATTTAGCCTTGGGAGGGAATCTTGATTACATCGCTGTCCTTAGGACAACAGGGGAAGAGAGGTTAATCGCTTGAACAAGGAGCATGAAAAGCATCCCCACAGATAAAAAATGATGGCGGTGGCAATCAGTGCGTTGTAGGATGCAGCTCAGATCTGCCTCCGAGGTCCCTACCAGCTAGCTCTCAACTTTGATGAGTCTGGAAACTTATTAGGGATGTTTGTGACCTCATTTGCATTCATTGTTTTCTAAAGGGTATGAAAGAGGAGACTTACATCTTATCTCCCACCAAGTTCCTTGTGCTTAAATCAGGCCAAGCAGCAAGGCAGCCATGTGCCCAAATTAAATCAAGTTCCCCCCTTCTCATGTCCACCAGCAGCTCTTTGGTAGTGATCTGTGCTACATAGAGCGGGTCCGAGGCTTCTTTTAGGTAAATGAGGAAGAGGTGAGTATGGCCAGAAGGGAAGAGGCTATTTTAGGCTCATGCGCAGGCTACATTCAAAGATATGTTCCCCCTTCACTCCTGTGATCTGAAAATTGTCGTGTTTACATTGGCAGTCACAGAACCCTGGGGAATTTTAAAGTCTAATCTAGGATCCATTTGCGAGGGGACCGTGGGGCATGCCAATTCCAGTTTCTACGAACTGATTTGGAAATCCTAGGATTGACAGCGTTAGAGACCCTCTCGGACTCGAGCTGCCCTGGGCAGGTGTCCTGATCTCATAGCTAAGGTTGGCCAGACAGGAGTCCAAGGGAGGAGTGTGGGTCCCCAACCTCTGATTATTCCACTTGTTTGCTCTTATTTTTACAGCTAAATCTGAAGACAAAATTGACTTTCATCTCAGTGAACAGCAAACAGTACAAGATGAACATTTGATTATGTGGACAAGTCCTCCGGGTGTGGGAGGGAAACCAGAAATTATCACAAGACAGAGTGGAGGCATCTATGATTTTCCTGATGATCCTTTCATCAAAGGCTGATTGCCTTGTGTTCTGATGAGGGGGAAAAATCACTACATAAAGTCAGTGTTCCTTGAGAGTCTTTTCTTGCCTGGAGTTTAAAATTACCTTAAAATTTCTCATTCTAACATTGTGAGAACATAGCAAGCCAATCTTGCGGATAGGTTAATTTGCTGAAAATGGCTGTTCTCCATTATGCACAAAGTAAATTGATGCCGTGTAAAAGTGCCTGAAAATTACCTTTGCATAATCAAATCCATGCTTTTCTTTGATGCCGTTGCGACAAACAGTGTAATTATAGAAACGAGAATTCTTGATTAATCCAAGCCATTCTCGCCACCCAGGAGGGATGTAGCTGCCATTATATTCATTGAGGTATTTTCCAAAAAAGGCTGCAATGGGAGGAAAAAAAGGATTATGTTCTCATGTGAAATGATTAATCATAAATAAATGTATAAATGCAAAAATATGAAACGATGGCTTGAAAAAGAGATGGTAGAAGAAAAGTTAACCCAGGTAACAGTGGATGTCAAAATAACATTAGTGTTATACCCTAATCCTTTGGCAAAGTGACATACATACACACATTTTCCTTTTGAGTAAATAAAAGTAGCCCCCAAGTACATGGATTATAATTCAATAAAACCTCATAATGATCATGGTACTCTGGGTGCAGCTCTGCTTGTGGTTTTACTGGGATACCAGCAGAACATACCCCTTTGTTAAGTTGATGTAACAACCAGAGAAGCAGTCAGTGCGAGACCTGGGATACTACCCCTGGGCACACACATATTGGAGAGGTGAAAGTTCAGTCCTTGTATTAAATTACGCTTTTTTAACTTACTGTTGGAGGGTTGTGCATTATAGAAACACTACTGAAAAGCGTGTCCTTCTTTTTACATATCCAGAGAGTACAAATCTTCTAAACCAAAGGTCTGAGGTACACTTTGTTTTTATGGGATGTGTTCAGGGTTTTCATGTGTCATGTATTTTGTGTCATCTGTGTTTACGTTATGTGCATTTTACAAATGTGAATGTCTATCTCTTCAAAACAAAAATAAAAAATTCTGGCAACACAGAGATGCTACATAGATGACTAATCTTCATAGAATGATAGGTAGTATGATTAAAGTATTTGCACCATGAATTCTCCATTCTCATGGAGAAGGCCACTGGAAGGACTGCACATGTAACTTCCACATGTCACATCCATGAAAGGCCACTGCCACACGGCTTACTGGTCCTTCAGAGAAGTAAGCCATGAACATGGTCCTCTGCCAAAGATGATGACTGGGGTGGGGGGGGGGGGTTGGTAGGTTGGGGTTTCAAGAACTAAATGGGTTCGATCTTGAAGCCAGACACCCTTTTTAATGATCAGAAGTGTATTGTTGGCATACTTTTGAGAGAAAGAGGGTGCCACTTGTAACTATTTTAATCCCATCAGGAAAACAGGTATAAATAAGCACTATTCAGAGTAAACCTAAGAGTTTGATTACCTGACTAGACACATACATAACCTTCACCTAAAGTATGAAGGACTAGAGAACATTTAATTTTATATATGAACTAGAGGCCTGGTGCACGAATTCGTGCATGGGTGGGGTCCAGCTGGCCCACCCCGATCTGGGCCAATTGGGGGCCGGGCTGGCTGAGGAGAGGGGCTGTGGGCGGTTGGTGGGCTGGCCCCACCCCCTGGTTGAACTCCCGGTTGAGGGGACAATTTGCATATTGGCCTTTTATTATATAGGATATATGGGAATACATATGTGTGTAGTGAAGTGTATGTGTACACACACACTTATATCTACACATACATACACACATGCATGCATGTTTTAATTTTTCTGATCTTTGAAAGGCCTCCCTCTTTAATTTAGGGAGAGAGCATGTCCTCTGCCTTCTAGGTCAAAGCCATTTCCTGGCTTCATTAGGCAGGTTTTACAATGAAAACAGGTGGTTCCCGGATGATTGGCTTGGGATGAAAACAGACTCTAGAATCCAGGCACTTCCCTGGTATTGTCTTAAAGCACGTATTTCTCTATCATCACCTTATCCACTGTACGTCATTTCCGTGTCTTTAAGGGATAGCTATTTACTTTGCTCTCATCTTTGATCTGCAACTACCTGTAGATTATCTCCATCTGAATGTTTTACTTGCCCTTTAACGCAGTCATCCAAATGGAATTAATCATTTTCCCTTCCAAATTTACTTCTCCGCTATCCTTTAATTCTCTGAGTGGTATAATCGCCCTGCTGAGTAACACGCTTGGCAACCTAGAGCCTTCCCTGATTGCACCTGCCCCTCACCCGGCAGTCGCCACCGCCTGTAGGTTCCACCTGGGTGATGGCTCTCGAACCTTGCCTCCCTCTCTGATTACGTGATCCCCCCACAGATACCCAGTCTCCTGGCCAGCTTTGCTTGCCAGGCTCCAGAGTCTTTCCACTCTCAGTACCGCCTTCCTGAAGACCAGCTCTGGTCACATCACCCTATTCTCACAGTCTAGATCAGCTGTGGGCAAACTACGGCCCGAGGGCTGGATCCGGCCCATTTGAAATGAATAAAACTAAAAAAAAAAAAAGACCGTACCCTTTTATGTAATTATGTTTACTTCACACAAACACTCCATCCATGCTTTTGTTCCAGCCCTCCAGTCCAGTTTAAGAACCCATTGTGGCCCTCGAGTCAAAAAGTTTGCCCGCCCTTGGTCTAGATGAACCCTTGTCACCTGCAGGATCCAGTTTAATTGGATAGAGTGCTATCCTCAGCCTTCCTTGGGTCTGCACAAAATCACTCTCTCTCCAAGTCCACCTGCACTTCTTGGATCATGTCCATCTCTGCAGCTCTAATTTGCATCTCTCTACCTCTCCTGTGCTACTGTCTTCATCTCCCTCTCTGTGTCAAGGCCAGAGCACATGCCATTTCACTCCTGGTCTTTGCCCCAATCCTGTAGCAATCTGTGTCTGTGGCTCTAAAGACATCCTCTCTTTCTTCCTAGTGGTAGAGTCAAGTTCATATGTGAGCCTAACCCTTCTTAGACTGTAAGGTTTTTGAGGACAAGCATTACCTTGGCCTCATCTCTGTACCCCCTCTCCATCCTTGCCCATAGTATAGGGGCTCCATAAGTTTTGTTTCTTGAACTGGGGTTTATGGATCCTCATGCATTCTGGGGATTCCACAGGTTCCAGACTTGTTACATTTCGTGTTTTCACTTAGATTATAATTTTAACACTGATTTGGTCTAAATATGTTCATACAATAGAGCTCCAGAGTTGCTGAAGTTGATGTTTCTCAGACTGATTTTTTTTTTTTTAAGAGTTGACTTCAGTCTGAGGAACAAGGCAATGTCTACTTATTGGTTGAGTGAATGTTTATCTGTTGAATCTGTGAGTGAGTGAATGGATCAAGCTGTCCCTTAGCCAAACGCCCACAGCCTGAGGATTCTGCCAGGGCCGCGGAGCAGCTCCGGGGGGTAGGACAAAGTGTCAGAGGCTCTCACGTCAGGTCTGACTCAGGATTTCCTCCCAGCTGACCGTGTAGTAGGAATTCTCCTAATGACGGGTTCTTGTCTTCAGAGACTAACCACCTTTTCACACAGAACCACAAGATGAGTTTCCTTTTCCGACAAGAGCAACATGACTTGGAGTCACAGGCAGCCGACCAGCACCACAGCCCAACAACGTCACTCCAGAAGGGGGCTGTTTCCAGAATCTTCCACTGAATAACCTCAGGCCCAGCTCTTTCCTCTGGCCTGCGCCTCATCCCTGGAGGTTTATTCTATTTTCCTCTCCTTTGGTTTTCAAAGAAGTAAAAGAGTATAATGGTTTGGGATATAAGCCCTGGAGCCAGCCTGCTTGGGTTCCAATCCTGGCTTGCTACTTGCTTCGCTATGTGTCTACCGGCAAGTTACTTAACTCTACCTCTGATTCCCTTTCCTAAAACCATGACAATAATAATAACAGCGGTAGCATTCTGGTCAGGATTAAATGAGTTAATGCAAATATCAAGTGCTCAACACAGTGCCCAGCACATAACAAGAGCTTTTTAAGTGCTGCTACTGCTGCTGTTGTTATTAGCATCACTATCATCTCTATCCTTTCGACTCTGTGTTCTGATTGTAAATAATTGACCATTCTGCGGTGCAAGGAACTCTCATCCCAGGTTTCTGCACTTGTGCGTTTGAAAACATTTCCTGAGAGGTTTTCAATATTTTCTTTTCCGATCTGATTGATTTTGTGGCAACACATGCTCTCCCATTTGGCTCCTTTCCCCCTGCTCGATTCGTTATAGAAGTGTTCCTATTCCTCTTAATTTTATTTTTTGTTTTTTCCTCCCAGGGCAGCCATGCCAAGCCCTTCCTTCAATTGTTTCCCTCGAAAGACTATTTTGTACTGTTTTCTACCCATTGCCATGGCTATTCACTGCCCTTTCATCCTCTTCTTATAAACTATTTCTACGAGTCTCTTTACTGTGCTTGTCATTCACGTCAGAACTCCCTCCAGGTTTTCGGTGTCTTTGTGTTAATGGAGTGTAAAGAATGTACTCAGTTTTCCAGATGTGCCCTCGCCCATCACACTTGTTCCAAGAAAGACCGGGACCTCATGCCTCACAGAGCGTGTTGGCAGCATCGAGTGACTCTGGCCTTTTTTGTTGCCTCTTGACGTTGAGACTCATGTGTAATCACCCCTGGCAACACTCTGCAATTGATTATCTGGCCTTCTAATGATTTCCCTCCAGATATATTAAATCTCTTCCTCTCTCCCTTAGGTGAATTTCATTTGCTTGTCCATATTGCCATTATATTATGTGGAGTTTGAAGTTTTTCTCCCCTTTGGTGCTGGCGTTCAACTTCACTTACTGCTGTGCTATCTGAATATATCACCAACAGGCCACCGACCCGCCCTTCCGTATCATTGTCTCTGGGAGGCCACTGAACACGTCCCTTCACAGCTGTTTAAGAAGGTGGTGGTGGTGGTGCCAGGAGAAAGATCACAAAGACTTGTTATAATTATTTTTTACTTTAGGCCATGCTACTCTGTCCAGGACTATTTGTGCCATAATACATAGGAAAGTTTCCTTGAGCTATTTAAAGCAAAGGTATTTAATTTTATTATTATTACTATTGTTGTTGTTATTAATCCTCACCCAAGGATATTTTTTCTATTGGTTTTTAGAGAGAGTAAAAGGGAAGGAGGCCCCAGCTGGTTTGGCTCAGTGCATAGAGCATCAGCCTGAGGACTGAAGGGTTCGATTCCTGGTCAAGGGCACATGCCTGGGTTGCAGGCTCGATCCCCAGTAGGGGGCATGCAGGATGCAGCTGATCCATGATTCTCTCTCATCATGGTTGTTTCTATATCTCTTGCCCTTCTCCCTTCCTCTCCGAAATCAATAAAAATATATATTTTTTAAAAAAAGGGGAGGAGGAAGTGGGAGAGAGAGATAAAGAGAGAAAAAAGATGTGAGAGAGACACATCGATTGGCTGCTTCCCACACACACCCCAACTGGGGCTGGGGATTGAACCTGGAACCAAGGTACATGCCCAGAATTGAACCCGTGACCCTTTGATGTGCAGGCCAACGCTCTAACCACTGAGTTACACCGGCCAGGGCAAAGGTATTTATTTGAAATCAGCAATAGTAACTACACAAAAGATTTCTGATGCTGTGGAAAAGTTAAATCTTATTCAATATAAAAAATGATGTGCTAACTGAGCTTTTTTACTCTATGTAACTGATAGATTTGGGTCACAGGATTTCACGGGTCGTAACTAGTAATACACATCATTTTAAACAAAGTAAAAATTATGATTTCCTCTTATGTCAACCCATCTGGTTTCCCCAGTTAGGTTGTAAGTCTAATGAAGACAAGGATCTTATTTTATATTTCTTCTCAGCCCAGTGTCTAGTGAAGTTCTAAGAATGCTCAATAAATAGCATACTGTGGAATGCTAGGTCTTCTGTTATGTACTCATAAAAAGAATATTAGTTTGTCTTACTTTAAGTGAACTCTACCTTTATAAAATCCTATATTAGAGAATAAATATACTTGCCATAAGTAACATAAATAATTTCTATAATATAAAAGACATGAAATTAGAAAATTTGACTAATTTGTATAAATTGTTTTGTTACAAAAGAATATTCTACAAAAAGTGGTACTGCAGATCTCTGTTAAATATTGCCCTTTATACTTCAGTGATAGGTAGAATTAGCAGAACTAAAATTTAATTCACATGTGATTTCAGGTATCATGTGTTCTGATTATAATCTGAACACTACAATTTTTTTTTCCATTATTCTTTTTTTTTTTTTAATAATTTTTATTTCTTAAAGTATTACAAAGAGTATTACATATGTCTCCTTTTTTTCCCCCCCTTGACATTCCCACGACCCCTACCCCCCGCCCCCCCCCCCACCCCGTGTCTTGTGTCCATTGGTTAATCTTATATGCATGCATATAAGTCCTTCAGTTGGTCTCTTAATCCCCCCCCCCCCCCAACCCTCCCCAGGCTTCCCACTGTAGTTTAACATTCTTGAACACTACAATTTTTAAGTGAATCAATATAATAGCTGCAGTGGCCATAATAAAATGACAGTATAATTTTGGACAGGAAAGAAAACTTAGGAATCCTTCTAGTCCAATCTCTACATTTGATCGGTTGGAAAACTAGCCTCTTTACAAGTTCTCAAAAACAAATGAAAGGCCGAATGAGCTAGGACGTGACACCAGGTGGCCTCAGTCTTTGTTCAGGGTTTTTGCTAATACTTGATGCTACCTCTGAAACATGGCTTATCCCCTTTACCTTAAAACTAGGCCAGGTTTCACATGCATGTCTATCCCCTCAGAAGAAATGCAAGCTAAAGAAATTTTGAGCATAGAGTCAGGCAGGATATTCATTTTTATGATCGATAACCCAATGTCATTCCCAGTTCACTTGTCAGAACATAAAATGCAATAGACATGTTACTGTATTTTCCCTTTCTCGAACATTTAAGCAGTTGTAGACTCATATTTTCCATGAGTAAGTTTAGAAAAATTTAGGCTATAGCCAGTCCAAAAATATGCCTCAGTTCTGAAAAAGAAAAATCATGTCATACAACAGTAAATATAATATTGGATCAATTCGATTCATTTAAATCCATGTATTCTGGATTCTTCCCAAAATAAACCTCTTAGTAATTTGTCTTCTCTGAGCTGTTCTTCATAAATCTAATTGCTGCTTTGTGCTTTTCTCTCGATGGATATTTATGTCTAATACATATTTCAGTTTCCTTCATTATTTTTCTTCGGTTCTCAGCTAAATGTTCCAAATAATATATTCATTATTAAGACAACAATAAAATCTTTATATGCTGGCTCTTTTCCGACTAGTCTAGTGGCTCATGAATAATTATGCTGGTTTAATACCTACTCACCAGTTCTCTTAATTTCCTAAGGTGCCTGTCATCTTGATATGCTTATTTGTTTATTTTCAAATGTGTCACTGTCCCTGGTTAGATCAATAATTATTGTCACAAAGACATCTTTGCTTCCTAATTGTCTCAGACACTTCAATATGCTCCCATCAAAGATAAATTTAAACTATGTAGATCCTATCACTGCCATTTTAGTCTTCCATTTATAATTTTTCTGATTTACTAATGGGCACATCAATATTTGTTTTCCACACTAAGTATCTGGATGAGTCCTTATTACCCGTGAAAAAATGCCTTTAATTTTGCAGGATGACTCACTATAAATTCCACTATTACCTAAGTGTCTGGACCCCCAGGGAGAAGGCTGGCTTCAGAACCTGTCTTAGTTTCCAAGAACATATCTCCTCTCCCTGAATGAAGCAGGCCTGCTGGGCTGAACAAAAGGTCAGACGCTTGTCATGGGCAAAGCCTTATGATGTGCAATTTCATCCTGGACCGAACCCATGAGTTAGAGTCGCACACTGGAGAGAGCCCCGAGGACCAAGGTCCTGACGCCTGGTCTTCCCATTAGAACATCGAATGTACCACTTCAGCGAGTCAACTTAATCTTGTGGGTCTAAGGGAATTGAATGAAATTATCTCTGAGTTTCATTCAAGTTCTTGCAACCCATTTTAGGGTGGATCCAGCAGAGCATGATTGAAACAAGTACATGTACAATATTGTCAACTATAGTCACATTGCTGCATACCATGCCTCCAGAACTTATCTTGTTTTCCCCCTTTCTTTGTTTAGCCCCGAAACAAATTAGCAAACCCTCGTTGGCTGCTCTCAGCCCTGCAGGATGCTATGACTCACCCTGCATCTCTACTTATCACGGACATTGTCCATATTGCTCTGGATATGGTGAGAGTCCCAACCCTCCAGGCTGTATGTACGCTGCTGGGAAAAAGTTATAGGGAGCCTGGGAGTTAAAAGGAGCCTGATCTCACACAATACTTTCCAGGAACAAAACAAAATTGGGTGGTTCAAATCAGGAACCATTAGGCATCAGGGGACCATTGCTGATTTTGCTTCTGAGCTGGTCACACAATTTTTGAAATCCCCACTTCAGTTATAAAACAGAGCCAAGTACATTTGCTGTCTACAAAACCCTACAGGGATGCTTGATGGATTTGCAAATTGCTTCAGAGCTCTCGGATAAAAGGTGCTATAAATTTAAATCACTTATGTGAGAAACAGGATAAGGGCCTCGGAGTAACCTAGTTTCTTTCCTCAGCAAAAGCAAACACCCCTGAGATTCCTGGGAGGAGCTTCCTCTGTGAGTGGCTATCTTGAAATGTCTGCGAATGGCAATGCTGTCGTATTCACAATGAATAGTTTCATCTACAAATAAAAAGTATTAAGTGCCCACGGGGTGCAGAGGAGCCAATGGCCACATGTTTCCTGAGATCAGTGGGAAAGATTAATTTCACTTTTTGAAGAGATTTAACAGAAAACATTTATCTGAAATCCTTTACTTTTAAATCTTTGGGATAGAGAATTTGTAAAATCATTTCCACTAAGCTTTAATGATAGGTGGTTCTGAAAAACCTATTTTGCATTGTAGCCCCTCTAGAATCATTCTTACTTCCTTTCATGAAGAAATGCTGAAAGCATCTAAATGTTGGAAGAATAAAGGCTTGGGTGAGGGTGGGGGTGGGCAGCCTTACTAGAAAAAGCCTTGCTTCTTTCTTAGAAAGACTGGCATGATGCTTATGACCTCTCTTGAAAGCGGTCCCCAATTTTCAAAAGACCAACTAACCCAAACCTTCCTCTTGCCCTATGTAGGTTAAACAATGATAGCAGGTATAGCAATTGCCTTCCTTTCTTGGAAGGTGGAGGTGAACATCCGAGACCTAAAAATGACCACAACTTAAGCTAAAGAAACTCCAAATCTTACTAAATTATGAATGAATAAATAAATGCATCAATAAGGTACACATCATTGATTTATGCATTCAATGATTTATTTATTCACTAAATGATTGCGATCATCTACTGTGTGCCAGACCCCGAGGAACAATCAACAGAAATTTATCAACATCTAAAACAAGCCTCAGGCTGTGCCATGATGGCCTGAGATTCGGGAGGTTGAGGTAAGCAGGCAAATGGGAAGAAAAATCATCTATTGTAGGTTCTCCTGGAAAATTCCAATTGCTGGCTCCTCTGATGAGCACAACATTTTGAGAACATGTCCACTGAGAATCATTCTGTCTTCTCTCTAAGGGGCCTCTCATTGGTATATCCTTCAGAGTGAAAAGTGAGGGAAGGGAAGGATATGATACAGAAGAGAATACCCTAAATACTTCCACTTAGGAGCTTATTGGATCTTCATGTATTTCACCGGGCACTGCGTTTTCCTGTGTCTAAGACGTTTTGTCAGAGGGTCACGGGTCAGAAAGCTCACCCTTTACCTGTTCTGTAGCCAGTGTTGTTGAGATACACAGCAAAAGTCCGAGGTTCGTGCATCGCCTGCCACGAGGGTGAAGAGCAGTTCTCGTTGTTGGTGTAGACGTTGTGGTTGTGCACATACTTCCCCGTGAGCATGGAGGACCGGGAGGGGCAGCACATGGGCGTGGTCACAAAGGCGTTGGGGAAAGTGGCCCCCCCATGTTCCATAATCCTTCTCGTTTTGTTCATGACTTGCAGGGACCCTGAAAGGCACAATTCCAGTGTTGTTTAGCCATTTTTGTCTTGTCACTCAGTGACTCTGTTCCCTTGATTTATTCATTTCCTTCCCTTGGCTTGAAGAAGTCTATAATTTCACCAGCTCTCATTTCCAGAACAAAATTAAAACATTTGGGATGCTACTATGTCAAGTATTTTGCAGAATAATAAACACACTTCAGCTTCTCTCCTCCTTAATCACAAGGGGGAAAATGCAGGCTAATCTGATAATTAAAGCTGGAATTCCAGATACGGAGCAGATTCAAAGGCCAGCCGCCCTTTGAAGAGCACAGAGAACGGTAGGCTCTTACATAACATCAAACCCCCCGCCCACCACACATGCACAGAGCTAGTGACATTGCAGCGATGCCTACAGATTGTGCTTTAATCTATGAAAAAAAGAGGAAAACATTTTTTTCTACTAAATAAAAGTCCCTCCAAAATGCCTGCATTTAATTAAGAAAACAACAAAAAAAGATGAATGGAACTTGGTATCCTCTAGCAAACTCCCCAAATGCCTGCCCAGTGTTCCTCTGAGGATAGCACTACCAGCTTACATTTTCACCTGTTTGCATGTAATTTCAAAAGACAGGTTGTTTGCTTGTAAGAGAGCCATGATTCTAGTGCACTCAAAAGTACTTGCGTGGTAGAAAAATATTCCGTTTTCACGGTCAAAGATGAAATTGTAACCTAAGATTGCTGAGGAAGAAAAAAAAAATCTATTTCGATTACTCTATCCAGCCAAACACTGCAGCTGAAACCCATCCAAATACTGCAGAGAAAAGCACAGGCCAGAATTCAATAGTCTTTTCAGGACTTGTCAAGAAATGCACTACAGAGCGCCACAGCCAAGCCCACTGCATTTGAATCCTGGAGCCTCACACTTCCAACAGGTCCCACTTCTTCCAAAGAAAGGGAGAAAGTCTGTGTAGTTTTCCAGCAAGGAAGGGAATCGTAATGCAAACCAGGCGAGCATTCACAGCAGAAGAGAAGCGTGCCACCGTCCAAAAAGCCACAGTCTGCCTGATTTTTTTTCACATACCAGCTTTTACCATTAGGCAAACAGGAGGAAGGTTTCTAATTGGGTCTCATTAGAGCTCCCTAAACTATGCTTCACTTAGGGGATCCCAACTGCTTCTTCCCCTGTGGGTGTCTTCGGGGGACCCCGCAACCTTTTTGTAATCAGTGAATAACATGTCATGAGCACCCATTTTATGCTGGGCATTTTTATCAGCCTTGCACTCTGGGCTGGGCCCCAAGTGAAGCATGAACAAAGGAAATGGAAAATTCTCTGCTGCCGCTGGTCTTCAGTAGTAAATGATCTAAAAGAAAACCTACATGACAAAAATCCTTGGGGTTAACTGCAAAGCAACATACACCTCAGAATGGAGGTACAGCAGTAGCAGTACCTCTGCGGTTAGAGGGGACCTAGAGAGACTGTTCAATAAGGGTTCTGAAACGAGAGTTGAGAACAGAGGGAGGGAGAAAAACATGCGATGGGCGAAGTGGATTGTTGGGAGAATGGGGAGGGTGCTAGGAAGTGGAGTGATGAGTACACCATAGTGGTTTCCTGGAATTGAAAAAAATATGGAGAAGTCTCTTGAAATGTGGGAGCCAGAGTGAGCAAAGAGCTGGAGGCTGGGTAGAGATATTTGGATGGGATAGAATGGACAAAAGAAAGGCAGAGTAGGTTATTTGCCAAAGGCATGAAGAACATGGTAAGAAAAAAGTCTTTGAGGGGTGTTGCTGTGGCAATGGGAGTACAGGCAGAGGAAGGAATAGGCTGGTCCATCACGGGTACAGCCAAGAGGTCACTGAAACCATCAGGCCACAAGGTGATAAGAACCTGAACTGGATTGTGTTGCTAAAATAGAGCGACTCTATGAAGCAGATCCAAAGACTTCATAATGCATCAGAAGGCCATGAGTTAACTAATATCTCAAAGATTTCAGCATGAAGAAAAAGACTGAAAAAATAATTGTTTCACTGTTGGCCAAAAAGTAAGTAAAAGGAAATATGCCCTATGGATCAAAGAAGTTCATTTTAAAAATGTTGCATTTTGTATTTGTGTTGGTTGATCCTACAGAGGGAAGCATCCTGGAGATAAGTAGATGACTAGGGACATGGCGTGGGAGAGAGTGAGAGGTACATGCTGAAGTCTCTCAGTCCCCTCTCTTCTTCAGACATCCTCAGTGCTTACTCATTGTAATATCCTGAATTCTGGGAAAATTTTCATTTCCTAATAATCTCTTTATTTCAAAGAATGAGCTCTCAGAGTTTTCTTTATGAGATTATCTGGATTCAAATTTTTAAAAATGCAGCTGGAAACCATCTTTCACGGTCCCAAATAACAAAGCTACAATCTCTAGTTTATAGATGCATTTGGAGTGAAAATATGGGATGGTAGGTGGAAATCGGATCTAAGTTCAAATAATATGAAAATAGGCTAAAACTTAGCCCAATCGAAATCTTCGGAATTGCCCCAGCCAGGACTCACCTCATTCTAAGTATCCTTAACAATTCCTGCCAATGCTCTGCTTCCAACTAGTCCCATGTCAAAGGGATCCATAAAGAGATTTGGTCGCCACCATCACTGTGACCACCACAGCTCCATCACTGGGGCTCCTGAAAGGGGCACCTAGCTTGAAGCTTCTTAGTAAAGAGAAAATTCTGAGACATCCTTCTCCAAATTTAAACATCATCTGGAGAACACATTAAATCACAGAATTCTGGGCCCACCCAAAGAAACAGACATAGTAACACCAGGGAAGGGCCTGAGAACTTGCATTTCTAACAAGCTCTGCGTCCATAGACCACACTTGGAGAAGTATTCTAGGTTGGACACAGAATTAGGGAAGCCTAAAGCTGGAAGTGACTTTAGTGGTTGCCTTGTTTTAAGTGATCTAAGTGGTTTCGGCCATGTTCAAGGCTATCAGATGTTGTGTAGACAGAAAAAGAAAACACTGATTTTATACTTCCTCTCAGGTTCTCCTCTAAGAGCTCCACTTACATCATCTCATTTAATCCTGACAACAACCCTTCGTAGTAGTGGTGCTGTTTTTATTATTCCCAATTTATGGATGTTAAAACTGAGATGTAAAGGCTTAAATAACATACATGGGGACACACAGAGCGCAGATGCAAATACAGGCAGTCTGCTCCAGAGACTGAGACTGAGCACAGACTCAGTCACGAGACTGAGCACAGACTGACACTGATGTTTTCAAGACAGAGAAAGAGAAATGATGTCTGCTTGTGGTCAAGATATGCCTCCCTTTCTGTAGTCTCATATTCTGCTCCACCTGGCCTTTAAGGGGAGATACTGACAGACACTAATGCCTGCCTCTTGCCCTCCCAAGGGTTGAAGAGATCTCAGTAGCTTAGGCCCAGGAGAAGGGTGAGTGGGCTGAAGACCGGTCTGTCTTTCATAGCTGACAGCCACAATGGTGTCAAGCTCAGCTTCTGATCTCAATGGATTCCCTGGTTAGACTCAGAGGATAGAGTGCAGGAATCATACCTCTTCTCTCTGTAAAGCAAGCTAGCATGCACCAGCGAGGTAAGCACAAAGCATCTTCTGTTTATGGCTATGCAATGATTAATATTGGTCAATAACACTTGCTTGCACTGCATCTATTGCCATGTGACTGTACCATTGATTTTTCATTGGGAAGCTCTATAAAAAAGTTTCCTGTAATAGAACTCATAATTATGCATTTACAGCTATTGAGAGGAGTGGGTGGGATAATGTCCTGTAGGAAGGGCAACAATGTCCTTTTTTTTAAGCTGAAGCTCCTCACCTCTCTGGGTTTCAGGCCTTTGGTGCCTAAAATGCAAACCATGCTGGTTCACAGTTATCAGAACAATTATTTCACAGAAATGATATGAAACTTAAGATGGAAGACTCATGACAATATTACCACAGCAGGGCTTAGGAGGATAAGGAAAAGAAAAGAAGGAGACTTGAACTTGTGGGACAACATCTGATTTTGCCACAGATTGGCTTGAGCACGTCATTTCTCTCTTTTCATTTGTGCTTTTCATCTGTAAAATGGAGCTAATAACAGTTCCCCTGCCCAGTTTACAGCATTGATGGGGAGCCAATGGCGCAGGGCCACAATTTCACTTGGTGCTCACCTCAACCCCACGTTTAGTTTTCTCATGCCTTTCCCATCTCCCTCTCTGTAACCTACATCTCAATTCCAAAAGCTGGGTTAAGAGTAGAGAGGTTACCCCAGCCTGAATGTATCCCTGAAAATTCGTACATTAAAACCTAAGACCCCAAGTGATGGTAGCAGGAGTAAGACCTTTGGAAGGTGATTAGGTCATGAAGGTAGAGTCCTCATGAATGGGATTAGTGCCCTTATAAAAAAGACTGCAGAGAGCTACCTTGATCCTCTGCCAAGTAAGGACACAGTGAAAAGACAGTCATTGATGAACAGGAAATGGGTCATCACCAGGCATGCTCTCTGCTGGTGCTTTGACCTTGGACTTCCCAGTGTCCAGACTATTTATAAGTCACTATACCCCCCAGTCTATAAAGGGTTATAACAGCCCGAATAGACGATGATTGAGGTCAACTACTTTTTCTATTCTTTAAGACTTAAAATGTTAATGCTGGCTTATAGTTAAAAATATCAGTCATCCCCCCTGCCACACAAACTGCCCTTCCCCCTTAAGCTAAAAGCCTGACTTTATTATCATTTACAGTTCTCCTGTGAGGTGGGAGCCTGACAGGGATGCAACGAAGGGACTGAAATTAGGTCCAGCAGCTGGCATAGGGGCACTGCTGACTGGGCTGGCTTGAGGACAGGGAAGGTCCCAGCCACAGCTGAGCCTCAGGATTGCCAAGAAAAGCTGTCCCAGTGCCAGAGTTCCAGGTTGGGACTGGGGAAGTCTGCTCCTGCTGTCACAGGGGCGGGGAGGCTGTGACAGCATTCGGCCGTGGACCAGAATGCTGCTTGGGCAGCGGTGACTGGGAGGGGAGAAGCGGCACCCTTTGAGAATCCTACAGGGTCCACTAGGTTAGCAAGCTTGGTGGAGTTACAAATCCAGCCTCCAAGACAAGTCCTTTGGATGGACTAAGTGATAGGATACTGGGGCTGGATGGAACCACAGCTAGGAATTTAGATTATTCTACACACGCTGCCTACTTATCCCCAAATCATCTGTGTGAACAGGTCATAGAGAAAATGTCCTACTAATCCGAATGACTTTACCAAAATCACTTTGAGAGCGTGAATCACTGTATTCACATGTTAAAGTTTACAGCAAAGCTTTCCCTTTCCTGATTCAACTATTGTAGCATTTGATTGTTCAATATTTTATACTGTCAAACATTAAATTTTTTATCCAGCCTATTTATCATGACCAGGAAATCTCACAAAACCTGAAATTCAGTAATGACCATTGTCATCACCATCCCTTACGGAAATCTCAGGCATGTGGGATTCATGCACACCTGGCTTCCTAGGGAGACACTTCCCCGTGTGGATCGTAATGGTTCATGTTTGATGAGTGACAACAACAAGCACACACAGCTCTTATTAATTGTACAGGGTTGTTTCTTGATGTCATTGTTTTGTGATGAAGAAAGGCTAGTGCTTTAAGTGTATAAATGGTCAGTACATCACTGTTAGTTCCTCATGCATTATGGAACCTTAAACAGTGACATTTCTCATATTAAAAATGGTTTTACTCGTCTATTGAATATTTTAATTCTGAAAGTATGAGAAAAAATAACATGATAAAACAGCATAGTGTCTTCTATCCCAACTATAGAATGGTAGAAAAAAACCAGATACTTCAGCTAAAACCAGAGGAGGGAAATCAAATTTGGGGAAGAAGGGACCAAGAAGCAGATAAGGAGGCAGGATGGGAGAGGTCAATGGGGGGAAAAGGGGACATAGGTAATACTTTCAACAATAAAGATTAAAAAAATAAAGAAATAAGAATGAATGAATGAATGAATGAATGAATAAATAAATAAATAAATCTATCCGAAATGTTTCCAGTCACTAGGATTCATTATCCCCCCCCCCCCCCCCCCCCCCAAAGAGCTAAAAGGCCATTAAAAGTGGAGACTAGTTTCTTAAGGGGATGGAACTTAAATGTCTACAGAGCTAAACAGAGAAGGTAGGCAAGTGAAGCCAGCCAGGTACAGGAAAAATCACAAGGCCTTTGTAATTTTCATATTCGATAGAAATGTGGGTGTACAGAACTCTTCCCTGACCAGAAGGAAAAGTACAGTATGGGTGTGATGATAAATGGCAGCTGCTCCTTGGTCTAAGTGTTGGGAGCAATGGAGAGCTGGGACCGTGATGACCTGGGGAGGACATGCGCACTTAATGGGGTCGGCTTCAACGCCCCTTCAGGCATCTAACAGAAGGCTGCCTCATGGGAAGGCAAGCCCTTATTCTTCTGGATTTAAAAAAGGTAGAAATCTGGATTTTTTAAAAAACATAAAATTACCTGATTTTTAAAATGTTGCCTTGATCTGAAAAAGTATGCTGGTCAAGTAAAACGAATCGATGGGCTAGCTCTGCACTATATATCCCATTTTTGATCTCTACTTTAAAGAAACAAGGTATTTCCATGTATTCATGGTTTCTTGATTCCACTATGACAGTGATGGCGAACCTATGACACGCGTGTCAGAGGTGACACGCGAACTCATTTTTTTGGTAGATGTTTCTTTGTTAAATGGCATTTAAATATATAAAGTAAATATCAAAAATATAAATATTTGTTTTACTATGGTTGCAAGTATCAAAAAATTTCTATATGTGACACGGCACGAGTTAAGTTAGGGTTTTTCAAAATGCTGACACGCCGAGCTCAAAAGGTTCGCCATCACTGCACTATGATCTAAGAGAAGCATTGGTGAGGTTAGCATTACTAAGATGTTAGCATCAGCCAAATTTCTTAAGAATATAAGGAATGCCACAGTGATTCAGATCAATGGGCCAATCAGTTCAAGATTTTGTTTCTCAGAGTGGCTCCCAGGAAGCATCTGGGAAAGATTTAACTCTCATCTCTTTGACTCAAGTCCTCAAAAATGAGGGTAGTTCCACAAGCATTTCTGATTTTCTTGTTTTTGATTCATAAAACATCTCAAGTGCAGAGATAGTATAGACAACACATTTCCTAGTTTTACCAAAGCTTAATATCATAGTCACTTCAGATATATTTTTTAAATTTAAAAGTAAAATGTGGACCCTGTCAATGCCCTTGGTTACCACTTCTTCCCTAGAGGTACCATCATCCCAAACTTCATGTTGATCATGTCCATGAATGTTTCCCTAGCTTTAAAAAGTGTTAATCTGCCCTAGCTGGTTTGGCTCAGTGAATAGAGCATCGGCCTGAGGACTGAAGGGTCCCAGGTTCAATTCCAATCAAGGGCACATGCCAGGTTGTGGGCTCGATCCCCAGTAGGGGGTGTATGGGAGGCAGCCAATCAATGATTCTCTCTCATCATTGATGTTTCTATCTCTCTCTCCCTCTCCCTTCCTCTCTGAAATCAATAAAAATATATAAAAAATAAAATAAAGTGTTAATCTTCTATCCAGTAGCTTAGTCTAAAAACCTGAACTATTTATAGGTATAGGCACAACCTGAACAACCTCTTAAGTTCTAGGAAAAAAAAATCCAGAAGTAAGACCAATGACCTTATTTAATATTTCCACATAATTAAGTTTTCTCCTGGAATAAAGATCTTTGTTTCTCCCACCCATCTTGAGTGAGATGACAACAAAATGTAATAATGAGAACAAATATTCTTTGGATAAAGATAAAGCGTTACCCACATGCAAGGTTCTAGCACTTTTATTAATGAATTCCTTATATGTCTTACTCCCTTCACAAAGTACTATTTTATTTTATTTGTTCTCAGACTGAATTGAGGGAGTGGCCCCCCATTCTTCCTGAATAAGAGTTTTCCTGCCAGCCTGAGTTCATAAACTTTGATTAAAACCCTTCTCAGCCTTTGTCTTTCCAGACAAAGAGGTAGAATTGTCTTATTTCCCCCCAAATGAAAAGTATTCTATTGCAATTTTCCAAATTGTTTTTTAAGCCTTTCCTAAGTCTGTTTATATTTCTGGAGGCACAGTAGCCAAGATTGCCTACAGTATTACAGGTGCAAAATGTTTTGCTTCGGTGAAGATTTATTCAAGCATTTGAACATCATTACATGTAAGTAAACAAAAAACAAAACAAAACCCATCCATATCAAAACACAATGAGATACCACCTCACACCCATTAGGGTGGCTACTTTCAAATACCAAATGTTGGTGCAGATGTGGAGAAATGGATACCCTTGTACACTGTTGGTGGGATTGTAGAATGGTGTGGTTATTGTGAAAAATATTATGGTGGTTCCTCAAAACATTAAAATAGAATTATCAAATTATCCACCAATTCCACTTCTGGGTATATACCCCAAAGTATTGAAAGCAGGGTCTCAAAGAGATGTGTTGTTTATACTGTCTCTTGCACTTGAGATGTTTTATGAGCCTGTATTCATTTCTGGGAATGATCTTAGCTTTTTCAGACATTTCTGGGTCTACTTCAAGTTTATTTCGCACCCACTGTATTTCCAGCACAGTCTCAGCATCAGGATTGCAACACAAACAAGCACACCTCTGCCCTCTAGTTGCTCTCAGTCAAGTGGAAGAGATGGGTATGGAAGCACACGGGGGATGAAGGGCCACACTGGCAACACGTCCATGGTGGTGCCAAGGTAAGTTCTGTGGACCCTGCTGGAGGGGAGGATGGTTTTGGTGAGGAAAGGTCCCTCTAGGGCAAGGAATTTGAACTGAGTCATAAAGAACAGATAGGGCTTCTCCAGGTGCAGAAAGGGGGAAAAGACAGTGGGGACCAGATGTGCAAAGGCATGAAACACAGGTGAGGGAGATGAAACCACAGGATTCCTTCAGGGAAGTGTCAGTTATCTCCACAGAGCAAAGTGGGGGAAAGGAAAGTAGTCTCACAGACACAGGCAGGAGCCAGATGGCCCAGAGCTCATTTGCTTCTGGAGAAGAGAGAAAAAAGCTGGGAGGGGAGGTCTATAGATCTTGGCTATAGCAAAAAGGATGGAGTTGAGAGATGTTAAGGAAGGCGCATTCAAATGTGTTTACATCATTTTACTTGCTCTGCAAGTGATTAAAACCTGAAACCACCAGCCACGTACATCCTAAAGTCATACCTGCAAGATGTTTCACGTTGGCATCATGCCTGAAATCTATACTCTCGTTTAAAAAGTGAAGTGAGAAAGAGCAGACCCTGTGGCTCATTACCCCTGCTGGCTGCTAGTGCATTTGCTTCCCGCTGAACCCAAGGAGTTAACTTTGATGGAATTCCATGGTTTGGTTTCCAATTGGAAATCAAAGTTCTCTTCCCTGGAGATCAAGTTCCCGCATGGAGGGTTTTCTCCTCGAGAGCACTAAGTCAGAGGACCTCTGTCATGAAGGCAGGTACCCTGCTAGCGCCACGTCTAGAAGATACCAGCGATGTTAAGTTGGGCGTGCTGGACAGATAAGCCTAGCTGAGTGATGCCCAACAATGAGGAATTTGGGTCCAGGAATGGAAATGAGAGGTGGTGACAACTCGTCAGGTCGAGTTTTTTATCTGTCCTGGGTCACCTGGAAGAACTTGACCCTCGGCATACAGACAAGACCATGGGGCTGGGCCAATAGAGAAGGTGAGAAGATAAGAAACCCAATCAGCTAAGACAGAAGCTAAGCTGGTATCCCCGGATTTGGGCAGGTTCTCTAAGTGCCCTAGAGTTAACCCAGCAGAGCTAAGTCTTCAAAAAGGCATCACATCTTAGGTGGTAGTAGTGAACTACTGCCAGAAAGTATATAAAATACTGTAAATTTCAATTTCCTAACAATTATTACAAGCTGTGAATAAATCATTCACTCTAATACTAATAAACCATTGAAAGTTCCTCAAGGATCTATCTAGGTTCATATATATTGCATTCCAGTCAGAATGTCATACTCTTTGAAACAACTTTGCCCAAATATTTAAAAAAAAAAAATTGACCAAGAGTTCCCAAGGTTCACTATCAAATCCTTGACTTCTATAATATTTAATCTGGGTTTCCTCCCTTCCTCCACCCTCCTGTTCTCTGAAGCCCCTCAGACTGTTTCAGAATTCTAAGACCAGAAAAGTCCTGTTGAAACACAAACCGAGTGCCTTATCCTCAATACAAGTTCATTTTTATAATCTAGGTAATTGGTTACGAAGGTATAATGAAGTGCCAAACCCCCAAATGTTCACTGACGGTTACTGATCGTGAGGAAGGTCAGCGAATCATTTGAGCAAAAGAGACTTTAACAAGTGAAAAATCGGGGGTCTCACCCAGCTCCACATCCTGGTCGTCGGTGAGCACAAGGATAATGTTGGGCCGGATGTTCTTTCGCTCCTGCGGTATCCGTCCTCGGAACCTCGGGGACCTGACTGTGGATCCGAGGCTCCCCAGCAGCTCCGCGCCCAGCACAGCCAGAACCAGAGCCCAGCAGGAACGCTTCATTCTGTGTGGTCTGCTGTCGCAAGCCCGGCACAGCGTCCCAGCCTCCTGGCTTCTGCAGGACTGAGCAGTCAGAGAGAAAGCGAGAGGGAGAGACTGAAATGAAATCCAAACCCCAAACACAGTTGCAGAAAAAGGGCTTCAGCTAAGCGAGACCTGGCACATTCGCTAGCAGGGAGCAGGCTGCACAGGAGTCAGAAGCCGCAAACCCTTGCAGGCAGGCGCTGGGTCTTTTTTTTTTTTTTTTTTAAAGCACTTGATTATTTTGCAAATTCACTTTCGTCCTTTAGTCTCATTCCAACTTTTCCTATTTCAGTTCATTGCCAAGATATCACTTCCAACACAGGGCTCGAATGCAAACGCTTTCTGACAAGGGCTAATACCTTGACTTAGGTATCCTGGTGGAAAAATCAATTTCTCTACTCAGAGGTGTTCAGAACATCTGTAGACGGGGTCCTGCAACATAGGAGAGAAAAATACAAAGAAAACATCGGTCAAGGATTTTGAAACAGGTTTTTGATCTGAAATAGTCTCTTAAAACAACATAATATGTGTGTTATATATTCATATATTCTATCTATCTATCTATCTATCTATCTATCTATCTATCTATCTATCTATCTATCTCATCTGCAAGCCAAAAGGGAGAAACAGAATTAAATAACATTCACAACTGCTAACAAATGACTTAAACATCTTCATTCCCATAATCAGCTCTATGAATGGCACTAAGAGTACCATCCCCACTCACACCCTAATTGCACTTTAAACATCCCCCCAAAACTAATGACGGGTCAGGAAGAGCCAGCGGTGCCTGTGAAACCACAGTGCATCTGCACAGCGCATCCATGGGGGGTTTGGGGAGAGGGGGCGTCTGGCACGAGGGGTTGTGTTGGAGGAGCGTTAACTCACCTGCATAATAAGATATTGCGCACTTATCAAGTAGAATGCAATGCAAAGCTGTCATCTGTCATCTGCATTATGTCACTCACTACCCAGGAGAGTTCTTTTTTGCTGACAAAGACTTCACAGAAAGGAGGGCAAATGTTCCCAGCCTCTGAAAACCTCCTAACTGTCCTCCATCAATCACCAGGGGGAGAGGCGCTTCCTCCGAGCAAGGCTGGTCCCTCTGTCCAGCCCGCGTCCTCAGCGCGCTGGCGCCTAAGGGGACAGAGCCCTCCTTTGACTGTCAGCACCAGCCTCACTATTATCAAGACCCGGTGCAGCGCCGCCAGCACAGAGGTTGCGCTTTGCTGCCGCAGATCTAAACCTGCAAAGCAAAATGATTGATGGGCTCCGAGGCTGGGGGTTAGAGGCTACTCTCCCACGTTAAAAAATAAATAAAATCCAGAGGGAGCACTGCAACATCTTGGCCAGCCTGTCCAGGAGGGGAGAGTTTGAAAGAGCTGGAAAGGCTCCTGTTGCTTTGGAACACAAACTCGCCACAAGCTTTTCTCGTGGACTTCTGAAAGATGGCAAAAGGGCTCATTAAAAGAAAGAAAAAAATCTGTCCCTTGGATGTCATGAGGCAACATCTGTACGGGAGTTCAGGCTGCCCTAACATTAACTAGGAGGCAGCCCCCTTCATCCGTCCCTCTGTTCCCACACACCTGAGGGTCTGTATTTTGATCTGCAACAATAAACTGGCATCAGATAAGTAAATATAATGAGCTAAGTGTGAGGATAGCGTAGCAGGAGGGAAGGGCCTCCATCGCTCACTTCTACGCCTTAAATTCTGGAGGGTGGCGAAGGCCGTGGAAGAAGAAAGGCCCTGTATTGTGTACCCCAGCCACACACAGCATTTTGTTTACATAAACACCCCCCCATTATTTTAAACTTTATGAGCTGTTTTGTAAACAGTTCTAATGCTTTTCACTCTGCAGCCTATAATTAGAGAGAGAGAGAGAGAGAGAGAGAGAGAGAGAATGCAACTCAACAAGAAATAAGCTTTTAAACAAAAATCTAGTGTCTGCAGCAAGGCAGTCCTGACTCCATGATCTGCCAAGCAACCAACAAGCTACCTCTGATGGCGCCTGTGGCTCTAAGAGTCCATGTGGAAGGGTTTTCTTGGTAACAGCCCAGGGTTATTTCCATCATTGCTGGGCATGCTGAACACTGGAAGCCACAATTGTTCTGCACCAACTCTTTGGTTTCTGTGCATTTGTTTTAAATCATGAGAAAACTGATACGAGCACAAAGGGACAGGAAAATGAAAGAAATACGGTGTCAAACAATGTCTTTCTCCCAAAGAGCGTGCACCAGGCTCTGTTAAATACAGAAATGTCTTAGAGGGTTGGTCCTTTAAGCAGCCAAACTTTTCCCACTTCTCAGACTGAGCAAGGGTGTGTGAAGAGAGTGAGCAGGGCTTTCTTGCATATTCTATCTTAGAAACCAACCTCTGCTGACGGCAGTGACTGGGAAGGACAGTCAGACTCACTGTGTGGGGTTTAGTCAGCCACACAGGCAACTGAAAATTCCGACCATTAAGATGCTGATAACATTCCCTGGAACCCAATCAACATGACTATTCTTCTCCTTATCTTATTTACTTTACTTCTTCCTTTAGGAAAAAAGGAAATTAGTATTAATGGTCCCTTATATAAACTACATTGAAAATCATTTCCTAATAAAGAGAAGGAGACAGAGTAGGTGGCTTCTTTTCTTTTCCTTCCTCCCCTTTTCTTTCTTTCTTTCTTTCTTTCTTTCTTTCTTTCTTTCTTTCTTTCTTTCTTTCTTTCTTTCTTTCTTTCTTTCTTTCTTCCTTCCTTCCTTCCTTCCTTCCTTCCTTCCTTCCTTCCTTCCTTCCTTTCTCTCCTTTTTTTTTTAACCTATAAAGTCACCTTCCTTTCTGGAGAGCTGAAGGTGCAGAAGAGACCTACATTTCTTCCACCACCGTTTATAAGCAATTGAGGGGATTTTCTGTAAAAGTCCGGAATTGAGTGGTGGAGAACTCCCTGACAGGTCTGGCCAGCAGGAGTGCTCAGTCCTTTATCTCCCCCCCTCCCGCCCCGCCTTCGTTCAAACATACAAAACACACCACTGTGCACAAACTACACACAGACAATTCTTTATTCAAAAATGACCTTTTAAAACCTGTCATCCTCTCACTGCCTGGTTTCCAGCCCCAGAAGGAAAAGAAGTAAAGAAGCAGAAGAAAAACACCATCAGACAAAATGCAGAACTGGACAAAGGAGACAAGGACGCAATGTTTGAATTGGATACTTTGTGGTGGACGGCAAGTGTCCTTAGAGACTAACAATTTGTCTTGAGAAAGAGTGGGAAATGGGAGAAATGTAAAAAGAGGGTTTTCTCACACATGGGAAGGGAGCTCGAGGACCGGTCTCCAAGCCCTAGAATGAAAACAGCAATTGTAGTTCTGGCCAATCGTGTGCAGTTTACAGGACTTTGTTCAGGGCAGGAAGCCAAACTCTGAATGTGACATTAAAAGTTTCAAGTCACATATAAAAGAAAAAAAGACTGGAGGACTTTAAGCCACTTAGAAAGTTGAGTTCACATATGCTCGGGTGCTATACCCCACACTCAATGTCCCTCCCAGTGGGTTTAAGGGGATCTCTGACTTCACCAAGCCCCTCTTGTCCTGGCAGCTGGGGCGGAGCTGGCCTTATGCTGACAGTGTCCTGCTCTGTCCACCGTAGCAGTTCTCAAAGTGTAATTTGAGAATTTGGGGGGACCCTGAGATCCTTTGGAGGGGACCATAAGGCCACAACCATACTGATAAGCATACTGACATGTTATTTGCTTTTTAAAAAAAATTGTTGATATTTACACTGATGGAGTAAGAGCAATGGTAGATAAAACTGCTTTTGTCTCAGGCCTAATGAAGGGAGTGTCATCTACAGTTTAAAAAAGCCAGTTTTATGTAAGACAAAGCAGTGAAATGATTAATTATATTAAACCTGGACCCTTGAATGCACAGCTTTTCTTTTCCATTTTCTGTGTCAGAAGATGGGAGGTACATAAAAAATAAACAACATATTAAGGACTTTGCCACCCGGGCAGGTGTGACCGCTGTCTCAGGGGAAAGCACCTGTGTGACTAGGTTGCGAGCTGAACTAGACACGAATTTTTCTCGTAAACACTATTTTTACTTGAAAGAATTATTTGGACTTAGATATTTGGCAGGCATTTTCTCCAATGATGAATGAAATGAGACTGTGTTTTCAAGGAAAACAACTGGCAGGATTTGTTGTGTTTGTTGCCAAGGATAGAAAGCTTGCTTTCAAGTTAAAATCAGAATTTTGGAGAACTTGTATCCGCCACTGTGAGCTTGGCAGCTTCCCGATACATAAAAGTTTGCTGATGACATTGGTGTTGATATTAGCATATTAACAAGTGTTATTTTTTCAGATGGTAAAATGAAGTATGTCAACATTTTAGAATATTTATGTAATTCAGGGACCCAATATTTTCCAAATGACCAAATACAATGCTACAAAAGTCATACATGAGTAAAAATGTCCAATCAAAGTGCAAATGACCATTGAGTATTGGAATGTTTACTGGTATGGTTTCAGATTTCTTACTATTTCTAACCTTTAATACATTTTTAAAAAAATTACTACTTGTCAAGTCTGGGTAGAGTATCAAAGAAGACCTACAGGTATCTGCATAAGCTATTAATTTATTTCTTCTCTGCCAACTCTTATCCATGTGAGGCTGACTTTTATTACTGTACTTCAAGAAAACAACATATTTCAAAAGACTGAACATAGACGCTGTTATCAGAACCCAGCCTTCTTCTATTCAGATAAACATGAAAGAGATTTGCAAAAATGCAAGGCAATGCCACTTTACTCACCAATAGTTTTTTGGCTTGGAAAATATAGGGATTTTTCATAAAATGTATTATTTAAGTTAGCATATACCAGGTAATAGATTTGTTATTCTTTTCAAAGGAATTAATAAACATTCTTCAAGTTTCTCAGCTTTAATGTCTAAGTGTCAATAGCTAGAATCCACACAAGCAAAGGCTCCTGTGGTCTTCAATAAGTTTTAATGTAAAGGGATCCCAAGCCTAAAGGGTTTGAGAGTTGCTGGCCTATAGTTTACCTGCCTCCACAGTTCAGCCCACTTTCATGTCGAAGGCTGGAGATCTGGCCTCATTCAGACTTCTCAGTCACTTTTTTCCCCCTAAAAGCCTTGAAACTGCCCTAAGTTCTAAATGCCTGGTGTCATACAGGAGTTATTAATAATGAATGATGACATTCTGTGTGTGTGTGTGTGTGTGTGTGTTTTAATCTGAGGGTAACACCAAACTTCACAAATGAATGCCCACACAGCTAAGCATGTGAGAGGCAGGATCAGAACCACAAATCAGCACAGACATACACCTCCCAGGGATGGGGCAAAGCACTGTTTCTAGAACAAAGCAATGCACTCCATAGTTAGGACAGAGGGGAAAAAAAGAGAGACACCATAACCAATCAAAATAGCCGGGGAGATCAGGCCAGCAGCACGAAATTGTTAGAAGCGGAATTTAGCCAGAACACACTTAGTTTCTGGTCAGAGTGAAGCAAAATAGGATTGTACCAGCAAAGAGTTGGTAATCACATCGGCCCACATACACCGCCAATCTACATCCTCACATTTCTTAACGCCAGTTTACATGGCCCTTTTCCCTTCATTCTGGCTTTCAGATTTCCCCAACATCACTCTTTTCTTTAGTGAAAGCCTTCGGGACATGCTGTCTTCTTTATGATATATGTGAAATGGTGAAGGAGCTAATTTCTTCGTTTAAAAAACCCCCTCACTTGCAAAGTTCATCTACGGTTAATCCCCAGAAAGCCTGTTTCCCAACCTAATTTATTACAACTCCAAGCAAAGAAGAGAAACAACCGTCTTCTTCTGGTGCAGCAATAATTTTTAGAGCCTCTAACCATAAATCTCCTCCAACAACTGGTGTCGGCTGGAAAGTGTGCATCTGACCTGGAGCACCTTTGAGAAAATACGTGGCGAAATGACGAGCGCCCCCGTGAACAATGTTTGCTTTTCTTCCTTCTCTTCCTCCCCCCAACGTTGCGAAGGAACCTTGAAAAGTCATTTATTCAACAAAACTGTTAGTGTCGGTTATCTGTGGGGTATGGTGAGGGTGAGAGACGGATTTTACTTTTTACTTCATTCATGCCTACATTGGATTTTTAAAAAATGCTTTATAAAGTAGAAGTAAGTAAATTTGAGTTTTCTAGGTTTTTTCTCTGTCTTCTCAAGAAGGAAGAAAATAGGAGGTGGGTGGTGATACGAATGAAGTGAGAGGCTAGAGCAGGAAATGCAGTTTTGAGACGTGGCCCCACAAAGGAAGGAACCCAAAGCACGTAAAAACGAGTATACCAAGGGCATTTAAGAGAATGCAAAAAGTCTAAGACTGAGATTTGTCCCACTTCTTTCAAATCAGATTAGCAAAACAAAAGAAAATGAAGTGACCTAAAAATTATAAAAAGAAACAGAAGCAGCTGATATCTCTGAAGCAGATGCTACCAGGTGTCTAAAGCAGTGGTTCTCAACCTTCTGGCCCTTTAAATAGTTCCTCATGTTGTGACCCAACTATAAAATTATTTTCGTTGCTACTTCATAACTGTAATGTTGCTACTATTATGAATCGTAATGTAAATATCTGATATGCAGGATGGTCTTAGGCGACCCCTGTGAAAGGGTCGTTCGACCGCCAAAGGGGTCGCGACCCACAGGTTGAGAACCACTGGTCTAAAGGGTAAAGGGCCTGACGATGGCCACTAGTTTCAATGGTGGCAGTGAGATCCAAGAGAATGAGAACAAAGAGATTATTGGAGTTTCAAAAGAGGGGGCACTGGAAACTTCAGTTAATATGGGTTTGGTGACTAGACAACAATATTGATGAAAGAACTACCGATGTGATCTTAGGCATCTTAGCGAGGGTCTTAAAGTGTATGGCTTATTACATTAAATGTCATTAAATTTGCCATTGGTTTTACATACTTAGTTTATTTGTATTGAAGTGTCTCGAGGTATTGCATCAGTGAGCAGTAGTTTGCTGTAATATCGATGGCTTAACATAATAAAAGCATATCAATCACTCATACTACAAGTCACACATGGGGTGCTGTGGTCGTTGGCTAGTGGGGGTCACTGTTGTCTTGTTGCTACAATAACTGGACCAAGAGGCAGAGGAAGAAAAAAATTGGAGAATCTTGCAGGAGGTTTTCTTGGCTTCGACTTGGAAGTGACTTAGTCACTTCCAACATTTCATTGGCTGCAACTAGTCATGTGGCCCCATCCAGCTGCAAGGGGGCTGGCAACCTGGTGGAGAGGATGAAGTGTGCTGAGCACTAGTGACTATGCCACAAGCATCACATTTTATTAGTACCTTATGAACTTATCTTTCTCTCTGAAACACACACGTATATATGCACACTTAAGGTATGTGTATAAATATTTTTACACACAGACACATATTTCAAGTAGCAAAGAAACATAGACTTCTTCGCAGCTTAAAGTTCAACCATTCTTAGGTACTAAAAATGTACTTTTAACAAATTTGGGTGTTGTTTTTTTTTGACATGTTTCCTTATAGTTTGTTTCCCTGATATACATAATTTGACATGTTTCCTTCTAGTTTGTTTCCCTGATATACATACACTTGTCACAAGACAAGTGTATTTTAAAGTTCAGCAATTCTTGTGATACATTTAAGTTGAAGAAAATATTTTGAAAAAGACACTTAGATGCCATATTTATATTTCAAAAGCATTCCTCCAAATATTGTCTTGTGTTAAAATCTATGTGAGGAAAGAGTAACATCTGACTTGACTGTAAATCAATCCACAAAGAGAATTTCACCAGGCGACTTTCTGTCTGGTCAAGCTCGCCACCAATAATGCTCTTTATCGTTTCTGAGGGTTTAAATACAGAAGATGGAGATAGGAGTTCCTTCTGAGGGATCCTGCTGGCCGCACACGTGATGACCAACAAAGGGAAGCCTGGGCAAGGAGAGGAAAGGAGGAACACTCATTTCAAAAGACAACGAAAGATTCTACTTCCTGGTTTAAGATTCAGGGGTAAAAATTATGGGAAAATAGCTGTTTCTTTTTTTAAAAATAATACGTTACTTACAGGAGAACCTTTAAAAAGCACACATCCACAGTTTACTCAACTCCTTAGCTCAGCGACATTTCCAAGGAAACCTTAAGGTTTAGATTAGTTCATGTAGTGATATTTCAAAAGTACTCCTTCATAACTTGTACTGGAAAATATTGTGCTGCAATTTTGTGTTATCAATTAAATATATAATTCCAAGTCTTTTTGTTGTTGTTGTTAGTCCTCACTTGAAGATATTTTTCCATTGTTTTTTCAGAGAGTGGAAGGTAGGGAAAAAGGGAGGGAGGTAGAGAGGTAGAGAGGTAGAGGGAAGGAGAGAGAGAGAGAGAGAGAGAGAGAGAGAAACATTGATGTGAGAGAGACACATGGACTGGTTGCCTCCTGTAATGTGAGAGAGACACATCGACTGGTTGCCTCTCATACACACCCCGACCCAGAGCAGAGAGTGAACTCACAACCCAGGTACATGCCCTTGATCGGGAATAGAACCCAAGACCCTTTGGTGCACTGGCTGATGCTCTAACCACCGAGCAAACCGGCCAGGGCTAATTCCAAGTCTATTAATGACAAAATCATCTTAAACGTGTATATGTACCCTGTGCTATGTACCTAAATCCCTGTGCTATGCTCAGATAATCATCTCTCCTTTAGCTGTATTCGCATCTCTCAATGATTAACTTGCATACCTGTACATTTACCAAATAAAAAGAGCAACTCTATGAAAATTTCAAGTGAAATTCAGGCCTGCAATCTTGGAAAATATAATTTTAGTAAAACAAAGTAACTAGAGATCTTTCTAGGGAAACTAATTTATTAATCTTAGCCATAAAGCATGCATAAAGCATACAATGAATGCTAATGGTCTATTTTTGTTGCTATCTTTTTGGCATTCTTGCCCAATTAAATTCATCATCTTACCTTCAAATTATTATGTATCAATGTCTTTAGATAGATTAACACCTGAAGAGATAAATAGGAGATTTTTAGAACCATAAATTCACTAAAATTTACTGATTCACAAGGTGCTACTTGCATCAAAGGTTTGTAATAACTCGAAATTTAAAACATGACTTCTGTCTTAGTTTATTGTCCAAACAGAAGTTGGGAAATATTTTAGCTAATGAAAGCTAACATTTCCCTCTATTATTATAAAAGAGTAAACTTTATGAAACTGTAAGCTGTGGAAATTTATAGAATGAAAATTTTAAGAGCCATACTATCATCCTTAACAGTTATTAGTCATATTTGTGAAATAATCTTCTTGAAAAGGCTCAGAATATGATCTATATTTATGGATGTTCGGGCAAGTTTCTGTTTATTGTCTGTATTTTTATAATTAGGAGGCTACAGTTGGACGAGTCCTTACGTTTCATCTAGACCTCTATTCTACAAACACACAAGCGTGTTCTACTTCTAGAATTAATTTTCCCACTAACTACTTTGTTTTAAACTTTCATTTCTCAGCGCACACATGAACAGTACTTGTCACACAAAAAGCTGATATAATTAAACCAGAGAATGTGCCCCACAAGTAAAATCAGCCATTCATGAAAGCTGGTCACCCGAGGCTCTTTCAAACAATGCATATTTCAAAGTAATCTACAGTAATCCCTTCTCTCCACTGATTTGGTTTCCATGAAATCTTAAGCACATGTGTTCTGCAAAAGAAGGTTTATTAAAACCTGATGTAATATTAGAGATTATAATGCAACAGGGTTGGGCTGATTTTAATATCTGAGTCTTCAAAAAGGAAAACAATTTTCAATTATATTTGTAAGCTTACTAAAACATATGCATACAAAGGTAGATGGTGTTGACTATTAAGGAAAAATAAAAGAATGTTACCTGAATTTTAAATTTACATATAAAAGTGTGTGTGGAGGTACTTGAACAATTTTCACTGTAAGATGGATTAGTAAAGCACATAACTATTTTGTAACTCTAAACAGTGAGGAACTTTAGAAAATTCTTTATAAAGTTGTGAATTTCTAGTTGATAATTCCTTTGGCTTGCTATAGTGAAACATTATCAAAATGTGTCATGAACAGCATTTGACAACTTCAAAATATCAACTGTCATTCTTTGTAGAACTGGATTCTTACAATTACTAAGTAAGTCTGGTTGCCTAAGAAGTTTACCAAGACCTCCAAGCTTGCTGGATTTCTGGATGATCTGTTTGTTTGTTTTTCTTGATCCTTTTTTATTTTCTATTTGATCTTAGCTTCAATCTTGGATGAGAATACAAAGGATTAGATAATTTATGTTTCTGGTCCTCCACTTCAAGATCTCCTGCATAGAGCTTTATATCCTTGAAACACACACACACACACACACACACACACACACACACCATGTACATGTTCATCAGCTGGCTTTGAAATTAGCAAAAAGCAACACTGTGGCACACAGATGTTCCTCATTGAAAGATCACTTCACAGACCAGATCACATATGAGAAAGGAGATTAGCAACCTCCACCTTAGCGAGCTAATTTGAGGGGGACATTCTAGAAAACACATTATAGAATCTCTGAGTTAGAAGATGTGATGGACTGAATGTTTATGCTCGCACCCCCCCCTCCCCCCACAAAAAAGTTCATATGTTGAAATCCTAACCCCCAAAGTGATGGTATTAGGAGACGGGGGCATTTGGGAGGTCATTAGGTCATTGGGCTGAAGCTGTTATGAATGGGATAGTGCCCTTGTGAAAGGGACCCCAGAGCATGCTCCCATCCCCTTTCTGTTGAAGACACTGAGAAAATGGCCATCTATGAGCCAGGTAGTGCTCTCACCAGACACTGAATCTGCTGCTGCCTTGATCTTGAACTTCCAAATTTCAGAACTGTCAGAAATAAATGTTATTTAAGTCACCCAGTTTATGGTACTTTTGTTATAACAACCCGAACAGGCTAAGACAGAGGGATCTTAAAGTTGACATGGATCACTTTTAACTTGTGAAGAAAACTTCTCTAGAGCATTGCCCTTCTAGGTAACACAGGACTTGTTTAGTTTTGGGACAGCAATTAAGGTTAGAAAATTCTCCCTTTTATTGAACAAAAATCTACCTTCCTATCTTCTCTATGTTTAATTATGCTCTCTTCTAAGCCATGCAAATTAAATCTATATTCTTCTATATATAACAAATGCTTTAAGTATCTAAAGATTGTTTCTATCTAACTACTAAATCTTCCTCTCTCACAAAACATACTTATGTGGTTGTTCAGTGGTAAATTACAGGAGAGTGGTAAAGGAGTTATTTTGGATTTGGCCACTGATTAGCTAAATATTGGATCAATAGATGCTATACAGTTATAGTTACAGAAATATGAAGCCAGCATATTTAATGCCCATCTGGCTCAAAAGAATTTGGACTACCAGATTAATCCATGTTTTCCAAATTCACTAAGAAAAATTTTCTCACAAACTACTACTTTCATGTTTGGACTAAATTTAATTTTAAAATGTTCTAAAATTTGCATAATTATCTTGTTAACCAGTTTTATTAGAGGGTTAAGCCAGAGAAGAAAGAGGAAGACCCATCCAGGCTAAGAGTCATAACCCAAGTACTGGATTTTTGTTATTACTTGACCATTTAATCATTGACTTCTCTCTAGATTTTGAGAAAGCTTTTCTTTCAAGAAGAAATATCTTCTTTACCACACTTGGCTTCCAATTTCAGAATACTGGCTACTTTACAAGAGCTATGTAAGACAATAACCATCATTCCATCATTAAACAAAGGCCAACTTCAAGTATTTAATTTATAAGGTAGACAGGGGTCTATCATACTTTTGTTACTTACTCTAGAGTTCAATTCAAGGGTGGGGCCTAAGGAATTGCATTTCTAACAAGTTCCCAGGTGATTGCTCTACCCTGACAGTACTGGGCCAGGGTGGAGCAATCAACCCACTAGTACTAGCAAAGGAAAGACGGCTACAGCCAAGCGGGGGCAGGTGCTTCAAGTCTTTTCAGGAAGGTTGATCTTTCAGGCCTTTGCATTGGCTGGAGCAGCTGAGCATTCACGAGACAAGACAATTGATATTGCCAGTTATGTCCCAGCTGAAAGGACTTTTGTAAGGCCATCTTTGCACAGTTGACAGGAAAGCAAACATTCCAATGCACTCAGTCCTCACTAGGCATGGGCAACTGGAAGAGTTATCCATTGAAGACCATTAAACTTCCCTCAGCAAATAAACAGAAATGTTCTTTTGAGCGGCTTTAAATGACCCTTTAATATCCCTTTCTAAATATTCTCCCTCAATGTCTGAAGAAACTAGGTTCCACAAATCCTCGACATCCATGAACTAATGGAGTCTGGCAGTGGCCCAGTGCAATTTTAACATTTATTAAGCAATTGTTATGCACACGGATGGTTTACCATCAGCACATTTTCTTTTATATCTTTAGGCAAATTATTCCTAGAGATTAAGGAGGCAGAGTGAGTTACTTGCTTTTGTTTTAATGAAGCCCTTCCTCACTCTTCCAATTCTGTCCCTATCACCCACGCTGGGCCTTTGACCCCCATCCATCACCTCCTCTGAGACGCTGGTAGACAAATACAGTTGCCATAAAAAACAAACTCTGACTCATTTCAACAACATGAACCAAAATATATATCAACCCACTGTGATGCGCAGGAGACATTAGGGGTCCTGGGGACTCTGCTTCTTACGCTGTGGAAGAGGCGGGAAAGGTGGGTGGCCACACAAAGTGAGCTGGAGAGTTGCACAGAACTCACGGGGGCTAAGTGTAGCAAGGGTTGAAACAGAGCAAAAGTCAGGTTTGCAACCTTCCCAACTATTTCATGCACCTGAATTCCTGCAACAGCCACTTCTCAGAGCCCCAGATGGGAACCCACGGTCGGAGAGCCCATTGAGAAGGTGCAACAATTCTGAAGTTTGGCTTTGCAGTTGCCCAGCTTCAGAGAGTGTATTTCAGGACCACGTGGACTGCTGCTGGGATCTGGACACGACTGAGAAGTGGCACATCTTGAGTGTGTGGCCTTTTCTTCTTTTTCCTTTGCCCCTTCCCCATCTTATCACCGGTGTCTCCTGCATTCCTCAGATACTACCACCCCAGTCTTCCTCCTTCATTATTCTCTTCTTTCCTTCTGCACTCGCAAGTCTCCACATTTCCACAACTTCCAACGTGTGGAGGAAACCTTACGTTTTATCAGAAAGGTAAAACATCTTTGTGAATATCCACTGAGCATGTAGTATGCTTTAAACCTCTCGGTTCATCAGTTCACTCTATCCCAGTCACCTACCTATGGCGTCGGTACTAACATGACTCATTGGAAACTGAGATTCAGGGAACTGAAGGAATCTGTGAAAAATCACATATCAAGGGCGGGACTGAAACTCCCTCCCACCAGAAACTTTGTTCGAACTGTTCTGTGTCTGTTTTCTCTCCTGAAGTGCGTGTTCACTTTAAGAGATCTTGTATGCCTGAAGAATTCCGAACTGGCAGACTTAATGGGAAGAAATTTGGGGGGTGAAAATGGGAGTCAGGTGTTGCTGGGTTTCCAGGCATCTGCCACTGTGCCTGACGGTATCTGGCCAAGGAGAACAAAACAGGGCATCAGTATTGCAGCCACACACCACGGACAGGTCCCTTTTCACCTTACAAACAGAAGGGGACCCCCAGAGCTCGGTAAAACAAAGAGTCGTTGCTGGGTGAGGGGGTGGACTGGCGTGGCTGAACATGAATATTCAAGACCACGAGTCACAACTCGGTGAATTCGAGGGTCTCCTCTATTTGTATTTAGCATTGTGTAGTCGCGAGACAACTTGCAGTGATTAATTAATCCCTGGTGCCGAGGCAGAAGGTGAAATAATTTGTGCACAGTCACGCAGTTGGTCATTTTCAGGCTCCGAGTCAGTTCTGGAGGGCTGCGTTCTCCAGACACAGAAAGGAGACTGAACCTGACTTTCAGCTTTGTGCCTGTGATCCCAGAGATTCCCCCCGCAACCCCTGGAATTTTCTATACGGAGGGCAGGTGGCTGCCAGCTGTCCTTAACACATTACCTCATGACCTCATTCTCAATATCCCCAGACCACGGAAATCCCCTCCTGAGTCCCCACCCCCAGCCAGCAGGCCTGTTCCCCAGCCTGGGGAGGCATGCCCACCAGAGCCCTCCCTGAGCTCGGCTTCCTGTCTTGCTGGGTGGAGGCGGCACAATCGGTTAATGGATTGCATGTGGCCGCTTGTGGCCATTTCCCCAACATGTCCTCAAGTGCAATGTTAACTCAGGCTCGTCACAGAAATACCTCAATTATCTACCACAGTAGGGGAAGGAGGAGTCCCAAGTGTGTGAATTTCCATGATACCTTACTTGAACTATTTAAAGGTGGGTGCTCCAAACAAACAAACAAACAGGAACCAAAAAAGCACACTGGGTTTGCACAGAGGCCTGCCAAAGTGCAGTGGCTTATAACTTAAAAGGACGATTGCTCCCTGTGTCCCATGGTGGCTGCAGGGGTGGTGGGGCCCTGCTTCAGGCTGTAGCTCTTAGAGTCTTCTCACCCCAGGACTGAGACCTCTGACCTCAGGACAGCAGCCCCTATGTGAGATGCGCCATCCTCATGACCGACACCAGGAGCAGGAGTGGAAACTGGAGAGAGCCACTCTACACAGCTGCTTGGACATGACGTCTGGCACACCTGCTTACCTGTCATTGGCCAAAGGAAGCCACGTGAGGGAACCAAGAGAGGGGTAGCTCCCAGGAAGGCTTTTTAAGTCCCACTGCAGTGGGTGAGGATGTTAAAACTATGTTCATTTCTCTGGGGAAGCGGGGGTGGGTGGACAGCAGCACTTTGGGAGTGTGATTTAATCTACCCCATGCACTTGCAAAAAGTTAATCAAGTATTTCCTCATCTTTAAAGACTACGGGGAATGATGTCACTGTTCTGTTTTGTTTTATGGCTCCAGGTCACCACTGTTTATATAAATATTGCACTTGGTTATAATTCAGACGTTCCTTTAGGAATACTGTACTTGGGTGTAGAAAGCTGTTTGCTCAACACAATGGGCTAATACTGTTCAGAATTCTTCATGGATGCTTTTCCTAACATTGCTTTTACTTCCTTTGTTATCAATTCTCTCTTCTGGTTATTATAAGTGTATTTACCTGTCATAATTCCACCTTCTCTCTTCTGATATGCTAGAGAGATATCAGGGAGATTATCTTGTTAGATCCATGTTTAAAATAAGAGCAAAGACATGAGGGTCTCACTCAAGTGCCATCTATTGGTGGGATTGGTGCATGGACTCTGTGACAAATGTTTGGGTGCTTCGTAGGATTAGATTTCTTTGTAGTTGTTTTTTTTTTTCTTGCCCGAGTCTGGCTGATTGAGGGTGTTGGATAAATGAAGTTAGGAGAGACCAGGTTTGGGGTTAAGTTCCACAGGAGCGCCCTGTTTTGCCATTCCCCATATTTAACAGGAATTCTTTCCTAGATAGTTGACTAAGCGTTGAAACTACCTGCCATTTCTTGTTCAATTCCATTGATTTTAATTGCCATACACGTTTAATTGAATAACCTTTGGCAGAACACCTGTGTGAGGCACTTTGTTCAGCACTATTGGAGATAATGGGTGAATGAATGAGAAGAGAACCCTGCTTTCAATCGGATAGTTACATACAGTGCTGGGTATAACGCTGTTCCAGACTGTGCCAGCAACTGCCCTCTTTGTGAAGGTAGGGCAGACAGCACAGTTTTAAAGGCCCCAGGGTGCCCTAAAGTGTGCACGATGCTCACTTTGGGTTGATATTACCCTGAATGTCACAGTGGAGTCTGATGAAAATAAACCCCAAAGAGCCATATTAGCCAGTCAAGGTATAGGGCAGTCAGATGTTTCCAACCTGGTGAGTGGACACCTATTTTAACTAACACTTTCCTCTACTATATTTTCCATTATCTTCTGAGTTCCTGGTCTTACACTGATAATAACTGTACAGTGAACAAGATTTTTCATATGCTTAGGTGGTTTCTTGTATCTGAAATCCCATTAGAAGATATATTTGTTCTTTCATGGATAAAATAACCCCATCTATGTTCACGATGCATCACAGCTCAGAAAATGATCAAATTTGCTCTTCAAACAACTTATTTAAGAAGGTAGAGCAGGCACCATTATTCTTTCTCCAATCCATCTCTATCCCTCACAGGAGGTTCGAAGTGCTGAAGCTGAAACTCACACTCAGATCTTCTGTTCTGAGGCTGGTGGTCCTCCCTCTCCCAATAAACCAATTCTTTTCCATTTTTATCTTGCCATTTTGTGAATAATTGCCAACTCGAGCACCCATGGACATAGGTGTTAAAAACATATAGACCAGCGGTTCTCAACCTGTGGGTCGCGACCCCTTTGGCGGTCGAATGACCCTTTCACAGGAGTCGCCTAAGACCATCCTGCATATCAGATATTTACATTATGATTCATAACAGTAGCAGCATTACAGTTATGAAGTAGCAACGAAAATAATTTTATGGTTGGGTCACAACACAAGGAACTGTATTTAAAGGGCCAGAAGGTTGAGAACCACTGATATAGACTAATGTACAAGCAGGCAAAGAAAAATGCATTGGCACTAGTTTCAAACTTTTCATTGCTGCTTTTCACTACAACTCAAGCAAACAGAATATTGGTTTTAGGTTTCCTTATTCTTTCTGCACAAACCCACCAACCACTAAAAATAAAAAGAAGTCATAATGTCCATAGTCATGGGAGTGGAATGAGTTAAAGAGTTAATGCCATTTTCTAATAATTTTAGCAATATTATTATGTTGATCAGAGTATCCTTATTAGACTCTTAGGTTAAAAAAATGGGAAAAACAACTTTTTAATTAAACTATGTCTATGAGATAATTTGGATTAAGTAATTTAAGGATTAATAACTTGAAGGAAGCCTTGAAGATATGTTGGTTTTTAACATTTTAATAGTCTCTTTACAAAAACAGACTAGAAAGTTAGATTCATTATACTGGTGAAAATGCATTCGTGTGTGACATGAACTGCCAACAGGAAAGGACTAGCTTGTAGGAAGTTAGCACCTTTCTCCGTGGACAGCGGCAGGAAAACGTGTAGCTTTCTAGGTGGGAATGCAGGAGAGGGCTGGTTATTCTTGGAAATTCACCTCATCTGGAGTCATTGCTTTGCTCAGCCATAGGGTTAAATGTAGAGGCCAAAACAGTATTTGATACAAAAAAGATAAGGCACAACTTTTCTTTATTTTGTCTGATGGAAACAACCTATTTTTCTCCAAATTCAGAGCTTATATAATTTCTGTTACCACTTATTGAAAGGAAAAAGGTATTTTTACTTTTGACGGATGTAAATAGTTCTAAATCATATGGCAGGGATTGCTCATTGCCTACTTCATCATTCATTGCCTTCTTCATATATAACAGGATCCTGACTTCGTTTGCAGTGGCCATATGCCCAGCTTTAGGTGACATCTCACTGCTTCTTTCCAAACTCTACATGCCCATGAGGCTGAATTCTTTCCAATGAGATGCAACAAAAAGACTGAGGAACATCTGGGATAGTTCCGTAAGAGTGTGAGTACCCCTGGCTGCTGTGGCTCAGTTGGTTGGGGTGACATTCTATACATCAAAAGGTGGCAGGTTCAATTCCTGGTCAGGGCATGTTCAAGAGGCAACGGATCAATGTTTCTCACAGAGAAATTTCTCTCTTTCTCTCTCTCAAATCAATAAAACATATCCTCGGGTGAGGATTAAAAAACAAATGTGAGTGACCATCCTACATAATAAAAGGCTAATATGCAAACTGACTGAATGGCAGAATGACCTGTCGCTATGATGCGCACTGACCACCACGGGGCAGACGCTCAATGCAGGAGCTGCCCCCTGGTGGTCAGTGTGCTCCCACAGGGGGAGTGCTACTCAGCCAGAAGCCAGGCTTACACCTGGTGAGCACAGTGGCTGAGGCGGGAGTCTCTCCTGCCTCCATGGCAGTGCTAAGGATGTCTGACTGACAGCTTAGGCCCTAAGCCAGGGAGTGGGCCTAAGCCATCAGTCGGACATCCCCCAAGGGCTCCCAGACTGCGAGAAGGTGCAGGCTGGGCTGAAGGGATCACCCTCCCCCCAAGTGCACGAATTTCATGCAACGGGCCTCTAGTTTGTCATATAACATGTCCAGAGCTTCTGCAGCCATCTTGGACCATTAGATACTCTCATTGATGGAATGCTCCATGGAAGAGCAGAAAGAAAAGAAGTCTGGGTCCCTAGTGACTACTGTCCCTGCCCTGAAAACCTGACTATGGATTTTTGTTTTGTTTTGTTTTGTTAATCCTCACCCAAGGATATTTTTTTCCACTGATTTTTAGAGAGTGGAAGCAAGGGGGAGAGACAAAGAGAAACATCAATGCGAGAGAGACCATTGATTGGTTGCCTCCCCACATGCCTTGACCGGGGCTGGGATGGAGCCTGCAACTGAGATATGTACCCTTGACTGGAAATGAAACCGGGATCCTTCAGTCCTTGGGCTGACACTCTAACCACTGAGAAAACTGGCCACAGCTGAATTTTTAAAAATTATTTTTTAATGTTTTAAAATTTATCTTTATTGTTGAAAGTATTACAGATGTCCCACTTTCCCCTCCATTGACCCCCTCCACCTGCTCCTGCCCCCCTTCCAAGGCCTTCACTGCACTATTGTCTATCCATGGTTATGCATATATGCATATAAGTTCTTTGGTTAATCTCTTCTTACCCTCCACCCTCCCCTCTAAAATACATCAGTCTGTTGCATGCTTCAATGTCTCTGGATCTATTTTGTTCATCAGTTTATTTTGTTAATTAGATTCCACATATAAGTGAGATCATGTGATACTTGTCTTCCTGTTACTGGTTTATTTCACTTAGCATAATATTCTCCCTGACTCTGGATTTCTTTATTTGAGAGAATAAACCTTTAGTGGCTAAGGTACTATTTTGATTTCTGCTATGTGTAGTCAAATTTCCAATTATATCTCCTAACTAACATTCTTGGGTTTAAAATGTTAAAAAAAACATAGCCTTTTAAGTCAAAACCAGAAGAATTTGATTTATATTCAGAATAGGAAAAAACAAAACCTGTGGTTAATGAGAGATTTGAAGAAATAAAGAACTACACAAATAAAAGTGTAATTACAACTTGTGATAAGTGCTGTGAAGTCCATGGGGACAGGTGGGGGCATGAAATTCTCTCAGCAGGCATTAATCTCCAAACTAATATGTAGCTAATATTTAAGCCAGTTTAAGGTTTTTGGGTCAGTTAAAGAATGTTAGAAATCTCTCATTAGCTATGGAAATAAAAAACAAATGGATTCCTTTATGTTTTGTAATTTCCCAGGATTCAGGGAACTTTATTATGGCATAAATTGCTCTTTAGCTTCTTAAAAAAAAAGCCTGCAATCTTTATGTAGACAATATACTAGTAGTTACCTGAGGCTTTTCCCCCTCAGCATGAATATTTTATATAACTGAGGGGCAAAAAGCCTCATATTTTGAAGATGAATTCATGGAGAAGATAATAGTAAATTATAAGAAAGAGATTTCTAGAATCAACTGACTAGTCCATTCACATTAAAACACTCAGAATTGAAGTTAAAAAATTTTTTATGTACAAAGAGCTGCTAACATTATTTCTTCAGCCAGGTAGTTATACTGGATGATCATTTTAGGATGTTCACTTACTCCAGCTCATGAAGCTAACATCCTTTGCATTATTTTTAGATCAGACTATGCCAGTTTGAGCAGATGTTGCAAGAGTGAGAACCCTGCCGAATTTTCTCAAATGGCTCCCATAGCGCTACTGGTAACCCATCTTGCCTTATGGATGCAACAAAGCAAAAGGCTACCTGAGTTTTCTTGAAATAGGTTGAATGGTCACCACCAAAGATGGATTTTCATATTTCATACCCAAAGGAGGAATTTCCATATGTTCAGAAAACATTGCTTAAGATATTATATTATTTTCTTATCTAAATGCAAAATGTTAATGTTGGGTATAAAGATAATAACAAAATAACTCTTCTGCAGGAATGAATGCAGGGACATGTTTATTCTTAATAATTTCAATTCACCTATAAACCTCTTCCCTTCTAACTCCTGCAGATATGACTTTTTTGGTTGAAAATAGGATTGATTCTGCCTTTACTTGAATAGCAAGAATTTCCTAAAAAATTCAAACTCCTAAAACTCAAGGTCTCTGTGCTTAAAGGAATGCAAACATGATCTGTTTCATGGATATGTTCCGGTTTTATCTGTTATTCCTTAAATTAAGATTTTGAAAACTCAAATGAACACGTACACACTCAAATGCTTTTAGGAGAGGCCAAGTGCCAACCCCAGATCACTGTTTCTCAAAGTGGAGAAGGAACCCCACGTCATGTGCTTTCTTTCCTACGACATCACATGATCGCCCCCTCTCTATTGCAATTGATGCAAAACTAACTGAAGGCGGTTTCCTTCTAGTTCCATGGATGTTTTCACTGAAGCCAGCTCTGTCTCAAGGAAAGGGATTTGCTCCAATGAGCAAATTGCATTTGTGCTGCGAAGAAATATCTTCTGCCCCCACCACACCCACATACCTAAAATGTGTGCAATCCTCCCCAACATTCTTCAGAGCATGTGGAACTCCCCTGGTTTTAAAGCAGGGACTCCCAAGAGAAGCTATGCCAATGAAGAAGGTAGTGAGGAAGAAAAGGAAATGACTATATCTTCAGCTCCCTGGGCAGAAGGTGTTAGAGAGCATGTGTATCATCTACTCCTTCCAATAAATGGCTCTGTGGTGAAGGAAGTGCATGATCACAAGTCTATATGCCCCAAGTTCAAGGAAGGACACCCCTTCCTCATACTCTTCCTTCTGCCCCCTCCATAACTCCTCCCCATCAATGGCTTGGATCCAGAAGTGCTGAGGAAGAAGGATGGAAAGTCAAATGTTTTCAGGGATCAACAGATTTGGTGGATCAGTTCTGAGCTTGAAACATTTCCATCTCATCTTTTAAAAAAAATCCATTGCTCTGGAAAACAAACCTCACTATTTAGCCACACATGTATCTACGCATAGTACCCACATATTTTATCAAATGGCTTGTTCCCCTTAACAAATATTTAGAAGGAAAGACTCTCTTTCTAGGTCCTCCTTCCTTTGAAAGCTGGGATTCTGTGACACCTGAATGCACAAGACCATTTCTGCTTTCAAATCCATGTTCAGGGATTTCTGTGCTTGCCTTAAAATATAACTGTTAGGCCCGGCTCAGTGGGTGAGCATCAACCCAGGAACCAAGAGGTCGCTGGTTCGATTCCTGGTCAGGGCACATGCCCAGGTTGCTGGATTGATCCCCAGTGGGGGTTGTGCAGAAGGCAGCCAATCGATGATGATGCTTCTCTCTCATCAATGTTTCTATTTCTCTATCCCTTTCCCTTCCTTTCTCTCTAAAAATCAATAAAAACTTTACATATATATATGTACACACACACACACATATATATATAAAACTGTTAGGAGTGAGTATCTCTCCTGCCTACTTTTTTCTTCCTTCTCATTTATTACATCTGATTGAAAACAAGGTCAGCAGAGCCAGGTCTATTTCTCCCCTTTGCTAGAAGAGTAAATATATAATAGTAAACCTTCAATTTCCCTTGGTTCCATTGCCTCAGTTTTTCTGAGTCAAGACAGAGACAAAGTTAGATGATCTTTCAGACTGCCCTCCACACTGGGCAGGTCGCTGGCATCATCTTCTCAGAGGAAATGCCCTTATGTAGGTTAAGGCTACTTGGGGGTGCTGTGTCTCACAAATAGCAGTCATTCCAAGTGAATATGCTTTACCATCACATTTCTGTATAATGTGGATGTCATTTCCATTCGATTGAATTCAGTGGCGGATTACTGCATAGACCTGGGGACTTTATCCTTTCTTCCCTATCATGGCCCTATTGCTAAACACACCATTTAGGTCCAAGCACTGCTGGTTCCCAATTATAATATCTGCCCAACTAATTCCACTCCCAACATTAAAACAATTTTTTTTTTATTGATTTCAGAGAGGAAGGGAGAGAGAGATAGAAACATCAATGATGAGAAAGAATCATTGATTGGCTGCCTCCTACACACTGACCACTGGGGGATTAAGCCCACAACTCAGGCATATGCACTGACCGGGAATAGAATTGTGACCTTTTAGTTCATAGGTCGATACTCAACCACTTGAGCCACACTGGCTGGGCCATTTTTTATTCCTTAAGACAGTTCACACATCAACAAAGTCTACCTTGACCTCCCTCTGCCACCTACCCACTTACTTCCTTTCTCCAGAAATTCTGTGTCCCTCCTCCGGAATCTAGCAATATCCATGCATCTGGACTGTCATTGTGCCTTAAGAGCCCACCCAGGATCTAGCACAGCACAGGCGTTTAGGAAATGCTTGTGGAATACAAGAATAATGGTCTCCATGGTAATATACTCATAGCTATTTCTTTAATCTAATGTAAAATATTTTAAAAAATGAATTGGCTATTTCACCCTTTGGTATTTTCAGTCACATCTAAATAGGACCAGATCTTTTCATATTTGCATATCATAGTGTAATGTGAGAACAATCAGGACATTTAAATGCCTCTTTCACATAATGTGTAATCTTTTATCTTTAAAGCCTTTCTTTTTTCAATGAGCTTCAATTCTAAAAGATCATTTTTATTCAGCAGACTCAAAAAAGAAAAAAGAAAGAAGAAAAAAAGAAAGAAAGGAAGAAAGAAAAAGGAAAGGAATAAAAAGCTGTGAAAGTCTGACTTTTCCCCCAATGGATTTGAAAGCCATTTCTGAGGCCTTAGATTGACCCTCCTGAGAAGAAAGGCTCAGGTATCTGGTTCCAACGCAGCCCCGCAGCCTGACAGCAAGCTGGCTGACAGTGGGTGAGTGTGGGCAGTGGGATGGATTCACTGAGAGATGTGCCCCTGCTCTTTTCAAAGACAGCCCTGGGCATGACCAGGCACCGAGCTGCAGGCGCAATCCTGGCTCACCTCACTTTGTTTTGGAAATAAATTGAAACTTGCAAAAGAAAAGAAGACTAGTGTTGGAAGGCTTAGACAGGACAGGATTTTCTCTCTTCTCTCATTGTCTCCTTTTCGCTCAGTACTTTGTTTCTAAACTCCTCTCCATAGAAACCACTATTAAATATCTCTCCCTCACCTTCTAGACAAGTGCTTTCAAAACTCACTAAGTCAGGGAAGACTCCTGCGTGCGGACGTAGCCTAGAAATGGGTTGTGGCCTTAGTGCCGTACATTCCTTTTCCTTCAGCAAAAGTGATTGTTTCAAAGACATACTTAACCAACACCAGGTCATTCAGAGCCAGTGACTCACTTCAGAGGCTTTGTTGTGTGAGCTGGGAGAAGGGGGCGCCGGGGGCGGGGGCGGGGAGCCAGTGCTCTGCTGTCCATCCACTTAAGACTGTGAGCGTGTGAATCTGGAGCTGCAGCAGCCACGTTGCAAACATGAGGATGTAAACATGCCTATACAGTGAGCCCTCCTCAGCAGGCAGAGACCAAAGATGTAGGAGAGGAAGCAGAGTAGGTGATTTAAACTCTTAAACTGAGCTCCAGGACAGCCCTGGCTGCAGAAGCCCTATTCCCTGGAATTAGCATTTGTGACCCAAACATGCACTTGTTGCCTAAGGCAATTTGGACCACTTTTTCCTATATCAACTCCAAGCATTCTAATACACACACACACACACACACACACACTCACACCATGTAAAACTTTAATTTTAAAAACAGCTTGCTTTTGTTATAGAAACAGTCCTTATGAAATCTAATACTCTTCCACTTCCAATCAGCACATTCTTATCTGAATTATGTAAAAAGTTTTCACTTAAGTGTTAATGAATTATGAATAGTGACTTTTGTGTTTAGAACAACTTAAAAATAGAGTTCGTGTTAACTGTGCATGACATCAATTAAATCAATGTCACACATTTATTTCATGGGGCTGAGAAATTTGTAATCTTGCCAACCTCTCATATTGGCTCTTGGATATCACTATCTTGTCTCATTTCTCTTACGTCTCAAAAGAGTGGTAAAATAAAGTCTTAAAATGCATGCATTTGTCAAGGAAATGCAGTCCACGACGTATGGAAGATCAAGCTGATTTCATTAATGTTGAAATTTGAATTGGTAATAAAACAGATATAAGTAAAAGGAACAGACTATTCCTGCTCTTCTGGCACTTATTCTTATGTATTATAAAACTTCAAATGACTGGTGATGCTTCTAGAAACATATCCCTATTCTTCAGATTGGTATCTTCAAGTGCACTGGATTCTTATTTCTTCTGGCGTATAAATAATTCCCTTAAAAACTGGTAGTAAGTCACCCAGAAATTAACCATGCACGATTTAGCAAAAGTAGCTATTGTGTAATTCTTAACTAAAGAGTGTCTCAAAGAGCCATTTGGCTCTAAAGATGCAATATTCCAATATAGACATTTAAATCATTGGTAAATGCTTCCTGAATTTTTTCCCATTTTCATCTGGACTTGGAGATTATCTATTTAATTAGCAGCTACTTCCTGCAAGAAATGCAAGTAAGCAAACCAGGGGTTGGATAATGTGAAATGTACATTAGCAAGTGTATTCAGCCTCAAGATGAACTTCCATCGTGTGGCTCTCACTAACATCATTAACAGGATATTTTCCCCCAAACCACTGACAGCTTCCTTATCACTCCCCTTCCCTGTCAGGAGGTTTTGTCACTATCATAGCAGCTAAGAACAAAACTCCCTTAGGCCATAGAAAATGATCAGCGTTACAAGTGACCCTTGCAAATATGTTTCTCCTAGTCTGTTGCTTGCCTTTTAACTTTGTTTATGGAGTTTTAGGTGATTCACAACAAGCCTTTGATTATTAATATCACAAGAGAAACAGATTGGGGAAAAAATAACTACATTCTTTCCAACTTGCTTGGTTTTGGAACAAGTGGCCCAAAGGTCTTGAGAGTAGACCTTACCACTCTGCACAGCCCAATGTGACCCAGGCCTCTCTGGGAATATAGATATCAGAGATCAGGTTTTTCAACTTGTTCCTCGTGGGGTCTCAACCAAGCATGTAGAAGACTGTATTAAAGACAGTAAGGACCAAATAAGCATTCTGAATCACTTGGCCATCAGGGTCCTAATTCATGATTTTTTTCTTAATATTTGTATATCCCGATTAATCAATTTGCACACTTAAAATCTTATTTGTATTCACAATTGCTCTAACTAATCTATGACGTCTACAGGTCAAATGGGTAGTTGTCCACTTTCCTCTCTATTATTTTCTTCATTTGCTTACTAGAGAATGCATTTAAAGATCCTGCCCTGCATTTTCTTCTTTCAGTGGGTTGTGAAAGCACTAGGTCTTTTGTTTATGACAGTTATTAATAGCAGCAAAGTATCTGTTGTTTGGGGAAAATAGGAAGGAGTTAGTGGCCTGTTTTTCACAAAGCTAATGCATCTATTCTATTCCTATTGCTGCCCAGATTGTTTATTTCCCCCTAAATACTAAAAAATTCTTTTAAGGCTCAGTGAAGCTTAAAGCTTTCTCATGTGTCTGTTTATTTTGAAACAATTACTTGAAGACACAGAAATGACTCCTGTTCCCTTGCAAGACCCTCGGGCAAAAGACTTTTTAATGGAAAGATACCAAGTTTGAGGTTATAGGGTGACCTGAAGACCAATTTTGTAATCTAAATGGATGTGCTCCTCGAAGGGCTGGTTTCTCAAAGTTCCTTAGTGGAGAAGCAGTAACTTCATTAATGCTTCTGCTTCCTAACCTCAACTTGTTCCTCTTGGAGTCTCAACAGAAGTAACTAAAAATTATCCTGTCACAGGTTAGCAGCGGGCAAGCGCGTCCCAGGTCTTCAGCTGGGGAGCTGGCACTGCTGTGAAGGATGCGAATTCCTGAGCTTGGCAGCAAGAATCCCCCCTCTCCCCCCCAGATGGGTGGCAGGGCACTTAATCAGCTTAGAATTCCCTTTCCTGTGGCGATGCTGAGCTATGGAGCCACCACACAAACAGAAACAAAGAAGAAAAGGTCTTCTTGGTAATTACAGACGAAGAGGAAAAGAAAGCACTGATTATAATGTGCCTGCACTTAAAAAGTGATTCCAGAATAAACAACACTTCTAAGATGACATTAAGATGCAGGGTTCCTTCCGTAGGGATCTGTCTTGGTCACAATACAATTGAATTTTCAGCTTCCACGTTAATTACTATAATCACAATTCTGAAGCAGACATGAGCGCTGAAGATAGTATTTGTTCTCATGGCAAATTTTCACCCAAGCCACTACCCTCTCCATCCATCTCCATCCCAACCCATGGAGTGTTCCCTTCTGGTGGAGAAAAAAAACGAGGAAAGTGGGGAATTAGCAAGGAATACTGATGAAAAGGAGATGGCAATATATTTGCAAAGTCTTCATTTGGACACGTATGCAAACATAAAGATAAAATCATTTTTTAAAGCTCAGCACTTACAAAGCCACATGGGACAATCTGAGGACAGCGCATAGGAGGGAGCTGGGCCTATCTGATGAGAAGTCGGTTTTACGGTGTACGAGTAGCTCCCACTTTTGAAAGTTCACTTTACACCACTTCATTTTTACAAAAAAACCCTACAGTAGTGCCTGTTTTCTGTAACCAAAAGAAATTCAAAGAGAATTTTTACTTTTAAAAATAAAAGGCAAAGCCCGGCCAGTGTGTGGCTCAGTGGTTGAGCATCGAGCTATGAACCAGGAGGTCATGGTTCAATTTCAGGTCAGGGCACATGCCCAGGTGTGAGGCATGCAGGAGGCAGCCGATCAATAATTCTCTCTCATCATTGATGTTTCTATCTCTCTCTCCCTCTCCCTTCCTCTCTGAAATCAATACTAATATATATATATTTAAATAAATAAATAAATACATAAATAAATAAAAGGCGGAAAGTAATAAAGTAGTGTTCAGCCCTGACCGGTTTGGCTCAATGGATCGAGCGTCGGCCTGCAGACTCAAGGGTCCCAGGTTCGATTCCGGCCAGGGGCATGTGCCCTGGTTGCAGGCACATCCCCAGTGGAGGGTGTGCGGGAGGCAGCTGATCGATGTTTCTCTCTCATTGATGTTTCTGACTCTCTATCCTTCTCCCTCCTCTTTGTGTTAAATCAATAAAATATATTTTAAAAAAAAAAGTGGTGTTCAGCATTTGTTTGGCAGTGAGCTCTTATAGAGGCAATATGGACCCAGAGCAGGTGGCCCCGCCAAGCTCCTTTCCTGGGAACCACACACAGCGTCTCAGCATCAAACCACCAGACCTCTAACTATCTGTGAAATCTGTGCTCCTCTCCGTGTATTTTGCACATCCGCTGGTAAGATGTGCTCCATGGTAATTGCTTCTGTGCTTTAAGCCATTTCAGCTTTCCCAAGGTTCCAGAGGTTCCACTTTGGGATAGCGGGGGACACCTGTGTTTGGACAGCTTGGTTGGGAAGAACACAGGCCCAGGCAGACCTGGATTTAAGTCCCATATCTGCTTCTTGATCCCCGAGTGTCCTACTCAGTTTTCTTTTCTGTAAAATGGGATAATAATCACACCTATTACCTCTTATCACTCCTGTAGGGAGTAAAGAGTTGGCATGGGTATGAAGGAGCTAGCATTCTGCCTGCCATACAGGGGACCCTCAAGAAGTGCCTTCTCCTCTTCTGGCTCTACTCTCCCGCCCCCCCCCCCCCCCCCCCCCCCATCGCAGCACCCACTTCTGCAGGATAAAACAGTTTCAACCTCTTTGGAAAATAAATGTTGTCTAATTCAATATGTGGGTTAAAGAGGACAGAAAGTGTTTACTGAGTTATGGGCCAATGCCAGTACTGAGGTTTAGTGAGACTTTCCTCTTTCTGAGATAAAGCAACCAGCTTATGTGTCCATATTTTAGCGGAATTCATGCGCCCTTTAGGCAGCTAAAATATCTTCCAAAATGAATTTGTAACTGAAATAGACAAGGAAGTCCTGTGTGAGAGAACCGCTGTGGTTCATCAGCATCTTGTCTGCTCTCCCCACTGCCTCCCCAGCTGACAGTACGTCTCATCAGTAGCTCAAAAGCTATGCTGTTATCTCAGTTCAGTCCCTTACCTACATGACACCATCTCTCGGGATACACTGACATGACTCTGACATGACTGTCTTCTAAGAGCTGTTGGGTTTTTGAAAGAAAAATTTACAGAACCAAATATTCCAGTTTTCTACGCAGTATTGTAAGAAAAAAAAATCAAGCACTTCCGTTCCAAAACACAATATTATGTTGACGTATCTTTGGAGAATTTGGTGTGACTTTTTCACTTTTTCTGTGGGAAGCAGAAAAGAGAATCTACTTCTTTCTATAAGATCTTTCACTCTCATTCCTATTTGGGTAATATTGGGAGAATTATGAAATCTAACCTATCACTGCAGGTGACTTATGGGAATTGCTGACTTGGGGATTTAGGCTGGGTCAGCATATTAGCATATTTATACACTCTGCCATTCTCTTTGAATTCGGGCACTGGGGAAGGGGAAAAGAGTAGAGTAGAGCAGCAGGTGGTTTCATCAAAAGCTCCCTGAAACTCTGAAATCCTCATTTTTAAGGTTAGGAGGCAGGGTGCCAAAGGTCATGTGGGGGGCAAAGGGCAAGAAGACTGAAAGGATTAGAGGAAGATAGAGGCCTGCTGTTGGCCATCAAGGAGTTACTGGAGAAAGCAAGAAATTGGCTGGATATATCACCTTTTTATTATTTAACTTAAAAATGTTATCCTTTCAAAAGTCGCCTTCCTTTAGTTGGTTGCATTATATTGGGGGTGGAGTGTTGTTAACCAAACTATTTTACAAATTCCCTCTTTCTCATCTCCCTGATCCTTGTTTCTCTCCGCACCTCTACCCCCGTGAAACACATGAGGATTTTGTTAGTCAAGCATCATTTTTCATCATGCATTTTTTCCTGCAATTCTAAAGAAACACACACACACACACACACACACACACACACACACACAGTCAGAAACCACACAATGAGAATCTCATTCACTTTTAAGTCTTCAAATCTGTATGGATAATGGTTGTTTATTTTTCGTTTAATCTGTCTATCCTTCTGTCTATCCTCTATTTACTTAGGAATGTGTGGAGAAATGCATGCATTGGCAGCACCTGCAATTCTGGTTTTTTTCATAACTGGTATTTTAAGTAAAGCAAAACCCTGCGCCTGCTTAGTCACAAAGCTGCCACCAGCCATCACCGGTCTCGGAGCCTCTGGAATGAAGTCTTTCGCTCTCTGAGCAGGGCCCTTTGTCTTTCTGACCTCCAGTTCTCTCCTCTTGCTCTACTGGTCATTCACCTTGTCTTTTCACTTGCCCTCAATGACATGCTATTGTAAGGTTTTTGTATTATTTTGGTTTCTACTACGAGGTCTTCTAAGAACAATCTGCTAGCTAGAGGTTTTCCCCCTCTTATTTTCTCTTTATGTCTTTTCTGTGGACAGCCAATTTACAGATTGAGAATATGGCTGTAAACCGCTAAAATAAAGCTCTGAAAACAAGCTACTTTGGCGTGTGAAGTGTCTGTCCTAAGAGTGCCCATGCGCTCTGCCTGCCTGTGATGGAGTCCTGGGAAAAGCAGAGTGGTCTGAGAACCAGACACGGGCTCTCAAGAACATCACTCACAGCTGAAGCCAAACAGAACTGGTCACGCTGACATTGTATTACTTGTATTTCTAGAGCATTTCAAATACTTTTGGATTAGTCCTACCTTTCAGACACTTGCAAGAAACTTATTTATTTTTTGCTATCTTTCTCATTAAGTGAACCCTATAACTTGAATGGAACTCAAGAGGCCTCTATAAGCTTTGGGAAACAAGTATTTTGAAATAGAAGACTTTTTAAAATTTTTAAAAATATTTTTATTTAGAGAGAGGGAAGAGGAAGGGGAGGAAACATTGCTTTGTTGTTCCACTTATTTATGCACTCATTGGTTGATACTTATGTGTTCTGACCAGAGATGGAACCTGCACCCTTGGAATATTGGGACGATGCTTTAACCAACTGAGCTACCAGCCAGGGCCTAGAAACATTTTTTTTTCAAAAAGGTTAGTCATTGTAATAGACTGACTGGTAAAGTAAAAGATAGGTTGGTCTTTGGAAACAAAAGTCCATAAATTTAAACTCTCCTTTGCACAAAAGCACAGCCAAGAGCCTTGAGGGGAAGCCCTTTATGTTTGCAGTGTTGAAGGAGAGCTCTCTGCACAGAATATTGTTGGCATTTCTAACATGGCCACTCGAGGAAAGGAATCTCGTTGGACTCAAAACACCTGGTTGGTGAGGTTACTGGGAAATACTCCGGCCACTTCCTAAGCGTCCCTAAGCTGGTAAGGGTGAGCAGAAGCCTGGTGTTTGGTTATGTAGCAGTTTGTACTTACAAAATTGACAGTTAGGGGCAGGATTTGGCAAATTTTCATGATTAAATCTAATCTAATCTTTTCTGACGTATATTCTAGCAAACAATGGAGTTGGAGTTATCATCCACTGAAGAGCTTTAAGAAATATGTACTAAGTGCTAAAGACTATTCATTGTCCCTTTAAAGATACCTGGTCTTTAGCAGTCATTTTGACAGGAAGCTTTAGTCTTGTGGTCACCCTAGAATGTAAGTTCCCTGAGAACGGAGCCTGCATGTCACATCGGTCATTATAGCCTCAGTAATGTCACTGGCCTCAGAACAATATCCTGAATGTGTAAGGCATGCATTGATATCTGTTAAGTGAATGAATGATTGACAATGGCCATTTTAGGCGAAGCCCACACATCCACTCTACATAGTATCGGCTGCCTGGGAAGTGCACTGCAATTTATAATGTTATTGCTATTTATAATAAAGTACTGGCAAGATCCTAATTTACTAAAAATCCCCCACTGAATGTTCTTTTCCCATCTGAATATTGCTTTTCTCCCCACCAATTGCTTAGAAAAGTGCAAGGAAGAAGGTCTCCCCCAGTTGACTGATTTTCAAAATGAGTCATTGAAATTGTTAAAGATTTTGCTTACCTTGGTTCAGTCATCAGTTGAGATGGACACTACAGCAAGAAATCAAGACAAGACTGAGACTCAAAAGGCAGCAACAGAAGAATTTGGGAGGATCTCCAAGAGCAAAGATGTGCCATTACAGACCAAAGCTATACCCTCGTACTATCAATTCCTATGTATGGATGCGAAAGTTGGACAGTGAAGATGGCTGATAGGAAAAAATGGATTCATTTGAAATATGGTGTTGGAGGAGAGCTCTACGGATACTCTGAATCACCAAAGACAAACAAGTGAGTCCTAGAGCATATTAAGCCTGAAACATCACTGGAGGCAAAACCGAAGCCATTCTACTTTGGGCAAATCATGAGAAGAAAGAGGTGTTTGGAAAAGACAATAATGCTGGAAAAAATAGAAGACAGTGGGAATAGAGGAAGACCAAATATAAGATGGATTGACTCCATAAAAGAAGCCATAGGAATGAGTCTATAGGAGCTGAGCAGGGCTGTTGAGGTCAGGACACTGTGGATGTCATTCCAGGAGTTGAAGCTAACACAATGCCACATAACATACATACCTGGTGTCATCCTCGCCATCACTCACCACAGGCAAAGAGATAACTTGTGTGAAAAGGAAAATTACTCCCGGGGAATTCTACTTGGCCATCTTTCTCATTTTCAGTCCAAAGAAAATAGGATTCATTTCCACCACAAAATTGAACTGACAATGGGATAATAGGCAAGTGACTTAGTGCCACTGAGCACTTTCTGAGTCTCTGAGGGGTCACATTGGGACAGAATCTGGCCACGGTGTCATTCCTGACTTCCAGGAATTTTTCCCCCCAAATATTCTTATGGCATCAAGAATGAAATGTGGCTTAACTACGAAAATATAAAAATTTGATCATCTTCTCTGAGCAATCATCAGGATGAATACTATGAATTACTTTTTTGCAGGCCTAAAGTCTGTACAGGGATCATCATCAAAATAAATTCACATTGGAATGATCTTCTGTCAAAGTAGGGACAAGACATAAAGCCATAAAAGGGGTAATAAAGCCACCACTATACATCTGAAGCACTCTTCATCGTCCTTCGGAGATTTCAGATCTTTTTCCCAGGGAAGATATTTGGTTTATTATTGCCATAAAGCAAACCTGGACCATCTATACTTCTTCAATGGATTCCTTCTTCTACACTATTGTTTGACACTTTTCTAAGGATTTTCTTATTTATTTCACTAGAAAACAAGAAGCAGCATCTTGATAGTCTCTGGTGGGGAAGGAAAAGAATCTCATTTTGACAAAATGTTCCTTTACACAAAATGTAATGATTTGTCCAGGTTTGTGTATAATTATCTTTAAGTAATATAATTCTAGAAAATGGAGTGCAATTTTGGGTAATCCATTAAATCAATGTTATGCTAAAATCTTTCTTAAAGTCACCCTGCCTTTCTTCCTTCCTCCCTTCCATCCTTCCCCTCTTTGCCCCTCCCTCCCTCTCTCTAATTTCCTCCTTAAATTTGTGTGTTTTCTTATTTCTTGCCTTATAAAAAAATTAGCTTGAGTCATCAGATTACATAGCCTACCACTTCCATAGTTATCGACTGACCCTAGGATATTCCTCCTCATTTATTAAGTGACTTTAGCTCCTGCCTCCCTCCAATACTGTATTAAACCTGTCTGAATTTTTGGAGATTTCAAAGTTCATGGATGTGAGCTCACCAGCATTATAGCCTCATCCTTTCTGGACCCTGGATTACCCTTTCTCTAATCTCTAGGCTAATCTAGTCAAACCCTAGCTCTTAGCAGTACTGGTAGCTGCCACCCGTCCCATCATCTCAATTTCTGGCATCCTGCCTTCTGATGTTATTCTTGGTCGTTCCATGTGCCAACCCCAACACTTCTTTGACACATCAGGGTGATTCAGGCCTTTGATCCTACCACTCCTTTACTGGCCCTTATTCCCTTAATGTCCTCACTTCCCTCATCAGATTAAATCCCACAGTTAGTCATTATGATCAGTCCTTTGTGAATACTCTCAACTCCCTTCCTCCACCATCACTTTGCCATCCTTGCTTGGCACACCTCAACCCTAGTTAAATCTAACTCCCTGCCTACGCCACAGCTGCACTTGTGCAACTGAACATGCCCGGGGACAAACACATCGCCCAGAATGGTCTTATGTCATATTCAGTGCTATTCACCTCAAGGAGGCCCTAAGTGCTGCCAGGCAACGACACTTGCTATCCCTAGTCCTGTTACTCCTCCTTTCTCCCTTTCTTTTGTCCATTTCACACCACCTCCTCCCTTCTAATGCCCATAGCACTCTTCCTTGACCTTCACCCTTGGCAAGGTATAACCCAGTTCATAATTTTCTGAGGAAATAAAAGCAATTGGAAGGGAATTTCCATAGGCTTCCCCTCAATCCCTCAGGCTGCTCATCTGCCAGCATCTGCTCCCCTATATTCTGCCTTCTAATTTTTTAAGTATGTGAATTACTCATATTTCCTCTGTCTGAAGCTAATTCTTCCACCTGTGTACTTGGTTCTATTTCTTCTCACCCATTCAAATACTATACTCCAGTAATGCTCCCCTCCTTTGCTCACATCATAATTTTCCTCTAAAATTATATCAGCATATACACATACTGTTATTTCTCCTACCTTTCAAAACCATTCTTGACCTAGCTTCTCTCTCACCAGCTGCTGCCCCAATTCTTTTGCTCCCCATGCAGCAAACTCCTTGGAAGAGCCATCATATCTCTGTCTTACTTTCTCCTCTCCTGTTCTCTATTCCAACTGCTACTATCAGGCTCTCTCTCCCTCTGCTCGACTGAACTTGCTCTCATACATGTCAGCACTGACTACCAAAGAGACAGATCCAACAGTTAGTTCTCAATCCTCATCAGACTGGACATAGTTGGTCATTCTCTCCCGCTTGAAACCCTATCTTCATTCAACTTCCAGGAAACCAGGAGCTCCCCCACCCCTATGTGTTGCCCATTTAAATTTAACTGGGCTCCTTCTCAGTGTTGTCTGCTAATGATCCCTCCTCTTCTATATGACTTCTTAATGTTGGAGTACCCCAGAGGCTAGTCTTTACTTCTTTTCTCTGTTTATATGGCCATCTTTGTTGATGCCATGCTAATTAATGACTTCCAAATGCAAACCTCTAGTCTCAAATCCAGAATCATCAATCCAACAACCTACTCAATGATACCTCCACTTGGAGGTCGAGATATCTCAAACTTGACTTCCAAAACTGAACTCCTGCTCAAGTTCTTCCCCAGAACTCTTCCAACTGTAGCCTTTCCGATCTCAGTCCATGGTGACTCTATCCTTTCAGTTACTTGGTTCAAAGCCTTGACATATCCTTGATTCTTTCCTTTTCTTTCCTCCACCCCACCTACCACATTTAATCAATTCGTCAATGCTGTTGCCTTTATCTTCAAAAATAGCTAGCATCTGACTCCTTTTTGCTACTTCCACTGCTATCACTAAACATGAACCACTCTTCTCTCAGTCTTGTAATAAATCTTCTCTTTTTACCTTTGCCCATCTATAGTCTACTCTCAACATGACAGATAAAGAGAGCCTTTTAAAATACAAGTCAAAATGCAGGGTTTCTTTACACAAAACCCCTCAATGGCTATGTTTTCATCTAGAGAAATAGTCAAAATCCTTCTCTTGGCCTACAGGTCATGTGCTGGCCTACTGTTGCTTGCTTAACCTTATGTTCTACCACACTTCTGTTTGTTCACTCCATTTCTGTCTGTCCTAATTGTCTCACTGTGGTTCCTCTAATATGTAGGAATAATTCCATGCTGGGGCTTTGCTCTAGCTGTTCTCTCTGTCTGGAATGTTCTTCCTCAAGATATCTGGTTGCTACTTCCTCATTTCTTTCAAGTCTTTGTTCAAATCTTAGCCTTTGAATGAGGCTTTCCTTGTGAATTATGTTCAATGCTGCAATCTACCCTGCTCTCGAATTTTACTCCACTTTCCCTCCCATTTTACTATAAATGAATACTCAGTACGTTCTAATATACTACCTACAATTGACCTATATATTTTGCTTAGTTTTATTTTCTGTCTTCTGCTATTAGAAAGGAAGACCCACAAAAGTTGGGATTTCTACATATTTTGCTCACTGATGTATTGTGAATACCTTAGAACAGGGCTTGGCATGTCACACGGTAAGGTGCTCAGTGACTATCTGTTGAATTAATGAATGCATAAGTAAAGGAAGGGACAAAGAAAAAAAGTGGATTGACCTGGTCTCTCTGAGCTATTTACTTGAAAACCCTTTTGTTGAGACTTCAAAAGAAATTCTTTCCCCTAAATGTTATGCCCGACACTAGAGCCTCTATTATTGAGTCTGTCTGGTTTCCCAATTAGAATGGGTTCCAAGTAGCTGAGAAATTCTCCCCCACATTATACTGAAACAAGGTGTTGCCACGCCTCAGCCTCTAGTGACGATTATACACACTCTGGGGACATTATAATAAGAGCTTTTAGAAAGACCGAACTAGGACTAGGTGAGTGGCCTCATTTTAGGGTCTGATATAAAAATCAAAATTCAGAGCAGGTTCATCTAAAGCTTGGCCAAGTTTCCTACAAACCTGGCTCACACTGAAAAAGAACCTAAGCTGATATATCATTTCAAATGGAAACTATGCAAAATTCAGTGGCTTCATGTGGTTTCAACCCCAAACCAGGTGGAACCTGAGGCTTTGGCAAGGGTTCACTTTAAATTCCTAACTGGGGAATGTAAACCAAGGGGGTAAATGCTGGAGAAAAACAAAGTGAAATAAAACCTTTCGTTCTGAACAGCTCTGGGACCACAAACTTAAATCACTGTGCTTTAAACGTCACCGCACGCAGGCTTTAAATAAGTACAATCATTTTGAAAGCGTTCCCTCGATAATGAACCAGTTTTTTGTTATCCTATATTAGAATTTCAGGGGTCTTTCACTCTCATGTGGAGATCAAATTATTATTTCCACCTGGTTGGTTGTGTAATCAAAGAACAAAGATGAAAAGGTGACTTGCTGAAGGTAACTAGAAGAATGAACCAACCGATTTGCTATCTCATTCACAGTTGAGTTCCTTAACCCAAAAAACTGCTGCCTTTCATTGAAATAAACCAGAAATACACTCAAAAAGAAACAAAAGGGAATTTTAAGAATCCTGTAGATCAAATGAGAGTAAGTATTAAAAGACCATTTTTGATAATAAAATACTGTGCAATACTGAACTGACTTATAGAGTAGGAATAACTTATCAGTACAGTAAGAGTGATTTGTGTGCATGTGCGTGTGTATGTATGGGGTGAGGAGGAGGCTATAATACTTCAAAATGTTGGAACTCTTTAAATAATTAGTAAAAGTATTCTAATTATAAGAAATGTACCCATATTCAAAGATTTTAAGCATCATCAATTTTTAAGAGACTCCACATACAGATATTTCTTATGTACAACTTCCTGTACAGGTGTTGCATTAAGATTTCAGACAGAACTCTCTACCATGTAAAGGCAGGACTTCTTTCCCACTCAGTTTGTGTATTATAAAGCAGTTTGATCATAATTTTAATTTGTAAATCTCCTTTTCAAACATAGGAAGAAAAACTAGATAGATTTAGAAAGACCAACTCAATGCGCCTCTAGCATAATGAAAAGCCATCATAGTCCTTTCAAAAGACTAAGGTAAGTAAAACTATAACCTAAAAGTTTATAATCTTGGTATATGCGTAGAGGGATATACTATGAAGGGATATAACTGCATTTGTCAACTTCATGGACTGAATATTAAAATCAGGCAACACTATTAATTCTAGAATAACTTGTCAGCACTGTCCTATGGGTACCTGAAAACCCGTGATCTCTGTTTCTGAATACTGGCATTTTGCAGCTGAAAGGAATGTTAAGTAGGCTCAACACAGAACTAGTCTACCCTAGCATTGATCTCTAGCTCCTATGAATTCAATTGTTTAACAGATCTTTCTCTGGTGCTTAAAAAAACACATTCTTAGATAGTTACATCAATATCTCAACTAAATATAGACACCCTACATACTGTGGATCAATTAAACAATAGTCATTCATTCTTTCATTCAACAACATTGATTATGTCTGCTATGTGCTAAATTCTATATCAGGCATTAGAAACAGAATTGAATGAGATCCTGTCACTGCCTTGAAAGGTCTTACTGACTAGTGGGGGGGGGGGGGGGGGGGGGGGGAAAGAACAAGAAACAAAGTTTGAATAAGCATGTGGGACTCCATTCTCAGTCAAGATGGAGTAACTGGTATTGCACTAATCCTCTTGCTATGAACAGCCAGAAAACAAAATATATGAAGCAACTGTCTGAGACATGGGACAATAGGCTGTGACCCCTGAGAAAAGAGACACGAGTGAGATGTGTTCCACAAGAGACATTTTTCTGGACTATGACACAGAATGTGGAACCCAGGTAGGGATGAAGATGGAGTACAATTTGGGGACGCGAGGTAGAATTTGTGGGGGTAGAGTATAAGAGGAGAGAGCAACACAGGAAAAAGCTCCAGAAATCTATATAGGATCCCCTTGAGTCCTCAGCTAAACACTAAGCTACAGATGTGTGGGGTGAAATTTCACAATCACCAGGGGGCTGTAAGATGAACAACTCGCATTACATGTGGTTGGGAGATATTCAAGTTCTGATCAGCCAGAGTGGAAAGAACCTGTTGAACACATATGCAGCGTTCATTGGAGCTATCAGAAAGGGCAAGCCTTAAAGGGAGGGTCAATTTGCCCTGGAGTGCTTTGTTCACATAAAATCACCCCATTTCAGACACTGACCACCAATGTGGCTTTTCTACTGCCTCCCCCTTGGTGTTTCTCAGCCATGAATGGTGGTACCATTGGGCTTGTAGTTGTCTCTGTAGTGTTCCATGTCCAAAGGATTCTGGTCTTTCAGAATGAGCCTTTGTAACAAGCTACTTTTAAGAGACATTGATGTATGGCAAAGAGATTTGGGGGATTATCCATTCATTATTCCATGAGGTTCTTGCCTTTCATAACAGCTCCATGTGTACCCAGTATCTTTCACTAAAACTCTAAGAGACAGATGCCAGGCCACAGGCTCCTACTCAGTATTTAATTCCGGGTTTATTTGCACAGGAGCCTTGTAAGTATTCAGATACTTAAGCAAATAGGGGGTGGGGGGGGTGGGGATGTAAAAGTGATTTTTACAATTTGACCTGAACCAACGCATGGATGCCTCCTTTTGACAAAGCTCAATATTTTTAAAATCAGAAGTTGCAACTTTGTCTTTTTAAATTCAAAACAAGCTTTTATTGTGCACTGAACTTGCAAAACACTGTGTTAAAAGCAGACAGAAATGGACATGTAAATGCCCGGGTGGTACAGATAAGATTTAAATAAATATGAACCATAATTAAAGTTTAAAGTGCACAGGAGTTCAAAAGGAAAAATGCTGGCTGTGAGGGAATCAAGGCATGCTTTACAAAGGTTATGTATGGCATTTTGGCTTTGCTAGCATGTGAAGGAAAGAGCGTTCTGTTCCTATGTAAATTACAGAGCTCCATCCATGAAGCATGTGCTTGAGGAAGCATGAGCAGCCTGGGGGAGGGGATGGGCGGGGGGAGTAAGGGCACGGGGATCCCAGCAGGGACAGGCTGGAAGTTATGCAGGGTTAAGTCGTGAGTGAGGAAGGAGGAGGAAGGCTACGTGCTAAGACGAGATGAGGAGAGAAACAAGTGCTTCTCGACTACATGCTATCCACGGGACCGTGGGCTTGGTATCTGCACATACCTGCTCTTTGGGTCCCTCACAACAACCCTAGGAGCTAAATGCCATTACCCACATTTACCCAAGGGTAACCTGAGACTCAAAAGGCTCTGCAACTTGCCCAGTTCCACAAGACAGTAAAAGGGCGGAGTATCTCCCTTGTCTTTTCACAGCACCATATTCTTCTCTCCTACTGAGATGGCCTGATACAGGTTGACACCTGATTCTTTACACAATGGGCCACTACTGCTCATTCAGTGCCATGTTAACAACCACCTTTAATGTTCACTCGGGGGATGCTGAGGGGAGATGATGGGATGTACGTACAATACTCACTCACAAAGCACTTTCTATACTATCTTCCATGAAGCAGGGGCCTGCCAGCTCTTGCTACACCTACATGCTTCGAAATAAAGAGAGAGAAGTGGAAGAAAGCAAAGCCCAAGTTTGTAAGATTGTGTCAATTAGGATTTTGGATTTTATATATGAAATGTTTTTCTAAGAAGTATAAAATACAGGCAGAATGAGTGCTCTCTACTATGTGGAAAAACTACAAAATGCGCAGGAAACCTCTCGTTGTGAGACTTCTACCCATCATTTTCTAAGGATATTTTTCTCTCTCCTTTCAACAAGGACCTAATAATAGCACAAGCAGAAAAGTAGGGTGCTTTATAGTTGTCGACCTGGAGCTTTGAAGTTACATCATCATTTAGACAGGGATAGCTTTAAGAAGTCATCAAATGTATGTACGACACGTTTTCATGAGGCAAACCACAATTCACACTTCTGTGGATCACAGCATCCAGCTCTGTGAAGCAGCCAGAAGAAGAGTCAAGACTAGAGAATGAACACATGTCCAGCCTGTTTGGGGATCGGAATCTGGGCCCAATGAATCATCAGAGCCTCTGTAAGGAGAATCTTTGTACTGGATTTAGTGATTATTAGTTTTCATTTGTTAATGTTAGTCACACCATGGTTGAATGGTGGGAAAAACTGAACCTAAGGCTAAACAAACCTAAAGGGAAATCAGGAATTAGAAAATTAAGAGCTGGTTTTTAAAAAGTTTCCCATATATATGCTGACAATATACTCCAAAAGTACTTTCCCATTCATCCTGTCCTCGACTCTCTCAAAAATGGTTACAAGTGTGCAAATGTACATTTTAAGTGTGTGGGTACACTACAGTTTAAAATTGTTACTGCTATTGTGGGAAGCATTTATGTCCTACTCCCGACCAGCACCAGTTGCCACAGGGTAGATACTGTGGCCTGTGACTGTTTTCTCTACAGTGCCTGGTACACTGACTTGTGTGTGTGTGTGTGTGTGTGTGTATGTAAGTGTATGAATTGTAGGCAGAATAACATTATGAAAACTTATCTACTTTGTACATTTCTGGATTTTTAAAATACCCACGAATAATAATAGTTAGCATGCATAAAACACTTTGCTAAGTGCTAGGCAATGTTCAGAGCCCTTTGGACATATGAAGTCATCTATTCCCTAAGCAGGTAAATGAAGTCGGTATTATTACTAGCCCCTATTTTTCCGATAAGGAAACTGAGGCACAATTAAATTAAATTACACAGTTAACAAACGGCACAGCAGGGACTCAAACCCAGGCAGTCTGGCTCCCAAATCTCTGCTTCTAACCACTATGCTACACTTCTGTCACGTGTCATTATAAATTAGAAAGAAAAAAAGAGTTTTCCATTTTAAGAAGCAAGATTGCCTTTGCTGGTAATAGCACTTGAACTTCTCCCAAAGGCTCCCTAAGGTAGGAAAGGCTCTTTTTACTTCATGGAGTACGTTCTCAGACTCCCACAAAGATCAATGGTTCAGCCTCATGATAGCCAGGAAAATGCGTGAACTTACATGAGTCACAGAGGAAAAAAAATCAGTGTTTTGATAGTCAGAGTTACTGTCTGTCACATTGAGGAACTGGTGTCACTGGAATAGTTATTCATACATATATACACAAGGCGCACCATAGAAACTCTGTCTTAATGTTTCCAAACCAGAGAGAAAGTCCTTTAAACGAAGAAGAACTTCCAAGTGAGAAATGTAAATTGCATTCCTCTCCTCTCACCCAGAAGGGACATTTCAGCACTTACAAACTGCTAAGCTGAGCCTGTAGCTGACATCTGAAAGAAATTCCTCTATAAATCAATGCTTGAGGGTGGAAAAAGCAACCAGAAAATTGAAGACTTCCCTACGAGAAAGGCTGTCTTGTGACAGTGAGCAGCGTGATGTCAACTTCTGTCTCTGGCCCCTGCCTGGGGAACGCACAGATGATGACACTGTCTGCATCCACGTTAGGGCAAAAAGGAGACAATCAACGCGACACTAACAGCAACAGCACGTGTCTGTGGTGAGTTGACCTTACACATCTCTTTTCTAGTCATAAAGATTTGGAGTCGATCCGTAGCCGAATTCCAACATCTACAAGTGTATGACACAATACGTGCTAATTTTTTTCACTTCTATGTTTAATGCGGCAGCCAGTAAAGAAACTTCACTCTGAAGCTTTTCTTTAAAATGCACTGAACACATAGCTATCACCTAAGTGATTCCATAGCCTCCCTTCCTTGCAAAAAAACATTTTTGAATTTTTGCCAACCACCAAAAATACACATTGGGATTAGTTTACTGGCAGAGACATAAAACTAAAAAAATAATGAGGGAGAAATGAGGTGCTGGGAATAGCACAGTGTGATGGGAACTAATGATTACCGTGAATACCTTAGCCTCGTAATATTACAACCAGAGTGATAGGTCGTGTTTGAGTGGCTCCACACATCTGCTCCCTCCAAATGGGCTCTTACTTTCTTTACCTGACATTTACCACAGCCCGGTGAGGGCAGTGGAACAAGTACATCTTAATTTTGTGCAAAGTTACATAGTAAATAAAATGTCTAAAATTGGAGCCAACGCGCAGTGCATTGTTCTTTGGACTGGTTTCATTATGGCATAGTGACCACCAGGAGCGATGCCCCAAACCCCTATAGCCCTTTAGCCCTTCTCCCAGGGCCACGGGGCCTTGCTGAGCACCATCATGTTGGGTTAGACCAGTGGTCGGCAAACTGCGGCTCGGCAAACCATGGCCCGCGAGCCACATGCGGCTCTTTGGCCCCTTCAGTGTGGCTCTTCCACAAAATACCGACTTCTGCACATGGGCCACGAAGTTTCAATCGCACTGTGCCTGCGTGCCCGCACATGGTATTTTGTGGAAGAGCCACACTCAAGGGGCCAAAGAGCCGCATGTGGCTCGAGAGCCACGGTTTGCCAACCACGGGAGACCCACTCCTAGGATTAAGTAGGATGGATTGAATCTGCTGGGCAGACCTACTTAATGTAATAAATAAGTACATCTTAATGCAGAAAATACATCAAATCTTTTTTGGAGGAGAGTAAAATGTTAAAAGCAAATAATTTTAAAATCAATTTTATGGTGAATCCCATTGTAGGAAGTCATGCCTGACTTACTGGCTTTGTATATAATGGATTTGCTTAAAGTAACACCTGCATTTTAGAAGCTACTCTCCACTGGCTGTGGACAACGGACTTAGATTTCTTTAAATTCTACTAGAAAATAAACAGAAAAGAAAATTAAACACTGTCTTAAAATCCTGGGAACTTTTGATGGGGTTGACCATTTGTTTGAAAATATTTTGGTTACCTTTTTTATTTTTAAATAGTTATTCTACTTTGAATGCCAATATAGCCTAATTACCTTTAATTTAAAAGGGAGGCAGAAATCACTGAAGTTCATGTTAGAATCTGCCCCCCAAAAGGCTCCTGCAAGATATGTCTCTTTCCATTTTGATGGCCACAATCTACCCCTTCCTTCCTCTTCACTCTAGATTACCATACAAAGTCCCCTAATAATTTGAGAGGAAATTGTAGAAATATGAATTCCCACTATATTCCACTTTTATTTTTACATTTTTGTATCGTCTACAAGAGAGAGAAGGGCCAGGTCAGGTCCCTGAATGCACCTGAAAACCAGTGGTTTCCCAAAATTGCACATTAAGTTTTGCAAATTCTCTGCACTGCAGATGCCAATGTAAAAAGCCTACACTGTTCCAGTTCTACTATTATAAAGGCTCACACAGCCAAAATATCCTTTAAAAAAGCCTCCATCAATGACTTACTTGTTTTAAGCACTATTAATGCAAAAACAACAGAATCTTAATAACAGGATTTGACCCTGTGACCTAACTAGTCCAGGGATAACATCTTAGAAAATCTTCATTTGTAATGATGATGCCCTCGTGTGAAACCTAAGTAGATGAATGAGGTTAAGTTAGGACACCATTGAGAGAAGGAACCTAAAATTCAATATATCTGCTTCCAGTGGCTCTAAGAACTCTGATCAACACAGATCAAATGCTTCCTCTGTCAGCAGAATTAATCAGCCCTAAAAGTGCCCTAACATGATACAAGGCAGTATTTTTTTTTCCAGGAAGTGCCAACTTTGTATTGAGAAATATATTCTGCCTTAACTTCAGATTCAAAATGATCCTGCAAAAAAAAAAAAAAAAAAAAAAAAAAAAAAAAAAAAAGCACCAATTTAAAATATCTGACCTGATACCATGTTGTGCAGTTGAGTTCTGCTTCATGAAATTCATTATGTTATAGGAATCCAGACACTTTATTTATCCTCAACTGTGGCTTAGTGACCTTAAACAAATGTTGCGGACCTAGTGTGGGCCTGCTCAGCCCTGGATGGAATGATGCTGCCCTTCATAGGGCTCTTAAAGGTGCCTTGAGGCCCTTTCATGTGAGCAGGGTCCTTAGACCCGTCCTAAAAAGCATTACCATGAAGCAATCTCTTGTAACACTTATGGTTCAGGGCACAGAATCAGACCATTGTGTGTGACCTGATTTCATTTCAGCGACTGTCCCAGGATAAAGAATGACATCATCCCATTCTTTTTTTCTTGATCTCCACTTGTGACTATCCCCCTCGCCCCTCCCCCCGCCCCCGCCCGCCCCTCAGCAGAATTAAACTGCTGGCTCCCTCCCTCCCACTCCCCAGCCCTCATCCCCAGGGGAATGGCTATTTTCTTCTTCACTTCCTGCCTGAATGTGTCCTTATGGCAAGAGCAAAGGGTTTTCCTCTGGTCGGTCCACATCCCTGGAGTTTGCTCCCTCGTCCTATTAGAGAAAGCGCTATTCTACCAGCAGCCCGAGCATACTGAGAGGGCCCATCTGCTGGGACAGGCCTCAGTCGGAGGAGACTGGAGAGGATCCCACTAAAGGCGCGCAGCCTGGTGAGGACAATGCTGCTCATCCCATTGGAGTTCGGTATTTTCTTTAAGCACACACTGGCCGGCTTGGCGGATGTATTGTCTAAACAGACCCATTTAACTGTGTCTGTACATGAGCGCAGAGTTGAATGCCTGTGCACGCCAATGTTGGCTTCGTCACTTAGGTTTGTATGCAGACTCACATGTGAAAGTATTTAGGTGCAGAGGGAAGAAAGGATGATGCAGGAGAAGACACTGGTTTTCGCTAGTTTAAAAACTGGCATTAAGAAGCAATCAATGAGAACGGCTGTGTGAAGGAAGGTATTAAGTGTGGAGTTTTCTGTTCTTTTACAGGAAAAAAGCAACTATTATGTCCCATATCCATCGTGAACATGACACATGAATGTCAACCATGAATTATGCAGACAATGCAGAAACGACACAGGTTTGATATAAAGGTAAATGAACACAAGCAGAATAAAATTGTTTTCATTTGGTGGTGCCATATGAAACTGCTGCTTTTGTAGGTCAAAAATAGTCTGATAGCAGCAATTTTCTATGATTCCACATAACATATAATCATATAGGAAAGAATTATGGGCTTGGGTAAAGTGTGTGTGGTTTTCTGAACTCTTAAAAAATTACGTATTAGGTGGATACTATATTGTTTTTACAGCAAATACATTATCTTAACTAACATTAGGACTCTGGGTAATAAATTGCCCTCTTTAATGAGAAATGTTAATGAGAAGTGATCACAAAGTTAAGACACTGCTTCTTAGCGCACCCCAATTCAGCTCCTAATATTCTGGACCAAGATTTGAATGCTCACTGGATACCAAGAAGAATATAATTTTAGTGGGTTTAATTATCCTTTTGGTGCCTTATTCTCTGTGAACACACATTTGAAATCAATTTCTTGATGACATTTAGTTTACTATTAGACTGTGAGAACTATTTTTAAAAAATCACTTAAATTGAAATGAATGTATTGAGTATAACTTAAATAATTAAAGTAACATAAAAAAAAGAAAAAGTGCCAGGGAGGCACAGCTAAGGCGGGCTTAGGATAAAATTTTCCATCCCAAATCGGCATCAACAGGGCTAGGAAACGTCTTAATTTCCTTACAAACAACATAGTCGCTGTTCTAGGTTATATATTTGTGTACACCTAACCTTGTCTGACAGGGCCATGTTTGAGTCCAGAAGGTACAATAGTGGCCATTCAGATTTTGGCAGGTGTATCTCAAGCCAACAACTAACGAGGCTCCACAAAAATAGCAGTCTGCTCCACAGGTGTGAACATTTTTGACAAGAACCCTCAAAATCTCCCCACAAGCTGTGAAATTTAATTGTCCTTTTGGTGCCTTGTTCTCTGTGAACACAACCTATTTCTGCTTGGAACAAGACAGTATCTTCTGGAAGTCGAACAGTCAGGAGGCCCTTGGGCAGCTTCTGAGATTTGCTAGTAACATCTCCTGGTTCTGTTTTTTGCGTTATGTATTTTGGAGATGAGGCCAAGTTCAATGAACTGCAGGTAAGCAGTTTTGAAAGCTGGAAAAATGTTAAATGAAAGAACTTTATACCCAGATGACACGAGCAGACAGGCAATCAAAAATGCACAGGGCAGCGTTTTGAAACCCGAAGGCCCATTAAAGTGGTCGTTATTCGACAAGCCTGACTGTCGGTGTGCACAGAGAAAGGCTGATTTCTTTCTACAGAATTGACCCACTGGGAGGACTGTAGGTCTATGAATACAGATGTGATGGTGGGAAGGAACTCGGCTACCTATCCAATCCTTCTCAAAGGAGAGATGAGGAGGGGCAGAGACCTCTGATGCTGGCAGCTGGTCAGACTTTGAATTTTCCAGTCCAAAGCCAGAAAACGCAGACTGGAGTCTGTTCTCGTAGGAGGCACACAGATTTTTAAGAAAAAAGGTGTCAAGAGTGTTAAATTTGAACAAGAGATTCCAACTTGGTCCAGTATTAGAGTAAACACATTTCTGTTTTCTCAAAATAAGGACATGCTAAGGAAGGGAAAGCACATAATGCTTAAAGTGGTGAGATTACCCATTGAAGGGAGAAAAGTGTGAAATGAAAGATGACTGGCCAGGTAATGAACAACAGGGCATCCCAGAAAAGTGGCCTCTCCACACACAGAAGAAACTAAGGCGGATGGCATTGAGAAATCAGGTCTTCAGTGACCTCCTGAGAAGACACAGGGGAGCTCCACTATGAAGGGTGTTCCAGACTCTTGTGTAGTTCATTTTGAATGGCACGATTTTGAAGGGCAATTCCTTTCTTTCCTACAGAAAAAGTGATGTGTTGGGCTAGAGCAGCCATGGGCAAACTACGGCCCGCGGGCCGGATCCGGCCAGTTTGAAATGAATAAAACTAAAAAAATAAAAAAGACTGTACCCTTTTATGTAATGATGTTTACTTTGAATTTATATTAGTTCACACAAACACTCCATCCATGCTTTTGTTCCGGCCCTCCGGTCCAGTTTAAGAACCCATTGTGGCCCTCGAGTCAAAAAGTTTGCCCACCCCTGGGCTAGAGGTTCACAAAGAAAAGGTTTAGAAAACTGACACTAGGAGATGAAGAATTCTTAAGAAATCACAGCTCTGTTCACTGACCTTATTTCTAATCAAGTATCTTGTTTTAGTTTCTGTTTTGGAATCATTTCCTCTCCTGTTTAAAGTTCTGAAGTAAGGAGACCTAAACTTCAGCTTATCTCCTCTTCCTGTTTTTGGGGCTTGTGGCTAACCAGCGTCCAATACATTACTGGTGATCCCCCAGACCACCTGCAGACAAAACTCAGCGAGTTATGGAAAAACTGCCAATGATCATGATTTTATGTCAAGGAACTAACCACAGTCTCCCATACACTTCCAGCCATTTCCTGTCATCACTTGCCATCTGTAGTTTGAAGACACAATGTTTAATTCTCTAAGTATTAGAAAGAGAAGTTGGTTAAATTCTTAAAAGACAAACCTGAAGTTCAGGCCAGACTTGTTAAAGGTTTTGTTTTGTTGTGTTGTGTGAGGTTCATGAACTTTTCAGTAATTAGGGGACTTTTTCAAGCCAACCTGAGCCAATACAAGGCTTGAATAAAATCAAGCCAAGGGCAAAGATTTTGAAGAGGTGCAGTTGGAAATCAAGAGAAACTCAACAGTGCCCATTGGGTTAGTTTTGGTTGGGGGGTGGAAGTGAACTACTTTCAAAGTTAACATTTGAGAAAATACTCTTGGGGGTGTAAAGTCATGTGACTCAACATCCCTAAGAACATTTCTGCAAGCAGGTTTGTATTGCTGAGGTGGGTCTCTATAACTCTCCCTGGCCCCACAACAGTCTTGGCACTAATATCGACATGGCCAAGGCAAGAAACCGTGAAGGCAAGCTGTGAACAAGACAGGTGACCACTGTACAGTTTTTACTCCTGAGAATGTCAATGATTGGGAGTAGCTGGTCTGCCATTCACTGTCCCTCGAATTCCCCTAAGTGTCCTGAACAGCTCATGACATGTTAATAAAGTTATGTGATTCTTTAGATACCCATTTTTCAGATGGTTCTTTTGTCATTCCCGAAGACTAAGTTCATGAAATCGCTCTGCCACATGGAAGGCCCTTTTTAGCTCTCACCCAAGAAGGATGACACCATAGGAAGGTGCAAGGCTCTTCAGTCTTAGAAATTGCCCATCTGTGAACCATTCCCCTTGTCAAGGGGCATGGAGTGCTCAGGTTTAATCAGCGCCTTGGGTCAATTACTCAAGAGATGAATATTTGATATGAGTACCTTTGAAGGTTTTCTATAATGACTCAGTCTTGGAAAACCTGCATATCATTTGCCAAATTCCCCTTCTTCAGATGATGGTTGGTGGCCGTTGGCACCTACAATGGAGAAACACAAAAGTGCTGTCAGTGCATTTTATCGATGATTTCTCGTATCTTTCAGATGTTGCCCTTTCACAACTTCAAGGGCGGACATTGGTAGGAATAATATTCTCCAAATTTCACCCAACCTGATTCTTTTTACAATCACTTGCCAGAAACCTTGAAGAATTGTGGGCAATTTAGTCCTTTTGTAGAAGTTTTCATTGGACTCTCTCTTCAAGGGAAAGACTAGCCATTAGATTCATTTCAGATTATTCTTTTGACTGGATTTCATAAAAACAATTAAAAAAGAGTTTCTTTTTAAAAGTTTACAAAGTGTTCCAGGTTTAAAAGTTGAGTGAGGTCTCATTTTAGGTGATGAGATCTATTTTAAAGGAAAATGGGCTGATAATAAAATCTTCTAATGCTGCAAGCTATTATTTGACGAACTGCAATGTAAACATTTGCAGGTGGTTAAATTTGTTTCTATTCTGCATTTATGGCAGTTGAAAAAATGTGACTAAAGCCAACTTAGATAGTTTGAATAAGAGGAAACACCTATTTTAATGCATTAAGTATTTCATGAAGCAATCTTGCTGCCACAAATAGCCCATTTTAACATGTACACATCATATATAAATGTGGATATGGTATATGAGATAGAAGAGGAAATGTAAGATATATATCTTATACAGAAATATAAGATACAAGAACAGGAAAATGACAAATATTAACAACTCAAAATCTCCTTTACATTTAAAAAATATTTCTCTTGCCCATGTAAATGTTAAAGCATTTCATTCAGAGCATTTATTTTTTATTTTTTTACCTCTTCACTCCCCCGGTATACAGCGGGGGGATCTCAGAGGAAACGAGGTCATGGGTGGAGATTGCTTCCCTCGGAACCGAGACCTGGAATCTCCTCCTGTTCTGAACTGGCCCTGGGGGTTCAGGATACACGTGGGCGGTTCCAGGTCCTTCCCTCTATCCCAGAAGCTTCCCTCTTACGGGGATTGTTGCAGCAGGGCCTCCCTGGCACTGGCTTGTTGCTGCAGGACTTTCTCTCCCACATCACTCTTATCACATCTCTTCCCATTCCCAACAGAAACCGACTCCTCCACCCGCTTACGCCACCCCCTGTCATCTGGCACGCCCAACCCAGGCGGCCCTTTGATCACTCCCCTGAGCTTCTTCTCTCTTGGGAGTGGATGAGTTCTAGTTTGTTTATATTCTCGATTTCCACGTCTCTGAGAACATTACAGATTATTATAAGCATCACGCAGATGTCCACTTTTTAAGTATGTTCCAGGACGACATAGAAATGTTGGTATTTACAGTTCTGCGTGGCCCCTCGTGACCTCCCGAAGTGAATGTACATTGGAAGCGACACTGTGAGCGCCCCAGGCCAGTAGAAACAAGCTGAAATCTGTGCCACACAGTGTAGCACTTAGCTATGGAGTCTCCACTCTCTCCACGGTGAGTGACAACCTGTCTCTCTGGGCAGGTCTTAGGGGTCCTCAGCGCGAGGGTTGTATCCCAGGCTCTGTCTACATGTCATACGCTCATTATAATGCGCCCCGGTAACTTCCATGAACTGAGCATTGCCGGAAAGTCAGGACCTAGTCACACAGTGATCCTTCGTTTGTTTTGGAGTTTACTCAAGTTTTGGCCAAAAAAAGCTGATCTGGGACCCTGAATGGTTCCTGAAGCAAGGATAACTTGTAGGCCCCCAGCTCTGAAGCTGGGCCACACAAACCTGAATGGATCAGGGGACCACTGGCCTAGCTCTGGGTCACTTGCCCCTTCTTTTTCTTAAGCCAGACCTGTATTTTCTGTAGGCAGTGACTCAGTGCATGACTCAGAAATGTGTGCGTGCGTGCGTGTGTGTGTGTGTGTGTGTGTGTGTTCAGAGAAAGAGAGGGAGGGAGCTCTTGAGTCTCAGTTTCTCTGTTGGTAAAATAAAATATAAGATTGGAAGACCTCCAGATCCTTTCCTGCTCTAAAATTCTATAAAACTTTGGCACGTATGCCCATTGATTTGACATCATCATCCATAACCAAGTGTGGGTGTGCGCCAGAATTTCACCTGCTGATACTATGGCGGGAAGTTAAGCTTGATGGTTTAAGAGCTGCACTTTAAAAGTTTGGTTTGGCTTCTCTCTCTGTATTAGTGTTATTGCACTTAGCACTTACGAACCCATGCCATAAAGCAAGTGGATGACTGAACTTCGCTCTCTTGGCTTTCTCAGTTGTTCAGAAACTGAGCTGCATTTCCTGGCTCTCTAACTTCGTAAACTCATCAGATTTTGCTGCAAAAAAAAAAAAAAGTCACTAAAATAACAGTCCTCAGTGTAAAACACTAGCGCCATTCAGAGGGAACTGCTGAACCAGTAACTGATATTTTTAAACTGTAAACTGGAGGCATTTTTCTATGCTGTACACACATATACATTTAGACAGATGTGTAAAGTAAAAGTTTATTTTTCTTAGGCAGCCGTCCTTTATTTGTCTCCTACAAATGGCATTAGTCTTGCTGCAGAAGTGCACGCTGTCCTTGCTCCCTTGTCCTTGTTAAGTAATAAATAACCAGTTCCAAACGGCCTTCCCTAAGGAGTTGGTGGAAGGTCCAAAGTGTCCTCGTCAGAAAACTTGCACTGAACCACACGAACCTTGCCATTGTGACGATGCACGCATGTGGGACTATTACTTCATGCACAATGACATGAGACCAGAAAACATGTGGACAGGAAGCCAAACCCAAAAGAGAGTTGGGGAGCTTCCAGCTTTCCTCAGAGCTCAGAAATAAAGCCAAATGCAAAAATATTCTGAACTCAGGTGTCTGGGGACAGCACGGCTGCACCCTATCCACTCTTCACTGTGTAGAGAGCACAGTGGCTCAGGCAGCACCAGCCTGGAGGGAATCATCATGTCAGCAAACCCAAAAAGCTTGTGAAGTTGCAGCACTTGTTTAAGAAGTTAAGACTTGAAATGTGGAATGGCCAGCACCATATATGGAAGCTCAGTACATTCTTCCTACTCTCAGCTGTGAGAATGGGAATTCCCCAAGTCTCTCTTGCTCCTTCTTTAAACAATAACCTTGCCCATGACGCAAGCTCATCTTCTTCTAAAGTATGTATTTGGTGATTATTTTGTATAACTGAGCTAGTAAAAGTTCTCTTTTTGGGACTCTTCATTTTTTGTTGTTTCACGGAGGAAGCGTTTTACCAACAATAGAAACCTTTTTCAGAGCCAAAGATAACTTCTGGAGTTTGGGAAATTTTGAAGTAAGCCATCAGAAACCAGATAGAATTCAGATTTTAACCAAATACTATCTTTCCCCCCACTCCCTTTTTATCCAAACACTATCTTTCTGATGAGCGATGAAACTCTCTATATTTCCAGGTTCTTAAATCTATTTGTAAATGTGTTGATACAGTTTACCCATAAGAAAGGAATATTATATATATGACTTTTCAAGACTAGCCACTAAGTCTGGGGCTAAGTCCCTTTTGTAATAAATGGTATTTGCTTTGAAGTGTTTAGGTGGGGTAAGAACTCTGGAATCCAGGAAACCTGATAGAAGCTTTGCCATAGAAGATTAAGCGCTGAGCGGAGGTGGGTGTAAGGTTATCAGAAAACTAAGGTTATCAAGTAATCAGACCTCAAAGACTTAAAAAGTCACAGCTTCCTGTCTGCTAATGAGATTGTTTTCTATTCATTCTAAATGTTAAAGTTCTATTTGTCATCCTTTAAATATTTGCAAATGTTACCCACCCTTCACTCCCTATTTTGCACCATTCAAGCATATGGGGAAAACTTCCTACTCACACTGAAGAAGGAGGAAATGGTTGTAGGCTAAGCAATGCTTTGGCTTAGAAATTACCTCCTTTACTGTAGTCTCTGACTGGGTCCCCCAATTCAAGGGAAGTGAGAAAGACCGGCTAAGGAAAAGACCGCTTCTTGATGAATACGCATTCTCTAGGAATATGTGCTCTTTATGAATAAATATTCTACTGGCCCACAGATTTTTTTCCTACTCTCTGCTCATTTCTGAAGGCTCAGTGGAAGTAACAATTATTTTTTTTGAGAGTAGACATAGTTATTGTCAAGACTGCCCCAGACATGGCCTTCCTGTTGAAATGTTAATGGGAAAATCATCTAGTCAACAGCAGGGATACAAGATGAAAGCTCAGGGGCCAGTGAGCCTGGATACTGACATTTATTGGGGACATTGAGCATAATGGGGAGAGTCCAGCTTTTCTCTTTAAAATTTCCAAGATATTTTCAATTTTATACTAAAAAAAAACCCTATTTTTGATTTTTACTCGGTGTTGCAATCTCTTGTGACACCTCAACCCAACAATAACTCAACTAACTCAATGTTCTTCTATAAACTTGTGATCCCTCTTGTTTTATGGTATTCCATTATAGTGCCCAGTTGCTCAACCCCAAACTAGTATCACAGATGTTTCCTTTTCCTTCATTCCCAAGTTGAGAATGTTCTGCCTTCTAAATATCTCTGGATCTGTGGCTTAATGTCAATCTACCCTGCTGAGGATCTCAGCATTTCTCACTTGTACCCTATAATCCTCTTTTAACTGGTCTCCTACCTTATAGTATTGTCACCTTCACACATTTGTCAAACCCACACTTCATACTGGATCATACAAGATCTATATAAAATCTTCCCTAAAACTTGGATAATATCTACTCTGCACCTGCTCAGCCCATGCAAAGTCCTCCCTTGTCTTCCCACTGATTAGTGATCCTGAAAGTGCCCAACCTGGGTGAGTTAAGGAGCTTGTGTTATAATGCTTGCATCACTTGAGATGAGTTTGCGACAAGCGAACCATAAATAAACAACATAGTCTATTGAACCAAATAATGTCTTAGCAAAATAGTTGATTTACATTTCAGCCTAAGCTTTGGATATAGATGTAAACCTACAAAACAAACTTTTTGTGAATCATGAGCTGGCCCATGCATGAGTTTGAGTTTTACTAGAGTAATTGGTCCAAACATCTTAGCATTAAGCACCTAGAAACACCCTCGATTGGGTCCCTGATGAAATCTCCAGCCTCCACTAGGTTCAATACTGGAGCACCAATTGAAACCAGGTCCTGTTCCCAGGCTTTCTCACCACTTTTGCTCCTCAAAGCTCCTCCCCTCTGGAATGTCCTTTGACCACCCTCCCCCCTTGCTGATCCTTTAAAAGGCACACAATCAACATCATCTTTGTGGAAGTTCCTGACTTTCACAGAGGAGAGATCATCACTCTGGCCTCATCTCTGTCACTTAATCTTAAATTATCTTCTATTTTTGCAGGTATTACACTGTTAAGAAAATTCCCTGTCTCCTCTTCCAGGGCAGGATATTAATCTTATTCACCTTCAAATTACCAGTGCTCAGCACAGCATGTAGTACATAGTAGATGCTCAATAAATGAAGGAATTGAATTGAAGATGAAAAAATAGAGTTAGTGATAAAGCCCTAAAGTTGACTGAAGTGCTGCTATTTTCAGACACTGTGCTGGATTTTTGTAAATATTACTTTCTTTCATTCCTTTCAACAATCCTCTCGTTGGGGTCAATAGTCTTCATCTTATTTAACAGATGTGAAACTTGAGGCTGAAAATCTTAAAAATCTTGATGCTGGTCATATAACCAGATGATGGCAAAAACAAGCCTCAGATTGGATCCCATCAGAGTTTGTGTTCTTTCTACTATGACCAAATATGCCTTTAAGGCTAACGTTGAGATTATGTGGCTGATTTGGTAATTAAATCAGCTAGAGTATAGAATTTAGTGTTGACAGATCACTTTTAAATTTAGGGGTAAAAACAACTAGAACCCAGGCTCACTTTCAACTTTAATTATGCCTTAGAATTTCTTGGAAGCCCCAGAGAATTCTAAGTGGAAATGTCATATAAACAGACTCTTAAACACAGACATAATATTATTAGGTTTCCCGTGTTTATTGGGTAAATAATGAAAAAAATAACTACTACATTCTGAAACTTGACAGGAAATCTTCCCACTTGGTCCATTTTGGATATTATACTATTAGGTAAAATACTGAGCTTAGACAAATTCAGCAAATGGAAGAGTTCAGGATAATTTAAAAATATATATATATACACATACACATATACACACACACATACATACATACATATATGTAGTTTGCACATCTGTTTATCTAAAGAGAAAAAACTCAGTGCATTAATCATAGCACTTATGTTACTGAAAGTGAGAAGTCTTGCGTTTCTACATTACCAAATTATATTCCTTACCTGAAATAAAGATAGTAATTTTCTGTATCTTATAGTGCACCAAGTTATAATCGTGGTTTTATAAAGGCAAATTGTACAACTACCCAAAACAGAACTTTACTTTCTTGGCTTGTTCAATTAGCAAATCATACTTTCTTTTTTTTTTTTTTAAATATATTTTATTGGTTTTTCACAGAGAGGAAGGGAGAAGGATAGAGAGTTAGAAACATTGATGACAGAGAAAGATCCATCAGCTGCCTCCTGCACGCCCCCCACTGGGGATGCGCCCACAACCAAGGTACATGCCCTTGACCAGAATCGAACCTGGGACCCTTCAGTCCACAGGCCGACGCTCTATCCACTGAGCCAAACCGATTCGGCCAAATCATACTTTCTAAGTGTGTAGAAATTACACCTTTCTCAGTATTATTCAAGAGTTTTTAAGTCCCCCTTTTGTTGAAAGACAGTTTCTCAAAGCAATGAGCATCATCCCTGAGAAAATTACTGTTAAATTAGCATTCTTTGCAGAGACTTAAAACTATGGGTTTTGCCAGTCCACGTTCTTTTAGTATCCAGACCCTTCGGCTACGCAGTGAAAAACTTAATAATTCACAAGTCCACTAGCGTTACAGCGTTTTGTAGAGTTTACACAAGCCAGTGCAAGTTTCATGCCTACAAGGAAAAGTGGCATCTATTTCATATTGTGAAAAGAAATTTCCACCAGTTATGTTTGTCTGAAATTGTGAGCACGAAAGCAGGGAAACTGAAGATCAAAGTTGTTGCACTGTTTGTCGTTGCCTCTAACCAGCCAGGTGAACAGTCAAGGCTCCTCTCTAGGCTGAGACGTGTGTACAACAGTCAGACACCCCCAGGACTCGGAGAAAGGGGCCAATTCCAGCACCTCGTCTGGACTATTTGGTTAAGTGTACTATCACAGGAACCTCATACTCCTCCTATGATTTTTAGGAGGGACCCCATTGGGTGGAGAACTTTGGCCCAAAACACACTTTCCATCACCTAAGAATATGGATGAGGGAAAGGACTGCAGTGAATAAACAACATGAAATGCACTAGACAGCAAGGAAAGTCTGCTTCCTTCATTTTTAAAGAAAAAGCAGAGCATCATACTTACAAGGGCTGCCTTCAAAATCTTCTCCAGAGGACACGCTCTGGGCACTGGCAGCCTGCAGAGCAGCAGAGAGAAGGTGGCAGCGGGACCGCCTTCCTCCTGAAGGCCAGAGTCATTGTTCTTATCTCCCCTGACCTCCCAGCAACAGGAGCCAGGAAGGCCTGGCCTCTGACCCTCGCTGCCCTCCCTCCTGGCCCCCTGGCCCCCGAGCCTCAGGCTGGGGTTTCCTATCTGCCGCTATAGCCACCAGTCCTGACACTGCCCCCAAACTTCATGCGGGACTGTCTGCCAAGTGCTTGCAAGATGAAGGGAGTTATATAAGCCGGAGGATTATTATCATCACACACCCCCACAGAACCAAGGCTGCCAAACAAAAGGCAGTTCCAAGAAGAGGAGGAGCCGAGGCAGAAGTTACACTGGGGGTGAATTTCGGGACACTGCTGAACTGACTGGAAAAAAGGCAACTCAATCTGAGTATGCAAACCTCCGCAAACAAACAGGGAGCTGCAGCTGGCCGCAGGCAGCAGGGGGGACAGGCGGGAGGGCTGCTGGGGGAGGGGAGGAGGGAATAGAGCTGGGTTTCCAGGCACATGGTCCGGCCCCTGCCCCTGCGCCCCACACAGTAGCTGCTTGTGGCAGGATGGAGTAGATGAGGAAGACGTGGTATTTGGAAAGGCAGGTTTTCCAGACACCAAGTGCTTAGTAAACACTGATGTTTCTTAGAGTCAGACCAGGTGCTTCTGCTGCTTCTCTGGATTCCTGGTCTCCTGTTTTCTTAATGACAGTTTGTAGGGAGTTCCCTGTGCCAGGGCCAACCCTCTATTTTAATCCTCCAGCCGTCTCTGCTCTTTCCTTGGTGGCAGCAACAACCCAGAAGAAGGGTTCTTTACCCCAGACCTTGGGTCACCTCTGCTACCTTCCCGCCCCAACCGTGGACCTCCTGTTTTCTTTAGATTATTATTATCCTGCCCTGTTCTGGGCACTGCTCCCTAACAGCAAGGAATCTCCTCCTCCTGGCATTCAAAGCTTCCTTTAGCCTCCACACTGATTTCCTGCTGCCTCACCTACCCCAGCACATTCAAATAGGAGGCAGTCTCCAAAATGGCCCAGCAGTTGACTTCCCACCCTTCCTCATGTCCCCCTCCTCTGCCAGGAATGCCTTCTTCACTCCCACTTCCTTCGAAGTTCAGTTCCAATCCCATCTTTCCCACAAAAGCCTTCCCAAATACCTTCCCTTTTCCCCTGCTGACTCTGCTTTTCTGTTGTAGTTCCTCACCTGTTGTCTGGCTTCAGAGGTTTGGGAACCTGGGTGATTCTCCAAGGTGGCTAGCCCAGGGGTCTGCCTAAAGCTGTTGCTTAACATGAGTAGGCTGAGTTTAACTGGCAGTCAACCTGACCTTACCTTGGCCATCAGTCTTGGAGTGAAAGGGGCTCTATGTCACTTCCTTGGACTTAGGTGAAAGCCACCATGTGATAGTGAAGTATTAATGTTGACACTGTGTTGTAGCCTTATGGGGGTTTGTGATATCCTTCACTTTTGTGTGTGTTCACAAATTATCATAAATTAAAAAAATAAAGCTTTATAAAATGTGGCAAGGAGCATCTAAACTTGGTGGTGAAGAATCAAGATGGCAGTATAGGTAAATGCAGGCACTCACCGCCTCCCATAACCACATCAGAATTACAATTAAAATATAGAATAACCATCATTTAGAACTGCCTGAAATCTGACTGAATGGAAGTCCTACAACTAGAGAAGTAAAAAAGAAAGCACATGGAGACTGGTAGGAGAGACAGAGGCATGGAACAGGCTGGATCGACACCCATGTATGTTTTTTTTTCAATCAGGAGAGATATCTCAGCTGTGGCGGCCTCCTGTGAAGAGCGATGGGTCCCATCCCCACACCAGCCCCCCAGCCCAAGGTTCCAAAACTGGGAAGAGAAGTCCCTGTAACTTTGGGCTGTAAAAACCAGTGGGGATTGTGGCTGAGTTACACAGAAGCTGCTGGAGACCCAGGCATTTCCTCTTAAAGGGCAAGAACATGAACTTACATGGACTCACTCCCTCTGATTTCCAGCACTGGGGCAACAGTTCAGGCAGATTCAGGGACATACAAGGAGGAACTGGATTGTCTAACATCAAAGCAAGCACTCAGAGGTGGCTTCCTCCCAGACAGGGACGCTTGCAGGGCACACTGTTCCTGTGCTGAGACCTCCACCTGTTGCTGAGCTGCCTGGAAGCCATATTGGAATTTACATCAGCCTGGCTCACATTGTTCACCCTGCCCTGAGACCCTGCCCCCATCCAATTTACAGCCCCACCCAAGCTGTATACAGTGGCTTTTCTATATGAATGGCCTGTCCTTGCTCAGGCTTCAGAATTTGCTAAAATCTCTCAAACAAGCATCAGCTGGCATCAGCGTTCCCCATACTTATCAATAGAAGCCTAAGACAGCTTGGCCTTGCCTGGGCACTTCTAAGTCCAAAACAAGTAGCAGTCATCTGCAAATCACTCTGTAGCTTCTGCCCAGTGGCCCCATGCAGTGGCTACTGTGCACCTCCAGGGAGGCCCCAGAGCTAGTGCACTTTATGGACAGCTTCAGACCATACCAGGTTACAACTTTTCACATCCATAAGCAACACATTCAGTAAGCACCAAAGCCCCACTAAAGCAAGTCCTGCTCCATAGGGGTATCTCCTGCATAGCAGCTCTTCCACTGCAGTTGCAGCTGGTCCTCACAGCCAATTGGCCTGGAAGTCAATTCCTCCCAATGACACCAACAGTAATCAAGGCTCAACTACAACAATCCTGTGCACACAGTCCACACAGGGATGCATCTAGAGCAGTGGTTGCCAACCAGTAGTCTGCGGACCACTGGTGGTCCATGAGGTCCAAAAGGTTGGCAATCGCTGGTTTAAGGAAACCTTTGGAGCAGCAGTTGCCAACTGGTGGTCTGCAGACCACTGGTGGTCCATGAGGTCTGAAAGGTTGGCAACCGCTGATCTAGAGTGCCCAGCTTAGGTGACTGGGGAGGCTGAGGGGCCCTTCCAGGACACAAGGCCATCCTACTAATTCCAGGAGACATAGCAGCTCTACCTAATATATAGAAACAAACACAGAAGCAGCCAAAATGCAGAGACAAAGAAACATGTCACAAATAAAAGAACAGAAGAAATCTCCAGAAAAAGAACTAAATGAAATGGAAGCAAGCAAACTACTAGATAGAGAGTTCAAAACAGAATTGCTCAAGGACCTTATGAGAACTTCAAGGGACTTAGTGAGACTTTCAAGGATCTTAGTGAGAATTTCAAAGACATGAAAAAGGACCAGTCAGAAATTAAGCATATACTACTTGAAATAAATAATAATTTACAGGGGTTCAACAGTAGAGTACAGGAAGTCAAGAATCAAATAAATGATTTGGAATATGAGGAAGCAAAAAACACCCAATCAGAGGAACAAAAAGAAAAAGGAATAAAAAATATGAAGATAGTGTAAGGAGCCTCTGGGACTACTTCAAGTATACCAACATTCTCATTATGGGGGTGCCAGAAGAAGTGAGCAAGCTATTGAAAACCTATTTGAAGAAATAATGACAAAAATCTTTCCCTACCTGGTGAAAGAAATAGACTTACAAGTCCAGAAAGCACAGAGAGTCCAAACAAGAGGAACTCAAAGGGACCCACATCAAGACACAACATAATTAAAATGCCAAAGGTTAAAGACAAAGAGAGAATCTTAAAAGCAGCAAGAGAAAGCTAAGAAGAAGAAGGAGGAGGAGGAGGAAGAGGAGAAATAAAAATATGAACAATAAAATGGCAATAAATACATATCTATAAACAATTGAATCTAAAAATAAAAATAAACAAATGAGGGATCTAATGAACAAAATAAACTGATGAATAAAATAAAACCAGAGGCATGGAAACATGGAACAGACTGATGAATCTCAGAGGGAAAGAGGGGGGTGGGAAGAGATTAACCAAAGAACTTATATGTATATATGTATTACCTATGGACACAGACAATAGGATGGTAAAGGCTTGGGTAGGGGTGGGTACTGGGTGGAGGAGGGTGATGGGGGTGGGGGGGGGGGAGAGAATATCTGTAATACTCTCAACAATAAAGATTTAAAAAAATAAATATATAAACTTTGGTGGCAAAGGGTTTCTAAACTTTGAGTCAGTTCTCTTTAGGATGTAAGGTGGTGAGGGTAGCAGGAATGTTGGCATTTACTGTATTGCACATTAGAGGACTGTAAAGTAGTGCTCGCTTAATAGAATGCCAGGAAAATTCCCCAAAGGTATGGTTTTCAGAAATCACAGACTTCTGGGATGGGATGCATTTTCTGGGGGAACTCCTCCACTGCAGAAAGAATGCAGGCTATCACAGCAGCTCGCCAAATGAACAACAGCTCCTCTGCTGAATTGTTTTATGACATGGAGTGAAATATCGAATGTGAGCTGTTAGGTACTGAGTGTCTTGTGGTTTAGTATTAAAAGGTTCTTACTGACATTTCCTCTATCATTATATGGTGAAAGCAATGTGCTTTAAATTCCATCAGTGGTGGTTGGATTGACCAGGGTGTCATTTAAGAGACTTGGGGTGTGTCTACACAGTACATGCTCTCCAAGGCATGCAGAATGTTCAGTGAATTAGGAGAATTTTCCCACCCCCACGAATTTGGAACAATAAAAACCAACTCAGGTTCTAAAGAGGAGTTTTAGCCTCAAGTTCTTGAGGTTTAGGCTTCAGGAATGACAGGGGTTTCAGTGTAATTTAGTAGTTCAAGTATAGGGTCTTCCCACACTTTGTTCTGCTCAAGTCAGGTTCGTAACCTTTATGATAGCTACTCCCCACTGGGTCGCGGGCACTGGTGAGAACTAGAGGCTTTATGTACATTCTTAACCTAGCAATTGTCCTACTAGAGAGCTGTTGATATCTTCACTTGACAGATGGGGAAACTGGACATAGAGCTTAGGAAGTAACAGAACTAAGGTCTGAGTCCAAACCTGTCTCACTCCAGCCTACGATTTTCTCCATTCTGCTGAAAGCTGGAAGGAACCTTGGATAGTATCTCACCTGCTGGCTTTCAAACTGGTTCCGAGGAGCCCTGCGCTTTCAAGAAAGTGTTTCAGGAATCTTGGGGTGAGGGGGCAAATGTGAGGGGGAGGCCAGGTCATTTGGGCTTGGGCTCCGTTTATTGGCTTCAAACAAGGAAGTTTCCCTTCTGCCTGTTTTATAGAGGGACTTTAAATTTTGTTTGAAATAAGGGTTTTCTACTAAAAATGATGTAAAAACTCTTGATCTAGTTTAATTTTCTCATTAAAAAGGTACAGAAGTTGGGGTGCAGAGAGATTATATGCTTTACCTGCGATTTTATAACCATCCCAACATTAATTTCAGATGCCTAAAACTACTGGCCTCTCCATGTTATTTCTCCTCACTTGTTAAATCACAGGGAAAGTGAGAGATAGTCTGACCCAGTTGTGTTTCCTGACAGTTTTCCTTTTAAAAAGTGGGAGGCAGGAATACCTTCACCCGGGCAAGCTAGACCATTTTATGGCCCTTGGCTGTAAGTCTGAAGTTGGTCAACATTCACAACCGTGACAAATTAAAATGGAGTAAAGAGTTAAATATGCAATTTGTCTGGGTGATTTAGGTCTCCCTGTTTTCATTCATGTCAAATCAAGTAGCAAAACTTCTGCATGAATCATCTAGCTAATTACATAGCCTTGGCCTGTGAGTGCTCTTGCTACAAAAGTGCTTAAGACCCCATGTTTACCAGCCGTCAAAGGCGACTCCTTTCACTCTTTTCAACAGGAGTGCAAAGACATTATTCTTAGAAGTCAGGTAGAGGCAGGGAACAAGAACAATGTATAAGCCCATGTAGCTTGTATGAACGACAAGCTTGTAAGGCCTAAGATTTCATGGGCTGCCTTCACATCTGGGAGCCTCCCGGGGTCCTAAAGGCCTGTGATTTCTCCTACTTTTACCTGACACACACCCCTCCTGCCCCCCATGGAAAAGGCTCCCCACCTGGCTAGTTCCTCTACAGCTGGGCGACCTGCACTCCAGCTGGTCTTCAACCAAACAGGTTTCACTCCCCTGACAACCCAAAGTCATTGAAAAAAGCCAATCACACGCTCCCCTGAAAATGGGGACATCTCACCCACTTTTTCCTACAAAGCATGCCCGAAATCGCTCCTTTTTGTTCCCTGTTCTTGAATTCATCCTCTGTGCGGCCCTCCATGGTATGGAGCGTCCTCCTTCCTTGGCTGTTAGTATAGGTGACTAATAAACTGCTGTTTATCCCATGTGTCCAGTGTCAGATGTCCTGTGTTTGGTCATCTTAGAACCCAAGAGCAGGTCTCCCTCTCTCACCATCGAGATGACCGGGAGGTGAACCAAACCATGACCAGACATTAGTGCGAATACTCAATGGAATTTTCGGAGAATGAGTGCCAAACACCACATCCTTTGGACGTTTGCTAAGTGTCAAGCTATTTGTAAATAAAAATGACTTTTAACTGGAATTATATCAGCTGGAACTTTCATTAATTTCAAGGCCCCTGGGCTTTCCCATCTGCTCTGTTTAATTTTTATCATTCTCACCTGGATATTTTTGGGAACAAGGCACTGTTCTCTTTCCTGAGATGGCTTAACTGCAGTCCTGCCTAAAGGCAAGGGAATGAAAAGTTGACCCTTTCAGTCCTGTCACTTACATCTTTACTAACTGCATTCTTTCAGTTAAAGGTGGCGGAAAGGATTTTTCTCATCTCCACAGACAAGAGATTATAATAAACAGATCTCTTTTTTTTCCCATTTGAAACACCCTAATACTGAAACATTTTCAAATTCTCAGTCCTTAGGAACAAAGCTCTAAAGCTGTAATTTCTTTCATACTCACGAGATTTACAATAAGAAGGTCATGTTTGTACTAGATTCTGGTTTGAAATTAATCTTCTTTTTTTCCTCAGAATTTCTATAGAGTCCAGGCACTTCATTATTTAGCCATTTCCAAATATTAAATGCTTGTCATTCTTGAACAACAATCTCATCTTCCCGTAATGGGTGGAGAAACAAAGTTGTGGAACTTGCAAAGCACTGCCAGGACATACATCATTCGAGAAGTTGTGGCTCTCCATTCAATTGCTTTTCTCCACACACTCTTAGACTACGAAACACTGTACATTTTTTCATGAGCAGCACATATGGCTTGCTCTGACCCCTAGAAACTATTAATTACAAGCTCATTTGCATTCTGCCTTCTGAGAGAAGCTTTATGGCGTAAATAACTATATTCAAACTCCACAACCGGCCTCAACACCAAGGTCATGCCATAGTCGCTTCCCCTCTTTTCTGGACTGTGCCTCATACAGATAAAAATATATTCTTAGTTCCACTGAACAAGGGTTTATTTGAACCACATCTGCTGCTCATCAAACGTCTATTTTAGAAGTGGGGAATTCTTTTTCAGAGATAGATTCTGTTTGAAAGGTCTATGGCAGCAAATAGTTCTTATTAAATTTCACAACGTTTTCCAACATATATACATTGCTTGTCTGATTATAGGATCCAAGCAAAACCCTGCACCCCTACTTCAAAGGATTCCTCACTTGACTAATTCTACAGAGTAAATTGACTTTCTCATCATTTGTTGTGTTCGACAATAGAAAAGCTGACGCAGCAACGGTGCTAAAATGACAGCTCATTTCCATTCAAGGGGAAGGAATTTGTGTTAATATTCTTAATGACTGGCATCTTTATGAGAAATGTGAAATCGTCTATCCCTAAGCAATAACCTGACTGGTATTAAAAAGCACTTGACACTCAGAATGGAAGTCATCTGTCAGGAAAAAGTCTTTAGACTGATGCGAATTAATGGAATAAATTGGCTTCCTGATTCTGGTGTGGATATTCAAGTTTGTTAAGAATTAGTTTGAGTCGAAGAAGAATTTGGAAAGGATCTTTCAAGAAGTGAGCTGACATTCTGTTGGAGGAAAAGATAACACATTGACTCGATACATTCCTTTCACATTTCCTAAGAATTTCTGGAAATGATTTAAGAGGCAAGGACATGTAAATCGACGGAAAACACATTCAGTAAGTGTCCGTCTTGTCTTGCTTACTCGGAGCAGCAGTAATGACGCCTCCCAGGAAACACCCAGCAGCACGTTAACTGTGATGCCCTAGCTTCTCGACAACTAACAGTGTTTCCATGGGGGCTGGTTCCACCCTCTCGGGGCTGGCTGGGGCCTGAGCCCAGGGGACACGTCTAAGACGAGTGCGTAGGCCAGTCCTTTACGAGCATCATATAGACCAGTCTGTGTTCTGGAGCGGTTGTTCTGGCTTAACAGGCACCGTGTTGTACACCAGTTAACACGTTTTTATTGGAGTCTCCGTCTTCTCCTGCTCACCAGCTTCACAGCCAACCTTCATTTAGGTCTTTACCCCGAAGCCTAGTAAACTGTGAGAAGAAGCACTTCACCGGCTTTGGAAATTAATTAGTCTGGGGGAAAAAAAAAGGTGTGAATTACAGGGAAATGTAAACTGCCTCCATGTAATTAATGAGTTTTACTGTAGAGCATTTACGTGGAACTTTCTTCTGAGACATGGCATTGGCTTTTGAAGACAAAGTGAGTTGGGTTCAAATCCTAGCCCCACTGGTGTGTGATTGTTCTTCGTCTAAGTCCTTTTCTTCTAACTGGAATGACCAGAACAGAAATAACAGAGTCTGAAAGTGAATAGCAGTGTCCAGCGTGTGGTGGGTGCTCAGCGACATTCAGCTTCTCCTTTTTCTGAACGTCCTTTGGGACGTTCATGTCCTAAGCGCTAGTACAGGACTGTTTGTCCTGAGTATTAAAAAACATGTTCCTTTTTTCAGTGAGCATTAGCCAAAGGGTGACTCTGACAACAGTTGCCTAGGTTTTCTGTGTTTAAATATAAACATTAAATGACATAAAAGAAAACTAATAGGGGTCTTTTAAAGAAGACAGTGATCGGTAATTATTAACAACTATTCGTGCACCGGTGGGGTCTCTCGGCCTGGCCTGCAGGGATTGGGCCGAAACTGGCTCTCTGACATCCCCCAAGGAGTCCCAGATTGCGAAAGGGTGGTTCTCGGGTAACGCACTCCAGAATCAGGCTCCCTCCTCTCTGGTTCCGGGTGTGTCACCCGAGAACCACAGCTGCCAAGTCACCACAGCTTGGCAGCTCCTGTGTTGAGCGTCTGCCCCCTGGTGGTCAGTGAGTGTCATAGCTACCGGGTGGACGGTTGGACAGTCGGAAGGTCGCTTAGGCTTTTATATATATAGATAACATAGACATCAGCCCTGGGAACAGTTATTCAGAGAATCAGGTAAATTAGGGTTGATGTTAGAAATCCTAATAAAGCTTTCACTAGGAAACAATGGGTTAGAGAGACAGAAAAAATGAGCAGAGGAAATAACATCTAAGAAATTATGTATGTACCAAATCCAGTTAGAGGAATAAATTGCAAATGAAAGAAAAACCCAAAAAACTAAGAAGTCAGAGAGGGGGAGCTGAGGCAATGGGTAGGAGCACAGACTGGGCAGAGAAAATGAAGAGAAGGCAGGAGATGTGGGGACAGGGCCCTGGACTGAACTCTGCTAGAGGATGTGCTGAGACCAGACAGGAAAAAGCCTCGTTCTGCAGAACCTGCAAGTACCCCTGTCTGAGGCTGGCAGGTACATTAGTAAGAAGAACCAGAGGCTAAGAGCCCGGGCCTGAGGCAAGGGTGATGGACAGCGAGAGGGTGATAAGGGGCAGCGCCTGAAAGGAATTGCTTTAATGCTTTAAAGCGGTGCCAAGCTGAGTAACCTGAGACTGATGTGCGACTGACTTCCACGAAAGCAGGTTTTGCCCTGAAATTCCCTTACTCTGCAGTAAGGTTAAGCTGTGCATGTCAGGTGTCTGCTGCGCTGGCATGCATGGGGCAGGATGGGGCTGTATTACTAACCGAGGAAGGTGGTAGTGAACGCGGTCCTCACAGCTCACCTAACCATTCTGGTCTGAAAAATGGAGACAAATGAATATTATCAGAAACGATGGAGAGGGAAGAAACCACAAACGGGGTGGCTGGAAGCCTCGGTTGTTTTGTTCTTCGAGAGAATGTCATTTTTTTCTATTGCTAAATACAGCATGAGCGCTAGAAGTTTTAGATATGGCCATTAGGGGTCTGAGAAGGCATTGGGATGTCAAGAGGATGTATTGGAAATACCGGTGCTGGAATTTGATACTTGAGTATCTGTCTGGAGAATATGACTCTGCCACTGGGTAGCTATGAACAATAATGATACAAGTAATTTTCATAGCCTGATTTTAATCTGTAGAGTGGGTCTAATAATGCCTGTGCTAGCTACTTCATTGAAAGTGCTATGAGGATCAAATAAAATAGGGTTACAAAAATGATTTGCAATGGTAATATGATATATAAATAAAAATTTTAGTTAAATAATAATTATTCGTTTCCCTGGGCTATGGTATTGATTATGAATGACTGATTGGCAAAAGGTATAACACCCTTAAGTAGAAATTACTTTTTAGTTTGTACAGTAATGGATTACAGGCTTGGAGGAAATGTGGAGAAATAGAAGACCTGGATTCTGGTTCTTCATTTTGCCTATAATCAGCTCTATTAGCATTTGCAAATTATTTAATTCCCCTGTGTCTCCGTATCTTTTAAAAATTTTTTGTATTTGAAAATAATTACAAAATACCCCTGAGGCTTGGAGAGTTGAGCTAACCTAGAGGAAGGTTGCAAGAATAATAGAAAAAACCCTCATATACCATTCATTATGGTCTTATACCCCTAAATATGTTTCAGTGCGTATGTCCCCTAAGTATGTCCTGTTTCTTATCCTTTAAAAGGGACTTAGTTGTGTGACATGCTCCACCGGGTTGTCAAAATGTTTGGAAGCACTTTGGAAAGTACACATTGTTATATAAAATTAAAGGACGTGGGGTTTATAAATTATGAAAAATCATATTACACAAAACTTTACAGTATTTACAAATTACTTCATTTGTAAATTGCAAACTAAGAAAGTCCATTGTTGCACAACAAGATTAGAGCTACTTAGGAGTCCCTGTGATGAATGAGAAAGACAAGAAAGATGCTCTCAGACTGTCATATCTTTTGGGTTATGTTTCTCTGCCTGGACTTGTATCTTTTTTTGTGCTGTTTTTTTCACTTGAACAACTTGCCATTTCATGTGGTATTTTGGGTGGAAATTTTGAGTATATTTGAGGAAAGGTTATAGAAACTGACGGGCAATTGCTACTCACTGTGAAGAGTTTAGTAAGAGCTCAGCTTTGTCCTTCTGGTCCTCCCTTGGAGTAGTGAAAGTATCCTGTTTTATTTTCATTAAAGACATCAACCAGGATACAAATAGGAAATAGGAAAGCAAGTCTTACAAAGTATTCAGTGCAGAAAACAGTATGAACAAAGTGTTCTATGGACCAAAGATGTGATTATTCATGGAAGCCTTTTTCAGCATTCACTGTAATAAGTTTAGCTAGATGACAAACAGATAATAATTCTGCTACATTATCTTCACATTCTCAACAGAATCCTTCCCTTTCATCAGAAGAGGTAATACTATTAAGCCTGATTTCGTTCTAATTCTAACCAGATTCATAATCGCATTCTCCAGTGGATTGAAATATGACCAATAACTTTAAAAATATGAATGAAAATCCTGTTTTTCCTGTGACATATTTCTTTCATGCCCTGACAATCATAATGGCTTCATTTAGATACTTATAATAATAACAAAAAGGGAAACATAGAGCATGTTATAAAAACAATTTTTCAAAGAGTCAAAACCAAACAAGTAATCTAAGTTAATCTTTGATTTTGAATTATTAAATTGTTATTCTTTTTAGTGCAAAATGTAAGTTAATGGCTATGAAATACATTTATAATCCAATAATGATTGCTTTTACTTCCTTGACAAAAGGAATCTGTTTTAAACATAAATTATATAGATACATAATGACATATACACTCATGTAATTTATGAAGCGATGAAGAATATTGCTCTTATACTTCTCTTGGGAAAATTCCAGTCCTTGAGAAAGTATTTCAGGTGTTTCTCAATGAGGTGACATTATTGAGAAATAGCTGAACTATCCTAACGGAAGAGGTTTCCCTAATATTGAGAAGATGCGATATATTTTGAGTCACTTGAAGCATGGGGCAGTAGGAGTTAGAAGACATAGTTGTAATGCGGATTAATCCACTCACTAGCTCTTTAGACTCAGGCTCACCCTCAATAAGATTGAGTTTTCTGGTGTGCCGAAGGGATGTATGAGTAATGGTCAATATTGTCATCAATATTTGGGTAACATTTTTTGTTGTTGTTATTTTTTTTTTTTTTTTTTTTTGCATGAGTCAAAAAAATGCCTTTACAAAGAATGTTCTCTGTGATAAAGCCACATACTTTCAGACCATCCATAGCAACATAGGTGTTTGTGTTAGAATGGATTTTCTGCAAGGAAGCCATATGAACAATAAATGCTTTTCCTAATATTTGTTTCAATCCCAAGAATTCGCTATAGTACCTAATTATTCATCCTCACACTCAGTAAGAGGGTCCGTGGTCACAAAGAGAGCTGGGTTCATACCTTCAAGTTCTTGTTAGGGCCTAAGTACAAGTGACACGTGAACTCCCTTTAGTCCGGGTAGAATTTCACTGATTTGCACTTTTTAAAACAAAGTCCAGCTTGTATAACTCTCTCTGGTGAGAATGAGTTTTGTGATTTTAGGCAGGTCTCTGAACAGACACTCCCCTCTTCTCCCCAGAAGGCCTCAGTTTTTTCAGATGTAAAAAAAAAAAAAAAAAAAAAATTTTTTTTACTTACATGACCTCTAAGGTATACCTTTAACATTCTGTGTTTCTATGGTATCTTACATGCCTTTCCTGAAAAATCATCCCTAATTCTAAATTATTTAAGGAAACTATAAGAAATAAGATCCACTGGCTTTGGCAGAATGTGTGGTAATTTCCTTTTTCTTCTAAGTAACTTAAAGCCTCTCATCTCATTGGCTGATTGTCCTACAAATGAGAACATGAGTCCTCGCCAAAAGAATTTTTACAATCAAAGCCCACTACAAAAATGTGATATGTAAAATGGAGTTTATAGGGCATTTAATGTTTGCTATGCAGCTGACAGTGAATATATTCTTTCAGGTCTATGATCTGGTGCTATCTCTGAAATTCTGGTCTAGTCATAATTTTAAGGTCCTTAAAAACAGAACTGTCAAAATCTCCTCTGTTCAGCTCTCAAGAGAAATTAATTGATAACATAGGATCCTGGCATGTGAGTGACACCCAGTTATATCATTTCACATCTAATCAAGGAAGATGGGGATTTAAGTTAGCTTATTGTCTGTCTGAATCTGTTGGAATCCAGCTGGCTCAAATTCAGCCTGGCGAGCAATGTGGACAGAGATGAGAAAAAAAAAAGACGTAAGCCAGAGAACCAGTGCGTGAGATAGCGCCTTCCACATTGTCAATAGAATTGCCTGGTGTAGCTGCAGATTCACTGCTGATTAGTTTCCTAAAATTTCTCAGTGACTAAGATGCAACTTTCTATCCCAGTGGCCCTTAAAAGTCTATGAAGAATAGCAATAAATGGAAAACTGTACCTGATTAAGAGCTAAAATTATATGACAAGCTTTTAAATGGTGAGAGAGGACTGTGAGAAGGAAGTTATTGATGGTTGGAATTGTTAGGAAAACAAAGTTCGATGGAGGTAATAACGAAAGTAACTTCGCCTTAAGGATGGATGAGATTTGGACACTTGAACCATGGTGGGAGGGCAGCCCAGTCCTTTTAGAAAACAGTATGAACACTTAGTAGTGTAAGTGAGTGATGTCAATTCAGGAGGTGCTGGACCAGCTTAGTAAAGAGCAGACAGAGAGTGTTATGGAAAAGGTGGGGTGGTTATAGGGGAAGAGATTATCCAGGTTCTTAAATGCTGGTATTTTATTTAGACTGGATGCTGTAGGAAGTTGGGAGATTGCTGTTTTAGCATAACAGAATGACAGGATGCAACAATGCTAAAGGAAGGTACGTTTAACAGTGGTATCTAAGAAAGAGAGAAAGTATAAAGCTCAATTTAGAAGCACGAGTGATGCAGAATTGGTTCAAGTTCTCCCCCATTTCCCCTTCAGCATGATTTTTAGTCTCAAAGGGATGCTGTATTTATTTAGGCCTGTCTTGAGGGAAGAACAGAATTCCCATGTAGAGGAGAATAATGTAATCTAGATGGAGAGAACGCAAAATAAAGGCAAAGAGGTTGGTGGGTGGCATTTTACCGAAAGGTTAATGAAATTGCTCAGTATCACACTAGTAGAGGCCCGGTGCACGAATTCATGCATGGGTGGGGTCCTTGGGGGTATCCTGTGGGGATTGGGCCCCAGCCTCGCACCCTCAGGCTCACAGCCCTAGCTTGCGCCCCCAGCCTCGCAGCCCCGCCTGGCACCCTGCCGTGGCCTGGTGCCATCCCCTCAGCTGCTCCACCATCCCGCCTGCAGGAAGATCGATTGGGGCTGGGCCCCACCCGGCTCCCTCAGTGTCATCTGCCGGGCAATTGGCAGGGTGATTGTTGGGGCAATCGGGTCCCCGCTTGCACCCACCTTGGCCTGGCACTGCCCGCTCACCTGCTCCACCATCCCACCACGGTCCCACTCTCATTGGGACCCATCAGGGCCGGCAGCGCCTTCACTGCCGCCTGCTCCCAGCTCCATGTCTCCAACACCTGCCATGTTCCACACCGCCCCCTGGTGGTCAGCGCACATCATAGCGAGCAGTCAAAGTTTCAGTCTCCCAAATGACCGCCAGAGGGGACACTTTACATATTAGGCTTTTGTTATATAGGATTAATGGTAGCCAAGTTCTGGAATCCAGGTTTCCAATGTTTTCTTCACTGTACCATCCTGCCTCTTTCTCCTAACTATAATACGACTCTCATTAGTTAGCACATTTTATTTCATTGCTAGTAATATTTTAATTTATAATTTACCCAGCATGAAGTATGATTTACCTGAAGCCACTGAGGTCCAGTGGGTGTCCTAAGCTTCCAAAGGAGTTATGACAGTGGCAGAAGCAATTGTAGGAACACCTCCAATTCCACTTCTGAGACACCTGTGGGTGGACCAGAATGGCACATCAGTGGATTGCTGTTTTGGGAGCAAAATGGCTAAGGAGAGTAACAATTACTATATGTGAAGCATACAGCTTATTTTCTCTGTTTTTTAAAAATGTATCTTTATTGTTAAAAATATTACAGATGTCCCTCTTTTTTTTCCCCATTGACTCCATCCACCCCGCACCTGCTCCTCCCAGGCCTTCACCACACTACTGTCTGTGTCCATGGGCTATGCATATATGCATCCTGTGGGTTTTGTTTGTTTGTTTGTTTGTTTTGTCCTTATGCTTATGTCAAAAAAGTGACTCCCTGCCTGGCTGGTGTGGCTCAGTGGTTGAGCGTCAACCTATAAACCAGGAGGTTGCTGGTTCAATTCCCAGCCCAGGTTGCATTGCATGCTTGATCCCCAGTAGGGGGCTTGCAGGAGGCAGCCAATTAATGATTCTCTCTCATCATTGATGTTTCTATCTCTCTTTCTCCCTTCCTCACTGAAATCAATAAAAATATATATATTTTTAAAAGTAACTCTCTGACAGAACATGTTTTGACTGCATTGATATTCTTTCCCCACCTTCTGATCCACACCCTAATCTCCGCTTGAACACATTAGGCCATTTGACCTCAGTGGGTACCAGATGAAGAGATCTGATCTAGCACTAAGCTCCGCACTAAGGCCAACTTTTGTGCTGGCTGCAAATGACATTCATTGCTCTAACTCAGTGGTTCTCAACCTTCCTAATGCCGCGACCCTTTCATACAGTTCCTCATGTTGTGGTGACCCCCAACCATAAAATTATTTTCGTTGCTACTTCATAACTGTAATTTTGCTACTGTTATGAATTGTAATGTAAATATCTGATATGCAGGATGTATTTTCATTGTTACAAATTGAACATAATTTAAAGTATAGTGATTAATCACAAAAACAATATGTAATTATATATGTGTTTTCCGATGGTCTTAGGCGACCCCTGTGAAAGGGTCGTTCGACCCCCAAAGGGGTTGCGACCCACAGATTGAATAACGCTGCTCTAACTTGTGGATATCTTTCCCCCTTGGTTCCTTGAAGTGGATATCTCAAGAACTACCAATTTAGTCATTAGCCATTAGTAGCTTCCAAATATAGACTGGCTCATGCCAATTAGACCCTCATGCATGGCAACCACGGATGAGAAATAGATTACAGGTACTGATACTTAGGCTGGCATCTCTCCCATAGGAACCAGGGAACATGGCTCAGAAAACTCAGTTGAGTTAAACAAATCAGGCCAAACTCTTCATTAAAAACTTGAATGGAACCCAAGTCTCTTTTGAGGAACCAAAATGCTGTCAAGTCTCCGCAGGTCAATGCTATTCCCACACATTTCTAGAAATAGGACTACATCTTAATTCCAAATCTTGCTGATTCAAGCAGCGTATGCTTTCAATCATGCTGCCTCCCAATATCTAGTGCAAGAGTTTGAAATGGTAAATATAATCTTTGACCTCTAATAAAATAGTATAATGAGGTGAGTAAAAAAACGACTGTCCCATTTTGAAGAGGATCTTAAAATGAAGTGTGACTGAAAGAGATATAAAAGAATAGCCTGGCTGGCATGGCTCAGTGGTTGAGTGTCAACCTACGAACCAGGAGGTCATGGTTCAATTCCCAGTCAGGGTATATGCCTGGGTTGTGGGCCCGATCCATAGTAGGGGGAGTGCAGGAGGCATTCATCAATGATTCTCTCTCATCATTGATGTTTCTATCTCTCTCTCCCTGTACCTTCCTCTCTGAAATAAAAATATATTTAAAGAAAAAAAGAAATAATAGAGCCAAGCAAGAGGTCATAGAAAGAAAAGCAGGGGGGTGGGGAAATCTTTTTTAAACTTTAAAATTAGGAATGATTTGTCTTTATGGCTAGTGAAGAAGGAAGTGCCTTTACCATTTGTAAAATAAGTTATTCATATATTCTACAAATGGATGCCAACCTATCTCTTCCAAAGTAGAAGCTGAAGGTTCATGAGCAGAAGCAATTTAAATATTTCATCTCTTCTTGTCTCTAGACTCTCTTTAAATTATATATCCCTCTCCACCACCAACTTTTCTGTATTCTATGATGTGGACAAGTTGCATTTTCTTAGTTCAGAGTTGGCTCCCCTGCATTTGCCCACATGGCCCACCATCATATGGACCCCACACACAATGGACTAATGGGCTATAACTAGCCTGATGCTGAACGGGACCTGGATGCAACACGGAACGGAAACTCTGGACACTGGCTTTGCTTTTAGCTCTACTGAATCCCCAGCTGTACTTCTTCCAGGACTGGATTAAGGGAAATGGGGCTTTAGAAACACAGAGATGTAATTCTACACAAATAAAAATCACCCGTCTTCCCATGCGAGTCTCAGAAAATTCTTTCTCTCCAGATATCGTAAGAACTCCACTCCCAGCACTCACTGGGGAAAGGGATCCCTCAACTTCCCCGATAACAAGAGGACCCTACTCTTTCTCCTCCTCCTCCTTTCTCTTCTCTGTCTTCTTGTCGTCGATCACTCTTTTCTCCCAGTCCTCCTACCTTTCCTCCTCCTCCTCTTTGCCCAGTGTCTCCCTTCATTGTCTTCCCAAACTGCATCTCTGCCAATTCTCTGATTTAAAAAATACTGTGTCTTTATTTGAAAATGTCACGCTCAGTTTCACTCCAAGCCCTAGCTCACCCATTCTTTTTACTTGTAAAAAAAAAAAAAAAGTACAGCTATTTGAGTGCTTACTATATTCTATGCTCTGTACTAAGCATTTTATTTTTATTATCTCATTTAACCTTTATAACAGCCTTTTGTGATAAACACATCTCCATCTTAGAGGGAGGAAAACAGTGAAAAAGAGGGTAAACACATTGTCCGCACGCAGTTTATAGGTGATGAATCACTGCTGATTCGTCTGCTTAGGGACATTGAGCAAAGTCTTGCCCAGCTCAGGTCCCAGCTCTTCCAATAGGGGGCTCTGTTGACATCTTTTACTTAATTAGTACTAATAATTGATATTTAACCACAAAATCCTTTTCATGATTACTAAGAGTTGTCTTGTGTTCATGTCTTTCCCCCACAGGTAAATTATATATATTTTTCAGAGCAAGGAGAATGTCCTTTATTATCTTGTATTCCTCCCTGCGCTAGGACAGAAATACCTACACAGGAAGTGCTAAAATCCATATGGAATAAATGAATTAACACATTGATGGAGCATTCTTAAGCCTGTCCCTTTGGGCTCTGATTATATTTAGAAGGTGCAGTATGGTTACTCCTTAGGGCATCAACTCAACTGCTAAAAAGTAATTTAAGCTGTTTGATATTGAGTAGGTTCCCCCAAGTCCCTTTAACTAAATAGAGATGTCATATATGAAAAAGAAGGTGATAACACACGTGAAGCCTCTAGTGTCTTAAATAAAATATATTACCTGCCCCGTGCTTTTCTTCATCTGCTACACTCAGAACACTTTCCTTTCTTTTAGCAGCATGAAGCTCTCAAGAGGGAAAAAGGAGCATATGATTTGTAGGGGCCTCTCTTTTCTGGGATGCATTTCTTTTACATGGAAGTTAAAAGCTGAGATTTCCAGAATATCTGGACGCACTAGCAAGCACATCTGTTTACTAGGACGTTCTATTTAAGGGGAGATTAATTATTGGCAGGTGAGGGTTAAGGGGGAGGCTTTAAACTGGCAGGAAGTCTATTCAGAGGACATGTTATATTATAGAAAGGTGATTTTGGTGTTAAGCCTTATTAGTGATCCGAGCTTGAAGATAAATCCACAGGTGCACACTTCTAAATTAACTTATCAATAAAAGCACACTCAGCATGCAATTAATCATTTCTCACCAGGACTCTGGGATATTTCACAAGGGTCTAACTTTCCGTTTTATTTTAAATTAAGGTAGCAGGCGTTGCCTCTGACTTACACCGCCATACTACAAAATTGGACAATATACAAAACTCTCTGTAATTCAGATTTCCATGTTGTTTATTAGGAATGCTGTGTCATGGCTCAGGAAGATGGGACGATGCTCACATTGGTATATTTTGGGCCTCTTTCATCATGGGAGAGGGTTCTGAAGGATTTTCCTGAGTTCTTGAGACAAATCTGTCCCAGGCCTTTTCCGTATTCTATGGCGTGGACAAGTTGCGTGTAGTTTAGTAGCCCTCTTTGCCGATGGGAAAAACCGTAACACAAAGTAATAAACGGCTGGTTCGGGGTTTCAGTTAATAGTGGCAACATAACTCATCTCTAGCAACAGCCATTTGTAGCTGAACTGAAGATATGGGCAATTCCAACAAATGATGGAAGCGAGACTGAATAGAATGCAACAAAAGCAAAAATACACAAAGGTAAATGGAAATCGCCATCCATTGAGCAGAAAATTCAATAACTACAGCTTTATAACATGCTCGGGTGTGTGATAAAACAAGTCCCCTTGTTGCTATGGCACTCTTCCCTTGCAAAGGCGTCTAGGCTTGCTCCTGGGTTTATTATCCAGATGAAACTTAACCAGAGCCATCTGGGCTCCTCTGGTTCCCAAACTGCTTCTTTGCAGCCACCTAACCTTGTGTGAGGATTTGATTAGTATTACCTGAATGAGTGTAGATTAATTTTGGGAGAGTCTACCTTTTCTCATGAAGATTTCTTACCCAGAAACATGATGTGACTGTTCATTTATTCACCATTGCACTTTAATATCAATGTCACCCACTACTGTTAAACAGTGACATGTCCAAGTTCCTTAGATTCACATCTTAGAAAAATGTAGAAATAGTTTTCTACTGATTTGTAGCTGTATAGTTTTAAAAACCAGTATGGGAAAGGATTTACCTTTGAAGGTAAGTGGAGAGCCACATTTTTGCTTTAATTAACAAAGTTTGAATGCATGATTGAACATGGATCACGAATTCTGAGGGCAAATGGAGCTAGTTTAGATGCTACAGCTGAAGACGAGTTCAAGCAATAAACTGTTATGCTTCGTTTTGAAAGGTTTATAGACACGTTTGCTGGGGAGAGGGAGGGGTCTTCCGAAATCCTGCCTTGCCCTTCATCCTAGCGGAGTTCCGTTCCGTTCCTCTCCCGGGCCTGGGGCAGGTGCAGACCAGATGATCAGGATCAGAGAGAATATTCTTTGATCTAACCCTAGATCCTGAAAACTGAAATTGAATGACTGGTGTCCAAGGACCTAGTTGCTCAGTGGCATTCAGGCTCTGTTAGGTGACTTCTCAGCCAGCTGCCCTGGTGGGGAAAAGCCACGGGTTGAAGGCATGGTGGATGGTGGATGGCGAGTTTGGGAACCGACCAGCTCAAGCTGATTGCTTTCAGCTTTCTGTTACATTTGGTTTGGACATGAGGAACGGCAAATGTCCAAGCCCCTTTGTTTTGTCTAAATGGTATCTTGCTTTACCAATTACTTCTGGAAGCTTGACCTGACTCTCTACAATGTTTTGCCAAGTTATTATTTCTTTCTAAATAGTGGGCCAGGAGGAAGGAAGAAGAGCACATGACCTTTGACGAATTCCACTCCCCGCTGGGGTCCACCGCTCAGTCCTTTGTTTCCCCAGCACTGCGGCCCAGCGCCTGCTCTTTATTATCCTCTCATGCAGGACCCAGGACTCTGCTCCTCCCAGCAAAGTGTATTCAACTGTCACCATTGTCCCTACAGATCCATTAACTCGGTTGCTCCAAATCCCTAAATGCCCAAAGCAGCACTCTCTCGCTCTCTCGCTCTCCCCCCCCTTCCCCCCCCTGTCTTTGGTGGCAGAAGATACGGCTAAAGACACACCATAAATAGATAGAATTAATGACTGACATACTAAGTTGAACACAGTCATGTAACCTAGATCCGTATCTCTATATGCACCAACCAGCCTTCTTTCTCTTCCATGTATTGCACGTGCAGCTGAGCCAGGTGCTTAATGCATTTTCTGCATAACATCCCCAAGGAAAGTATTCTTATCTCCACTTTACAGACTTTAAGACCTGAGCGGTGAAGTCACTGGTCCACAGCCACACAGCTAGTGAGAGGTGGTGCCTGGATTAGAACACCAGTCTGTCTCAACCCAAAGACTGTACCTTCCTGCTTCCAAATCATATTTGAAATTTTATAACATAGAAGGGCAGCTGATAGGTGTAATTTCTACCATAGTTATAGGAAACTGAAGTAGATAAGGATTTTTCATATGATACACACGCTTAATTTGGGGCAATAATATCATATTCTGTTTAAGAGGCATTTTTCCTAAGCTACCCCATTTACAACCATTCAGGTTTCATCATCCCCCTCCCCCACCCCCCCACCCCTTTCCTCTTGTAGGTAGAACTAGAGGGGAAAGTGCCTGGGATGTTTGAATGTCCCTGTGAGCTTGTCAACCTACAGATCCATTAACTCAATTACTCCAAATCCCTAAATGCCCAAAGCAGTTTCCTCTCTCTCTCTCTCTCTCTCTCTCTCTCTCTTTCTCACTCTCTCTTTTCTATCTCCCTGTCTTTGGTGGCAGAAGATATGGCTAAAGACATACCATAAATAGATAGAATTAATGACTGACATACTAAGTTTTCTGTGGGGCTCAAAGTGGACCAGGCCAGTCCATGTTTTAGGAGACTTCCCCCTATCTAAGGAGTCAAGGAATAAAAAGGCAAAGTAGAAAGCAGGATAAAAAAACAGGGTGATTTTGCTAAGTGTAAATCATAGGTAACTAATGCTCATCTTCAAGCTAAGGAAAATATCACCAGGAGATGTAGTAGTCAGGGGAGGCTTCTTGGAGGAGGTGGAATTTAAGCTGAAACTTTGCAGGACGTAGGCGTAGACGTGATGAGGACGTTCTACACACAGTCTTGTAACACAGAACTAGGAGAAACCACGTACATGATGATAAATTCTCATTTGGCAGACAACCAGATAGAAAACTGGAATGGTTAAGGATTAGAGAAGAGATGAACGGGGGACATTAATATGGCCACTTTAGCTGCAGGCAAAGGGGAGATTGCTGTTGCTATAGGAATTTGGTGGGAGATAGGGTCAGAAAGTTGGGGCCAAATAACAGAGGGCCAGCCCCTCAGACGGAGAAATTCAAACCGAGGGTGCATGTGGGACTCCCCAGCTGGGAAAAGCTTTGACAGAAGAAGTGTTTGTGGAAGCTCAGTCTGCCATGGTGGACAGAAGAGGCAGCGGACCAGTTAGGAGGTTGTTGTAATGAGCCACATGTGATACGCTCATCACACTGGAGTGGTAGCTGTGGGCCAGATGTGGAGGCATTTGAAAGGAAGGACTTGCAGAATCTGATGACAGATTAGCTATGGGGTGAGAAGAAAAAAAAAATAGCTACCAGGCTAATTCTTCTTCTTCCCAGCATATTGAGATAGAATTGAAAATATTTTAAATAGGAAACATATTTAGGACAAACTTTTTCCCAAAAAAATCTTTCAAATACCAATCCCCCTCCCCTCTCCACCATGGATCTAACCTAAAGTAGGTAAATTTACCATATGACCAAAATCTTAATTTTATATATGAGCCTCTTTTTCTTCAAAGTCAATAATTATGATTTTTTAAAAAGAATCTACTTAGAAACACCTTCTTAAAATTTTTAACTCCCTTAAATTTGCTTTATGCTCTCCATCCAAAAATATTGCACAGGGCAAAAAAGACCAGATGTCTTGACCTGACCCATTGGTTGGCCCCATCCACATGGTGGTGGTTGGGGAAAGCTCAATACTCAGTATCAGAAATCCACTTCATGGATCTTTAAAAAAAAATAAAACCATTTAAAATCTAAAACACAAAAGAACCAAGCTCCTACCCGTCCCCATGTGGATATACAGATATACTTAAGAAAAGTAATGCCAAGTGTCACATTTGCCATTTGTCTCTATTATTACAACGGCAATGACCACAACAATGTCCCTGACGTCACTTAAATTTCCTTGGGGAAAAAACAGAGTAGGACCCTTTTAGTTCTTTGATGAAGGTCCCTACTCATAATTTACCTTGAGTTCAGTGACTACCTGAATTGATGTACCCTAGTTTTCCATCCCACCGTAAACATGGATTTTGTAAATGACTGAATCCAGCTTTCAGGTCGCGTTCCACCTAGCAGATGCGTCCCCTTATGGCATGCCAGGATAGCGGGACGCATCAATAGCGCAAACTGAGATCTGCACCCCAGTTGTTCTTCACTCCCTGAGCCAGAGACCCCTGGTGCTCAAACACTTTTACAGCTGTTGGAACACTGATGGGAAATTCATGTGTGCTACCAGCCCAAGCGCTGTCACAAAGAATCCCAATGTCAAACTGAGGTATGCAGAAGTCACCATAAATATGCCTCTGCATGTGTACCATCTGGAACAGTCGATTCAGAATGTGACAAGGGACTGGGCTTGCCCTGTGGGCACTGTCTTTCAAGCAGACCCTTTTAAGTTTTGCTCAGTGACTTCATATTAGGGGGACTCGCACACAATGAGGTCTTCTCAAGGTGTGAATTGATTATTCCTCAACACTTCCTTTCTTGTTTCCATCTTTAAAAAAAAACATTTTTATTGACTTTTTTGTTTTAGACAGAGAGGAAGAGAAAGGGGGAGAGGGGGAGAGAGAGAGAGAGAAACATTGATGAGAAAGAACTTTGATTGGCTGCCTCCTGCATGCCCCTTGTGGGGAATGAGCCCACAACCCAGGCATGTGCCCTAAGTGAGAATCAAACCGGAGACCTCTTGGTGTATGGGTCAACGCTCAACCACTGAGCCACACCGGCTGGGCTCTTGTTTCCATCTTGCCTAGTCCTGTGCACAATTGACTTGGTGGCAGTGGTGGTGGGGTCGGGGTGGGAAGGTTGGTGATTGCCCCATGTTGTCAGACTCCCTGGGCAGGTGGCCTGGTGGTCAGTCTGCAACAATAGCAACATATGCTTGTGGGGCTCCTGTGGCCAACAAGCGACTTGCCTTTGTAAGATGCCATCACAAGGCACCTCACGGAGAAGCGCAGCTGTGAGGAGGAACATTTTCTCCTGAAATATTTCTGCGATAGTGAAAAATGGCATCTCTAGTCAGCACCGGACCTGCTATCTGCAGTGTGTAGTCCGAACCCGGAGGCAGCATGGGCCAGTTTCCCAAACCCCAGTTCCACTCACTGTAAAGCCAAAATGGAATGACTGGAATTCCAAAAGACTCCAGCTTCCGAACTGAACTTAGTCCTATTTGGGTTATGAAATATTGGGAATCGGATAATGCTCAGTCATAAGAACCGCCTGGCTACTCGTGAGGCTATGTTCTCATTGAACTGCACAGACCATATCCGGAGCACTTTCTGAATCACGAGTAAACACTACACTAAAATAGTGTCGGAATCATAACTTTTTAAGAAGGGAATTCAACACATCGACTATCTGGTTGTAAAAAGTGTACATAATGCAACTTGAAACATAACTTTATGGGCATCTTTATTCAGATGAATATAAAAATCACAAAGCACGAGCCATAAATCCTGTTATGCAACCTATTCAGCAGCTCCTATTTCAGAAGAGCTCGCATCCAGTATTATTCATTGAGCCTCTTCACCTGTGGCGGGTGAGAATGGTGTTGGGTTTCTCCACCCAACGTGAGAGTCCGCTGGGAGCCAGACTCCTGAGCACCGCCGGTACATGAATATTGATGAGGGAGGCAAGTCTGTGAGGGCGCAAAAGGAGTCCCTCACCAACTCCCCTAGCTTGATCAAACATTTCAACACTGAAAATTTAGTTTTTGATCCCTGTAAAAACAGGGCATCCATTTGGAAGGCCTTCTCTATACCACAGACTAAGCATAGTATGGAAATCCCACTGTTGTTTTCAGTTCGACTTAATTTTGGTGGGTGCTTTGGGCAGAGTGGTTACGTTACATATTAGGTTGAAAACTCATTATCTGTTGCTCAAGCATCGGGATGACCATTCATTTCCAATGATTAATTTATAATGAATACCTTTTTTTTAAAAAACAAAGAAAACACGCTTGTTTATAACTTAGCCAGAAAAAAATCTATTTACATTTAATTAACACTTCAGATAGCCCGTTTAAAACCCATAAATGTAGTGGCTTTAATGGTCCATTACAGAGATGCTGCAGCAGTTTTCAATGACTTGTAAAACTTTCACAAACAGATCTGCAAATGAATTACCGCCCACTGCTCCTTGCAGCTGCTGAGGGTTAAGTTAAAGAGCATGTTCCCACTTCCTCCTTTTCTGTTTCTCTTCTGGCTCTGAGCATTTTTGTTTTAAAGCTCTCCTATCAGCTGCTCGGAGGGCTGCGGCTGCTCTTAAGGAGTTTTCCAACTTCAGAGCCCCATCCCCAAGACGGTTTAAAAACACCGCGGCCCATCGTAAATCAGACACAATCAACATTGCAAAAATCAGTTAAGAAAGCATTTCATCTCTACCAGCCGCTCAGTAATAGACCCTGACAAGACTCTTTATAAATGGAGCGGTAAAATGCAACAGTTTGGAAGTGAATTTTCATTTTGAAAGCTAACACGGAGGCTTTCTTGGCCTCATCCATCCTGGGGGAGCAATGTCTAGCTCCCGCTTTGAGTCTGCAACGAGGATGTTAAAGGGCACACACACGGCTCCACAAGGCATTTCCTTAGCTACACCTTCGAGAGCAAGGCAGCAGGAGTGCTGGTTCTGCAAAGACAGCCAAGCCCAAGCGACGCTCCCTGTTATCTGTCAGCCGCACAATAGCAGCATTGAGAAGATAGTAACAACTGGCTTTGACAAGTGCGCTGTGCTAGCATTCCATTCAAACGAGAGAGAGAGAGAGAGAGAGAGAGAGAGAGAGAGGCAGAGAGAGGCATTCTTTGACTTTACCTGGGGGGACAAACCCTGCTTTTCCTGGGGCTGCAGAAAAGGAATCCCTCCTCCTGCTCCACAAGCAAAGTCGTTCTGATGCCTGCAACTCTCCCTTGCAGGAGACCACACAGCTCCAGCGAGGCAGCCTTCCTGCTCCTAATCCCCACTCGAACGTGATGACACACACTAACCCCAACCATCTGGTGAAACACGTCCTCGAGCACTCAGCACAGTGGTGTGTCAAGACGGGCTGCCCAATCCAATTGCTGGGGCCGGTGCCTCTCACCGACGGAGGCTGAGGGCAGGGCTGAAAGTGGAGGTCGGAGAACTCCCGGTCCGGTAACCTGAGCTTGGCTCAGAGAAAGGGCGGCTATAAAAAGAGAAGTGGGAGGTGCTAGCGAGAAGGTGGAGGGAATGGATTCTCCCGGTGGCCAGTTGCGCGTTACTTTTCACAACTCCCTGCGCTCCCCGGGGACGCTGGGGACCCTCCGTGGGACGCATAGAACCCCCCCCCCGCCCCCAAATCTTTTCCTGCCGACCTAGGGAGGGCAATCCTCTCCCCCTCGCCCCCGAAATTAAAGATTCCTCTTGACATCCTGGTAAAGCGTTCACGTAGGAGCGGTTTGCACGGAAATGTGTCATCTACATTTTGAAATCTAAACTCCTACCTTCCTTTGATTAAATCGTGGCTGCCTCCAGCATTCCTTGGGAGGAAGGGGGGGTGGGGGCGCAGCCTGGAGCAGAAACTTCTCTGATCCCACACACGGCTTCACTGTTTGCCACAGGCTCAACTTCAGAAACAGTCAGTGGAATTCCTTTTCGTTTCTACGCGTGGAAAATAGCACGCGCGCCCATAGGTAGCGGTGGCTTGAGCTACATCCCTTGCTGCGCCCACAGACATCGCTTTGTAAAAGCACCCGGTACCGGAGAGCTGCTCTCTGTCATTGATTATTTTTATGGGCTTCTAGTTAATTGCACTTATAACGTCCATATCGCTCAAACAGCTCATTAACAATTTTGCTTTGAAATGTTTGCCATTTTGGGTCATTTCAATACCACCTTCTTAGGTGCATTTCTTCCTTTCTTCTTTTCTCTAAACTGTTTTATAGAACTAATTACTTTGATAGCAGCCTGAACTAGAAAATGGCTATACTTGTTGCACCACTTTTAGGAGATACATGAAAATAAACTCATTGCCGCAAATCTCAGCTTTTGAAAAAGTTAATCAGACCTCGAAGGAATTTTGAAAATCAGGAATTTGAAATATTATCAACTCCCTGACAGTGTGTGTGGGAAGCCAACATTTTAAATTTTGAATTTGTTTGAAATGTGAGGGGGACTACTGGAAAAAACCCCCACCCCCAAATTTTAAACATGCTTAAAGCACTAAAATCTAGACTATAAATAGATAGCTATCAAATACTCAGAGCGCCAGTATCACAAACAAGTATTTCAATAGCTAGCAAAACTGACTTGACTAGCATGTTGTTGTTTTTTCAGGCATTTTTGTGTGATAGTATGTTACGATACTTAAAAATGACTCCTGGTACAATTTTTTCTGAAGCACAAGATTAGAGAACCATAATTTTCAGATAGTGAATTTTTCCTATCACTGGGCTGTGGGGAAGGAGAGAAAAATAGAACTAGAAGCTGACGTCCTGATTCATTTGCTCAGTTTCTTCCCAGAAGTGATTGTGAGGTGTCCGTTTCACAATATATAGTAGATTCACTAAACCACTGCAACTCATCAGCTAAATCCAGATACATAATCAACACAGAGACATTCAGCAATGGCAAGGGGTACCACAGGGCTAAAACTTCTCTTGGGCACCATAAAATTTTTAATTGTGCCAATTATTGTAAGGCAATTTTTTTTCATTTAAAATATATAGATATATATATATTTGTTAATCCAACCAGGCTCACGTCTGGAAATCTGGACTACCTCAACTGCATAGATTTTGAAGACCCCGGAGACATTATTAACGTAGTTTGCATTCTCTTAAAACTGGAAATTAACTTACAAAAGTAAAACCTAAGAAACTGTGAAGGTGTTTTATCAACCCTGTGCTTGTAACACACCTTTTTAAAGACATTTCCCAAGTGTCCCCGGCTCTGACCCACATTGTTGCTGAAAGTGCTTTTTAACACACTTTGCTTCTAACTTAATTGTCAACCTTTTCATTAAATCTCGGTCACGACTTCTCTTTGAGAACTTCAGCTATTTGTTCTGCTTAGAACTTGCTTTAAGAAAAGTACAAGTTGAGCAGTAGCTCCTGCCCATTTGCTAGGATCTTAATTCTTGCTCCCTGCAAGTGTCTGTAAACACTACCTTTGGAAAATGAGTCCACAAGACACTTTTTTGCGTGTGTGTTTTTGTTGGGGTTTTTTTTTGGGTTGCTGTTCTGAAATGCTTTTGTTGGGGAAAATCAACTCAAAGAAAAACCTGAAGCTGGTGCTGTAGGATAAGGTCCCAGCTTCCCTCTCCCTGTAGCCAGCTTCAGTGCTCAGCAGGGTCAGTTTAGAAGTTAAGAACTTTCCATTCCCTCCCTTCCTTTCTCCTTGCCATCTGAAAACAGTTTATTTTTTAAGGAAAAAAAAAAGTGAAATTGATTCTGTCTTGAAAGATCTAAACCTGAAATACAGCACATTTTAAAAGACTATATTCAGCATTTGAACGTAATGTTTGTTGATGAGGGTGAGGCTGTGTGCAGAGGGAAGAGCTTCATCCTAGGAATTAAGTAAGGATACTCGTACAAATGAAAAAATTAATTGTAGGTAACGGTGATATTGAAAAATAGGCCCTCCTATTCTGTTCCCACAGTTAAAATGTCCCTTTACTTATTAGCGCCAATTAGTTTCCATGGTAACCGACCAGCCCTTGTAAACCCGCACTCTGAGTTTCACTCATCTTTGTCTGGGCTGAGCTCACCACCCCTCTTCCCCCACAGATGGCCGTTTAGCTGGGTCTATATCTATAGCCATATCTTTTGCGCACACATAACTGGCACAACAGTGCCCACATCCACTTTATTGCTAGGACAGTGGTGGCCGAGGGAGAATGCAAGTGGCATTTAATCCCCAAACTGCACCGCCTGCATCTGCTGCCACACTAATTTCCCTCCTCTTGGTTATTGTTTCTTCCCGTCTTGTTCTATTATCAGCTGTTTGCTGCCCGTAATTTCTTTTCAGGGAAGCCAATACAGTACAATAAAAACCTCATTAAACAGACACACCTATCAGCCTTGGAGAAAGCCCTAAACTACCCCTTTTTGTTTAAAGAATCATTAAAGTTGAAAAAGAAAAACCACTTGTTTGTCATGCTTGAAAAAAAGAGAACAAAGCCAACACAAAGGTGGACCAAGCCAGGGGGCTAATACGAAGATTTAATGCACTTAAGACACCATGGTTCCCCCTTGGGCTGCCGGTTGGCCAAGAATCCTGACTTAGTGCAGTAAACAAATGATCAGCGAGGCTGAGAGCACTCCATGCACTTGGTGGGAGGGGAGCAACCTGGGTCTGCTTGTCACAGGCTGCCCTGTGCCATGGGGCTGTGGGCAAGCGATGCTGCTGAGTCCCCAGAAATTAGTGTGACCGGGAAGGATCTGCTGTAGGGGGTTGGGGGGAGTTTAGTAAATGGTTGGAATTGTGAGAACTCAGCAAGCCACGGGCTCTGATAATGTTGCTGACTTTAATTTGGACACAACTCGATTGTATTCAGTGTTATTTTGAGGCAAACCATCTCCTTCAAGAATTGAGAAGATATCGACAGCTGAGAAGCCCATCTTTTGTGATGGCCGTGTTTCACTGTGGATATACCTCTTGGGACATACAAATAATGCTAGAGAAATAAGATTCTCCTAATTCTGGTGAAATGCTTTATTCTTAAAAGTGTGTCCGAGGTTGACCCTGAAGTCATCTGTGATCTAAGTATTAACTAAGGACAAGTTCTGATCACCGGTGTTTTTTCTGCTAGAATATGGGAATCTGTGAGGCTTCTTAAATAGATAAATTCTTTGATGTTAACATTCCCTTCAATTTTTTTTCCTTTAAAACAAATGTCATCTAAAATCCAAGGTGCTAAAAATGTAACAATTAGCCCATCGCTATTCATATCATATAAAGTGTCTGTAGATACACAACAAATCTTGTCATTTCAAATATCATGCACTTCTATCTAAATCACTCACATTAGTGTCCCTCCACTAAACTCTACTGCCTTTACTCATATTGAACCAAATCCTTCTAAGAAAGAGAGGATAAGTTACTGCTTGTTAAAAGAAGTCACATGTTATGGAACAAGCATTAGATTTGCTCATGTTTTTGATGACTGAATAAGCTATATGGGAGGCGACATGGGAGCCCGTGGTGGCCATCATGCCAGATGCATGGTTTTATCACTGAAGTAATGTTTCCTCCAGGAAGCACAAACGTAAGAACGCTGAAGTCATGTGTAGCTGCCCTGTAAATGTTAGAAGGGTGACGTGGAGTGCTCAAGCACTTAGAATAAAAGTGACCCATAAATAGGGTCATTTAATGAAAGATAGTAGATACAATAGAATATGGCAACAAAGTAGCAAAAATTTTTTAAATTCTACTTAAAATACCTATTTGTGGAAATCGATGTTTGGGGCCTTGGGTATTAGTCCTCATTTGAGCAGATAACTAAATTTATGAGACATAATATTAGGAAGTATGGATAGCAAGTATGAGAAAAATGTGAGTTTTGGTAATAAGAACTGGATGTTGTTTGGTCTCCCTGGAGGTAGCATTGCAGATGTTTGAGGTGGAGTATACACTGAACCTAATGAGTCAAATACAGATAATTATCTTTCATTTTTAATACATATATTTCCCAGTGTAAAAAAAAAAAAAGGTAAATGGTGTGGGAAAAGGGTAGAAAACTGAGATGCAAGCATGGACATCACTTACGTCCAGGGAGTACAGAAGGATTTTGCTTCTGGAAGGAATAACAGACAATATTGAAGGAAGGGGCTGAGAACTTGCCTCCCCAAGATGTGCCACTCTGGCATTGGATTATTTTGAGCTGAAGGCAATCGAGACCCTGTGGGCTCAAGAGAAACTTTTACCTCTCCCTTAAAGAATTCAAATTAGGTGCCTTGCCTTTAAGAGTTATTAGCAGAAATAACTTTTTTATGACCTATCTATAGGGTAGAGCAAACTTCTAATTACTGAGCATCTGCTCTTATCATCCTGAAAATGACCTTCCTCCCCTCTGAAGCCCCAAGGGGCATTACCTCATCCTTGGCTCAGAATGCCCTATATACCTCATCCTCCTTTTCTGTCTCTGGCTCTTTCATGTATGTGGGGTCTCTAACTCTCTCATGTATGTAGGGTTTCCATACGCATGTATGCAATTAGATTTGATGCTTTTCTCTTGTGAATCTGTTAGATGAAAATTTAATTATTTGACCAGCCAAAAGTACCTTGGAGGGTAAGGGAAAGTCCCCCCCCACCCCCCCCAAAAAAATCTAATCCCTACTTTAGATTTAAGAAAAGCAAGGCTTGGAAAGGTTAAGGAATGTCTAAGTCATTGGAATAGGGAATAAACCCCGTGATTCAAACTATTTGTTCACATGTTTTTCTCTCCATAGTAACAAGCACTTTTATTAGAAACAAAATTAAAAATGCAAAGATTTTCTTAAACTGGAGTACTTATGTTTTATTGGTGTTACATTACATAACTTGAGAAGTTATGGTGAATTCATACGCATAAAATACCTTTAGTTATGCAGCATTTCTTCTTTAAGCTACCAGAGTATTTAAAGACATGAGAGTTGTTAGGTAGATATAATTATAAATTCAACAGAACTTTACTTAATAATTATTAGAGAAAATTATTTTTCTTGTGGCCATGCTTTATTGTAAAAAGTGAGATAGATCCTATGGGACACATCATCTTCATTTCTTACTTTCATGTTTTTTGGGTGAGTGTTTTTTCCAATATACAGGATTAGAGATTTGGGGATATGTCAATGACATTTTTTTTTTAAAATATATTTTATTGATTTTTTACAGAGAGGAAGGGAGAGAGATAGAGAGTTAGAAACATCGATGAAGAGAAACATCGATCAGCTGCCTCCTGCACACCTCCTACTGTGGATGTGCCTGCAACCAAGGTACATGCCCTTGACCGGAATCGAACCTGGGACCTTATAGTCCGCAGGCCGACGCTCCATCCACTGAGCCAAACTGGTCAGGGGTCAATGAGATTAATGTTATATTGATTTTGGAAGAAATGGACATCAGATTCTGAATTGAAATTTTTCCTTGCTAGGGCCATAAGACAATTGGCACTTAGGGCAGGAACATGTTCCTGTCATTTGCCTAATGTCTAGAAAATTAACACAGGCATGTTGGCCCTAAACCAGGATCATATTTTAAAAAGTAGAGTTCACTGCTTTTCTGACATTTATTTTAAAACTTTAAAGTGTAAAGCTGAGCCTCAAATTGAAGAAGTAAAATAATTTAGTGGCAAAATAGTAATCGCTGAACCAATACAACAGAAAACAATAAAATAATAGATGCATAGGGCAAAAGTAATTCCATAAAATAAAAATAAATTACTATTGTTAGAGGGAAACAAGGGGGAAGAGTTTTCTTCTCTTAGGTCCCAAACTATCCATTTTAAAATAACAAATTCTTTGGGAGCAAAAACTGTGTCTTATTCATCCCTTCTCCTTAGGACTTTGCACAGTGCATTTACATAATAGTGTGGACTAAAGAGGGGCCATATATTGAGCCTGACAAACTCAAGGATGGTCTGAGTGGTGGGCCTTGCAAACCCAGAGACCACAGTAATTTCACAGGGTGCTGTGAATGTAAGAATGTCTAACTAAAAGCCAGGCGTAGTACGTAGTCACGTCCTAGGCCTGGAGATTCTTTACCTTTGAAATTATCTAATGTCTTTGTGCATCTAAGATAACATATCTTTGAAATGTTAAGAGTAATCTCCTTTTTCAGACCAGATCTCCCACCAGAGCAGATCACATTGTTACCTGGTTTCCCGAATTCCATCTCTATGTGCAAGAAATGTGAATTATTAACTACTCTATACCCATCAATGTAAAAGAAGTAATTGCCTCTTCGTTTTGCTTTTTGTCCAGTCCGAGAGAGCTCCCGGCTTTGCTCTCTGCTGCCTCCCTAATCTACCATGTAACCATCTTCACGTCTCCTACTTTGATGTATAAAATGGGCTACAAAACTGCCATTCTCCCGAGCATTTTGTTAACCTGTTGAGATTTTGCTTCCCGGCAATTGTCGTCAGTTTGGCTCATATAAACTCTTAAACTCTTATCTGAGGCTGGATGCTCTTTCTTCGATAACAGATCTTCAATAAAAAGATTCCAATGCTAGTGGGTTGCTTGTCTTGGTAAAATTTCCAAGTACTGCTTGAACAACATAGCTCAGTTTGTCTAAGGAGATTAAGTAGTTAGCTTGAAGGCCCTTACTTCTGAATACACACAGACCTGCTGAGTATATAGCTGTTCAAAAGCAGAACATAGTCCCTTACATACCTGTCTTTCTCAGTTTAAGGAAGGTAATGTGGTTCTAGTACTCACTTAACATTACTGGGAAGTAAGTACTTGTGTCAGAGTTTCTGAGTAACAGCTGGTAAACAGCTGCACATTCATACTTAATACTCTTACGGTCTTTACTGAGAAACCAAAGCTTACAGATGTTAATAAAAATGTTTATTTCCATAAATATATAGTTTTTTAAATGAGCTGCAATCTTCAGATACTTACTCAATAGGCCAATGTAATTTCTGCAAGCTAAATAAAAGCTTAGATTTTGTTAGACCTTTTTAGGAATATATTTAACAAACTGACATTATTCACCCATCCTTAATGCTAATTTTTCTTAGTTATCACACAGTAAGATATACAAAAACCACAACTGTACAAAATCGAAAACTGTTTCTTTTTCTCTTGATAGTTGCAAAATGTAGTTTGCTTATTATTTTGACAACCACGTTTTTTTTTTTTTCACATCGGCTAAGTTTCCTAGGAAGACTGTCAAAAGAGCAGTCACAATATTTTTGCAGTTGCTTTAAAAGGCAGATTTGTCAAGTATTTTCCAACAAACTTTTTTTTTTTTTTTTTTTTAAATAGGACATCCCTAAACCAGTGTTAACTCTTTCTTATGCTAAGTGGCTCTTTCTGCTTTAACTTAACAAAAGCCTTGATTTCAAGTGTAAATATGTCAGAAGCTAAAGTTGAAGTAGTTTATTTCCTCTCTGATTTGCATCAATGCAGATTTCCAATTAATGGTTTAATTGACTTTCATGTCATCAATTACAACACTAAAGCCAGAAGCTATAAAACAATACACTGTAGAGATTTATTACTATGATTTTTTTAAAAAAAAACTATATTTTTTTGAAAGGATTTTATTTTTCAAAAGTATTTATTTAATTATTTTTCCGGTTAAAGTAAACCTTGCAAGCATTGACCTATCTTTTCATTTAAAGGAATTGCTCTTTATTTAGACTTGCCTTTTCCCCCTGATCTATACCGTTAAAAGGATTTTCTTCTTCCAATTCTTTTTTGTTTTTTCTTCTCCCAATTTTTACCATAATAATAATAGCTAATAGTCTTGGAACACTCACTACCAGTGAGGCTTTTTAATATATTCACGAGGTTAATTTAATTAAACATCACAATATGCCAATGAGGAAGAGCCTATAGTATCTGTATTTTATAGAAAGGGGACTGAGGTTTAGAAATATAAAATGCTCTACTCTAGGTCAAACATCCAGCAAGAAGCAGATCCTGGTTATGAACTCCCACATTCAGAGTTTATATCACTAATAACTTCTTCCTTGTTTCAAATTTCTAATTCCTATTTATGAGAATTTGAAGATGGGAGGGTCACTCATCAAAAGTCTCTATCAGTTTGCTAACTAAAGCCTGAGTCCTCTCATGTTTCTATATGTTTATGATGTCTAAGAGTACCTTAATCCAAGGAGAGGTTTCTATACATTGTAGAAATAACTCCCCATGTAAATGGTACAAGTAGGCCTCAGAACTTGAGTTCTGGTTCAGAAAAAATTCAGAGACAAGACCCAAAGTCACAAGAGAAAGTTTATTCAGAAAGCAAAGACGAACACTGGAAAGAAAGTTTCCAGCTGGTGTCTCAAAGAGCTCCCCTGGGTTTTGGGCTCGGGCTCCTTTTAACCTCTTAAAGAGGGTTAACTGCTTTTTTTCCTTTTTTTTTTTTTTAATGGCGATAAGTCTTAATTTTTCATGTAAGGTGCCACTGCTGTTTTCAGATATACGGAACGGAATAGAAGCATTCCAGGGCTGCCCGAGTGATTACAGTTCTGCTTCCTTCTTTAAGCTGACCTATCGGGGCCTGTCCCATCATCCCCTGTCTTTGTATGGAAGTCAGATGGGGCTTTTCTCCAGGCCCCTTGTTCTCCTCAAAGGAGGTTCGGGGGTCTATCACGTGACTAGCTACATGCCAGGGGAGAAAAGATCAGGGGGAGGATCTGACTTATGTGGCCAGGGATCATCTAGGGGAGGAAAGAAGCAAGGTCCCGTAACAATACTTATTTCCAAGGTCCTAGTTAACAATACTTGCTCTCCCAGTTCTGCCCGTTGCCAAAAATTCGTTGCTAGGTGTCCAGGACTTTCTGTCCTGGTGGCATTCTATACCTGGCCTATTGTTCCGCTCTGCTCATGCCTATCTGACTGCCCACCATAACCATTATTGCTCTGAAAGGAGAGACAACTGAACCCTGCTCAGAAAAAGACAGCAGGCCCCAAATGGAGTCACTTATGCTAAGCCCCATAGCACCAATCTGAGACTTAATTACAGTTTTGGCCCTTTCAGAAATGGAATCTTAAGCCAGTCTATTAGGAGTCTCCTGATCAATACTAGAGAGTTAATCTGCCTGACAGAACCCTGCCATCTCCTACAGAAAAGTAACTTTGCAATAACCAACCTACATTTTTTGTTTAGTTTAATTTCCTGTTCCTGCTACCTTTTGCCTATTAAAAAAATCATTTTCACTCTGGCCAGTGTGATTCAGTTGGTTGGGCATCATCCCATGCACCAAAAGGTTGCTGGTTTGATTCTGGTCCAGGCAAATGCCCAGGTTTAGGGCTTGATCCCCCATGGAGGGCATGCAGGAAGCAGCTAATTGATGTTTCGCTCCCACAGTAATATTTCTCTCTCTCTTTCCCTCTCCTTTTCTCTTGCTATAAAAATCAATGAAAAAAATCATTAAATAAAATAAAAACAATAAGATCAATGTTTTGCAGCTCCTTGGAGCTCCTTTCCATTTGCTAGATTGGATGCTGCCCAATTCATTAATTGTTGAATAAAACCAATAAGATCTTTAAAATGTACTAGTTGAATTTTCTTAACAACCTTAAAAAAGAATTTTCTTACAATGAATGATCTATCTCTTGCATTTAATGAGAGGGATTTCATTCCCCCACCTAGCCTACCCCAGGGCACTGGAGCATTTAAGACCCAGAAGATGCTCAAATGATAGATAGTACGTAATGTGGAGGCAAGTGCATCTGCCTATGTACACCTGCCCTCTCTATATCAGATCCTTTGTCATCTTTCATTTTTCTAAGCCTCAACATCTTTGGCAGGACCTAATCACCACATGCATCTGACATTTTAAAACATGGTAAATATCCCCATGGCAGTCCTTAAATCCCATTCTTAATCATCCCAACTCTTCATTAATCCTAGGGGAATTTTAATTGCATGCATTACTTTCTCAGGACAACACCATGCGTGATGCTTCATTTGGACCAGGAGTGCGTTCTAATCCCTAAAAGATGTTTGATAACAGTTTAAAATATTGTGAACTCAATTATGGGATTAGACATTAGATTTCAAAGTAGCCAAAGGGTAAATGTAAAGGGTTCTAGCATTTAAAAACAAGAATGTTTGAATGCTTCAAGTTCCATCTGGAAGTTTTCTGGTACCCCAGGGGCACTCAAGGACCCTCCACTAGGCAGCCATATATTACCAAAGTGTGGCTCCCAAATAACCCCCAAATAATCCTGGGAACTTTCACTTTGGATCAGATCTTCTATTTCCTTTGTACTGATATTGCTGCCCCATTTGGTGGGAGGAGCACAGAGAGTGCCTGGATTGTGAAGTTCTTCAAACCCCACACAGAGATGCACTTGAGTTCCCTGTTGTGTGATTCCATAGGACTCTGTGTCGGTGTAGTCCCTTCAAGCAAAGACTAGACCTGCTGACAGTCTGGGGTCATGATTATCTTGAGATTCATCCCTTATTACTTTTTCCTCCCATATCTTAATAGTCGGGGAATTGGCATGGACCTAGACAGGATATAGAGGTTTGCTCTGGCTCACACACTCTCTCTGCTTAGTAAAACAGATCTGATGATCTCCCAAAACCTTTCTACACAAGCCTGCTGCGGTTTCAGGCATGCTCCTTCGGCCACACAGTGCAGGGTGGATTTGCAGGCAACTGCCAGGAGGCCACCACAGGCAATGAGGCTGGAGGTGTTGAAAACCTGAATCTGGGACTTGGCAGTGGGGACGGAAGGGTGCAGGTGGATACAAAGACCATTTGAAGGAAAGATCAACACCGTTTACTGACTAGTGGGAGATCCTGGATGAAGGAAAATACTGCGTGAAAGATGACTGCAACCTTTCAGAGTTGAGTGCACCAGCTGTCTAAGTGGCTTTAACAACTCACATCTCCTGGGTTTTGGATTCTGTAAATTCAGATGACTAGCTAAAATGGTCCAAGAGAAAAGCAGCAGATGGAAGATGTTTTTAGGGAGAAATTATGAATGTGTTAAGCATGAGATGATGGTGAGAGAGTTGGAAATATCCATCTCTGAGCCCAGGAGAAAGGTGAGGACTGAAAACGCCTGCAGGATGATTGCATGTAGACAGCTGACGCTTCTGAGGGAGGTAAGGTAGAAAGAGCAGGCCGCTGCCCAAGGACTAAGATTAAAAGAAGCATTTCTTTTTCATATGGGAGACTATAGAAAAGTTTTAAGAAGCCCTGATTACCAACAGCATCAAATATTAAGAGTTTCCCCAAAAAAGGAGGATGGCTGGGCTTCACAGTAAATAAGTAATTTTTTTAGAATCCTTTTATATTGGTTTTTTGTTTTCATCTGTGTTGTTGTTGTTTTGTCTCCCAGCCTGTTTCTTTTCTTTCTGTTTCTCCCCCTCTTCTTTAGTTTTTAAATTTTTGTATAATATACATAACATAATACACCATTTCAACCATTCTAAAATGGTATGATTAAGTGACATTAACTACATTCATAATGTTGTGCAGCCATTGTCACCATGTAGTTCCAAAACATTTTCATCATCTCAAGAGGTAGCCTCTCACCCATGAAGCAAAATAGCACAAAGTAGTCACTCACCATTCCCCCCTCTCCACAGTCCCTGGCAATATTGAGCTGCTTTCTATCTCTGTGGATTTGCCTATTGCATATCCTATCTAATAATAGACAAACATGGTAATTGACCGTACCTTTGATACAGCTCTCATTGGCTAATCAGCGTGATATGCAAATTAGCCACTAACAAAGATGGCGGCTAATTTGCATACTGCAGGCAGGGCAGGACAGCGCCATCCCGCCTGCCCTGCCCCATCCGGGCCTGCTATCTGCGACCCGGGGTGACGGGCATCCCGTATGCCACCCAACCCAGGGCGGCCGGGTGGTGCAGCAGCGATCGCCCCCCCACCCCCCCGCCACTATCCGGGCATCCCGTGTGCGACCCGACCCGGGGCAGGTAGGTCGAGGGCATGCCCTCCAGCCTCCGTCAGTGCCTCAAGCCCCAGCAGCAGCAGCAGTGGCAGCAGCAGTAGTGGTGGCGGCAGTGCCCGTGACCTACCCACCCAGGTGTGAGTAGCCCCAAGTGGGCAGCGCGTTCCATCAGCAGCCAGCCAGGTGCACACGCATGCAGGTGAAGTCACCGGTGCCTGCTTTCCCACAGACCTGAACCCCCAAGCAGCCTGGGATGAGCTGGTGATCCCAAGGGCCTGATAGCCTGGCAGTGGAGGTGGTGTTGGGACTGGGGACTGGCGAGAGGGCAGAAGATGGCCCTGATTGGGCCAGTCGCTATGACGCCCACTGTAGCCAGCAAACCGCCTGATCAGGGGGTGGGGCCAGCAGCCAACCTCGCAGCCCCTCCCCCCTGCCGGCCTGCCCCTGATCGGACTCTCCCATCCCAATCAAGAGCAGGGCACACAGAGCCTGGACCCTTCCCTGGCAGCCCCGAGTCGGTGGGGCTGAGAATTCTGATGGCCCTGCCCAGAGAGTAGAGGCACCTGACGGTCAGGGACAGGGACCACAGGCCTCCAGGGAGCACCTCAGAGTTGGCAATGAGAGGAGAGGGCCTGCGAAGAGGGAGGAGGCGAAGCCAGCCGACATCAGCCCGGAATCCAGCCCTTCCCCTCCAGAGGCAGCAGGACCTAAATCCAGAACCCCAGCCCGAATTGGAAGAGCCTGAGGGAGCTTCAGGAAGCTCTATGCAAAGCTGCACATTGAGAACGAGAGACTTCGTGAGGCCCTGACCCAGACCACGCTGTGGCTGGAGCAGCTCAAGGTGGAGCTAGAGCGCACCACGCAGAGGCAGGAGCGCTTTGCAGAGGGGCCGGCCCTCCTGGAGCTGGTGAGATTTGAGTGCAGGGCCCTGGAGTGCAAGGCCGCTGAGCTGGAAGAGGAGCTGAAGGGCCTGTCCAACCTCCGAGCTGACAACCAGCACCTCAAGGATGAGAATGTGGCCCTGATTCGCGTCATCAGCAAACTGTCCAAGTGACTCTGGAGGACCTGCCCCTGCACCCGCATTTATACAGCTGCTTTTGCCACATGCACCTCTTCCCTTGTGTGAACACGAGTGACAGGACTGTCGAGGAGTCTCTGAGAAGCCATAACCTCCCTTGAGATCTCCAGGTTAGGAGGGGAGGACAGAGCCCCCAGGAGCCAAGGGGGCCATCTGAGGCGAGGATGGAGATGGGAGGCTGAGCCAGGTAGGGGGACCAGGGCTGCAGGCAGGACCAGAAAGGAACTGAGGACCAGGAAGTGCCAGGACCAGTAGCCAGGACCAGAGTGGTCACCCAGAGGTCCCCTCTCACGTGTGCTGCCACCAGTCACCTCTCCAGCCCCTGAGCAGGGATCTGTGCCAAGCATCCCGCTGGCCTGGGCCAGGTGGGCCTGTATATAGGGTCTGTGTGCAATAGGGAGGGACATCTTCTATTTTTTGCTGCCCCCTCCCCATCACTGTCTCGGGCAGGGGGAGAAGGTATTTTTCAGACATAGCACAGGCACCACAAATAAAAGTTATAAAGTTGCCAAAAAAAAAAAAAAAAAAGAGCAGGCCTGCTGGCCAAACACCCCCTCTCTTCCCACCACTCCCTTCCGGCCAGCCCTGCCCTTGATCAACCTGCCCCACCACAATAGGCCCACAGCCCCTCCCCGTGGCTGTCCGCCCCTGATTGCACCCCCCCACCCCAAGAGGGGGCAGGGCTGGGCGGCCAACCTCCTGCAGCCCCTCCCCAGACTGGCCCCACCCCTGATCCCCCCACCCCAATAGGGGGCAGGGCCGGCCAGCCAATCTCCTGCAGCCCCTCCCCCTGCCTAGCCCCACCTCAGTTCCCCCCCCCCCCCACCCCAATCAGGGGCAGGGCTGGCCGGCCAACCACTCATGGCTACTCCCCCAGGCCACTGGCCCCGATCACCACCCCCCACCCCATTTGGGGGGGGTGGCCGCCCAGCCCACCGATCACAGCCCCTCCCTATGGCCAGCTCCACCCCCAATCGGCCCCTCAACCTCAATCAGGCTGGTGGGGGGGGGGGGCAGTTGGGAGCAATCAGGCCGGTGGCAGGGGGTAGTTGGGCACAAACAGGCTGGCAGGGGGGGCAGTTGGGGGCGATCAGGCCAGAAGTTGGGGGCGATCAGGCTGGCAGACAGAGTGGTTAGGGGCAATCAGGCAGGCAGGCAGGTGAGTGGTTAGGAGCCTGCGGTCCCAAATTGTGAGAGGGATGTCTGACTGCTGGTGCAGGATCGGGCCTAAACCAGCAGTCTGACATCCCCCAAGGAGTCCCAGACTGGAGAGGGTGCAGGCCAGGCTGAGGGACACCCCCCCCCCCCCCCCAGTGCATGAATTTCGTGCACCAGGCCTCTAGTTTCATATAAATGGCTTATTTTATTTAACATACTGTTTCCCAGATTTATCCATGTTAAATGTATCATGTATTAGTACTTCATTCCTTTTTATGGCCAATTAATGTTATATTATATGGATATACCACATGTTATTGATCCATTCATAAATTGGTGGACATTTGGGTCAGCTACCTTTTGGCTGTTATGCATAATTCTGTTCTGAATAGTTATGTTCCAGTTTGTGTGTGGACATATGCCTGTATTTTGTTTCGTTATTTACCTAGGAGCGAAATTGCTGGATTGAATGGCAATTCTTTGTTTAACGCATTGCAGAACCACCAAACTGCTTTTCACATTTTATACTCTTGCCAACAATGTATAAAGGTTCCAGCTTCTTTTCATCCTCACTAATGCTTATTATTTTGGTTTTATTTTTTTTTTAATTCTAGCCATCCTAGTGGGTGTGAAGTAGTGTATCACTGTGGTTTTGATTTGCATTTCCTTGATAGCTAATGACATTGAGCTATCAAGGTTTATGTGTTTGTTGGACAACTGAGATCTCCTTTGAGTGTGTATTCATGTTCTTTGCTCATTTGTAAATTGGGTTGAGTTGCCAAAACCAGTTTGGCTCAGTGGATGGAGCGTCGGCCTGCGGACTCAAGGGTCCCGGGTTCGCTTCCGGTCAAGGGCATGTACCTGGGTTGCGGGCACATCCCCAGTGGGAGATGTGCAGGAGGCAGCTGATCGATGTTTCTCTCTCATCGACGTTTCTAACTCTCTATCTCTCTCCCTTCCTCTCTGTAAAAAAAAATCAATAAAATATATATTTTTAAATATATTTTTAAATATATTTTATTGATTTTTTACAGAGAGGAAGGGAGAGAGATAGAGAGTTAGAAACGTCGATGAGAGAGAAACATCGATCAGCTGCCTCCTGCACATCTCCCACTGGGGATGTGCCCGCAACCCAGGTACATGCCCTTGACCGGAATCGAACCCGGGACCTTTCAGTCCGCAAGCCGACGCTCCATCCACTGAGCCAAACCGGTTTCGGCAATAAAATATATTTTAAAAAAAATTGGGTTGAGTTTTTGCTGTTGATTTGTAAGAGCTCTTTATATATTCATGATACTAGGCCTCCCCTCCCCCTTTCAAACTGGGCTCTGAAGGAAAAGTGGTAGTTAACTTGGTAGAGAGTCATGGGAAGATCTTTCTGAGCAGAGAGTACAATGCATACCTGCTGTCTTAGTCTGCTCAGGCTGCCCTAACAAAACACTATAGACTGGGTGGCTAAAACAGTGGACACGTATTTTATCACAGTTTGGGGGGCCAGAAGTTTGAGATCAGGGTACCAGCAATGTCAGGTTCTAGTGAGAGCTTTCTTCCTGGCTCCAGATGGTTGCCTTTTCTCTGTGTCCTCACATGGCGGGGGGGGGGGGGGGGGGGGGGTGTGGGGGGGGGGGGAGAGGAGAAGAGAGAGAGAAAGAAAGAGAGACTATGCTCTATACAGGCATTAACCTGATCATGAAGAGTCAAACCTCATGACTGCCTCTAAACCTAATTATCTCTTAAAGACCCCATCTACGAATACCATCACATTGAGGGGTAGAGCTTCAACATATGAAATTCGGAGCACACAAATATTCAGCCCATAGCACCTGGGAAGGCTCTGTGGGGAATGAGGCATGAGAGTGAGGCTCTGAGGGTGTATGTCTCCCGCTGTATCAGAGGGATCCCTGAGAAGGCTGGTCTCAATGAGGCAGGAGAGCCAGATCACAAAGACTAACAGGTCTCAATCCTAATGTGCACAAGAATCAGCCAGGATCTTGTAAAAATGAGGTGCTGATTAAGTCTGGGAAGAGGTATAGATTCTGCATGTCCAAGTAGCAAGGACATAAAGCCCCAAAGAGCCTGCTCAGGATAGGATAGTGATATTTCCTAAGAGCAATTAATTAGTTAGCAAATGGCTTTAAAAAAAGGAGAGTAACAAGATCAACTTCAGGTTTTTAAAAGATCACTCTAGTGGCTCAGTGGAAACTACATTGGAATAGGACAAAGGAATGGGGGAAGAGTAGCTGAATTAATTATGGTTAAGTGAATTAAGGTCTGTATATTCATATGACAGACTAGTCTATAAACATGAACAACAATGGTTATGAAGACATTTTCATGACATGTGAAAATATTTATGATGTAACACTTAATAAAAAGGCATAAGTCAAAATTATGTATACAAATTGGTTTCAACTTTGTAAAACAAAGCATGGTGTCAGAGGAGGCAAATGTACCAAATTGTTAACAGAGCCTCTTGGGAGGGATGATTTTTATTCTTTATTTATGTTTTTCTCTGTATCATTTTTTTCTACCATTTTCATTCTGATATTTTATTTGCTCAAATTGCTTTCCGAACAACTGAATATTACCAAAGCTATCACAGACCCGGACATTCTCTCTAAGAACCTTGAGTAAATCTCTACCAGAACTGCTGCTCTAAAACAGTAAATAGAAATTCTGGTTGAATTCATTTCCTGGCCCTTCTTAAGGTGCCATGCTGTTGCTGGTTGTCAATTTCACACATGCTATTTTTGTCCATTCAGAGCTGACAGCTTGGATTTCCCCCTCCATTGTAATAGCTGCTCTCTCTTCTGGCTTCCCCAGGCTTGCATTTGGTAACCTTTGCCCTTTTATTTGGTACAAGCCAAAATGCCATCTTTGGAAAACTAATGTACCAGAGAAAATGGTAGCATGAAGCCACATAACCTACTGTTTTTTTCTTTCTGTTTGTAAAGGTTATTATTAGAGCTCATTTTAGAGAATTTCAAATCCATTCAAAGTATCATGGATTTAATTTTTTCTAATGGAAGCAAAGCTTTTGATGTTTGCATTTAGAAAGCTGTCTAGCCTCTTTAGAGTTCAAATTTTCATACATTGGCACAATTGATCAAAGACTTTATTTTAAGATGGAGAGAAAAGGCAATTTACCTATAGTTGTTTTGTATTTTCAACATTATTATTATACTCCTTCTTTTCTCAACCATCTCCCCGTTTGAAGATCTACTTTTTTTACTAACATATATTGGCTTCACCTTCTTTTTGATCATGAGAAACCATCTGGAAACAATTGAGAGTGACGTCACAAATCCAGCATTATGATTTCAATGCAGGATCAAAGAATAGGAGGAAAAAAAGTCGAGGAGTGGAGAAGCTTGATTTAACCTTTAAGCACAAAGGCTAGGAAGAGGCAAGAAAACGTGATGAAATAAAAGGATTATTGATGGGCACTCAAGTTAGGATAGTTGGTTTACCTTGAGGTTCAACTTAGTTAATTTTTATATTTATTGTAGGAAAAAGAAAACAAAACAAAACAGTCATCCAGGGTCAGTCTGACAAGGGATGCCTAAGTTAGAAAGACTTTGTAGCCTTTGGGTTTGGCAGAGTGTCCTGAAGCGAAATGCGGGGTTAAAGGTCATAAGCAAAGACAATAGACCTGGAATTTGGAGGAATTCATACTCTACTGAAGAATTCCTAGACCTCTCATGAAAATAACAGATTGCCTAGTCACCAGAGAAAAGGAAAATTAAAACTGAGGCTAAAACTAAGCCACCCTGGAGAATAAGCAAATGATTAAAAGGGGGAATTAAGGAGTATGAAAGGGTGAGGACCTAGAATCTTGATGTGAGTGATCCTGAAATTACAGTTCACATAGGAAGTGGTGTCCTTACCCCTCTAGAAATGGACTGACAGTATGTTCTGAAGAATATTAGCTCATTCTGGAGAGAAATGTGTGTTTATAGCGAATCAGAACATTGATCTTCTATGTATGGATTTCAGCCAGAAGCTAAAGGAGACGAGTGAATTTCAGGGAGGTGATGGATCTGGCAAGGTATAAGGACTTTTCTTTGGGGAAATCAGAGACCAGTGGTTCGAAAATTCTTTTTCTGTTATTTAAATCAACAGTCCTGCATTTTCCAGTACCTTTCCCAAATAGAATATATTTGTATATCTTTTTAATATTACCTTTAATATAAAGGTGATTTACTTAAAAATATCCTTGAATGCTATTTAATTTTAATGTCTTTGCAAAATATCTTTATAGCAATACATTTGTCATTCACTTAAAAAATCATTATGGGATTGTATGTTCCAATTTAGGTTAGGAAAATATGGTCACTGTACTAGTTCACAAACTTCCTTTGACAACCAAGCTATGCCTAGACAGATTTTTCACTAAATAGGTTGCTGTTACTCTTATCACTATAGAAGTTATTAAAATATTCCATTGAAGGTATTGTTATCTAGTATACTATTTATTTGCGACCCTTGATTTTCTTGTTTTTCTTTATTTAACTACAACATGCCCCAAATGAAATGCCAGTAGAACCTTATTTTTTAAAGTAAAAATACAAGTGGTTATACCTATGGAAATATTAACATTTAGAAGAAATACATACAAAACCACATTCTACCATCCTTAATTTGATGTGAGAATTTTTTTAAACACTAGGGAGAGGCGAACACATGTCTGGTGTGCTCATTCCTACACCAATAGAACTTCATAAACAGATTGCTGCAATCTTCTTCTGAACTTGGTCAAGGCGTCAGAATCCTTTTTAACACAATATTCCAGGAGACACTAACAAGTGATCATAGTTTGCCCTTGAGTTTAGAAAACATTTGCTTATCTGGCTTTAGATGGAGAACATTCCATTTCTGTTGATAATTTTGAAGAAGGATATGTGTGATTTTATTTAGAAATGGAATGCTTTCATATTTTTGCTTAAACACAATCATAACTGTATAGGCAAGACATGCCCAATTACAAATGTCCCATGTGTAGGTCGCTTAACTCTCATGACCTATGGGAACAGCAGTTGGGAGTGGAGGACAGGAAGGCAGGCAGAGGTTTCCCCTATTTCTGGCAGCATAGCAGAGCCAAGTTGTGCAGAATGAGATGCTTCTGGCTTCAGTTTTCTTCTTCATCATGTATTGGAACTGTGTAAATTCTTATCTTTAACCCTTGGTTTCCTCATTTGCAAAATGGGGTTGTATGAGGATTATCATAATAATATAAGGCTAATATGCAAATTGACTGAACAGCAGAATGACCAGTTGCTATGATGCGCACTGGCCACCAGGGGGCAGATGCTCAATGCAGGAGCTGCCCCCTGGTGGTCAGTGCACCTCCATATGGGGAGGGCCACTCAGCCAGAAGCTGGCTCATGGCTGGCCAACCCAACGCAGAGGTGGCAGGAGCCTCTCCCACCTCCGTGGCAGCACTAAGAATGTCCAACTAACGGTTTAGACCCGATCCCTTGGGGGCCTAAGCCTTTAGTTGGACATCCCCCGAGGGCTCCCTGGCTGCCAGAAGGATGTCTGACTGCAAGCTTTGGCCTGATCCCCGGGGAGTGGGACTAAGTCTACAGGTGGACAGCCCCCAAGGGGTCCTGGACTGCAAATGGGCGCAGGCTGGGCTCAGGGGGTCCCCCCCCCTCCCCCGCCCCCAGTGCACAAATTTTTGTGCACCGGGCCTCTAGTAACTCAATAAATAACTCAGAATTAAAAATGGTAGCTTAAGCAAAGCATTCTGCTGGGTACGTGGTACATAGTAAACCTTCTGTAAGTGTTGTCTTTGATTGACAGAGAAATTTGTTATTTCTCTTCCTGATGAAATGAAGACAATCCTACCCAATTCCAGACTTTTTCCTCAATATGATCCTTGGCAAATTTGTCTCATTGGACACCACCTGGATCACAGAGCGTGCTGATACAAGGCAGATGGGACAAAAGGCAGTGTTCTAGGAACTAAAAACCGCAGGCCCTGGGTCCTGCTTGGCCTTCAACAAACTGTTGAGCAACTTACTTAACTGTACTGGGTCCTCAGTTTCCCACACATGAATTTGCGATTCTAAGATATTATGACTTTAGATGCTATTATTTTAGCGAGATTTGGAAATTGGGAAACCAGTGAACTAAGTGTCATCCACTTGCTCACTAGTACTCTCCTTTGAATCCTTCTTCTCACTCTTCTCAGGCACTTACTCACTCCCACACTCAGAATATCTGCCCAGGTCCTTCAGAATGAAGTCTAGTCTCTATCAAGTTAAAATTTATATGCGAACCCAAAAGAAATGAAAACATATGTCCACACAAAAACTTGAATACAAGTGTTCAGAGCAGCATTGTATAATAGCCAAAGGTGGAAGCAATCCAATTGTCCACCAATGTATGCCTGGATAAATAAAATATTCGTACAATGCATCGTTAATCGTCTATAAAAAGAAATGAAGCACTGCTATATGCTACGATATGGTAAAACCTTGAAAACATTATGCGAAGTGAAATAAGCCAGCCACAGAGGAGCACATACTGCATTATTCCATTTATATGAAGTGTCTAGAATAGGCAAATCCATAGAGACAGAAAGTAGATTAGTGGTTGCCAGGAGCTGGGGGAGGGGAGAGTAAGGAATGACTACTAATGGGAATGGGGTTTCTTTTGGAGGTGATTAAAATTTTCTAAAGTTATTGCGATGATGCTTGTACAACTCTGTGACTATTCCAAATAGCTTTAAAGTGTACATTTTAAATGGCTGAATTATACAGTATGTGGATTACAACTCAATAGAGCTGTTATTTTTAAAAATGTAGTTGAAAAAGATGCTGAGAACAAAATGGTGACTCATTCAGTTTCTAAGGAGTTTCCTGTGACACAAAACAAGTTTGTCTCAAAATGTCTGTAAGTCCACACCGAGCCAGGGATATATCTTTAGTGTCTTTTATTAAGGACAAAAGAAATCATTTTAGAGGGACAGAGATAAAAGAAAAAGTATATCAGCAACTGAATTGTGTCATAGTGTAGGTGGCAATCCAAAACTTTTACTTTAAAAATTAAGGTGACTAGCCAAACAAATCTATATCAAGGTTCTTAGATTTTCCCTAGAAATAGGTAAAAATATATCTGGTCTGAGGATCCTGACCATTTACAATTGCTCTTCCCTGAATTAAAAAATTCAAAATACTTTATTGTAATTCCCAAAGACAAAATTCTCTACCAAAAAGACCAATGCAAGTAATCTATGAGCTTATAAGGCAATGATTAGTCAACTTTCTCCTTCTACCTAATTCTGGGACCTCTGACTTCTGGTTTAGAATAGATTTTTGTCTTGCAAACCTACTCTGGAGACTAATTTTAAACTGATTTTATCAATATGTGCATAGCAGGTAACTGCAGATGATCTACTAATTAATATTAAGTGTCTAAACATTCTTCCGTGATTCTTAGCATTAGTATTGCTCTAATTGTTAGGCACGGTGAAAAATCTTATCCATGGTGGTTAAAGAAAACCAACAAAACCCCCTTAAAAACAAAATAAGTCGCACCCAATCAACAGGTAAAGGCAAACAGTGAGAAACAGTGAGCTAGCAGAGTCCTTTTACTGTCACTTTTCTCAAGAAAACTCGAGGTGGAGGGAAGGCGGGGAGGAGTCCCACACCTGGTTGCCAGCTCTGGTGTAATATGAATTCCCAATAACCGAGGAAACGAAATCTCTCTCTTCCACTTCTGCTGGTCACACATAAGCCATCACTCATCCTTAGCAATCTTGCCACTGGCCAGGAGGCCTCGCTGCTCACCCCGATGAAGATGGGTAGCTCTGGCGACACACAGAGCATGTAGATAACCCCCTCTTCCCAAAGCAGGGGACAGGGAGAGCACCTGGGGCTCCAAGTGCGGGATGTGCAGCCCCAGGGGAGCTCAGAGGCAGAGCTTTACTTCACCAAAGGCGGGGAAGAGGAAGTCGCCTGGGCAGGTGAGGGGTGGTGGCGGCAAGTAGGCAATTGGGACTTCTGACAGAGGCATGGAAAGGTGAGCTACTCCTTCACTTTTAGTGTGAAATCCCCATAATAGAACATTGACTATTTTAACCGTTTCAAATGCACAATTCAGGACATTAAGCAGATTCACAAGGCTGTGCAATCCCACTGTTCGTCTCAGAAATTTTTCATCATTGCTGCAAGAGGAGCCCCTGAATGCGTTAAGCAGTCACTCCCCAACCTCCCTTCCCCCAGCCGCTGGCAACCACTAATCTGATTTCTGTGTCTGCGGAAACCTGTACATGAATGTTCATAGCACTAGTCACAGTGGCCAAATGGTAAAAGTAACCCAAATGTCCATCAACCGGTGAATGGAGGGACAAAGGTGGTATATCCACGCAATGGAGTAGTATTCAGCCATTAAAAGGAACAGAGTACTGATATACATGCTACAGCACGGATGACGCTTGAAACATTGAACTTTCTATTTCTGTACTTACAATGAATAAAGGCATCAGCAGGGAAGTGGTAGGATATCACACAGAGGTCCACAGGCCTGGGCTACAGGAAGGGTTTCTTCTCCACTCTAGGGTGCCAATGAGGTCTTTCATTTAGCACCATTCAGATGTCAGAGGCTCAAGCTGAAAAACCAAGAGAGGCAATCCTGCTTCTGTACAAGTTCATTTTTAGAATTTGAATTGTTCTTTTAAATGCCTGAAAGCAGGCGGTGAGTAATTTAGGAGTTAGAGGGCATTGGGAAAAGTAAATCAAGATGCGTAAAAGTATCAGAGCTTACCTCTCTTTCCTTAATTTTGATGACTCACCCTCCTGAGCTGCCTGTCCTCTCTCCCTGCCTAAACCTCACCCCACTCCCTTCTAGACACCAATCTGAGGGCTCTTCTACTTTTTATATGTGATCTGTTCTTCTGTCTATACATAGGGAGACCAACAACCTGCCTTTTCCCCCCAGAAAAATATAAAAGAACTTTTTGAGAACAAAAAGAATAAATTTATAAAGGGTATAGCATATTCTTTACTTTTAAAAATTAAAATGGCATATTTATTGAATTATTCATTGCTTTTTTGAATTATAATCCCCCAAATTACTTTGGAATGTGATTTGCCGTAATAGAACGTCAGCAATCTGAATTTAGAGAGGTAAAAAAAAAAAAGGCACAGCTATGTGTGTATATGTTTATGTACATATATATTATGAAGCTATGCATAGAACACACAGTCCCAAGTAAGAATCAACAATGGATTTAGCAGCAGCAGGTGCTCAGGGTCACTGATTTCGAAATCTCTTCTTTTGAAAAGTCACTTTAATCAGTAAAAAACGGATCATTTTCATTTTCTTTAGTTTATCCACTCAGTTGATGGGACTCTGATTAGGCCATTTTCCCTTTTTCTTCACTTTCTTTATCACTGAATGCCCTGAGAATGGTGAGAGAGCAGCATGTCCTGGAACATGGGCTCTCCCTTCCTCCTGAAATGATTTCTATTTCATTTGTGTTTTTTAAAAACCCCCTCCTTACAGAAGAACAACAGAAGGACCACATTTCTGTCTTAGCACTAAATGCCTCTCAGTGCTGCGGAAATACTTTGTTTTCTGGCGATGTCAGGGTCTATATATTCCCTGCTGTTATCATCTTCATCGAGATAAAGAGAAAGGAAAAAGAGAAGAGAAGAAATAAAGGAAGAACACGGAACCCCAAGGGTGGTTCACTTCAATTTTGAAGTCTTTCTTCACTCCTGCGGGGACACGTGTGTCAACGTCTTAATAAGGAAAGGAAAGCAGTTTACACGCCTCAGAGCACGTGCACTCAAACCAGAAAATTGGCGTGAAGGGGAGAAGGTCATGGCCACCACATACTCAGGGGCCTCTTCTGGCCAGGACCAGATGACACAGTCTACAGAGGGCAGGTTTAACATTGCCACTATTAGGTCTGGAAGAAAAACGTCTTTGGAGAAACATTCATTTTACCCTTCTCTCCCTCAAAATCTTGAAGTCATCTCATACATATGTTAAAAATAACTCAACAAAATTGCATTTTTATACTGTTGCAATCACTGTGCACCACAAATCGAAAAGACATTTCTGTAACTTGGAGGAACTCTGTTGTCACGAGAACCACCATATCAGGCATTATATTTCGATTGTGAATACCATGAGTTATTCTATATATAAATCAATAAAGTATACAATATAATCTATCAACGATTCCATCCCATTTGCATTTTGAAAACATAAAAGCAAATGGAAACTGGAGAGCCACTAGTTTGTTTGAATTTTAAATATTTCAGGAGTAATACTTCATGATATCAAATTTTATGACCACATTTTTTGCTTGATGTTATTTAGGCTTTGAGGTTCTAAGACATGGCAAAAGTGTGAAAATAAAACAAACAGACTTATCCAAGTATTTTTTAGTGTATATTTTCTGAAGTAATACTTTTTTCTCCATTTTTTTTAAATTATGAAATCTGCTTGAATGAAATGACCTGAAGTTTCAGGATAGCTCACTTAGTTCAGACTTTTATGTGGATTTTGCCTTGTGGATCATAATTAAAAAGTTCAAGAATTATTGACAATATCTTTAAAAAATAGGAACTTAGCCCAGTTGGTGTGGCTCAGTGGTTGAGCATCGACCTATGAACCAGTAGGTCATGGTTTAATGCCAGGTCAGGGCACATGCCCAGGTTGTGGGCTCGACCTCCAGTGTGGGGCATGCAGGAGGCAGCAAATCAATGATTCTCTCTCATCATTGATGTTTCTACCTCTCTCTACCTCTCCCTTCCTCTCTGAAATCAAAATAGCAACTTATATAACCTTGGATTGTCAGAAGACCTTCAATGGTTAAGTTCAAATACAATTTTGAAAATAATTTTATATATTAATGAAAGTCAACATACATATAGTAGCATGCCTTCTTTCAGTTGCAAGTGACAGAAAGAAGTTCAAACTGACAATGGCAAGAAAAGGGAGACATGTTTTTTCTTTTCATAACTATGAAGTCAAAAGGTTCAAACTGGCTTCACTATTGCAGGTAGAAACTTTCTTTCCTCCTCCTCCTCCTCCTCCTCCTCCTCCTCCTCTTCCTCTTCTTCTTCTCTTTTTGATGTGTGTTTCAGTTTTAATTTTGCATTTTCCCCCAGTAGTGATAGAAAAGGCCTTCAGCAACTCTGGGCTCATGTCTTTAAATCTTAGCATCTCAGGAGAAAGCTTCTTTGTCAACATTTTCAGCCATTTATTCTGGTTATGATAGATTGGGGCACACAACTCCTGAATCAATTACTTACACATGTTCAGAGGAATGGAATATTCTAATAGGCTAAGTCTGGGACAAGAGCTCACCCCTGAAGCTAGGACATAGGTTCATCTCCATGTGATCCATGAAGACTGGGATAGATGAGAAAATAATATTCTCTATGCATAATACAAAAAATTGCACCAATGAGCTTGATAGTCAAGGTCTGTTATCATTGTTCAAGATCATTAGGGGAGAGAGAGAGAGAGAGAGAGAGAGAGAGAGAGAGAGAAGACCAGGATCCTGAAGACCAGAGTCTTTATTACCTGATAGTCTTTAGCCAAATAACTATGAATTTTATTTATAATTATCCTATATAATAAAAGGCTAATATGCAAATTGACCAAACCACGGAATGACCAGTTGCTATGACGTGCACTGACCACAAGGGGCAGACTCAACGCAGGAGCTGTCCCCTAGTGGTCAGAAGCTGGGCTCATGGCTGGCGAGTGCAGTGGCAGTGGCGGGAGCTTCTCCTGCCTCCGCGGTAGCACTAAGGATATCCAACTGCCAGCTTAGGTCCTCTCCCTGTTAGCTGGACATCCCCTGAGAGGGTGCAGGCCAGGCTGAGGGACCCCCCCAAGTGCATGATTTTTGTGCACCAGAGTTCTAGTATATTATAATTATTATAGCATATATTATAAATAATTATAACTTTAAAAATTTATGACTTATTTATGAATTAAGTTTTCTAATTTGTGAAATGGGACTTATCTTTATTTCATTATTTCAATTGCAACCTACATGGTGATAAATCCCCAAACTTAATTTATAGATCTCCCTCTGACCTAGAGTATTCTAGAATTTTCTCTATGGAGGATATTCTCCAGATCTCTGAATCTCCAGATCCACCTTCTCCCTTCCCTACCCTGCTAAGGGCCCCAGAAGGCCCACCTTTGCAGACTCATGAACAGGCTCTCTTGCTCTCTCCTTCCGTTTGTGTTTGGTCAGTGAAAACCACTGACAAGAAATTGTGGGAGAGCAAAGAGGAGAGCATATTCATCCCTTGATGCCCTTCCTCTTGGCCAGTGTGTTGTTAGTGGTTGTGTTCCTGTACCAATGGCCACAGTTCGTGTCTACTAAAGACCTCTTTGGATTGGTGACTGCTCTCTTCATTCATTCCCTCCAAGCCTGGGCATGGTGGAGCCTTACCTCTGGCTACTAGACTCGGGTGCTTCAACATTTCTTATTGGTTTCTTCTATTGCTACTCAAACCCTGTAAGTGGTTTCTTCATTAAGTCTATTCAAACACTGTTTTTTTGAGCACACCACATATTTTGTGTTGTAACCCTGACAGAAACAGCTCTAGACAAATTTTCAAAGGCATCTCACTTTCAATATTTTGAAAATAGAGACAATTATCTCAATTTAACTTGAGAGTATTTATTTTCTTCATTAGGTGCAACACTATCCATCAATCATTTCAAGTTAAAACCCCGATGATACTTTCAAATATTTATTCTCTTTTACTTTCACATTAAATATTGTCATTTTTAACTCATAATTATTTAAAAAATATACTCGCCACCCCTCATGCCTAAGTGGCCTCTGTGACAGTCCTATCTTTCACATGATCGCACATTTGACCATAACCCTCCTCCTCTATAACAAGTGCGTGTTTCTAAGACATTTGGCCAACTACAAGATCACTCTGAGATCCTTGTAAATACTACCAAAAACTTTCATGATATGGGTTATCCTTACCTTCTAGGATTGTAAAACTATGTGCAATACCTTGAACAGTCCCACTTCCTTTTATGTTTCCATGTCTTAACACATGCTCTTTGTTAAAATGCTCATTTCCCTTTTCTTCTTAAGATATGCTGACTCATTCTTTAAATCTTACTTTACCTTCTCTGTGAAGAATTATTGATGACCTTGTTGGTTTTTATGCCAAAAATTCATTGTATACATATTTTTAAAGCACTATGTCATTGTAGTGTAGATATTTGTTATTAATGTATGTTCCCCAACTCGATTATGGACCCTTTGAAGAAAGGTGCTATATCTTATCTATTTTTGTAAGGTTGGTCTCTAGTTACAGAGCCTGGTACAAAATGAATTCTTAAAATATAAAGGACTTTAAGAGAATGAAAGGCCAAATCACAGACTGAAAGAAAATATTTGCAAAACACATATCTGATAAAGCACTGTTATCCAAAACACACAAAAAACTCTTAAAACTCAACAATAAAACAGATATATCAATTAAAACATGAGCATATGATCAATGATTCTCTCATCATTGGTGTTTCTATCTATCTCTCCCTTTTTCTCTGAAATCAATAAAAATATATCTTACATAAATAAATAAATAGCCCTAGTTGGTTTGGCTCAGTGGATCGAGCGTCAGCCTGTGGACCAAAGGGTTCTGGTCAAGGGCACGTACCTTGATTGCAGGCTCCTCCCTGGCCCAGGCCATGTGTTTCTCTCACATCGATGCTTCTCTCTGTCTTTCCCTCTCTCTTCCACTCTCCCTAAAAAATCAATGGAAAAATATCCTCAGGTGAGGATTAACAACAACAACAAACAAACAAATAAATAAAAAATGGACATAACATTTGACTAGACACCTCATCAAAGCAGATATACAAATGGCAAGTAAGCATATGAAAAGGTGCTCAACATTGTAAGTCATTAGGGAATTGTAAATTCAAACAATGAAATACTACTGCACATCTATTAGAATGGCTGAAATACAAAAACCTTACAACCCAAATGCTGGTGAGGATGTGTAGCAACAGGAACTCTCATTTATCCGAATGCAAAAACGGTGCAGCCATTTTGGATGATAATTTGGCCGTTTCCTACAAAGCTTAACATAGTCATACCATTTGATCCAGCAATTATGCTTTTAGGCATTTACTCCAAAGAGCTGACAACTTATGTCCACACAAAAACTGGAAAACACATATTTACAGCAGCTTTATTCATGATTGTCAAACATGGGAAGTAGCCAAGATGTCCTTCAGGAGGTGAATATTTAAACAAACTGTGGTACATCCAAACAATGCACTACCCTTCCATGCTAAAGAAATGAGCTCCCAAGCCATGACAAGACATGAAGGAACCTTAAATGCATATTACTAAGCAAAAGAAGCAAATCTGAAAAGGCTACCTATTGTATGATTCTACTCATAAGATGAAACTATTCTGTTTCTATTTTATACTATAATGGTGCCTACATGATGTTATGGATTGAATATTTGTGCCCCCTCCCCCCCCAAGTCCATATGTTGAAGCCCTCACCCTCAATGTGACTGTATTTGGAGATAGGGTTTATAAGGAAATAAATAAGGTTACACAACATCATAAGGGTGGGGCTCTGACCTTATAAGAAGGGCACTAATCCTATCACACCAGAGAACTGAGTGCTCTCTCTCTTTGGCACCCTGATCTTGGACTTTCAGCCTCCAGACTGTGAGAAAATAAATTTCTGCTATTTAAACCTCACAACTCATTCATTCATTCATTCATTTCAGCATTTAGCAAGTAATGAACAGCTACTATAAACAAAGCAAAAGTTACAAAACTATTTTAAATGATACCATTAGAATACACGTGTAGTTTCCTAATAATATTACATTGATGCGACTGGCTTCATTTTTTTCTGTGTAGAATGCACTCAGTATATTGTCATTTCTCATAAATAAGTATCATATCTAGCTAAAACAATTTTAATTATTGTTAGTTTAAAATTTTCAGAGTAAATGTAATGTAGGAATAAAAGGTAGTATTATTTCAAATAGATTAATATTTGAAATGAATTCTTATTTGTGTGACAAAATTTAGTGAAACTTACTTTTTTTTTTTTGACAGATGAAGACATTTCGTGAGTCCTACGAAAGAGAGGTCTGGCAAAATGGTCTAAATTTCAATGGTAATAGAGAAGTGTTTCTTGGTTCCAGTTTGGAACATAAGCATTCATATCACTCTGAAATGCAAATTGACAAGGAAAGGAGAAGAGAAATGAGTCTTATTTATTTTTAAATATACTTTATTGATTTTTTACAGAGAGGAAGGGAGAGGGATAGAGAGTTAGAAACATCAATCAGCTGCCTCCTGTACACCCCCCACTGGGGATGTGCCTGTAACCAGGGTACATGCCCTTGACCGGAATCGAACCTGGGACCCTTCAGTCTGCAGGCCGACACTCTATCCACTGAGCCAAACCGGTCAGGGCAAAATGTGTCTTATTTCATTAAGATACCTCTTCTCATGGATGTCACATCGATTTGGCAATATTTGATTTTGTCATGTACACATATTTTAAATACCAGCCCTGCTTGATGACATAGTTATTTGGCAGACTATAAAATCCCACTATTTTTTTTTTTTGTCAAGTTATACCTGGGAAATAAGTGTTGTTACCCAATGCAGAGTGTGCAGGGTTAAGAGCACTTCTGACCTGTATTAATGAAATAATTCTGGTGACTGAGGTAAGTTAAAATAATGGGAAAGTATCCAATAATAATAGTTCATAGAAATTCACCGAAGAGTAAGTGGATGTTTTGTGTGTCAACACAGGCAGCCACCAATGTGGCCGTGTGAAGCACACATACTGTGAATGCTTTGAGGCGGGCGCCCATCCACAGAAAGCCTGGGTTAGAAAAGTAATGAAACACAATGAAAACAATAGTGCTGCTCTCCAACCAGTACATCCGCATTACCAAGCTTCAAAGCTCGTTATAGATGTTAGAGTATTTGCTCACCCCCTCTCTATATGGTGGGGATGTAATTCCCAACCGGAAACCGAGGAAAAGGGATTAAGTGATTTGTACAGACCTCAGGGAGCCAAGCTAAATCCCTGTGATTCTGTAGTAGGAAAATAATTTTCTTTGCATACTTTCATCTAAAGTGATTTAGAACTTAATTAAAATTTTACACATTTTGAAATACATAAAATTCTACATGCCAATCAAGGCTGACCTTGACCTTGTCTGCTTAAATTCTTGGGAGGATAAATCAATTCTATGGTTACTGTTTTAAGTTTTTAAAAATTTCTTGGATGATTTTGCCCTTAAAAAAATTTCAAAGGTTATTTTATTTTAATCCTCAGCCGAGGATATTTTTCCACTGATTTTTAGAGAGAATGGAAGAGAGAGGGAAAGAGAGAAAAACATCGATGTGAGAGAAGCACATCGATGCGCCCTGACCAGGGCCTAGGCCAGGAAGGAGCCTGCAACCTGCAACCTGCAACCAAGGTATGTGTCCTTGACCGGAATTGAACCTGGGATCCTTTGGTCCCCAGGCCGACACTCTATCCACTGAGCCAAACCAGCTAGGGCCAGAAGTTATTTTTATTTACTGAGGTGCATAAGCCATTGATTGGCCGGACCTTTTACTGTCATTTTCACCAACTGTCTGAGTGTGAGTGCATATGCTTATGTGTATTAAAACTTTAACTTTCTAAACATATTCAAAAAGATAAAACAAATTGTGGTAGTTTGTGGATAGTGTTATGTGCTCAGTAGGTGTGCTTGTTCCTTCAATAATATATCTACTGTGTGTACTTGAACTCTTTGGAAAATAAGTAAAGTAAATTAGAACAGTTTTCCAACATGTTTGATTAGTGAATTCCTTTCACTGTAATATATAATAATCTCACAGACCTCCTTTGTGAATTTTTGTAATCATTTCATCATTTTTATGAAGTGATTTATAAAGAAACTATTTTAAGTAAAAAAATATTATATATCACATTATTAAATTGTATTTATGAAGTTTATTTAATATAATATTTAATATCCATAAATTGAGGTAAATTTCAAAATTTCTGCAGTTCTTAAGTGACCCATGCTATTTAATTTAATTTAAATAAATTTAAATATGAAAGAAAAAGAATGATTTGTAAACAAACATATTACTTAAAATTTAGTGATTAACCACATATTAAAAAGTAGGCTGAAATATAATTGCCATATTCCAGCATCCAAAATATTTTTATAACATCTTTGAAATGTAAACTTTAAATGATTTATTTTTATACACTAAAATTTAAATTATAGAAATTTTTAAGAAATTTAAAAATTTTGCATGAATTTTAAACATTTTCAAAATGTTTAAAAGAAATTTACATACATCTATCTTCAAATTATATATTGTGCATGTAAATCATTTTCACTTACAATAAATGTACAATTTAGATATAGTAATCACTATATTTACTCTTTTTAATCCTAGTTGTGAATTACCAGATATAACTTGGTGTAAACAATTTGATTAGCTAAATTCATTGTACAGGTCCAATGAATAGTAAGTATATTAGGATGACTGCACAGAATTTTTATTCTTCAGACATTTACACTGAAGTATTGAGGGGTGAAGTATCGTATCTGCAACTTACTTTCAAGTAGTTTAGCACCAATTAATCTATCGATTTACCTACCTACCTACCTACCTACATACCTTCATGAGAATGACTAAATGTATCTCAACTGGCGAATCTAGATGAAGGGCACATGGACTTTTCATTGTCCTATTCTTTCAACTCTTCTTTAAGTTGAAAATTTGTCAAAATGAAAGGAATTGAAGTGGAATGGTAAAATGTTCTTGGTTGGAAAGAGATAATATGTAGTTAGCAGTTTTACAAAATCTAGACTCTGAAAAATAATTCCTGTATTTAAATCTTGGCTTAAATTTAAATTTGCTACCCATGTGTCTTTAGCCAAATTATTAAGGCAGTGACTTCTTACTAAGTGAGTAATTTAGGAAAATGTAATCAAATGGGACATATTTTTTTTCTCCTATATCCTTGCCAGTGCTGAGAAAAGAAAAAATACCAAATAATTGCTGATATATTGATTCTCACTGTATGTGATACAGGATTTTAGTGGTGAGGTGAGGGAAAGGTGGGCTGGACTCCTCTGACATTCTGGGATTTTTTCATAAACTTTTATTCTATTATTGTGCTGAAGAGTAAATGAAGATAAACACCAATGTCAAGGAGTGTTTTTCCATTGTAACCATAGTTTTTCTTATTTTCAAGATCTACATTACTTAGGATTTAGCATGAGTGTGTTAATTCTGTTTTAATTGTAAGTGACAGAAAGCCATCTTGAAGTAGCATAGATAGGCAGAGGGTTCAAGAGCTAAACCACAAGGGTAAAGATATGACTGGGTCCTAGGAAAACCAGGAACTAGGGACATGGATGCTGATTTCTCTACTAGAGGCCTGGTGCATGAATTCGTGCACAGGTGGGGTCCCGAGACTTCGCTAGCGATCAGGGCCAAATCGGAATCGGGCTCCCTCCTCCCTCCTGTCTGGGTCCAGGGTGAAGGTGAACCAGATTCAGGGCTGTCAGGGCCCCAGCAGCAAGGTCTGGGTAAGTGCATATCATAGCTACCGGCTGGTCATCAGGTAGTTCTGGTTGTTCGGTTGAAATGGTTGCTTAGGCTTTTATATATAGACTAGAGGCCCAGTGCATGAAATTCTTGCACTGGAAGGTGTGGGGGGGAGTCCCCTCAGCCCAGCCTGTGCCCTCTCACAATCCAGGAGCCCCACAATCGATCGCCCTGCAGAGGGAGGCCCCGCTCACCTGCCAGAGCCCACCTGTCAGTGGCCTGGGCCTCCCTCTGCAGGGTGATCATGGGGCGATGGCTGGCCCCTGACCAATTGCATCACACTGGCCTTGGCTGGCCTGGAGCCAGGGGGGGTGTCATAGCATGGTAGTCCAGATGGTGGTTGCACTGTTCGGCCATTGGGTCGATTTGGATATTACGCTTTTATTATTATAGATTAATTTCATCCCCTCTATCAGCTGATCATATTCTTCTATGGGACAGGGGACATGAACATTAAAAATGACTGTTTCCTATTATGTAGCTTCTACCACTAGTAATAGACGAACTCTCCACATTATATTCAGTACAAAAGGTCTGGAGAAGGAATCTGATTGGTTATTACAGGTCAGATGCCCACTCCTGGACCAATCAACTGTGGCCCTGTGTTTGACGGGGCTCTTTCTTGGATCCATGTGTTTGGATTTGGGAAAGGAGGAGTTCCCCAAGAAGTGGTCTGCTTGCCAGACAGTGGTGTACATGTTTACCAGAATCTTAAGTTCATTCTAATTTTGACCATCTAAATATACAAGATAAAATTTAATTTTTTTATTAAAAAAATACCATACTAATGTTCACTTTTTCAGAAAAAAATGAAAATCTTACGAATCTGAAGAACTCACTGAATTTCCAGAGAAAATGTAAAAACCAAGGACATCAAGTTAACATAAAAAGTAAGCAAAATAATTATTCTAGTTTTCATAAATGAGGTATTGTATGAGTGTTTCTAGGGTGAGATGGAAGGCAGTGTAATTTAAGTACGCATCTGAGTCTGAAATTTAGAGTGAAAACACATTGCGACATCATTATGACTAAGAAAATTGCAAGTCACACATAGCGTAGAGGTTAAGAGAGGTTAGACTGAAGAGTTACCACTTAACTGTCCTTTTAAATACCAGCTAACTCAAATTCGCAGCCACAGTGTTTGCTTTTGACTTGTACTTGACTCCTACAACTGACTATCTTTAACTCCTATATAACTGGAATTTTACCAAAAACCTTCTGGGAATTATTTCCATATTATTAGCATTCTTAACTGGTGAGCACATCTCCGACAAACAAGTGAAAATAGACTTTGCCTCTTAGGTTTTTTCCAACCTTCAATGTGTTTAGCGTCCCCCAACTCTGGCACCCCCCGGATGAGAGCAAAAGTGAAAATCACAATGTGACAGATGGCACGTACTACTTTCAAAAAGTAGTTAGGGGTAATTGTCCAATTATGAGGCAGTGGAGTTGTGGGTAGCAAAAGGAGCCCAATTTGCTCAGTCTAAGTAGATGATGATGAGTGTAAGGTTCCCTTGGCACGGTGAGCTGCAGTTTGCCTGCTTACAGAATTCATGCCAGGCACCTGGGTGTAATCGGGTAACTGTGCTGTTTTAAACAACTTTTGACAACGTGACTAGATTCAATGTTATTATCTCCAGTTTGGTTCCCAATGAGAGAGTAAGAAAATAAAAGAGTGAGAGACAGGAACAAAAATGTCCAAAAGGTGTGCATTTAGAAGCCACTTTCATAAATAATTTATGGTTCTAGGTCATTAAGTATTATATGCCATGGGTGTCAGCGCCATTGCAGAGGTGTAGATGGTCAGAGCCAAAGCATTTCTGCCCAGAGTTGACAGTCACATTGTTCCAAGAGAGGAAGCAGCAAGAATTCAGTGCACTTACAGGTTTTGTGATCTTGGGCCTAGAGTCAGAGGTATGATAAGCATATATTCTTTTTCTTTTTTAAAATATATTTTATTGATTTTTTACAGAGAGGAAGGGAGAGAGATAGAGAGCCAGAAACATCGATGAGAGAGAAACATCGATCAGCTGCCTCCTGCACATCTCCCACTGGGGATGTGCCCGCAACCCAGGCACATGCCCTTGACCAGAATCGAACCTGGGACCTTTCAGTCCACAGGCCGACGCTCTATCCACTGAGCCAAACCGGTTTCGGCAAGCATATATTCTTGAAGAAATTAGAATATTAAAAACATATTGCTTTGTTTTCTGGAAATGACTGGTGCAGAGAAATAAGAGCAAATATTTAAATAAATTGGAATTTGCTACCCCTGCCCTGGTGACTGACATGGTATTTGCAAACTATACAATGTTTTTAATTTTAAAACAGAATAAAGAAAAAAAAAGAAAAAGTAAATGCCTTTGGCAAATTTTTTAATCACTCTCAACTTTAGGCTAATAGGTGTGTGAAAATACCTAGATATCTGAATTATAGTAGATACTAGAGGCCCGATGCACAAAATTCCTGCAGGAGGCTTGGCCCCCCAGTTTCATCCAGAAGGTTATCTGGAAGGACGTCCAGAAGCTCATTCGGCTGTCCAGTCTAATTAGCATATTACACTTTTATTATTATAGGTAGTATATGAATTAGACAATTACAATATATGAATTAAATTCAATAATAAGTATTTTTTACAGGTTACATGTAAGTGCCAGTGGCATCTCTCCAACTCTGGTGTTGTATAGAGAATTCACAAGCTTGTCTTAGCTGAGACAGAGCCTGGGGAAAGTGTAGGGCTGGGGACGGTTAATTACGAAGGGTCACGAGTCCTGGATCTGTCCCTAATGTTTGCTATTTGGTGTTCATGTTCAAGTGGGCCACAAAATGTGTTTGTTTTATTTGTTTCCTTAGCAAAATAGAGAGACCAACTTATAACATACGGAAACATTTCCACACTGCAAGAGAAAAAGAATGAGATTTTGACATAATGTCATATGGAATACACAATTCCAATGGAGAGTTCTAGATAATATTTCATACAGCAAAAGTAATAGTCAGTGAAGTTTGTATCTCTCCCCCTTTTCTTCCATTCATTCATTCATTCATTCATTTATTATTGACTCTATTGGGGTGACATTGGTTAATCAAATTATACAGGTTTCAGGTATACAATTCTACAATACATCTTCCGTAAATATATTGTGTATTTACCACCCCAACTGAAGTCTTCTTTCATCACCATTTATCTCCACTTTACCTTGTCCTACCTTCCCCACCCCCTCTTCCCTCTGGCGATAACCATACCGTTGTCTGTATCCAAGAGTCTTTCTTTTTTTAATTTGCTTAATCCCTTCACCCTTCTTTTTTCTTCTTTTTTTTAAGGGCTAAGAGAGTTTATTACCACCAAACCAGCAATGCAAGAAAAAATCCCTTCACCCTTCTTACCCAGCTCCCAACCCCCTCCCCTCTGACAGCTGTCACTCTATCCCCTGCATCCATGAGTCTGTCTCTACTTTGTTAGTTTATTTTGTTCATTAGATTCCACATATACGTAAAATCAAACGGTACCTGTCTTTCTCTGACTGCTTATTTCATTTAGCTTAATACTCTTTTGCTGTCACAAAAGGTAAGATTTCCTTAATTTCTACTGCCATGTAGTATTCCTTCGTGTAAATGTACCCTTGCTTTTTTATCCACTCATCAGCTGACAGGCACTTGGGCTGCTTCCAAATCTTGGCTATTGTAATTAATGCTGTAATGCACATAGGGGTGCATATGAATTAGTGTTGCAATTTCTTTGGAAATATTCCCAGAAGTGAAATTGCTGGGTAATAAGGCAGTTCCATTTTTAATTTTTTGAGGAAACTCCATATTGCTGTCCACAGTGGCTTCACCAATCTGCATTTCCACCAACAGGTCCCTTTTTTTCACATCCTTGCCAAGACTTGTGGTTTGTTGATTTTGTTGTTGTTGTTGATTTATTGATGACAGCCATTCTGACAGGTGTGAGGTCATATCTCATTGTGGTTTTAATTTGCATTTCTTTGATGATTAGTGATGATGGGCATCCTTTCATATATCTATTGACCATTTGTATGTCCTCTTTGGAGAGGTATCTATTCTGGTCTTTCACCCATTTCTTAATTGGATTGCTTGCTTTATTTGGTGTTGAGTTTTATTAGTTCCTTATAAATTTTGGATATTAATCCCTTATCAGATATATCAGCAAATATGTTCTCCCATTCAGTGGGTTGTTTTTTCATTTTTGTTAATGGTTTTCTTTGCTGTGCAAAACCTTTTTATTTTGATGTATTTCCACTTGTTTATTTTATCTTTTGTTTCCCTTGCCCGAGACGATATATCAGAAAAAACATTGCTATGAGAAATGTCTGAGATCAAATCCATTTATTTATCTTAAAAAGTGCTTTCTGAATTCATTTGATACAGTAGGGTTCATTTAAAAATACTGATTCTTCTCTATTACAGTCTTGGTTTGCTTCTCATATTCTAGAAAAAGTTAAGTAAAAAAGAAGTGTTGGATTCTATAAAGTTCAATAGCATGAGCTTCTATTTATTAAAAAAAAAAGGGAAAGAAGAAAATAAATTCAATTAGTAACTTTATGCTGCCTAATAAGACGGATTTTAAAATTTAAGTAATGAAAGGGCGAGGGCTACGTCCTACTCTGCTAGCCACACCCAGGCGGCAGAGCACAGTTTTTTCTCCTCCCCTTACTCCAACCCCGCCTATATAACCGGTCTTCAGGCGGGGTTCGCTCGCTCAGCCACTTGGTTTGCCTTGGTGTCGGTGAGCCTGGTGGATGGGGAGCCTAAGCTAGCTTGAAATACAGATTCTTATGCTTTTGCATCGAATTGGCTCCCTGATGTGGTTTCTTGGGAATCTTGAAATCTGGGCACAACAAGTAATAAATATAATTTTGTAAGCTAACCAATTTCCACATAATATAGGTAATATTCATGAAGTAGCAGAGTTATCTTAGATCTAGAAAATATGCTTGACTTTAGTATTCCCACTAGCTTCCCTCCTCCCTCCCTTCCTCCCTCCCTCCCTCCCTCCCTCCCTCCCTCCCTCCTTCCTTCCTTCCTTCCTTCCTTCCTTCCTTCCTTCCTTCCTTCCTTCCTTCTTTCCTTCCCCAGTGAGAGGAAGAACAAAAAGATGGGAACAGTGTTCCCCCCTCATAGCTTCAAAATGACCAGAAATGTTCAGTCTCTGTTTACGCTGTCACTGGCGTTGGTTGCAGCTGTCTGTCGGATTTGGGGTTTTCCTGTACTGATGAAAACTTGGCCAGTTGGTGAGGTTTGTGAGGCTGGATGAAAAGATTTATATTCACTTGTGTGAGAGCATTATGCCCACTTTACAACTGTTTTAATGATTTAGTTTTTAAACATCTCATTCCCAATGCCTTTCTTTTTCAGCATCAATCATGGCAGTTACCTAGTTTAACATCAGGGAGCAGCTCCCTGTATTTGCAGGACATTCACTTGAAACTCTCATGTTCAGCCTTTAAAAACTTTGTTGCGTAGCAATGAAAACCATTGTTCTACTAAAGACAATTTGGCCCCCATATCTCTAATGGGGGAAATAAAAGCTCCGTCCTGTTTTTAATTAGTGTTTGGCCATAGAGCACACGACTATAAAAATGCTTATTTTATTGTATCGGATAAAATTTGTGCCACGTTGGTGAATGAAGGCACAGTGGCGTGCTTTATAGTTGGTACGTGGAAAGAAACTACAGCTTCTTAAGTCTGTGTCTGAAAACAAGGAAAGATCGACAAAGATAAATTGAGCACTTGCTCAACCAATAGAAACAGACTAAGAAAAAAAATCAAGTGGGCCACATACGGAGTTATAGTTTTAAAAAATGGAGAGTATAATATTTTGCATTAACCCTCAAACTTTCCACTGTGAAACAGTCAATAGGGCGATTTCTTCAGGTTTGTGGCTAATGGGTACAATCTAACAAATTACATGCTACATAATTTTGAAATAAAAGCCTTGCCAGAAAGAAAAAATGTAATCAGCCTCCAGCCATAGGACACCGTTTTCAGCAGTAAAGAGAAAATAATTAGTGAAGCAACCAGTGGGTTGAAATGTGGAAATAGGGAGGGGATAATTATCAGTTCGTAATCGCTGTGACCATTACCCTATAGTCTCCTCTTGAGCGAGGCTTCTGCACCTGGCCCTTGTGTGGGCTTGCAGCTGGGAGGACACAGAGGCCAGGCCATAATGGCCTGCTTGCCGGCCCCTCTGAGCCGGTCGCCATCTCAATGGCTGCAGATGTTCGCGGAGAATGATCACTCTTAGGTAGCCTGCTTCAGTCGTAATCCCAGAGCCCTTGATGCAAACAGCAGCTCGAGCTCTTTAACATAAAGGCCAGGCCTGAATTAAGGGTCTTGGGAAACCTTTGATAGGCCAGGCTTTAGATGTTCTAAGCAGATTGTGCAAATAATTTACAACAAAGGGCCAGGTTAATTTAAAAACGGGGTTTTTGAAAAAACATTAAATCCATGTTAGGCTGCCTCTGATGAGTTTCTATAAACTGATAAGCTTGTCTGATGTAGCCTTCTGAATTTTTAACACGTAGGCACTAGCTAGCTAGGCTATAACTGGTTCGTATTAAGCTATTAAAAGGGAATACTAAAAGGAGGCTTACACTCAGGTGCATTCAATAAAACTCTATTTGAGTTGGCACAGAGGCCGTGCATATGTTTTCTAGTTGGGCCGGTGCTCAAAGTTTATCACCTGTATTACCTATGCTTAAATGGTATTTTGCCTCCATAAAAGTACCATTTATAATATCTATCAACTATTATTAGGGCATATTCATAGTTGAATTAACTTAATGTTAATACACCCATTAGGTTTACTGTATTTGAATAGTGACTTATATCTGTTGATGACTTTCAGTAGAAAGAATATGAGCTCAAAGAGGAATCTTCAGGGTAGAGTAAGTGCTCCATTTAAGTTAATAGATTAAAGATGTTTTTTATTCTTCTCCATGTCATCCAACGGAGACAAGAAACGGTCTCCAATAAAGAAGGCAGTTAATATCGTACTTTAAGGGCCAAATTATTGTTCTTTCTTTCTGATTCTAACGGAAGGAAAATCTTCATTGTTCATGGAATGATTTTGAGAGTTGGCTTACGCTGGGATCACTGACCCGGTTTTGAGTGCCCTTCACTGCAATGCCTTCTGGGAAAACGCTGGTCCTCCCGGGAGTTTGTGAACACTCTTCGAATTGGTGAAGGAGTTGCCAAGAGGCAAACTGGGCTGCATGAGATGGCAAGATCCAAGAACGGAATCATGGTTTCATCAGCACACATTCTGTCCCTGGGACCAAGAAAACACCATCTACTCTGCACCGAGTTTCAGGCGTAGCTCAGATAATTTTTATTCAACATAATATGAATTCCTTCTAGAGTGTACACATTCACTTCCTGGAGAGACTAGTTATCTAACTGAATAGGAAACCTAAGCCCGACTAGATATTAATTCTGTACAGTAAGTGCTATTTTTTTTAAAGCCAAGAACCTTTCTCCTCCCACATTTTTGGAGAGATAGTGGCAATGGCTTTCTCTCTGGTATCCCAGTCACAGTACTGTAACAACACATTCCCAGACACACATTTCTCACGACCATTTCTGAAATAATGAAATTAAACTAGATCTCAAAATTGTGTTCATTATTTGGAAAAGATTGTTATAAGGTTTTAATTAGAAGTTATGTGCACTGAGAGATTTATGGCTGTAAATTTCCCTGGACACATGGTTTTCATTATAATGGCAGTGAACCAATAACTTTTAAGCGATTCCCATCACCCACTCCTCCCCATGCCCCCACCCCCATGAAGAGTGGACATTTATAGATTTTTCTTGAAACAGGAATCCTTCTGTTTAAGAAATAAGCCAGAAATATCATAGAAAAAGATTAGCTACATTATTCTTTGTCTTGTAAGTGTGGGAAGATAAAAACTATCTGAAACTCAGGCTTGTTCTAATAGTAATACTTTTTTCGGGGAAATGAATATTTTCCTATGAAGAATATCTTACTCAATTCAGGGTTGTGGTGGTAGTCACAGACTGATTAATGTGCCCCAGTCATTTCACCATCACATTACATTGTTAAATTAGAGATCTGTACAAAAACATAGCCATTGCCCTTTTTGAAACACCCTACCCCCCTCGCCGCACAAGTTGGATTGTTGCAATATGATGTGGCCTGTTATGAAATAACTCTTGCTTTCCCTGGGTGAAAATTGTGAGTATTATGTATGGTTAAGCAATCTTTCTATTAAAAGCTGTAATTCTGAAATCTCCCTGGTTCCCTAAGGTGACTGACTGAATCCATCATCTTTAACACCAGAAGGAGGAGAAGGGTAGAAATGACACTTGAACTTTCAGGAGCAGAAACACCCTTTTTATATAGAAAATATTTACTGTGTTCCTATATTATAGTTATTACATTTTCAATAGCCATTGGTTGAAAAAAATAAGTTTTGCTAAATCTATATGAATGAATTCAGTAGCACTTTAAAATAAATTGATAACTATAATGCTATCTACATACACTTGTGGGATAAAAGAAAAGCTGTATGCAATATTACTTAGTCTAAAAATTTGATGGACCTATATACATTCAAGAACTTCCCTGACATGGCCCCTCTCAAGGTTAGTGACCACAGATTTGAAACCATTGCTTTAAAATTATATTTAAAGAGTCAAGTCCATTTTATAACAACAATAATAAACAACATCAATGACAACAATAAATAATAACAATGATTCCTTCAGGACCCTGAGAACATGTCTATGGACTTCTGGTCCCCTATAGGAGAAGTGGCATCTGAAGAAATAAAAATCAACTGTATAAAAATTTCTCTGAATTCTGCATTAACACTGCAAAATAATTTGATTTATAAGAGCATCATAGTGCCGAGAATACAATATTTAATAATGTGGGTAAACTTGTGTGATCCTCAAAATATGTTTGAAGATCCCTCCCCCCACACCAGGTTAAAAAATTATCCAGATCCAACACTAGTGACAGAGCGTGATAGTCATTTTGGCTTTGAAAATGGACTTTGAACTTAGAATATTACTTTGATTAGAAACAAGAATATTCTGGAAGATCCTTTGGGAACTTAAGACCTTTTGAACTAGAGATGAGAGGGTCAAAAAATTATTATGTGTTGAGTACCTACAGTGTGCTGGGCAATGTTATAGGGGACATATGTGTCCTATTGACCCCTCAAAATAATCCTATAATGTAGTTGTAACTATCCCTCAATGTAGCCAAAAAAAAGCAGTGAGCATGTGGAAGCAGTATGCTGGACAAATAAACTCCTGGGAACAGAGTTTCTCCATCTGGACCCAGTGACAACCATGAAACTTTGGCTTAGACATTAACTTAGAATAATAGGTGAAGAATCCTAGCGTCACTGGAGGGTAGGTCAGCCTTAGCAACCACATAGCTATTGTGCTACAGACAAACAACACATAATAAGACAGAACTGGTCCCAGAGAAAGACTTTCTGAGGACTAAACCCCAATAGACTTATAGCAATGGAAGAGGCAGCTGCAAGTCCTCTGAGGACCAGGAAGAGAGCCTTTTAGATCAGTGGTCCTGGCAGGGATTAAAAGTGCCCATCTAAGACATATTAGGAACTCAATACGGTTTTTATTTTAATGGATGAACAGCTGATCTGGTAACTAGATGCTTCTAAAACTTAGTGGGATAAAACAATCATTATGTTCAAGAATTTGAGGGTTAGGAATTTGCATAGGCCACAGTGGGGATGGCATATCAAAGTCTGGATGACTCAAGGGGTGGTAGAGGCTGGAATCATCTGGAGGTGACTTCACTCTCATGTCCAGAAATGGCTGTTGGCTGGGGCCTCACTGGGGTTGTCATTGGGACACTCTACCTGGCCTCTCCATGTGGTCTCTCCAAGTAGGTCACTTTGGCCTGCCTCACAGCATGGTTTCCAAGAGCAAGTGACCCAAGAGACCCAAGCAGAAGCTCTATCCCCTTCGATGACCTAGCTCCAGGAGTCACATGACATCACTGCCACCACAATTACGAATTCAAGGGGAGGAAGCATACACCCCACCTAGAAGAAGAGTCAGAATCATATTGTAAGAAGAGCATGTAGGGTAGGAAGTTATTTTTGCAGCCATTGTGGGGAAATTACAATTTGCCACAAATGTAGTAGCTTCAGGTGCTAGGGAGGAGCGAGACAGGCGTCTATAAAGTTGTTTTGAAGCATCCATCTTATATAAAAACTGTTGTTTGAAATTTTAACCCTGCTATTTCTGGCTTCTGTAAATGCTTGCTGGCTTAAATAATAGGGAAAATAAGACTACTCCCATTTCAGAGAGGCCATTAAACCTTCCCCAGACGAAGTTATCAGTGCTGGCGCCAGGCCAAGCCTTTGGTTGAGGTCTCAAAGCCCCAGCACATAGGGCCCTTTAAGAACTTGCAAAGGGAACCGGGAAAATCCCATGTTTGGGAGACAAAGAAGGCGGAATAGTATAAATACGGGAAACTTCGTGTGTGATTTCGCCCAGAATTTGAGAGACATTTTTCTCTGGGCCCGCGCGTACTAATAAATGTAACTCCATCCCTCTAAGCGTTGCTTGGTTCTTCTCCGGTTTTTCTGTAACAGTTTGGAAAGGTCTAAAGAACAGGGGAAGAATCTGTGGTGTGAGGCAAGTACTTTCTCCAGGTGATCATGGCCAGTCTTAGCATCAATGCTCTGCTTTGGGCTGGAGATGACTGTAAGCAGTTTAGCTCCAAATCTGAGATCAACTGAGAGAAGGTTCTAGCAGAGAGGGGCTACTGCATATTAGGTAACAAATAAGGAACTGGAGAAAAAGGAACAGTGATGAAGCAAACTTATTAAGAACCTAGAACTTTGTCATTTTCTCTTATTTGTTGTTATGATAAAAGGCACCAATCTTTTAAAGGGGAACAGCAAAAAAAAAAAAAAAAAAAAATGTGAGGCTGGGGAGACTGCTCTTCTCAATCATTCTTTAATTAATCAATTCAACAAGCACTTGAGTGCAACTATGTGCCAGTTGAGGGGAAAGGAAAACCTCAAGAAAAAGCCTGCTTGGTAGCTAAACTGAGCGGTAAAGAAAAGCAGCTGAATCTGGGAGGTCAACAGGGGTAAGAAGAGAGGTTTCTTTTGCTGTGGAGAAGCTCTTTATTTTGATGTGGTCCCACTTGTTCCTTTTTTTTTTTTTTTACTCTTGCCCTATATTCCGCTATATAAGATGTCTTATATTTCGCTGCCTATGTTTTCTTCTAGGATTTTTATGGTTTCATGACGTACATTTACACCTTTTATCCATTTTGAGTTTATTCTGTGCATGGTGTAAGTTGGTGGTCTAGCTTCATTTTTTTGCATGTATCTGTCCAATTATCCCAACACCATTTATTGAAGAGACTGTCTTTACTCCATTACATGTTCTTACCTCCTTTGTCAAATACTATGAATTGAGCATAATGGCTTGGGTCAATTTCTGGGTTCTCTGTTTTGATCCATTGGTCTATATGCCTGTTCTTATGCCAGGACTATGCAGTTTTGATTACAGTGGAAATGTCTCACATTTTTAATGTCTGTCTTTTTCTATAATCTTAACTATTTTATTGTTGGTGTAACCTCACAGTATGGAAACATTCAGCCAATGCTCAAACTTTCCTTGGCTGATTATTCAATAAATGAGGGATCTTGTTTCTGCTCTGGACCACTGCCTTCCTTTCAGCTCTTTTACTACTTGTGCATTGTGGGAGGAGGGGTGCAGAAGCAAAAATAAAACTCAAAACACTTGCTTTAACACTGAATTAGTATTTCCACTAAAATGATCAGAAAAGGAGATTTTAAATGCTAGTTAAAATGGCTTTCCTCCAATTACCCATCGACTTCAGTTATTCATGCTACTTTGGTCTAGCTCTCCACTCTAGTAAACAGCATTCTTTTGCAATCAGTGTAAATTTGTACATCATATGATTGGCAGCTTTCTGACGGTGACAGTAGTGGTGTGGTTCTAGATTTTTCCAGTCTTGTGGGTGACTTCTTGATCGCAGGGGAAGCTTCTCTCTTTGTAATTTAGAGGAATATCTGTCTACCTAGACTTATGTTTCTTTGGCCTTCCCGACAATTCCGTATGCCATTAATTAATCTTTCAATAAAATCTTTCATAAACTAGCTAGAGTGGTTCTCCTCTCTGAAACAGATTCCTGACTGAAACAGGTCAGAGATTTGGCTGGACAAAGTAGAAAAATCAACTTCCTACAGTGTCCTGAATATACAGTAATATTAACCCAGTATTATACCTAGTATTCAGAAAACTGGTTTTAATATTATTTTTCTAGACAAAGTCAGTGTACATATCAATCTAGAGAGGCTTGTGGTTCTTTAGAATTTGTGATGGAATTGACTCTAACGACCTAGTTTCCTCCAAAGTAAGAGAAGCCTGACTTGTTTCCAAGAACAATGAGGCCCACATTTCTCCCCTCCCTTGAATCTAGGCATGGATGTGTGACTGAGTCCTGTGCCATCAGATGTAAATAGCAGTTATTTTCCATGGCTTCTTGGAAATGATTTTAAAAAGATAACTCTCCTATAGCTACCTGTGCAGTAGCTGGAGCCAACAGGATTTGCTAAAAGATTTGTTGTTGGGTGTGAGAAAAAGAAAACTGGGGAAACTTAATGGATTTTGGTCAGAGCTACTTAGGGATGAATATGTTATCAACTGAAATGGGGAGGGAGGTTTGGGGAAAACCTCAGTTCAGTTTTGGACACATTAAATTAGAGATATATATTTGAGACCCAGGTGAAGATAACAAGTAGGCAATTACATATAGAAGCCTGGAGTTCAGGAGAGAAGTGTGTGTGTATCGGGGTGAGGGGTAGGCGGGGTGTGTATTTTTGAGTCTTTGGCATGTAAGGCCATTGACTCTTTTGTTTTCATGATTTCAGATTTTTGTTCACTTGCTCTAGAACAGTGGTTCTCAACCTTCCTAATGCCGTGACCCTTTAATACAGTTCTTCATGTTGTGGTGACCCCCAACCATAAAATTATTTTCGTTGCTACTTCATAACTGTAATTTTGCTACTGTTATGAATCATAATGTAAATATCTGATATGCAGGATGTATTTTCATTGTTACAAACTGATATAATTAAAGCATAGTGATTAATCACAAAAACAATATGTAATTATATATGTGTTTTCCGATGGTCTTAGGCAACCCCTGTGAAAGGGTCATTCAACCCCCAAAGGGGTTGCGACCCACAGGTTGGTAACCGCTGCTCTAGAACTTTTATGCTTACACCGATCAAGTAAGAAGTTAGTAGGCTTCTTATCTATTTCACTTTTAGAAACACTGTGATTAAAGTAGCCAACACCACAGGTCTGTGAGAGTCAGACTATTCCAATTGCTGGTTTGACCCTGCTGTCCATTCCAGGAATCACACCCACCTTGCCTTTGAAGGTTGAGAGCCACTCCTTGGCTCCTGTCCTTCTAATTATTCCCATTGCAGTTAGGTTTTAGAGATGAGTGGCTATGGCTCCCACTGTAAGTAAGGTGTGGCCTGCAGAGAAGACCAACCATAGAACTCTTCAAGGATGATGGGGCTTCTCTCACAAATTTATTTCTTAAAGTATTGGTGAAAGGGATGTCTTTGGAATGCTCCTAGTGTATGGGGAGTGTGTCTTAAATGACAAATCCACTCTAATATTTCAATCTAATGTGGCCCATTTCCTCTACATTAAACCAAAAGAGGTTGGTGAGGGGAACCAAAATTCTGCCACCCTGACACTGCCTTTTTGAGACAGTGATTTTTTTTATCCTCAAGGTTTTATTGTCACATAATAAAACAAAATATGAAGCTTAGAACTGGATCACTTGGCCCTTTCTCTTCTTATCGCCTCCCAGTTCAAAATGCTTGCATGTCTTAATAGCCAGCATTTTCTTAGATCTGCAGTTGGGCTTAGGGCATTCAAACCTCAGCACAATCCTCTTTGTAGTTTTAGCCTTTCTGAGGCGAACCGGCTTAATCTGCCCACCGTAGTCCCTCTGCTTTCTATCATAACACCGCCTTTCCTCGGCATACAGGGAATCCTTGCTCTTCTTGTCCTGCTACTTTATGGGGTTGCTGCTTGCCACACTCCTTACAGAAAGTCTGGCGTGTCTGAGGAATGTTCACCATGTTTGCAGAACGCTATCAGCATGGAAAGGGAGCAAGATACTGACTTTAAGCTCTTTGTTAAGAAATAAGACTCAGGGGGAACCTTTGATCCTCAGCCCCCAGCTTTCCTGCCCAAGAGATTCAGACAGAGAAATCTGTTTCAGGAAAGAGAGTTTAGGAGAAGCATGTCAAACTCAAAGGCCAACATGGACCAAATAAAGGAGGCATGTGGCCCGCAGGCCCCAAGTTTGACATGCTTGGTTTAGGGGTGGGCAAACTTTTTGACTTGAGGGCCACAATGGGTTCTTAAACTGGACCAGAGGGCCGGAACAAAAGCATGGATGGAGTGTTTGTGTGAACTAATATAAATTCAAAGTAAACATCATTACATAAAAGGGTACGGTCTTTTTTTTTTTTTAGTTTTATTCATTTCAAACGGGCCAGATCCGGCCCGTGGGCCGTAGTTTGCCCACGGCTGGTTTAGGATGTCACCTTAGCCTAATTTAAATTAAGTATGATTTATAAGAGGGCTTAGGCGGTGGCCTGTTCGCTACATGTATCCTGGATCTCATTGTTTCTGAGTTGCCAATCAAGGATGTTCCTGTCGTGTTTTCCCTTCTTCCTCAACTACCAGTAAATCATCCACTCTCAATTCTGAAATCTAATACCCTATCCTGCCCACACTCCCACCTCTTCTCCTTTGTCCAAAAATATCTTTTATACCCAACTAGTAGCCCAATGCACGAAATTCGTGCATGGGGGTGGGGGTGAGGGGTGGGGCCAGACCCCTCAGCCTGACCTGCACCCTCTGTCATGTTCCGGGACCCCTGCCGCTCTGGGCCTAGGCACAGGCCTACAGGCTTGGGGCAGCCTGGCTCCGGAGGCCCCATTTTATCAAGAGAACAAAGTCGGCGTTAGTTACAGCCCTCACCAAACCCAGTACAGTGCATCTGTGCGTACAACTGCCTTGTTCATGTGCCTGCTTCGCCCTACTGAATTACTAACATCTTGAGGACATAGCTCTGTCTTATCCTGCTTCACCTTCAGTGCCTGGCCTGGTGCCAGGGACCTGAGAGGGTTTGCTGAGTGAGTGAATGAGTGAATGAATGAGCGAGTAAGTGAATGAGCAAGCAGCTACGGAGCGGGAACTTCTGCTGTGTTTCCATGGCGACATGGCAGAAGTTCCCGCCCCTCTCCTAGCTGCATAGTTCCCGCCCCGCTCCCAGAGGCCCAGGCCCCTCTCCTAGCTGCATAGTTCCTGCCCCGCTCCTGGCGGCCCAGGCCCCTAGCCACTCCTTCAGCAGAGGCCAGAGCAGGCGGGAACCTGCATCGTGGGGGAAACCAAGCCTCCTGCTTGCTCCAGCTCCGTGACTGTCGGCCGCCATCTTGGTTGGGTTAATTTGCATATAGTCGCTCTGATTGGCTAGTGGGCGTGGCTTGGGGCGTAGCAATGGTACGGTCAATTTGCATGTTTGTCTTTTATTAAATAGGATGTTGCCTCACTGTCTCTAGAATTTTCATACTTATATGAATTCCCTATGCACAAGCATGAAAACTTTGATTTCCTCCTGTTAATCTGTCTCTGTTAATTTGATGATTAGCCCAACAACAACTTAAAAGGTGGGAGGAAAAGTGTTCATGTTTTTCAGCCCCCACATTAGACATTTCCAATTTGCTAATAGTGGGCCATCTTTTAGTCCAGGTTTCAGCCAACTAACCTAACCAACTGTTAGAGTCTTTTCTAACTCCCAAAGCTGCACATTAAAGGAAGGATCTCGCACTGGTTCTCAACCTTCTGGCCCTTTAAACACAGTTCTTCATGTTGTTACCCAACCATAAAATTATTTTCATTGCTACTTCATAACTGTAATGTTGCTACTGTTATAAATTGTAATGTAAATATCTGATATGCAGGATGGTCTGAGGCGACCCCTGTGAAAGGGTCGTTCGACCGCCAAAGGGGTCGTGACCCACAGGTTGAGAACCGCTGGCTTCGTGAGTCCATATCAAATTTGGCCTGATCCAACTTTATGTTCCTTCCACTATTATCTAATACCTCTAGTATCCATTCCCACATGTGTTCCCCAGATTTCTGCTTCTATAAATGTAGAAAACTCAAATAGCTATTTTGGAGTGGAGTGTACCTCCTCATGGGTCACACTCTGTACTTCATGGGGAGAGAGGAAGTGTGATGAAGTGTTTATAGAGATATGCAAGGAGCAGATCTTGAGGAGAATCAGCATTGTCTTGCTTGGCAGCAGCCTCAGGGGAAGCCATAATTGTTTCCTTAGGCAATGCAGGATGAATCCCCTCAAACTGAGGTGGAGAGGCCCATGTCACTGGGGGGTGGGGAGGTGGCGACCCCTGGAGGTGGAGAGGGCATCTTCCATTGCCAAAGAGGACTAGAATTTAGGGGCTCAATGTCCTCAGCTTCATCGGGGTCTTACCACTTGCCCCCATCCCACCTTACAGGATCCCATTCTTTCCTAATCAATGCCTTTTCTTTAACAGCACATACCCTATAAGGCTGGGAGTTCAAGTTGTGTTGAAATTCACATTCCCAGGATAAGGTTCTGCATTTGATCTTCAGCAATTTTAGCCCTGCAGCTACAGCAGAGAGGCTCTTCATCAGGGCACTCAGAATGCCCTTGAGCTGGGGATTCAATCTCTGACCTCTTCTTTTATTTCCTTGTCCAACAACGTTAGGAGCAACTAGTAAATGTTATTATAGTCCTCATTTTCAAATACTAGTAATGTCTGAAAGTATCATATATAGTCACTTAACTCCTCTCTCTCTCTCTCCTTCTCCCTTCCCCCCGACCCCATTGCTTTTTATAAGTGGTTGATTAGGAAGATCCAATGCAGATAGTTTGCATATCTCTATAAACACTTCATCACACCATGGATTAGTGCTCTTTTTACTACTTGAAATAGGTTTAAACTACTTGAAATTGAATCAGATCACACATCCAATTCCAGAAACCCCAGAACCAATTCAGAAAACTTGCCCTTAAAATTCTGTTCAGGATGACTTAGGTTCTTTATTCTAAAGAAGACTGAAGCTTTCTTTACAGCACCTTTCTTTTCCTTCTGAGACCTCACCAGAATAACCTTTCAAGGTCTTTTCATGGTGAAGCAGGACAGTAAGAAGCTAGGAAAATTCCTTGGCAAATGGAATGGCGAAAATGAGACAGATAGCTGAACAAACTGGCTCAGCAACTTACAGTCAGATACAGAAAGTCATCAGGGCAGAAAGCCCCAAAATGCCTAGCAATGGGCAAACCTGGTAATGGACCTTACCCCCAGGGTGGCCTGTTGCTGGCCTCTGGCATATTGCTGGTCATGCTGTTTAGACCCACATGATCTTTCCTTCCTAGAGATAACATCTAGGCCTCAGTTGTATTTCAACTCTGGGCCCAGAAAAGCAGTAAAACCAGGCAGGCGATGCCAGGACCAGCTACAATGACTAATGACCCTCTGCCCTGGCATTGACCAACCAGTGGAGACCATGACTCTGAAAGGGTACAACTGGAAAAGCTGATGAATATTCTACTGAAATCTCCCCTAAAATCCCCACCTTCGAATGTAGATAAAAGCCCTCAAGACAGAAGCCAGTGGCACGAACTCCGTAGGGCACCCCTACTTGAATCTCTTTTCTGAGTGAATTTTCTATCTCTTAAACTCTAAGGGTCCCCATGAGACTTGCAACCAGGGAAGCAATGGGCAGCAGCAGCTCATCCTGGGCTAACCCCCTGAACCTGTCTCCAAGGCCCTCTTTTCTCTGACTTTCCAGTGAGCTGATAGCTGCCCTATTGGAAATGTTCTTTTCCAAAACATTTCTATTGAGCCAAAGCGACCCTGCCTAGGATCTCTCTCCTGTTGCTTCTTCTATCCTAGGCCCTTCTTTGTTTCACTCTCCTCAGCTTTAATAAATGTGTTCTCAAAATCACCTGGACCAGTATTGTGAAATCTTTTCTGCATGGACCAACACACTGCAGGCCAGACCGAGGCAGACCCACTCCGGGCCTGCTCCCCCTTCCCATAACAATGGCAATGTAAATTTTTCTAGCATGCACCTCAAAACTCTTCCAGTCGTCACCCATTACCCAGTTCCAAAGCTGTTCCCACATTTTTAGGTATTTGTTATAGCAACAAGCCCCTTCTTAGGCTTAGTCCATTCGTTTCTGTTTCAGTTTGTTCAAGCTGCTATAAAAAAACACAACAGACATTTATCTCTGTTTATAAACAACAGATATTTATCTTTCACAGTTCTGGAGGCTGGGAAGGCCAATATTAAGGTGCTGGTGTCTGGTGAGAGTCAATTTCTGGTTCAAAGACGGTCATATTTTTGCTGTATTTTCACATGGGAGCTCTCTGAGATTTCATTTTGTAAGGACACTAATCTCATTCCCGAGGGCTTTGTCCTCATAACCTAATCACCTCTCAGAGGATCCACCTTCCAATATACTAACATTTGGGATTAGCTTTCAACAGATGAATTTTGGCAGGGACAAGATATTCAGTCTATAGGAAGAGCTAAGGTCAAACCCACTAAAGAGCAGAACTAAATCTCTTTTGAAGTTTCAGGGCTGACAGAATAGAGACTCATGAGGCTGTGGGCCACACCCAAGGAAAGATAATATGCAGAGGCAAAATGAGTCTTACTGAAACTGGAGTTCCTTCTTGACCCAGTTAATTTTTTTTGATTGAATTGAGGAAATCAGCTATCTAAAGTCTCTACTCTTCTTTTATATAAAACTAGAGGCCCGGTGCAGGGATTCGTGCACTGGTGGGGTCTCTCAGCCTGGCCTGTGCCCTCTCGCAATCCAGGATGCCTTGGGGGATGTCGGACTGCCGGTTTTGGCCTGGTCCCCACAGGCCAGACGGAGGAACCCCACCGGTGCACGAATGTGTGCACCGGGCCTCTAGTATGCATATAAGATATTTGGTTAATCTCTTTCTGCCCTTCCCCCTCCCCCCTTTCCTCTGAGATTCATCAGTTTGTTCCATGTTTCCATGCCTGTGCATTGAGCATCTGCCCCCTGGTGGTCAGTGCATGTCATAGCTACTGGTCGAACAGTTGCTTAGGCTTTTATATATGTAGATTCTGTTATAAAATTCCTTGACATACTAAGAAGTAGTAATATGTGACTGCCAATTATGAGAAAAGAAATAATAGAAGAAGGCCAACCGATGATCTAGATCTGAAGTCAACAGACAAGAACTTTAAAATAACTGGGAAATTTTTACATTATCTCTCATAGTGATTGACAGAGCAAGCAGGAAAATCTGTAAGAATATAGAAATCATGAGCAAAATAATGAATCAGCTTGAATTGATATATGAAATATTGGACCTACAACTGCAGAATGCACATTCTTTCAAGTGCATATGAGACATTTACCGAAAGAGTGCAACATGAGTGCAACACTGTAAAACAAGTTTCAATAAATTAAATCATGCAGAATGTGGAACTAAATTAGAAATCACTTACAAAACCCCCAAGTGTTTGGAAATTAACACACTTCTAAGTAATTCACTAACCATGGGAAAAAACTCACAATGGAAAAGAGAAAATATTTTGAACTAAATAATAATGACAACACCACCTATCAAAATTCATGTAGCTAAAGCAGTGCTCAGAACAAAATTTATAGTTCTAAAACTCATGTGTTAGAAAAGAAGAAAGGTTTAAAACCATTGACTATGCTTTCACCTTATTAAGTTAAAGAGGAGCAAAGTAAACTCAAAGAAAGTGGAAGGCAGAAAATATTAAGTGTAGTAATCAATAAAATAGAGTGGAAATATAATACTACAAAAAACAACAAAGCCAAGGATTGATTCTTTGAAAATATTATGAAAATTGATATACCTCTAGCAAGACATCAAAAAGGAGAGAAAATACTAAGTGACCTGCATTAGGAATGAAACAGGGACATATCTATCTGATACTACAGATACCATAAAATAACAAAGGGATATTATGGACAGCTTTATTCTAAGGTGGGAAGAAAGCTGAGAGTCTCCACCCATGGTAGGTAAAATTTTACTTAACCCCCCTCACCCGAGGATATTTTTTCCATTGATTTTTTAGAGAGAGTAGATGGGTGGGAGAGGAGGAGGAGGAGAGAGAAAGAAACATCAACGTGAGAGAGACACATCGATGGGTTGCCTCCTACTTGAGCCCCCACAGGGATCAAACCTGCAACCGAGTTCCATGCCCTTGGTTGGGAACTGAACCCGCCACCCTTTGGTCCACGGGTAGATGCTCTAACCACTGAGCACCAGCCAGGGAACCCCCTTTTTTTCTGATGATATCCCTGCACTCTGTTGTTCCTGCTCTCTTCAGGCCCTCTTTCTAGACACTATACCTCTAGTCTTCTGCTGCAGTGAAGAAAAGACTAATGCTTGCCCCCTAAAATGGGGAGGAGATACAGGACTTGGTTTTATAGCAAACTTCCAACTGATCTTGCTGTTTTCGGTCCTACTTCATCACTAGTTCCAGAAATACATGATGTTTCCATTTCTTTAGATTTTCTGGGATCGGTCTGTGGTAAAAATTGGCGTAATTCTTGATTTTAACCTGCTGGTTAAGGATTTAATTTTCTTAGAGCTGCTAATTTAATTCAGTTGTCACTCATTCTTCTGCTTTCTCGCTTCTGGCATTGGGTAGCTCTCAATTTCTCTTCCATTCTCTTTGTTCCTGCTTCTCCTCATCTTCAGAGCTCACTCCGGTCATCTCTTCTATGAAGTCTTTATTAACACCTCATTCCTTTCTCCTCCCACCAGGCAGACTGGACCACCCCCATTGCATTCCTACCATATACTGTATACACATTAGCTACAATGCTGGATTGCATTTTTAAAACATGTCCTTCTGTCACTTATTGGCTCTGTGATATTGGGCTAGTAAATATACCTTTCTGAGCCTGAATAGAATCTATAAAGTAGAAATTCCTACCTCAGAGGGTTGTTTTGAAAGGTCAGTAGGGTGGTGTGTAGAAGAAACTTGTGTGGTATAAAGTAAACACAGTGTCCTTTGATATGAGCAAAAGCTTGGAGAGAAGCAGACAAGAATGTGTTAGGGGAAAGGGAGAGGAGTGGACAGTCACCCAGGAGGCTCTGTGGAGGACAATGAGGAGCTTCATCCCATGGCAACCGGAAGCCATCGCCCATACAGCACATTCCTAGTTCCTAAAATCTGTATTTTCCTTTTCTTCCTCTTCAGTTTAATTAATATCAATACCAGAAAAATATGACACCAAATGTATGAGGCTTAAATCAGCCTTACAAAATTCCTTAGAGGTTTAAATCAAACATGGAAAAAGAAAAAGGATTTTATTTTATTTTTTCCATGAACACTTTCTATTGAAAAATCTACAACTGACTTTTTAAAGGTTAAACCAGACCCTCATTTTCTGACCACAAGTTTTACCACTTGTATATGGAATTATGAAAACAGAATCTGAAAACATTGAGAAAGAAAATTATTATGTTTAAGAAGAGTGTCCAGGAGTGAAATAGTTTTAAATTAGTTTATTGCTGATTTTGGTCATGTAGTTTTAAATCATTTAAATTTAATGTTTAGCTTCATCGGACTCTATATGAAAATTTTGTTTCTAGCCAGAGATGCTCATGAATGAAAAATAGTTAATAGATACATTTATGGCTATGAAAACCATAAACCAGCATAAGGAATTCTCTGTTTGAGTCTGGTAAATGTAGACATTGTAAGGTAGGGAATATGCACCGAGGAACTGAAATTTAAATTGCTGGGAGCCCACAGACATCCTGTAGTCAGAAAAAAGTCAGTTGATACCTATGTAGCAACCATTGAAAACTTGAAACTTCACTCATGATTTTCATATATATATATATATTTATGACAAGGGAAAATGACAAGAAAAACACACACCCTTTTTCCCCTCCGCTGAAAGCTCAGAGACCAGTTCATGCACTCAACCTGTGAAAATGGTGAGGTGTAATCTCTTGAGAAGGGGGAATGGATTGACAACCTAAAACTGAGCAGAATGATGCAGTGGGCCACCTTTCTGTCTCTTAACCATCTTCTTTAGACTGAAATTCAGCCCCTTCCTCAAAGATCAAACTTTTGTGATATATTTTGACCCACAATTATTAAATCAACTTGCTTATACACCAACCGAACAAGGAATGTTTTACCTTGTCCTTCAAGAAACCTTTCTGCATTTAAGTAAAAAGGAGTCATTCAAAAAAAGAACTTCATTAAGACCTATTGTTCCTACTCAGACAGTGCAAGCCTGGAGGCCCTGCCCTTTTTATGTCCATAAGGAGGGTCACAGTGAAGATCCTAACTGCAACTGAACTCATCTGTGAACTCCCCGGGGCTCCTGGAGAAAGGCAGACATTTGATTTGGGCATTCATTGTCATAGCATATCCACAACTGTGCAGGTTAATCAGCGCTTCTATTGGGTTTTAAATATCCATGTAAAACCCACTCCAGAGAACTCCCAAGTCTTGCCTTCTTAAAAAAATCAGTCTCTTCTGGAACTGATGAGCAGGGCTTGGCGGGAGCTATAGCATTCTCCATGATGCTGCTTTTTCTTAAGGAGGGAAGAGAACATGGGAAGTTTTTTATGCTTTTCTGAGTTTATAACCTCTGATTCAGGGTTGTCCTGGCCAATTTATGGCCCTGATAAGCAACTGGTGCAGGTCCAGCCGAGGAAAGTTCTGGTGAAGAGCAGAACCAACTTAGCATTTGAGAGCAGCAGCCTCTAGAGCCCCAAAATTGCTGTAATGTTTTCAGCAAGAAAACCAGAAAAATGGAGATAGGAAATTATTGTGATGCCTCTTTTACTATATCACCAATCCTTTTTGTTATGTGTGTGTGTGTTAATCCTTGCTTGAGGATATTTTTCCATTGATTTTTAGAAAGAGTGGAAGGGAGGGGGAGACACACACACACACACACACACAGAGAGAGAGAGAGAGAGAGAGAGAGAGAGAGAGAGAGAGAGAGATTGGTTGCCCTCTGCACGAACTCCAACCAGGGCTGGTGAGAACCTGCAACCAAGGTACGTGCCCTTGACCTGAATTGAACCTGGGACTCTTCAGTCCATGGGCCAACACCACTGAGATAAACCGGCCAGGGCTAAATGACCAGTCTTTTAATCAGACAGAGAGATGTAGATAGGCATGCCAGGCAAGAAAAGCAGTCAGTACCTGAGTTTTTCCATTTATTGAATCTAGTGTTATAATTCATAGTGGTGTTTTTTTGTTTGTTTGTTTGGGTTTTTTTGTTTTGTGTGTTTTGTGTGTTTTGTGTGTGTGTGTGTGTGTGTGTGTGTGTGTGTGTGTGTGTTTGTCTTAAAGCTCCCAAAAAGGAATAGAGAAAAGGGAAGGGGAATAGGGAAATAAACAAGCAGAGAGAATAGCATATGTGGATCTATCTCCTCTTTTTAAACCAAGAATGGCTTGTAGAGAAATGCTTATTAATCGGAGCCTGCACACTTCCTCACAGGGTGACTGAAAACTTAACTGGGAAATATAAATAGCTTAAATATTCATTCCTAAGCAATAAGCTAACTCAAAGCAGCTAGATGCAGGAAAATCGTGGATATCATCTACTGACCAGACTCTTTCTCAAAGTACTGATGAAAATGTAAAGGAAAAAGCAGATCAAGTTTTACTTTTAAACACCATTCAAATTTCTGTGGATCACATAGTTTCTAGAAGGGCAAAAATTCAGACTGGCATCTGAAAACTGAATTCCATTCTTATCTCCTTACAGATTTAACAAGCCGCTAAATGTTAAACAAGGTTATCACAAAATATACTTTTCAAAAAACATACTCTGTGTTAGTTAAAGAGTGTAGCCCATGAGCATTTTAAAGAGATTCATCTGAATTTTTTATCGTTTTTTTTTTTTTTTTTTTTTTTAAAGGCCATTCTTATCAGTTCTGCACCTGGAATGAGAAAGGTCTTTGTTCTTCAAAGAGCCACAGTCTCAGGGGTAGAGATGGGGCCGTGGTGCCTCTGGCCACCTTTGCTTGCTGGGAGGCACCCGAAAGTGCCATCACACGGCCACATGGAAGAGATTTTTTTTCCTGCGTGGGAATTCCAGAAAATGGGAAACCAATCTGAGTATTCCAGGACCTTTTTTTTTTTTTTTTTTTAACAAATCATGACAAGATTAATATGGAAAATGCACACAAGCGCAAACACAGGGTCTGGCTTATTCCCCTGAGGTAGCAGAGGGGAAATTTCTAGGGCGATCAGGTTTCGTTTTTGTATAATTACACACTCCATTGAATTTAATTATTTCATAGTTAAAATCCTAGAAGACAAATGGTCTCCTCAGTATATATACCTTCATTTTCTTTCTGGTGTAATCACATATTTCCAGATCATTTTGAAGAGAAATTGTGTTTTAGGTCATGTTCAAAGTCGGGTCTGAAATAAAAGGGCTCTCTCTGCACAGTGCTTTCATTGTTATGTCGCTGAGTGCATTTTATGCGAAAAAATTGGTTCAGGCTCTTTATTTTCAGGTACCTATTCCCATCTCATCTGGCTTTCAGAGGCTGCTGTTGGACTTTTCAAGGTCTGATTCTGAGGCCTTCTAAAGGGTCAGCTCCTGCCAGAGCCACCCCACTGAGCTGGCAGCGCACCGGAAAGGAGATGAGGTTTTGAAAGATTTATCTCAGAGACAGGAGATTTGCACCCAACATCAGACATTCTTGTGACTTTTCTCCGTGTGAGTTTGACAACTCCGTCTGGCTAAATTAGGTCCCAAGTAGATTGTTGCCAAGTGTGGTCGTGGGAAGAATGCTGGTGGCGAGACCTGGTTTCTCTCTGGGCCTAGCTTTGCCTCTAATTTGCTACGTGATTCAAACGTTCAATCAACATTTACCCAACCTTTGCAAATGACTCTTATGTGGCCGACTGAGGGTGTGTTGCTGGTTTTCTTCTTCTTTTTTAAAAAATATACTTTATTGATTTTTTTACAGAGAAAAGGAGAGGGAGAATTAGAAACATCAATCATCGATCAGCTGCCTCCTGCACAACCCCCACTGGGGATGTGCCCGCAACCAAGGTACATGCCCTTGACTGGAATCGAACCTGGGACCCCCCCAGTCCGCAGGCCGACGCCCTATCCACTGAACCAAACTAGTCAGGGCTGGTTTTCTTCTTAAATGTGGGGACGGACTCTAGCATAGTAGCAGGGAGCTGATTTTGAATCCCAGCTTTGTGACTAACTAATGTGTCCTTGTTCACACTCTCTAGGCCTCAGTTTCCTTGTTTATAAATTGGGGATAATAACTTATACCTCTCATATTATTGCGATTTAGAAGAAATAATGAAGGTGATGCACCCAGTACAGTGCCTGGCCAACTGGAAGTGTCCTTGGCGTAATAGCTATGGCTATCCCACTGAGATGTAGAAGCCAGTAGGGACCAGTGGATTCTCAATGGAATGAGAAGCAGATGATCTGGTTTGAGTGCTCTGTCTACCACGTGGCCTTGGGCAAGTAACTTCACCTTTTTTACCCTGAACCATATCTGTACAGAGACAGAAACCTTCCTCAGACTTCTTTATTGGATTAGAAGAGATGTGTGTGAAAACACTGCCTTTAGTCTGTCTCTGCCCCCTACCCCCAATCTGGAAGGAATGTTGTAAAGAACAATTTTGGTCTCACTTAACATTTGTCAACGACTCCCAATTTTCTCCTGAATTAAGTCCAAGTTCATTAGCATGGCATGCTTAGCTGTGCACCCCTACTCCTTAGGCTACATCTGCTATTTCAACTCATCTTCCCATGGTCTCCCACTAATTTCCAGTCACATGGAACCAATTCGCATTTCCTTGATCACACTTCGCCTTGACACAGCCTGCTCTTCCTGATTACTGTAAATGCCCTTTCTCTTTGTTCCTTAGCAGACCCCCCTCATCATTTAGCATGGCTTTCGTGTGTTCTCCGCAGGCTGTCCTGACTACTTCAGTGGGGACTGAGCTCACCACTTTCTCCTCTTCTCTGATGTAGCCATTTGTTGATGCCTTCATTCTGGAACGAACAAATAACCTGATGATTTTTATCAACACATCTATTTTCTTAAGAATCAAGAAGAGTGTTTTATTTGTCTTTGCATCCCAAGGAGCTAGAACAATGCCTGGCACGTCTTGGGCATCCAATACATTATGTTTAAACAAAAGAAAGAAGGAAAGCAAGCAAGCATGGAAGTTATTATTATTGTTGAGTTCATTTTGACTATAACAGACAAACCCATAGTTTGGGTTTTTTTTTTTTAAGTTAAAAAAAGAAAAGGCCCCAGGCACTTGGAACACATGGCTCCAAAGTCAGTCTGAGCTGAACTGACACCCAAGCAAGAAGAAGCTCCCAAGTCAGCTACTTTTAAAAATTCTAATTTCAACATTTATTGATATTAAAACAGTGGTGAGCCTTTTCTTTCTTCTAGTGCAGACCAATAATACAAAGGTATTCCTAAGCAAAAAAAATCATTCACTAATTTAGAAATGAATTAAATGTGCCTGCGTAATCAATATAAGGCTACTTATTGGTTTGGGTCTTAATAGAAAAATCCTAACTGGGCCTTATATGAATTGAAAACAATTCCTGGTAAGCCTTACAAAAATTCAACATAAATGACTGAAAAGGAATCACCAACTCAAGATGGTAAAACAAAAATGGTGGGAGGGAAGGAAAAGAGGTATGTCTGAGGAGAAATAAACAAGATTTTAGGGCTTTGAAGTTTCCTCATTATGGCGGCCACAGTGCCTAGGCCCGACTTCCTGACTCCTCCAGGAGATATCCTCAAGTGAAGTTTTGGAACAAGATTGAGTTTGCTCTGGGTCTATTTCTAGTTCCTTTTCTTGTTTCCTTCACATCGAAGTGTCCGGATAATCTTGCTATTTGGTCTCCCCATGGCTTCCTGGTCTCAGCTGGTCTATGACCCTCTGAAGTGATGCAGGTCCCTAAGTTCCCTCCTCTGCACTATGACCATGTGGCTTCAGCAGCTCTGAACTAAGGCAAATTGCTAAGCAATCCACCCTAGGGTGCAGCTTTCCCAGGGGGTTTCCCCTTTGGAAAGAGGTCAGCAAGTTTACCAAAATGCATATCTGAGGCACAGGCTTTCAAGGGGTGTGAGAGAGGGAAGTGTGGAATTTTGTGCTTCTTGAGGAAGACAATTTTAGTCTTGGGAGTCTTTTTAGTACCTTGTTACTCTGCCGTAGATTGTTGTTGTTGGGTTTCCTGTCACACAAGGAAGTGGAAGGGATGGGAAATGGTGTTGCTGGGGCTGGTGGGGCAGGGCAGGAGCTGGTAACAAATGGTTATACACAAGTGTTAGGAAATGCCAACATCCCAGAGAGGACCGCAGCGTTTAATCTGCGCAGTGTTTGCTTTTCACCTACACTGCTCCATGAATAATATTCCCTCCTACCCATTTTTATTAGTATAAACTATTGAAACTTCACTGTTTTCCAAGACAGGTTCAATGAAAACAAAGACATTAAGTGGTCAGCTTCTGATTGTGAGTCTGGAGCAGAGGACATGATTAGAGAAGGGTCCTACACTTTCATTAAGACATTCACTTTGGCTTTAGCCAGTATGTAAACTATGCTTCTTTAATGCCAAGCAAGTCCCTTATAGCAAAGCATTATAAAAAAGACCTCTAGGTGTTGATGAGGATAAAAATCATAAGATCTAGAGTTGGGAGGAAATTGAAAGATCAACCTTCCTCTGACTTTTACAAGTTGCTATAACATGAAGAAATGGGAGCACAGGGTAGAAGAAATAAAACACCTCAATTATCCTCTCAATGTTGCACTCCTGTTGGCAAACTCCCATTGGCATGATGTTAGACGAATCACGTTTTGCTATAAGGGGGTGGTAAGCTGGGAGTTAAAGGCCAAGATTCAGTCCAAACAGAGGTTTTCTTTCCCCAACAGCATTTAGAAAACTGAAAGATTCCACCTGAAAATCTGGATTTCCAGTTTCTCTTAGGAAAAAAAATAAAAAGGATAAACTGTTGATCTTGGGCCTGAATTTTCCATGACACTTGATCGAAGCTGAGTAGTACCGACGCCTTGAGCTGGAACATGGGCTGTTTCAGTGACCATTGTCCTCACCACTCTCTACTGTCTTATCCTGCCCCCCTCGCAACCCCCACCCCCGCATCTCCACCCCCATTCATCATCCGTGTCTGTATGACCCTGAGTCCTGAGTTTGCAATCTCTGAGCTAGTATTCATGTATCAATATTATTATCTGTAAAATGGGCATTGGGGAGGGAGGGTGACAGGTGATGCTGGAAAAGTAGTTCCCAAATTTGGTTGATTATAAAAATAGTTTGGTTTATCAATAAAAATACACATTCTTGGGCCCCACTCCTGTGGATTCTGACTTAGTGGATATGGAATGGGGTCTCTGATTCTGTGTTTCAGTTTGTTTCTTCAAGTTCCTATGCTTAGAATTCTGACTTAAATTATCTCTGAAATTCTATCAATCTAACTAACCCCAGAATTCTAGTTTGATAATTCTTTTTCAGGTCAATGGACTTCAATGCACTGAAGGCTCTGGTGCAATTATCAAATCCAATTAGCCACTGAGTTAAATTATTTTCAATCAGCCTTAGGCTATTTACCATAACATCCCCCAACCTGTGATCTTGAATAGGAACAAAGGGACATGCGGAGTAAATACTGCTCATCTATCACTTCTACATTAAAGTGACTTATTCTCTTACGTAAAAGTAGGTAAAAATTCCCACAGCCTGGTCTCACTCTTCTGAAAATATACATATTTAAAAAAAAGTTAAGGAAGGGAGGAAATTGTTATCAGTGCACCATTTGAGTGTAAAAACCAGAAAGGGATATTAGAGATTAAGGGCACTATGTTAACAGGCACACTTCATATGGGCTTCTTACACTTATGTTAGAGCCAGTTCATAAGACACCTGAAAAAATATATACAGGAAGGGTTTAAATTTGATGTCGTGGAGTCTTTAAAAAGTTGGCATATGTCTTTTTGTTCTTTCAACTCACTCTTTAAGGTATCGCAGTGTGAGGGAATGCAGGCTTTGGGCTCAGACTGCCTAACATCAGAAAACTGTGGACTGATGTCTGTAGACAAGAGGCTTGGGGAGCCGAGCGGTTTCTATGGAGATGGGAATTAGTGAGGAAGTGCTTTCCTTTGATTATTCTCCACCCTAAAAGGGACCATTGCAACCATTTATCTTTTTCTGAAGGAATAAGGGCATCTTTCGGAACAATAGCAAGGACTCGAGTGAGACTGTTCCATGTTAAATATCCTAGAATATCACCCCCCTGCTTTTTCATTATAAATTATAAGGTCTTTGAAGGTGTCATTTGCCTAAGAGGTACGGCTTTGATTTTGTCAGAGGACAAAATCAGGAAATCCAAATGAGTTTATTATGTTTTGCAAATTATTACATCATTTTAAAACTAAGATACATACTAAATTTTTGCAATAGTAAAAGCTTCGAATCATATTTAGTCTCTGAACAGAACATAATACTTTCATTTGCATTTAAAAAGTAAGACATATAAACCATCCTTCCCATTTTTCAGATGGAGAAACTAAGGCATATAAACAACTTAAGTGAATTTTTTTTTATAATCTGTAGAAAAACAAATGTTCAACTATATATAATGCCTCTGGAATCCCAATCTAATGACTTGTTTTTGTATTTCCACAATATTTTTTCTTTTCTTATTCTTTGTTAATACGTAACTGTAACACAGTTGAATTAAATAGAAATGTATAGAGTAAAAAGTGAAAGTTACACAAATTGCACTACCCAAAGCTAACAATTATCTCTTTAATTGATATCCTTCCAGATATTTTCCTTAGCTTATTTATACATACACAGATATATAGATGATTTATTTTATTTTATAAAAATGAGCTCCTATAAGTTATGTAGTTTTGAAATGTGTTTTCCTTGACAATATATCATGAAACATTTTTCTAGGCAGCACATCCAGATATCTATATAAAATGGTTGCATGGTAATTTATTATATGGATGTGCCATAATTTATATAATTATTTGCTTATTTGGGACATTTAAGTTCTCTTTCTTTCTTTCTTTTTGTGTGCACATTATATCTATGACTAGCTGGGGGAGATGACAGTCCAGAGAAGCTACTGCTTCCATTCAAACCAGAAGTTATTTCAAACACAGAAAGAGGGCATTGATATTTTACGATCTACAAACGACCAAAGAATCCTATCATATCCTTTCTTACTTTTGTTATTTTACTATACTAGCCACTTCATTTACATGGAGACTTTCTCTTACATGGAAGGAAAGAAAAGAGGCAAATTTTTTCTATTCAGGCCTTCCTTATTTATCAGTAAGCCAAAGAGTGCCAACTATATAGCAGCTGCTCCATACGTATTGCGGAATACATTAATCACAAAGCTTGCAAAGACCTAATGTTTTTATATCTGCTGGATCACCCACTGTCTGATAAGCACTTCATTTGACGAGTGTTTTGCTGGGTGTTCTTAGTTCTTGCTCTGCATCTTGGGATAGCTTTATTAACTCTTGGTTGACACTATAAAGTTCGATGGCTCACATAATTGTCCTTTGTGCTTGGGGGAAAGCAGTCTTCCAGGAGCCTTTTCCAATGGCCTTATTGGTAAAACCGAGTTGTTTATTTGAAGATCTGTGATGAGCTTGGAAATCCCCAGCACAGGAGAGTCAGAGGTGTACTATGAACCTTAGGAATGTTGTCCAGAGAGAAGTCATGGGCCTGACCACAGGTGGCCTTGTCATGAACTTGATGTATTTGAAAGGCCTGGAGTGGAGGCAGCCAGGTAGACCTCCCTATTGCTACTCTGGGCCTGGGCCTGGTGGAGATGCTTCCTGGGAGAAAGGTGATAAGGATCTAAAGTGATGGAAATTGGTGGGAAGTGCATAAAACAAATGATAAACTTAAAAACAGTGAGTTATTTCCAAAATTAGGAAGCAAAAAATTAAAGTATTTCTACATAATATTCTGCAGACTGCCTACTCCTGAGAATATTTTCAGAACCTCCTTAAAGAGAGAGAAGCTTAATTATTGTCCAAGACTCTGTGAGCATCAGGACCCAGAGGCGCTCTGCATCTGGACAGTGAACTTGAGTTTTTGACTTTACATAATCAGATCAAGTGGTGCTGGCCTCATGGAAATTAAAGAGAAGAGGATTATATTTAGCTTATTTTCAAACTCTTCTTAGTGAGCATCACAGGCAGAGATATTAATTTTTAAATGAAAAAGTGGACTGTTTACCGTGTACAAAGGATCGTTTGTGCTACCCAAATCTATGCTAATCTCCATTCCAAATCCCTTAGCAACTGGTACTTGGTTAAAAAGGTTCAATTTTCATGAAAGAAAAAAAAAACACAAAACAACTTTCTGAAAGTGTTGCAGCAAAATTTGGTTCTGGAGTATTAAGTTATTAAAAATATTTAAAAAATCACATAAAGTAATAAAATGGTTGTTTAAAATGAGTTTGAATTATTCTTTAAATGCAGTAAAATCTTTCTAAATCTGCTGCTCAAATTAAATGTTTTTCATTCCTGCATGGTAATAAAAGATAGTAAATAATAGAAATAAAAAAGTATATCAAAACAGTGGATGAACTGGAGATAAAAAAAGAATAGTTCCAGTACCTGGCCTGAAGGACTTTATAAACTAGTAGAAATATGAATTTATAAACTTATAAATGTATGAAACATTATTATTGATATATTGCAGTTATAGAGAACCTTATTCACACATTTAAAAACAAGTGAAATAGAAAATTTCTAGGAAAAATATAACTTACTAATATTGAATCAAGAAGAAATAAACCAGTAAATATATTGCACACACATATCAGTAATTAAAAACATAACAACAAAACCAAATAAAGAAAAACACCCAGCCCAGCCAGTGTGGTTCAGTGGTTGAGCATTGACCTATGAACCAGGAGGTTATGGTTTTATTACCGGTCAGAGCACATACCCAGGTTGCGGGCTTGATCCCCACTGTGGGACGTGCAGGAGGCAGCCAATCAATGATTCTCTCTAATCATTGATGTTTCTATCTCTCTCTCCCTCTTCCTTCCTCTCTGAAATCAATAAAAATATATTTAAAAGAAAAACACCCACACAGGATCTAGTTAATTTTTAGGCACATTTGCTAGACATTTAAGAAATAATTCCTGTATTTTATGGCACATTAGAAATAAGTATTAGCTAAATAAGTGCATTACTGAATAAATAAAAAGGATAAGCAAAGAAGGCATGCTTCCCATCTCCTTTTATGAGGCTAATACAATCGTTTAAAATATATATATATTTTTATTGATTTCAGAGAGGAAGGGAGAGGAAGAGAGAGATAAAAACATCAATGATGAGAGAGAATCATTGATTGGCTGCCTCCTGCACACCCCCTACTGGGGATCGAGCCTGCAACCTGAGCATATGCCCTTGACCGGGGTCGAACTTGGGACCCTTCAGTCTGTAGGCTGACGCTCCATCCACTGGACATAGCTAATATAATCTTGATAACAAAACCAGAGAAGAAAGGAAATTTATGATCTAATAACATCTATAAAACAAATGTTCATATTAGAATCATATGAATATTTGTGTATGGGTGCAAATGAATGTATGTTGTTATAATATTACAATGCAGTTTGATCAAGTGGGGTTAGCTCAGAAATATAAAGAAGGCTTAAAATTAAAGATTTGATGTGATTCTCTACATTAGATATTAAGTGACACAAAGTATTTGATTATCTCAATAAATGTAGGAAAGTCCTCTGATAAAACTCTACTTCCTTTCATTAGCAACATAGAAATAACAGTGAATTTGTTTTAGCTGATAACAAGAATTCATCAAAATTCTACAGCAACTAGCAAACTTAGTGATGAACAAAGAATTCCCTTTGAAGCCAGGAATAAGAGCAGGAACCTTGCTCATCATTGTACTGGACTTACAAGCTAGTTATGGTCAGACCAGGAAAAACGGCATAAGGATTGAAAAGATAAAGCAACACTTTTAACATTTATCTATTATGGTCATATATTTGTGATTAAAACCCAAAAGAATCTAAGAGATTTAGAGAAAATCTTATTAGACCTAATAAGAGGATGTGGCAAAAATTCTGATGACAAAAATCAATTATATTTACATACCATAGCAACAAATATAATTAGAAAATACATATTTTCTAATAGCAATAAAAGCTCTAATGTGCCTAGGAATAAATCTTATAAAAGTCATGAGGTGGTTTTAGCTGTTAGGAAAGAAAATAAGAGTTAAATCATGAGGACATTTATTGTTTAGTTAAGAAAATGTCTGAAGGTGGTTTGTTTTGGCAGCTCAACAATGAGGCAATGACCTCGGCTCTTTGCACTGTTTTTGCTCTGCCATCTGGGCTGGCTTCATGGGCGTGTGACCCGTCAAGTCACACAGGGCTTCACGCTCAGGCGGGCTCCATGCTTGGCTTAGTGCTCTGCTGTGGCTGTTTTGAAAATCTTGACAAATTTATCTTTGAACTTGTGTTTGGTAAATGGAGTCCAATGGGACATAGGGCCATGCGTGTGGGCAGCGGAGACGCATGCAATGTGTGTGTCTGTCATTCCTTGCCACTCCACTTACATCTCATCTTTGTGACAGCCTGTGAGCACAGAATTGAGGGGACCCATGATGCATGGGGGGGGGGGGGGGGCGTTCAGTGAGACTCAAAGTAAGTGCTCATTAGGCCTGCTGTTACATCTATGACGAAGTCGGAGAGATGGCAGCCCAGAGAAATGACAATTTTCCATTCGAACCAGAACTTGCTTCAAATAAGAAAAGAAGGCGCAAATGCTAAGAAACATGAACAGCCAGGGAACCCTATCATATCCTCTCTCATTTAGGTCACTTCCCTATATTAGTCATTTTATTTATGCTGAAAATGATGACATAGAAGGAAAGGGAAAGATAGGGCAACCACTGTATCTTTTCCTTTCAGTCCTTCCTTACTTATCGCTAAGTCCATGGTACAGAGTGCTGGTTGAATGTGTGCAAATCAAGACACTAAATAAAGACAATGGAGTTAGCACTGCTATGGTTCTTCCAGGAATGAAATACATATGCATGTATGAAACACAAGTGTAATTTTGAGATTCTACAATTGAGTCGAATGCTCTTATTTTGCATTTAAAACTGCCATTGCACAATATAGAGAAAATGGTAAAATTCATGCTAACAAGTTGAGGTTTTATTTTTTCTTTACTGAGAACATCATTAAATAGCAAATAAAAAATGGCAAGTCAAGAGAGACACTATGGAAAAAAGGGGAAAGGTTTATATTTTAGTACCTTCAACGTTACCTTTTTTCCTGCTTTTTGAACAAGGGGCCCTGCATTTTCGTTTCGTATTGGACCTTGCAAACTATTTAGCTGGCTCTGTCTGCCATTCTCACTCAGCTTACTGCTTGCCCCATAATTGCAAGATCACTCAAAGTTCCAGACACCAAGTCTGTATCGGCGGCGGCAGGAAAAAGATGGAAGAGTTGGTGACAGCAAGCTTTTCTTTTATAGCCATTGCCTTTATCAGAAATTTAAAAGTCTTTCCAGAAGTGTTCAGCTAACTCTGGGCTCCATGTACACTTTAAGTTGAAAAATAGAATGGAATAGTAAGCATCTGGAAAAGAGGACAGAATGGTCCAAGCCAATATCTGGCTAAGAATCCAATTTAAACCAGGAGTTGGCAAACTTTTCCTGTAAAAAGGCCAGGTAGGATTCAGTGGCCTTTTGCAATGGTCAAGTTTTCGGCTGTAGTGTGAAAGTAGATATAGACAACATGTAGGGAGAGATAGGAAGGGGGGAGAGAGAGAGAGAGAGAGAGAGAGAGAGAGAGAGAGAGAGAGAGAGAGAGAGAGAGAGAAAGAGAGAGAGAGAGAGAGAGAAGGAAAGAGAGAGGCATCAATCAATCTTTTGTACCACTTATTTATGCATTCATTGGTTGATTCTTGTATGTGTCCTAACCGGGCAGGGATTGAACCTGCAACCTTGGCCTATCAGGAAGACACTCTAACCAACTGACCTACCCGGCCAGGGCCCCAATAAATATTTCTTTACAAAAACAGGAAGGGAGAAAGATCTGGCCTATGGGCCATAATTTGTCAACCCCTACGTAGAGCTTTATTTTACTTTGGTTATGAGGTGGTGGACCATAGAGTGATGACAGTAAGTAGCTGCCACTTACTGAATACCGGTTCGTCACATGAGGCATGCTGCCATCTCTAAAACAAATATTTGTATTTTGTTATTGAGGAAGAAAAGGAAGGAGTTTGTTGGGAAGGTAGAGAGCCGACCCTGCCATACCAGAAATGAAGACTTGATTAAAAGAAAGGAGATAAAAATGCGTCAATGGAAAGGCTTGTTATTGTAAAGCTGTCACTTTCCTCTTTATCCAGCAGTTTCATGCAATTCCAATGAAAATTCTTGTGGATTTTTTGTGGAATGTGGCTAGCTGACCTTAAAATTGATGTGGAAAAACTAAGAATTAAAATTCATGCTAACAAGTTGAGGTTTTGATAGCCTGACCAGTTTTGAAGATGGGTAGTAGAAAGTACAGGGGGATTTGTCCAATAATACTTGTTACAAAGCTGAACTAATTAGGATAGTGATATTTAGTGACGGTGACATTGGTTTTGGATTGGAAAGAGAAACTAATCAACAGAGGGAGGGTTTTGTGCAGAGTTGATGGAAGAGGCATTACAAATAGGTAAAGGATGAATAATTCAATACACAATGGTGGGTAAAGTTAGTTATTTCATTGGAAGAAAACTGAATTCCTGCCTCATCCGAATCACAAAAATCAACTCCAGGTAAATTAAAGACATACATGTAAAAAGCAAAATGTTAATACTTTTGATAGAAGTTTAAACTTGAAATAGGAAAAAAAATTTTAAAATGCAAAAAGCATAAAGCAAAAGAGACATAGTTTGATGAATCGGTTTTCATTAAAATGGAAAACTTTCATAGAATAAAAGACATCAAAATCAAAGTGAAAAGAAATTCCAGGGAGTGGTGAGCATTAGTAAAACATATTGAAAAAATGGCTAGGGCTGGAATATATAAAAGCATTTGGAGAAAAGTGGGTGAATGATATGAACCAGAAATCCTCCCAAGAACCCTGAGAGGCCCACAAATATGGAAATTTGTTTCTCAGTCGCTCCAGTATCAGAGAAATGGAAATTAAATAACAATCAGGTTTCATGTCCTACCCTTTAGACAGGCAGTAATTTTTTTTAAAAAAGTGAAAACTCAGGAGTTGGCAATTTTGTGGAGCAATTAAAGCTCTCACCACGCTGGCTGGTTAAGCAACCAGCACAACTGTCCTGGCAGGAAAATTAATGAATTACAGTGAAGCTGAGGATGCAGGTGGTCCTCACTGGGCAGCATATTCAGTATGGGAGCCATTCTTTGCCTATCAGAGCCATCAGGTTCTTTTTCTAACCGATATTTTGTAACCTCCCCAATAGAAGCCCTGTTTTAATTCCAAACAGAAATCAGTATAATTCCATCACATAAATATAAAGGAGAAAGAAAGTAACACAGTGAAAGATGTACGTGTTTCAATATGTGCATGTGTGGGCCATGACTGAAAGAGAAGAAAACGAGGAAGGGCGTGCCTGCATATACCACGTGAATGAGCCTTCTAAAAATGCTGACCATTGTTTTGGTCACTCCAATAGTTTGTTGCTGTTGGTGATGTCACTTTTCAAAATGGCAAAAAACTACTCATGAGGCTGAAGAAGTGATTTGCCTTCCCTGCCACTTCACTGAATTCTCTTGGAGGCATAAAAACGGACGCAGAGCTCCAACAACACTGGAAACCAGGACTATCGAGTAATGGATTGCCAGACACTGGGAAGAATGTCAGTAACCACCACACAGATGGGGCTGGCCTGACCCATTAGTGGTTGACACATACTTTGAAATTGCTGAAACCCAACAGCAGGGTCAGACAGGAAAAGCTTAGGGCACCCAGGTGTCCCGCTTGGAAGCTGACAGTCTGTATGAGGTTTCTGTTGATGAAATAAAGATGAGATATAAAAATGCCCATTAAAAAAATTAAGAGCATTTTATTATCACAGGACCTACATCCAGTGCCATGGAGAGCATATTGTTTTATTTTGTCTATTTATAAGCATATAAGATATGTTTATAATATGTAATAAGTAGTATTTTCTATAGAAGTTGTAATCTGGACTGCTATTAACATAGTTTGCAGATTGTGTATTTTTGATCTACACATTTTGACGGTTGTATTTCAGGCTACACATTTTATCAGGTGTGTCTGGTATTTTGGCTGAAACCACATGGCAACCCTAGGAATGATGAGAAAAGATTGCCAACCATACCATGTCCTGGGCCAATTCAGAGATGAGGCTAAGCAGGGAAGCCTTCCCTGGACCACATGGCCAGTACTTTCCATGGGTGGCCACATGTGTTTTCAAGGCCAGCTTCTTGGGCATGCAACCAGTACAACTGCATAGGGCCTCATGCTTACAGCACTTGGTTCGGTGCTCTGCTGTTGCCATTTTGAAATTCTTAACAATGGAGCATTTGTGTGAATAGAGGAGATATATATTTCTTTTAAAAAATATATATTTTATTGATTTTAGAGAGAAAGGGAGAGTGGAAGAGAGAGATAGAAACATTAATGATGAGAGAGAATCATTGATTGGCTGCCCCCTGCACACCCCACACTGGGGATTGAGCCTACAACCCAGACATGTGCCCTCACCGGGAATCAAACCGTGACCTCCTGATTCATAGGTCGGTGCTCAACCACTGAGTCATGCCGGTCGAGCTGCTGTTTTTTGCTGTACCATTCTCATACAGCCTTCTTAATGTCCTTGGAGCACAGAACTCCAGTGGACCCACGAGGAATTAGAGTTCAGTGAGACTCAGAGAGAGTACAAGCAAGTGTGCTATGTTGAGTAGGTGGAGAAGATGACAGCCCCAAGAGCCACACTTTCTGTTAGACCCAGAGTTGACTTCGAAGGCAGGAAGAAGGCAACGGCATTCTAAGAATAATGAACAACCAAGGAAACACCATTATATCCTTTCTGACTGTGATGGGCTGAACCGTGTTTCCCCAAATTCATATGTTTAAATCCTAACCCCCAATACTGCAGAACATGATTGTATTTGGAGATTGGGTCTTTAAAAGGTGAATTATGTTAAATGAGGTCATTAGGGCCCACACTAATGGCCTTCTAAGAAGAGGAAATTTGGACACAGAGACACACAGAGGGAAGACCGTTTGAAACACAATAGCCCATCTACTAGTACACACCAAAGAGAGAGGGCTGAGAAGAAACCAACTCTGACAACATCTTGATCTCAGACTTCTGCCTCCAGAAATATGAGAAGACAAATATCTGTTGTTTAAGCCACCCAGTCTGTGGTACTTTGTTACATGGCAGCCCTAGCACAATAATATGCTTATCATATTAATTAACTGTATTGGCCAGTTACTTACATTGAAATTGATGACCCAGAGAAAAGGGGAAGATAACGCAGCCCATAATTTCTTTTCCTTTAAGTTCTTTCTTACTCATCAGTAAGCCAAAGGTAGAGAGTGCTGGTTGAATGTGTATGAATCAAAGAGTAAAATAAAACCAGCTGAGTTAGTTCATCAGTGCTGTAGCACACATCAGTATTTTATTCTCTTATGTGGCTGAATAATGTTCCATTGTGTGGATATGTCACGTTTTGTTTATACCAGTGATGGCGAACCTTTTGAGCTCGGTGTGTCAACATTTTGAAAAACCCTAATTTAACTCTGGTGCTGTGTCACATATAGAAATTTTTTGATATTTGCAACCAAAGTAAAACAAAGACTTATATTTTTGATATTCATTCTATACATTTAAATGCCATTTAACAAAGAAAAATCAACCAAAAAAATGAGTTCGCATGTTACCTCTGACACGCGTGTCATAGGTTCGCCATCACTGGTTTATACCTTTATCATAAAGCACATATTGTACCACATTTGTGTGATGATGAACATTTGGGTTGTTTCTACCTTTTGGCTGTTGTGAACGGTGCTGCTGTGAACATTTGTGTACAATAGTTTTTTGAACACTTGTTTTAATTCTTGTGAAAGTGTCCCTATGGGTGGAATTGTTGGGTCATATGGTAGTTCTATATTTGACATTTTTGGGAGGTCACCAAACTGTGTTCCACATAGGCTGCACCATTTTGCATTCCCATTAGCAGTGCACAGGGTTCTGAGTTCTCCGCATTCTTGCCAATATTTATTTTTCATTTTTTCAAATTATAGGCATGCATGCAGATGGTATCTCATTGTGGTTTTGATTTGCATTTTCCTGGTGATTGGTGTTGTTGTTGGGCATCTTTTCATGTGTTTGTTGCCCATTTGTGTGTCTCCTTTGGAGAGGTGTCTATTCAGGTCCATTGCCCTGTTTTTAATAGGAGTTTTGCTGTTGAATTGTAAGAATTCTTTCCATGTACTGGATAGAGACTCTTATCAGATAGAAGGAAAACAGCTGAGTTAATTTTTAGCATTTCCATTGTTCTGGTAAGAACAAAATACATATGAGTGGATTGCTTTGTTAGCATTAGTATTTAATGATGCAATAAATGTAAAACACTTCCTTCAGTGTTGGTGATAACTGAAACTATTTTAATTTGAGGTTGGATCTAAACAATAAAAATAAATGAAAACAAAAAAAGTGTCCCTTGAACTCAAATACATATAATGTTAAGTGATGCAATATTAGGTTTAAAGTCATATATCAAGTTAAGAAAGATCTGGAAGGTGATGGAAGGGGTAGGTTAAGGAAAGGGTCTAACATTTCTCTTCTTATGTTAGGACTACCAAAGATACCTTTTTAAACCTGATTCAGATAAAAAGAATTTTTACCTGAAAATAAAATATGGATCCTCTTTTGTTCTGGATCCATACCTTCTTGTCTTTCAAGGCATGTGACTTTATTTCCCCTCTCCCCTAAATCATCAGCTAACCTCTCTCTACTGCATCATTTCCATCAGCATGAACAGACATTCTAGTGCCCTCAACATCTTTATCAGGTGGCTCTTCCACCTCTACCAACCTTTAAAGTTTGAGGCACCTTGACACCTGGTCTTGAGCCATCTTGTCTTTCCTTCTTTCTTCCTTCTCTTCTCCCCTCTCCTCTCCTTTCTGTTTCCTCTCTCAAGATGATTTTGGATAGTACCGGGGCTTTAAGTGGCATCTAAAGGCTGATGATTCCCAAGTTTTCTATGTATCGTGTGTGCTTCTCCCCTGAGCTACACACCTGATATATGACTGATAATGAGTAACTCCACTTGAAAATCACAAGGCATATCAAGCATAATATGCTCAATGCAGAGCTGTTTGTTCCATCTCTACCTTTATCTCTTCCTCTTCCAGTGGTCTCCATAATAACTAATGGTACCATCATTTACTCTCTATCTTATTACTTTGTTTAGTTCCCATAGCATTTTGTTTACTTTCTCATTTGTTTACTCCATGTCCATGTATATCCCTTCCTTGAAGGCAAGTTTCGCAGGGTAGGACCTTGTCTTGTTCTCTCTTATAACTTTGACTCCATATTAAATAGAAGATAGAGAAACATCCTTAATATGTGGGTTCTACAATAAAAATGTTGCTATGGAGCAAAATTTAAAACTATAAGTGTACCTTTCATTCCAATAGAGAAAAAAACAAAGAAAACATAGATATAGTAAGAAACAGGAAATAAAGGTAAGGAGAAATGAGAGTAAAAAGCAAAAAGTACAAAAATGTGATGCATCTGTAATTAAACATATTAATCATCACAATGAGCATAAATGGGTTAAGTTACTTAAGTAAAAGTTAAGGCTCAGAATGAATTTTAAAAGTTTTCAGTTACATTTTGATTATAAGAGATACATGCAAAACTAAGTGGCATGCCTGCTTACTTCCTTTTGTTCAGATTGTAAGGCTTTTCAACTGATAGATATTTTGGAAAGGTTTGCAGGACAATTTCCCTTTGGAGTCATGACTTCCAAATATATATTTTATTACAAAATTTTCTTCAGATCCTATCAAACTGTTTCCTAAAATATTCAAAGCCAGTCGGCCATAACTAAGATTGGTTATAGTAAGTAAAAATTCAGACATGAATATATTTTTGACATGCAAAGGTGTAACTGATTTTCAGGTGTATAATTTCCAAGGTTTAGGAGCGACTTGAGAATGGGCAGCCCATCCCTCTTTCTGGGCCACTCTCCAGTAGCTCGGAGGAACCTGCCATAAACATCACGCCGTGGCTCTGCAGACAAGCCTGCGCTCACAGGATTGGCCCTCTAGCCCGGGCAGTTGTGTTAGTCTGGCTTGTACCCACAGGAAATATTTCTTCCAATCCCTTAACAACAAGCTGGCCCAGAATCTTTCAGGGCTTAGGCTGCCTCCCTCAATCACCTCTTTCTAAAGTCATGGGACCTGGAACTCTCTCCTGTCCCCTGGATTCTAGTCTTCTTCTGCCTGACCCGTGGTTAGGAAGTGACATTGATCTTGCTTTCCTTTTATTACCAACTGCTTCTCTGCACAGGGACCACTAAATTAGAGGAAATAAGGTGTTTTTAGTTGCTATTTTGAAAAGAATGATAGGCGGAATAATGCTCACTGCCCCCACGCCCCCAAAGATGTTTATGCCCTAATCCCGGAAACTGTAAATATGTCAGGACACGTGGCACAGGGGAAGGGAGATTGCAACCGGAATTAAGGTTGCTATTTGGCTGATCTTAAATAGGGAGATCATCCCGGATGTTCTGGCTGGGTCCAATAAAGATCTTTAAAAGCGAAAGGAAGATGGAGGAGTAGAGGAAACAGAGTCAGAAGGCGACGTGACACGAGAAGGCCCGAGTGATGCCCTGTTAGAAAGACTCAGGCCAAAGTTGCTGGCTTTGAAGATGGAGGAAGAGGCCACAAGTGCCTCTAGAACAGCGGTTCTCAACCTGTGGGTCGCGACCCCTTTGGTGGTCGAACGACCCTTTCACAGGGGTTGCTTAAGACCATCCTGCATATCAGATATTTACATTACAATTTATAACAGTAGCAACATTACAGTTATGAAGTAGCAACGAAAATAATTTTATGGTTGGGTCACAACATGAGGAACTGTATTTAAAGGGCCAGAAGGTTGAGAACTACTGCCCTAGAAGCTGAAAAGGGCAGGGAAATAGATTCTCCCTGAGAGTCTTCAGAAAGGAGTGCGGGTGGCCCCACTGACACACTGATTTTAGCCCTGTCAAAGCTGTGTTTGACTTCTAACCTACAGAACTGTTAACTAATAACTTTGTGTTGTTTCAAGCCACTAAGTTTGTAGTCATTTGTTATCGCAGCAACACGAAGTGAATACGACCTAGAATAAGGCAATAGAAAATGCCAGTTTTCATTAGGGAACATTCCCAGGCTCCATGGTTAAATTTTTACCATAAAAACTATCACTTAGTTTTCACATGCTTTCTATAAATGGGTAAATAATCATTTTGCAAAGACTGATGCTACCTTCCTGTCAGAAAACATGATATTGTGTAAGGCTTCCCTTCACACTTTTTGATTCCTCGTGCTCTGATAATATGTGGAAGTGGAAGTGTTAAACTGAGGTTATGATCTCTAAGTTTCAGTTTTCACCTGGAGTGTCTTGAAAATTGAGAAAAAGATGGCTTCCGGGGGGCCTGAATGGTCAGCATAGGCACTATCACTTGAACTCTTTATTTTATCTTTCTAAGTAGAAAGTCTTCCGGAGGATAGGAAAAATAAAGGCAGCAGATATTATGCAAATTGTTTCCAATGGACATATTATGTCCATATCCTATTATCCCCACAGGACCACACCTGGCCCGTGGAACAGCTCTAACTGCATTTGAAGAGCTCCAAAGAAGGTCGCACAGCTCTTGGTACCTGAGCGGATTCTATCCTAATGTACCTCTTCTGCCCCAAAGTGAGTGAGTAAACATGTATCCAATTGCTCTTGGCATCCTGTGGTGGGGGCTTCTGTCAATAAAAGGTCATGCTTAATGAGAGTAGCACAGACATGGTATTAGTCATGGTCCATTGGAAAAAGAAGGATAATTCATGGACAATTTTTTTTTTTTTTTACAAACAAACAAAATGTTGTGTGTATAATGGCACGTTGCCTCTACTTTCAAAACAGCAAATTAGCTACCAGAACCTATCTATCCACAGTCTCAGGTTTCTCTCTTTTCTCCTCCTGACGTGGCAGTTTATGATCAGACACTGTTCTCAAATTCTTACAAGTTCACTTCTTCCCAGCTTGACTCTGAGTCCAGGTTCCCTTTTTCTTCCATACTTGCTCCTGCGGGGCAGCAAGCAGAGAGGGCAATGCCATAATTTAAAACGTATCAATTATTCATTTATGAAATTCTCCACTTAATATTTTTAGACTGTGGTTGACTGTGGGTAACTGAAACCATGGAAAGTGAAAGCATGGCTAAATAAGAGGGGACAACTGTATATTTGTCCCCCCAGGTCTGTCTGGCTGTAAACCCTATACTCTTTCTAGTGGGACACGTTGTCCTCATTCTGCCAATAATTTCATCTTTCTCTGCTCACTCCCACCTGCAACTCTTTCTTTTCTAATGATTCCCATCCGAGGGGGTCATGTTAGAGATAAATGAGAAAGTATCAGATAAGCATGGAAGAAACACTTGTTAGACTTCAGCCTTGACAATTACCATAGGTTTGATCTGATGGGCAAGATGCAGTCAGGGAAGTTCTTGAATGAAGGAGAGATGAAATGAAAGAGATTTTAAAGATAATCATCTCATGTCATAAGCTAGGCATGAAAATCTAAAAAGGCAGGAGAAATGACTGTGAGAATGGAAAAAAGATCAACCTTTTGGTTGAATCCAAGATACATTATGGAAAACATTTGCAAAGACTGTATTACTGAATAATTTTTGAGGTATATGGGAAACCATTTCAATTTTATTGCGACACAGTCATCTGTAACATAACATTTTAAAGACTAAACCCCTACTACTCTTTGAAAACTTAACTAATGCTATGATTCCCCAAATAGCATCACTTTTTAAGATCTCCAGGTTATGAATTTAAGAGACTAGGGAAATAGTGATAAAATTAGCAGTAAAAAGTGGTGGGAAGGAATGCTGATCTGGGGAGAAATAGTGCTTTGAACTTTCCACATGCTGGGCTCCATATTTTGGTATATTCCATTCATATGAAGTATGACGCAGATGTGAAAAGGCATGAGAAGTAGAGATGTGGGGTGAACACAAACACGCGGACTCATCTAACCATCTTTGAAGGAAAGACTTGGGAAGCTCATTTTCAGGCCAGCCTCAGTGAGGCGATGTAAAGATGAGGAGAAGCCAGTAATGGAAAAAGAGGCAGAGTAATCAGAGAAAGACAGCGGAGTGGAAACAAGATTGGATTTGGAATTAAACCTGATTCTGCCACTTCCTGTTTGACTTGGGCCGTTTCTTAGGCTATCAGTGGGACATAAGGGGTTGGACATGGTAAACTCTAAGTTCTTTTAGAACAAACACGTAGATTTGATGTTCCCAATTAAAAAGTATGGGGGAGTTTCAAGAATGAAATATTGGCTCAAAAGGCTCAAATATCATGACATTCCACCTTCCTCCTGCTCCACTCCTGTCTTTTCCACCCATGCCAAAATTCTCACATCACAAAAGAAACCTTGATGAGCACGTCAGTAAAAGTAACTGCATAATAAATAATGTGGGAGACTCCATCAGAATTTGATGAGAGAATTGATACATTTTATAGTCTGACAAATTTTGCTTCCGTCATTTCCTTCCTAAGTTTAAATGCCTCGGTCTCAGATTGGCAGGCATCACATTCCAAATGCAAAAAGAAACGGGGCACTATGTTTCCGAGGCACAGGGTACTGTCCACTTTGAGATGTAGCAGGGTGTCAGAGGTGTAAAGCACTTTGATGCAATAGTACTTCTGAGGAGTTAAAATAGTACCTTTCGATTATAGAGGATTTTGGTTTTACCAGTACATGAATGGATTTGATCTTTTGGGCTATCTCTATTTGCAGGAGTTTTCCAGATCTTAGCATATTGGTCCCCCGCCCCCTGCCCCCTTTGCAAAATAAAATTCAAGGGCCTAATGTGTGAACATGATGTTGAATCTACCTACTGCCAAACGCTAGGGCTCTAACACATTCATCCAATTCCCTCACCAAAGGAAAGAAATTCAAACTTAGCCAGCATTAGTATTTCATGGAAAAATAAAATTGTTCTCAGCTGAATGAAAAATAAATCTTGTTAGCAACTGATTTAACAATGATTAATAAAGTTCTTATGAGCCATTTTATTCTTAATCTTTTATAGAACGATACTTTTTCAATTTATTTACTTTTTTTATTGGGGAAGAGAAATTTGACTTTGGTTTCTCTGTTTAGTAAAAGGGTCTTGCTAATTAAAGGAAATGTTTCCCTCAAATTTATAGATATTAACTGTTTTTTTTCTATAGGAGACAAAAATCCTATTTTTTTGTGAGTGTAAAAATTAAAATTAACAAACTCCTATTTAAAAGATTATTAAAAGCATAACTATTGGGAATTAAACCGTTATGAAAATATGTTAGGATTGTGATTATATGCTTCTCGGTCAGCGATTCAAATTCTGACTCCATAACTTTCAAGTTGGGTGACATGAAGAAAGTTATTTAAATTCTCAGTCTCATTTTCCTTATATATCAAAGAAAGATAATAATAGCATCTATCTTATTGGCTTGTTTAGAGAATTAAGTAGAATAGAACATGTATGTAATTGGCACATAAAAAGTACTACAACTCTAATGCAACTCTCCTGACTATTATTCTTATTATCTTAAGCAGAAAATTATTAGGCAAGTTATAAAACCCACGCAATCAAAGCTCAAAGTAATCTCTTCAAGCTAAACTGAATATACGCTGGACAGAATAGTTTTATTTTCTGATAAAATATCTAGAATGGTCACAAATGAGTAAATGTTTCACACTTAGATTTCTTATTATATTTGTCACTAAGTCTTGTGAATTTCTGGAGAAAATTTTAAAAATCATATATATCTGGGATAGAGAGAGAAAGGGTAGTTATGTAATTGGTTGGAAAATGTTTTAATAAGGAAAATATTTAAGTATATTTACCTGTTCTGTTTATTTATATATCTATTTATGACTAGCCTCATTCTAAAAATAATGTGAGGCAGTAAATAAAGATTAAAGTTTGAACAGTTAAATTTAATAACCAATGTAAACAGAAATAATATGTTGCACATAAAAAGGATGGAATAAGGGAAATATATTAGGAATATAACTGAAAAATTCTAATTCACTTAGGATAACATAGGTTGAATGATAACTCATAAAATTATAAAAATAAAACAACAAAAACTGAAGAAGTATCTATCTTAATAATGCCTTCTTATCTTTGTAGCTGTAAAATTTAATTTGGAACAAGACACAATTTTCTTGGGAGCCAAGGAAATTCAATATTGTACCAAAATGCTTCACTATTAATCCTCAGATAAGTGAGATATCAATGTAATAAATATTTGTGGAAGACAAGTTTTCTATATTAAATGAATAAAAACAGATATGACAAGAAGAACTTCATTGCATACATATTAAAGATTTGTGTCATCTTCAACTGTGACCAGTGAGTACTATTTTTAAAAAAAACAATGATGAGTGATCTTATTTGCCCTAAAAATGCTGTGAGATTCTTGGCATATCCATATCATGTATGTGCTTTTGTGGAAGACACTGTGTAGATGTTGGGGAATGCCAAGATGAAAAAAAGACATACTCTATTCCAGACTTACTGAAAACAATAACAAAATAGTAACAAACAGTTACAAAAGTGTGGTAAATGCTATAACACTGAGGCAGGTACAGCGTGCGTCATAGACACACACACTCTCTCTCTCTCTCTCTCTCTCTCTCTCTCTCTCCCTCACACACACACACACACACACAAGTGCATATATGTACAAATAAATTATATTGGTTCTGAATATAACCTTATTTGAAAATTTGAAGGTAAGACAGTAGAATTTTTTCTCACAATACTTTCAGCCAATTACTATTCTATATATAGCAGATAATATCATGAGAATAATTTGTGAGGACCATTTTTTTTAATACAAAGCTAAACAATTAATTCTTCATGTGGTGACTTTAGATGACTTCTCTTCCTGGTAAGATTTCCTAAAATTTTCTAGGAGGAGTATAAAGGGCAGACTTTCTACTTTAGTTGAAAACACTGTTACTCAGACTAATTTGCAATTTCTCATCACTAAGCTAGTGTGTGGGTGGGAAATGAAAATCAATTAAAATGTTAATTAAATACTATCACATACAAAGCACTATTAAAACCATTTTTAATACTGTCCCAGACCTAAGTCTAAGTTACTGTTTTCCCAAATTGTCTTCTGTGGTCACATCATTTGGCAAACATTCCATACAACCTATCTCTCCACCTCTAAAGATGCACAAAGCACATTAGAATATTAAAAGCTTGTCTAAGTATTTATTTAAAAAACCTGTTTAGCTTGGGGTTTCCCAAGCTTAATGAAGAAACAGTTCTCTAAGTACAGCTGTGAACATGTTATTGGATCCTGGAATAGAGTCTAGGATATTTTTTGCCAAAGAAAAACGGTATGAAAATACCTGTGCGGCTCTCCAAAGTCAAATATAAATGGCCTTTGGAAAACATGCCATTCTATATGATGGGCACCCCCACCCCTCATGGTTGCAGTCAATCAAATGGGAACATGCATATTGCAATATATCCAGATTACAGCTTCAGATTAACGAGCAGGCATCCTGGCTACTGGGAGGCTGGTAGAACCTTTGAAGGCAAGTTCTTTGAGCAATTGTGCAAGGAAGAAACGTCTTCCCTTATCCTCCACTTGTGAAGAAGGTGATTCACTTTGCTTGGTCATGAGGGATCATTTACTGTTCAAGGCAGGACAGTCCTGAGAGTGAGAGGGACACACTACTCCTAATTGCTCAGGCCCACGACTGCCCTACGAGAAGCACAACCATTCTTTCTCTCTGAACGTGCGGACTATGCACTTGTCATAGGGAATTGATATATATAAAAGCCTAAGCGACCGTTCCGACCACTCAACGGATTGATCCGTCACTATAACACACACTGACCACCAGAGTGCAGTCTGCCCCCTGGTGGTCAGTGCGCTCCCACAGCCAACCTCCCGCAGTTCCACCCCCACCCCCCACCCCCCGGCATGAATTCGTGCACCAGGCCTCTAGTATAGTCAATAACATTGTAATAACCATGTGTTATTAATAACCATGAAATAACCATGTGTGGTGTCAGATGGGTACTAGACCTCTTGGGGGATCACTTTATAAGGTATATAAATGTCTACTCAATAAGTTGTACACCTGAAACTAATGTGATATGTATGTCAATTTGTAATTAGAAAAGAAATTAATTTATAAAGTGCGCTTGTTATTTAGTTCCAAAAACTTATTAATGAAAGAAAAATCAGAGTAAATTATGAGAAAAGCCTTTACAATGCATGCCTGTTCTTCGTTCAGCAGCTCATAGTTCCCACAGAAAATCTTTGATACAGTGACAACGTTGTTAGATGGAGCCTATGAAGGAGGCATGCAATCAGGGAAATGAAAAGATGAGGAACTAGTGGAGTCATAAAATAGAGGTTTTTGAGTTGATTTTAAAATGCAAAAGAAAGCCTGGAAACAAAGTTTCCCAAGAGCTCCCGAGTTGAAGAACGACCCGGGTTCTTCTACGTGTGGTATGGCGACACAGTGGAGAGAGTACGGACTGAGAGACGCAGAAGCTAGGCTCAGATCTTATTAGCTGTGCACTTCGGCCAAACCTTATCTGCAAAATAAAGCATTTCATGATGCCTCACGGGGTTGCTGGGACTGCATGAGGCAATGTATGTGGACATGCATTGAGAATAGCAAAGGGGCATCATAGTTATCATTTTACTCAGTATTTCACTAGTAAACCAAGCATTTGCACCGCCACCTCTGGGGATTCCCAGCTTGCCCTTGTAGAGCATCTGCTTTCATGAGGCAAGCGAGGAAATCGAGAGATGGTATGGAACCAAGTTCTACATTTCTGTCCCTGGTTTCCCTCAGAGAGTGGCCTTTAAAAAATGTTCTGTGCCTCGGGGCTTGAAACAAGCTCTTAAAACTCGGCCACACCAAGGGGGCCTAGCAAAAGAAGGGCTCCCTGGGCAGACTCTACACTGGCAAACTGGAAATGGGCGCAGAAGAGCCACAGTCTAGATGGCGGACACACCACGTTTCCACACTTGAGGATGGCCCCACTCGGACGACTCAGCGTGGCCCGACGCTTTCATTCCCCATCGCCTGCCAAAACTTTGCTCCTTGTTGTGCAGAGCAAACCGAGGATTATCTTTAATGACTTTGCCCTAAACAGCTTGATAAACATCAACATCATCTTAAAAAACAAAGGAGCAAGCACACTTTAATAGATGAGTATAAATGAACTGGTTTCAATCACGTTTGGCTCTTTCTGTAACATGTGTGTCTAATACTCAGCCCCTCTCCGCCGCTCCCCTGCTCCCCACGTCACCTACCTCTTCCTCACCAAGACAAAGAAGCTTTGCATTAACTCCGTTTATTCTATCATTTTCTACTTAACCTCTGCCATTTTCCAGATCCTGGCAGATATTCTTCTCTGTCTTCCTGTTTGATTTGCATTTCTAAACAGGATGAGAGTGTGCGTGATGAGTGAGGATGAAGAATTATTTCCTTTCACCTCTTTTTTTTATGACTCTGGAAGGAAGGGGCAGCATATAGGGGATGCCATGTGGAAATAAAAATAAAAAATACTAACGGGTTGTTTTGGTTTGAGATGCTGGAAAATACTGTCACTTCCAAAGTGTAATATCTGTTTATTTTTAAATTTCAGTGTTACCAACTGCGAAAGTTCTGTGTTTGGCTATTTGCAATCATCGTAAGTAAAATGCTAGCAACATCTCCTCTTTGCCTTAGCTTTCTACCAGTCTCTGGTGCTATTGCCCTGAGAATGAATGTATTTTTAAGTTCTTAGGATTACTTGTATATTAAAAGGAGACCAATGCAAGGGAGACTCAAAGTAATTAAGTTCTAAGCAGAATTGGGATTTTTAAAAACTGGACTACTTAAAGTGACATCACCCTTAGGTAAACACTAATTCTGCCCTGTAGGTTGATGGTTCAGGTTCCACAACAGAACAGATAGCATAACAGATTAGGTTTAAGATGTTGATATTGTCCAACACTGGGAAATGTACCCGGCCCCAAGCTGAGGGACAAAGATTTAAAAATGAATGAGGCATAGTCTCTGTCTTCCATGGATTAAAACTGAATTAAATAGTAACACGGGGCTATAAATATACTAAATGATTCTTGTAAAAACTATATTCCAGGGAGGCAAGGGGCAACGAACATTTAGTGAAGACCCAGTTTGTGCTAGATGCTCCAGTATATTGTCTCACAAAACTCCAAAAACCATAATGGAGGTGTGCTTGATATGTACTACTGTAAATTCCCATGTTCAAATATGATATTTAGGACTCAGAGAGCTTCAGTTTTTTATTTGAATTTTATAGCACAGTTATGAATGACTTAGGCTCAATGAACAAAATGCATAGGCTTTGAGTAAAAATATTTTCAAGAGTAAAGAGTTGGGCTTTCAGAAAAAATTTTGAAAAAAATGAAAATACTACTTATTGTCTTCATGTCTTTAATCTGGTTGCAGACATCAAAGTGTTCTCCATGGAAATGCTACAATGCCTGCAGTTATAGTCAATAACCATGCTTAACTATTGGGGGGAATAATTTTTTCTTTAAAAATTCAAATTTCTATATTTCGATTCTATATTTCCACAATATTTGACTAATTAAAAAAATTTAAAATGATTTCTTTGTAGTCCCTTTGCATAGCAAATATAATATTGGATGTAATAATATTGAAAAACAATTTTATAAATAACATAGCTGTTTAATTAGTAATGTCCAAATATTTAAAGTTACATATGAAACTATTAATCTGTCCATTAAAATATATTCTAACATTCGACCTTGATAAATAGGACAATATAACAAAATAACCATATGTGTCAAGTTACTTTATTAACATGATTGAAATTAGGCAAAATATCAAAGATGATGAATTTTTTTTCTTGTATTTGCCTAATGTTCTGTTGATGGGCTAATGATATTTGGAAGAGTGATCAAATAAAAAATACACATTTTATAAGTTATTATAAACTTGATCCATGTGACTTATTTTTTCTTTCCTTTGAGCAAAATCACTAACTTATGCTATTTTTGCTCAAATTATGAAATGTCTTTATGTAAGAATCTATTGCATTTAGGCTATCAGAGAGGATTTTTTAATTGAATAAATTTGACATGTAATATTGTGTAAGTTTAAGGTGTATAGCATGTTACTTTGATACATTTATATATTGTGATATAATTCCCAATGTAGTGATATTTATCACATTACATTATTATAGTACAACTAGAGGCCCGATGCATGAAAATTCGTGCAAGAGGAGGCCTTCCTTCCCCCGGCAGCTGGCACTGGCTTCCCTCCAGCACCCGGGACCTGGGCTGGCTTCCCCCAAGCTGCCTGCAGGCACCCAGGACCCAGGCTGGCTTCCTTCCAGCCCCAGCTTCGTCAGGAAGGATGTCTGGAATGACATCCAGTCTAATTAGCATATTACCCTTTTATTATTATAGATATAACTAGAGGCCCGGTGCACAAAAATTTGTGCACTCGGGAGGGGGGCGGGTCCCTCAGGCCGGCCTGTGCCCTCTCGCAGTCTGGGACCCCTCGGGAGATAACGACCTGCTGGCTTAGGCCTGCTCCTGGGTGGCAGAGGGCAGGTCCAATCCCTAGGTGCAGCCCCTGGTCGGGCTCAGAGCAGGGCTGATTGGGGAGTTGGGGCGCCGCCCTGTCATGCACAGAGCAGGGCGGATTGGGAGGTTGTGATGCCACCCTCAGTCGCGCTCAGGGTGGGGCCGATTGGGGGGTTGGGGCACCGCCCCCTGTCACACTCAAGGCAGGGTCGATGGGGAGGTTGCGGCGCCACCCCCTGTCATGCACAGAGCAGGGCCAATCAGGGGGTTGGGCACTGCCCCCTGTCATGCACAGAGCAGGGCCCATCAGGGGGTTGAGGAGCTCCCCCCTGTCACTCACAGAGTAGGGCCGATAGGGGAGTTAGGGCACCACCCCGTCACACACAGAGCAGGGCCGATCAGGGGGTTGGGGCGCCGCCACTGTCACACTCAGGGCAGGGCCAATGGGGAGGTTATGGCTCTACCCTGTCACACACAGAGCAGGGCCTGTGGGGGGGGGGGGGGGGAGTGGGGCACCACACCCTGTCACACACAGAGCCGCAGGACGATCAGGGGGTTTGGGCGCTGTCCCCTGTCACGTTGATCCAGTGCCAGGAGGCCTCGCTGCTCCACTGATCCCGGTGCTGGGAGGCATATTACCCTTTTACTATATAGGATAGAGGCCTGGGGGCTGGCTGGTTTGCCCTGAAGGGTGTCCTGGATCAGGGTGGGGGTCCCCACTGGGGTGCCTGGCCAGTCTGGGTGAGGGGCTGAGGGCTGCCTTAAGGCTGGCGATTGACTGAAGCTCCCAACCACTCCTTTTTTTCTTTTTTTTATTCTGGGCCAGCTTTAGCTCTGGCTCTAGCTCTGAGGCTTCTGCTGCTGGTTTGTTTGCGTTCTATAATCGAAACAATGTATAACTCCAGCTCTGAGATCCCTGTGGTTTTGTTTAGCTTCTATATTTGTTACAAAGTTTCAAACTGCCAGCTCAGAGGCCGGCAGCAGCAGGCGGGGAACGTTGGAGTTCTTCTTCACTGAAGCAAGCAAGCCTCACGTTCGCTTCCAGCTGCCTGGCTGCCGGCCGCCATCTTGGCTGACAGTTAATTTGCATATACTCACTGATTAGCCAATGAAAAGGGTAGTGGTCATACGCCAATTACCATGTTTCTCTTTTATTAGTGTAGATTGTCTATATTCATTATATTATGTATTAGATCTCTATGGCTCATTTGCTACTCATTACAAGTTGGTACCCTTAAACACCGTCAATCTTATCTGCTTTCCCCCTATCCACTGATAACCACCATTTTACTCAGGTTTTTTGTAGGTTTAACTTTTTTTAGATTCCAGATATGTTATCATATAGCACTCAGCCTTCGCTGACTAATCTCCCTTAGCATAATGTGCTCCAAGTCCGACCATGTTGTCACAATGGAAAAAGATTCTCCTTTCTCGTGGCTGAATAATATTCCATCACGTATATGTACCTTATCTTTTTTTATTCATTCATTTGTTGATGGGCATTTGGGTTGTTTCCATAGCTTGGCTATTGTGAATAATGCTGTGATAAACATGAGAGTGTAGATATCTTGTCAAAATCCTGTTTTCATTTCTTTTGGATATACTAGTATACCCAGAAGTGAAATTGTCAGGATCTTATGGTAGACCTATTTTTTGAAATTTTTTTCCATAGTGGTTGAACCAATTTACATTCTCACTAACAATGTAGAAGAGTTCCCTTTCATCACCTCCAGAGAGGACTTCACAAGCTAATTAATTTGTCCTTTTTGTTATGTAAAACTTTCCACCTCTCAAATCTTCCCCACATTACAAAGCAGGTATTTCCTTGGATGGCATCAGAAACTAAACACAGAAAACGTCATGCCACTTGGACACAGTCACCTTCTGTTTAGCAGCCACAGAGCAAGAGATATGGAAATATCCTGGCTATGTTGGACACTAGAGGGAAGGTCAAGGTTACAGGCAGTGCTCGGGCTCACGTGAGTCTATGGCATTTTTCTCAATTCTGAGTTTAGTGACATCATATCGGGAGCCTGAAATCCACCATGGGTGGGAGAATGTACACCTTGGAAATCAGTACATGCTACAAAATCAGGTTCCCTACCCACTTGAGCAGGTTGTTAACCATCAATCAGCACTGGCTATGACAGAGGTGTGCACATGTCATTTAATGAATTGATTTTGTGCCTGGTTTATGCTATGTAGAGCTCTGTAAAACACTCTTGCCTCTCTTCCCTGAGTCTAAGGCAGCCCTGGTTTCATTCGATTGTTCTTTCTCTTTGAAGCCTTCATTTTCTGTAATTCTCTGAACCAAAATATAATTTTAGAGAGATCATGATTCTTCCCTTCAAAGAAGACTGTGCATTTTACTAATTTGATACTCATCCTATAACAAAATAAAGGTATAGAGTTCTATATTGGGCACCACATTGTGAAATAAATATCTGTTTAATTAGTCTAAATTGACATAATGTTCTTAATATGTTTCTTCTTTTTCATGGTTAACAAAGCAGGTTTTATGTTACTGAGCATGGATCGATCCAAATAGGAAAATGAAATGTTTCTGGATAAAAATACCTAAACAAGTTATGTGTGTGTGTTACTAGACTGGCAAATGGCATAATTATATAACTCTTAGAAAGATGGGTTTTTAAATTTGAAATATTCTCAATTAGGAAAAAGAAAAATATTCATAAAGAGATGGAACACTGTAGGAAAAATGTAACTGGTCAGATTAATTGTGTTAAATTACATTAACACAGTACATAAAAATGCAAGAGTTCACCATATAATTTTTGTTCTAGATAATATAAAAAAGGCAAAGTAACTCGGGTTGCCAAGAATTCAGCATGGTAATTAAGGAACTGATATATGAAGCAGAGAAGGAATTCGTGTAAGTGCGCAACACAAAGCAACTCTTCCCATGTACAATTATTTCCATCTTGTTCTTTATATGATAAGTATGCTTAGACCAGAGCCCTGTCAACTCTTATAACATACTCAACTATTCATCCATTTCCCTCCAAGGCAAATAGATTAGGAACTCATTCTTGGGCTTTATGAAAATACTATTGCAAAATTATGCCGACATATGTTGACTATCAAAGCCAGGTACTGTCTTCTTTTCCTCTTACAATGAATTCAACTCAGTTGATTAAATATGTTTAATATACAGTGGGGTTTAAATTAATTCAATTCAAATTGTTTTTGTGCATATTTTTGTTCATAAAAATAAGCTTGGATAAAATTCTGCTTTATGTTTAAAAAGTCGGGTATGAAATGAGTGTTTTCTCAGTTGAATCAGGGATTTGTTTTCTTTTTTTTTTTTTTTTTTTAATATATTTTATTGATTTTTTACAGAGAGGAAGGGAGAGGGATAGAGAGTTAGAAACATCGATGAGAGAGAAACATTGATCAGCTGCCTCCTGCACATCTCCCACTGGGGATGTGCCCGCAACCAAGGTACATGCCCTTGACCGGAATCGAACCTGGGACCTTTCAGTCCGCAGGCCAACGCTCTACCCACTGAGCCAAACCGGTTTCGGCCAGGGATTTGTTTTCATAGTTGAGCAGGAAGCTAGTGCTTGCCCATGAGAAGGAGGGCGACTTATGAGGAGTATAGGTGCTAAGAAATATAACAGAATATACAGCTGTGCCTTGGTTTCCAGGGTAGAAGATAGCAAGAGCTATTTAGCTATACATTTAATAATGCATATGTACCCAAGCTAACTCTCTGATGTCTATTTACTCAAGTGTCTGTCTATGAGCTCAGCCATTTTTGCTGTAAATTACGGGCTATGACTGGGGACTTTGGGAAGGACTTTGCTATGGGCTGCATAGTATTGAGCTCCAATCAGAGCTCCCCACATAGCACCTCTCCCACTCACGGGAACCATTTTCACTTCTCTACCTGCTTTGTCTGTTGTACCTCAGTGCCGTGTGGCTTAGTGCGACTCTCCACCTGAGACCCAACAGGACCGTCCTGCAGGGCCTACCTGGTCGCTCAACCAAAAGGGAGGACGGAGCACTGGAAAGGGCTAGGGTAGGAGTGCCGTGTGACATGGACGATGATTTGCAAAGCTGCATTGCAAGCCTTTTCTGGCCCCAGTTTTATTATAGGGCTGGGATAGAGAAGGGGCAGGGGCAGCTGCCTTCACTGGAGTAAAACAGGAGGAGGTAGTGGAGTGGATACAGGGTGAGTGAGTGGATGGCGCGTGAAGCAACATGGTGAGCATGGCATGTTTCCCTGGAACAAAAATTCAGGGAAACTATTACTTTTTGTAAAAAACAAGCAAACACACACACACACACACACATACACACACACCCCTATGCCATGAGCTAAGATATACAGGCGACTCTAGAAGTTGGAAAAGGCAAGGAGAGAGATTCTCCCCTAAGCCCTCCAGAGGGAACACAGCCTAGCTGACATCTTGATTTTGACCTTGTGGCCATGAGGTTTGTGGCAATTTATTCCAACTTTGTAGGTAGCCAAAAGCTATAATGCTGTATTGTTTATTTCCAATATAATTTATTTGTGAGGGATCTAGAAAGACTAAGAAATCTTTTGAATTTATAAACTCTGATACATGGGCAAGTAATTATTAGCGAGGTTTAGCAGTAGAGAAAGATGAAATATGTATTTATAAACAAGAAATTTTAGCCATCGATATCCAAATGAATGTGATATTTTGAGTGATCATATTCCGTCAGAGAGTGCAATGTAGTTAACATTCCACCTACAAGCCTAGAGATTAATAAAATTATGTGATTTTGCAAGAAGCTTTTGCTGCTTAGAGAAGGGGATTTTCTAATCTCTTCATTAGCTGATCGAGAATTAAATTCACGTCGGCTAAGCACTGCTATGTGTTGACATTTCTGAATTAATTGGATGAAAATATGTATTCTAGTCTCAGGGTGTTGAAATGATTAAAAATATGCAGGTAATAGAGCGCTTAGCAAATCCTGTCTGCTGCTGGGCTCTGCATCTGTAGACGGCAGGAGGGCCTGGAGGCTGCGTGAGTCTGTGCCTCCACCCCATGGCACCCGGTGTGAGGTGTCAGCACGGCAGAGTTAGTGGAGGTTAGAAAGGCAACCTGGGGGACATCTTAGAAGGTCAGGGAACATAGAAAAGAAAAAAAGTAACAGGCAGAAAAAAGCCTCCTGGAAACAAAAACACAGAGAGTGTATAGAAAACCTAAAAAAAAGATAGAAAAAAGACGGAAATATTTAAAACAGAGGTGTCAGAAAAGGTACCTGTAACTTAAAAAAAAAATCACTTTGGTGTTTTAGGCTATTGAGTTTAGGATGCGCTGTTAAAAACCAAAGTGCTTTTAGGGTAGGGTTTTTTGTTGTTGTTGTTGTTTTTTTTTTTAATGCCTCGCCCGATTTTTAAGGATCCAGTCCTTATCTTGGGTAAAATAGCAAACTGATAGCTAACTAACATTGATTGAGCACTTACTAGGTGTCAGAAAGGCTTGATTGCTTTGTCATTAGTTCACACTGTTATTGAACTAAAGAGATGGGGTTTGGTTCTAATTCCTCCTGACATTCAGTTCATTTGATTTTAACCACGATACTGTAATTTTGAACACATATAGAATATAGATTTGCCTCTAGTCAGGATGATTAAAGGCTTTCGCTTATGTCCCTGGTGGCATCTTGTACCAGCAGCCCTCAGTGGTTGGGGGATCTGTTACAGGCTGAATCCATTGGAGATGAGAGTCAGAAAGCACACTTCTGTGGTTCCTCCAGTTTGGGAAGCAAATGGGAAGGAAGTGAGGACTCGAGCCTAGGTGAGGCCACGGCCAGCCCGAGGCTGGAGGGTGGAGAAGCCACCTCTGCTGCATTGAACTCTGACCTGAGCCACAGCTCAGAACCACCAGGAAGAGCAACACACTGCCAGACACGTGAGGCTCATGAATTCCCTACAAAGGCTATAAATGGAAAATGTGCTTTTCCTATTGACTTGCTTGTATAAATAGCTTAGAGATGTTTTCCAAGTGCAAATCCCTAACACTTAAAAATTTTTACTTTACCCAGTGGAAGAAAATACTCATTAAAGAACCCACAAACCTCAGCTTCTTGGCAGGAATGTTCAGCTCATTACATGGTAATTAATACCAATCTATATGCAAAAAGGTTAAAAAAAACCCCACTTTTTTCTTTGTTTTAATTTTTATACTGCTGCTCTGCCAGATAGTCAATAAAGCTAAAACAGAATCGTTTTGTGTGTGTGTGTGTGTGTGTGTGTGTGTGTGTGTGTTTTAAGAGGCTTTAGTGCAAATGAAAATTTTCATGCCTCTGCTGAAGACATCTATACATTTCTTGGCTCTCAGTGATAAAGGTTGATTATTATTTTTTAAAATTGCTAATGTTGCTACAACTCTAGACCCACAACCAGTAAAAATAATGTAAATAGTAGCAGGAATCCACAAGCTCTTTTAGATATGGCTTTATCTGGATCAGAATGCTTAGTCATGGGATCTCATTAACTGACCTCATATCTCATATTCTATCTGGTATCAGGTATGCTGGGCTCATTATGGAATTTAAAAGTATGATCTCTGAAGATTATTTCAAATTAAACCATACAGAATCATCAGAGACACATTGTCTGCATCTTAAAAATGTGAAATATAGAATGTTTTTGCTTGCTCTACTGCATTCATATTTTTGGGAAAAAATTATAATAACAGAAGAGAGCAGAGAAAGGAATACACACACACACACACACACACACACACATGAGGTAATTCTTTGTGTGTGCTGTCATACAGCATCACTAAGAGAAGTTAGCGCTTCTGTAAATTTCACTGGCAGAGGACTAGTGGAAACTTGTGCCTAGCTTCTTCTAGTCTCTGCTCTGTGTGTTTTTTACCTTTGCTGATTTTAATCTGTGTCCTTTCACTACAATAAACTGTAACAGTGAGTATAACAGCTTTTCTGGGTTCTATGAGTCCTTCTCACAAATTTTTGAGCCCAAGGGTGGTCTTGGGGACCTCTGAAACACAAGTAATCACTTGGATAAGTAGTGGTGTTATTCATGGAGATAAGAAATATATGAGAAGAAACAGATGTGGAGGAAAATTCGTTTAATTTGAACATGTTGAGTGGAGGTGCTTGGGGAACACCCCGTGGAAATGTCCAGTGGGAAGTATTTATAATCTTGGAATGGAGCAGAGAGGACTATGTCAGAGCTAGGAATCTGGGAACCACATTTAAATCCATGGTAAGGATGAGATTACTGGGAACAATAAAAGAGTTAAAGACAATATTTTGGGGAGCCCTAATCTTTAAGGGAAAGAGAAGACACCATCTTAGAGACAAGAAGAAACATCAAGCACAGTGGTATCTAAGTTAAAGGGAAATAATATTCCAAACAGGAACTACTGTCTACAAATCAAAAGCCACAGACAAACCAGGATTACAAATACAAGGAGTGAAGAACATTACTGGATTGTAAATGATATGTCATCTCTACTTAACAGATGAAGAGGCAGAGGCTCAACGTTTTATGGTAACTAGCAGAAGTCGCACAGACAATGGCAGAGGACAGATTAAAACTTGGGATGGGGTGACAGCCCATATTATTCTGACATCTCCCCACCCCCTTCTGCCCAGTCTCCTGAATAGACAGAGACCCCCACAGACCAGCTCTGAGTCTCATTTACTCTTCCAGATGGACTTGGCTCTATTTTCTGCAGGAAGCCCTCCCCGGCCACGCGGTCACCCTGCCCTCTCTCCCGCCTCCACTTCTGAAGCACACGCCCCTCTGCACCTCTGCCTGGTTTGGAGGTGTGCTCTCTCTCACAGTGAGATTTCTACGTTCTCGAAGGCAGAGAACTACAGTTCAAAGTGTAGCGATACCAAGCAATGAGTCATGGCGTAATTCCTAACGCCCTATTCTTGTGATGGTGCTTTGGACATAAAGAGGTACACCTTACCCCAGGGGATGTATATTCTACAAAGGAAAAAAAAATCAGTCTGCAGAGGTGTCACTATGGATCCAATTCATAGGTTATGATAGCATGTTTGTTCTTTGTTTTCTCCTTCCAGGCATAGGCAGGAATGATATATCTACACAGCAAAACTAGCAAGGGAGTGGACAGAGAGTTAAACTCCATCCTTTTCCTCCAGAGGAGGAAGTTGAGGGTGTGGGTGGGTGGTGGGTGGGGATGGGTTGCCGGGAGGTTGACATGAGGGAAGTTCTCAGGATGACCACTGGGCACCAAGATAGATTAAAATAAAAAAAGATGGTGGTGCAATTATAAATGTTACCTGTGAGATAAGTAGAGAAATTAGTTCCTGGTAAATAGGAAGTTATTTTTTTCTTGGTTAATTTTGGTCATTGCTGGGAACCCTGAGTGTTTGCAGACGGAGCTGGTGAAACCTAATTATTAGTAATGAAGGCATTTGCTCAGAAGTGATTCCTAGGATTAAAAATATTCCCTGTCCTTGCTGACCTGCTCCTTCTCGTTTCTCCCAGGCTGAGCTTGAAGGTTCTGGATGCATCCAGAGAAAACGGGGAAGGGGGAGTTTTAGTCTCAATATGTTACCTACAGAGTAAAGGGGTTTTGTATTTTGTGTTTAATGACCGGCCGCTTTTACTGAACGCCTGTGTTATCAGTGCCTACGAGGGTGGTGGCTGTAAAGTAAAACACGACCATTTCATTAAGCATTTCTTCCCAGCAGTGCTAGGAAGGGACAGGAATCATTGCCCAAAGCTGGTGACCTGCCTCCCGTGAAATCACTCTCTATAGTTTCAAATATGAGAAGTTGATACTCAGACATACTGATTCATTCAAGGTACGTTCTCTCCTCAAAAGATATTCATAAGTGAGTTTGGCAAAAATGAAGGGACTTGGATGTATTAAAATAATTGCAGGATCCTCTGCAATTTCTTAGGCAAACAGTTTAGCAACTTGCAACTGAATCACCGGTGACTTCCCAGAAGTGGAAGTTCGTATCCCCGAAAACAAGTTATTGGTATGAATTGTACCGTTACAATTATTCTGTGATTTTAGGTGCTAAATTAAGGTTAAAGTTTCTCAGAAGATATTAACATGATTAAATTACAAGGGAATTTTTTGGGCGAACTTTCAAAGCAGAGTGCAAGTCATGTCACCAATATCAGCTTCAAGCTTGCAAAGAATTTCTAGAGAAAATTTCTTTTTAATGTTTATTCCTAAAAATGAACTGGAATATGATATAACTCAATGGACCAATGGACATTCAAATATAATGGTTTTTCTTCCAGATCTTTTTGCTTAGAGAAATTAGAAAAACACAGAAACATTTCTGAGTAAAAAATTTAAGCAAATTGTAAACTCTTTAGAGTTATGTATTCTAACCATCTCACCTTGCAGATGAGGAAACTGAGGCAGCAGGGCAAAGAAATTATTCAGGGCAAAGAGATGTATTCAGGCCTCCACTCCCAAGCTAGAGGCCTTGCCGTTAACTAATTTCAGCTTCCATGATCCTCGGGAGACTGAGCGTTCTTCCCAATTCGAAAGGCTCTGTTTTTCCATCATCTTAGAGAAGCCCTTTTATTGGGGTTGGCAAAATCGTTTAGCTGCTTGGACAGCTTGGGAAACACGGTGTGAATTTTGATCTTTAAACATTTACTGGGTTTCCTTTGGAAAGGGGTAAAAATGGCCCAGCTTTATGCGCTAGACCTCTGTAGCTGTGGGCATGAATTTTCCTCCACGAAACGGGGTAAGAGATACGTCATCTTACCTTTATACACAATGACATTTAATTTGTTACAACCCCCCATTCTCTCGGGCTGTCAAGTAATTAAACAGTCATTGCTGGGATCTTCACAGGCCAGAGCCCAGTGAAGGCTTGAAGGGTCTTACCCAGTGGTTCTCGACCTTCCTAATGCAGCAACCCTTTAATACAGTTCCTCATGTGGTGGTGACCCCCAACCATAAAATTATTTTCGTTGCTACTTCATAACTGTAATTTTGCTACTGTTATGAATTGTAAGGTAAATATCTGATATGCAGGATGTATTTTCATTGTTACAGATTGAACATAATTAAAGCATAGTGATGATTCACAAAAAGAATATGTAATTATATATGTGTTTTCCGATGGTCTTAGGCGACCCCTGTGAAAGGGTCGTTCGACCCCCAAAGGGGTCGAGACCCACAGGTTGAGAACTGCTGGTCTTACCTATCTCAGAACATTCATCGAAGTTCCCTTGACTCCGACCCTCCCACCCCATTCTTGGTCTTTGAGAAGCCGTATATTAGGGTGGTTTGGGGAGCAAACACCCTACAGCCAGATTGCTAGGCCTTGAAATTTAGCTCTACTTCTTGATAGGTTTAGTGGGTTGAATGGTGGCTCCCCAAAGATATGCCTGTGTCCTGGGACCCCAACCCTGTGAATATGGCCTTATTTGGAAAGAAAAGGTCTTTGCAGATATTATTTAGTTATGGATCTCGAGATGAGACCATCCTGGCCCTAAATCCAAAGACAAGTCTCTTTAGAAGAAGAGAAGACACAGAGGGAAAGTATGTGAGTGAAGGTGGAGGCAGAGATTGGCGGTGTGCAGGCATAAGCCATGGAACCCGTGGGGCCGCCAGAAGCTGGAAGAAGCAAGACTTCTGCAATAACGACTGCGAAGGGAGCACAGCCCTGCCGACACCTTCTGTTCATACTTCTGGCCTCCACGAACTGTGAGAAAGTACATTTCTGCTGTCTTAAGCCTCTAAGTTTGTGGTAATGTGTTACAACAGCCACAGAAAACTAACACAGTGGGGAAGCAGTGGGCGTCAATTACCTTCTCTGCGTCCATTTCCTCATGTTGGTTATGAGGATATAATATTAGTGCTTAACCCACAGGGGTGTTATGAGGATAAATAGTTAAGAGCCCAGCAGACATTCAGTCTTGTGTTAGTTCATGCTGATCACGTCCGATGAGCTCATGTTCCAAGGCTACAGGAACTTTGGGGGGCTGCTTCTCTGCTTTTTCTGTGCAGGGCTTGAGGAACCCACCTAGGACCCTGCAAACCCCCTTCCCTATGTGCCCCATACATTCCTCCTGGTCTGAGGAGGTGGGATCACCTCTGGCAATGCAGAGAGCAAGCAGCAGGATGGAGCTACAAAACTGACATCCTGTTCCCTTACCTGCTGTAAAAGCATAATGCTTCTCTCTCTTTCCTAGGGCAAAGATGTTAGCATCCATCAATTCTTTACTAACTCACCATGCTATCCATCTTTAATTCACGAATTAATCAGTTCCCTCTAAACTTGGTAATATTTTATGTCTGATAGAAAAGGGTGACTTCTTTCTAATTTGTCTTGCTGTTCTGGATGGCTTATTTAAATCGTGACTTGATTGAGGGCAGTGGCTGTATCATGCATCTTCGTACCCCCGTGCCCTCCCTGTTCCTTGAACATGGCAGGTACAATCGATATGCAGTATGTGATTGGCTAGGGGGCGTTAAGTGTAATGCTTCTGAGCTGAAGACATAAAAAGATTTAGAGCACAGAAAAGAGACTGTCCAAATCTTTTCCTTGTGCTGAGTACAAGAGTAGAAGCAGGAGAAGCTCTAAGGAGCCAAAGAGAGATAATGGTGCTTTAGGACAGGGTAGTGGCCGTGGAAAGGAAGAGAAGTGCAATGGTTTGGTGTATGTTGTAGAAGAAGGGCCAACAGACCTTGCTGAAGGATTCTATATGGGACATAAAGAGAATAGTTCAGCCGTAACCGGTTTGGCTCAGTGGATAGAGGGTCAGCCTGCGGACTGAAAGGTCCCAGGTTCGATTCCGGTCAAGGGCATGTACGTTGGTTGTGGGCACATCCCCAGTGGGAGGTGTGCAGGAGGCGGCTGATTGATGTTTCTCTCTCATTGATGTTTCTAACTCTCTATCTCTCTCCCTTCCTCTCTGTAAAAAATCAATAAAATATATATTAAAAAAAAAGAGAGAGAATAGCTCATGGAAATTCCTAGGTTTTGGTCTGGGCAACTGCGAGGAAGGTGATACTCTTTAATAAGATGGATAAAGCCAAGACAGAAACAGAGTTGTTTTGATGTGTGTGTTTGTGTATGTGTGTGTGTGTGTGTGTGTTTGTGTGCACATGTATGTAGTGAAGTTGAAAATTAAAAGTTCTGCTTTGGACACGTTCACTTCAAGCTACATGAGAAATCATACATCAGAGATGTCAGGTTGGCAACTAAGCACACCAGTTTGGAGCTCAGAGAGGAGCTCAGATGGGGGGATATTGAGTTGAGGATTCACCAGCACATATGTGACTTTCAAAGGCCCGGAAGTGTTTGAGATCATCTGGCGAAAGAGAAGAGAGAGAGAGAGAGAGAGAGAGAGAGAGAGAGAGAGAGAGAGAGAGAGAGAGAAAGAGAGAGAGGAGGCCCTGCGCCCTGCCCTGGAGAAGTAACAATGCAGGCGACATTTATTATCTGTTATTTCCAAAGCATGTCTTCAAGTATCAGCAATCACTTTCACAAAACCTGGAACTTCTATTTTATAGGATTCCCAGTCTCAGAGAGTTCAAAAGAATTACACATTCCATATAATTTAGCACTGCTTATTTTGCCAAAACAAAAAAAAAATTTCCGTTAAGATATGCAGCTATTCCTTGCCATTGCTTTATGAGAAGCCTTCACTTCTTAAAAGACCTGTAATTTTCCTTTGCATTTCTGATGCGAAGAGTTTGTCGATAGATCTTAATCTGTTAATTACTGAAGCGTCCTGCTGGTTTCAACTTGCTAGAAAACATTTAAATTTGATACCATTAGGGGAAATGCTTTCTGTGTCTTTTCAGACTTCCCTGTTCGCGAAGCATTCATAAACACAGCAACTGAAGTTTCTTATCCAGGGAATAGCACAGGTTTTATTCAATAGGGTACTTTATTTTATTTTATTTCCAACCCACTATCAACATCCCCCCAAGCGCCGGCATGGTTTAGCTTACCCCACACTGACTTCTTGTTGACACATGAAAATGCAGTTTATAAAATATTGGCAGAATTCTACAATGCTTTTACACACACACTGGTTTGATGGAGCCCCTCGGGGGAAAACACACACATACAGCAAACAGAAAACAAGGCATGCACAAATGGCTACGTGCTCTGTTTCCCAGGCCTGTTTCCCCACCGCCATGTAGTAAGTCCATGTACAGAACATCTATATGAAAGAACATAAACGCACTGGGTCGATACCCCTGACAGCTAAGCCAGCTTTGGAATCTCACCACACCCTCACCGACACCACCACTGTGCAGGGGAGAAAAAGAACTAGATCGAAGCCTCCGTTTTACTCCCAGCCACCAGAGAAGATGCTTCAGGCGTAGCCATGTCTTCTCTTTACCAGGACGAAGGGCCTGGCTGGGATTTTGCCAGTGCCATTCCCTCCCACTGTAAATCTCCTAATGCCATTGTAATGCTTTATTTTTCAGATTTCCTCCTGATCTTCTTCTCACTGTGATTTAGCAGAAAAATCCACACGCTGCCAAAGGATCCTATACAATTACAGGATTTACAGGGTGCTGAAACAGCCCTTGGGCAGGGCCATCAAAGGAAAGGAGCTATTCATTTATTCTGCAGTTTGTGGCTCTGCAAAAGGAAACAGTCAAAATGGCAACTGTTTATTACCAAATCTAAAGAATTTAAACAGTTCCCCAGGACAATCTGCTGAGTAGGAAGAAACACAGGGCTACACACAAGCGGGAAGTGTGGTTTACGGATTTTCTCTCAGTGGATGGACTTCCGGAGACATTTGGCCCATTCAAGCCAGGGCACCCTTGTGCCCTAGGCGAAGAGCTACTCCTTTATCTTGTCTCAAATTCTCTACTTGGGAGAAGATGTGAACAAAATGCAGATGTTTAGAACTATAAAAATCTCATTAGTGTGAGTACTTAGACTGGAAAGAAAGCCAGTGAAATCAACTAATTCTGTTTTTTGATTTGTTATGTTTACTGAGAGGTTTTAGAAGAATATAAAATATCATTAAACAAAACTTTTGATAAATGCTAATTTTTGGAGTCAAAGTTGTTTGGTTTTTTTCTTTTTTTCACAGTAGAATGGAACATTGTACTCTCCTTAACCAAATCTAGAGTTTTCTAATTATGCAAATCAGAATCCATGTTGATTAGAAATTGTCCCTCATTAAAAATATTTTCCCACTGAAATATGAATGCTCTGAATAATTTTGTCCGACTTCCTAGGGTTGTCATTTTCTCATTCCCCCTGATTCATCACAGTAATGAATAAACCCAAATATTGTAGCAATTACTCCAAAGAGCATGCTCTCGTCTTGTGGAGATGGGCATGGTTCACTGCTCTTTCAGTGCATGAGCTGAATCTGCTGCTGAAGTTTTTGCTCACCATTATAACCCTACTAGTGGCCCAGTGCACAAAATTTGTGCACTGGGGGGGGGGGGGTGTCCCCCAGCCTGGCCTGTACCCTCTCACAGTGCGGGAGCCCCATGATCAATTGCCCCAAAGAGGTAGGCGAGAGCTGGGGGTCCCACCTCCGAGGCACGCACAAGGCCGCGGGAACCCCGGCGGAAGCCACACGGAGCAGCTGCCAGGACCCACCACTGCACCACACACACACACACACACACACACACACACACACGCAGCGTCAAGCCCCACCCACCCTGGTGATGGACTGTGACAGTGTGATGGTGTGAGGGCTTCACAGCGTGAGGGCATGAGGACCACCTAGGCCGGTGGTCGGCAAACTGCGGCTCGCAAGCCACATGCGGCTCTTTGGCCCCTTGAGTGTGAGTCTTCCACAAAATATCACCACACTCAAGGGGCCAAAGAGCCGCATGTGGCTCGCGAGCTGCGGTTTGCCGAGCCGCAAGTTTGCCAACCACTGACCTAGGCTATTATTAGTATAGATAACTCAAAAGGCCTTGGATATGTGCACTATTTTTTTTTTTGATGGGGGGTTATATGGAAATTTAAAGGCAACTGCACTTTCTGCAGGATTGGTAAGAACATGTCATGAGTCACTATTTACAATGGTCCCCAAGGTGGGTAGCATTATTCTAGCCTACTCTGCTGGTCTCTGTCCCACTATACTTTTAAGTCAAAAGGGGTGTGTATGTGTGAGTGTGTGTGTGTGTTTGTGTGCACATATATGTAGTGAAGTTGAAAATCAAAAGTTCTACGGAGGAGTGGGCAGTCACATACACCCAACTGTCCCTAGTAAAGGCCTGGGAAGAGAACATTTGGGAAGGGTCTAAGGCTGTACCATAAGCCCAAGAAAGATCTGAAGAACATTTATGGAGTGATGTATTGGAAGACGGAACAAGCAGAAACCCAGTCCTTACTGTATGTTTCTCAGGGAATTTTATTCAAACCTGTTCAAAAAGAGCTGTGCCTCGCTTTCTCATTAAAAATCTGGATGGAAGATTATTTAAAATCTCTGCCTGTGGAAGCCTTCCAATGTGTCCAAGTAGAACGCTAGATTCTGACTTTGAATGTCCCATCCAAAGGAAATGGAGCGCCTGAGAGGCACTCGTGTATATATCCTACTGTGACCTATGCAGTTCCTCCCAGCCTTTGCGGCTCGTGGTGGAGGGTGGCTGGATCGCATCGCAGCAAGCCCAGGTGCTAGCTTGTGTTCATTCCCAGGATCATTAGCATCTGCAAAAGCTTGTGAGACTGCAAGCAGAGGATTGCTTTTCATGTAATTTCTATTATTTAAAAAAAGGTCTTTCTTCATGCCAGTTTCTCAAGCCTAAAATTGAGAGACCTCTCCAAGGCTTTTAGGGGTGGTTAGAAAAGTAGCTGAGACATGTCCTTTTGTTTCCCATTGAAGTCAGTTCAGACAAAAAAAAAAAAAAAATGACATTAATTCCAACTCAAAGTGTGCAGTACTAAAGTTAAGACGTCGAAAAGCTCCTTGAGCCCTAACCAGTTTGGCTCAGTGGATAGAGCGTCGGCCTGCGGACTGAAGGGTCCCAGGTTTGATTCCGGTCAAGGGCATGTACCTGGGTTGCGGGCACATCCCCAGTGGGGGGTGTGCAGGAGGCAGCTGATCGATGTGTCTCTCTCATCGATGTTTCTAACTCTCTATCCTTCTCCCTTCCTCTCTGTAAAAAATCAATAAAATATATTTAAAAAACAAACAAACAAAAAGCTCCTTGAGCATGCAGGGGTAATAATGACTCTCATGTACTAAGCACTGCCATGTGTGTCGCCCCTCACCAGCACCCCAAGGATCAGGTGGTGTTTACTCCATTTCACAGACAAGAAAATGGAGGCGCAGAGAGGTCCAGTACGTCAGCCCGGGTTCCAGGGTCTGGGAGGACCAGCCTGCGTTGGAAGGAAGGGCCCGCGTTCCCCTGTTCTCAGCAGGCCTTACAGTCTCTAGACTCCTCCTCTGAAATCCGCACCTAGAACCTTGGGGAAGGTCTTCCATCGGACCCTAACCCAAAATGAAATGGAAAGCCGAACAATAACAAGCAGTGTATCTTGATAAATCTAGGTAGATAAAAATGGGATTTTCAGATTATAAGACTCTTTAGCTAGGTTTTGTTTGTTTAATTATCCATATAATTGTCTTAATTCATGACTCAGTTCTGCCTTTCTAGAATTTAGGCACTGTGAAAGCATTGTGTGCTTTCCCCGAGGGTACTGTGGTTAGCTGTGAATTCATAATTTAAGCAACTGATGATATTGGTTAGCAGCTCTCTGTGGTTTCATTATACTTCACACTGGGCATTTTTAGATGACTAATGTTGTCATCTAAAGGCTTTTTATCAATATACCGATATATCTGGATGCATATATTTATACACTTTCTCATTCTCCACCTCTCTCCTTTTGGTAATGGTTCTTGGAGCCTCCTGCTAAACATTAATATTTTCTGGATGGTTCCAGCTTCCTTGTGGGGCCCTTGGAGAATGCACAAGCCGGCCATGAGTTCAGCTGCTCTTTCTCCAAAGATGGTAAAGAGTTTCAGATGAAAGAAGTTCAGCTTGCACCTCTTTGCCAACAAAAACAAATCCAATATCTCTCTTATGGGTTTGCTTTGCCAAACTCTAAAAGGAAGACGGTATTAAAATGGTGGCTTTTACATTAAGTTTTCAAACACCACTAGAATGAAAATAATGATAAACTTTCCCCATTTCTTTGGATCTCATAACTGTTGCAGGTGGCATGTGAAGACATGTCAGGAGACTCTTCAGGGGCCTTCTCTGTTTCACAGGCACATGCCGGCACCAGTCCCTCTCCTTTATCCCCCCATCCCACTGTCCTTTACTCTGAGGAACTCTGTCATTTAAGAAACAGATTTTGCTTTTAGACTCCGAAGTCAAATGCTCTCCATAGAATTCCGACAAATGTTTTAAATTTACCCTGGACAAATTTTCATCTACTTTGGATTATCAATGATTCCATTTTTTTTATTGCAGTTCTGGCAAGCCAGTGAAATTATTATGAAAACATAAAAGTTAAAAGAAAAATTTATGTTTTAAAAATCTATATCCTCCAAGAGTTCCATCAAATGCTACATCCACTAAAGCCTTCATTGATTGCCCCAGGAGGAATTGAAGGCTCACATATTTGTTCCAATGATGTGTTTTGTTCTTCTTTGTATTATTAGTTTCTTACATTTCTCTATTTTCTTTTTTCCCAACAGTGATCTGTACAAAATGATTCAATGAATGTTTTTTTGAATAAACGTATGTTAAATACATTTTAGGGGCAAGAAACAGTGGGTACATGTGAGTACAGCTATGTACTAGTAGTTGATATGATGTGTAACATGAAATTACTTTCTGAAAAAGGCAATTAATTTTTAGGAGATTATAGAACTCTTAATATTAATGTATGGTCAAAATTAGGTCAACATTTGTAATAAAGAAGAATTCCATCCACTTTTAAATGTCTGCAATGAAGGATCAGGAAACTCAAAAGTTTAAAACACAGACTTCCAAGGTTCTATGGATTTAAACTCTGCAATGAATGCAATTTGGAGATGGTGGAGGGAGGGGAACTGAAGAGTAATCTATATAATTAAAGCTTTCTTTGTCTGGTAGCCAGGTTTAAATTCCATGATCCTGCATTGAAGAAGTGGTAGTGAAATGTGGGTTTGAAGGCAGTCTTCATAGATAAGCTCAGGATGCAAAGTTTTCAACAACAACAATAACAAAAAATATATCAAAAGAATTATCTGAGACAAAGATTCATCTGAGAAAGTAAAAAATTGCCTTTGTTTTATAAATGCTGCCATGTCTTCACATTAATAATGATTAGTAAATTATAACTGTAGAAAGAAAACACCTGCTCACTGAATGCCATCTGTGGCTCAGGTGCTAGTGTAGGCCCTTTACATATTCATAATGAATGAGACACAAGTGTATATGAACCTGGCTGAGCACCTAACATTTTTCTAACAGCTTTACTTACATGCACTCCTGCCATCTTCCCCACAATCCTATACTTAATTTATTGTAATCCCCATTTCACATTAGAGGAGATGGAGGCATAGAGAAGTAAAGGGACGCCCCAGATCACAGACCTAGTAAGTGACAGAACAATAGGTTGTATTCATTCCCCAGAGCTGCTGTAACAAAGAGACACAAACTGGGTGACTTAAAACAAATTGCTCACAGTTCTGGAGGCTAGAAGTAGAATATCAAGGTGTGGGTAGGGCCATTTTCTCTCTCTCTCTCTCTCTCTCTCTCTCTCTCTCTTGCATGGGAGTATCCTTCCTTGTTTCTTCTAGCTTTTAGTGTTGCCTGCAATTCTTGTTATTCTTTGGCTTGTAGATGCAACACTCCAATCTCGCCTCCATTTTCAATGGCTGTCTTCTCCTCATGTGTCTCTTTCCTTTTCTTATAAGAACATCAATCATATTGAATTAAGGGCTCACCCAGCCCAGTGTGATCTTATCTAAACTAAGTACAAGTGCATGGACCCTATTTTCAAATAAATTCATGTTCAGAGGTACCTGGGGGTTAAGACTGCAATGCATCTTTTTGGGGACATCATTCAACCTAACACCTCCCCACATCCATGTTTGTTTTTCGTTGCTTAAACACTGCACAATGCTATGTCTTTTTCCACAACATAAAGTTTTCCTTTTCAGTCATTCTTTACTGAGCTTTGTTGTGCCTTTTGTATTATGAAAATGGTTTAGGTGAGTAAGCGTTTTAAAAAGATATTTGATCCTTACATGGAATACAAATTAAGAACATAATGACTCTATTATTACTTTGGTGTGCTTATTAAAAATTAAAATCCCCTTTTCCCTAGTCCTACTCTGGATATTTAACAATAGGCACCAGAGTAGGCTTTGTTGCTTTTTTAGTGCCAAAGGCAGTGGTTACCAACTAGCTGCTCTCTTCCTTAACTCACTTGGTGGATATGGCGCACTCCAGTGAGAAAATAGTAGCTCACTGCAACAGCGATTCACTAGGGGACCCGGGAATGAGAAGAGTCTCTGCCAGGGGAAGCACATCTAGGAGAGGTTCACTCCCCGAGGGATCCTGAGTTGCCACCCTCAGCAGAAACCCTGCCTGTCCCACACATCCCCTACCCTGAGCAGAACCGCTGCCTTATAAGCTTGGTGCAGGAGTGTACAAATCAAGTCTCATCTCATATGAAAAAACATGGATGAAAATATCCACCTTTTTTTCTTAGAACCATTTTCACTTTTCTTATATTGAAGCACATGAATTATTTTTCCACCGACAAAACTATTAGGTAATGGGTATTGGAATGAAAGCTTTTTTCTTCTACAAAATTTAGAGTATCAGCTATGTATAAATGAAAAGCCACCTTGAAAGAGGGACGAAATAGCACTATTATGTGATGAACACATAAGAAATATTTTTAGTCTAGGGAAATGCTCCTTCTCTAGTATTTTAGTTAATTTTCACATTTAATGAAACTGCACTCTCCTTATTATCTTCATCCTTGGATAGCTTTCCTGTTTCTGCCCAATAGATCATCACAGCAGGCTCGTTACTGGGATCCCACCTCATCTTTATGTGTGTACTTTCTCCATGTACTGTCCCCCACCCCATGGTATAAGAAACTCTATTTGTGCCAGTTTCTCCCAGATTTTTTTCTTTAGCCTTCAGCTCCTCCCTAGTCATCGGACTGATATAAGAAACTCCCTTCTTGGTTATTTCTGCTTGTTTGTTTACTAGACAGTTTCAAAGTTAGTCAAAGCAGGATTCTTGATTTTTTCTTCTCTCACATATTTTATTTTTACAGTTTTCTCATCTCAAAAAATGACATCCTCCTCATCTGGACAGCAGCAATCGCCTCTTAGCTAGTCTCCTGCCTCCAATAAAGGCCCCTCTCCCAACTATTTTTCCCTCAACAGCTAGTGGGATCCCTGAAAAACATAAATCAATGATGTTCTTCCCCTGAGTGAAACCCTCCAATGAATGGTTCTCTATCTCATTTACAATAAAATTCAGAGTTTTTATCTTTGCCTTAAAATCTTTCTGAATCTGGCCTCTGTCTACCTATATCTTCAATCACATTTCCTACCATGTTTCTCTTTTCCACTACTCTCCAGTCCACTTCTTTTTATTCATTGAACACTAAGGTTTTTTTCTGCCCATGAGCATGAATATTGGGTCTTCTAGATCTTTGTAGGAGTGGCTTTTTTTGGGGGGGTGGGGCATTCAGTTCTCTGAGTTTAGTCTCAATTCACTGTAGATGCGGTTAATCCAGGCTTGGATTCTCTGGCAATACCCCTGTTCCCCCTTTTTATTGAATTTATTGGGGTGGTACTGGTTAACAAAATTATATAGGTTTCAGGTGCACAATTCCACAACACATCATCTGTACACAGTATTGTATGTTTATCACCCCAAGTCAAATTTCCATCCATTATCAATTATCCCCCCCATACCCTCGTGCACCTCTCCCCATACCCATACTTCTTAATACCTGGTAACTTGTTTATTTATTTAGTTGTGTATTTCCTCTTTCCTTCTTCTCCCCACCAGCAATAAGATCTTGTCTGAATTCTTACCATAGACAAACTGTCTACCACAGTACCTGGCATCAGAGAGGCACCTGATAACTTTTCAACCATGAGTTTATGAATAGCTACCAAGTACTCTGTACCAGGTACTCTGTTGAGAGCTAGAAATCAATGGTAGAAAAGATCTAGTTCCTGCCATCTCAGAGGGCCAGAGTGAGAGAGACAAATAAACATGCAATTATTAAATAGTGTAAATGCTATCTTAGATACAAACACAGGGTGTATATAGCCTTTTCCAAAGTCAAAATGGATAGTCTAGAAGACTCTAACAGGGGTGGGCAAACTTTTTGACTCGAGGGCCACAATGGGTTCTTAAACTGGACCGGAGGGCCAGAACAAAAGCATGGATAGAGTGTTTGTGTGAACTAATATAAATTCAAAGTAAACATCATTACATAAAAGGGTACGGTCTTTTTTTTTTTTTTAGTTTTATTCATTTCAAACGGGCCGGATCCGGCCCGCGGGCCGTAGTTTGCCCACGGCTTCTCTAGAACCTGTCATCTTGTAAATGTGATTGGGAATATATTTCCCTAAATGCATTACTTTCCACTTTCCACACTGAAACTTCCTTGGACCACTTGTACCTCTTCCTAAGTGCCTTTCCTCCTTTCCTTTCTGGAGAATGTAATTCTCAACTTTGATTATAGATTGGAATCACCTAAAAAATTAAAAAGAAAATATGCCAGAGGTATATTCTGTAGAGTGTGAGAATTTATAATGTCATATGCTCTTTTGTTTTAAACTTTCTATTTCTCATAAATTATAAAATATTTTTTATTTCTATAGGACTAAACTTTTAAAATTCAATTGGTATTTTAATATTATGAAGTAAAATTAACATATTTTGAGGCACAATTTTGAGTCTCTGTGTTCCTGGTATTGTACACTGAGTCCATCAATGACTTTCCAATTCTGAACTCTACAGAAGTGTTTTCCTGTCCTTATTTATTTAATTTCATTTTTAAAAATGAAAATTGTATATATTTAAGGTGTACAACATAATGATTTGCTATACATATGGGCTGTGAAATGATTGCTGTAGTCAAGCTAATTAACATATCTTCTCTTCACATAGTTACTATTTTTGTGTGTGATGAGAGAGCACCAGAAATCTACTCTTAGCAAATTTCCAGAATTCAATACAGTTTCTGTCCATTTTTAATGTCCAACAAAGGAGATTTCAGAGATGGTTGGCTTCAAAGAGATTAAGGTGTTCTTTAATACTTCATCCTCAAAAAGAGTAATTATTCAAAAAGGGAAAGTAACACAACTTTCCTTTTTTTCAAAGTCACATCACACGTGGAAAGTCTGCATATTTATATATTAACAATTACAAAAAAATATTACCAATAAAAAGACATTACTCAGTTTGTCCACATATTCTCATTAGATTTGCTTCTCCAATTACAGATGAGACTCAGGGGAAGAGCAATTAGGAGTGGATGGCCAGCATTTCTGAGACAGGCAGAGTTTCAGACTCTATAAATTTTAATTCTGTGTCTGAAGGCAAAGGGGTTTTTCTATTTAAAAAAAGAAAGCACCAGAAAGAATGGTTCAAACCTAGAGACATTAGAAAAGGATATTAAATATTCCAGGGAAAATGATCAATAATGAGGCAGTTAAATACAGTGAAAGAAACCCTGCCTCTGAAGCCTTAGGGAAGAAATTGAAACCACATCTGAAACCCACAGCAAGAAAAAGTTAGCCGAGAAAAGCACCTGGCCCCAACAATGCTATGACTGAGCTCATAAAAGCGGCGGGCAATTATGTAGCTAGTACCTTGTAAAATTTGTCAGTGCACATGGAAAAACAGAGAAATAGCCAGAAGCCTGGTACAAATCAAACGCTGAAGACTGCTAAATAAGGGAGAACCCAGAGCAAGGAAGGATCGCAGATCAGACCTGGGAAAGCTTCCTGATTTCCCATCAATCCAGCCAAATGCCTCAAATGCTTCCATAAACTATTTTAAGCACAAGATGTACAAGATAGTCCCAGGAGGAAAAAGGAGAAGCAGGGGGACATTTTCAGAAAGAAAGCCAAACTATCTAACCGCAGCGATGGAGGTGGAGTCTTCTTCAGGTCTTGGTGATCTTGACATGACTGGGGTTCAAGTCCTCCCTCAAGAGAACAAGGTTACAATTGAGAAACGGATCTGAAACGACACCATTTAGCCCACGCCCTCTCTCATAATGGAGTCAGCACAGAAGCTGTGGGTTAGGACGCATGTGGGAATTAAGACTGACTTCACACAGATTATATCTGTCATCTGGAAACCCAACCCTGTGTTACGAGAATCAACACAGGAGGGGGTGGCACAGAAAGTGACCCAAACAAACAGTGCCTGGCACAATGTATTGATTGATTGGATGAAATTAATCAATTTCCTCTTGTTGGGCACTTAACTCACTTCCAATTCACATCATTTTAATTAATGCTGTCATAATTGTACCCTAAAGTCAGTTTCCCCACATTTAAGATCCTGTCTTACGAGATAAATTCCTAGGAGAATTCATAGACTGAAAAATGTTACATTTCTTGAAATATTTTACTAAAATTTCCTAAGTAGGTCTGTGTCCACTGATAACCCCCCAAAATGTCAAAAATGTTTCTTTCCCCTAAATTCTTGTAAACACTGCATGTAATTATACAGTCAACTGAAAAAAATACATCCTTATTATGCAAAAAATATTACATTTTTTAATTTAATTTGCTTTCTTTTCATTGATTGTGAAGCTGAACATTCATTTTGTCAATTGGCCCGTGTTTTTTTTTTAAATATAGGGGATGTTCTTCTTTTACTTATTGATTTGTAAATGTTCTTTACATGTACTTGAAATGCCTGGATATGTAATAGAATTTGTGAGGACTTAGGTGGGTTTATTTAAAAAACAACAACATAACATTTGTGATTTAGGGGTGCACTTCTCAGGGGATCATTTATGGGGTTATCAAAAATCATCCTTAGGTAGGTAGCCTAGGAGTGGTAGGATGGCTTTGTTTCAGAAGTTGTCAGTATTCAGCCTTCTCTGTCTTTTTTAGGGCTATATGATGATTTTGTGGGTCTTAGGCACTTTTGCTTTTGTGGGCCCTTTTTTTCATTAAAAAAATCAAAGATTACCTTTTACGATTGCATTGGCACAAAGATAAAATAAACCATGTTGGATGTTTTATTACGTGCTCACATGTTTAACAATTCAGTAACATTGATCTCTTCTCTTTGGGAGACTCTCAGTGGTTGGGTTTTGTAAAGAGTGTGGTGGGAGGTGTGTGCAGTGGTCGCTTTTTGACTCTTTAGGAAAAAAAAATTCTCCTTTTCAATTTCATATCGTGTCTGAATTATATGATACAAAGGAAGCCAAAAATGACTGCTCTCAAGGCATTTAACTAATGCTGATGTAATTAGTCATTCTCATTCTGACTCCTTAATTGGATTATGCCAAGAGAAAAATCTATCAAGATATCTGTGGTTTAAGAATGCCTTTTATTTATTTTTTAAAAAATATATTTTATTGATTTTTTACAGAGAGGAAAGGAGAGGGATAGTTAGAAACATCAATGAGAGAGAAACATCGATCAGCTGCCTCCTGCACATCCCCCACTGGGGATGTGCCTGCAACCAAGGTACATGCCCTTGACTGGAATCGAACCTGGGACCCCTCAGTCCACAGGCCGATGCTCTATCCATTGAGCCAGACAGGCTAGGGCAATGCCTTTTATTTTTATTATATTTTATAATGAAGCTAATTACGTTCATAGCAAAACCCTGTAAATTGTAGAAAAGTATAAGAAGGTAAATTTAAATCTCCAATTCTACCTCTCAGGGAACTCTACCTCCCAGTGAAGTTCCTGTCTAGGATATTTCACGAGAACTGCACACTGTAGGACCCAACACATTTTAACAATATATGGCTCTGATTCATGTACATGGCTTTTAATGTACCCTGCTTCTTTCACTTTGCATTATGTCCTGGTATATTTGTAAATCATTAATTTTATTTCAAAAACATGATTTTTATTAATTGCTATCTTAGTCAGTTTGGGTTGCTAGAACAAAACACCATAAAGTAGGTGGCTTATCAAAACAGAAACGCATTTCCCAGAGTTCTGGAAGTTGGAAATCTGAGACCATGGTGCTGACATGGTTGAGTTCTGGTGAGTCCTTTTCCAGGGTGCAGACTGATGAATTCTCCTTGTATCCTCATATGGTAGAAAAAGAGCCTGCTAACTCTCTGGCCTATTTTTTTTTAAATTTATCCTTATTGTTTATATGTCCCCCCTTTTTTTCCCATTGACCGCCTCCACCCTGCACCTGCCCCTTCCCCGGGCTTTCTTACAAGGGCACTAATCCCATTCATGAAGACTCCTCCCTCCTGACCTAATCACTTCCCAAAGACCCATTCTCCTAATACCATCACATTGGGGATTAGATTTCAACATATGAATTTGGGAGGAAAACACACATTCAGTCTATAACAACTGCATTGCTTCATTTTTTGGTTCATTTTTTAATACATTCTTTAATGTACTGAATATTTTCAGGGCCTGATTATCATTACAGGTAATAATGAAGAGACAGAAGGAAGCTAGGTAGATAGGGGTGGGACCATGGGAAAGGAAGGCAGAGTTACTAAGGCACCCCAACTGGGCAGGGAAGGAAGGGCACTCAGGAGAGAGGCATGAACTTTACAATGTATGGATACTGTTAAGACAGGCAGCATGCAGATAACCAATCACAAGGCAGTAAGGCATATAAACCAATCCAAGGATATTGCTAAGGCAGAATTCTTTGAAAAGACCAATTAGGAGCTAGCAAGATTACCCACCCTCTAAATTAAAAGCATATCCCTGCGCCCACGTGGTTTATGGCCATGTGGACCTCCACACATGGACTATTAGACTTTATTAATTAGCTTGGAAGCTAAACTACTCCCAACTGTAACATGGAAAGGAAGCTCCGGACACTGGCCTGCTCCTGCAACCCCAGCTACACCTTTGCCAGGACTGGCTTCTCCCCATAAACTCTGCTCCCATTCATTGTTTTTGTATGTGACTTCATTCTTCGATTTTCATGAGACAGGAACTCAGATTCAAACAACACCCACATTTTTTGGTATCAATAATGTGATTAATATCATGGTACATAAACATTGGTCTAACTATCTCATTGTCTTTGGATTGCTAAATTACTTTCCAGGTAAGTTCTATTTAAATTAGCAGTCTGGGATGTAGTAATCTCAGAGTACTCTGATTACCACTGAATATTATGATTTATAAAAATATTGATTTGATGGTGGAACTAAAGTATCATCTTATTCCCTTAATTTGTGCTTTTTCAACTATTATGAGGTTGTGTTTCTTGTCCTTGCTTATTATGCCCTTGTATTTCCTCCTCTTTTGTGAATTATTGTCCTTATCTCCTGCTATTTTTCTACTATGACAGTAATGTTTTCCTTATGGGTGAAATGGATTTCTTTGTACTTTAACTCTTTGTTGTATCTTTAGCAAATATTTCCTCCAATTTTCTCGTTGGATTTAGTTTTGAGTTTTTTTATAGGTAAAGGTTTAAAATGTGTAGGCAATCACATTTATCATTCTTTATTTCCTGAAAACTTATTATTTTTATGCTACCAGAGTCTTTTCTCACATAGAAATAAGATGAATATTAACCTATGCTTCTTTTAGATGTTTCTAATTCAATTTAATTTTTTTTTTTCATTTACATGATACAAGGTGGGGGTCTAAACTGATATAAACATTAGTTAATTAAAATTTTCAACTACTCATTAAATGATTTTATTATTTTCCCCTTGATTTTTGTGTGCTTTAATTACAAATACTATTAAATACTAATTCAAGTCTGTTTCTGAGCTTTTGTTTTATTTACTAACTAAAGGCCCAGTGCACAAAATCGTGCACTGTGGGGGGGTGTCCCTCAGCCCAGCCTGCACCCTCTCCAATCTGGAACCCCTCAGGGGATGTCCGACTGCCTGTTTAGGCCCGATCCTTGCTGGCCTGATTGCCCACAACTGCCCTCCCCTGCCGGCCATCTTGTGACCACATGGCGGTGGCCATCTTTTGACCACATGGGGGTGGCCATCTTGTGCAAGGGTGTGATGGTCAATTTGCATATTACCTCTTTATTATATAGGATTTGTGTGTCTTTTCTTATATCAGTACAATACTGCCTTAATGAATGAAGATTTTAATTTCTCATAATCCTTGTGGGATCGGGCCTAAACAGGCAGTCGGACATCCCTTTCACAATCCAGGACTGCTGGCTCCTAACCGCTCACCTGCCTGCCTGCCTGCCTGCCTGATTGCCCCCAACTCCTTCTTCCTGCCAGCTTGATCGCACCCTAACCGCTCCCTGCTGGTCTGATTGATGCCTAACTGCTCCTCTGCCAGCCCGATTGCCCCCAACTGCCCTCCCCTGGCAGCCTGGTCACCCCTAACTGCACTCCCCTGCCAGCCTGGTCACCCCTAACTGCCCTCCCCTGCAGGCCTGGTCCCCCCCAACTGACTTCCCTCCCCTGCAGGCCTGGTCGCCCCCAACTGCCCTCCCCTGCTGGCCTGATTGCCCACAACTGCCCTCCCCTGCCGGCCATCTTGTGACCACATGGCGGTGGCCATCTTTTGACCACATGGGGGTGGCCATCTTTTAACCACATGGGGGTGGCCATCTTGTGCAAGGGTGTGATGGTCAATTTGCATATTACCTCTTTATTATATAGGATTTGTGTGTCTTTTCTTATATCAGTACAATACTGCCTTAATGAATGAAGATTTTAATTTCTCATAATCCTCTTTTATTAGTCTTTTTTGAAGTTTTTAAAAATATCCTCACCTGTTTCTTTTTCAGAAAAAAATTTTCTCTTGTTCTAAAAATATCAAAATGGAATTTTGATTAGAATTATATTGTATAACCAAAAAATTATTTGGGGAAACATTTATATCTCCTCAATATTTATTCTTTCCATTCATGTATGGCTTTTCACTTACATCTTTAGCTGATATCAAAATTTTATAATTTTCTTTGTACAGATCCTACACAATAAAAAAGTTCATTTGCCTAATTCTTTTGCATTCTTCTTCAGCTAATTTTTATGCTATCAGCCAGTAAAATTGTTAATATTGAGAATCTTTTGTTAAATCCAGCCATAATAATCTTTAGAGTAAATATTTCAAAATAAAACTGTTTTCTAGAAATGGTATAGCTTGTTTCTTCTTAAAGCAAATGAAGTTAATTAGATTTATTGTTTTCATCCGTTAGTGATTTGAATGCCTGAGTTTGAATTTCCATCATATGGAAAGTTTTATGCTAGTTACATAAAACCACTACAGCTTTTCCATTCTTAGCATTGTCCCATGGTAGCTATCTGCCACTCCTGAATAATAAACTTTTAAGTTAGGAACACTTAGCCACCCCACAGAATCCCTCTGGCAATATCTACACAATGATAAACAAATGTTTTTGAAGAAAAGAATCGAGTGCATGAGATGGTAGAATCTTAGTGTACAAAGCATTTTCTGATAACCTCATTTATCAGAAAACTGCTCTTGGAAATGTGGTGTATACTGCCTTATATGGACCCAGACATTGCTTTACTGTGAAATGGATGACGAAACTGATGGGGTACAACAAGTCATTCTATTTTTCTCCAGGGCCAATAGCTGACTGATGCGTAATGATTCTGTGCATGTCCCAGGGATGTTGGCCCAAGTCACAAGAGTACCCAAGAAAGTTTTATTGGTAATCCTTAGGGCAAAGCCAGGGCTTTGCTGTGACATAAACCTTTATTTTATTCCGTCTTAATTGATGGCTTGATGATATAGTTTAACCAGTATGTCTCAATCTACGCTGCAATTGGAGTCATTTTGAGAGCTCTTAAAAAATATCATTGCTGCCCTGACCGGTTTGGCTCAGTGGATAGAGCATCGGTCTGTGGACTGAAGGGTCCCAAGTTCGATTCCGGTCAAGGGCATGTACCTTGGTTGCGGGCACATCCCCAGTAGGGGGTATGCAAGAGGCAGCTGATTGATGTTTCTCTCTCATCAATGTTTCTAACTCTCTATCCCTCTCCCTTCCTCCTCTCTGTAAAAAATCAATAAAATATATTTTTAAAAAAATACCATTGCTTTCCCTGGCTGGTTTGGCTCAGTGGGTAAAGCATTGGCCTGGGACTGAAGGACGCCAGGTTCGATTCTGGTCAAGGGCACATGCCTAGGTTATGGGCTCAATACCTGGTAGGGAACGTGCAGGAGGCAGCTGATCAATGATTCTCTCTCATCACTGATGTTTCTATCTCTTTCTCCCTTTCTCTTCCTCATTAAAATCAATAAAAATATATTTTAAAAAATACCAGTGCTTAACCTACACAAGAGTTTGCACACTGTGGTTGGGGTAAAGTATCCTCCCAGTCAGCCAGCCTGAGGATTGATCCCACACGTGAATGGGCCAATAGCAGTCAAGACTCAGTTACAAGCGGAGGACCCACATACCCCACACAAGGGAGATACCTGGAGCATCCAGCGCAGGTGATCAAGGAGACTGCACCACTGGATCCCACAGGATACCTACTACATAAAGCCACCTCACAAGACCAGAAGTCGTAGTAGATCTATCTAAGACAGACACAAGCACAAAGAGGCAGCCAAAATGGGGAGACAAAGAAACATGCCTCAAATGAAAGAACAGGAGAAATCTCCAGAAAAAGAGCTAAATGAAAAGGAGGCAAGCAACCTAACCCAAGTCAACCAGGAGATATGTGACTAAGGGATGTAGCAGGTTTCCTAAACTCATCAACTTCAAGTATCAGGTGAAGGAAGCCTGCTTAAACATCGACTGCTAGCATGAGGTTAGTGACCATTCTTTTATTTGTAATAGTCTGTGTGGCCTCCCAATATTTCCACCCTCCTGCAATGGTGCTTATTTTAAAAAACGCTTTCTGAAATAACTCAACTGCAATGATTTTCTACACATATGTATTAAAATGATAAAAGACATACTGTAGGATTTTTTCCCATATGGTGCTAGTAATTTGGAGTTCAGTAGGACTTTTTATAACTTGCAGCTCACCAAGAAAATGTCAGGACCCATGAGAATAAAACAACTTCTATTTTAGGTTTTCAATTCATTTGCTCTGATCTCTCAACCAGAAAAAACGGACTCTACAGGCCTCTTTATTCTGAATGAATTTAACGTTCAGTCCTCTACTACCTTCTCAGTCTATTAAGGCTAAGAGTATTCTAGTATCTCTTGTCTTTGCTCACTTACTGACATTTATTGAACATGTGCCATGAAGGGCAAGCTGACACCACAGTTAACAAACTGACCTTTATGGCAATGGAAACCAGGGTAAGAGAAACCATATTAAAAAAAAAAAATCACATTGCTAGAAGCCCAAGTACTCAAGCCAAGCAAAGACTCCTCATTTTTAAACCGATTCAAGAGATTGAGAGAAAGCAGTGTAGACTAACTTGTTCTGAGAAAATTAATAGAAGAGGAATGTGGCTCTCAAATCATCATTAAAGCATCACATTGACTTAAGATGGTACTCACTATAAGATATCCCACTCCTCACTGTCAGAGACAGACATTGCCATCTCTGAAATTAGTATTGTCATGTGAAAATGCTTGTAAGTTATGTATCTCTATTGATATTTTCAGGTATTTCAAAACCACCCAATGATTATAAAATGTGTATTCATACAACTAATATTTACAAAGTACTTACTACTAGTACGTGACAGGCATTGGACATATTGAGTATATACAGTAGTGAGCAAAACCCAATTTCTGTCTTCAAGGAGTTTTCTGTTGACTGCAGTGTTGTAAATGCTTCTAAAAAGGGTAACTGCAAGGTGGTGGAGGAGATAATCATAAAAACATGAAGCCCAGAGTGGTAGTGGAGATGATTTGGGTAGGCAGTCAGCACAGGCTCAGTGGTGGAAGTCACACCATTAGAAGAGGCAGGTTTTCTCACTTGTGTCTGTTTTAAATTAACCCAGTATTTTACATAAAAACATATGGGGCTAGAATATCCTCACTCAGCAATTCTTGAAAGTTTACAAATGATAGAATAAGTGGAGTTTATTTACCCTCTGACAAGTCCTGTAGTTTGAAACATGGCAGACTGGTTCACAAGAATAAAAGCAGCTGGGTAAATATTCCCTCTGAAATTATTTTTTTTCTGGTTTAATTAATAATTAAAACACTACCAAATACAGAACTTACGTGGCACTACTTCTTGACAGGCTGGTTGGGAATGGCCCATTAATCATTGACTATTGTTGAGAGGGTGGTGTGTTGGAAGGAGTGTGGGCTTTGAAATCAGACAGGAGTTTCAGTTCTCTCAGATTTTGAGTAAGTGAACCCTGAGTCTAGTTTCCTCATTTATAAAACTAGGAAATTATAGTTCCCAAATTCACGTATGAAGACAAAATGATTATGTAAACCACAACCAGTGTTGGTATATAGTAAGTAGTAAATAAATTATTAACAATATCACTTGGAAAAATAATAGATTTGAAAGAAAATGTTAAGTGCATGAAATAAGAATCCTATATAATAAAAGGCTCATATGCAAATTGTCCCCTTGACCAGGAGTTCAATCAGGAGTTCAACTGAGATTTTGACCAGGGGGCAGGGCCAGCCCAATCAGCCCGATCGGGGCAGACAGGCTGGACCCCACCTATCCATGAATTCATGTACCTGGCCTCTAGTACCATATATAAAAGTATAAGTTTGGTTATGGAGGGGAGAAAAAGTGAAAAAAGAATGTACAGCTAGATGATGCTAGAGATGAGAGTCTACGAGTGAGAAGCAAGAGGATAATTTCATTAGGTTTTCTGAAAAGTAGTGTTTGTGAAATTCCTTTTTATTCTTTGAAGGGTTTGGTATCATTTTCACCATCTGGACCTAGGGTTTTCTATGTAGGAAGTTTTAAGTAATAAATTCAATTGCTTTAATAGGCATAGAACTAGTCATACTTTTAAAAATTCATATTTTCTATTTCTTCTAATGTCAGCTTTGAAAAGTTGGGGTTATAATAAATTCATCCTAAGTTGTCAAATGTATTGTCATAATATTTTTTTATTCTCATTTTAAGGTCTTTAGTGTCTGTGGTAATGTTTCCCTTTTCATTTCTGATATTGGTGATTAATGACTCCTCTCTGTCTCTGGATTGAGAAATTAAATTCTTATTTTTACAGAGTCACAGTTTGGCTTTATTGCTGTTTCTCTATTGTTTATGTTTTCTATATCATTAATTTCTATCTTATTTTTTCTCATTTCTACTTATTTTGTATTTCATTTTCTCTTCTTTTTCTAGCTTCCTGAGCAGGAACTTTGATTATGAATTTTAAATCTTTATCTGTATCTAGTATGAATATTTGTATAGTTCCCTTTATACACTGTTTTGACTATATCTCACTAATTTTAACATGTTCTATTTTTAATTATTATTCAGTTTAAAATGTTTTCTAATTGCCATTATGATTTCCTCATTGACATATGGGTTATTTAGATGAGTGTTGTTTTATTTCCAATATTGGGATTTTTTTCACTTTCTTTTTGTTATTGATTTCTTGCTTAAATCTATTGTCATAAATATTCTCTATAATTTTAGTTTTTAAAAATTTATTGAGACTAGCTTTAAATGCTCTAGGCCAGTGGTTGGCAAACTGCAGCTCAGCAAACCGCGGCTGACGAGCCACATGCGGCTCTTTGGCCCTTTGAGTGTGGCTCTTCCACAAAATACCGGCTCTTCCACAAAATACCGACTTCTGCGGATGGGCCACAAAGTTTCAATCGCACCGTACGTGTGCGCCCGCACGTGGTATTTTGTGGAAGAGCCACACTCAAGGAGCCAAAGAGCCGCAAGTGACTCGCGAGCCGCGGTTTGCCGACCACGGCTCTAGGCCCTAGTATATGGTATAATACATGGTATAAGATTTCACTTCCACATGTCTATAGATGGAGTTCTACAGATGTCTGATACACTTTACTGGTTTTTAAAATTATTATTATTATTCTTTTCATTCCTTGTGGCTCATTTTGGATTATTTTTATTGACTTCTCTTCAATTTCACGGATTCTTTCTTCTATTGTATCCAGTGTAATATTGCGATTGTTCATTTATTTTATTTCAGATATTGTACTTTGTAATCCTAAGTTTCTTTTTTCAGAATTTCCATTTATTTTTTGTAGAAATTCTCCATTATAAAAATCATTTGTCTATTTTTCCTAAACTATTTTTATATTAATAATAATTTCAAATTACTTGTGTGCTAATTTGAACATGTGAGTGATCAGTGAATATGCTTTTATTGGTTACTTTTCATTGGTTATGGGTCATATTTTCTTGCTTCACATTTTTTTTTTTTATTGTATACCAGACATTATATACAAAACATGGGAGAAACTGAAATAGACACTAATTTTACTCCAAAAGGGAATTTCCCTTTCTTCTGTGAGGAAGGTAGGGTGAGGGACAATTTCTTTCAATATAATAAAAAATTGAGCTGTTATGGAGCTGGATTATCACTTTAGTTTGTTTCAGTTCAGCTCTAATTTTAAGTGTTTGGAGGATGGAATTAGTTTCTCTCTTCAGTAGGGTTTTGAGCCCAAGAACTATAAGCCTGTCTCTCTGTTTTTAAATCCACCCTCACTTTCCATGATGCTGCAGACTCAGAAAAAGTCCCAGAAGGAAGAATTTATAGAAGGCAGGCAATAGTAAGTTTTTATGCTCCTTCATATTTCATCACCTGCTCAGTACATGTATGGCCACTAGAAGTTTGACTAGATTCTGCTTGTCCAAGAAAAAGCCCCAGCCTTTATAGGCTCCTGACTCTCCTTACCTGTCTCCTTGGACATTTCCAAGGCTAATGCCCCTGGAAATAAAAGTGAGCAATGGTTTCCGCTTACCTAGAATGGGCTATTCCCCCTCTGGAATTTATTTACTTTTACTTATTTGCATCCAAGCATTTCAATAGCTATAAAGGAAAAGGTTACTTTTTAGTTCATCCTGTGGTGGTTTTTTTTTTAGGTTGGGAATGATGACCTTTTGCAAACTTCTACCAGAGAAGGAATTGGAGAAATGTTTAGGTGCCCGGGAGGACCGACCAGATTTTTGACTTCCAGAGGTCTTCTGTCTTTACCTTAACAACCACACACAATTTTAATTAAGAACATACCATTTAGTTTGGGAAAATAAAAAAATATTTGTCATCTTTATAAGTATGATGTTATTTTCTATTACTAACACCTTTTCTACAGAGAGTTTTTAATTTCATAAAACAGTAGTAAAATTGGATTTGATAAAATAAATGTTGTTTATCATAATATTTCAGGAATATTCTTTTACAAACCCAGATATTATATATGCCCAACAGATTGCACACTGGAATATTCCAGGATGTCTACCCATGGTCTAAGGTTTGCATGGCCTTTGGGTTTTGCAAGGTAGTGTTTCTTTATAACCCATAGGACAGTTATAAAAATCCATATATATTTTTTTGAAATATTAGTTCAGTTTAATTTCTTTTTTACATTTTTTAAAATTACAGTGTACATTTAATGCCATTTTGTATTACTTTTAGGTGTAAAGCATAGTTGTCAGACAGTCATATACTTTACAAAGTGTTCCCCTGTGTTCCCATTATCCACCTGGCACCATACATAATTATTAGAATAGTATTGACTACATTTCCTATGCTGTGCTTTATATCCCCATGACTATTTTGTAACTACCAAACAGTGAAAAGAAAACCCATATTTTATGTGAAATTCCTGCTTTAAGTATGGAATAAGTAAATGCTTGTTACTTTCCTTTTAATCAATACAATATTTTGATGATGGTCATCTTTTTAAAATATATATTTTTATTGATTTCAGAGAGGAAGGGAAAGGGAGAGAGAGATAGAAACATCAATGATGAGAGAGAATCATTGGCTGCCTCCTGCTTGCCCCCTATTGGGTATCAAGCCTGAAACCCAGGCATGTGCCCTGACTGGGAATGGAACTGTGAACTCCTGGTTCAAAGGTCGAGGCTCAACCACTGAGCAACACCAGCCGGGCAGATGATAGTCATCTTGTTTCAATAAAATTTTTACTTTAAAATTTATTTCAAAGGACTGAATTGCTTTTATATTCACAACTAAATGTTTTTGGTACTTTAAAATATTGGTTTGACTAATTCAATATTGTATTCCATAAAGTGGTGAAGGGCATTGTGTTTGCGTGATAGTGTGTGCCGAGGGGTTATTAGATATATAGTATGTCCTCCAAAGAATAGGGACAATAGATAAAGTCTGCCCCATAGTTGCTTCCTGGACAATTGCCACATACTGATTTGAAAATATGACCAGAACACAAGGACTTGGAATTTTAGGTCTTTTAAAAATATCATTAGAGAAACTTTTTAAAAAATGAGCCTCAGGAGGAATTTCTAGCCTGTCCCAAACGACTCATCTTACCGACAGCAACGCTATCAAAACAAACAAGGGCCTCAGCACTTACAGACTATCTACCATCAACCAGCCACAGTGTACACACCATCTCATGTGAGCCTCACTACACATGGTGAGGTTGAGCCTCACTAACATGCTTTTTTGCATATTATAGACTAAAAGAAGCAACAAGCTTTTAGAAGGATCAATACTTGTCCCGAGACCACCAAGCAAGTTATCAGTAGAAATAGAATTTGGAGCCCAATACCTCAATCTTAGTTTATGTAAACAGAAAGAAATAAAAAAAATATATATTGGATTTGAAGTACAATCACTATTCTCTGAATTATGAAGCTCCCAGCTTCAAATATATAAATTAGAGGATGATAACATTTTCTCTATGAATTAATTTCTTGTCAAATTATAGTGTTTTGTGCCATGTAGGCACCTAGTAAATCCTACTTTGAGCAAATAAAGGGATTATTATAATTATTGTTTACATATTTAGGCATTTACACAGAAAACAATTTCTGTATTTTCAGATATCAGATTACATTATTAAGGTTTTTCAAAGCCAGAATTGGAGCACCTTTTCCAAAGCTTTCTTTGCTTTGAAAAGGAAAGAATCTGTAAACTCAAGTATATATAACCTGTGAAGGAAAACTTCTGGAGCCCCTGAGTGTGTGTCACAGAAAATACTTAATAGCAATAGTTGAATGGCGCAATCTGACCAATGCACTCCCAAGCTGATAAACAACTTGACAACAGGGGATGGGTTTCTGCCACTCTATCTTTAGAACCCAAAGCTATGCTGAAGATTTTTAATAGGGTTCTATTTAAAATTATATTTGTCAACAAGTGTTCACTAACTCCTTAACTTTAAGGAAATGAAGAACACGATGTTGTAAAACCAAAGGATGTGTTTTAAAATATGAAGAATGCAAATAGTTGAATTTTGTTGAATACATATTTTGTGACAAGCTTTGGGCTCAGTTCTCTGAATACCTATTTTGTGAAAACCACCCAAGAAAGGAGAGGTCCACCCATTACGTGGACAAAGAAAACTGTCTTGCTCAGAGCCAGCTGAACAGTAACTGGCATATCTGACGCTTGAACCTTTGCCAATCTGATTACAAAACCCATGCTTTTAACTTATAATGCTTATAAGGCTTAATTGTCTGGTTCTCAATTCTGCTTTGTCTCTCATCGACTATCATTCTTGGAGAAAATCATTTAAACTCTGTGGCTATCAGTTATATCTGTCACGGCTGTAGTGAGGGTCATAATTAAAAAGTCCCTCTGTAGCCGGGTGTTTTAGGGGGGTTCTTTAGATGAGTTTGTGGAGGCAGGGAATACTCCGCATACTATGAGGTAGTTCCCTTTTATATAATATTTAAGGAACTTAATTCGTTCATGGAAGTCCAGTGCATTTTAAAAAGGCTGTCAAGGAGCCTGGAAGCTCTGTGACAAAGACTTTGAGCTTTGTCCATAACTAGGATTCAAATGCATGCAGATCTGTTGGGTAGACTGGAAAGGTGATCTGGAAGGACATACAGATCCCTAAGAAAACCACCAGAATGAAGGAGGGATGTAGTTGAAGGGTTGGTCTGTACATGTGAGGAGTGAGATTTAGGAAGATACTTGTGCTCAGTTATGACATCAATATCCTTCTCTCTTTCTCACCTTACCCTGTCCCTGGAAAGCACATGTGGTGGGGAAACATGCCTATGCTATAAGGAAAAAGACAATGTCACTCATGGTCCAGATAGCTCTATTGAGGAAATTCAATCTGGAACAGCTCACAAAGGGGAAATCTTTTCTTGGTCAATGGGGAGGTGAACACCAGGGCTTGGAGTCTAGAGCCTCCGGCAGTGAACAGGATGCTGATCCACTTGTGGTGCAGAGCAATGTGGTCTACTGAGAAGGATCTGGAAACCACGAGCGGGGACTCTGTTCACATGTGAGACAGCGTGCTTTTCTCTGCTCCTATGAGGAGCTCTGCTAGAGAAACAGTCCTCTCCTAGAACCAGTACTGGTTCTGGTCCAGGGACATTTGCACCCATGGAAGATTCTCAGACCGAGTGAAAAAGTCAAATGTCAAGAAAAAATGTAACTTGAGAGTAATTTTGAAATGCTAAAATGTACTATGATAACTATGGTCTGTTTTCATTAAGTAGTAGAAAGACCTTGGGCCATATCAGTTTTATATATGAAAACATCTTACAAATAATAATGTACTATGAAATGGGTAAATCCACAACACATTTCAATGAATAAGTTTTTCCTTATTTGTCAGGCATGTGGCTAGACACAGAGGCACAGTCTAGTATCGGGGGTATGTGTATGCAGATGTCTGAAAGTATTGAGACAGGCGCTGAAAGAGCCATATGGACTTGTTGGTACAGTGGGGCAAGAGGGGTGGGGAGAAGTGAGGGGAATCTTACAATAGGAGCAAAAGCTCCTTGAAGGAGACAGGTTCCAGATAAGCAGGAGTAAGTTAGGTGAGCTATGCTAAGAAGAGCATTTCAGAGAGAAGGAACAACACATGCCAAGATAAAAAGAAGTCAAAGAGTATGGCTTCATTAGGGGTGTGCAAGGTACCTGACACTTAGGTGTGACACCTAAGGCACACCTGGACATAAAGATAGAGCCTCCACACCCAGAGGAGGATAAGCTGCCCTGGGGAGGGCACCTGTGCCCAGGGAAGAGTGACACTGTAGGGTCATGATACTCCTTTTAGGGTCTCCTAGAAATATGTTCTTATAAACCAGTGGTAGCTAACACATTCACTCACAAACCAGCACAACTATAAAACATCTTGGAGAAAAAAAAATACCCAAGAAAAGAATGAAACCAAGGAATCAAAAGAAAATCTGAACGAGGAAGAATACTTTTTTCCTAGATGGGAAGACACAATATTTAAATATTTCAGCACTGACCAACCACAATCAGCCCAAATAAAAACCCTCCAGGATTTTTTACAGAAACATGATAAGGACACTTAAAATCTTAATGATAGAATGAGAAAAATTTTGAAATGTGAGATTACAAAAACTGCAATAAGGGTATGGTAATCAAAACTTTATGGAAGTTGGGTAAAAATATAACAAAAAATAAATGGAACAGCATAGAGAATACAAATATTAGTAGAACTTAAAATATGATATACTCACTGTGCGATGGGTGGATTCTTCAATAAAGGTGACAACTTGATGAAAAAAATGAAGTCAAATATCTGCCACATACTATTAATTAAATGAATTCCAATTAGGGTTAAGATGTAGCCTAATATGTTTATGCAAGTATGTGTATAGGTGTGTGTGAATATATAAAGAATTAGAAGAAAAAATATAGTTTTATGCTTCTTACCTTAATTTAGAAAGCTTCCTTTTAACAGGTAACAGAGTCCTAGAGGGGGAAAAAAATTGATACAGCTGTCATATCAAAGTTAAAAATTGCATACAACCATCAACATAATACATGAAGTTAAAGATCTGCTACTAAACAGAAAATTAACAAATTGGAAGGAAGATTTTATAGTATTTAAAATAATCAAAGGATATGTATATCGTTATATATTTACAACAAATGAAAAAAGAACATTCCATAAGAAAAATGCCCAAAGCATACAAATTGGCTTTTCATAGGACAGGAAATTAACACTTGAAATTAGCCCATTAGTAATCAGAAAAATGTCCATTAAAATAACGAAATACCATTTTTTCACCTATAAGACTAGCAAAAACTACAAAATATCAAGCGCTGTTGAAGATGTGAGATAACTGTTACTCTTATTTTTTGATGATAGGAGTGAAAATTATACAGCACTTTAGAGGGCAAATGGCAATAGAAAATAAAATTTTAAAAATGCACATAACCTGTACCTAGCATTTTCACTTCTAGATATTTACCAGAGAGAAACAATTTCATATGTGCACAGGGAGGTATATAAAAGGATATTATAAGGTTGTTTGCAACCTACATGTCCACAGGTAGAATAGGGGCTAAATTAGTTGTGATGTATTTATACAGTAAAATATAAGGCAGGAGCTACAAACACTGAAATGGAAAACTCTTCATGCCTTTTTGGTGAGAAAAAAGAGAAAGTAGCAGAGTGACAGCTACAGAATACCTTTATAGTTCCAACGTCTCTCAAAATTCATATGTTGAAACCTATCCCCTAAGGCAGTGGTCGGCAAACTCATTAGTCAACAGAGCCAAATATCAACAGTACAACGATTGAAATTTCTTTTGAGAGCCAAATTTTTTAAACTTAAACTATATAGGTAGGTACATTGTTATTAATTAGGGTACTCCTAAGACTTAGGAAGAGCCACACTCAAGGGGCCAAAGAGCCGCATGTGGCTCACAAGCCGCAGTTTGCCGACCACGGCCCTAAGGTGATGGTATTGGGAAGTAAGGCCTCTGGGAGGTGATTAGGTCATGAGAGCTCCAGAGAGATCCCTCACCACCTTCTGCCATGTGAACAGACAAGGAGAAGTTGCAACCTGGACGAGGGCGCCCCTACAACCTGACCGTGCTGGTACCCCGATCTTGGACTTCCGGCCTCCAGACTGTGAGAAATAAATTTCTGTTGCTTACATGCCACCAGTCTGTGCTATTTTGTTAGGAGGGGTTAGCAGCCTACATGATCTAAGACAAATATTAATTTTGTTAAAAGATAAACAGATAAAGTATATTTCAAATGTATATATTTGAAAATGCACAGAAAAGTGTTTCAAGACACAATAAAAAAGTGGTTTTCTCCGAGGCAGAGCATATGAATGTGTGGGGTTCTTTAAGAAAAACTGCTTTGTTTGCATTATTGAATGGATATAAAATGCTGATTTATGATAAGGAAATGGAGGACATTCCCACCTGATAGTTGCATTTTTTTTCTATGAAACATGAAATATAGTCTGTTGACTGCAAATAAATATGATTAGTATGGTGATAAAAGCTTAGAATGGCTTCTTTGGGAGCTAAGGCCCCATCTGAGGTTAAAAGTCTTAAGTTTGTGGGGCACCAAACCCCAAGTTTTATAATAGTACCCAGCAGCCAGCAGCAAGAAGTGGTGAACTGGGAAAAATGATAGATGGCTTAATAGAAAATGTGGTGAATGGTAGAAAAGATGGAGGTGAGGGTGTTGAGGATACAAATAAGAGAATGGGAAGGATTTAAATTACAGGGTGAGAAGGTAAAGGGATTGAGAAGTAATGGGGATATAATGTAGAGCCTAGAAAAGAAATATAGTCAAAAATATTGTAAGAACTATGTATGGTGCCAGGTGGATATTAGAAATATCAAGGGGAACACTTTTTAACATATATGATTGTCTAACCCAGTGGTTCTCAACCTTCTGGCCCTTTAAATACAGTTCCTCATGTTGTGACCCAAGCATAAAATTATTTTCATTGCTACTTCATAACTGTAATGTTGCTACTGTTATGAATCGTAATGCAAAATATCTGATATGCAGGGTGGTCTTAGGCGACCCCTGTGAAAGGGTCGTTCGACCGCCAAAGGGGTCATGACCCACAGGTTGAGAACTGCTAGTCTAACTCTGCTGTACATCTGCAACTAATACAAAATAATATTGAATGTAAACTGTAATTGAAAAAATATATATATATATACATTAAAAAATAAATTACAGGATGAAGATGATGGATTGGGAAAAAAATAATCAGTAACTGGAGGTCTTTTGAGGTCCTCTTCTCTAAATTGCCTGTTCTTATAATTGGCCCATTTTCTCCTGGTGGTTTGACCTTTTCTCATTGACTTCTGGGGTATTAATCCTTTGTTATATGTCCTGTGAATATTCATGTACTGTGAATTAAAGAGTGAGAAGGTGGAAGGGATGGGAGTTGTGGTGAGAGAAACTGCAATTCTGCTTGAAATCCTAGCTCAAGGGAATAGGTTGCTAAAGTGAAATGAAGATACTCATTGACCCTCGAAGAGCAAGAAGTTTGTGACCTGGGAGTTGGGTGACTTTCACATTGAACTCAGAGGTCACTCATGATGACCCTTGGACCTTCCTGGGTCAGAAGATTATAAGACAAATACCATTATCTTCGATTCATTATGGGTAGAGGTAGTGGGAGAAGGGGAGAGAATTTGGCAGGTTCTTTGTACCCAGATGAAATGCATCTCAAAGGAGGAGGGGCTTGAATCAAGGTGGAGGCATTTTAGCCTGGAAAGGAAAATGGAAGCCTACCAGGGGGCACAAAAAACTAGCTTTGTAGTCCCTTGAGGTTGACATCTGATGGAAAATAAACCACTTCGTCTTGAAATGTCTGTTGTGGAAGTGGGGTCTGCAAGACTCTTTTCTAGAGTCACTACCTATACTAATAAAAGTGTAATATGCTAATTAGACTGGATGTCTTCCAGATTTCATTCTGGACGTCCTTCCTGACGAAGCCGGGGCCAGGGGGAAGGCAGCCAGGTCCCAGGTGCCTGCGGGAAGCCAGCTGGGTCCCGGGTGCCTGCGGGCGGCCAGAGGAGGGAAGCAGCCCGGGTCCCAAGTGATGGAGGGAAGCCAGTGCCGGCAGCCAGGGGAAGGAAGGCCTACTCTTGCACTAATTTTCATGCATTGGGCCTCTAGTATAGTCATAATTGTACCCAAGAAGAGTAAGTGGAACAAGAGTCCTTCAAATGTCACTGGTGAACAATGAATTGTATGAGAACCTGTTGAAACTCCATCTCAGGTTCTTTATCTCTTATAACTTATCAACATAATTTTTCTTTATTGAACCAGAATCATCAGTTTTATGTTTATGCAAATGCTGCCTCCTCTTTCTGGTTGTAGGTTGGAGGAGAATTCAATCAGGAGAAGGAGAGAAATCAGAATTTCTCAGCACACTGCATAATGGCAAACTTTAAGCCTGGGAACAGATTGAAAGGATGTCATTTGAATTTTTACTTTACAACATTTTAGGACTACCCAGCTAAGTGTTTCATTAAGCATGTTTCCTGTTGAGACTCTTCTACGGCTCCATGTCGAACCCCAGGCCTTCCTCCAGTTCCTAAAAGCCTGTAGGTTGCACAGCAGTGCTAGGTACAAACATTTGGGCAGAAAGCAAGAGCAGCATGTTACCCTGCTTCACAAGATGATTAAACAGAAGGGTGACTGATTTTGCCCTAGTGTTTTGCTCAGTCTGGTTGACACTGACATGCTTTCTTCACTGACAAGCTTTCTTTGGGAGTTAAAGCAGGTCAAATATAAAGATAAACCAGATTTCTTTACATTTATATTTTAACTTATTCATAGTATCACTGATGATTTCAGGAAAGTAACCCTTTCCCTGTAATGATATGATTTCAGCATATACTAATGATACATATGATTTTTTTTTAAAGACTGGAGGCCAAAACATTTTCTAAGAGTAAATAATACTAATATTGTAAAAACAATCAACCAGAAAATAGGATTTTAAAGAAGATATTCACATATTTATAGGCAATGTTTTAGTTCATCTCTGATTCCATTTTGGGCACTAACCTTGGAATTTTCTTCAGATGAATTGCTTTTTTCCCCTTCTTTTAATGGTATCATCATCCTCCCATTGTCTAGGCTTAAAATATTACAGCTATATTTGTCTCCTTCCTTCCGCTTGCTACTCTCATTTAAGCCAACAAAATCTATGCATTCTATAAGCATTATATCTTTCATATTTTTCTTCTCCTGAGTATTTCCATTTGCATGACCTGAATTTATGTCCTAATTTTCTCTGGTTAAAGCCATAGTAATAGCCCCTTAATGATATCCTTGCTTTCAGTTTTACCTTTTAAGATTTATTTTTAAAACCATTTTCTAAAAATTCAAGCTCAAACTCTCTAATATTCACTCATTTTAAAAATATTTATTGAGGTCCCCGATGTGACAGGCACTTTTCCAGGTTCTTGGATTATAGTTATAAATTTTCAACAAGGTCCTTGCTCCCAGAGAGTTCACATTCTAATAGGAAAAAGGAGATCAGATCTTTAAAGAGGAGTCAGATTGATGAAAAGCTAATTTTGAAAAGTAACAAGTGCTATGAAGAGAATGAAACACTGATATGAAAACTGACAAGGTGGGACTAAGGAAAGGTTCACTGTGAAGCTAAGAAAGCTAAAGCTGAGGGATCCTCAATGACAAAGACCCTTCCCCCAAGCCGTAGGGAGCCCTGCAATGAGTTCACACGGTCATATTTAACCAGAGTAAGATATTTTAACCCTAAGGAGGTTAACACTGTTGGTTCATTCCACTCTGATTCTCAAGAGGATCCCCAAAACTATTTATGATTTAGAGTCAACACCAGGTAGGGGACTAATTAGATGTGTTGATCAGAAAGAGCCTTACTGAATGAGAACACAAAGACAATTTAGAGTAACCATTTGAAGAAATTTTCCAGACAGGTAAAACAGGGAGGCAAGGGCCCTGGGCAGAACTGAGCTTGAACCAGCAGTGTGTCTGAAGCTGAGTCAGTGAGGTGGGGAAGGGTGACACCTGAGATAGGGAGGCGGCCAGTAGCCCGGCCATGCAGGGCTTTGCAGACATTAGAAGGAAGTTGGATTTTACTCCCACTGCAATGTGAAGCTGATGAAAAGTTTTAATGGGTGTTACACAATATAATTTAACGTTAAAGAAGATTATTCTGGCTTTTATGTGGGAGGGAGATTGGAGAGGGGAAGAATGGGAGCAGGGAGATCAGTTAGCTTGCCAAGGCATGAGATTAGAGCTGCCTGGACTAGGTCAACAGCACTGGAGACAGATAGGCAGTATATATTTTCAAGGAAAAGTAAGCAAGAATTTTCAATGTATTTGAAATGGAAATGAGGGAAAGAAAGGATTTAAAGAGAATTCCTAGGGTTTTTTTTTAACAAGTAGGTAAACAATGTTGAGGTTGTGATTACTATTAGCCATTTGAATCAGCATCAAGGAGGCAGTTAGATATCGAATTTGAAGGTCAATGGAGAGGCCAAACAACGATATAATTTGGAATCATTGGCATACATGTGTTATTTAACGCTGCGAGATTGGATAAAATCACCCAGAGAGAGTTTATTTAGAGTTGAATCCTTAAATCCCTCCAAAATCTGCATTATCTCCCAAAATGTATACTGTGATCCTTAAAATGAATCTCAGTATTCTTGCATTTAAACAAAAACACCTCTCTACAGTTACTTTCCTTCTGTAAACACCAAAATTCCATATATCCTTCAAGCTCTACATCAAGATAAAGAATCCCATTCTACATTAGTTTGGCTTGGGCTCCTGTTCCAAAGCAAGCACTACTTTCTGTGAATGTACCTAGGACTTTATCTGTCCCCAAATGTTCTACTTGGCCTTTTAGTGACTTCTAGTACTGTCTTTGATCTCCTAATACTCTTTGTTTCTGGAGTACAGGGACTATATTTTTCCATGATTCAAAAGATCTGGTGTGCCTTGCAATTAATAAGCAATCAGGAGAAAAATCATCTGAACACTATTAGTTAAGAAATTAGTGAAAGTCCATATTTGGCCTGAGATTTCTAGGTATTTGTTATTGTGTAGCTAGAGCCAATACAGAATTTTATCTACACTCCTAAAATTCCTTTATGGTGATAATTTATTAAATACTCAGTCCATATCAGGAGCAAGATTTCCAGTCTTAAAAATGTTATCTGCTGCCAGATATACTATATCATACAGTAACGTAAACTGTTTCTCCTTTTATTAGTTTAAATATTTAGATACAGATGTGCTTGTACTGAGTTCCTGAAGTTTTTAAAAATCATGCTTATTCAAGTATAATTTATGGGTGCCGTTTGATGAGCTTTGATCTGCTTTCTGGAGCTATAGATTAGCTTTCTCTGAATAATATCATATAAATGGAACCATGCAGCGTGCACTCTTTCATTTCTTGCTTTTTTTGCTTAGTATATTTTTGAGATTCATCCTTGTTATGTATATTAGTCAATTTTTCCTTTGGCTATGTCACATACCCATGTACTTGTTGCATATTTAGGTTGTTTTGTTGGCTTGTATTAGTTTTTCGTTGCTGTGTGGTGCACTGACTCAAACTTAGCAGTTTAAAACCATACACATTTGTTGTCTCACAGAATCTTTGGGTCAGGAGACTGGGCATAGCTCAGCTGGGTCCTCTGAAAGGTTGTAATCACGTTGTTGGCTAGGACTGCATTCTCATCTGGAGGCTAGACTGGGGAAGGAGTGTTTTCTGAACTCAGTGGGGCTTTGGCAGAATTCATTTCCTAAAGGCTGTAGAAGACACTGTGGTTTGCTTCTTAGAAGCCAGAAATGGAGAGCTACACTTTCTGTAAAGCGCATCTATGTAAAAAAGGGGTCATATAACAAAATGGAATCGCAGGGGTGATATGGCATCACTTTGCCATGTTCCTTTGCCATCTAGGTGTTAAATTTTATTTTTTGGCAGGGGTGGGAGAGGAGGCTTTAATGCAAATTAATTTTCTTAAATATATACATATATATAATTTTTCAGATTTTATATTTCTTATTAAATATATTTTGGTATTTGTATCTTAAGATACTTGTTTATTTTTTATATTGTCTGTCCATTTTCTTTTTGTTGTTTCCCCCTTTATTACTGCCTTCATTCTACTTAAATTTAGAGATTCCTAAAGTTGAAGTATACATCATTGCTACTGAACCTTTAAAAAAAATATTTTTCAATGTATAAGACACTATTTTTTTATAAAATGGTTAGACTGAAAATTGAGGGGCATCTTATAAATGGAAGTCAGCCGAGGAGCGAACCCCGCAGGTGAGTAGTTGCCCATACTTATCAAACAGAATTCCTCCATGATTCCTCCTGATGCCATAATTGGAGGTGGAGGTGGAGAGTGTGCAGATGCAACAGGGATCCGAGCGTTCTGAGCCCATAAAGATGTCAGAAAATAAAAAGATAAATACTGGTAAGCGATTGTCTTACTCTGTAAAATTCAAACTGAATGTAATCAGCTATGCAAAAGAGCGTGGAAATAGAGCTGCGGAGAGACAATTTGGACCTCCTCCTACTGAGTGTATGATCAGACAGTGGAGAAAAACAGAAGAATGTCAAAAAAGAAGAAGTCCTAAAGGAAAACCAGCAAAATGTTTAAAACATTGATTTCTTAATTTTGGATGGGGAAAGTGGGGGGCATCTTATACATGGGGGCCTCTTCTACATGGAAAAATATGTTCTTTATGGCCTAGCATATGTTCGATCATAGTGAATGTTCTACATAGATCCTATATAATTGAGTTTTGAGTTGGAGTGTTCTGTTAGATGTCATTTAGGTCAAGTTGGTTAAATCTTCTAGAGCCACTTAAATTTTCTATTTTTTTTCCCCTTCAGGTACTAAGAAGAGAATGGCTAAATATACAATTGTATTCATGTCAGTTCTGTGAGTTTTTGCTGTAAACATTTTGAAGCGCCATTACCAATTACATACCCATTCAGGATTGCTTTGTTGTCTTGAGGAATTATCCCTTTATCTTTATGAAATGTCCATCTTTATCCTTGGAATCTTTCCTTGTTCTAAATTTTATTTTGTCAGATATTAATATTGCTGCCACTCTACCTTTCTAATCATTAGTGTTTGCTGCATAACATGTATTTTTTCCATTTTTTAAATTTTTAACCTGTGTCTTTACATTTAAAATGAGCTTCTTATAGGTAGTTTATGTTCGATTTTACTCTGTTGTCCCATTTGACATTTTTTTCTTTTAATTTGGCTTAAACCAAATTTACAGTTAAAATTATTATCAACGTGGTTTGATTTTAAATGCTATTTTTTTTACTTGTACTATTTGTTCTCATTTCTCTTATTTCTTCCATTTTCAATGGAGTGTATTTTAAACATCCTTTATATTCTTACTGTTACTTTATTAGCTATCACTCTATTTTATTTCTTTAATCCCTGGTTTTTGCCCAGGTTTATAATATGCAACTTTATCTAATTGCAATACTTCTCAAATATCATTATACCACTTTACATACAATAAAACTCCAATATACATCCATTTTACCTCTGCCACCTTTGGTGCTTTAGTTATTATATATTCTGTCCCTATATATTATAAACCCCCTATACATTTATTGACTTTTTAAAGCAATTATCTTTTTCAATTAGTCAAAAATTAGAAAAAATATTTTACATTTACCTACGTATTTACCATTTTTGTAGGTCCAAGTATCCCCTAGTATCATTTTCTTCCTGTCTAGAGAACTTCCTTTCACATTTTTTATCATGTGGGTTTGCTAGTGATAAATATGTACTTACTTTTTTTTTTTTGCTTCATATTCAAAAGATTTCTAGACTAACAATTTGTTTCTTCCAACACTTTAACATTGTTGTCTCGTTATCTTCTATATTTTATCGTTTCTAATGGAAAATCTGCTGTATCGCTTATATCTTTATAGTATATGCCTTTCCTTCCCCCCTCCATGTTTGCCTTTGAGTTTCTCTTTTTGAATGTCTTTAAGTAATCTATCTATATAAAAGCCTAATATGCAAAGTCCCCTCAGTTCAACTGATCGGGAGTTTGAATGCTCGCTATGATGTGCACTGGCCACCAGGGGGTGGTGTGAAATGAAGGGAGGCCCAGGCCCGTAGCTGGCAGCCAGGGAAGGGAAGCCCCTGGCCAGCAGCCTGCAGCTGCTAGGGACCCCCCACCAGTGCACGAATTTCATGCACCGGTATCATAACACTAGAGGCCCGGTGCATGAAATTCGTGCACTGGTGGAGGTCCCTCAGCCCAGCCTGCACCCTCTCGCAGTCCGGGATCCCCCACCACCGCTGCTGCACTTACCAGTCTTAAGCCTAGTTTCTGGCTGAGCAGCACACCCCCTGTGGAAGCACACTGACCACCAGGGGGCAGCTCCTGCGTTGAGCATCTGCGCCCTGGTGGTAAGTGCGCATCATAGCAACCAGTCGTTCTGCCATTTGGTTGATTTGCATATTAGGGTTTTATTATATAGGATACCTTGGCTTGTTCTTGCTTGTTTACTAGTATATCTTCAGTTTATTCAGCTTGGGGTTTATTGAGCTTATTTCAATTGTAGAATTATAACTAATCAAATTTCATCAATTTTTTTCCTGTCTTCCCACTCTCTTTTTCTATTAGGATTTCACTTCAATTGCACAAATATTGTCCTGAGAAGTCAGTACAATTCTGTTTGTTGTTGTTCAGTCTTTTTTTTTTTTCTCACTGTGCTTCATTGTAGATGGTTTTATTGCTATAATTACAAGTTGAGTCACCTTTTCTTTAGAAGTGCCTGATTTGCTATGAATTCCATCCAATAAATTTTTATTACAGATACTTTATTTTTCATGTTTAATGTTACATTTGTCCCACTAGGATCTGTCCCCATTAAGATCATCTTTTTGTTTAAATCAGTGGTTCTCAACCTTCCTAATGCCGCGACCCTTTAATACAGTTCCTCATGTTGTGGTGACCCCCAACCATAAAATTATTTTCATTGTTACTTCATAACTGTAATTTTGCTACTGTTATGAATCGTAATGTAAATATCTGATATGCAGGATGTATTTTCATTGTTACAAATTGAACACAATTAAAGCATAGTGATTAATCACAAAAACAATATGTAATTATATATGTGTTTTCTGATGGTCTTAGGCGACCCCTGTTAAAGGGTCGTTCGACCCCCAAAGGGGTCGTGACCCACAGGTTGAGAACCGCTGGTTTAAATACTTGAGCATATTTATAATAGCATTTATAACATTAGTGTCCTGATAATTCCACAATCTCTGATAGCTTTACATCTATTTCTATTTTTGTGTTTTTCTCCTAATTATGAGTCACATTTTCTTGCTTCTTGCTTATTAATTTTTGATTGGATGCTGAAATTACAATTGTACATTTTTGAGTACTAGACTTTGTTAAATACCTTTAAAAATCTTTTAATGTGTTGGGGAGGCAGTTAAATGACTTGTCAATTAGTCTGATCATTTTGAGGCGAGGGCAGATTTGGGGTTGATGTTACTCTAGGCCTAGTTCTGTCCCACTACTACGGTTTGACTTTGTGGGGAGTCGCTACAGAATGTCCTGTATATTTTATGTGGTCTGTCCACTCTGGACGATGAAAACTTGAATGATTCCTGGGTTTGTGTGAGCTCTGGGAATTGCTTGGTTTACTGATTTTCGGTAATATTCTTTCACCAGATGTTGTTCTTTGTCCAGCCTGGTAGAATTCTCCAATAAGCACGCACCGATTGGCAATCAGCCAAAGAGTCAAGTGAACACCATGCAGAATTCTGGAGCTCTTTCTTTAAATAACTCCTTCCTCTCGAGTAACATGACCCACAAATTCCAGCCACGTTGACACTTAACTCCAAACTCTGTCTTCTCAACTCAGCATTTTTTACTTAGCTTCCCTCATTGTGCTACAGTTTTGGAACACATCTCTAGGTGAAAAGCTCGGCCAATCCTAGGAGTCACCTCATTTGTTTCCCCTCTCTGAGAGATCATCAGAGTCCTGTCCTGCCTATTGTCCAATGTGTGAAAATCGGTGTTTCATATATGTTGTTCAGTTTTTACATTGGTGATGTAGAAGGGTATGTCCAGATCATGCTGTTCATTCATGGTTAAAAGCAGAAGGGTTTTTGATGCCTAAACTAATGTTTTAGAACTAAGGATTTTAATGCTGGAACTTCTCTAATAGAGCTTAACAGAATATTTATTTAGTATGTGCCAGGTACTGTGCTTAGCTTATTATGTGTGTTATGTCCTTTGGTCTTCTCAATAATTTTATCATGTATGTACTGTTCTTGCTCCCCTTTTACAGATTGAAAAAATGAGAGAAGTTAAGTAGTTTGCCCAAGGCGCCACAGCTAGTAAATGGCATAGGTGTCTCTCAGACCCAGTTCTGCCCGGCACTGCTCTGTACTCAGCACTTCTGTCATGATACGGTGGGTTTGTCTTACTACCTTGGGCATATCTTACAAGTGAAAGAAATAAAGTTTGTGAATGATTTACAAGAAAGACAGCAGATTGTATTCAAGGTTATCCCTCTCTTACTTTCATTAATTTCTATGATGGGTTTTTTTTGAGGGGTCATGTAAGAGTGATGATATATGTAGGAGTCAGTGATGGTTACACAGCAATTTTTCCTCCATAGAAACCTCATCTTTCATGAGGGATCTTTGGAAAATGGTTGTGAACAACTACTGTAAACTGTCCATGTTATGAATGATTAATTAGAAAATTATAGCTGAAAGAATAACAGATAAAAAAAGTGATACCACAAGAGCAACCAAACCAAACAACAAAAGATATGAAGGTATATGTTAGGGTTCAAATAAATCTGGCCAGTTCTTAACTATTCAAGGAGGTGCAAACTCTCATGAACTATTTTTTTTTTTCCTGTCAGCAGGGAAATTTTCCTTTCTTTCTTAAAATTTCCTTTCTTACTCTTGAACATCAAAATACTCGTAGACATGAGATAAGTCATTTAGAAGTGCCTCCTTAGAGATCAAAAGAAAACTTTTCTGTCTATGGTTTTTAACAAGTAGGGAAGTGGCAGTAACCAGAAGTCAGAGTTTAACTACAGTAGTTCCCTTTATGTAACAGTATTTTCCTTCTTTAATTGTATTGCATTTAAAACCTTGCGACAGTAGTCCCATGATACTACAACAGGCTGGTTAAGACTCCATGCGATTTTCTAAAAGGGAAAGGAAAGGTGTAGGTTCCTGTAGTTCTCAGATAGGTAACCCACCAAGCACTGGGCTGGGTGAGAATCTAGTGAGAACTTTCAAAGACAGGACCACAGTTTAGAGGTATAAACGGAACGTAAGTGTTTTCCCAGCTGGAAACTGTCTGTGTGCAGTTTATGTCATGTGGCCCAATGTAAGGTTTAACTAAACGGTCTGTCTTCCCGAGGTTTATCTGTGGTCATAATATTCTACAAGTAAAATATAAATGGTATTAAGGTGCTTTGAAATGTACTGCACCTGGCTGTAGTCCTAGGAGCTAAATGAAAAAAAAAAAAAGACACCGAAGAGAGAAGAAATTCCACATTTTTGTTATATTGAACAGATTTTCTTTAAGACACTTGCCCTAATGGTGTTAATGGGCTGTAATGTATGTACCCTTATCTTTACAAAGTCCTTTCATTTTTTTTTTAAAAAAGTAGAACCATTAAGGAAATTAAATGTGAGGGGGAGCTGGGCCAAGGATCTGACAGCTTTGCATGTTTAATGTTTTTTGTTGTCTCCTTAGGCTTTTGTTCAAAAAGTAACTAATGTAAACATCAAAATCTACTTTAGGTAGAACAAATACCTTGATTTTCAATTTTTCATATGAGAACTGGTTTGTATAAGTTTTATTATGTTTTCTTATACTCTATATATTTAACATGTCCATTATACATAAAATGTATTTTATATGATCAATTATATTTTATAATGAATATATTTACATTAATATTAAGTATTAATTAATTACATGTGGTGCCATATAAAATATATATTTCTGCCTCCTACTTTCTGTAGTGTGCATTCTATGTTTGTACTTTTTTCTGTTGTGTGTTTTCTACATATACACACATACACATATCCACCTCTGTCCTGTTTTCTGTAGAGTGCACTTTTATAAGCCACCATGAACAATTTGGGGGAAAGAGGCAGCTAATGAGTTAATTAATTAAGTAAACAAAAGAGCTATACTAAATTACAGCCTAAGTAGGTAACACCCTCCTCTTGAATAGCTCTCCTCTTCACTAGATCCATTAACCAGAAGCTCTGTGAGGGAGAGCAAGGAAAGAGAAAGGCCATATGCAGCCAACCAGAGCACAACTGATGAAAAGGGTCAAGGGCAAGCAAATTTTTATTTTAATGTTACTTAACCCTTTTAGTGCCCTGGAAAAGGAACACGGAGTTCAACAAAAGGGTAACATCTGAAACCCTGCAGAGCTGACCATATAATAGCTCCGAGGGAAGCAAAGAGGAGATCACAGGCTGTAGGGCCATTGGCTTGGGAGGGGTTAAGCAACTTTATCTGATCTTCAGCTCTTTTACTGAACAACTAATGACCTACAGTCTGGAGAAGTTAAAAGCTAGAAGTGAAGCCAGGGCTCCTCAAGACTCCAACTGGCATTAAATGACAAGGAAGAATTCAGAGGCCAGACAAAGCTGTTATTATGAACCATTGGTGAGGAAGAAAATGAAATTTTTAAAAAGAAGGGGAGAGGGGGGGAGAAAAAGCAAGAATGGAAAACAAAACTTAGGAACAAATTTATGCTCAATTTTTAAATAAACTAAACCTCAGTTATTAAAATCTTTTTGCCTTTGTTATTAAACTAATTTGATAAAATTTCAATTGCAGAGTATTTTTAATGCTGCGAATGAAACAGCTGATAAGTAACAGTGTTTGTGAAAAGTTTATAACTCTTGCAAATAAAATATGATCATCAATTATTTTTTACTTAACTTCTCATTTTCACCAAAAGGCATGTGACGTTTATAGATTAAGGTCTCTGGAAAATGGTGCTGGCTATCATTTCAGCAGGAAAAAGAATCTTGATTTATTTCCTTGCTATCTTATTAGAAAAATATCCTAATCTTATGGGCTTAGTTAATGGACCCTGAGAATGACCAAATTGCAAAAGACAAAAACATGAATGTTAGCTCAAGATTATTGAGAGAAATAAAAGGTCTTAAAAAGACAACAACACCTTAGGATCATAAAATGCTTACCAGAATTTTATGTACTCATACTTTGGAAACTGAAATATGTGTTAAACTAATTTGAAAATTAACAGAAAAAAGTACTCATTGTGGTACTAGGGGGCCATTCAGGACAGACTAGCTACAAGTGAGTTGATGTAGACAAAGTGCCCGTATTGCTCTAGGTCAGGACATGTAGGAATATCCGATGTAGGCAGGTGGAAGGTGTGGGGGTACTACGTTCTCCCATCAAAATCAATTTATTAAATTCCTAATTGGAATTGTCAGTAAACCGGGATGGCCCGTGGAAGCTCTGCTTTCTGAGGGACTCTTGGTTGTAAAAGTATGAAAGAAGATATATAGGCAATATAATTTTTAAAACATAAACCAACACTTGGGTGGGAAATACAGTGTCAACATAAAACAGACATGAAGAAAATGTGCATTTTATAAGATGAGGAGAAGACTGACTGTGTGATCACAGTTGGAAGGGACGGTCATAGTGGTGCCTTAGGATTGACATGACAGGTTAAAACTGAAGATCTATGCCACAGCATGAAATAACCAGCTTTGGTGAGATGTATGGTACAGAACTCATAAACACAAACTTGGAGCAAATTAAACACAACATGCAAAAGATGTCATCATTTAACCTGTCCTCGTTCATCTTATTGTCTAAACCTAATACTTAAACCTCAGACCCGTGTCTTGATAATGCTTGTCTCAAGGATCTCCCCGCAACGACCACCCTCAACAGGCTCTTGGATTTTATGTGCTTCCAGGGTAAATCCTGAGTAAACATCCCATTAACCCCATTAAGGCCTGGGACTCTACTCTAGTTTTGTACTTACTAGAAGGAAATCAACAATTATGGTTGTTTTCATAACTTAAACCCTCCACCTGGGAGTCCCTTGGACAAATTTCCTTTCATAAGCTTGAACCATCTAACCGTGAACTACAAACCATCACCAAAATTGATGATTTTTAATTTTTTTCTGGGGAAAGAGAAGATGAACAATTTGTGACTATTGTCTTTTATATCACAGTACATTCAGTGTCAACATTTTCCAGAAGATAATTTACTCACTTTATTAAAAAGTAAAACAGGAATGCTTACAAATTCCTCAGAAAAATATACATCTCTCCCTCTTTTTCTCCCTTTCCATCTCCCTCTCCTTCTCTCTCTTTGAATCTAAATAATAACTCATCATTCTTTATAGAATTACCTAAATTACTGAGTCACCTGGTATCCGAGCTGAACACAAGGACAATTGGATGGCCTCTCTCCACCTCTCTTTGATGTATCTACTATTTGTATCAACTGAATTACATTTAGATTCTCTCCAGGGAAGAGAAAAGGGCATTTGGTGCCTCGGAGAAAATCATACCTGAATGAAGAACGGTTGGCATGAATAGCTAGATTCAGCCACCAGCGTCAGTGGGAGCTTTGGGTACAGTGTTACGACAGTCACTTGAACCCACATCATCTTGCCATCCTGATGACAAGGCTGTGAGGGAAGATGATTGACTTTAAAAAATTACCAACTTCAATTCGAAGTCGTCTTCTGTGCCTTTTCTAAAAGCAGAGAAGGATGGATGTCCAGTTTGAGCTGGGTTGTCCGCAGCAGGGTGACTGTGACAGAAGCGATCATTGGTGACAGTGACCCACCTGGAAGAATGCGGCCTGGAGACATGACGGCAGCTGTGGCTTGTGAAACCCTGGAAGCTAATATCAGCTATGCAGGTGGAACGATACGGGCTACCACCCCAGGGAATTATGAAATGATTGGAAGAAGGAATTTTATCTGCTTTATTCAACACTGTTTCCCAGAAACCAGCACTGGGTCTTGTTTAATTTGCAGTTCACTCAAGACAGGGAGGTAAGTGTGTGTATGAGAAAAGGTGAGGGGATCCTGGTGAGGCAGGAAGAATAACATGACCAAGCTACAGATGAAGGAAGTCAGGAAGGATGTTTCCCTAAACACGGGGAACAGTTAAGTCAAGAACAACACCTGGAACAGGATGCACTCACAGGAGGCCACACAGGAGGGACCATGTGAGGAAACCCTGGGTCAATCAGGAGCAGGGGAGCGGGAGGAAAGCATGGGCAAGAGCCTGTATTATCATTTCTGCAGGAAGGAATGGGTGAGGCATGATAAACAGGCTTAGGATTGGCTGGATCAAAAAGTGTCCGTGGGCCCTGGGGCCCAGGGGCTGTTTCTAGTTGTCTCCAGGCCTAGGACTGAAGCCTGTTTCTGTGCTGACTGGGGCTGGGCTTCCCTGCTGGAGGCTGCCTACACTCCTTCTCATGTTTCCCATGTGGCTCTCCCACACACGAGTCCCTTTTATACTTTGCATCTCTCTGACTTCTTTTGCTGTATTTCTTGAAGGCAACCAGTTTGCCACCCTTACGCTGCCCTTTTGAGATGTTGATTTGAAGCTGTTCATTAAGAAACAAAACTCAGAAAGAACCTCTGAAACCCCTCCTTTCCGCCATCTCTTTCCTGCCTAAGAGATGCAGACAGAACATTTTGCTTCAGGCAGGAAATCTTAGGGTGTTCTCCTTTGTTTAAGTGGAATTAAGTATCTATCATAATAAAAGCGTAATGTGCTAATTAGACCGGACAGCTGAACCACTTTCTGGACATCCTTCCGAATGACCTTCCAGACGAAGCCCTGGCTGCGAGGGCCAAGCCCCTTGCATGAATTTCGTGCATCAGGCCTCTAGTGGTAAATAAGAGGGCTTCAGACAGGGGCCTGGCAGCTAGATACCCCATGTCCCATTGTTTCTGAGTTGCCTTCCAATAATTGTCCTGCCTTGTGTGTTCATTCTTCCTCAACTACCTGTAAATCACCATTCTCACTTCAGAAATCTAATTTCCCATCCTCTCTCTTTCTTCTTTGTCCAAAAATGTCAAATATATAATGTTGCCTCACTCTCTGGAATTTCATGCTTATGTGGCTTCCCTATGCACATGTATTACAATTTTGATTGTCTCCTGTTACCCTGTCTCTGTTCATTTGATTATAGCCCAGCAAGAAGAACTTAGAAGATGGGAGAGAAAAAGTACTATTATTCTTATTATTTACTATTATTATTTATTATTATTATTATTATTATTAGCTCCATACTCTTACCCAGTGCAGAGAAAGTTTTCTGTTTTCAAGGGCTCATATGACTGTATATAATCATGGATTGGTCCTACACCAGTGATGGTGAACCTTTTGAGCTTGGCGTGACAACATTTTGAAAAACCCTAACTTAACTCTGGTGCCGTGTCACATTTAGAAATTTTTTGATATTTGCAACCATAGTAAAACAAAGACTTATATTTTTGATATTTATTTTATATGTTTAAATGCCATTTAACAAAGAAAAATCAACCAAAACAATGAGTTCGTGTGTCACCTCTGACACGCATGTCATAGGTTCGCCATCACTGTCCTACACCAATAATCCAGGGAACGTCCCCTGTTTAATTTAATTAATTATTATTATTTAAAAATATATTTTTAGTGATTTCATAGAGGAAGGGAAAGGGAGAGATGGAAACATCAATGATGGGAAAATCATTGATCAGCTGCCTCCTGCACACCCCACACTGGGGATCAAGCCACAATCTGGGCATGTGCCCTGATCGGGAATCGAACGGTGACCTCCTGGTTTACAGGTCAATTCTCAACCACTGAGCCATGCCAGCCTGGTGAACTCCACCTATTTTAAAGCTCATAATGTTAATTACATCTGCAAAGTCTCTTTTGCCATGTAACATCATGTTCAAAGTTCCAGGGATTAGGTTGTGGACACCTTTGGGAGCCTTTCTGCTTACCACTCACTGTCATTTACTTTAACTCCCAGTGACCTTCATGGGGACCCGTGTCTCCTGTCCTGTACCTCTGTGTGTCTGGAGGACCTGGTCCTCAGGGGGCACACACTTCTGCCAGGAGCCACAGCAACATTTCCAAATTATCCGATTTGAAATAACAATCTGTAACAGGGAGAACTACCTGAAAGAATGACATTCAAGTCTTACAAAATGCAAAGATTAAATAAAGCATCACAGTAAGAAGGGGTAAAATATACTGTGCATGCACTCTTACACGAGAGTCAAAATTTTCTGTCTTCCGAAGGCATAGTGGGAGGCAGAGAACTACTTTGGTGTTTTCAGTTTGGGGGAAAGGTTGAGGAGACAGTGTGTTCTGATAAGCTCCATAAATGATAGAAGGGAGGGAACCCATCAAGGGGAGGGAGAAAGCATTCCAGACATAACTCAGCCCTGGGAATGCACAGATGAAAGGGGTGGCTTGCTTTCCTATCTGGGTGGAGGGCCCTGGTAGGTGGGGGAGTCAGGGAGAGTGCCGGAGGGTCCTGAGAAACCTGAAGGGAGCTGTGAACTCCAAGTTGAAGCACTTGGTCATGATATGCATAGAAGAGAATAAAAAGCTACATTAGGGTTTTCAGGATGAGTGTAAAATGATCAAAGTGGTAGCAAGAAAAGATAATTGGGGGTGAAATATTAATGACTGACCTTAAGGAGAAATAAATATGGCCATGTTTTTACTGGGTTATTTTTTTTTTTATCAGTTGAAACTGCATTAGAAAAGAAAAAATTGGTTAATTGAGGAAAACTAGATGTTAAAATCTTGAGAAGTTATACAAAGAAGCTTAACAATTAGCTAAGAAAACTAGAGCAGTTAAAAATTTTCCCCCAAGTGTTTTTTTTTGTTTGTTTGTTTTCTTTGAGGGCTTTTTGGTAAAAGCCAGAAGACCTGCTGGACAAATTCAAAAGGAGCTGAAAGCACTAAAAATTTTTCCCCAAGTCTTATCTAAACTGTTTTTTTCGCTCAAGACGATCTCTCGGGCTTCACTGGAATGAGATGTTCTCTGTTGCAAAGAGAATACATTACTCAGAACGAGATGATGAAATATTTTCAATAACATGTTCCAAAGTTCCAGATTGCACCAACAATGGAATGAAAACTTTCTTCTACAAAACTTACTACAACTTTATTTCAGGCTACTTTTTTTTTTTTTTAAAGAGGTGGTGTATATAAAACCCTTACCCTCAAGTGTCAAAGAAATGATTTGAAAATAATAACTAACCTATAATGCTTACTATAATTCAAATGTTTCATCAAGCAATTGAAGCCCATAGTTCATTTAATTGTCATAACAAACCTAGGAGGTGGGTACTTAATTAATAGAGTTTAGGTGGCCTGCACATGGGTACAGAACAGATAGTTGGTGAAGTCAGAACCTGAACCCTTGTTCTCTAACTTGTTTGTCTGTGCTCTAAACAGCTACACTGGGGTCAGTAAGCTATGGCCTATAGGCAAAAATGGGCCTGCCCCCTACTTTTGCAAATAAAGTTTTATTACAACACAACCATGCCTAGTTATTTATATAGTGCCAGTGTCTGCTTTCACACCACCAAGCAGTTGGGTAGTGGTGATAGCATGATATGTATGGTCAGCAAACTCTCACATATTTAATAACTAGTCCTTTACTGAATAAGTTCATTGATTCCTGCACAACACTCACTATGTAGTTACCTTCTGGTAACTAAATTAGAGTTTTCTTCATAGTATAGTCTTCATCTCCATTACAACAATTTACTTATTGTAAATAAGAGAGAGAGAGAGAGTAAGAGAGAATTTTATATACCAGTGAATTTATGAAGGTATTGAGCCTTCTTTTCTCCTTTTAGTCATTACATCATTTGGGGGGAAGAAAAATTCTTCCTGCCTGATTTTAGCTAAAAACAAATTGAACTCTTGCAGAGGAAGTATGAGGGTTCTCCAGAGAAACAGAACCAATGGGGTGCATATTTCTAAGGATATGGAGGCTGAGAAGTCCCATGATCTGCAAGCTGGAGACTAGGAGATGTAGTTCCATGGGTAGCAGAGCTTACAAGCATTTGCAGGACCCAGTGCCATGCCTTGTACATAGCTGACAAACCCTTTATTCAGTAAATGTGTATCGAGAAGTCATAGTGTGTCAGTCACTGGAAGGAGAGCAAGATTCAGATCCTCATCTGGGAGCTTATGGTCGTATAGGGAGAAAGAACAGCATATACAAGAGTCCAGTGATAAGAGAGTACAACGTTTTCACAAGATTGCATGTAGCCCACAGTAGGAAAGAAGACTAAGCAATGGGTGAAAGATAAGATGAAAGGTGAGCAAGAAGCAGATCATGTCTTTGTAGCAAGACACTTGAACTTAAAGTGGAAAGCCATGGCAGCAGAGTGCCACGGTCAGATTTGTGCTATAGTAATAATCAACTGAATGAATTCGATTTGTTCTTTAATAGTAGACTGTAGACTTAAGGTGACCAAGACCATGGGCAAGACATGGGTAGGGAGAAGGCTACTGAGATAATATGGGGAAAGCTAATGGTGACTAAAATTGAGGATAGAAACAAGTTGATATTTCCAGAACTATTAAGAAGATAAAAAAATTAATAAAATAAGAAAGTCGTTGTGGTTGCAATCATAGATGATGAGTTAGAAGTATTTTCTTCTTATTCTAACCAATTTTAATTTCATATTTATAAAACAGAAAATTGACTTTAGACTCTTAGAATTCTCCTTCATTAGAGCCTATAGAAATACATATCTAATATTACCTGTTAAGTTTCTTTAACATCTATCTGTATGCATCTGTGTGTATGGCTGCTTGACATGAACAATAAAGAAAATGTCTTCCATGATAATCACAAAAGACTTATCACATCAAATTTCCAAAACCAAACTCATTTTAAAGAATACACTTAGTGCTCTAGAAACCACCTACTGAGGGAGAGGTAATTACTACTCATCTTGAACTCCTGGGAGTCCATAAGTGGAGGTGGGAGGTAAATGAAAGTCTCCTCCAGAGTGAAAAGCTCCCAAATCACCAGTCATGTTGACACTGGCATGTCCAACTCTTCTGTACCAAAGTAAGGACACTCACTCATTCCTGATTCGATGTCTGTGGATCCAACAATTAACAGCATCTCTCAGACACAATAAATTAGAGGAAAGATGTTTAACTAAAAATAAAAAGTAAAGAAGCTTATGAAAGGATAAAGCATCTTTTTGAGATAGTGACTTTACATAAAATTCATGTAATTTAAGATAATAGGCAATTTCCCCAAACCTCTGTGGAATGTTTGAAATCCATCAGCCCGATAGTTTATAGCTATCACTTTTCTGTATCTGAAAAGCATTTTTGCACTTTGATTGATGCACTGTTTTGGGTATTTAATCCCCACCCACAATAATTAGTAATAAAGTAAAAGGGCTTCATGGCTTAGTGGTTGAGTGTCGACCTATGAACCAGGAGGTCATGGTTTGATTCCCAGACAAGGCACATGCCCAGATTGCGGGCTCGATCCCCAATGTGGGGTGTGCAGGAGGCAGCTGATCAATGATTCAATCTCATTATTGATGTTTCTATCTCTCTCTTCCTTCTTCTCTGAAATGAATAAAAATATATTTTTAAAAATAAAAAAATAGCAAAGGAAAAGTTAACTTTAAAAAAGATGAATTTTTAGCATCCAATCGAAAGTAGTCTAAAACTATTTTTATTAGTAAATAATTGTGTAATTCTTCTGAGTTTTGCTACCAGAAATTATTACCAGAAGTGAGATGCTGTCATTCACTAATAAATTTTAATCAGCCAAGGAAAGGAATAGTATTTAGCAACAAAACCCATAGTTTTATTTGCTTATTAGATTTCCATGACCTGAAGAACAATTCAGAGACATTAAAATTGAAATGAATCTATACTAATAAAAGGGTAATATGCTAATTAGACTGGACATCTGCTGGACGTCCTTCCGGACAAAGTCATGATGGCGGGGGCCAAAGGAGAGGCAGTTAGGGGCAATCAGGCTGGCAGGGGAGCAGTTAGGGGGCGATCAGGCTGGCAGGGGAGAGCAGTTAGGGAGATCAGCTGGAAGGGGAGAGTGGTTAGGGGTGATCAGGCTGGCAGGCAGAGAGGTTAGGGGCAATCAGGCAGGCAGGCAGGTGAGCGGTTAGGAGCCACTGGTCCCGGATTGCCAGAGGGATGTCCAACTGCCCATCATTCCCTGCGGGGTCCTGGATTGGAGAGGGTGCAAGCCGGGCTGAGGGACCCCCCCCTCCTGTGCACGAATTTCATGCACCAGACCTCTAGTTTTATTATAAAAAAAGAAAGACTAGGAGATCTGATCTAGTAGGTTAAAAAGTCCTGACACTTTCCCTGTACAGTGGGGCCTTAACTTACGAGTGTCCTGACTAACGAGTTTTTTTTAGATACGAGCCATCTCTCGGCTGATTTTTTGCTTTGAGTTGCAAGCTCAAAAAAATCTGGGTTACGAGCCAGCTTCAGATACCCCATTGCTAGTTGGCGGAGCAAATGTCACAGTGATTTGACATACGAGTAATTTGAGTTATGAGCTCTGTCACGGAACGAATTAAACTCGTAAGTCAAGGCCCCACTGTATTACTTTTTGCTCTATATTACATTAGCATGTACTGCAAATCAATAGTTTAAGAGAGAACAAAAAGAAAAAAATAGTAGATATTTATTGAACTCTTATTTTGTACCAAAGACTCTTTTAAATGCTTTATATGTGTTATCTCATTTCTAGAGTGTAAGTCCCATGAGGGCAGAGATACTTTTGCCTATTCTAGTCACTTAGACATCCCTAGCACTTAGAGTAATCTCTGGCATGTAGTAGGCATTTGTCAAATACATGAAATACAACAATTCTATGGAGAGGTAGTATTTCTTCCCCATTTTGCAGATGGAGAAACAAAACAAGCATGTAGAGAGGCTAAGAGAATCATTCAAGTTTATAGAGTAGGGACTAAGAGAAACAAGAGTGTGTTCTTCACCATTGTTCACATTCTCTCATAGATAAGCAAAAACAATAAAAGCAACTGACAATATTCATGGTCATACCATATCAGCTTCATCATTTTCAGTCATGAGTTTTTTTGTTTTTTGACCTATGAAGTATGTATAGGTGAATGTATTTTCATGCACTCATCTGATGATGTTTTTATTTGGGTCACCCATGTAGTTAACCTCAATGATGGGTATACTTTTCTCAGTGGGGTTGGGCAGTTTCATTTTACTTCATAAGTGATGACTTTAATCAACCTTCTTTACCTTGAGGTCTTTATGTGAATTTGATTATTTTCAGTCACTATTTCCCGTAAGAGTCAAAACAAAAAGTCACTGGACACAACCAGGTTCATAAAGCTCCATCCTGAACAACACATCACACAGCAATGGGCAGGGGCATGTCATTAGCAAGACATGCTGGCTTCAGTGTATGAATAGTGTTGACCCCACATGCATGGCCCTCAGGCAGTGCTTAAGAATTTCACTACCAATGTGAGACCCAAATCTTTTTGGAGATCCGTTTAAACTATACTCTTCTGAAATTGTTGAGGGTACTTTTTCAAAGTGTAATAAAAAAGAAAATATTTCATTCTCAAAATGCATAGAGCAACCACATAACAATTGGGAGGCAATTGCATTCAGTTGGGCACCTTTCATTTTTTATTTATACTTATATCACTATGGCAGGTCTCACCTTGATTTTCAACAGCTTATAAAAGAGACTATACTTTCACAATGCCAGATGGATCAAAATGTTGCCAGACTTTTGTCTGCAGCCAAAAATTCTGAATAGTTTTCTGACTCATACAATGATTTCTAACATTCTAGGCACCTTATGTCTTCCTGGTAGGCGTGGTGAACATCTGTCCTATTTTTGGCAAGGGGAGGGCTACTCAGTGTCTGAAACTTTTCCCCACGTTTAGGGAGTTTCTTTAGTTTTTGAAGAAGAACATGACACTTTTCATTGAAGCTGAAACTGCCTTTCCCAGTCTCACCAAGGCCCACCGAGCAGATTCGCTTCTCTTGACATTGATAGGTTGATAGAAAGAGGTAGACACTTCAAAGAATCAAATCAGTTAAAGGTGGCAGCAGCTGCATCCAGTTTTCAGAGGTACAGTGACAGCTGTTTAGCTGCTGGCTGCATCTCTGCCCAAGGGCAGTAATGGTGTCTCTACTGTTCCAGTTCTGAAATATAATCTGGAATTGTTCCTGACTGTGGAGCCCTGGTTCTCAAGCTATGTGGGAGATTTTTTAAAATTTTTTATTGACTTATTTATTTGTGCCAGAGACTGGCTACCTAATCTCCAAAGTCACATTCTTTTCTTTGTGTGCACAAAACTAGACTACCTTTTTCAGTCTTCATCAAAGGGGGGCCCATGTGACTTGGGTCTAGCCAATGGCATATAAAGGTCATGATGAGTGTCATTTTGAGTCCTGGCAGATAAAAACACCCTGTGTGTTTTGCACAAATTTTCCTTCTCAAGTGCAATAGTAAATGAAACGGACAGCTTAAAAATAATCCTATCTAATAATAGACAAACATGGTAATTAACCATACCTCCGCTATGCTTCCCATTGGCTAATCAGGGTGATATGCAAATTAACTGCCAACCAAGATGGCAGCCGGCAGCCAGGCAGCTGAAGTGAGCAGGAGGCTTGCTTGCTCCAGTGATAGAGGAAGCCAAGGTTCCCCGCCTGCCGCAGCCGGGCTCTGAGCTGCACTCTAAGCAACAATGTTGCAATTATAGAAGCTAAACAAACTCCAGAAACCTGCTTTCAGCCAGCCAGCCTCAGAGCTGGAGCTGCAACAAAGTTTCAATTACAGAAGGTAAATAAATCCCAGAATAAAAAAGAAAGAAAAAAAGGAGAGACTACTGGGAGCTTCAGTTGCAGGCTTGGCCCGCCTGAAAACAGCCCTCAGCCCCTCATCCAGGCTGGCCAGGTACCACAGTGGGGACCCTGACCCTGAAGGGGGTGCAGGCAGCCTGAAAACAGCCATCAGCCCATCATCCAGGCTGGCCAGGCACCCCAGTGGGGACCCCCACCCTGAAGGGGGTGTGGGCAGCCAGAAAACAGCCATCAGCCCCTCATCCAGACTGGCCAGGCACCACAGTGGGGACCCCCACCCTGACCGGGACACCATTCAGGGCAAACCAGCCGGCCCCAATCCGTGCACCAGGCCTCTATCCTATATAGTAAAAGGGTAATATGAAAACTGACCCTAACAGCAGAAAGACTGGGAATGACTGGTCACTATGATACACACTGACCACCAGGGGGTAGGCGCTCAATGCAGGAGCTGCCCTCTGGTGGTCAGTGAGCTCCCACATGGAGGAGCTCTGCTCAGCCACAAGCCAGGCTGATGGCTGCCAGTACAGCGGTGGTGGTGGGAGCCTCTCCTGCCTCCTCAGCAGCGCTAAGGATGTCTGACTGCAGCTTAGGTCTGCTCCCCGCTGGCAAGTGGACATCCCCCAACAGCTGCCGGGCTGCCAGAGGGATGTCTGATTGCCAGCTTAGGCCCAATCCCCTGGGGAGCAGGCCTCAGCCAGCAGATGGTCATTCCCCGAGGGGTCCCAGACTGTGAGAGGGCACGGGCTGGGCTGAGGGATCCACCCCCCCAAGTGCACAAATTTTTGTGCACCGGGCCTCTAGTGTATTTATAAAACTGAAACGCCATTTTAAAAAAAACCAAAACACCCTGTTGTGTGATTTCGTCTTTCTTGCCCATCAGCCCAAACGAATGCAGAAGACACTGAGGTCCTTGGAGAATAACAGAGGCACAAGATGGAAAATCCATTTAAACTTGAGAGTAAAAAACAAACTTCAATTGTGTTACTCTACAGGGATATGGGGATTTATTTAGTAATAAAGCTAGAATTATTTTAACTATCACCAAAACTGGTACCAGAAATGAGATGCTGTCATATAAATAAAACCAAAGCAGAACAAAAATATATATTTGTCTTAGATATCAAGTGCAAGAAAACTGAAACCAAACTGGAAAGTTTGAGACCCATGTTAGGCAATAATGAAACTTTTGCAAAAGTGTCACCTGAATAACTTGGAAGGCTTATCAGGTGCCTACTGAGTCTGTAGTCCTAAAGTAAAGGGTTACAAAATATCAGAACAGTGGTGAGGTGTGTTGGCTTTTATTTTGTGTTTTTAAGGTGCTCTTTCAAGAAAGGGAATCCAGATCATGAAATACTGTCTGGTTTGCATGTAAAAATAAGATAAACTAGAGAGTTTAGAAATTTGGGGCCTTGAAAATTTAGAAAAATCAGTTGCGTATAGATCTGGAATTAGAAGGGAAAATCCAGAGAAAAATTTTGACAAAGTCGCATTAAGATCTACTCTTGGGGCAAAGATCAGTTTAAAGGTGTGGCCTTGCCACCCAAGTTTAGAAGTCAGAGAACCTCAAAGTGTCAGGCTTTACACTGAAAAAGAACAATACAGCTACACAGAAGCAATAAACAAATCAAGCTTGAGAATTACTTCTAGGAAAGAATTTTAGCTTGATTATTGGCACAAGGAACTTCCTTGAGGCAAATAGATAAGAAGTATGTAAAAGAATTGTTTTGCAAAAGAAACTATTAGCCAAAGCTCATACATTTACATTTAATAAATGTTTTTAAATGATGCCTATCCTTGTCATGCCTCACTCATACCTTCACTGCTTCCTCTGATTGAAGACATTTCCTAAAATTATCAGGAAAACATTAAGGACTATAAATAAAGACAATGGTAACCCCAACTGTTGGAAAAGTCACACTTAGGTACTTTCTTCTATTTTTCTTAGTTGGCCTTTATCACTGAAGTACTAATCTCTCCTTGACATGGACAAAATGGTTCAAGCATGAGGGGCCCTCATCCTTCTCATGGTGATGCTGGGCAAACAGACCATATTAACTAAAAGTTTCACTCAAAAGTTCCTAGAACCAACCTATTGAATGTTTGGATTCAGTGGAAAATTCAAGAACATTCTAGAACTGGAAACACTGCAATGTGCCTGTAGAGCACTATATAGTATTTCAAATTACGTTTATCGGTAAACTCAATAGGGAAATTTTAACGTTAACACAGGACAGGAAAAAAGACACCAGGACTTTAAAAGCCACTGGTTTATGTTTCTTTCCAGTGGTAAGAACCAGTGCCCATTTGAGTTGAGTAGAAGAAACATCTGCTGACAATTTGTGATGGTGATAATATGGCAGCTCTGAAGTATTTCACACTTACTCAAACAACACACACAGTGCTTTTATCTCTCCAAGTAGCCAGTGTGTGTCCTGTTGAGCTGTTACTTTGAAAGTGGTCTCTGTTCTTCTGATAGTGTTGTGTTCTCCTCTACTTCAGTGTAATTAATACGCTCAATATAAATAGCTAAACCTTCAAAAAGATTTGCCTGCCTTGCAAGCGCTACATTTTCAATTACACACTAAATTAGGCACATGATTGAACATGAACACTAACATTTTCCAACAGGTGGTGAATAAGCGATTTCCACTCATCAGCTCAGCAACAGCACTCTGGCCAAATGGCTGCTCTGTTTCAGAGTCCTTCTAAATACACCAAGAGTTTTGAACCAATTAAAAAAAATCATTTCTTTCATGGAAAGATTTAGGGGAATGAAGTGGCTAATTCTAACCCAAGTTACAGAGCAGAGCAAGGGTTAGTACTCTCATATATGAAGGTAGGATGTAAATGAAATTTTGTGTGTGCTATAAAAATGTATCACACGAAGTCCATTTAAGTAAATTTATATTGGACTTCTGATGGTTGGAGATAATTAATGCTTAACAGTTTTTGAAAAGGTACTATAATGCTCTATTTCGCTTTCAAACATTAGATTCTTGAGTATTTAGGTATGTAAGTAAATGCAAAAATTACCTGTTTTAAAAATTAATTATATTTGCAGTTGCCATTTGCATTGTGTATAATACTCACCTATAAAGAAAGCAAAGTGAAACTACTAAATTCCAGAAGATGCCAGGGTGGAGTTGATAGAGGCAGATGATGATAACTGAGACACATGTCAGACTTCTGGGATTTGTTTGCCTGCTTTTATAAATGGCCTTCATCACAAGATCATATCTGGCCAAGCTGAAAAACGTAACTTTATCAGGTACAAGTATCTTTTTCATACTCATCACATAATTTGGGAGGAGTGTCCTACAGCACAAAACACTTTCACTGATTGAGGGTGACAGCATTATATAATCCAGCTGGCACACTGTGCTATTAATGGGGGTATATTGCCAGGGGAGAGCACAGTTTCTGGCAAATCCAGCTACATTTTATTAGGTACCAACCAAGAAAAAGAAGGTTATGAGCCAAGGTTGGGTGACTGAATTGGACGTAAATAGTCCTAAAGTCTAACAAGCACTTCCCACTTACTCTGTGTTAACTTGGTAAGGAGGGAGGGAGAGGAAGACAGCTGAATATGCATAGCCGAATGGTGGAGCAGTGTGGGTAGCATGAAATGAGAAACACACATCTGCTCGATTTCTCAGCAAGAACTGATTACCAAGTGTGTCTATTTAACTTGCTTTCTCTTGGGATGTTGGACAAGGTAGACTGCAGATGTAATTGTCTCCCCAATAACTTTGGGACATACCAAGTTATAATGAAATCACTTTCTCGACCTAACCGGTTTGGCTCAGTGGATAGAGCATCAGCCTGCGGACTGAAGGGTCCCAGGTTCGATTCTGGTCAAGGGCATGTACCTGGGTTGAGGGCACATTCCCAGTAGGGGGTGTGCAGGAGGCAGCTGATTGATGTTTCTCTCTTATGGATGTTTCTAAGTCTCTATCCTTCTCCCTTCCTCTCTGTAAAAAAATCAACAAAATATATTTAAAAAAATAAAATAACATTCTCTACGAGAAAACTTTAGGATACTTACACAGGATGCTTTCTGAGATCTACTTTTCTTTCCTAAATTTCTTGCTTTCAGCGGGCAATTGTTAAGTCACCAAATAATCAAAGTTAATATAACTGCATTACAGAGTAATATAATGAAATAAAATCACTCATAATTATGTATTTAAGAAATTATATGCATAATTTTTATAATTAAAAAATAGGCATTTAGAAGGGGACTAGATCCAAAAACCTTAAAGCTCTGGCTCATTGAAAACGAAGTCTTCACCCGTCTTAAGCTTGTTACAGGATGAATCACTTATGGATGTACTAATATAGGAAGCTTAGAGAGTAAAACAAGACAACTGAAAAAACATCAAGAAAAGCAAAAATAATTTCTAAAACTTGAAAAACTGACAATTTTTCATAATTGAAAGGGGGTAGCTGGAGTGTATGAATGTTTCTCTAGGAAGCAAGAGGCTTCTGTTCAACCCTAAGCCTCCACACATTTGGAACACTGGGAAATGGTCTAGCCAGGGTGGGCTCAGGTTCATCATCTAACAAGATAAAGGGCTGTACCTGAGTATGTGTGATGGTTGCAGCTCTAAATTCTATATTGCCCTGCAGTTAAAGGTCCTACAGCATGTGGAATGCTCCCAGTGAATGGCGCCTTGCACAACCCTGGCATCCTGTCATCAATCCTCATCACAAGAGCTCCCAACTACTGAAAATTAGGGACTACAGACCCTTAGAGGTTAGTAATTTATAAGAATCAGAACAAAATTTGAGAAAAGAAGAAACTGTCAATATTTGGCAATGCTTTCAGTCTTTAGATTTCTCAATCAAATGGAAATAGAAAGCATCCATTTTAATAAAATAATTGGGGGGGTGAGGAAGAAATTTATATGTCCCCCAAATATTTAGTATATATCTTTTAATAGATATTTTCTCTTCAATCCATTTTCTGAGAAGTCATTAGCAACAACTTGTATTTCATCATTGCATTTTTATCATACTCATGTGCCCTGATTGTTAAGAATTTATCTTTGATTGATGAATATATTTCTTGACTTGGCTTGAACATTTCCAGATATAGAACTGTGCCATCAGAAGAATATGAGGCTTAAAATCATTGAGAAATGTAATGGATCTGAATTGTTATTGTACAGCAGTCTTACCTTTGTGTAGATGGGCAATGGAAAGATGGGTTAGAGGCCATGAAGAGATGGCGGGCTTTTATTCAGTTAAGAAAAAAGCATATATATATATGTTTATTTATTTGTGTGTATGTTTTATAAAGCAATATGTAAGAATTAGGTGTTATTTTTTTCCTGATTTCCTTTACTTTCTTAGCTCCAGAGAAGAGTAAACTAGATGAAGTAGCTTTGGCACTCCCCACTGCTGACCTTGTGTAAAGTTCTTACCAATTCTTACTTTCTGTGGGCTATTTTTCACTAGGTGTTCATTGATAAATCCTAATGGGGGCCTCTAAAGGATTTCAATGCTTTCAAAGCTCTAAGAAATAAAACTCTAATGCAGAAATTGAAAACATCTCTAAAAACCACATGTCCTACATTTTCTAGCTCAGTGCAAATATTATGAGGGTTTTAGCCTTTTCAATAAAAAGAACTCATTAAAAGTTATTCCAAATGTAATTTAATTTTATTGCCTTTGCAAGTCTTGTCATATATAAATAAGCAAATCAAAAAATCCTTTGTCAGACTGTTCTTATGTATTGGCTTAGCAACAAGGTCCAGGTAATTGAAACAGACAGTTACCTTTACAGATACTTTTGGAAGGAGAGTCCCTGGACCTTCTCAAATCACACACATGGTGGACCGGGACAGGTTTAGTTCTCTGGACGTTTAGCAGTGTAAGTCTTCAATTATTCTTTTGGTTGGCAACGATTCCACTTAAAGGAGATACAATATTTTAAGAACGTTTTTTTGTTTTGTTTTACAGTAATGGGATGTCTATAGTCAACATTTCTGATAGAATGATATTAATGTGTGATCCCTAAAATTCTAAAACTGGGTGGGAAAAAGAATCATGCAATGTTTAGCTGAAAGCCACTTTCTACATTACTCACTAGAGTAATTCCCATAAGTGTGCAAGCTGTAGTCACTATAGTCATCCTCATGAGGGTGAATTGGTTGTAAACCACTGGCTTGCTACACTAGTTAATTTGTACCGAGTGCTCCAGACTCTGATTTCAAAGTCATTACAGAATATGTAATTAACATCAATGGCTGAAAATTTAGTTGCTGACAGTTGTAGGAAACAAACAATGGATAATTAAAATACAATTAATGAGCTAATTAAGGTGTCAGCAACAGAAATGCTTTGTTAATTCAATAATAGTTAATGAAGTCCTGGTCCTAACACATTTTAATTCATAATGGAGAAACACTGATCTCTAATGGCTAATATCACTGCTTTACACTCTGTACAAAATCATTCTTAGAGGAAGCTGGGCACTCTGATGTTTAGCACAAGTAACCAAACACAAGCATAAGAGCACAAGAAGAGTCTAAAAATTAGCAGACATACAGATCAATGAGCAGTTATCTATATATATAAAAGGCTAATATGCTAAGTGTCCTTCTGCCCATGCGACCGGTTGTTATGATGCGTACTGACCACCAAGGGCAGAAGCTGCTGCGATGCACACTGGCCTTTTGCAGAGAAATAGTAGTGCGGACCTGACACCCACAAAGCAACTCTCGGCTTCCTCCTGCCACCACCCCAGAGCGACAGCCCACCAAATCACAGCCAATGCTACCATGGCACAAAATGCGGCCCACAGCCCAGCCCAGAAATGGTCACTGTGGGCGCCGGATAATGACATCACATAGCAATGCCTGGCTTCCTCTCCCTAGCAATGACTAGCCTCCTTGCAGTTTCTTCAGCCCAGGAACACGATTTGCTTTATAGCCAAGTGCAAACATTTCACACTTTAACCAAATGTCTGTGAAGCGTTTTCCTGTGCCTCATCTCATTTTATCCTCACAGAGCTCCTGGAGTGGAATCCTATTTTCTTTTCACTAGCTGGAAAATGGAGATTTAGAAAGCTTTTAAACTTGACCCGACTGAAAAGAAGTAAGAAATGGTGGGCCTTGAAAATAACTTCAGGTTTTCTCACTGCACAGAATATTGTCAAACACTGCTACAGTTAAATATTTTACCCTTTGTTCTCCTTGCATGATCTACAATAATAATCTGCTTGTGTTGATATTCACTGCTGTGTTGCTGACAATTACCTGAAAGAGAAGTTGGGGTGCTTTACTAGGCTGGAAAAAGTTTAGCTAAATCAGAAAGCAGGTCTAATTAAGTTTATCATATATATATATAATTAAGTTTATCATATATATATAATTAAGTTTATCATATATATATATGGCTAAGTTGACTCACACATGTGCAATACATATAAAGCTCTCACTGGGACCAATTGCACGCATGTGTTTCCATCTATCATTGTCAATCGTGAATGTGGTTGGCACTTCTATTATAGAGAAAGGGCAAATAGTGATATTAAAATATTTCTTATTAATTTCCTTTTAATGTACACGAATTCATGCACTGGGCCACTGGTCTCAATATAAACACTTATCTTCCTGTCTTGCAAGTTTAACATGATTCATTCTTCATTTGCTAACTTGATAATCCTTGGAGGGTTACCATACTATTTCTTTAGTGTTCATGGGCCTTTGGCAAACTGAATAAACTGGAAATTATACTGCATTGTCTAGGATATTTTGCAAATTCGACTAAGTTTCCACTTTTTAAAGACTTAATTGACAACAGTTCTCTAAGAAGGATGCAGGCATATGGAAAAAGTCAGGAGCAGGTAGAACACTTAAGCACTTGTGGCTTGCAAGGGCCTACATGTCTGGGTATGAACATGCTTTTGGCAGTGACAGAAATGAAAGAGAAGAAGGGATGAGGCTCCAGAGATAATTCAATGGAAGACTGGCAGGACTCAGTAACTCTTTCCCATGACACAAAGGTGATGGAGGAATAAAGGTTTATTCAGAAGTTTGGAGCTTGGGGTACTGTGGCATGACAACATTACTGACATCTGAGACGATGAATAGATTAGAGTATGGGGGAGAAAGATCTTTTTGGGTTTGAATGTTTTGCATTTGAGGAAAACAGCAGAAATACAACAGGAAATTCCCCAAAGGTTGTAGATTAAACAGTAGACCACAAAGGGAAGTGTAGGTCGATTTTTACACTGGAAATAATTATTTTCCAAGACAGAATAGATTATAAAGGAGAAATTAGACAGGAAATGAGAACATTTAGGTGCTTCATTCAGAATTACAAAACATGATTTTCTATTTAATATTGTCTTTCACTTATTCACTCAGCAATGACAAAACTTAATGACAATCATTCTTTGAAATTTATCCATCCAAACTGGAGCAAGGTCAAAAGACCCTGAAGAACTTCTGGGGAGGAAATCAATGGCATTTATAGAAAGAACAAAGATATAGAAAAGATGAAAAGCAATGGGAAAGAGCAAGAAAGACACGAGGACATAAAAACTGAAGGAGAAAACGAGGCATGGAAAGACACTGACACTGAAAGAATAGGCACTGAATTTCTCTAATGGCTCAAACAGAAAAATAAATGCCACATTTGCCTTTTAAATAAATAGAGCATTTTCCCAATAATGCCAAGATGACTCACAACGCACATTTTATGTATCTTGTAATTTTCCCACACACTGCAAGGACAACACAGTTGAGCTAATAAGACTAGCCAAGTCTTACATGTAATTATAGGATGCCTATAGCATTTCTAGTACAATATATTAATGAAAGCCAGCTATTTCATTATGGCGTAATATAATGAAAGGCTTTTATAGTCACTCGTTAAAACAGAACAAAAAACTTTTTCCCAAATATAGCTGAGGAGCAGTAGAATCATTTCTTGATGTAAGTGGATGCTTTTTCCAGGGTATAGAAACAGCTTTTCCTGTCACTAAAAGGACAAACTATAATCCATCTGCCATGTATAATTTGACAATGTGCAGTTTTTAAACAGTAGGAGGGAAAGACATGACTTCCAGAATTTCCCCCGGAGGAGGAGGCTTTCAGCAGTTCCCAATTACTATCCAGGCTGAATGTCTCACTTGAGACATCTGCTCAGCAGTTAGCCATGAAAACCTGGCACACAGGAGACCAGAGGTGTGCCTCACAATTACTGTCGGCCTTAGAGTGGCCAATGGTTTGAGTAGGAGCCAATCACTAAGTTTCAGGTGTGCTGTTTGGCAGCCCTTGGTGGTGTGCCAGGATGTGTCCCCAGACCTAACTGTTGTGCACTTAAACTTCTGAGATGATAATCTTCCTAAAGTTCAAGGTTGAAAATCTCCACTGTGAAGTGTGTCTGTGCTGAGTAGTGAGTGAGCCAAAGATCTTAACGTGTTTCTACTGATAACAGAAGAATGAAATCATATAATGCCATAGATCCATGTTTCCTGCAGATAAGGATTGCTTTTTGAGGACCCACTTCAGTTCGTTACACTTAGGCAACCTACTGAAAACCTCTCCTGGCACTAACTCAGAATCCACAAAGCTGCTCTGCACAAAGACCTACTTCAGTTCGCACGTGGATGGCTTCCCAGGTAGGAATGATTTTAAGGGGCAAAGAAGAAAATGAAAAATTCCATTTTGCAGATTCAGCTTCACCTTTCGAAGTCTTCAGAAAGTTGGATGAGATTCAAGATGGACTCTTTATGAGAAGACAAAGAGCTAAAAGGTAAAAACAATAGCATTGTTCACGGGAAAAGAACCAGAGGAGGGCTTTCTCCATGTGCAGCAATAGAATCCTTTCAACGCTAGCACAATCCACAAGTACCCATTTCAAACAGCCAAAACATCTAATTAGGGAGAAGGCTAAGGAAAAATTACAACCAATCTAGGAATCTTAGATTGGATTCTGGAACAGAAAAAGGACGCTAGTGGAAAAACTAGTAAAAGCTGAAAAAATTCTACAGTTCAGATAATAGTATTGTACCAATGTTAATGTCTTGATTTTGATAATTTTATTATGATCATGCACAGTGTTTATAATAGAAGCTGGATGAGGCATATATGGGAACTTTCTGTATTATCTTTGTAACTCTTGTAAGCCTAAAATTATTTCAAAATAAAATATAAAAGAAGAAAAATACCCAATTAGTTCAATAGAAAAAACTGTGTACTAGGCACTTTGTTTGCTAGTGTAAAGCCAAATCAATGTGCTAATAGTCCTTATTTTGAGCTACTGTGGAATTATAGAATTATTAAGGATTTATAGAGTTTCAACTATTATGGAAGAGATATGAATGTAGATTTATTTTATTTTATACATAAGGACACCAAGATAGGAGCCATGAAGTCACTTCCCAGAGAGCCAATATTTAATTAAATGCAGAGCAGGGAAAAGAGCTTAGGTTCCGTGCCAATGTCACAGACAGAACCTAAGTAGCATGCTGCTTCTGTGCAATCAGCAACTAGACCCTACATAGGAAACAACCACCTCCGTGTCCAAAGTACTTTGCTAAATCCAGAAAGACACGGCTCTCTCTCTGTCCAGGTTCATGACGATGTTTGCAGCTATATCCCTTTAAAATGATTACAATATAGTTGAGGAGACATAAATTGATAACTAAATTTTCAAAACCATTAGGCACTAAATATTTCATGTTAAATGAGCAATATTGATCATCGTAGAAGGATGTAGTTTAATATAGAGATTATTATATTACTAAATTCTAAATACTGACTCCTGTGGTGTCCTACATGTGTCAGCTCTGGGAGGATGCAGAACTCAGGCAGGTCCAGAGGACAGAGAAAATATTGAATCAGTTTGTTGCCCTGAGGTCCTCCTCTCTTGGTGCATTTAATGTGCACTTTTAAAAATTACATATGTTTTATTGATTTCAGAGAGGAAGGGAGAGGGAGAGACAGAAACATCAATGATGAGAGAGAACCATTGACTGGCTGCCTCCTGCACACCCCCCACTGGAGATTGAGTCCGCAACCCAGGCATGTGCCCTGACTGGGAATTGAACCATGACCTCCTGGTTCATAGGTTGACGCTCAACCACTGAGCCATGCCGGCCAGACATACTGTGCACTTAATGTGCAAGACTATGATGGAAACAGGAAGAGGAGCTTTCAGTTTTCCTGTTGGACAAAACCCATTTACCCTCTATTATCTTCCCCTCCCCCCCTCCAGACAGTGGTATATCAGGAGAAATGGAAGGAGTTTGTTCATGACAAAGAAAATGTTCTAAAAGTGCAATGCAAGTAAGAGATTTTGTCTGCAAATGGAGCAAAGATGTTAAAAAGGAAGGATGAACAGCCTACTCATGCAGCGAAATGAGCATGTCTCATATGTTTCCATGTCTTTAATTGTGGAAAATGTGGAAGGCGTGAATTCAATGCGGCCTCATCAACGGCTGTGCTTTTCGCAATGTGTATTCCTGAAAACAAGCCTTCCCGAACGAGCTCGACCCCATAGCAGATTGCAGAGCACATGTTGCCAAGCGCATAAACACGTTTGTTTTCCAACATTTGTCAACATCAAACGCTCATAGTTTCCATTCTTCCTCTTTGCATAAAAACAAATGCTACTACAAAAACTTAGCAGACAAACTCCAGCTCACCATCAAATCTTTAGTTTCTTCCGACTTATCTTATATTCACACCAGGGCAATAATTTAATACGCGCTGAGTGGCTTGACAATCCTGGATAGTACATTTGGATGCGTATCCTTGAGAATTCTAGAATGATAGCCAGCCTGGTATTAATTTCTGGAGTGTTACAACGATTTGTCCCCCAAAAACAAATGTCAGCCTTATTAAAATTCACGGAAAACCAAATACTCTTTGAGGGCAGTGACTGTATGTCTGCGTATCCAACTGTTTTGACTCACGCAGTCCTTGACAAAATGTTTTCTCAACAGTAGATGTTTAATAAATGTTAACCGACTGACTCACGGATGAAATGATTAAATGAATAAGTGAGCGATTTGTTGCATGAGTTCAATAAATAATTCCAGACAAATCACTGTGAACAATGCCTGGCATTTACTCCCAAGAGAGACATCATGACTTAAAATTGTCCTCGTCAATGAAAGGGACACGTAGTCATTCAAAGTCAGAAGGAGAAATGAAACCAGTTTCTTGTGAATTCAAGCTGCCCCTAATTCCAGCAAAATATACTTTCAGCTTGAAATATACAAGTAACATACTCCATGTTCCAGACGATCAGTCTGAACAAATAAACTAGACAAATAACTACCTGGTGTCAGGTTCCATGCTGACATTCTTGTCTCACCTCCTGCTCTACTTTCCCCACTTCCTTCGGGCGTTTGCTTCCTCCAATGTCTTTCTCAACATGGTCAACCAGAAACTCCAGCTCAGGTTCTAATGCCTAGAGCACATCCAGCCTCTGATCCCCTAATTATTCTTGGCCACATGGTTCTGCTTTGCCGAGTAAGATTCTCTCAAAAAAAGAGGTGAGGGTTCAGCGGTCAAATTCATGTGGAAACTTGCCATCTCTTAGGTAGGTCGGTGGCTCCTCTGTTTTATTCTAGCCCAGAACCTCCTTGCCATTCCTTAAACAAGACCTGTGTGCTCCTGCCTTGGCTACTCACTGGTTTCCTGGCCCTGAAAGACCTTCCTCCGCAAAACCACTGGGCCTGGTTCTCTCTCTGCTCAGATGTGACGTTGCTGGTGAGGGCTTAGCTGCCTAACCTGCATACTAGTAAAAACTCCATATAAAGGACATCTTGCTTTGGTCGGGCGGCTCAGTTGATTGATTGGAGCATCGTCCTGCACACCAAAAGGTTGCAGGTTTAATTCCCGGTCAGGGCACATACCTAGGTTGCAGGGCCTATGGGGCACCTACAGGAGGCAATCAATGATTATCTCTGTCTTTCCCTCTTCTCTCTCTAAAATCAATAAAAACATATCCTTGGGTGAGGATTAAAAAAAAAAGACATGCTTATTTTTCTTACTGCTGAATTTCCATATTGGGCATCCAATAAACATTTTTTTGAATAGATGGGTTAATACAATATTACATTTTCTAACATTCATAAGACATATTAACATACTAAATAGTCAAAGTAAAGGAGTTTTCCGAGCTTGACCATGCTAGAACACACTCCGAGGAAAAAAGAGCTCCAAGTTATACCAACTGTTCTCTCTACTGAACATCTAGAGAGTTTATTAGAGGTCACATATAGTTTACTGCAATGTTCTTTAATTAACTTAATGGGCATTATTCCTCCTTCCCTCAATTAGCTTTGAACTGCCTCGAGTTCAGAGACCACATCAAATATTCTTCCATGTCACTCTGGTGTTGAACACAGCGCAAGAAACACGACAGGTGCTCAGGTGATTGCTGATCGATAGGTCTTCCTCACAGGGGTGACAAAGTAGGAGCTGAACAGACAGACGGAACGTATATTCTCCTAAATGAACACTGAACTTTAAAAATAAAACTGACACTGAATTAGCATTAATAAGAAAATTCCGAGTGGAAATATTTACCCTTGTTTGCAACCAAATATGTGCTGTCTTACATGTAATTCAATTAATGATAGAGTTTCCTTGAAATTTCATTTAATTTGCTTAACGGTGGGAACATAGATAGATATGCCATTAAAATAAAAAAGGACAGAAATTCATTAGGTGATTCTTACAAATGCTTCTGTGGAAAATGACCTTATTGATTGTTTTGGGTATGATTCATAAAATATCTAGAACTGTGCCTTGGAAAACATGGACAAAACCGAAGAGTTCTAATAAAACCTTATATTTCAGAATGGATATTCTGTCCACCTGGTTTTAAAGAGGCTTTTTTTTTTTAAATTTGAAGATACTGAAATGGTCTGATTTCTATCGATTAGAAATAGATGGGATGGTTATAAAAGTTTCTCTTTTTCTTAAGAAAACATACATGAGAATGGCCCAGCCATCAATAGTTAGTGAGCCAACTCTGGATTTTTAAGAGAATTCTGGTCTCTTTTTTAGGGCAATGACTCAACTAATTACCCAAGGGACTCACAAAATGACAGAATTTTTTATTCTTTTGCAGTGGTCACCAAGAGAAAATTGTTTCTTGGAAACAGAGACTCATCTGGCTATGTTTAAAGACAAACTGCTACTGCTTTTTGGCTTTACTCTCATTTTAAAGTTTAAATAAACTAAATTTGTTTTCTTCAGGTAGGTGTAAAAATGTCTTTCCACATTTGAAAATCATCAATATTCTTTAAAAAAATTTTTAAACTTAGAATATTTGTCATTCTTGAACTTGGCAACCATGTCACTGTCAGACGTGTATACCAAAACAAAAGTTAAAAATATAAACTTTCAAAAAAATGAGGGCATGAACAAACATGTGTTAACATTATAATAAAATTTTCTGCTTTTATTACTTTTACATATGCTTGTGAAAGCACTTAGGTAAGAGACATTTTAGCTATTAATATTTCAGGAAAAGAAAATTATAGAGCAAACATATTTGTATGGCTTTTATCTTCCGTGTCTCATTTTACTTTTCTACCACATGCTCCCCAAAATAGTAATTACCAAACTACTTCTTTAAGACTTTTAATAACCATTCTGTCTGTATCTAAGTGCTCTCTCAAAACAAGGAGATGCAATGGAGAGAAAAAGCTTCATATGTTAAAGGGACAGACAAATCAGAATTGTAATCTGTTTCAAGTGCAAGAGCACCGTTTAATCCAGTATTGCCGAAATCATGCTCTGGCTTGGTGGAGCAGATGTGAGTGCTGGTGCGACCCAAGGTGACATGCCAGGAGTTGGGAATTGGAGCATCCTTGCTCAAGAAGACAGGTGAGGGGAGGCACACCCAAGGGGACATGGAGCCTGAGGTTGATGGCGTGAAGGTAAAACCTAGAGATGATGAGAGAAAGAGACACGGGAGCAGCCAAGCAAGGCCTGCAGTGGTGCTCTCTGACTTTAGGAGCTGGTCACAGCGTGGGAAATGAACGGGTAAACGTCAAAGACTAGAGGCGGTGCCGAAAGAGGGGACTGTGGGCAGTCCCTGAACTCACTAGCCTCTGTCACAGGAAGTTAGAAGAGTTTTGTGGTGCTCAGGGAGTGTAGCTGCAGGAGGTTCAGCAGAATCACCTGTAACAATCTGGCTCTTCTCCCATCTGACCTGCCATGTCCCACACACACTATAATCAGATTTCAGCTCTTTCCTTCTCTGCTCCTGCACTTTATCTCTCTTTCTTCTAGGCCAGTGGTTGGCAAACTGCGGCTCTCGAGCCACATGCGGCTCTTTGGCCCCTTGAGTGTGGCCACGAAGTTTCAATCGAACTGTATGTGCGCGCCCGCACATGGTGTTTTGTGGAAGAGCCACACTCAAGGGGCCGCAGTTTGCCGACCACTGTTCTAGGCCCTTTTCCACACCCATTGGCTTTACCCAGACTCCTAGAGTACTGGTGAATAATTATTTACCCTGTTAACACAACTTACCAGTCTTCACAACAATTCCATGAAGTATTTCTTGCCCTATTTTGCAGATGGGAAAGTATGTGGTGTATTGCCCCTGCCAAGCCATAATCTACAAAGCAACTGGTGCCAGTTATATTGTTAACTGTGTTGTAAAATTTAAAAATAAATACATACAAATTAAAAAATCTTCGACATTCCTGCATTCACAAATAGCCAGTGTTGTTATTTGGTATAGAAACATATGTATATCACAAATTGGGATCATACAGTTTTTTGGACACCCACCCCACAGAGAATAATATATTGTATGCACTTTTTCTCATTTCAATTATTAGAATTCTTCATTATCATTTTTTTTCTGTACTCATAATTTTCTTCCCTCATCCCCTACCATCAAGGTAAAATTAATGCCCTCCACAATTTCAGCACAATCTCCATTGTTATCAAATGTGGCCTAAAAAATAAGGTTCCCATGAACATATTCTAAGATAACAAATACTTTCACATGTTTACTTTTCTTTATTATATGTGTGAACTTGCAGATACTCATGGCTTGCAGTTTAAGGGGAAGGAGAATGTTGAAAATCATGCGCGTTATCAAAACACAAAATACCTTTGGGGAAAAGCCAAGGGACTTTGGAAAGAAAGTCAAATTGCTGGGTAAAGTATGCTTTAGGCATTCCAGTCAGAGGCCAACTTTGATTGTCTCCATGTACCTACGCTGTCTGGTTTGTCCATATCTTTCCCCCTTGATTTGGGCAAATCTAATTGAGACTTATCCATCCAGTTCTGTCCCGAACAGTTGGCTCTGGCACACCCAATGCCATTTGGAAAGAAAGTCTTATTTTAACAACCCTGCTGACTTTCCAACTTCTCCGTTACCAGTCATCAGAGTCTAATTTACTCTTCAGGGGCCCTGATCATTCTATAGGCCGAGCTGGACAGAAAGAAAATAATTTGTTCACTTAGCAGAAAGAAAGTCTATCCTCCCCAAACAAAAACGAGTCAGACAGAGAACTTCGAATGAACAGGCTCTGCTGATGGGCCCTTTTCCCTACTTTTCATCAGCCTGGTGACAGTAACTCTGGACAGAGATAAATGAGAGGTCAAGCTACCCTCCATTTTTCCAAAGGATTATTTCGCCCACAGATAAGGCACAAAGAAGGAAGTAATAGTCAAGACCAGCCTGTAAGAAAACACACACACAAAGCTAAGTAACAAAAGCTCATTCTCCTAGCAGCTTTCCCTGCCCCCTTTTCCGGCTGGTGAGCAAGCCCACCAGCATGTTGAGTTTGTTGTTATTTTTTTTTTAGTGAGGTGGGGAAAAGCACACAGCTAATATGTGGCAAAGATAATTGTGCCTCACAGAATAGATGCTTGCGTTGCTTTACCTAACTTTATAGCCGATGTTTAAAAAAGAAAAGCAAAGCAAAGAAAAACTGTCTGCACTCATTTCTGTTTCATAATTTAGAAAGCCCAGGACCATACCGAATAATGTATGTTAAAACTATATTGATTGTTTTTAAAGAAACAGAATAGTAATAAGCCTCACAGGCTCTCATTGTGAGCTCTAATTTTCTCTCTCCAATTTGGGGAACAAAGAAAACTTTCTAGTCCCTATTATGATCCAGACGGCATGTTAAGAACAGAAGGGCTAGTACTATAACAAATAAAAAATAAACACACAGATACACATAAGTTTGTTATGGGTCTTTCTCTTTGTTGATGAAATTTGATCTGAGTCTCTCTGGAACTTATTCCTCTACGAAAGGTCATTTTAGATCCCATGAATTTTCTCAGGGAAAATCTAATCCTTAATATGTAAAGGACTTTGAAAAGTCCTCAGTTATTTTAAGTAGATGGTTAGAAATGACAGTGACTTCTTAGACACTTAGCAATCTGTGATATCAAATGAAACTCAACAATTAGGATTATTTACTGACAAAATGACTTTTAAGTAGATGCATCAATTAATGTATTTTCTTTAAAACACACTCTGAAAACAGAATGCACGGGTGGCTTACATTCAACACTGAGGATTAAAACAGGTCCAGAAAGTGCAGATTCCGAAGCTGCTGTTTTCTGCCCATGTGCACATCATAACCATCACATGGAAACGGTTTCTGTTTTCCAAGGTGCAAATGTGGAAAAAGGCATTTATGATATCGCAAACAGTTTTCTAGCTGTGTTTTATGCTTATCTCTTACTTAGAAGTTCAAATAAAATAAAGGAAATGGGTTCCCTTCCGCTACGAATCACTATGAAATGGCGGCAGAGCAGTTTCAGAACCAGTTCTAACTGGAACATTAAGGCAAACTGATGAACACCCACCTCTATTTGGTCAGGGACCTGATGGTTCTGATCAGGCAGTTATGGCCTCTCCCGGACTCAATTTGTCTCCCTCCACACTTTTTCTGCTGTAGGTAGACAGACAGGAGCAGAGCGAGCCGATGGACCGATGGAGGAGGTACAGAAGGTCACGAGGATGGAAAGCCCCAGGTGCCTAGTAATGAGCAATCAACTGTGGGGTGGGACCTCGCCCCCAGGGTGAATTTTCCTCCCCTTGCATATTGCTGGTCATATGCCTGACCTTTCCTCCCTAGAGATAACCTCTAGGCCTCAGTTGTATTTCAGCTCCAGGCCCAGATAAGCAACAAAACCAGCCACAGCTGACGTCAGGACCAGCTGCATTGAATAATGACGCCCTGCCCTGGTGCCCGCCCATCCATCAGTGGAGGCCACAACCCTGAAAGGTCACACCTGGAAAACTGCTGAATATTCTATTAAGTAAGCCCTTGCCCTGGACCTCCTAAAATCTCCGCCCTTATAGCCCTTAGCAGGGGGGACCCAGTGCGCTCTCCCTCCAGGGAGCACTTGGGAGCGAGGAAGCGAATGGTAATGTCCCTGCCTTCCTCTCCCTGCTCCCCCAGGCACATTACCGTTCGCTTCCTCACTCCCAAGCTTCAAGGGCCCTCTCTTTACCTCTGTTAACTTGTTTGCTAAGCCCATTTCTTCTAGAAATTACTTTTTCTACCTCTGTAATTTTATAAGTAAATGTTCTCTTACAGTTTGGGTCTTGCTCTGAATTCTTTCCTAGCCGGAACCCAAGAACCAAGGTTGCTGTGCTCAGGTTGGATCTGACTCCACAGGCCAGACACCTGGCGTTGTTCCCACCATCTGCAACATTTCCACCCACGTTTAGAAGTCAGAGAACCTCAGAGTGGCAGGCTTTACATTGAAAGAGAAAAATACAGTTACACAGAAACAATAAACAAATAAAGCTTGAGAATTATTTCTGGGAAAGAACTTTAGCTTGATTATTGGCACATAGAACTTCCTGGAGGCAAATAGATAAGAAGTATTTAAAAGAATTGTTTTGCAAAAGACACTAGTAGCCAAAGCTCATTTACATGTAATAGATAAACAATCACCCCCACCCCCACCCCCAAATTCCTTCCCAATGCTCTTGCTTTCTCTTTTCCAGCAGCTTAGCCTTAGCACATTCCTGAAGCGAGCACTTCAGGTCTCTCCACTGAGGGCTGCTCCTCCTACAGGTAGCAGGGTCTAGGGCAGGGGTGGGGAACCCCTGGCACGCGTGCCAAACATGCCAGTAACTTTTGCTGGCACGTGAAACCCTCTGTTAAAATCTTCCATTTACAATTTTTTTCTTAATATCGACTTTTTTATTTTTCAGATAAATTCAGTGTAGGTGCATCTTAGATAAATAAATAATTTTACATAACAAGTTACCTTAAAGACCATAGACATGGATTGACAAGAGAGGGGGAGAGCAATTTCTATGCCTCTGCCTTAACTCTCCCTGCCTTCCTAGATCTGACCAGTGTTTTGGTTTCATCCACATACGCTCGTGAATCTTTGTTCTCAGTGATGAATTTTGTTAAGTCTCGTAATAGGAGTAGCCTGACGGATGAAAGTAGTAGCTCGTGCATATCTCCGAAGGTCACGAAATATAAACCTGATGTAAAATCTCTGTCATCAGTGATGCAGCAGCAAAAGTCCCACTGATAATATCAAACGGAGCCATAAAGTTTTCTGTCGGACTATCAGTGTACATGTACACATTAAAAAATAAATGTATTTTTCATCATCATATACTGTGTTTTTGTCGCTCGAATGAATTTTATTATTTCTTCAAGGTTCTTCACATACGTACACCTTAAGAAATATCAAGTAGGCGTAACATGTTCTCAAAAAATGAGGGTTGGCACGCAGAAGGATTTTGAGTCAGAGATTTTGCTGGTTTTGGCACGCACTCACAAAAAGGTTGCCCACCCCTGGTCTAGGGGGTGCCAGGCACTCCTCACTACACTATTGCCCGGCAGTTCATCCCTCCTCCACACTCTTGAGAAACCGCTGCTCTGGCAGGTTTTTTTCCATTCATGCACAGACAGAGCTTTTCTTCCTTATCTCCCCCAGTATGGATGTTTAGGTCACTTCCTCTATGTACTGACCTCTTCTGCCCCTGGCTCACCATCTTCCTCCCTGTGCTGGGTCTTCCCATCATGTTGGGTCACTGAGACCTTCTATTCCCTAGCTTCTCATATTCAGGGCCTGCTCAACTTGTGACTAACCTTTACTTCAACTCCATTTCCATACTTTGAAGTATGCCACTTCCTGGAACTGCGCACCATGAAAATCAAAGTCAAACATATTTTTCAAAATATCATAAATGCATTTAAGAGCAGTCCAGCCATTCCGTTCAGCTACATCCACTCACTATCCCTATTTCTTTCTTTTTAAAAAAAATATCTTTTTATTGCTTTCAGAGAGGAAGGGGGAGGGAGGGATAGAAACATCAATGATGAGAGAGAATCAATTAGTGTATTGGGGTTTGAGCGTGCAACTCGGGCATGTGCCCTGATCAGAAATCGAACCCAGGACCCTTTAGTCCACAGGACGGCACTCTATCCACTGAGCCAAGGAGGCTAGGGCTCTATTCTTAGGCTAGAAGATCTCCTTCACCTCACTGTTTCCAAGTCTATCACTCATGTCTTCATTTTCTACCCAGGTTACATTTCATCATCTATAATTTCAACCACTTTTTAGCTGGTATCCTCACATCCCTTACTTCATTGGTTACTATAGCATTTTGCTGGCAAACCCCCTACCCTGGAAAAACCCTATCTGTCAATCTTTTTCGTAATTTATAAGCAAAGATACCACCATCATTTAGGTTTTTACCACTGTAATCTTATGGTCTCCTACCTCTATTGGTGCCTCAATACTGCCTTGAAAAAATTCTAGGCTTCCCTACTAATTTCTCTTAAGTGTTCTAATGTGGCTAGTCTCCTGGTAGGGGTTTCATGTAACTCATGTGGAATCAATAATTGTCAGAGGTGTTCAGTAGTTTCAGTTAGAAATATCTGCGTCAGATTTTTGACTATTGTAATTACTGATGTAAGGTATGAATATATGCCAATTTCCCATCTAGTTTTAATTAATACACCTGCACAATGGTATGTCCATAAAAGAGCTTCAACACAAATAAAATAAAAGGAAAGATGAAAAAAAACATTGACCCAAATAACTTTAATAAAAACTTGTTAGACTTCTTGTCTCAGGGGAGTAAAACTCCCACAAATATGGTAGTTATGTTGAGAAAATGAAGTAATTGCTTTAGACCACAGACCAATTATTCAGGACTATTTTCTGTGTTACATTCATACTTTACCTCGAGAAGTAGTTTTGGTCATGAAGAGGCCCCATTCAGTACAAAGTGTACTTATTAGTATGATGGAGGTGGAATTCTGCAGAATTGCAATGCAAAGTGGAAATTAATTTGGAAACCTATTTACAGCATTAAGTAATAAGAATTTACTTATTTATGGTTAGAGAATATTCGATTAACCTTTCAAGTTTATATATTCACAGTAGGTGGCAGAGTAAAAACTTCACAGACAGGGAATTCATCTGATCTAATATATATATTATTTATAAATTCTTATGAATACCAGATTTTGCCTTTTGATGTAAACAGCCAGATGTTACCCTTATGGAGTTACTGAAAATTATTAAAATATGCTTATGGCTTATTTAATCATATAAATACATTTCTGATTTTAAGAAGACATGAGTTGAGACAAGAGAAAAGGCCAGGACATGAAGTTCAAACACATTTTTTTTTAAAGTACTATGCATCCCAAATGTTTCAAATGTTCAAATATATCAGAAATTCTTTACAAATACCTGAGGAATGTGCATAGAAAGAATGTAAGAATGTAGAGCCAACAGTAGAGTACCATTGGAATAATGACAGTTTTATTTACTCCAGACTTGCAGAAGCAAATGCAATTCAACTGTTTGGAGGAAATGATCATCCAATTACTGATGATGATAATATGTGATGCTTTCTCTGTATTAAAAATCATTAAAAAACCTCTGCCTTCCAGAAAAGAAAGTTTTCATAAATGAACACTTGAGGCTATATTCTTTCTTAACATGCACCCGAAGTGGAAATCTTGCTGAAGCATGAAGGAAAATCTATCTCATTCGGGAGTGATTTCCAGTTTGGATCCATGGTACTACTGCACCTGACATCTTTTAAATAAGGCAGGGAATTTATGTGTGAAGAAAATGGTGATGAATGATATGTTAAACAGTCTTCCTTATGAGATGAGAACTGAATCCTTAGAGTTTTAATGAGGTTAAAATTAAAAGCGAGAAAATATATAAACCAATACACAGATAGCTAAGATTTTCAATGTATTCAAATCTCAGATTTTCAGTTTTACATGACACTTTAAGGTAGAAAATGACCATAGAGACAAAAAAAATTGTTTTGAATTCTCTTTTTCTAACAGCAGAGCACCTATCTTTGACAATCATATACATTCTATTAATCTTTTTCTTTTGCCAACCAACATTAAGATTGCAGAATAAAGGTGCTAATTATTTCTTGCACTGCTGAAGTCAGCCAATGAACTTGAATGGGCGAGGGCTAGGCCCTCCATCTTGCCCCAGGGTAAGGGCTACGCCCTCCATCTTACCTTGGCCATGTGCTTGGCAAGGAGCTTCTTCCCGGAAGTCTAAGACTCTGCTAGCCACACCCAGGAACAAGACACCGACTTGCGCCTGGCCAATCGGCCGAGCACAGTCCTTTCTCCTCCCCTTACTCCAACCCCCTATAAAACCCGTCTCCATACAGAGTTTTCTCTCTCTCTGCTTCTTGTCGCTGCGTCGGCAAGGTGGGGGAGCCGAGCTAGCTCGGATAAAGACTCTTATGCTTTTGCATCGGACTGGCTGGCTCCCTGATGTGGTTTCTTGGGGATCCTGAAATCTGGGCATAACAAACTGAAGAGTGTCTGAAGGAACTAGGGAAAAACATCTGAGTTCGGTTATCTGGCTTTAGCAGCTGCTAAGCAGTGTGTGTGTGTGTGTGTGTGTGTGTGTGTGCGTGTGTGTTAGCTACGGTTGTTCATCAGGATGAAGATTATGATGAGTTTACAGATAGTGATTTTTTCCCCTTGGCATAGATTATTTTCATGAGTTCCTTCCTTGGATGCCACTTTCTGGAGCCATTAATTTGCATTATGAAGCACATAGTTCCTGAATCAGATCATTGATGCGTAAACTCTCTTATCTGTCTCTTTTATCTTGATATATTTCATACATTATCGCTTATCTGTTCACCTCCAGGGTGTCTATTCCTCTGGTGGTATATAGCAGCATTCTCCATGGATGTGTGGCCACAATCTAATTAATGTGTCATGATCAGCAGTGAAATGACAAACGTAATTATTTTATGAATAACATGGTTGTAACGATGGTGTATTTTTTTAAAAAGTAAACACTACCCTTACTATCATCTATTGTCGAAATAGCACTGTGATTTGCCTTCCTGGATAGGACAGAGAATCTGAAGTTACACGAATGTCCTTGTGGAAGTAAGCATTCTTTTCATGAGGGCTTGGTGGACCTCATTTTCACTGTGCTTCTGAAAAATATGACTGAGAAATCTGGCTTCAGAAATGCCACAGTAACCCAATGAAGTGGTTTGACATTTAATCAGGCTCTCTATTACGTTCTGTATCATCAGCAGCAATGAAATGGTGATGGGTCCTTTGAAAATAATGGCTCAGGTGCTCTGTGAATACCTTCAAGTGCCTAATTCATCTGTTTGCTCCAATTGTCTCAGAAACAGCCAGAACCATTACAGATAGGACTGAAGTGCACTTGCCTCCACTTGTGCAGTGGAAATAAAAAATAAGTAACAACTTTCCTTTATTGAGTACGTATCATACTGGAGACTTTATATATGGCCCTTCAAATATTTCCGATATGTCTTTATGTCAGGATTATTATCTCTTTTCCAGATGAAATAACTGAGCGTTAGCAGTAAATGGCTGAGCAGAGGCTGCTATCTGGCTCTAAAGTCAAAGTAATTCCTACTAAATGATGCTGTTTTTCAAATCGCACTGAAGACCAAACTCCAACTGATGGGCTAGGTTCAATTACAGTGAAACGGGCTTGAGAATAGGCAATTGCGATGGATGCCTTCCAATAAACTGATGCAGTCACATAGGCCTAATAAAGGATAATAGTGACTTTGACAGCAGTGATATCGAGGAAGTGTTAAAAGAGTCCACTGATAATTTGAAAGCTGAATATTCTGCAATTCATAAAGGTAAAAATTTTCACTGACTCCAATTCTTATTCAATACTAAACATGGAACCTAGGACAAAAAGAAGTTGGTATCTGCAAATTCCCTGCCAGGCAGCTGAATTGGTTGTTTCCTACCACACCTGGAAATATTAATTAAGATTAAAAATTTCAATTTAAACTGAATGAACATATGTGCTTGCCCATAAATGGATACATTTGTGCAAACCTTTTAACCCTATTTATCATTAGACTATGGTTATAAATTTTATAAATAAATTAAATTTCCTTTAATTTTTAACATATTAGGGCTGTAGTGTTTTATGACTATATATTCATACTTTCCCCATAACAGATGAAAAAATCTGAAGTGTACATAGATGGTGTTTACACAATCTTTCCTGAATCCTTTGTGAAATGATTATAGTTTCAGTGCTAAGGTCACTAGAAACAAACTGCTCATTGAAGCCTTGTCCTACAAATGGTATCTCAGTTAATCTCAGTAAATGCAAAGCAAAGAACATCTATTTTCTTCTATCACTCCTTGCTTTTTAAATATGTTTTTAATCTGACATTTTAACATCTGATTCTAAATAACAACTTTACCACTTATGGCCCTTGCTGATTTGGCATCAAGCAAAACTATACATTTCTTCTCTACTCTAATACTGAAAAACATTGAAACTATCTCCCTAATAATTACACACAGGAAAAGAGGGTCTCTGCTTCTTATACAGCTTCGTAAGGCTCCATTAATTATTTTAATCACAACTAGTGAGATAAATTTTTTTCTACCTGAAGGAACATCCCTTTGAATTTTAATAAGTATCAAAAGGAAGAAAAGTCACTCAGACATTCATTTATCAACACTCATATACTGTCTACACTGTGCCAAGAATTGCTTTCCTTATTAGGGATAAGACAACATGTAGACCAAGTCCCTGCTCTGGTAGAGCTTATGTTCTAGTGGGGAGATTAATCACAAACAAATGAGTCAACAAATGCATAATGCCAGTTGGTGGCAAGGGCCAGAAAGGGAAACAAAGCAGTGTCAGAGACAGTGACAATGGAATAGGGGATTTCAGATCAGATGACCAGGAAAGTTTTATTTTGAGGAGGTGGCACAAGACTAGAAACCTGAATTAAATGAGGTCATGAGACAGGGGAATCTCTGGACAAAGCATTTTCCAGGGTCATGGACTGAGAAGTTCCAAAGTATTAGGGCAGGAATTAAATTGGTGTCTTCAAGGGAGTTGAGTAAGTAAAGAGGAGAATGTTAGCAATTTTATCAGAGATGTGAGCACTGGTTAGTCATGTTGGGTTTTCTTGGCCATGGGAAGAACTTTGGATTTTCTTTGCAGTATGATAGGAAGCCATGAAAGACAGGAGAGAGATGAGGGCTGAAAAGAGTACTTCTTCATAGAAAAGATGCTACAGGAGAAGAAGTGGGGAAGCCATTTAAAAGGCTATGGCAACAATCCAGGCAAAATATGGTGGTTTGATGTATGGTGTAAGCAGTGACGGTGGTAAGTAGCAGACTTATTCTACATTTTGATGGTTGAGTTAACATAACTCTTTTTTTTTTTCAGATTGAATGTGAGATATGAGAGAAGGAAAGAAGTGTAATTTCTGAGTTTGAACAACTGGGTTAATGATGTGTCATTTACAAGATGGGAAATGCTGCTGGAGGAAGAGTTTGGGAGTCAATAGAATTTGGGTTTGGGCATGCCGTCCTTGAGATCCCTGTTAGTGATCCACATGGAAATGCGAGGCAGGTGACTGAAACTATAAATCTGTAGGTAAAGCAGAGGTTTGGCTTGAGGTACAAATGTTAGTTATTAGCTTATCAGATGAAATCTCATAAGGTATGGGGCCTGAGGACTCAAACACTTTGAGATTGGCAGATAGAGCAGCCAACAATGGACACTAGGGAATATGGTGTCTCTAGAAGACAAATGACAAGAATGTCTAAAAAAGAGTGATCAACTATGGAAAAAATAGCTGAGAGGTCAAGTAGGATAAGGAGCAAGGGCCCAAGGTGACGGTCCTTTTTAACTCTGTAAAGAATTATTTTAGTGGATAATGAGTGTTGAGGAAGTAGAGTCTGTGAGGATACACAACCATTCTGACATATTTCTCTAGAGATGGGCACAAGACATGGGGCTATTGTTGGAAGGGAATGTGGGATCAAGAAAACGATCCCACCCCACTGGCATGGTTCAGTGGTTGAGTGTTGACCTATGAACCAGGAGGTCATGGTTTGATTCCTGGTCAGGCACATGCCCGGGTTGTGGCCTCAATCCCCAGTGTGGGGCATGCAGGAGGCAGGCAATCAATGATTCTCTCTCATCATTGATGTTTTTATCTCTCTCTCTCCCTTCCTCTCTGAAATTAATAAAAATATATTTTTAAAAAAGAAAGGATCCCCCTCCTTACTCCCACCCTCCTTCCCTCCCTCCCTCCCTCCTCCCCTCCCTCTCTCCCTTCCTTCCTTCTTTTCATCCTTCCTTCCTTCCTCCCTGACTTCCACATTTTAAAAGCATTTTAAAGCATGTCTCTTTGCTGAGAGAATTATGCAGTTGGAAGGAAAATTTAGATGCTGTAGGAGTAGATGGATGTAACTGCAAGAGTGAAGTGCTAGAGTAGATAAGAGAGAGGCCCAGTGAACAGGTGGGAGTGGGGTAGGTAGGCTAGCCTTAGATGGAGCAGGGACAGTGCATTCCTTAGAACAGGAGAGAAGGCATCGATGTAGCTCAGTTGGTTGGGGTGAGGAGGGGTAATGTGGACAATTTTATGATTACTTTTACTTTCTCACTGAAGTATATCAGCTGATTGTAACAGCTGGTGAGAAGTTGAAGAAATGATGGATGTTGGAAGAGTGAGGGGAAATGTATTAGTTCCCTAGGGCTGCTGTAACCAAGTACCACACACTGGGTGGTACAGAAATGTATTTTCTCACATTCTGGAGTCCAGAAATCTGAAATCAAAGTGTCAGCAGGGCTGTGCTCCCTCTGAAAACTGTAGCGGAATCCTTCCTTGCCTCTTCCCAGCTTCTGGTGGTTTGCTGGCAATCCTTGGCACTTCTTGGCTTACACACTTTCTCTCCATGCTCTGTTGTCACATGACATCTTTCCTCTGTGTGCCTCTCTCCCCTTTATACAAGGACTACAGTCATATCATGTTAGGGGCCCACCCTGCTCCAGTATGAGCTCACCTTAACCAATTACATTTGCAACAATCCTATTTCCAAACAAGGTCACATTCTGAGCTATTGGGATTAAGACTTCAGCATATCTTTTTTAGGGGGATGCAACTCAACTCATAACAGGAAAATATGAAATAGTTGGCTTGGAGAGGAGATTGAGTCATAAGTGGCAGCTCCCAGGGTCCACTTGAAATTTGCGACCACAGTGTTTATGAGATCACTGTCAGCTTGGTCACCTCAGAACATGTGACAGATACAGGTGTTTTTTGTTTTGTTTTGTTTTGTTTTTGCTTTTGTGTTGGACTTGTTTTTTATTGGTTGCTTTAGTTTTTATTTTAAAATAATTTTGGTAACTTTGCTTCCCTGCCATAGACAAAAAATTTCACTCCTCCAAAAGATATCACTCCTCATGGCCTACCCAAATAGCATAATTTCTTTCTATGTGCTTTTGCTAATAGTGCAAAAGAATAAAACACAAAGAAGCTATTTATTTTTAAAATTTCATAGTCTTAAAACATGAAGAGAAGTTTGTATTGTGTAATGCAAGCGTAATTTTCTGCTATTAAGTCTGCTGTAGAGTAAACCATTTTTAAACCACATAGATGGTTTCTTTTTCAAAACTATTCCAGATTATAAACAAAGAAATCCCCATAGAAACCCCACCAAAATAGCTTTCCTTTATGGTGAGATATTTAAAGGCCGCACCTGTAAAAACATCCTTCTCTGAGCTGTTTTGGAGGCTAGAGGGGGAGAATAGTTCTGTGCTTGTTTCTTGAGAACCAGCCTGTCCATTCCTAATTTAGGAGAACTGAGAATGACCAGAGAGTTGGGAGGGAGAAGGAAACTCATCCTGTAGTAAATTTTATCTTTATAGATGAAGAAGGTTGAGAATAACTTGCCCTTGATTACCGAGTTACTCAGCCTTGGAGGTAGGATTTGAACGTAGTTCTGTATAATCCCAACCTGGTGTCCTTCCTGCTTCACCCACTGCCAGGATCCATGCTTTCCTGGCCCACATGGCTTATCTGTGGGATTTTATGCAGTATAATAATCTATGTATTTATCTATCACCTCTACCAACTATAATCTAATTGAAGACAAGGACTTTAAGGTTCTTTTAAAAAATATATATATTTTTGATTAATTTCAGAGAGGAAGGGAGAGGAAGAGAGAGAGAAACATCAATGATGAGAGGGAATCATTGATTGGCTGCCTCCTGCACACCCCCTACTGGGGATCTGGTCATGTGCCCTTGACCAGAATGAAACCCAGGACCCTTCAGTCCACAGGCTGATGCTCTATCCACTGAGCCAAACCAGCTGGGGCTAAGGTTCTTACTTTTGAAAAGGTCATGATACCGTGTGTCAGAGTGAGGCTGAACTTAAGAGGTGACAGAATATAGCCATTCCCCTTCCCCTCTCCCAGTTGATTTATACCTGGCCTAAGGAACATCATCTATTCATCTATTCTTTCAATTCACAAATATTTATTGAGTGCCTACTATGTGTCATATGTCATATACTATATGTGATGTATGTTTCTCAATGAACTCTTAATCTTGCCACAACTGCCAAGACCCTTCCTTCCATTAAAAAACAAATTAGGCAATGTCAATAATTGGAATTCAGATATACACAAACATGGGTGGTGTGATGGTTAATTTTATGTGTCACTTTGACTGGGCCACAGGATATGGAGATATCTGGTCAAACATTATTTCCTGGGTGTGCCTGTGAGGGGAGGGTGTTTCTGGAAGAGATCAGCATGTGAATCAATGGATTGAGTAAAGCAGATCCCCCCCACCCCCTCCTCGTGGGGGTGGCTATCCTCTAATCTGTTGAGAGCTTGAGTAGAATACAAAAAAGAAAGGGAACATTCTCTTTCACTGCCTGACTCTAGAGCTGGAATTTCAATGTTCTGTCTCAGACTGGAACTTATACCACTGCCTTTCCTGGGTCCTCAGCTTTCACACAGCCCCTCACGAGACCTCTTAGCCTCCATAATTGTGTGAAACAATTCCTTATAATTTCATTCTCTCTCTCTCTCTCTCTCTCTCTCTCTCTCTCTCTTCTCTCTCTCTCTCTCTCTCTCTCTCTCTCTCTCATATATATATAATCTATCTATCAATTATCTATCATCTATCTATCTATCTATCTATCTATCTATCTATCTATCTATCATCTACCAGGGGTCCTCAAACTACGGCCCATGGGCCACATGCGGCCCACCGGAAACATTTGTTTTTTTACTTCAAAATAAGATATGTGCAGTGTGCATAGGAATTTGTTCATAGTTGTTTTTTTTTAAAACTATAGTCCGACCCTCCAACAGTCTGAGGGACAGTAAACTGGCCCCCTGTTTAAAAAGTTTGAGGACCCCTGATCTATCCTATTGGTTCTGTTTTATTCTAGAGAACCCTAAATAACAAAGGAGAGTAGAGATAAAAAAGTAAAGGAAGTTTGTGAGGTTCTAAGGAGAGAATCCAGGCAGAGAGAGAGAGTGGTCTTGGCAAAGTCCCTAAGCCGTAGCTGAGAGAAATGGCTCCTGTGGCTGTCATACACACCTGTCAGGACCTAGCTGCCCTATACACACATAGGCAGTAAAATTTCATTTCTTGTAACAATATTTTTTCTGATATGTCTTCTTGGGCAAGGGAAACAAAAGGAAAAATAAACAAATGGGACCACATCAAGCTAAAAAGTTTTGCACAGTAAAGGAAACCAAAACCATCAACAAAATGAAAGACAGCCCACTGAATGGGAGTACATATTCGCAAATGATACATTAAACAATATCCAGCATTTATAAGGGAGTGATACAACTGAACACCAATAAACCCACAAATAGTCCAATTAAAAAATGGACAAAGGACCTAAATAGATATTTCTCTAAAGAGGACATACAGATTGCTATTAGACATATGAAAAGATGCTCAATGTCACTAACATCAGAGAAAGGCACATTAAAACCACAATCAGATATCAGCTCACACCTTTCAAAAGGGCTATCTATAATAATAAAAGCATAATATGCTAATTAGACCAGACAGCCAGATGTCCTTCCGGATGACCTTCTGGATGAAGCCGTAGCTGCAAGGGCCAAGGCAAGCTGCCGTGGCTGCGAGGGCCGAGCCCCTTGCATGAATTTCATGCATCGGGCCTCTAGTCATCAATAAATCAACAAACAACAAGTGTTGGCAAGGATGCAAAGAAAAGGAAACTCCTGTGAACTGCTGGTGGGAATGCAGATTGGTGCAGCCACTGTGGAAAACAATATGTTTCCTCAAAAATTAAAAATAGAACTGCCTCATTACCCAGTGATTTCACTTCTGGGAATATATTTGAATATACCCAAAACACTGATTCAAAAGAATATATGCACCCATATGTACATTCCAATATTATTTACAACTAGAGGCCTGGTGTGCGAAATTTGTGCACAGGGTGGAGAATCCCTCAGCCTGGCCTGCACCCTCTCCAATCTGGGACATCCCTCTCCCAATATGGGACCACTGGATCCTAACCACTCACCTTCCTGCCTGTCTGATTGCCCCTAACCACTCTGCCTGCCTGCCTAATCACCCCTAACCACTCTGCCTGCCTGTCTGATGCCCCTAACTGCTCCCCTGCCTGCCTGATTGTCCCTAACTGCCTCTGCCTGCCTGCCTGCCTGCCTGATCGCCCCTAACCACCTCTGCCTGCCTGCCTGATCGCCCCTAACTGCCTCTACCTGCTGCCTGATCGCCCCTAACCACCTCTGCCTGCCTGCCTGATTGCCCCTAACTGCTCCCCTGCCTGCCCGATCACCCCTAACTGCCTCTGCCTGCTGCCTGATCGCCCCTAACCACCTCTGCCTGCCTGCCTGATCACCCCTAACTGCTCTCCCCTGCCAGCCAGATTGCCCCTAACTGTCTCTGCCTCAGCCCCCGCCACCGTGGCTTTGTCTGGAAGGGTATCTGGAAGGACGTCTGGTCTAATTAGCATATTACCCTTTTATTAGTATAGACTAGAGGCCCGGTGCACAAAAATTTGTGCACTCGGGGGGGGGGGGGGGGAGAGGGTGTCCCTCAGCCCGATCTGTGCCCTCTCCCAGTCTGGGACCCCTCGGGAAATAATGACCTGCTGGCTTAGGCCTGCTCCCGGGTGGCAGAGGGCAGGCCCAATCCCTAGGTGCAGCCCCTGGTCGGGCTCAGAGCAGGGCCGATTGGGAAGTTGGGGTGCCGCCCCCTGTCATGCACAGAGTAGGGCGGATTGGGAGGTTGCGATGCCACCCCTAGTCACGCTCAGGGTAGGGCCGATTGGGGGGTTGGGCACCGTCCCCTGTCACACTCAAGGCAGGGTCGATAGGGAGGTTGTGGCACCACCGCTTGTCACGCACAGAGCACGGCGGTCAGGGGGTTGGGGCGCTGCCCCCTGTCACTCACAGAGTAGGGCCGATAGGGGAGTTGGGGCACTGTCCCCTGTCACACACAGAGCAGGGCGGATCAGGGGGTTGGGGCGCTGCCCTCTATCACCCACAGAGCAGGGCCGATCAGGGGGTTGGGGCGCCGCCACTGTCACACTCAGGGCAGGGCCGATGGGGAGGTTATGGCTTTACCCTGTCACACACAGAGCAGGGCCGATCAGGGGGTTGGGGCACCACACCCTGTCACACACAGAGCTGCAGGGCGACCAGGGGGTTGGGGAGCTCCCCCCTATCAGGCACAGAGCAGGGCGCCTTCCCCTGTCACGAACAGAGCAGGGCAGATAGGGAGGTTGTGGCCCCGCCCCCTGTCACACACAGAGCCGCAGGGCGATCAGGGGGTTTGGGTGCTGCCCCCTGTCACGCTGATTCCGGTGCTGGGAGGCATATTACCCTTTTACTATATAGGATAGAGGCCTGGTGCACGGGTGGGGGTCGGCTGGTTTGCCCTGAAAGGTGTCCTGGATCAGGGTGGGGGTCCCCACTAGGGTGCCTGGCCAGCCTGGATGAGAGGATGATGGCTGTTTGCAGCTGGTCACACCCCCTTCAGGGTGGGGGTCCCCACTGGGGTGCCTGGCCAGTCTGGGTGAGGGGCTGAGGGCCGTTTTCAGGCTGGCGGATGACTGAAGCTCCCAACCTGTCCTTTTTTTCTTTTTTCTTTTTTATTCTGGGCCAGCTTTAGCTCTGAGGCTTGGCTCCAGCTCTGAGGCCTCGGCTGCTGAAAGAAGGTATCTGGTTTGTTTGGGTTCTATAATTGTAACACTGTTGTGGTCCTGCTCACTCCAGCTCTGAGATCCCGGCTGGCTGAAAGCAGGGATCTGCATTTGTTCTATAATTGAAACAATGTTGCAGTCCTGCTGGCTGAAACCCGGCTGGCTGAAAGCAGGTTTCTGGGGTTTTGTTTAGTTTCTATATTTGTAACAATGTTTCTTAAACTGCAAGGTAGGAGGCCGGCAAGGCAGGCGGGGAACGTTGGCTTCCTCCGTCACTGAAGCAAGCAAGCCTCCTGTTCGCTTCAAGCTGCCTGGCTGCCAGCCGCCATTTGCATATCTCGCTGATTAGCCAATGGGAAGGGTAGCGGAGGTATGGTTAATTACCATGCTTCTCTATTATTAGATAGGATAGCCAAGATTTGCACGCAGCCCAAGTACCCATCAGTAGATGAGTGGATAAAAAAGTAGTGGTACATTTACACAATGGAATGCTATTTGGCTGTAATAAAGAATGAAATCTTACCTTTTATGACAGCATGGATGCACCTGGAGAGTATTATGCTAAGTGAAATAAGCCAGTCAGAGAAAAACAAATACCATATGATTTCACTTATATGTGGAATCTAATGAACAAAATAAACAAACAAAATAGAAATAGACTCATAGATCCAGAAAACAGACTGACAGCTGTTAGAGGGGAGAGAGGTTGGGTGGCTTGATAAAAAAAAGTGAAGGGATTAAGCAAAAAAATTAAACCAAAAAAACCTCTTAGACACAGACAACAGTATGCTAATTTACCAGAGGGAAAGGTGGGTGGTTGGAGGTAGAAGAGGATAAATGGGGGATAAATGGTGATGGAAGTAGACTTGACTTTTTGTGGTGAACACACAATACAATATACAAATGGTGAATTATAGAATTGTACACCTGAAACCTATATAATTTTATTAACCAATGTCACCCTAATAAATTCAATAAAATAAAATAAAAATAATTTCACCTCTTTCTTTTTTAAAAGCTACTACTAGGAACTTTAACATTACCTTTGTGGTTTGCGTCATATTTTTCTTAGAGATCTATTGGTGTGATGAAGAAAATAGAATGATGGGTGATATATTGAAGGGTGTTAGATAGCTAATTTACTTTTAAACTTAAGTTTTATTTTATGATAGCAAGAACACTTCACATGAGATCTGCTCTCTTAGCAGGTTTTTCAGTGCAACATACTATCTCATCATCTATGTTGTATAGCAGATGTCTAGGACTTCATTCATCTTGCATAACTGAAACTTTATACTCATTGATTAGCAAAGAAAGGCGTTCCCTGACCAGGAGTTGAACCCAAGCCACAGCAATGAGAATGCTGAAACCTAACCACTAGACCACCAGGTTGCTAATTTAGATTGTGATATTGGACTGAGATTAAAGGAATTTATTCAGATGAAGGAATCCCTGGGGAAGCATGTCCTAGGCAGAGGGAACCATTAATGCAGGAGCCTGAGGCAGTAATCAGAACCACCTGTGAGTGAAAGCTAGCAGGCCAGCCTTGGAGCGGAGCAGGCAAAGGGGTGGTGACAGGGGACCTCAGACGGGAAGGCTGGGGATGATTACGTAGGGGAGTGTAGGTTGGAGCAAAATGTTGAGAATCCTCTTTTAAAGGTGATGGGAAGTCACTGATGGGGCTTATGGAGAAGGGACATGACAATACAGTAGAATTAGCAGTGCCAGGACAGCGTGGACAGGGATGAGGTACAGCCTGTTTCTCCTGGAGATTCCATTGCAGAGTAAAGGGCTGGGGAACCAGGAAAAGGGGACTGACATCCTATAGTTACCCAGGAAGGCACTGTTTGAGCTACCACAGTAACATGTCCTCAGTTGTGGGCACAGGCTACTGGGGCCCTAAAATATTTGGGTTTCACAAGGGTAGGATCTAGCATATATTATATAGTCAATGGCTGTTTATTGAATTACAAATACAAAAATACCCTTTGAGACAGCATGGAGGGACTGGAGAGTATTATGCTAAGTGAAATAAGCCCAGTCGGGGAAAGACAAGTATCACATGATCACACTTATACGTGAAAGCTAATGAATAAAATAAACTGATGAACAAAATAGATCAAGAGACATGGAAGCATGCACAGACTGATGAATCCTAGAGGGAAGGGGGATGAGGTGGGAAGAGATTAACCAAAGAACTTATAAGCATAAATGCATATATAACCCATGGACACAGACAATGACTTGAAGGCCTGGGGAGGGGGCAGGAGTGGAGTAGATGGGGTCAATGGGGGGGAGGTATGGGGGAGGAAGAGGGACATCTGTAATACTTTCAACAATAAAGATAAATTTACACACACACACAAACACACACACACAATGTTCTTGGTAACATTGTGTCTTCCAAGAAGACCCAGCAAATTCTCATGCCAACGTTATCCTACTTCTCTTTCATTCTTGCTGGGAATGTTTTAGCAGTGGCTTCCTGAATGTAATCAGCTTTAAGCCTCATGCAGGAACCCTGCCAATGGTCCTGGGGGACTAAGGAAGCTGACAGGCAGTGACTGAGTTCTCCTTGCCAGGCTGGGCTGGATTTTCATCGAGAGCGGATCAGGATGGAGCTGATGCTGGGGATGGGTGGTGTGGCATGGAAACATTGGCTTTCCCTCAGTAGGAGGCAGCATGGTGCCCCGGAGAAGGAAAGCTGCCCTGGAGACTAGCATGTTGGTCTTCACTGGCTTGGTCAGTCTCTACAGTGTCTCTAGGGCAAAGCACTTGCTTTTCTGGGTTTTGGGTGCTATTGGGAGTGACTAGTTTTCTATCTCCTTAAAATCATTTGATGCATTTTACCAGCATCAGCTGGGTGTGTAAGTCAAAGCCTTAGTGAATACTACGATGTCTAATTTATTTAATCACTTTTTCCTTTGGATTATTGGATTGCCACATAAACCGTGTTTGTCTGAGACTATTAGTTCTGGACAATTTACATCTTATTGGAACAAAATCTTTCCAATCCAACGGGAGTAATTAATCTCTAATTTCATAATTGCTGTAAAGTGGGTTTAACTTTATGTCCTCACAGTGGGTACCAGGCTAAAAGCACTGTAAACAGTCTGGTATGCAATCAAAATATTTACTTAGGATCCAGAAGGGTAAGTGGATATCCCAGAGTCTAATTACCAGCAAGATGAAAAGGGGTCACCCAATCAAACCACAACTTTATAAATCACACGAGCCAGATAGCTGTTACAATTAGAAGTAAAAAGACAATTAACTTATTAGTGTTTTTGCTATAAATTTATTTTTTATCTCTGATATTGTCTTCAAGTCGGAGGAAGGTTTAAGAAAGCATACATTTTTTTTTCAGCTTGTTAAAGTTTTAGAATCTAGGGTAGAGAAACCACCCCAAGGCTGTGTCAGCTCTGATTTGATATTGTACCTTTTCTAGGCTCTTGGGAGGGGTTGCAAAAAATGTGATATGTAAACATGGAATGTTATGTATTTCATAGCAGAGGGTTGCAAGTTGTCTCCTACAAAGAAATGGCTTAGATACCTTCAACAGAAAAAGAAAAGAATATGTAAAATGAAACCCACCTTATATGCGTTAGTCTACCCAGAGCGCCATTTAGGGGTGAGCGCCAAAGGAATCGTGTCCAAATCTCAGCACAAAATTAAATCAGAATCGAGAGCCTTCTATCCCCCAAAATCTGGCTATAAGAGCTAAAACGCAGAATGAACTCTCTTTGAGAGAGATCCTTATGATCTGTCCAAAAAGGTTAAGGTGACTAGGAAAGGAGAAAGGAAAATTTCCATGTTAAAAATGCATCTTTTAAAAATAAAAAATATTTTTTAAAGTGTATATTATTTCTTCTGTCCAACAAATATTTATCAAGCTCTTCTGGTCCAGACACTGTTCAAAGTTTTAGCCCAGGCCTAGGTGTTAGATCTGACGAGAGACACAGAGCAGACAATATAAATGGACCAAATAAATTTTGAGATTATATTAATTTATTGAGTGTCTCTAATAGTGCCTATGGAATGCCCAGATTATTTTTTTTTTTAAATGCAGTAGCTCAAGAATATATAAAATGTAGTGCACTCCCGTTTGAGGGGCATATAGTCTAGCTGGGGAAGCAGGATACACTTATATAAAAAAGAATGATAGACTCATCTAAAGCAACATACAAGCCTACATCATAATCTGGTCCAACTCATAGTTCTCATATTTTGATGGCCTTTAAGACTCATTTTATGATGGTGCTTGCTAGGAAAAGCCCCTGGAAATAAATAAGTGGTGAGTTATTGCTTGAAAGAAGTAGAAAATGTAGATAATAGGTAAGCCAAGGAAGAACATTCATGGATTTGCTCTGTTGTAGGTGGCAGAGAGATGGCATTGAAGGCCTGCTATTCAGGGAGGGGTTAGACAGGAGGACGAATCCCTAGAAATCAGCCATTCTGTGGAAATTCACTAACAACCAAAACTTTTGCAGAGGAAGAAAGAGAACTGTCTTTCTGTGCTTTAATGAGGAAGTAGTGATGTGAAAATTTCAAACACATTCGCCAAGTTTGCAAAGGTGGTTGCCTGATGGAGTCCTGGGAACTACGAGGCCACTGTCCCCCACTATGGTAGTCCAAGGACTCACTTCTTATGTGGCAGATTCTTCTTAAAAAGAGACTAAAAAATGCCGAAACCGGTTTGGCTCAGTGGATAGAGTGTCAGCCTGCGGACTGAAAGGTCCCAGGTTCGATTACGGTCAAGGGCATGTACCTGGGTTGCAGGCACATCCCCAGTAGGAGATGTGCAGGAGGCAGCTGGTCGATGTTTCTCTCTCATCGATGTTTCTAACTCTCTATCTCTCTCCCTTCCTCTCTGCAAAAAATCAATAAAATATATTAAAAAAAAAAAAAGAGACTAAAAAATATTTTAAAGCCAATTCAGCATTTGCTTTCAAGAAAATAATTGCTATATTTACATTTTTAATTTCCTTGCCCCTACTTGTTAGCTATCTTTAAATGTATTGTAGAAGCACTGTCTGACTTTGAAGACCCTTAGAGCCACAATGGAAAATGATTGTGAGTTTTATCCTTCCTGAAGGAAACATTCTGGTGGATATTCTTGCTATTTTAATATAGCAGTGTTTCTAATATTAGATATGGTCATTATTTCAAAGCATCAGTAAAGGACTTAAGCTATACACATTGAAATGCTAAGAATCCCAGAGTGAGCTAAACAAATTCGGCCTTCCAGGAGTGTACAACTTAAAGCCATCATTGAACTCATTCAGATGACCACTAGCTCACCTTGATATTATTGTATAATTTCAACTTTTACACATTATCAGAAAAAGCAATATTTTGCAATGTGGTATCCAGAACTATACCCTGCACCTTGGTTTCAACATATTTTATTGAAAGCTCACATCACAACCATTTAATACATTTTGTCTGATGCTTACATTTAAAGCTCATTTTTAATATTTTGCCAAGTTTCTCCATTTCATAAATTATCTATATCTACAACTTTTCTTTGCCAGATGTATCAGCTTACATTTTTCTGTCCTGATCTCACTTTATCATATATCTGTAATCCTATCTTTCTTAAGTATGTTTTGTATGATGTCTCTATCTTGTTGAAATATAACATTCTTTATTAACAATTATAAAAAGTCCTTATTAGTAGATTGCCCAACAATGTGTGCATTGGATGGTAAATATACTTCTTTTCTAGGGAAAAAAAATGTAGCCCTTACTTTAAGGATCTACTCTACTACTTTTTAAACCAACATGCTTTCACTCTCAAATATTTACTGGAGTAAAAAAACTGCTAATAGTTTCTAAAACTCCAGTCCAATGTCTCTGACTATAAGGAAACTTACTCTGATTATTCAGCAATATTATCACAAACCTGAAATAACAATAATGTAAATTATACGCAGAGTTGCATATTATTTTTGCTGTCTACAAGAGTACATGGGCAATATGTATATATGTATATGTGTACATATACATTAATATACATATGTGTGTAATCTCTATGTATATCTATATATGCATACATTTACATATGTGTGTAATCTCTATGTATATCTATATATGCATACATTTACATATGTGTGTAATCTCTATGTATATCTATATATGCGTACATTTACATGATCAGCCTCTTACAAAAAATACTAAGAAAAGCAAGAAGAGAGTCAGGAGAGAGAAGGGAAGAGAAAAAGGATGAATAAGAAATAGAAGTGAAGCAGTGACAGCTTTTACAAATGGCAGTGGGAGGAGATAGAAATGCTCTCTGCATTTGGAAATGAAGATGGCTATGAAAGAACTGTCTGCACTTTCATCACCCGTGAAGGCACCATCATAGGAATGGGAAGGAGGGGACAATAAGATAGACAAGAAGACAAACAGACAAACAAAAACAACCCACTGGGACCTCCAGGGGTTTGTTCTCTGCCATACTAGACCCAGGGGAAATATAACCCATAACCCATAATCCATAATCCATTTCTTATCAATGTGTTTGCAGTAAAACAGGACTTTTTTAAAAAGTGAAAGCAAAGAGGAAATGAAAAAGTGTGAAAGGAACTGTAAATAGCAGACTGCCAGTTTGTACTATTTTAACCTAGGTGTAGTGCAGCAGAGCCCAATGACATTGTGGGCCCTACTGTACTATGGAAGCATATGGGTGACTAGCAGAATATCTACATATCAATACCTATTACCAAGCCACGTTGAAATGCAAAGTAAAATCAAATTTAGATTTGTCAACTCTAGATATTGCATATTACTTGTCCATTAAATTAAACATGAACATTTTATGTGCTTATGATACTTTAGTCTCCCTTTTTTCACTATTTTCTTGGTCCTACTTTAGTAACTTTAAATCTCTTTGATAAATTTAAACCTCTATTCTGAGTTCCATCGATTTTCTTCAGTATCCTTTCACTTCCATTTTGTAAAAATAGTTTATTATTGCATGACCTTTACCTTTATCTTTTCTCTCACACCCACTCCTATTTTTCAGATTCTGCCAGTTGTACTTTTACTGCATAGTTGTCAGGACTGTTATATTCACTTTTGTGACCATAAGCAAATCTCCTATATGTTTTACATATGGGTTGATTCTGAAAATGGAAAATCAATAGTGCTTACATTACCATGAATATGTATATATTTTCCATTGCTTAGCGAAGTACTGTTGCAAATCTTAAAAGAGAAAAAAATAAAAGGACTGATAAGGGGAAATAAAAGGTGGATCTTGATTGATCAGTGTGATATTAGTTCAATTACCTTGTATAACATTAAGACTCAGAAAGTCAGTCATTAAAATTCTTTACAGACTCCATGTCATTTATCTAAAGCTTTTAAGAAGCGCTATATCCACCACTTGCCCACATTAGAGCAACACAGTCTGATAGCAATGATTTTCAGAAATCTCAGGAAGAAGCGTATTCTGAAATGGCCATTATGCTTATTTAAAAAGTAGAATATTTTGTTATAATACTCAATTATATTTATTTTTCAGAGAATAGATTTTGTGCTTCTATTTGAGGCAATATATAAGGATACTTGTTATGGGTTATGACATTTGTGAAGAATAAACTGACGCACATTAATGTGGCTTTTCCAGACAATGGATTTTGAACTGTTTTAGGTTTTAAGCTCTAGCTAGAGTCACAGTGCTCACCTCCAGTCACCAGTGAAGAGGGAAGAGTTGCTGAGTGTAAACAGAAGAGGGGCTGGCTTTCCTTTCCTCTCCTGGACTTGAGACTCCACTAAGAGAAAACTTTTGATAACTGAATGAATTCGTTGTGTTTTCAAAGTTATTGCACCTTTGCTCTTTGTTTACAGAAGTAAGCTAGTGCATGCAAAAAGACATTTCTTTTTCTCTTATTCTGTTATATTTTAACTAGTGGCCCGGTGCATGAATTTGTGCACAGTAAAAGGAAATTAATTAGAAGAAATATTTTAATATCGCTATTTGCCCTTTCGCTATAATAGAAGTGTCAACCAAATTCACAATCAACAGTGATAGATGGAAACACACCCGTGCGATTGGCGCCAGCGAGAGCTTTATATGCATTGCATATGTGCGAGTCAACTTAGCCTTTTACAGATATAGAATACACTTGCTTAATTAGACCTGCTTTATGATTTAGCTAAACTTTTTCCAGCTCAGTGAAGCACCCCAAATTCTCTTTCAGGTAATTGTCAGCAACACAGCAGTAAATATCAACACAAAGCAGATTATTATTGTAGATCATGCAGGGAGAACAAACGGTAAAATATTTCACTGCAGCAGTGTTTGACGATATTCTGTGCAGTGAGAAAACCTGAAGTCATTTTCAAGGCCCACCATTTCTTACTTTTCAATCAGGTCAAGTTTCTAAGCTTTCTAAATCTCCGTTTCCTAGCTAATGAAAAGAAAATCGGATTCCACTGAGTCTCCTATCTACCTGCTCTAGGACTTCTGTGAGGATCAAATGAGATGAGTCACGGGAAAACACTTCACAGACATTTGATTAAAGTGTGAAATGTTTCCACCTGTGTGCCTGGGCTGAAAAAACTGCAAGAAGGCTAGCTGCTAGGGAGAGGAAGCCAGGCGTTGCTACATGATGTCATTACCCGGAGCCCACAGTGACCATTTCCGGGCTGGGCTGGGCTGTAGGTTGCATTTTGCACTATGGGGTCTTGGCAGCATTGGCTGCGATTTGGTGGGGTGTCGCTCCGGGGTAGTGGCTGGGCCTGTCTCCCACTTGGGGGAAGCCGAGTGTTGGTTTGTTGGCACCAGGACCATGGTGCCAGCCAGTGCACATCATGGCAGCTCCTGCATTGAGCATCTGCCCCCTGGTAATCAGTGCACATCATAGCAACCGGTCAGACGGTAGGAGGGACACTTAGCATATTAGCCTTTTATATATAGAGATAGTTTTGAATGAATGTAGCCTAATATCATCAGGTTTCCTGCATCATTCATGCCACCATTTCTGAAGAAAGCCAATCATATGGCCCTGCCAACTGGGCCACAGCTAATTGGACCACAGGTGGGTGCCAAGACCCACTACAATAGGGATCTTGGGTACAAGCAAGATAAATTGCTAACTTGTTAGAAAAGATTTTTTTGAATGGGGAACAGATATGGGAAAGCTTATAGAATTTATAGGAAGTTTAAAAAAAGCATTCCTTGGAAACAGGAGTATAGGAGCAGCAGGGGATATTGCCAAAGGAACATCTCAGGTACAGTTTACTTAAGTTACCACTGCTCAGCCTACTGGAATCTTGGCCATGTTACCACCATTGCAAATAATCTCTAACTGGCCCTGGGACTTTATGTCATTTCCTCCTGGTGGAAGCACCTGAGTTTCTGAGCTTAGTTCATGTGTCCATTCTTTAAGTGAAGGAACAAGCAGAAGAAATTTTTGGCTTTCTGTGGCTGCTTCTAAAAACACACACAGTGGAAACTCTAAACATTAGGAAGAATGTTGGATGCAGAGCAGCCAAAACTGGCAAAATCCCCTCCAATACTTGCCCCAAGGGCTGCCCATAAGTGGTCTGGAATGAGTGCTCTGCCCAACAGGGATAATAATTACCATGGAAACCAGTTAGACCTTTTGTCTTAAAAGGTTGAAATGTGAAGCAGACAGAGAGAGTCAGTGTTTCATTTGGGGTTCTTTTAGCTGTAAAGCATGCAAAGAGTAGCCAATCAGCAAAAAAACAAAAACAAACAAAAACCCCCACAAAACAAAACAAAATAAAAAAAACCCATAAGATAGAAGGTATTCCTAAGCAGATGTTGTGGCTTAGGACTGTAGAGAGAAATTAATAAGTGCCAGCTAAGACAAGGTTTAACTTTATCACTATGAGCACAGAACCAGAGGAGGGAGTATTGGAAATCTTACACTGAAAAACAAAACAAAACCCCCAAAACAAGATAATCTGGTTTCTAGAGCTGTTTGCATCATGAATGGCCTTGCTATTCTTGATCATTTATAAAGCATGGATATTCCTATACCCCTTAATTGTTGTATCTTCTTAAAGTAATCTCTTTGTTTAATTAGGTAAAAAGCTAAATTCTTCTAACAAATAGATTTTAAAACAGAGCAGCTTACAAGAACTAGACATTTATATCTTGCATATGTACCAGTCTATGGCAGGTAGGTGGGCTTTACTCCACAGAGTAGGGACATCTTTGCTAACTTTAACTTGACATTTCCAGGGTTGTTCTAGTAATTTCCACCAGGAAAAAAGAAAAGGAAGAACAGTTACATAAAAGCATTTTTAAGGGATCTGGAAGTTTCCTAATCAATTCTACTCACAACTCAATGTTGAGAACTCAATCACATGACGACAGGTATTACAAGGGAGGCTGGGAAATTTTATCTCTAGCTGGGCAGCCATGTGACTAGGAAGAAGAAGATAATAGATTTTAAGCAGAAGAAGAATGACAAGTTACCCTATTTTCCAAGGTAATTGAACATGTTTATGTTTATTGGAAAGCTATCTGATACATGAACACCCTTAAGGAGAAGACAAAAAGGGGTTATGTTATAGATAGACAAATGTAGACATCATCCTGATGTAGAAGATTAAGATTTATTATTATGATTATTATTATTATTCTACCCCTTTTCCTGAGCTCTACCTCCATGATTCAGTATATATAACTGATTTTAACCAAAACCTATTTTGTGCCTGGCCCTGATCTCCTTTTCAGGGCCTATGTGCCCATCCTCCAGCTTCCAGGAGTATCAGCCCTGAAGGCTCACAGCTATGCCCTCAATGGAAGTCACTCTGACCTGCAAGGAACCGTTTTGCCCAAGTTCATGTTCCATCCCTTCATCCCCACCATGGATATGCCCACAGCCAGGATGTAGGACAACTAAGAAGGTCCTTCTTAAGTCCAAACCCCTTGTAGAATTGATAAATGGAGACTTCACTTGCAACCACACTGTGAGCCAGCTTTTCCCTTTTGCCAGTCCTGTATTCCTCACTTCCTCTGAGAACACCCTCCCAATAAAACTTTATCATGCAAATCCCTGCCTCAGTCTACTTTCAAGGAACCCAAATTGAGACATGATATGATTTCAAAGAGATTTTATGAATACTTGATTAATGAGTAAACTATAAGAAAATTTCAATATAATAATTTGCTTACAATTTTTAGATATAGTTTAAATCTTGGTTTAGGCTAGAATTCAATTCAAAGTCAAATGTTGAGAAGAAACTATGAGATCTCATCTGATTTCATTGTTACAAAATTCAAAAGCTTTGTCATCATAAATATAGGAGTGTTACCCTCAGATACACTAGCATGAATTCTTGAAACAGTGTAGAATTCTTCATCCTACACTATGAAAAAAATATTGCAAATGGAGGATATGTTAGGTATAAATCAACAAAGCAGAAAGCACCTCTATTTTGTTAAGTGTGCAGAAAAAAAACCAGAAAATTTTCTGAATTATCAAATGACAATGGAAGATAAAAAAAAATGGAGGGTATAGAACCACTTGGGAAATACATTCTTTACCACTTACTCCATAATGTTTTTATCAAAATGAGTATTGTGTTACACTAACCAAGTAGCATTATGAAATCTTTCCTTGACTCTACCTTTAGGAAAAGGAATAATTAATGAAAATTTTATGGAAAACCACATATATTTAAAATAAAGGTATCTTATGTTTGAAATATATGCAATTATTTTTAAATGTATATAAAATGGTAATTTGAATCTGAATAACATTCTACATTGCACAATGCTAAATATTTCTATATCATATCTTTTATAATAAATGAAATTCAGATCTTATCTTGCTTCTTTACCTTTCTTAGAACTATCATGAGAAAATGTCAATCTCCCAGCACTTTAAAAACTATCCATTGTTAATTACATGTTTAGTGTTATTTACTCTCTACCCAGTAAACACATGTTTAGTATATTTAGCTACCAAGATGTGCCATTCCAGTAAGAAAATATTTCAAATAATGAATGCACAATGTAACTAAGTATTTGGAAGCTAGCAATTAATGCTAAATTCTGTCTGTGAATAATGTGAAATTAAAGGACATTACAAATCGCTCCTATCCTCTAATGAGTTTAGTTTCCAACGGACACATCTGGACAATTTCTTTTTAGCAATTCAGGTAGGATTTTGTTTTGGAATATGAGGGAAAGCCCCAGAAAGCAGAAACAATAAAAATAAAAATCAATCCAAGTGGTTTCTAAAGATTGTCATCTGGTTACAAATTCTCAAATATTTCACTTTTAGAAATCACACTTTGTTCTGACTAAAACGTAGAGGGGTTGTGTGATTGCTGTTTGTTTTATCATACAGATGCTTCTCTTAATGATTTGTGGTTACAAATTCCTTGGTTTCCCAAACCTCCACAGCTTGTTTTTTTTCTTTGTGAGCAACTTTCAAATATTGCTTCCAGCCACTGCAATTTTCATCCTTTTACTCGATTCAGGTCTTAAATTTCCTTTCCCCAAACTAGAGAATTCCCAAGACAGGCTGTAATGGCCCCATGCATCTTTGAGTATGACTCTGATAAGCAAGCATCAAAAACATATGGTTGTAATATTATTGATGTTATCTTGCATGTATAAACATATTGGTCTTGAGAAACAGGAGAAAAGTATTATGATAGCATGTCTATTAATGTTAGCAAAAAGTATACAATCAAGGCAACTGATTCATTATGAACCTGCTCTGGGCCATTCTCTGGTCCCAGCATAAGGCTGTAAATTGTCACAGAGAAGGGATTCGGTAGTTGGGTGTAGTGCCTGCCTTTCTTCATCTTCATCTTTGACCTTAAAATTAGGTGTCCTGTGTTTTAGCTTTCCTGTCTTGCTTGCCATTATGCCTTATAGCTTACTGCTTTTAAATTTAACTCCTGCTTAATTTGGGGGCATTATTCTGCTGTCAGACATCTCTGATGAGTTTAGTCTGGGATGCTGAGGTCCTCCCCACCCTGGGCACAGCTCAGTCTGGTTAAGTATCAACATTATCAAAAGACTCTCTAATCTCAGGATCAATGATTGGGGAAATCATGCTGAAGACATCTCAGGGATGCTAATATTCCTTGCCTTTGTCAACTTAGTACATTTTAGAAAAGCAATTGATCTAAAGTTGACAATGTCTTATCTCTAGATGGAAAAATTGGCTGAGGATGAATACATCAGAAGCTACCTTCTGTATCGGATCTATACCCAGAGAGTTCTGGTTTCTTCATGGACTATGGCTTTCAGGGGTCTCTATCCAGACCCAGACTGCTGTAGACACAGACTCATTAGCAAACATCTGCAAAGTACAACTGAAATTTGTCCAGGTTCATTAGATATTTACTATTGACAGCTGCCCCTAATTGATGAAGACTTTCACAGTGTCCTAGTCTGTGCCTCTAGAAACCAGTCAGGAGAGTGTATATTCAATACGCATGCCCTGTGATGGCGTTTGATCTGGCACAATGGTAACCTACCTCAGTATGATTCTTCTTCTTATTGTGCTCAGTGGATGTCATGATAGTCTGAAATAAAGTTCTAACTTTTCTTGTGTTATAACTCAAAAGAGACAAGAAATCTTAAAATTTTTGAACAGATGATTCTAAAAATACACAGAAAATATTGTTTTTACAAAAGGATTGAAAATTGACTTCATCTAAGTCACATTAGTGCGTGAAGGGGTTGAGAACAGATTTCATGTTTTATGACATTTGTTCTGGTTCTCAGACTCCTTGCCTACATTGTCACTGTGTGTTCTTGGAAAAATCACTTCCCATATATTCATTTTATAGGAAAATTACATTGAATCCATCTTATAAATGTACTAAGGGGAATCTAAAATCCCCTGAGGGCTGGGCTGGCGTCTGTTTTCACTTGCTTACATGGGTATTGCTGCCTGTTGTAATTGAGGAAGACATTCCTGATGACTTACTATCTGTACACATTTAAGAAGACTGACCCAAGGCAAAGGCTTTTCCTCCTGAACCCTCAGAACTTTTTACAGATCCTCAATTATGGTGTAGGTTCTAGGGATCCTCATGCAGAGATTCTGACAGTTATTTCCAAACATAAAATGCTTCAGACTTCTGTCCTTTGTCTCTTCAAAAATGTCGATTTCTCCTGAGTATGTATGTAAGAAAATGCCATTACTTGTTAAGAGTCTTTATCACTTGACAAGATGCTAACTCAACTAATTAGATTCTGCGGGTCTTTGCAGGCAGCACCCGTGGAAAGCAATGGGAAGACTGGAAAGGAAAGCCCTAAGGAAGAGGGCAGATGTGACTTCCTGCATCAGAGCATCATGTAGTTTTATTTTTTGTCCTGATTCTTGCCTTTGAAACTGCTGCTTCCAAGTACTAATGTCAAGTCCAGTCCAGGTAGAGAAATGGAAATTCCCATTTTGATGTGATCATATAAATGTTTCAGAGTGATATGAGCCAGAAAGTTTTGGGGAGTTGTCGACCCAGACTCCTGATGCTTGCTTAAGAGGAGTGGAGGAGACACTTCTGAGTGATACAGGCCCAGAGTGATACAGCTAGGGATCCAAATCTATTTACCTTTGAGATCTACCTGATGTTTTCAGATGGACCTACTCACAGAAGAGTTTGAGTCAATATTTGTATTTCACTAAGTTCTAGAGTTGAGGTGAGGTCGTGAAAGACAGATGGAAGAAGCTGGATTCCAGAGCCCCATTACCATTCAAACCATAAAAATCCTGGTTTGATCAGGACTTACCCCTATGATTTCATTGGGAAAACAAGCATCACATTAAGTTCTTCATTCAGGTCCTTATAGATAAAGATAGAACCACTTCATTTTTAAGTAGAATTTTCAACATAGCTAAAATAACTGTCACAGTAGAGTTATTGATTAGCATATGGTGCAAAGAGCAGAGCTCTGTCTCCCATGATGCTGTCATCATGGACAGAAAGAGATGTTTCAGTGAAGTATCACCAAAAATATGGACCACATCAAAAATGTGAGTCAGAGTCCCTATACCTAATCAGCTTGCTGAAACTAATGGTACCGATTACAGCATGCCTATAGTTTCTTTCAAATTCTTCCAAAAATGATATACTGAGTGAAATATATAAGCTATTAAAAATGAAGAGTAAGCAGGCAACTGGAAACTAAAATGCTAACATGCCACTTTAAGTGGGAACACATGGTCAACTGGAATACGGCCATGGAAAATAAATGGTAAGATGAGGGGTTGTGAGTATGAATGATGTTACAAATGGGTGTTTTAAGGCCCTAATAAGAACTGTTTTGCTCCTTGTCCACTCTGTCCCATCACTCCATCACTCTTGGGTTATTTACAGGGTCGGTGGGATTCAGCGGAAGCAATATCACTGGTAAAAATGCACTGACATTGACACTATTTCTCACACGAAACTTACAGATTGATATATGGGGCTATGTTAAAACCCAAACCTAGTTTGTATGATATTTCATAGATGGAGCACAAACTAGACTGGTTTATGCCTTTGTTTTGAGATGGAGTTTTTTTCATGATCAATGAGCTGATTTGATGTCTTGTATCCTGAAAGAAAATGTATAACCTGTTTCATTTTAAAATAAATGATGTTCCTTGAGAAATCTAGTCTTTCTCTTTTAATAACAACACTCAAAAGATATAATGTCCCAATGGACAATAAGAAAAAGATAGTGCTAGGGCGTTAATAAATAAATACACTGATATCTAAGGTTATCTTTACTCAAATAAGAGTGATTAATTTTATTTACTCAGGATATTTTTCCTAAACAAGTAACCTGGCCTCATAATTGAAGCCGGAGGGAGTGTGAACCTTCTCTCTCATCACTTCTCAATATAATCACCTACTTTTCCTTAGTCATCACAAGGCAAACTAGTCACAAAGAAAATCCTCAGTGTTTGAGCCACAGAATAGGAGGCATTCTGGAGACAAACAGTAAAACAAAAGGATTGGAAAGACGCAAAAGGAAATTCAGCTCATTGGTCATTCCCTTGTATGCATTCTGACTGTATACGTTGTTTGATTGAGAAGATTTTGCTAACACCTGTGAACAAGCAAATACTTCTTGCTAAACCTAAAGATATAGACAAGGCTGTCAGGTAGCATTCCCACTATTCAGTGCACGTCTGGGATGAGTGATGTGGACTGAGACAACAGTGATGTACTATGGCAGCGGTAGCGAGCTCACTGGAGCCTGAGCAGAGAGGCTTACAGAGTGTGCCTGCTGGAGACATTGACTCACCAGCTAAATGTAAATTGGTCTTCTTGCTTGAATGGAAGGCGAAAGGACTACGGAAATACATTTTTATGCTGTGCACCAGTAGAGAGGATGCAGAACTAATGAGTGGGGTCAGAGAGAAGATTCAAATCTTATGGTGCGGGTCATATGATGTGTTTTACTCTAATCATTGTGAACAGGTCTGTCTGAGTGACGCTGGATATGGGGTAGTGGTTAAGGGCACAAACTTGATGGTCAGGCAGGCATCAGTCAAATGATAACTTTGCCACATATGATCTGGTGAATCTTAGGCAAATTGTTGAACTCTTGGAATTTCCAGTTCCTCATCCATTAAGTAAAATGACAATCACCATGGCTGAGAATTGAGAGAATGCAGGTAAAAATGCTCAGAAGAATGTCTAGCACTTAGAAGAAAAAGAAGAATTACTTGGAACTGAGACTGATCCTCTCCAAACTTCCCCCTTCTCACTGCTCCAGTCAGTTCCATTCTGCTTCTTTCTCTCCTGGGACTTCCATTCTCGTTCTCACGTCCACCTCTGATAGTTTATTATTTACACTTTTCTCCTTCACGAGTGCGTCCCAACGATCCTGTCCCTCCAGCTCTTTAGAAGAGAAGCTTATTTGTATTGTAGGACATTGTCTTTTGCTTTTCCTGCTGCCTGGGCAACATTTCCCCTGATCTCCATGTGGGTATTTTCTTCTTTGGTTTGGGCTCATCTTTCCTGTCATATCCTAAGATGTTTCTTTAACATTCCAGCAATAATAGCTTCCCTGGCTCTCCAACCACTGGCATCATTCTGTTTTATTTTCTTCATAGCTCTTATCACTCACCTGTGTTGATACTTGGATTTATTTTCTGCCTCTCTCCACGGGAATGTAAGTTCCATAAGACCATTTCTGCATGTCCAGAAATGCAAGAATATAGATCTATTAGTAATAATATGAGTTGAAAATCTACCTAGATTTTAAAAATAAGACTGATAAGTGGAATAGAGATCAATGGGAATAAGTAAAAGGTCACATATGGGGCAGTCTGAAGATATCTGTATGAAACTTTGATAAAGAACTATATATACCATAAGAACATGTTTGAAAGGTAACAATAACCACTGTACATTAAAAATAGATTGACTATTTTTTAAAACACCAGAGCTAGGAAATCATTCACAATACTTCACATAGCACACAATAGAAAGTAGACAGAAGTATAAAGTAAGTTAATAAAGTGAGGCTGAAATAATCAGTTATGGAGGCAAACATAAATACTTTAAAATGCAATTTAGAAAAAAAGACTCTCAGTTTGAGTTACTAAATAAAATCCAGCTAAACATTATGCATATATATTATAAATGTGATGTTAGATATTTAAAACAGAAAGTGATGATAAATATTAAAAACAAATGGGCAGATGTATCAAGGAAAATACAAAGAAACAAGGATAGTGAGGGAAGTATGAGAGCAATTTTAGCTATAGGCAAAGTAGAAAAGGTATTAAAGGAGAGGAGGTCATTTAAAATTTTTTAAAAGCATAAGAAAAGTGTATCTTTACAAATGAGATATAATTTTCAGAGATAGCATTTGTTGACCAAGCTAACATCAAAACTATGCAAGACAAAAATTATATAAGTTCAAAGAAATCATAGAAAGAGAATCATGCAAAATTTTACTAGCTTATTCAGTCTTTACATTTAAGAATGAAAACAAATAAAAAATTAAGAGAGTAAAACTTATGATAATGTATTTCTTTAAAATCGAATAATAGATATAACAATTTAAATTCCTGTTATTTTTCTTGTCTACTAGCTTTGTGACTTTGTTTTTCCCTTTATAAACTGCAGAAAATAACAATATCTACTCATAGTATTATTATAAAGATTAAAGAAGATAATATTTATAATTACATAGCACAGTGCAGATAAACTTAATGCTATGATCATTATTGTTATTAGTAAGAAAAATCTTGTCTACTACAAACAGAAACTACTTATTCATTCCATATTTGGGCGAAATATTTGTAAATACTAGTATAGCTCCCATATTATGGAACCAAGAAAATCGCTAAAGAAAAATTGAACCAACCAATTTCCAATAAAATAAATGAACAATAAAACTTTATTTAAAGATAATGCAAACACATGTAAATTTAAATCTATGATATCTAATGTTTAGAAACTATCTAGTCAGGATTAGTAAAACCTCAGGATACAACCAAAGCTGTACATAAAATCTTTTGTTAAAAGGTGGGGGGGCGGAAAGCTAAATATTAACTAAAACTTTTAAAATGGCAATAAAATTACATCAAGGAAGCAGGAGAAAACAATAAAAATAAAAGCAGAAAAATGATTGTAAAACATCAAAAGTTTAATTGATATTTTGGTAGGCAGAATAAAGTTTTTCCCTCCCTCCCAGATGTCCATGTCTTTTTTTGAAAAAAGTTTTATTGAGTTTATTTGGGTGACATTGGTTAATAAAATTATATAGGTTTCAGGTGTACAATTCTGTAATACATCATCTGTGTACTGTATTTTGTGTTTGACACTCAAAGTCAAGTCTCCGTCTGTCAGCATTTATCCCCCTTTATTCTCTCCTACCATCCCCACCGCTTTCCCTCTGGTAATCACCATACTGTTGCCTGTGCCTATGAGTTTTTTGTTTAGTCCCTTCACTTTTTTCACCCAGCCCCCATCTTACCTCTTCTCTAATAGCTGTTAGTCTCTTTTCTATATCTATGAGTCTGTTTTTATTTTGTTTCTTAGCTTATTTTGTGCATTAGATTCCACATATTAAGTAAAATCATATGATATTTCCCGATGTCCATTTCTTGATCCCCTGTGAATATGTTAGGTTACCAGACAAAGGGGAATTAAAGTAGCAGATGGAGTTAAGATTGCTAATTAGATAATTTTAAAATATGGAGATTATCCTGGATGATATGATGGGCTCAAGGTAATCACAAGAGTCCTTAAAGTGGAAGAAGGAGACAGAAGAGGAGTTAAATTGATTAGAATATATTAGTTAATAACCAACTAACTAGTTGGTAGACTTGAATACCAGTTACAATTTAATATAGTTCCTGTTTATCTTCTAAGGGAAAATTTCTCTATATCTTCAGAAGTTGCTTTGTAGGCACACTTAAATTTTACAACACCAAGAAGCCAGTGGTAGCTTGGTAACCTGAAGCCTTACTTCACTAGGAAAACAGAACCCAGATGATGTAAGACGTCTGACAGAGAGTCAACACAGCCATTGTGAAGAGGGTCCTGTTTTATTTTTTATTTTTGTCTCTTTTCCAAATTTACTTCTACATACACATTATTTTCTCCACTGGTTTAATTCTCATTATTTCCAAACCTATCATTCGTAATATTTGGCTTCTATAAGAATTTTATTTTTGTTCTTTAATAAACCTAATGATACTCTAACTGATGTCTGCTTGGATATGAAGAAGCCATAATGTACATCACTTGAAGTTTCCAGTTTATTTAATGATGTACATAGGAAGTATAGGCTCTTAATGTTTCTGGGAAATGGGGCATCTATTTTCATCATATACTCTAGGCTGGAAACGATTTTTTTCCTCCTCCTGAAAGTGCCTTTCATCAATAGAGCATGTGAAACATACTGATCTTTCAGGGAACGTGGATCCCACAGAGAGTGCACAGTTGCCAGGAAGAACAGTGTAGAGCACTCAACTTAGAGAGAGGGAAACACACAGAACATTGCCTGGCACATAACAGATTCTCAGTAAATACTTGTCTGATAAATGAATCAATGCATTCTCTGTGAAGAAATCAATTAGGCAGCCAAAAATGAACGGTATGTACTGAAAGGAAAGAAAATTTGGGGAGGAAAGCAAACTGATTTGTCAAGACTCTTTGTGATTAGAATAAAGGTTCTGAAAAGAAGCATGGATTTCCAACAGAGTCTAAAGGGAGAACAATAATGATTGGAACAAAGTAAAAAACCCAGAACAGTGTGAGAAACCAAAATCTCAGCAGAAAGGTCAAGTTTTGTCACTAGTTCTCTGGCGAGAGGGTGTATGTTCTATGATATTTTTCTCTTCCAAATACATTATTCATGTATGCATTTACTCTTTATTCTTTTAGTCATTCATCAACTGCTCATTAAATAAACACCTTTTGTAGGCACCAGGTAGAGTAAATGAACAAAACAGGCAAAGTCTCTGGTTTCATAGTGCTTTTGTTCTAATGGGAGGATTTAGTGAAATATAATATATAATTATATTTTATCCTTAAGTATAATATATAATTATATGACATATGATATATATCACCCAGTGTTATGTGCTGTGGATAAAATTATAGCAAGGTACAGAGATAGAGAATGCTGTATGTGAGAATACAACTATTTTCTATAGGATAACCAGGAAGCACTTTGTGATATCTGAATTACAATTGATGTCAGAAGATGATGAGGGAGGGAGCCATATAAACATCTAGGGGAAGAAGGTCTCAAGCAGAAGTAGCAGCAAATGTAAAGGTGGTGTGGAGGCAGGGGCAAACGGCTCATGCTCCAGAAATATGGCTGGAGCAAAGTGAGCGGGGTGGTCAGTGGTAGAGAAAAATAAGTCAGGGGTCATACCATTAAGTTACTTGTAGGGCATAGTAATGACATTGACTTTTTCTGAGTGAGAAGGGAAATTATTGGACATTAGAGGGTTCTGAGCAGAGGAAACACATGATCTACTGTAGACAATGACTGTAGAAGAACAATGGTGAAAACAGGGAGAACAGTATGGAGGATGTTGCAACAGTCCAGGCAACAGCTTCTAGAGGTTTGGACCAAGATGTTTGTAGTGAGGTGGTGATATGGCCAAAGTCTGTGTATATTTTGAAGGTAGAACCAAGAACTTTGATGATGATTGGATGTACAATGTAAAGAAATTAGTAGAGTAAACTTTCTAAAACTTTATTTAAGCAACTAGAACAATGAAATGCTACTAGATATCCCAATGCAATGTTGCACAGGCCATTACAAATGGGAGCCTGGGCTGAAGATATAAATTTGAGCATACAACTAATATTTACAATATTTACAGGTATTAACCTTTGTTAAATCACCTGTAATGTGAAGGGACTTTTTTTTTTTTTTTTAATTATTTCAGAGAAGGAGAGAGAGAGAGATAGAAACATCAATGATGAGAGAGAATCATTGATTGGCTGCCTCCTGCATGCCCCCCACTGGGGATCAATCCAGCAAACCAGGCATGTGCCCTGACCAGGAATCAAATCGTGACCTCCTGGTTCATAGGTTGATGCTCAACCACTGAGCCACACCGGTGGGCTGAAGAGACAATTTTTGATCCCTGACCCTCAATGCTATTTAATATTTAGAGATTGAGGAGATACAATAGCAAATAAGACTGAAAAGAACAAGTAGAGAGTAAAACAGAAAGAGTTATTCCAGAAGTCAAGTTAGTGCAGGTTTTTAAAAAGGATGGCACAATCAACTATTATAAGAGTTTCTGGAAAGGCTGTGTGAGATAAAGACTGAGAATGACTTGCTTTCATGGGCCTAAGACCCCTCTTCCATATTAAGAGATACCCATGTTCTGGCCTGTTGAAACTACTTTAACCCTCTCAGGCAGTGTCAGCACCAACAAGAGCCTCAGTAGCACCCGATAACCCAAGCAGATAAAATTAACAAAGCAAAGGGTCTGAAACTGAACTGACCTCGAAACCACAAAAGGAGGCCAGGACCTTGGGCTAACCATAGATAGGGCAACTGCTTGCTAAAATAAAAGATTTACATAAGATCTAGGGCCTGCTAACCGAACAGACAAAATACAATCGAATAATCTGCCAGGAACCAATATAGTAAACCTGATCGAGAAAAGACAAGCAACAACAAAAGGTAAGGCCACTCCAGAGATGAATCAGATATTGGAATTACCTGGCAAAGAGATACCACTACCAACCTAGCAGAATGGCTCACATAAAAAATCGTGGCAACACTATACCAGCAATCATGAGCAGGCACTAGGTTCCTCATATATTGCTGGTAGGAATATAAAATGGTTGATTAATGTACAAAAAGTTTGGAAGTTTCTTATACAATTATATATGCCATTGTGTATTATTCAGTGACTGCATTCCTGGGCATTTATTCCAGAGAAACAAAAGCATGTTCACAGAGGAAGCTGTGCATGGTTATTCATAGCAGCTTTACTCATAATAGCCCCAAACTGGAAATAGCCCAGTTGATCTTCAATGGGTGAACGGTTAAAGAAACTATGGCCCACCCATAGTTCCAAGAAAAGGAACATATTTTTGATATGTATGCACAACAACTTGGTTAAATCTCTAGGGTGAAAAAAAATCTCTAAAGTTTACATACTGTATGATTCTGTTAATGTAACTCTTTGAAATGACAAAATTGTCAAACTGGAGAACAGATTTGGAGTTGTCAGGAATTAGGGACAGGGGTCAGGGAGTAGCTGGAGGTGGGTCAGGAAAGAGGTGGGTTTGGTTACAAAAGAGCAACCTGAAGGATCCTTCTGGTGATATAATCGTTTAAGCCTCTTCCTATGATGGCAGATGCATGCACCTACACATGTGATAGATTGCATGTAGCTACTTATACACACAAGAGCACACACACACACACATATACATACACACAAACAAGTTTTAGTAAAACTGGAGGAATGGGAATATGAGCCATGGATTGTACCAGTGCCGACACACTGCATTGCATAATGTTACTATTGCAGGAAACTGAGTGGAGGCGGGAGATGATCTCTCTCTATTACTTTTTTACAATTGCATGTGAATCTACAGTTACCTTAACAAAACAAAACAAAAAAGAGGAGTGAGATTACCTAGATTTCGTGAACAGCTTAGGAAAGAATGCATTACAATTCAGTCAGGAGGGTCATGTAACTCATCAGTTCCAGCCCAGTGTCTCTGATGAGCTGACAGTTCTTCCTTTTTAAATAAATATTAAGACTGCAACTTTTTATCAGCCTCAAACATTTCTCCCCCGCAACCCCCCATTTTAAAATATTAGCAGAATTAAATAGGAAAGAGGAAAACAATTCATTCCTAAAGGTTAATTTGACTGGTGAGAACTAGCATCCTACTCATCCATGACGAGGCTACAAGAACAAGGGCAGATCAGGGCTGTAACTTAACAAGCACCAGCCTGAGGAGTTTGAGCAAACACCCTCCATCTATTTCAAATGATCCCCCAAAACCAGGATGGAATAATGAGAGGATAAGCATAAGGTATAAATTGAGTCACTGTCTCTCTTTCTTCCTGGGAAAATGCAAAAATATAAAACACAGACACTCAAAAAGATACGCTGAAATCTCTTTAGCGATGCCTTTCATTTCATTGGGAGACAGGAAATGACTTAAGTAGAATTTATGGCATTCTTAAGAAATAAATTACCTGGAGTGATGAAATGATGTAAATCTTTAAATAGTGTGTTCTGTGACAATGTCATGGAGAAGAGTTCTATAGCTGCAGATCCTTTATCTAAAAGTAAGCAAAAGAACAGCCATTACTCAATGCCCTGCGTACAGCACTGAGCAATTACAGTTGCGCAGTTCTTTAAAATTGTGAAGTATTCAGTACTGTGTTTGCAACACCTTTCCCAACATGAATACACTCCTTTTTTTTCCTACATGAATAAAGCCATGGATGCTTTCTTTAAGCTGGATTGTTTGATAAACTTGCACAATAGAGTCTTAATCACAGTCATGTGTATATGAAGCAGTCTTTTCTTTCTTTTTATCCATTTAGCATCTATGTCATGTGAGAAATGAATTATTCACATTTATACCTATTTTACTTTTATGTAGAGACCTGACTATATCAATGATCTCTTTCCTATTCAAACAAATTTGCTCTAATTTATCTTGTTCCTTTAAGAGATATTATGCACTGCTCTAATCCCGGTTTTCTACAAATGCATAGAATCTCATATTCCTGAAATCTCAACTACTTTTTCCAAGAAATGAGTTCCTACATCATCATGAACTATTGCCTTATTGTTGTGTTAGTTTGGGGGCTGTTATAGCAAAATACCACAATTGGGTGGTTTAAAACAACAGAAATTTATTCTCTCACAGTTCTGGGTGCTAGAGGTTCAAAATCAAGGTGCTGGCTGGGTCATGCTCCTTCTGAAGGCTTCCTTGCCTCTCCTAGTTTCTGGTGGTTGCTGGCATGCTTTGGCATCTCTTGGCTTACAGATACATCACTACAACTTGGTTCCCTTTGTCAAAAGATATTCTCTCTGTGTACTGGTATCACTCTTTCCAAAGTTCTCTCATCCCATAAGGACACTAGTCATTAGATCTGAGTCAACCCTAATCCACTATGACCTTACCTTAACTTGATTACAGCTGCCAAGACCTTACTTACAAATAAGGTCATATTCACACATAGCAAGATTTATCACTTTAACATTTCTTGCAATACACAACAATTGTGAACATATATTTTGACTCATGCTAATAGATTATGATACAAATATTTATGAACTAGAGGCCTGGTGCATGAGATTCATGCACTTGGTGGGGGTTCCCTCAGCCTGGCCTGCACCTTCTCGCAGTCCAGGAGCCCTCGGGGAATGTCCGACTGGTGGCTTAGGCCCGCGCAGGAAGCGGGCCTAAGCCATCAGTCGGATATCCTTAGCACTGCCATGGAGGTGGGAGAGGCTCCTGCCACCACCGCTGCACTTGCCAACCTTGAGCTGGCTTCTGCTGAGTGGTGCTCCCCTTGTAGGAGCGCACTGACCACCAGGGGGCAGCTCCTGCATTGAGCGTCTGCCACCTGGTGGTCAGTGCGTGTCATAGCAACCAGTCGTTCCCCTGTTTGGTTGATTTGCATATTACCCTTTTATTATATAGGATTAATAAATTCCACACAAATACTATGATTAATGCAATCTTTTGCTGATTGCAGTTTTCTTTCTGTAATTAAACTACTTTTAAGGATATGACAACTTAAATGGAGAACAATTAAATCCTGTTCAGATTTGGGCACAATTTATATGGTATTTAAATAATGAATTATTTATTTCTGCATGGGTAATTCAAGTACATGGTACAAAGTTGAAAAACACAAAAGGAAATCAACTTCCAGTCATCTAATTTCCTTCCCAAGAAGCAAACACTGTAATTAGTAATTAGTATTTTGTTAATTCTTTTAGAAATATTCTTTGCATATTTCATATACAAGCACCTATCTATCTGTTTATCTGTCTATCTATATCTATCTATCTATCTATCTTACCTAATAATAGACAAACATGTAAACTGACCATCCCTCTGCTATGCTCACCAGCCAATCAGGAGAGTATGCAAATTAACCCAACAAAGATGGCGGTTAATTTGCATACATAGGTGCAAGGTGATGGAGCGGAAGGCTCTGGTCGGAGCAGCGAAGACTGATGGCTCCAGCTGAAGCAGCGAAGACTGAAGGCTCCGGCCGGAGCAAAGGCCTGGGTCCTGAGTGCCAGAGGAAAACTGGTGCCAGCAGCCAGGGGAAGGGAAGGCCTATTGCATGAATATCTTTGTGCAACAGGCCTCTAGTCTATCTATAAAATGTATGAAGTAAAAATCAAAATACACAAATAGCATTTCTCTTTTCACTCCCTATTCTCCTCTCAGGACTGTTCTCATTATCTAGTCTCTTTCATAGTAACACACCTCAAACAGATCATCTATCCTTACTGTTGTCTTTTACTTGCTTCCCCCTTCCTCCTAGCACTCCCCTTCCCTGCCCCACTACTCCACTGAAATGGTTCACACCTTCTATAATAGCTGTTCCATGCTCCACTCCCACTGTTGTTTTTATCCTGTCTTCCTCCCTCTCTCTTATATCTATTGTCTTAGAAACTGTTTTATTCCTAGTAATTTGAGGGGGAAAAATGCTATCTCACTGTAGTTTTCATGTGCACTTTTCTTAATATGAATGAGGTTGACCATCTTTTCAGATGTTTAGGAGCTATTTAGATTTCCAGTTTAATGTACTATCTTCTATATCCTTTTTTAAAATATAATTTTTGTTGGTAGTATTACAGACGTCTCCCATTATCCTCCCCTCTCCCCAGGTCTTCACTAACCTATTGCCCTTGTCCATGAGCTATGCATATAAGGGTGTAAGTTTTTTGGTTTATCTCTTCTTGTCCCCGCAACCCCACATCGAGGTATGCCAGTCTGTCCCATGCCTCCCTGCTTCGAGTCTTATTTTATTGGTCAATTCATTTTGTTCATTAGATTCCACAAATAAGTGAGATCATGTGACATTTGTCTTTCTCAGTTTGGCTTATTTCACTTAGCATAATATTTTCTAGGTCCATCCATGCTGTCCCAAAGGATAAGAGATACCTCTTTTTTAACAGCTGCATAGTATTCCATAGTAAACCCCCCCACAGCTTTTTTATCCACTCATCTACTGAGGGGCTCTTGGGCTGTTCCCAAATCTTAGCTATTGTAAATAATGCTGCAATGAACACAGGTTTGCATATATTCTTTCTGATTGGTGTTTTGGGGTTTTTAGGATATATTCCCAGAAGTGGAATTGCTGGGTCAAATGGAAGTTCTATTTTTAATTTTTTGAGGAAACTCCATACTATTTTCCACAGTGGTTGCACCAATCTGCATTCCCACCAGCAGTGAATTACTGTTCCCTTTTCTCCACATCTTCGCCAGCACTTGTTGTTGATTTTTTTATGATCTTCCATATTCTTTGCCTACTTTTAAATTAGATTTTTGTTTTATTCTCATTGGTTTATAAGAACTTTTATATATTAAGGGATTAGATCTTTTTCCTCAGACATGGTCTTTACCATCATACAGTAGTTTTTCCTTTCATTACTCAGCCAGTCTCATGCAGATTTAAATATTCCTTGCTTCCTATCAAGCACTCTCTATTTGCTCTACTATTGAAATATCCTGTGCTTCTGTTACCGTGTTCACCAGTGAGATGCAGGCGTCCTCATCCCCATGTCTTCTTCCCCTGTCCTTCTTCATGCCAAGGTATATGTGTCATGTACTCGCTTACTAGTAAGGATACTTGATTTCCATAAGAAAATGTTATTCTTATTTTCTATTCTGTGTATTATCAAGACATGCAAATTTGGCATCAGTTAGCAACTGGAATATTTATAAATCACGTTCCATGCTAGAGAATATAACCACTGTTCTGCCATTCCTGTAACCACTCATGTTTCCTTTATGCTTTCTTGATGAGAGAACTTTGAACCTCACGAGCTCATTAATTCCCCTTCAGCTCCTAATAATATAACTGTAACTTTATTAATACCCCTAACCCCCTTTAACTCTGCATTGTAAGCTACTTTAAAATCTTTTAGAAAGAAGTGGCATATAAAAAAATATATAAATTTTTTGGTATATCCCCAGCCGAATATCTAGCACATACAATAAAAAAAAGAGATGCTGATGATAAAAGAATAAGATTTTTATAATACTTTTCTCAAGGTAGGAAAGTGTTAATTAAATATAGAAAAATTCTTAAAGTGGTAAAATATAGTGTACTTTCCCCCCAAATAATAAACTCATTAACTAGCTACAGTGCATACATACTTCCCAGCTACAACATAAATGGATAACGCATTTGTTTCTAGTTTGGTGTGCTATGTAGTATCTGTAGCTCAATTACTGGTTTACTATGTAAAATATAGCAGGTACAGATTGTCTTTCACCGTCTCCTCATTATAATAAGAAATACATGATTTATTTATCCAGTAGACATATAAAAATATAGAGCCCCTCTACACAGAGTATACTTGATGAGAATTAGAAGCATAGATGAATGCAGCCTTACAGGAGTTCAGATCTAGGGTGTAATTTTTAATGTCCCAAAAAATGGAAGGGAAAGCTCACAAACAAAAAAATTGGTAAAAAAAATTTCTGGTAGAGTGAGAAAACTTTGAAGGCGAAGTTTTATGGGAAACTTTGTATTAAATTAGAAAGTTTTAAAGTCAAACTGCCTTTGCATACATTAGACAGAAAAACATCTATTTTTAAACCTAGTATATTGGTGTAAACAACTAATAAACATAATTTTATATAGAAAAAAATTACATAGGATTGTTGTAATATAAGTCAAGATTGGGTTTTGCTGAAATTTGATAAAGCTTGGAGTGATTTCCTTATGGTATGGAAGAAAATTTTAAGTGAATTAAAAATGAGAAAATAGTTTATTATAACCCAGTGCCATTTTTATTTCTTGAAATAATTCTATTAATTCATTACTGAGGGGCATGATATATGCCAAGATTGAGTACTAGAATAAATAATAAATCATGTTAATGTTCCAATATTCTAACTAGTTCTTTGGACTAAATCTTTCAGGTTTTTATAAAACATTTATTTTGCTATAGAAAATACCTTCCCACCCATCTAAAATGTTCTTGTATCTTCATTCCACCCATATCCCAATATTGTAAAACTAAACATTGGGTTGAATTCATACTGGCAATTCAAAACATGTTCGCATGTACAATTCTTTATAATATCTGTTGGTCGGACAGAGATTAAGCCTTTCATTAATCCACAATGTTCTTGTATTTTCATTCCACCCATACCCCCATACCCCAATACTCAGGTCAATTCCTGCCCCCTCTTTAGAGCCTTTCCTAAGTTCCTTGGCACACAAGACATTGTAACAAAGTATGTGTTGATATTGGCGATGTAGTTAGCATTCTATTATGAGACTAAAAATGTGAATCTAGAACTATATAATAAATGGAAGTCTAGTGGAATGGAGAAATTCAGATTCCTTAACTAAAGATTTTCTATGATTCCACAAATACAGATTTCTAAATAAGACATTAAAGATAAATATATTTCAACCTAAAAAAATTACATGATTACAAGAGTCAAATCTATGGAGTAGAATTTCCAGATTAACAAAATAAAAACACAAGACACGCAGTTAAATTTGAACTTAAGATAAACACTGAATAATTTTTTAGTATAAGTATGTTGTCATTTTTCTAAAATTCAAATCGAACCAGGCTTCGTGTGTTTTATCTGCAACCCTAGTCTTGAGGTGTAGTTCTCCTGCCCCAGTTCATTCCGAAGGCCAACCTTGGGTTTACTAATGGAGAAGTCAGTGGGCACACTGCCACTTTGTGGCAGCCAAGAGCAACGACATTACTGCTCTTGAGAGAGAAGAGGTGCTAGTCTAGCGATCAGACATTCATGTTCATTGTGCAGAACATATAAGATACCAAGATCAGGTAAAGTGCCCCTTAAAGAAAGAAGTATGGAAAGCGCCATGCTTATCTCACATAATATTAGCTTTGGTTGGCGTGATGGCAGGATTTATCCACTTTTTGAAGAATTGATATTCCAACTTTTCTAAGATTTTGAAAAGTGGGAAGATGACTTTACCAGTGAGTATTGCCAGAAACAATATGTAAACTGTTTTTATGCGACCGACCGACAGAGGTTATAAAGAACTGTACATGAGAATATGATGTTTTGAATTGCCAATGTGAATTTGCTTTATTTAGCAATACCAACCCGATGTTTAGTTTTACAATACATTGAAAGCACTAAAAGTTTTTAGCCATAAAGAGAGAGAAGGCTGAAATAATTTCTGAAAGGTTGCATATCAGGTTAACAATAGAGCTGGAGAGAAGAGTAATAATTTCCTAACTTCTGACCTTGAAGCCTTTCATTAATCTACAATCACTATTGTTTTTCTGAAATGAGTCTCTCAAAATATTATTTCAGGAATACTAGCCATAAATGTGGAAGTGATAATCTTGTGATAATTTAAGGCATCCTTGTGGAAAGTTAAAAATTCCCAAGTTAAATTTCTCAGCTATCTTCAGAATCTTCAAAGCAAACAGAACTTTCAAAAATTTATTTGCTTTTGTTCTTTCCTTTTCTGACTAATCTACTTGCATAACTGTATTTTCATGTTCTTGGAAAAAATGAGTCGTCTTGAGGGAAAATGATTTTTTTTTAATCCACACAAGAATGTAACAAAAGTTAATCGATAGTAAACTACCCAATACTCATTTACTAACACTTTGAAAAGTTTTAATGAAGCCTGAATTTTGTGTGGCTACACATAAATATTCAAACCTCGACAATAAACAAAGGTAGAAAGTGGGGTTCAAATATGTATTAAAACATTGTTTCTATGCATATTAGAAATGATATCTAGGTATAGTCTATGTTGAAATATGTGAAGTTCTCTTTACCCTGAAAAATATGAAGAGATTAGGTCCTAAAGCTATTATACTAAAAAAAAAAAAGTTAATCTTAAAGAAAAAGTAAATCATGGTTTTACTAATCATCAAGCTGAGGCAAACACGGGTGGATTTTCTAGAACCACAGTTGGCTGTAATACTTGATTAAGTGTGTTCAGCTTAATCTTGATGGAAGATTACCCAATAAATCACATTTTGAGTAATTTGACTCCAGACAGCCAACGATTAGAAAAATATGCATATGTGACATTATTTAGTTTAGCAATATGCCAAACATGCCATGTAATCCTATGATTAAAGAAAAGGGCAAGGTCACTCCAGTCCTCACCACTCACTGGCAGAGCTGTTGACCTTATGTAACACTTAACAATGAACTGGGTGTTCCAGAAAATAAGTGGTTAGCACAGAGAAGAGAGATAACATGAGGCTGGGTGGGAACGACTGTGGAAAGAAGCTACCCCACCAGCGTAGGTTCATTTGTTAGCTCTATGGGATTCAGTGCGTATAAAAAGATGACTTGTGAGTTCAGACAAGCTCAGTACTATGTCAGAACGCTTTTCCAAAATATAGGCCTGCACAAAATCAGTTGATAAATTGGTGTTGGTACTGGAAAGTGTTGGATATTGGAACGTGTTTCTATTTTAGAAGTAGCAGATTATAATCTCTGGACGTCTCTTTTATCTTTCACCATAAAAACATATGGGCTCCTAGGGCTCAGGCTTTCTTCATGTTTTTGTATATAAATAAAAATGTGTTCCCATTTTTCTGTTATTTGTTTTGCCTTCTGCTATTTCTTTTTTGCCACTCTTCCACAATGTTTTGTCCACTTCTTTACTAGTATCCAGCTTCATTCTAACCACTTTCTTTCCATTCTTTCATATATATATATATATATATATATATATATATATATATATATTTCTATTGATTCTCAGTGAGAGGAAGAGAGAGGGAGAGAGAGAAACATCAATGATGAGAGAGAATCATCAATCAGCCAGCTCCTGCACGTCCCCTTCTGGCCATAGAGCCAGCAACCTGGCCCATGCCCTGACTGGGAATTGAACCATGACATCCTGGTCCATGGGTCCATGCTGAGCCACTGAGCAACACTGGCCTGGCTTCCTTCCCATTCTTAATATGAATGTGCCATAAAAATAATTTGTATGTGAAGAGGTTCTCCTAGACCTCATGCAACAAGACACAGAAATTATCTTATCTTTGACAATGAAGAAACATTTTCAAGTATGTGGACAATTTTAATAATTAGCAGACACCCAAGTCACTTTTAACACTAGACTTTGTTTTGTAAACATGCAGACCTAAGAGATAGTAAATGGTCTCAAATGACATTATTTGAACTTAGTTCTAGATAAAATGGAATCCAATAAAAGAAATGAAAGGCAAGGCCATCCACTTAAAATGTATAGATAGTTTTCTGGGTTTAAAAGAAACAACCAAAATACAAGTTTTGAAACTCCAAACAACTAGTAATTTTGATTACTAGTATGAATAATATGAATGATTATTTCCTTGGGAAGAGCTAGCACTTGAAAACAATACCATCATCAGAAAACATGCCTTTCCTGATCAACTAATATGAATTACTAGTCACTAATATGAACAGTCTGTGGAAAGTTAATTTCAGAACCAAAATGATTAAAAAGCAACAGTGAAGAGATTCATAGTTTTCATGCTCTGAAATGCTGGCAACATTCCTGGCCATATGCAAGGCCTTTAGAATTATTAATGTTTAAAAAGTGGTCTTGGAACAAGAAATTCAAATTCTACACAGAAACACAAAACAGATTTTTTTTTTCTACTCATCCTGCTTTTCATATTGTTTCATCTGATTCCAATTTTTACACCACAATATCTGTTTTGAGCACTACAGTCTTTCTCACCTGTTTCTGTATGTTTCAACTCAAAATTTCAGTCCAATTGCTGGCACTGAAGCCATCTTTCAATGTTCTAAGTATCTCCATTTTCAAATGCAGATATGAAACAGGTGAGAAACTGGCAACTAGGAAAGGCACGGCAGGACATTTTCCAGTCATAATTTGTGACATTCCTCCAATGTTATCTCCTGGGTGAAGACTTCCCACCTTTCCAGCTGGCTCTGCTCTGAGTTCCCATAAACCTCTATGGTGTTATTCCTCTACTACACTCTGAGCTCCTACAGTGGGTTGTTCCTCTCTGCTTCTTATTTGCAACAACAGTGCCTAGAACATTGATCTTGATGCAGTGGGACTGTCTATCAATGTTTACACAATAAGTAAAATGATAAATGAATTAAAAATCCACAAAGTATTTGGATTCTCTTTGTATAATTAATGGAAGGTGGCAAAGTAACCCCCTTTTAGACCAAATAGTGAGTGGTCTGGTTGAATTCCAGGTCTAAGTGAATTAGAGAATTTTTAAAAAACCCAACAACTTGTGAACCTGGCAACCATACTCTTTAAATTAATATAGAGATGTCCTGGTCGTGTGGCTCTGTTGGTTGGAGTGTCATCCTGCACACCAAACGGTTGTGAGTTTGATTCCTGGTCAAGGCACAGACCTAGAGTGCAGGTATGATCCCTAGTCGTGGTGCACAGGGGAGGCAACCAATTGATGTTTCTCTCATATATATATATATATATATACATATATATATATATATATATATATATATATATATATATATATATGTTTTTTTTCTCTCTCTCTCTAAAGTCAATAAACATATCCTTGGGTGAGAATTAAAATTTTTTAAAAATTTAATATAGAGGCATAATTTCTCACATAAAGAAATTATGCTCTGTAGCCTTTCCCATTTGGTGGTTTTCATGCTTATTTGTCAAAATTCTTGGTTGCAAGTGATAGAAATAATCTCAAACAAATAAATTAAAAGGAAGAATTTATTGGCTCACAAAAGAACTGGCCTTGGGCCTGAAACAAATCAGAATTCTCTCTCTGCATCTTCTACTTGGATTCATTTTCTTCATTTTCTCTTTCTATAGAGGGATTTCCTGCCTTTCTTTTTTTTTCCATATTGAATGTAGATCATGACTTACTGCAGCAGTGGTTTCACACCCTAAGATTTCCATTCCCGGAGATGAAAAGTGTCCCCCTTTCCCCCCAAACTCTAGATATAAAATTCCAGGAAGCATTTGAGTAATGTAGCTTGGATTCTGTGTCTCTTCCTGAAACAGTAGCTGAGGCCTCAAAGATGGTTTATCCTTTCTGGGTTACATGTCCATCTTTGAAATTAGGGGCAAAATCTAATAAGAGAAAAAGAAGCAGCACATTTTGGGCAAAGAAAATGGCTAATACAAAAAGAGGTGTCACATTTTTCTTTATTTGTTTGTAAAGAACTTCTCAATACTTCCAACCAAGCAGGGACGAGTTGGTTCAATTTCTAACAAAGATGGCTAGCTATTCAGATCAACATACCATTAGAGGCCTTCTATGGTGGTAGAGATCATCCCAAATGGAATTAGTAAAGAAAAAGCCCATAGATCAGGGGAGATAGAAAAGTCAAAATTTGAGTCAGTGACCGGCTGGCATGGCTCAGTGGTTGAGCATTGACCTATGAACCAGGAAGTCATGGTTCAATTCCCAGTCAGGGCACATGCCCAGGTTGTGGGCTCTGTCCCTAGTGTGGGGCATGCAGGAAGCAGCTGATCAATGATTCTCTCTCATCATTGATGTTTCTATCTCTCTCCCCCTTCATTCCTCTCTGAAATCAATGAAAAAAATATTTTTAAAAAACTTGAGTCACAAAGAGATAGGAAGCAGGGGTTCCTTTCAGAAAAGAGTTCTTATTCATGGGTAATAAAGACAGTCACCAGGATACTACTTACCATAACCAATGATACTGAGGCTGTATTATAAGGAATATAGGCTGCCCCAAATATTGCTGGATAAAAGGCATCAAATACATGATTTCTGCACTTTATATTTTGAACTTAACCTAGTTTGAGACATAATGATATTTTGTAATATACATAGAGGAAAAAAGCAAATCAGCAGCAAAAATGTTCTCAAGACTTTTCCAAACAGATTACTGTCACATTGACAATAATCTTTAAAACTAAGTGTTGAGGCTAGGTACAGCTGTAGTATATATTTAAGTATTTTGAGCTACATTTTTCTAAATTTCTACTTTTAGAAACTTTCCAAGTTGATATTCTTTAAAAATGACCCAATTTTTTAAAGCCTGAAAGGCAAAATGGTGTGCTATTTTGCAGAGCTGGCAGAATGGAGTGTATTAAGGCTTTTCTGCTTATTTTTAATCATCTATTGGCAGAGTTTATTCACATTTGAAAAGCCAACTTTAACTATTGTATGGCAAAATCTTTTACTAAATCTTGCTACTTAACAGATCTCTTGAATATTCTATTTGGAAGAATGATAAGATCAGGGTATAATTACGTTCATTTTGAATTCCTCACACACAAGTCTTTACTGGTACATGAATATGCATTTAAAACTACTCATTTTTCTATGAAAATAAAGAGATTGTTTTAAGAGAAACAAGTATCCAAAGTAGTTATTCCTGCATGATCTTCAGAAATCCACTTGGACATGCAATCTGTCTAGGTTATCAAAATCCAGGCATCCGAGTGACTGGATCCTTGCAATATTTTATTTAGTTTTTCCTGTTTGCAACATTAAAAACAGTAAGCATACATCAGGAATAACCTAAATATACCATCTCAAATATCTATTTTCATAGAATCTTAAATAGATAATACTTTAACTCATATAAAGTTCTCTAATTATGGAAATTCAAGGCTCTTCTTTTGATGACATTTTGTGTAAAAAAGGCAATGACCTTTCAGTGAGTAGCTTTCCTGCAACTCTGGCATCTATTGGATTGGGTTTATTTCTGTAGACACGACTTGTTTATTCATTACTTCATTCAGCAAATATTTCTAATATAATTATTAGTTCCACAGAGCACATTATTTAAATCTCAAGGGCAAGCCAATCTGTATTCTGTAACTTTCTTCTAAGAACTCAAAGCCATTGATTCAGTCATGATATTGATATAGTAACAATGAGTTTTTCATTTGCAAGTGTTAAAAATGACCAGAGATCACTGCCTGGCCATGTTTAACCAATTTGGATAACTAGGATGGTTTTAATTTAGTTCACTTTTATGTTATGAAAAAAACCCACCAGAATATATTTTCTTTGTATAATGATTTACTTTATATAAAGCAGATTGATACTATTAGTTCATCATGTGAAGTAAACAAAGTGTTATAGGCAGCCTTTTGTTCATGATCTTATAAGTGAGGTTACGACGCAGGTAGGTGGGAACGCCTGACCTGAAGTTAGGTGTCTAAATCCAAGGTCACTGTCCCTGCAAAGCTGCTGTGTCACATCAATCAGAGAAAAGAGAAAAATTCCACCAGTATCACCTCCTGTGGTGTCCCTCTAGTTCATAAATTACAAAGGACTCAGCTAAATGAGAACACTTACGATTAACTATTTCCTCATTAACTCCAATTCCAAGGTGATACAGTAACTATGTTACTGGTTAACTATCTATAATAATAAAGCATAATATGCTAATTAGACCAGACAGCCCGACGACCTTTCGGATGAAGCCGGGACTGTGAGGGCCAAGGCAAGCCTCCATGGCCGCGAGGGCTGAGCCCCTTGCACAGATTTCACACATTGGGCCTCTAGTATAAATAGAATTACCTCTGAGGTTGAAAAGAGAAAAAAACACCCTGAGATTTGTTGGTTCACTACATCCACTTCCTGTAAAATTCTAGTAGTTCCTGTTTGTGAAATTTCCTTCAGTTGACTCAAGTTACTTGATATGGAAAATAAACATCACTAATGAATATCAGTAAGCATTTCACTATTTTCCTTCTTGGGCAACCTGGAAATCATGTCAGCTAGTTTCTTTAGGACTTCACTATTGTGACTGGCAGAAGACCTAAAGAATTAAAACAATTCAAAATAAAATGAAAAAGCTGTATCAGATTAATACACAAAAAACATAAAAACACTGGTCATCTGAAACCTCCCTCTGCTAAATGCATTTTATATGCAGGCTTGTATTTTATTTTTTCTACACTAATAAATATTGAGTTTGAATGTGTTCCTTTTTTAATGTGCTTATGGTAAAGCAACTTCATATAGTACTGGTGAGCAGCAGACTTTCAGGACTGGTATCATCTATCCACGTCTAGAGGTACTCATTTCTCACTACTAACCCTTTTTTGGGGGAAGGGGCATAATAATATTAGCAAGTTATTTAATAAGACACATGTAATTGCCATGCTTAATATGAGCTTAGCCATTGTGAAACACTAGAGCCGCAGTCTACGGAAATTAAATGACTCCTTAATATCTAAAGAAATATTGGGTATTTTCCCTTTACATCACAAATGAAATCTAATCTAACTCCAAATACCTCCATGTACTTTATTATATTTTTCTTCAACAAACCTTATCCTGTACTGTACTTGAAATGAATTGAAATCATTTAAAATATCTATTATATATCAAATAAACCCCTTGCTGTGCCATCTCTGTCTAAAAGGCTATGGTTTGATATCTTTTTTTTTTTTGGAACATTTTACAAAACATTATATATCTGAACCATCATAAAATATCATTCTTGCAACTTTGCCAATTTCAAAACTTTCCTTTGAATAGTTTATCATTGGTATTCTCCATTTCCTTTCTTGATCCTCTTTGAGAACTGGCCAAGCAAATACTAGCTAAATTTATTTGCATTTATTAAATGTCTTAGCCTGAACACTTCTTACTGAAGGGAAATCACAGGCCAGAAAGAATAAAATTCAATTCTTAGCCAAGGCTCCAGTGGCATGGGGTAATATTAGATGAAACATAGAGACTGAGGGAATGTAAATTCTAGTTTATTCAGTTCAATTGATTTTCTTCCTATTAAGGTACATTCTGTTAGAAAGTTTTCCTCCCACTTACTAATAACTAAGCTCTGACATCATGAAGAAAACTGCAATTCACATCACTAAGGCTAATGTCACCCAAAGAGAGCTTGCTGTTTTAAATAATATGGAAACTGCCTTGGGATGACAGATAAGTAAAACAATCCTCTTTATTTTTAACTGCTTTTGATGTGTTCCAGACTTTGACTATTCAGACAGAGGAATAATGGAAAAGTTATTCCTCATCCCCCCACCCCCCTGATTAAATCACACCTCCACACCCCACACCCCAAATTACTATTTCTCCACCCTCACCCCTGACCTTTTGAACAAAATCAAAGACTCCAACTCTTCTTTTTATTTTGTTTTTTTCTCAGGAGAATAGTCCTGGGCTTAGTTTCAGACGGTCTCAGATCACCGGCATTCTTTCTAGAACAGTTATATACTCCCAGGTATATTTCTAAACACTGTCCTTTCTCTTGTTGGGGGAAGCTGGACTTTTGTCCTTGGTACCATATATCAGTTCCAGGCTAGACTCAAATATTGAGCTGCTTTTCCATTTGTCTTTGATTCTCCATCCATGAGCAGTTGTGGTGAGGGTCTACAGTGGGACCACATTTCTGTCATAAACCAGCAGCAGAAAACTAGGATCACACCTAAGCTGATACTTTCCAGGTTGTTGTATTAGACAACATTGTTCCTAAATGAAGATATCTGGCAGGATTTGCAGATAATGCCATTGCTCAATACAAAAAGGATACATTTCATTTCTTCAATGAATTTGCAGCCCAAAACAGTCATTATTATTACCTGTCAGTTTAAAGAACTTCCATTAGCCATTTTTTAAGGTCAGGCATGCTAGAAATTACATGCCTGACCTTAGTTTTCCTTTTTTCTGAGAATGTCTTGACTTCTTCCTTATTCCTGAAAGATATTTTCTCCTGATATAGAATTCTCAGTTGACAGTGCTTTTCTTTGGTACTTGAAAATGTGTCACTTCCTTTCAGCCTTCATGGTTTCAGATGAGCAATCTGCCTTATTCAAATTGTTGTTCCCCTAAAGCAGTGATTCTCAACCTTCCTAATGCCGTAACCCTTTAATACAGTTCCTCATGTTGTGGTGACCCCCAATTTCATTGTTACAAATTGAAAATAATTAAAACATAGTGATTAATCACAAAAACAATATGTAATTATATATGTGTTTTCCAATGGTCTTAGGCGACCCCTGTGAAAGGATCGTTTGACCCCCAAAGGGGTCGCGACCCACAGGTTGAGAACCGCTGCCCTAAAGAATATGTGTGTTTCTCTCTGGCTGATTTGAAGATTTTTTTCTTTGTCTTTAGTTTTCACAAATTTAATTTCAATATTTCTTGGCATGTATTTGTTTGAATTTATCCTGTTTAGTTTCTTGAATATTGTAGAGTTATATATTCTATCAAATTTTGGGAGTTTTCAGTCATTATTTCCTTGGACACTTTTTCAATCTCATTCTTTCCTTTCCTTCTGGGAATCTGATGGTATAAATGTTAGGTCTTTTGTTATCATCTCATAGGTTCTTGACACTGTGTTCATTTCTTTTTAGTTTATATTCTCTCTGTTCAGATTGAGTAAATTCTATAGATCTGTCTTCAAGTTCATTGGTTCTATCCTTTGTCATCTTCATTATATAAATAAGCCCATCCAGCAAGTTTTTTATTATCAGTTATAATATTTTTCAGTCCATTGGGTTCTTTTAATTTTCCAGCTTTATTGAGGTGTAATTGACAAATAAAGTTGTAAGATATTTAAAGTGTACATGATGATTTGACATATATACATTGTGAAAGGATTCCCCTTATCAAACCAAGGAACACACCTATTACCTCACTATTTACCTTATTATTATTAATTTTTTTGTGAGAACATTAAGTTCTGCTCTCTTAGAATATTTCAATTATACAATACAGTGCTATCAACTATAGTCATCCGTTTTTTATATAACTATATTTCTCTGCTAAGATTTTCTTTACTTTTTAATTGTGTTAAGAGAGTGTATAGCCGAAACCGGTTTGGCTCAGTGGATAGAGCGTCGGCTTGCGGACTGAAAGGTCCCAGGTTCGATTCCGGTCAAGGGCATGTACCTGGGTTGCGGGCACATCCCCAGTGGGAGATGTGCAGGAGGCAGCTGATCGATGTTTCTCTCTCATCGATGTTTCTAACTCTCTATCTCTCTCCCTTCCTCTCTGTAAAAAAATCAATAAAATATATATATAAAAAAAGAGAGTGTATAATTGCTTAGTGAAGTATTTTTATGATGACTGCTTTAAGATTATTGTCATTAAATTCCAACATCTGATTCATCTGGATGTTAAGTGTTTGTTGATTGTCTTTTCTCATTTAAATTGAGATTTTCCTGTGACTTTAAAAATTGTCTGCTGGAAATTTTGGAGATTATGAATCTCTGGATTCTATTTGGTCTTTTATTTTTCCCTGAGGCAGTCACCCAATTAATGTATAGTGTGAGAGTCAAGTGGGCATTTATGTTCAGTTTCATCATGTGGTTGCTGTAATGCTGGGCTAGAAGTTCAGCTCCCCCACTGAACCCTGCTGACATAGGGGTGAGGATGCCAACCAGACCTGCCTCCCACCATCTCTTTCTGCCTCACTGATACTATATGGGATGGAGACTCAGTTCCCCACTGTGCGCTGCTGACACCAGGATAGGGGAGTGGAACACTGATTAGATTAGCCCAGCTTTGTACCTCCTCAGTCCATCTAATTCTGCTGGGTGGGTATAGGTACCTAGACACCCCCCTCCCCACCCTCCCCAGGGCCTCCTAATACCAGCCGTATTGACCAGCTCTACCTTGCACCCTCTTTTATAGTCTTGTTGACACTGGGTGGAGGTGGAGACTCAGATCCCTGCTGGGAAACACTGACATCACCCAGTGAGGAAGCCCAGGGTGGAGGAGTGGAAGAACCTTTCCTTGCTTGGCCCTACTGAAACCACAGGGAGATGGTGTGGTTTTTCCATTAACATTTGGCTCAGTAGTAAAAATGTTTTCTGTTGACACGCTACCCTTTCTCCATCCTCTGGTAAGGGGAATAGGATATTCTTGAAGTTTAAAAATTTTTTTCTGTGACTGTTGGCAGTTGAGGGTGAAGGCTTCTGACATGCTCTGTTTGGGATATATAGAAGTCAATTAAGGAAGCCCAGATGACTCATGTCTGTTTTGTTCCTCAAGTCCTGATGTCCATAGGCAGTCTATTATTCTTCCACCTTTCTGAGTCTTCCTAGGCTTGTTTTTTTGTGTGTTATGTCCAGCATTTCTATACGTTTTAGATAGAGAATCTTGTAGGAAGAAGGCTACCCATTCTTGGCTGGAATCAGAATTCTCATTGTAGCTTTGTTTCTCTCTCCTGTATGTACATTTACATATACACCCCAAAATCAATGAAATCAATTCAGTGCTGATAAAAAAAGCTTCATCTATACACTGCATTTATATGTAGACCTTCTTATATATAATTCTGGAACAAAATAATAAAATATTTCACCAAGAAACCAAATGTCTTTGCCTTTTTCAGCCCCGACTATGGGTAGTCCATAAATATTTTTCTGAGAATAAAATGAGACCACATGAAAAAGGACATATTTTCCATTCAATTCTCACTATAATTTCTAAATTGTGTTCTGATTTCTAAAAATAGGGTCTTGAGGTACCTAAAGAACCTCATGCAAGAGTGGTGGGTTCAACACTAATTGTGGTGAAGGATGCAGCATAAAACCTGTGAAGTTGAGTTGGGAATTGGAGGTATTGATAAATGGATTTAAATATAGATAAATGAATTTAGAAAAGATGTTCATATAAGTGAATTTGTGTGTGTGTGTATATTTCCTTGCTATAGCCTCTGAGAGGGCCCAGAAAACAATGACACCTCAGAGCAATAGACATGCTGAGATTCAGATCTCGTTTTCCAGATAAAATGATCCACTTAAAGGAATCGGGGGTTCATAGAGAAATAACTGATTCCAAGCCTACTGCAGGAAATGCACATATGAGTCTTAAACATTTGTGTGTGTGTGTGTGTGTGCGTGTGTATGTAAGAGAGAGAGAGAGAGAGAGAGAGAGAGAGAGAGAGAGAGAGAGAATAGGAATTTTCCAAAGAATGATAGGGTAAATGTCAAAAGTCAGATTAATAGTGCTTCTAAAATCAAGTCTAGGAAAATTCAAGCACTGATAAAAGGGAGCTAGATAGATAGAGACATGAAGGGGGAGAAGATGATAAAACAAATATGGAAAGACACACAGAATTTGGATACTGGAATATCTGCATGGAGAGCATGTAAGAGAAAGAAGGTCTTCAGTTTAGTGCAGTGTCTCACTTGGTTCCGAATATCAATGTTCCTCAGTTCCAACCCCTTGGTAGTTGAACTTGAAAATGAGTAAATTTGGAAACTGAAGGATACCTATATTTGTTAATTTAATGAATATCAATAATGATTTGACTAACTGCTCTTTGATGAAGTGGGTCTAAGTTTATATTTCTTTTATAAAATTAATGGTAGAAATTATTATTATTTTAAAAAATATGTTTATTGATTTTTAGAGTGGAAGGAAGAAGGATAGAGAGATAAACATTGATGAGAGAGAAACATTAATCATCTGCTTCTTGCATAAACCCATTGGGGATCCAGCCCACGACCCGAGCATGTGCCCTGACTGGGAATCAAACCGATTATCTCAGTTCCTGGATGGATGTTCAACTCCTGAGCCACACCAGCCGGGCAATGGTAGAAATTATTTTAAATAATTATTGTGATAGGCTCTAGGCACATATAAATTTTCATATCTGACACCCAAGAATTTGGCATAATCATGAAACTTTCTTTGACTCATGAAAAGTAAGCAGAAGTACCATGTTCCATTTTCAGCTGAAAGCTTGAAGAACCAATAGCATGAGTCACTACCTTTGCTTCTTTCACTGAAGTGAATAAGGAAGAATGTGACACATTAAAATGAAGCTTCACCCATTCTGCAACCTTGAACAAGCTCAATCTAGAGCTTAGCTAACCAATGATTGACATTTAAGTGAATGGCAAGTTAATTTTGTTGCTTAAAACCATTGGTATTTTGGTGGTTGTTGGTTAGGGAAACATAACTTACCTGGAATCATCACTAACCCTAACAGAGTATCACTACATGTCAGGCACTGTGCTAACTATCTATCTGAATGACCTCATCCTATATAATAAAAGCCTAATATGCTAAGTGTCTGGTCGTCCAGTCATCTGTTCAACCAATCAAAGCATAATATGCTAATGATATGCTAAGGCCTTTCAACCACTCACTATGACATGCACTGACCATGAGGGGGCAGATGCTCTGACCAGCAGGTTAGCTTGCTGCTGGGGTCCAACAGACTGGGACTGAGCAAGATGGGCCAGACATGCCCTGTAGACTTTCTGTGGTCCCTCCCCACTGGCCAACCTCCTGCATGCCTCCCCGGCCTTGAGCGTGCCTCCCTGGCCCCAATCATGCACTGGTGGGGTCCCTCGGCCTGGCCTGCACTCTCTCGCAATCCAGATTGAGGGACCCCCGCCCCGAGTGCACGAATTTCATGCACCAGGCCTCCAGTTTAATATAATAACCTATGAAATGTGTTTTAGTATTCCTATTTTACACATGAAGAAAGTGAGTCTCTGAGAAGTTAAGTAACTTGCCTAAGGTCACACAGCAAAGCTGTAGCAGAACTTTGAACGATGTTTTCACCCCACATATGAATTGTGAAACATACCATATTTTAAGTATTTTAACATCATTCACTTGAAAACAAACCATTGTAATGAAAGTAAGAAATGAATGCCATCTGGTCATTAAGTTAATTCTCAAGGAACTTTCTTTATCAACTCTTGGGATGCTGAGGATGTTGTGTAGAACATCAGGGCTTCAGGGCTTAGGAGTCAGAGGTTCCTAGTGAAAATAAAAATCTTGCCTTTGAATTTATCCTTCTGTATGACCTTGGACAACTTATTTAACTCTCTCTGTCTCTCATTCCTCAACTATAAATTAGGGTTCAAAATACCTCCCCACAATGGAATATTCTGAGAAGTAAATTAATTACATGTGCAAAGAACTGGCAAATTAGTTCTCTACCTTCCCTCAAGTGAAGTCTCTCTCTCTCTCTCTCTCCTGTCTCTCTCTTTCCTCTCTCCTTCAAGATAATAATGGCGTTAGGAACAATCTATGATTAAAACTGTTCAATAAATCCCAATTTTGCTAGTTACTTCAAATTAATAAGAAAGGATTTCAAAAGTTAGAAAAGAACAATTTCCATTCCACTTTTTGCTTGTGAAATTTCATGCTTAAAACATTACAGGATAAGAAACACAGTGCTTTGTGATATATAAAGTAGAAATGCAGATTGTAAAAATTCCAGTCATATAATTTCCTAGGTTGTCTGGTTTGAAAATTTGGGCCATTCAGATTGCCTGTGCCATGCACACATGAGTAGTTCTCCATTCTCTGGGAGGGTGGTCTTTCTAGGAACCCAGTTGCAAACCATTATAGGAAAATCTCTTTTATGACCAGTCCTCTGGTTCCCTATTTCCATTTGAGCATGTTTGTCAGTCAATAAATTGCTGCCTCTTGCCTGTCTCTCAAGATATCTGGTGTTCTCCATTAAACAATGAAATACCCAGGCATTTTCCATTTTCCTGACTTTAGCTGAAACTTATCTGGCAAGGCCTGAACGGAACTCCGCCTGCCCGTTCTGGCTTAACGGGGAAAAGCCAGTTCATGCCAATGTGCATTTCCTCCCTCTCATGTTATGCTCACTGACACCAATGGGTGCTTTCTTCTGAAATAAAATGGAAACTTTCTGATATTGCCAGACAATTACCTGATAATACTCCACGTTTTGTTTATGCACTTACCAAGGGTCCCACTGGAGGCTCCCCAATAGGAGTGCTGGCCAAACTAAAAAAGCTCTTGGAATTCCAAGAACAAATGCTGCTTACATTGCTTCTTTAGTGTTTATTTTCAGTCTATAGAATTGATTGGATTAAATTTCCTTTATTTAGACTCCAGCAAGAATAGCTGACATATAACAAGGTAGGAGAGTTAAAGCTTAATTTGAAGAGACAGTCAAGTAAATCTCTGATATAAAAATATCAGATCACATACACATGCTTATTCACCCTCATGAGCCAAGTGACCTCAGGGAGACTCCTCTTTAATTCCCAAACTAGGACAATATGCATCCGCATGTCAACTGGTCCATTGGAATTCAGAGGAAATGCAGCGCCCTGATTTTCTATTTGGCATTCTGCAGTTGTATTATGAAGTTAAAACTTGGCCGTGTGTTTGTCATCAGATGGGAATACGTGCTCTTAGTGAACTTGACACATGCATGGTACTGTTAAAGTACTCTGAGTACATGATATTGAAATTTGTATGCAAACAACAAGAAGAAACTCAAACTGATGTGGTGTTCTAACTATAGTTAGAACTATAGCTATTTTCACGACTCACTTGGTCTATTATTTGAATTTGTATAGTGTTGTGTAATAGTCTTCCAAAGTAAGGGTCATTTTTATATTTCAAGGGACATTGAGTGAAGGGGATCCAGTTTGTCACACTGTCTGAGGTATGGTTAATTCTGTCACAAGCATCATCCCCTTCTTTGTATTCCTACTGCTATTACTTTCATTCAGTCACTCAATATTTAATCATTAGTCTTCACCTGGACTATTATAGTAATAGTAGAGGGCCAGTGCACAAAATTCATGCACTGGTAGGGTCCCTAGCGGCTGGTGGTGGCCTGCCACCAGCCAGGGCCTCCCTCTCTTCCCCCAGTCGGTGCCGCTCCCTGGTTAAGCTCCCTGTTGAGGGGACAATTTGCATACTATGCTTTTATTATATAGGGTTTTAATATGTTTCCTAACTCCACTGCATTCAAAACACTGCAGTCAGTTCAGTCATCCTGAAGAACAACTTGAATATACAAATATCAAATACTCATCTATTCAAACATTTCGATGGCTTCCTAGTCATCCCAGGAATACCCATACCACACAGCACAGAAGTTGGTCCTCCTGCACTGTGATCCCAACCTACCTATTGAAGCCACCACAGCTCCCCTTCCGGTATGAACAAGCCTCCCCAGCATTTCCACATACCCCTTGTCTTTGTTCTCTGTGCTACTCCCGACACCATCTTTCCTCAACCTTCCTATGCTTCGAGTCTACACATTTTTACCACCTGCTTCAATTATGTCTCTCAGATGAAATCTTCTTTATATTCTGGGAGTTTTGTAAAGAATTATTCCCCTTGTAATACTTATTTATCAAAATAAGAATTTTCCTACAAACATCTAAAAGATATATTTTATTAAAACTATTTATGTGAAAATTTATTTATGCACTGTAGAATGATTTATGAAATATAGATATGAGTTTAAAAAACTTTGGATGGATACACGTAACTGAAGATTTTTTGTATGGTTTAAAAAATTTAGCCTTTCACGTTGCCACTCTACAGAGAAAACTTTCCTTTCCCCATTATATAATTCTATGTTAAAGTAGCCTTTTCCCAATAACTTATAGGTATAAAGTAGCAAAAACCCTTTTATAAATACAATAGTATGTATATCGTTTGTCTAGTCATTTATTCCTTTCTATGGGCCATAGTTATTCACACAAATGTCTTCTCCTTTACTAGTTCCTCAGCTTCTTGAAGTAAGAATGTGCGCCTACTTTATCAACAATTTCCTATAATTCTGAATATACAATGTTACATAAATCATGAGTAGAGTAATCAATCACTCAATCAATGTACAAGTCCTTGTTGTCACCTCTCATGTTACTAAATCCACAATTGAAAATCTATGTAAAGGTTATATGCTTTTACAAAGTAATTCAAACACAGTGCAAAACAATATTTAGGGAGATAAAAATTGGTAAGAGATTGGTAAATAGCTCATAAAGTTTTATTTAGCTGCCACAATTTTATAGCTAAGTAGGCAACCCACTTTAACTTTCCTCATACAAGCTGATATCCACAAAAAAATCAAACTAAATAAGAAAGTAATATTCTATTTTTATAAGCCTCATTTTCAGAAAGTTCAGCCATAAATTTTTTAAGTCATTTCTGAGTTATTAGCTATGGAGTCACTTCATGGTGACATGTTGAGTATATGGAATGGTATTATACTTTGATGGTATTATACTCTGAGTATAGGCTATTTGAGTTAATTTCTGTTTGTCTCTATAAAAGGGGGTTTTAAATCTGTTTTGAGCCATTCTACAGTTACTATTAGGATTAATGAGAAATATTGAGATCAAATCGTGATCAGCAAAGGATGTGAAGGACAGAAGTTCATCAATAACCCTTTCAATATATGTTAGCCATTACTTTCAATTCTCTTTCCTCACTCTCACTGCTCTGCCAGTGTCACCAAACCACTGACCAAACAATTTCCTGCACAGTAAAAAGGGAGAGTTTATGTGATTGGTTGCACATCCCTCCAAGATCTTGAATATCTTCTACTGGAGGTGCCATAGGATGCGATGTAGGCCAGAAGGAGCTACCAGTTTTTTAGGGAAAAACAATTAAGTTTATTGCAACCTCCATACCTATGTTTCTGGGTCCTTGGAACAACATATTACCACCAGAAGGAGGACTTCTCAGATGTTTCCCTCTGTTCCCTTGGTCACCGGATTCTGGTTTACTGATGGACTTAAAGGTCTAAACTATTTATTAAAATTCTAGTTGCAAAACTTTGGTTTCTTTACTTTCTGATAATGGGCCAAGTTCTGAACTTTGAAAGAAGTCTGAGTTGGAGAAAGAACTGGAGAAAGCATGGATCAGGATGTTTATGATAAAACACTCTCTTCCTAAATGGTTTACCACAAAAGATCTAAAAAGGCAGCTGTGGGGCCTTGTTAAGTACACAGCTGGGAAGAACCCATGAGTCTTTATTTTTCTGCCAATAAGATACTCTACGTTGCAATACTGAACAAAGCATATTTTTTTATAGTAAAAGATAATGCCTCCTCTTAGTTGTACTGTGTCATGTGGATAATTTATAGTGAATTTCCCATTATGTGGTTGTCACATCACATTATTTGCTTCAGTATGTGGCTATAGATTTATCTCTAAGAGCCTTTATTTTTAGAAAATCTTTTAATAAGACCTCAAATTCTTAATATTGACTGACATCATTACAAAGTGGAAAGCAGTTCTCTAAGGGTCAATAAAGGGTTATATGTAGAAGATTTCCTATAGCATAATTGCTGTCATTTGCTTCCTTGTAACATATTATTTGGAAGACATAGTGCTATGAACATAGTCATAACCAAAATGACTTAGAGTTCTCAACTCATCCTCTTCTAGTTAATGCTAAAGAGGTTTACTTTTTTAAAACAAATGTTTTTAAATTGATTTTAGAGTGGAAGGGAGAGAGAAAAAGATATCAGTGGGAAAGAGAAACATCCATCAGTTATTTCCCATATGGAGCCTGACCAGAATCTGGGTATGAGCCCTGACCAGGAATTGAACCAGTGACCTTTCAGTACATGGGACATGGGACGTCACTCCAACCAACTGAGCCACACCGGCCAGGGCAAGAGTTTTAATTTTTAAAACAAGAAGCAACACATTGAAAGCCAGATGAAAGTAGAATCTCTCATGCTGTTTTATTGTTCATAAACACTTAGAAGGAAGGTGTGCAGGCATTAGAAATCCAGGGTCCCTGCCTTTCCTGTCCCTCTGCAGCCACCACTCTTTGAGTACTTGCTTGTCAGAAGTTGTAGCCTAACCCCACACTCAACTCTTAACCCCTCACATACCACAGTATGTCTAGAATAGAAGCACCATTCCAGGGCACTTACTTTAGAGCAGAAAACATTACTGTACACTAAAGTAGGCCAAAAAAAGTCAAAGTCATAGAAACAGAGAGAACGGTGATTATCGAGGGCTGAGGGATAGGGGGAATAAGAAGAGGTTGGTAAAGGGCACAAACTTTCAGTTGTAGGGTGAATAAGGTCTGAGGAACTGATGTATCATGTGACTATAGCTGATGACACTATATTCTATAATTGAAATTGCTAAGAGAGTAGAATTTAAGTGTCCTCACAAAAAATAAAATAAAATAAAAGGTAAATAATGTGAAGTGATAGATGTGTTAACTAATTTGATGAGGACTTTTTTTTTCACAACGTATACATATATCAAATTACCATGTTGTACACTTTAAATGCCTTACAATTTTATTTTTCAATTATACATCAATCAAACTGAACAAAATTACCTCCTTAAAAACACAAAGTTAAGGCATTTAAAAAAATCTGTTGATGTATGGAAACAGAAGACACAAATATTGGAAAGGGATAATCAAAACAACATTATTTCCAGGTGGTTTGGCTGTGTAATTAAAAGAACCAACTGAAAACAGACAGGTACAAAAATTAAGTTGAGTGTTCATTTATAAAATTAAAATATCCAAATCAGGTAGTTTCATTTTATGCAAAAACTGAATCAGACTAATGGAAAAAAATATACAGCAAACCATCATCAATGACAAAATATATAGTATTAAATTAATTTAAATATTTCAATTTAACCCTTTAGTAATAAACTTAATTTAAAAACTCCACTAAGAGATCTAGATGAAGACATGCATAAGTAAAACATAAAGGGAGATTTCATGTGGTCTGTTAATTCTTTAGTTCAGTGTAAACTTAATGAACATACTGTGTACTTGCTGTTAACAAAATATTATTTAAAAATATTTGAAATAGTCAATATATCTGAAAAAATAGCAAAAGAAAAAAAGAAGTAACAGTAGTTTAAATGTATTTTAAGTGGTGGTCATTCAAACATGGTACAGGCTCAAGAGTAGACAGGCACATCAAGCTAACACCTTGAGTGAATACATAGGTCTGGTGGTTTACCAAATAATAAAGATGAAATGTAAAAGCCATGTGGAAAAAATGGATTATTCAATAAATAATGTAAAAAAAACACCCCTGTCTCAACATAACGGAATAAAGGCCTGCTCTTTATATCACCTCGTACATCAAAATAAATTTCAAATGGATATAATAGTTAAATGTAAAAAGTAAAACAGTTAAAGCATTAAAAACAACTTAGATTTCTTTTTGTGATAATAACTCTATAAGATATAATTCACACAATTCACCCATTTACTAATAAAGTATGCAAGTTAATAATTTTTTGTTTATTTTCACAGTTTGCAACCATTACCACAATAAATTTTAGAACAGTTCATCATCTTAAAAGAAAACCCATAACCTTTAGCAGTCATTCCTCATTTTCCTCAGCACCCCCTCTACCACATTCTCTGCAAACTCTAATCTATTTTCTATCTCTATAGATTTGCCTATTTTGAATATTTTATATTAATGGAATCATATGTGTTTCTTAGCAACTGGCTTTTTTCACTTATAATATTTTCAAGGTTCGTTCATGTTGTAGCATGTACAATACTTCATTCTCTTTTGTGGCAGAATAATATTCTATTGCATGGATATGACACATTTTATTTATCCATCCATCATTCGATGGGTATTTGGATTATGTTCCACATTTTAGGTTATTATGAATAATGCTGCCATGAATAGTCATGCATAAATTTTTGTGTGACCATATGTTTTCATTTTTCTTGGGCCTATAACTAGGAGTGGAATTTCTGGGTCCTTTTGCGAGATGGCTCACTGTTTTACAAAGTGGCTGCACCATTTTAAATTCCTATCAGCAAGCAGTCTGTGAGGGTTGCAATTTCTCTACGGACTGTCAATATTTATTATTACCTGTGTCTTTGATTATAGCCATCCTAGTTGATTGGCTTTTAAAATACATAGCTATTAAAAGTCAGCTTAGTGCAGTGGTTAAGAATGAAGTCCCTATGGCAAGACCATCTTGGTTTAAACTGGGATTCTACTACTTGCCAGGATGACCTATGTTACCTCTACACTTCATTACCTTTGACTGCTCAGGCTGTTATAGCAAAATACCAGAGGCTGGGTGGCTTACACAACAAACATTTATTTCTCCCAGTTCTGGAGGCTGGGAAGCCCAAGAGCAAGGTTCTAGGAGGGTTGTTCCTTGGTGAGAGCCCTCTTCCTGGTGCAGAGACAACCATCATCTCACTGTGCACTGAGGTAACTTCTCTTTTATGCTTGCACAGAGGGAGAGCTAGAGCTCTGGTCTCTTTTCCAGGTCTTATAAGGGTACTAATCCAATTATGGGGCTCCACTCTCACGATCTCATCTGAACCTAACTGTGGAGGATTCAATTCTGGACTGCTAACCAGTTTGATAGTCTGCGGCTATACTCCTAAGGGGGTGGGAGTAGGGAAAAACAGTTAATACTCCGGATGTGGGAGGCGATGAGAAACTTTCATAACAACCTCCCAGGGGAGAGAGAGGAGTGGGTGGGAGATGACTTCCTTACAAGCCTCCTATCTTCTTGTGCTCTAGCGCGATCCCAGGGGATCCTGCCAGGGCTAAAGTCGGGTGTGCTTCAGCCTTGGCCTGTGTGTCCCTGTGGATGCGGGTAAAGTCATCTGTGTGCCCCTGAAAATACAGAGAAATCAGTATCTACCCAAACCTTAACTGTGCGTTTTCTTTTATAAGCATTATAGAACTGAATTTTTCCTTCAGTGGCTTCCTCTGGTGAATATAGTATGAATAGAAAAATGGGGGATTTTGCTTTCTTTATACAATGAAGTACTATTGTGTGTGTGTGTGTATTTGTGTGTAAGATTGTTTTACAACATGCACAGTTTATAGTATAATTTATAAAAGCCTTTTAAAAATTTAGTTTATGCATCAAATTTATATCTTCATAGCAACTGAAGTACGGTGAGGTAAGAAGTCAAATCGATTGAGATGTTTCTCAAAATAAAGTAATGATTGCTATTGATTTCATAATGGGGCAAATAAACTTAAATGCCTTTTAGGAAAGCAAAATGGAGTAAAGGTGAATTGGTAATTAAACTCATTTTTCCCACTCTGTCAAATAATATACACTTAAATAAGGGTTTCTGAGCAGGGCTGTTTCTAAATTGTGATCACTAAGCCACATAGCTTTAAACTACCAAGTTGTTACATATCTAGCCAAATATTTATGTAATAAATTTAAGTAGCAATATTTTGGGACCAAAAAAATCACATAATATTGCTTCAGAGAAATCCCATAAAGAACTTAGCTAAACTGCATCCTCAAACATGATTTGGATTTGATTTATAAGCAAAGATAATATTCAATGGCTTAAACACTAACCAGTCAAAACAGATGCTTGACATTCACAAATGGTCCAGTAGTACTGGTTCCTTTGGCTTAATATCAATTATGTTTTAATGTCTAAGTGTCTTCAAACAATCTTTTTTAAAAACATATACTTTTGTTGATTTCATAGAGGAAGGCAGAGGGGGAGAGAGAGATAGAAACATCAATGAGAAGAGAGAATCATTAATTGGCTGTCTCCTGCATGCCTCCTACTGGGGATCGAGCCCATAACCCAGGCATGTGTCCTGACTGGGAATCAAACCATGACCTCCTAGCTCATAGGTCGATGCTCAACCACTGAGCCACGCTGGCGAGGCTTCAAATGATCTTTAATGACAACAGCTCATGCCTAAATACAAACACACAAAAAAATGCAGAATCCCTTCCTTCCATAATTCTATTAAGTAGTTGATATTTTGGCCAACTTTACCACATCAAGTAAATCATTTTTCATTCTGGAAGTTAGGGTTGCTACAAGTTGAGCTCAAAGTCTTTTTCTCCTTTTGTGACTGAAAGTTTGACTTCTCGTTGGACTGAAGACATCGGCAAGAGAAGAGAAATGCAAGCACTTTAGGTAAAATCACCTGTTCTCAAATCAATAAAACCACCCACATCAGAAACCCTTAAACTCTGACTCTGAAAGTTTGTGTCCCCCCAAAGCCTTACTGTGTGGCCTGTTCCCACAGCAATGTTGGCTCCACCAGCAGATTCTTTGGAACTGCAGAGTGTTCCTGGGACAGAAAGTTGTAGCAGAAGAGAGTTCATGCCTGTATGCATTGTCATGATGACTTCTGTGTAAGGCAAACAAAAGACAGCTACAATTCATCTGCTGTTGAGTCATGTGGACTACCAGAAAGCAAATGTTTCCTTCCCTTTACATTGAAGTAGAAAATATAGAAAAGTTAACTTTGAAGTAAACAAATTATACTATGATTTGGAAAAGTAAAAATTCTATAATGTGTCCCAACATATATCAACCTCTGACATTTATTAAGTTCTCTGCCACCACCTAGAGCTCATACTGTTTCTACTGATCATGTTTAAATATTATTTCATACTAGGGGCCCAGTGCATGAATTTGTGCACTTTGAAAGGCACTGTGGACCATGAGGCTGCGGTGGGCACAGGGCGGGTCTTGGCCCATCCTCTGTGCCCCTGCCCTGCCCCTCCTGCTACGGCCCCGAATCTCCTGTCTGCTGGCAGTCTCGCTCCCGCCACTGCTCCCATAAGCTGACGGCGCTGGCCCCGCTAGCACCTGCTGACGGTGCAGAGTGATTGAGGCTTGCGCCAGCAGTGGGTGGGTGTGAGTGGGATTGGTGCCGTCAGCAGGTGCGAGCTGTGGCTGCTACCCTGATCACCCCTCGGGAGCAGGGGGAGGTTGAGATGCCCTTAGGGGTGGTAGGGGCCGGCGCCAGGCACCAGCAGTGGGCGTGAGTGGCGGTTCTGGCATTGGCAGTGGGTATGAGTGGGGCCAGCACCAGAAACAGGTGCGAGCACCGGGTGGGACCATGGTGCGTGGGAGCAAAGGATTTTCAGTAACCACCAGAGGCTCACCACGATGACAGCTACCGGCGCCCCGCCTTGATCTGGCACCCCCACTCACTTGCTCCACCATCCTGCCATGGCCGATGCCCGCCATGTTCTGCGTGTGCCCCCTGGTGGCTGTGCATGTCATAGCGACTGGTTGTTCTGTTGTTCAGTTGTTCCACGTTCAGTCTATTTGCATATTAGGGTTTTATATATGTAGATGTCCGTGTGTGTAGGAGAGGAGTTCTTTAAAATAAAATATTTTAATTATTCAAATCCAGGTACCTTTCAGGGATCATATTGCATATCATACAATCATAGCCTGGTGATTTCAGTTAAATTTTATATAATTTTAATGTCACAAAATATGTTTCAAAATATAATTTCTGAATGGTTGCATCTATTTTATTTTATTGAATTACTCTAAATTATGTAACTATGTTTCTTTTATTGGATAGTTGGATTAATAAAAATGTTCTTTTATAATTAACAATGTTATGATAAACATAACTTGAAAAGTCCCTATTTATATTCTTTTCCTTAAACTAAATTATTAGAAATGGAATTATTGTATAAAATTGGAACACTAAAGAATATATTATTACCTTTACCTACCTCCATGTAAGTGAGCAAAATTAAGGAAAGATTAGATCTACACCATATTATGTCCCAATACAAAATCAAAGTTCACCTAAGTTCTCACTGTGACAATATTTGTCCCAAAGAGCTTTTCCAAAGGGAAAAAAAAAATGAACTAAAGTTTTCGAAAATGTTGTCTGGCAACATACTAGGATCCAAATGTACTTTTGAACACAGTTGGCATGGAATGTCCCACCAGGATCACAAGTTAAAATGTCCAAAAATAAGCCAGCACTCATAAAATAAATTACACAATCTTGAAGACCAAGTGGTGTGAACTCTATGCATAGATACACGAAATGAATTTAAAAGAGCAAGTTGAAATAGTAACTATTTATGGGATTAAGTGACACAAGTCCCCTGTCTTTTGTTTTTCTACTTGTGCCCCTTGCAAAGCAACTGAAGAAAATCACCCAATATTTTGACTCCAGCTGTCTAAAAATAGGAAGTAAGTAAATTAAGCTTATAATTTCAGATCTTTCTGAGAAACTGGCACACCCAAGATCCCATTAATTATTGAGAACAGTAGTTGTAGTTAATTTCTCAAGTTTCTCACAGTTCTTACATAGCAATCTGCTGAAACTGAAGTCTGGCTGGAATATAAGAACTACCCCTAGAAAGGTGAAAAAGAAATCATACAAATCCAAATACAAAAACTAAAATGATTTCTCAATTTTCTTTAATACATTTTCTGTTGGCAGTTGACTTTGGGGTTATAGTGAGACACAGAAAGCTATTTTCATACTACTTTAAGTTTGAAATAAATGTTCACAGAAGAGGTGTAAGGTTCTGAAATGCTTTGATGATCTATCAAAGGCTTTTAACTCCATTTTAATCTAGAATATATAATACTGCCTAGATCTATGTCAAAATGGGTTTCTGACTGTACATTCCAGAAGAATGGTATATTGAAAAGTTGAAAAGAAAATTGTTAAAATGGCTATGAATATATAAAAATTATTTGCGTTATACATTGGATACCTTTTCTTGGGGGTTAAAAACCTGCATTTGATCCAGTTGAAATGCTGGGTTCAAAGAAACTAAAAGGCTCTAGTTCTTTCAAAAAAATAAATCTTTTATTCCTATAATATAAAATATTTTTACAGTCAGGGGTCATATTTACCTTTATAAAAATCAGCCTAGGATTTATTTGACTTTAGTCAGAGAGATTTTAGAATTATCTCTTTAAACGGATTACTCATTGGATTGAAAAAGAGGCATTTTTTTTCTATTACACATAGGTCTAGTTTTGTGTGTGTGTGTGTGTGTGTGCATGTATGTGTGTGTATGCATGTATTTAGGCATATTATAAGAACCAGAAAAAATGTTCAGGGAATAAAATAGAGTAAGATATGGGCAAAATAACTGAGATAAATAAATAGAAATCAATTAATTCAGGTCATCTTCAACATAGTTCTTTCATTCAAAATATCAATTGAATATTTTATATGCTGAAGACAGAATTTTTGACACAGAGAACAGTTAAACTAGATTGACATTTTCTTTGATTCCAAAGTTCCATGACATTAGTCTCTTTTATAAAACTATCTGTTTGTTCTAATTTGTCCTCAAACCTTGCCTCTGCTCTCAAAATACCACCATTTAAAAAACCTGATAACAAGAATTTCAGTGTATATTAATATTTTTAAAGTTTTTCAATGGTTAGTTTACAAAATTTTCAAAAAGACTTTAGGAAATAGTCACATTACAAAAAATATTATTAGAACAGCTTGTTAGAGTTTTCTAAATATTGAAACATTTCCCAAAGATTTCCTTTACCTGATTATGTTTTCTGGCTAAATTACATTTGCCACAAAAAATACTGAAAAATAATATTTATTACAATAACACAATATAACATAATACTAAAGTAAATCCACAGCAATAAAATTCAATATGTGATAATAGGGAAATTAACTTGTTTTTCTATTCTGGAATGGTTGACACTTGAAGATAAACTAAGTGGAGAAAGGAAGTAAATAGAGTTATTTTATTAAATTCTGAAAGGGAATTCTAAAAGTACAAAACAAAAGTTTTGGCATTTAGTGGTTATATATAAAAGAGTAGTTTCTATTTTAATATTGGAATCTGGTTAGAGGAACAAAGGTTTAGGGGGCTAATGGAAATACAGGCACATTAAATATCTAGTGATGTTAGGTGGTGAGTGGTATGAGACCTGGATTAATCTGCTACCTACTTGCTTTAGGAACCAAGGACTCACTGAATGGATGTAAGGGATTTGGGGGAAAATCATAGACCTTTGGTACTGGAACTAGGACTCTCAAGCAAAGGGACAGGTGGCCACTCTAGGGTCAGCAGAGCTGGCAGGAGTGGGTGGAGATAGGGTGTTATATGGGAAGACAAGGGCCCTAACAAAGAATGATATTCTTCCTACTGCCTGACAAACCAGAAACACTTATGACTGTATCACTAATGATTAGCAGTGGGAATAAAAGCTTTTAGTCACTCAAACGTCTTCCTTCAAATTTTATTCCATGCAGAATATAGTCCCAATTCTTTAGGGATCATTGTGACTGTTAATAAAGAACTGTGACTGATGAGAATCTTCCCCAGCAGCAGAAAACTCAAAGAAGAGGCATCCCAGGCTGGAAAAGTAGACAAGCAGGAGCGGGGGCTGGGAAGAATAGAGCTGAGACAAATGATATGAGCAACAAAGGAAGAGGAAAGAGTGGCTGTGGCTGAATGAGGCAGAACCCAGTTGCTGAGCAAGGCCAGCAAGTGTGATGGGACAGTAGGACTCCCACGGCATAAGTGGGAGGGAATGACAACAGTACTACAGAAACTGTTTCATCAGTTCCCATACTGGCGTAAGGTCAAGCTACTGTAATAAGTATTCTCTCTTTCTTTCTATCTATCTATCTATCTATCTATCTATCTATCTATCTATCTATCTATATATCTATCTATATATCTATCTATCATCTATCTATCTATCATCTACTATCTATCTATCTATCTATCTATCTATCTATCTATCTATCTATCATCTATCTACCATCTATCATCTGTCATCATCATCTAACTCCTAGTGGTTCTGCTTCTGAGTGATACACCCTTTCTAGGACGGTTTCCTTTTGCCATATCAAACTACTTCTAGGTCTTCTAAAACACTAGGTGCTCTGTCTATCCATGATTTAAATAGACTTGGTGCCTGGATGTTTTCCTGTTCTTTGTCTCATTGCTTTTGTTTGTTTGTTTGTTTTTTATATTTTATTGATTTTTTTACAGAGAGGAAGGGAGAAGGACAGAGAGTCAGAAACATCGATGAGAGAGAAACATCGATCAGCTGCCTCCTGCACACTCCTCACTGGGGAAGTGCCCGCAACCAAGGTACATGCCCTTGACTGGAATCAAATCTGGGACCCTTGAGTCTGCAGGCTGACGCTCTATCCACTGAGCCAAACCGGTTAGGGCTGTCCCATTGTTTAAGAGTCAGCTCAGACACCACTTCCATAAAGCCTGTCTAAAGTTCCTTCATTTTAGTTTGCATTAGATTAACTGCTTCAGTCTTTGAAGATACTGCCTATTTACCACCGTTAAAGTCCATTGTAACATCTCTTCACTAGATGCTTAAGAACAGGAACTTGCTCTTTCAATTAAATTCTAGCACAGTTTCTGGTACAATATAGACATACAATAAATGTTAAATAAATTCAATTGAATTGTATTTTATTTTCTTAGTTAGACCTAGATACATTTAAAATATATAATTATCTCTCATATGCAAACAAAATCAACCTGTTTGTACTTTTCTGTTCTTTTTAATGACATATTTAATTAGTCTTAATGAAACTAAAAATTCTATAATAAAGAGATCTTTTATTCATTATACAATTAGTATTTATTAATAGCCTACTATCTTTCCAAGTTCTGAAAACATAGAACTGAATTCTTTATGCTCATGAAACATATCCTAATTGAACACCAGGAGAGCTAGTGGGATCTTTAAAAACCAGTTTGTTAAAAATGTGGCTACCTCTAAAAATAAACCTTCTTACTTGTTGCAGACTGAGTATATCTTCTATTAAATGGGTTGAAAATATCCGGTCTCTATTAGTTTTCAATGTGATTGCTTGATTCAACACCTACCTTGATAGCAAGAATTCTAGAGTCTCCTCCCTGCCCTGGATTTTCCTTGAACCCAAGGGTTTTATACATCCCCAAATGGAAAATGGGGTAATAATGGGCTTCCATATCAAACTCATGCCAGTGCTGCAATCTACCAGTCTACTAGTGTATATCTCCTGCTGCACATGGTGTCCCCTTCAGAAACTGGCCCTGCAAGGTCTGACAAGGGTGGCACTCTCTGGTTTGACACTCTCATGGCAACATCCCTTCCTTCCTTCCTTCCTTCCTTCCTTCCTTCCTTCCTTCCTTCCTTCCTTCCTTCCTTCCTTCCTTTCTCCCTTCCTTCCTTCCTTCCTTCCTTCCTTCCTTCCTTCCTTCCTTCCTTCCTTCCTTCCTTCCTTCCTTCCTTCCCTCTTTCTCTCAAGATTAAATTCAAACAAAAGTGTTCCATTCTTAGATTCCTTAAATCCAACTTTTAAATGTTTATCTCTTTTAGATTACATACTTCTCCGCATTTGCCTTCCTCTACACCACCATCAATAACCAAATTTCCAAGGAAGCAGCCGGCTCCAGAACAATTAGTAAACATCTGGTCTCTCAGAGACTGAGAATCTCTATCTTATTTCCCACTCCCACCCCCAACCCAACCCAACCCCAATTCAAATCCTAAGGCTTGAGAATTTAAGTCCTGAAAAACACAGAATCTAATAATCCCTGGTCAATGAGACTTGTCACTGCTGTCCTCCACACCTGGAGGAGGTCCCTCAGTGACCTCATAAGTCCTTATACCAGCCGTGGGCAAACTACGGCCTGTGGGCCAGATCCGGCCCGTTTGAAATGAATAAAACTAAAAAAAAAAAAGACCGTACCCTTTTATGTAATGATGTTTACTTTGAATTTATATTAGTTCACACAAACACTCCATCCATGCTTTTGTTCCGGCCCTCCGGTCCAGTTTAAGAACCCATTGTGGCCCTCGAGTCAAAAAGTTTGCCCACCCCTGCCTTATACCAACACTTCTAGAAGAAGCTATTTTTTTCCTCAATGTATAGTGACAGCATTATAAAGGTCTCCCATTTTTGCATCGTGGGATTCTCTATTGACTTGTTCATATCTGAATTTGGAAGATGTCATGGATTAGTAGTAATTCATCTGCTACTTTTTTTTTCTTTCTACCTACTTTTTGCCTTAACTTTATTTGTTCCAGTTCTATGAGATTTTGTATTGGGCAGTATATTTGATCTGATCTCTCCAAAGTTTACTTTAAAAAAATTGTCCACATCCTCCCTTGGAAGAGGTTTCAGGATACTTCATACTATAAAGGGCCCATGTTGGCCGGAGAGTCACGAGGCAAATGATTACATTGGCCACATCCTTGTCTTCCTTTGATTACACCACACTGACCCTCCTGGCACCACCGATCAGTCTGGCTTCATGGTCACATTAACCACAAACCAAATCTCACATTTCACTCCGGTTTGGATTTTCTGACTGATGACACAGTTCGTATTGACCCTACGCATACTCTGTAACTGTGCTTGAGGGGTAGAAAGGATGGATGATGGGAAAGACCAGTTCCTGGCACAATGCCACTGGGAAATTATCCCTTTAAGAAACTGACAATTTCTCTCTGGTATTTTCCTGTTTCTCTACTGAGAAGTGTTTCTTGCTAGCACACTTAGACTAAGAAATAAAAGGCAATGCTTTAAAAAAAATCTTAATTTAAATCACTGCTTTTCCTGACAAGAAGCCATTCAGTCATTCTTAGTTTTTAATGCTTCCCTGCCCAGGATCTGCAGACAATTTCTGTGTCAGCTTTAGTTGACACTATAGAGTAAGCCTCTCTATGCAAAGTGGTGGGATCAGAGTAGATGATAAGCTTTTTCTTTCAAGAAACTGATGTAAATGGAAAGCACCCTACACATACTCTGTAACTGTGTGTTCAAAAGAAATGTTAAACAGAAGTACATTGATTAGGACTCAAGAATTGACCAAGTTGGAGTCGAAATCACTTGGCCTAAACTTAAATTCTGCACCAGAGCATTGCAAGACCTTGAAGGAGAAGGACTTAAACAATAAGCGATCTGAGGACTGAGGCCAGAGAGCCAAGAAACGATGAACTTAAAATGGAAAACAAAACCCCCATGATATACCTCAGCATGGATTAGTAGTTTCAGAAGGGACAATTATACTGGAAGAAAGCTAATATTTATTGATCATTTACTATAGGACAGTCCAACATCTCTAATCATCTTGAAAACCTTTAAAAGGTTATTACTATTTATAATTATTATTTTTGAGCTTTTTAAATTAAGGTATTACAAATGTGTGGTTATTTATAATTATTTTTTAAGGTGAAGACTATTTTACTGAGGAATATTCAGTAATTTGCCTAAGGCTACATTACTAGTAGATAGCTGGACCAGAACTCAGACTCGGATATAAGGTTAAACAATTTGTTTGAAAGCCAGTCCGGGACACACCCATACCAAACAAAAAAGAACATTACAACATAATATATAATAAATAATTAGGCATATATGTGTTTTAAAATTGACATTTATTAGAAATTATGTATACTTTTTCTTATCTACTTTTCTATTACTTAAATGCAATTATTTAAACAAAGCAATAATAAGATGAGTTAACAGTGGCAATTAGTAGTAGGGCTTATTAAAAAATCATATGTGTGAGAAAAATATAACAACATTTTAATAATGTATCATACCCATGATACAATAGGATATTTTTATTATTTCTATTTCCTCTGCCAAAAATATTTAAACTGCCTGCAACCTTTAGGACATTCTTTTTTTCTTTTATGTTGTGGTAAATTAAATACAGTCAGAAAGAAAATGGGTGTTGACTTTCAGCTCCATTCTTATCAAGCCCAGATCATACTGATTCCTGGTGTCCTTCCAAGCAATAGCATCAAGTGAAATATCTTCTCAACAGAAGCATTTGAGCATGGAATACTCTGGATTTGACTTCAGAGCAGCAGCAGGTAAGTTTAGACTTGAATAAAATTAGTTTCAGATCTTAAAAAAAAATGTCTATTCACTTTGTATCTACGTTCTGTTTGGTAGACCAGCTGTTTGCCAATCAGGTCCTTTGTGACTGCAAATATATCATAGTGACTCTCCATGTCTAAAATGTCCATCATTTGTGAGTCCTTCAACATCATCCTACAGTATAACTTTCTTTTTCAGGGAATGTTTCTGAGTTATACAGATAATTTAAACTTGTGAAATTGAAGCTGGAGGGGTTAGGAAAGAGATTGAGAAAGTCTGATTTATTCTGACTGTCCTTTGCTGCTGAAATTCTGCACCCAGAGCACTGCAAGACCTGGAAGGAGAAGGACTTAAACAACAAGCAATCTGAGGACTGTGTTCTTTCTTTTAGTTCAAAAGCAATCTTATTCCCCCTTAAAACAAACAAAATATTTCTTCAGCTTTTTTAGGGGGAATTACTTTATTACCAAATAGTTTTCATCATTCTCTGAATCTACGCATTACATGACACTAAATTTTATGTATTCATTAACATACTTCAGGTTCTATAAATGTATCTTTCACACTTGCATATCTTAAAAACCCAATCTAAGTTGTTGCTTAGCATTATCCGCCTGTCATAAACTGGGATCCATTTACATTTCACACAGATCAAAATACTCAAAATTGTGCCTTAAGATGAAAAGCACATCTTGGTTGACTTAATTAATTGCAAGCGTGATTTGTGAATTTCTGTTCTCCGAGACACTTGCTCTTCCACATCAGCTTCTAAGGAAGGACTTAAGGCAGTTACCTACTCTGCAAAGGAAATCCGAAGTCATTAGGTTAGCATGTGTGGTCCTTCCAGATCAATTCCTGCCACATTCTTCCAACTTTGACTCCTCCGTTTCCCACTATGTTCTTAGAATTGTGCTTCACTCAAGATAATGTTTGTCACTGTTGTTTCTACCTTTCCTGATTCTTCTCCCTGAAAGCTCTCTAATCACCTACATTGGTTTCATTTCACCTTTTCTTTCAGGTACAGCTCAACCATCAGCCCTTTAACGTTATTTTCCTGTCATTTTGGCAAATAGTTCTGAATCTCTATTATACTTTCTACCCATCAGCAGCATTTTCTCCAGTGTGCCTCTCCTTTCTCTCTCTCTCTCTCTCTCTCTCTCTCTCTCTCTCTCTCTCTCTCTCTCCTTCTCTCTTTCTCTCTTTTATTATTGTCTAAAGTTTTACATATGTCTCCTTTTCCCCCAATTGACCCCCCTCCCCCAGGCATTCCCACCCCTGGCAAGCCCCCACTGGCCCAGTGTCTGTGTCCATTGGTTAATATGCATGCATACAAGTCCTTTGGTTGCTCTCTAACCTCCACCCCTCCCCTGCCATTGGTCTCTGGATCTATTCTTGTTCATCAAATTATGTTGATCATTATATCCCACATACGAGTGAGATCATGTGATATTTATCTTTCTCCGACTGGCTTATTTCACGTAGCATATGCTCTCCAGTTCTATCCATGCTGTTGCAAATGTGCCATATCTCTCTCACTGAGTGGAAACATCTTAAAGATAGACACCATGATGTATTCATTTCAGCAAAGCCCACAGGACCTTGAAATGTGCTCAAGAGGTGTGTTGGATAACCCATGGATACAGACAATAGTGTAGAGAAGGCCTGGAGGGGGGCAGGTGCGGGATAAAGGCGGTCAATGAGGGAAAAGGGGGACATCTGCAATACTTTCAACAATCAAGATCAATTTTAAAAAAAAGGAGGTGTTGTTGGAACAACTAATTCCACCTATTTCCTTATTTATTTTGGTTCTTATAAATAAGACATTAGTAAAAACAGCTTAGAAATTATTCTGTTCTAAGATCTAGTCTTCAGCCTCTATAGGGATGACTACATGACAATGAATTACTCATATTTTTCTAGCATTTCTCTGAGTCTGCCTATTATTGCCACATGATTTCTATTTTAAGTTGTTCTTTTTCCAGCAACTGCTCTGGGTCCTCAGTTCCATGCATGCTTGAACTCATTCAGTCTGATCTGTACTGATTATCTTCGCCTCTAGTCTCTTCTTTCTTATCTACTGTCCTTTCCACGGAGGCTACTTACATCCCGAGGCACAAGGGATGACTGCTTCCTCTCTCGCCACATTAGCAAATTCTCCCCTGTAGCCTTGCACTCATGGGTCAGGCAGTGACCCCATTAGACTCATCCCCATGTCTTTCCTGGAGACTCACAGTGTGCAGTAGTTAATAGCTACTCGGTTGTTGGTGGTTGGAAAAATAATGGAGAGATGACTTATGGTCAGTTCTTCACAGTCATATGCATTAAGTTAATTTTCTACCTGAGATATCAAAACCTTTTCTTTCTCTTTCTTCTTATGTTACTACATATTACCTCCACTCTAGTCAAATTGGATTATCTTTATATCCTCAAATATACCTTTCACATATACCACTTTTGTGCTCACCCCAAGCAATGAAATACCCTAGCAGCATACAGACAATATGTTGTAGTTAAACCTTGTGGACCCTAATGTCAGCTGGGCCTGGGTTTGAATCCTAACAACCTCACCTCTCACTTCATCACCTTGTGTTATTTTCTTGAATTATTTATTTAGGATTTCTATCCTGTTTCCTTATTATCCACTGAGGATAAAAATAAGATCCACCTGTTAGCACTCTGAGAAATGAATACAACATTGTATGTAAACTGCTCATACTTCGCCTTGAACATATTAAGGATCTGATAAATCAGCGATTTTCAACCTTTTTCATCTCATGATATACATAAACTAATTACTAAAATTCTGCAGCACACACACAAATATATTTTTGCCTATCTGACAAAAAATAGGTATAATTTTGATTCATTCACACCGGACAGTTATCATTGTATTGCCTGTTATTTTTTTTTTTTTTTAAATTTCACAACTGAAGGGGAAAAAGGTCACTGCCCCTGACTAAAGAATCAGCTGTTGCATGTTTTAAAAATTCTTGTGGCAAACTGGTTGAAAATTGCTAAAATAAATGATAGTCATTATTAGTGATTTTGTTTCAGAGGACTTCCCATCCTATTGAGATGGTCTAAGGGAGCGTTTCTCAACCTGTGGGTTGCGACCCCTTTGGGGGTCGAACGACCCTTTCATAGGGGTCGCCTAAGACCATCGGAAAACACATATATAATTACATATTGTTTTTGTGATTAATCACTATACTTTAATTATGTTCAATTTGTAACAATGAAATTGGGGGTCACCACAACACGAGGAACTGTATTAAAGGGTCGCGGCATTAGGAAGGTTGAGAACCACTGGTCTAAGTATACCTGAGACAAACTTACCCACAAATATCCCCTCAGAATAACAAAAATGCCTATGAGGACAGAGTAAGATATAGGGGAATGGTTAATATTCTTTCCTTTGGCATCTTGACCACTTCTGCATGTCTTTCATGTTACCTAGAATCATAAGATCTCGGTAATTTATCAATCCATCAAACACCAGAAAAGACAAGCACTAGAAACTAGTAATAAGTTAGTGATTATCTCCATCCACTTACTTTTTAGATTTATGATCATTACAGAAAGTTGTCTTTTTAGGCTATATTTCAAATGAAGACAAGGATCTATACACCACCTACTTTAACATAAAAAATTCTTGTCTAAAATTTGTTTAATGTGAAGAGAGCATTATTGGACTTTCTTAGCCCTTTAAAAGCAGTTGGATGAAATTCATTGTATCTGCCTTGAAAGCCAATTGCTTTTCTTTGTTGAAATTCTTCATAGGTGGCTTCAGAATGGTGGCTTGCTGTATAGAGGATTTCATTTTTCATTCCAAAATCTACTGGTTATCAGGTCTTGTATTTTCAGTGCAAACATATGATCTCCAAATTGCAACTAGCCAAACACTTCCAAAAATCAAATAGGTACATAACAACGACCTTGATTTAGAAATACAAGAAATTGGTTTTGATTCAGTGTCTAACTGTAATCTTTAGAGGCAGCATGCTTTCACCTTGGATTTCTGGCTGCCTTTGATTCAAATGTTGACAGTAAATAACCTTGTCTGATTCAGTCAAAGTTCTCTTCACACTGTTTTCCATGACTTGTTTGCCTCTGTCTCATGTGGAGCATTATTCACCAATCTGGTATGATTCATTACTTAGGTTATAGAGAAGGCATTCACATTCCACTCTACGGCTGTCACCAGTAAGCCCGCAGAGGGGAAAAAATAAAAGACTTCCAGTAATTGGGTGGAGAAAGGTGTGGGTCTGAGACCTTCCTTAACTATTCTAAAAGAAGTCATTTTAGTGGAATGAACTCATGTTGAGGGCTAGGAGGGCTGGGGCCTTATTTTTAATTTTAAGGGGATTTACACCACATTCTTCCTTCTTAACAAAACAGTGGCAGCAATGAGGGCATTACCTGCCAACATTAGCTGATGTAAAACAGACTTGAAGAACTCCCTCCATTGTCTGTCCTAAAACACTCATTCATTATACACACTCCATTTGTGATGAAGGATCTGATTTTCCTGTAAATGCCAGCCAAAGCCTGGTTTGTTTTTTTCTCCATCAAGATTTCAAAGGTTACTCCAAACAATGTTTCACAGAAATTATAAAGAGACGGAGGTTTTCCTAATGAGAATCTGATCTCTGTGACTTGCTTTTTATTATAGCGTTCTTACACACAGGCTTCTATGGAACCACCCTTCAATAGTTAACCTCTGAAGTCAGCATTGTAAACTAACACCAATTTGTGGCCGGCAAAATATGATTTCAAAGGCCAGTTACTTCAAGAAACACAAGCTATTTTTTTTAAGCTGAAAATGAGCACCACAAACCAAACCATAATCGGATGTGCAGCACTTTTCCTGCATTTAAAATATCCACGTACCATTTTCCAGCTAATTAATCCTTCAAATAACAAGGAGTCATAGCAGATGATGGCTATTGTGTTTTGATCATATTTAGATAGGGGACAAAGACTTCCTTTTGTAAACAGAGTAAAATTTATCCACCCATTCAACAATTATTTATTGTTTTTGCTTTTTGTGTGTTCAACTATGCTGTACATGACTATGCAATAAAAATGACAGGATGAACTGGTATAGGAATCTTTTAAACAAATTCTACTAGAGATCAGTTAGCTTTCAGGAACAATGGTGGTTCCATCCTTTACAACTTTGGGGCTGGGGAGGGGAGATCAAAGGGTGGAATATAGAGAGATATTAACCCATATGCAATGCTTTGGGAAAGTGCCCAAAAGTGGATATTTCAGAATGGTGTAAATTGTATTGCCTCTTTTATTAGGATGAGATGGATAAAAGTAAAAGTTACTCATGTAAGCTATCTTCCCAATATACCCCAACTGGTTTTCTTGAGCACAAAGCTCATCCCCTCCTTTATTTTTGGTTCTTTTTTGTTGCTCTACCTGAAATATGGTTTTTTCAACTTGACCCAGGGAATTTATATCATTTTTGTTGCACCAGTTTCTGCTTAAAGTCTAACCATATTGCTTTGCTTCTCATTAGTTTTGGAATTCCTAGAACACTGGTCAGTACCAATGATATTAACATTAAACCTATCCCTCTATTTGCCTTGTCTACCAGGCAAGAGAGTAAATCCCTTGAGTTTATGAAGTGAGATTGTTAGATGTATATTTCCTATCCTTAACTTCTCTACCTCCCACTGCAGGCATGGTGAAAGTATAATAAAAATAAGAGAAGACACTAGATCACCTTGTTTAACCACATTTTTTTCCAGTAAGGAATTGTCAAACAACCCTGGAGACATAGAATTTATGAATTAGGAGGCAGTCCATCTCATCAGTATATAGCACTAATTGTTACAGAGCTCTTCCTATTCAGAGACAAACTCTCCTGCATCTTGTACTGAACAAAGGAGCATCATTGCCAACAATCTAAAAAAAAATCATATTTCTAGGATAGGAACATTGAAAGCAGACAATGCTTGCTCATCTGTTGAATCTGGGTATTCATTCATTTCACCGAGACACAGCAGACCAAGACATGCTCTCTGGGCTTAGACAAATATGAAATGAGGTGCATTTTAGCACACAAGGCTTATTTTGTTGGTGGTGCTTGTTTTTTTTAAACTTTAATTTTATTGATTTTTAGAGAGAGAGGAAAGGACAGGGAGAGTGAGAGAGGTAGAGAGGGAGAGAGAGAGAGAGAGAGAGAGAGAGAAACACTGATTGACTGCCTCCTGCACACCCACCATAAGGAGTTGAACCCACAACCTGGTCATGTGCCCCAACCAGGAATCCAACTGGCAACCCTTCAGTGCACAGGATGATGCCCAACCCACTGGACCACACCAGCCACGGCTTGTTTTCATCGTTACTGCTCTGGGGAGTTCTTTTTAGCAAATGAAAATGAGAAGCATAAGCAACATGTAGAGAGAGGAGTTTTCTTCCCCAGACAAAATAAGAAAATACAACTTGCAACGCCCTTTCAGGTACTGCACAGAAGAAAAGCATTAAGGACAGGACAGAAATCCTGAGAATAACATTTGGTTGAAATGAGGAGGTTTTGTAGACATCTTGAAAAGAAAAAAGAAAGAAAGAAAGAAAGAAAGAAAGAAAGAAAGAAAGAAAGAAAGAAAGAAAGAAAGAAAGGCATGAATCAACCAGTCTTTATCCCTCTATTTTTAATCACTTGAAACACTGACACTAAATAACAAAATCATTAGGGCCTTTTATAGTGTGGATTATTTTTCACTCATCTAAGTTCCTTCTTGTAAAAACAGTTGGTATTTTTGCCAGCATGCAAAGGCCATTGGTTAGTGTGGCAAGCGTTTTGCATTTTGATAAAGCTCAAAGAAATGCTAAAAGCAAATAAAGCAGTGGCTTTTGGGGGGCGGGCGGGGGAGGGGTCTATTCTTTTTTAAACTGTGAACTAGTGAAATAGATTCTGAAATAATGAAGACAGGTCTTCTCGGATGTGAAATTTTAGATACTTGCTGGTTTATTGTAAATTTCCAGGTGTATTTACCAAATATAAATTCTTAAATCATGTCCTTGATTTATGATGAGCAAAAAATCCCTCCTGCAAATATTAATTAACTTATTCAGCACACATGTATTGAGTATGGGTACTCTGCAAAGCTAGAGTGCATATTGTCTGCTGTGAGGAATTCCCTTACACAACATACTAGGGGAAAACACAAGAAATGGAATAACTAGAAAAGCACAACAAATGCTGATGGAAATTCATAGAAAATGTGTGGGAAATCCCAGGACACGCGGCTAATGCTCAGTTGGAAATAGTCCATGTAGTTAGATTATAACAGGGGCATACTGACTTCTGTATTTTGTTTTAAAAATATTAGTTCCTGAGTAATAATCTTACCCCATTTTTAATCACAGATGCAGCATTACATTTCTTTAAGAAAAATCATTGTAGTGTATCTTTTAGGTGAAAATGCCAACAAAGAGGAAATAATGAGAAACTGAAATGCTGCAGACTCGAATGGGGAACAACTGAAGTGCAGTTGGGAGTTTGAATATACTGGTACCTGAAACCCTGTCACACTGCTCCCTTCAAAGAAGGCTGCAAATTACAACTGTGAACCATGTTGCCTGCCTGACCAGGCAGGGCTGTGGTAGCATCATTCCCATCACTTAATTCTTCTCAGAGATGTAATGGCTATTAGGTGACTTAACAAGGGTGTGTGTGATGTGGTCACGAGATAGATGTTGGTGACAGTGATTCCTTGCTGGTAGTTTCTATTAAATCTAGACTTCCTGCCACTCATTGATCAACTGTGCAAAACCTTAAAGGATAAGTAATTTGCCCCGGCTTCCAAATTGTTGTGTCTGTATTGACGAAACCTGAGGTGATTCTGCACAAGAGTCTCATGTGAATGACAATGAAATCTGTAGAACTGATACCCAAGACCTCTACCAGCAGTGGATGATATCATTAATTTTCTTTTGTATCTCTAGAAAGGTTCAACTTTTGTTTTAAATGGAGTTTATTGCACCAAACATACTGGAAAATAGAGGGAAATCAAACAAAGAGAAAGAAAACCCCAAAGACTATGCATTTTGATTTATTTCTAATAGGAATTATTTCTAGTAAGGACATTTTTCTAGATTACCTTTTACAAATAAAATTTATTGATTGTGAAGATATGTTTTTTCCCAAAAGAGTACATCAATTTATACTCTATTAAGTGTTGGTCACATAAAGGAAAACAAATAAAAGTAACATTTGCCTCCCAAAAGCTCACAGGTAGCAAATTTCTAATCTCCCAATGTCTTCTTGTAGAAGTTACCACCACCCAGAAGATAAATTTGAGTGTGTATATCTTGTATCCCTAGCTTTGTTTCTTAGGATCTCAAGACTAAACAGGAGAAGCAACACTTTCTTTCCCAGGAAATATAATCACTATACGTTAGCATTTCATAGATTATTCTAGAGGTGATATATAGAAAAAACTTTTCTAATTAAAAGCAATTCAAGTCTTCTGTTTCAGTTTGGTCAACTAAACTCATGTTTTTACCTCTTATGTCTCATTGCCAAAATCCCATTCAAATGTTAATATTTATATTTATTTAAGAAATTTATACACAATAGTGGCCTAATGGGAAAAAGTAAGATTAGCATGATTGAGTCTGAAATATTGATATTCCTGGGGAATCAAAGGCAGATGAACATATAAGCTATGAGAAAGAGAGAGAGATAAGGAATGGAACATGATAGTAATAAGATCAGTGCTTTTTATCAAAGCTCCAGAAAAATGATGAACTTGGAGACAATTCCTAAGAGGTCTCCATCAGTCATCAAATATGAAGCTATTAGCAGAAGGTCAAAGACAAGAAGGCCTAGAAAGTAGAGAAGTGAAATAGGCAGAAGAACCTCTGCAAAGTCAATAATATGAAAAAAAGGGGGGAAATCAAACAGTGACCCCAGAAGTAATAGAGATAATAGTAAAACAGCCCTGCCGGGTGGCCCTTTCCTAAATAGGCTGACATTCTGATCTCAGATGCCCAGCCTCCAGATTTGTGACAAATACATTCCTGTGGTTTTTAAGCCACCAAGTTCATAATATTTTGTTGTAGCAACTTGAGCTAACACAAAGACTGAATTAGAAATCGACAGAAATGGTTATCTTTCGGAAAGTGGAACAAAACAACAACAACAAAACACATCACAGCTGAAGTACTATAGAAAAGGTAAGATCTCTGAGTACTGACATGGTAAATGGGAAAGCCAGACTTAGGATCAACTTAATAGGGATTTCAGAATAAGATAATGAGAGATGAGGAAAAATATGATCAAAGGCAAGATGTAAAAAATTACATCGAGATTAAGAAAGACTCATATCTTAACACAGAGTGCTAAGTAGATCCCCCCAAATCTCTAAACTATGAAAATAAAAGGAATAAAAGCTCATTATCATGGAATGAGACTGAAAGTCTCATCAGATTTTTTATATGAAACTCACAGTGTAGGAAGATAAACAAAATATGTCTTTAAAGTGCCAAGGCAAAGCAATACATATTCACAAAAAAAAGCTATTTTCAGAATTCCAATACCTAGAAAATATATACTCATTGTCTCTGAACAAAATTATTCAACAACAGAATCTAGTGAAATGAAAAATACAAAAAGAAGGTCAATGCGGGAGGGGGGGGGGGCGGGAAATGGGGAAATATGTAATACTTTCAAAGATTTAATTTTAAAAAAGATGTAAATAAAAAGAAGGGACATGCAATATAATAATACCAGAGGCCTGGTGCACAATAATCCATGCCCTTGTGGGGGTCTCTCAGCCTGGCCTGCACTTTCTCGCAACCTGGGATCTCTTGGGGGATGCCTGACTGACAGCTTAGGCCCGCTCCCCTGGGGAGAGCGGGCCTACTAAGCCTCAGTCTGGCCTCCCTCTGTGGGAAGTGACCAGCGGGCCGATGGGGCGAGGGATGGTGCTGGCCAGCAAGCGGCCGGCCCCACCCTCCATCACCCCACTGCTGCCATCAGCTGCCACCTACCCAATCACCATCCCCCCCTCTGCCCGCTGGCATCAGCCTTCGCTGGCCTGGCACTGCCCGCTGGCCTTGGCCCTCCCCCTCCCCCCGCCAACCAGGTATTCTGCTGTTCAGTCTATTTGCATATTAGGCTTTTATTATATAGAATGACCAGCAAAGAAAAAGATTTGTAAGGATAAACAATTTTTGCCAATGTGACTGAAACTTAATATAGTGCAAGAAAAGATTTCCCAAATAATGCAAACACATAGAACTGATCTAGAACTAAATTTCAATAAAAGGTGGTAAGGAGAGTAGATATAAGATGATGAATGTCTTATTCAATAGAAAACAGTGTAGATATAATTTAATCCTTGATGTTGAAAGACAAATTAAAGTGCATTTGTAAAAATTGATGGGAAGCATCTAGAAAAAGAAAAGTAGCTATATAGTTTCTAATCCATGAGATGACAAAAGAAATAAAACAAATTGGCCAAACTGTCACTAGGAAAATGAAATCTATATATAGTAAATAGAAAGCATGCAGAAAAATGGCAGGCATTAGTCAAACATATCAGTAAATGTAATACATTCAATGAGTTAAACCCTCACATTAAAAGACAAAATTTAAAAAAGCCAATTTAAGGTTACATACAAATCTGATTATTTCTCATTCTACTAGTATTTCTTTTAAAAATGACATTGGTGCTCGCTTCGGCAGCACATATACTAAAATTGGAACGATACAGAGAAGATTAGCATGGCCCCTGCGCAAGGATGACACGCAAATTCGTGAAGCGTTCCATATGTAAAAAATAAAATAAAAATGACATTGGCCCTAACCGGTTTGGCTCAGTGGATAGAGCGTCGGCCTGCGAACTCAAGGGTCCCAGGTTCGATTCTGGTCAAGGGCATGTACCTTGGTTGTGGGCACATCCCCAGTGGGGAGTGTGCAGGAGGCAGCTGAGTGATGTTTCTCTCTCATCAATGTTTCTAGCTCTCTATCCCTCTCCCTTCCTCTCTGTAAAAAATCAATAAAATATATTAAAAATGACATTGAAATTTTGATGGGGATTGCATTAAATTTGAATATTGCTTTGGGTAATATGGCTATTTTAACTATTTTGATTCTTCCAATCCATGAACATGGAATATTTTTCCATTTTGTTGTGTCCTGTTAGCCAAATACCTGAACAGCCGAAGGCAGTTTCTCCAAAATATGATAATCTGACAATGGATTGTGTATACTAAACCCTGGCCTTTGAAGTGTATATCTACCTCGCCTTAGGACAATTTGTATTAATAAAAAGCAAGGGGTCTTGAGACAAGAAGAACTTAGCCTTTAGCTAAGTCTTCTCTGACTCCCCAATATGCCTTTCAAAATTGTGTTTCGTCTCTGTTACACACAGCCCTTCTCCAGATTGCTGAACGCTTCTAGATGCTGGATCAAGAACCCCGGCATTAGACCTTAGTTATAGAGAACATTTTATGAATTTGACCTCAAAGGCAAGGGAAGTAAAGGCAAAAATAAATGAATGGGATTATACCAAACTAAAAAACTTCTGCACAGCAAAAGAAACTGACAACAAAACAAAGAGGCAGCCAACTAGATGGGAGATGATATTTGTAAACAGTAGCTCTGACAAAGTTTTAATTTCCAAAATACATAAAGAACTCATAAAACTCAACACCAAACAAACAAACAGCCCCACCAAAAAGTGGGCAGAGGACTTGAAAATACACCTCTCCCAAGAAGACATATGAACAGCCAATAGATATATGAAAAGATGTTCAACCTCACAGGCAATTAGGGAACTGCAAATTAACACTACAATGAGATACAACCTTACACCCGTTAGAGTGGCCATTATCAACAAGACAAGCAATAACATGTGTTGGAGAGGCTGTGGGAAAAAGGGAAGCTTCATTCACTGCTGGTGGGAATGTAGACTGTACAACCGCTATGGAATGCAGTCTGGTGATTACTCAAAAAATTCAGAATAGAGCTACCATTCGACCCAGCAATCCCTCTCTGAGTATATACCAGAAAACCTCAAAATCATATACACAATGGAATACTACTCAGCCTTAAGAAAGGATGAAATAGCACCATTTGCAACATGGATGGACCTTGAGAACATTATGCTAAATGAAATAAATCAGCCAGAAAAAGCTAAGAACCATGTGATTTCACTTATATGTGGGATATAAAACTGAAACTCGTGAGCACAAATAACAGTGTGGTGGTTGCCAGAGGGAAGGGGAGAGGGGAGAAGAAGGACCTAATATATGGTGACAGGAAAAGATTTGATTTTGGTTGGTGGACACAGGGTACAATACTACTCTACAGATCTTGTAATAAAGAAAGCCACACCTGAAACTTGTATGTTCATGTTGACCAATGTCACCCCAATAAATTTAATAAAAAATAAATAAAAATCCAATTTAAAACACCAAGTACACTTATTTTTATTACTAGAGACACATCACAGGCAAATTACCCAGAAAAGAATGGGCAAAAATAAACCATATTCATACCAGGAGTGGTGATAGTTATAACTGATTAAATATGATTCTGAGTGAAAAAGTATTCAATTGGACTAAGCATGCTAACTCACAATGGTAAAAGAATTGATCAAGAAGACATAACAGCCATGTTTCTTTATGGTCTGAATGATATGGCATTAAAATTTATAAAGCAAAAACTGTTAGATGGAAGAAGAAATTCATAAATTCACAGTATAGTGATTTACAATATGACTCAATGATGCCTGCATTACCATTAAATCCAGATGGAATCATTTTTCTTTGAATAATGAACACCCTTCAGTATTTTCATTATGTGGGTTTGCAATAATGAATTTCCTGGTTTGGTTTGTCTAAAATATTTTTCTTGCACCTTCATTTTTGAAGTACAGCTTCATTGGGTTGAAAATTATTTTGTTTCAGTACTTTGAGGATATTGCTGTCTTATCCTCTGATTTCTTTTTTCTATTTTTTTTTCTATTTTCAGCTGTTTGCATTATTGTCTCTCCTTTGAAGGTACTGTACTATTTTTCTCAGGCTGCCTTCAGGATTTTTCTCTGTTTTCACTTTTGTTTACTCCATTATGTTTTGTTGTGCTCTTTTTCCTTTAAAAAATTCTTACTGGTATATGCTTTCAAATTTCTGATTTGATTTCCCCATTGGTAGTGGAAATTCTCATTCTTATCACTAAATATTTCTTGTAATCCATTCTTGTTCTTCTGCTAGGATGCAACTGTACATATTGTTAAACCCTTTATAATACGTCCTGTTTATCTCTTTTGTGCTTTTCTCTTATGTTCTTTATCACCTCTGTAAAATTTAGTCTGGATGATTTATCCTAATCTTTTCTTTTTCAGTTTAATCATATTCTTTTCCCCCCTAAGTTAGTTAGTTGTTCAGTTTTATTGAGATATAATTGCCACACAACATCATTTAAACTGTATAATGTGATGATTTGATATGTGTATATACTGCAAAATGAGCAGCACACTAAGTTCAGTTAACATGCATCTCCTCACAATTATTTTCCTGTTTTCCCCGCATCTTGTGAGGAACTTTGTTCTCTAGTTGACTTCTGGCTACAGCCTGTTCCAGTCTACCTCAAGTCTTATTTTCCACTTAAGTTTAGTCTCAAAATGGATTAAAGAAAGACATGTGCTCATATGGAAGAGTGTACTCTATGGAGGCAATAGACTTGTCACCATGTTTCTTAGTTTCTTGAAGTGTGTGTGCAGGTGTTACCAAACTCAAGGGGTTCACTGCTTGTCCCAGTCAAGAGTGAGACTTGGTTGTTGTTAGGCAGTTTTATTTACTTGCAAAGGAGACAGAGAATTCACATCCAAAGCCACTGACACCATGGTGGGGGTGGCCTCATTGTACTGGGTGGTGGTCACTCTTTACTAAGCCTCCTCTGATGCTATCCCATTGGGGGAGGGGAGTGCAGGGAAGTCCAGGCTTCCCATATGATCTCCATTTTTACTGCAAAGGGGTCTTGTTACTGGCTAGAGGGGGTGGCAGTCCCAACTCCCTGCTTGACACCCTGAGACACCACCCATGCAGGGGTGTCAAGTCACCTCTGTATGGCCTTGTGAGGGAGGAAGAGTAGGTTCCCCAATTGCCTTTGCTGCCATGGGTGTGAATGGGGTCATGGTTATTTTTCTCTGGGTATTGTTTGAGTAGAGTGGTTATTGTCTAAAAGTTTGGTCTTGATAAGCTGCCACTTTCCTGGCCCTTTGCTAGAGAGAGCGTTCTTTTGTTGAGACTTTTCCTGCAGCCATTGTTTCTGGGCTGCTGGCTCTTTCGCTACAAGTCTGGGATATGTGAGAGAAAAGAAATCCCGGGGAACTCAGCCCATGCCATTCTTTGAGACCACGGTTTCTAGCTCATCTGTCTTTGCTCCACATTTCAGTTTTCTTCCTTATTTTTAAACATTAGATTGTCCAGGATTTTTAGTTGACTTACGTGGTAGAATAGGAAAAAAAAAAAACGTGTCTACTTCATCTTTCCATGGGTAGAAGTCATCCTCATCCCAGGCCTGGTATGATGTTATTTTTAATATATTACTACTTTAAATTTTTTTTTTCTTCTGAGATGACTCTTAATTAAATTGTTTTGAGGAAAATTTTATACATTAAGATAATTAGCTCCTTTCTCCTATATGAACAAATATTTTCTGAAATTTTTAAAATCGACTATTAATTTTATTTATGGTGTTTTTTCCCCAGCCACATAAAATTTAAAACTCTCGATGGGAAAATGTCTATAATAGTTACCCATTATGAATTCTTTTATTGTTTTGAACTAATGTATTTTATGACCATTCTGCAGTTCAATAAATTTTTTCAATAAATTTTTTATGAATATTTTTTCTAGCTTTTTTTCTTCATTTTTGATTTCCTGGCTTTGGTTTAACTTTTACATTTAATTCTTTAATCCATGTGGAATTTGTGTATATAATAGAGATAAAGCTATAACTTAATAGTTCATTTTATGCAAATGGTTAACAAACTATGCAATTATCTTTATTAAATAATCTTTCCTTTCTTTAGAATTAGATCCATGTGCTTTGGTTTTCAGGATGTGATGTTCTTTTTTGACAGACTTCCCTGCTTTGGAATTTCTGGTAAGATCACTACTCCTTTTAACCAGAGGACCTGAGCTACTCTCTGAGACCTGCTTTGTCAACAGAGAAGAACCCACCTCTACGGTTCATTTATTTTTAATGCTCACTGATTTGCTTCTTCTATGGGGCAGCTGACTATCAGGATGAAAAAGAAAGACTACATTGCTCATTATCTTGTAAATGAAACACTGTGCAGAGTGCTCATGCTAGGTGGGAGGAACATGAGCATTGAAAGAGAAGGCAGTTAAGAAGCGTCCTTTATAATTCATCAGATATGAATTCTGGAACTTGCATTTTACTTGTCTTTTAACTAAAGAGGTCATTAAACATAACGACTGTAAACATTCAGTTATGTTACTGAAGGGTACTTGGCTTCGGAATAAAACAAGTCTGATTTTGAAGCTACCTGGGTTCTGCCATGTGGAAGCTAGATGTCCAAAAGAAAGCAAAGGTGCTCCTTTGAAACCTGTTTCCTTTATCAATACTATTGGGATAGTAACATGTACTTTATGTGCATATATTAAAATAAACCATTAACTATAGGAAAATATGGGAAGACATACTCCTAACTCAAGCAAAAATATTTAAACAACAAATATAGGAAGGCAAGATGTAGAATTATTTATTTTGTTCGTAGCTAGAAAGTACTTTGGGAAGGCAGAATAAGTTGTAGTTTTGCATGTTCTGTGGAGATTGCCTTGGTTCAAAATTCAGGCTTCCTTCCTTACGATCTTTGAGATTTTTAGAAACGTTATTTAATCTTTCTGCATCTCAATTTCCCTCCTCCATACAATGGGGCTAACATTAGCAGTGACCTAGTAGAGCTGTCACACCTGACACATAATAAGCTCTCAGTAAATATGAATTATTACTATTGACTTTGAGCCCTACATCTTCCCGACAGGGAAGCCAATTCAGAGGGATGAACCCATTTCCAATTTCATAGAGCCGGGACAACAATTCTCATTTCCTGGTCCTCATCCACCCAAGATGGCTGCTGAAGACCAGTGGGACAAATTCTCCCATTGAGGAAAATGAATTTTGTTACTAAACGAAAAAAGGTGTCTGATCTATCAATTAACACGAAGCATGTCTGGTTTTGAGGCATCTGGACATCTAGAATATGCAAATCTTTAAAAAATGAGAGATTTTTTTTGCACATGCATCATTCTGCATGACAATTAAAAAATTGAAGTGAAAATTTCATTTACTTTGATCATATAGATTATACCTAAGAGCATAAAATATGCATTACCAAAAGAAGAAACCTTTATGACTCCTGAAACCACTCAATACTATTTCTGTCAACAACGTATCAGGTTCTAGATAAACAATTCTACTCAGAGTTTCGGGGCAACACTATTTAATTTAACCAATGCATTATAAAATATGGTTTAGAGTTTAAGCTGAGATAAACCTTTTCAATGATCAGGAGGTAAAAAACAACAACCCTATGTTAGACAATATCTATTTTATTTTTAAAATTTGGAATATAAAGATAGAGAATTACCCTTCATATTCAGCAAACACGTATAGACCATTCTTTCTATATACACCAGCATTTCTTTAAAAAAAAAAATGCTGCATGAATAGACCTTTCCATAGGGCTTCAATTCTAATTTTCCAAAGTTTAGAGAAGCAACATCCATCAAGTTCCCTCAACTGTTGAGGATAATGCTGTTTTTGTCACACACAGGGTCTATTTTGAGCTCAAACATACACACCGACTAGAGACTATAGGCTTGCAGACCTGTCAGCACAATGCCCCATTACAAATTGTCCCTTTAGCAAGATGACTTCATTTTAGCAGCCTGTTCTGGTTTCTACATTCTTCCAGGTTTCACAGTTTAGTGCAGTCAAATAAGGTGATGGCATTTTTAAGGCTCTCCATTTTATTGGTCTATGAATTAAGGTAGGTGGCCAGGTGCTATTTCAGGGTTTCGTCTGGCAACCTGGCGCTAAATTTGAGTACATTGAGACTAAGAGGGTTGTGATTTTTTTAAACATTGGGAATGTAAATATTGGCATTTATGGAAATGGCAGCTATAACAGGAAGTGATTTCATATGGCATTAGTTGAAATAAGAATATAGGAAGGTCTAACTTTAATCTGAATGATCATTAAAACCTGTTACATATTATTTCCTAAGAACTTATTAGAATCCAAAAACCCCTATTTGCATTTTGAGCCTTCTCCTTATTGGATGCTGATAAAACCCCTACACTTTAATTATCTCACATTACTTGCACGCTTTCTAGTTTCCTATGAAGACATAATCAATCTGAAACAGATACATATTATGGCCTGTAAACAGTCATGTCTGCTTTTTAAGTTATATCCTTTGCCCAGAAATAAATTTTGCTCAAAAATGGACCATGAAAAGAAAGTCAGGTAAAGATAAGCTAAAGAAGAGACACCTGAATTCCCAGTACTAGTAGGAGTGGATGAACAAAGAAAAATTGTTTAGCTTATTTCATCTTTCTTTTTTTCCTTCCTCTAAAATAGCAGTAACGGTAGCATCTTCTCCGGCTGGTGGGTGTTAAATAAGACAATGCATGCACAGAACTTAACAAACAACTAATATTTATCTGTCCTTCCTCTGTGACAAATACTCAGCTAAGTCCTTTGTGAATGTGCCTTGGGCTTTGCAAACCAATATATAAAGATATTAAATGTGGACATATACTTCTGTACGTAATTTGAAATGTATATGACTAATTATAAGTAAAACCTTAAATGGCTGAATGTATAAATATTGCCATTTTGTTTATTGTTCTCTGCTTCATCTCAGTGATTTTAGAATTTTCTTCTTAACTTTGGTAATGAAACTCTCTCTTCTACAACTTTGTATGAGTCTCTACTTTGTTTGTTAAGTTCAGTGAAGCATATTCTGAGTGGGAATGCATTCTCCAAAGCTGAACTGGCCCTGGGTATCCACGAAAAGGTCATTCATTCCTATATCCAGCTCTGTCTTAGGTGGGCATGCAGCGGCCCAAGTTTTACAGATTTTCAATTTAGAACAATGTAGTCAAAACAACATCAACCGTTTTAAAGCAGGCGCTTAGTAATACAAAAATCAAACCATCTGTAATTTTCTAACAACTTTTATAAGTGAGTGAGCAAGAATGAAAATTTTGAGATCTCACAACTTTGCTTTGATAATTGAAAAATACAGCAAAATTAGAGTCTAAGTCAATTTTTTAAAATAGACATTTTAGGGCATTTGGCCCCATTGATAAGAGACCCAGAAACTCTATTCATAAAACATTGGTATTCATTGAAGGTAGGGCTAAGACATTTATCTGTATAATAAACCTTTATGTTTTCTGGGGTTCTGGTTATTCTGATTCTAAATCTAGTTGCAGGCTGAGAGAGTCTGATTTCTTGGGTTTACAAATAATTCATGAATTTATAATGCTGAATTTTTATCTTCTGTACAATTTCTCTCCTGCATTTTAAATCTAACATCTTACCCTATCAGCTCCATTCTTTTTAAGAGAGAAGTTATCCAGATTTCATAGTTAACATTAGGAATCAGAAGTCTTGCCATTTAAATCCTTCCTAAGTGATGAAAATGTGGACAAAAGGGGCCACATGCTGACCTGACAAGCTCAGGAGAGGCCTGCTTGGCAGTCTTGCAAACTCAGAGACCTAAAGTAACCACAAAGGATGGTTTGAAATTAAACTTTAACTAAAAGCAGTTGTGGTGCGCAGTTACATCCTAGGCCGGTATCTTCACTGACAAGGTCAGCCTTTACCTTAACTGAGCCTATCTGTCTTTTTGCATCTATGATAACATACCCTTGAAGTGTCTGGGTAACTTGTAACTTCCCTTTTTCTGGAGCCCTTGGGGCACAACCAAATGTGCCTGGGCGCCAGGAAAGATACCACAAATTCCTTCATTATCATGTTAATTGTTCCTACATCAACCTAAGTATGTGTCCATCATTCTACTTTTTATCCAATCCCAGGGGTTCCCCTCCCCCCTTTGCTTTATCCTGTTGGGGTTCTTGTTCCGGCATTAAGAAGGGTTCAGGAAATCTGGAGAAGGCTGTGCGTAGATTAAATAGGAGTCCAGAGACAAAATATTATTTTGAAAGGCATTTGGGGGTCAGAGGAGCTTAGCTTAACGGAGATTAAGATCTAAATTCTAAGTTCTAAGTTCTTCTCCTCTCAGGACCCCAAGCTTTTTATTAACACAATTTGTCCTGAGGCGAGGCAGAGATATAAACTTCAAAGGGTCAGGGTTTCCTATACAGAGGCATTGTCAGAATGGGGAATTAGCCTACGGCTGTTCAGGTGTTTGGCCAGTAGGAGGCAATAACATGTAGATTAAGATGCCCTGAGCTGTCTGGCAGAAAACAATCGATCCCTTTTCAGGTTTGGGGAAATGCCAACAGCCATTCCCAACAGGTGACTACATGTGTGACTCAGCCCTTGTTGAGTCCCCAAGTTCCATCAACCTTTTGATGAAACTCTTGAAATTATGATATGCTAGAATTGGCTTCGGCATTATCCCACCTCCTTAATCTATCACCAATGAATTTCATGTAACCCACCTATGTGCCTCCTTTGATTGCAATGTATAAATACAAATGTAACCCGCCATTCTCTGGAGCATTATCCCAATTCGTTGAGGTTCTGCTTCCTGGCATATGTCGACAGTTTGGCTCAAATAAACTCACAAAAATTCTTTACAGGTTTCAATGGTTTTTTTACATTAACAAAAGACAAATTCAATCAGAAGTAATTTGTTTTTAAAATTTAAGTCTAAATGAAGACCAGCTTCCTCTTCTTTGCTTCATTAGAAAAGTACAACATAGAGAATAACCCAATATTTTGTTATTTTTTCACTGTCATGGGAAATAAAATGATCCTCATATTAAATCTATAATAATAAAAGCATAATATGCTAATTAGACTGGACATCCTTCTGAGCATCCTTCTGGACGACCTTCCGGATGAAGCCGGGCCTGTGAGGGAAGCCCGGGTCCCAGGTGCCAGCGGGAAGCCAGTGCTGGCAGCCAGGTGAAGGAAGGCCTACTCTGGCACGAATTTCATGCATTTGGGCCTTTAGTAGTAAATAAATCGTAGAGTAATTAAATTATGTTATGACACTAAATTTATAGAACCACAGAATAAAACTAGTATGAAGGAAGTTGGCAATAGAGAATCTGTTTTAGATTTGTAATTTTCTGGGCAATATCTATAGGTAAGCAGTGGCAGCTCAGATTAGTAAATTTAATAGTCAATTAATTCAGCTAATGTATTAAGTGAACCAATAGGGGATTTGTTGAATGAATAATTCAATAAACAAATGCTTAATGTGAAATGGTGGGGATGCAGAATTCTTTCCTTCTCTTCCCTATCTGGTCCCCAGAAACAGACAATTGATATGGGGACTTTGTAGTTCCAGAAAAGGGTAGAACCACTCTACAGAAACAGCCTGGTTCTCTGAATGGCTAGTGGAATAGAGTATAGGAAACACGCATTACATTGAACCACTAGGATACTGGGTGGACTAGATACTACACTCAGACTCTCTTGGCTAATACAAATACCCCAAAGGGTTGAGATTAACAGTATATAAAGATAATAATGCACAAAAGCTCATGCAGTATAAATACTATATCCAAACATTCCCCCTTTTTTCCTTTCTGCATCTTAGTGATCACACCATGAGGTTGAAGGATCTGGGGGAAATTTCTTATTTATAATAATAAATAGCATTATTCACTTTGTTCAAGACACGGTGCCAAGCATGATTGAATGTGTTGGGGGACATCAGCTGACATGCAGGAAAGTCACATGCTTAAAAAGACTTATTGATGAGTAAGTTAAGAAATATTTTAGGACAAGAAGTGCCTCTCGCTCATTTTTATATCTATAGCCTAGCAGAGGAGCAGCTATAATAGACAGAATCTCAGCAATGTTTGTTGAGCACATGAGTGAATTAATGGGTAAAAGATATGTGTAGAGTTATTTCTACACTAATGGAGCTTCAAGAAATTTGTATCAAAAAAAGATGTTCTTTTTTTAAATATAAAAACTATATGCCCTTCTCAAATTAAGGAAAAGCACAATCTTATTCTTTATTGATATCTGTTAGAACTATGGCCTTTTCAGGTATTTACTATTTAGTATTTCTATAGGATCACCTTCCAGATGTGCTGTTCTGTGTCGCAAGGAAAACATTCATCTTCATGTGCTTCTAAATCTCTCTTATATGATTCATACTGAATTTCAGTCCAACCACCTTAAACAAATAAAAACAAACATTCCCCAAGGTGCTTAGTTCATGCAGTTCCAATACACCATATGAGCTGCAACAAACCAGATGCTGAGGGGTCTACGATAAATATCCTCTTTAAAACACTGAGCTGCCGACAGAACAGAGATTCCATTTTTAAATGATTTTCTGCAAAGCAAACGTTTTTCAAGCTTGATCTTTGTGCAATTTTTTTTTCTGGCATTTTTTTAAGCTAGCAACAACCTGCTCATGTCCCTTTTGTAAAGAAGGGTTTAATATGCCATGGTGTCACCAAGTCCCTGTGAGCTAATTTGTTCTAAAGACAACATTACTACATCAATACAACCCAGCTTAACCTTCAACTAACCCTCTTCTGTTTGCTTTCCACATCCCCACTGAGGCTGTCAGCCAAAATGTCCCTTCAATTCTGGGTTCATTTCTCTCTGGGTGGAAAAAAATGTGCATATAAACTATGCTGCTTTTGTATATCAGAGGAAAGGCAACATTCACACTACCCAACACACACACACACACACACACACACACACACACACACACGCACGCGCCTTGTTCCCTTTCATGAAATATGGAATCACTGCTGGGGGGCAGAATGCCTGAGAGAGAATTCCATCGTAAAGCAAAGTCCCTCCTGAAAACATGGTGAAAAACCACAATAAATCCAGATCCCACTTTTAGGGTTTGGGCTCAATTCTGTTTATTTCTTCTTTTTAAAAGCCTCCGGCTCTAACATCCTTTTCCACATGAGCAAATGATGCCAGTTCTTGGTGAAGCTGCCATGAAGCTAGCTAGCTCTTATCTTAATTTCATGTATTATTTCTCCTTTAGCTCTGCATCTCTCTCTGACCTAAAATGAAATAGAAGCACTTTCAGTGTTTCTTCATTTGCTGAATTATCAAATTTAATTGCATTGTCTACATTTGAACATGCTAGAACTAGATCCTCCTCTGTGATGATAAGTTGATATTTTCCAACCCAACCCAAATCATGAAACATCGGTATGCTGAAACATAGGGTACATAAGAGAATGTTTTATATATTTTAAGAAGAAAAATTTAATCAGCTAGGAGTTTCCTGACTATTGAGGTCAAATCTCACTATCTCACATAACCATATATGACCACAGACCTGATTATTCAGCTATCAAAGGAGGGGGGATATAAAAATATGAAACCAAATGAGCTTGATAATTAAAGAATCACAGAGATTTCTGTTACCCCCAGAATTATGGATTTCTGTACAAAATTTATCTCAAGGCTAGAAAAGAGCTCACGGGCAATAGAAACCATTTTGTTAGGGAAAAGCTTGGTATTTTTAGCGTAAGGTAACACTATTCTATCACTATCAACTTAGTTTAAAAAGGTCCTGAAGCCACGATATTCTTAAGATGTAGCACATTATAAAACCTTCATCAATGTTTTGCAAATAGAGAAGCAATTGTCTAAGGTCTTCAATACCATTTTATCTGATCAGCATGGTCAATAAATGAACTACAGAATCCAACTGCTAAAGTCTTTATGATTACAAATAAGAACTATGTTAAGTTCAGGAAAATTTGCATCACTACTATTTTATTAAAATCAAATATTGTTAAAATTGGTAGCACAGATATTACCAGGGGCAATGTGTTTTTGAAGAAAAAAGAGCCATCTGATCTTACAAATCAAATTGTGATCTCCCCGAATTCATGTTGAAGTCACATTAATCACCAGTATCTCAGAAATGTGATTTTACGTGTAAATGGGGTCTTTATGGAGGTACTTAATTAAAATGAGTTTATTGAGATGGGCTCTAGTCCGATATAACTGGTGTCCTTATAAAAGAGAAAATTTGGACCCAGACATGTACACAGGAAGAATGCCATGAGATAAAGGCAGAGATCTAGGATCTAAGGAATATTGGATTGCCAGCAAACCATTAGCGAGGGAAGAGCTAAGGGACAGATTGTCACTCACCACCCCCAAAAGGAACCAATCAGGCTGACATCTTGAACTGGGACCTCTAACTCCCAGCACTGTGAAACAATAAGTTCCTGTTGTTTAAGCTGTGGCACTTTGTTAGAGGAGCCTTAAGCAAACTGAACCGTCTGATAAAGACTGTCTCTTTTGGGGATACTTTCCTGACTCTCAACATCTGAATGAAGTTTAAACATCCGAGTCAGTGATTTTTATATACTTCTTTTACATCAGAGCTATTTGGTGAAGAGTGTTTTTCTTTTCAAGGCAAAAATGATTAGGCAGAACCTCAAAACCTCCTGAATCTGAATCACTGATGTGGGGATCAGAAATTGATATTCATAAAAAGTTCCATAGGGCCATTGATGTACACCTCCCCTGGAGAACCACGGGTCTAACACACGGGTGGATCCCACAGCTCCGGGTGCTTGGCAGAGGGTACTCTGCTTTTGTCAGTCATGGGAGATGCACAGCAGTAACATCAACCTTGGCTGCAGGTTAGGTTCACTGGGGAGCTTTTAAAAACCACAATTGCAGGCTGTACGCAGATCAAATAAAAAAGAATCTCTGGGGTGAGTTCCAGACATTGGTATTTTTTAAACTTCCATGTGGTTACAATGTGTACTTAGAACTGAGAACCTTAGGTTTAAGTTTAAGAAATAAAAGTTGTGGGCAATGACTAATCAGTTAATCAGCATTGCCAAAGATCAAACGACTCTATGTAGTCCAAGGAAATCAACTGACACACACCTCAAAACTTCTTCAGCTGATATTTTTCTCCTTTGTTCTCCATTTCTCTCTCTCTCTTCTCTCTCTCTCTCTCTCTCTCTCTCTCTCTCTCTCTTTCTCTCTCTCTCCATTCTATTCTATCTTTCTTGGTCACTCAATCCTTTTCCTTCTCTTCTCACACTACATAATATCTTCTCCAACACTAACTTGAAGAAAACATGAAACTGAACTTATATACACACAAATCATATCTTTTGAGCTGAGATAGCTTATATTTCTTTAAGAAATACCATCATCTAAATCAAAATGCCTTTTCTTGTCTAAATATACACACCTCTCCCTCTCCACCATCCCTCTCCACTCTCTCTCCCTTCCCCCTGAATGGGTGACGTGCACACTCAATATCCTTAAAATATTTCAGAATACGTTGAAGCGCTCAGAGGCATGGGGGGTGGTGACAATGTTTTTCCATTCCTGGGTTTATTTCCCTGGTGCAGCTCTAAAGAACTTGCAGGTCTTCCTGGGGAGCATAAGAGCAGCTGCTGGAAGGCCGCAGAAAGTACGATGCATTGCACTCGGAGAAGGTGTTGAGAGGATAACAATGAGTGGCCTCACCACGGACGAAACTTTGAATGGTGCCAAGAGTGAAGAACTGCCAACAAAACTATGGCTGTGAGCAGCAGATACACTTATTTTGGGTTGAGTTGAATTCCCTGGGATCCTCTTCTAGGAAAACCTGAGTCCTCATTTTCTCAGGATGGATGGCCTCGTTTTCTTTTCCTTGTGCTATCGCCTTGTAAAGGCACAAGATCTGTGTTACTTAGGCCCTAGTTGGATCACAGAAGTAACTCCCTAGTTACTCCAGAGAATGTGCTGCAGACGTCAGACATCAATCTATTCAGCAAAGAGCAAACCTGTATTAACTGCCTATGAGGCCAAGCAGAAAAAGAGTCATCTATTTGCCATCCATTCTTTTAAAATTTTTTTTTTTTGTATCTCCTTTCTCACTTTAACTTCTTTTGTCCTCACAATTATAGTAAAAAATATAGCTTTTAAAAAGTCTCCTGTTTTATGGATCTGTATGCACAAACAAATGAAATTTCATTGAAGCTTTTCAAAAGCTCACCACCTAGAAGTACTTCCTAGAACACAGGACTAGAACACACTGGCCCAGATGACTCTCATATAATTAGCTGACCACATTTTTAAAAAGTTCACCAAGTAATCAGATTTTCATCCCAAATGACCAGTTGTTTTGCTTTTTTCTTGGGTAGTCACAATTTATTTTGCAGGAGAAAATGCCCATTGCAGATGTTGCAGATGCATCAAAGTTGTAGATATTTTTCTTCCTGCTTCGTGATAAGTACTGTTGCTGTCTATTTTTAAGTTTTGTGATTAAAGATGGAACACAAATTGCAATTTTGAAAATAAAAAAGTCAACAACTCAGTCAACTCTTAAATGACAACATTATTTTTATAAAAAGGACTGTGTAAAAACACAATGGACCAATCTCTCCCTGCCTGATTCAACCCAACATACAGACAAATAGGCACCGATCTTACACTCAGTGGGTGTATTAAGTCTGAAATCGAGGTGTCAGCAGGGTTGGTTCCTTCTCAGAGCTCTGAGGGGGAGTCTGTTTCACGTCCCTTTCCTAGCTTACGGTGATGACCAGCCAGCCTTGGTATGCCTTGGCTCATAGATGCATCCCTCCAACCTCTGCCTCCACCTTCATACGGCACTCTGTGTTTCCTTGTACCCAAATTTCCTCTGCTTATAAGGACACCAGCCCTATTGGATTAGGGCCCACAAAAATGACCCCACAGATCTTCAAAGACTCGTTTCCCAAATAAGGTCACATGCACAGGTACCAGAATAGGACTTTAGCATATGCCTTTGAGGGACACAGTTCAACTGATAATAGTGGGTTTTAGGAGCATTCTGCATACGTCCTTATTCAGCAGTAAAATTTCAATGTTAGAAAAACAAACTGTTTGGCAGAGAGAACTGGAAGTTTGTATCCAACACGTATGTTATGTGTTTGCAAACTATTTCTGCCTATTTAAGAATTACTCTGTTATTTTGTTTCTAATCCTAGTTCTCACTTTCTGTGAATTCCCTCTTTATTATTTATTTTTATAGAGATGAAATTAATTTATTTTTTTTCAGTTTTTAATCTTTAATTTTGAAAAAATTGAACATATCCAAAAGTAGAGAAACAATGTAATGAAAGTATACATATTTATCATCCAACGTAACTTTAACATGTCTAATCCTATTACTTTTACGCCTCTTACCCACTTTCCATATCTCTCCATATTTTTTAAGCAAATCCTAGATATCATATTATTTCATCCATACTATCCCAAACTGTATCTCTAACTATTAAATATAACCACAATGCTCTTATCCCACCTACAAATCTAACAATCCATTAATATTATTAGTCAGTGTTGAAATTTTCTCAACTTTCTTATATATTTCATTACAGTTTATTTGTTGAACTCAGCATAAAATATACTAAATATATTGTAATTAGTTGCTATTTTCATTAAATCTTTTTGAACTTGTACACTTCATTTTCTCTGTTTTATATAAATTTTAAAAGAGTCAGATCATTTGTGCAATAGCGAGCTGCTAGTCAACATACTGGCCCCTATGAGATAAGGAGATTGCCCAGAATGACAATTGAACAGCTTCCTTCCACTGAACTGACACACGTGCTCAGTGCTGCATCTGACTTCCATCCTGAGACAAGCTCCATATCTCATCATGGACTGGTAACAAACCGTTCCCAGATTTTTTGCTCTGGGGACCACACTTAGAGAAGCACTGTTTTAGAGTATACCATTGTTTGAGTGCTGCTCATTGCACCCCCACAATGTCATTTATCATGTGCCTTTGTCTCATAGTTCTTGTAGGCTGGTAGGCCATCTAATGCCTTGATCAGACGGAGAGTTAATTTTTTGGCAAGACAACTTCCTAGGTGGTGGTGCACACCTCTACCAGCAGGCATGAAGTTCTAGTTATATCACCTTTTGAGGTACTATCTGCCAGTTAGTAATTATTTCTTAGATTTGTTATTTCATAAGTGATGGCAAACTAGAGTAGTCTAATTCTATTCTTCCTTCTTCATTTATTAGCTGGGATGTTTCTGTATTGAGAATCTTCTTTTTATTCACTACTGGGTTACTTCACTCCACATAGTGAAGACAGGTAAATACTTGTTTATTTTCAATTATTACCAGTTTTCAAGATATTGAGGTGGTTCACTCAACATTCTTTGAAGGTGACCTATGAAGGAAATGATGGCTGTGTGTGCACACACACGCACACATGCGTTTGGTGAATTACGGCTTTAAACATATTAAGTGTTTTAATATACTGGGCTTCTTCTTATGGATCCTCAAATTATCCCATGTTTGGCCAGTGGGAGCCTCTTGAACTTGATTTCTGAGTCTCTTTGATATACTCTTAAGTAATCTCTAATAGGTTTCTTGATTTCTGGTGTAACACAATACTCCAGGTTCATCTGTGTATCTGTGGTGCTTGAGGTGAAATCAATCAGGCCCCTATGGAGCCTGGGTCCTTTCATGGCCTCTGTCTTCTGACTGCATTTTTATAGGACAGTTCTGGGATTCAACTGCTCATTAGACAGTGTTTTCAACTTCTTCCTATATTTTATGAAGAATATCCACCCCCCCCCCCCCGAAATAAAGATTATTGCAGATGCAATAGAGCCCTCATAGTCTGTGAGTTGCTTAGATAAAACCCAGATGGTTGGTCATAATAACCACAATAAAATGTAATTTTAAAATGTAATAAAGGGAACTTAATGATGAAGTCCCAAAGTGTATATTTTGGATCCTCATATCCCCACACACACCACTGGAGGGATAGCTGAATGCCTATGAGATTCAAGTCTCTTTAGCTATGACAGTAGGTCCAACAGTAAATTTCCCTACTCAGATTAAGCCAACAATCTTTCAACAAACTAGTGCAGGCCAATTTTTTTTGGTTTAGTTTTTAAATCACAATATGGAGGCAGGCTTAAGGCAGGTTTAAAATGATGTTAGTTCCAGATTCATATATTTATTTATTCTTTCAACATATTTATTGCATGCTCCTTCAGTGTATAGGGGTCTGCAGATTCAGAGATGAAGATAAGGAACCTATCATCCAATTTCTGAGACCATATGGAGAGATTAAGTTTCAACAGAATCTAAGATTTACACAACACAATCTAAGCAGCATAAGGGAAAATGAAATATATTTATTCTTTTGATTAGGTAGTAAAAAGGGCAATTCAAATGTATAATATGATATAATTTCTTACTTTTCATTGTTAATAATAGATTATGCCAAAGAAAAAAGTCAGATTAATATAAAAGAGTGTATATCTTAATAGAAACAGTACAACTTTGGGTTGAAGAAGGAAAAATTGGGTCTTTATCTGCTAAAAGTGCGAGACCTTTAAATGCAAAGTGCCAGACATCTGGTTACTACAGCCTCAGGGCCACAGCAATAAGCAGGCAAAAAAAGGGACTATGTCATTCTTACAAATCCTGACCTCAGACTTGACATGAAGCCAAAGTGTTTTAGTACTTGGCAATGTTATTTTATTGGCACATGTCAAATAATTCTAATTTATGTTCATATAATCCTATATATTGAGGTTTAGCTTTGCAACAAACAATGGAATTCAATACAATGATAATGTTAATATTAGAGCCAACTAAAATGAGAACTCAACTTTTCTGTTGAGCTTCAAGAGTAACAAGGAGGATCATAAGGTGTTTAAAGGTTTTGGTTGTTTTACTAATTCTGTAGCCTGTAAGTGTACTTATATTTTTACCAGATTTAGCATTTTTTTACCTTAAGTAACCAAGGACACAACTTAATTTTTAGTATATTATGAATATAAAATGTCATATTCAAAAATTTGAAGTTTACATAAGATTAAAAAACACTATGGGAAGAATTCTCAGTGAGGGTCCAATCTTTATGAAAATGAGTTTACACACTATTTTTGATAGGTAGATATCTTATTTTTGAAGGAATCTCAGAAAAAATATTCTCAATTGTACTCTGCCCCTCTATGCCAGCATTGAATATCCTTATTCTTGGCCATTCTCTCATTTATTTTCACATATGCAATTTTCCATTTAAACTAATAATTTCTTATTTATTGACACTGAAATGGATTAAAAGCACGCAAAATGAACAATGACAAATTAATCTTATGGAAGGAATGCAAAAATTCTCAGATAAAAGCAACAAACAAAATCCAATAGAACATAAAAAAGAGATATGTTTACTTCAAGATTGCAAGTATGGCTCAACATTAAGAAGTCAGTTGCTGGGATTCACCAAATTAATAGTTACATATGAGAGAAACCCAATATCAAATCCATAGATGCTGAGAAAGCTTCTGATATTCCTTCCTCAACACTGTGATATATCTACCTCAGCCCCTGTGCGAGCTTTTTACATAATTTGGAGACATTGGGCCCATTCCCGCTAATGATAAGGATAGAACAAGGAAACCCACATTACATTGGAGAAATTAAACAGTGTAGTCAATAAGATGGTATTTAAAATAGTAACTCAAAAGATACACCTTTATGGTTACTGTTTTAAATATAATCTCCTTTTCCATTATAACTTTGATTGTGTGTGTGTGTCTAAATAGATGGATGACAGAATACATTTACAATAAATAGATTAGAAAGGATGCTCATCAACACATTAGTAGTTATTTCCAATATATGTGAGGGGATATTTTGAAAAATTTTGACTTTTTTCTTTATACTTGACTCTATAATTTTTACATTTTATTTTACAGAAAATATATAATTTTTAATTTTAAAAAACTTGCTTGGAGAAAACAATTATTCTTTAAAGATCCGTCAAAGTAAAACTATGTAATATAGATATGGACCTGGATATAAAGTCAAATTATCCTTGACAACAAAATATGGTATGATGTAATATGATATAGAAATAGACAGATATCTGACATCACATAACTTACTATTCAAAGTCTTCTGAGTCATTTCCAAATTCAAAGGCAGTAAAAATCACTTAATATTCACCTCCTTTATTAGATTAAATATAGAATAAGGAATAGACCATGGGCTCTCCACTTCCTCTTGAATGCAGCACACCATTCCGCTTAGAAGTGGAAACAATACAATTAAACATTTTTCTTGAGGAAACCATGCATAGAGGACGTGGATTCCAATTATTATCCACTGAAATCCTTTCTCCTAGTATAGCTGAAGAGAAGTGTTTTAATAGTATGTTTTCTTTTTAATCATTTTAAAACCTTTCAAATTGTAGGAAAGAATGGGCTCCTTCAAGCACCTGGTATAGTTTTTCCACAAGTAAATAATTCTACGTATAAAATACATATTTATAGACTTTCCACTGTGCCAGGCACTGTTTTAGTCTTCAGGGATTCGTGACTATTAAAGCATGAGGCTCAGTGCTAGAGGGGCTAGATGGGAAGACAGATAGATGCCAAGAGATATTTGGGGATACAAAGGGAGGAGAGGTCTTGTATGTGGCTTTGGGGACAGAAACAAGAAAAGATTCAATTAAAAAATAATGGTTGAATTTGTTTTTAAACTTGAGTGTGGGTTTTAAGCAACCAGCAGAGTAAGTGGTATGCACAAATCATAGAGATAAAGAGCTAAGAGCTGCGTATAATTGGATATTATGATATAAACAGAGGAGAGAAAGAGATGGCTCAAGATAAGCAAGGGGGCAAAGCCACATCATAAAAGGCCTTGTTACCATGCAAAGAGCCCATCAACAGTGATCTCATTCTCTGGCTAGAATGAACTCCTTTTCATGTCTTTACTGGTGAACTCCTATATAGCCTTCATGACTCAAGTGAAAAATCAACTCTTCTTCAAAGCCACCACTGACTTAGCACTTACAATGAAGCACTGATCACATAAACATGTGTTAGATGACTAAAACACAAGTGAATAAGGTGAAATGGATTATGATAGAGATATCAAAAATAAAACCTCATCTGTTAGAATAAGCCAGATCTTTGGTATAATAGCATATACTTGGGTAACAGGATATGCTGTGTTCAAGCAATTGAATTTCACTAGCACTTTCATTAAGTAGGTTATGATTGAATGAGTTTTGGAAAGACATTTGTTTCCCACCTGCTTTTACCCTTCAAAGATCTATTTTTCTTGGCAGAGTCACACCCAGAAATTTGGCTCCATATGAAGTTTGCATTTCCACTAATTCTGAAAAAATATAGCAAGGTTTAACACATGCTTAAATTTTAGTTCAGTTTGCTTTTTTTATAGGCCCCAAGCACAGGTGTATTCAGCTTGCACTGGTCATTATGTTATGACATTATGTTATTTTAAGCAACAATATTGTTTTAGCTGAAAAATAGGTTGAATATGTATAGAAATGGCTTTGTATAGGTTTTTTTTTTTTTTTTGGCTGAGATTATTTAACTGTTAAAATAACTAAGTCAATTATATTCTAATAAAGTAATAATTCATTAGAGTTACTTATGGGTTCATCTCTTCTGTGCCCTGCATTTTAATTTGTCACATTTCTACTATGCAAACATGATCAACAAAACACACAAACAGAAACTTGGTAGAACCAGCTACAACATGTAGACTCTAAAAGTTAAAGTTATCACTTTATCAGAAGAATTTGATTCATTGATTATTTAGTGGGTCTTATTCAGCTGACACACTGTGCTGGGATTACAGTAGGCAGTTAATAATGTAAAAAATGTCTGAGGTACGAGGCATTATGGAGACTATGAAGAAGTAAAAAATATACTCTCAAGGACTGAAACATATATTTAGGGATATTACACATAGAAAGCAGAGATCACTAGAGACAGAGATTTTAAAGACTCTCTGTCTGAACTCTTAATTTGACAGTTGAGGAAACACAGGCCTCAAGAGGAGAAACGCCATTGGACCCAGAGGAAAAAGAACAGTGTAAATGGAGTCTTATCGAGGCCGAATACCAAATCAACTGATTTATATTTAAAAATACTTAGAGATTCCTGAGTCAAAAGAAAATATAGGGGAGACATAGCCTTGTAGCCCAGACATCAGCTGTGCCATGGCTAGCTGTTCCAGTCCTATAAAACATCCACCTACCCCACCCCCCCACCCTCCCCGCAAACACACATATCCATGACTTCCTGGACCAGTTCCTGGGAGAAACACAACCTATTCACGAGTGTCCACAGAAATCCATACACAGCTGGTAGGACATCATCAATTCAAGAGCTTTAATAAGAGGTAATGGTTGTACATTAGGAGCCAACATTCACAAAGATGGTGACGGCCATCTCTCTGGCTTCATTCCCATCTTTATCTTTCCTTCAACTTTTCTCCTGTTTTCTCTCACTGAAATGACATATGTTGCTAATGGGGAAAAGACAGTAAACTTACACAGACAAAGAGAAGAGGAATGAAGATGACAGCATCATAATATGGAATCTTTTGAGCAAAAGCATTATTAATAACGGATTAATTGCAAATCAGCGAAGCAAAATTCTAACCTAGCAGCAGTGAAAGCTAGGAATCAACTTGATCTGTACTGCAAATCCCAAAAAGCCCAGGAATTGGTAGTGACAGGAACTTCTGGAAGAGGCAGTGAGGTTGGAGCTCAAAAGAAAGAGATGTGATGACGGTCTATATAAAGAGCAATTACCCTCCCATATCTAATCACTGTATAAAGAGCAATTACCCTCCCATATCTAATCACTGCCACTATGAAAAGAGCCAGGGAACTCCTCTGTTTTACTTGGCAGAAAGCCAGTGGCATTTCTCTGAAGAAAGCATAACTGACGTTGCCTAGATTGGAGGACACCAGGTATAATTGCAGGCAGGATTATTATGCTATAAAACAGGAAGGTGGAGGGAGGTATATATACTGGATACCAAGAAATCTCTCTCTCGTCCCTTGTTTGGACTCTGCTCACAGAATTTTGACAGCCAGTTTTATACCTTCCATGCAGGAGAGTAGAAGATTCTTTTCAGTGGAAATTTAAACAATTCAAAAGAAACCTACAATTACATCATGGGCTCCTCAAGGAAACAACAACAGCAACAGAAACTGCCCATTGAATTACCCTGTAGTGAGGCCTACAGGTGATAGCCCTGTGAACAGAAAGATTGCCATCTCTCTCTTTCTCTCTCTCTCTCTGCCCCCCCCCCCCCCCATTATTAACAGACAACCAAGCAAATCTAGACATCTGGAGAAAACGCTAAAATAAAATATAAAAAGGAAAAGGTACTCAGAAACAACAGATACAAGGACAGAAACTTAGGTACGTTGAATGCTCATTACAAATGGAACACACCAAGGTACAACATCATGCAATATCAGGAACGCTGGAAACTAAGAGAAAATCCTAAAAGCTCTCAGAAAGAATCATATTATAGTCAAAGGATAGAAAGGTGGAATGAAAACAAGCTCTGAACAGTAACCCTTGTAGCTAGAGAAAAATGGAATAATGTTCTCAGACTTCTAAGGAAAATTCTAACTAGAATTTGTCACTTGCCAGATTACTGTCTGGGAAGTTTCTTCCATTTCATTAGGGAGTTCACCATGTCAGTATCTTCAGTTTTCCTCTTGGGCTGGTCAAGATTCCATAAAAAAGAATTTTTAAATAACCTGATAGCCAGAATTCTGTGAGCTGAGTCTGTAAATAGGAGTGTGAGTACTGAAATTCTTCAGAGAGTCAGACTATCATTAAGGTATGAAGGAAGGAAGAAGATAACCTCCGATATTCATCAATTGAAGGCCCTTTCCCATCAAAGTAAGGGATTAAACAAACAAACAAAGAAAAAATAAAGCACAGAATCCAGAAAACCAGGGTTCAAACCATATAAACGAGGTAAAATAAAGACCTGTGAGGATGGTATCTGCACAGCAGGCCCAGGGAACAGCATGTACAGACTGCAGCTGTGCAGAGGCTCTGGGGAAACCATCTCTTGATAGATTAAATTGATAGAATACCTGTAATTCTTTAACATATTAGGAAGAAATTTACATAATTTAAAGAGTTTGGTGAAGAATCAGACATGAAAATTTAGAAAACTAAGTAAACATAAAGGGAAAAAATTATGAACTCCAGGGGTAACAAGGAGTTGTAATGAAGAGTAAGTAATGACAAAATATGGACATGGTTGAACTATGCATATCATTGCACAGTCATGATCATGTAGACATTGAAAACTGACCGAAGAAAGACTATGATTGCATTGGTATTGGGCAGGTGGGTAGTATGTTTATAGATAGCAGGTGCTAGGAGGGCAGTGCAAGTTAGCTAAATCTTCATCTTTCATAATAGAGAGCCAAAAAGGAATAGCTATATTTAAAAAAAAATCAAGAAATATTATTTAAAGATATGAATATGAATGCTAAAGGAAGAGCTAAAGAAAATATTAAAATCTCTTAGAAAGGAGACATTTGTGGTGGGAGATGGAGATATAGACAAACATTAGATAAAAGAGAGTTGGATGGATAGATAGATGGATGGATGGATGGAAAGATAGATAGAATTATTAAGCTTTCTACAACTACTTAACCCAACATTAGGTGCACGCATATCTTTGAAAAAATTAAAACTAAATTTAAGACATCTAGAAATTAAAAAGCAATAGTCAGAAATAGAAAATTATTTGTAACAAATATTACCGAAGGCTAATATCCTTAAAATATAAACTACATTTAAATTTAATTTTTAAAAATCAGCAACACTCCAGTAGGGGAAAGAAATGAGCAGATGAAAGATAATTTGCAGGGTAAGAGATGCCAAGAAGTATGGTCTTTTTTAGTAATATATATTTTTAAATAAAAATTTTTACTGATTTCAGAGAGGAAGGGAGAAAGAGAGCAAGATATAGAAACATCAATGATGAGAGAGAACCATTGATCAGCTTCCTCCTGTACACCGCACACTCAGAATCCAGCCTGCAACCTAGGCATGTGTCCTGACTGGGAATCGAACTGGAATCTCCTGGATCATAGGTCAGTGCTCAACCACTGAGCAACACTGGCTGGGCTTTTTCAGTAATACTGATGGGGGAAGGGTATGTATCAATCCTGTCCCTGCTTAATTTGGCTCAAGTAGTAAGGACATACTCAGACCTGTTGTGTTCGGTATCAATATGAACTGAAACCTTAATGAGATATGTTTCCCCGATAAAAGTGGAAAACATTAACAAAGCAATATTACTTGAGACTGGCACACATACTCTTCCATGGGCTCCTTTACTGGATCTATAAAATGATTCAATCTTTCCCCAAAACTATTTACCAATATGTATAGAGAACTTTAAGAATTCTTATATTATTTAACTTGTAACTCAATTTCTAGGAATCTTTCCAAATGAAAGGAAATCAGAATTGTAAATAAAGTTTTATGTGTTGGAAAATGGAAACAACCTAAATGTTCAAAATTATGCTTTTGTTGTATGTGTTTCTTAGTCTGGCTGCTGTTTTTACCAATGTTTTCACTTCATGAACATTTATTGAGCTGTAGAATAATGATTTGTTCACTGTTCTGTATATATAGTGCAATAAAGTGTAACAGTGAAAAGAAAATGGTTAAACACTTAAAAAAGAATATTATTTTTAAAAATAAAGTGAAAATGTTCACATTGTAAGTGAAAAAGCAGAAGTATATATGGCATTACACAATATTTTTAAAAAGCTAATAGTATAAAAAGTAAATAGAAAATGTGTTATAGAATCTGGTGTTATAAAAAAGTATTTTTATTTTTATTGGCATCTAAAATAATATTAAAAAATAATATTTGTGTAGAAAATTTGCACAAAAAGTTTTGAAATTTGTAATGTGCTTTCTCTTTTTCTTATCAAAGTCTGAAATTCTAGGGTCCCACAACCCCGAGTTCTTTGTGATTTTTCCTACGAGGAGGTCACTGTATAATTATGGGAATGTGGTAAAGAAAGATGCTAAGATTGTGAGGGAATTTTCACATGTAATTCCAAAATGATTAATTCAAACTTCATGGTGTATTATATAAGTAGAAGTTATTTATAATAATAATAACGACAGCTGTGGCTTATTGCACCCCAACATGTCAGACAATTACTAAACAATATATATAATATATATGAGTTCTTTATGTAGGTTTACATTGCTTTATAAACTCTTCTGCATGCTTTGAAATGTCTCATAATGAAAATGTGTTTAGTTTTAAAACATTATGAATGATGATGATACCACTTTAATTCTACAGTTATATATATTATCTGATTTAATCTTTGTAAGAATACTGAAATATTCCAGCTTTGTTACTTACTGGTTATGTAACCTTGAGAAAGTTCTTTAATCCCTTTTTATTTCATTCTTCTATCCTTAAAATAGAAATAATAAAAGAATTTAACCTCATAGAGCTGCCATTGGGATTAAATAAATGAGCACAAGTCACTTCAAAGAAACTGGCACATAGTAGTTGCTAAATAAGCAGTTTTCATATTTTTATGAGAGCCAATGTTTTAGAAGTTACTAACATTTAGAGAGATTAAATAGAACTGGGTGTGAAGCCTTAAGGTCCTGGATCTTCGTGCAATGCAGCACAATTACACCCTTATACCATGGTAATTCACTTATGTTGCATTAGTAGACAGTAGGAGTGGCAGACTTCATTTTCCAAACTTGGCCACACAAATTTCTTCAATGCATCTCCTTCTTTATTCTAATGAACAAAATAAACTAATAAACCAAATAGGAATAGACTCATAGATACAGAGAATAGACTGACAGCTATCAGAGAGAGAGGACTGGGTGAAAAAGGTGAAGGGATTAAGAAAAACAAACAAACCTCCAAACACCAAAGCTCCTAGACACAGGCAATGGAATGGTGATTACCAGAGGGTACAGGGAGGATAAATGGTGATGGAAGGAGACTTGACTTATGGTGGTGAACACCCAATACAATATACCGATGATGCATTGTAGAATTGTACCCCTGAAACCTATACAATTTTATTAGCCAATGTTATCCCAATAAATTCAATAAGACAATAAAAAATAAATAAAATGTGATGTTAGCATTCTCCCAAAAGATAGAGTTTATTTCTCTACCACCTCGAACCTCAGTGAGCTCTGTGACTGCTTTGACTGGTAGAAAGAATATGACTGAAGTGACACTTTGCCAGTTCTGGGTTTAACCCATAACGGACTCACAGCTCCTTCTTTCTGTCTCTTGGCATTCTTGCTATTGAAATGCTCCCTCTTGGAACTAACAGCCATACAACAAGAAGTCCAAGACTAATGAGAAGCCCTGTGTAAATGCTTTGGTTGTTAGCCAGCTGAGCTCCCAGCCAAGAGCCAGCATCAACTGCCAACCATGTGAGTGCCCGTTTTGGATTACCCCTGCTCCACTCCCATATGCAGCCCCCAGATAACTGTGGGCCAATATAACATCACGTGAAGCAGAAAAACCAGTTAACCATAGAATTGTGAGAAATAATAGAAAGGTTGTTCTGACTCACTAAATTTTGGAGTGGTTTGTTACCTAGCAATATTATGTGTCTACATCGTTTAAGGAGAATTTCAGGACTGGACCAGAAATCTATGATTTAAAGCACTGGTCTCTGGGAAAACGCTTTCTAGATTCTAAAGTACTGGCATATACATAAGTTTTAGGTAATGTATTTGTAAGTTTGGGATCATTATATCAAAACTAGAGGCCCGGTGCACAAAAATTTGTGCACTGGGGTGGGGGGGGGGGGTCTCTCAGCCCGGCCTGTGCCCTCTTGCAGTCTGGGACCCCTCGGGGGATGTCCACCTGCTGGCTTAGGCCTACTCCTGGGGGGGATCGGGCCTAAGCTGGCAGTCAGACATCCCTCTGGCAGCCCAGGAGCCCTCGGGGGATGTCCACTTGCCAGCGGGGAGCAGGCCTAAGCTGCAGTTGGACATCCTTAGTGCTGCTGAGGAGGCCGGAGAGGCTCCTGCCACCACCGCTGTGCTGGCAGCTGGCAGCCTGGCTTGTGGCTGAGCAGAACTCCCCCTGTGGGAGTGCACTGACCACCAGGGGGCAACTCCTGCATTGAGCATCTGCCCCCTGGTGGTCAGTGGGTGTCATAGTGACCAGTCATTCCCAGTTGTTCTGCTGTTAGGGTCAATCTGCATATTACCTTTTTATTATATAGGATGTGTCCAGAAGTTGATTTTGGTGGGCAGAACTCGCCATGGAAAAGCTCCAAATAGGAATTGGACATGGTTTGCTACTGGAGATCAATGTTATCTATTTTGTTCTTTGTTGACCTTCTTTCTCATTTCCCCTCCTTAATATTGTGAATGTCTTCCTGCTATACCTACCTCTTTGACCAAGAGTAATCTTACTTGGTTCTAGATTCCAGACTTCCCTTTTCACTCATAAATACCAAAATCTATTTTCAGCGAACTTGAAACACTTTAACTAAGGATGAGTAATGAAATGTTACTGAGATTAGCATCATTTTTATGTAATTCCCTTCAGAGATGTTTATAGTTCAATGAGGATCACAAACTCATTGAAATGTCTAATGGTGAGGGTGAATGGAATATTTTTTAGGCTGAAGTCTTGATCATTACCTGTATCCAGGAAATATGTGCAGACACTGTAAGGTTGATTTCAAAAAAATAATCCATGTGATTATAGCTTAGTGTCATTGTAAACATTTTTTCCCCTTTAAACTGGTAGATTATTCATTTATAAAAATCTATAAATTAGGCCCATGCACTTGAATTTCTATAAGGATGAGCACATTTCAATGGCATATTTCTTGGCAGAGACCCAACTTCACGCACTGATTTACATAACGCAATTTGAATTAAGACAGATGATCTGGAGCGAACCACTAAATTTTCTCTATAAAAAACTATAAAAGTCTTCCCGATGAATCTGTGTTAGTACCTATCTTCTGACCTTGACTGTTAGCTGTTATTCAGCTATTATATAAAAGTGACTACTCATGCCCTCAATAGCAAATAGCCATACATTATCAAATTCATAAATTAGGGTTCTATTTGTCATCCCATGATGAAATCAATCACTTATTTCCTTAAATTGAAGGTAGCTCTGCCAGCTTCAGAGCTCCCTAAAAATATTAACTGAGGCAAGTTCCTGCCAGAGAGTGAAAATATCTGAATTTTGTATACACTTGTGAAATTCCAGGACATTATCTCCTACATAATGACTATCATAAACTAAGGAGCCTGCTGCTTAAAGTTAAGACATGAGTTATAGCTGACAAATGGAAAGTATTATCCCAGGTAAGGAATTGGTTAGAAGAAATTACTCTCATGGATATCAATGTTTAGAGTTTAAATATTTGAATATATGATAAGCTCATATTAAATATCATAGGTGCCTCCAGATAATTAACCTTCTAATAAAACTTGACATAAAAAAGAGGCATTATTCCAAGCAGCACCTTAATAATTTAGATGTCATTTTTGAGAATTCCAAGAACCTTCAATATGTATAATCTGGTGGAGTTTTAATTTATTCTGAATATTTTTAATTGGTTAGAAAATAAAATGTTTCTGCCGATAACTGCATATTGTTTATCTCTGGATGAACATTTATAAAAGATTAAATTTATAAATTTTTAGGACACTTAAAATGATGGCCAAATCACTACTCAAATAAGTATTTTCAAAAGTTTACTTTTTCAAGGAACAATTTATCTTATTTTTCAGGTTCTTTGGTTTTCATGACATAAGTATGAATGTATCACTCCCTGCATAAGATGCCAATAAATTAGTCTCAAAGTACAGTAATACGGAGATGATACTTTATACTGTTTTCTATGCAAATATTTATAATTGAAAACTACTGCATGGTTCCATAGCAATTAGCAATCAGAGTGGAGTCCAAGGATATCTGAGAATGCAAGGTGAGCAGCTTCCCAAGAGAATGTTGACTCCAAAACTCACTGAATAACCTCCCCCCTTTCTCCTGGCAGGGAATCTTCTCTCTCATCCACGATAATGGCTCCTGTGGAACCAGAATCTTTAACTGTCCCACTAACTCTTAACTAAATAGTTTTTAATTCAGCACACTATTTCATGGGTCCTTTACATTCCTTAAGTTAGAAGTATGGCAGGTTCTTTTGTTATGGGTTTTAAACACTACTATTTGTCCCCCAATAGTAGGCTGAAGTCTTGATCATTTATTTTTTACATTTAAATGACCATCACTATTTGTTATATCACATTCTCTGCCCTCTCCATTTCTCTATGCTGATTCATTTTTCTGTTGATATTGCTCATCCTTAGGTACTTTTCTCAGAAAGAGTCTGTCAATTGTATATACTTGGAGTGCTTACACATCTTAAAATATCCTAATAATATTTTAAATTTCTTATCATTTTTACCACTATCAGAATTAAAAACATGCTAACATAATATCTTGTATATCCTCCCCCCCTCCCCGACCTATAGATATGGCTAATGAAATTCCTGCATACACTGGGATGAAGGTTACATTTCTCCTAAATTTCTGTGGCCTGCACTTTAACCGAACATATTGGCCTTGTCATTACTGGAGAGATCAAGACTTCTAAGCAGTCATTTAAAAAATATTATCTTGGCTTTTTGTTTTTTGAGTCAGAATTTTTATATTGAATTCATGTAGAGATTTCTTTGAAAGAAAGCTTATAAAACCAACTTTGAGAGTTTGAATTCCAGATTTGCTTATAACCTATGCAATGCACCATTTATTTAATGCTTACCATTTAGCTATAAACTGAAAAATAAAATTCTGTCAGTTATTTGGATATTTGTTCAAAAATGTAGTAACAGTTTTAACTCTGAGTTAATGGAAGATTGTTAAATTCAGTCATGAAACCTAAGAAGTCAGTTTCCCTGTAAATTTATTAATAGATTATTATGAAAATTTAAAAATAACCTTTCCTAACTTGATAGGCAAAAACCATTATCCATCTCTGGCAATTTAGTAAGCTCTATTTGATTACAAGTGAGTTGAATCATTTTCCTCAATTGATTGGACAGCTGTACTTTTTCCAGTAGATTTCCTGTGTTGTCCCTTCTCTACTGTTTTGGCTTTTGGCATTTTTTAGCATGACAAGCACATTCCGTGACTCTTGAAATATCACAGTACACTGTGACACCAGGGGAGAAAAGGAGTCCCTTCCAGCTGCCACCGACACTCTCACACATCTTTCCCAACATTATTCTGACTGTCTTACATATTTTTAGATAGAGAGTTAGAAACATCAATGAGAAACATTGATCAGCTGCCTCCTGCACACCTCCTACTGGGAATGTGCCCGCAACCAAGGTACATGCCCTTGACCGGAATCAAACCTGAGACCCTTCAGTCTGCAGGCTGACGCTCTACCCACTGAGCAAAACCAGTCAGGACTGGAATACAATTTTTACAAACAGAGTCAGTTGATATAAATAAGTAAGTAAGTAAGTAAGTAAATAAACAGACAAATTAATAAATAAATTAAAAAGGACTGACAGAAGGAAGGAAGGACAGAAGGGAGAGGGGAAGAGAGCGAGGAGCATAAGAAAGAAAGCCATTGCCCCATAGCTTCTAGTATACAGCTGGGAACATAGAATAATAATGGGTTGATAAATTAAAACAGTTTATTAGCCATGAATCTTTATTTCTTCTCTCTCTCAAAAAAATATAGAAATAATATTTTCAGTCAAGTGATGGTTGACTATTAGTTTAAATGAGATAATTTTTTAAATGCTGTAGATTTTAAGGAATCTTCCTGGTTCACACAATTTCACTTTATAAAAGTCATGTAATTCTGGAATCAGATCTAAAATTCTTATAAACAACTACAAAAAGAGGAAGTTCCACTGAATTACTGATGTTGAAAGGTGACTTTTGACAGTAGGATTCCAGATATAGAAATTGCACAGTTGTGCTCCAAGTAGGAGAGGGTATATATTACACTAACGACATTTTGCAGTCAGCCCTCCCTTATTTGACTTAAAAAGGCCCTGATCTTTCAGAAAAAAAATGAGTCTAGACATTGATTCTATTCCACATGAAGCTGAATTTCTAAAACATTTTTTTTACCAGATTATTCTAAAATGCCTACACACTTGTATCATCTTTTAAATATGCGTTTACTTTTATTTTAATGCATGTCGACATCTCACTATGGTATTTCCTCTGTATTTTTGTCACACAGAAATGAAGGACTATCCATTTGCACCCCATTCTTTCAAAGAGAGCTTTGCAACTTGGAGAAATGCCTCATTCTCTCTCTATTTCTTTTAAAACTTTGATGAAACAACAAAAAGATTCCTGACATTCCAAATTTATCCCATCACCAAAACAAAATACAACCAAAAAGTTTTAAAAAAATTGTACTTTCAACTCTTTTATGCATTCATTTTAAAGATAATCCTGTCCTCTACACTGATTTCTTTTTCTGTCTTCAGTTTACAAAATACCAAGTCCCCATTCTATTATGTCTCAGTAATGTCCTTTTTGCCTTTTAAATACCTCACTTCTAGACAAATGTAAAGAAGATGTATGAAGTAAAAATTTTATCAGGATGAGTTCTATGAATACCATTTTAGAATATGGATCCCCCAAAATAAAATTTTAATTGACATTTGCTTATATGTTAATAAAAAATACATAAATAAGAAACAAATTCCCAGAAGACTTAAAGAAAAAATAAATTATCAGGGGAAAATCCATTTTGATATGTAAGATTCTACTTGGAGAGATGGAAAAAGACTGTATTGATAGTCCCAGTACTTGTCAAGCTCATTATTTGGCCAACATTAAAGAAAGAAAAATCCAGTAATAATCTATTTTCCTTTATTTGACTTCATAAAAGCAGAAAATTATACCGTGAGAACATATGAATATATTTTAAAAGGATATGCATAATTTTCTCCTCCTTAGTATATTATAATACTGTGGTGTAGATATATTTATGTGACCAAATGGGTGGAAAAGAATTTTCCATCCAGAAATTACTGAGAACTTCACTTTATTTTGTAACTCTTTAAAATAATTACCTTATTTCCTTACCACAAAAACCTTCTTTTTTGACTTCTTTATTGGGAACCTATTAAGATTTCTTCAGTATGTTTGCTGGGAATAGGAACATTTCAAAGTGTGATTCAGTCCACTGTTTGGAAACTTGGAATAAAAAAAACAACCCATTTTTATACCCATATAAATGTAGAGTGGGTGACCAAGTAGCTCCTATTCTGAGACAAATCATGGGATTAGAATATCTGTGAGCTTCTTACACTCCCTACAAAAAATATTTCTCTCCATGGTTCACACTAACTTTTGTTGAATATTCTATTATTCCATTTTAAACAATGATTCAATTATTAGTCTCTATAATATTTCTTCAGGACAAATATACATTAGTGTGGAGAAAGTTGCATTTTATTCTTATTTAGCCTTAGTGTGGGAGTTCCTTTTTTATTTGATAAATTTGACAGTACAATTTGTACATTTAAGGTTTACTGCATATTACTTTGATACATTTATATATTGTAATATAATTGCTACTGAATTAATATTTATCACATTATGCCGGGAGCCGGTCCATCCTTGCTGCTTGACACAGTCGCTGCAGGAAAGAAACATCTGCACAGCATATGTTTCAAGGGACCTGGCATATATAGCATATTGTTCTTAATATGTTTGCTCTCTTTAGCGCCACGTGTTTTAACCAAGGTCACCTCTCCGAGAAAGGTTGTTTCCCCAGGTGGGGATCTTTCCCTGAGGTTAGGGAGGGGATACAACCCCTTAATTAAGTGTCAGGCGGGTAGTTAAGCTACACAATCTTTACTCCCTGGAATGGAGATAAGAAACGCCCTAACCTTTGTAATAGAAATTGACAGGATTAAAATCGGCTGGTATAAATATGGATGTAACAAGACAATAAACATCAGATCCTGATCAGTTCCTAACCAGAACTCCGACCAGAACTTTGGCTGGAGATCCTGGCTAGAGGTCCTGACTAGGCTGCTGATCAACTGAAGGCTGTCTTCGTGTCATTCCTTCTTCGCCGACTCCGTCCACACCTTTGGGGACCCCTGGACCCGCTGGGATTGGACCCCAGCAACATTAGTTCATTATAGTGCAGCATTATTGACTATATTCATTACACCGTGCATTAGATCTCTATGGCTTACGTACTATGCATTATAAGTTTGTATCCTTACTTAAACACCATCATCTTATCCCCCTCCTCCATCCCCTGGCAACCACCATTTTACTCTTTAAATTTTTACCTTTTATTTTTATTTCACAGTACTTTTCTCTTTCTGATTTATTTCGCTTAGCATAATATTCTCATTGTTTTCTCAAATGGCAAGATATCTTCCTTTCTCGTGACTGAATCACATTTCATTGTGTATATACACTACATCTTTATCCATTCATCTATAGACGAGCATTTGGGATGTTTCCATATCTTGGCTGTGGTAAATAATGCTGCAATAAACATGGGTGTGTATATACCTTGTCAAAATCCCGTTTTCATTTTTCTTTTGGGTATATATCCAGAAGTGGAATTGATGGATTGTCTTATAAATAAAATTTTAATTATTTTGAGGAATTTCCATTTTATTTTCCATGTATTGGAGTAATTTACATTCCCATAAACGAGTGGTCAGCAAACTGCGGCTCGCAAGCCACATGCGGCTCTTTGGCCCCTTGAGTGTGGCCACGAAGTTTCAATCGCACTGTACGTGCACGCCCGCATGTGGTATTTTGTGGAAGAGCCACACTCAAGGGGCCGCAGTTTGCCGACCACTGCCATAAACAATGTTTAAGGGTTTCTGGTTTCACTACATCTTCACTAGCACCTGCTGTTTCTTGTCTCTTTGATGATAGCTACTCTAATAGGTGAGGTGGTATCTCGTTGTGGTTTTGATTTGCACCTCTCAAACGATTTGCACATCTCAAAAGATTAGATCTTTCTGTGTGCTTGTTGGACATTTGGATGTCCTCTTTGGAAAACTGTCTATTTAGTTTTTATGCCCATTCTTAAAACCAGATTATTTGTGTTTTTTGTTGTTGTTAAGTTGTATTAGTTCAGGCTCCTTTTTTAGACTTTTAAATTTTAACTACTTCAGTGTTTTTATTTTTTTTCTGATTTCTTACAAAATGATCTGATGGTTTCCTTACCTATGGTTTTTTAAGATTCGTTTTTATTAATTTCAGAGAGAGGAAGGGGAAGGGAGAGAGAGATAGAGATAGAAACACCAATGTTAAGAGAGAATCATGAATTGGCTGCCTCCTGCACTGGGGATCGAGCCCACAATTCGGGCATGTGTCCTGACCTGAAATCAAACCGTGACCTGGTTCATGGATTGATGCTCAACCATTGAGACACACAGGCTGGGCTCCTCACCTATTTTTAGCAGAGTAACTATCAGCTTAGTGTGACTCTAAAAGAGTTTATAACTTTGATATTTAAAATATAAGACTACTGCTTAGAAGAGAATAAACCTCTTTGTCCATGAGTGGCAGCTATAAAGAAAAAAAACTAGATTTCTTCCAAGTTCTTTGCACCCACCTGTTCGTGCTAAGTTCAATTGTGATAATCTATCTGAGAATACACTCTTTGGGAGGGTAATACTTTGATGTGCAGTCTTTAGTTTCTGTTACGGGTTGCTGTCGTTTGGTAATTCTTTGTTTTCTACGGAAACAGTACAACAGAGCCAGAGTGACTAGGCCACACAGAAAAACATTCTAGACATTCTTTACATTGTTGATAGAGGCAGTGCAGGTAAAGACTGAAAGGACTTCCCTATTGAGTGCCTTTCATTCTAAGCCCTTTATTATTCCAACATTCCTGTGAATGAAACATAATTGATATTTATGAATGGAGCATATAAGGCAAAATACTGTAAAGTCCCCAAAAGCATATTATCAAGACAAAAATAGAAAAAACTCTGAGTCTTGCAACAAACTCCTTCTTTTGATATTTGCTCCAAACTTCAAATTAAGTTTATACTTCCCCACTTTCCTTTATGTCAGTAGTTCCTGCTGAAGTCTCAATAGAGAAAGTTTACTCCAATCAAACTATAGACTGAAAATACACACTAAGGGGCACAGTAAGCAGAGGATGTTGTGTGAGGTTTACAGGAGTTTATCCTCTGCTTTTTACAAACAACTTCACTGATTATTCCCTGGTTTTCAATCTGTTCTACTGGAAAATGTGACGGAGGTCATCAATTGCTTTAAATTTATTGGAAGCACCACATTCTTCAAAGGGCCTAGAAACATAGGCAGCCAGATCATGGAGGCTGCAATAAACTTAATTGTTTTCCCCTACATACTGGTAGCTCCTTCTGTCCTATGGAAAGCGTCTTATGGCACCTCCAGTTGAAGTTATTCAAGATCTTGGAGAGATTTGCAGCAAATCACACAGCTTCTCCCTTTTTACTGTGCAGGGAATTGTGTTTGGCCAATGGTTTGATGACAATGACAGAGCAGTGAGAGTGGGAAAGAGAATGAAAAGTAATGGCTAAAATATATTTAAAAGGGGTATCCTCACATCCTTTGACAGCAAGGAGTTGATCTTAGTATTTCTTATTAGTCTCAATAGTAGCTGTAGAAGGGCTCAAACCAGATTAAAAACCCTTTCTTACATGGAGAAACAGAAATTAACTAACTCAGATATTCCACAGAGGTGTCAACGTATTAATACCATTCCAAATACTCAGCATGTGTATATTGGAATCTTGTCCATGCTACAATACCATAGCCAGTGGCACAGGTAAGTGACTTAAAAATATATGGCTGATGTTTCTGAAAACGTGGCTTATGAAAATTGACTATGCTGACTTCCTTATTTAGTTTGATTTTTTTTTTCTAGATATCTGAGTTTATGAAGAAAGTTGAAATGTGCCATCTACTTATCCTTAACATTACGGAAGCTAAATAATGATGAGAAAAAAATGAGGAAATTCCATTCCATGTAGCTAAAGCAGTAAAGTTGGGATGGAAAAGGAAATCATGAAGCCACATTCTCTTCCGAGCATCATGGAGTTTCCACCACAAAATCAGAAAGTCCGTGTATAACAGATACATCACACAGAAGCCACTTAACCACATGGGCAGCCATGTTTGGCTTACTGCCCTCAAATCCTGATTTCTTCGGTTGGCATTTATTTTATTCTCTTATTCTAATAGAATTGCATATAGAGTGGATGAAAGCTGGATATGTATACATTTTACCCATGTTTTAGTCCTGTAATTGACAGATGGCAAGAAACCAAATTCAAAAATCAAGGAAAAGATGGGACTTGTTCTATTTCAAACAATCCTCTCTCTTAAGCCCACTCTTTGTTACGGTGCTCAGATGTGCAGGTAATTCATTATTGTAACCATATAAAATATTTCCTCTGAAGGCACCAGCATTTTTACAAAGTTAAATTGACAAATAGTATCAGACCTCATGAAACTAGGATTATTATCCTTTTCTCATTAAGTTTACATTTTTATTGCCATCTGAAAGGCATTTAAATAACTACTGTGTTTCCATGAAGTTAGAGCAAGAGATTTCTTGAGTTAGAGACAGGGCTCTCACCAATTTGAAAAGAAATGGGCATTTATAGTGGCTAAAAGAAATTCTCAGGTACCCTCCCCTTTCCACCAATATTCTAAACATGTTCATCCCTCAAGGGGCTGAAGTGTTAATATGAGCTATTCAACTTGAAACCATTGTATGAAATCATTTTCCTGAGAGTGGAGAGTTCAATGAAAACCTGAGTATACCTGCTGTGAGGATGTCTCTTTTTGAACAGTTAGTAGAAAACTTCTTACCTAATAGACACAGGAATGGTGATTTTTCTATTAGTTGTAAGAGTTTAGAAGGTACATAATAAGGTGATATGTAATCATACAATAATTTTTTTCTTTTACTAGTAATTTAAAACATAATTATATGTTTATTCACCAATATTTTGATGTAGAAAAAAAGATTTTTTGATGATCTATTCCTGACTAGAATGTAAAGTTTTTCTTATAAAAACTAAATTTATATTATACCATATATAAATTCCAGTGTCAACTTTGTAAAACAGAATTATTACTTAACTATATTTTCAAAGTGGTCTGAATGCAAAATGATGCTAAACACTTACAGTTTTAAAAAATTGACTCGCCCATACCTGAATCAACATGAATATTTTAAAAATGACGTTTCTGCATTAATTTTAAAAAGTAACATTTTATGTAATCAGTTCTTTTTACTTTTGCTAATTTATCTTCCTTTTTATAACCACATTTTACTAGTTAATGTAATATTTAATTACACTATTTAATTACAAACACAAGTTCAATTGGCAAAAATAAAGTAGATTGGAGACAAATACAACTGATTCTGGCAAGCACATAATTTGTGTTGCAAGTGAAAGTTTGTGGTTTCACAGAGTGGCTTGTTAGTCATGATCACTCTGTCTATGTCCCACAGTCAGTCAGTCTGTCTTACAGAGGAGAGGGATTTATCATTCGGCCTTACGGAGGAAAAAGTAGGCCACGTAGACAAAAGCAATCTTTTTTTAAAAAATATATATTTTTATTGATTTCAGAGAGGAAAGGATAGGGAGAGAAAGATGGAAACATCAATGATGAGAGAGAATCATTGATCAGTTGCCTCCTGCACGCCCCCTACTGGGGATTGAGCCTACAATTCCCGCATGTGCCCTTGACCAAAATAGAACCTGGGATCCTTCAGTCCGCAGGCTGATGCTCTATCCACTGAGTCAAACCGGCTAGGGAGGCAAAAGCAATCTTTAGGGCTCTCCACAATCTAGTCAAGCTCTGCATGGGTTTAAAGTTTAACTCTGGAGCCAATATCCTAGTCCATGTTCCTTTCCCTACTATCATGCTCTGCCCACATCCCTCTCACAGGGTTCTTGGGGGGAAGTGTGGCTGTCTGGGGTTAGAATTCATGTGTCATTGGATATGCTGATCAAATACCATCGTAACATTCCCTTGTTCCCAACAGAAGGTGCTACTGATATTTTTAGTTAGGCTATTGTATAAGCAATAGCTGTCTGTGTGGCTCAATGAATCAAAACATTACCCACAATCACTTGCTGTCATATTTCGAAGTCGAAATAGAACTGATCATCCTTTCCTAAAGTCAGCTCTTTTCTTGGCTTATGTAAATGACACCCCTAGTTTTCTTTCAGTTGCTCAGACCTCAGACCTAGAGCAGTGGTTCTCAACCTTCCTAATGCCGCAACCCTTTAATACAGTTCCTCATGTTGTGGTGACCCCCAGTCTCATTGTTACAAATTGAACATAATTAAAGCATAGTGATTAATCACAAAACAATATGTAATTATATATGTGTTTTCCGATGGTCTTATGCGACCCCTGTGAAAGGGTCGTTCGATCCCCCAAAGGGGTCGCGACCCACAGGTTGAGAACCGTTGCCCTAGAGTCATAATGGAGCCTTCTTTCCTGTCTCTTCACATCATGTCAGTACAGAAGCTTTTGCCTTAATTGCTACAAGGACTCGCATCCTTCCTTTCCCCCTGCCGTCCTATAATCAAGGGTGTTCGATAGCCTGATAGAGTGCTTGATACTCACCTAGAATTTGCCAGTAGCCCCCTAAGCAGTCCCTCCAGGTCTTCTCTCTCCTCATTTCATCCATGCTATATCAGGTGAAACTTCCTAACACACAGCTTTGGTCAAACTACATTGTTGCTTAAAACAAGGAGCACATTGTGGAAATTTATAGCTTATTATTATTGTTGGTGCATGTCCATCACAAATGTTAATGTTCCCGTCTTTCTTTGATGTTTAATTGGGATCTGAAACATTAAATTTTTAATGATTTTTCTCATTATATATAATAAAGTATCTGTTTTGCCTATAAACTCACTAAGCAAAAATGGCTTGATATATCTCACTGCATTTAGAGATTATTTCAAATGGCCTAGCTTAAAAACATAAATACTTTTAAATGCTTATAAATGCATAATTTACTTTGGGGGACCAGTGTGAGTATTAAAAAAGGATCAGCATATTTTCTCCTGAGAAAGTAGCTGCAGGTCATGATTTGTGTAATAAGGCAAATCTGTTTTGAATGTCCCTGGGTAAGTAGAAGCAAAGGTTATGTGTTCACTAATGCTTAATAATTCTCCTAAGTTCTGCTGCTCAAAATTAGCTAGTCTGTATTCTCCGTATCTTTGTATCTTCAACAGCCCAGGACTATGCCCTTCACTATGCTTGTCACACTTAGGGACTCCACAGTGTTTAGGGAATGAATGAGTGTTTCCTGAATGTGTTGGACCTATACATTTTAGACCTATTCCATTCTTTCTCACTGCCCTAATGAGTTGGTCAAGGTATATAGATTTTGTCTTCTTTATTTCTAGCAGAATGTAAACTCCAAGAGGGCAGGGACTTTGCATGTCACTGTCACTCCTGTACCCTCAACAATAGACAGTAACTGACACAAGGTAGGCACTCCATACATCCTTGGTGGATGAGGTCACTGCACATTGCTTGAATCCATCCCATCTCCCTTTCCCCACTGCTACTGGCCAAATTCAAGTAGTTACAGACACTGTAGATTGAAGCTGAGAGCAGAGTATCATCAACTGAGTTCTACAAACTAAAATAATTTTGTAATGGAAAGAAAGCTAGATAATATCAGTAGGCCTCAGTTTAAGCATCTTCAAAATATGAGCAAACTAACTACTGCTGTCTCATAAAATGTCAATATCCTATTCCTTCTCTTAGGCTGAATTGTCTGACTTCCTCTTTCCTGCCTCTGAACACACAATCATCTTCAAAGACTCTGTCCTATGAAGTTTTCCTTATCTCTTGTTTGCTCTTTTCATTCATTTATTTTCATACCCAAACTCCCCATATAATGTAAAACTGAATATGCCATTCTTTACCTCTTCGCCATACCTTCCATCAATCACAGCACTGTAGCAAGTCACTTGTTAGTACCCCTGTCTCCCTAATGGGTAGGATCCTGCCTTGCTAACCTCAGCACTTAGTGTAGACCAGGCAATCGATAAATATGTGCATAATTATTTTGCATGTTAGAATATTTTTTCCCATTATTGGGTTTCCTTAGACCCAACCATATGGGAAAAATAAACCCGGAATCTAAAATACTTCACTTAAAAAAGTAGCTGTATAGGACTTTTCAGCTGGATGCTAAAGAAATAATTGCACTAGGATATGAAAGGGAAATAAAATAGATGTACAGAAAGTCCTTATTTAATTCTGTTGATAGGTTCTTTGACTTTAGGCAAAATGACATAAGGAAACCAATTTGACCATAAGCTAATTGATATAAAAAAGACTACGTTCCTACGGCATCTCATCAAAGTACACCAAAATGATGTTGAATGAAATAACATTGAGCAAAATGACATTACTTGGAAACCTGCCTTATAATAAGAAACTAGTGAGCAAAGATGAGAGTGATAACTTTAGCTTCAGTCTACCAGGGAAGATTTATAAATTTATAAAGATTTATAATAACTATCTATATATGTAAATATAAAAGCTAAGCAACTGGAATGACTGGAACGACCAGAATGACCGGAACAACTGGTTTCTTTGACACACACTGCAGGCCCCGATCTCGCCCCCCCCCCCCCCCCGCTCCCCCCAGATTGGGGGTGGGGCCAGCAGCCAACTTCCCACAGCCCCTCTCCCCAGCCTGCTTGGCCCGATCAGCCCCAATCGGGGCTGGCCGGCTGGACCCCACCTGTGCACGAATTTGTGCACTGGGCCTCTGCCGGGAGCCGGTCCATCCTTGCTGCTTGACACAGTCGCTGCAGGAAAGAAACATCTGCACAGCATATGTTTCAAGGGACCTGGCATATATAGCATATTGTTCTTAATATGTTTGCTCTCTTTAGTGCCACGTGTTTTAACCAAGGTCACCTCTCCGAGAAAGGTTGTTTCCCCAGGTGGGGATCTTTCCCTGAGGTTAGGGAGGGGATACAACCCCTTAATTAAGTGTCAGGCGGGTAGTTAAGCTACATAATCTTTACTCCCTAGAATGGAGATGAGAAACGCCCTAACCTTTGTAATAGAAATTGACAGGATTAAAATCGGCTGGTATAAATATGGATGTAACAAGACAATAAACATCAGCTCCTCATCAGCTCCTCATCAGATCTTCATCAGATCCTCATCAGGTCCTCGTCAGATCCTCGTCAGATCCTCGTCAGATCCTCGTCAGATCCTAACCAGAACCTAGCCAGAGAACATGGCAAAAGATCCTGGACAGAACCTGGCTACAGAACTTCACTGGAGAACCTAGACAGAACATGGTGACCGAACCTGGCTAGAACCTGGCAAGAGAACCTGACTAGAACCTGGCTACAGAACCTGGCTGGAGATCCTGCACAGAACTTGACTGGAGATCCAAGACAGAACTCAGCTGGAGTTCCTGGCTTGAGATCCTGGAGGGAGAACCTCGCTATGCTGATCAACTGAACGCTGACCCCGTGCCATTCCTTCTTCACCGAGTCCGTCCACACCTTTGGGGATCCCTGGACCCATTGGGGTTGGACCCCAGCAGGCCTCTAGTCTATTATATTTACACATACCAGGTATAACCTTGCATTTATACAAATGATCTGTTCACTTGCACAGCAAAGTACGTAAACTGTTTTTCTTTCTTAAAAAAATCATTACTTTTGGCTTAAGTGATGAAAATAAGTGATCACTGTTAGCTCACTTTGGAGACAGTAAAAAATAACATGGAGAATTTTAGACAAGCAATTGGCTTAGCTTCTACAAAAACAAACTCATTGTGTTTCTCATTACACACTGAATTAACTTAAAATTCTCTAGCATAAGTAATCAAAGACCCCTCCCAATATGGCCTCATCTTCCTCACCCATGTTGCATCAGTTATGCGGAAATAATTTCCATTCTGAAATGTACTGTATGTGTTCATGAGATTTCTGTCTCTGCCTTTGACTTTCTTCTGTTATTGAAATCTTACCTAGCTATAACGCCCTACATATCACTTCCTACATGTGGTATTTGTAGATTTTCCACTAGTGGAGGTAAACGCTATATTCTTTGAGGTGCCACAGTATTTCAGTGTTTCCTTGTTATTACCATTCTGTAACGCAGTGTTCCCCATCATAAGAATTACCTTGAATTCTCATGTAATACTTAATTACATATCAGTGCTGAACCAGAATTTTCAGGGGAGGCCTACAGGGCTCTATAGGCTTACTAAGTGCCCCACATGAGTTATATTTTAGGGATCATCTAGAAAACACTTTTAATGTATATTTTTACCATTTGTGTACATCTTATCACTCACTAGATTCCTTTTAACATTGTATTCATTTGTTTTGGCTTTAATCTTTCAACATATCTTATGCAATGTTTTCTGTGCATTAGCTAATTAATAAAAGATTGTCTGATGGAATTAAAAATTATCATATCCATTTGTATGTACCTAAAGTCCTTCTAGAAAAAAATAGACATGAATAATCGAGATGAACAGATACTGGGGACAATCAGGTATAACATGCCATTTGAGAAACAGCAGACTGAGTTGAGAGCCCAGGGATCAGAGGGTCTGGGTTTGGCTTTCAGATCTGTGGCTGATCAATTTATTATTTCAAAGCTTTGATTTTAAGGCTGCCCATCTCTAAAGTGAGGGTGATGACATATTTTCTACTCTAGCAAATGAGACAATACATGTGAAATGACCTTGTAATCATATAAATGCTAGTTATTAACATAGAAGCAGCTGCCATTTGGAAGAGTCTGAGTCCTAGGAACTGCATGTTTAAATGGGCTTAGATAGGGTCAAAGTGCTGAGAAAGTGAAATGGAAAAGGTAAAAGGGATCCCATTATAGGGTTTGACTTTATCTATTTCCCTAGTCCTGCAGGACCCTCTCCAAACTAAAGGCCTCAGTGAGAGTGGAGATATCTACTACTTGGTGACTGAAAGATGCCTAGACCTTTCTGCTAACTCACTTTGCAAAATATTGGCCCAATGTTTCTGAACCAAAAATTTTATAAATCTTTCCAATGTCACGTTTTAGTAACTTCCTTAATGAAGTTCAAAACCATGCCCTGCCTTTATGCAGCCCTTTCCCCTTCCTTCTTACAAACCAAATATTTGGCCGCAGACATAGTGCTATGGACTGGAGTAGCTGTGTTAGCATTTTTAAAGCTTATTAAATAAGGGAGGATGGCAAAGACGGGGTTTAACATTCTTAGCATAGATTAATTAAAGCCCAAGGCCAGAAACTCCTAGAAGAGGATAAGAAATTAACTTAAGCCAAGCAGGCTTTAAATAATACTATTGAATATATTTAGTCTCAAAAAGAATTAACGCTTGGGAGTGGAGCCATAAAGCCACATAATCTAGTTGAGTAAGTTTGGCTTTAGGAATAAAAGGATATTTAAGCTTATCTGGCTAGACTGTGAGGGGAATCCTGGGCTGTGGGGGAGGGGGTGTGTGACTGATGGATGTGTGTGAAGGTAACCCAGTGTGGCTGGCTTATTGTCATCAGGCTTCGGTTTTAGCGCTAGTGGCTCACAGCGTAGAGGCCAGAATGAAACAGTTAGGTATTGTCTCTGAACTCTTTTGTGGTGGGGATTGATGGTGACAGGAATTAGGATGACACACGCAACGGGGAAAAATGGGGACTCTGGGAGAGGCCTAACTCAAGGGAGTTTAGGGCTGTTCTGCCTGACTCAGAGCCCAGAAACCTGAGGAAGAGTCTAGAAATGAAATGATCCTGCACCTGGTTGTAGTGACTAGACTTTGCTTTGATAAGTGGAGGGTCTCCTATTCACAGTTTTGTTTTGTTTTATTATTATATCAGATGTTGTAGCTATTTAGGAGCAAGGTCAATTTTTTTTTTTTACTTTTAAAATAATTCAGGCAACATTTACATAATATAAATTTAATCATTTTAAAGTGCACAATTCAGTGGGTTTTAGCACATTTACAGTGTTGTACAATGACTACCTCTATCTAATTCCAAAGCCTTTTTATCACTCCCAAAGGAAGTCCATACCCATCAAGCAGTCACTCTAGACTCTCCTCCCCCTGCCCCTGGCAACCACCAATCTGCTTTCTGTCTCTATGAATTTGCCTATTCTGGATATTTTATATAAATGAAATGATACAATATATGAAATAAACCAGACACAATAGGCCACATTACTAAGTCAATCTCATTACTGGCTATATATTTCTTCTTGGGACAATTTGATAATTCATATTGCTAGATATTTGTCCATTTCATCTAGATTATCTCATTGGATAGCATATAAACATTCATAGTGTTCTCTTATAATCCTTTTTTACTTCTGTAAGTAGGGTTAACTTATGATGTGACATACACTGTGCAATGTATGCATATTAAATAATGTGTTATATTGATATGCTAGTCATGTTGTCTTAGAGCAGCGGTTCTCAACCTGTGGGTCGCGACCCCTTTGGGGGTCGAACGACCCTTTCATAGGGGTCGCCTAAGGACATCGGAAAACACATATATAATTACATATTGTTTTTGTGATTAATCACTATGCTTTAATTATGTTCAATTTGTAACAATGAAATTGGGGGTCACCACAACATGAGGAATGGCATTAGGAAGGTTGAGGACCACTGTCTTAGAGTGACGGTGCCTAGAAATCAAGAATTTACACACTATTTGCTTAGCATATGGCTGCCTGGGACATTCAAGTAAAGTGTTTCCATTTGGAGAGACAATATTCCTCTCTATCTCACCATGCATGCATGGAAAACTGAACCCCAGGATATCATGAAGGATGAGATAAAAAATATAGGGAAGATATAATAATATCTGCCATTTATGGGTCTCTCAGTATATTCTAGGCACCACACTAAGCACTTGATTTTATTTATTTATCATTACAAATCTCCAAGGTAGGTACTACTTTTATCCCATACTTACAAATACAGTCAAGGAAATTTCGCTTAACAACAGTTTAAAAGGTAAAAAGACTTTTCTAAGTTCACAGAATAAGGGGCGGAAGTGAGACTTGAACTAATATCTTTCTGTCATTAAGGTTTGCCCTTTCTTCCAACTGATTATACAGAAGCAATCTTAGTGATTTTCCAGAATGCATGGAAATTTAGGCATTTATTTTTCATAGAAGAGTAAGTTTCTCAATTTTCTCAGTGACTAGGTTGGATTGAGAATGAATTTGAGTTATAATTATTTCCTGCTTACAAACAGAGAAGTGCCACAGGATTTTAAGGTTTGACATGTTTGAGACATTGTGGAAAGAAGGAAAACTATTTATAGCCATATAGTATAGTTATTTCCAGGTAAGAAAGTTTACGAAGTTTTAAAAATTTCAATGTAACATAAAGTGCATGAGGTAAAATTGTAAAAACAAATATACCATATTTCAGTATTTAATGACTTAATAAGGTTTTTATTATTCCAAAGTGGATTTGCTTAGACCAATAAATCCAATAATCTACCTAAAAGATTCTTTTATTTTCTTTTTACAGCCAAGCAATGAAATAAGCTTGATCTAAATTAAATATACTGAAGGAGAAATTAAGAGAAGGCTGACTATGTTCAAAATTAACAATGGCCTTGCTTTATACAAAATGATTTCTGATATTTTTGGTATTAGGGTATCAGTTGTATAAGTTTTGGAACTAATAACCTTACTAGATAGCACACACTTAATCTTACAATTAAACAGAAAAGGATGGTAACAATAAAAAAATATCCAGGCCCATTATAATTTAAAACACTTACTGCCTGATTTAAAACCATTGGCATCTCATTAAAATGTCAGATTTATGATGTAGACTGAAAATGATAATGGAAAAACTAAAAAGCAACCTAGAAGTAAATTAAGGGCTAGGAACACTAACAGGAAAACATATACAGGTAAAAAAAAAAAAACACTAAGAGAAAAATTCCACTGTTATAATTTTAGCCTTCAGAATTTAGCACTTAGTGTAATTTCTCTTATTAGAGCTGATAGGAGACTATTACATTTTTATGATACTTATAAAACTCTTATACTTTTCCTGCAAATGTTTTCTAAACCTAATTAGGAGAGCAAATTGCTCTAAGCAGGTATTGATGAAGATGGAACTTCATTTTGTCAGCTGATTGTGGGGCAAGAAAACATTACTTTCTCAAATGTTATGATTAAAATTCCTTCTGTATAAATTATTCCCCATGCAACAACAACTTTTCTCAGGAATCACAGAACATAAATAATGGCAAGTGGGTAGAAGAAAATGGATTTTTTTTCCGGAAAAATTCTCCTGTGAAAATTCTTCATGCTTTCTCCATTCTTATGGTTGCTGAGAACATATTGCATGTAGCATAGTAAATCATAGTTAAATCATTCTGAACTTGGGCTGTCAGGTTTGAGACCTATTTTTACTACTAAGGTATGATCTCAGGAGGTCCCTCAACCTCAATGATATCTACTACATTGAGCTGTGAAGATTAAATGAGTTATGCTAAATTCTTGAACCATCAGATAGCATGTGGTAAGCACCCCAAAATACTACCTGTCATTATTATTTTTGTCTAAATTACTTCAATGATCTTCTATCAAGTCTCCTGGTAGGTGCCAAACTTGCCTTTCTTCCATCCATCACCAGTAACTGATGACAGTGATCTTTCGTCATAAGATCATTACCAGGTGACCAGATGGACATTTAGACATTTCCTTTTTCTTTTCTACTTTAAACATTACTGTAGCAAGCATCCCTGTGTATGTCTTCTAGAGCATATGTCCTGTCAATTTAGGTTTCATTTCTCTGGCATCATAGAATGACATCTTTAAAATATTATGACATACCTCAATGCCTTGGTTTCAGTTGGGCATGTCTCAGAATAGTCAATTTCCTCCAGAGTAGATAATCCTAGAAAGGAAACCACAATGCCTGTTACCTCCCATTCTTGAAAGTTCCACACTATCACTTCTGCAATATTCTACTTGTTAGAAGCATGTCAGTATTTACAGCCCAGTCTTAAGGGAAGGGAGACTGAGTTCCTCTGCTTGAAGGGAGAAGTATTAAAGAATTTGTGAGCCAGGCTGGCATGGCTCAGTGGTTGAGCATTGACCTATGAAACAAATGGTTCAATTCCCAGGCAGAGGCACTGGGTTGTGGGCTTGATCCCCAGTGTGGGGCATGCAGGAGGCAGCCAACCAATGATTCTTATCACCAATGTTTCTCTCTCTCCCTTCCTCTCTGAAATCAATAAAAACATATTTTTAAAAATGTTGGGCATATTTTTAATATAGTCATACTTCTTAAAAAATTCTCATGTCAGAATGCACTTTTCATTTCATTACAGATGACACATTTTCTACCACTTAGTGCTCTTACACGGTGTCTACCAGCATAAACTCTGAAATGAGTGGAACACTGGCTAGAGTAGGGTTCATTTGGCTACAGGAAACATTCAATAACCTTTGCAAGAACTTTGCCTTATGGGTTCTTTAGTGGGTTTGGTCAGGGCAGCAAACATTTCTCTCTAAACACCAACAGTGCTGAATGGTGAGCAACTGACCAGTGCAATAGACAGCGTTATGATGTGGCAAGGGTATCTTTCTAAATATGCTGATTTGTTTAGTATTATTTGGATTTTTCAATCTCCTCACGGATAATGCCAAAACTTATTTTACCAGAAACAAATGTGGGATCAATCCCTGACTTTTGATGATTTCATTTATCAACTACGTATTGGTTTTACTTTAAGGTGAAAAAAAATAAGGCATGTCTTCAGTTTAGTTAAAAAGTCAACTACAGTTAATTAAGTCTTGTCAATCTAATGGTTGTCCTCTGCTTTCTTCACAGAAGAATATACATTGCTCAATCAATTGAAAAGTGAACAAAAACCAGTTTGCTAATCACTTGTTATGCTATTATGAAGCACAAAAAATTAATTTGGCTATTTCTGTCTTTTAAGTGGATCAACATGTTTTGACATCAAATATACAATACTTTCTCTCTTCTCCCTCTTGGGTGAAATTACATCCAAGGGAACTGGCTTTATTTAATCTAGTTTCCTTCATTAAAAATAAACAAAGCCCGTCTGAGAGTGGGGCCAAAAGCCCTCATGACCACAGCCACTGTACGCTGTTGTCACCGTGTGACATGATCCATAAATAACTCTGTGAGCTACTCTTGTTGAGAAATCCTGGGGCCCCAAGTAAAGATGAAATTTCCTACGGCCAGATGATCAGCACAGTCAGGATGAAACTTCAGAATTGCTGACTCATCATTGCTGATCAGAACTCTTACTTAATGTCTTTGTTCAGGCTGGGAAAGTTCCCCCTGTGTGGCCAGGAAAGGATGTGAGGAATGCAGTGCCCTTCTGGATGCATTCCATCATGGGCTCCTGCCAATCCCTTCCCCTTGGGTCTGTGGGATTCCAAAAGAGACACAGGACAGTTGCCTAATCCTCCTAAGCACCACATGAGAGACCCCCTAATAATACTAAGCCATGGTATTTAGCTCATCAGTAATAACCGTGGGGTTTCAGAGTACAGTTGCATTGTTTAACCAACATAATTTCAAGGAGTCACAGAAAAGCGTAATTACTAAGTTCTAATCTTCCAAGCATATCTCTGCAGGTTGGGACTGTAGATGTTAACATAGCAGCCATTTTAAACTCTGAGAATGTATGTGTGTGTGTATCAGTATATGCATTTCAATAGCCAATTTATATTTTCAGGGTTATTGACATCTTTTTTTTTTTTCCTGATGACATCAGGTCAGAAGTAAACTATTGCAAAGGGAGTGTTTAAGAGGAATAGGAACTGGTCAAGGTCAAGATTTCTGGTCAAGGTCAAGATAGTGCAGTAGGTAAACACTGTGCTTACCTCCTCCACGACCCAGCAAAAGGACAACTAAATTACAGACCGGCCACCCTTAAGAACCACCTGAAAACCAGCTGAACAGAAGTCCTGTAACTAAGGATATAAAGAAGCCATGCTGAAGCTGGACTTTAAAAAAATACCACCTCCAAATAACTAAAACATGGACATGTTCACTGTGCCTCTAGCTTCCAGGAGATTCTATATAACTCAGGTGAAGGAGCTTCTGATCTGCTTGTGTTACATGTAGTGTGCTGAACACCAGTGCTACACTGCTGGCCCCAGGCGAGGCACTTAACCTTTCTGTTCTTCATGTGTGAATGTGGATAGAGTAGTACACACACATATGAAATATGTAGAACAGGATCTGGCACATGGTAAATGGGCAATAAATGTCATTTATGGTTATTTTTTAGAAAACAGGAGAAAAAAATCAGCCATTTAAATTATTTTTTAAAATATTTCTCCAATCTTCTTAAGAATTCAGTCTTTAGCTCTACTGCCAGGACATTTCAGCATTTTTCCTGCAGTATGACAGAACACCAGAGATGCAAATATGGGCTACATTAAGGTGGCTTATCCTCCTATCAACCTTGGAAGAAAAATATTTAGTGGGCAACAGAGTTTTACTTATAAAAAAGTTATTTAAAACAATCTGGAGAGGATTCAAGCCAGCATTTCTTCAACTGTAAAGGTTTTCATCCAAGGTTGGTGTTATCTTTTAAAACAATTGCCTGGTTTATACAGACACCAATCCTATCCATCCATTTATATATTCTGGTGGCTATTTTAAGGACAGACTGAAGGGGGATATAGGCAGAAGCAGGGATCCCTAATAGGAGGCAAGGGATGGTGGTGGCATCGAGGCCACGAGAAAAAAGTCAGATTCTGAATATGCAGTATTTGAGGTTAGACCCAACAGACTGTGATGATAAACGTGATCTGAGGAAAAGACATAGTCAAAAATGGCCACAATGTTTTTGGTTTGAAAAACTTAATGGCTGCCTTTCTCTGAGATGAGCAACACTGCACAATGAACTGGTATGGGAGGAAATGTCAGGAGCTCGGTTTTGGATATTTTACATTTGAGATTCTTCTTGGTATCAAAGTGGAGATACAGAGATATTGGGTGGTAGGGGTGTCATAAAATACAGGACACCAAGTTAAATTAAAATTTCACATAAAAACAAAAACTATTTTTAGATAAGTACAAAACAAATATTTCATGTTACATATTTATACTAACAATTATTCTCTGTTAGTATAAATTCCTCAAATCACATTTATCGTCACAGTCTGTTGGGTCTTACCTGTAAATTCTTTGAAGGCAGAGTCCAATGAGGTCAAGAGGTTTACCTTTTTACATTTGTCTGAAATTCTTATTTTACTAGATGTCTTATGTTTTTATTTGATAAACCTGGCAATCCTATTAAGTGGACAGTTGGATGATGAGGGCAGGGTCACAGGCTGGAGTTATCAACCTAAAGACCATCTTTCAAGTTATGTGATTGGATGAGATCATCAGAAGTGAGCGTGGACAGCAATGGCAACTGACCCAAGGATTGAGACCTGGCACTCAAGATACAGATAAACATACCAAGGAGAGGATAAAAAGTTAGGAGGGAAACCAGGCGAGTGTGGTATACAGTAAGCCAAAACAAGGCAAGGGTTTCAAGTAGGAGTGATCAACTGTATCTGTTGTTGCTAACAGGTGAAGGATGATGAAGATGAGGATGGAGAAGGTATGCATCCTTATTGATACTTTTAGCAACAAAAAAAATTGTTTTTCTGGGTTGTGAAGGGAAAAAAATCTGACTGAGAGTATATTCAGAATTCTTTTGGTGATGGTAAATAGAGACAATTCTTTCAAGGAGTTTTATAAAATGAAAAAAGGGAGGAAAATGAGGTCAAGAGGTTTTACCTTTTTAAATATATAAAAGAAACTATACATGTTTGTATGCTGATGAGTATGATCCAAAGAGAGAGAAAACTTAATGATGCAGGAGGCAGAGGGGATACAGCTGGAAAAAAAGATCTTGTAAGGAAAGAGGGAATGGGATCTAGGGAGAAAATGGAGGGATTGACCTTGGATTGAGATACAGGTCCCTCATAGTCACCTGTGATAAGCTGAGTTGATGGCACGGTGCAGGGGGTGTGAGTGGTGGTATTTAATGAAAGTTCGCTTCTGATTGCTTTGGTTTCCTCAGTGAAATGGAAGCCAGGAAGCACTTTGCCAGGCGTGATGATTAGTTAGAAGGTGGAAGAAGACTAAACCCCTTTGTTTCTTGTCTATCTGTTAACCTTTCTGCATTTTCATTTTTTCTGAATTTGCTCATTTCTTGGTTATAAAACTTTTCTCTTCTATCTTGTTTTTTATCCTATTTGATAGTGCACATGTCTTATCTCCCAGAATTTGTAAATTCTCTGAAGGCAGAGTTCATGCCAACTCATATATAAATTCCTCTGCCTTGATCATATAGTAGACGATCAATGAAAATTGATTAAGAGAATTAAGTTTTTAAAAATTAAATGCACTAATTAATCCCTCAAAATCTTTTATTTAGGTAAAAAAAAATATTCCTTTTTCTAACAAAGACCCAAGGTATATTGTAGAAGATTAAGATAAGTAAGTCAATTCTTTGATCTGGCAGTTATAAAAATTACATTATAGAAAAACCATGTAAAATTACATAGCAATGGACACTGAACCAAAAAGTACTTCAGTGTACATAAAATTGTGAAGTAGCATAAACATATAAATTCAGTTTAAAAGTGGGAAGGAAAATTCTTGAAATAAAAACTGATAGATTCCAAATAGTAACCAGTAGATTCCACAGAGAACTTTAGATACAATTTTAAAACATGGAATTTAAAACAATGTTGCTAGTTATGTTATTCTAAAATATTAAGCAGGTGAAATTATGTAGATATTTTCAAAAGGGCAAGGAAATATAAATAATTATTCTCAAGAAGATCCCGCATATTAGTGGCTCAGAAGTGTTGATATGCTAACGTATTTACAAATAAAATAATAGGCAGTTGTATTTGGTGAAAAGATTAGGTATTAACTTCAAAAGCATATGTAATTATGGCTCTGGTTTATTTTAGAGTATAGATCTAACCACATACTATGCAAATTAAAAAATATTATATTCAGTGTTTATGTAATTGTGTGGTATTTCCTCTAAAATTATAGTGAAAATATCTATAATTAAATAAATGCTCTCTCCAATTACTGTGAAGTCTTATAATCTTTTTGCCTCTGTAAACAAAGACCTATTGTAACATACTTATGAGAGTTCACACATTTCCACTCTTTTTTTTAAAGAAGACATTGTCAATTAACCCTGTAAGGATGAGTTATCACATAAATAACCTAATCTTCAATGATTAGCTGTAATGCTAATATATTCCTTCAGTACTACAAATAAACTAATTGCCCTTTTAATTTACATATCATGCACTTAACACTAAACTCGTTTCAAACTTGAATCAGTTTTTAGTTATTTTTAATGAAATGATCTGTCTTCCATTTGTTCATACATTTCCAATAATGTCAAAGAAGCCACTACATCTGGATCCATTTTCAAACTATTTGATGTACTATTTTCAAAAGAATAGCCAGCTCAATACAATAATCAATTTAAAGTCTAAGCTTTTTATAAACAGCTGATTTGCAAACATGTGGCAGCTGAGAACTATCTCTGTTTTCTATTCTTTTCAGTTTCATTTTTATTTTCAAATTCATTCTTCTCCTTCTGGAATTAACCATGTTTTAATTCAGGAAAAATTAATTTTATTTATTTTTGGTATGGCATGAAGCTGAGACTTTACATTTATATATACTTGACATCCATTATTTCTAAATCTGCAACATCTGTAATATATGCTCTCTGGCTATGCTTCCTTTGGAGACCTGCCATTGTTTGGGGCTGCTTCCTTATTTCTGTGTTGTAGAGATGAGCTCTACCCTGACTGTGACTATTTCACTGGAGCTGCCTTTTGTTATGGCTTTGTACCATTACAACACGGAGGCAGAGATCACCAGAGCTGGAATGACCTTCAAAGTCCATCTGGTCCACCCATCTTGCTTTATGGCTGAGGAATGATGCCCAGCGATGGGATTTAACTCGAATATACACTAAGTAGTGAGAGAACCAGGACGAGAATCCAAATCTATTACTGCTCATATTTCAATGTGCTTTGGGCTAAATTTTTCTTTTCCATCTTCCCTCTACATGAATTGATCAAGGTACTTCTTCTTTTGGTTTCTTTCTTAGGATCATATGACTATGAACCTAGCTTAGATCTTGCATAAATACTTGCAATATACCAACAAGCCACCATCCTTTGATCTGCTTTTTCTCTAAGCAAATGCTATCCAAGGAGTGGAGTTACCTCCTTCTCTTCCGTGTCTCCCTAGTGCCATGTATTACCTCTATTACCACACTCATCACACTGGACGGACAGTGTCCATTCTATTACCTGTCCCTCCTGAGAGACAGGACAAACACCTGGGGCCCCCTCAACCTATTTCCCAGCATAGTCCACGGGCCTGTGAACAGCTATGGGCCGTGTCTGAAGGCAATGATGTGTGGCTGCCCATGCTTTTTTTGTCCCCTGAAACAAGCGTCTTATCCAACTGAAGGAATGTCCGAGAACTTCTTTCCCTATCTTTCTTCCAAGGCAGAATCCCAGACTCAGTGCCCTGTTATCTCACTTTGCACAGACGCTGCTTTTGGAGGTGGCCAGGGTGCTGTTATTTACTCTTAAGCTTTTCCTTCTAAACCAGTTGAGATTACAACCCCAGAAAGAGTTCAAGGCAGGAAGAAGGACGAAGGGGGCTGTTAGTGATTGCTGTATTCTGGGAAGTATCATCTTCCTCAGGGTGTGTTTGAAGTAGAAATAAATACAGAAAGAGCACAGGAGGCAGAGTAGATAGGAATCATTATTTCTAATGTAAATCTGTTTTCCAGAACCTCAAAGAACCAGATAGAAGACAATGGAGTTGATTCTGCCTTGGCTCTGCAATAACCGAATGCCGGTACCACACCAAGAACTGGCAGGAGTCATTCCCACCAACCTCCCATTTAGCTGTAGATGGCCATTGTCATGTTTATGTCTCCTGCCATCCTGAAGGCCCAGAGAAAGTTAAATTTCCTGAATGAGGGACAGAGGAATCTGAATGCAGTTGCCCAGTGACAGTTTAACACCGTGGCTTAGTTTTAAGCATCCTATTTATCTGGAGCAGCGGTTCTCAACCTGTGGGTCACGACCCCTTTGGGGGTCGAACGACCCTTTCACAGGGGTCGCCTAAGACCATCAGAAAACACATGTATAATTACATATTGTTTTTGTGATTAATCACTATGCTTTAATTATGTTCAATTTGTAACAATGAAATTGGGGGTCACCACAACATGAGGAACTGTATTAAAGGGTCGCGGCATTAGGAAGGTTGAGAACCACTGATCTAGCGTCACCCAAGGCTGTGTTTCAATCCCAGATGTACCACTTTTTTGTTGTTGAAGATTTTCTTCCTTTCTTTTTAAAAATTTTATTGAATTTATTGGGGTGACATTGGTTAATAAAATTATATAGGTTTCAAGTGTACAGTTCTATAATACATCATCTGTATGTTATATTGTGTGTTCACTACCCCAAGTCAAGTCTCCTTCCATCACCATTTATAACCCCTCTACCCTCTTCGACCTGCTCCCATCCTCCTTTCTCTCTGCTAATCACCATATTGTTGTTTATCTCTATGAAGTTTTTTTTCTTTATTGATTAAGGTATTACATATGTGTCCTTATCTCCCCATTGCCTCCTCCCGTCTCTCCACTCATGCCCTCACCGCCCTGGTGTCTGTGTCCATTGGTTAGGCTTATATGCATGCATACAAGTCCTCTGGTTGATCTCTCCCCCTTACCCCTCCCCTCCCCTACCTTCCCTCTGAGGTTTGATGGTCTGATCGATGCTTCTCTGTCTCTGGATCTATTTTATCAGTTTATATTACTCATTATATTCCGCAAATGAGTGAGATCATGTGATATTTATCTTTCTCTGACTGGCTTATTTTTTCTTAGTCCTTTCACTTTTTTCACCAAGTCCTCCAACCCCTTTCTTCTGACAGCTATAAGTCCATTCTCTGTATCTATGAGTCTGTTTCTATTTTGTTTATTTATTTTGTTCATTAGATTGCACCTGTCTATTCGCCAGATTTAACAGATATCTCACTGCACATTCTTCCTATAAGAATATTGCCTGAAGTCAGGATTTAAAGAAACATTTTACATGCTACTCTGTAGTAGTAATATTTTTGTTAAGCGAGATAGTAAATCTCTTCTTTTAAAAATCTACTTAGAGTTTGTTTTTCTTTTACTACTAGTATGTACTAAAAACTTCCCGACTGATATATGAAGCTTAAAAAAATAATAAGAAACACAGATATAATTTTTATATAAAATTTCAGTATTAATTATATCAAAAATGAAAACAATAACAATATGATTAGTATGATTATGACATTACATGAGCCCCTAATATACTATAAATATCTCAAAAATTATTTAACAGCATTAGAAAATATATTACAATATTTTCTCAATTTTCAGTTGTACATAGAGGATTGGGTCTGAATTATATACATGCATATATACAGGGTGTGGCAAAGTAGGTTTACAGTTGTTAGTATGTGAAAACAGTTTATTTTTGTATTTTCCATAGGAACAACTGTAAACCTACTTTTGCTCCACCCTCTGTGTGTGTGTGTGTGTATGTGTGTGTGTGTGTATTAAAGGAAGTAAATGTAAAAGTGCTAACAATTATCTTAGTTTCAGATAATTCAAAATTTCTTCCTCATTACTTTTATAAATGTTTGAAATAACTTACAATGAATAGAAAGTATTTTATAATAAAGAAAATGTGTATATGTTAACAAACTCTTGCCTTAGCTGGTTTGGCTCAGTGGATAGAGCCTCGGCCTGGGTTTGATTCTGGTCAAGGGCACATGCCCGGGTTGCGGGCTCGATCTCCAGCAGGGGGCGTGCAGGAGGCAGCCGATCAATGATTCTCTCATCATTGATGTTTCTATCTCTCTCTCCCTCTCTCTTCCTCTCTGAACTCAATAAAAATATATCTTAAAAAAACCCCAACTCTTCAAGAAATGGGAAACTTTATGAGAATGTAACCAGGAATCCAGTTAAAACTATTCAAGATCCTAGAAGGATATATTGACAAATCAGCGATTAATGACAACATATTCTTCACTTTGAATAAAATTAGGGAAGAGACCTGCCTTCCATGCCAGACTGTGATAGGGGCTTCCACACAGCCCTGGAGTGGGAGGGTGGGAAGCAGAGCAGGAGGGAGAACTCTCTATCCCTAGATGACTTTTTCTTTTTCTTTCTTTTGCGGGGCGTCGGGGGCAAAGTCCCTATATGGGAACTCTGTTTCACGGATAAGGAAGTGGGCACGATAAGGTTAAGACTGTGTGTAAGATCGTGGAGTTGGAGTTGGCATTTTCCGCAAGCGTCACCTGGAGCCTGAGACTCGGTTGCTAGCTCAGCTTTCTAACTACAGTGTTTCCCGGACCCACATTCTTGATGCCTGAGAGTTACTCTCCTGTTAAAATGAACTATTGAGCCATATGCAAGAATCATACACGTTCCTTTGAAAATATTTGACCAACAGAACGGGATTAAAATTATGTTGGCTAATGTGAGTTATAATGATTTTACCTATTGGGAGCTATTCATCTGTATGTTGTTTTTATCATTTCAGATGTTGTTTGTGGAAGGAGAGTGTGATTACTCGCCAAGATCTACATTATGTCATCTGCTCTGTTCTATAAACAGATTACATATACGGTACAGACATAAGCTGTGGGCTGTGGTTAGCTAATTATGTTTAACACAAACACACACACACACACATGTTCAATTCATTTTAAAGGGATTAATTATAAGTGCTATATTTTAGTTACAAGGGCTATAGGAAATACCGCATCACAGTAGTATATCAGAGCCATTTAACAGGTTATTTTTTTTTATTTGGAATGTTATATACAAAACTGATTTTTTAAGAAAATATTCACTAAGTACATCAAAAACTATGAGATAATTTGGCAGAATGCTCATCTCTATTACAAATAGATTTGGTTCAGGTACATCTGTTGCCAAAACCTAACATTTCTATTTTTATTTCAAATCTAGCATACAAACTGCTTTCAAACACACTCGTATGACTATTAAAACTAAACAACGTAGCTTAGCATTTGCCCTAGCAGCAAAAAATTTAGATTAAAATTTAAATATAAGAGACTTTCATTCTTAGGGAAAGTAAAAATAATAATAATCATCCATCCTGTTGGACAGATGCTGTGTTTATATTGTTCCCTTCTGTTCGCTGTGACAGATGCCTCTGGTTGCCTACTCCATGTCTATTCTCCGCCTGTGCTGATACGGCATGATTGTGATTGAGGTGGTATGTAGCCAGGTGCAAAATTAATTTCTTAACCTCCCCTGCAGCTACAAATGGTCATGCAATATTTCTGGCCAAAGAAATGGAAGTGGAAGTTTCTGGGTGGGAGTTCTAATTTTTTTTTTAAAAGACACAATTCTACTTGTACACAACTTTTGTTCCTTCACATTTTCCTGCCTAAAACACTGGATGTAGAAAATATAACCTGTGAATAGAGGCCACAGCCATGCATGAATGCTGCATCAGAGGCTACTGAGCAGAAAGCTGGAAAGAGCTTGCATCACTGATGGCATTAGGGAGTTATCAATATCAGTTTTGAGCAGCCTACCTCTAGGCATCCTCTTTCATGAAAAAACAAATCAACTTTATTCAGTTGAGTCCCTGTAATTTGGGTATCCTGTAAAATGGATTTAAAATGCCCTCTTTCCTGATAGAAGTACCAATTATGATTATCAGCAGATCATTGTTTAGTAGGTGTTGTTAAAGTCACTTAAAAATTGTCCACTTCGAATTCATGAAACAAAGTGCTTGGATGACTTAAAAGTCTAAAGTGTTCCTCCTTCTCGCCACCCAGCACATTGCTCTTTTTATTTATTCTGGAGAGTATGTTTCCACATTACAGAGTTTAGACTCTTTTAATTAAAGCATGATTTCTCAATATAGATGTTGGGTGTCATATATCCTAAGGTTCCAGTATTGTATGACATTTTAATACCATGAACTGATGCTTATCAAAATGTTTAAAATGTTCACCTTTAAAGAAAAAAAAATCTCAGTGCTAACCAAGGTCACATATTCTATTCTATAGCCTAAAGAGTCTTTTTTTTTTCCTGTTCTACAGCCTAAAGCAGTGGTTCTCAACCTTCTGTCCCTTTAAATACAGTTCCTCATGTTGTGACCCAACCAAATTATTTTCGTCGCTACTTCATAACTGTAATGTTGCTACTGTTATGAATCATAATGTAAATATCTGATATGCAGGATGATCTTAGGCGACCCCTGTGAAAGGGTCGTTCAACCGCCAAAGGGGTCGAGACCCACAGGTTGAGAACTGCTGGCCTAAAGAGTCTTATAAGGATTCCCATTGGAATCCAGTCCTAAGAAGGAACTCAAGGAATGTAAAACATTTGAATTTTCATGTCTGCTTCATAACTTAGTTCTATGAAGGCCCAGAAGTTTAGTAAAACACCAAAATCATGTCCTTATATGGTTTTGATACACATAACCTTTGTTCAGCATCTTCTTGTGGGGAATCATTGAACACTACAAAATGGGGCTAATGGCTTTATCCTATTCTGCTATAATTACTGCATGTTTTATAACAGTACTTCATTAAACTAGGTATGACCTACGTTGACAAATTAAGTGAATTCTGAATATTTCTCTCTATAATATTGGTTTTCTTTTCCTTTTTTCTGAAAATACATATAAACTCACTTGTCCATTAACTCACATTTTTCTCAATATTTATAAAAATATCAAATTTTTTTAAACTGCTCTGTTCACCATACTTCATCTCCTAATAATTGTGCAATGCTTCACTACCATCATCATTACTGAACACGTATGATGTAATTGACTAGCTCTGGTAAGTGATTAGAATGGTGACCATAGAAGCAAAATGAGAATGAAGGTATGCATTCCTTACTTATCAGTATTTCATTACTAATGGTTCTCATCATCCATCAAAGCCACTATGGTAATTTTAAATGTGCTGGGTTAAAATTGGGGTGGGGTGGATGATTGGAGTTACCAAGGAAATAGGGAAAGCATTAACCTTTAAAAGCCATCATTTATGTGTCTTCACTTGGATTATGTAAAATATATTCTATTGTCCTTTTCATGCTGTTGTGGAATTCACCTGGAATTGTACTAATTTTATATTTGAGTGAGATATCAATGATAAATTATTCGAAGCAAAGCCTTAAAACCTCATTATTTGAAACATGTAGAAATGATTACGAATAACAATCCTGGGAATGAAATCTGCTTAAATCAATACACAAAGTATTGCCTTTATAATGATAATCTGAACAATTCATAGTACTGTCACTTTCCTTATATCCACACAGACATTCTTGAACCGTCCTTATGTCTAGTCTCACTACTGAATGCCACCCATGTAGTGGGCAATCTAAGATGGCAAAGTGAGATCAGGTTTGGATCGACGGATGATGTGGAATTTAGCACCATCTTCAGACCAGCCTACAACCATGAGTTAAACACCACACTTGCTTATAGATATTGGGCCATTCATTATTCAAAACAAAGCATCTGCTCATTTAATTCAAATTCACTGTATATTATGAAACATCTCAACCTTAGTTACCTGTTTTTTTTTCATGAGTTTTTTAAAATTTTATTTTTAATCATTTTTACTGAGGATTTCTTTATATCTAATTAATGCACCATTTTAAGTGTACAGTTTAATGAGTGATAACGTACATATTCACTTATGTAACCACCACCTCAATCACAACTTGAAATATCTCCATCAACCCAAAATGTTTCTTTGTGCTTCTTTGCTATCAATCTCCCTAATCCTGTTCCCCACAACTGCTGAATTATTTTATCACTATAGGTTTACATAATAATTAGAATTTCATAAAAAGGAAGTCAGACAGACTTTGTGTCTTGGTTTTTTCCCCTTTTGGTTAGTATAATGATTTTGAGATTCATCTATGATATTGTGTATAGCAAGAATTTGTTCATTTCAGCTGAACTGGATACTATGATATGAATAAACTATCATTTGTTTATTCATTTACCTGTTGATGGACATTTTGGCTGCTAATAGTTTTTGTTGCTATAAATAAAGTTGCTATGAACTTTCATGCACAAATCTTTGTGTGGAAATATATTTTCATTTACCTTGGGTAATTACACAGCAGGAGAATTGCTGGATCATAAGATAAGTATGTTTAACTGTAAATATTCTGCCAAATTGTTCTCCAAAATGGTTGTACTATTTTACATCCCACCAGCAATATGAGGGCAAGCATTCTATCAGCCTCAGCCTCCCCAAATTTTATTCACTGTTTCATCAACTTAGACCACTAGGCTCTACTTTGGATTCTCTCTCTGGACCATAGTCTATAAACCCTCCCAGCAGAAAGCTTGGAAATTGTGTGCCTCCTTAGACACCATTCTGACAGGAATAAAAATTCTGCCTATTGTAATAATTCCTGAAAACAACTTATAATATACTAGAGGTCTGGTGCACAAAATTCATGTGGTGGTGGTGTGGGGGGGTCCCCCTCAGCCTGGCCTGTGCTTCTCACAGTCCGGGAGCCCTTGGGGGCAGTCAGACATCCTTAGTGCTGCTCTGGAGGTGGGAGAGGCTCCAGCCACCACCGATGCGCTCACCAGTTGTGAGCCTGGCTTCTGGCTGAGCAGAGCTCCCCCTGTGGGAGTGTACTGACTACCACAGGGCAGCTTCTGCATTGAGCATCTGCCTCCTGGTGGTCAGTGTGTGTCATAATGACCAGTTGTTCTGCAGTTTCAGTAGATTTGCATATTAGCCTTTTATTATATAGGATACTGTCCAGGTCCTTTGGTTGTATATAATTAGAGGGCAAGTTCTATACTAGCTACTCATTTGCAGTTGGAAGAAGAAATCTCACCCTTATAGTTTTTATGGTCATAGTCATCTATTTTCACTTAATAAATAAAAGTGTATGCTTGATAACACAATATACTTTTGTAGAATTCCTAATTTTGCAACTTTATCTCATTAAACATATATCAGACAAAAATGTTTTTATCACCATAATCTTTCTTTCTCAGTCCAGACCTGAGTTTTCTACAGTTCTCTTCACCATCCCAGAAGTATTCATTAATTTTGTTAGGATTGCTAGTAGGAGGTGATACTTTCTTAGAGGTTAACACAGTTCTAACAAATTAGGAGGGAAAAATGATAAACTATTTCTTGAAAGTAAAAGAAATATGACCCTATAAAAAGTCATGCAATACAGAAATAAATAAAAGAGAAAATGAAAATGATTCCATGGATTTCACTTTGGAGTGTCTATTGCACTAATTTTTAGATAACAAACAACACTGATTTAATATTTCGCCAAGGTTTGGGGATTCAACTCCATCCATATAATTACATAAAAATACCATGCCTGTGCTCCTTCTGACTTATTCTTTCCACCCTCAGTCCCTTCTCTGCCAACCTGGATATCCATGTTTACCTTCAGCACCACACTAAAAATTCCTTCTCCTGGCAAACAGGCCACTACAGTCTCCTTCCTGTGTGTTCTCTAAGTACTCTATATTTTCCACTATTATGACACTTGTCAAATTGTATTGTAAACATCTGTTTCTTTATCTGACTCCACAACAAGACTGCAAAGACTTCAATGAAGAACTACATATTACAAATTATTGCATCCCTAAAATACAGTACAGTATATAGCATGAGAATGGTTTATAATAAAATTCTTATTTTAGCTAATAACATTAATATATTGGCTTTAAAATGGCTTTGATGAACACAATACTGAATGTCAATCACACTGCTCCTGTGTATCTCAGAAATGTCTCAGGTTTATAAATTCATGAATATTAACACATGAGAAAGATGTCAGAGAAAACATTTCTATTGGGTTGGAATCTAGTAGTCTGTACAATGCCATCTATTCAAACAGCACACTATGCAAAGCCTTCCTATTTTTTAAAACATTTTAACATTTTCTGAATGTGATTTTATTTATTTATTTTAATATATTTTTATTGATTTCAGAGAAAGGGAGAGGGAGAGAGAGAGATAGAAACATCAATGATGAGAGAGAATCATTGATCAGATGCCTCTTGCACACCCCCTACTGGGGATTGTGCCCTGACTGGGAATTGAACCAGGACCTCCTGGTTCATAGGTCGATGCTCAGCCACTGAGCCAGGCTGGTAGGCTGAGTGTGGTTTTATTAGAAATGAATAACTCCCAGTTCTTGCATCAGGGGCTACAGACAACTCTGTTTCTTGGAAAGATCCAAGTAAAGAGGGTTCAGGGTAGATATAAGCTTTAAGATTACCAAACCAGTGAGTCAGGGATTTAGCAATATAATATCTTGGTCCTAATCCAGCAAGGGATGAGCTAGATGTATTTCCTTGAGTGATATATTTTAAACCTATCAATCATGTGCTTTGCTATGCACAGAAGACAAATGGCTAGATCTAAGTCATCAGCTGAGATAAATTATACAGATTATGACTACTCTAGTTTCTTTCAGTAGCTAAAAGTAAAGCAGAATCCTTCCTACTATCTATTATGTTCAATTCCTTTTGCTACTCAAACACTCACCTGTAAATAAGAATTTATAACATTGGCCTTGCCGAAACTGGTTTGGCTCAGTGGATAGAGCGTCAGCCTGCGGACTGAAAGGTCCCAGGTTAGATTCCGGTCAAGGGCATGTACCTGGGTTGCGGGCACATCCCCAATAGGAGATGTGCAAGAGGCAGCTGATCGATGTTTCTCTCTCATCGATGTTTCTAACTCTCTATCTCTTTCCCTTCCTCTCTGTAAAAAATCAATAAAATATATTTAAAAAAAAAACAAAAACATTGGCCAGATGCCCCCTGCTTTTCTGTGATTTGAAAGTAATAATTTCTTTTGATTTCTAGGTTGCTTCATCTCAGTTGGGAATCATTTAACTTCTTTGGTGTTAATTCTATTAACTATAAAGTAAGGTTATTTCACTTGAAAATTCTTAAGGTCCTTTCCTACTGCATTTCGCTATGTGGTATTAAATCTCTCAAGAATGTACCAGCGCTGGAGTATTGCACACTAAATTCTACAAACAAAAATGTGCTGGTAAGTTTGTTAAAGAAATAAATTAGAATTTTCCAAAGATATAAAAATGGCCAAAAGCTCAATATCATCAGTCATTTGGGAAAAGCAAATTAAAACCACAATGAAGTATCACTTCCAAACACACTAGATGACTATCATAAAAAAGACAGATAACAACAAGGATTGGTGAGGATGTGGAGAAATTGGAACCCTTATACGTTGGTGGTAGGAATGTAAACTGGTGCAGCCATTTTAGAAAACAATTTGACAGTTTCTCAAAGTGCTACGTAGAGAGTTATATGATCCTTCAATTCTACTTCTTGGAATATACCCAAGAGAAATGGAAACATGCCTACACAAAACTTGTACATGAATATTCACAACATCCTTATTATGCATAGTAGCTCAAAATGGAAACAACCCAAATATTTATCAGTTGATCAATGGATAAACACAAAGGTTGTTTACAGCCTTAGAATGAAATGTTATTAAGCAACAAAAAGGAAGAAATGAAGTAATGACACATGCTAAAACATGGATGATGAACCTTGAAAACATTATGCTAAATGAAAGAAGCCAGTTACCAAGGACCATATATTGTATGATTCCATTTATACGGAATCCCCAACATAGGCAAGTCCATGAGAACAGAAAGTACTAGTATATTAGTTAAGTAAAGTATAGTAGCCATAAAGTAGAATGTTATGCAGGTAATTTTTAATGGTTTTGAGAACAATTTAAAGACATGGGAAAATGCTCCAAAAACATTTATGGGGAAAAAAGTGGAGTGCAAATTTTTATAGAAGAAAGAACACTATTAAAAGTATGTTTAAAAAATATATCTAAAATTTTTCTTTGATGATTATACAAAAATTTATTACACTGGAATTAAATGCTACTTTAATGTTCTAATATTGATCTAAGGTGACATTATTTATTATGAAGCATTTCAGAACAGAACAGTTTGAAATAAAATTGTACAGTCTTTTTAATAACATGCAGCTGAAAAAAATTTAAAAATTTAAATAGCCATTAACAGAACAAGTAAATGTGCTTTTTTTCTTTGAATTCAGAAATGCTGCCAATGAAACATTACTTTTATCTAAAAACTCCAGAGTTAGAATTATGCCCTCTGAAATCAAAACCATATTTCAACAAATTTTTATTGATTACCTACTAATTGCCAGATACTGCTGGACACTGCAAATGTATATGACAGAATCATAGCCCTTGAGGAGTAATGAAAAGAACATGTATAAATAAGTCACAGTCAATGTGTGTGAATGGGGGGAAAATGTGAACCTGTTCAGCTGAGGAAGTTGTAAGAGAAAGAGCAAAATTAACCTTTGGGAGCATGGGGTGGAGGGGATTGTTGGTGATGGCTTCTTATGGGAGATGATGTTTGAACAGGGCATTTAAAGTTAAGTAGTAATTTTAAAATTCAAATGAAGAGGATTAGAGCTGCAGCTTATGTCATATTAGGCAAAGGGAAAGACATGAACAAAAGCAGTAAGATTTGAAACCATTCTAAGATCTGGGGCCTACATGTTGTTCATTATTGTTGTAGAGAAAAGTCCAAAAGGAAAGAGATGGGATATGAAATATGAGAAGTAGCCAGGACTTTGAAAGATAATGCATACATATTTTAGGATTTATCATGCCTAAATGCATCACAAATTGAAAATAATATTGGCTTATACAAGACAGTTCATTTCTCTCACACATAAATAATTCCCCATCTAAGGCAAATTTGGAAGTTCTGACCATTATAAAATCAGGTTCTCTCTGTTGCTCCACCATCTTTAGCATCCCACCTCACAAGTTAAAAGAGATGATCTAGCTCCAACACTCACATCTACAATCCACCTATCAGGAAATAAAAAGGGATAAAGAAGGACAAGCTACCACCCTTTAAGGATAATTAGTACAAGTAATACATGACACTTTCCCTTCCATTCCTTTGGCCAAAACTGAGGCATATGGCTCAAGTGAACCACAAGGGAAGCTGGGGAATTGAACCCTCTTAAAATGGGCGGTGGGGGGGAGGTTCTATTACTAAAGGAATACATTTAGCAGTATATGGCAGGCCAACCTAGGGATCTTTAATGAATTCCATAAGGCATAGAGAACCACCATCAGGTTTTAGGAGTGAGAAACACAATCAGATTTGTTATTTTAAAATGCCAAGGTACAAAGGATGAGTTAGAGAGTGGCAGTGAAAAAACAAACAAACAAACAAAAAACTAAACCGGTTAAGAGGTCACTGTGATAACCCAGTCAATAAATGACACAATGGTAGTGAGTGTAGGGAAGAGAGGATGGGTTTCCAAGGTAGAATAGAATTAAAAGGACTTGACTAGTTGTGAGAGGGCAAGGTAAGGGAAGAGGAGGAAGAGATAACAACTCCTAGAAAACATAGTAACATTCAACAAATAAGAAATAATTGAGAAGTAGACTTCTAAAGATAGATCAAAAGCATCTCAATTGTGCAGTTATAGCATTTAATGTGTTGATATAATTTTTTTTTCAGGGGAATCTATAAATTTTCTTAACTTAAATTACCTTAATCTCAGTAGAGCAAATCTATAATTTTGGTTATCTATATATATAAAAGCCTAATATGCAAATTGTCTCTGCGGGAGTTTGACCGGGAGACTGATTGCTCACTATGATGTTCGCTCACCACAAGGGGGTGTCAGAACGAAGAAAGACCCCACCCAGCAGCTGGGGAAGGGAGGCCCCGGTTGGCAGCCAGACGGCCCCGATCAACCCTGATTGCCGGCCAGGCCTACATATCCTACTTGTGCACAAATTGCATGCACCAGGCCTCTAGTGTTAGTATAATGGCAAAATCTTAATTTAGCAGCTCTTTCCAAATACTGGAAAACAGAAAATACTAACAAAACTATCAGTAAGACTTTATTGTATGTCATTCAATGCATACACATCATGTGCCAAGCAATGTGCTAAATTCTCTTATATTTTCCCAACTCTGTAATTTTACAGATGATTTAGAGAAAGTTTATTTAACCCAACCTCAGAGATAGAGCTAAGATTTGAACATGGATCTGTCCGTGCTTTTGAACATGCTATTACCCAGCATATACAATGCTTCTAGGGTCACTGTATTTCTGAAATGGGAAGAAGCAGATAAGTACACTAATGATCTTTGAGAATGTGAATACACAAGCATTACTCACATTCGATAAGGAAAATGGTAAAGAAAGATGAAACAAGAAAATAGCCCTGTCTGCTATTTCTTTATTACAGAAATAATGTTTTATGATTGAAATATACTATTTTTATACACTAAATTGCATCATTATATAAAACTAGTGGGAAAACTGAAAACCAAAGATGGGGAGTGGAAAGGTCAACCCTCCTAACAAATCATGCCTCCTCCCTTTAGCTCTCAGTTTTTCTGAGCCAGCCACAGCAGGATTGTCATGGACCGAATATTTGTTCCCTAATTCCCATGTTGATGTTCTAATCCTCAATATGGTGGTATTTAGATATGAGTTTGGATGAGGTCATGAGAACAGAGCTCCCTGATGGGATCAATGCCCTTATGAGGGGATGGTGGGACCAGGGGCTGTCTACAAGCCAGGGATAGGGTCTGCACCAAGTACCAAATTTGTAGGCACCTTGATCTTGAATTTCTCAGCCTTCAGAACTGTGAGAAAGAAAAGTTTGTCCCTGAAGCCACCCAATCTGTACTAATTGGCTACAGCAGCCCAAGCTGAATAACACAATGATACAAGTGAAAGCCCTTACATTCTTAACCAGAGGCCCAGAGCGCACTTGAAATTGTGCGAGGAGGCGCCCTGTGGGCCGCCGTGGGAGTCAGGCCAGACCTCCACCACGGGCGGGGGGCTGGGTCCTGCGCCTGACTTCCACCCCAGGCCCTCCGGACCCCCTGCCTGTGTCCACTCCAGGCCACCGGAGTTGCCGCACCAGCTCGGGCAGGCCCCCCATCTCTGTCTCCATCTCCACTCCGGGCCTCACCTTCGCACGCATCCTCCTCCTGTTCGGTTGTCCAGTTATGGCGTCCTGGCCTAATTTGCATATTACCTCTTTATATATTAAGATAATTGGAAAGGCAAAAAATGTAACCCATGTACACAAAGAAAATTCAGTTCATGCAAGGAATCCTAATGATGTAAATTTTTCTTCATGTTTACCCTCAACTCACCATTTTAGGTCATAATGCAGCTGTGGGCAAACTACGGCCCGCGGGCCAGATCCGGCCTGTTTGAAATGAATAAAACTAAAAAAAAAAAGATGGTACCCTTTTATGTAATGATGTTTACTTTGAATTTATATTAGTTCACACAAACACTCCATCCATGCTTTTGTTTCGGCCCTCCGGTCCAGTTTAAGAACCCATTGTGGCCCTCGAGTCAAAAAGTTTGCCCACCCCTGTCATAATGTGACTAGCTCAGGTTGCTATCAGAAAGTCCTTCCCTCCTTGTGTACTGCCATCTTCCTTGTCTTCTCCCCTCAAATCCTTCCTGTCTTTCTACCTCTTTACCTTCCCCTATGAGTTCTGTCTGCTTCGCCTTTTTGGTCAGGCTGTCAGTTAACCAATTCCAACCGGCTTTTCCCCCAGGGAACTTGTGGGAGAATAGAAATCAGGTGAGTGGGAGGATGGAAAGGGGAGGTAGTGGCTTCAGATTCTAGGAAGATGGAATGAAGAGCTAACCATTCAGCCCCCTGCTCAGAATGACCACAACAAATCTTCCCATGCTGACAGTGGTCACTGTGTTGCATCTGTCTCTTTTCCCCTCTAACCAGACACAAATTCTCTAATCCTGGGTTAGAGACTCAGAGGGGTTAGGCACTGGTGGGAGAGACAGCACCAAACTCCCACAATGAATGGTGTACTAATATCAAGCAGTAAATGTGTCCCACAGAGAAAATGCCCTTCCCCTCATTTGTGAATCTGGAAACTATCCAGGAAGTATGAATTCAGAGGAGATTGTCCCACAAATTAAAAATTTTTCCCTTTAATTAGATATTTTCTACTGTTTTATTTGCAGTATGCATTCTTGAATATGGAAATATCTGTTGAGCCCAGCTGGTGTGGCCCAGTGGTTGAGTGTCAACCTATGAACCAGGAGGTCACGACTTGATTCCCAGTCAGGGCATATGCCCGGGTTGTGGGCTCGACTCTCCAGTGTGGGGTGAGCCGGAGGCAGCCAATCAATGATTCTCTCTCATTATTGATGTTTATATCTCTCTCTCCCTCTCCCTTCCTCTCTGAAATCAATAAAAAATATTAAAAAAGAAGTACCTTTTAAATAATAATAGTAAAATAATAATAAAACAACTAACTTTTATTGAGCACTTATTCTTTCTCAGGCACTGTGCTAATCAATTTAAAAGTGTTTTCTTATTTAGATCCACAAGTAATATGTCCTCTTTTACAGATAAATAAATTGAGGTTTAAAGAGTTTAAGATACAGCCCTAACCGGTTTGGCTCAGTGGATAGAGTGTCAGCCTGCGGACTCAAGGGTCCCAGGTTCGATTCTGGTCAAGGGCATGTACCTTGGTTGTGGGCACATCCCCAGTAGGGAGTGTGCAGGAGGCAGCTGGTCGATGTTTCTCTCTCATCAATGTTTCTATCTCTCTATTCCTTTCCCTTCCTCTCTGTAAAAAATCAATAAAATGTATTTTTTTTAAAAAGAGTTTAAGATACATACTTGAGATGATAGAGCTATTGACCATCTGGCCCAGAGTCTAAGCTTTAAGCACTATACCTTACTGTTTCCCTACTGTATAACTAAGTCAATGCCAAGTTATGTCCTACTAATCCTGTGGACTTGCACTCTACTTGCACAGAATACACAGTATTTATATTAACAAATGCTTCCTAAATTTTGAAATATTTAGATATGCAGTCTTACATCTATGGTAATTCCTTGGTCTTAAAAAATATCTTTCTTTTCCAACCAAAACGTAGAAATATTCATCATAAACTCCCCACACGAAGGATCTTGCAACATACTATGAAACAAATACAATTATGGCTATGAGTCACACAGAGCAGCTCTGCAATTGGTCAAAGTGCCTTTGTCAAGAGAATTAAAATCTTTGAATAACTAAATCATGGCAAGATCAGCACCAGAAGCTGATGAGAGGAAGAGATCTTGTTGTGGTTTTGGAGACCCTCCAAACATATCAGATGTAGGTTATATTTCTATTTAGAGTCCCTTTAATTTATTTTTGTTCTTTTCTTCTAAACATGAAGGAAGTGTACCACTGTAAAAGTCCTCAGTGACTCTTAAGTAGGATAATCATTACAATTGTTCACTATGGGTATACATGAATGAGTTCACTCCTGGGTCTTTATCATTTTTAAAGGAGAATGTAACTTCAACTTCATTAAAAAGTAAAGGTTGAGTAGAACTTCAGTGAAATACAGTAATGTGTTGGTGTTGAAAATTACTTTTGGACATGTGCCTCCTTAATTCTCTCTGGCAAGCATAGGAAGACCAAAGATACAAAAATATGACATCTGCCGAAACCGGTTTGGCTCAGTGGATAGAGTGTCGGCCTGCGGACTGAAGGGTCCCAGGTTCGATTCCGGTCAAGGGCATGTACTTGGGTTGCGGGCACATCCCCAGTAGGAGATGTGCAGGAGGCAGCTGATCGATGTTTCTCTCTCATCGATGTTTCTAACTCTGTATCTCTCTCCCTTCCTCTCTGTAAAAAATCAATAAAATATATCTAAAAAAAAAAATATCAAAAATATGACATCAAAGTATAGCAAAACTCTGAAAAATATTTTTTTACAAAGATGGTAAAATCTTTTGAAAACATTGACACTAAATTTCGCGACAGTGCTCTTTTTTTACCTGGTATTCCATCTGATGAAGTTCTTCATAAAACGGAACTTGCCACTATTCTTTAATATGGGTTTTCCTAGAGCCTTCATAGAAATCCACCTTGTGGAAAAGCTCAGCACTAACTGATCCTATACTGTGGGCATGTGGATTTAAAAAAAATAATAAAACAGCTCTTCCTAACATTGGGAGTAATTTAAAGATAGAGCTGTTTATGTTACATAAATGAAATTTATCAAGAACCATTGCTTGGGCCCTAGCCAGTTTGGCTCAGTGGGTAGAGTGTCGGCCTGCAGACTGAAGGTATCCGGGTTCGATTCTGGCCAAGGGCACATGCCTGGGTTGTGGGCTCGATCCCCAGTGTGAAGCATGCAGGAGGCAGCCAATCAATGATTCTCTCTCATCACTGATGTTTCTATCTCTCCCTCCCCTTCATCTCTGAAATCAATAAAAATATATTTAAAAAAAGAACCTTTGCTTGAACTCAGAGACCATGACCCATTGTTTTTATTTGCCTATATAGATATGTGCCCTCTCACAGCTTTTTTATTTTTATTTTTTAAAATTTTTATTGATTTCAGAGAGGCAGAAAGAGAAAATGAGAGATAGAAACATCAATGATGAGAGAGAATCATTGAACAGCTGCCTTCTGCATGCCCCCTACTGGGGACCCAGCCCATAACCCAGGCATGTGCCCTGACAGGGAATCAAACCATGACCTTCTGGTTCATAGTTCAATGCTCAACCACTGAGCCACACCAGCTGGGCCCACTCATAGCTTTTTAATGCACAACATTGAATATTGAAATTCACAAAAATTTTGTCCTACATTTATAGAGTTCAAAAGAACAATAATGTGTATTTTGGAGGAATAGAAGTGAACTTTGTGAACTTAATAAAATAATATGTAATGAAAATAGTCTCTCGTTGGCAATCTGTAGAGAACAAAAACTATATAAACATTCATTATTTTGGTTAATAATTTTTCAACAGAGGTTTATTATTGACCACATGGTGTGCCTAAAGAGCACAGAATTGGAAGTCAGGGGCCTCAGGTTGAAACCAGTTCTGAAACACAATTTATTTCTGAGGGCCTCTGTTTTTTTTACCTATGAAATAAGATTCATATTTTATAATCTCTAAGATTTTTTTTGAGCTCTGAAATTCTGTAATGTTTTAAGAAAAGACTTATTTAGGTTCGTTCTCTATGACAAAATCATTCACTGTATTATATTCCCTAGATGTTACTTTATGAATATCAATAATTTATCCAAAATATGGCTTACGAATCCCCCACAAAGTTATCTTAAATTTTCTGAAATAAAAACTCATGGAAGCATATACAAAACATATATCTTTTAAAAACCTTTGGATAAACATTATTTTTACAGGCAATCTTGGATTATTTAATCAATACATCTTTATTCTATATAAATTAAGATTGGCTAATTTAATAGTCAATCTGCCATTAACAGCAAAGACATATTATTGTAATGTTAAACATGCATGAAAAAGAGAAAATTCCCAGGGTTATTCATCTATAGAGAAATATGGGGTGAAAAGTTCTAAAGCAGCCTGGATACCTCTCTCAGCTGTCTCTTGTCATTTCTGTGCTTGGTGCTCCTCAGCACATATTATGGACAGAGATTCCTAGCTACGCTATTAGCTTACTTTTACATTTATTGCTCTGTAAATGTCCTTTGGCTGTTTCACAAGTCTCAATGGTAGGTAAGGATTATGTAAATTTGATGCCAAGGATGAGATATCTACATACATGGCTGAGAGTCAATAAATGTTGACTGACCTTAAATAAAGTTTGGCTGGCTTAATGTGCAGGAATTAAATGATGCATTTCCTGTTTACTACTGGAATTTAGCCCCATAAAGCTCTAGCAGTGTCTGAGATCACTTTGAAAGGCTTAAAGAAAAAACACATGTTAGAAAAAAAATTGTTTTAACATAAAGCTAAAAAAAAGAAAAGAAAAGCTGGTTGAATAATTTAAAGGTAAATGTTATATAGAAAATCAAATAGAATAACAGAATATAGAGGTGTAAGAGACTGTTTAAATCATAATGAAATAAAATTTTTCTTTGGCTCTGTGCAAAGATGTACCACACACACACACACACACACACACACACACGGGTGGGTTAGTGTGAGTTCTTAATTTTTTTCCTTGTTGATCAATGTTAGTGATTTAAACATAAAATAAACTTGTATCAGGGGACTATTGGAAGTTGTGTGTGTGTTTCTGTATGTGTATGTATGTATGTGTTTGAGCTATGTGATACTTTTATAAATCTTAAAAATATATTAAGATTTTAACCAAGTTATTTCATGCATTTATTCTGAATTTTATAAATTATTAACTTAATTTTTAATATATATTTTAGATAATTTAAAACTAAGCAGTAATTTGCTGGTAGTTTAAATCTATTTTGCTTCTGAGCTGGATCCTAGAATCTCTTAATGGCATTTTAAGTTCTGAAGCATCATGTTACATCATTATCCTACTAGATTTACAATCGTCTGTGAAATCATTATTACAGTGTCTCATAATTTCCTTCTTTCCCACTTGTCTTATATGCAATTAGCCTTACTTTCCAATTATGAATCTATTTTATGACTATATAACCTTTATATTGAATTGCAGTATTTAACTCACATAATTACGAGTAATATTTTACAGTGCCAATTTAATTACAAAACCAAGATACACAATTCTTAATTATGGGTGAGTACTATAAAATATACCCTTTTCTCTTAAAGGACAGTGCCAAAGTTCTTTTTCGTATTCCTAGAATAAGTATAATTACTGTAGACTTTATTCCTTTTTAACAAAGGAATAAGAAACAATTCCATATTTCTTATTTTAAATATCTAAATAGAATAAAATTATGAAGTTGGAAAGGGCATATAAAAACATTTTTGTTCTATCTTGAAATTAAAAAGAAAAACTAGAAGAATAGCTGACTGTAAATGATTTTTGATAATCCATTAGTATTTAAACAAATAAATCAGCACCAAATTCAAAGGCAGAAACATGATCTAAAATAAATAATATCCTGCAAAACTTAAAATCTCTAATTAAAATAGAACCTTATCAACTTAATTGAGAGGCAATTGTGGGCATTAAGAGGAGTACCCGAATTTGAATTAAGGCAAACGAATACAGGAGTGAATTGGGAAATCTGTTTGTTAGTTCACAAGCATGACACAGTAGAAAGCCCTTAGGATGTAGAATAAGAGAGTGTAATCCTAAATCCTAGTTCCTCTTACTAATACCTATGTTGGATATGTTTCTCTCTAGAATGAACTAACTAACCTAATTAACTAACTCACTCTTCCCCTTCAAAACACTTTCCTCACATAGATTTCTGGTACGCTGCAGGCTTTTACCACACTGGCCAATCCTCAGTTCTCAAATGCTTAATTTGTAATGTCCAGAGTCTTTTCCCTGGGCTTCCATCTATATTTTCCCTCGATGCTTTGACAAGCTGATGATTCTTAAATTTATATTTCTAGTTTCTAACCTCTGTTTTAATTCCAGAATCATATAGTCAACCATTGTCTTGGAATATCCACATAAATATAGAATTGGCATCTTTAATGCCACTGTCAAAAGTCATGACTGCCTACCAAAATTTGGTCTATTGATACATCAATAAATCATACCACAATCCACCCAGGTATGTAAACCAGAAGTCTGTAGCAAATCCTACCAGTTCTGTATCCAAATTCTACCTTAATTCCATTTACTTCTCTCTGAGTTCACGGTCACCTCCCTGTCCAAGCCAGCATTATCTCCCTCCAGGACTGCAGCAATAGCTTTCTCACTGGCCTCCTGATTTTTGAATTTGAATCTATATGAACCAGTGACCACACAGTAGCTACTCTCCTTCTAAAACTACTCCAAGGACTTCCTATAGTATTTATAATAAAAAGCAAAGCTATTGGCATTACTAATTAGCTTTACATAAATTGCCCTGCTTACCTCTCCAACTTCACCTCGCCCCACTCTGTATATCCTACTCTTATTACATTGATGTGTGTTGTCAAGCCCATGCCATCCTTGAGGGCTTGCCCTGACTCTTTCCATGATTCCATTCTTGGTCTTTGGATCTCTGCTCCAATGTCACCAATGCAGAGACCTTCCTGAACACACTATCCAAGGGCAGAATCTGTGAGGGAAGGCAGGGGAGGGTGAATGGGTGGGAGATAATCAACCAAAGGCCTTGTATGTATATATGTATAATCCATGGACACAGACAATATGGTGGTGAAGTCCTGGGGTGGGGGGTGGGGGTGAGCTGGAGGGAGTCAATGGGGTAAAAAGGGACATATGTAATACTTTCAACAATAAAGATTAAAAAAAAAAATTATTTGGATGATTTTCCCCCCATTATATCCACCTTCCTGTTTCCTTCATAAAATTTGTCATAATCTGTAAAGATTTTATGATTTGATTATTTTCATTTGTTTATTTTGTAGCCTCTCCTTGGAATGTAATTTCTGTGAGGGAGGTGACCTCATTTATATGATCACTCTTCCTCCCTACCAAGAATTTCCTGGAATAAAGCAGACAATTGATAAGTATTTACTCTGCCATTACAACTTAAATTTATTCATCAGCTGAGAAGGGAAAAATACCTTCTAGTGATTTTGGAAATGTTAAATAAACTAAGATAGGTAATACCCCTGGATCTAAAACATGGTAAATACCCCAGGAATATTATAAATAAATAAACAAAAAAATCTAATAGCAAGCAGCCATTGTCAACACTAACCAAATATGGTATCCATAAATCTGGGGCTATTCCATAATGGCATGTGTCACAGCTTGGCACACTATGAGTAAGAAAGATTTTTAAATTTTTAAGTGGTTATAAAAAGAATATTTCATGATACATGAATATTATGTGAAATTCAAATTACAGTGTTTATATGTTTTTGTTTTTATTTTTTTTGAACATCGACAGAGAGGTTTTATTTACATATTGTCTACTAGAGGCCCAGTGCATGACATTCGTGCCCTGAGGGGAGGGGTCCCTCAGCCCAGCCTGTGCCTTTTTGCAGTCCGGGACCCCTTGGGGGATGTCTGCCTGCTGGTTTAAGCCCACTGCCCACAAGCCCGACTTCTAGTTGAGTGGCACTCTGCCTGTGGGAGCACACTGACCACCAGGCAGCAGCTCCTGAATTGAGCATCTGCCCCCTGGTGGTTAGTGCGTGTCATAGCAACTGGTCATTCTGCCATTCGGTCGATTTGCATATTAGCCTTTTATTATATAGGATGGCTGCTTTCTTGCTACCACAGCAGAGTTGAAAAGTTGTGACAGAAACCTGGTGGTCAAGACTAGGTTGTCATCTGAGAATGGATCATATCAACTCATACCTATTTCTCTGTAACGTGTATTACTTTATCCTCATTTTGTTGATATAGAAACCTAACTTAGCAAATGAAATCTGGGCTTCATTCTGATTCTAGTGTCCAGTCTGTCTCTCCATGTCATTTCATTTTATTTTTACAATAACCATATGAGATAACATTATTACTAGTAAAAGGTCACATAGCTCATAAGACACAGAGCCAGATTTCGACTTCTGAACTCTCTGACTCCAAAGCCTTTTCTTCTTGCATTATATTATTACTGACTCTTTCATGATTGATTATTAGAGGCGCTTATTTTTCCCATTCATAGATATGGATACAGGTTTCCTACATGCTGATCATTAATACTTATGACATTCTTGGCAGTTTATCTCAATATATGAGGAAAATCATTAAATATTTTGAGGCAGGCTAAAGGAACCAATAATTGCAGGTTATGCATCTGATAGATATATGGAAAGCCCTAAAAAAACATCCTTAGAGCACAACACAATAAATCTAGGACTCAGACAGTCCACCAGCGTGAAGAAGCTTGATAATCTATGATTTTCACTGGCTTAAAATATAAAAACTGGCATCTGTATCTACTACTTGGCCAGCATGACTTCCAAAGGTTTGTATAATTTAACAGAAAATGGCTTTGAAAATATCATTTTATCTGCTGGAAGCTAAGGAACTTGAATACCTAACCTTTGCTCCTCTCTCTCCCCACCCAGTGGAAATCATCTCAGTGAAGCTTTTCTGGTCTTCCCTTTCTACTCACCCCTGCATCTTCTATGCCTCCCAGGTTCCACGCACAGGCATGCGTCTACCATAGCATATAGTGCAGACATGTTTATTTTCATATTCATCTCCATTATTCACTCCATCTTTTATGCATCTCTTTAATTTGTACATATCAATGCCTAATGTTCCATGCTCTATAAATGTAGATTGTTTCTTTTTTATTTTATTTATTTTTTAAAAAATATATATTTTATTGATTTTTTTTACAGAGAGGAAGGGAGAGGGATAGAGAGTTAGAAACATCGATGAGAGAGAAACATCGATCAGCTGCCTCCTGCATATCCCCTACTGGGGATATGCCTGCAACCAAGGTACATGCCCTTGACCAGAATCTAACCTGGGACCCCTCAGTCCGCAGGTCAACACTCTATCCACTGAGCCAAACCGGTTAGGGCTGTTTCTTTTTAAAAAAAATACTTTTGATTTCAGAGAGGAAGGGAGAGGGAGAGAGAGATAGAAACATCAATGATGAGAGAGAATCATTGATCGGCTGCCTCCTGCATGCCCTCAACTGGGGATCCAGCCCACAACCCGGGCATGTGCCCTTGATCAGAATTGAACCTGGAACCCCTCAGTCTGCAGGCCAATACTCTATCCACTGTGCAAACCAGCATGGGATAGATGGCTTCTTTAGTGTAAGCCACTCCAATAGTAACCTAAATCAATGATTTTTTTCAACATTAAAATGTCTTATAACAACAGAGAAAACTGAAACAGACTATCAGCAGAGGTAAGGTGAGCAATGCTGTAAAGGCAAATGAAAGACTGATACTAGATAGATATTATGGGTTGAATTGTGTCCCCTCAAAAAAGTTATGTTGACTCTCATTACCTCAGAATGTGACTTTATTCAGAAATAGGGTTACAGGTGTAATTTGTTAAAATGAGGTCATAAGGGAGTAGGGTGGGCCTCTAACTCAATATGAATGGACCTTATCAGAAGACAGCCATGTAAAGATGGGGGCAGACATGAAGAATGTCATGTGACAACTATAGCTGAGATGGGAGATGCATAGTTGGGAGCAAAGGAATGTAAAAAATGTCCAGCATCCTCACCAACACTTGTTATTTGTCATATATGAAATCTAATGAACAAAATAAACTAACAAACAACATAGAAATGGACCCATAGATAGAGAACAGACTGACAGTTGTCAGAAGGGAGGGGGGTTGTGGGGCTAGGTGAAAAAGATGAAGGAATTAAGAAAAAAAAAAAACACCTCAAACAACTCACAGACACAGACAACACCGTGGTGATTAACAGAGGGGAAGAGCAGGGAGAGGTAGAGGAAGGTATAGGAAGGATGAATGGTGATGGAAGGGAACTTGACTGGGGGTGGTGAACACAGATCACAATATACAGATGATGTATTATAGAATTGTACACTTGAGACCTATATAATTTTATGAATCAATGTCACCCCAAAAAGTTCAATTAGAAAATTCCAGCAAAACTACCAAAAGCCAGAAAGAAAAAAGATTTCCCTACATGTTTCAGAAGGAGCATGCCCTGCCAACATCTTGATTCTGGACTTCTAGCCTCCATAACTAAGAGATAATACATTTTTATTGTTTTAAGCCACCCAACTTATGGTACTTTGCTATGGCAGTCCTAGAAAACTAATAAGCAAAGAATGGCAAACGAGGAAAACAAAAGAAACTAGGAAAACAAAAACAGTCTAAGATATAGCTTATGTTGAATAATAATGTTAGTGCTAATAATATGGCTGTTATTGTTGGAGAACTTCCTGTGATCAGACACTGCTTTCTACACATTAAATCATTTAATTTTCACAGCAGTCTTATGGGATGGTTGTTACCAGTGGTGTGCAGGTAAACTTTAACAATTGATTCTTGGGGGAAAGGAGGGAAGCCCTGATTTGAGCATTGCGTTTTGATGGTGTAACTGTTCCCACTATGCCTCACTAGTGACATCAACCAGCTCACAAAATTCTTGAAAATGTAACACTCATTCGCAGGAGTCAGTGTGAATTGGCTCCGTCACATCACTGGGTATTATTAACTCTACTTAATTGACGCGTAAACTTAAGTTGGCATGATTAAATAACGTGCCCTCGAGCATCAGAGTGTCCACAGTGACAGCCTGATGGGAAACTGGACAGGACTGACAGAAGAAAAGACAGATTCTGCTAAATTACAGATTCAGCCATTGACCGTGACAATCATAGCATTCTGTGCTCGGGGCGTGGAGGGTCCTGCTGTCAGCAGCGTCATGTTCATCACAAACCCCATTCTAGGGTCATGTGTACACTTAGCAAAATACATTTTGCTTTTCTCTGTCATAAATACAGAAAACTCAGAATAACTCCTCTGGAAAAGGAAGCAAAGGTCTATTGCTGAGCAGCAGCAACACACCGGACTTGGCAGGATCTGGTAAAGTCAAGGAGCATGAGCTTCAGTGCCCTGGTAAGACATCAGCTCCGCCCTGATGGTCTTACTCGGTCTTCACAAACTTCCGAGAGTTGGCAGCATTTCCCTTCACAGAACCCTGGTGCTGCTCGATGCCAGAGAAGATGCACTCGAGAACATCAGCATCAGAGGGGTGCGATTTCAGCCCTCGCAACCTCTCATCTATGGTTTCTGCCACACATTGGACCTTCGAGAGTTATGGTATGGTGACGTGATTTGGACTGGACAATGAATTCGGTCAGCATAAACTCCATTATGCCATCTTCCCCAACAAACATATACTTCAAATTGGTGTGCTTATTAACACAGCTTCAAGAAAAGTCCCAAGACCCTCTGCCATCCGATTGCACTCCCTAAGCAATGCCTTTCAACCATCATAGAATTTCTGGAACAACCATTGATCCTTGATTTGGCACTGAATCCAGTATCTCAGGGAACAAAACATTCTGATACATGATAAAATCGAATCTTCTACTGGATGCCAATGCTGGCTAGTTTAAAACTTATTACTACGGTATCAACTCAACTTATTCTAAATTAGTGAGGGATGTTTGAAACAACAGGGACGCTGTTTTCAGAAGCCACTATTTCTTCTTCTTTTAGTTCGAAGACTGGTGCAGGGACTTAACACACACTTGCACCATTTATTAGAATCTGTGAACCACCCATTATGACATTTGATTAGAAGTTTGAGGATAAAAGTAATATAAGTACCTAGCGCATCAATGTATATGTTACTACCTGGTTCATTTTGCAGTTCAGACAAGATTCATCAGCAGACCTTAAAGAAACCCTCCACAAATTATCAAGGGCAAGTGAATTAAAAACTTTTAAGTGCTCATGGACAGCCAAAATGCAAATGTCCAACTTCTTCTGAAAGAGATTAAAATCTCTGAGTTGTCAATGACAATTAGAAGGAGGAAAAGACCCCCTAAACCAGGGGTGGGCAAACTTTTTGACTCGAGGGCCACAATGGGTTCTTAAACTGGACCGGAGGGCCGGAACAAAAGCATGGATGGAGTGTTTGTGTGAACTAATATAAATTCAAAGTAAACATCATTACATAAAAGGGTACGGTCTTTTTTTTTTTTAGTTTTATTCATTTCAAACGGGCCGGATCCGGCCCGCGGGCCGTAGTTTGCCCACGGCTGCCCTAAACTGTATGATTGTAAAAAAAAAAAAAAGTTAAACAGGGTTCACAGGTTTGTTCTAGTTTGTACAGAAAGCTCAAATGACAGGATCCCTAACCACATTAAATAATGAGGAAAACACGATAACATGATTTGTCCTTTGTCGTAATCATCGTTAGGCAGCAAGCACATGCCTGGGGGCCCATGAAGATAACAGTGCCAGCTTCCACTGGCTGGGCCTGCAGGGGGTTCCCCGGGATCCAGGAAGGAAGCATGCTTCCCTCCCAGAAACGCTAGGCAATCCTGTCTTTCCTAGCACTTTGTACTTTGTAATTAAATGCACACTTTTCTTAGTTTTCCCTTCTTTGTGCCCCTCCTTACAGTATGTCTGCTTCATTCTTTGCAGCGCTAAGGCGGTGGAGTCAGGAGTCAAGATCTATAAATCAATGGAGAATCAAAGCTTTCCAATAACAATAATCTAAACAGGAATGTTGCTTTTACCCTTCATGCAGGTAACTGTCTTATTTCTTCCAAAATGCCAATAGCTATCTTCAGTCTTCAGGAATTGTGCGTTATTGTCTTTTGTCCTCACAACTAACCTCTGTGACAGACTTCATTTCCCCCCAATTTTATGAATTAAGCTAAGTTTGTGCTTGTAGAATGCTCTGCATTAGCTTTTCCATAATTAGCAATCAGATTTGAACATCATTTGTAAGGGCTTCGACTCTAGAATCAAATCATGCCTCTGTTCCTCCCTAACACATGACCTTGCACAAGGAACTCTCTTATACCCCATCTTTCTAATCTATTAAATATGGAAAGTAATTACATATCTAATCTGTATTTTATTCACTCAAAGAAATAATGTGTATAAAACCCTTAAAAGACGGTGCCTGTTACTGGTGCAAAGTAAGTGCTAATCCATGGAGTTTCTCTCTCTCTACTCTCTATTCTTTCTCAATGAAAACAGTTTCCTCTGATTACATAGAAGGGGGATTTCTTGCTTATTAATGTTTTGTGTGTTGCTGGTGAAACTGAACATCATGTTTGGGAAAAGCCACAAAAAATGACTCTCAACCATACAACAACCTGAAAAGGAGAACCAGAAAGACATTAACCTTGAGCCCCTGACAGAGGAATTCTCCCAACTTCCTCATTCTTGAACTTGGGGCAGAGCATCTGAAACTATTCAACTCTCCTTATTTTTAGAAATCAGCAATTCCAGTGTCTACAGTTAGAGAAATAAAACAGGACGCTGTCAAGTACTATTGTCATAGCAAATAGCAAGATTACGCAGTGATCACAAAGGAAGAACAATTAGCCTTTGTCTGAGAGGCTCGGGATGCCACCCCGGATTCAGCTGGCCCAACAGGTTCATAGTTTCAGAGGAATTAGTTCATTGTTACGTTCTTGTGGCGGAAAAAGCATCAGTCATCTAAAACACTTAAAAAATGTGATGAAATCTTTGAGGACTGGTTTCTTTGTGCATATGTGAGTAGTTGGCTCCGCCCAGGAAAAGCATCTTTTTGCTCTGAGAAAGTGTGTCCTGGCTCACGCCTGGAGTGATTCTTAGCTTCGATCCAACCACCTCTGAAAAAAAAGAATCCTAGTTTTATTCTTGCACAGAAACAGATGTCCATGGGCAAATAAGGGGGTGTTGTGAGAGACAGAAGAGGAATGGAAAGCTTGGGAAGGAGAGGGCATTTGACTGAGCCGCCTGGGGTTCATGCCCTGCATTCCGAGACATCTGCCCACACATCCCAGGACCTGTCTTCATTCTTGCTATGTAGATGTCATCTTAACCAGGGGCCAGATCTTGATTTGCTCTATAAAATGTATCCGGTCTGAGTTGTTGCTGCCAGGAACCACAGTTTCCATTTTGTTTTTGAACTCGGTGGATCTCTTATTATATGTTCTTTTCCAGGATTATCCTGATTTGACAAATCATGAATTCTCACTTGACGTTTTGGCTAAAGAGGGAGCTTTGCAGTTCAGTCCAGCTGTCTACAAAGTTATGATCAACCCACTTTAAAGCCTGCCAGCAATTTATATGCTTTTAAAATCATGTTTAGCCTGGGACCGTATGGAAAGAGCTCTGTGTGTATACGGGAATATTTTGTCTTTTGCCTTTGTTTAAGGTACTCTACATGCTCACTGCAAACCCACATTTGGGAAAACAAACAGTATTGATGCTGTCTTTGACAGGGCACTTATTCTCACATTAAAAGTATTATTCAAAGGACACTAAAATAAATGCCCATTTGGCATTTTCAGAAAGGTTATTAGATGGCATGTGAGATTCCCTTGGCACTCCCAGCCAGTTAATCTCCATTACCTTTACCAGCTAAGGAGATCAGAACATCTGATTTAAATGAGTCCCAGCTCATGGGATGTTCACTCTTATTGCCGATTTCTCTTTTTTCTCATTTGCTTTGCAGACACCAACACTGGTCCAGTGTTCTCTCTCCTTAGTGGACAGAAAGGCTATGCTGTTTGAACGGCAACCAGCCATGCGTGGTTCGGTTTTAGAGTGCACTCCCTGAGGTCAGGTCTCATAATTTTTAAAAAGTTTATCAACAGGGTAGGAGTGATGAAAGTTGGAAAGGGGGGAAAAATTTGCAAGCAATTTGTTTGCCCTAAAAGGGCCTGTTTGAGAAAGTTACCCAACACAGCATGTTAAATATTAAAATAAAATAAAAATTTTAAGTGCCTTTACTATGGAGGGGAGAACACAGATGTTTCAGAATGAGGAGTTTATTGTTCTCTTTGGTCACGAAAATTACTGTATGTTGTTGAGAGGGAACCATTTCACAGGGATGAGACTTGGCTTTCTGAGGTGCAGGGGTAGAGTATGGAGGGTGGAGATAAGAACGTTGTTTCCTTATATAACACACCTCACAGCCCAGGTCCCACCTCTGGTGGCTGGGAACCCTTGGGTCTCAGTGAGCATGAGAATCTAGAAATCTAGATGCTCAAAGACCTGGGAACAAGGCCAGTCAGAGGAAGTATTGTGGGTTAAGGGGACTGTATTCAGAGCTTCCCACATGGAATGCATGTGCACCCATGAGAAGGGCCTGTGAGGTAAGAGCCAGTGCCCTAAATTAATTCCCATCAACTCCAAACCAATAGCAGCTGCGGGTAGTAGAGATAGCAAAGCCAGGAAAAGACAGGATGTCATCTACTGCGTCAGCACATCCCTCACGTACCCAGGCTTTCAAGTCTAATGTGACCCCAAGCTGGGGGAAGGGAGGAGCTTTCCATTAGATAAAAATAAAAATGACCATATTAAGGTAATATTTTGTCAGGAAAATGAGATTGTTCTGGTGACTGAAAGGAACCAGAATATATAAGGAGCTGACAGAAATTTCATGTGGGAGAGAATGCTCACTAGGATGCCAGGCATTAGCTCAGAGTTACTGACACATTTCTTTTTCCATTGAACACAGAGGAAGACTGTCTGTCCTCATTTCAGGGTTCAACCGGACTCCTCTAAGAACCAAAGAGACTCCTCTGAGAATCTGAAAGTGGTGCTACTTTCTCACCAAAGCAAGCCAAACCCCACCATATCAGGACCTAGTGTTAGGCTGAATCAAAATCAGCATATCTATATATATAAAAGCCTAAGCGACCGTTACGACCAGACGACCTGACGACCAGCCAACCTGACGACCAGCTGGTAGCTATGATGTGCACTGACCACCATGGGGCAGACACTCAACACAGGAGTTGCCCCTGGTGGCGCTTCCACAGCCAACCTCCCACGGTGGGCCAACCTCCTGCAGCCCCTCCCCATGGCTGTCCCAATCAGCCCGATCAGGACTGGGTGAGATGGCCCCATTGGCCCCGATTACTGGCCAGGCCAAGGGACACTACCCATGCACAAATTCGTGCACCATACCTCTAGTTACTGAATAAAACTTTAAGAAAATTTTCTGGTGAGAACGGACACATTGGAAGCCAAAAGAAGTCTTAAGGCACTGGGAAAAGTACTGATGGAAGCCATAAGAAACAGACACCAAGGATAAAAAAAAAAAAGAAAAAGAAAAAAAGAAAAAGAACCAACTACATAAATAAATGTGATGGTTGGTCTAAGACAAAACACCCATGCTCTGTTCCTCCCTTTTCTGTCAAGGGGATTCTGGTTGAGATGAAAGGGGGTGGGGGCAGAACTATTTGCCCACAGATGCATGTGTTTAGTTCTATGATAATATTATTTTGTTTATAAAATTATGTGACTATTACCATTCTACAATTTTGAAATATACAGTTCATTTCCAGTTTTTGTTTTTAAGACAAATAACTTGATTTTGATTTGAAACATGGAAAACTTAATATAATTTTTTCCCTTAGCATTTGCAATTTAGGGTAGTTTATTTTGATTTTCATTTCTATCCCTGATGTGGCTACTCAGAAGGTCTTTGGAATGTTGAGAATGGGGGGAAAGTAACCTTTGTAAAATGAGATAAAATCAATAGTAATGTCATAGATGATTTCAAATGCGGGGTTAATTTTTTTAAGGTTGATTTACAACCAAAGGCTGAAATCTGGAGAAGCCCAGGGAAACAGGGTCACTGCATCACTCAAAAATGTTCCATTTCCTTGCGGGTGGGAGAAGATGACATGAGCCCAGAAATGGCAGATAAAATAGTTCTAAAACAGAGATGATATTTTTCTTGTCTGAGACTGCAAACCTCTCCTGGTTCTTTGTAATGACCACTGTGAATTATAATTTCAGGGGAGCAATGAGTGGTAGCAGCTAAAACACCCAAAGGATATAGTGATAGGGTTGGGACAAGGAAATTGAATGGCAGAAGTTTGGCTAAATGTTTCAAAGCCCTTTTTGTTTTGTGGAATTCCAAGTATTTCCTCCTAATCCGCAGGGTGTCCACATTATTATTACTGTATTAACATTATTTACATTCATGATTTTTTTTTTTTTGCCCTCCTTGAAGCTTAAGGTGATTTAGTAACTTTAAATTAGCCAAAGCCAATAATCCAAAATGCCAACAAGAAAACATGGTAACTCTGCTGTTCCTAGTTCCTGAGGGAGTGTGTATCTGGTATGCCTACTCAGGGCTAAAAACACAGTACCCCCCCCCCCCTCCCCCCAATTTTAATTTACTCAGAGAGGTGCCAGGGAAAATACTTTGATTAAAGGAAGTAGTGACAGGCTTGAATCAGGTTTGGGAATAAACCATGTTCTCCAACGTGGTTTTGACAAATTTTGAATCTCAAACTGTTCAGAGCTGGTAGAGAATAGGAGTGTGATTAATTAGCACACTTCCAAACCAAAAATGACACCAGAATGTATATGCTGGCCTTCCTTCCTTTAGGTCTGCTTCTTGTCCTTGAATAGTCATTTTACAAATACATAGCAAGAATAGCCAAGGGAGATGGGTTGAATTGACTGTCCTAGAACAATAGCAATGCTGCGTATTTTCATACCGGTGAGTCGGCACTACTGTCTCCATATGTAGAAAAAGCTTACTCCAGATACACAGGAGCCAAAGAAAACTCAGTGAATTAGAGGCACCGTTGTGGTCTATTATCTATATATATAAAAGCCTAAGTGACCGGCTGACTGGCTGACCAGTAGCTATGATGTGCACTGACCACCAGGGGGCAGACATTCAACGCAGGAGCGGAAACCACAGAACAGACTGATGAATCTCAGAGGGAAGCGGAGAGGGGAGAGGGCAGGAAGAGAATAACCAAAGACCTTATATGCTGTGCCCTCTCACAATACGGGACCCCTCAGGGGATGTTGGAGAGCCGGTTTCGGCCAATGCCCGCAGGCCAGGACGAGGGATCCCACCAGTGTACGAATCCGTGCACCAGGCCTCTAGTTATCTAATAAGAACTCAAAACTTGATTTTTAAAATTAAATGAAGAAACTCATTGGACTACCACTCCAGGTTAAAAGAACATATATTACTTGTATGCCCTAAGATTTCTCTGGGAACACAGAGTCAGTACTTATTTTGAAAATCTGGTTTGCATTGTTAATAGGTAGTTTTTTCTTATATATATTATATTTCCCCCCAAATATACCAGCAATGGTATTTTCACTGCCAGCAATGAAAATGTTTCTCATAAATGATCTAAAAGAGTATTCAAGGAAATTTCAGGTTCTAAAAAGAAATGGATTCTAAAATCAAGTCAAATGTATGCTTAGGAACTTTTTGTATTGGGTTCTTTAAAATGTTACAGTACATATTGTTTCCAAATATCTTTGATGACTTTCAACTTGTTTTCTTCTGTTTTCTATTTGCAAAAAATGTGGGAGAATGAGAGAAAACCAAGAGGAAGAAATTTCAAATGCAACAGAAAAACTGTACAGGAGATCTTTTGGGTATAACTTATCTTTAAACTGTTAAGTGCAGTGATACCCAGATCAAACAATGTTTAGCAATAACAGCATTTCTGCTATTCAGAAATTTTTGTGCTTGGAAACTTCAAGAAAAAAAGCTTTTTATTCTCCGAGTTGAGCATTTCAACAGGAAATGGGGATTTCGGTCACTGGAAAAGCATTTTTTTTTCTGACACAACTTTTGCCTTTGTGCCTTGACGGACAGCCATCCCACTGTCTATAAACAATCTCCCGGTTGCCCCACATCACCATTCGGTTCCCCCATCCGATATTTAAACATGGAGTGCTTTTGCGCTCAACAAAATTCCTTTTCATTCCGCCCTAGGTTGCCATGTCTCTTCAAACAGAGACAGAAGAGCCATGGTCTGTGTCAGACAGATTTTAATTTTCAGTCCTCATCCATTCAGGGGGGGATCTAGACACAGCAAACAGAGTCTACCCCAAAGCCTAGCAACCTGGGGTTTAAACAGTCGCTGCATCTGAGTCCTGGGCCGGGGGCCTGGACCTGTTCACACATGAATAAAGAAGATTAAGATTTCCTTTCAAAGACGGGAGGCCTTTGTGACAGCCGGTGTCAACAGCCTGGTCTGCCTTCAATGTGAAGCAGTCTTCTCGCTCAGATTCCCACAGGGAGGTCCTGCCGATTAGCATGCTCCTCGCTGCTGCGCCATGTCACTGCTTAATGGAAGAATAAGGGTGTAAAGTTTTGCAAACTCTTACTTATCCACAAAGAAAGGATAACTTACAGGAATTGTTGAAAGGAAATGCCAGGAACATGAACACCCACGGGGAGCATTGAAAAAGCGAAGGACAGAGCCAGGACGTAAGGCACAGCAGTGGTTTCTATTATCTGGTTGTGGAGACGTTCACAAAAGCTTTGTCGTCAAAATACATGTTTTGAAGTCACGAAAATCAGCTCTACTTCTAGAGAAAAGAAACACGTCACTTTTCTTCCCAAACAGGGTTATAACATCGTACCAGAGGACAAGCATGGATCCTGAAAACTTCTGACAAACGAATACTCTTTGCCTCAATAAACAGTCCAGGGGGAAATCCTTATCAGAGGGTGTAACTGCAATTTTAACTATGCACAGAGGCACTGGCTGATGCGAGTGTCACATCACATCACATATCCTTACTAGGAGCTAGAAAGGAAAAACAGTGTCACGTCTACAAATGCCAGGTTCACCAAATGAATTATCCCGCTTCAATGGCAACTGCAAACATGTTCAAATAAAGACCGTTTCTGCTTTGAAATTATATGCTCATATGAATTTCCATGTACTGAATTATTTGGGGATGAGTTTCAATAGCCGAGTTATATCCATGTGTAAGAACAGAGCTGTTTTTGATTATGTGACAAATGTTTACGCAATTTGACCTCAACTGCTTATTTTTTTCAAAGCTGGGTAAGAATGTAAAACTAAAAACGGGCTACCCACGTATATAGACGCTGTGTTTCCTCAGACAATTGGCACAGGCCCGTTACTTGCTTTTCCAGGGATGGTGAAAGGTGCCTACTGATCTATATATTTTCATTCATTTGTTAAATATTTATGTTAAATATTCATGTTTGGAGCACCTACTGTTTGCCAGGGATCTGGGTAGGTGCTGAGAGTAGAAGCTATGGTGTTCTGGAGCCAGATCCCACACATCTTTGAGACCCAATGGTGTGCATCGCTTCCCAACGCTGTGTTTGGTGTCACCATGTTGGCAGCTTGAGATTGGCTGTGGAGGGAGTATTTATACCACAGCAACCAGCAGCACTACACTTCAGGTCTTGCTTTTTCAGTCAGTTGTTAAACATTTTGTAGCAAATCACTAGGTAAAGGGGTGAGTAAAACTGGTTGAGGTTCCTGCCTTCCCAGGTCCGCCCGCCAGGTGTTAGCAGGTTACCCTTGCAAACCATCTCGCCAGAGACAATGATGCATTTGTGGTAAGAGACCAGCGGGACACCACCAAGGGGCTGAGTCTAAAGTTTTGCCTCCTGGGATTTCAGCAGAGCTGATTCAAGGCAAGACTGTCTAAGCCAGGATGAGAGCTAGCCAAGACGGCAGGAGGAGCAGGTGACAGTCAACGTTGTTCCATTTGAGCGGCTATCACTAGGGCCCCATTACCAAAATAGAAGTCCCTCCACTCATCACTCCACCATCAGAACCGAGTCTTTTGGGCCTTCCAGATCGATTCATATTTACTAGTAGAAGTAGTCTCCACCTTCAGATACGAATGCCCTCTGAGAAAACACAGCTTTAAGTGGGATTTTAATTCAAGTGCAAACATCACCTGACTCACAAAACTAGCACTTTCTGCATGGAAACAGAGTTTTTCTATCTCGACTGATTTATTCCCCAAAATGACCCAGTATTAACAATTTTCCCCCAAAGTAAGTATACTATAATTGAAATCAATTGCAGAAAAAAATTACATGTGATATTGTAAAAAACCTGACTTTTATTTGGTGATATTAAAATATTTGTGAGTATATCCTGGATGCTTTTGAAAATTCAGCAAGCAAACTGGGGGAAAACGAGGAGAGAAAACTCTGTTTACTAGAATTACACAAAGACAGCAAAGGATAGCTGTGATGACAAGGATATGCAATGAGAGCATTGAGGAACGTCCCCTTCAGTTATCCTGGACACAGTACAGACACCGAATCTTTCCTGTGTGACAGATGCTGCGTGAGAAATATTTAGTCAGAACCTGGTGCGCTTTCATACTCATAGTTTAACATACCCACTATTAACTGAAAATACATAAAATATTTCACAGCTTCGGTTTGGTTTTAATGGGGTTCATTTTAATTTAGGTTTAATTTAGGTTGAGAGAAACGAAAACAAGCATTATTTATGTCATGACCATATATAGAATTTCATGAATGAAATTTTAATCGATAACATGTTTTTTGTCCAATTCACTTCATTTCATATGCTTCACAAATAGAAGTCAACTTATATTCTAATTTACTAAAATAAATATGTCTAGACACTGAAAGATTATAGGGAAGCACACGAGGGGATGTATAACAGATGCACAAACACTGCGAAGTTGATTCTGTTCTCAGATTTCAGTTATTTACAGGAGTTCGTTTTCAGACTGAGGAGCATAGCCTGGTGGCAGTCAGGGACCTGCCATTACAAAACATGATTTCTCCCATAAAAGTACCTTTTACTCATTTCAATAAGTGGTTCCATGGAACTCAAATCAACTTAAAGGATCATATGTATAGGTTTGGGCAATAGTATGGTTACAGTTGTTCATATGGAAAACAATACAATAATTAAAAAAATAATAATACAAGAATAAACTCTGTATTTCGCGTACTCACAACTGAAAACGTACTTTTGTCCCTCCCTGCATTATTTCCACAATTCACATAACTGTGGTTCATGAATGGCTTCTTGCTTATGTTCTGGAAATAATAATAAGACGCAGTGTAAGTGATTTGTTCTCCCTCAAAACTGAGGCTCACATGGCTTGATGTTCCACTCCGCAGATTTCCTTTTTCTCTAGACAGCATCTTGGCTCTTCCCCCAGGATCTTGAACTTCACTGGTAAAGCTGCCACGCCTCCCTTATCTGCACGGGTGGAGGAAACCCAGGGAGGTGCCAGAGCTGTCACTCACTGGCTCACCAGAGCTGACTGCTCAATTTCTTAGGAATTTTTCAAGTTGGTTCTTAAACATAGCCATTGCAAAAATTAAATTATAAACATTTAGGAATAGCTCCTATGTTAAATGTTCTTATCACAAAATAATCCTATATAATAAAAGGCTAATACGAAAATCCACTGAACAGCAGAACAACTGTTTGCTACGATGCACACTGGCCACCAGGGGGCAGACACTCAATGCAGGAGTTGCCCCCTGGTGGTCAGTGTGCTCCCAAAGGGGGAGTGATGCTCAGCCAGAAGCCAGACTCAGGGCTGGCAAGCGCAGCAGCAGTGGTGGGAGCCTTTCCCGCCTCCGCAGCAGCTGGACATCCCCCGCGGGCTCCTGGTCTGCGAGAGGGCACAGGCAGAGCTGAGGGACCACGCCCTCCCCGAGTGCATGAATTTCATGCACCGGGTTTCTAGTAATAGTAATAAGATGGAGGACATTTTTTGAGGTGATGAATAGGTTTAAGGTATAGATTGTGATGATGGTTTCATGGATGTATGCTTACTTCCAAATGCATCAAATTGTATTCATTAATGATGTACGGCTTTTGCATACCCAAAAGACTTACAAGTAAATAAATTATATACTAAAAATAGTAATCAACAAACAAAATCCATCATTTTCTAATTGTTTTTCTACATTGTCTTACTATTGCCTAAGTTTTAAGCTCTGGGGCACCATTCCAGCTTTGGAAGTAATCATCAGAAATTTCTTATGCAGCATTAATTACTTTTTCTTCTGATTTTTTAAAGGAATACCATCCTCTATCCTCCATTACAGAATATACACTGAGTGGTCAGATTATTATGATCACCCCGTCAGTACTTTGTTGGGCCACCTTTTGCCTTCAATACTGCGGCAATTCTTGGCATTGACTCCCCGAGATGTTGAAAGGTGATGCGACGAATCTGACACCATGCCTGATGAATAGCACTGTCCAGTTCTGTGAGATTTGATGGTTGTGGAACCAGCTGCCTGATGGCTTTTTTAACTTCATCCCACAAATGCTCACTTGGATTGAGATCTGGTGATTGTGGGGCCCAGCTAAGCAAGGTAAAGTCTCCCTCATGTTCTTGAAACCACTCCTGCACAATACGAGCACCGTGGCATGGCGCATTGTCTTGTTGGAAGAAGCCATCTCAATTGGGATACGCCATCAACATGATAGGATGAACTTGATCAGCAACGATACTTAGGTATGTTGTGCTATTCAGACGTTTACAATGATCTGGTCCTCTAGCAACTTCAGTGCGAAATTATAGCTAATTTGCCTACAAACATCAGGTGGTCATAATAATCTTAAAATATTTAAGAAAAAATATTTTAGCTTTAAATGAGTTGGTTAGAGGAAAGGGGAGAAAGCTAAGGATTGTATTTTCATGAATAAAAGTAATTCTTTTCCTCCTATTCAAAGTCTCAGCAGTAGAGTCTGCATTTGAGATGTTCAGAAGATACTGAAATGGATCAAGTGTAGGCAGGCAGGACACTATGCCCAACTTGTCTTACACTCCTAAAGGGTTAATCTCATTATGGTAGGGAGGTGGGCAACTCGGAACCATAACTTGTAGAAATTCTAAAGACCTTAGTGTCTCACGCCAAAGGCACTTTTGTTTCACCATCCATCTGTTGAAGTACATCCTTATATCCATCAATACACACACACACACACACACACACACACACACTCACACACACACACAGCACTGTATGTTGTGTTTATCTTCATTTGCACTGAACTTAATGCATTTTGTATTCTCAACTTATATTTGGTAATGGTATTAGTCTCTTTAAAAACTGAAAGTCATTGCAAAAATTTAATTCATCATGGGAAAAATGATATTTCTTCAAATACCGTTAGAAGTAATTCTACAATCATACCCAATGGGTCGAAGTTTAGATTTCAACTTTTAGATTGCGTTTCTTCCTAACCAACTATCTCAAGTTCAAAAAATTAAGCAGATTGCTTTGTACATTTGTGCATTTGTTATCACCACCACATCAACCCTCATGTGGACTTCCTGAAACCCAACAAGAGCCCTCAGAGAAGCAGCGTGTATTTGTCAATATCCTGGAGTTTTCAAACTCCCAAGTGCTTCTATTTGACCCAAAACTTCCTCTCTTCTCAGATTCCTGCCTCTAAGCACAAAATAAACAAATCTTTACTTAAATTAGCCCACGTGTCAGTTTTTAGGGTCATTTGGTTCAGTTCCAAAAGGATTTCAAGTCTTACTGCTAAATTTTGGTATATCTTTACTTCAATGCCAGTAGCCTGAACTCTTAACTTGAGCAGTCCCTGGGCTCAGTATCAAATGCCTAGTAGGTTCTGTATTTGGGTATTTATACTTCATTCATTTCTCCTTTCAGAATATAGGAGAAGTACAGGAATGGCAGCTTAGTTGAATGTGGACCCTAAAGCAGCTGTTAATTTGTGGCACTTATAAAAATAGGAAGTTATTCATCATCATTCAGTCAACACTCATTGAAGGATAGTTGATATCCCATTCACACTTGCCTGGTATTGCTCCACAGTGCTCAAATTTCATTTGACCAGATAAACCTTGCTATAATTTAATAAATAATAAAAATTAAAAGATTAAAATGATTGCATTTGTATTGAAAAAAAGACAGCATGGTGTATTAGACATGGTGGTTCTGTCTTTGGAAAAAAAGCAACAGAGATAAAAATAGAATGTTTAAAAATGTCTCTCATTTTTCATTAACGCTTAAGGCATGCCTTGTCATTCCTGCAACTGATTCAGTTACTTGTCAAAAACAATGAAGTCCTTAAAATGTCAACAGCCTACATATAGCATAAAAATTAATTGCATTTAAAAATAAAGTTCAAAGTTTTGCCTCCCATCATTGATTTATTCAGGTCAGTAACCAACATTTTGTTCATTCACAAAATATAACCAGGGCCAATGGGTCACCAATGTTAGAAAATGTATAAAGTAGAATCAGAAGCTACACAGGAAATTTATATTCATTGCAACTACTTAAATATTTTAAATAGATCTATATAATCTGATATGGTATCATTCTAAAACTACAAAAAATGATATTCAGGAACTTTGGGAACTTGAAGTGTGCATTAACAAAACGTTGAAAATATTGATAAATAATTTTTCTTCATGTTTCTTAAGAAAATGACATTTGAAATGGATTAACAAATGGTCTAAAAACAGAATTCTGGGAGGAAGAGAGAGGCAGTTGAGAGATTCAAAGCAAGAAACGATAGTTCTTTGCAAAGTTGAGCCAACTACTGAGCCCACGTTTTCTATCCAGTGGTGACCATGACCCCTCTGGGCATACCCAGAGTGGCTTGAATGTCTCCACTCCACTGGCATTATCATAGGGCCCCCACAGGAACCCAGAAAACCACATTTTCTGCTTAGTGACTGTAAGCTTTATTCTACCTACCTGGACTTTTATAGAAGTTGTTAGAAAACCTTCAACAGCCTGGAATAACTCATTTCCCCAGCTGGCCCCGTCTCTGAGAATCTTCTAAAAATCCTCAAGCTCAGTTCTTTCTTAAATTAACACATGAGAAAAATCTAGAGCATCCAGAGTGAACATCCCAGAGTATAATTAAAAATTAGTGTCATCAGATGTTAAGAAATTTTAAGGATTATATGTCAAGCCCATATTTTATAAATGCCAGATATTGATATAGTAATTACAAATGAATTATATCTATGGTACAGGACCAGGATAAATAAAAATTTTACTGTTGAAAAATCTCCAATCCTTAAAAAAACAAACATTAAAAAACAAATTGCCATTAATAATGATATAAAAGTATAAATAAGTGCACATATATTAGAGAGAAAAAACAAGAGAACTGCAGAAATCTAAAAAATTCAGTAACACACTTCTGAAGTTATTCAAAATTTTCTAATTCAAAATACTCAATAGCTCATATATGGAAGAAAACACGCACGCACACACACACACACATTGTTCAGCCACGAGAAAGAAGGAAATCCTACCATTTTGCAAATACACAGATAAACCGGGGGGGGGGGGGCATTTTTATGCTAATGGAAGTAAGCCAGACAGAGAAAGATAAATACTGTATGATCTCACTTATATGTTGAATCTTAAAAGGAAAATTTTAAGAAGTTGAAATAGAAACAGAGTAGAATGGTGGTTATTAGGGGCTAAGGGGAGGGGATGGGGAAATGTACCTTTGGTCAAAGGGTACAGCCTTCAGTTATAAGATGAATAAGTCCTGAGGATCTAATGTGCAGCATGGAGACCACAGTTAACAATACTGTATTGTATACTTGAAATGTACTGAGAGCAGATCCTAAGCATTCTCACCACACACACAGAAAGGTAACTATGTGAAGTGATGGATAGGTCAATTAACCTGATTGTGGTAATCATTTCTCAATGTATACATATATCAAATCATCACGTTGGACACTTTCAATATATACAATTTTATTTGTCAATTATACTTTGATAAAGTTGGGGGGGGGGTAAGAAAAAAAAAGAAAAATGTTGCCATGTGTAGTTTTCACCAAAGATGATTTAGATTGTATATTCAAAAATAGCCTATTTTGTTCAAATAATCTGGTAGGGACAATTTTCAATTCCTATCTTCTAGAACATGAAAATTATAAGCATTACATTCCAATTGTAAAAATATTACTGTGTTTTGAATATTTTATTAGTAACACAGATCTACTATTAACCTTAAATCGTCTCCTGCAATTTTTTAAAAGGACATGATGAATGCATGGACTCAAACATTCCATGTTTTATGATTTAAACCATAGGTATTCTTATGTTTCTGGTAAAACAAAACACCCAAAGTCACTATCTGTTAGGTGGTGTGTATCTGTGACTGCTTCACACCTCATTTAACAGAAATATTATGAGGTCTGAGTTGGTATTTGCGGACAACTCTGTATATTTTTCTCATGGCAAAGAGCCAACAATAATTTTACTTGTCTACCACTTTTTATGCAGGGCTGTCTTTGAAACACACTTGCCAACATTACCTAAGTGGAGGTCCAATCTCAGATGACTGCCAACAAACAGATATTATTGACAAAATGTGAGGGAGGTGGAGAGACTGAAAACAAAAAGCAGGAGAACCAAAGTAATTGAATTTTAACAAAATTCAGACCAAAAATTAGAGAATGGGATATTAATAAAACATGAAAGTGTAAGGGAAAGCAAGTGGGAAAATAGATGGGTCAGACTTGACAAGAACGGATTTTTTAAGTAAGAAGCTTTATGCATTCACTGGGGAAATTCCACGTGGTTTCTAAAAGGGCAGCATCCAAATATCAGTTTCAATTGGAGTGAATTCTCACTGGCTCTTCAAGAAGGACTGAGCGCAGAGTTCCTGATATAGGCAGACTTTGATAAGGCATCTTTATGAAACTCCTCTGATGATCTAACCTTAGAGTTTGATTAACTTGCCCAAAACATTTCTGTTCACTCTTCACTGTGTCTATTTTCATTTGCTTATCCCTTCTATCTTGAGAGTGCTGGACCTCTCAAGATTAATCTGTTCCAAATGTCAAGCTAAGAAAATGATTTCTATGTTTTATGTTTAAGAATTCACAGTAAATGCTAAGATAGAATTTTATAAACACATTGAAAGAGAAATATTCGGGGTTTTAATAAGTACATAAAGTGATTGCTTCACCATCAAATTGGCTCAGAGGAATTTAAGTTTTTCATGGGACAATTTGGTTGTCTGGGCTCTGGTTGAGTCTTCTAAATGGGCCTTCCTTGATAGCTAACACAAAATGGCCAGATGACATGCTCTCCCAAGATCTAAGACAAAGTGGATGTTTTTCACTTCCAAATCAGACTAAACTAAGACACTTTATAAAAGTTCTCCTGGAAGGTTTTCCCTTGGAATTAAAGTATTAACCATGTGGACATTCTCTGTTTATATACCAGTAAAGTATACATCCTTGTAAAAGAAACAATTACTCAACAATCCTGGTTATTTTTCTTTCTAGTTATCTACCTCTCTTGTTCCTTATTCTCAGGTTCTTTTACTGCCTGCTCTTTAGATGTTGGCGTTTTACATGAATGTATTCTAAGCTGATTTTCTTCACATTTGTAAGTGTAGAAATGTAAGAGAATTGTGGAGAATTGTCCCCTAACAATAGTAAATAAGTTCTCTTGTGGATTTGACTGTTATTTATTTAAATGTTATTATTTACAGTAGGTGGACAAGGATTCTGACATAGATGGAAGAGCATCAGAAGAGATTTTTCTATAGTACCATCCTGATTTGTCTTTTATTCAAATCACAAGAGTCTGTACTACTCAAAGCAAAGAATCCCATCTGAAGCCATGCGAAAATCTTTTAGGAGTATTTTCTGAAGGACTTCAATCCCACTATTGATAAGACATTTAAGTTACCAAACATAAGAAGACACTAATAAAATGTCTGAGATGATAGTCACTATAAGTTTATTGGCCAATAATCAATACCTTTCAACTTAATAGTATGTTAGTATAGACACATTAATAAATATTTTATGTCTTAAACTCCCTCAGTAATGTAGTTAGATTGAGCACTAAAAACTTATAATAGAAATTCTAACCCATGATTAAAAATGGTTTCTGTAATCGACCCAAATCACTGTGCTCAATTAATATTTGACAAAAGAGGCAAGAACATACAATGGCGTCAAGAAAGTCTCTTCAATAAATGGTGTTGGGAAAATTGGACAGATACATGCAAAAAATGAAACTAGACCACCAACTTACACCATACACAAAAAATAAACTCAAAATGGATAAAGGACTTAAACATAAGATGGAAAGCCATAAAAATATTAGAGGAATCCACAGGCAGCAAAATCTCAGACATATGCCAAAGAAATATCTTCACTGATGCAGCTCCTAGGGCAATGGAAACTAAAGAGAAAATAAACAAATGGGACTACATCAAAATAAAAAGCTTTATCACAGCAAAAGAAACCATCAGCAAAACAACAAGAAAGCCCACTGCATAGGAGAACATATTTGCCAATGTTATCACCAATAAGGGTTTAATCTCCAACTTTTACAGGGAACTCATACAACTTAACAAAAGAAAGATAAACAACCCAATCAAAAAATGGGCAACAGATCTAAATAGATACTTTTCGAAAGAAGACAGAAGGAAGGCCAAGAGACATATGAAAACATGCTCAAAGTCACTAATCATCTGAGAGACGCAAATCAAAATGATAATGCAGTACCATCTCACACCTGTCAGAATGGCTATCAACAAATCAACAAATGATAAGTGCTGGTGAGGAAGCGGAGAAAAAGGAACCCTTGTGCACTGCTGGTGGGAATGCAGATTGGTGCAGCCACTGTGGAGAACAGTTTCCTCAAAAAACTAAAAATGGAACTCCCATTTGACCCTGTGATCCCACTTCTAGGAATATATCCCAAGAAACTAGAAACAGCAATCAGGAAGGACATATGCACCCCTATGTTCATAGCAGCACAATTTACCATAGCTAAGATTTGGAAACAGCCTAAGTGCCCATCAGCAGATGAGTGTATTAAAAAACTGTGGTACATCTACACAATGGAATACTACACTGCAGTAAAAAAGAAGGAATTCTTACCATTTGCAACAGCATGGATGGAACTGGAGAGCATTATGCTAAGCGAAATAAGCCAGTCAGAGAAAGATAAATATCACATGATCTCACTCATTTATAGAATATAATGAACAACATAAACTGATGAACAAAAACAGATCCAGAGACATAGAAGCATCAATCAGATCGTCAAACATCAGAGGGAAGATAGGGGAGGGTGGTGGTAAGGGGGAGAGATCAACCAAAGGACTTGTATGCATGCATATAAGCCTAACCAATGGACATAGATACCAGGGGGGTGAGGGCATGAGTGTGGGGGGGAAAAGGGGGGCATAAGGACACATAGGTAATACCTTAATCAATAAAAAAAAATAATAAAATAAAAATAAATGGTTTGTTAAAATTACATAATCTGCATCTCAAATTAAAAATGTTCGTTTACACAGCCTGCTTCCAATATACTTAAAAAGATATCATCCACATAAAATAAAATTATTACCTAATTATTACTGCATTATTGAATAAATTCAAAACAGCTGTTTTAATAAGACTATATTTGCATTTATGTTTCACTATACAAAGGTGGATTACATTTTAAGAGTGATTTTAGATATTGTATTTCTGTTATAGAAGAGAAATTGTGTTTTTATATATTCATAAACTAAACACATATTTTATGAGTTAGGAGTAGCATATGCATAGTTAATAGTGTCAAAGTGGGGCTGAGACTCAGAAAGGTGTTAGAAGTTGCAAAGTTGTTAGAGTTAGAAAGTGTTGTTGAACAAGGAGAAAACAGGGATAGATGAATTGGATGCCATGATTTTAACCAGAGTCAATGAGCTCAATCTACTACACACTCTGTCATTAAGTAGTAGAGAGGGATGGGCAAACTACAGCCTGCAGGCAAAATTGTCCATTGCCTGTTTTATACATAAAGTTTTATTGGAACATAACCATACTTGTTGGATTATTATTTTAAACTGCTTCTTCACTGCAATGGCAGAGTTGGGTAGTTGTAACAGAGATCCAATAGCATGCAAACCCCAAAATATTTACTATCTAGTTCTTTACAGAAAAAGTTCCCCGACCTGTAATAGAGAAAGATTTTATAAAGTTCAAGACCAGATAGTCAAGTTTCCAGGTGATTTAAACAGAAAAGAAATTTGTTAATGGCTACTTAAGTAGCTGATAGGTTTATCGGGAGGTTTGGAGACCTGATTTGGGTTGCCTACCTCAGAACAATATCTAAACACAGTGTAGGTGTAGAGCTGGCCAAGTGAGGATACCACTGCTATCGCCACCACTAAGAATTAAATGCTGCAGCCTGCACTGCCAGTATCATTAGCACTGGCCACTGGAGCCAAACCCTAACCTCGCTGCTCTGTCCCAGGACTGAGTCCACCTGGCTACTGCCATAGCCAGAGAGTGTGGGGTTCTTGGACAATGAGTATTTGGTATTTTCAACTCCTCCCTGCCATGGAGATCACTGGATGGGGCATTCCACAAACATAACGAGGGGCTCAGACATTGGGTGGCCTAAAGTAATGATTTTACTATAATGCTCACTTGAAACAGACGAGAAATACTATAGCATTGAGCCAATTAGTAGACAGTTTTCCTTGGATGATATCATATGAAACAAAATAGGGTTATTTAAGATATGAATAACATATTCAGAAAACTTACAAAGGCCAATAGTTAAGATAAATGAATAAGATAGAGTAAGTTAAATATAAAAATTGGGAGAGCTGGTGACAAGGCAAACCAGAGAGCATAAAGTCAATCTAAAGACAGCCAGTTGTAATTATTTTGCACAAGGATTGCTATGTAATTTTCTCCAAAGAAATCAACTCTTTAGAACATAGATAGAATTTCAAGTGTAAATGTGTAATAATTAAATCACATGACTAGTGGTAGCTTAAGACTTTGAATTCTTTCACATGGCTCCACTAAGACATCACTAAGTTGAAAAGTTGTGAATATTAGGCAATGTTATTTATTATAATTATTTGCATTGGTTCGTTGATGCTCCTAAATTAGGAGGACCGACATTAAATTCCTCTATAGACTTGGATTCCTTCTGGGGGAGACAAAAATATAACGAGAATATAGAGTTAATGAAAGTTTATAAACAAGTTATGGGTTTGCTCAATGGTAGTCTCTAACCATTAAATTAAAGCCAAAATTATGAAAATTAAAACTTTGATATAATTATATATTTCCATGATCTAAAATTAAATATTCTCAAGTGCAGCTTTTGTAGATTTCCTTGTCTATGAGATCAATAGATAAGAAGACCTGATGGTAATATACAAGGATTCAACTATGAATTTGAAAGCACACTGAAAATAAGTCAACCTCTCAATTTCCTAATACAAAGTTGTTAAGTATATTGGAGAAAATCACAACCACCCCATATCTGATCTAAATAATATAATAGTAGAAAAAAAACATGCAAAACTAAACAACCAAATGAATGTTAGAGTTATCACACACATCACAATCACCATGAGTAAGGTTAAGTGAGCTTGAGGTAGATTTAAAAAGCTCCAGAATCTCTTTAAAATACATGTGGATTTTGGCAAGACCTAACTTCACAGACAATTTTTAAAAATAACTTTGAATCTTTTGTAGATTAGATCATGAAATTCATCTAAATTTATAAAGAGTTATCTCCTTTCTGCAGTAAAGTATCATTTTGAGTTTTGGTGGTTTGGATTTGCAAACTACTGGAGGAAAAAAAAACACCTCATGGAAAATATGGGAAATAATCATACCATGTAAATTAACGGAGTCTTACCAACATAAAACCTTTGTCAGTTAATAGTAAAGTGCGTATCATTTGGGTTTACATGTTGGACACTAAAGTTTAAAGTTTATGTTTTCTCAAGTAGCATCTGGATAGGATATATTTTTCTTCATTGCGTTAGAAGCCAAACAGAAATCTTATATTGGGACTTAGTCACCTTAACTGTCAGTTGTTACTGTAGTCCACCTAATCGATATCTCTCACTATTATTATCTCCGTTCCCAAACCATGTGATAATTGAAAGTACTCACTGAAACTTGAATGAGGACATAGCTAGTAGCCCAAAGGCAGTGGTATGATGCTAGAATATATCACCTATGCTGCAATAATATCACCCATAGAATATTCTGAAAATGACTCCATAGAGAAGCAGTATGTACTGAGTTCTCAAGCCAATTGTTCATCAACAAAGTTTTCTTGTTCTCTTGTCTCTATTTTCTTCCTATTGACCCCATAATTTTTGTAATTTATACATGTTTTTATAATTAAGACATTTTTAAAGTATTCACAATATTTAAAATGATACTGCAGCTTTATTTGTAAAAATATAAAATTAGAAATGACAAAAATGTCCATCAATAGGGGAATTACTAGAAATTAGGGAACATCAATACAGTGATATACTAACTAGTTACCTCAGTGAGATTACTGTAGATGTATAGACGTAAAAGGCATAATGACATAGTACATTAAAAAAGAAACTTAAATATTAATGTGCATTGTATCCCCATTCCCTTTTTTAAAGATAAATTTTTATGTGTATGTTTGCTTAAGCGCAGAGAAAATATATTAGCATTAAAGGGAACAAAGGGACTTTCACTCAGAGCCTAAAATTTTGAAAGGCTATGAGTGATTTATACTTTCTATTATGTTTATTTTTCTTGATTTTTCAAATAAAACATCCCACTATTAATTCAGTGGTATATGCAAATAACTTTGCCAACCACTGTAAAACCAAAAATCTACTGGGGAGTTTAAAATCTCAGCCTCAGGACTCCTTTGACACCAAATCAAAAGGAAATGTGTTTCCTGTTCAGTTTCTAGTTCAATATATGGGACCTTGTGACTTAAAAAAAATCTACAAATACAATAAATTACCCTGTCATCCCACTCTACTAAATGATGTTCTATTCATTCTTAACTAGATCTTTGATTTTTTTTGAAAAACTTATTTGAGTGTATTTCTTTCCAAATTTTCTAAGGTTTTAAAAAAGTACTTGCTACATTAAAGTAACAGTGACAAATTGGGTGTTCTACTTCGATGCTCTGGCACTGGTGTGAGAGGGATGGAATATTTGACCTCAGGTTTCCTTCCAACACTAGCCTATTAGCAATAAAATGTGTTCTTTACATTTTACTTTGCTAACAAGGCACTGATTGATGTCCTAACATGTATTGGTCATGTACTTTCAGAGATAATCACATACCTTCCAGTACTGCGTTGCCACAGAAAAGAAAATGTTTCAGAAAATCACCTCTTCTTACATTCATTTTCAAATCAGTATTGAGGATTTACTGTGCTCTAGGTATCCAAATTATATTTTGTGGACTACCTCCTATACACGGAAGTGGCACAAAAATAACCTTTTATACCAGTATTCTAACAACTGGAGTGAAAAATATGATAACTTTAGTTAGTGTTAAAAATATCCATACTGTCAGTACCTTGATCCGTTGTGACCTTACTTTGGAGCTCAGGGTAGGTGTGTGACAGATAACTTTTTCTAGATAGTGTTTAATGGCTTGCAATAGGGATATGATGTGATATTTCACTAACAGACAAGCCAATCCTATATAATAAAAGGCTAATATGCAAATCAACTGAATGGCAGAACGACCGGTTGCTATGATGCGCACTGACCACCAGGGGGCAGACGCTCAATGCAGGAGCTTCCCCCAGTGGTCAGTGTACTCACGGCTGGCAAGCTCACGGCTGGCAAGCAGAGTGTCAGTGGCGGGAACCTCTCCCACCTCCACAGCAGTACTAAAGATGTCTGGCTGAGGGGAGAGGGCCTAAGTTGTCAGTCACACTCCCCCAAGGGCTCCTGGACTGCGAGAGGGTGCAAGCCGGGCTGAGGACCCCCCCCCTCCCCCCGAGTGCACGAATTTCATGCATGGACCTCTAGTAGAGTATAATTATGTTAGGTGTAATTTAGTTTAGTTTTAAGGATCAAGACTTGCCACAGACACTACTCCTAACATAATGAGAATAATTTATATTCCATAAGAGTTATCTGTACAAAGCAAAATATTTTCAGAACCTTCTCACGCCTACAGAAAGATGTGTGTGCCTCGGACCTATTCCAGAGAATTTTATGAAAATATTAGTTAGGGCAAGACCAATCTTTTTGTGAACCACATTCTTCTCTTCAATTAGAAATAAAAGTAACTCCTGTTGATAAGACTAAGTGCAAATGGTATACACCACAGGGGACTTTCTAATTCATAACAGTGTTTCTTTTTTCAATAAACAGGATAGTTGAAGAAACTGAAGCAAGCCCTTGGGAGTAAAATTGATTCTCTCTCTAACATGTAATCAATTAGATCTCCTAGCAATTATTTCATGAATATAATTTATAAAAAAATTTAATTTTAGTGCAATTCATCACATATTTCTGGCTCACTCTTTTGGGGCATGGAACATAACTGTGCTTCCCTATCTTCTTTGAAGTTAGACTTGGACAAGTAACTTGCTCTGGCCAATGCAATCCAAGCAGACATTTTAAGACCTAGGTTGAAATGTGCTATATTTCTCTTCCCACTGCCGCAGTGGAGTTATGTAAGGATGAAGCCCTGAGTGACCATGATGTTTGAAATTCCCTGTTGGCCACAATTGCTGGGTAATGGGCATGAGAAACAAACTTCTGTTGACTTAAAATTTGGGTGGGTCTTTTTTTAAACTATCAAAGCATAATCTAGTCCATCCTGATTGATACAAGACCTAAATAAAACACCCTCCTTTCAATTCTAATACCTATATCTTTCATCCTTTCTTTCTATTTCTAATTCCTTTTAATTAACAACATCTACCTAAGTCACATCCAAGAAGACAATATCCTTTTGGAATGTGAGTTTAAAACATCACTGAGATATAGCCAACTCTAATTTTATTTCCTAGGAGAATGAGGACGATAGATTGCAAAACATATGGAAAATTTGTTCACTATATGAAATATTATACCCTGAAGGAAACAGACACCACATTTTTGTATTTTATTTTCTCCTAAAATAAAAACACAGTTCTATCATCCCATCTCAATTCAATTTATGTTCACTAATACATTTCTGGCAAAATTACAAAATACATCTCCCATAATCCTTAAAAAGTCTACCTCTGGGCAAAATACATGACAAACCAGAAAGAATAAAACCTAGATTTTCAAAAATGCCATTTCTGTCTCTCATATTTGCAAAGCAATTATCAATTTCCCTTAGACTTGAGACCATTAGAGTCAAATATTGAACAAACAGCCAAAGTATCTTGCTGTCAGCGTACAGAAAGTAATAAAACATTGAAGATCACCCAGTATAGCCACAGCCAGTTCTATATTGGCTATTTTTTAGAGACCAAAGAGAAAGCTTAGATGGAGGGGGAAGACCTGTATGAAGTCCTCTATTACCTTGCCATTTCCCTTTCCCAAATGACTTCCCAACTGCTATGGAGTAAAATTCCATTTTAAACTTTTGAGAATCCTTCCTGTGTTTCACGTGAGATATGTTTATTGTTCATAAGTCAGCTTAAAAAATGGAATTGATTCCGATAGCCTATATAACAAAGAGGTAATATGCAAATTGACCATCATGCCCTTGTACAAGATGGCCACCCCATGTGGTCACAGATGGCCACCCCCATGTGGTCACAAGATGGCCACCCCCATGTGGTCACAAGATGGCCACCACAAGATGGCTGGCAGGGGAGGGCAGTTGTGGGTGATCAAGCCTGCAGGGGAGGGCAGATGGGGGGGACCAGGCCTGCAGAGGAGGTCAGTTGGGAGCGACCAGGCCAGCAGGGGAGGGCAGTTAGGGTTGACTGGACTGGCAGGGGGGGCAGTTGGGGGTGACCAGGATGTCAGGGGAGGGCAGCTGGGTACAACCAGGCTGGGAGGGGAGGGCAGTTAGGGGCGACCGGGCTGGCAGGGGAGGGCAGTTGGGGGCAATAGGGCTGGCAGGGGAGCAGTTAGGCATTGATCAGGCTGGCAGAGGAGTGGTTAGGGAGTGATCAGGCTGGCAGGCAGGTGAGCGGTTGGGAGCCAGCAGTCCCGGATTGTGAGAGGGATGTCTGACTGCCGGTTTAGGCCCAATGCCCTAGGGATCAGGCCTAAACCGGCACTCAGACATCCCCTGGGGGGTCCCAGATTGGAGAGAGTGCAGGCTGGGCTGAGGGACATCCCCCACCCCAGGGCACGGATTTCATGCAATGGGCCTCTAGTACAGTGGTTCTCAACCTTCTGGCCCTTTAAATACAGTTCTTCATGTTGTGACCCAACCATAAAATTATTTTTGTTGCTACTTCATAACTGTAATGTTGCTACTGTTATGAATCATAATGTAAATATCTGATATGCAGGATGGTCTTAGGCGACCCCTGTGAAAGGGTCGTTCGACCGCCAAAGGGGTCACAACCCACAGGTTGAGAACCGCTGCTCTAGTAGAATATATATACTTTGATCCTAATTATTGCATCTTCACCTAATAAGTCATAAAGTTTTCTACAATGCACAATGTATGTTTTTGCAAATAAGAGGAACAGTGCGTTCCTAGGAATAAATTTCCTGCAATAGTCTTCATGTTTTCTCCAGTTTCCCTTCCCTTGTTCTGACATCACAAACCCTAATCTCTGACAGATCCCAATTTCTAAGACTGGCAGGCACATTTCAATCTAATAATGAATGTTTGGGAACAGTGTGGGCAGGAATAACATTTTGTCTTAACTCTATTTAAAAAGGCATCTATACAACATGACTACCCTATTTGTAATTTTGAATTTTTTAATGTGCAAGTAAATAAGAACTATGTTATTTTAAGGCTGATTTATGAGAACCAAGTAGAAAAATAAATGCAATAAAGAACAATCCAAAACCAATTGATTAATTTAAATTATAAATACTGGGCAAAGCTTTTGTCAACTTTTAATTTCTCAAATGTTAAGAGAGTAGAAGTAAATTAATTTGATAAAAAATGGAGAGGGGAGGCATAGATAAGTCTTTGAAAACTTGGAAACTCTTAGGTTCATACTCTGTGATTTTAAGAAATTAGGATGTAGGGAACCATTTTAGGAATCTAAAAAAGACCCTGAAAAAATGGAATTTAAATTGTTAAGTCATTATTAACAGTTAATAGATTGAATTACTCAATAAGTTTATCTGAGACATATGGTTCTAATTACATAATAATAATAAAGAATGATGGCAACTTCAACAATAGTTCATATTACAACATAAATTTTCATTGAAAAAGATTACAAAAGGAAAGTGATTTAGATAATTAGATAAAGGCATTCATCATATCCCCAATAGTCTCTAGATAAATGTAAAATAACTTTGCAAACGGAATCTTGCATCCCTTTTTCAGTATGATTATGGAAATACTAAAACTGTAACATCAAAAACCCCACAGGATGGTACTTCCTAGCTTCCTCCCTCAACTTACATACATCCCCCTGAAGCAATACCTACTTTCCTCCAAGAGACTGAAACTATGCAAAGTCCATATTTTCTACAGTCTCTATTGCTACAAATTTGGACCTCATCTTTCAAATGTGGACATTCCCTACTGTTAAACTTTAGCTGTAGACTTTGAAACCGGCTCTCTTACTTCCTTCCCCCAACCCCTATAATTTCCACCAGGTTGTATCTCAAAACCAAAACACTTTCGTAAGAAAGCTATTTCCTTCTCTTTTTATGGATTATTTTCTGGTATGAGCCCACTATTTTCTTAACCAGATCAGAATATACATTAAACATAGAGTAACATATGCTACTTTCTCTTCCAACACTGTCTTTGAATTTCCACTAACACTGGGTTGAACTGAATTCCTATAGATCATGGCTAGTTAAAACCAAATAAAAGACAGTGAAAGGATCATATGATGATAGGTATGACAAAGCAATTGCCTGATATTAGAAAATGGATATAGTTAGTTTTACTGAATTAAGACAACTAAATAAAGCAACATGTCAAGAAATCCGTAATGAAAGATCTTAAAATAAGTCACATTCCTTATTGTTGAACACTGTCCAAAATATCCTCCCCCATTTCTCCTTCCTCTCTTCACATCTGCTTTGATAACTTCTCTGTGTGGATTGAGACAAAAAGAGAATGTGAATCTGAGAAGGAAGAAAAAGTTTTTGTGTTTTTAATCTTTATTAAGATTTCATTTTATTCCTGAAACAAGGACTTAAGATGCTTGGTCCTTTCTAGTCTTTAGTCATGATTCTTCAGCAATTAATGTGCAGCTAACTTGTAACATGTCAAAAACAGTTTGACAGATACCAATAATCCTTGGTACCTGATACTAAGAAGAAAAAATAAACTCATTAATCTTAGCAGTTGCTGAATTTACTGTGTGAATTTACAGAGAAACCAGGGTAAGGACAATGTTACTTAGATTTAGTTTATGTGAAACTAGCCCACTGAGACTCACTTGCCCTCTGTTGGGAAACAATGACAACCTTAGACTTTGAAATAATTTGTAGAGGCAGAAATAAATTACTCACCCTTTTCTATGAACATTATAGTCCTAATAGGCTTAATGTTTGCTTATTCTTAAGAGTATGAAAAAACAGTTATGTTAGTAGAGACCTGCCTTCCAAATACTTTAAAAAATTTAATACCTTTATTAAGGTATAATTTATGCACCATAAAATTCACCAATTGCAAGTATAACAGTTGGTGATTTTTATAAAATGTATATAAATGCGCCACCACCTCCACAATATACTTTTAGAACATTTCCACCCCCCATGTGGTTCCCTCATGCCAATTTTCAGTCAATCCTGCTCCCACTACCAGCCCCAGGCAACTGTTCTATTTTCTGTCCCTATGAACTTACTTTATCTAGAAATTTTATACAAACAGACACATACAATATTTTCCTTTGTGTCTGGCTTCTTTCTCTTAGCATAGTATTTCTGAGTTGTATCCACATTGTTGCATGTTTCAGTAGTCCATTTGTCTTTCTTAGTAAATAGTATTCCATTGTATAAATATACCACATTTTGTGGATTCATTCACTAGTTAATGGACATCAAGATTAGTTTCAGGATTGGCCTATTATAAATAATGTTTATAAATACATGCCTTTGGGTGAACCAGTGTTCTCATTTCTCTCAGATAGATAACTACGAGAGGAATTCCTAGGTTGTATGGTTAACTTTTTAAGAAATTGGCAAAGTGTTTTTTCAACATGGTTCTATCATTTTGCATTCCCACCAGAGGAAGTGTATGAAGTTTCTAGTTTCTCCACATTCCAGCAACACTTGGTATTTTCAATGCTATGAATGATAGCCATTTTAGTGAGTATAACGTGGCATTATATTATAACTTTAATTTCCATTTCCCTAGTGACTAATGATATGAATATTTTCTCAGACAGTTATTAATCTTTCCTATGTCTTCTTCAGCGAAAAGTCTATTAAAATAGTTGGACCACTTTTACATTTTCTTATTATTGAGTTGTAAGAGTTTTTTCATTCCAGATATGTCCTTTATCAGATATATGATTTACAGATATTTTATCCAAGTATATACCTTGTCTTTTTATTTTTTTAATTATGACTTCTGATGAGAAACCTTGTAATTTTGATCGAGTTTATTTTTTTTTCTCTTATGGAATATACCTGGGTACCAATCAAAGGTCACCATATTTTCTCCCTTTTTTCCCCTAGAAGTTTTGTAGTTTTTGCTCTTACAATTAGGTTTATAATCCAATTAAAATTAATTTTTACATATGGTGCATACAAATGCTTAGCATAAGAGTCAGTAAAAAGTTCTTTGCACATGGATATTCAAATGTCTCAGCACCACTTACTGAAAAGACTCTCCTTTTGCTATTGAATTTTCTTTGCACCCTTGTCAAAAAAAAATCAATAAATGTAAGAGCATTTCCTGCCTCTCTATTCCCACATACTTTTATTTTTGTTATTTTTCTTGTTTCATTGTTTCACTTTTTTAGTTGAATTTATTGGGGTGACATTGGTTAATACAACCATACAGGTTTCAAGTGCACACCTTAATGAAACATCATCTGCATACTGCATCTTTCCTTTCCAGTTTATCACCACCTTGCCCACTTCTACCTCCAGCACCCCCATTTTCCCTCTATCACCATACTGTTGTCCATGTCTATGTCATATATATATGATTAAGATATATACATGTATATCTTAATCCCTTTACCTTTTTCTCCAGCACCCCAATACCCCTCCCTCCTGACCACTGTTAGTCTGTTCTATGTATCTATGCTTCTGTTTCTATTTCATCTGCTATATTATTTTATTCACTAAACTAGAGGCCCGAGGCATGAAAATTTCATGCAAGAGTAGGCCTTCCTTCCCCCAGCTCCTGGCACCAGCTTCCCTCCGGCACCCAGGACCTGGGCTTCCCTCCTCTGGCCGCTGGCAGGCACCTGGGACCCAGGCTGGCTTCCCTCGGGCCACCAGCAGGCACCCGGGGCCTGGGCTGGCTTTCCTCCGGCCCTGGCTTCATCAGGAAGGATGTCTGGTCTAATTAGCATATTACCCTTTTATTAAGTGAGATCATATGGTATTTGTCTTTCTCTGACTGGCTTATTTCACTTAAAATACTCTTCAGGCCCATGCATGCTGTTGCAAAAAATAAGAGTTCCTTCTTTTTTACAGCCGAGTCTTATTCCATTATGTAAATGTACTACAGCTTTTTTTTTTTTATCCACTCATCTACTGAAGGGCACTTAGGCAGTTTCTAAATCTTGGCTATTGTAAATAATGCTGCAATAAACATATGGGTGCATATATTCTTTTGAATTAGTGTTTCTGTTTCTTCAAATATATTCCCAGAAGTGGGATTGCTGGGTCAAAAGGTAGTTCCAATTTTAATTTTTTGGTGAAACTTCATACTGTTTTCCACAATCACTGCAGCTGTCTGCATTCCCATCAACAGTGCAGGAGGTCCCCTTTTTCCATGTCCTTGCCAGCACTTGTTGTTTGTTGATTTATTGATGATAGCCACATGGGCAGTAAACTTTCAGACATGTGATCTTTTTGTGTATTCTTAAATGACTAATAATGTCAGCACAGGACCTGTGGTTTTTCTCTCAACAGAATCAGGAATAAAATTCTGGTTCTCAATTTATTACTTTCATTTCTTTTTCTTCATTGTTTTCTTACCGTGTTGTTTCTAAATCATGTGTTTCTCCTGTAGCAATCACAAAACCTAGTATCCCAGAAGGCTTTCACCTGCCCCCAACAAATACTGGAATAAACGGCATTAGCTTTTCCTTGCTAAAATACCCCATTTGACTTAAAAATAAGTCAGTTTACTGTTGTATCCTACACATTAATCATCTTCATAAATATGCTTTGTTAACTGATTAAGGAAATGCTTATAGTTGCAAATTTTAAACTAGATTTAGGCAGAAAAATAAACTAATTTATTTGAAATGTACTTCCTATTTCATTAAAGTAGGCCTTATTTTGGGGTGAGGTATAATATGTTTTCAGGTAGTTCAGGGTGATTTCTTCCCTGGGCACCAATCATATTCTCAATTAGCTTCAGTGACAGAAATGAACCTTGTTCTTCATTCTGACCCTCAATATGTTTGCTCAAAATTGAGTTTTTACTCATTTTTTCCAGAGTGGTGCAATCAGCAGGTGATCACTTCAGGCAGAAAACCAATGTCTTCATTCTGGTTCATTATATTCTTCCCAGACTCCTAACAATGAAGGCGTTGTGACTGGATAGAACAATGGTTCTCAACCTTGGCTGCACATTAGAATCACCTGGGAATCTTTTTAAAATCCTGATTTCTGGGCCTCATCCTCCGGAAATTCTGTTTCTTTGTTATGGGGTGGGGCCACAACATTAGTAACAAAGAAACAGAATTTCCGGAGGATGATGCCCAGAAATCAGGATTTTAAAAAGATTCCTAGGTGATTCTAATGTGCAGCCAAGGTTGAGAACTACTGGGATAGAACTACAAACTCACCCTGGGTGTTAGTTGATTTCAGCAGTGCTGCTCCCGCTTGCAACTGATGTTGCTGTTATGGTTTGCATGTATAAAGAAACTTAGTACCTATAAATCTTTACTATTTAATTCTTAATTTCGAGATCTTGTTTATTTTAACTTTTTGATTCTGGCAATTTATAATTTCTCCATGAAAATAGTTCTCTTAGTCCATATTGTTGTCATTTGTATTTTTATATTTACACTAGAGGCCCAGTGCACGAACTCGTGCATGGGTGGGGTCCCTCGACCTGGCTGGCAATTGGGGCTGTCTTGCCAGTCCCAATTGGGGCCAGCCAGCCAGGAGTAGGGACCATGGGAGGTTGGCTCTCGGAGCACACTGACCACCAGGGGGCAGCTCCTGTGTTGAACGTCTGCCTCCTGGTGGTCAGTGTGCATCATAGCGACCGGTTGACCAGTTGTTCGGTTGACTGGTTGTAACAGTCGCTTAGGCTTTTATATATAGATAACAATTTTTAAGGATTTTAAAATGTGCCATTGGAATGTATGTACTCCTCTTATTTTGTGTGCTTTGTGTCATCTAAGCTGAACATTGAACCAGTAAAGCGTTCACTTGCATTACAGTAGTGTCAGGCAACTGACAATGTCTGGCTAAATTACACACGGCTCGTAAGTAAAGTGGTACTTAGGGAAAGCCAGGGAAGGCTGGAGAGGGAGAATGAAGGTGAAACTGCATCAGCCTAGCTCACTTAACCAAATCATGATGCTTTTCTAACTGACAAAATGCCAGCAGCACTTACAGCATCTCCAGTTACACACACACACACACACACACACACACACACACACAACTTAACGAATTCCTGATGGCCTTTTTTATTTTTAGCCCACAAACCAGATGGAACAATTGAATTGGTGGTCATAAATAATTTCCCAGAGAATGAAGACACATGAAGCTCGATTTCAGGATATTCTGAAGTCAATAGGTCAGAGCCAATAAGAAGCAACAAGGAGCTGGAGTGTCTGAAAATCCGGCTCTATGAACCCTGGCGTAAAAGCACGTTGAACTGGTCATGCCCTGCACTTGGTCCTGAGGCCAGGATGATGCAACATCTGAAGAGCATCTTACAGAGCATTGCATCACTCAGCACTGATGTCCCTAGAATCTCTGCTAACACTGCTTTGGCCTTCAAAGTTCACAACTCCAAACCACGTCTGGATTCTATTTCAGTCTGAGCAATGGGCAGAGCGGAAACCACAGCCACATGGAGAGTAAGAATGCCTGTTTCTGACTTGCCTTGGATATCAGAGGGTGCATCTTGATTTTAAACAGGACTCTTCAGGGCCTTTTTTGGAAAAGCCATTAAGTGTCGGACACTGTAAGTAACATGAGGGACATTATCACATTTGTCTTATCCACCACTGTATGCTCTGTGTCTGGCAGAGAGCCTGTCCCATAATGAGCACTCAAGAAATGTTTTTGAATGAAATGTTGAGCGGGCTGATTCCTTGTCCATTCAAAGTAATTGTCCCCATTTATGGAACACATAGCTTACTGAGTGCATGAAAACGGAAAACCTTATCACCAGTGTTGTTGATAATGAGATGAAGACAGACTTCCTGCCATTATAGGATTACTGATGTAAGCAGAGGTAAGAATTATGTTACCATTCAAAGGATATCCAAATTCTCACAGTGAACTTAGGGTTCCTCAAAACAATCTAATAGGCTGGGCAGCTGACTTTGAGGCAGAAACCAAGCCTAAATATAGCCACATGGACATAGAGGATAATTGGGTCTCTCTCCTTCATATTAGCAACACAGCCCGGCTGAGAGTTAAGGACTGTCCAGGCAGAAAACTGTTTTGATAAAGATGCAGGCTCACAGACATCCTGAGATTTACTCTAGATAACTGGGAACCAGACAAACATTCTCAATTTTCCTATGATTGCTACTCTACCCGCCACCCTCCGCCCCCTTTTGGCAAATCTTAGAGTAATGTCACAATTGAGCAAAAGCAGCCCAGTGAGATGCTGGTTTATGTTTCCAACACTTCAGCCCTAATACTCACAGAGAACAAAGTCTGTTTCCACAAGGAAAGAGTGACTGATCTATTAAATTACACTGATATATAATATAGACTAAGTAGAAACAGAACATTTATACAGGATTTTTATATTCCACATCTACTTGGGCCAGCCAGCAGATAATGCTCTTCAACTTAGCTGTCAAATTAACTTTTTATATATATTTTATAACAAGGAACATTAAGAGATAACTGAGATGTTGCCTAGAATCTATGGCTGATAAAAGTATACTTGGACATTATTACTAGAGATAATGGAAAATATGTAGAAGTTCCAAGACTAAAAAAGGTGACTGCATAATCAATTATTTTATTACAATACTAGAGGCCCAATGCACGAAATTTGTGCAAGAGTAGGCCTTCCTTCCCATGGCTGCTGGCACCGGCTTCCCTCTGGCACCCGGGACACGGGCTTTGCTCCGGCTGCTGACAGGCACCCAGGACCCGGGCTTCCCTCTGGCCCCAGCTTGGTCTGGAAGGACGTCCAGAATGACGTCTGGAATGACGTCCAGTCTAATTAGCATATTACTCTTTTATTATTATAGATACAATAGCCTACTGGAAATAAGTGTTAATAACTATTAACAAAATTCTGTTAAACATAGAACCTTTTCTTTTTTTTCCTTTTTTTAAAAAAATATATTTTATTGATTTTTTACAGAGAGGAAGGGAGAGAGATAGAGAGTTAGAAACATCGATGAGAGAGAAACATCGATCAGCTGCCTCCTGCACATCCCCTACTGGGGATGTGCCTGCAACCCAGGTACATGCCCTTGACCGGAATCGAACCTGGGACCCTTCAGTCCACAGGCCGACGCTCTATCCACTGAGCCAAACCAGTTTCGGCAGAACCTTTTCTTTTTAGTATATTAGCTCAGGTATTAGTTGAGTCAGACTAAATCAATATAATAAAAGAGAACAGAAATTAATATGTGAATAAAAATTAATTATTCCAACATTATAATTAACACTGAATCATCTTTTTGAAATATAAGATACTTTAAATGAAAACAAAGCAATTCCAATATCCATATAAAATACTCTATATTCATAAAAAGTCAAAATGTCAGATAGGATTATGAACAACATCTATACACATATCTCTATGCATTATATATACATACTATAGACAAGCACAGATAATCATTATAGACGTCTATACTATTTTTAAAATGACACTGAAGACAAGTGAAGTATTCAAGTGACATGAAATCATGATAGCTTTTGTAAAAAGTTTCCAGTAGTAGATTGCAAGATCATTCTAAGAGTAGATACACACAGAATATATAGGAAAACATATATAGTGTCTAAAAGTAGATACTCTATCTAAAAAAGGTGTGTTCTCCTCTGTATGATATCCTTAAGAATGGCAGGGGAGGGTGGGACGTAAAGGGGAGAGATCAACCAAAGGACTTGTATGCATGCATATAAGCGTAACCAATGTACACAGACACCAGGGGGGTGAGGGCATGAGCGGGGGTGGGGCAGGGAGGACAATGGGAGGATAAGGACACATATATAATACCTTAATCAATAAAGAAAATAAAAAAGGTCTTATAGATAGGGTTTTTCAATCATTCGTAAAAAACTAAAGTTAAGAAATACTATTTTTATGGACATACTTTCATATGTATTAAGCTTTTCTGCCTAGAATTTCTTCACATTATTGAGTTCATGATGCCATTTAAAGGAACATTAATTAAAGTCATTCTCACTTTTCTTATATAATGAAATCCATGCAACAATATGAGTTTCATGTTTTGTCTTAGCTTACAGAAAATTAGCAATTAAGTTTTATATGCAATTGCAATTGTTTTCTAAACATCATTTTTTAGTGGAAAGATGAAAAAAGCGTGTTCTTTTTTTTATATATTCGAGTTTCTTATATCTTTAAGTTTAGTATAAAACTGATTAACATAATTTTTGAATGGAAAATGTGTATATCAGTAAGTATGTGCATGATGTATCAGCCTTCGTAAGTAAAGCAAAAGTTATTCAGTGATCTATCAAAATTCACATACTACATTTATTTCTCATAAATAAATGAAATGTCTGAAATATTTAGCCCTCTCTCCTGACATATCTGCCATATAACTTGCCTGAGTTATGGGATAGTCTGAGACCACAGAGCAGAATGAAGGAATCACAAAGGTCTATGAGCGATCAAACTTTGAACCTAAGCTCTGTTATCCAGTGTTCAAATGGAATAATCCCAACAAATCAATGGAATGGGGCTTTGTGAGTGTTTCACTGGCAATCAGGAGAGTCGTCATATTTCACGATAGAGAGTACAGGCTTTGGACACTTATTTTTCTCCAAATAAAACAAAACTGGCATGAATGACGTCGTTCACAGACATTTGCAAAGTTCTCACAAAATGCCTCAACCTGGATTTGGAAGAAGTAAGAGAGTTTTGACATTTCTTTTCAGTTACAGAGCAGGTGAAAATTTGCGTTTTAAAGTCCTTGAGAGTTCACATCAAAGAAGATTTATGAATAAAATCATTTGATAGATCATTTTAGCCTTTGATGATTTGTATTCATTTTATTTATTTATTTTTAATATGTTTGATTTATTTTTTTTACAGAGAGGAAGGGAGAGGGATAGAAAGTTGGAAACATCAATGAGAGAGAAACATCAATCAGCCGCCTCCTGCACACCCCCCACTGGGGATGTGCCCGCAACCAAGGTACATGCCCTTGACCGGAATCAAACCTGGGACCCTTCAGTCCGCAGGCCGACGCTCTATCCACTGAGCAAAAATGGCCAGGGCAATTTGTATTTATTTTAGACCTGGAAACATGATTGCTTATTAAATAAATCAGTAGTAAATGCTATTGTCCTCCAAGGAAATTGCAGCCAGAATTATTTCGTTGTATTATTGAGACACGGAGAACCATCATGATCCAGAACATGATTTCAAAAAAGAAAATTAGAAGAGCTAGATGTCCTTATAAAAAGTAATAAACAAATAAAAAACTAAGAGGCATAGTTACGTACAAAAGAAAGTGAAGAACTGTTGTTATCAAGAACTCCAAATGAGGAATATTTCTATTTAAAAAAAAGAGAGAACAAAACAAAACAAAACAAAAACCATTCTTCTCTGCAGCCATGTTTCACCAGCACCTGCCATCAGCTAACTGTACCTATGACTAGACATTCATATAAAACAAACCCAAGTCCAAGTGCTCATATCTACTACCTGAGATATCAGAAGGTAAAATAAAATGAGCAAACTGCTGGACATTCCAAGTGTCCACATGAATGAAACTTACTCCAAGCAAGCTTACTTGTTGAAAAAGAAGAAACTCACCAAATTACGGCATTAGGAATTTAATTTATGTGCTGCAATATTCACCACCACAGGTATTTTTTTGTTGTTCCATCTATCTTTTCCACTCTCTGAAAATCCCAACCCAGACACTTTTGCATGCACTGTTTTCAAAGAAAAATACTTCAAAATAGACAGACATTTCTGCCATTAACAGTTAAGATGTATAGTATCTGTAGACAGACTGCAAATCGGAATTCCATGGCGTTTCCCTTCTCTGTATTACAGAAAACATTTTAAACACCCTTTACAATGACAATAATTGAAAACAGTATACATAGATTTCCAATAGCCTGTGCATATCTTTTCATTGTAATGCTTCATGCACTTTCAGAAAGAAATACAAACCATTCAATATTGCCAAATCTGTTTTAATGCTCAAAATCATATTGCAGAACATCAAGTTTTAGAGAGTAAAACCGAGGGGCAATGTGTGATGTTGCTCTGAGACCATCATCCTGAATGACAGCAGCAGAAAGGAACCAAGACATTCATGGGTTGTGTATGGGTCCCATCACTTTCTAACTGGAAGGCTCTTTAAAGAAAACACATTAACCTTCATGACAGTTAATCAGTAAAATTAGTTTGATTTTCTAAGTTGTGAATTCCCACCAGGCTATTAAGCTTACAAGATGATTTCCTTCACAGAAGGGTACTATTAAGGCACAGAACTCATTAAATTATAAAAGTATTTTGATACTTTTGATTTAAAAATGACAACTTACCTTACATCTACAAATCTGTTACTTTTTTTTCCTACTGTTGAATTTGTCATTTTACTAGTGACTAATATAGGGCAAGTTTCATAAACAAAATGTTTCTCTGCTTCTTTATGCCTTATTTAGTTCTTCTCAATAAGGTCTAGGCCAGTGGTCAGCAAAATGTGGCTCGCGAGCGATATGCGGCTCTTTGGCCCCTTGAGTGTGGCTTTCCCACAAAATACCACGTGCAGGCGTGCACGTACAGTGCGATTGAAACTTCGTGGCCCATGTGCAGAAGTTGATATTTTGTGGAAGAGCCACACTCAAGGGGCCAAAGAGCCGCATGTGGCTCGCGAGCCGCAATTTGCCGGCCACTGGTAGGCTGTTAAAGGTAAAGTTTGCCTAATTGTCTTGATTAATGAGGAAAATAAACAAGAGAAATGGCAGTAACTATGAGTATTTTTCTATTAGAGTTGGTAAGAAAAAAGTTATTTCATAAGTGAAATGGATGCAGGTATGATATGGGAAGGGACTCTTGACAACTTTTCATCGACCAAAGGCAAGTATTGCACAGGAGGGATTGAATTTTAAGACTTGGAAATGGTGCTTGGTGTCCTGTCACCAAAAGGGAAGTGGCTTATTAAAAAGTCATCCTATTTTATTCCCATGAAATAGTACCTATAATGCAGTAATTACATGTTTATGCTTTCTATCTTTGAAGCAATTACAAATGACTTAAGCATCATATGGGTGTCTTGTTTCAGAAGATAAAATACCAGAAGTATTTTTATATAGCAGAACATGTTGGAATTAAGCGATAGTATGTAACCTTCAGATTTTGATGAAAACTAATATCCAGACTTGAAATAATTCCTTTTCTTCCTTGAGATAGAAGTAAATAGAAAAGTACTTTACCTGTTTGCCAATAAGCTGAATAACTTCTTAACGTGGGTTTACTTCAAAAATCTTTTTATGAGCTAAATGATTAGCTAAAAGGTTCTCTGGATAGTCTCCAGTTATTTGAAATATTATAACCAGTTTTTAATGCAACTTTGAAATAGTCCTTTTATGAAAAATTGTACATGCAAGTACATACCTTTTCAGCTTGTTTCTTAGGTCTTGAAAATATAACTGTCATTAAAAAAAATATTTTAAAAATTCCTTTGAATATAATGGCAGGGATTTTTGTAGTGTGGTGGCCATCTATTCTTCTTTCTACTTACTTTCAAGTTCTTGAATAATGAGATCTCTGGATTGAATTAAATAAAATCAAATTTTGTTCTTTTTCTCATCAGGTTATTTGTTCACTATCTTTATTCTTAAGGTATCTTATTAATAAGTGTCATTATTAGGTTCCTGACATTTAACATTTGTCAAGCTGTTGCTAAGCTCAAGGTATTGTGGTCATTGTCCAAATCACAGAGCATAATAATTGTAAGCGAGTGTTTTCTGAGCATAAGATATTTCTGGACTACCAACATTATTAAGTTCTGATTTCTGAATTCCTTACAGAGCATGTCAGTAGCATCTACTGGCCTTTCACCACTTACCATATGTTGTCTGGGAAAAAAAAATAGATTCAGTTCTCAACATGGATCCAATAAATACAGGTACCATGTGACCATTAATTAGCTGATTTTGCAGACCCCATCTGCCTCTTCTCCCTTAGTGTCTGAACTTTTGTCATTCTGATCACACATAGATTTGAAGGGTCAAACTTAGCCAGTTAGTGCACTGGCCCTTAACTGGGTCCAAGGCATTGGTAACATGGGAAACTGGAAGTCCACAGAGAAGATCAAGAAGTTTCATGAACTTGAATGTAAGCAACAAACCATCATACTATTAGAAAAGGTTTGTTTTTATTATTATTATTACCATTATTATTAACAGTGTTAGAGATCTTTTGAAATACATTCAGGAATTATTAGACCTATCATCACCTCTCATTGTTTAATCTATATATACACTGAGTGTCCAGATTATTATGACCACCTGATGTTTGTAGACAAATTAGCTATAATTTCACGCTGAAGTTGCTAGAGGGCCAGACCATTATAAATAGGGAAGCAGGTTGTTTACCACGACAGTAGAAAGTGATTTTTTTCTGAAGATATGGGTAAACAACGCGATTTAACAGCCTTTGAACGTGGGATATATTTGAACGTGAGTGGCCAGATTATTATGACCACCCCATCAGTACTTCGTTGGGCCACCTTTTGCCTTCAATACTGCAGTGATTCTTCTTGGCATTGACTCCACAAGATGTTGAAAGGTGATGCGAGGAATCTGACACCATGCCTAATGAATAGCACTGTCCAGTTCTGTGAGATTTGATGGTTGTGGAACCAGCTGCCTGATGGCTCTTTTAACTTTGTCCCACAAATGCTCAATTGGATTGAGATCTGGTGATTGTGGGGGCCACCTAAGCAAGGTGAAGTCTCCCTCATGTTCTTGAAACCACTCCTGCACAATACAAGCACCATGGCATGGCGCATTGTCTTGTTGGAAGAAGCCATCTCTATTGGGATACGCCATCAACATGATAGGATGAAGTTGATCAGCAACGATACTTAGGTATGTTGTGCTATCCAGACATTGTTCCACATGAATTAAAGGGCCCAAATCATGCTAGGAAAACATTCCCCAAACCATAACACTGCCCCCACCAACTTGAAGGGTTGTACTCATGCATGTGGGGTGCATGCTTTCATGCTATTTCCGCCAAATTCTTACTCTGCCATCTGCATGATACAACTGGAAACATGATTCATCGGACTACATGACTTTTTCCCAATGCTCGGCTGTCCAATCCTTGTGTTCCTGTGCGAATTGGAGACATTTTACCTTGGTAACTGCAGACAGCAAAGGTGTTTGAACAGGCCTTTGGCTTCCATATCCCATATGATGCAGTGTACCGCTAATTTGCCTACAAACGTCAGGTGGTCATAATAATCTGGCCATTCAACGTTCAAATATATCCCACATTCAAAGGCTGTTAAATAGCGTTGTTTACCCATATCTTCAGAAAAAAATCACTTCTACTGTCATGGTAAACAACTAGCTTCCCTATTTATAATGGTCTGGCCCTCTAGCAACTTCAGCGCGAAATTATAGCTAATTTGCCTACAAACGTCAGGTGGTCATAATAATCTGGCCACTCAGCATATATAAAAGGCTAAGTGTCCTTCTGACCATACCTATGATGCACACTGACCACCAGGGGCAGACGCTCAACACAGGAGCTGCCACGACGTGCCCTGGCCATTTAAAAATAAACGCACCACAGACCAACACTCGGCTCCCCACAAGTGGGACACAGACCCGGCTACCAACCCAGAGCAACATCCCACCAAATCGCAGCCTGACTTGCTTTATAGCCAGGTGCAAACAACCTCTCACTGGTGCCAATCACACGTGTGTGTTTTGATCTGTCATTGTCAATCGTGAATTTGGTTGACACTTCTATTACAGAGAAAGGGCAAATAGCAATATTAAAATATTTCTTCTAATTAATTTCCTTTCAATGTGTGTGAATCCATGCACCGGGACACTAGTATGCTAACAAAAAGCCTGTAGATTACCATGTCACAAATGTGTTTTTTAAGCTTTTTATAACTGCATTTCAGTGTCATTTGTTTTCATTTGTAGCCCTAGGTATTTTATTTGGGACATTTAGCAACTTACTCTTAGAAGAGGCTTGTAGTTTTCCCCAGACATGGGGAGGGGACAGCTGGAGAAGGCACGTGGTCACTGCTCAGTGGAGAATGGTGAGGAAGGCTACCCTGAGAAGGCTGGCTGAACTGGCTGGGAAGTGGAGAGCAGAGCCCTAGACTGACTTTGGGAACCACACTTACGGTGACTCCTTCACAGGCATGTTCTCAATACATGTTCCTCTTTCTGGCCATTATTTTAAGTTGTTACCCTGAAATGCTATCTATTTGTGTTGACACTAGAGCTGAGTTCATGAGATCCTGACAGCGAACTATTGGCCCCAGCCTCCAGGCACTTGGCCTAGAGTTAAAGTCTTGGCAGCCCATGTTATAGTGACAATAAGATAATCTTTTGCCAATTTAGGTTGCTTGCAGAAATGGGGTGATATTTAATTTTCTATGCATTTAATTAAATATTAACAACTTTTAAATTTCATTTTCAATGTATCTTTAAGCTTCACATGTAATACTCCTCGGACATAAATAACATTTCCACAATTCTATTAAACCAAAAATTGAAATATTGCATGATTTTATCAGTGTAATATTGGAAGCACATGCCAATTTTCCTCAACAACTCCTGCCCTCTGCAGGCCTGTCATCCTTCAGATCTAAGCTCAAATGTCATTTCCTCATAGAACCCTCTCTGGAAAGACTGCCCCCATGTTTCATACCTTCCTAGCAATGTTGACCTTTCTTCTTTATCAGATTGCAAGCTTCATATAGGCAAGCAATCAGAAACAGTGTCTGGTTTTAATTCCCACCATTCAACAATGTACCTGAAACACAGCAAACTCTAAATAAATATTTGTAGAGCAAACAAATGAATGGGCATACACTCCATTTTTAAGTTCAGTGCCACCTTTGTATGATGATCTACACAGTTCAGCAAACTGTAGTCTACTAAGCGAATACTTGAAACATTATAATACCTGTTTTTATATCAATAATTAGGAGAGGGTCAATAAACTTATCTTGAAGCCCTACCATCTAGTGACTTCCCTCTTGCATAGAAGACTGAAATGATAAAGTCATACTGACAGAAATCCAACTTTAAATTAAACGTGAGTGACCAAAAATCTGAAGACCAAGGGCATTAGAGTATTGAAAGTAGTTTGTTGAAGTGATGCACAATGGGTTCTTTCCTGGTAAAGGAAGGAAGTGGAGAAATGAGAGGGCTAAAGGATGAGGAAGAAATGAGGGCCTATTAGTTAAAAGTCTACATGTCCTTACAGAAAGTTAGTCACAGGGGACAGATAAACAAAGAAGCTCTAAGTAAGGGTTTGCTGTGGACCTGTTACAGCCCCAGGTGTAACTACGGAAATGTTGGCTAAAGTGATGACATTAAGTGGACAAGGACGGCGGGTCCTGGATGGGTCATCCCTATGAAGGCTGAGTCACACAGGTTGGCCAAAGCATTTGAATGGAGAGAAAGACATTGACAAATACCCTCGGAAATGGGAAAGGGAGAGAGAGTATAGTCCAATTACTAGTATATGGGCTTCAAAGGGGAGGGTTTTAAATGACGGTAGGGTAATAAAAGTTTTATTGTTTAAGGAAATACATTCTGATACAAAAATTCATTGCACATGGGGATGAGGATGAAAGGGGCCTGGAGAAGCATTGTGGGTGGCTTTGGAGGCCCTGGAAAGGCCAGTTGAGGAGGTTTCTTCTTTAACAAGTGTGGCCACCTGGACTCAGGAAGGGCTGGAAGAGGGAGAGGCAGTACAAGCTCCATGCACAGTGCTCTGCCCGCCAGAGAGATTTGCATAAAGGGCTGCAAGTGATAATGGGGTTTCCAAAGAAAAAAATGCTCTCATTTTTCTGAGTTACAACTAAGGTATAACATAAGGCAACAATATTAAAGAAAATGTTAGCCTAAAAGATTGTGAATAGTCCAAATGCCATGTGTATCATGAGTCAATATTACCTACAAATGACATAGAAACTTTTCTAGCAAATCTACAAACCAGCCATTAAGTATTTTCTTTCCCGAGATCAGCTTCACACTATGTATATGTATGCAAACTATTCTACATGTTACCCTTTAGTTGGAGGAACAATCAGTTTTGACAGCACTTTTAATAACTAACCAGGGAGCATTTATGACTTGGAGATAAATATGCTATATAAGTCTGGGGAGACCGTTTTTGTCTAAAGGAGAGAAGGTAAAATAAGTACCTCATGGTGGCCCCCAAATGTCTAGTAGAGTCAGCTTAATTGTATTCCCAGCCTTGGAAGAAAACTTAAATAATTTCAATCTTCACTCAGTTCCTAGAACACTTTAACAGCTCTTAAAACTCACTAGGCACCCAGGAAAGTCCTTATATTTATGTTTTAAAATGCTTATATTTCATGCATATTATTACAATCATGTAAGAGCAATAGCAAGAACCAGACACTCACCCTTCTGGGAGCACAACCCTGTCTCCCCTCCACCCCCCACCCCTGCCCCTCACACTCCCCCAGGAACAGTTACCATTAGCTTCCTCACTCCCAAGCTCCAGGGGCCCTTCCCTAAGGAAAAAAAAAAGCAAGAAACAAATCTTATACTTTTTTTTTGTAATCTGCATCAGCTTCTAAATCAATGCTGAAAACATACTCAGAACTCATTAAACCACTGACTGATTGAAAGTTACAAAGTCCCAGGTTAGAAAAGCAATGGGTGTGCTTGGTTTGTAAGACCAGGACTCCCAGCCCCTCTTAGCTTACATTGGAGCTCCTGTTCTCTGCTAAGGGCTGCCTATCAAAGTCATCCAAATGCATATAGGAACCCCATTATTCCCAGCTAGGTTTTCCATTGCCTAATTAATTCAACCCTACTCTTTCAAGATCGCCCGGTGAGTAGCTCTATTGAGTCTGAATGACTTAAGAAGCTGGCTCTCACAGCAAGTCATTTTATGAACTGAGTGTGAACTAGAAGCCGTGATAAAATATTACCTGTCCCTATTGCTCTATTTGTATTAAAGCTCTTATTTTGAAATTGGCTATTCCTGTCTACATACCATTCACATAGAACTAGGTTTTAAATCAGGCAGACTTTCCAAGAAGCCAGACATCTTAGATGGAAGTAAAATGATGAAGCAGAAACTGGGACAGAAATACAATGCTGACACCCCCACCACACGCATATACACTAGGATTCAAAGGCTAATTCTGTTCAGAATGTTCAGTTCTTGTGGTGCGGGGAATGAGTTGAATTCTTGAGAAGCAAACTGATGTCTTCTCATATAATAGAGATACAAACAAGACTTCTTTTAGCTCAGGGTCTCTGTCTACATCATTTCCAGATTCCCAGAGCCTAACCCTCTCCTCGGCCAATGGGGAGTGCAAAGCACTTACTGATCTACATTCAGGAGAAACCAGAACACTTCCTCTTTGTGGTGATACTAGTATTTTGCTTCTCTTAGTCTTTCCCTTATTACATGTTAGTTCTTTACCTTCCATGTCAAACATAAAGATCATAACTACTTGGAAAATTACATGTCTTTTCTGGTGGCTTTGTTATGACTCTCACTGTTAATATGGGAAAAGGTAAGCCCAAGACTACAGTGAAAGAAACAAGATGATTTCACATGTAAGAAGAATCTTGAAAATCATAAAAATTTGATCTGTCTAAAACAAAATCTATAAATCCTCAAAAACCACAGCAACAAAATTGCTTTTTATAAAAAAAAAAATGTTTTAAATCCCCTTAGACAGTAGGGGTATTTGAGAGTATTTAAATGACAGTTTTCCCACATAAATAAGTCCATAGCCTCTGTGTATCTCCTTTTAAACACCTCCCCCAATCTTATCAATATTTTTATAGTTAAAAAAAGGGGGGTGGGAGGCAAATGGCAACAACAGGAAAAGGAAAGCAGCAACAAAAAGAAAGACTACAAAAGAAAAATTCAGTTTAGATACAAGATTAGATTAAATACTTAAGAACTGACACACTTGGCCTTGTCTATGGGCCTTGAGAAATTCATTTGCTGGAACTTAGTGGGAAAGGGAGGGTGGCACAGGGTTTCTGCAGGACAAGAGCATGAGCTGTGAGGACACAGCTGAGGCCCGGAGGCTCTGGCTGCTCCTCCCTAGTTCCCACAGCCCCTGAGTTGGAAGGCTCCCCCTCAACACAGAACCCATTCTGAGAGTTTTGAGAAATAAGCCAGCCAGTCCTTGGGGGAACTGATGCCCCACCTACCTAAAAAGAGATGTGAGAAAATCCACTTTCAACATGCTACAGCACTAACAAGATTGGGATTTTAAAAAATTCTCAAGGAAAACAAAACAACAAGCTCATAAAGGCTTGTCACACTGACCTCATCCTGGAACAAGGATGTTTCTGAAACTTGAGTACAGCACAGGCTCGTTTTAAGGAAAAATATTTCTCTCCCATCCCTGACAGTGTCTTGGGACATTTTCTCCTGCTCACAGGGCTTTTCAGATCCTAGTTACAGAAACAGATGTATTCAACGAAATAGCATTCATTATGAATTATAATTTAGTTGGTATTTATAATTTATATGTTGTTGGATTTGCAGATTATGTCTGTGGACTCCCAGGTTTGAGAATAAACATTAAAATGGAGAGAGTGCAGCTTAATCATGCCTGGTGTTGAATATGAGCACAAATAGTTAAGTGGACTTAAGATATGTATCAAGTTATTTAAATACTAGAGGCCAGGTGCATGAAATGTGTGCATTGGAGGTGGGGGAGTGTCTCTCAGCCCAGCCTGCACCTTCTCCTATCTGGGACCCCACAAGGGATGTCCGACTGCCGGTTTAGGCCCAATCCCTAAACCGGCAGTCGGACATCCCTCTCACAATCCAGGACTGCTGGCTCCCAACCGCTTGCCTGCCTGCCTGCCTGATTGCCCTAACCCACAGGTGGGCAAACTTTTTGACTCGAGGGCTACAATGGGTTCTTAAACTGGACTGGAGGGCCGGAACAAAAGCATGGATGGAGTGTTTGTGTGAACTAATATAAATTCAAAGTATACATCATTACATAAAAGGGTACGGTCTTTTTTTTTTTTTAGTTTTATTCATTTCAAATGGGCCGGATCTGGCCCGCGGGCCGTAGTTTGCCCACGGCTGCCCTACCGCTTCTGCCTACTAGCCTAATAATCCCCTAACCACTCACCTGCCAGCCTGATCGATGCCTAACTGCTCCCCTGCCAGCCCAATCAACCCCAACTGCCCTCCCCTGTAGGCCTGGTCCCCCCAAACTGCCCTCCCCTGCAGGCCTGGTCCCCCCCAACTGCCCTCCCCTGCAGGCCTGGTCACCCCCAAACTGCCCTCCCCTGCAGGCCTGGTTGCCCCCAACTGCCCTCCCCTGCTGGCCTGGTCCCTCCTAACTGCCCTCCCCTGCCGGCCTGGTTGCCCCAACTGCCCTCCCCTGCCAGCCTGGTCACCCCTAACTGCCCTCCCCTGTAGGCTGGTCCCCCCAACTGCCCTCCCCTGCTGGCCTAGTCACCCCTAACTTCCCTCCCCTGTTGGCCTGATCTCCCACAACTGCCCTTCCCTGCCAGACTGGTCCCCCCCAACTGCCCTCCCCTGCCGGCCATCTTGTGGTGGCCACCTTGTGACCACATGGGGGCAGCCATCTTGTGTGAGGGCATGGCAGTCAATTTGCATATCACCTCTTTATTATATAGGATTCTGAGCTGAGATTAATATAGGACCTGGCACACAGTAGGTGCTAAAGAAATTTTCCCAGCCTACATTCACAAATGATTTCATACTCTACCTTGCATCATAATTTAGGCAAGAAGTCACTGGCTGCCTCAGTTTGTAAAGTATTTTTCCCTTTGTTCCCTTCTTTTCATTTTTTCCCTGTTTTTTTTTTTTTTTTTGGTGATGAATAAATTAGATTTCAGGAAAAACATACTAAAACTTCTGTCTTCAGAAAGACTGGATGTTATCAGTCCAGATCTTGACAAATCTTCCTTTCTTTAATTCCAGGTATTGTGGAATGTAGAAACCACACAGTCACACCCCCTCCAAACTCATGGAAATGTTGAGTTGAATATAATAAGAAAATAATTTTAAGTATATAGTCAAGTTCAAAAGAAGAAAAGAAATATCTCTGTAATGCAGAAAGGAGTGCATGCCAAGCCAAGGCTGTGGCCCTGGGGGAACTGGATCTGGAGAAAGGCCTTTGAGGAGTGGGGTTTCAGGCCTAAGCTGGGACAGGAGACAAGGTCTTGGGCTGTTGAAAGGGATAGGAAAAATCACAACTCGAGTGCCCCGAATAAAGCTGGCAGGTTCATGGGAACATGGCTTCCATGAAACTAGGCCTAGAAGATTCTGCCTACTATCTAAGCAATTTGTATTTTCAGAGCCTGCTGAGAGAGGACAGTTGAAAAGCCCCATCAGTAATACATGCAGGAGGGAGGTCTATATGTATGCTATCCTGTAGTCTGGAGATGCAAATGGACAAAGTAGTGACATAAAGGAGGTTTGGATGTAGAGCCCAGGAAGATGCAAAAAGTATGTAGAAATGCGTCAACAACTCAGGGTTCATTGGAGTTCCACCAAAGATGGGCTCAGATTTTAACACAGCTATTAGCCATGGAAGAAAATTTGCTGTCATCAGGGAGAGACAACACAGGCAACAAACAGAACATTTGAGTCCCTAAGTTTGAAAAAATAATGGAGCAATTGGTATAGAACTTTTCAGAAAATATCAGCACATTGAGGCTTTTAAAAATCAAAGACGAAGGATTGCTATCCAGAGTGTGTGTGTATGAGTGTGTGTGTGATGAGTGTGTGTGTGTGTGTCTGTGTGTGTGTGTGAGAGAGAGAGAGAGAGAGAGAGAGAGAGAGAGAGAGAGAGAGAGATTCTGACACAGTCTCCAGCAGTATTTCTGGCCTGCAGTTAGAGTTTATCAGTCTAATAGACAATCTTGGAAAGGGAACTGGTGCAGAGATTTTTGCACATAGGTAGGGCCTCGGAAGCTTTCCATGGTTTTGTTTCTAAAGGAACCAGAAAAAAAAATCTATAAATCAGCCGAGGATGGCAGCAAAGGAGTCATGCCATCCCTGGGACCATAAGTGATAGAGGAAAAAGGAATAGCATGAACTCGAAACTCAGCCATTCCACACGTGGCAGAATCCACATGGTATGTAATGGTGGTATGTAACTTGCTAGAATCCTAAGACCAAACATTAACATAAAATCCGAGACAAGGGGAACCCAGAGGTGCTGGCAGTGAGACTACCTTCTGAGAAGACTGTCAGAACCCAGTGCACACAAGCCACCCCTGCAGAACTTTAGTTCACAACCTCCATTCACTACCGCACAAGAAAACATGAGGTTAAATTAGCATAATGCAGCAAAGAAGAATTGGTACCCCAAGAAATGGCAGTAAGAACAATTTGACTTATACCATAAATATGTTTAAAAGTAGAACAGAGCAAAAGAAGAAGGGGAAGTGGTGATATTTACTGTCGTATGTTCGCAAATACTTGCATGTTAGATCATTTTAGACTAATGGAGACTAAAGGAAATCATTAAAAGGACAGAAATAGAGGATAATTTCCAAATTAATGGGCGTGGGGTAATAAAACTAGATTAACCTAATAGACAAAAGAATTAATGCCTGTTTTTACTTTGAAAATGTCTTCTTAATACTCCTTTAAAAAATTTTTAAGTCATGTTTCAAAACACTTTAATTGAATGCTTGATCTATTCATTTTTAATCTTTCTTACTTATTAAGGTCATTATTTTAGGCTTTTCTTAAAGCAACGTTGACAGAGCACACGCAGCTCTGATTTGCTTTCATTATGGTTATTTACTATATGATTTATAATTTCAATTTTGATGAGGTGTTTAATATTTTTCACCTTCCTATGAACATTATCCAGTAGAATGAAAGTAAAATCAGAGAATGTTGTCTGTGTTCTATATCTTGAAATTTATTGAGATTTCCTTTGTGGCCTAATATTTGATCAATGGGTTTGATGTTTTTTTGAAACCTGAAGACACATTTTCTGTTTTTAATTTATAGAATTATATCTATGCATATCATTTTTAATTTTAAATATAACTTATTTGTTACTATATTTCTTCCTCACTTGACTTGCCATAAAGCAAGAAGCAAACATCTCCTACTCTTAATATCCCAATATGTTCTCTCTTTCCCTTCCTCTGTCTCAATGTTTGCATCATGAATTTAAATTTTAGATAACTGGTACTTAGATACCGATGACATTTAAATAATTGGTATAGATTGTGCTCATTATTATTATAAACTAGTATTGTTCAATATTTTCACTCTGAATCTACTTATCTAGTATTAAAATTGTGGCCATTTCATTTCCTAAAACACTTTTTCCATCTTTTTTCTTAGTCATTTTCTTTTAGGTATTTATTTATGCTTTGTGAATTTGTATGAGGACCATATTATAATTTGGGAGGTTTGCTTTCTGTTTTAGAACTTCTCTAACTATAATTTAATATAATACATTTAATATTCTATTTATTTGGTGAGTACCCAACTGATTCTCCACTATGAGGCCATGGGAATTAATACCATACTTCCTTTAAGTTCTCCTTCCTTTCCTTTCTTCTCATTACATATAATTGTTGATTATATTATTTCATTGGTTCTTATAGTATTTATCTTTATAACATTAAAAAGATATACTTTATTACTTGATTTATCAAAATTTGAATTAATGAACTAACTCTTGAACATAAAGTGAAAAATCAATTTATACATTTCTCCCAACTCTCTACAAATTAATTTTGTATATGTTTGTTTCTTATTCTCTTGTTTTTAGGAATTATCTTTAAGAGGTATTCAAATAGTAGAACTGTCTATATGTCACATTCTTAAAATGAGAAATCCAACAAGAACTTTATCTCTCTCTAAAAATAAATATATTTTAAAAGGTATTCAGATTTCCGCATAGTCAATAAAGAGCTAACCAAGGAATTTAATAAGGAATTTTGACAGCATAAAGGCCTGTAACAGCACGGAAAAGAGTAAGTTGAATGGTGTTAGAGCAGTATAAGGTAACTCGGGGCTTACAGAATGTTTTCAGTATGTACATTTAAGTTGTGTCATTAAAGTAGTATGTATGTATATAATAATGTTGCAAGAAAATATTGCAAGACAAAGATAATATTTGTGAAATGAAATAAGAATGGTTTGTTTTAGCTTCACCTGCATAGTGCCTTATATAAACACATTTCTGTTTGCTCACGAGAAAGAATTAGTTGAATACACATTCTCTGGACAGCTTGACATACAGTCAAGAGGTAAAGTCTGTACTACTTGTCTAACTATGCAAACTTTTCATTTTGAGTTAAGTACAAGAGGCATTTGCTAATGGGTTTGTCTTTTGCATGAGAACCTCTGCACATCTCATGTAACTCCAGGAGAAAATACCTTTGGACTTACTTGGACTGGAATTAAAACCACCAGAGCTGGATGTTTTATTTGCTGTGTCAGGGAAAGTAAATGTCTGCTGGGTGACTGTTGCTATCTCAGAAGGAGTTCAGTCTTCGTCGCTTAGGAAGTTCCACATGGGCCGTGCTAGGATGGGCTCTTATACGCACTTAATCAGTTGAGCCTACCTCATGTGCCCCCTAGAGTCGAGAAGGTTCATAGACTTGGGCTACCTTCCCAAGTGTGACTGTGCCAATCACCATGTATCTTTACTTCATTGCTCGGTTATTCACTCATACATATGGAACCATAATTAAGATTTCCAACTGACTTTATTGTGAAGTAGACATGTCAAATCCTACTGGTTTTCTAACAGTGCTCAAGAATACTTTTAAATGTTTCCTTAGATAGACTAACATGCTTAAAACCAGATATAGATAGAACGGCAATAACTTATCCGGCAGTTCACAAGTTTCAGCTACCTTGCTTGAAATATTATCAATACTAATAATATTTACCAAACCACCATCCTAAGAAAGCCAGTCTTCTTCTTACATGCTCTAACTCAGCCCCGTGCTTCCAACTCAGAGATGGTTTTCAATCAATATATCCATTGTTTTAGAGTTGCTGCAACATGGCCCTCAGCCAACACTATGCCCAAGACATTAGTCCTGTGTTCCCTGACTGAATTCAGCCTTTCTTATAGGATGCTGGTATTTAATCACTTCATGTCCGCACAATATCACTGTGAGCCCGGGGAAGCATTACCACATTTCTGTTTTTATTTTGTCACTCACTCCCCTGACTGGTTTGCTTTTAGAGGTCTAACTGAGCCCTTAGCCTAAAGGCTGTTTCCTTTACATGTGTTGTACAGAAGTATGTAGGAATTTCGCCAAGAGGCAATATAATGAATGTTGGAAATGGGACAGGTTTTAGGGTTAGATGGACCTGTATTTGAAATCTGGTTCTGCCACTCACTTATTGAGCAACCTAAAATTTAGTTGACCTCTCAAAATCTTATTTTTGCCTCTGTAAGTGCACATACTCTACTCCAAATTAACTAATTATTTTGAAAATGAGAAGTAAAGCCATATATCTAGTAGATTTAAAAACTCTTTTGTTTGTGGGTATGTATACATTTAAAGTAAAGATTCACAAAAAATTTGTGACACTATCTATACTATTAAGGAAAAAAGGAAATGAAAATAAGATACTACCATAAAAGAATAAGATATTACTGGATTTTTAGTTCTAACATTTAAGTTAATATTGTTTGTATGAAACTATATTACAAACTTTGAATTACAGATGACTTAATCCAACAAGGACCACTGAGTATGAGGACTGTGCTGGGTTCCATGAGAAATTCAGGATGCATTAGAGGGCTTTGCCCTCAGTGGCTATAAGTACTAGTATGATCCACTGTTGTGAGGGGACAATACAAGGACATTATTACATAAAGACATTAAAAAACTACTTGAGAGGAACTGAGAATGCCTTGCAATTTGACAGAAAAAATTCACACTTGGTTGGGGAAAAGTAGGAAGAATTTCAGAAAGGAGGAGGGAAATCTTTGGGTTGCATGTAGCAAGATGAGTAGGAAACCTCCATTCAGGGAGAGAAAAAAAGCATTCCAGGAGAAGAAGATAAAAACAAAAGTAGCTGCCTGTTGTTGACATTTTACTATGTGCCAGACATCCTAATAAATACTTTATGCCATTTAACCCCCAGAGTGTTCCTGTGAAATAAGAATTGTATCCATTTAATGAAACAGAGAACCAAGGCATAAAGAAGTAAAGTTAAGTGAGTCAGCTGAACAGCTAGTAAATAAATTCAGTGTTTCTTATTGAATCAATCAAGATCTTTCCAATTCCGAAGTCAATCCAGTAAACGCTATACTATGTTGTCTGTAGGAAAGTATGGTGTGTCTGTAGAAAATAGTTAATTTTCAAGTTGGGACTGAAACTATGTGGTAGGGTCAGATACAAGAGAGCTTTGATTAAAAAAATAGAACTTATTGGGAAAAGGCAGAGTTTTTGTAAGTGTTGAGAAGTAATTAAAAATTAGCCATCCACATTATTTTTATTATTGTGTTTAGAATAGGGACAGTGGTAAAGTTAAAGAGAAATAATCATTTTGGACTTTCTTGCAGTAAGCTTAATAGGGTCTGAACTAGCTTGGAAATAAAAGAAATGTTGTCTCAGAATTATTTCTCTAAGAAACTGCTGGCTTGGAGTATTGGATAATTGAGTATTGTTTCACAAAATAGGGATAAAGCCAAAGGTTTTTGTTTATAATAAAACATTTGGTTGGCATTTATTCCTGGTTCCTAGAAGGGAGACTCTACATCCTTGGAATTTTCCAAGTAATAGTGATATCGGATGCAATGGAAGGGTCCTCTTCCCCACTGGGTACTGCTGGGGTTGGAGTTCTCAGAATATCCTGATAAAACGAATTTTCTGAGACTCACATGGGAGAATGAGTGATTTTTATTTGGGTGGAATTAAATCCTTGTGTTTTTAAAATCGCATTTCCCTTAGTCCAGTCATAAAAGAAGTGCAGCTGGTGTTTTAGTGAAGCTAGAAGCAAAGCCAGTGTCCAAATTTCCCTTCCATGTTGGAGATAGGTCCACTTCAGCATCAGGCTGGTTGCGTGTGGGGTCCACACAGCGAATGCAAGAAAGCAGGAGCAAAAGAGCCCCACAAGCCAGGAGTCGTGCACAATGCGCCAAGAGGAACTGAGAGCATAAGAGAGCAAACTCCTTTGTTTAGGGGGTTAAGTATCCCAAATCATCTAGGGCAGTGGGGGTCGAACAACCCTTTCACAGGGGTCACCTAAGACCATCGGAAAACACATATATAATTACATATTGTTTTGTGATTAATCACTATGCTTTAACTATGTTCAATTTGTAACAATGAAATTGGGGGTCACCACAACATGAGGAACTGTATTAAAGGGTCGCGGCGTTAGGAAGGTTGAGAACCACTGCTCTAGGGCAACAATCTCTATCCCCCGGTCTGGCTGACAGGCAAGTATCTTTCCTGTCACCCCAACTTTACTGGGCATGAATCTATTGTTCCTTTGCCCAGTCCCCTCCCCCCAGTGTTTTGCAGGGGTCATGCCTGTAGGATCCGGCTTTCCCTTTGCTCCTTTCTTATTATTAACTAGACGCCCGATGCACGAAACTCATGCAAGGGGCTTGGCCCTCGCAGCCGCAGCAGCTTGCCTCGGCCTTTGCAGCCCCAAAGGTCATCTGGCTGTCCGGTTTAACTAGCATATTATGCTTTTATTATTATAGATTACAACGGTATCAATAGGAGTAACTTGGTTATTCATGGGCCTCCGTGTTCACACCTCACTTTATGCTGAGAGATGAGATGTTTCAGGGTTTGGGCTGGTCATGCAATTAGAGGTTATGCACTGAAGTATGGCCAGTGATTCAATCAACCATGCCTACATAATGAAGCCTCACTAAAAAAAAACCTGTGGATGCTGAAGCCTAGTGGAGTTTCCTGGCTGGTAAATGCATTGCAAGAGAGGCAGGAGTGCTGATTCCACAGGAAGAGCCTTCTAGACTACAAGTATATGCCCTATGAGTCTCTTCATTTGGCTGGGCCTGATTTGTATCATCCTATATAATAAAGAGCTAATATGCAAATGGTCGTCACGCCCTCACGCCGTAACGGCTCAGACCCTCAACACTGGGGAGAGAGGAATGGGGACCAGCCAGGCACAAATGAGCTCACAAGAGAGGAATGGGGACCAGTCAGGCTGCGGCCCAGGAGAGGGACAAGCCGCCCAACTTGCGGTCCTGGGCGCCTGCAGCTGTGGCCCGGGCAAGGCTGCCCGCCATGGTTCCTTGCGGCTGTGGTCAGCCTGGGCAAAGCTGGCCAGGGTCCTGTGTGTCTGCAGCCAGCCAGAGGGAGAGAAGTCTGGGTCCTGGGTGCCTGTGACTGGCTGGAGGAGGGAATCCTGGTTCCTGTGTGCAGGGCAAGGCAGAGGTGGTTAGGGGCGATCAGGCCAGCAGGGGAGCATTCAGGGGTGATCGGGCTGGTAAGGGAGAAGTTGGGGCGAATAGGCAGGCAGGCAGAGGTGGTTAGGGGCAATCAGGCAGACAGACAGAGGGGTTAGGGGTGATCAGGCAGACAGACAGAGGGGTTAGGGGTGATCAGGCATGCAGTTAGGCAAGCAGTCCCAGATTGAGAGAGGCAGTAGGATATCCCCCAGAGTCCAACCATGCTGGGGCGGGGGGTGGGTGCAGGCCGGGCTGAGGGACACCCCCCCCCCCCCCCCCGCATGAATTTCGTGCACCGGGATTCTAGTTTATAATAAAAAAAAACTGTAATTGACAGAAGTGTGGGTGGCCCTAAAGTATAGCTGGTATTTGAAGTAAAAGGTAGTCTTGCTTGGGACCTTGCCCTTTAATCTGTGTAGTCTGACACTAATTACTGGTGGGTAGTGTCAAAATTGTACAGGCATACCTTGTTTTATTATGCTTCACTGTATGTGCTTCATAGCTTTTTTTTTTTTTTTTTTTAATAAATTGAAGGTTTGTGCAACCCTACATTGAACAAGTTTATTGGTGCCATTTTCCAACAAGCTCACATGATGGTTGGCATTTTTTAGCAATAAAGTATTTTTCAGTTGCGGTATGTACATTTTTTAGACATAGTGTTATTGCACATTTAATAGTTTAATAGACTACAGTGTAGTGTAAACAGAATTTTTATATGTACCGAGAAACCAAAAAAAAAAAATTGTGTGACTTACTTTATTGCCATATTTGCTTTATTGCAAGGGTCTGGAACCAAACCCACACTATACCTGTACTGCAGTATACCAGTTGGTTTCAGAATGGTTGCTCATAAATTTCAAGCCTAATTGGGAAGCAGATAATGATAAAGACAATATCAAAAACAAAGAAGTCACCTGGCATTGCATTGGGAGGTATTAAGGATATTCAGATTTCTAAAGCTGGAAAGCTATATGTATTAGTCTTCTAGAGTTGCCATAACAAAATACTACAGGCTGGGTGTCTTAAACAACAGGAATTAATTTTCTCACAGTTTTGGAAACTAGAAGTTGCAAGATCAAGGTGTCAGCAGATGTCTTAGTCCATTCAGACTGCTCTAACAAAATACCACAGTCTGGGTGACTTATAAACTACAGGAATGTATTTCTCACAGTTCAGGGGCCTGGAAGTCCAAGGCCAGGGTCCCAGCATGGTTGGACTCACGAAAGCCCTCCTCCAGGTTGCAGACTGCTGCCTTCTAGCTCTGTCCTCACATGGTGGAAGGGCAAACAAGCTGGAAACTTTTGCCCAGGGGGCACCAATCCCATTCATGAGGACTTTGCTATCATGGCTTAATGATTTTCCAAAGGCCCCACCTCTTAGTATCATCTTCTTGGATATTAGGACTTAACAAATGTATTTCGGGGGCACATTTAGACTAGAGTAGCAGGTTTGGTTATTAATGAGGCCTCTTTCGTTGGCATGCAGATGGCTGCCTTCTCCCTGTGTCCTCACATGACCTTTTTTCTTTTTCCTGTTCACACCCATCCTAGTGTTTCTTCTTCTAAGAACCAGTCCTTATGATTAGAGCTCCATCCCTAACATCCTCATTTTAAATTAATCACCTCTTTAAAGACTTTCTCTCTCAATATGGTAATATTCTCAGGTTCGGGGAGCTGGGACTTTAACATATGAATTAGGGGGAGATGGGACATGATTTAGTCTATGATACTAAATTGAGAATCACCTAAATATAAGGTATCACTTTAAAACATGAGGTTAGAGGAAATTGCTAAGGGAACAGTGTAAAATGGAACATGGATTAAGTGTTAATAATAAAATACTTGAGAACCCCACATAACAAAATTACACAAACTAGCCATTAGAAATAAGAAAATTCTTGAAGTTCAAAGGAGCAAAAATAATGATAAAATGCTCAGCTATTAGAACACCACCCACAAATAGTTAATTCAATTAGCTGGTGACTCAACTAATAAGATATATATCACTGTGTCTCATGGAGCAATTATTTAAATGTTGAGGAAAGAGGCTAACCAGGAAGATAAACTTCCAAAAAGTGGATGGGTGTAAGGAATAATGGGTGTGGGCAGAAGAACAAAGAATGAATGACTGTGAGAATATCTATTTCATGAGAACTTTGATTAAAAATTGACCTATGATCCATGCATGGAAGATCAGCTGATTTCATATCTGAATATCTCTGGTATCCTAGGCACCTAAAAAAACATGCACCATTTTTTATACTCTTTTTCAAGATTGAGAAAAATTTCTGGCTGATTTTGCTTGAACTTATCAGCATTTTGGGTGGGAGGATAAAAATGAAATTTCTAATAAGCTTATCAATTATTAATATGAATAAAAGCACTAGCTTTTATATATTTCAGTTATAAAAGTTTACCAAACTATCTAGAAAGAAAGGATCCTTTCATTGGCTCGTTAGGTATTGGAAGGCACCAAGGAATGGATATCTCTAATTCTGTATTTTGTCATTGAAATCACCTCAGCGATTTAAATCAGAACTCAATAGTGATTTTACAGAGTCAAACTCAAGAAAAATGCATTAAAATCTGAAAAATAGATTTTACTAACATATATGACTTAATAAGCTCTGAAGCTATAGATTTTGCTAAAGAGAACTGTAATTGAATCATAGCAGTTTGTACATTAAACCACTTTCAAAGGACAATATTACTTCTTATCTGCTTTAAAATGGTGTTTGTTTCCTGGGCATAATTTTTCACTCACCCACCTTTAAACTGTTTCTAGTCAACTACACAGATACAGTTAAGGTTAACTTGAGAAGAGAAAATGATGCCATAGTGCCACGCTCAGGATGAAGTTCAACACATACATATTCATTTTAGTTTAATCAAAGGAAAGAAAAGATAGCACCATAGACATAATGTATAAATTTAGCAGTATATAATTTCATTCCAGAAAAAAAGGAGTGAATCTTCTCCATTCCACTAGACCCGTGGTTGGCAAACTGCGGCTCATGAGCCACATGCGGCTCTTTGGCCCCTTGAGTGTGGCTCTTCCACAAAATACCACGTGTGGGCACGGACAGTGCGATTGAAACTTCGTAGCCCATGTGCAGAAGTCGGTATTTTGTGGAAGAGCCACACTCAAGGGGCCAAAGAGCCGCATGTGGCTCACGAGCTGCAGTTTGCCGAGCCGCACTTCGCCGACCACTGCACTAGACCAAAAGACCTAGCATTCTCTTTTTAAAAGAAGGAGAATAAGATTAAGCCTTGTGGTTACTAGTCAGTTGTATTGCTTGAGAATATCCCTAGGACATTACAACCACATCTTTATAACTAAGAATATCACGTTGAGTTAATAATACTGAACAGAGCCTGTATTCTAAGTTGGCTGGGAGACTATGTTTTTTATTTTCCTTTTTAACAGATAACGTAATTGCCCACAACAGTGTTCATAGGAGCCCTACAGGTTGGTTAAAAAAAATGACACATCTTCAGATGTCTTTGTCCTTTGAAATGGGGACATCTGATTCCTTCCCAAAGGCTTCAGCTCTTTGTATCTTTTTAGGACATCTAAAGTCTGCCATGTGTCACGTCTACCCACGTCCTTGAGTTATATCTGGTCATCTGGTCTTAAGGCATGCTGGAGGAGCTGGCTGAGAATAAGAATATTTAAATTTGTCCCGTGACAAACTAAAGAATAATGTTTGTTGCCATCACTGTGATGGCAGTGATTGTAAAGGGAGACAGAAGCTGCTGTTTTGTTTTTATTGAACTGTTTTTCTTAGCTGGAAAAATAAAACTGAGGATGAAGGGTTCAAAAATGTGGCTCCTTTTACAAAGCTAACAAAACTCACAGCATTTAAAGTTGTTTTTAACAGGAGAATGGTGTGGGGCCCGCATGGACCTGGAAATACCATTAACTCACTAAAATTCCTTGCATTGCATTGTATTTGTCTACACAAGCACATACTTTTCTGGTAAGAAGTTCCACACTTTTGACAGATTCTCAAAAGAGATTTGTACTTATGAAAGTGTAACAAACAACTGAGTTAGTCACTCTCCTTTTTCCAGATTATATCCAAATGCGTAAAAAACAGCACATTTATTCTTTGTATTTATTCAACATTGTTATCATCATGTAATCCCTCCCCTCAGGAAATTACATTTCAGTGGAAGAGATGCTGATTTAATACTAAGATTATATGCATGTTAAGAGAGAATAGTTTTTAAAAGATAAAAGCCTGGCTCTCAAAATATATGAAATGAGCACACGTAAAAGATTTCATTAAATTCATTCATTCATAATTAATGAATTATTAATTAATGTTACAATCAGTTCAGAGCAGATTAAAAAAAACAATTATAGATATATAGGCAATACAGAATGCTAAACAAATGTATGAATCCATGCAAAACTGATCTACAGGGCATAGTCAATTGCACTCCACAGGGCCCCAATCTGTATTTCATGAAAAAAACAATTTGCATTACTATGAGTCTCTCACAATAAAAAAAAGCACAGATGACCTAGAAGAGTCCTCTATCAGGGATTCCACTGACCCCCCACTTGAGTTCTGTCCCAGTTTTTCCTGCCATCAATTTACAGAAAGATTGTGCCAAAGCTTTTCTATGATACACAAAACAAGTAACTAATTTGACTGAGGGAATCAGAGTAAGTCCTCATGGAAGTAACATCTGAAATGGAAGTTGAAGAATGGATGTGAGTTACATATGCAAAGGTAAGGAAAGGGACATAAAATGCAGATTTCACAACATCTACAGGGGCTTAACCTTGTGAAAGAGTCTGGACCAGGGGTCCTCAAACTTTTTAAACAGGGGGCCAGTTCACTGTCCCTCAGACCGTTGGAGGGCCGGACTATAGTTTTAAAAAAAAACTATGAGCAAATTCCTATGCACACTGCACATATCTTATTTTGAAGTAAAAAAAAAACAAAAAACGGGAACAAATACAATATTTGTATTTGCATGTGGCCCGCGGGCCGTAGTTTGAGGACCCCTGGTCTGGGCCATCTACCAGTATAGAAGTGTGAGGCTGTCAGATGACGGTGGAAATGTAATTCAGTTTTATTTTGAAGAACGCTGAGGTCCCAGTGACAGAATTTGAGTTTTTGTAATTTCCCAAAGTACTTCTGATAGTGAAGTGCCCTTCAGTGTTTGAGAGCTCTCCATGAAAAAGTGAAACCGACCTGTAATCATCTGTTGTTTCTTAACATTTAAGGTATGGTTTTTATTTTGATGATGTGAAATTATAACTTATGGAGCAAAGTGTACTCTGCCTGGTGTATGAGACCTGGAATTATACTGGTTCTGGATTTTGGCTGAATTGACATTCCAGGAAAGTGTCCCAGGCTCTGAGTCACAGACTCTCCGGGCACATCCACTTTGTCTAGAGCAGTGGTTCTCAACCTTCCTAATGCCGCGACCCTTTAATACAGTTCCTCATGTTGTGGTGACCCCCAATTTCATTGTTACAAATTGAACATAATTAAAGCATAGTGATTAATCACAAAACAATATAAAATTATATATGTGTTTTCCGATGGTCTTAGGCGACCCCTGTGAAAGGGTCGTTCGACCCCCAAAGGGGTCGCGACCCACAGGTTGAGAACCGCCGGTCTAGAGATACACAAGCTCCCCAAATAGAGATGCACAACAGACATTCACAGCAGGTCCGGTGATGTTTTCTTAGTCAGAGAAGTAGCACAGTAAGTTTTTGATGTTCGAGGAAAGTTACTGGCAACTCCATGAAAGACAACTTGGATCAGCACTGATAGACATTAGCCTGTGGGAACAGCCCAGAAGAGAGATGAGAAGGCATGGACTAAGGCAGTGGTAGTTGGATGGAAAGGAAAAATCTATATTAAAGAGTTAATTAGAATTTTCTTTCCCATGGGCTGCAGGGGCTAACTGAGGAGGGTTCGTTATATAGACATTTTGCTGGTGGAATCAAGGTGTGCTAGGCTGCTAAGATGCAAGAATGGGTGAAGGGTTCACAATTGTAGTCATCATAAAATTTCTAAATCCCGGGTTTCTTGGATTATCCATAGATCTTTAAGAAAAATATTTTTATATTGGTTTTTAGAGAGAGGGGAGGGGAGAGGGAGAAAGAGAAACATCAATGTGAGAGTGAAACATCAATCAGCTGCCTCCTGCATCCCCTCCCCGACCCCCGGTCCCGCAAGAGATTGAGCCCACAAACACGGCATGTGCCCTGTCTGGGAATTGCTGGCAACCTTTCAGTGCATGGGGTGATGCACAATCAACTGAGCCACACGGGCCAGGGACAAAGATCTCTTCTTTTGACTTGCTTAGAAAGATCAGTAAAAGAGCAGCCTACCTTTAGAATTTGACTTTTCTTTTTTATCTTGGGACTCACATAAGCTTTACATTTGAACAGGTAGCAGATAGGTCACCATTTTAAGACACTAAGAAGGCATATCCTGACCTCTGTGCTTCTGTAAATAAGTCTTCCACGATTAAGTCATTGTAAGAAGACAACACTGCCAAAATCCTACTTGGGATAAAAGGAAGTTCATTCTAATATTAATGCGGTCACTGGGTGAATGTGAGGGTGTGAAGCCAAGCAAATTTATCTGTCTAAAAAGTTATTTCTGATCTGGCATTTTAGCAAATGGATCTCATATGAAAACTTCTAAATCCCCACATAACTGAACTTTCAGAAACACAACATAGGGCCTTTCAGGGATAAGCCATATAATCACAAGCAAAACTGTGTATGTGTAAAGTTTCTTTGAATGATAGAAGGTAGCACCCAAGAGGAAAGGTTTTGTGCTGAAGCAATTTTGCTTAATGGAGTACTACACACACACACACACACACACACACACACACATGGTTTCGAGAACTAGAGTTACAGTCTTTAAGAGGGCCAGGACACACAAATCCCATTCCTCTTGTATTCCAGACGGCTGGCCTTGTTTAAAGGGCATCTGAGGAGAATTATGATAATTTTTTTAATACCACCTGGTCCTAAACTTTCCCACAAGTCTGGTCATGGGGAGATTTCCCAAGGCATTCTGCTTTGAGTATTTACATCCATCTGACTTCCAGGAAAAAGCCAAGAAATTGATGGAGCAACAAAGAATACCCTCAAGACACTGAAAGATGAACCATAATGTAATGCTATGCATTTCTTATGACAACATAATATATTAGAGTGGGATTGCTTGGATAAAAATCAGAAATTTGGAAAAACAATGGCTCTGTCAGCACAGGGAGCCCTCAGCCTACCATGATGCCTTGTTTTTCTTAGCACACAGTGGATTTCAAGTTATGGCTTGAGTGGCTATTCCCAGCTCAGTTGATTTCTCATGAGCACATATATTCACATGCCCCAGACAAGATCATTCCCAGTTTTCAGCACTTGTAGTTCTGAGAAGGGAGAGCTAAATTACATGAGAGCACTCCCAGTGGGGGAACATACAGAGATAGTTATTCTAGAAGCAATAAAGCTAGGGCAATAAAGGGAATTCAAGGTTGGGCAAGTTTGAGGCCTCAGACATTGTGTTCAATGAATAATTAGAGAAGGGCCTTAGCATAGACTCCAGCTGAAATCTTCAGTGTATAGTGGCTGGATTACGCTCATCGGAGAAAACAATTATTTCTCGGGCTACTTAGGAAGATGAGCTCCATAAGCAACTCTTATTTTCATAGAAAATATTAATTAACACTTCAACAAACATTATGAAGTATATTCTGCGTGCTGGGAATATAACAGTGAGTACACAGAACCCTTCAAAGGACTCTTAGTCTTTTCACAAATTACTCATGAATATAGTAAAAACAATAACTAGAGACTATTTATACCTATAATTAATATGTTAACTCTTTTCATAGAGAAGAAAGGCCAAAGAGTATGTAAAAGCAATAAGCTAGTCTCAATAAAATTGAAGCTTATGTTACTGATTCACACTGCCACCAAGTCTTTTCAGACTTTTCAAACTGCCACTTGCCCTTAGTAAGAAACTCTTCTTTTGATCATTTGGTTTCCATGATTGGTATGAGCTGATTCATAACATTCAATTTCCTGTAAAAGCAGAGACTACTGTATTCTCAATAGCTCCACTTCCAACCCCATGTAGAAACCATTTCTGACTTCCTAGCATCAGTCTCCCCATCTGCAGCATGGGCTTAATAATACATTCACCTATTGGTTACATCTATAATAATAAAAGTGTAATATGCTAATTAGACTGGACGTCCTTCCGGATGAAGCCGCGGTGGGGGGCTGAGGCAGAAGCAACCGAGGCAGAGGCAGGGGCCGAGCCCCTTGCATGAATTTCATGCATCGGGCCTCTAGTGTGTGTGTGTGTGTGTGTGTGTGTGTGTGTGTGTGTGTGTATGTGTGTGTGTGTATACTAAAGGCCCAGTGCACGAAATTCATGCATGGGTGGGGTCCCTTGGCCTGGCTGGCGATCAGGGCCGATGGGGGGGGGGGGCTGCCTGCCAGGGGGAGGGATCACGGGAGGTTGGCCCCAGCAGCAAGCTAACCAATGGCCAATTCTGTGAGGACTCAGGCTTCCTCCTCCCTCCTGTTTGGGTCCAGGGTGCCAGTGAACCAAATTCAGGGCTATTGGGCCCCAGAAGCAAGGTCTGGGGCAGTGCACGACCAGCCAGTCATCTGGTCATAATGGTCACTTAGGCTTTTATATATATACTAGAGGCCCGGTGCACAAAAATTTGTGCACTGGGGGGTGGGGGGGGTGGGGAGGGGTCCCTCAGCCAGGCCTGTGCCCTCTCGCAGTCTGGGACCACTCGGGAGGTAACGACCTGCTGGCTTAGGTCTGCTCCCGGGTGGCAGAGGGCAGGCCCAATCCCTAGGTGCAGCCCCTGGTCAGGATCAGAGAAGGGCTGATTGGGGAGTTGGGGCGCCACCCCGTCATGCACAGAGCAGGGCGGATTGGGAGGTTGTGATGCCACCCTCAGTCACGCCCAGGGTAGGGCCAATTGGGAGATTGGGGCACCGCCCCCTGTCACACTCAAGGCAGGGTCGATGGGGAGGTTGCGGCGCCACCCCGTCATGCACAGAGCAGGGCCCATCAGGGGGTTGGGGAGCTCCCCGGTCACGCACAGAGTAGGGCCGATAGGGGAGTTGGGGCACCGCCCTCTATCACCCACAGAGCAGGGCCGATCAGGGGGTTGGGGCACTGCCACTCTCACACTCAGGGCAGGGGTGATGGGGAGGTTATGGCTCTACCACATCACACACAGAGCAGGGCCCATGGGGGGGGGGCGTTTGGGGTGCCACACCCTGTCACACAGAGCCGCAGGGTGATCAGGGGGTTGGGGAGCTCCCCCCTATCAGGCACAGAGCAGGGCTGATCAGGGGGTTGGGGCGCCTTCCCCTGTCATGAACAGAGCAGGGCGGATAGGGAGGTTGTGGCCCCGCCCCCTGTCACACACAGAGCCGCAGGGCGATCAGGGGGTTTGGGCGCTGCCCCCTGTCACACTGATCCCAGTGCCGGGAGGCATATTACCCTTTTACTATATAGAATAGAGGCCTGGTGCATGGGTGGGGGCTGGCTGGTTTGCCCTGAAGGGTGTCCTGGATCAGGGTGGGGGTCCCCACTGGGGTGCCTGGCCAGCCTGGATGAGGGGATGATGGCTGTTTTCAGGCTGGTGGGTGACTGAAGCTCCCAACCGCTCCTTTTTTTCTTTTTTTTAATTCTGGGCCAACGCCTCTGCTGCTGAAAGCAGGTATCTGGTTTGTTTTGGTTCTATAATCGAAACACTGTATCATCTCCAGCTCTGAGATCCCGCGCCGGCTGAAAGCTGGTTTCTGGGGTTTTGTTTAGCTTCTATATTTGTTACAATGTTTCAAACTGCCAGCTCAGAGGCCGGCAGCGGCAGGCGGGGAACATTGGAGTCCTCCTTCACTGAAGCAAGCAAGCCTCATGTTCGCTTCCAGCTGCCTGGCTGCCGGCCGCCATCTTGGCTGGCAGTTACTTTGCATATCGCCCTGATTAGCCAATGGGAAGGGTAGCAGTCGTACGCTAATTATCATGTTTCTCTTTTATTAGATAGGATATATATATATATATACATGACAAAGAGGAGTAGCTTACCCATAGTAAGCTATCAATAAATGCCAGCAATTATTGTTATTGGTTTCTAGGCTATTTTGGTTTTCATTAGGTAGATATCCCTAAACACTCAGGGATCTTTGCCCCCGCCCCCCTTTATTCCTGTCCATGCTGTGAAGTGCTGTAAACTGGTAGTTGTAGGGTTTCCTTTATTTGTTTCCTTACTATAAATAATCATTGCCTTTTATTGCCTGATATCTAACAGCTTGAACCCCATTATGTCACATATTCTGTCTACTGCTTTATTTTTTTTAGGTTGGAGGGTAAATCTGATCTTTATTATCCCACGCTGGCCAGAAGTGGAAGTCCTCGTACTCATTTTCAAAATGAGCAGCGTCCTATTACTCCTATTTGCTCAATAATAATTTACAGAGCAGCAGAAGAAGTAATCTGGGCCTGTCAGCAATTTTAAATGAGATGTGTCTTTTTCAAACACATCATCTCTTTTTTTTTTTCCCTATGCCATGGGGACACATTTTTCCCAGACATGAACAGACCATCCAGATAGGTTAGCATAGCTCAAGATTAAGCAACTTATTTATCTTCTGCTAGTTTACTTAACTTACTTAACTTATTATGCCTCGTTGACTTTGATCAGGAGCTAGTAGCTTCTGTTTCTTCTTAACTTCACTTCATATCCAAACGATTTCTCCTATGTAAGGAGCCCAGATTTTAAAGAAGCCTCCATCCCACACGGATGTTAATTACTTCTGCCCACCCACACTCCCTTGGGAGTCTCACTTACTTTTAGAGAACTCTGTACCTCATTCAAGATGTGAACATATTCATTTATTTTGGCTTTCAGCAACCTTCAATTCATCTGAATTTCAGAATGTTTGGCAGATATTCTTTATAGACTGTGGTTTAGGGAAGTAGCTGCTCTCTATCTTCACTGCAAATAAAATTTTCTTTTTCTTCTTTTTTTCTTTGCGTTGGCTTCAGCAAGGGTTACAGATTTCACAAGTACATTGCCATAATTCACTAAAAGTCCTACCTCTATAATGAAACTTACAGTTTCATCGAAGCCTAAAACCTCAGCCACCTTCCTAAACATGGAAAGCAAACATGAAGGATGAATGTTATTTAACTGTCAATTATTTTTAACCATTTCCCTTATACTGGTCTCTTTTCTTTACCACTAAAACACTAATCTAGGCCTTTATTATTGCATGCTTGACTAATGAAATTTTTCTTTTTGTGTATTATTTTAAACCCTTGTTCTTTTGTAAAAAATTTGTTCATGCCCTAGCCGTTTTGGCTCAGTGGATAGAGTGTTGGCCTGCGGACTGAAGGGTCCCAGGTTCAATTCTAGTCAAGGGCACATGCCGGGATTGTGGGCTTGATCCCCAGTGCAGGAAGCAGCCGATCAATGGTTCTCTCATATCATCGATGTTTCTATCTCCCTCTCCCTTCCTCTCTGAAATCAATAAAAATGTAAAAAAATTGTTCATATTGACTTGTAATATGAGACACAGGTATGAGTTTTTGCTTAGATGTCACCTTTTCAGCAAGGTCTACCCTGAGCACCATACTTAAAATTGCCATATGTTCTCTCCTGACATTACTAAACTCTCCTATCTCACTCTAATTATTCACTTTTAAAATAAAACTTATGGAAAATCTAACACATATGAAAGGTATATAATAAAGTTATATAGTATATACCATAGATGCTCTATTCTGAATAACCTTTATTATGATATAGCTCATTTTTATGATGCTTATGGGCTGTCTCTCTTTGTTAGAATGGAAGCTTACAAGAGCAGGGAATCTGTGCTGCATCTCGCTATTTTGTTCACCTAGAACAGGGCTTGACAGTTAGTAGGTTTGAATACATTTGTTGAATTAATAGACCTAATAGAAAACAGATAAGCCATGTAATGGAGTAAGAGAAACAGATAAATAAGAACATAGAACTAATTACTGTCTTTACTGCGTTTCTTGGCAGAAATACAGGAATGTGATGAGTTACAAAGCTCACTTTTGATATAGATTGAAAATAATCTTTTATCTAGCATTTGGCTCTAAAAGCATTACTACAACAACCTTCTACCTTAACTCTTTTTAAGATTCATCTTCCTGCTCCGATAGCATGGCTCAGGGGTTGAGTGTTGACCTATGAACCAGAAGGTCACAGGTTCGATTCCCGGTCAGGGCACATGCCCAGGTTGCAGGCTTGATTCCCAGTGTGGGTCATGATGGAGGCAGCCGGTCAATGATTTCTCTTATCATTGATGTTTCTATCTCTCTCTCCATCTCCCTTCCTCTCTGAAATCAATAAAAATATATATTTTTTAAAAAGATTCATCTTTCCCACTTGTATAGGATCATTCTTGCTAAAACTCTGCTTTTCTACTGAATATATTCTTCAACTCAAAAACTTAAGATGCATTCAAGTTTGCGACAGGCTAAAGTGTTAACTTTTCAATGGCATGGAAGACATTTCCAACCTGGCCCCGGCTTCTTTGTTCTATTCACTCTCCCTGTTTTCTAAACATGAAACTTAAAGGATATCTACTTACTGGTCAACATGTTAACAAAGAAACTTTTTAAGAGTACTGCTATCCTTTCCTTCTGTTATTTACATGGTTCTTGCTGTCTTAGCTCAGGCTGCCATAACAAACTCATAGCCTGAGTGACTTAAGCAACAGACAGTTATTGTCTCAAAGCTCTAGAGGCAGGAAAGTCTGATACTTTCCTGCTCAGAGTATCACTGGGCCAGAACCCCTCAAGGAACAGCCGCCTCGGACTCTGCGCTTCTTAGAATTCCTCTCCTCTGGACTTGACCATTTTGTAAAAGGCTGTCAATCCATTGCAAGGATTGGCATCTCTATTCCTGGCCCGGAATCAGGCTTAAAGGAGCACTTTATACAAATAAACATACACTAGAGACAACATCTTCTTAGAGAGACACTGAAAGCCTTGTGCTTCAGAGAGAACTGGCTCTGAATCCCAGCCCCTTTCTAACTATCAGTGTAAACTTTGGGCAACTTAATTTCTCCGGGTTCAGTTTCATTTATAAAATTCAAATAATCTTCACCTTACATGGTTGAAAGAAGATTAGAGATAATGTACATTACAGGACTGGAATATTGCCCGACATAGGAAGCCGGAAATGTAGAACTATTATTGAGAGATGCGTCCTGAAATTCTTTCTCCCACTTTGAGTAGCCTTGGATGCGGATGAGAAAGGTTGCAGGCTCGTGGCTAATAGGACTGAAATACCAGGTCAGAGTTTTTGATAAGCCTATGTTGTATACTATAGACAAATGTCTCTCAGTGCATGATTTGGCCCACATTCGGGGTATATAGCATACTCGTGACCATAGGAGTCGCCTCTCTATCTAACAGCTCTCATCTCCCCCCTACTCACAGAACTAGGAAGCACATTAGAAATCAGTCCCAGCTTAATTACAAGTGATCAACATTCACTGTCCCAAATTGGAAATGTTTCCTTAGCTTTTTAATAGTCATGCCAAGAGAAAAATAGAGACATACATTTTTCTTTTTCTTTAATTTTCCCTAGCTACATGTGTTAACCCAGAAACCACAGTGTCTGATCTCACAGACTATGTGTAGATGGCACAGAGTCACCATGCCCCCGCTCCTTCCATTTCTGGTTCTCCCAATTTCCTGACAAGAGGGGCGGGGCACCCAGCGGTGTCTCCTTGCATCAGCTATAGAGACAGAGCCAGGTGACATGTGAATGTGATATTGGAACCAGCTCATAGCACCTGTTAAGAGCTTATTATAAGCATCTCTTCCATAACACATGGTGAGTGATGACCTGTTGGTAGCTTGGAATCAGCCATAGTGAGGGCACACTCTCTAGTGAGCATACACTACATGCTGGGGCCTTTAGGGGACATCAGGTGGCTAGACACAGCACTGAGTCTGACCTTAACACATCCTTATCCCCTTCTTTTACACCAGCTTCCGGGGCTTTAACAAATGCAGAATCTCAAATGCAGACTGGTTTTGATTGAACTTTGATATCTGCTAGAGGCAGAAAAGTTAGCATCATATTTGACACCCTGTAAAGCAATGTCTTAGATTATTATATAAGCACTAGAGGCCCGGTGCACAGAAATTTGTGCACTCGGGGGGGAGGGGAGGGGCTCCTCAGCCAGGCCTGTGCCCTCTCGCAGTCTGGGACCTCTCGGGAGATAACGACCTGCTGGCTTAGGCCTGCTCCCGGGTGGCAGAGGGCAGGCCCAATCCCTAAGTGCAGCCCCTGGTCAGGCTCAGAGCAGGGCCGATTGGGGAGTTGGGGCGCTGCCCCGTCATGCACAGAGCAGGGCGGATCGGGAGGTTGCAATGCCACCCTCAGTCACGCTCAGGGTAGACTGATTGGGGGGTTGGGGCACCTCCCCCTGTTATACTCAAGGCAGGGTCAATGGGGAGGTTTCGGCGCCACCCCCTGTCACGCACAGAGCAGGGTCGATCAGGGGGTTGGGGCGCTGCCCCCTGTCACTCACAGAGCAGGGCCAATCAGGGGGTTGGGGCGCTGCCCCCTGTCACTCACAGAGCAGGGCCAATCAGGGGGTTGGGGCGCTGCCCCCTGTCACTCACAGAGCAGGGTCCATCAGGGGGGTTGGGGTGCTGCCCCCGTCACACACAGAGCAGGGCCCATGAGGGGGCAGGGGGTTGGGGCGCCACCACTGTCACACTCAGGGCAGGGCCAATGGAGAGGTTATGGTTCTACCCTGTCACACACAGAGCAGGGCCCGTGGGGGCGGGGGGTTGGGGCGCCTCACCCTGTCACACACAGAGCCGCAGGGCAATCGGGGGATTGGGGAGCTCCCCCCTATCAGGCACAGAGCAGGGCTGATCAGGGGGTTTGGACGCTGCCCCCTGTCACGCTGATCCCGGTGCCAGGAGCCTCGCTGCTCCGCTGACCCCAGTGCCAGGAGGCATATTACCCTTTTACTATATAGAATAGAGGCCTGGTGCACGGGTAGGGGCCGGCTGGTTTGCCCTGAAGGGTGTCCTGGATCAGGGTGGGGGTCCCCACTGGGGTGCCTGGCCAGGCTGGGTGAGGGGCTGAGGGCTGTTTTCCCGCTGGCAGTTGACTAAAAGCTCCCAATAGCTCCTTGTTTTCTTTTTTTTTTTTTTTTTATTCTGGGCCAGCTTTAGCTCTGAGGCCTCGCTGCTGAAAACATGGATACAATGTTGCGGTCCCGGGCTGACTGAACGCCGTTTTGTTTAGCTTCTTATTTGCAACATAGTAATAGTTGCTTAGGCCGGCAAGTAAGGTGGGGAAATGTTGGAGTCTGCAGTTCCTGGAGGAAGCAAGCCTCCCTGCTCGCTTCAGTGCATGGCTGCCGGCCGCCATCTTGGCTGACAGTTAATTTGCATAAGGATACGCTGATTAGCCAATGGGAAGGGTAGCGGTCGTACGCCAATTACCATGTTTCTCTTTTATTAGTGTAGATAACTAATGGACATAAGACAGTGGGGGGTAGGGGAGGCCAGAGGAATGTCAAGGGGTAGGGGGGAAGGAGACATATGTAATACTCTTTGTAATACTTTAAGCAATAAAACAAAATTTTAAAAAAGTGTATTTACTTAATGACTCTGAAAAAGAGAAAGGTTAACCCAAAAAGTCAATGTCATGACAGCTGAGTGAGATAATCAACAGAAGCCTGGCAAAGGTTCATATTGAGGACGCCTGCACGTCACTCCAAACCTCTCCGGGCTGGCTATCGGGCTGGAAATCTCACAACCTCGGGCTGGCAATGGCTGTTTCCAAGGTTTCCTGGGTTTGGCTCTGTCGGGAACACCACAAGCTCGCTTCACTTTCTTCTGTGGTATTTCTTTACTTCCGATTCCACAAGAACCATGAAGTCAAAGGACCGGGCAAACAAAACAAAGAGCATGGAAAAGAAAACAGGAAGGGAATTTGACGAATGACTTCAACCCTCGGTGAGGATCTGGTTTGATTTTCATGGCAAGTGTCCGCATGTAGTTTAGACCGACGCAGGCACCAGGGTTCCTTTTCATCTGCTCATATTCCACTTGGCAAGATTACATCGCAGAGATACTGAGCTGAGGCCATCAGTTTGCTGCTCTGGCGTCTGTCAGCTCGTCTGAGGAGCACTGGCAGGCAGCAGTGAACCTGCTTTAGGAACCAAGCAACTTGGCAGAAGACCTTCAACTTGTAGTGAAAGCAAATTTGCTGTGTTCCCCATGCATTTTTGATCGGAACATACAAGGATGTTTTTTTTACACTTCCCAAAGGTGATCTGTTCTGTTGAAATGCAATTTAAAAGCAATCAAGAGGGAACCCCTGAGAACTCGCTGTGTCTTTGCCAAAGGTGTCCGTCCCAGGCAGGGCACGTACAGTAGAGCAGAATGGTAGGGGAGTCTTTCCCTCTCCTGCCCAATTAAAGGCCATTTCTAATGCAGCATTAACGTCTACATGGAAACAAAACCTCCTAAGTATTTTACCACAATTTTCAAGGAAAAAAATGAGGTGTGATGGGCTAGAGGCAGCCAGGAATGTCGGGGAATGAGGTGCCAAGTTGGGAGGTGTGCCAGGATTAGCCATAATCTCTTTCTTTAGACTGATCAAAGTTTGAAGCTGCCTGCCTGTGGCTCCACGTGGGGATCCTTTGCCTTCATTACACGGCAAAGAGTTTGGCCTGCTGGCCTCTAAGGAGGCACCTACCTGCCTTTCATCCAGGGCCTGCTTTTGAACACGCGGACAACTTTGCCTGTCTTGAATTATACACGTAATGAAAGTCTGTCAAAAAGTCTGAATGAAAGAAATGGAGAGAACCAGGAATTCTCTCTGAAGACCAGAGAATAATGGTAAATACTTACTTTGAATCCCCTGCTCCTCAGCCACATCAAAGGGAAAAGTGGTGTTGGAGGCTCTTTCGCAAGGGGTTGGGGAAACGGCTCCCACCTTGGTTTTATCTGACCACTTCCTCTTTGAAGCCAAGCCTATGTACTTACACACACTAATGAAGAGGGGGAGGAATATAATGGTCACACCCTTGGCTTTACACATGGACAACTGGGGTTCAAATCCAGGTTCCACAACTTCTTGGCTTGAAGAGTACTGAGAGCGTTTAGCTTTAATCTGCTCACGCATCAGTTGAGGAGGATAATAACGAATGAAACAATGAAACAAATGCCTCCAGGTTCCAATGTTTTTAATCAGCAGAGGCCCCAGGTTTCAGGGCGCCGGGCTGGACGCATTGGCTCATGGACATCGGAGCAGCTTTCTTAGCATCCCAACCTGCTTCTTTCCTTGGTGCCCAGGTGCCCATCGGCTGCCTCACCCCATCTATAAACAGCAGTGTCTCTTGCAGCTCTGGTTCTTTAGTTTAATTAATATCCAGAGTATTAATATTAATATTCATATTAATGCATACAAGGTATAGAAGTTCATGCTAAGCATTGGAACCATAGCAGCAACAACATGATTATTGTACTGACACTCAGAGAAATTGATATTACCTAAATCTCCACAGCTTCTGAGGAATACAGCAGGTATGGAAACATACATTTCTGAAGAACAAACCACATGGTCTTATTACTACAATACACCATCCTTATCTTTCCACTTCAACAGGTGTCTATTTTGGCACAAGAATATTCCTTGTAATATGAAGGCTATGTTTACATCTGGCTATCATTGGCAAAGATCCTCTATATAAACTTAATTTTCCAAAGGCTTTTATAACTGTCAGTATCAAAAGAGTTTTCCAAAGTAAACAGTTCTGTCTTTGGAACACAATAAACCAAAGATAGAAAGGAAGGTGTTTAAAACGTATTATAAGTCATCATATGAAATTATGCAATCAGTTCCAACAAACCTCGTGTTCTAGGTTTGGGTCGACCTATGGAAATATGACATCCCTTTACTCTACTTGATAACCCTCCTAGCCTTGAGAAACTAACTCCCTTATTTTCCACCTGAAACTTGATTCTATCTTGAGGTTCTAGAGCAGGGGTGGGCAAACTTTTTGACTAGAGGGCCACAATGGGTTCTTAAACTGGACCGGAGGGCTGGAACAAAAGCATGGATGGAGTGTTTGTGTGAACTAATATACATTCAAAGTAAACATCATTACATAAAAGGGTACAGTCTTTTTTTTTTTAGTTTTATTCATTTCAAACGGGCCGGATCCGGCCCACGGGCCATAGTTTGCCCACGGCTGTTCTAGAGTCATGTAAATCTAAAATTATAGAATATGCATGAGATATAATCCTAAATGACATAATGACCATTTTATATGTATGTTAATATATATAAGTGTGAAATTCTTTGATATAATAAACAAAAATTTAGGATAAGTTAAGACTTATGTTAGACAGATGGACATTATTTTACGAATGCATCTAGTTGCAATCTGCTTTTCTCAAAATATAACTTGGTAGTTTCTTTAAAAGGATCATGATCAGGCCCAACCAGTGTGGGTCAGTTGTTGAGCATCAACCTAGGAGGATATGGTTTGATTTCAGTCAGGGCATATGCCTGGGTTGCAGACTAGATCTCCAGTGTGGGGAATACATGAGGCAGCTGATCATTGATTTCTCTCATCATTGATGTTTCTGTATCTCCCTTCCTCTCTGAAATCAATAAAAATATATGTTTTTAACAAGGATAATGATCAGTTATTTGCTCTAAGCTCAGGAATGTCTAAAAACCTAAGTTCACATGACCTAGAACTAGATATTTTGGAGCCGTCATCTTCAGTAAGGAGAGAATTTGATCTAGTATGAGTCAAAGCCTAAGTCTGACACTAAGCCATACCATGATGCAGTAACAAATAAACATCTGACCTCCATGGTGGAATAAATATTTATTTTTCACTCACATTACCTGTCTAATGCAGGTCCATAGGAACTCTACTCCACATAGTCATAAACCCAAACATCTTTAGACATGTCCATCTCGATTTATAACATCCAGGTTCACTGTAGCAGGAGAAAAAAATATGGAGAACTCACACATCTACTAAATGCCTTGAGCTGGAAGTGCTACACGTCACTTCCACTGATGGCTCATTGGTCAGAATCAGTCATGCAACCCTGTCTAACTGCAGATGCCTGAGAAATCTTTCTACGTGCCCAGCAAGAAGAGAACTAGATAGGGTGAGCAATCCTCGTGTCTATCAAAGACCCAGGGTGAGCAATCCTCATGTCTATCAAAGACCCAAAGAAAGATATCTCATAATGAATTCAAACAATAAGTATATTAAAGTTTTAAAAAAACTTCAGTTTACAACTTACTGAAGACAGATGCATAGTTGTTTTCCACAGTAAAACACAAATTTCCATAGCTTGATTTAAGCCACTGATGATGTGATTCTGATTATACTCTTAGAAAAATTTCCTGTGCATGCTCATTATCTTTACCTAAAAAGTTTTGCAAAATGTAGTAATAAAAATATAGCAATAAAAATGGCCATAAGCACAAGAGTTCCCCTTTCACTCAGAATCCAGGTGGTAAACCTTGGCCAAGTCGTTCAATCAAATGCCTGTGGTTTATAAAGGGCCCTTCAGACACAGCTGTAATGTACTGCACAAGCCACTGCCAAGTCTATCAGGTTAGTTGCAAGCTCTTTCAGAGGCTCCATTTTTAAACCATAGGTTGACCATTTCCCAAGAGAATCATGTACACTAACAACCTCAAAGCCATTGCCTCCCCCTGCCATTAGCAAGGCAGTTTCTGAGAGAAGATTGCTGTATTTTTCAGACACTGGGTCGTATTACCATTGTTGTCTTGCACGTAGCACTTAGGGATCTTCAGGCACATTTTAAATGATTATAATAATAGTGAGGAGAGCTGCCAAATCACAGCTCCTGCTCATTTCCAAATCCACTTATGTTGGCTTTGCGGAGATGGGTTCTATAAACATCAAAGACGCAAAAGAGACAAGAAACCACCATAGACATTTAAAAAAACAAACAAACAGAAAGAATAGTGGTGAGAGAGCCAAATGCAAGTTGAAAAACCAACAAACATTTATAGTGTAGGCAAGCCATGATTTGCAGTAGAACAGCTCTGTCCCTCAGACCCCGGAAGATGACTGATGCTCCCACCTCCCTCTAGGGAGTGCCTCGTAAGCTTCAGGCTAGCAGCTGGCAATGCTTATTTTCCTTATAACCATCCAAAACTATGTTTGAATAGTTTGAGGAAAAAAAATGGAAGATAAAAATGCTGCAGCAGGATTAATTCTTACGCTGTTTCCTAAAGATTTTAGTTGTCTCTTCTTCACTATTAGGCAAAGAAAAAGGAATTCTCAAGTTGGATGTCACTATACACCCACTAAAAAGACCCCAAATCGGGCATGCCTTAGTTTTCCTTCCTAAATAAGGAAAACTCTATGTTCCTTGATCTCCCCTCCCACTCCCATAGCTGCTTTTTACTCCATCCACCCACAGGAAGTTTCTACAGCCTCATTAAACTAGACAACTAAAGGTTGTTCAACAAATGAGCCCATGCTTGTCTCTCCCCTGAAATCCAGCTGTGCTTACAGGAACTAGGGACCTTGAAGTGCACTGATTTTGACCTTCTGCTTCCTAGAAACAGTGTGTGGGCCACCCACCCTGTCTAGTGTACATAAAAATCTTTCCTTTTGAAATCATATTTTCAGTCCCTTAAGTGCTGGTGTGTTCCTGAGTCTTCTTTCTTCTTTTCACTGCACTCACTCCCATTGGGTGATGCTATCTACTGCCTTGATTTCTAGTATGCTCCACTGGGCCATTTTTAGGTTGATGAGGCTCAACGTCTCGGCTATGTTCTCAACCTCTTTAAATTTGACATGTCCCCAACTGAACTCCAGTCACATCTTCCCCTCATTCCAAATGTATTTCACGACCAGGTGTGTTGGCCAGAAATCTTACCATCTGCAACTCCTCCCACACATCTTGAATCATCAACTGTCTAAATCTCTCCCCTAAGTACTTCTCTCTCTCTGATGTTGATTACTGGAAGTGTCCTAGTCATTCTGCAGTCTCCAGTCTTGTCCCTTTATGATCCATTTTCTATACTGAAGCAAAACATTGCCTTTCTAAAGTGGAAATATTACTATTCACCCACTCAAAACTCTTTGGCGTGCCTCACTTGCCCCTGAATGCAATATATCTTATGATACCCTTAATAGCTCCACTGCTACTAACTTCTCATCTGCATCACTGGCAATGCTGTGCATCCCCTATGTTCCAGCAATACTCAGCTGTCCATGTCACCTGATAGGTCATGTTATCCATCTCTCTGGATCTTTGCACATGCTGTTCTCTCAAAATACTCTACAGCTCCTTTCTCTATTACCATTCCTAATTTACCTCAACTTCCCCCAATTTCACCTGAATCACCCCCCTCATTTAGATTACAGCTTAACCACAGCCCAAGATTCCTTTTCAGAAATGTAGGTAGATATTACTCAGGTGTGGTCCCTTAGCAACCTGTGTCACACTCTTAAACTCCATAGTAAGTGTTATGCCCATACCAGCCACCAGCTCCATGAATGCAAGAACCACATCTGCCCCAATACTTCTGGGCCCCCCGATATAATAAGGTGTTAGACACATAGTGGGTGTGTTGAATAAACTAGATACAGCTGGGTGGGGGACTTGAAATTCTCAGTGGTCTGTGCAGGAGCTATCCTCTTTTTCTAAAGAAAGAAGGTAAAGCAATAGCCAGCTCAGGTGACATTTCTCTTCTCTGTCTCTTAGTGTATCCTGTAGTGACATCACATGAAGAGAGTTGCAGTCCTTGCCTGTCTCTTCCCTGGAGGCTCCACCCATGGTCAACATTTTCCTGGCCTTCCAGAGCATCCCAACCACAGTTAGATTCTTAACATATTTGCCTTAATAAAACTAAATAAGGCTTTATTATTTTTTAACTCCTGAAACAGTTTCCTAACTAGTTTTTCCATGTTTGCCCATTCCCTGTGTTTCCTACTCTGTCATTTTCCCCATGCTGCCAGAGTGAGCTGTCCTAGCTATCCATCAGACAGCGTCACTCTCCTTTCTACTGTGGAAAATATTTAGCTGCTCTCGTTGGCAATGGCTTTCATCCTTGGCTATTCATTAGAATCAAGTAAAAAGCTTTTAAATAAATACTGATGACTGGGGTCCACCTCAAACCAGCTGCATCTTAATCCCAGAGAGGCTTAAGCATCTGTGATTTGGATGAGTGACCTGTGCCATATATAATTTTTCCTAGCCCAGTTCATGCCCACTTCTCTGCCCCATCAACTGCCACCTCCTAACATCCTCTGTGTGCTCCAGTAATAAATACCACGTGTCTTTTGTTCTCATCCTCATGCACACTCTGCCGATCCAGACTTCCAAACTGGGTTCATGCTGTTGCTCCCACTAAAACCCTTGTTTTGCTCCATTGACTCAATCTAATTTTTAGGGAACCAGCTTAGGCATTATCTTTTCTGTGGATCCTTCTTTGACTTCCCACCCATCCCACAACTCATACTCTTCCAAGTCCAGTTCCCCAGATGGGTTCACAACTGCTCTTTTGTGCTCCCCTAAGAGCCTAGCTTATAAAGGTCATCCTTACTGCCCATTACCACATTTTATTTAAATTATCTGTTCATATGTATGTTTCCCCTACTAGACTGTGATGCTCTGGAGAGTTGAGGATCTGGCCTCTATGACTAGAAGGTCAGAGACAACTAGTCAGGGACACCCAGAGGCCATGGCATGACTCACGGCCAAAGCCATCTCTCTACAGAAGTGATGTTTGCATAGAAAATCTGAGGAATATTTCTAGAACCCTCTTTCCCATGAGGTTTTCAAGCCCTACCATTGAAATGACTCTGGATCTTTGTTAAAAAATGCAAAAGAGGCAAAATGAGTAATGGCAGCCCAGATGAATGCTAACAGATTCTGACTTCACATATAACACTTGAAACAGGAGATAGGAAAACAATCTGGAAGAATTTCCTAATTTGGGTTCTAGTTGTTTACTGACTTTGATCTCTGTCTTTGGAGTTGACAAAGAAGAGAGAGCAAAGGTTGTGGAGTGTGTGTGTCTGTCTGTATGTGTGTCCTGCCTAGTTGGCATAGACAAAGATTCTGTCCTTGGTAACACTCTAGACCCGTGGTCGGCAAACTGTGGCTCACGAGCCACATGCGGCTCTTTGGCCCCTTGAGAGTGGCTCTTCCTAAGCCTTAGGAGTACCCTAATTAAGTTAATAACAATGTACCTACCTATATAGTTTAAGTTTAAAAAATTTGGCTCTCAAAAGAAATTTCAATCGTTGTACTGTTGATATTTGGCTCTGTTGACTAATGAGTTTGCTGACCACTGCTCTAGACTGGCTTTTCTGAGCCCTCTTCTTGACCAGACCTGAAACTTGGCCTGTAAAAACCACAGATTCTCAGTACAGATAATTTCATCCACCACAACACACTGTCACATTAAAAGACTTGAACGAACACTTACATAGTTTCTAACAACTCAAGGCAGCATCCCTAGGAGATGACTTGTACCCTCTTTAGTGCCTGTCTGGGAGTGCTCAGGGCTGCCAAAAGGATTTACTGATTGTTTCAGCCAACACCTGAAGACAGAACCCATTTCCCAGTCTCTGTGGGAGGAGAGAACTAAAACTTTGATAATAAACAATAGCGGGCGAACTCAGATGAGTTTCACATGAAACAACCCCCTTTTAAAAATGTCCATTTCCACAACTCTGTTCAAGCCCAAGCAATTTCCCACTCCTACTCCCTCACACGCCCTACAGAATATCCAGTCACCTCTGCATAAATCGAAGTTGAGTTCAGTTCATGCTGGGCCCTCTTCTCTATTGCAATAGTTTATCACTGATTAAAATCTATCTTGGCACTTTAATTAGTGTCTGGCTTTGTTTGTCTTTGGTAGAATTTTTTTTTAAATATATACTTGATATCCTGGTAGATATGATTCCTGAGGTTGATGTAGCACTTAGTAGGGTGACTGTTCCCAGAAACAGGTCAGTGGACAAGAGAATGACAAAAACTGACCAAGTGATGGTTGGAGGAAAGTATGGTTCAGATGAAGGCATTAGGGATAACACATTTTAAAGAAACACTATTATGAATATGACAAATATTTGGATCCTCAGGTAAACATTTTAAAAGAAATATTCTCCCTGTTAAGGATATCTAAATAGAGAACTGGCCTGGTCCTGTAAACTTACTCTCTTGTGTTTTCTCTGTTCTGCTAAAAAATATACTGTTTTCTAAGCCTTTACTTTGTCTCTACCTATTAAACACAACTTTTATGAAAATCAGTCTCATGAGTTTCTATGCTCAAGAAAATGTTAATGTAAGAAAATGTATTATTTGACTTAGGAGTATAACTTCATTCATACAATAGGAATTTCTTTTTTTATTCTTTAGCCATGTTCTGGCCTTTAACATTTGTTTCTTTGACAGTTATACAGGCAGTTTTATCATTTAATCATATGCCTGAAAGGTCCAGAAAGAAAACTTAGGTTAAGACAATTAAATAAAACAGTAGAGATGCCCAATAAATTACTTAGATCCATTCACTTTGTATCAATGCATAACACAGTCCAAAAGCAAGCATATATCAACTTTAAAATGGATAGTCTTAGTTGGGTTCAATAACTGCATAAATGGTCAAACAGTTTCATTGATATTCGTTGGGGCATGCATTTCATTCCTTATTGATCTGCTTTATTGAATTAACATATCAATTATATGTTTTGCTAGGAGCAGGGACAATAATTGCAGAAAGGATCAGTGGTGGAGAATGCGCCTCACTCTGCACAGAACGAATAGGGCAGGTCATGACACTGAACAGCTAACTCCCAGAGATACCTAAGTGGCACATCCTGGCACAGGTGGGTAAGTATAATGTTTATTAATCTAAAAAAATGAGAAAATATTATAAAAATATAAGAAATAGAAAATCCTAGACAAGTCAAAATACAGAAAAATTTTAAGCAAAGTCTTTTGACTCAGGCAATATTTAGTGTATCAAATAGTAATCTTAATAGCTAGATATAAAGTAATCTAAACCCAGGGCACCAACCATGTCAGAAGGCAACAGGCATGCTGACCACCCCAGAATCCTTTGCCAGGGTTAGTGTTCTCTGATTACTGACTTAGGGCACCCCCTGGTTACAAGAGTACTTGTTTGTTATTGATATTATAAAAATAACCATTCTTTAAATGATTACACATAGTAAATAAAATTAGATCTATACATAAGGATTTGAATAATTGCAATTTCCTTAAGGACCACTTGCAATCTCTGCCTGTTTCACAGACCTGTAGGAGAGAAACAAAAGAAAACAAAACAAAATGTGCTTAATGACATGTCTGTAGTGTAGCATATTTACAAAAGTCGTGTCAACTTTACCCATTCATCTACTGATGAACATTTCTGTTGTTTCCTATCTTGGCTATTATAAATAATGCTGCAATGAACATGGCTTTTTGAGACAATTTTCGTATATAACCATTTAGACAGTATTGTGCAGATGCAAATATATAACTGTGTGTGTCTATGTGTCATATATAACAAAACTAAATTAGATTTAATATACTGTGACTCACATTTTATGTAAAAATATAATTTTTTTTCCACATTAGAATATATATAGATATAGGTAGGTAGATCTATCCAGTTAATGTCAGCATAAATATATGTATATACCCAGTTAAACTCATCCATGTTCCATTATGTAGATTGCTATACATTTTTAATCAATCCTCTTTTGTTGATCATTAGATGATTTTTAAATGTTTACATGTTTTCTATAATATAAAACAGTTCTGTTTTATAATAAAACATGTGCAATGAACATAATAACATTCTGATAACTGCTCAGTGCTGCACTGCACAAATTGTTTTTTAAATTGTTTATTGGGTCAGTGGGCAATCAGAGCAGAACAAACCTGAATGAGCTGCAAAATTAGGTAGTATACTTCTCATTTCATGTAGAAGCTGGGTGACCATTCGGTAGGGGTTGTGCGAAGAAAGACCAGCATTATATTGGAAGAGACATAGCTAGTTCTAAGTTCTTTCTAATTTTGAAATACTGTGACTCTGAGTGCTAAGAACAAACTCAACCTTTGCTTCTCTCTGTGACATACTTGAGAGAATATACTGTGAACTGCTCATGTTTATATATTCACTTGATAGGCTAGCCTCACGTCCATGGATTTGAAATTGTTCTGAGATGTTGTGTCTCCGGGATATATTTAATGGTGCTATCGAGTCCGTGGACTGCACAGTGGGAGAATATGTTTTCATCTCACATATATTTAAAAGTGATTTTCCTGCCAAGAAGAAGGGTTCAAATTCCCATTCTACCTCCCCAGTGAGTACAGATTCAGTGAGGAGCCAGAGAGCCACACAACATCACAAAAAAAGAAGGAAACCTTGTGCAGAGTACTTGGAGGAAAATCCTTTTTCTCATAGGTCATGAAGACTATTTTAGTAAACCTGACCTCTGAGCAGTTGTAGGATAGTACCCTTAATTACCGGACACTAACAGTCAGTGCCTTGAGCAAACATACCAGAGTAGACCAGAGTAGGACAAGAAGAGCACGGAACACACAGAAGAAGGTCAGTAGAACCTGCACGATGAAAGAGAGAGAGAGATAACACCCTGCACCAGAAAACATCTGTTAAACACAATTCCCCGTGGTTTAACCAACTTCTAGTGAAAATGACATGAAATGAATAGTAAAATTACATTTCTACTATTCAGTGAGCTGCAATTACATACGTTAACTGTTTAATAGTGAGTATACTTTCACGTCATTACTCAGTCATGTCCAATTTAAACTTTGGTTGATTCTTAAATAAAATCCAGCCCCAAATGCCCCTCTGAATAGTGTTAGGAATACACATGTCAGTTGCAGGAAGACAGTATCTCAATTCAAGTTGTAATGCTTACGTTCAGCATGGGTTAGGCAGGAAAGCAATACCACGCAGGCTGTTACCTTAACACAGCTTATTCTGGATTGGATATTTACATGTCACAGTACTGTGATGCTATAATATTTGTAATTTCATGTTATCATCACAAAGTTATTGAACTTTACATGAAGTAGTGCATATCCATACATATGCACTATATCTATAACACTGCATGCTAATAATTCCTCTGAACACATCCCTAAGGCAGGAGAGCAAACCTAGTGGGAAAAGTTTAAAACCACGAGGAAATAAAGAAGATAAAAGCAGATGAAATAAAGGAATCAGTAGACATCGAAGATATTAAAGGGTCTTAAAAGTCCTATAATTAAAAACAACTATTTAACCTGATGTTTATCAAAGTGATTTGATTATATATTTTTATGTAACTCACTTTTAAAAATTCTGTAGAGATCCATTGGTAGGTACTGCCTCATCCAGAGGCATATCAATGCAATCTTTGGTTTATATAATTCAGCGGTGAAATAGAAAAGGCATAGATTTGTACTCAATAGACCTGAATTCAAATTTTGGTCCCATCCCTTCTTATATAAGTGACCTTGAGCCAGTAGCATTGCTCAGGATTCTCCACTGAGGATTATTATCAGGAAAATGCCTTTGGAAGTATCATTAAATAGTGGGCATTTGATGGTTTTACAGTATTCAAATTTAGATAAATAGGAACTACAAAGTGCATTTGAAGTGAAGGTGGTCGTAGTGATTATAGATGGAAAGGGTACTTTATTTAATAAAGCTGGAGAACTTGGTACATTTTTAGAAATCTTAAACATGGAAGGATTTTGGAACAAAATAATGATGCATTCACCTTTGGGTGCTGGCAAGAGACCAGTTGAATTAATGTTCTATATTAGAGGTTCTCAAATTTTAAGGGTATCAGATCAACTGGAGAGCTTTTTGAAACACAGATTGCTATGGGCTCCACTACCAGAGTTTCTGACTTTAGTAAATGTGGGGTGGAGGCCAAGGGAATTGCATTTCTTACAAGTTTCTAAGATGTTGCTGGTTTATAGACCACAGATTGAATATCAATGTTCTATGTAGCATGGACTTTAGGGTGAAGGATGAAGCCCGCTGTGGCCTGACATACTTGAAGAAAAAGGAGTAGTGAAGTGTCTGGGCACCAAACAAAATCAAAGTGTAGAGAATCTTAAGGGCAGGAGGTTTGGGACAGAGATCCTATATAATAAAGAGCTAATATGCTAATTAGACCAGATGGCAGAATGACCTTTCAGAACGACCTTCCAGACGACCTTCCAGAATGACCTGTGGGTGGGGTTATGGGGCCACAGGGGCCGCAAGGCAGCCGGGCTGCGAGGGTTGAGGCAGCCGGGTTGTGAGGGCTGAGTCTCTTTCACAAATTTCGTGCATTAGGCCTCTAGTTAGAACAGTGGTTCTCAACCTTCTGGCCCTTTAAATACAGTTCCTCATGTTGTGACCCAACCATAAAATTATTTTCGTTGCTACTTCATAACTGTAATGTTGCTACTGTTATGAATCGTAATGTAAATATCTGATATGCAGGATGGTCTTAGGCGACCCCTGTGAAAGGGTCATTCGACTGCCAAAGGGGTTGCGGCCCACAGGTTGAGAACCGCTGAGTTAGAATATAATAATCTAAAATTTTAGAGTTGGATGCTATTTCACATTTGACAAAAACAAAAAATAATACACACACACACACACACACACACACACACTGCCATAGAAGACCACTACATTTGAGAGAGTCAAGGAATGATAATGGTAAGACACTGGATAAATCAGCCATTTAATAGTCAAAATTTCTTAATAGGGGTTGTGGCACAGAGGAAAACAGTAAACTAGAAAGCACTCCACATGAAAGAACAGAAGTGATTGGTAGGATTATAGTGACAAAGAAACTAGACAGCAGGACAAATGGTGTGAACTTAAAAAAAAATAAATAAAAAGGAGAATTTCAAGTAGACTGTTTCATGCTTCCTCATGGTGCAAGCACCATGTCAAGACACATGGCAATTGAAAGAAGGAGCGACTTCCCTGGGGAAGGCTCACAGGGAAGCGGTGCCTTCTAGAAGAACCCATTTCAAATAAGGCAAAGAAAGGCATGGAGAGTGTTATTTGAATAGCACTGAAAGAGAATCGGTTTGCAAATCCAATTCCAGTTGCACAGGGTACAGGATGAAGTTCTGGGAAATATATCAATGGTGGTACAGAATACAAAATACGAGATGATTTTATTTTGACAGGGGCAGGAGGGCAAGACAGAGTGGCCACGGTAACAGGAATAAAAACCAGAAGTAACTGATCTCAAGTTTCTGACCTGAATTTTGGCATAACGTTGTTCTAGTATGGCAACAGCCTTACATGGCTTCCGTCTGTGAAGTAGGACTAAATATCAGGGGATAACCCATTATTTCCCATACTTGTGGGCATGAAAGGAATGAAGCAGCTTTTGTATGGCGGGGGGAGGGAGAACAAGCAAGCAAGCAAGGAGCCATAAATTCTAGAAATAAAGGTAATTTGTTTACGCATAGAACCTTCTCCTTTTCTTCTTGAATGCCATATGTACAGGTTTATTCAGTAAAAACCAGCATCACAAATCACCTGAGCCAATGCGTTTCAAATGCATGTGTGGGGATTGATGTAAAAGGCTGCATTAAAGCACCATACTCTTTGCAACTATTACCATTACCACAGAGGAGCCACACAGTGAACATCTGAAGTATCACTGAACATATCATGTTTGGTTGTGTGTGTACCGATAAAACCACTTACTACATAAAGTTGTCCAGGTTTCTAATCATGGCCTTCCTGAGAAATCAGAAGATGGAACTCGGGCTTGGCCACTTCTCGAGTCACTTCAATCTGAACTAAATTTAATCATTCATTCATTCAATTCATCCAGTAAATATTATTTAGTAAATAGTGAATATATAAATATTTATTAAATAATTGTGTGCTAAATGCTTACAATGTAAAATATGAATATTACAACAAAATGATCCCTAGTAGGTTAATTTTTGGAATTAAATATGTGGAAGCCATTTATAAATTATAAAGCCTATATGACTAGTGGAAACTTTCTGAAAATTGTTGTGAATGTTAACAAATGGATAATCTCTTTGGTCCTAATATGAAGGAGAAAGTCACGTGGAATTTACATTTCAGAATATAAATAAAAACTCTGTTTTTGGTCTGAAGAATGTTTAATTATACTAAAGTTGATATAGAGTTTTGGGATATTTAGTCAACATTTCATAACAAGTCATTTTGAAGACATTTGGCAGCATGCTTTGAACAGTTGTTCTATTTTAAATAGCTTACTATGGGATTGAAAACATGCTTAATGTAATTACTAAATGTTGTTTATTTTATTCTGTCAAAATTTTATTTTTTATGTTTATCAAATATGCCTCCCTTAATTTTCTGGATGACTTTGCCTGTAGATAATAATTCAGAGCACAGTGTAACTATAACTAAATCAAGTTGAAGTTATATTAAAAGCAGATTTCCTACCCAAATGTATTACTGCTTATTTCTTTACATGTCACTTTTCCTATTTTCATGTTTCATAGTATTTTCTTTATGATACAAACTCTTTCAGTGCTCAGTGAAATAATTCCTCTCTTTATACTATTTATACACACATTTCTCCCACCTTCCCTCTTCATTTAGCTTCTAGAGATGGAATGACATTTCACACTAGAACACATGACCTTTGATTTAAGTTAGAATGTAAATTGCACTTACTAATCATGTACCCTTGGGAAAGGGTATTTAATAAATCTAAGATTGTAAAATCAGAGTACTATCACTCACACATTCATTTGTTACGGGGATAAAAGGAGATACTACAAACATTTAATAAATGTCAGTCCTCTTCCATTTCCTCCTCTTTTAGAGAGCATGTGTTTCTATATAACCTTAAAATGTCAATTACTCATAATAGGTTTTTAAAAGTGGAATTCTGTAATTCTAAATATATCCCCCAAGTTGACTTTGTAGTTTTATTGTATACTAGTGGCTGGATTCGTGCACATTGAAAAGAAATTAATTAGAAGAAATATTTTAATACCACTATTCACCCTTTCTCTATAATAGAAGTGTTAGAGATGAAAGAAAATTAGTAAAATGTATTTGAAAAAGAATATATAAATTTATTAATAAATAAGCAATAACAACATGATATAACAACAACAAAGACATGATGTAAAAACAATAAAAACATGGTATAAAAACAACCAAAACATGATATAAAAACAACATTGATACAATGACTGATAAATTGATTTAACTTATTCTAATATCTCACTGTATACCACATTAAGAGTAAAAACACTTTCAGAGTGCTTGAATAATTTCCCTTGTGATGAAGTATTTACAACTTCAACTTTAATGTAACATACTCTTTGAACTCAAGAGAAAGCAACATATAATTGACCGTGTCTGAAAACGAATTCAGGTAGGAATATTCCTACTCTGTCTAGAGTTTGTCCTTGTGATTTATTAATAGTCATCGCAAATGCTGGCATCATGGGAAACTGTCTTTGAATTAACTTAAATGAGAGGCCAGTGTCAGACAGGGACAAATATCACGCATGCACGAGTCAACATTAATTTATAAACTAGAAGCCTGGTGCACGGATTCATGCACCAATGGGATCCCTTGGCCTGGCCTGTGCCCTCATGCAATCTGGGGACCCCTGGGGAGATGTCAGAAAGCCGGTTTTGGCCCGATCCCTGCAGGCCAGGCCAAGAGACCTCACCAGTGCACAAATCCGTCCCCTGGGCCTCTAGTATGCATATAAGATCTTTGGTTAATCTCTTCCCGCCCTTCCCTCTGAGAGTCATCAGCTTGTTCCATGTTTCCATGCTTGTGAATTAAGTGTCTGCCCCTGGTGGTCAGTGCATGTCATAGCTACCTGTCAAACGGTTACTTAGGCTTTTATATATATAAAGAAAGTAATCTATGGGACAATTTCCCCAATTTATTATTAATATCGATTAGAATATATACTAGTTCTCTCAGTGAGAAAGATGTATTATTCACTGAAAATTTTTTAAGTTCTGTGCTTAGAACATTGATTCCCCCCCTTTAGTTTGAGAAAAGTAAGTAATTAAGTGTGAAATAGGAGAAAAAAGCGGAATCCTACATAATAAAAGGGTAATATGCAAACTGTCCCCTTAACCAAGAGTTCGACTGGAGTTCGACCAGAGGACAGAGCTGGCCCGCCAACCACCTGTGGCCCCTCCCCCGGATGGCCCCATCCCTGATCAGCCCCCTCACCCTGATAGAGGGCAGGGCCAGCTGGCCAACTGCCCACAGCCCCTTCCCCCAGCTGGCCCAGCCCAATCGGCCCCGATCAGGGCGGGCTGGCCAGAACCCACCTGTGCATGAATTTGTGCATTGGGCCTCTAGTGAAATAATAAGGAAGGTTGGGATCAATGATGGAATGGCTACATGTAACCCATTGGTAGGCATGAGACAAACTCACACAGCCTGGAAGAATATGTGAGAACATTGCATAAGATGATGATACTACCCATGAGTCCACACAAGGAAGAGGTCACTCTTTTTGCCCCTAATTAGGACTATATAATCCTTCTCTACTCTAAAGTGCCAACATATAATAGAGGCAACAAGTTGAATGCAAAAGCCATAGAATAATTAAGAAAAATGAGCTTAGGCTTTATAAATGAAAAGATAAATTATTACCAGTAAGTAAAAGATGGAAAGTGTTTGGCAGAGAATGTTGGAGGAGAGCATTCTCTTTCATGCTCATGTAGTTAATGTACCTCTGATAGTTCAAATCTGGGAATTGAGCAAACATAGATGCAGCTGAGCGTGAGTCTTTCTCTGCAATTTACTAGCCTGTGGACAACAGGGAAGAAGCAGGAACTTTGATGAGTCTCCTGATTCCCAGTTTTTCCAACTCTATCAGAGCTTCTAGAAAAAGAAAATTAGCCTCACACTGACATAATTAAATGTCACATGTATGCTCACAAAAAAGTGAATCCATTAATAAACTGCAGTGAGAAATTAACAAATGTCGGCAACAAATTCCATGCAGGATAAGAACATAATGTCATTAATAATAACATCAGTAAAGGTAAGTAGAAGCCTAATAAGAAGTGAGAGACTGACATCCTTATGGGATAGAAGATAAACTAAATATTATCATTAACATTTTTGCATAAATAGAAACTATTCTACATGTTATATTGCTAAGCCAAAAAGTAAGAGCTTAGAATTAACTAATATTTACCAAGCACATGCTATGTGTCTGACACTATGTTTGGCACAAATTAAAGCAATAAAAAGTAAATCTTTTATTAGTCTATAAAAACAAAATGCAACAATCTGAAAATGTGTTAATTATGCCTAAATTTGTTGAAATATATTGAAGTGAGAAATTGATAATTCATTAATGGTTGGGTACACTATTGAGATAAAGCATCCCACTAAAAACATGAAAAATATATTTAAAAGAATCCATGAAGGCATCAGAGACCTTTCAAAGCAATAAAGTATTACATGGCCAATATACAGGAGAATAAGAAAATAAACAGAAATTTTGAAAGTGGAATTTGGGGACATGCTTCCTTTAAAGATACCTGCCAGTTACTGAAATAAATTCTGAGGAGCTGACAACCCAAAGAGAAACTGCAAAAACCTCCTAGAACTGGAGCTCCAGTGTTCCTGAGGAAGGTGACCCAAATAAACTCCCCAGGTTTGGGACTGCTACTCTGAAGAGACACACTACAGGAAAGGAGTAAGGGCAACATGGGAATACGGCAGCCCGCTTAATGAATAAAGCCCAACTTAAAGTCTCAAATTTTTTATTGAATTTCAAATAATCTAGGAATACTGCTTACTGAAACAAAGAAAAATGTTCTCTTGGAAGAAGTTAATATCATTTTAGGCCTCAAATGATCTAATTTTTCATATATAATTTCAATACTGAATAAAAAATAAACAGGCATGCATGGTGACAAGACTATGTGATCAAACCCCAAAATAATAATGGAGAATATTTTGAGTGGTGATACTATGGGTAATTCTTGTTACCTTTCTCTTAGCAAATTTCCAGTATTCAATATGGTATGATTAACAATACATTAAATGTTGTACATCAGATCTCTAGACATATTTATCCTACATAACTGCAACTATTTAGCCCTTGACAAATATCTAACCATTTCTCCCATATCCCGGCCCCAGTAACCATTATTCTATTCATTGCTTCTATGTATTTGACTTGTTTAGATTCTACATATAAGTGAAATCACACATTTTTTCTTCTTGTGTCTGGCTTATTTCAGTTAGCATAATGTTCTTTAAATTCATCCATGTTGTTGTAAATTACCAGATCTTTTTTTAAAAAAGGCATATAATATTCCATTGTAATGCATATAACAATTTCTTTGTCCATTCATCTATTGACAGCTACTTAGGTCGTTTCCATATTCTGGCTATTGTGAATACTGCTCCAATGGGAGCATAGCTCTCTTGTGAGGTGCTAATTTCATATTCGTTGGGTATATACCAGAGGAGAGATTGTTAGATCATATGGTAGTACTAATTTGTTTTTGCAGAAAATTCACACTGTTACTCATAATGGCTTAACAATCAATTTACATTTAACCAACAATGTACAAGGGTTCTCTTTTTTCCCACATCTTCACCAACACTTATCTTTTATTATTTTTATAATACACATTCTAAGACATGTGAGATGATATTTTATTATGGTTTTGATCACTTTTCCCTGTTTATTAATGGTGTTGAGTACCATTTCATGTACTTGTTGGCCATTTGTATGTCTTTTTTGGAAAAATGTCTATTGAAGTCTTTGCCCATTTTTTAAACAGGTGTTTGTTTGTTTTTACTACTGAGTTGTATGAGTTTCTTACATATTTTGGATATTAATCCCTTATCGGAAATATAGTTTAATAAAAACTAAATAAAATAGGTGGAAAAGGAAAGAAAATTACTACAAAAGACACTGAGTAGTCAAGTCAGTCTTGAGAACGAAGAACAGAATTGGTGGCATACACTTCATGGTTTCAAATAATATTACAAAGCTATAGTAATTAAAACAGTATAGTACTGGCATAAAAGTACACACATGGACCAGTGGAACAGAAATAGAGAGCCCGGAAATAAACCCCAAATATATATGGTCAACTAATTTAACACCAGGACACCAAAACTACACAGTGGGGAATGGATAGTGTCATCAATAAATGGTGCTGGGAAAATTGTAAACACATGCAGAAGACTTGCAGCCAGCCAATACATCCTTCTCATTTGTAAAGATACTTTCCATCTGATATAAGGCTTCCATATAAGCTAAATCCATCAAAGTTAAAGAATAAACTAGATCTTTCCTTCATTTTGTGTCCATTATTCTATTTTTTTTTTTTTTTAGATTTAGCCACACCTAGAGCAAATATAAGAATATTCCAAGACAAACAAAAAGTATTTGGTGAAAGTATTAAAAACATGTGCTACTCATTCATACTTCTGATTTTTAAAAATAACAAAAAATTGGACCATGTATCTCCTATTTTTAATTTTAAAGAATTCAACTCCACACATACTCTAATCCAGCAATTTTCAATATTTTGCATCTCATTGCACACGCAACAAATAGGTATAATTTTGATTCATTCACACCAGACGGCTATTGTTGTGTTGGCTGTTGTCATTTCTTATTTGACAATCTAAGGGAAAAGAGGTCAGTGCCTCTGACTAAATAGTCAGGTATTTCATGTTATAAAAATTCTTGTGGCACACCGTTTGAAAATCACTGCTCGAATCCAAAGAATTTTGCACTCCAAAATAACAGTTCGGCTGTCTTGTTGTTTAAACACAGGCTTCTCTGACACTTGTTATAAAAATTTCTAACTATTATTGCATGTGGCAAGGACATTTTAATAAACAAAGAAGGTAGTCTGAAGCATGCAACTTTATGTATTGCTGAGCAACCTGACCCATTTTCCCATTATACTTCATAATAGTTTAGTTTGTGAGATTATGTTAGATATGTCATTAAATGCTACCCTTTAAATATTTTCTAGTAGCTTAGAAGTCAATTGAACCATTCATAATATCAGAATTTTACCACAGACATGGGAAACATTTCAAAGTAAGAAGGCCACATGAATAATTCAGAGGCATTTGGCCTCTAGAAATTACAAAAAATTTATTTATAACCAAAAAATATCCTCTAAAACCAATATTAGAAAGAAAAATTGCATTTTGGCATTAGAATGTTTTGCTTCCAACAGATAATTAACACTAGTTATTAATTTACTTTTATATTTATTGATTAAAGGTAAGTCCTTAAATATTTACGATGATAAGTTACCCCACATGCAAATGTTGATATACCTAATTTTGAGGATTTATTGCCTGGTGTCAGTTCAGATGCCCTGAAATTCTTGTGAAACCTTAGAATTTTCTGAATACTCATAGAAGATTGAATGTGCTGACTACAAAGCTACTGAGTGTGGATTTCAGTGGCTGCATACAATAAATAATATAGACTTTATAGAGCTAGTTCAGCAAAGTCACTCAGCAAAAAATAGCAACAATAATAACAAGAACCAACAGCAGCAAGAACAAATGGGATGGGAGGAAGATGGTCCAATTACTAGAATTCCCACCTTATATTAAATGTCCAGTTTTAAACAAACAAACCAAAAAGTGACATGCTTTATAAATCATATTAAACATGCTAATAAACATGACAGTGTGGCTCATAAATAGGAAAAAAACATTCAATAGAAACTCTCCTGAGTAAACTCAGATGATGGACTTTACCACACAAAACTTGTCATCAACTACGATAAGTATAGTCATAGAATTAAAAGAAATCATGTCAAATAAAATTTTTTAAAAACATGAGAATGAATTTCCACCAAATGAGACTACCAATTAAAACATACAAATTATTAAGGGGAACAAAATAGAAATTTTGGAATTAAAATGAAAAAATTCACTAAAGGGTCTCAACAACATATTTGAGTTGGCATAAGAAAGGATCAAAGAACTTAAGATAGGTCCATTGAAATCCAATCTAAGGAACTTCTGAGAAATTCTTAAAAATAAATGAAAAAAAGTGAACAGTTCCTCAGAGACCTTTTGGAAGACCATCATATAACATACAAAATGTGTTAATCAACTGTTTATGCTATTGGTAAGGCTTGTGGTCAACACTAGGCATTGTTTAAGGATCAACTCTCTCTATATACTAGAGGCCCAGTACATGAATTCATGCACAGGTGGGGTCCCTAGGCCTGGCGGGTGATCAGGGCCGATTGGAGCCTTCTCACCCAGACCGGATCGGGGCCAGGCAGATCAGGGCCAGGCCAATCGTGGCCTGCCAGCTGGGGGAAAGGACAGGGAGAAGGGCTGTAGGAAGTTGGCTGGCTGGGAGGAGGGACTGGCCAGGGGGAGGGACTGGGGGAGGTTGGCCAGCTGCAGAAGTTTGGCTGTGGGAGTGCACTGACCACCAGGGGCAGCTCCTGCTTTGAGTGTCTGCCCCCTGGTGGTCAGTGTGCATCACAGTGACCAGTTGACCAGTCGTTCTGGTCGTTCCAGTCGTTTGGTTTTAATGGTCACTTAGGTTTTTATATGTATAGATTTGCTCATTTAACTAATAATGATAATTTTATATACAATAATAAACTGTTCCTAACATATTTTGATTTTTTAAAAATAATCACAAGTTATCACTGATCTAATTATATGTTTATTAGAGGCCCGGTGCACAAAATTTGTGCACGAGTAGGGTCCCTAGGCCTGGCCAGCAATCAGGGACAATCTGTGGGGTTACCGGCAGGGCAATCGGGGAGCCCCCACTGGCACTCACCTTAGCTGGCCTGGCGCGGCCCGCTGGCCAGCCTGGCACCGCCCCTGCCCCTGCTTCTGCCGGTCACCTCCCTCTGTGGGGCGACCGGCCGGGTGATCAGGGGGCCCCCACTGGCACCCACCTTGGCTGGCCTGGGGCCTGCGGGCTGGGGGCAGCTCCTGCATTGAGTGTCTGCCCTCTGGTGTCCAGTGTACATCATAGCGACTGGTTGTTCCGCTGTTTGGTCAATTTGCATATTAGGGTTTTATTATACAGGATAGAAGATTCACATTCTAAATGGATATTTATGTTAGTGTTCAAGAAGAACAATTTCTTCTTGTAAGGTTCTGTACTTGTTCTCAGAAAGTTAGTTTATGGTTCTCTGCGACACAATTATGACATAATTGAATCAAGATCTATATACCTGAAATATAGCTTATCTTTGCATGGTTTCCTAGTCAAGTATGAATTTTTTTGCAGACAACATCTGATGTTATGAAAGGAATAGACCTTCAGTGTAGATTTCCTTTGGCTAAAAGCAATCTGTCAATAAACAGTAGAGTCTACTCACGTTTCTCTTGTTCTGCTTCCACTCCTTCACTTTCTGTGTCACTTGGCAAGATCCATGGTTGGTGAACCACCTGCAATTGCTTTAAAGAATCATCCTGCCAAAGAAAGAAAATTCATTTCAGATTAAACTCTAGAATAAACTTGTGAATACTAATATGGGTGAACACTTCAGTCTCCATAAATTATATGTCCAATAAACTATAATAAAAATTTCCTTATAGAGTTTTAAGTTTAAATTCATTTTCATGTTATAGACATGCCACAAACTCTAAAATCTTTTTCAAATTTTCTTCCCTTTTGATAAGATTTAATGTCTTAATGAGAAGAAATATCTTGACCATGTTCCTTCCTGAATTAACACTTTTGTGGAAATGTTGACACTTATTCTTGGAAACTTAATAATACAATATTCAATATAAAATTGCACAAATAGTACCTCTTTGTCATCAAGGCTTCAAGTTCCCTCTAATGAGAATAAAGTTTAGTGGGATATATAGAACATTCTCAACTTCACCCTTCAGTACTAAGTCACTACCTCCTTCCTCTTTGCACGTCATTTATTTATTTATTTATTTATTTATTATATATTTTTATTGATTTCAGAGAGGAAGGGAAAGGGAGAGGGAGATAGAAACATCGATGACGAGAAAATCATCGACTGACGGCCTCCTGCACATGCCACACTGGAGATCGAGCCTGCAACCTGGGTATGTGCCCTGACCATGGAATGGAACCGCGACCTCCTATTCATAGGTCAATGCTCAACCACTGAGCCATGTCAGTCTGGCTTTTATTTATTTCCTTATTTTTATTATTATATTTCTCATATACTACTTCGCTGCTCCTTAACTTCTGTCACTGACCTAAAGCAGACCCTCATCATCTTCCAACCTGATTGTAATAGCCATCTGTGAAGTTTTCTAGGATCAAATTTCATATGCTTTCTATTTTTCCCCCTACAAGTTTCCTGCCAAAGTGAGTTTTCTAAAGTGCCATCCCCTTGTTCACTATCCTTGAGTAGCCTCCTCATTATTCCCAGGATAAGATCTAAACTCAAGGACCTTCATTGCTTGATTTGCCCCCAATTCCATCTCCATCCACCTCAACCGACACGTCCATTCCAGCTATAATTAACTGGTAGCTCCTCAATTTTGTCATCCTGTCTGATCTGCCAAGATGTTTTCACAGATCATACTTCTTGCCTCAAATGCACTAAATTTATCTCAAACATGAACATTCCTTCAGGCAGGTGTCATCTCTCTTATCTTCCCTGATCCTCCAAGAGAGAGTCACTCCTCTATTCCAGTGTGTGCCTATTGCACCAATAGAACAACTATTACTATATAGTAATTGCCTCTTCATATATGCCTGCCTCAAAAATATTGTGGAAAGTCCTTAAGGACAGGAATAACTTTTTCACCTGTGCATTTCCAGCATCTATTATATAGTACCTGGCAAAAAATAGGTATTCACTCAGTAAACATTTGCATAGGAGGAAGTAAGGAAGAGAAAAGAAGAGAGGATGAAGGGTAGCAAGGGAGGATGGATCCCCTTCAGAATAAAATATAAGTAACAATTTCAAATTTATTGAATCATGATTCAAGAAAATATTTTGAAACAGATTTTGAAAATTAAAAACACAAACTCAACGTGACCTGTCAATTCACTCATTTGTCCTCTCAAATTCATTCATCATCTTCCCCCACTTACAATGATGTTTGACTCCAAGTTGAGATAGTTTGCTTTATGTTGCTTAGATAAATACCAGCAAGATAAAAATAAAGGCTTACAGTTAGATGAGTATTAAACATATCTGCTGATCACTTTATAAGATATATAAATGTCTAATCACTATATTGTACACCTGAGACTAATGTAATATTTTACTAGAGGCCCAGTGCACAAAAATTTGTGCACTCAGTGGGGTCCCTCAGCCCGGCCTATGCCCTCTTGCAGTCTGGGACCCCTCAGAGGATGTCCACCTGCTGGCTTAGGCCCGCTCCCTGGGGGATCGAGCCCAAGCTGGCAGTCAGACATCCCTCTGGCAGCCTGGCAGCCCTCAGGGGATGTCCACTTGCCAGCGGGGAGCAGGCCTAAGCTGCAGCCGGACATCCTTAGCACTTCTGAGGAGGCAGGAGAGGCTCCCACCACCACCGCTGTACTGGCAGCCATCAGCCTGGCTTGTGGCTGAGCAGAGCTCCCCCTGTGGGAGCACACTGACCACCAGGGGGCAGCTCCTGCATTGAGCGTCTGCCCCCTGGTGGTCAGTGTGTGTCATAGTGACCAGTCATTCTGCTGTTAGGGTCAGTTTGCATATTACCCTTTTATTATATAGGATAGAGGCCCGGTGCATGGGTGGGGGCTGGCTGGTTTGCCCTGAAGGGTGTCCCGGATCAGGGTGGGGGTCCTGCTGGGGTGCTTGGCCAGCCTGGGTGAGGAGCTGATGGCTGTTTGCAACTGGCCACACCCCCTTCAGGGTGGGGGTCCCCACTGAGGTGCCTGGCCAGCCTGCGTGAGGGAGTGATGGCTGTTTGCAGGCTGGTCAAGCCTCCCCCCCCCCCCCCCCCCCCCAGTGGGGACCCTCACTCCATGGAGGTTTGGCCAGCCTGGGGAGAGGCTGATGGCTGTTTTCAGGCTGGCCACACCCTTTTTAGGGTGTGGGGGTCCCCACTGGAGTGCCTGGCCAGTCTGGGTGAGGGGCTGAGGGCCGTTTTCAGGCTGGCCAAGCCCCCCAGCGACGGAAGCTCCCAGCCTCTCCTTTTTTTCTTTTCTTTTTTTTTTATTCTGGGATTTATTTACCTTCTATAATTGAAACTTTGTAGCCTTGATAGGAGCTCAGAGCTGGCCAGGGAGGGCGAGAGGGATGCCTCCTGCTCGCTCCAGCTCCATGGCCACAGCCAGCTGAAAGCAGGTATCTGGGGTTTATTTATCTTCTATAATTAAAACTGTTGCTTTGAGTGGAGCTCAGAGCCCGCCATGGCAAGCGGGAAGCTTGGCTTCCTCCACCATTGGGGCAACCAAGCCTCCTGCTTGCTCCAGCTCCAAGGCTGCCGGCCGCCATCTTGTTTGGGTTAATTTGCATATTGTCACTCTGATTGGCTGGTGGGCATGGCTTAAGGCATAGTGAAGGTACGGTCAATTTGTATGTTTGTCTTTTATTAGTGTAGATACCAACAGTAACTGAAAACAAATCTAAAAAATAAAGGCTCACAAGCCCTGATCACTAAGAAACACTACATCAGAAAGCATTTGTTTAAAAAAATTCCTTTATGGCCCTGGTGGGGTAGCTCAGTTAGTTGGAGCATCATCCCAATAAGCCAAGGTTGCAGGTTCCATATCCAGTCAGGGCACATACAAGAGTTAACCAATGAGTGCATAAATAAGTAGAACAGCAAATCCATCTCTCTCTCTCTCTCTCTCTCTCTCTCTCTCTCTCTCTCCTTCTCCTCTCTCTCTAAAATCAATCAATCAATCCATCAATCAATTCCTTTATGAGAGGAACATCCCTTGATTGTGATGGTTACCTCTGGAGATATTTAGTCCCAATTTAGAATTTAAAAAAGGCAGAATTTTCCAGGAGTTTTGGAGAGGGTTAGAGAGTTGAATAGGTAAAGCATGGGGATCTTTTAAAGAGGTAAAACTATTCTGCATGGTATTATAATGGTAAATACAAGACATTAAGCATTTGTCAAAACCCATGGAACTTCACATTACAGAGTAAATGTTGATGTATTCAAATGAAAAAATAAATTAGATGATTAGGGAATTCCAGGATGAAAGGCAAAATACTAAAAAATAATCTAAATAATCTAAATGCATTACAAATGTCTAAAACAACTTACAAAAGAATAAGGTGCTGACCTGAGTAACTGAAAATAAGTGCACTCTAAAAGACCAAAAGCAAAAGGAACTGTACATAATAACTGTACTATAGTTGATAAACATTTTTTGTATGGGTATAGAGATTAACAATTCTAAAACACATTACATATATACACTGAGTGGCCAGATTATTATGAACAGCCTATCAGTACTTCATTCACCATCAACATGATAGGATGAACTTGATCAGCAATGATACTTAGGTATGTTGTGCTATTCAGATGTTTATAATGATCTGGCCCTCTAGCAACTTCAGTGCGAAATCATACCTAATTTGCCTAAAAATGTCAGGTGGTCATAATAATCTGGCCACTCAGTATATATTTGCAGTGGGAGTTTACAGATAAATAAGGCTAGAATGATCCATGTGTAATGTATTAGAGTTGGCAGCTGAGAGGACTTAAACACAATGACACACCAATAGCAAAGAACACAACTACCACTCTCGCCTTAATTTGTAATACCATTTTCCCACAAAAGAACTTGGAAATGACTGATTCTTGGACTGAGGTATAAAATATACAAGATGTCTAGAGCATCTGGTATTGCCAGAAAGAAAATGCTCGCTCGCTCGCGCGCACACACACACAACACACACAATGAGGATATTTCAAAAGGATGAAGAAAGTCAACTGAAAAAATCTCTCAGTGGCCAAGTCTAGAACAATTTGAGCAAAACTAAATCAATCAATCAATCAATCAATAAGATAGCATTGGGCTATTACCTAAAGTATAAAATAAATATTTGTAAACTCATTGCGATAAAAATAAATGACTAAATAAATGAATAGACCAATATGCCATGCAGAAGGATTTCAAATATTAATGTAGATACTAGAGGCCTAGTGCACAAAATTCATGCACAGGAGGGGGGGGGGGGTCCCTCAGCCTGGCCTGCACCCTCTTCAATCTGGGACCACTCGGGGGATGTCTGACTGCCAGTTTAGGCCCGATCCCACAGGGAAACCAGCAGTCAGACGTCCCTCTCGAAATCCAGGACCGCTAGCTCCTAACCGCTTGCCTGCCTGCCTGCATGATTGCTCCTAATCCCTCTGCCTGCCTAATCGCCCCTAACCCCTCTGCCTGTCTGATCGCCCCTAACTCCCTCTGCCTGCCGGCCTGATCACCCCTACCTTGCCCCCCTGCCAGCCTGATAGCCCCTAACTTGTTCCCCTGCTGGCCTGATTGCCCCTAACCGCCTCTGCCTCGGCCCCTGGCCTAAGCCGCAGTCTGGCCTCCCTCTGGGGGAGGCGACCTGGCAGATCAGAGGAAGGTGCCACCATAAACCCCCTGCTTCTGCCACTGCCAGCCTGAGCCTGGGCCCTTTGCAGCCACCCGTGGCTGCCTGAGCCTTGGACCTTTGCAGCATCCACGGCTGCCTGAGCCTTGGCCCTTGCAGCTGCTGCAGCTTTGTCCAGAAGAACGTCCGGAAGGTCGTCTGGAAGACATCTGCCTAATTAGCATAGTACCCTTCTATTAGTATAAATTCCATCCTTAAGGAAGTGGAGAATAACTTCCCTCTTCTTAAGTGTGGCCTGAATATAGTGACTTTCTCCCAAAGAGTACAACATGGAAAGGGAAAGCAAAAAGAATAAATAACTGTACAGTGGAGAAACCTGACAAAGACTACCTAAAGCCGGGTGATTAAGGTCAACATCAACAGCAATAATTCCTATTGATAGTATGTTCCTTTGATAGCATGGGATGAAAGTAAAAGTTTACCCCTATGGTTTTCCTCCTAAAAAACATATTATCCCCGTTTAACCATAAGGAAAATATCACACACATCTCAATTAAGGGATGATCAACAAAATATATGACCAGTACTCTTCAAAACTGCTGTCGTCATTAAACACCAAGGAACTCTGAGAAATGGTCACAACCAAGAAGAGCCTAAGGAGCCAGCAGTACAGAACATATCCTGGATGGGATCTTAGGACAGAAAAGGTACATGAGGGAAAAATTGAGGAAACGTGAATAAAGTAAGGGCTCAGTTACTCATATCATATCCATATTTGTTTATTAATTATGACACATGTACCATACTAATAGTAGGGGATAATAATAGATAATAATAGTTGAAACTGGAGAAGAGGTATATAGGAACTCTCTATATTATCTTTTCAATAGATTCTGTAATCTTAAAATGGTTCTAAAATTTTTTTAAGTTTATTTAAAATGCTGAAAAAACCCCCACGACATTTTAAAAATGATTTTCACTTTAAAATATCACATGAGCTACTCTTGAAAAAAAAAAAAAAAAAAAAGTCTGTTAATCAGATTAAAATATAAATTCCTGTCCTGTGAGATAGGGTTTGGCAGTGAAGAGTCCTTGCCCAGGGGTCATGAGTCACAGCTTTTTATCTTGGTAAATCTAAGGCAGTGGTTCTCGACCTTCCTAATGCCGCGACCCTTTAACACAGTTCTTCATGTTGTGGTGACCCCCAATTTCATTGTTACAAATTGAACATAATTAAAGCATAGTGATTAATCACAAAAACAATATGTAATTATATATGTGTTTTCTGGTGGTCTTAGGCGACCCCTGTGAAAGGGTCGTTCAACCCCCAAAAGGGTCGTGACCCACAGTTTGAGAACCGCTGCTCTAAGGCATATCACTTCCCCTCTTGAGATAGAATAAAGAGAGTGAAGGCCCTGGATTAGATAATCTCTCGAACTGTTAGGAGGAAACTCAGCAAATAATTAAAGATATTCAATCGTGAAATGTATACTTTAGATATAAATCAGTGTTTATTTTTAAGATTTCACTTATTTTTTTTCAAATTTACTAATTATTTGATTTGGTCTTTGAGTCTATACTAAAGCAGCAGCATAAATGTGAAAAATCTTAGATTTAAAATTCCCTAATAGTTAAGACAGCAGACGTCAATTTTCAAAAAGTTTCATGAGAAGAAATCACATTCCTCAGTTTTTTAAAAAATAGAACATGCAGTCTCTAATGTTTGAAGAACTATCAAAGATTTCTCATTTTGGTTTTGTAAGGTAAAAATCAAATGGTTAAAGCTTTTTATTTAAAAGAGTAAACTGTAAAGTGATCATGAAAAAGTGTTTTTAATTTAAAAGGTATTTTGGTTAATTAGCTTTTCGACCCAAATACTAAAATCTGTTTTCATAAGAGGAGATGATTAATAAGTCAATTGTATTACTTTTTCCCACAACAGTTCAGAATACTCAGCCATACAATCAATTGGTTTCTGTTTTTAATGACTTTACTTTTGAGCAGATAAGCAGCATTCACTTGTTAATTCAGTTATTGCTATATTGTAACTTTAGATGTTTTGCTTTGGTTTTCCCTTGAATACAGCTGGTAATGCGCCTGTTTTCTTTATCAATGCTGGCAGTACTATGTGTGTCCAAAATTGAGCCCATCAGACTACTTATAATTCTTTTTGATGGGGTCAAGGAGCTAAAATCTTGGATATTTTTAAACACAACAACTGACATTCCTCTTCGCCAGTTTATGAAAAAAATTTTCTACAAGAGTATTAAACTGGGTCTGAGCATAGAACAAACTCTTTCATATTCCCAAGAGCAAGTTCTTTGGATTGTTTTTCGAAGAAATGCCATTCATTCTTTTTTCAAAAACACTTTCACCATAAGTATGCAAATGTCCAGGGACTAGGAGTGGTGGGAAATAGTGACATGTGTCATATGGAAAACAGTTGCTAGTCTTGTATCAACGTATCATTCTATCTGCTAACAGAATGAGTGCTTTATAAACTCCAGCAGTATTGTTATTCCACATGGCTAGCTTATTTTTGGATTCTCTAAATGCAATCAATCAGTGATTTATGTCATGTGTGACCCTGAAACTTCAATATATTTAGAGAAAAAAATGCTCCTTTGCTCATATTTTCACCAATGGATACTTCAATTCAGCCAACTAAATATTACTTTCCCTTTGGTTAAGAATAAAACTAATGCACAAAATATTAGTTTCCACCTTTCAAAAAGGATTAATCACTTTTATTTTACTTCTATAACCATAGGATCCCTATAAAATAAGGATCCCTGAAACATGTTGCATATAAAATCAACACAAAACTACACTCCACTCTAGATACGTGGAAGAGACTGCTTCTTCTGACAAAGAATCGAGCCTCTACTTCCATGAAAATGAAACATATAATTTACATATTTAAATAAATAAAGTTTGAAAACAACTTTATATTTGTTAATGAAATGTCCTGTCTTATCAGGCTGAAATCCATCAATTTTTAGTTAATTATACTTCTGTAGCTTACTTCTTATGAGGATTGCAAAAGGGCAATTGAAACCCAAGAAGGGAAGTAATAAGTTTGGGGAAGCTATAAATTTGAATGAATAGGATTTTGGAAAAGAAAAGAGAGGGGTCAATAATAAAGATAGAAAAAATATGGTAGATTGTGAAAAACATTACAAAATAAATTGTAGGATAAAGTTGTAAAAGGCTTTGAAATGAATGAAACACTACTGAGTGTAGTCAATGAAAGCTAAGTCTTTTTGTAACAGTGAAATGCTGGGTATCTATGACTCCATCTTGTTCACACCTACATTGTTTCAATGGTCTTCAGGCTAACAGTGCCTGATTTAGAGATGCTAATCATTAGAGAAATTCTGCTTGGGGCTTGAGTTTTTACAGAAATAGCCCCTCCTATCTCCCCCCCCCCCCCGCCCCATCCCATCCCTTGACATAAAAGAAGCCTGAATTCTGTACTTTCTTAAAATGAATTTGAGAAACTGCTAGCACCCCTACCTTCTCAATTGGCAACTTCTCAATCAATAAATCTTTCCTTACAACAAACTTTGGTATTTTGAGTCTTGGCCTTTCAGAGAATTTGGACCCATAACAATTTTTCTAGCCTCCCCTTCCAATTAGCTGGTTTGATATAGGTTCGGAGTCATTCACTTGACTTTGAGCCATTTTACAACTATGTAATTTATAAAAATTTACTGGTATAGTAGTACAAATAATTCTTGTCCACATACATGCAAATTATGTCAATTTAAATGCAATTAATTATCCTATGGATATAAATTAGGTTTGCCAGTTTTTGCATTTATTTATAACTTCACTTCAAGATTCCTTATTTAACTATATATGTGAGGGTTTGAAATCTCCTTTGAATTTGTTGCAATATCTTATTGGTTCCTTAATTAATTAATGAGTTGAATAAATCTTTGACATATGATCATTTTATATCTGTACTAGTGGCCCGGTACACAAAATTCGTGCATGGGGCGGGGGTATCCCTCAACCAGGCCTGCACCCTCTCCAATCTGGGACCCCTCAGGGGATGTCCGACTACCAGTTTAGGCCTGATCCCACAGGGACCGCTGGCTCCTAACCGTTCACCTGCCTGCCTGCCTGATCACCCCTAACCACTCTGCCTGCCAGCCTGCTCGCCCCCAACTGTCCCCCCCTGCCAGCCTGCTCATCCCCAACTGCCCCCCCCATTGGCCTGGTCACCCCCAACTGGCCCCCCTGCCGGCCTGCTTGTCCCCAACTGCCCCCCCCCCCCCCCCCACTGGCCTGATCGCCCCTAACCGCCTCTGCCTCGGCCCCACCACCATGGCTTTGCCCAGAAGGACGTCCAGAAGGTCTCCCAGTCTAATTAGCATATTACCCTTTTATTAGTATAGATGAGAACCAGGATTATAACTTTAAAAAAATGTTATCCTTTAACTACATGCATTAATTCTTAGTGAATATCAATGACAGGTGAGTTTCCTTAAAAAAAAAAAAAAAATTCCTTGTTTCCTAGTTTACTAAGTGGAATAAAAGTATGATACTAAATAATAGTTATTTCAATTTTTAAAAAGTAAATCCCTGTGCATGATAAAAATTCCATTATGTTTTATTTGTTATAGAAGAACAATGTCATGCACTCTCCTTCAGAAGTACAGTTGGAATTTCATTGCATTAACAATCACAGAATATAAAACAGGGGAAAAGACAGACACAATTGGCAGGAGAAGTGATTCTAAGATATTTTGTAGCATAGAATCAGTGGCACAGTTGGAAAAACCAACCACCACGGATTTGAAAAAGGTCTGTCACTTAACAGGCTTCTTTTCCTGCCTGACACCCTGAGAGATTGTGAAGCTGCCGCTTGACACCTGGAGCTAGTTCACACTCCTGTGTATGTTGCCTCTGGCCTTTGGCCTTCACCAACAACTTCCCGAGGTTGTGAAGAACTGCTCTCAGTGGTTCTTGAAAAAGTTTTAAAAATCATCAACTTCAGTCTTTAGTTCTTCAGAGGCCTTCAACCATTTAATTTCACTATGTTTATCTGATTTATGTATGTTTAAATTAACACATTTCTCTAATAAGTAGGGAATTTCTAACTAGTATATTATGCTGCTCTCAGTTATTCATCTAAAGAAATATGATTTTAAAAAAGACCAGCTTCTCTATAAAAGGCACAGTGAGCTTTGGAAGTCCTTGATTTTGATAAGTTATTTTAAATTGTGAGTGAGTGTGTGTGTGTGTGTGTGTGTGTACAATGAATGTTGATATTATGATTCCAAACACTAAAATTTTTACAAAGTGAAATTATTATTTCTGCCTTGAGTTACTAAGTGCCTTGTAAGTAAAGAATATGTAATTTTTAAAAATTGTCAGAACAATTTTGAAGATTAGGGAAAGTAGATTATTATGAAATGCCTTGTTTTTTATTTGGTCAAAAATATAAACTCTATTCTGGAAAAAATTACACATTAAACAACAGAAAATATGGACCAGAAATGTTTTATTTTTTTGAGGAGACTATATTGTGTCTTTAGTTTTGAGTTAGGTCTAAACAGAATTGTCTAACTTCATGTGGTTATGATTCTGACTAATTATAAGACTAAATAAATAAGAAAACCAGAGACTTTGATCTGCAAAGAGTTGTTCAAACTTTAGCAAGAAATGTTAAATATATTAAAAATGTAAACACTATGGTTTATTTGAGTTTTAATGTATACTAAATAAAAGCAAATGTTTGCTAGCTCAGTTTTAACTTCAATGCTTCTGGCATACATATACATATACATATATATATATATATATATGTGTATATATATATATATATATATACACATATATATACACATATATATATATACACATATATATATGTGTATATATATATATATTTACACACACACACACACACACACACACACTGTTCCTTAATGTTTGCTGCTTCTAGGAATATGAGAAAGAGGGAAAAGTGAAATAAGAGCATAAGTGAGGAAAAAAACAAAAACTATCAATTTTTGGCTCACATTTTTAACTTGTTCGCAATAAAGGAGAGTTTGAATATATTTCCTAAAGATCCAATAATTATTGTCTGAAAAGAACTTTCAGTAAGTCAGTAGTTCACTAATTAAGATCAAACTTAGTTTTACTGTAAAAATGATCACTTATTGATTTTAAAAAGAGCTAAAAGCTAAATATCAACCAACATTAGATAAAAAATACTATGTGAAATTGAACCCCTAAGAAAGGCAAGGCTTACCTTGGGCAGTTCACACATACTTGTAAACTCAAACTGAAAGTCAGTAATAAATCTCCTAAGATCCTGAGGTTTTATACCCTGAATCAACCAAAAATATTATTCCTCAGAGTAGATGAATAAACAAAACTCATAAATTTATTAACAAAATGTTCCTCTACCTATATTATGTAACATTGATTTTTTTCCCATGCTGTATGAAGTTCCTCTCTAGAAATAACATTGGAAAGAACACTTTATGGCTGTGCCCACAAACTTTAGGGTGTTTATGAATTACATGGGGATCTTGTTAGAATGCAGATTTTGATTCTTTGGATCTGGTGTTAAGCCCTGAGATTTTGCATTTTTTACAAGACCTAGGTGATGATGATGTTGCTAGTCTGAGCACCACACTGAGAAGGTACACATTATCAGCCTTCATGTCACATTGAGCATTTACAATTGTGTACAACTTGTACATTTAGGTTGCACATTTGTAATGATGAGGAAAATAAGGATCTTTTTGTTGTTGTTGTTTTAGAACTGCAAAATTAATATAAGACACTTTAAAAGTTCTATCAGCTATATGCAGCCCATTTCGTATATCAACACTGCAATGCTCCCTTTCCTCCACAGTGCTAGACCTATACAAGACACATTGCAAGGCACCCTACCAGCAAGTGGGATGCTGAGCCAGAGCTTGAGCAAACAGAATCCTAAAGGGTGATTCTGTTGGTGCACATGTTGAAAACAGTGTCTGCCTCTTCTTGGCAACATTAATTGCTTAATGTATTCTATTCAATTTTTGTATCAAATTCATTAAGTGGAAATTTAAAGTTGGTGCTCCAATCCTCCAATGTTTTGCCCCATATATTTTGATTTTTCTAACCTGAACTTAAAACATCTGCCTGGCTATTCCCTTTTTTTCCTTCCTTACTCCTTCTCCATGTACCTTTCACAAAATTCCAACCACCTCCAAACAAGCATGAAAACTCAGAATGTTAGAGACTTAAAGGGGTGCTATTCACTCTGGTTTTTCTTTCCAAGGGATATCTAGAAGTAAAAGCGAGTTTCAGTATAGGTTCAGTATTCTGAATGAATCAAATGGACTACACAGTACATTTAGTAGGGCAATCAAAATTGTTTTTGAATGGATTCGTGCATGGGAGAATAGACTAATTAGAGACACAGATTGTCTTGCTGAGAACCAAATACTTGGTGCTTCCATGACATCATCACCAAGTTGTCTCCCAGATCCCTTCACCTGCAACAATTCAGGTGGCTAATTTAGTGACCTCTGTGGATTGGTTTCAGATCAAGTTTTACGGATTCTATGCACTGGTTTACCTGAAAGTCCCCAAATTCCATTTGCAAACTGCACAAAGACACTGCATGTGATGCAGAGCACCCTTGGACATCTTCCCAATAAATCAGAAGTCTAAATGGGTTTTCCACAAATATCTACATATTTAAATTGTTAAGACAGTTGGTATAGATTGTTCTTGTCATAAGAGCAATGATCATGTCTTACTTTTTTGGACATGGCCAACAAAAAGCATGTGTTTTTCATTTACTAGGATATCAGCAAATGTTTATGAGTGAAAATACATAATAGCACTAGGTTTATACCTTCATTTTCAGGATGAATTGACACACCGTATCTCCCTACCAATGAGGACCAAAAGCCATTTTTATACCATTATTTGTTACCCTGTTTCTGTGGGCATGACCAAAGGGTGGGCATAGACTGGAAACCCTACGGGCGGATGGAGAAAGCCCACGTGAGGGTTTCATCCTATATGATAGATAGATTGTTTTCAGACTGTGTTACAGGCCACCTTAAAACTCACTTCTTCCATGTAGTGTTTCAATGACTGTCCTCCACTGGGGGCTTCTCCCTAGAGGCAAAGAGGAAGAGAGGTTGACAAAGTCAGGAGAGGAAGAAGAAAGAATGAAAGAAGAGAGTCAGGGAGGAGAGTGAAACCTAGGAGCAACACCAAAACTTTACCATCCCCCCAGCATCTCAGTTGATGTTTGTGAGATTAACAGATGGGCAACTTCTTACAGTGAAGGAGGTAAGTTTTTTTTTCAAGGCAACACCAATTTTAGGTCACATAAACATATAACCACCTAGAATAGCTGACGAAATCTTAGGACAGAATACTAAATGTGTAGTATAAAATGTTTTGTAAATGTGTTCTTACAATAAGATTAAGAAAAAGTCACTAAGTCTGTATTCTATAAATGTGTTTGGGGATCTAATACATGGACTTAAGAATATTTTAGGGAAAGTGTACAGGTCATTAACCTGCCTTTTCCCAAATGTTTATATAAATCTTTTGCACCTTACTTGTATGTTATTAGTTAATTCTCCATTACTGTGCCTTTTCCTAGCACTTCATTGAATGCTGGTAATCATTGCAGTTTAAATCACTGACATTTAAAATAATTTAAACATATATCACAAGTTCATCCGAACACTGGTGACCAAAATTGTCAAACAACTTGTTAGTTTGGATAAATTATATTTTTATCTTACATGCGGGAGACATTTGGAAATAAATTCTGGGATACCAGGAAACGATAAACTCTAGAACACCATATGTGTTTAAATGATAACTAAATAAGTGTGAATAAGTTTACTTTTGTTTCTAACTCTTTGAGGACCCTCTTTGTTAACTTTTCAAGCACTTTCACATATATTATCTCATTTCATTAGATTTTCACGATGACTTGAGAAAAGATATCCCCAGGACAATTTAATACATAAATTGAAGAATGCTGAGACATGCTGAGTGAAGAGTTCAAAATCAAGGAGCTAAGCAGGGTATTTCTGGGACTGGATCCCACTCCAACCCTCTTTACCTTGTGGAAACGAAAAGTTTAAAACATAAAAAATAAATTTACTTTAGTTAAAAAAGTGATGTATACTATAAAGCACTTTGAGGGGATTTTTTTAAAAGCATGCTCATTTCTAAACAAAATTAAGCTAGAAATAAAGTGCTGGTATTCCTAAAAACTTACATATGGTAATATTTTTTCCAAATCATGGTTTTCACAACAAAAATTAATATGCTGCAGTTGAGATGTTTCCACACGCTCCAAGCTTGTAGGAAGCTCAATGGATACGATAACAAAAGAGGAAAGATTGTTATACTTATTTAAACTAAAAGATAAACTATAAGGAAAAATCAAAACCACATAAACCCCCTTAATTGTGAGGAATTTAACTCAAAGCATATAGAGATGGCTGGAAACTTACTTCAGATAAACGGCTTTTTATAGTTGAACTTGCTACACTATCTCCCCTCATTAGGACAACAAGTGTAGAAGGAATGCTATGCGTTCTTCCAATTGGATCTTCTGAGTGACAGACCAGTCCTTTTGTCCTAATAATCCCTCCCGCTATGCCTGGCAGGCTAAGGACAAGAGGATGAGGTGACAAACTGCTTGCTGTTACAGATGCTCTCTGGAGGGGCCAGCATCTGTAGTCTGGATGGATGGCCTCTGTACACCCGAGGGCTAACGGTGAGATGCTGCAGCACAGTCCCTGGGTGCTCACTGAAGAGGGTGCTTGGTTTCTCTGGAGCTGGAGTGCAGTGGTTTTCCCTGTTTGTCTGGACACATGCACTCTTATGCTAAGGCACGGTGATAACTGGTGGCTTTCTTGATGATCAAATGTAACTAAATCACTAGGTGTCCTATAAGGCTTCTTCTCAGGTTTGCCTCTTCCCCCAATGTCAGGCAGGTCCTCTTCAACTCTACCGCAGAGGAGAGGAGCAACTCACACAACACTGTTTGTTTCAGAGGTCACACAGAACTGACCCATGGCTGTAACTACCACTCAGTCATGGTGAGGAGGAGCATTGAGGAAGAGGAACATGGAGTCAAAGATGGCAGGTGGAAAAAACAGAGGAAACAAACACTCCACAGAGAGGATTACAAATGGGGTACAAGGCCAAGTGGACAAGAAAAAGAAGGAATTATTACCACTTGCAACAGCATGGATGGAACTAGAGAGCATTATGCTAAGTGAAATAAGCCAATCAGAGAAAGAAAATATCACATGATCTCACTCATTTGTGGAATATAATGAACAACATAAACTGATGAACAAAAATAGAACCAGAGACATAGAAGCATCAAACAGACTGTACAACCTATGAGGGAAGGCAGGGAGTAAGGGGGTAAGAGATACACCAAAGGACTTGTATGCATGCATATGAGCAAAACTAATGGACACAGACAGTAGGGGGGTGCGGTGAGGGCTTGTGTTTGGGAGAGAGGGTGGTGGGGGAGAGTTCAATGGGGGAAAAAGGGAGACTCATGTAATACTTTAAATAATAAAGAATTTAAAAAAAAGAACAAGGTGGTAGGATCTCTATGTGTTAGGATCGGAAGATACAACCCAAATCAAGAGCGCTATGTAGGGGTGCTAGTGAAATAAAGTATCTTCTAAAACACAAAGCTATCAACTCCAGTCATCCTTTCCATAGTTTTTAAGAATTGACATTTTAAATAACAAGACATTCTAACAACATAATATTTTTGGAAGCACCTGGAAATAAATTAAAAATATCCAAATGCAATTTCCCTTGAGAAACAAATATAGGAAAGGTGGTATAAGGGAAGCAGAAAGGGCATGTGAAGGAGGGAAAGGGCAGGATACATGGAAACTGTGCCTTAAACAAAAGGAAAAAAAGGTATTTCCTGAAATGTGGTTTTACTTATCATGAACCTAAATATAACCAAAGTTGAGATAAAAAAGTTTTAAATGTGCATTACAAAATATAAACTCAGAAAAAAAATTTGACATGGCTGTTAGAGACAAAAGCTCTTGTTACGCTCCTAGTTATTTTGCAGTTAAGGGAACATTTTCATGAGACGGAATATCCTCGAGACAGAAGTAGGTCTAGGCCCACACCCTCCTGAATCTATTGCCGTTTTTCACTATACCATGCTTCTTTTCTTTCAATCAGTAGGTCATTTTTATTTACTTCTGACTAACCCTTAGACAAAATGCATAAAGACTTCCGTTTGTATGGAGAGTACATTTACTCACAAACCTTTTGTGTCTAAGACCTCTGGTACTAATTTCTGTCAAAGACATTTTCATGAGATCCTTACCGCCAGCAGAATGATCTTTCTCCCCACCTTTTCTCAAATGAAACTAAACAATAATCCTAACACAGAGAACACCTTCCTAAGACGTACATGAAGTATTTAGAACCCATAGAAGAAGGGAGCTTGAGATGGATGGCCAGGACATTTCTGAACCCAAGGGACCCACAAAAGTCCACCCGTTATTTATTCCACCAGCATTTATTAAGCACCTATGGTGTGCCACATGCTGTGCTAGTGTGGAGACAAATTGGTGAATAAGAACTAAGCCCTATCATAAAAAGTTAATTTTTGAAAACAAATACACAAGTTATTAGAATATAGAGCAAAAGTTACTTGGCACAGGTAAACCCAAGCTGCTATGGGAAAAAATAGGAGGAAAAGCCACCTAGGCTTTCATTTACTTAACAAGCATGTGTTGAGAGCTCACATGTGCTGGGAACTGGTGTAGCCCACTAGATACATGGGATGAAGAAGACAATGTGGAGGGATTGAAAGTTGAGGAAGTTATTATAAAGCTTAGTCCTCAAGACTAAGTCAATTAGTCTTGACTTAGTCAATTAGCCAGAACAAGAAGCTGAATAGAAAGAGGACTCATATCAGGCAGAAAGAAAATTTTGTGCAAGGTCCCAGGCACAACAGAGCAAATATATGAAACCACAAGTATTACAATGAGGAGCGCTAATTATACTCTGCACTGTATTTTTAGATAGAGAGATATTAACATCATGTATTATTTCCTAATTTTATACTATAATTCCCTGTAAAACAGATGCTGATGATGATGCTATGTGCTACATTTCTTAATCACATTATTACACAAAGCTACTGCATTGGTGACAGATGGCAGAGGATTGAAGTTCAGCTTTCCAAACTCCAGCATATTCTACTGGCAGCTAATGATGTCCGAGAGAACAGGCAGGGATCTATTTCTAAATAGTAAAATAGTGGGTGCCACAGTTAGAAACGCAGACATTTTTGGAAAGTTCATACATCTTTTAAATCATTCAGAATTTTTTAATGAAAATTTGCCCACAATCTTATGGATAAATATAGCATCATTGCAGACCATTTGTCTCTGAAAATGACAGCTTTCTCCAGTAGAGAAGATACCCGATTGCTTTAGCATTGTTAAAGGCTAACAGATAGGAGCATCCTATATAATAAAAGGCTAGGCGTCATGACCAGAACGACCGATCGACCAGTCGCTATGAGGTGCACTGACCACCTCTTGGTCCCTCCCTCTAGTCCACAAGCTCCGATTACTGGATGGCCAATGGGGAACCATGGGGAACCGGGCTGGATGGCGGCAGGGTGGGACTGGAGACTGGCAAGGGGCAGGGGGCAGACCTCTTGGTCCCTCCCCACCACCCACAGGCTCTGATCGATCCTGAGTTTCTTCCGAAAGGAACGTGGCGCCTCCACTGCACAGCCTCCCGGGACGCAGACTCACTGCTGTGAGAGGCTCTAGAGCAGAGACTTCAATAAGGACTTAAGCGCTGCAGCGACCATCAGCCTTCATTGCTGGGAGGTGGACGGAGTACATCAGCCTTAAAGCACAAACGCCACCCTCTTCTCCACAGCCACTTCTGGGTCTGCAAGAAACTGTGCATGCTCCTCCCTGCAGGATGGGTGGGGCCAGAGCCTGAGCTGAGAGGCTCCGCGATGGGAGAGGGGCTGAGCCAGGCTGCTGGGCCAGTGCAGGGACAGAGGGAGGGAGGGAGGGAGGGAGGGGCAGGAGCACGGGGGCATCCCTGGTTCCCTGCACCTCCTCTCACAGGCATAGCGCTTCCTGGTTGAGTTTCCCACCTCATTGTTAGGGTTTTGGCTGGTGACGCTGGCTGTGAAAAGATTCACAAGAGAGAGAAGAAACAGGTGCAGAGAAAGGGCATTTATTTTACTTCTTTAAAGGGAGCAAAGGGCCAGGTGCCTTTTGATGGCACAAGGCACCGAAGGCAGAATGGGCTGTTCTTTTGATCGCCGGATGGCAAATGAGGAACTGGGGTGGGTGGTGGTGGCAGGGTGGGACTGGGGACTGGCGAGAGGGCAGAAGATGGCCCTGATCACAGGCTAGGCCTAGGGACCCTATCCGCGCACGATTTCGTGCAATGGGCCCCTAGTTTTAAGATAAAATGTTATGCCCGGTGGGTGTAGCTCAGTGGATTGAGCATTGTCCCATGCACCAAGAGGTCACTGGTTCAATTCCTAGTCAGGGCACGTGGGGTTGAGGGTTCAATCCCCAGCAGGGGGCCTGTAGGAGGTAGTGATCAATATCTATCTCCCTCTCCCTTCCTCTCTCTCTGAAATAAATAAAAACATATTTTTAAAAAAGATAAGATGTTATGATCCACTCTGCCTTTAAGTTCCACTAATGATCAGGAGCTAAATTTGTCCCCTCAGAAGGGACAGAGAATACTCAATCCCTAACCAACTTTTAAATTAAAATAAGCTAAATAGTGCCTTTAGCAGTAATGCCCTTACCTTAAAGAATGAAGAAGGGTAGAAGCAATTATGGAATTGATGATTAGCCTATATAATAAAGAACTAATATGCTAATTAGACCAAACAGCAGAACAACCATCTGGACAACCTTCCGGACGACCTACCAGACAAAGCCAGGGCTGCGAGAGCCAGCTGAGATAGCCTGGGCTACAAGGGCCAAGCCCCTTGCACGAATTTCGTGCATCGGGCCTCTCGTTACTTATAATGTTAATTTTTTAATGATTTAAAACATTTTAGTGTTTCTTATTATTTTCTGTAAAGTGGTTATTCAGTTGAAAAGAAAAAAGATATTTCATTCTTTCCTTTAATCCTATGTAAAAAAAAAAGAGGGGGGGGACAAAGCCAGTAATGAATGAGAGGCTCCCTGTTTGGAAAGTAGAATCTTTCATCAGTGGATGTTGGACAAGAGAAGGGATGGACAAGAGGGTGGGGCTGTAAGAATGGATAGCTTAGTGTTAATGATTTTGAATTGCATTGACTTAAAAATTAGATTGAGATATATATCATTAGTCAATCGACTTTAAAAAAATCTATTTGACCTTGAACAATTTATTGCTCTAGTCATGTGTGTCTTCTCTGATATGTGCTGATTAATTTATCATGTCAATTATTAATACCATTTCACTTTTATTATGTACAAAAAGGAGTATTCATTTTTTCTAAAATGATTTAATGTGGCAACACAGCAAATCATCTGCCATGAGATCTTGAGAGTCACGGCTTTCTTTTGAAGCTGAGTTCCCTCAAATAGAAAGTACAGACAACAGAACCACAGGGTTGTGTTTCATCTGAGATTGTGAAGGTCAAAGAGTACTAGAAACTCCAAAGAGTTATACCCCTGTAAAGTGCAGTATTTAATGTGTATATCTCCACTCATCTGCCCACCTATTGGTTTCATGCCTCCTACCCTGTCCCCGTCACTCATGTCTCTATATTCTGACACTGTACACATCTTTCTCAAAATACATACCACACTCTATTATAATCACTGCTTAAATGGTAAATCATCAGTCTTTACCATTTAACCCTAAGTTGTTGGAGGGCAAAAATTGTTATTATTAGTTTTTACCTTCCAAGTCTTGGTATTTATCCTGCCTTTCTGATGAGAATTGACTGAATTCCTGACTAAGCAAATAGTAAATGAAGGAAAGAGCTTCTTAACAAAAGTAGTCTAACATACAAATACTAAAAAAATAATAGAGTTCAAATATCACCACTTAGCAACTACTAGTAAATAAACAGGTAGTGGCATTAAGCATCAATGGCTGCTAAGATTATAAAATGAGAAAACAACCAGATATTACACACCTCTTTTTAAAAAACGTTTTTTACTGATTTTTAGAGAGAGAGGAAAGGAAAGGGATAGAATGATAGAAACATTGATGAAGGAGAAACATCATCAATTGGCACCTCTTGCATGCCCCCTACTGGGGATGTGCTCCGACACATTGAACCTGTGACCTTTCGATTCATGGATCAATGCTCAACCACCGAGTAACACCAGCCAGACATATGTAACTCTTTTTATTGTGTCGAAGAGTAGCTTTATCCAGTTTCTAGAAAATTTTCTGGAAAATATTAAGAACTGAAAACATATTGAATTGCACCAAGAATATGAAATTAGCATACCTGTGGATAACTCTACAGGTAAGGGTCAGGGTACATTAACAGATAAATTGTAAGAAAATGCAAGAAATAGAAGAGGAACCTATAGATTAAAAGAGACTTAAGGACATCTAACTTTAAAAAGTTGGCGAGGTTAACATAATGTCAAGGGATGCATATTTGGGTGACAAAGCTACTTTTAAAATGCAAGTCGTTGATTGTTATAAAAGTTAGACTAGTTATTTGTGGGAAGAGGCAGAGGTTGTGATTGGGACAGGGCACACTATGGACACTTCTTGACCTGGGTAGCGTTCTCATTGTAATAAATAATTAAGCCAAACATTTGATTTGGGTGATTTTTATATGTTTGTGTTCTATTTGTAATAAAAAGAGATTTAAAAGGAAACTGATAGCCATGTCTAATGGCAACTATATTGATACAGGCATAAATGTAAAGTCCAAATGAAACTCTTAAAAAATAAGAGTGAAATTTATAATGCTCTATCTCTTGTTGGCTACATCTCCATGGTTACATATCTAATCCTTCATTGATCCAAATCTTCCGGTCTATGTAAAGAGGCAATTACTAGTTATATGTCTAGAAAGGTAGTTAAAGGACACTCTTATCCTTCTGATTGAATCTTAAGCTAATCTAATTATAACACCAACCTCATAAAAATCAGTTGGCAATTCTGATTTTTATAATTTGAAATAATTAAGCCTTTAAATTCTCTTCCATTAAGCTTTTTTAAAAAAAAATCAATAGATGCCACTTTGGAATTTGTAAAGTACCTGTATAAATTCTCCAAGGTCAGTGAAATATGAATGTCAGCTTCATAATTTAAATCAGATATACAATGTGTTCTTTTAAAATTAAATTAACCTGTGCCTTTGCAAAATTGTTAAATGGCTAAGGTGACCAGCCTCCTGCACTGTGGCTCGGATGCAGCACGCAGGAAACCTGACATGCCCAATGTTCATGCAACACCAGGATATTTTGGTTTCTCCTGTTCACAGCCCATGCTTCTTTCATTTAAAAAAAGATTGATTTTTTAGGTAAGTAATAATACGAGGGATTTTTCTACATTGAGGGGAACATTTCTCTAACCGATGCATGGACACAAATGATTTTCTGTTTGTTTCTTTTAACGTATGCGTCTGAGTTTTCAACTCAACAACAAATAAGACCAGTTTCACATGTCAGAAACCTTTGCATTATTTAATGAGCTATAGAATAATTTAAACTTTGTAAGAAAAATTCTTTTTCACTGACTTGTCAATGTAAATAAATACAGGCAGTACAATGCAGAAGCACATTTACATTCAAAAGCCTATTTTGAATCCTTAACACGTTGATTTGAAAGGGGCTAATGTTTTTATTTTTAATGGATTCCTTAAGTGGTTCAAACCAAATAAACAAAATGCATAAATTAAAATGATCTGGCCTGTCACAGACTTGGCAGCTGATGCCATAAACAGTGTCACTAGGAGAGTTGTGACTTGCGTGGGGGAAACGTGTAGAAGTATAATCAATTTTCCAAGAAAAAGAGGTGGCTTTCAAATGAGTAAGTGAAGTGACTCAGAGGAGGAGATAAGGGGTTCTTTAACTTATTAACAGTATCACAGTTACTAACTCTGCAGTTTTCCCTGCCTCTAGGATCATTTGAAAAGGCAGTTTCCACTATTGCATCCAAACTTATCACCTATATTTAGGTACAGTATTTCTTCTGCTTAACATAGACCGGACACAAGACTAAGACTTGGCCTTGATTCCATGTACTGTCAGAAGGTGGCAAAAGGTGGTGATGTCCTAGAGAGGCAAGAGTACAGGCTTTGGAGTCAAGCAAATATGTGTTCATACCCTAGTTCTGCCACTTATGCTCATGTGCACTGGGCAAATTACATAAGTGCTCTGGGTCTCAATTTCCTCATCTGTAAATGGTTATAACACCATGTGCCTCATGGCTTATTGTGATGATTAAATAAAATAATGTCTCTAGATCACAGAAGATGAGACTAAGTTCCTGGCTGTCATCATTATTAATCAGGATAGAAATTATTAGTATTAGTTTTAGCAGAATTTTAGTGAATGAAAGACAGAGAAAACCAACCTTATACTCTATAAGGTCAGACAATTAGAGATATGCTTAATTCTTTAAGAATACAGCTTGGATGAGGACCTGAAAGTGGGAAAATCAGATGCCACTTTTTAATTTACCTATTCTTATTTTTGTGTCATTCTTTCAATAAAAATTATTGCACTTTTAATGACAGGTGAATGGCTTCACACACAAATACGTTTTCAGCAGTAAATTCATAGGTAAATGGAAGGTTGACTGAGGATGAGATAAAAGGGAACTTTAAAAAATCTGGAACATCAAAACTGCAAAGAGGTGAATGACACAAGTCAAGGTAAATTTATTGTTGAGGAAATGGAGAAAGACTATATCCTTAACAATACTTTGTTCCTGACCATCTATCCTGCCACTCATGACCCTCTGCAATACTCCAGTCATGCTCAATACATTCCAGGTCACCCCACAGTCAGTGGCTCTATCTCTCTGCATCCTTTCGTCCTTCCTTCTGTCCTTCCTTCCCTCCTCAACCCATTGCTTTGTGCATGGCATGCTATCTTGTTGATGTCACCTGGTAAAATTCTACTCTTGGCAAGTCTAAGTTCAGTCCACTGGTTCCAGGAAGACTTCCCTAACCCACATGATTGCATTGCCCCCACCCAACCCACCACATGTTCCCATTACTCTCAATAATTACAGCATTTGCCATGCTGACTGCCTTGGCCTGCTACACTGTCAGTCCCACAGACCTACCCTTACCATTTGCAGGGCCTGAGGGAAGAAGTCAACAAAGGTCCACAATGCCAACAAAATCTAACATAAGATATATTTTAATGTTCAATCAGACTTGACAGGCCAGCTAGAAAGACATAATTTTGGAAATATTCTGAGAAACACAGAAAGACAAAGACTTTGGTAAGAGCTTTGAATATTATAGAAATGACACAATCAGGGAGATTTTAGTAGCAAGAAGTCATACTTTAGATCTATTCAGGATCCACAGAAACTATTATCCAAATGTGAACTAGAGAAAGAAAATTGACTATGTTTGTTCTGAGTTTTATAATGGCCCCAAAATATAGATAAACAAAAATAAACTATGATAGAATATAAGAATAACAGTAAAGGAGGAAGCTCTAATGGAATTGTCAAAAAGAGACCTTCAGCCGAAACCAGTTTGGCTCAGTGGATAGAGCATCGGCCTGTGGACTGAAAGGTCCCAGGTTCGATTCCGGTCAAGGGCATGTACCTGGGTTGCGGGCACATTCCTAGTAGGAGATGTGCAGGAGGCAGCTGATCGATGTTTCTCTCTCATCGATGTTTCTAACTCTCTATCTCTCTCCCTTCCTCTCTGTAAAAAATCAATATATATATATATATATATATATATATATAGAGAGAGAGAGAGAGAGAGAGAGAGAGAGACACCTTCAGTCCCACCAGCTAAAATGGTCTATCTGAGGTGGGATCAAAGGCAAAGGTTCTCTGTAGGACAGACTTAGAGAAGCTGGATAAAACTTAGAAATGAAACAAAGTAGGGAAGGATGTGGAAGGACCTGTTTACAGAAGGGACCTTTCCAATCATATTCTGCTAACTACAGGGCTTACTACACCCCTTCAGCCTCATCTCACGTTTTTGTAAACTGCACAGTGATATCAGAGATTATACATATCATCCAACACCCACCAACCTCACGAACCACAATCTAAAGGCTTCATTAAATCTAAGACAGGGCACAGAGCTCATGATGACATTCCAAGTCTCTTTGATGCAGTGTAGTTTTTCCTTTGTGGTCTAAAATCCTTGCCCCTTTGGAGACCAGAGCCTCAAGATGTTCTATAGGAGGAAATTTCTATGTTAATTCTTAGTCCAAAAGTGAATTTAATGTGCCTTCCAGAACAAAGATTACTTTAGGGTCCTGGGAAGGGCCAAACCACATCATAGAGAGTAAGAAGATATCTTTCATTCTCATGAAGGTATGCCCATCTTTAGAACCAAGTTCAAAGCAAACATCTTTTGAAGTCTTACCGAACATGACTGAACATTGAGGTTTATTACAATGTTTTTGCATGTGTTTGCATTTTGTGAGAACAGCTAGGATCAGAAGCAGAAGAGCCAAAAAGATTGCCTGCCAGGTCTGGGAATCTAAAAGCCAAAAATTTCAAGAGAAAAAAAGATTCTTATAACATGTGTAGCCTAATTTTACACACTCTCAATGTTAATTGCGATAAACATTCGAAATCTTGGGATACTTCTTGACAATGAACTTCAGAGCCAAACTATTTGGCCCTGCCTCGAACTCACAGCAACATTGCTGGTTAGAAGTTAAATGTAACTCATCTTACAGCCACTGCCAGTTAGTTAAACATATCAACTTAATAAAGCCAATGAAAAGGCAGCCTCAGTATTTTTAAAGATAACAAGTATCCTGGGAAACAGTTCTCTCTACTCTTGTAAAATGCATTTTTGAAGCCCAGAGACAATACAAATCAAGCTAATCAAGGCACCTGCCACCCAGAATTTTGCCTTTGAATGTTGTGAGATTCTGTAATGACTCATTTGGCGGTGCGCCAGACTCAGGGCTGACCTCCTCATACAATCGCACACAATGTGCCCCAGCCAAGGAGATGAACGGAGGCAAATGTTGGTCACTTCTGTAGACAAGAAAGAGCTTTGACAGCAAGAGAGATAAAACAAGGCAAATAAAAAAAAAGAAAAGAAAAAATAGGCACAATCATACATTTTCAAATTTTCCAAGAACCTGAAACTAACCCAATGAAATTGCAAAATATTCTATCATGATTTTTTAAAAAGTCACATAAATATAGAATTAAAGAAACATAGCTACATAGCAGTTCATATTTTAAAAAATATGTAGTTACCTAAAGAGGCAAACATAAGGTAACTACAACTTTAGTGTACACCAGCAGTGCAGTAGAAATTCCTGAGAAAGAAAAAAAGCTATTCCAATAGTAGACATTATTAATGAACGTACAATCAACTCCTCTAGGTTGTTAATAGTTGAACTGTACATTGCTGATCGGTTTAAGTATTGTGCCTAGGTTTGGTATGTCAGAAGGAGAAGTGATTAAAATGGTGAGAGGTCTAGATAGAAGGTCATATCACATAAGGGATTATTAAAGAAGATGCTCATTTTTCATCGGAAGGACAAAGGAGAGAGTGATTGAGATATTTAACTGAAGACTTCAAAGATGGAGGAGAAATTAGAGTTCTTTCTTGTTTCACAGAGCAAAATTAAGGCATTTAGCTGAAAGTTTCATGGAGTCAGATTTTCCCTCAAAATGAAGAGGCATTGTCTAAGAACAGTAATAAAATATGGATGGAAGCAGGAAGCTTCAGGAAAGACTTGTTGCCTGAAATCTTGTGGGCAAGAGCAGGCAGTGGGCTATGGAAGGAGTTCCTCATTGAGGATGAAAAATTTTACTGTTAAATTTCCTACTCCTAGAAAATGTGGTCTCTTCCTAAAGTTCGAAAGTTAAGCATGTAAACTGAGGCAGATTGGAATTTAGGGGATAGAATTACAGTGACTTTTGCTTCCCATAATTACAATCCTTTTGTATTTAATTCAGAGCCAGGAGGTAGAAAAGTCTTCCATCGGTAGTCTTGTTTTTTGACTGCGATGTCTGAATAAAGGAAAGAAAAATGGCCTATATCTAGTAGCTGCTATCGATCAAGCACAGGTCCACTGTATTCAATCCTCACACTATTCCTGTGAAGCAATTATCTCCATTTTGCAGATGAAGAAAATACCAAAAAAGACTTGAGTCTTGAATCCTATGGTCTTGAAGTCTATGAATCCTCTAATAATGAAATCAACCACTCTAGTCAAACTGAATGCTTACATTTTGACAGAGGTTGATTTAAGCCTCTGCATGGACTCCTAATCCAGTTGTCTGTTTATTACATTATGTTGCTATTTTCTACTTCTTGGTTTTGCTAATCCAGGGCCAGCTCAACCCATCTATATATATAAAAGCCTAAGCGACCGAATGAATGAACTACCGAACGACCGGTCGACTGGTCACTATGATGCATACTGACCACCAGGGACAGACGCTCAATGCACAGGATTGGGCTCCCTCCTGTCTGGATCGGGCCTGCGGGGATCGAACTAAAACAGGCTATCCAACATACCCTGAGGGGTCCCAGATTACAAGAGGGTTCAGGCCAGGTCAAGGGACCCCACTGGTGCACAAATCTGTGCACCGGGCCTCTAGTTATTTATATTAAACCTAAATATAAATTAGTATTGTTGACAATGAACCCATTCAAATACATAGAAAGTAACTTAAAGAAAAAAAAATTACTGTTAATCATCAAAGCTTGTGTCAGGTTGTTATAATAATTTAATTAATAATATTGTGAAAACTCCATGCCCAGATACATTAGTGTATTTCTGCCAGGAAGAGGAAGTAAGGGCAAGTCTTTAGTGTCTCTTTAAGGCTTGCAGGATATAAACATGTCATTCAACACTCCTGGGAAGCCAAGCCCCCAAATCAATAGAAAAAGCACTGACTTTGGAGACAAGATTGGGTCTGAACCTTTTCTGTGTGTTACTCATTAGGCGTGTGGCCTCTGGGTCAAGCCACTTAGGCTCCTAAGTTTTTCTTTCTTCAGTTGTGGAAAGAATAAAAAGAATAAGAATGCTTTCAATAAAAGAATAGGGATAGTATCTATAAATTACAGTGCGAGGCACTCAATAAATTGTTCCTACTTTGATTATGTCCCAGAACTCCAACATCATAGCCTTCACTCTACCCACCCCCTTTCTCCATCTAATTCTCCAGCTGTGCTGAACTGCATGTTGGCTCCCAGGGAGACTCTTCTCTCCCTCTGTGTCAGTGAACCTTCCCAGTAACTCACTAAGCCATCAACCCAGAGACCACCTTCTCCTGGAAGCTGTCTTTGATCACCCTTCACCCTGCAGACTACATTAGATGCCTCCTTCTGCCATGTGCATGCTATGTATATATCTGTCAGATAATTTCTGTGCTCTCACCAACATCTGTTCATTCAACTGCCCTTCCCCTCACACTGTAAGCTCTTTAATGGCAAGAAGTAAATCTTTCATTTCCAGATCCCCAGTATGTCCCAGAGTGTTTTACAATAGAAGATGCTCAATAGATGTTTGTTGAATGAATGAATGCACTAAACCTAGAAGGTCAGTATAGCGTATTGTTTCAATGCTATACCAAGTCATTTTCTAAGAACAGTTTTATGTGTCAATTCTCTCAAAATATTATTAAAGAATTCAACAGATTTAAAACAAATGTGTACTTCTAAGCATCTTAGTCTATTCAGGCTGCTATAAGAAAATACCATAGACTATGTGGCTCATAAAAACAAATAAACTGATAAACAAAATAGATCCAGAGACATAGAAGCATGGAACAGACTGTTGAATCTCAGAGGGAAGGTGGGGTGAGTGGGTGGGTTAACCAAAGAACTTATATGCATATATGCATAACTCATGGACACAGACAATAATGTAGTGAAGGCCTGGGTGGGAGGCAAATGCAGGCTGGAAGGGTTCAATGGGGAAAAAAGAGAGAAGTCTGTAATACTTTCAACATAAAGATAAATTTAAAACAAACAAAAAGCAAATATTTACATCTCATAGTTCTGAGGCTGGAAGTCTGAGATCAGGGTACCAGCACAGTCAGGTGAGGGAGATCCTTTGAGTTGCAGACTTCTAGTTGTATCCTTACATGGTAGAAGGGCAGGGTGCTCTCTCGGTCTCTTTTAGAAGGGCACATGCCCCATTCATGAGGGCTCCACTCTCATGACCTAATCACCTTCCAAAGGCTTCATCTCCTAACACCATCACATTGGATATTAGGATTTCAACATATGCAGTTTGGAGGGGACAAACAGTCAGACGTTAGCAACTGACAACTCAAAGGCATTCAGAAAACCATAGGTAAGTGTCTCTACATTTTTCACTGAAAGTCAAGTAAAGATACTACTTATTAATTTTCACATGTATTACATATTCAATAGACCCAATAAATGTAAGTAAGGTGCTTATCCAAATTCTATAATTCTTTTACAGCCAAGGAGACTTGTAAGAGTTTACTGCTAGGGGAACGCTCACTTCTGGCATACACGTTATTGAAGTCTGTCTGACAATAAGGGTAATAGACATGTTTGTGGGAAAAATGAAAATTCAAAATTATAATTTTTCTAATTTTCACTCCTTCTGGAAAAGGAAAGGCTAGATACTCCATGGTTGTTTTCTTCTAAATGAGAGTGAAGTATCCTCTTATAAGGTTAATAGATGTTAACTTTAAGTTAGCCTGATAATTTCATAATTTTTCCTCCCTTAAGTAAAATGGATGTGTATAAAACGGGTGAAAAAAAAGTGAATTTAGATATACATATGCAAATATATGTTAGAGTGGTTTCGATGTATGCATGCATATGAATGTATGAGGGTTTATATAGAAATTTTAAATAGTGCTTCCTTCAAAAGCTCTGGCACTCTTCTTAGAAGTGCAAACAGTTAATGCTAAAATCATTAGTTATAATTTTGTCATTATTGTACAGAATGACAGCCAGGTGACAGCTGTGCCAATGTTACTAAGAATAGTCACGGGAAGGTAAATATAAGCCCAACAGCCTTTATTCATGAGTTTAAAACAATTTCCAACCTTTGAGGAAAGTCATGACCATTTGGTAAGAAAGCCTACCTATTCAATAGAATCCACTATATCAATAGGTGAGCCTATAAGAACAGTACACGAAAGTAAACCTAAGAATAATTTGTATGCACTACATTGGCAATTTTCACAGGTGTGCTGCGAGAATTTTTAAAACATGCAATACCTGACTATATAGTCAGGAGCACTGACCTCTTTTCCCTTAGACTGTCAAATAAAAAAAAAAATGACAACGGCCAACACAGTAGCCATTCAGTGAATGAATCAAAATTATCCCTATTTTTTGTCAGGTTGGCAAAAAACATATAATCCATTTTTTGGTGTGCCACAGAATTTTAGTAATTAGTATATGTGTGCTCTACATTATTGCAGTTTGGGCTAAAAACAAGTTGCAGTTCTGAAAGGCCCTCCGGTTCCCACACAGACAGCAAGCCGCCAGGATCCCTTATAACGCTTCCTGCCTGAATTTGGAATCAAGTTAGAAGAAAAGACTCAATTAAAGATAGATAGTTCTTTTTTTTTTTAATGTATTTTATTGATTTTTTACAGAGAGGAAGGGAGAGACAGATAGAGAGTTAGAAACATCGATGAGAGAGAAACATCGACCAGCTGCCTCCTGCACATCTCCCACTGGGGATGTGCCCGCAACCCAGGTACATGCCCTTGACCGGAATCGAACCTGGGACCTTTCAGTCCGCAGGCTGACGCTCTATCCACTGAGCCAAACCGGTTTCGGCAGATAGATAGTTCTTAATAATGATGCTATACTCCCTGGTTTCTCAGAATTAATGTAAATATGTTCATATATCACTTGTTTCCGGAGAGCATATTAGGCCCGACAGTCCCAGCCACATCAACCAACTGCTGACTAAGGAATATGGCTTGAATTCAACTTTATAAAGCAGCCATCCTGTGTTACTGTAGTTGGGAATTTGGAAATGCAATGAGGGAGGTTAATAAAAACCACTGTGCTAACAAGAAAAAGAAAAAAAAAGCACCAAAAAACCCCCAATGAAGTCCTCGCTGGGTGTGTGTGTGTGTGTGGGGGGGGGGGGGGGGGGAGACAAGTTAGTTTTATACAAGAGAATTTAAAAACAAAAATGAAAAGCAGCAGCCTTGCCTTTGTGCCTCTCTATCGCCGTCACAGCATGCGCCCTAGGCCTGCCAAGTGAGCATCATTTCACAGCCTCTGCAAATGGGAAGCCCCCGAAGGACCAAGGCTGAGCCTCATCACATTGTTCCTGGGGCTGAGAGTGCTTGGCACCCAACAGACCTGCTGCAAATATTTGCTGACGGATCGAATAGAACTCTCTTGGACTATCTCAATCCATCCAAGAACCCAGGACAACCCGCAGCAACTGTGAACAAGCTCGCTAGCTACCATTTTTAGCACTTAACATGTACATGATTTCATGTCATCTTTCCTGCAACGGTAATCGCTGGTCTTATGAATACAAATGCTGAGTTCAGTGAGGCCATATTAGTATCTTAGAGCTAAAAAACCACTAAAGCCAGATTTGACCTTGGCTGTAGAACTCTAGTGTCCACGTTCTATCCATTGTACATTGCCTTTACTTCTCAGAACAGATACAAGATTTGGCTTGGCATAAATTTAAAATTTTGGAAAAAAACTCCATACAGATTCAATAAAATATTCAGTGCAGGCAACATTTTTATTTTTAACTTTGCAAACTTGTCACGGTGAGTTGGTTAACAAATATCTCTGCCCACTACCTCCGTAGCCTAATGGTAGGTAATGTGCAGGACTCAGAAGTTACAGAACTTCCCTATTGACTGTGCAGGGTTTGATCTTCATTATAAAAGTTGGCTTGAAGGGTCTTGATTACAAGGAAAATGCAACAATAAATCATAAATCAATAAGGAAAAAGTTTTGTCTTTTATCAGTTGCACAGCAAGACTTTAAAATGAAATCAAGATTATTTCCACCTAACAATCATTTTGACTATGAAATGCAAATGCACTGCTAAGACGCCCCTTTTTTTAATGTTATGGAGGAGGAATTGTTTCAGCTCATGAATAGTGTTCTTGGTACGCATCTGATCACCCTATGTGTAAATCATCTATGAAGCCTGCTGTCAGCTGTATTTAACTAAATGAGGCTTCTCTTTCATCTATAGGAATAAATACCCATATGTGAAGACTCCAGATTTTCAGAGACACAAGCTAGTCCTGTTTAAAATCATATCCATCAACACCATTTAAGTTATTCAAGATTTGGAACAGAATATTTATTTCTGGATGGATTTTCTGGAATGTTGTGGTGTGCAGATTCACTCCCATATTAGTCCTGTTTAGATTAACCTTCTGTAATAACCTTCCAATAAACATACTGATAAATGTACAAGACAAACAAAAACTAAAAAAAGTAGAGTACTTAACTGAGATGTTATTTAAATGTTCTTACTTCATAAAATTTTTTAGATAGCATCTCTTCATCCTTAAAGATGCAATTTAAAATCAAAATTGTCCCCCTGTCACCCTGCTTCCCCCACCTCAGCACGGCATGCACCCTTACATTTGGCAGATCACCCAGCATAGGTGCTTAGCAATATTTGGGGATGTTGACATGAATGTGCATAAATAATAAATGAGTTAATGTCAATTATAACTTTAAGAAGAAAACTAACAGCACATTTTCTACATTTATCATGAATAGTAAGCAAGAAATTTAGTAGAATTATGCTTTTCAAAATAGAATAAATTAGTTCCTAACTGAATTAATCCTCTATAATTAACTATATCATCGAAGTATTTATATGTTTTTCAGGCCACAAATGTAGAGTGCATAGAGTCCCCAACATGCCTAATTTCTTCAATCAAGCACCCACACTGTGTCAGGGCACTTTACTTGATGCAGGAACACCAAGGGTCTAACGGGAAACGCAGGCCTGCTGGCAGCTCTCACATACACTTCTGTCCACATTTGGGATAGCTGCCCTGAGAAATCTGGTCTACCTCTGCTTTCATGTAACAGTACACATTTTATGTAAACATTTCCAAGTGTACTTTTTCCATGATTGATAGACTATGACATTCATATCACCTTAAAAGTTTCAAAGGTAGCCTATTAGTGTAGGTAGAGCCTATTAGAGTTGTCTTTGCCTTTCAGCCTTCTTAAAAATCTCGAAAGTTCTCCATGCAAATAGCACAGCTTCAGTTAACTCAGACATTAATTCACTGTGACCAGGAGAGCCTTAGGTATTCTTTTCCAGACTAGATTTATGCAAACCCCAGGGTAATTTGGGTGGGTTAAGTTTACTTAATGTCTTCTTTGGCCTCAGAGTTTCAACCTTCACCTGTTGTTTAACATTCCTTTTCAGATTCTTAAAAGCCCTGTTTACATAGAAAAGAAATTTTACGCCTTAATACAAAATAATCATGAAAGAACATACTTGTCAACTTTCCTCCTGGTAGCAGGTTTTGGCTTCTTTTACCCACTTTGAAATGAGAACAATTTAAAATCCTTCTAGAAAAACATGTAAAAGTAACACTTTCAGGGTATACTTTTCCATCTCTAAGGTCAACAGTATGTGTTATTAGTTTACAGTATGAATTATGAGTTTGTTTTGTCCCCATAGCATAGTATGATCCATGTAGCTGTATATTTTCGTATCATTTTGTTTAACCAAATTACTCCTGGCATTTTTAAGAAAGTGATTTTTTTAAAAGTTAATACACGAAATTGCTTGAAAGAACATGGTAGCCAAGTGCAAGCCATCAACCACAGAAACAGGAACCTGCACAGAATGTGGAGGCTCATTCTCAGAGCCTCCTGCTCCTGACTCGAGCATGGCTTGCTCTCCAGCAGCCACAGAAAGGGCTTGGCACCACTGGCAGTGACTGTTTCTCGCCAGGAACAGAACACACACCAAGAAATGTCACACAGGGGCCATGCATGACAGATCAAAGTGACCAGTCAATTTCAACGATGTGGAGCATGTTATTCACACATCCTATTCCTCTTTATATGTGAAAAAGCACATTCCTACAAATGAAGTTTTTGAAGTTATAATTTGTAGGGCCTATTGAATCCTATGTAAAATACATCCTCAAAATTCTAAAGAGGGTCATCTAAAATGTACTCAAGACTCTTAGTTTTCTATCTTTTTTATGTTTACTTTGCAGAGATAGAAAGATATACTATGTCAAGTTGTAAAGCAAAGGATCAAAAATGACTTATTTGGCATAAAGGTCAAGTTCAATTCCCCCTTGCAATCTTATCTAACTCATCCAACCTATGGAAAGCTTTCCTAACTCTAAGTGACATTATGTATACATGTTATCATACAGTTTACTTAATGGTTTTTATCCTGGTGCATTTGGATAATCTTCTTAAGACAACCAGAATGTCTTTAGAGCTAAAACGATTTCACTTTCCAATTTTCTTCTATGAGGTTTTATGCAATGACGGTGGCGGAAGGGGCCATATCAATAACTTAATAAATAAATCTCAGTTGATTAACAAAGCAGTATACATATAATAAATATAATACTGTATTGTATTTCATATTCAGTGCTCACAAGCATGTCTACATGATCCAAGTGTGCTCAATTTTTACAAAAAGTGATCATTTGCTCTAAGAGCACATGTTTTCAATATTCCAGGGCTATGACCATAAAATATATTATTTGTCATTTTCTTTTAAGCATTCCTTCAAGAACAAAATAATGTGCAGCATTACAGAACTTCACAAGCTACTGCCTATCATTTTATTTATTTTTAAATATATTTTTATTCATTATACTGATTTCAGAGAGGAAAGGAGAGGGAGAGAGAGATAGAAACATCAATGATGAGAGAGAATCATTGGTTGGCTGCCTTCTGCACTCCCCACACTGGGGATCGAGCCCACAACCTGGGCATGTTCCCTGACTGGGAATCGAACCATGACTTCCTGTTTCATAGGCCGATGCTCAACCACTGAGCAACGCCAACCGGGCATTGCCTATCATTTTAAAAACTCAACAGTCACTAGTGCATTGGTAGGAAATTGGATTCATACTATTCTCAAAAAGAACTATCTACAAATTTATGGGGAGTTTCCTGATATTCAAAAAAAACACAAACAAACCACACTTTATGAGCTACCTAATGAGAAATGCTGGTCTAAGCATGCCCCATATGTTAAAATTAGGAAATGTCTTCCAACCTAACCAGTGTGTCTCTGATCCATGGAGTATGGCATCTCACTGATGGTTTATGTAAGAATGGAAGAAAAATTTCCCACCTTAAGTAAATTACAAAAATCGCAATCATACATTATATACACAACTCTGTGCAAGTCTCTATGAGGACACAAGTTCCTAGGAGGTGGGCTCTGGAGTTCCAGTTGTGTATTCAAACTAAGCTTGGCTCATGATACCCCCCAAAAGTGACCTGTCAGTTTTTACAGCATTTTTCTCTATATTTCTCACCTGGATTCTTGATATCAGTGATGTCCTGGTAAAAGTTTAACAACCAGCCCTCTAAAGGGAAAAGTTAAGTCTCTGATTAGGCAGCATTTCCTGATTTCTGCGGTGTAAATATTTTCACAGAGCTGATCTCAGGATGCCAATGTGATGTCACTGGACACAGAGTTGGGGAAAGATGGCACTCCCAGCCCCAGGGAGCTACTGTGCGCCAGCTCCAGCACACCACCCAAAATGATACTTCTAACAATCTGGTCCAAAGCAGAGAATGTCCTAGTGATAAGGAAAAAACTTACAGCTGTAATTCTCAGAGAAATAGTTATAACGGTTTCAAGGAGCTGTTCATTCATAGAATTCAAAGGAAGGGAAATTGAATTTCATGAGACATCAACACAAACAATTTGTGGAAGTTAAAAGGACCAAATTCTGATCACTTTAAATAAGGAAGAGCTCATGCTGGCTAGTGTGGCTCAATTGTTGGAGCACCAAAAGCTTGTCAGTTCTATATTCCTGGTTAGGGAATATGCCTGGGTTGTAGGCTCGACACTCGTAGGGGGCATGCAGGAAGCAGCCAATTGATGTTTCCCTCTAATATTGCTCTCTCTCTCTTCCCTTCTTTCTTCCACTCTCTATAAAAATCAATTTTAGAAATCTAAAAATAAAAAAAGTAAGGAAGAACTCTCTTATAAGTTCAACAGAGATAGGTGCTTTATCCTGAGGCCTTAGTTTCCTTTCACCTGGAGAAGTTGAGGAACGATTACTAGTAAAAGACCAAAACCTAGATGTGTGAGAAGGGAGCTGCTGTTAGGCTTCTCCATATCCTTTGAGGCTATGAAGTTGGGACTGCAATTAAAGAGAAACAGGAAGAACCGTAACCCTTTCATTTTGTAATCTGAAGGAAGTTCATGTCATTGTGGATACACATCTGAATTTATACAAGAGATTTTGAGAAATATTTTGTAATATAATTAATTTTTTAAGAAATCGCTGATATGAAACATTTATGCTTTTAAAATTTCAATCCAACAGAAGTGTTACTAATAATTTCAGGAAGCAATTCTATATAATAAAAGGCTAATACACAAATTGACCAAACGGTGGAACAACCGGTCCCTATGATGCACACTGACCACCAGGGAGCAGATGCTTAATGCTGGAGCTGCCCACTGGTGATCAGTGTGCTCCCACAGAGGGAGCACCACTCAGCCAGAAGCTGGGCTCATGGCTGGCAAGAGAAACAGCAGTGGCGGGAGCCTCTCCCGCCTCCGCAACAGCACTCAGAATGTCCAACTGCTGGCTTCTATCAGTCGGATATCCCCTGTGGGCTCCCAGACTGCAAGAGGGCACAGGCTGGACTGAGGGACTCCCTCCCCCACCCCCTGAGTGCATGAATTCCATGCACCAGGCCTCTAGTATCATAATAAAATAATTCATGTTTCCTTTCTAACCCATAGATTCCATCTATTCAAGCTTGGAAATGTTTTTTGCTTGTTTCTTTTAGGGTAGTAAAGTATTTTTCAAAGTAATGGCATATCTTCCTAACAACTCTTAGTAAATATTTATGTCAAATGAATCCTAACCCACAGTTTAGGAGGCTGATTGTAATTCAAGCCCCCAACCACTCAATACAATGTGGAGCACAAGCATCTTAACTTCTTATTGAAACCCTGACTACAACCACTTCACATAACCTAAATTTTTCTATTTAGGCTTAGCAAGCAAGAATTAAGTCATTTATGCTTTGCAATATTTTCAAGCATGGGGGTAAGCTGGTCCACTTGATGCATAAAGTGATCTAAAAATAATAATCCTTTTCTGAACCTTGTCGCTGTCCTGGCAGTCACCTCTAATCCCTCCATCTACTATTAGGACCCGGTTCTACTTGAAATGCCATGTAATTGAAATTACAAGCCCTGTGTTCTTCCTGGAAGCGAGCCAAAATATTTGGAATCAGCTTATAATAAGCAAATGCTGAACTCAGAACTGTCATTTTACAATATGGGATAAATTATGATCATTGTTCCAGTTTACCCAGGGACCCACTAACATGAACTACAATGTGAATTTCCTAAAAACGCTGAGGTTTGCAATCTTAGAGTCCCTTTCCAGGTTCTTCTGCCTTCTCCAATAATAATGCTTTGTTTTACTATTCCTTTGTGTGTGGTGCCTTCTATCTAGTACATGCACAAACAATTTTGGAGGAGCAAAATATAGTATAAAATCCATAGGCCTAGAGTAAAAGAGAATGTCTCTTGACTCCCAGTTCCAGCACTTACTAATTATTTGACTATGGACATGTTAACTTCTTAGAACTTCTATTTCCTAATCTTGAAAATTAGAGATAATACCTACCAAGCTGGACTACAATGCAAATTAGAGATAGAGTCTGCAATGCCCTTAGGCCAATGTATGAACAAAGTAGACACTGAATTAGTGAGCTATGATGATAATAAGGATGGTTAATTGACTCTATGAAGAGATCATTCCCCTAACCATTCTGAATCTTCCAGAGCAAATCCATCTGCTCTATTCTTGTGGATTTTAGAATTTTCAGTTTGGGCCATCAGAGCTTTAATTTTTTATTGTGATAAAATACATATAATGATTACTACTTTAACCATTTTGAAGTGTACAAGTCAGTGACATTAAGTACTTTTACGATGTTGTACAACTATGTCATTACAGAAAATTTTAATATTCCTAAAAGAAAACCCCAAACCCATTAAGCAATGACTCCCCATTTTCCTCTCTCTCAGCCCCTGGCAACCCCTAATCTGCTTTCTGTCTTTATGAATGTACTTGTTTTGTAAATTTAATATAAATGGAATCATATAATTTGTGACCTTTTGCGTCTGGCTTCTTTCACTTAGCATAATATTTTCAATGTTCTTCCACATTGTAGCATGCATCAGAACCTCACTTTTTAAATAGCTTAACAATATTCCATTGTCTAGATGCAGAATATTTTGTTTTTCCATTGATTAGTTGATGGACATTGGGTTGGTTCCACATTTTGGCTATTCCCTTAGCACCTGTTTTCAATTATTTTGGTTATATACCTATGAGTGGAATTGCTGGGCCATATGGTAATTCTCTGTTTCACATCTTTAATTTTGTACCCTTAAAATTGCAAAGGAGAAATTTTAAAAGATAAATATAAACTTACCATAAAACCCAACAATTTTACTACTAGGAATGTCCCACAAGAAATGAAAACATATATCCGCAGAAAGATTTGAATGTGAATCTTCATAGCAGCATTGTTCATAATAGTCCAATGTTGGAAACAACCCAAATATCCATCAACCCATGAACTATTAAACAAAATGTGGTGTATCCAGCACCAGAATATTACAATTCATCAATAAAAGAGAATGAGCTAGTAATCATATTACAACATGGATGAACCTCAAAAACATCATGTTAAGTGAAAGAGGCCAGACACAAAAGACCACATGCTGTATGATTCCATTTATATGAAATGTCCAGAATAGGCAAATCTAGAGAGACAGAAAGTAAAATAGTGGTTGCCTAGGACAGGGAGTGGAAATGGAGATTAACTGTAAATGGGGCATGAGGAATCTTATTGGGGTGATGACAATGTCCTAAAACTGGATTATGGTGATGGTTGAACAATCATGATATTTACAAAAAGTCATTAAATGATATACTTGAAATGGGTGAATTTTATGATACATAAATTATTCCTCAGGCGAGTGAAAATAGTCACACAAGGGAAAATGTTACATAAAAAGCCATGCTGTTCCTCCTTGTTATCCATTGCTAGTCTGAGTTCAGAAATTCATCATTATACTTAAGGATTGTAAAAACTCCTGACTGGTGTCCTTGTCATCTCTATAATTGTTCTCCATTCAGTTTTAACTACATGAAGTAGCCAAAAGGTTATTCCTTGAAACATCCCAAAATTAATAGCACAAATTTAGAGGTGTCAAGAGATCTCTAGTGCCCTCAACCCAGCATTCAGGATCCACAATCTATCATATTTCTACAACTCATAACAAATCATCTGCTATGACCCTAGGGGTTTCTATGGCCCTTGCAATAAAACCAGCTATTCTCAACTTCAAAACTTCCTCATGTCTCTTTCTCACCTAGTGTGATCTACCCCTCTCACAGTACACAGAAAACCGTCCCAACATTTAAGATTTCCCTCAAGTTTCACTTCCTTCAAGAGTTTGTTGTTATGCTCTTAAGCCTACTTTAAGTGTTTGGTGGTAATATTTGTCTTAATACTTCATTTTTACCTTTAGACATAGATGGGATTGGGTTATAGAGAACTTGAGAGCTAGATGCCTGGGTTTGAATTATCACTGGACTATTTTTATAAGTTTTTGCCTTGAGCAAGTATAATTAACCTTTAATTAATTTACTCATTAACAAAACAGATAATTTGTTCTTGATTTGTTGCTAAATTTATATATCATATATGAGAACACTTAGCAGAGTAAATAGACACATTGAAAGAAATCAGTAAACACAGTTCTTATTACAACTTATATTGTTTTATACTGAATTTGAATCCAACTGATTTCTAGTGAATTTCTTAATTCATATGATTAGATAATACAGTTTGAGAATAGAAATTAAATCCCAATATTGCCCTGTCCTAGTGGCTCCATTGGTCGAGGCATTGTCCCTTAACCAAAAGGGTTGTGGGTTCCATTACTGGTCAGTGTGTGTACAAGAAGCACACAGCCAATTAATGTTTCTCTCTCTCTCTCTCTTTCTCTTCCTCTCTCTTCAAAATCAATAAAAACATATCATCAAGTGAGGATTAAAAAAGAAAAGGAAATTATACCCAATATTTCTTTGTATTCCCTATAGCTTTATGAACAATGATTAGACAACTATTGATTGAATTCTTGATTGATTGATCAATCAATGAAAACAAAAACCTGAAAGACAGTTTCTGCATCTATGCTGTATACTATGGAATTATTGGATTCTTTCCAGTTCTGCCTGAAAGTCTATCCTATTGAACTTATCTGTACTTGGACACAATAGTCAGAGAGCAACTTCAACATGAAATATCACAATGTGTTAGAGCAGCAGCAAATAGAAAAATACCAAATTTTTATTTCCAGAGACCCACAGTTACATTATTTATTCATTCACTCATTCCTTTGTCTGCATAATTATGCCCTGGGGTAAAAATAAATAAAACCAGTTTCTAATCTCAGGAGGTTAGAATCTAATAGACTTCGATAGATGGATTAATAACAAAATTCCTTAAAGAATTGCACACCAGACTGAGATGGGCACAGAATGTAGCAGCAATTGGGACTCAAAGAAAACTTCTAAGGGTGTCAGGAAAAGATCTGGAAGGCTTAACACTAATACATAGGGGTTTTCTAGTGATTCAAGAAGTGAAAAACAGGCTAAGAAAGTTTTCTATTAGGCAGGAATATAGAATATCTAGGTATAAAATCTTGAAACTAACATCTGCGATTCCAAAGATGGCAAGTAATTTACAATGACTGGAAGGGCAAGATAGAAGGTAGAGAGATAAATGGGCTAGATAATTGAGAATTATGTTTGTCAAACCAGCAACTAATTTGAATGTTATACTACCAGAAACAATAACATGATCAGATTTTTATTTTTGAAAAATCTTCTTAGTTTCGAATACATGGATTTATGGAGTATAAGTCTAAAGGCATAAGATAATTTTTAAAATAGCTTGAGCGAGTGATGGTTAGGGTTTTGAATTAAGGAAAAAACAAGGTAAGTTTAAGATGGTCAGCTTTGATATTTTAAGACTAAAATGCCAATAGGGCATCCAGTGAATAGGTTCTATGTTGCTTTCCTCTTTGCGGTAGGGGTGGTAGTTTTGTTTTGTTTGGTTTGGTGTGTATAATTCTGATCCTCAGAAAGAGCTCCAGAAGAAAGAACTGGACTTAAAGTCAGAAGAAGTAATGGGTGTGAATGGCATTACTGAGAGAGAATTTGTTTGCAAGATGAGAGGAGTGAGACAAGAAGTACTATTGAGAAACACCAACATTTTAGAGTCAGATAGAGGGGTAGAGCTAGCAAAGAGGACACGTGAGAGCTAGATAATCAGTAAAGAATTGTGTCTCAGGAAACAAAAGAAGCAGGAGCTTCAAGAATAAGAGCAGTGTAATAAATGTTGAAGGGAGAGGAAGGAGAAAAATTACACAGAAATCCATGCTAAGTAAACCTGCTGAAGCTGAACATAGAAATTCCACGTGTGCCCTATCACGGAACAAATCCTTTCCATTTAAAGGATGCAGGCATGCACGTCCCTTCTTTCCAGCAAGCTCGCAGAGAGGAGTTTGGTGAGATTTGTGTGGTGGTGATGAAGAAACAGACTGTCTCAGCAAGTCAGTACTGTTAATTTACAGTCATGTCCCTGCTGTTCTGGATCTATTTTCACATAGTCTAGTCGGAATACTTAATCCCACCAGCCTTCTGAATTACAGAGTTGTATGTAACATAGTCTCAGTTTCTTTGAATGGTGTAGAGAGGAAATAGCTCCATAACGTTTGGCTCCTTACTTAAGCTATTTGGAGCAATCTCCTTGTTGGAACCAATTTTCACCAAAAGAGTAAAGAAATTGAAGGCTAGCAGTAGTTCGTTGGATTTGGATATAAGAAATTAATATTCACTTTTGAAGTGGATTAAAGAATTGATGAGAGGAAGAAAAGATGGATTTCTCTGGGATTTTGATGGAAAATACATGAGAGAGACAGAGGCCTGTCTCACTAATGGTGAAATATGAAATGATTCATGTATTTGTTTGCTACTGGGAGATGTATGAGAATGCTCACAGCTTATAGGAAATTTAAAAAAGGATGGGTTGAACATAGAGCAGAAAAAAAGAGATGTTAAAGAGAGAAATAAAAATATTTTCTCACAAGCAATCTTGAAACAATACAATTCAAACCGCTTCCTCTGACACTGGATGAGAAATAAAGGAGAGGGGATGCTGAGACACATGGGTATAGCATCTTTAAAATAGGCTTATAGGATATTAAGAGGCTTCACACTTGAGGGCCCAAGTTTTCTTTGTTTGTTTGGTTTTGTTTGTGTTGATTTTGTGTTTTTTTTTTTGAGAAGCAGAGAGCCAGAAATAGTTTTGGGATAGCTGATATAGAACATGAGATTAGAAGCTGATTTAGAGCAGGTGAATGGACTGGCGAGGTACATGGAGAAATAAAATTAGAAGGCATTACTATTGCATTGCAACAATCTCCATAATTCTGTGATTTTTTTTGTCTGCCTATGTGTTGAAATATGGAGTGTGAATAGGTTGGATGGACTCCAGGCTGTAAATTAGCAGCAGTAGAAGGCTAAATGGACAAGGCATTGATGTGGTGCAACATTGAGATCTTAGCTAGATAGGGCAGCCAGTAAGAGGCAATGCTAGCCCTGGAGCTCTTTGGGGAAGTGGTGGAACTAAGGAAGTGAGAAAACAAAAAGGAGGGTATTATCAGTAGAGACTGATATACTGGAGTTTGAGTCTAGAGATAAACAGAACTCATTCTGGTAAGGTTCAAGATGTGTCCATAGGTAGCAGATACTGGACAGAAAGTTTGAAGAATAGAATAAGAAGACATGCTGAAGACAGCATGTACCAAATGTCGAAGTCCTCAATGACTGAGGGGTGTGATCAAGAAATTGACATTGTATGAGATCATCTGAATCTCAGAAGAAGAGGAATTTTTATTCAGATTTGAAAATGAATTGTCAGAAAGTTGCAGAGGAAAACCAAGATAAACACAATATTGCCTCTTAGAACTGGTCTGAGAAAATAATCAGTATTTGCATAAAGGTACAAGTGATAAACAATGTCTGGGGAAGTATCAGGTTTCCACAGAGGACAGGAAAAGAAGACAGCAATAGGTAAGAGGTTGAAGATATGAAGCATATTATTTTATGTAAGATTTCAAAATAAGGTAATTGTGAGGGAATGTTTTCTGAGCCCATTTTTAAAAAACAGGTCTTAGAGCAGCGGTTCTCAACCTGTGGGTCGCGACCCCTTTGGCGGTCGAACGACCCTTTCACAGGGGTTGCCTAAGACCATCAGAAAACACATATATAATTACATATTGTTTTTGTGATTAATCACTATGCTTTAATTATGTTCAATTTGTAACAATGAAACTGGGGGTCACCACAACATGAGGAACTGTATTAAAGGGTCGCGGCATTAGGAAGGTTGAGAACCACTGTTTAGAGGTACTGGGACCTGCTGATTTCCAAGGTCAGCCTGAACACAATTCCATACTTAATAGCTATACTGCCGCAATAGCCACAAACATCATCCTGTTATTTAATTAGATGAAAGGATACATTTTTGAAGAGATTATAGGTCACAAAATGAAAATCATTCAGACCCATGTCATCCTATAACCCTCAGCCTAAGCCAGAGGCTCCAGAGAACTGGGAGGTACCCAAGACAGACGAACTGCAGGGTTAAGTACAGTTACAAGCTTTGTAATGTTATGTTTAGGACAACAGCCATTATACAGTGGGGCCTTGACTTACGAGTTTCATTAGTTCCGAGACCGAGCTCGTTGAAGAGCTCGTTAAGGAGCTCGTTAACTCAAATTACTCTGTCAACTCAATGCAAAAAATCTGCCGAGAGACAGCTGGTATCTCAAAAAACTCGTTAGTCGGGACACTCGTAAGTCAAGGCCCCACTGTATTCTAGTTAGAACAACAGCCCTTTGGAAAATGTGGCTAATGAATGAAAAAAAAATATTTGGAGTGATTTTTCCTCCTTCAGTTCAATCCAACGAGCATTAATTGAGCACCTCTTCCTCTTGGCACTGAGCTCGGTGCTACATATCTTGAGATGACTGTGACTCATGATAGTAATTCTATTTTATACTTTATTATATTATTGGTACAATATCCTGCTGTTGATAATCACAGAATCCATACCATGGAAGTCTGTGGATTCACATCCAACATGAGTACAATAATTGGGTTGATGTCTTTGCCAGATACACTGCCATGTATTTGCTAAAAGTTTAAAGGACATTCAGAATGAACCACATTAAGTCCCAGTTCTGTGTAATTTGGGGCAACTTATTTCCTCTGGGCTTCTTTTCACATCTTTAAAATGAGAACAACAACAATGCTTACAGGGTTGTTGGAATAATATAAAAGCATTTTATAAACTGAAATGCACACATAAAAGTTAGTTATTGATTTTGAAACACAGCCACAGAGATGTGCAAAGACAAAGTTTGCCTTGTTAGTCTCTTTTACTGACCGTGTGAAAACACATCAAAAGTCAACTATTTATTTGACATTTGAACATCATGGCTGAGCAAAGACCGAAAAGCCACAGATAAAATGAATATGTTACACTTGAATTTCCAATATACAAAGATGACTTACTAAGTTTCTATGCTTTCCTTTTATGTCAACAGCTGTATGAAAAAGTCACAAGTCTCAGAAATAGAAAACATTTCTAGCAGGAAACAAATCAACAGGGAATAAGGAGGTTTTCCTAAATGTTATGGAGTATTGTTGAAGTGAAGGTTAAGAACTAACTTTATTCTGTAGAATTAGCTCCCAGGACAGACTATTAAAAAAAGGCAAAAATTTGGTGTGTTACACAGTTGAATTAGAAGTATTATAGTGGAAATGTAACACCCGTTAAGATCGAAAGTGATAAGATTGGCTAGGACCAGTCTCTGAGTATAAGACATTTCCTCATGAATTTCCGACAATTTTCATTTATTCATGACATTGCATTTATGCGCTTTTATTTATTTTCCCTCTTTCAAGTGGAGGAGTAATTCAAATATGCAGTCAAATATTTATTTAAATCTATAAGAACTGAATTTTTCAGACATATTTACAATTAATTTAATGAATAAGAAATTATGGCTATGACTTCCTATATAAATCTTATTAATCTTGAAAATGTTTCATATTCTTTTGCTTAATACAATTAAAAGTGCTTGTTTTCTTTTTTTAATCTTTATTGTTGAAAGTATTGCAAATGTTCCCTTTTCCTCCATTGGCCACTTCTAGCCCTCACCTGCCTCCCACCCCAAGCCTTCACAATCCTATTGTCCGTGTCCATGGGTTATGAATATATGCATATAAGGTCTTTGGTTGATCACTTCCCACCCACTCACCCACTTCCGCTTTCCCTCTGCGATTCGGCAGTCTGTTCCATGCTTCTATGTCTCTGAATCTATTTTTTTCATTAGTTTATTTTGTTCATTAGATTTTACATATGATTGAGATCATGTGATCCTTGTCTTTCTCTTACTGGCTTATTTCACTTAGTATAATACTCTCCAGGTTCCTCCATGCTGTTTCAAAGGGTAAGAGATCCTTCTTTTTCACAACTGCATAGTATTCCATGGTGCAACTATGCCACAGCTTTTTAATCCACTCATCTACTGATGGGCACTTGGGCTGTTTCCAGATCTTTGCTATTATAAGTTGTGCTGTTATGAACATAGGTGTGCATACATTCCTTCTGATTGGTGTTTTGGGTTTCTTAGGATATATTCCTAGAAGTGAGAATACTGGGTCAGATGTCAGTTCCATATTTAGTTTTTTGAGGAAACTTCATACTGTTTTCCATAATGAGTTCAAGACATTAATAGTGTGCTATCCCCCATCTTCTTGGGTATTATTTGCTTAGAAACTCACTGTCCTTGTTCTATATCAATGCATATTTTTCTTCCAATTGTCTTAAAAATAAAATACAGAATTTAACTGATCCCAAGAAATAGTGCCATCATTTTAGCAATGGAGAAATAGTGAAATTATGTAAAGAGATGATTAATTAGAACAACTACAATCAATGATCTAACATTTATATCATACTTAATAATCTCAAGTAACTTTTTCTATGTAAATGTTACATTTAGAAGCTACATTTTAAAAATTCACAGAATTTTTAAAAAATATTTATACCAGTTTGGACAAATATTTCCATCATCAATGTGTTGGAAATCAACAGACCAAAAAATGTCAAAAGGAAAAATCCCACTAGATCCCAAAATTTGGTTAGATAATTTGCCTACTATAACACTTGGTTTTAAGCAGTTTTATTGGCATCTGAAATCTGAATCATAAAAACCTAGCAAAATTCCACATCCTAGAAGGAAAAAGAAATGGTAAAATTCTTTAGGGTTGAGCAAAATGTGTATTAATTTCTGTTTTCTAGAAGAAAATTCATTGCTGCAATTAGCTGCCAAAATTTGTCAACACTATCTTTTGAGAGACAAAATTCACCATAATTTATTACTTGTATTTGATGAGATGATAATGAACATTAACTTAGTTTCTTTTCCACTTTGCAAGAGTGCTAATTAAAATGTTCTATCTTAATTCCATAAATGCTACCTGTGTGTCTAGTTTTCCACACTGGATATATAATACAAGAAAATTGCAACTGTTCATTGACCTATTTATTCAACATTGCTTCCATTGACCAGCTATTTAAGTCAATTTACAAAGAATTATAAATACTCTAAAATATGTGCAACAATTTACTTACCATAAAATTATACGTGGTTATGAAAAATATCAAAGATGTTTTATTGGAAACATTTAAAAAGTAAGGATGATGAAATAGTCAAAATTTTCATAAGGGGAGGGTAATGTGTAGGGAGAAACAATATTAATAAGAAACAAAGTAGAAAGTAGAAAGTAGGGTTATCAAAAGTCATAGTTAAAGAAATAGTCTAAAGGTTCCCTAAAGTTCATACCCAGTTTTACATGGGAAACCTATGGGTACAATTCTTTCTATGCTTTTTGTCAAATCTAAGTGATAATTTTCTATTTTATGTCTTTTAAATGTATGGGTCTTTTTCAGTATGACTTAGAAGAGGTAAAGATCTGGGAAAAAAAAAGTGGAATAAAAGGAATAAATCTCCAAGGGGACACATGCTATTTGGCTTGAAATTAGTATACAGATTTCCAGTATAGAGAAGTAAAAGGCACTGTGCAACCTGCATATTATAAACAGTCATATGATTTCAGCAGATTGTGACATTTTCATTAAGTCTCAGCAAATCAGAGATCATGTGTAGGGAAATTCATCTTTTAACATAATTCCCAAGAGCACCAGGGGATTTTTTTTTTTTATGATGTGTGTTTTTTGTGTATGTTTTTATTGATTTTTTTAAAAGAGAGGATGGGAGAGGGAGAGACAGAAACATCAATGAGAAAGAAATATTGATCAGCTGCCTCCTACACACCTCCACCAGAGATTCAGCCAACAACCCTGTGATGTGCCCTGACCAGGAATCTAACCAGCAACTCTTGGTGCATGGGATGAGGTGCAACCAACTGAGCCACATCAGCGGGCAAAACATTAATGTTTCCAGAGATTTTTTTCACAAGGATTTCACTGTACTGTAAACTAACAATGTAAAAGGGAAAAGAAATACAGGTGAAACTTTGCTGATCTATGCACTTCATTGGATAAATAAAAATTTTAAAAAATCAATTCACCTAATTCTTTCCAGTCACAAGAAATTCATTTAGGAACAATATCCTTCCTGTCAAATTTCTTTTCTGAATTTGTGTGCTAGCTGTATGTGGAAATAAGCACATCAATGTTTCTTTATCTTCATGGCTTCCAATTATAGTTGTTATTCCAGGAGTATTATAATCCAAATTGGTACTTTTTAAAGTTCATATTTATGGGCTATGGGGAAAAGGTGGTATGTGTGGGAAATTCCAACTTCAGACAACTAGGTCTGAATCCCTTACTATTTGTGAGTGGAAGTAGAAAGAATTAGCAAAAAGTGAAGGCAAAAAAGAAAGCCATCCACTTGTTCCTAGAACATCAACAAACAAAATGTTTTGTTTATGTACTAATTCATAAGCACATATTAATCAATCTTACAAGTAATTGAAGTTGACCTCTAATCCAGCTAAGTAGACACCTTATTAAATGATGATTCTGGAATCACCTACGTCTAACATCTGCATTTGCCACAGGCAATCTTTCCAAAACATGTATTATTTCCTTTTTCACTTTCCTTCTGAGTACCCTCCCAATTTTAAGATCCCCTCCTTGTCATGCCAGCCTGGTTTCTCGGATTCCTCTAATTGTGAAAGACCCAAGCAAGACTAGTCTTTCTTGCACCAAACTTACTGATACCTTCCTTTCATAAAAATATACTTGTCTTTTGATCCAGTCCCTCAAATGTCTACTTTTTTTACTATCTCACAATTCTATCTTTGATATAGGCTACTGATAATGTCCTCCTTTTAATCCTTTCTATATTACATGTCCAATTTAGCAGTGGCCTCATTGCCTTAATAATTGTATGGACCCTGACAAGTTCTATTAAAGAGGGCTGGGACACTGAGAAATATGAGCTTTAGTTTTTCCCCATTTATGTGACCTGGGACAAGTTACCAGATTATCTAGGAGCTCAATATGCTCACCGCAAACTTAGAGCACTATTTATTTCACAGAAAGAGTGTCAAGCCTAAGAGATAAATCATAAGAACTGCAAAATTCAGAGATGATTGATATTAAGTATGTAAAAATGCTTAGCAATTAAAAAGTACCATACAAATATGTGCTATCATTTTCATTATTACTATTTTCATTCTAGTTAGTTGCATATACCTCCTCAAATATATAAAGCTCTTCAGAAGAAAAATGACCTGAAAATAAAACTCTTAAAAACTCCAGGCTTTTTATAAAACCTTTCCTTATAGGAGTCCTTTTAATTTTTCTTCTACTTTAACTGATGACCAGTTACATAAAGTCTTAAGGGAGTCAGCTCATCGGCCCCAGTGCCCATCAGTAGATGAGTGCACACAGAAGCTGTGGCACATTTACACAATGGAGTACTACTCAGCCATAAAAAAGAAGGGAATCTTACCTTTTGTGACAGCATGGAAGCATCTGGAGAGCATAATGCTAACTGAAATAAGCCAGTCAGGGAAAGACAAGTACCATATGATTTCACTCATAGTTGAAATCTAATGAACAAAATAAACTAACAAACAAAATAGAAGCAAACTCACAGATACAGATAACAGACTGACAGCTGTCAGAGGAAGGACCATTGGGGGCTGGGTTGAAAAAGGTGAAGGGATTAAGCAAAAAACTCATAAGCACAGACAACAGTAGGGTGATTAGCAGAGGGAAAGGGGTGTAGGGGAAGAAAGAAGAGGGTAAAGGAGGGATACGGAGTGATGAAAGGAGACTTGATTTGGGGTAGTGAACACACAATACAATATACAGCTGCTGTATTATAGAATTGTATGTAATTTTATTAACCAATGTCATCCCAATTAGTTCCATAAAAAATTTAAAAAAAGAGAGTCAGCTTATGATAGTCTGGTCAGTGCTGGTGAATAAATAAAACAAATAGCAGATTTACAAAGAAAAAAAAGTCAGTAAGATATTTAATGTCAAATATCTTTCTTAGTTATCTTATTTTCTCATTATGCTCATATGCTTGTTTAACAAAAAACAATATAGAATTTTTAAGAATGCCATAAGAACTGTGTAATTAAAATATCATTGCTGTAAGTCTTTTTGGCTCACTGATCCAGAAAAATATGTACCACATTTATGAATTAAAAGGTTATAATCAATATCTGCTGCTTGGTATTTTCTTCCTAAGATTTTCCTTTTGTTGGTTCATTTTTAACAAATAGATTTAGCTAGCAAATTCAGCTTTAATCGTCACAGCTGTGAATATGTTAAGAGGCATTCCAGAACACAGAAGGAGGAAGGGAAGAGGGAAATTCCTAAAGGATGACTTGCTTATTAGGGAGACGATAAAAATCTAAACTAAATGTTGCCTTTACTTCACTCAAATATTCACAAAATATTCATGAAGTATTTTAAACACAGGTGAAGCCACTGGGGAAAAGTTTCCAAAATCCTGCTACCCACTTATTAATATCCAATACCCAACATGGAAAGTTAGCAAATAGAGACAGCACGTGTTGAAATTACTCTAAATGGTTTTTAACATTTGTGGCATTTTTACATTTTGCAGTATATGACTCAAAATTTGCTATAAAATATATTGCATTTCTTACGATAATAAAGAAAAAAAGTTCTGTTTTGTTTCAATTCTCCATTCATATCTACACAAAGCCACAATTTTCTTCTTGATTTACCAAAAATACAGTCCTCAGAAATATTATAGAAGTATGTTTTGGGGGAATTTGCATCTAAAATATCATCAATCTGACAAAAATTTTTAAAAATCCATGTTTTCTTTACAATAAAAGCAGCTACCACCTAGAGATTATGTTCAGGATCCTGATATTAATTTATACAGGTATTTTTATATTCCACATATTTCCAAAAAGAATTAGTGTTAATTTGACTAAATAGAATTATAGAATTTTCAAGAATTCAAAGTCTAATCATTGATAAATGAAAACAAGTAACACTGACTTAGAACAGATGTCTGCATAGGAGAGCACTGTGTGAACACTATCAAAAGAAAGCAGAAAATCTTTTAAGAGCCAGTTTGTAATAACTCAAGAGAATTTTGACAAAAAAAGCTAACTTTTCTTTTTCCCCCTTTCGGATTATTAGGTATTATTAAGTAAGTCAAATCCTATAAACAGATATACCTGAATTTTAGAAAGTGATTCAAAAGAGAATCTAACTGTATCCTTTTAGATATGAGGCAGATAAGTACATGGGCTTTGGTAGAATTCACAGATGATAAAACAAATCTTTGCCAAAAGTGATGAATGACAGATTATTCATTTTTATCATCATGAGATTATGGAGACAAACTGAAGTTTATAAATGTCAGAAAGTTCCTTTAAAAAACATTATTACAATCCCAGGTCATACTCCAAAGATAATATTTGCATCAAGTATGTATCCCATTATACTCTCTGATGTGGGAACATTATTGGAACCCTGGGTTTGGTTGTGGCATAACCCCCACGTTACAAGGGACTTGGCAAACAAGAATATGTCCAGGGAAAGAATCAAAAGTGCTGAAATTTTTGCAAACTACACAATAGAAGAACTGGTTGAAGGAACAGATTGTGTTTGGGCTGATCAAGTCTCAAATAGGACATCCTAACTGTCTCCAATAAGTGGAGAGTAGTGAAAAGGAAGGATTGGACTCAGGCTATTGCCCAAGGAACAGAACTGAAACCAATGGTTACAAGTGGTAGTGAGGAGTATATGAAAATGTCTAACAAACAGGAATAAACTCCTGAAAGAAATGGGAAAGCACCTGAATACCAGGGATATGCAGTAGAAGGGAAATTGACTAGCGCTCAACTCCTGACCTTTTCACTCTTTTAGCTTTGGGAGCTTAGTCCTGTTACGAAGCTTCTCTGACTTTGTTTCCTTTTATATAAAATGGATATCCTTACCTTCAATGAAAGTAAGAATACTGAGATAAGGAAGAGGAAAGGCTGAACCTGATGGCCGCCACGGTTCTTTCGATTTTTAAGGCTCTACATATATAGTTCATCTCATGACGAGAAATTATTGATAAAAATTTCATTTATTCAATATATATGTATTGTGTATCTACTATGTGTAGGCACTTTGCTAGGGATACAAAAGTGAAAAAAAAGGAAAATAATTTTTGCCCACATAGACCTTATATTTTGTGAACAAGATGAACCATAAGCAAAACAAGTATAATACATAGTATATTAGAAGATGACAACTACTATATAGAATAACAAAGAAAACAAATTTGAAGTTTTAAATAGGATTCTGGGAAACTTCAAAGATATGTTAATTTCATCAGTAATTAAAAAATTAATTTTATTATGAAATCCATTGGAAAATGTGGTGCCCTCAATCAAATCTTGTGATCCAAGTAATGTTCCAAATACTATAACCTCATCAGAGAGTGTTATGGTCTAAATTATGTCCCCCCAAATTTATATGCTGACATCCTAACCTCCAGTTCTTTAGAATCTGACTGTAGTTGGAGACAAGGTTTTAAAAAGGTAATTAAGTTAATTGAGATCATTGGGATAGGTCTTAATCCAATATGACTAGTGTTATTAAAAGAAGAGGAGATCAGGACATAGACATGGACAGAGGGATGACGATGTGAAGATACAGAGAGAAGATGACCATCTGCAAGCCGAGAGGCCTCAGGAGAAACCAAATCTGCTAGCACTCAGATCTATCTGCCTTCAGAATTGTGAGACAATAAAATTCTGCTATTTAAGCCACCCAGTCTGTGGTGCTTTCTTATGGAAGCCCCAGCAAACAAATACAGAGAATACTGTAGCATGTAAACCCATTCTAAATATTAAGTTTAGGATAGCACAAGACTGCATAGTCATTTTGAAAATAACTCAGAATCTTTTATAAACTTTATGTTTAGAATTTACATGTAGATTTCAGTTTTCCTGTATTTATTCTCTCAACATTATATTGCATTGAAAATCTTAAACCTATTGGTTTCCTCCCAATATACTCTATTGAAGAGATAGTTTAACAAAAATATCACAAGGACTTCATAACCAATAATAGCATGCTTATATTATATGTGAACTTTCAGGATATGCAAAACATTTATTTTTCTATTAAGATAGGTATAAACTTATTGAAGTTTAAGATGGCAACTCATATCTTATAGAATACTCATGTGCACAAAAAGGTTTTAATACCAGAATTTATTTTCTCCCACCTCATTTGAATCTTCTTCCTTAATTGCAGCCTTGCTGTATACTTGTAATCAAGCTGGCCCCCTACTGATATGAGCACTCTGCATAGTTATGAGGGACACAGTGGGTGTACACTTGAAATATCCTTTAAAGTTATTGTTTCCTATTCCTTTCTACTTCTATTAGATTTTCCTATCAATGAGATAAATTAGTTTTAGAGATTAAAACAATAAGTGAATATACTTACAGGTCCTGTTAATTTAGATGCTATTTCAAATTCTCCACCCTCCTCCATTAGTGCTTCTTCAGTCCCAGGTAAAGAATCTATTTTTACCAAAAGAACGAATAAGTTACAGTCACATATTGCTTAAATTTGATATACAAGCCTATTACAAGAAGGATATTAAAGTGACTGAACTGGTTGCTGAAAAAATTACAGTGTTTGTGAGTTAAAGTAGAGTGCAAAATATTTATTCAGCTTAAAGACAACCTATGAAAAATGTTATGAATTTTGAATGTAGAAGGACACAATGAAGTTAGAAATGGAATGTGCAAGAGCTGCTGTTATCCTGGATAGGGTAAACTTTCTTTTAGCATTTCATTCAGCTAATTGTTGAGACTTTAATGTTCTTTTTCTGGTTTGCAATTTTATATTTATTTGTTTTACCTATCAACTGTCTTCTTTTTTTCTTTACTGGCCACACAATGTAATTACCATTTTGTGTTCTTTCTCTTAAATAGGATAGGAAATTCTGAAAAGTTTGGAGAAGAGTGCATATTATTAAATGATGGAAAGTTTTTCATTTTAATGTATTAAGCAAGAAGTTGTGATTTCTTATCTTGAATAGATTGAGGAGTGAATGAGTAGTGACTTTCAGATATGTGAATAAAATTATGGCAACCCTTTCCATATGTCTGCTGAGTTAAATTAATTATGATGACAAGGATTTATACGGGTTATAAAAAATTCTGCAATAAGGACAGATATATAGAGAATCTAGAAATAGTCCATACTTTAATAACTTCTATTCAAATTTAAAAAAATCAGTAAAGAGGAAGACATTTTAAACTATTAGAGACTTCTAAAATTGATTTCTTATAATTATTAATATTTGAGAGTCATATGAATCCCTAAAAATTTTCCCTCAGATTCATGTAAATATGGAGACAGATTTTTCTGTTAATAAAATGTGTGCTCTGGGAAGAAAATGAGAGCATTAAATCTCTCAAGCCCTTAACGGCCACCCAAGGAGACTATGGAAAGCTTAGCATAAAGCCGTAATTATACCGTAGCTTCTGAATCAGAATCTACACTCAATAACCGCTATATTCTCAAGTTGTATGCAAATTTAAAATTTTTACCTACCACCCTTCCAAACAGACATTAAAAAGAAAGAAATTTTTGTTGACAAAATCAATACAGATGATGAAAATTACACCAAGTTCAAAAATATTAATGCACTAACAAAGAATACTTGAATCCCTATTTACTAAAACCCAATTGGTAAGAGTGACAATGTATAGACTTTTTACATTAGGATGTGTAAATTAGCATAAGTTTAAGTCCTCTAAGACTGAATTATAATCTACTGAACTGTGAGTAAATACTAGTGTAATTTTATTACTTACTCTATTTTTCCTGTTTTATTTGTGTTGAAACTCTTGAGTAGAATATTAACTTAATAAATAATATTAAAATGTTCTATTCTGCATTACTAAGCAAATTATTTCATATGTAGGAGAAAACCAACCCTCTGGTGGATTTGCTGATTTTTTTAAGGTTAGAAATATTATACTATAACTAAGTTTTCAAGTTCTCAGTCAGTAATTCATGGTTTTAAAGAGGTATTGTCATTCTGATTGATTTTTTAATGTATGTATGTATTAATCAATTCATTCAACTATTTCTGTGTGTTTGTATATTCATTTATTCAACAAATACTATAAGTCACTAGAGATATTCTAGTAGGTGCTTCATAACAAAATAATTTTTTATGAGGAATGAATTCTGTTCTTTTCTTGTTTGAGTTGAATTCTTCCTGTTTATTGGTACAATATCTAGTGGGATAAAAAATATGATGAATTTGCCCAGCCAGTGTGACTCAGTGGTTGAGTGTTGACCAAGGAACCAAGAGGTCATGGGTTTGATTACCAGTCAGGGCACATGCCTAGGTTGCAACTCAACCCCCAATAGGGCGTGCAGGAGGCAGGTGATAGATGATGTTTCTCTCTCTTAAAAAAAAATCAATAAAAAACATTTAAAAACATGATGAATTCCATTCAATGTAATGTGAGACAACTGTGAGGTCCTGCCAGAATATTTTTGAATTTACATTCTAGTAGGGAAAATATATATCCTAAAAATAAAATTTTAGTTTCATGCTTGGAGCTCCATTTTTTAAAGTATTTTAGTACATTGCTGATTAACAATAATTGGTGTGTGCATATGTGCGAACTACTTTGTCCTATGTACTTACTCTTTTATAAGTCTATATGATTTTCAAAATACACTGAGGGGAAAATGATTCTCTAAATTGATCAAATATTAGAGCTTATCTTATCACTTCATTTTAGAGAAGAAGCAACTGGAACATAGAAAGATAAAGTGATTTTGTCAAATTCAAAGTCTCTGGCAGTACTTGAACTACAAACTACCTCTGTTGTAATTGGGCATGCTGCTAGAAATTAGAAAACTCTAGACTTTAGCTTTATTCACCTTTTTCCTGCCATTATTTTTACTTTTGCTGTGTGTGTCACAATAGGCTTTTATGCACAAAATTATGCCCATTCATAGAAATATTTTTTGAGCCAAATTCAGTGTGGATACAAAGCTGAAATAAAAATCACATTAGCACTTTCGAATAATTTCAATAATATTGAATTATTGAATCTAGTTATTTTCTAACGTAAGTGGAAAAGAATATATTGAATCAGAAACTTATGTTTTCAGATTTGTTCATTAAATCTACAGATACTTAAATGTCAAGAATGCAGAAGTTTAAGAAAGGACCTTACACGTAATAAATACATTTCCCCCCAGTGGACACAAGTAAATATAATCAACATATTACTGGTGTATTGTTTAAATTTCCAAAAAAATTGAGTTTCTATAATTCTCAGTTATTATGAATATGATTGCTGAAGATACAGATTTGTAGATTGGTGGATTGCGGGGGTGGGGGGTGTTGAGAGAATTTTAAAAAATAATGGGCCAGTAGTTAAGTAATATCTGTCTTATGTCAACAAATGGCCAACAAATGGCCAACATACTGCCCCACTTCTGCTGGCTGTGTTAAAAGTCTCAAGTGTTTCATGTCACTAGTACTATAAGAGATTTGAGTGCATGTAAACTATCATTATTTCATTATATTGTGCTACACTGGCATTGGTGTATGTTCCCATCACACTTTTATGTTTAAACGTTTATTGGGTAATACTTGACATATAAAAAGCATATTCAAAATATATTTATGCATAATATGTAGTGTATTTATATTACAGAACACGATGAAATAAACACCCAAGACACCACCTAATTTAAGAATTAGGACTTTTAAATAATCCTCATTTACCTTTGCACAACTTTCTTATCCCACCTCCTTGTTTCCTCTACCCACTGACAATAACCACCATTTTGAGCTTTTCATTCCCTTCTTTACATATAGTTTTATCATTTATGTATGTCTTCTTAAGAACATATTACTTAGATTTGCTAGTTTTGAGCTTTTGCATGAATTTAATTCTATGACTTGCTTTTTTTCAATCAATACTATGCTTTTAAGATTTATTCAGCTGTGAGCTATAACCTGCTCTTCCAGTTGGGAGTCCTCGCTGCCATTTCAGATTGGTTACTTGAATTCAACTTCAGCGGGAGCACATTATGGAAACCACCAATTTCTACAAATCAGGGCTTTCTCTTTTCAAAGAAACAGTTGGTAACATTTATTAGCACTCCACTAGTTTCATCCATCTTATGTGTAGTTGAAATGCATTCAGTTTCCTACAATATAACACTTCCACAATGTCTACCCATTTTCCTCTTCGGGAGCATACTGAGAAGGGTTGTTCACATTTCATGGTACAAGACTTGTTTCGCTAAGATATTTTCTTAGAAGTGGAGTGCCTGGGTTTTAGATTATATAAATGTTCAAGATTTTAAGATAATGGGAAAGTTTCCAAAATTGTTTATGCCCACCTGTAGTGTATGACTTTTCTTTCATCTATGTCTTCACCAGCACTTGGTTTTGCCAAATTTGTTAATTAATGGCAAACAATTGGTTATAACACAGCACCTCTTTGTGGTCTGAATTTGCTTTCCCTTGGTTACCAGAACATTAAGCATCTTTCAAATGTTCACTGGCCAATTGTGTTTCTCCTCTTCCATGAAATGTCAATTCATACCTGTCGCTTATTTTTCTATTGTTTTTGATTTTTATTCAATTATAGATGTTCGGGGGATGGAGGGATTGAACAAAAAAGAAAAAATTGTAGATGTTCTTTATGTGTGTATTCTGAATATTAATATTTGATCAGTTACAAATATATTTCAAATATATTTTCTTACTTTGTGGAATAGCTATTCACTTTTTATGGCATTCTTTGATGAACAATTTCTAACTTTCTATAGTTGATTTTTTTTATTTCATAGTTAAGATTTTTTCCATCTTGTTTAAGATGTCCTCCTCTATCCAGATGTAAAAAAAAAAAATGTTTCTACTGTTTCTCTGTAAATTATCCCAGCTGGATGTCCAGCTGCTTCCTGCTAGAATACGGAACGGTGAAGCAGTGATGTACCTTTAATGCCATCGTAGTGACATTACACGGGCTTGATTATTCAGCAACCATTTTGAAGTGCCCAGCCGTGAACTTCATATGCTAAGCTAAGGAGTTTGAATTTTGTAATATAAAAAAGGGGGGTGACATAAGCAGCTTTCTTCGTAAAAAGAGATAATGAGCTAAAGAGGGGTGAGATAGTACAAAGACTATTTGAGATAGTACAAACAAGGCTGTTAAATTAGACAGAGAATGAGGACAAACACACAGACCAGGCAGCATCAGGGGAAATGAAGAGGAGGCTTCCTGGGAAAGGCAATTCTGAATAAAGGGATCCCTGATGTGAGAATGGGAGTGAGCAATGTAAAGTACCCCAAACCAGCTGGAATTCGTGACAAATTTTGTCAACAGCCAACATATGGTTGACCTGTTTGTACCCAAAACAGGCACAGACATTAAGAGCCTGCTCCTCAGAATCCATATTCTTTTGCCCTTAACCTTCCGATCCTCATCCTGAAGGAGGGGTACACATATGACAGGCAGCTATGTAGGTACTGTGGGATTGAAAACTCACTCAAAGAATCCAGGATTATTTCATCTGGAGAAGGAAGTACTTGTGTCGTCTCCTCTGTTCTTTCTGCCAAGTTGTCTCCTTGAAGTCTAAATAATTAAAAAATAATTAGAAATAATTAGAAGTGTGAAGTACATTCCATGGGGGATTGGTACTATTAACTTCTACACTCTAAAATCAGACATGTGTCTTCAAAGGAGAAATAAAATTGTACCAAAGCCTTTGTAATATGGTGTTTTTGCTATACTACCCTTGAAAAGTCTTTCTTTTTTTCTCTCTCCTGTATACATGGGAAGGTTAGTTTAGGTAGAAACTGCTTTTCTTCTTGGCCTGACGGGAGGACAGTTTATAAGCAAATGTTTTCACTGAAACTACAACAAGGGAGCGAGTGGAATAAAAACAAGAGCATATTCACCTGATTTCTGGGTCCAGGGGCATGAAAAGGTTTCCATTCTACACAGAAGTTTACCAAACACAATTCTCTAAATAAACCAAACCTGAGCAAAGGCCTGCAGATCAAGGTAAGTCTCAATAGTGGAGATAAAGATTCCTAATGCATGTGACTTCCTAGGCTCTCAGACACTGTGGCTTCTTCAGGAGAGGACGGCTGTGTAGGTACTTTTATGACAGTATATTTCTGAGCCTTTCTATCCACATCTCTATGCTGAGAAAAATAGACTCGCACAACCCAATTCAAACAGTCTGGGTTTATATTACACTGTGAACTATGCTATCAAAGGAGGTAGAGTGCATCAGTAAATGTTGGAACCCTGTCCTAAGGACAACCGATTAAACTCTGCTAATGTTGGAGGACATTACATCAAACAATACGGAGACTAGAGTTTTTATCAGTTCTCTTACTTTTTTCTTGTATTTAGCTGAAGGCAAATGCCCTCACCGAAGAATATGAATAAACGCATAACACATAGCATTAACATTTTAAAAAACCAAGTACATTTCATAACTGTACCACTCTTAAAAATTAAAATTTTCAACTATTTTATATCTTTGCTTTTGTATGCCCCAGTGGAATCATGTAATAATTTGCATTTGACATCTGTATATTCAAACATATGCATGTCTTTCTCTACCTTTTGTGTAATAATACACATTATAAATTATATTTTCATTTGTATTCCTATATTCAATTCTACATGTTTCTGTATATAGTATACATTTATACTTACATGTATTCCCTTCTATACACAAACACATTTGCTAATACAGTAAATAAGTAACAGCTAATTAAAGAATTCTCAAGGGTAACTTCCTGACAGTTATAACATTTTTTGGCCAAATATGTATATTTTATACATTTTTAAATTTTTCAATTATAGTTGATATTCAATATTATTCTTTATTTCATATATACAGCAAAGTGGTTAGAAAATAATGTACTTTACAGAGTGGTAGCCACCTGGTCTAATACCTATTTACTTCTATATTATTGACTATATTCCCTATACTGTAATCTACGTCTCATTGACTATTCTGCAACTACCAATTTGTACTGCTTAATACCTTCATTTCTTTCACCTAGTCCCCCAAATCCCCCCCTTCTGATAGCTGTCAGTCTGTTCTCTGTGTCTATGAATCTGTTTCTATTTTGTTTATTTTGTTCATTAAATTCCACATATAAGTAAAACCATATGGTATTTGTCTTTCTCTGACTGGCTTATTTCACTCAGCATAATACCCTTGAATCCATCCTTGCTGTCACAAAGGGTAAGAGTTCCTTCTTTCTTATGCCTGCATAGTATCCCATTGTGTAAATGTACCACAGCTTTTTTTTCATGCAAAATTATATTTATACAATAATTATATATACATACACTGTCACTATCAGACTTATCCAACATAGATATATTGAAGTAATTTGTAATTAGGGTTGAAATTTGATTATTTACTTAAACAGGCATCATTTGCATCAATGTTTTTATGTCAAAACATACAGAGTTAAATATCATAAAATAAAATGAAATATTTGAGTTCCACAAATAATTGCTGATGACTTTTTATGTACTAAGTAAAGAAGATATATATATTCTTTATCCTTCATCCCACCATTTATTACTTTCACCCTAATAGATTAGTTATTTTCAAACAACATTTGCATCTATGAATGAAAAGAATAAAATCCTCAGATTATACTTGTTTTAGATCTAAAACAAATATAACAAAGGAAGTGAAAAGGAATAAAAATATATTTTTTTGTACCACAGCTTTTTTATCCACTCATTTACTGATGGGCTATTGTAAATAACTCTGCAATAAACACAGGGATGCATATATTCTCTCAAATTAGTGTTTCGAGTTTCTGCAGAAATGTTCCCGGATGGCAAATATATATATGAAAGGATGTTCGCATCACTAATCTTAAGAGGAATGCAAATTAAAACCACAATGAGGTATCACCTCACACTTGCCAGAATGGCTGTTGTCCATAAAGTAAGAAACAACAAGTGTTGGCAAGGATATGGAGAAAAGGGAACCCTAGCACACTGCTGGTGGGAATGCAGATTGGTGTGACCAATATGGAAAACAGTGTGGAGGTTCTTCAAAACATTAAAATAGATTTTATACTTCTAGTTAATTTTTAAAATTTTACTTGAAAAAAACAACCCAACTTTTAAATGAATGCTTTAGCTACGTCTCAAATCTGCCCAACTATTTCTTCTTTATAATTATAACTAGGATAAATACTTCACTAATCAACAATATAAAATATTCTTTTTTGAGCTTTTTCCTAGCCCCACTTCATAAAAATTATCAAAGATAGGACACATGTAGGTACATGAGATATTAAAAGGTATAAGTCAAAGTTGTTAAACACTGATAATGAGCTCCAACACATTTGAGCATTTAACATTAGGTTAAAAACCTAAATGGAAAATAAATCTCCATCAAAGGCAGGGAAAAAAATCAATAAATAAATAAGTTGTAAATTTATTTTGCTCACTGCCAGCTTCAGTAAAAAGAAAAATTTATTTAACATGTATTAATATGCTCAATGATAAGCCAAATGTTGTGGAGATGTAAAGAAATGACAACTGTCCCTGATTTCACAGAGGCTGCAATTTAGCTGAGCTGAAAAGACAAGTGGCCATGAAACAACCCAACAAGTTGGGTGGCCCTGAATCTGGCTCATCCTCGTTCAAGCAGTGCCCTCCAGATACCTTGAGAGTTGAGTTTACCGTGATTTGGCACCAACTCCACTGCGGAATGCTTCACAGCCTGCTATCCTTGAGTGCTCTGCCAATGTTTCCCAAGCAGTAATCCACACAGCACTACTTCTGTAAGAGGTTAATAGGTGCTATACAAACCAGGGGTGTGTGGGCAAGGCCAGGAAATATAGCTCAATAATAGTTACATCATTTTATTCCCTACAAGAGTTTTACTCAGACTCCTAAACTTTTTTCTCTGCTTTCTAAAGCTCCTTTTCTGTATTAAACACTCTTCTACATTCTCACCCTCTCAACAAAATGTGTCCTGCTCCTCCTTGTCATAAATGAAACCCTTTTCTCTTCTAAGAATATTACATCCCCCTTTTTCTCTAAGAGTACAGCTTCCTAAACTTCACCTCAGATAACAAGGGATTATAAATATTAACCTGTTATCTTTCTGCCATGAAAGCTTTGCTCAGGCTTAATTTTTTTCTTCAACTCAAGTGTTAGTATTATCTTGACTGATTTTCATGTTCATGTATATTTACCCACTGCTTCTTTTTTTTTAAATTTTAAATTTAAAAAATTTAATCTTTATTCTTAAAAGTATTACATATGTCTCCCTTTTTCCCCATTGACCCTTTCTGGCTTGCACCTGCCCCCCACCCCAGGCCTTCACCACACCACTGCCTGTGTCCATGGGTTATTCATATATGCATACAAGTTCTTTGTTGGATCTCTTCCCTCCCACCCATCCAGCCCCTCTGAGATTTGACAGTCTGTTCCATGCTTCTATGTCTCTGGATCTATTTTGTTCATTAGATTCCACATACGAGTGAGATCATGTGATATTTGTCTTTCTCTGAGTGGTTTATTTTGCTTAGCAAAATACTCTCCCGGTCCCTCCATACTGTCTCAAAGGGTAAGAGATCCTTCTTTTTTAGTGCTGCATACTATTCCATAGTGTAAATGTACCACGATTTATAATAGTTAAGATCTGGAAATAGCCCAAGTGCCCATCAGTAGATGAGTGGATATCCTCTGGTTTCAAAGTCCCTCCATCTCAGATCTGGATATCTTCCCCCCACGTCACCTTCCCTAACCCAAAGACCGAGAACTCAGAATTGTCCTACGTCAGAGATTGTTAAATACAATGTTCAGTTCCCTAACAACAAACTCACCTCCTTTAGGACCTTACAATGTCCTTAACACTTCCTCTTAATTAGACATACATCTCCATTTGCTAGAATTTTTCTCCTGGGTATCTGGCCCCTCCTGATTCCCTTCCTGCTCTACTCAGCTGGATTGCTGTCTTCTCAGTTCCCATGGACCCATGTCCTTCTGCTATTACTGCCCAATCAGACCTAACCCTGTATTATTTTGCCCATGCGCAGCTGAACAATGCTGGAGAATCATGACACTCTAGGAGTAGTGAGTATAAAACAAAGGTCCCTAACTTTGAATTTGGGCTTCTTGGTTGTTTTCCTTTCTTCAAGTCCTCTCAAAGTTTTTTCAAGAAATTCACCTCCCTTCTGTGTCATCCAGAAAAGTTATGTAATCTGGAATGAAGAGCTTCTACTCCCCCTCACATAGAACCTACAAAAGTCTTCACCTGGACGTGTATTTACCTCTCATAGAGGGTGAGAGGCCTCTTTCCTATCCAGGGGTGGGGAACCCTTTTTCTGCCAAGGGCCATTTGGATATTTATAACATCATTCGAGGGCCATGTGGAAAAGGCCATAAGAAGTGGACTGATCTGGATAAAGTCTGTAGCTGGAGCCAATAGTATATCTCATCAATTGGGCTTGAGTTTGTGAGAGAAAGGGAGGAGTTTTCTGTCCTTTCTGAAGGATCTCTTACCCTTTGAGACAATATCGCCATTTTCTGTCCTGAGCCATTGTGGAGGTAAGGAAACAGGGAAAAGAAAATCTAGTGCCAATTAAGTAGAATTTACTTGGGGACATGATAAGTTTCAAAGGCATTTTAGACATGTTGGTGGAGGTGTAAAGTCACAGGTGGATATCTATGTGGAGATGCTGAATAGACTGGGTCCTAGGATGAGGCTTTCCTTTTCTGGGCTGCAAAATCTCTACAAAGAACTTCAGAATGTGGTATTCTATTCTTTTTATTAAAATATGTTTTATTGATTTCCAGAGGGGGGGAGGGAGAGAGAGAAAGAGAGAAACAGCAATGTGAGAGAGATATATCAATCCACAGCCTCCTGCACCCCAACCCCCCAACCAGGATGTACCCTGATGGGGAATCGAACCAGCAACCCTTTGGTATACAAGTTAATGCCCAAGCAACAGAGCCACAACAGCCAGGGTGACATTCTACTCTATAATTTAGCTATTTTGAAGAATATGATACTCTGTTGCACTGGAAAATAAATTGTGTATCATAATACATGTTGATTAGGCCAGGGGAACCACAATAAACAGTTTTGGTTTTAAGACATTTTGGACCATTATCTTCAAAGGGTTAGAAAATTAACTTATCTTTCCCCTCCAAAGTCTGCTTTTAATTCACAAAGCCTCTTTTATAACATCAGTAATTGAGTTATTTCTAAGTCTCTTTCTAAATGCTCATTTTCCATTGTAAGATTCCATGGGTCTCCAGCATTATTTTTTTGAGGGAAATTATAACAACTTATTGTCGCTTACTCAATTTTGAAGTCTTAAAAAAAAAGCCAAAATTGTCATCAACATACAAAATGTACTGGAAGCCTCAGAAGCAAAACCCTCCTTTGAATAAGGAGCCTGCAATCTGGCAGGAGGCCTGTGTGTATTTGCATGATCTCTCCAATTAACGTTGAGAACGTCCTGGAGTCAGAGACCAGGCCTGACATCCTCCACATCAGCAGGGCTTGGCACATTAATTCGCATCTCTGTTCCCCAGAATAACCACCTCACTTAAATGGCAGCTTTCTGAAGTCACTAACCACTGCTATACTTTTCTACCCTAAAAAATGTCGCTGCAGCACGGTGGAACTCTGCCTCTCTTGCCCCTTGCCCCAGCTCTTCAGGGGATTAACTGTTTGGACCTTCTTCCTCTCACTCCTTTTCCAAACCCTTGACTCCATCTAGGCATTCTTGCTTACCCTTGGGTGCTTACTGTGACTCTGTCCCTTGGACACTGTCCCTCTGGTCCTCTTAGAGCAGTGGTGTGCAAACTGCTGCTCGTGAGTCACATGCGGCTCTTTGGCCCCTTGAGTGTGGCCACGAAGTTTCAATCGCACTGTACATGCACACCCGCACGTGGTATTTTGTGGAAGAGCCATACTCAATGGGCAGCAGTTTGCCGACCACTGTCTTAGAGCATTCTCTGTGGCTCAAACACAGCTTTATGTCCCAGCAAATACCCTGTCCCCGCCCATCTCCTTTGCCAAAAGAAAATGCCTAGCAACACCTAGATTTTCCTTCTTATTTTAGTACTGTATTGATTTCAAGCATTCATCGGTAGGCAGTCTTGCTTTTTCTTGACTCCCACTGTTTGTGTGACATGAGGATAAGTAACAGTACATCGAGATGAAGCACCTTTCTCCTGAGAGCAGAACGGGTTAGAATAACATTCTCCTTCACCAGAGGGCTGTCTTTGTATTCTGCGTTTTAAATTCTCTCTCAGTGACAAGCACCTCTGAACATTCACCTCTAAAATGTCATGATTGATGGTGACATAGAGATAAAAACCATGCTCTTTCCCGTTCAATTTCCCTTTTAACTTCCTACCTCCTGAAAGTGAGCTATGTGGACCAGCAAACCATCTGTAGCTCTAATCAAATTGATAGTTCTCTCCTGCATACCTAAGTGCAGACATGTAGCTGCCATAGGTGGCCTCTTATCTCTGCGGCTAATTACCCTCCTGGCAGAGGCTTCAGAATTTCAAAAGCAAATCTAAGTAAAGTACACACGGCGAATAGATATGTGGTGCTTTCAGTCTTTCCTGCTTTACCTCAACTCTAATGTAAAATGCCAACCCACAGTCAGGTCCAGCAGATGAGCCCAGGGCAGAACTGATTCTTTGCATACCTTGGGAGACTACAGATTTTCCAGTCAGATAGGGCTGGGATGTGGGCTGCAGACTCACACACCTTGGCCAGGTTATTATTCACACAAAGGACGAGCCTGGGAACTTTACAACCTTCCTGAAATCTGAGGCAGCCACGAGAAAGGATTAAACTCAAATTGCCAGACCCCTCTGGAGCTAAGGAAACTCCAAAAGAAAGCAGCCAAACACGTGATGTCTGAGCCTGAAGGAGCCCTGGGCACCAGCATCCTCAGGCTTCCTTCCCCAGCACTGTTCATACGCACTCCCAACTAGACTCACATCCGTAAAGTGATCTGGCAAAAGTGTGGTTCTCTCATAGCTTGAGGGAACGCTTTAAAAATCTACCTAAAGGTACATAGTAGGAGTGCAATGATATTTGCTGTGAATACATGATTGTGCATATCCTTACTTTTTGAATTGTATTAGCATTACTATCCGTATCACATAACTTTATAATTGATTTTAAGACTCGGGCATTCATAAAGTTACTCTTCATCATGTTTTCTCTTGCTTCACTTCTGAAATTCACTTCGTCGGTCTGCTACTTATCTCAGTAACACAAGAGGGCTATAGTGGGAGCCTGATCTTTTGGATCCATGAAGCTCTCTGGATGCCTTTCTCATGAATATCAAGGATCTACACTGTAATGATGTGTTCAGTCATTATCATTCTTGTTATTTTAATTCATAATTGAATTGTAAGCTTGGTAAGGGCAGCAACCGTATTATACACACTTTGTGCGAAAAAAAAAACCAACTACCTAAATAGAAATAGGCAGTTAGGTCCTTATTTGACACTGTAGAGAAGGGACTCTTCAATTTTTAGGGCGCACTGGAATCACTGGCAGAGATTCTGAAAACACGGGTTGCCGGGCTCCACCCAGAGTTTCGGATTCAGCAGGTCGGGAGCACAGCCCCAGAATCCGTGTTTCTACCCAGGTCCCTGGTGTTGCTGATCCCTCTGACTGGGGGCCAGCCTTCTCTAGTGCCCTCTCTAGTGACAGCTAGGGAAGGCGAGGGGCATCCATCCTCACTGTGGCTGCAGTATTGCACTGTGTCTCAAATGCCAAAAAGAGAGAAGACGCCACCAGAGGATGTTGCTGTGTATCTTTCGCTTGCTGGGTATTGACTTTTAGCTGAACTCTACATTTTATTTCCCACCAGGTCGGATTGCACCTGACTGAGGCTGCAGATCTGAGAGTCGGACTCCATCAGAGAATGGCTTGGTCAGCAGGCATCTAGTTTAGGAGCAGCTGTGGAGAGTCTTTCGAAAACTCTGATTTCTAACACGCTGAAATGTGGGACTGTGTGGGAGCCAAAACACTCTCTGAAATACTGCCAAAACTTTGTTCCTTCCTTCGCCAGGCCTTCGTTTAATCAGAGACCCCTTTCCTCGTGGTTCTGAAACTGACGGCTGCCTCACAGATGTACCTGATGGAAGACCACCCCATCCACTGTCTGTCCCCTGGAAGCATCTGTCAGGTGGCTGACTTAGGTTGTATGTCGCCCATCTTGCCCTTGCTCTGTGGTTCAGAGCATACCGAACGCTGTTAGACTTTTCAATGCTATAGCCCCGGGCATCGCAATAGTTGTGCTGCTGCCTTAGTCAGATGCTTTATGTTCATTTCTTTGCTTTTTCCATTGCATAAGATTTGGGAAAATTGAAATTAAGTTGTGATAACTAGTGGAATTATGAGGCATACTGAAATTCCCAAATTACAGGTCATATTACTTGGTACCAGAGAGAGGTGAGCTTTTAGCAGGGTTCAATCTGCCCACAGATGGCAATTGAGAGAATGTTGCCAGTGAGAGGAGTACCACAAATGCTGGGAAAAATGTTACAAGATATAGAACCAGCATGAAGGAATGAACCACAGGCAGCCCCACAGCAATCCTTCTTCATAAAGCTGTATATTTTTGTGAGGAATAACAAAGCCCCATCAAGTTCCACCTGATTAGGAGGAGTGGGAGGTAAAGGATGGAAAAACCTGAGATTTCCTTAGAAATCTGAAAGCACTATATTCTGAGGTTGCAGCCTCAGGAAGGTGAGCTGGCATGCTTCCCCATCAGGGGTGGGGCATTCCCAAGGGGGGTTTGATCACTTGAGTCCTCCAGTAGAACACAGTCGAATGTAAGGCATTTAAGCATAAAAACATAACTTGGTCTCTCTTTCCTTATTTCCCCCCACTTCAATGCTTTACTTTAGTGCTTTAATATAGCACCGATGTACTCGTAACAGCCAATAAATAGTTGCAATTTGAATGTCTTACTTCAGTACTACCTCCAAGAATGATATATTTTCTAGGTTTAAGTTTGGTGGGGCACGGAGCTTGGCTTGTTTGTTTTAAACAGAACCCTGTGTGGTAAATACAAAGTTGGATAACAAATGGCTTTTTCATAACTAGATATTAAATTGCCTTGTGTTTTAGTATTTAAACAGCATGCTGAAATTTGCAAATAAGCAAGTTGATGATCTGAGAACAAGGTTGATGTGGGAAATAAGAACATGGAGTCCTTGAAGAGATTATAATAGGACAGATAAAGACCTTTCTTCACTCTTTTAACAATGCTTTTAAAATTCTTTAGAAGGACAATACTGAATACAAATGTATACATGATTGGAAAAGCCAATAAAAGGCATAAAGATGGTAAGATGCCTTTTGGCATAGAAGAAATATATTCAGTGACTTACCAGGGAATATAAATACTGCTATGTGAAGTTTTAACTACCTTAGTCTAAAATTTTTCTGATGTACAAATTAATTGATCTCTTAAAATGATCGTAGGATTTGTTCATAGAACTTTTTCTCTCGGCCTTCTGCTTTGGAAAACTAAAACTGGTCTGCAGTGGTAACCACATCTAGCATGTAAATAAAACTTTTCCAAGGAGTCTTAACTATTTCTTAATTGAATTCATTGTTGTATGATTATCATATTTCAAGTCATGTTTTTGTGGGGGTTTTTTTCCCCACAAACTTCCATTTATTGTTTTGGCTTTTATACGGCATGATTTAGATATTATAGAATTGCTGATTTTAAGTAAAAATATATTATTATATTTAAAATTCTGAAAAAAAAACTATTAAAACTCTCAAATGGTCTTTCCTAAAAAATATAGACATAGAAACATAATGCATGATGGCATTAATATCAAACTTATTTGCTTTTCCTTTTAGGTATTTCATAATATATTTTGAGCACTAATGTTTGTAATTGAAAATAAATACATACTCTGTGAACTTTGATTCTTATTCTGAAATGTTATAAGAAAATGCAAAATGTAATGTTACTTAGTATTCTTTGTTTTATTAGTAATGATATATCTAGTCTGCTGTGATTCTGAAATATATCTTTTATATTATTAGACCAATTAACTGGTCAGTAGTTATAAAGATAAGTAATAGAAGATATACAAATATAATGTAAATATAATTATACATTTCATATGACTTATGCAGGCAATTCAGGAATTGTTATCCAATTATAAGGGTAATTACTATAACAAGTAATTGAAAGTAATTGCAATTCCAATTTTACTAGAACGTGTACAGGGAGGTCCAGAATGTCAAGCAAGTGAGTAAATAAGAAGCTCCCAGATAAAAAAGTAAAGTATAATTTTCACTATTTGTTCCTATTTCTCATATAAAATGCCTCATGGTATGCCAGTAGAGAAATAAAAATGGAGAAAAAAGGAAGAATCAATTAAGTTAATCTTCCCTACTAAACTATTTGACATTTTTTTTTATGTCCCCTTGAGCAAGGGAAACAAAAGCGAAAATGAACAAATAGGACTTCATCAAACTAAAAAGCTTCTGCACAGCAAAGGAAACTATTAACAAAACAAAGAGACAACCTACTGAATGGGAGGATATATTGGCAAATGCCATACTTTATAAAAGACTATTTCCCAAAATATGTAAGAAAATCATACAGCTCAATAACAATAAAAAATAAACCATCAAATCAAAAAATGGGCAGAGGACATAAAAATACATTTCTCTAAAGAAGACATACAGATGTCCAACAGATGTTTGACATCACTAATACTAAGGAAAATCAAAACCACAATGAGATACCACCTCACACCAGTCAGAATGGCTATTATCAAAAAGTCAACAAATAACATGTGCTGGCAGGATGTGAAGAAAAGGGAACTCTTGTGCACTGTTGGTGGGACTGCAAACTGGTGCAGTCCCTATGGAAAACGGTGTGGAGATGCTTCAAAAAACTAAAAATGGATACACCATATGACCCAGCAATCTCACTCCTGGGTGTTTATCTAAAGAAATGAAAAACACTAATTTAAAAACATTTATGCACCCCTATGTTCACTGTAGCATTATTTTACAATAGCCAAGGCATAGAAGCAACCTAGATGTCCATTGATAGAAAACTGATAAAGAAGAGGTGGTGTGTGTGTGTGTGTGTGTGTGTGTGTATGTGTGTGTGTGTAGATGGATAGATAGATAGATAGATAGATAGATGATAGGTAGATAGGTAGGTAGGTAGATAGATATATAGATAGATAGGAGGGGGGAGCGACACAACGGAATACTATGCAGCAAAAAAAGGAATGAATTCTTGCCATTTGTGACAACTTGGATGGATCTAGAGGGCTAAAGGGCATTATGCTAAGTGAAATAAGTCAGGCAGAGAAAGACAAAGACTGTATGGTTTCACTTATATGTGGAATCTAAAAAATAAAAAAAAAGTGAACAAGTAAAACAAAAGGAAAAATGACTCACAGAAACAGAGAACTAAAGGGACAGTTACCGGAAGGGAAGAGTTGGGGTGATGGGTGAAAAGGGCGAAGGGGACTATTGTCAATAATACTGTGATAAGTTTGCATGATGACAGATGGTTATTAGACTTAGTGAAGTTATCACATTGTCAAGTACAGAAATGTTGAGTCACTGAATTATACACTTGAAACTAACATAATATAATGTATACCAACTATACTTAAATTTAAAAAATAATCTTCCCATAGTATGACAACAACATAATGTCCAACTGTGCTATTGCTACTATGCTATTAGAAAGGGTATTTAAGCAAGAAAAGACTTTAGGATACTTTTAAAAATGATTTTCATATCATATAGATATTCTTGATAATAACTAAATGCACAAAACTGAGAAACTTAAGATTTTCAGTCATGGCAATTTCGATGACTAGTTTATTATTCACAGAAATTCCACATAAAGCATAAATCCTTTCTTAACCAAATTGTCATCATTTCCCAAATCACTTAAGTAACACATTTTTACTTTATGTCATTCTGTCTAACAGCTTGTTTTAATATTCCCGAAGGAGAGGTGGGGGAGCCAAATGGACTCAATGTCTATTGTTCTTATTTTCCCAAGGTTTTTTTTTTTTTTTTTTTTCAGGCAGCCCGTTTTCCTGGATAGTAATGTGTTTATGGAACAATTATCCTCCTATCTCCAAAACTGTGGCGCTTTGAAAACATTCAATAAAAATTTAGTTGGAGGCATTTAAAGAAAAGGGCTTATCAAAATTGGAATTTCAGGGGCATCTAGGTAGCAAATCAAGTAAGATGTTTAGAAATATTGCTTGTTGAGGGAGATTATTTATTTGAACAAAAATACAGCACCTTGCACATTGCGATATTTCTCCACTCTTCTTGTGGAGCCCCTTCAAGACTGGCACCACCCTCTTCAATGAATTGAAAGTCATCGACAAGAGCATGGGAGCTGCAACATGTGCAGTGCTTCCGTGTCAGTCACTGGGGGATGAAACAATTTGCCCAAGGTTGCTCAACTAGGAGGAACTAGGACGCTGATAGACACTAAAGTTCAAGGTCTCAACCATCATGCTCTGCTTGTTTTCAGAGACTCAACTGATAAGTTAAAAACATAATTTTATTGGGCCAATTGCAAAATCGAAGTAACTCAATCTGAAAGTAAGGGCACCATCCTCAGGAACTTATCACTTCTCAAAGGGCCCACCTTCTAATACCATCACCTTGGGGGTTAGGGTTCAACGTGAGAATTGGCGGGAAGGCAGGGGTGCAGGGAGAGGGGAGACACAAACATTCAACCGCAGCACCTAAATATTCTTTTGACAAGCTAATGTTCATGAGAGGAACCTGAATAGAGTTTGAACTTTAAATAAGTCCACTAAGAATTAGAAACATGGCTTTATTCCCTGTAAGTGAAACATAGTAATAATTAGAATCAAGATACCTATAAACTACATAATGCTTGTAGTGTTTTCATTCACAGTAACAACTTAATTTTTATCCTAAAATGTAAGTAGGAAAAGGATAAATACTCAATTTCTCAGTTTGGAGATATTTATTACTACATTACCCCCAAAGTTCTAGTGTAGTATATAAATTACCAAACTCACAGCCTATTAAAACAGAATAATTATTTTATCCCAATAATGTAGGTAAAACATTGTTTGCTTTATTTGAACTTTTATAACTTGACAGGTTTTTTATTTCTTATAAACAACATTCCTGACTTGACCCTATTAGTCTTTTATCCCCAAAACGGATTAGGCAGTAAAATAAATTTGAAAAATGTGTCAGGATAAAAACTCTGGCTCCTAGTTAGGAGGCAGCACTGTACAGTAGCAAGAATTGGGTTTTCAAGTCAGATGGAGCAGGGTTCAAATTCTACCTGTTCTACTTACCAGCCTTTTTACCTTCATCACTTCACCTGGTCTCTTGAACTTCATTTCTCATTTGCAAAGTAAAGCTAAGTCAGTCACTTGAGAGGGTTAGCAACAATGTTTCTAAATAAAGCATGTCCCAAAATTCACACAAGAAGTAATTTTGATAGAAAACACAGGTTTATAATTAAAAATTGTAAGTTTTTTATTGATTCATAAAGTGTACAGTATAGGGTTCTGTATGGAATAGGACATCGGGTAAATGGCCTCCACAGCTTTGCTGGCACATACGCAAAGCCGTGGTCTTCATTGTCCCTGCTCCTGGGCCATAATTGGTACTTGGTAATGCTTATCAAATTGAATGATTGAAATCAAAGAGCAACAGATATTAGAATCTGATTCAATAAACTAAGTAAAATTAGGCTTTTATTTTTTGTTGTTGTTGTTGTTAATGCTCACACAAAATTCAAATCTTGCGTGAATTTTGGGACACCCTTTATCTAATGCATTTGGTACACACAGCTGGTGCTTCTGAACAACCTTAACTTCAAAATGCTGTGCAGCAAGAGATGCTGTCAATGTGCTTTTTAAAGCAATACCCAAAACCCATGCCTCAAGGTACATATTTGTTTCAATATTATAGATGAGGGCATTGAATTGGTCAATTTGGATGAATTCATTCACTGGGAATTTTAACTGAACTCATCATCAAAGTTTTAGCACTTTGCAGATATAAGATTTTTTAGTTTTATTTGTTCAATAAATGTCAACTCTGCTCTGAATTGTTACATCCTTTATCACCCCCTCCCACCACTTTTTCTGACGATTTTACTTTGAGAATTTAACAGGCTAGTGAGTTTAATCTGAACTCTTTATAATATTCTGAGAAAGTTATAATGAAGAGGAGCTCTAGTTATCAAAAAAAAAGCAGAGAAAAGAAAAGTTTGGAATAACAGTAGGTTCATGGGTTAACTTTTCATTGTATTAGTTCATGGATTCTTTCACCAGTTCCATTATCATAAACTAGAGGCCTGGTGCACAAATTCATGCATGGGTGGGGTCCGGAGGGGGGTGAGAGGGCCAGGATGTGATTGGCCCTCCAGGCGGGCAGTGGGATGCCCTTGATGGCCCGGGATCTGGATCCATCCTGATGACATTCGCACTAGTTGTTGGGAACCACCTGGTGGCCGCTTTTTTATTGTTTCTTCCTTGCAGAGCATCTAGGGAGGGGAAGTGGCCCCAGTGCCCAAGGCCGACTTTCAGGAGGCCGACGGCGCTGTTGGGCTGTCTTATCCTGCTGGTGGTGCTGGTCCATCAGTGCCTGGCCCATTCTCTGGAGATTGGACCTGCAGGACTACTGAGGGAGCAAGTGGTTGCCACCAGCCTGGTGGGCCACCAGGGAAGGGTCGGTCAGCTGAGCAGCGCTCCCACTGTGGAAGCGAACTGACCACCAGGGGGCAGTTCCTACATTGAGCATCTGCCTCCTGGTGGTCATTGCATGTCATAGCGACCAGTTGACCGGTTGTTCTGGTCGTTCGGTTGCTTAGGCTTTTAGATATATACTAGAGGCCCAGTGCACAGATTCGTGCACATTGAAAGGAAATTAATTAGAAGGGGCAGGACTGGGCAAGATGGGCCGGACATGCCCTGCAGCCAACCTCCTAGGGTCCCTCCCCAGCCTGCTGCACCTGGGGCAGCACCAAGGCTTGAAGGGCATCTGCGGAGTGAGTGGAGTGAGAGGGGTCCCTCTGGCAGGTGGGGTCCCTCAGCCTGGCCTGTGGGGATCGGCTGAAGCCAGCAGTTCGACATCCCCCGAGGGGTCCTGAAGTGCAAGAGGGCACTCTGCAAAGTTGCTGTCGCTTGGCAGCTCTGCGTTGAGCATCTGCCCCCTGGTGGTCAGTGCACATCATACCTACCAGCCAGTTGGCTGGTTGGCCAGTTGCTTAGCCCTTTATATATTTAGACTAGTAGATCTTGCTCTTCCAGAAAAGTATTTACTATGATGCTTATACTGTCCCTTAGTTTCAAAGTGTTATAATGATAAAACAACTGGTACATATTTCTGATATTTGAGATTTAATAAACCAGAATATCTGAAAACTGTATAATAATTTATGTGAATAATTATATTCTCATATTATCTACTGTATATTAATAGAATAAATTAATATAATGAACCTGACATAAACAAGAATAAGTCTAAATTCTTATCACTTGTTTTACTAAATTCAATATTGACTGTTTTTCCTTTTATAATACAAAATGTTTAAAATATTTAAATGTTTCCTTTTTTCTAAATTTCTTCTAGAAAGTTACACAATATTAGATAAGCCTTTTTAAAAAAATTAATTTGATTCACATGTTTACTATCAGGTTTCTGATTACTGTTGGTTATAGAACATTGATGGTTAAAATACCATGCTAAATTTTTAAAATATATTTTTATTGACTTCAGAGAGGAAGGGAGAGGGAGAGATAGAAAAATCAATGATGAAAGAGAATCATGGATCGGCTGCCTCCTGCATGCCCCCTCCTGGGGATGGAGCCCACAACCCAGGCATGTGCCCTTGACTGGAATCAAACCCGGGAGTTTTCAGTCTGCAGGCCAACACTCTAGCCACTGAGCCAAACCAGCTAGGGCTCATACTAATTTTTTAATCATTCTTAGAAATCACACAATGTGAGACTAAATTTAGGCAATCAGTCAGAATTAAACATGTTCTAGTCTAAACTTAGTAATGACAAGTCATGACTTTGAGAAGAGAGAATAGCTAGCTATCTAAATGGCTTGTCTCTTATTCAGAGCAATATACTCTTACAGAGTTTATAAATATTTCCTACAACTCTAATTTTGCAAACCCAGTGTCTACCCAAACCCGCTCCTAAATCCTAATACTCTATGCCTATTAAAGATTTTCTTTCTGTGTTGTGAAGCTATCTTCTACAGAAGGCATTTAGGCCCCTTCCAATGTGCTTTCTTTTCTGGACTGGTGATGGATCTTGTGTTTTATTTTGCCATGAAGCAGACATATCCCGGGCCGGGAGTGTCACTCATTGAGTGTCGAAAGAAAGCCCATCACACTCTTTATTTTCACGAGCTCACTGAACAGTTGAAAATAAACAAAGTTTGGTTGTTCACATGGGACTCCATTCAGATGGTGAAAGAAAAGGGAAGTGAAGCAAATGAAGTAAAGGAGATGAAAGAAACAGAAAGAGAAATAAGCAAACTGACCCTTATATACAATGCTTATTGTTTTGATAAGTTTTTCATTTTAAAAGTCAATTTGAAAACATTAGCCAATCTTTACAACAGCTCTGAAGGTAAGCTCAGTGCAGCTGCTGGTCTCCCCTGCCCTCTGGGTATTACACAGAGTGCGGACACAGCCTGGTGGATGCTGGCTTATGTGGTGGGTTTGCTCACTTCTAACTCTTACGATTATTTTCATAATTTGAATGTGAAAAATGTTTCCCCAAGCCAAGTATAAAAAACTAATAAATGTAACATATTTTTTTAGTGTTGTCTAACTATCACTTATTATTGGAAAGACAGTATACAATTATATTCTGATTTTTTATTATAATAAATATTTAAAAGCTATTGGGATGTATTTTTCTTTCTGAAACAGAAAACTCTTTCTAGATTGATACATCTGTCATTTGGATTCTACCCATATTTCAAACTTGGATGTATCACAGTTCTTGGCTTGCTTGTTTCTCTTTCTGTTTGGTATCAAGAGGGACACAGCAAAACAGAGTTATAGCCTCTTCACTCACCCTTTCTCCAGGCACTTAGAAATAGGCATCTAGTAGAGACACCGATCAATACTCCATGCCCAGTATTGATGGGATCTTTGTTCCTCCTCACAGGAATCAATTTTAAGCTTCTTACCATCTGATGGAACCTGACTATGGTTCCATTTTTAAAACTTCAAAAGTGAACAAGACTGATACAAATCAATTCCAAGCCATAATTTTGTCTAAATCTTCTAAATATCATTTTACACAAAATCTGAGTTCCCCAAACAACATTCCATATGACTTATGTAAACTTATTTGACAACAGTCAACTAAGTGTACCTGTAGGCCAGGGGTCTGAGTGCAGAATTCTCAATATTTTCTAATTTAACTGTAAATCATTTCATTTCTTTCTGTTCAATATGACTGTACAAGAACTCTTCCTTGGGTCCAAAATCAGTGTTGAATCTCCATAGCCAAGCTTGGCATTCAGTCTGCCTTGCTGGCATTTGGCTCCAATAAGTCTATCACATGTGGGATCTCTAGGAGTATCTTTCCAAGTACAGCTGCATAAAATACTTTTCAACCTAAAAACCCAATAGAAACATAACGGTTTCCTTTTTGATTTGGAAAAAAACAAACAAGATTAAAAAAGAATTTTGTGAAGTTATTATAAAATTCCTTTCTCCAGAAAATACTGTGAATATCACTATGCTTTGTAACTTAATTTTTTAAATTTTCAAATTAATACTTGGGTGCAAATTGATTTAACTCAACAGCTGTCCATTGATTACTTAGGCTGCCTCTAGCACAGTGAATCTGTGTCTTGAATGCACTAGTCTAACTATTAAATAAATTAGACAAATTTTGCTCAATTATAAAAAAATTTAATTATAAAACAATAAAAAATTAAATTTTCAGCAATAATTTAATGCAATTATGAATGTGGGTTTGGCTAAAACTAAATTGTTAGTGTAAATGTAGTGCTGACAATTAAGAGTATGAGCTCTTCCGGACCCAGCGTGCCTAGGCTATTATGTATGTCCTCAAATGGCCCTCTATTACGGTTCTCCATTTAACTACTGAGAAACTGAGATCCTACAGTGAAAGGAGACTGTTGCTAACATGTCACTGAAGTAATTAGGTACAGCTGTTTCCCTTCTCTTTGACTTGAAACTAAGCTAAGTGGCACCAGCACAATCTTAAACACCTATGGGCACTGGAATCGAGTGATAGTTCTCAGTGATCAGATGGTCAACCCTATGATCCAGAATATGCTTATAGTTTTTAATTCATCTTTAAAATGAAAATACAGAATATTGCAGTTCTTTAAAAAAGATGTGTGGGTCCAGTAAATAAAACTTAGTTGGAGAGACTCTGGATTAGTCCACAAAATTTCAATGGATGGCACGTCTCCCCCTCAACTCACTACCACTCATGATTTTAGAGGTGATGTTAGTTGTGACCCTCGACACAGCAATTCACCTTTGGAACGTGTTGGTGCAATTACAGATTTAGCTATTCAAAACATTATTGAGCACACAGTATGTGCATTATGTTTTGTTAGACACAGAGGATAGAAGACAGAGGACTTGGGAGTCCAGTCTCTAAGTGATTTGTCAGCATTTTTTAAAGCGCAATAAGAAGTTTTAGTGCCAAATCACCTGATATAATCAGATGACCTAACCTAGTCAGGAAACTGTGAAGGCGAAAGGGACAGCTGCTGACCAGAGGGGACAGCACCGTTCTCTCCCTACAGAGGTTTCATCGCCACGCATGGTGCCAAAGGAGTCAGCTCCAACCCTGTATCTGGAAGGCATGCTTGAACACAGGTGGGGAGGTTAGTGAACTTATGTGACTTGTCCTCCACAATGAAGAGCATCTTTCTCCATTCTTTGGGAAACCAGAAACCCATCCCAGAATCAGGGATCCCAAAGTGACAGTGCCCTGAGATGATAGTCGACTGGAAGAAAAGCTGCATGCATCACTTCCTGGGAACTCTAAAAGACCTCCTTGATACACGAAGGAGCTCAGCGGGCTGGGCTGCAAAAACTGGCTGAGCCAGTGAGAGATGTATGAATTCAAATTCAGCTCAGAGCTTTATTCAAGGCCCAGGAAGACGGAGAGAACACTGTCTTAGCCATTCAGATTGCTGTAACAAAACACCACAGACTGGATGGATTATCCATTTAATTCTCTGCCTCACAGGTCGTCTTGCCCAATCTCTTACTCCCCAGACCCTCAACCAGCCAGCTACTTAACATCAGCTCGGACATTTCAAGGAATGGAGCACTCACACTTGCTGGGATTGAAACTTTCCATTTTCTTTCTACTCCTCCAGTTGTCTCGCTGCTCTTTCTTAGGTTGAAGTAAAGCTGGTGTGTCTTTTAGTTTAGTGCCAGTACTGCTTTTTGGAGCAACAAAAATAAGTATATTTTTTCTTCCATGGGATTGCCCTTTAAATATGCACCACTCTATTTATACCCTTCCAACATAAACTCCTGAAATCCTCCTATTTTCTTGAACCACTGAACTGAGGAAAATTTTACATTTCTCCTGTGTTAGACAACTTATTTAGACCCAAAGAAAATTTTTAATGGAGATTCAATTTTTTTTTTCCCAAAATGCACCTTTAGGACTAATGACTGTAGCTATATATTGATATGCTAAATATTTCAGAAGGGCATTTCATTTTCTCTCCCGGTTTTATTTTGCAGAGTTAAAGCTGTCAGAAAGTGATTCAATTTCTTATCTTTACAAAGTCTCTTTTGAAGTGTGCTGATAAGTTGTGATAGAGAATTCAGGTTCCTTCATCCTAGGCAGAAACATTTACTTTAAATAGTTTCTTTTTAGTCACCTATTCATTCTTTAGTGACTACAAAAATGGCTTAAATATAAACACCTATTCACCTTTTATAAAAACTAACTGAAATATTGGTGTAAAATGCTTTTCATTCACAATAAAAAGGAATTAGAATGGATCCAAAACACTGAATATTAAGCCAGTTTTGAATCACAGTCACTGAAGTATTTGTCACGTCCAACCTATGAGACTGCAGCCTAGATGAGCTCTTATTTTTTTCTTGAGTTAGTACCATGTTCCTTGACAAGGAGGGCATTGAATCTACAGATCCAGTTGGGAGAAACTGACATCTATATATATAAAAGCCTAAGCAATTGTTTGACAGTTCAACCATTCGACTGGTAGCTACAATGCATACTGACCAACAGGGGTCAGACGCTCAATGTACAGGCATGGAAACATGGAACAGACTGATGAATCTCAGAGGGAAGGGAGAAGGGGGGAGAGTGGAAAGAGATTAACCAAAGATCATATATGCATACTAGAGGCCCAGTGCACGGATTCGTGCACCAGTGGGATCCCTCAGCCCGGCCTGTGGGGATTGGGCCAAAACCAGCAGTCTGACATACCCCAAGGAGCCCCAGACTACAAGAGGGCGCTGGCCAGGCTGAGAGACCCCTCTAGTTTTATAATATTGAGTCTTCCTATTCATTACCATGGAATGCCTCTCCATTTATTTAGTTCTTGAATTTCATTCATCAGAATTTTGAAGTTTTCTCCATATAGATATTGTATATGTTTTGTTAGATTTATACCTTAGTATTTCATTTTTGGGGGTGCTAATGTAAATAATATTGTGGTTTTTATTTCCAATTCCACTTGTTCATTGCTGGTATTTAGGAAAGCAATTGACATTTGCATAGTAATCTGTATCCTGCAACCTTGCTATAATTGCTTATTAGATCTAGAAGTTTTTGTCAATTATCTCATATATTCTACATAGATGATCATGTCATCTACAAAGACAATTCCATTTTCTCATTCCCAATCTAAATACATTTTATTTTCTGTCTTATTATATTAGCTAGAACTTTTAAAGTACAATGTTGAAAAGGACTGATGGTAAAGAATATCCTTGCCTTGTACCTGTCTTATTGGGAAAGCTCATGTTTTTCACCATTAAGTATGATTATTAGCTATAAGGTTTTTGTAGATATTCTTTCTCAAGTTTATTGAGTTTTTATCATGCATGGCTGCTGAATTTTATCAAATGCTTTTCTGCATTCATCATTATGATCATGTGATTTTTCTTTTTAAGTTTGTTGATGTGATGACTTATATTAAGCAATTACAGTGACGTTACTTGGCTGGAAGCATTTTTGACTTTTTGATAATTCCGGATAGCCCTTTATTCTACTTTAAATAGCAATATCCAGGGGGTGGGTAGGAGCTCAGAGGAGGGGCGAAGGGGAGTGATGAGAAATATCTGTAATACTATCAACAATAAAAAAATAAATAAATAGCAATATTCATTTAGATTATACACCCAAGGGGGCTAGGACCAAGATAGGCAAAGCAACATTGGCAAAGTCATTCCCACTGATTGTTCATCATTCTGATAACGAAGTAAAGGGCTGACTTATTATGGAAAATTTGACTAAGTATGGTAACCACATGCCAAACATCCATACCTTTCCCTCCTCTCACATCCACTGTCCCCCCATTATTATTGTTGGCAGGAGAAAAGAAAAGGGTGTCTACCCTGGAGCAAGACCTGGTTAAATTCCCTGCACTGCTGCTTATGAGCTGTGTAACACTGGATAAATTACTCAGCCTCTGTGATATTGCCAGCATTTAATGAATTAATATATATAAAGTGCTTAGAAAAATACCTAACATGGAACACACTCAATAAAAATTAGCTCTTATTCCAAATTTTTAGGTAATGTGCCTTATGCATTTGTGATTACTTTATTTAACCATTCAATAATTATATGTGCTACAAGCACTGTTGTTGGTGCTGGAATTACAGCAGTGAACAAAAGACAAGATCCCTGACCTCATGCATCTGACATTGTATCAGGCAGAGAAAGAGGGAGCAGATAGTAAAATAAATAACATATGATGAAACTTTGAGGAAAAGTTGGGTAAGGAGAGAGACAGATGGAGTTGGGATCAGGAAACTCCTGTCTGATGAGATGACATTTGAAATGAAGGAGTAGGCCCTGCAGAGGTCTGAGTAAGGCCCACACACGTCGGGGGAAATGGCAAGTGCCAAAGATGAGCAAGACAGGAATGCACTTGACCTATTAGAAGAGCCAGAAGGCCAGTGTGATTGCTGGTCAGGAGCAAGGGAAGAGTGATTCAAATGATCTAAGAGAAGGCAGGAAGTACCCGCACATTAAGGACACTTAAGCAGGATTCAGTGTTTTTGGCAAAACAGGAAGGAGGTCTTGGCTATAACACATCACCCAGCTGCCTTTATGTAACAGTAAAGGAAGACTGCTGCTGGAAGTGAGGTCGCTGTGGGGGAAGGGGTGTTGCACACTCATCTGCCTTCTGTGAAAGCTAGAGAATCAAATAATTATCCTATGAATTCCTTTTAAGGAAAGTAATAAAATGGGATGATTGGATCTAAAGGACCATCCGCCCTCTCCCCCACAATAGGTAGCTTTCTCAGCACTCACTGCTGCACATCACCTTGTATAGGTACAATTTGAAGTCACCTTCCTTATTTCTATCTGTATTTTAAAGCAAAATTGATTTACTAAGACATGCCATAAATATCTCTATATTAACTCACTTGAGGGAGTAGACTATTTATTACACCAATGTGAATTTCATCTTGGCAGTAGATTTTTCTCCTAACGTTATGGCATCACTAAATTGAACCCACATTTTCCTACTGAATCTATGGCAGTAGAGAATTAACTTTTATAACACAGCCTGTTCCGTGAGTATTATTTTATTGGAGAATGGTTTTGTAAACGTTTTTTATTGATTTTAGAAAGAGAAAGGGAGGGAGAAGGAAGGAGAGAAAGAAACATCAATGAGAGAGAAGCATTGATGAGAGAGAAGCACTGATGAGAAAGAAGTTTGGATTGGCTCCCTACTGCAGGCCTCCTACTGGGGATCCAACCAGTAACCCCACCATGTGCCCTGATCAGTAATTGAAGCAGGGACCTCTCAGTACAAGGGAGGATGTTCAACCAACTGAGCCACACTGGCTAGGGCTAGATGATGTTTCTATAAATCTAACTTTTAAGTATTCTCTCCATTGTAAAACATAGGGTATATTCTAAGATCTAGATCAGAAAGTTTTCAATTCTAACTTTGCATGATATAAAATGTCAACAGTACACCATCATAGAATACTTTCATAGCTAATGGGCATGGTGAGTCGAATTGAAATCATCTCCTAAGTTAGCAGCTCCTCTGCCACCAGCACATTCCCTCTTGGACCCAGCAGGACATGCCATGCTGTGATTCCTTGGTGCTTTCTCTGAGGATAGATCTTGGTGCATTTAAGCTTAGTGAGGAAGAAAAAGGCATCTGGTTAATCTTGTTACAAATGAATGGCTGATTTTTTACAAATAGTAGTGCAAAGCTTTTACTTCTGCTGAACAAAAAAGCCTAAAAACTCTAGAGAACCAAACTTAAAACTCTACGTACTGCTCAAGATAAGGTGCTCATAAGGCTACTAAAATCTTAATTACTCACTTTCTCTCTCTCTCTCTCTCTCTCTCTCTCTTTTTTTTTTTTTTACAAAGTGGCCTTGGCCTTAATCCTCTAGTTCCAGATTAATGCACCACGGACTGCTCAATGTTGAGACACTGATATAAAAATGGTGTAGAATAAGAACTCTGCTCCTCAAGTTTAGACATAATACCGAATGCTAACTGGTGGGCACCATCAGATTCATTCTGGTAATTTGTATATAAGATTTAGTGAAAGACCTGATTGTAAAGGCCAATGTCTTACCTCAGGCTGCTGTATCAAAATACCATAGACTGGGTGGCTTAAGCAACACATTTATCTCTCACAGTTCTGAAAGGTAAGAAGTTCAAGATCAAATCTGCCAGCAGATTCAGTTCTTGGCTGGAAAGGGATGCAAAATCCCCTCTTCTTGAAAACAGGCTAACTGTGTGAGTTGAGGCTGAATGAGATGTCCGACTGGTGGACAAAGGTTGGAAATGTGCAAAACCACCATAAGTCTGTAGGCCAAAGAATGACTCAAGGAAGCAGAGAGGGAGAGAAAGAGATAAGCAGAAACAGCCATCAGTAAGAAATCCAACCAAGCCACCTGTTGGCTGGGAGTTTGTTGCTGAGGGAGAGATTTGACCACACATATCCAACAGGCTTTACAAATCTAACATGTGCAAAACCTCCTGAGTTCTCAGACTTCTCTGTCTCACCATATGGTTACACCATACTCCAGCTATTCTTGTAAATACCTTGAAATCATCTGTGATTCATCTCTTTTTCTCATACACAACTCTTAAGTCTATTGGCAAATCCTGTCATCTCACTCTTCAAAAGAATTCTAAATCTGAGAGTTTCTCACCATCCCTACTGCTATTCTAAGATTAGGAAATTTAGACATATGTCTTGTCATTTTTTTCAAGATCTTCACACCAGAGGCTGGGTGAGTACCTCACCTCAGTTCTTCCTGCCTGAAGATCATCATGAAATGACATAAACCATATTTCAAGATACTGGGTCATGGTCTTTCTTTCTTTTTTTTTTTCATCAAGCGTCACATAACTGGGTTGAATTTGAGCAATACAAACCCTGAAAATGGCAGAGGTAGCCTACAGGATATGGACAAGTTCTTATTTTCATGTTTTCTTCCTTGTTTTCCTTCACTTCCAGGGAATCCCAGACACTGCTGCTCAGATGCTATAGACCCCAGTGAGAAACAACAGAACTATATCTATGTTAGCTACCAAAGGGGGCTTCTCTGTATTCCACATGCCGCTGATCTGACTGATGGTTTCCACCAACATACAAAGACTGTGGCTATTGGTGAGGGCAACTGGAGAACTGTGAGAGCCACTTAGAGAAATACATGTTGGGCGCCCTCTATAAAGGAACTCCTTCTCTGAAAATAGCATCCAAGATAAGTACACAAAGGCAAAACACTCTTTTGGACCTGTTTCTTCCCACTCTCAACATCTGATGTCTGAAGTGTGTAGAATTTGAGAGCAGGGCAAGAGTTGAGGAGGAGGGGAAGATGGAAAGGACTCTAATAACTTAAACATCTCATAGCATTCTCTCTGAAGTGTCCAGAAAAAAATTAATTTGTTAAAGACTGCTAGCCTAATAGCCTTCAAGAACAATTTCTCAAAATGTTGAGGACATTGCGAGCAACACCAATAGGTGCTAAATGTCAAATAATTTCACCTGTGTTTTTTTTTTTTCCCAGCTCTTGATGAGTTACTCATGTCACTCTTACTATACAGTTGTATATTCAGGGGGCCAATTCCAGGTTTGAAGTGACTGAAGAATTAGCCTCTATGAATAGTATGTTTGGAACAACTATAGGTACATTGTGGAAAATATTTGAATCTATCATGCTATTGAACCAGTAGTATCAGTGATGAATTTCACTTGCTCCTGTGGACTTAACCATTAATTTTATGAATTTGTTTCAGAAATAGGAGCTGAATATTCTGACAGGCTTTACTGTTATAATTGGCTTGCAAATATCAATGTGAATTAAGGATGTATAGATATATTTATTAAATAAAGTACATTATGTCCTAACCTTATCCAGTAAATTAGCCACAATGCAATGCTGCTGCTTTACTAACTATTGACGTAGTATTCTAAATTCTCTGTTGTCATTCCAACAATCTTCACAGCACCTTCACCAGGAGTAAATTCCATCTCAAGGTGGGTATCCCGTTTTTTTGCTCATCCTTCAGAAGCAACACATGGACATTCAAGGAACTCCCTCCCTTATGAATCACAAAGCAATTACTGAAAGAAGTGGGGATGGGGAGGATCTTGCATTGATTTATAAATAAGAGAAAAACTATGAAATTACTGTGTTAAGAACTAAAATGAAGTGGTTCCCCAGCTTTGGACTTGTGTTTGTTGCTCTCATTTCTTCCTTCATGTGGATCTTGAATTAACAATAAAGCCATACTTCAATATTTCCAAGAGTATGGACTTCTCCCACTGCAATAGCCTCCATGAAATAACCATCAATAACCTAGCCAACCACCACGTTTTATTTTTCCCACAGCACTATCACTCTCTGACATTTGGGGTTGAACTTATTTGTTTACATGTCTTTTTCCAGCTAGAGTGTAAGTTCCTAGGGGTCAGGGGTATTAATTAATTTTTGTTTTCAGAGCTTATCACAGAACTTGACACAGAATGTGTGTTCCATAAATGCATTTGGGCTCAAATTAAATATTTTTGTCACTTAAAACATGGCAGTAGGTGTGCTGCATTGTATTCATGACTCAAATGGGAACTTTTCATCCTCTAGGACTACGATGTCCATTTTGTGGAAAACTTTTAACTCAAAAACAAGGGCTAGTCCATTTTTATCCTTATCCATTTTCCTTCATGTCCATTTTGCTCACCTTTCCTTCAAATAGGAACTTGCTGAATTTAAACCTTATACAAATAATTGAGAAAAAAGAAAAAACACATAGGAAAGTGAAAAGAATATAATGTATGATTACTTACACAAGTTTCCTCAAATCAACTGGTAAATCCTAAGATAGACGGTTTGAAATTAATTCACAATTACAAGGTTTGACACATCTTTTCTGCAGCTTGCCATCACCAATGGTGATCTGCTCTAACTTTATCTAGTAAACACAAAACTAAACTCAGTATTTTAACGTCGCGATGTTTAGAATAAATGATGAACAATTTTTGGTACAATGACATGAGGCAAGTTAGTTAAAAATCAGCAGGCTTTTTGGAAACAAATAGCTTTCAGTGTTCTCATGCTGCAGTTTCTGAGGCAGTATCACCGCATGTTCTCTGTAATCCAATTTCTTTTCAAATGGCTTTCAGCTCCTTTTTTGTGCACTACTGATGTTAAGCATGAATGAATGCAAACACTTGCACCATCAAAAACAAATATCTTCTTACCACCCGGAATGCCCTGGCAGGAGTCCACAAAAACAAGATTTAACTCCTCAGAATGGCTGTGAGTAGACAGAATTAATGGGTGGTCTTTCCAGAAAAGTGGCTTATAAACTTCACTGAAATAGTAATTTGGTGCCTTGGTATCAGCATTTGTCTGCTTGTTATTTTTAACTTTTATCTTAAAACAAAAATTCCGGAGATTTAATAGAGAAGTTCCATTTGAAACTCACAATTTTGCAAACCACTGTTTTTTAAAACCATAAAAGTTTTGCTGACGATTCCTGATATTTTGAATTATTGCCCTACCGATACTTTACTTTTTGGTTGATATGACTCCTAGGCAACAAATGCAACTTGTTTTGCCCACACTATTCAAAGGTCTGTAGCTGTATTCATGGAATCTTCTGAAAGTCGAGACAAGACACTCAATGAATATATTAAAAAATCTACCTTGTAATGAATAAGATGGCTAATTAATTATAAGGACACTGCTATTTCCTACACAGAAAATTCTTTCTTTAAAATTTTAGTTTTATAATGACTTCTTTCCCTTATAATCTGAGGGGGGAAATGAAATATTTGGGGTTAAAATCTTAATGCATCTTGGTGGTCACATATCTATCAGCCATGCATTTTTCCACTTGCCAGAGGATGTCATCACTTTGCTTAAATCACACAAATTGCAGCAATGCCCACATCAGACTAAAGTCACCAAGAGTTGTGGGAGTAACACTAACCTGGATAATTTTCCAGCTTACAGACACAAGCTTTCTTCCATCTGTATTTATTAACCATGTGCAAAATATTTATTAAAAAGTCTGTGATCATTTTATTTCTTCTCACCATGCTAATCAGCAAACTTCTTTGATATTCTTGATATTTTAGTCACTTTGCTGCACATAAAGCCATACAGAGCAATTTAATGTGGTTTAATTTCTTTTGTCCTGATGTCTTGTTTAGTGGAAGTTCATATGTATCTTTCATCCCTCAATTATTCCCGGTAGAGCGTATCAGTCTCATTTAGGAGCATGTCTTCCAAGCAGGTTCTGAATGAGAAGGGCTGCATGGCCTTTGGCTGTATGCCCTCAGTTTGACAGAGCAAAAATGTCTGGACATATCATATGCACTCACTTAGAGCTACTATGACCCCGCAAGTAGCTCACGAGTGTTGCAGTGTTTGAAAGAGGGACTGAGGAAAGTCACCACCTAAAGAGTAGACTGAACCTCTTTCCACTCACTTGATACTTGATGGGTTCTTTGCAGAAACTCTGAACACCGTTTGAGTCTCACTGACTCTATATTGAGGTTGTTGATAGCATCTTGGGGCTATAGTATTATTTCAAGATCACAACACATCCATTTAACTCACTTATTACATTTGACCTCTCCAGTTCTATGGGAAAAATGATCCCTTGACCTTAACACTCTACGAAACAACAAGCAAACAAACAAAAATGTTTCCAGCTTGTCCTGTTTTATTAAACACAGGAAATGCTGGAGGGTGGACCATAGTTTCTCCCCGGTCAGAAGCCTAAGGCAGGAGAGTTTCCGAATGTCAGGAAAATGAGGCTCCTTCTTTCTCAATACCTGAGTACTATTGTTTGTGCCTCTCAAAATGATGGGCAAAAAACAAGGCTCAAAGCATTTTGAACTGCTTAAGTATTTCCATGGTAATTGTCTCAGTGAGGGAGAGGGAGAGGAGACCCCGTTCCTGAGCGCCTTGCACTGTGAATGCTTTGCTAGCTGCCTTTGCATACATCATCCTGCCAGTGCTCTTCGTCCTCCTCAGAAATTATCTCCAGGATGACATGAACTCCATTTCACAAAAGAGGGACTAGATTTTCTGAATATTTGCATAATTTTCCCAAGATGACACACAAGGTACTTTAGATCAAGGTACTTTGATCTGTCATTCCTCAGGGAAAAAAAAAAAAAGGTTGTCTTTGTTGTAAAGCCTTGGTAGGTCTTGGCAAGAACAAGGTAACATTAATTATCCTAAATTTTCTCATCCATTTGCCCCACACTGTCTCCAATCCAGCAAGATTTGGAATTAAATCCTGATCCCAGGTTCCAGATCCAATGTCCAGTTTCCGGTATGAAGGCTGCATGATCTCTCTCTCACAGGTTTCTTCCAGGCTGGTGCCGGAGCAATGGCAATGAGCACAGTTCTCTAAGTGAAGTGATCCTTTTCTCCATGTCATTCTAGTTTGCAGAGATGGATTTCTGATCGACTCACTCTGAGTTCTGAGAGACTGCCTAGTCATTCTAAGATTACAGTCTGGCTACTATAAATCCCTGCCCATAACCCAGTACCTGAGACAGTACAAGCTGCCTCTTCTGGGCAGCAGAGCCTGCTCCCAGGGGCCTGGCCAGGCTCCTCCATCTGCATTCCTCCAGTCCTAATTCACCGCTTATCTTTGCACTTCCAATGTTTCTACAAATCAGGGGTTACAAACAAGGGTCCACAGACTCCACACAGGTAAATGTAAATGAGCGAAGATGGACAGACAATCTGAGATGAACTAGGGCAGAATTACTGGGTCTATGGCTCTAGAGGGGAAAGCTGCTCGTGTATAATCATTTGAGAATGTGGGCCCAGTGTTATCACCTTTATGGATTTTTAAAGAGAAGATAAAAATCCCAATTTTTATGTAAAAGTAGTAATTAATCCAGTGGTATTTTCTTTTTCTGTTATGTGAACGCAAAAACCTATACACTACCCATAGCCCTTCAGTTTATGACTTCTGCTTCAGATAATTGCTTAGCCCTGGCTTACAAAGTATTATTCTCACAGACTGAAAAAGCCTTACATTAGGAGAGGTGAGTCAGCAACATAAATTGATGCTTGAGAATTAATTATGGAAAATTCCGATAACCACATCAATGCATTACCCAAGTAGTCTAACTAATATCAAGGGACAGTTCTCTACAAGTCTCTCATGTTTCTACATATCTTATGCGTGGAGACACTGACAGCCTTTGTTTCAGACAATCTGTTCAGGAATGTTTTATATAACAAACTAGAGGCCCGGTGCACAGATTCGTGCACCAGTGGGGTCCCCTCAGCCTGGCCTGCGGGGATCGGGCCGAAACTGGCTCTCCGACATTCCCAAGGGGTCCCAGATTGTGAGAGGGCACAGGCCAGGCCAAGGGACCCCACCGGTGCATGATTGGGGCTGGGGAGGGAGCATGGGAGGGCTCCAGGGCATGTCTGGCCTGTCTCGCCCACTCCCGATTGGCTGGACCCCGGCAGCAAGCTAATCCACCGGTTGGAGCGTCTTCCCCCTGGTGGCCAGTGCGCATCATAGCGACTGGTCGAACAGTCGGACACTTAGCATATTAGGCTTTTATATATATAGATAGCCTTGGAAGAGAGATATGGAGTCTCTCTCTAGAGCGATGCTAACTTCCCATTATAAAATATTCACGTTTCCTAAACTCAGGGTTCCTCTCATACACTGCAACCTACTGCCCCATTTGTGTCCATCGATGAGATTTATGCCTCAGGGATACAGTGAAGATGCGAATACGCTGATATTTGTTACTGTTGTGCTCACTAAGCCCCTGGTCTCTGGTTCAGGAGTGTCATGTCTTCTGCCAGCATCTATAAAACAATGGCAGACTAGCATGTTAAGATGCAAATAGGGTAAAATCTCAAGTCCTTCATAGTTCTTGAAAATTGATATTAGCTTTTCTTCCATTCTGAACTCTGGCTATAGCAGATACTCTAAAATTAAAAGCCTACTGTCTTCTTCTATACTGGTTACCACATTTCCCTGAATCAATATATCTCTATCTTGCTTTTGAAAGCGCAGCATTGCTTTATGCTCCATCAAAAACAATCACGAACTCCCATTTCAAACACCTAAATCTCTCCCTATCTTTCTTTCTAGCTATTTTGGCCTCCATCTTCAACTTCAGAGAATAGCCTGATGCTTAGCAATACAGCAAAACAACTAAGCAAAGAGATTGTCAAGCTATACTGCTTTGGTTTGAAACTATTGCTACCTACTGGCTGTGTTCTCTTAGACAAGTTAATCAATCAATTCATACCTCAGTTTTCTTCTCTCTACAAATAAAAATAATAATAGTAACTAACTCTCAACATTACTTGAGAATTAAATAAGTTTTATGTTTAATGTGCTTAGAATAGCGTCTGGTACATAGTGAGAAGGTAATAAATGTAACCAGCTACTCAACTGAATATTTTTCCAATAAATTCAGTAAAGGACCACCTTAAAAGCAGATTATAATTTACAGTATAACCCTATCACTTGGAAGATAAATGGTAAATAATTTAGGGCTGTGTATGTATTTGGTCCTTTCTAAATTCAATAGTTTAAAGACATATTATTCCCATAGGTTTTCCCATTTGAAAAACTAACATCTCATCTCCCAGTCTTCTCCAAAGGACATGAAAGACCTTGCAGCAACCCCTCTCAAGTCAAGTTGTAAATGTATAAATGTGTACAAAATGTACAAATGTACAAATAAAGGTTTTATTTAAAATGCCAAACTACTCTTCCATAGATGGCCTTGTATACTCAGGATGCCTAACTGCTATTGGTGGGGTGTCCTCTATTTCCCCACCATTGCCAGTGGAAGTGGACTTCTTGGGATGTTGCTGGAATAAGAATTTCCAGAGGCCCTCACAGGAGGATGAGGTATCCTGGCAAGTGTTATTTCTGTGGAATTAAATCCCTGCGTTTCCAAGGTCCCCTCTCCCTCCATCCTGCCAAGGAAAAAGTCCCATTTCATCTTCAGCAGAGCTAGAATTAAAGCCAGAGCTCAGAGTTTCTGCTACATATTTGCACAGTCCAGTCCAGCATCTGGCTAGGTTAGCTTATGTTCCCAGCTGCAGTTCATTGTGTGTAGGATCCACATGGCCATGGGCCATGCAGCTTCTAGGGCCACATGGCTAGGGAGGGAACATGGATGAGTGCAAGGAAGCAGAACAAAAGAGAGAAATCCTTTGTCTGGGGATTATGTATTCCCAAATTTTTGTGGGCTTGCATTGGGATCCACCCCTCTAGACAATGATCTTTGTCCTCCAATTAGACTGACAGGCAAGTACCTTCCCTATGTCACCCCAATTCACTGTGCATGTGCCCATTTTCCCTTTTGTCTAGTCTCTTCCCCCAGGAATCTGCAGGGAATGGACCAGTGGTTTCCTGGGGACCGTGTAATTGCAACTTCCTAGTGAAGCTGCCCAGATGGCTGTGTTTATTAGTATAATGTCTGGCCTTCCCTTTGCTCCTTTCCTATTATTATTAACTAGCAAATTACAATGGTAACATAACTATCACCACACAAATATTACCAGTTTTCTTCACAGCCATAACCAAAAACTCAATTCACCGAATATCACTTGTCTGAAGCAGTTTCCATTGTTGTATTTACTGTGCAATGGCACAATTAAAAACAAAAATTCCAAAGGAGTAAAAGAGGAAAAGCTACAAAAATCTGATTTGATTTTCCTACACTTTCCCCCTCCTTATTTTTCAAGCAGCTAATCCCCTCTCAAACTGTACAATAGAATAGCTAGACATAAAGGAAAGGAGATAAAACTGGCCAGCCAGTGCATTGTTCTTGCTAATCTGCACCATTTACATAAGGGTTAGAAGGCTTGTTTTATCATTTAAACAGGCTTAAAAGCCTCTTTGCAAATGAGATTTAGTGCCTACAGAAGAATGAATTCTAGCTATTTGGTGAGTTTCTGCTGGACCAGCACTGGGGGCTGACTTGGCAGTAACTTAAGCTACTTCTTTGGCCTCGTCAAGTATATGCAAAGATTGCTTCCAGCTGCCAAAACTGAAAAGCCTCAAGCTGATTAAATTCTTTCCAGGAGGTGAAAAGGATAAGGAGCAGGTTAAGAGGCCAATAATATTAGATTTTAGACTGTACCTGGGCAAACTTGCGCATAATGCAGGTGGCTTTAGAAGTAGCTTTGAATTTTTCCCCTTGAATCTTCCTTTGAAAGGGAACAGAAGGGCAGACAGCAAATGAGATTCAGAAACTGAGACTTAAAATAGTCCCAAACTGTGACGTGAGGACAATCTAAAGTCTTTGATTCATTGTTGGTCTGAGTGGCACTGGGCACAAGGATCAATGGCACAGCAAACTCCCTTGCCAGTTAGCACGGAAGATAAGTAGGAGGAAAAAATTTTCTTTACACAAAGTACATGCTTTACATCAAAACCTTAGATTTTAAAAATCAAAATCGCATTGATATATACTACACCTATAATATGTTTTACCTGGCACACCTTGAACAGATGTTCAGTGTGACCTTGGCCTGAAGTTCAGCAGGGTGAGTAGCACGACCTTGATTAAATTTGCTCCCAGAAGGTGCCAGGGTAGTCACTCCCTCCATTCTTAAATCGTCAAGATCCTCTGGAACAACACAAACATTTCAGAGAGAAAAATTAAATGTTAATAGTATTAAGGAGAGAAGTCCATGTTTTCAGGTGTCTGCAAGTAGTTTATGTTAAAACATTACATTTCCACTTTGCAAAAATCTTATCGCATGCATCAATTATTATTTAATCATTCTAGATGTTGTTAGAGACAAATTATATGAGAAGATTTATAGGAAGCCAAACCACAACCTCTGCAGCAATTGGACCAAAATGGTCAGGACTAGGGCAATGGCTACCAGCTTCCCTTCTTTTTGTCTTTACTTACAACTCAGAACAAACCAGAAAATGACAACTATGTTACAAACTGATTACAAAAGATTCTTTGCTTCTTCTAATTAGCCTGCCTTCTGCTTCCTCATCCAACAATCTCCAACCAGAACATATCTGAAACTTTCTTTTTTTCCATTCTAAACCTTTTCTTCTTGTCTTCACCTGGGGAGGAGAATACTGTTCTCTGAAGTTCCTTCCTATTTTTCCCAAATTCTCAATCAAGACTTAAAAGGTCTAAGTTTCCCTTGTAACTTGGTCCTGATATAATAGTACATGCTCTCCTGCTTTATTCAGAAAACAAGGAATCTTATAAAAGGTATTCCATTTACTTGCTCTCAAACTTAGCAAAAAAGGTACATAAAGTTTCAAAAGATAAATTATAATTTTTCCAAACATAATCCATTGCTGAGTTTATAGCCTGTGTAAGGAAGCAGGCAGTCTCTTTTGATAAGGCTATGGAGAACCCAAACATTGCAGAGCTCTTACAAAACAACTGAGAGTTCTAGGCTTAACTGGATAATGAAAACAAATTTTCCTGAGATTATAATGACTCTTAGTCCAAGTCATGAACCGGCCTTCTGTAATCTGAAGAAGGCTTGTCACTAGGATCCTTCCATAGGCTTCCCCAACTGAAAATCCTTCCATCTACATGAGCAATCTGGACAAATACTTTGGGTTTTAACTCAACTTCATGGGAGTCATCAAAAACGCATCTCCTTGACCTGGTTGCAAAGGCTTATTTCCCTGTTTTAGGGAAATAGCTGCCACTTCAAAATTCTGCTTAACCAGTTATAAGCTCCCCTCTTGATCTCAAGGTTACTTATGCAATGCAGACATTCTATTGCCTGAGAATATACAGCACGTTTCTCCAGCTAATTAACCTCTCATGAGAATGTGTTAACATCCCCTCACATCACCCTTCACCATTGCAACACCCTGATCCTACCAGAACAAGGAACCTCACAATTTTCTTACCTCAGTTAGAAAATGTGCCTGCCTCACTTAGGTTTTTTTAATAACTGAAAACTTGACCTAATATTATTCGTTGATAGATCATACATCAAAATTTGACCTAATATTATTCGTTGATATATCAAAACTTGAAACTGGAATGGAATATGCTACCACCAACTTAAGCTTGCCTTTAGAATACAATCCTTTGTGTTACTGCACTTACTTAAGCTTATCCACTAGCCAAAGACCACAGAATGAAAAAATATATATATGTATATTTAAATATATATTTAAATATGACTTGGGTAGCTTTGGAAATAAAGGTGTTCTCAACTCTGCTGAAAATCCTATCAAAAGTGAACAAGCGTCCTAGCCAGTTTGGCTCAGTGGATAGAGCATCAGCCCATGAACTGAAGGGTCCCAGATTTAATTCTGGTCAAGGACACATACCTCAGTTGCAGGCTCGATCCCTGGCCCTGGTCAGGGTACATGCGGCAGGTAGCCAATCAATGTCTCTCTCTCACATCGATGTTTCTCTCTCTCTCTCTCTGTCTCTCCCCCTCCCTTCCACTCTCTTAAAAATCAATGGAAAAATACGCTGGGGTGAATATTAACAACAACAAAAAAAGTAAACAAGCTGTTTAAGACATGTTTAGATATACTCTTATTTCATAAAGATGCAGCTATTATAAAAGCTAGGGCTCATGAAAAAATAAATAATGATGAAGCTCAAGGAAATACTCTATCAGATCATTTTGCCAAACAAGCAACCTTAAACATAGTTATCATGCTATCTAAACTCTTTGAGGATAAATACTTAAAAGAATTCAAAGAAACTATTATGAATATCAACAGCCAGCCCCTAATTCTAGAAAAAATATATAGTTCTAGCTTCACTCAGATATCTCTGGTGAAGATAGCAGTTGGGTGAGATTACTTGGTTTCAAATGGATAGTAGCTAAATTTCTCCATGAAACTACTCATCATGATACAGATAAATTGCTTACTGTGTGAAATCAACATGACGGTAAACTTTCAAAGACAGTAGAGGTCATTTTTTAGTCATGTTTTCTTTTGTCAACAGCACAATTCTAGAAAAACTATAAGATGGGATATGGCCAGGAACAAAATCTTCAAGGGCTCTTTGAATACTGCATGAATTTTATGCAGCTTTCACACTCCACAAGATTTTAATGTTTTACTAGTAGTTATATGTTTATTTTCAGGATGGGTTGAAACATCTCTTTGGCAAAAAGCTACAGTCTTTATAGTTGCTAAAAAGCTGCCTTTTTGTTTTCAATATTGGGAATACAAACTTTTATATCAAGTACCCAAGGTACACACTTCCCAAGAAACATAAAAGAACCCCTTACTCAGAAACCATGGAAAGGTGGAATCAATTACATTCTTAAATGAATTCAACAGAACTTTCAGAAACCCTTGAGCTTCTGTGGGCAAAGATAGTCCCACTTACCCTTATGTCAGTATGGTCCACTCCCTGAGGACACATTGTTTACTTCCCTATGAACTGGTAACTGGAGGGCCAATGTGCTCCAGGATTTTACCTGATACTGATCTCTACTCTCTGTATCACACCTTGTAAAATACTACATGAGACACATGTACCATACTCAGTCCTATCACCAAGAGGTTAAGGTCACATTCAAAACATCTTCTTATAGCCTCTTCATAATATTCAACTATCGTATTTTGTCCATTGGAAGATACATATGAAAAAAAATGCTCTTGAACTTCATGGAAGGGATTTTATCAAATACTATAAACTACTAATACAGAAGTAAAACTCTCTGGAGTAAACCCTTAGATTCACATTTCACAACTAAAGAAGCAATCCAGAATCAACAAAACAAGAAGCCTATTATAATAGGGGAACTCAAACAGGATTCTTTAGAACAATCCAATGACCTCAGATAGTGGACAGTTTCTGCCCAACATGGTGGATCAAAACCCCTACTAATTCCTATTTTGTTTTTCATCCACTTACTTACAATCATTATTCTCATTTTCTGTAGACTCCTAGTTGCTGCCCACTCATGATGGCCCCTTTTCCTCTTCTGTTCTGTTCTAGATTGGAGCGTAATCAGTCTACCACCAATCTCAGATTATTCAGCTAATATAAGGCCATACCATGAATAATTCCTTTTCCCCTGGGTACCTGTGTGTTCCTACCAGATACTACTGGAATTTCTTTGCAACCAGCATGGCTAGGATAACTTTCCTCATACTAATAACTCATGCACTTTAGGAATAGTATTGCAAAACTTATCTGTATATAGGCACCCTAATTCTATAAATCATCAAACTGGAAATTGTAATTCAGACATGAGCTCCAAATGAGACTATCCTTGATTATTGAAGTACTTTACCTGGGGGAGTTACTGTTTCATTGTTTATACAAATAAAGCAGTAACTATATATATAAAGCCCTAATACGCAAATAGACCGAACGGTGGAACAACCGAACAACCAGTTGCTATGACATGCCCTGACCACCAGAGGGCACATGCAGAAGATGGCAGGTGTCCGCCGTGGCGTGATGGTGGAGCAGGTGAACGGGAGCACCAGACCAAGTCAGGGTGCTGGTCACTGTCATCAGGGCGAGCCTCTGGTGGTCACTGAAAATTCTTTGCTGCTGCATGCCGTGGTCCCACCTGGCACTTGCACTTGCTGCTGGCACCGACTCCACTCACACCTGCTGCCAGCACCAGAGCTGCCGCTTGCACCTGGCACTGGCCCCGTTTGCTGGGCACTGTCAGTGAGCACAGCTCGGCAGCTGCTGGCCCTGATCGCCCCTCAGGGCTTCTCCCCCTACCCCTGCTCCTGAGTGGCGATCAGAGCAGCAGCCACCGCTCACACCAACTGCTGGTGCCAGCCCCAATCGCTCCGCATCATCAGCGGGTGCGAGCGGGTCCAGCGCTGTCAGTACATGGGAGTGGCGGCGGCGGGAGTGGGGCTGCCGGCAGACAGGGTACCGAGGGCCATGGCACGGAGGATGGGCCGAGACCCGCCCTTGTGCCTACTGCAGCTTCACAGCTCACAGTTCCTTTCAAGGTGCACGAATCCATGCACTGGGCCCTAGTTTCCAATAATAGGCATCATACAAACAAAATATGTAAAGACACATATCATTTTAACTCTGACAGAACTAATAAATAATACTACCTTTACCCTACATGAAATATAGATCAGTCTCAATGCCTTGGCAAAAACAGTGATGAACAATCTAGATTTCATATTCACTAGTCATGGTAGTATCTGTGCTACTGATAATACTACTTGCTGTATTTGGCTCAATGAAACAGCTAAGGTAGAAAAGATTATATATCACCTTAAGGCAAAAGCTACCTGACTCTTTAAGATTGATCTCTTATGACCTATGGGGTTGTTTTTTTGGCCTTTGTTAGACAATTTAGATTTTTGGTTCGGAAACATATTTTTCCTCCTTTTTAAAAAATATTTTTTTATGATTGTTTATAAAGAGTGGAAGGAAGAGAGAGAGAGAGCAACATCAACATCAATTGTTTGACTCCTGTACCCACCCCAACCAGGACTTAACCCACAAGCTAGGTATGTGTCTTGGTCAAGAATTGAAGCAGCAACTTTTTGGTACACAGAATGATGCTCAACCAACTGAGCCACAAAGGCCAGGGCTATAGTCTACATATTTAAATCCAATAGTCACCGTGCATAAACAATGTCCAGGGAATGATTAGCACATGATTACACCGCACCACACGGTAATTGGTTCTGTTGTCCGTGGTGTGACTTTTTGCAGCAGTTTTATTTTTTAAAAGAAGTTTAAATTTTAATTTCCTTAAATAGACTGTTTATTGTCCTTTTTCATTTAGTGGTCACAATACCAGTCCATAGAATTCTATCATATTAGTGCTGACATGGGTCTTAAAAGCTTTTGTATAGCACTGCCTCATCAGATGATCACCATGATAATACAACATCAAAAAGTTAAGAAACTCTTTTGATACAACTGACTATGGAGATGAGTGAATACTCATCAAGCAGTGAAGATCTGGATCTCTAGTCTTACCTTTCGGCCTACTTCCTGCAAGAAAGAGAATAACCAAAAGAGGGACCTGAAAGATTGAATATATAAACACACACTGTACTGATCACATATGATATTAGAACAGTGACCTACAAGCTCTGCTGGGATTAACCAGAGAGGGCTAAACCACAATCTCTGCAGCAGTTGGCCCAAAACATTCAGTACTCAGTTAATATAAACCATCTTCCCCTCCTGTACCCCCATTGCCAACTCAGAACCAATCAAAGAAAGCCAAATATGCTCCCCAAATCAATTGTATGAGATAGTCTGCTTCTAGTTATCCTGCCTCTAGCCTCCCCATGTCAATTTCCAATCAGAACATATCTCAAGCCTTCCCTTTTTATTTTTTCATTATAAAGCTTTCCCACTTTCCTACCTGCTTTTGGGTATCTGGCAAATACAAGTGATGGTGGGTGACTGCCTTGCTATAAGAAGCTCTGAATAAATAGCCTCTGCTTGTTCTCAGTGTAAAGATCTTCATTTATTTCCTTCATGGCAACCTTTAAATATATATCATGCAGAAGCGATATCACAATTCCCCTGTGACTTCAGAGAAGAAGTGGGTCTAAGAAGAGGGAAGCGTATTTCTGAGTCTACATACAATCTTCCTACATTTATAGCTATTCAAAGGCATATAGAGCAGTGTCGTGAGGGTGATATGAGTACCCCATCCATGAAGTTTTTAAAGCAGAGGCTGGGTAATTATGGTGGCTGACCTAGAATTTTGCTAAGCATTGTAATAAATGATCTCTCCAGTTGAGTCCAAATCTAAGCTTCTCTCAAACTTGGTCATTACAATTATATGATGGATTTAAGGCATATCTGATACTGATAAAAATAGGAAATTGAATGTTTAAAAGCAGACTATTTAAATGAAGCAACAATATCTTGAAGGCCATATTGCTATGAATTAAACCAAAAAGTTGCTTCCTTAGTTTTATTTTTTGAGCTGCAAAGTACACCCCAGTGACTTTTTAATGAAGTGAGTACTGCGTTATTCTAGATACTGACATGAAGATATTATGTGGTTTATTCTACATCAGGGAATAGATATAATGGCTACCCTTTACCTTCAAGGCCAAATTCTCACTCTCTACTTGCCTCTGCATCATTTTTCTACTAATAATATAAAGCACAAGGGTATGAAGCTTCATGATAATTATCTAAGCATTTGTAGGTTGCTTGATGTATGTAGAGAAAGTAACAAGACATGAATTTTATGATTTCATTTTTGAAGACTGACTAGCCACCATATCTCCATCTAGGTCTCACTTCTTTTAAAGATTTTTTTTAAATTGATTTTTAGAGAGAGAGGAAGGAAAAGGGGAGAGAGAGAGAGAGAGAGAGAGGACATCTATATGAGAGCAAAACATCAAACATGAATCTGCTGCCTCCTGCATGTTCCGTACTGGGGTTCGAGCCTGCAACCTGGGCTTGGGCCCTGACCTGTAATCTCACTGGCAATCTTTTGTGCACAGAGCTATGCCCAGCCAGCTGAGCCACACTGGCCAGGGTGGGTCTCACTTCTTTTTATACAGCTCAGAATAATTGTCACAGTATGGGGGCGGGGGGAGGGGGGGAGAAGAGAATCCTAGAGTAAGAAGCCTTCTAGAATTTATTTGCTTGTTCATTGAGACCACCACAAGTGCAAACTGAAACTCAGCAACTGCTATGGCATGGAAGTATCAGATGCAACTTTGATGATGTCAGTGAAATTGATTCCTCTAGTCTTAGGAGAGGTCTTACTTAGACAAATATTCACTTCTTCATTTGTTAACCAACATTCATTCTCTCAAAGAAAATCAATAAACTTCCTTACTGAGCTTTAAAAGGTGATGCAACTTTAAAGAACCTTGCGTCCTGTTTAGTCATGGAAGGGTGCTAATAATCTATTTAGTTTACAAAGAATAAAAATAAAATACAAATCTAGGTCTTCATAGTTCCATTTCCTTAATAACTTTAAAGGGACAAGGTGTCTAGGATTAAATAAGCAAGGGAAAGAAATCAAAATGCCTAAACCTAGATAAATTTAGAAAGTTTGCATAAATTGTAAGAGAGGAGAAAAACAAATTAGACATTTTGAGTAAGAGCTTGTCCAAGGAATGTTTAATGCTGGATATGTCAGGGGAGAAAATGCCATGAACAGTTTTAAGTACAGAAACTTAGAGTCTTAGAACATCAAAAATGAGTTTTTAAAAATGCCAGATATTGTCTATGAGCATTTGGCACTATTTTATTTTAATGAAGCAGAATAGTTTCAGTTTTCTGATGAAAACCTAAATGATAAAGAATTATTAGTAAGATGAATAAGTTGGGTAACAGGTAAGTAGAAGCATACAAGCCAGACCCAGTAATGAAGTACTTTTCAGAGCAACAAAAGAACATGAAAAAGCACAGAGATTTGAAAGTACATAGTATTTTGGGAAATATTATGCATCTTGTATGACTATAACCTGAGATGTACAGGGATAACAGAATATAACACTGGAGAATAGTTTAGTCTCAGATGACAAAGGGGGATAAAATGATCAAGTCTGTAGGTGTATTAACTGAAGTAAACAATTTTCTAAATTTATAATATTAATTTTAGGAATATTCTTTTTAAACATAGTTGATATTATAACTAATATAATCTATAAAATAGCCTTCATTGAAATACATATTCAACTAATATATTCAATGAATTAGGTTATAAATATATTCCTCACAGCTCATTCACTACTCATTAACATATTCTTATTTAAGACTATACAATTACATAGTCAACTAAATATCAAACATATATTTAATATTGTCAACATAATCAATATAACCTAGAACTGTACCTTCCAATTCATTAGTCACTAGCCACATGTTGCTATGGAGAACTTTCAATGTGGCTCCAAATTGAGATATGCTGTAATAGTGCAATACATACAGTATTCAGAAGACTTAATACAAAATATCCGATTTATAACTTTTATATGGACTATATGTTGAAATAAGAATATTTTGGATATACTGAGTTAAATAAAAATGTATTAAAGTTAATTTTACCTGTTTCTTTTTTCTTTTTTTAATGAGACTGTTCTAGAACAAATATTTCATGAATATCTTAATAAAATTATATTTTTAAATATAATATAAATGAAACTATCTTATATCATACTAGAGGCCCTGTGCACAAAAATTTGTGCACTCAGGGGGGTCCCTCAGCCTGGCCTGTGCCCTCTCGTAGTCTGGGACCCCTCGGGGGATGACTACCTGCTGGCTTAGGCCTGCTCCCCAGGGGATTGGGCCTAAGCTGGCAATCAGACATCCCTCTGACAGCCCGGCAGCCCTTGGGGGATGTCCACTTGCCAGCGGGGAGCAGACCTAAGCTGCAGTCGGACATCCTTAGCACTGCTGAGGAGGCAGGAGAGGCTCCCACCACCACCGCTGTACTGGCAGCCATCAGCCTGGCTTGTGGCTGAGCAGAGCTCCCCCATGTGGGAGTGCAATGACCACCAGAGGGCAGCTCCTGCATTGAGTGTCTGCCCCCTGGTGGTCAGTGTGTGTCATAGTGACCAGTCATTCCCAGTCTTTCTGCTGTTAGGGTCAGTTTTCATATTACCCTTTTACTATATAGGATAGAGGCCTGGTGCACGGGTGGGGGTCAGCTGGTTTGCCCTGAAGCGTGTCCCGGATCAGGGTGGGGATCCCGCTTGGGTGACTGGCCAGCCTGGGTGAGGGGCTGATGGCTGTTTGCAGCTGGTCACACCCCCTTCAGGGTGGGGGTCCCCACTGGGGTGCCTGGCCAGCCTGGATGAGGGGCTGATGGCTGTTTTCAGGCTGGCCGGCGACTGAAGCTCCCAGCCTCTCTTTTTTTTCTTTTTTTTCTTTTTTTTTATTCTGGGATTTATTTACCTTCTATAATTGAAACTCTGTTGCCTTCACTGGTGTTCCCAGCTCTGAGGCCGCAGCTGGCTGAAAGCAGGTATCTGGAGTTTGTTTAGCTTCTATAATTGAAACTTTGTTGCTTTTGGAGCTGTTGCTTTCAAAGCTTAGAGCAGGCCGAGGCAGGCGGGGAATCTTGGCTTCCTCCATCACTGGAGCAAGCAAGCCTCCTGCTCGCTTCAGCTGTGTGGCTGCCAGTCGCCATCTTTGTTGGCAGTTAATTTGCATATCTCACTGATTAGCCAATGGGAAGCGTAGCGGAGGTATGGTTAATTACCCTTTTTGTCTTTTATTAGATAGGATATCTTTAGACTACTAGTAAATAAAGATTCCCTTATGTTGATGCAAATAAGAACACATTTCAATATATCCATTAATATTTATGAGAAAAATATAATCATATTCATTGTCTCTATTTAAAAGAATATTTACTTTCATTACTTGTTATCCTACTATTTGGTTTTATTTTTATCCCACAGTACTTATTACCTGACTATATATACACTGAGTGGCCAGATTATTATGACCACCTCACGTTTATAGGCAAATTAGCTATAATTTCGCGCTGAAGTTGCTAGAGGGCCAGACCATTATAAATAGGAAAGCAGGTTGTTTACCACAACAGTATAAGTGATTTTTTTCTGAAGATATGGGTAAACAAAGCCTTTGAATGTGGGATATATATACACTGAGTGGCCAGATTATTATGACCACCCCATCAGTACTTCATTGAGACACCTTTTGCCTTCAATACTGTGGCAATTCTTCTTGGCATTGACTCCACAAGATGTTGAAAGGTGATGTGAGGAATCTGACACCATGCCTGATGAATAGCACTGTCCAGTTCTGTGAGATTTGATGGTTGTGGAACCAGCTGCCTGATGGCTCTTTAAACTTCGTCCCACAAGTGCTCACTTGGATTGAGATCTGGTGATTGTGGGGGCCACCTAAGCAAGGTAAAGTCTACCTCATGTTCTTGAAACCACTCCTGCACAATATGAGCACCATGGCATGGCGCATTGTCTTGTTGGAAGAAGCCATCTCCATTGGGATACGCCATCAACATGATAGGATGAAGTTGATCAGCAACGATACTTAGGTATGTTGTGCTATTTAGACGTTGTTCCACACGAATTAAAGGGCCCAAATCATGCCAGGAAAACATTCCCCAAACCATAACACTGCCCCCACCAGCTTGAAGGGTTGTACTCATGCATGTGAGGTACATGCTTTCATGCTGTTTCCGCCAAATTCTCACTCTGCCATCTGCATGATGCTACTGGAAACGTGATTCATTGGACCACGACTTTTTCCCAATGCGCAACTGTCCAATCCTTGTGTTCCTGTGCGAATTGGAGACATTTTATCTTGGTAACTGCAGACAGCAAAGGTGTTCGAATAGGCCTTCGGCTTCCATATTCCATACGATGCAGTGTACGGCTAATTTGCCTACAAATGTCAGGTGGTCATAATAATCTGGCCACTCAGTGTATATGTCTATATACTTCTATGTGTGTGTAAATATTATATATATATATATATATATATACACACACACACATACTTAAACAGAAACATACATGTACATATACAGACACACACCCCTACAATTATTCATTTAATTTTAAATTTTTGTTTCTTTTCTGATACCTCAATATAAGAACTAAGTCTTTCTCATTTACTACCATAATCTCAGTGTTTTACAAGTGTATACAGCACAGAGTAGGCATTTGTTGATATTTACTGACTAGAAAACTTTTGTATAATTTGATAATCCCTGTTAATTATGGAATTGACTTTTGGAGAATGGGTTTTTGAAGAAATACACTTGTTGCACTTACCTACACAATTTGGAACCAGGGAGATGAGGCAGGAAGAAGCCTGCAGCAATGCTGCCTGTATAAGCTTCTGAGGGTCTGGAGAAAGGGTGAAACAGTAAGAGACAGAAATATACTAGATAATTTCAGAGGTAGAGTCAATAGATTATAGTGAACTATTGATTGAGAAATCCTAACAGGTTTCTCCATCTGACCACTTTTAGAAAATACAGAAAAAGATAACAATACCTTTGCTTTTGCACATGCTGAGATGGAGCTACCTTTAAGATAGCCATATGGGTATTTGGTAGACAGTTAGAAGGACAAGTCTGGAGCTAGGGAGGGAGTGTGAAATGGAGCGACAGACCAGATGGCTGAGAAAAGCTGGTATAGTTATCAGCCTAGCAGTTAAAATCAAGCAGTGACATTGATGCCTAACTTACTTTACAAGTAAAATGTGTGCATTACATGAATATTATCTGTAAAACTATACCTATTTTTTTTATAATAGAAAATCCAAAGCAGTAATTTATTTATTAAAGTAACCTATAAAATTGTGATGCATCTTTTGAGTCACAGGGACACTAATTGATAAAAATGAACAAATTTATAACTAAAGACATGTCAGCACTTTATCTTTATACCATACAAATAAGCAAGAATTAATCAAGCGAAGAATTGTTTTGATTTAATTTAAGGAAATAACAGCTGCCTTGATGAAATAAACCCAGGACTTTCATTTCACTCAAGTGTAATCCATGAAATAATTTACAGCTGTCTGAACTAGACAATGTGAATTTTCACATCTGTTTCTAGGAACTTCATAACAAAAAAATTAAAAGCTTTCCAAACACAAGTCCCTTCGCAGTGATTCAATGATGGTTACACAAGAGTTATATGGCAGTTTCTCCCTGCACTGCAATTGGTTTGTTGATTTACGTCAATAGAGCTGATTTGGTCAAATATGTCATGCAGATGTTATATATTCCGAGTGAATTATTAAAAATAAAATAAATGTTAAGAAAACATATAAGAAATTAGACAAGCTTAAATAAAATATTTATGAAAACTTTTTTGCTATGTGAGACAGCTATAATTCCTTAAGAGGAAAAGAAAGAATAGAGAGTGAAGCATAACTCACTTTCCTGGATCAAATTCTGGTTGAAAGGTGGAAGAAGGAGGTTCAGGCCATGCTTTCTATTGATTCCCTCTTTCTACAACCATGCCTCAAATATAAGCTCAGCATTCTTTCTTAGAACATCAGAGTAATACAACTTAACCAAATTCAAAAATATTAAGAACAAAGTGGTAGAGAGCAGAAATTTTAGGTTGTAATTTTTACAAAATAACCTTCATTCAAAGTATTTAATGTAGATTTTTCACTTGAAAAAAATGTTTTGTGGAATTGAAATGCTATGCTGAATTTTCCCTTTTTAATAACATAAGAGAATGTTACAGAATATTTACTTTCCTTGACCACATAAGAGCAATAAACAAAGAAAGTGAATATACCAGTAAGTTACAAACAATGTTTATGTAAATTTAAGTTTACATGTAGTCTATGTCTTCTATCCTTAACTTGAAAGGAGCAAGAAACTTCCTGAGATATTCTTTAGCTACCAATTCCTGTTTAATTTCTTTGACTATCAATAGCCAAACACATGATGACCACAAACATTTGAAAATATTTATAGGCTAGAATTTGTTCACTTAGATTGCAAATGAATCACAAGACTTGTGCTAATTGAACCCATCATTATATAAATTGTGAAGGCTTTTCTGTTAGTCAGACAAATTAAGACATCTGGGAGTGGTTTTCTCCTTCCAATCTGGAAGAAAATGTCAGTGCTTCCAGCAAATTCAAATCCAAACACTCCCCAAAGTCTGGTTTCTGCATCAGAGTGCATCTTTATTTTTCTTAACTTTCACCCACCACAAAATGCAAGAGATTATATTATATACACACAAAAATTAACTTTTTTTTCATGAAACTTTTGTTACCCTCTGAAGGTTTGACAGATAGAGGTTGTGTATAATTCTCTTTCAGTAAAAAGAACTGAAATTCCAGGCATGTGGACTCACGTTATATATGCAGACTGGCCTGGTACAACTGAGCCCAGTTACAGCCCTCACTGAAGTGAGGACACAGTGTGACCAACTCAGAAATCTAGACAGTGTCAGAGGCGTAGTATTGGGACCAGGTTTGAGGGGCATAGACAGGAGATTTGAAAAGAGCTTAGAAGTAGAGGTCTTCAGGAATACAACTGGAAAACAGAAAGTGAGGGAAACGAGGCAACATGTTCAATGTAGACATGAACAAGGCAAAGACGATATCTAGGTAGTCTTGGGGAAAGGTTTAATCTTTTTAAAAGACTGGATTAGGTAAATTATTAACTATATAGAGTGATGGGCAAAAATGTGTGATTTTTTTTCAATATGAAAACCACTGCAATATATTGCTTACAAAAGCTTATCATTTTAACTACCATGGGCTGTATCTCTCCCTAAAGCACTCATATAATTATTACCTCTCAATAGTGAGAAAGCATTTCTCAACCCAATAGTTTGGTTATGGAAGATGGCTGGCCCTTTTAGGCACCATTATGTTAGAGCAAGCATTATTTCAGCTGGTATAGGTGATTCACTACACTAACACTTATTTTATTCTTGTTTTTAAACTAATGATTAACCGTCTTTAATACAATCTTCATATTCCCATAAACTCTGGATCAAATAAATAAGGTCCTATGTTGAGAAGTTCTCATGTGTATTGTATTACTTTGTTGACTGCTAATGATCTTTGACTATTAACCTAATCATTGTACCGTGTACCACGTTTGATGATATTTTGATTCTTGATCCAGATCATGAATAATAATTGAATTCATTTGGATGAGTGTTTTAGCATTGGTTACATAATGTGCTAACTCAAAATAAGCCTTCTGGTGAAAGCACAATAAATTCATACACTAATTGTTACAATCCCAATGCTAGCAGTTAAGTTTTCTGTACCCATGCTCTAAACTCATCTTTAGTAAAGTTGACTCTGCCTGAGGTCAGTTTACTTTATATATATACATGGCACAGACACACAAAACTAAACTGATATTATATTAGTGATTGAACTCATGATTTATTCTTAGTTTACTTTTTTCTTGGATTTCAAATGTTACAAGTCTTGGATGGTTCACATCTTCTACTACCTCCTTCCTTTCCTCTTCCTTTTCTTATATTCTATCTTTATTTTTGCTTAAGTCTTAAGCTTTGGTAGCATTCTTTCTTCACTAAATCCTTGATCATGTAGACTTTTTTTGTTTCAACTGTCCTACATTTCATTTCTTTTGAACTTCACAACCTTCCGTCTCTGAAATTTGTGCTACTGATAGTGAGATTTTCAACCCATCATGCAATATTCTCAATGAAGCAAATATTAACCAACTCAATGCATATTAAAAAGGAGGGGGAAAGGAAAGAAAAGTAATATATTATACTTATCACAAGTGGCAGGATTCTAAATCCAGTATGATAAATCTAAAAATTGTATTAAGCATCATAGCTACCCATTGTCATCTCTCTTCAAAACTTTATTTCTGTCGTATGCTCAGCTCTTCGAGATAAATAAGAAAAATAATTAAATTTTAGAAAAAAATTTAAAAAAAGAAGATTGTGGCTGGCCATACACTAAAATTGCTGCTGATGTGTTTTGGCTGTGGTTGCCGACTCATTCTCCCTGTGGTGCGCCACAGGCGAGAAGCAGGCACAGGACATACCTTTCCCATCCTGAGATGCGAGCCACACGCCACAAGATGTTGCCACCCTGTCTGACACGTTGTAAATCCACTTTCCGTTCTGTGCTGCTTTCTGGGAATTCACATGCTGTTCTCATCTCTTACACTTCCAGACACGAAGCAGTGCCACCCCGATTGAAATTTAACAAAACCTTTTTCAACTCTGTCTATTTTCTTGGAGAGTTGCCTCTGTGGAACTGTTCTTTAGTAGCATGCAGCATGATGGCACCTGAGAACTTCATCTCACATCCTACATTGTATAAGTTTTTTTGAGTTTTCTAAAAACGGGTTTTTGGTGATGAGAAAAAAATACAAAAATCAAAATATGTACAAATTGGCTATAATACTCCATATAGAGCAATCCAAAGATGTTAATGTTTACTTGATGCGCCCTCTACCTAGGGCAGTGATGGCGAACCTTTTGAGCTCGGCGTGTCAGCATTTTGAAAAACCCTAACTTAACTCTGGTGCTGTGTCACATATAGAAATTTTTTGATATTTGCAACCATAGTCAAACAAAGACTTATATTTTTGATATTTATTTTATATACTTAAATGCCATTTAACAAAGAAAAATCAACCAAAAAAAATGAGTTCATGTGTCACCTCTGACATGCGTGTCATAGGTTCGCCATCACTGACCTAGGGTGTCCTTACATCAAATAAAACCATAGTGGCTTCTTTTTTTTCAAGTTTCTGTTCAAAGAGAGAATTTCCTTTAGTATCGTATAAAAGCATTTTCTATTATTATTTAATATTTTTTATCAATATCTCCATAATATTTGTTACATCCTAGAATGACATTATATATTTATTGTTCATCATTTGACACTAAGAAATTTATAGGAGGGCAGAGACTGTCTCAGATTTTCTTTATAGTCCCCTAGTATGGATGCTCAATAGGTATATATTAATTGAATATGTGAATGAATCATCCTGACACATGATATACATGCCATTATTATCTCCCTTTTATAGGTAAGGTGTATTATAGATAAGATCCCTTAGAAAACCTGAATGATTTCCCCAGAGCACACAGTATTAATTGGAAGAGACAGCAATTAAAGCTTGATTGGTCTGAGGATCAGCTTTTATATAAACATACAAACACTTACTATAAATGGTTTCTTAAATAATTTTATTATTATTAACAGTATTATTTGCTTTTTATGTTTCAATAAACTTCTATCTAGCTAACTTTATATGTAAGATACTACTCTCCAATGTCAAATTTTAAAGGACAGTTATCATTTGTTGAGTGCCTATTAAGTTTTAATCACTCTTTTAGGTGTTTTCACATATTACACCTTATTTTGCCCTTCACAACAACCCTCCAAGGCATTGGTTCTCAACCATGGGTGATTTCTTCCTCCCCCTACCACAAGGAGACACCCGGCTATCTATGTCTTCAGACATATTTTGTTGTCATAACTGGGGAGGGGGAATTTACCATGTTTGGGTTATGGGATTTGACACTGGAGTTAGAGTTTAGTTCGATCAAATTACACAGCTAGTATGTGGTGCAGCCTGGATTTGAGCTCAGGTGATCCAGCCAGAGCACAACATCCTACTCACACTACGCTACTAATTACATCTACATTACACAGAGATGACTTAGTCTGGTAGGGCTACTCTGCTTTTACCTTAACACCATTAACACCATTCTCAGTGTCTCATCATTGTACCCTCACCCCAAATAATATCATACGAATGGGGATTTTGACAGGAAATTTCATGAGACTATGAAAGAGATAGTTAAATTGAACTTTACACAGCAAAACTTTCCTTACATCACCTTTAAACATCTTGGGTCTTTCACAACGTTTTGCCCCCTACGGCTGCTTCATAGTTTGCATTCCATCTTCTTTTTCCATCCTCCCACCTTTCATTTCCTGACTGCAGCCTCACCTGACGTCCTTTTGAAGTACAATTGCACCTACTTACAGTTTGCATCCCCACTCAACACCATGATTAATCAAACAAAGATTCCACCTTGCGTTTTATCTCCCTCATGAAGTATTTTCTGTCATGATGACCATTTATTACAATGCCTTTTGGTATTATGAAAGCCTCATGCCTATGAGCATACCACCAACCTACCACTCTGCTGTGTAAGCAATACCAAAAGCACACACATGCTGGTTCCTTTCCTGCTCAGAGCACTGTGATTTCTTTGCCTGGCAAGAGCACTGTACATGTGAAAGAAAACAAGAAGAGATAAGATTAATATGATGGACATACCTGGGCCAGCATGACTCAAAGACGGCTCCATGATCCCTGCTTTTTGGTACTCATGCCCTTGAATAATTCTCACTCGTTGAAGATAGGCTGAACATAGGGACTTGGTTTCTAACTAAGAGAAGGAAGCTAGGAAGCTTGGAGGTCACTTTGGGATTGGGTTATGAAAAACTATACATTTTATCTTGCTAGCACACTTTCTCTATTGCTTTTCTGGTTTGCATATTGATGAAACAAGTTAGGGAGACCCAGGTGACATGGAGCTCAGGGTAGCTTTTGACCAACAGCCAACCAAGAACTGAGGTCCTCAGTCCAACAACCTTTTAGAAACTAAATTCTGCCAACAACTGTGTGAGTTTGGAGGCAAATTATTCCCCAGTTGAGATTCATCAGAGATTCCAGGAGGCCCGCTGATACCTTGATTACAGCCTATAAGAATTTTTAAAGTAGAGGACACAGCTGAGCTGTGCCTGGACTCCTGTCACACTCCCCCCCCCCAAAAAAAAAACACACACACACACAAAAAAAACCCACTGTGAGATAATTAATGTGTACTGTGTTAAAATGTTAGATATATGGTCATTTGTTACACAGCTATAGGTAATAAATGAAACATTCAAGCAATTTTTCTTTTCTCCAAATTATGTGGAATAAGATTCCTAGTGAAATTTTAAAGAATTATTTTAATGGGTAGTTTTACATTAAATCACCTGAAATATATAAAAATATAAATAAGAAAACAGTTAAAATTCATGACTACCTTATTTTAAGAGACTTGGTCATTCAATTTATTCCTTAAAATGTTTTTCTAATTTTAAAAGGGCAAGTAAAATTAATAGTTATCAAAATTTAACATTTAGCCAAATTTATGATATAACCAAGTTGTCTCTAGGACATTTTTATATACAGTTTATAGTACACTGAAGTCCCACCTCTAATTGTTTTACATAATACTATTATCCACAGCTCATATTTTCATATAATTCTGCTATTTTAATTATTATAAAGATTTTTAGTAACTGATTTTCCCCTTGCATTGTAGGGTTGATTACAGCTATGATTTATCCGATGTTGTGTCTCAAATTCAATCCAAAATTATAACATAGTTTGGATAGGAAAAATGATCCACTTTGTGAGTCTCAGATTCAATATGTGGTTTCCACGAACACATTCTGACAAAAAATGGAATCAGCCTGTAGCAGCTTTTCATAGGACACATACATTGAACACACACATATATGCAGACACATACACATGCACACACAGGCACACACCACACATACTCTACTGGAGTACTAAAGTTCTGCATGACCCATCACGTCCCACACTGTCCTACCTCAGCATCTTAAGATGGACTACAGCCATGGCCTAGATAAAGCCAGAGCCAGGGAAAACTTGTCCAACATTTTGTCTGGGGGTCACCTTCCGAAACTTACAAAATTAGAGCACTTTTTCATATAAAACATATTGAATGTATTTCCAGACCCAGCTTTAATATATTGGTGTTCCCACATCCAGACAAATATTTATAGATTCCTAACTCTATGAAGCACTATTTCCTCACACAAACACTCTACCCTAGGAGGTTTGGTTTCTTCATATTCTCCAAAACACGCAGACTGCACAGAATAAAAAATAATTAATTTGGGTAAAAAAAGGTAGCATTCTTTACTTTCTATAAGTAATCTGAAAATCCATCCTTTTGAATAATGGGGAAAACAGAACAATCAAAATCGTCTGTGTCCTGACAATGGCCAACAGGTCTCTACACAGGTTCTGATGCTCCTTCCTCATTGCGCTCCTCACTGGACTCTTACCCAGCCCAGTGTCTGCGCACAGCTTGTGCTCAGCAGGGTCGGGAGCCTGGCTATCCATCCCTTCACCCCTGATCCAACTCCCCCTTCACTCTGGATCATCTGAGTCCCACCTGTGACCCTCACAGGGCATGCAGCAGCCCCTAGCCCTCCTCTGCATAGCGCAGAGCTTGGGGAGAATTGTAAATGCTGTCAGAGGTCTGTCTTACTGGTCACCTCCTTTCTACCCCTTTCTGTTCTACAGAAATGGAAACCACTGGCCCAAGAGCTCCCAGATTTTACACTAGCCAGTCTAAAGTTTTTGAGTAAAGGTTCTATCATACTCCTCTCCAATCCTAATCCACCTGGATGTGTCTACATGCCACACAACTGGGATTTCTACTCTGAGGTTTAGCCAGGACACCTGGCTATATCTTTTCCTACTATTCAGGATTGCATGGGGTTTTCTCTTCCCTCTTGGGCAGGTACCTTCTCAATACCCCACTTTCCGCTATGAATATGATCCATGATCAAACCTCTGAGGAGCTTTGCTTTGAAGATGCAAAGGGGGAGCTTTTAAAATTTAGATAATACCTTCCTCTATCCACAGGTATTGCTTTCAGATGACTGTAACCCTTTACCATCAAAAAAGTTATCTTTGAAACATAAAGCTGATCAGTAAATAACCTCTTGCTTTTAGTTAGTACTGCTTTTCCTCTGAGGTGATAGGTTCACTGTGGTCAAAGGCAACAGGAAAACATACTTTAAATTTAAGAAATAATTTAAAATTTAAAGAAACATTCTTTAATAGCAAAACCTTGTTTCTTACATGCCCTGTTTAGTGTAGCCTGCATGGCTTTGTTCATATTTTCCTCTCATATGCAAAGCGCTCTTATGATTTCTTCACCAATAAAAATCAGCCTTCTCTTTCCAAGTTCAGCTCAGAGGGTATTTCCTCTATGAAAGCTTTCTCATCACTCTTGCTCACAGTAATTATTTATTTCCATTGAACTTTAGTGACACAGTAACCCATGGTATTAGAAGCTTAATAGTATGTTGCTTGGCATCATTATTTAATTTTCAATATTAGCTCATTCATTGACTCATACATTTGTTATTGAGAACTGACACATAGATGTGGATCATCTTTTACCTGTTCCCCACCATGTTCATTCAACTCCTATTATCTTGATAGAAAGCTTCTGAGCTATGGGCTAATTTTATCCCTTTTAATTTTGTCCACATAATTTTGAACTTTTAAACAAAGTAACCTTTGGCATAGGTAAACAACTATAAACAGATAAAGGAATAGAAAAGAGATAAGAAAAAAAACACTATTGGATACAAAAACTGCATCTTTATGATGGCATTAAGGGCCTTAGATAATTATTTCAGGAGCATAATTTTGATCATCACTCTTGCTATTTTATTAAAAAATTCAGAAAACATGAGTTTAAACATACCTCACAATTATTTTAAGAAAGTCATTATCTGTTTAAAACATTCAAGATGGAAAGAGTACTGTAGGTTTTGAAGGCTTTTTTTTAATCGGAAAATAAGGAGTAGTCATTCAAATAAGAACACAATATAGAAAAAGGCATACCAATTGAAACAGACATAAAACTCTTCTTCATACACAAAAAAGCTCACTCCCTAGAATAAGAATTCCTACTACTTCCTCCCCATTGTACCTTCAAGTTCAATTCCAATAATATCCACCATTTGTACTTTCCTTTAATCTCATTGCTATCTATTGGGTTCAAAGCCAATTATATTAATTGATTTTGGCCCTATTTATAATGGCTAGTCTATATGCCTGTAGGTACAGCTTTCTAGAAGAAATACATATTCTCAATGTCCCCATACAAAAATAACCATACTGTGCATATTGCAAAACCACTAATACATAGTCAAGTGGATGAAGCATTTAATGGTTCTAGAAACAAAATCAGCCATCTGTTGGCTAGCCTACCTATGAGGTATGTAGGGATTTTCATTTTTCTAAGCATGCGTATTTTTCCCTGGATATTGACTTATTAATTAAAATAGATCTATAAGATTTATAGGAAAAACCATGTTAGAAAAAGGTCCAGAGATATATAAATAAAGAACTTGGCACAAATAATGATGTAGGGAAAGGGACATGTAATTATTTATTTGTCAGTGTTCTCTACTAATTTTAAGATCCTGAAAATCAGTAACCATAGCATACTCAACCTTGTATCTCGAGTACCATGCATAGTTCATGGCATATAATAGATATTTAATAAGTGTTCGTTGAACTTATAAATAAAGAAAAGGTCCTTATGGGAAATACAACTGGATGAGTAAAGTGATATTTACCTATATAAGGTCTTGAATGGCAATATAGGTTGAAATGAACAGAGGAGCATAAGAGGTTTGATGCTATTTTTAAAGTATTTCAGAACAGTAGAGAGGTGAAAGAAATGGTTTAGTGGCTCAGAGTGTCATCTCTATAGCCAGGCTACTAAGATTCAAATTCTGATTATGCTTCCTACTAGCTGTCAATTGTTTAACATCTCAGAGCCCAGCTTCCCTGTAAGTAAAATGAGGAAAAGCAATGGCCAATTCGGGATTGTTATGTTGGTTAAATAAGTCAATGCATGAGAAAGGCAAAGTACTGTCTGGCACATAGATAGCAGTCAATAAAAGGTAGTTATATTGTTACTAGTTTGCAAAGTGATTAAACTGGATTAGAAGTGGAGGCACTGCAGGTGATACCAAATGACAGTCCTATTTTTCTAAAGATATGGAGATCATTCTATCATCTTCATATTCATTTAACAGGTATCACTGACAAGGATAGTTCACTTTCAAAGCAGCCCTTTACAAGTGATTTTCTGAACTTTCCAGAAGAAGGCAACAATACAAACCATAATGTACATCATATGACAGCAAAGCCACACTCATTTGAAATTTGAAATTAATGTGAAAAACAAAGCTTTTCTCTTCTGACTCACTGAAGTACAAGATTTCATTGTTGGGACTCTGCTTATTGCTTGTGTGTAAGTACATGGACAGTTGAAGTCAGAGACTAAACTAACAAGCACTTTGATGTGCACCCTTTAATCAAAACTTAGCAGACTAAAAATCCTTAAAAAGTGGGTACCAAGTAACATATGGCAATCTCTCAGAAGTAAAAAGTTTGATAAATTAGTTGACACCGACTTAAGTTCCTATCACTACAAAATGAAAACTATAAAACTTGTGGAAAAAAGAGCATAATATTCTAGTTTAATTATAAAAACTAACAAATTTAAGTAGTAGCTTTTCTTTCACTCTGAACTAAATAATGCTGTATATTGACTTCTATGATATGAGTACTTTAGGTTCAAAACCTTAATTGAGCCCAGCAGGCATGGCTCAGTGATTGAGCATCAACCTATGAACCAGGAGTCATAGTTCAACTCCTGAATAGGGCACATGCCCGGGTTGTGGGCTCGATCCCCAGTGTGGGGCGTGCAGGAGGCAGCAAATCAATGATTATCTTTCATCATTGATGTTTCTATCTTTCTGTCTCTCCCTTCCTCTCTGAAATCAATAAAAATATACATAAATTTAAAAAACCTTAATTGATACTAAAGGTTTAAAGGTATTTATTTATAAAATGCATCCATTTCTTATAGTCTCAGCTACCAATTCAGGAAGGAATCTCCTGAGATCTTATGGCACTTCCTTTATCTTGGACCTAAGAGTTCTTCCATTTTCTTTCTACAGGAATGCAGCTGACCCGAATTGACAACTAAAAACAAAAACAACTATTTGTTCTAGCTTTCTTGTAAAAAGCTCATCAGTTTTCTTATATCTACCTAATTTGCATGTTTTCATCTTCACAACTTAGGTCATGCTACTTCCTGATGGTGCTCCATATTAGTCACTTCTTTGAAGGGGTATCTAAAGATTCGCTATAACCATAAAATTTTGATTAATCCAAATTCTTTATAATCAATCCTTATTTATTTATCACTGGAGTACATAAATGAAATGTATGTCACACTAATGTGGCCCTCATTAGTTACCTTTAACTTAATACTTAACTGTTTTCTTATAGTTTTCATGTGTTAAGTCTAAATATGATTACAATACACAGTAATATATGTATACTGAAGTTTTGATATATATTTACTATACTAACATTCATTTGAATATTTCCCAGGAATGAATCAGTGAACTTCTTGTTAGTACCTCATTAGAGAGAATCACTACATAAATATGAGGACCGTTTATATACAGATGTAAACACAAACTCTTGGTACACATACTGCCACAAACAGTATGTTCTTCCATGCACTGCCCATATAATTAGTTTCATGAATTACTCTCTTCCTGCCCAACTCCTTTTCTCAGGTATTCATTTTTCCAGAATTCCTAGAAATATATGAACTACATATCAATCATTTTTGCAAAAATTTGTTAAGAGGCTTATTTATGTCAGTGAAAAACTCCTGTGTTGTATGTATACCGGACATTAAATAAATAACTGAATGAAGACATTAGAAATTGATGCTTGAAGTTCATCTTCAATTCTACATTCTTGTACTTTTTCCCTAGTGAATGTGGAGATCACATATTACTGGTTTCCATGTTTAACCCCTCAGCCTTGCCCTATCCCAAATTTCATTTGGAAGAATCTTGCAAATGTCATAAATTCCCAATAAATTAGTTGATACATTGATTTCTGATCCACCTTTTTACATCAATATTCTTTATCTCTATCTGAATCCACTTCTATAGTTTTGTTATGTTTGATCCTGTCACCTTCCAGTGGTTGAACCATAACTGGTGATATCTGGTCTGTATCTCCCTTGAGAGCTATAGGCCTCAGAATCTAAGAAAAGATATTAATGGCACTTAACCACTTTCTCTAGAAGAGTAATCCAGACTATCCAAGACAGTGTTATCCAGTTTCTTTAATTTTTCCATTAATTTTTCCAGCATTCTAAATGCTGCTATCACCACGCCACTGTTCTTATAGAGCCAGTGATTTCTGAAATGTCAAAATCAATAAAATTACTCAGTCTCCATCTAGTTTGACACCTTTGATCACCAAGATTACTTAAAACTCATCACACACTTGCTTCTGAAACCATGCCAATTTTTGTTCTTCCTTACAGCTCTCAGTTAAATCTTTCTTTTGTGTCCTTAATTTTGAGATTCCCACAAGTTACATGCTTAGTTTTCTTCTCTTATTCTCAGTTCTCCTCTAGAAGATCACTCCTTGGATTCCAACTATGAAGACGTGCTAATAACTCTTAAATACATCTCCAGTTTGCTGAGCCCCAAACATTGAATGGGCACCTGAATTTGCAACACAGAAATGATAAATCCATCTTGATTCCTACTGAACCCTACTTCTAACCTGTCATCAAGGTCTGCTAATTTTTCTTCCCAAGTATTTCTCATCTTGGATTAAAAGATTTGGACTGCTGAAAAACCTTCAACCCTTCTCCTTACTTCTTATTAGGTCCCCTCAGATCTACCTTTCACACAGCTGCCATATGATCTAGAGAATATGTGCACCTGACCATGTCGTACCCAGACCTTATGACTACAGAACACATCTCAACTTCTTTCCGTTTCACAGAGGCCCTGCATAATGTGATACCCTTCCTTTTTCTCAATTTCTTTTCCTGCTTCTGACTATAATCTGCCTTCATTAACAGCTTCCAATTTCCTTTCACACATCATTCTATTTCTTAGCATTGTGTGTTTGCTCATATTGCTCCCTGAGCTTTGAAATCCTTTCTCCAGCCCCTTATCATCTCTGTCCTCTTTACCAGAGAAATTCTATCCATAATTTTTCAGGTTCTGCAACTCAGTCTTCACAGGTCTAGCATGGTTTGGCTTATTTTCCTCTATGTTCCTATTATACTCTACTCTTTACCACATGGTATTAGAATTTATGCTAAACATGTCTTTCACTCCCAGGTAAACAGTGAAAAACCTGAGGAGACTGGCCATGTTTTATGGTTCTTTCTGTACTCAGTTTCTACTACACTCACCAGCACATAGAATATCAAGATGCTTATTGAACTGAGTGAGAAAATGGATAAATTAATAAAAAGCTACTATGCTGCTTCCTACCATCTGTCTATACTTGGGATCAGAAATTTCTTGTTCACTTCCCCATTAGAAACCTCACTGGTCTGGCTGACCACGCAGGCTTCCAAAGTTGTTCTACAATTCATATTCATTAGAGTTTTGTAGACAACTCAACCATATCCTTTTGAACATATCTTAGCCATAAACTTTTGCCAAATAGTGATCAAGACTAGACACATCTACTTTTCTCTGAATGACATTTCACATTGGTTCCCTTTGATGCCAAAACCTTATGTGAGAAACAGAAGAGAGATTCTCTGGATTTTGTATTCAATACTGCACCAGGAATGATTCCAACTTTCTGATAAATCTGGATTTTTAGGCCTCCAGATGAATATGTAGGTGTTATGGGCTGAACTGTGTTCCACCAAAATTTATATGTTGATGTTCTAAACTCCTAGGACCTCAAAATGGCCATTTACAAACCAAGGTAAGAGACCTCAGAAGAAACCAACCCTGCAGACATCTTGACCTTGGACTTCTAGCCTCCAGCACTGTTGTTTAAACTACCCAGCTTATACTTTGTTAGGGCAGTCCTAGTAAACTAACAGCATAGGCAACAATGTTAGTCTTGAATATTTTATTATAATAAATAATATTTATTATAGGAAAACATAAATCTTGCTACCAATGAAGCAGGAAAAAAAATCTTTCTCCTTTGACTTTTTTTTTTTTTTTTTGGATCAAGAAAGCCTTAGGAATAGCCTGGGAATACCTTCAGCTGTTGATGGTATGCTCTAATTGAAAGTAAGAGACACAGATGGTAGTTTTCATTTTTTTTTTTCAAATACTCACAAATGCTAAACATCTGGAGATGTGCAGCATGTGGGTGAAAGTTTCTTGAGAGATCATAATATGCAAAATTTTACTTCTCTGGCCAGAAGTGCTTCGATGGTAGACACAGGGGAATCTTAAATTAGTTCCACTAGTTTATTTCACCTCAAAATAAACAAGACACAAGTAAAATGCAACCAAAAATCTATATTAATATCAGGCATTTATAAGTACCAGATTTTTTAAAATTTAATTGATGTTATGCATGATTCCAACTATGTCCTTCTTCACCCATGTCTTGCACACATCCTTTCTCCACATCCTACAAAAAAATTCAAGGACCACTGCCTTTCCATTACAACAGTTTTCCAACAAATAGTGAATATTAGGAGGCAGGATATCAGATTGCCTGTGCTGACTTAGGTATAAATTATTGTATGACATTAACCTTACTGGATCCAAACAAATTATCAACAAATACAATTTAGCTTCCTTCAAAAGATTGTGATCTGAGGTAATAGATGACATCAAAGATCTTAAAATACAAACAATTTCTGATTAGTAAAGAGTGAGTGAGTAGATGATAATAGTCTTTATTCCTTTACTTCTTCCTATAATTTATGGCCCACCATGTGTCCATAAATTTTATTTATGATTTAGTTAATAGCTGGTCAGGATACATTAGAGATTATCTTCTCTCCAACAAATATTTGTTGGGCACATTATTCCAAAAACTGCGATATGAAATAGAATAAGACACAATTCCTACACTCCTAAAGTGATTTTCTTTCACAATATTAATACAAACCAATTTACCAAATACTTCACTAAACATAAGTCACTTTAACAAATACTTATTAATTACAATAATGTGTTTCCTCCATTTTTCTCATTAGGTAACAGAATTATCTCCAAGTAATCATGACTTAGTTTTCCTTATCACTTATGGCATGAAAGATAAAAATCACACGATCATATCAATAGATGGAGAAAAAGCATTTGACAAAATTCAGCACCCATTTATGATAAAAATTCTCAACAAAGTGGAAATAGAAGGATCATACCTCAACATAATAAAATCCACATATGAAAAACCTACAGCCAACATCATACTCAATAGGCAAAAACTAAAAGCATTAAGATCAGGAACAAGACAGGGATGTCCGTTTTCACCACTCTCATTCAACATAGTGATGGAGGTCCTAGCCACAGTAATCAGAGAAGAAGAAGTAAAAGGAATCTAAATTGGAAAGGAGGATGTAAAACTGTAGTTATTTGCAGATGACATTATATCGTATATAGAAAACCCTAAGGAATCCACCAAAAAACTACTAGCTTTAGTAAATGAATTTGGCAAAGTACAAGGATACAAAATTAATGTCCAGATATCAGTGGCATTTTTATAGACCAATAATAAGCTCTCAGAAAGAGAAATCGAGAAAACAATCCCATTTACCATTGCAAAGAAAAAAAAGGTACCTAGAAATAAACTTAACCAAGGAGGTAAAATATCTATACTCAGTAAACTATAGGTCACTGAAAAAAGAAATAGAGGAAGATACAAACAAATGGAAGTATATATCATGTCATGAATTGGAAGAATTAACATAATTAAAATGTCCATATTACCCAAAGCAATCTATAGATTCAACACAATCCCTATTAAAATATCAATGTCATATTTCACATATCTAGAAAAAAAACTCCAAAAATTTATATGGAATAAAAAAGACCCTGAGTAGCCTCAGTAATCTTGAGAAAGAAGAACAAAGTTGGAGGGATCACAATACTGGGTATCAAACTATACTACAAAGCCATTGTAATCAAAGCAGCCTGGTAATGGCATAATAACAGGCATATAGATCAATGGAACAGAACAGAGCCCAGAAATCAACCCACAGCCTTTATGATCAATTTATATTTGACAAAGGAGGCAAGAGTATACAATAGAGTAAAGACAGTCTCTTCAATAAATTGTGTTGGGAAAATTGAACAGCAACATGCAAAACAATGCAACTAGACCACCATCTTACACTAAACACAAGAACACACTCAAAACGGATAAAAGACTTAAATATAAGTTGAGAAACCATAAAAATCCTGGAAGAAAACAGGCAGTAAAATCTCACATCTCATGGAGCAATATTTTTGCTGATATGTCTGAGGGAAAGGGAAACACAGGAAAAAATAAGCAAATGGCTCTACATCAGACTAAAAAAGCTTCTGCACAGCAAAAGAAACCATCAACAAAACCAAAAGGGAACTCACCATATGGGAGAACATAATCACCAATGATTCTTCAGTTAATTTCCAAAATATATAAAGAACTCATACAACTCAACAATCCTATACAAAAATGGGCAAAGGACCTGAATAGACTCTTCTCCAAAGAGGACATACCGATGGCCAATAGACATATGAAAAAAACGCTCAATGTCACAAATCATCAGAGAGATGCAAACTAAAACCGCAATGAGATATTACCTCACACCTGTCAGAATGGCAATCATCAATAAAACAAAGAAAAAGTGCTGGCGAGGACGTGGAGAAAAAGGAACCCTAGTACACTGTGGGTGGGAATACAGACTGGTGCAGCCACTGTGAAAAACAGTATAGAGCTTCCTCAAAAAAATGAAAAATGGAACTTCCTTTAGACCCAGCAATCCCACATCTGGGAATACATTCTAAGAATCCCCAAAAACCAATCGGAAAAAAATATATGCACCCCTATGTTCACAGTGGTGTTATGTGCAATAGTCAAGATCTGGAAACAGCCCCAGTGCTCATCAGTAGATGAGTGGATAAAAAAAGCTGTGGTACATTTACACCATGGAATACTACATGACTATAAAAAAGAAGGATCTCTTACCCTTGGAGACAGCATGGAAGGACCTGGATATTATTATGCTAAGTGAAATAAGCCAGAGAAAGACAAATACCATATGATCTCACTAATATGCAGAATCTAAAGAACAAAATTAACTGATGAACAAAATAAGACCAGAGGCATGGATACATGGAACAAATGGATCTCAGAGGGGAGGTGGCAGGGTGGTGTGAGCAAAGGGAGTTGAAAATGGGGGATGCCTGTAACAGAGTCAATGATTTTAAAAAGTTACAGAAAAAGTAACTTTTGTCTTATTGCTGACTTTATGAGGAATTTCATCTTTTTAAACATATAAAGTTGTCATTTAAAAGATTCACTTTTATTGTCATAAATTTACATTTATTATCTTAGTTGATGTGTGCTGAATCTACAACTTGTTTGCACTTTATTTTTACTTGTATTTTCTAGCAAAATAATTTGCTATCACTTGCCAATAAGCATACATTCTTTACCTTTCTCCACAGAAACCCTTTATTCCTTAAATTTAAGAAGTGTTATTAAATTTATATGCTTGCTTTTTAAAAACTAATTGTTGCATGGTACACAGGGACCACATGAGGTCTGTGGAATTTGTTATTGCCCTTGGCTGATTCTGACTTTCCTTCTATTTGTTTCTGGTCTCTTCTTATGTTACATATCCTTTATTTTTGCTTCATATATAACATCATCTCTTTCACCATCTTCATCATCATGCTTTTCCTTTCCTCTGCATTTTGTGAAAACAGTGCCTTCCATTAATAATTTGAATTTCCATGGTGTTTTTCTGCCTTTATTTCCAATGCAAATTTTAATTATATTAAAATTTAGGTCTACTTTTTAGGTTTCCTAAATTTTTTGCTGGTCTTATTTAATTTTCTGTCCCCCAATTTTACAACATATGTATTTTCATTTTTTTTATTGAGATAAAATTTACATGCAGTGACATACACAGATCTTTACTGTAATTTGAAAAGTTGACAATTTAGTCTGTAGCCAAAACTGCAATCAAAGTAGAGAAATTTTCTATCACCCAAGAAAGTCCCTTTTGGCTCCTCTAGTCAGCACACATTATTCACAACCCCATTTTGATTTCCTATTCCTATAAAATCATTTTGTCTCTTCTTGAAATTCATGTAAATGAAATCATAAAATATGGTTTCTTTTGTATCTGGTTTATTTAACTTAATCTTAATATTTTAAGATTCATCCAATACTGTTGAATGTATCAGTAATTGGGTGATTTCTTTTGAACATTTGCTAAGTAATATTTCATTGTACGACTATACCATGATTAATTTTTCCAATGGACATCTGGGTTGTTTCCATTATGAGTTTATTATAAATAAAGATATTATGAATATAATCAGGAACATATAATTTATTTCTTTTATGCATATACCTATGAGAGGAATTATTACGGTAAGTGTATATTTAATTGCCAGGGTCACAGGGTAAGTGTATGTTTAATTTTATCAGAAACCATTAAGCCTCTTCCCAAAGTGCTTGTACCACTGTACACTGTCAGCATTAATGATGAGACTTCTACTTCTGGCCCAGATGAAGTAGCTGCATTCCGACCAGCTCTTTTTCCTACAACTAAATACCCTTGAACATACAAAAAAAAAAAAAAAGGAAGATGCTGAAAGGTGGAAAGAAGAGCATGAACTGATTAGGAATTTTGGGACTTGAGTAAAGACAGCATGATTTCCCTGAGATCTAGACCAAATAACATGTAGACAATTAAAACGCTCTAAATAAATATTGTGTCTTCCACCCAGGAATTCAGGAAAAGGTGGCCCAACCAAACAAAAAACTTTTTTGGCAACATGTGCTCTACTCCAATGAAAAGCCAAGAGAAAAACTGCCCCTCCTCCCATGCCTTCAGTGGGACCAGGGGAGAAATGATCTCCTATTCCCTGGCACCAGGGCGCTGTCAGTGGGTGGTCTAAGGGTGAGCTGAGCCTCCACCCCACCCAGCAGCATTGAGACTTAAGACCTGTGAAACAGGATCTGTTTCACTTTGCTTCATTCACTCCTGGTGGTGTCAGCAGGGTGCAGCAGGAAGTTGAACTTTCACCCCTACCCTGCATCAATGAGTTAGAAGGTGGTGGGTGGTGGGACTAGTCAGAGTCCACATCCCCACATCCCTCCCCTGGTAAGTAGCACTTAGTTCTGAGCTAAACTTCTGCTCCCATCATACAACCGAAAGGGAAGGAAGGAGGGAGGGAGGGAGGGAGGGAGGGAGGAAGGGAGGGAGGGAGGAAGGGAGGGAGGGAGGGATCAAAAAAGGATTTGAAGAAATAATGGTTAAAAACATTCCAAATTTGGCAAGAAAATATAAACCTACAAATTAAAAATTATGAGCAAATCCCAAATAGCATAAACTCAAAGACATCGATACCAAGATACTATTTGAGTCATTAAACTTGTCACATCACAGATAATACCTGTAAACTTTGTCGCCCTTCCCCCCCCAGAATAACTAGTACCCATTGCTTTTATCCCCAGTAGCAAAATTAATTCCAAATGGTACATTGCTAGAATATCATACTTCTTATGTTCCCTTTAGACATTTTGGGGATATTAACACTCCGGTGTGGGGTGAATTTCCCGCCAAAATATAAGATGGCTCGGGCAATTATTTAGGTTTCCTGCGCAAAATCAGGGATTTTTATGATACCTATTACCCCAATGGGTATGAAACAGTTCGCATACGCAGGTAGGTATCTTTGTGAACGGCAAACAAACAAATATTTGGTAATACGCAGTTACAATCGGCCCGAGTTTACACGTTTCCCGCACTCCACCGCAAATCTATATGAACCGAGTTAAGACGGCTCCCGCGGAGTACGCGCAATTCACGCGAGCCGACTTAACTCGTTTCCCCCACTCCAAGTGTTAATTGAACTATTTATTACAGTCTAGGAAGGGGAGCTGTAGCTGATCTGTAGAGTCTTTATTTTGATCTCAGTTGTATAATTTCTAGCAGAAACACTTCAAGGATTATGAAAATCAGTTGTCAGGGGGTAGGGCTTGTCAATCGGTTGTCAAGCCCTTCCCCTTGGTTGTCAATGGCCTGTTTATTTTCTATTTATGAAAAAAAAGCTCAATGTCACAAATTGAGGAAATGAGGAAAGAGGAAGTTGCTTAAAGATGTTTAAGTATTCTCCTTAGCTTAATATTACTTTTTAACTTTTAAAAACAATTAAAATTATTTTGAATTTTTAAATTACCTTATCAGAGTTGTGTCAAAATATCACTGTTCTTGAATATAGTAAAGAAAAAAGGGAAGGTCATAATTTAAAAGTGCTTAAATCTAGTTGTGGGAAGAAAAAAATTTCTTGTCATAAAATAAAGTATTCACCTTCTTCATTTTTTTTTGAATTAGTACAAACAAAGTTAGAACTAAGACATATGTGCTACTGGCCGTCAGACTGTGACAAAAAACAGGAATAAAGTTACTCTTTCCTAGTAGTTATATTACTTTAAGGCTTAAAGTGGGTTTAAAGGTATTATCTGAAACATGAGAAAATTGCTCTTACAATATCAATTTTCAAGCAAAGAGAGTCCCTTTGGGGTTCTTCTTTAGATGCCAAAATACAGAGGGAAAGAATCCATTTATATTTCCTTTATCGGTGTGCACAAGCATACACATACACACTGACTTGGCATATGTATTATCTGAACTTCAGGATGAATTTATTTAAGCTCCTCTGATTCCCCAGGATTTCTACTTAGAAAAATAGACAAATAAGTTTTCAGTGTCAAGCCATGTCCTTATGATGCAACTACTTTCCCAAAGCACATGGATAAGGTCCTTTGTTTAAAGGGTAGAGATATTCCCTATAAACCCATTTTAAAATAAACATCTTGCTATTTCACACACATGAAAAATTTCAGCCCTTAGAATACAGTCAGAAAGCCAATCTGTCAGCCATATGAGTGGGATCAGGTGACCCACTCTCACATCTGAGACACTAGTCACCTGCCACTCAGATGACACAATGCTTCTCTTTGTGTCCCATGCACTCCTTGTTCCATGGGGGGTAGTCTGACCGCAGGAGCACACTCATGACAGTAGGTTCACCTGAGATCCTGCCAGGGGTATCTTCTCACATCTCTGATGTTCTGAGGTCAGGATTCCAATGTGAGAGCTTCCCTCTGAGTTTCACTTGTGTTTTTGAATGTTTTGAAAAAACAAAATTCTCTTTGAAATGATTCAGACTTCCTCCATCCTTGGCTTTTTAGATAACGGTTGAAATTTTTCCGAGTTTTGCTCTATAGGCATATGGTATGCTTTTGAGGAAGACAGTGGTCTCATTAATAATTCTCAGTAAAATCATAAACTTAAATGTGGCTTTGAAAGTGTGTATGTTTCCAAGGAATAATATGACGGCAAAACATGATTATTTTAATTAAAGTGAAAAAGTCAAATGTCAACCCTTAGCTATAAAGTGGGAAATACTTTAAATGCTTAAATGATTCATAGCACCTATATGTTTATTGAGGATCCATAACTATACAATTTTTTGAATTGAATTTCAAAATAGTTTATCCACCCATGATCACCAATGACTGTGTTTCTGCATGCCTTGATGGCCTTCTGTCCTAGAGTAACTTTTCAAGGATGTCTGTATAGTAAACAGGTTTGGAACATAGAGAGCATATCACTAAGGTGCAGAATGCAGGATTGTTTAGAGGGGATATCTCCCTCAAAACAGGCTTGCTTGCAGCCCATTATGAAAGACAAGAGGTTTGGGTTAATTTCCTGTACACAACCCAAACATATTCAGGTGTCACCTGGCCTCGTCATTGCGAACTGGGCGCTGAGGAACCAGCATAAGAAAATGCTGATACTTTGTCTATTGTTATTGCTATTGCTATGAATAATGACTTGCATTTGTCTCTAATATGGGCACCCCATGAAACTGTAGCAGACTACTTTATTGGCGTAAAGGGTAAAAATCTTAGACCCTTCATAGTGTTTGACACCCTTGTGAGCATTTGAAGAATATATTAATGGCTAAAAGTAAATGTGTTCAGAGTAAAGCCATGATATTTAAACAGAAGATGAAAAACTTAGAAAATGAAGTATCTAAAAGAATATGATTACCTAATGGGGATAGTAGCTGCACTCATATTGCAACACTGAGGTTCTTTATCCCACCTCCATTACCAACTCTCTGAATGTACTTGCAGATGGGGACTGGGCATTTGCCCCTTTGCCTACGTATCAATCAAGTTAGCCAAACGGAATATATACTCATGGATAAAGCACTCTTATAGCATTCAAGACGTGTAAGTACAATAAAAAAAAAGCACACAAACTAGATGATGTATACCAAGTGAAGTAGCAATTAAGAAACACATACACACACGAAACCATTTGTAAGGAACATAATGAGGTCTGCAGAGAGATAAAAAAAGATATTGGAAACATATTGTAAGAACAAGTAATTATAAGAAAAAAGACCATTTGAAGATATTGGATATAACAATGTATGCAGTACTGAAATAAATAAGTGAATTGGTGAAATATAAGCACAGATACAAGCAAAGAATTAATTAGTATTCTGAAATAATTTTAAGGGTCTCTGCCAGAATGTCTCAGGAAGGCATAAAAAGATGAAAAGAAAATATTAAAACATATGGCTAATATAAGCAGAAGCATCAATTTCTGTAAAATGAAGAGAAAACAATATAGAAAGGAGTCAATATTTTAAGAAATAATGGCTGAAATTTCCCTTGAACTTGCAAGTCCTCAGATTCAATTGATTTATAAGGAGAATAGGTACATTATAAAAATATTATAGGAAAATGTAAAAACCCTAAGGACAAAGAAAACTGTAAGAGCTTTGAGAGGCAGAAGTAGATGGTCTACAAGGAACAACTGAACTAGTATCAGGCTCCTTTTTTGAAGAAAAAATATTTCAAACTAGAATTTATATTTGTCATTGATTTAATGTAAGAACAAAAATTATTTAAATGATGTTTTCAGACATATAAGCTCTTACAATTTATCAACCAAAGATCGTCTTTAAAAGAACTGATAGAGAAAAATACACTATCAAGAGAGAAATGAATTAAAGAGAATGCTAAAAATGTTTTGGAGGTGAGTGTAAATTAATCATTTAGAAAAGTTTATTTGTTGTAAACAAACAAAAAGTATAACTCAAAAAAATCAAGAACTAAAAGAGAAGGTACAGGAAATCAGCCAATGAGTAAAGTTGGAGGCTCGGAAGGAATTAAAGGGAAGCAAAAATATCTGTTTTAGCTTAAAAATTGGTATGAAAAGATAAAAATATAAATTAATCTTAATAAAGCAGGGTAAACACTAGAGGGTAAAAATAGAATTTATAAATTTTAAATGACCAGGAGTAAAATGTATATATCCTACTGAAGACATGAAAGGAGGAAAAAATAATGATGAACAGAAAATTTAAAACAGGATAGCAGAAGTATTTTTTGATGGAAGAGTAAGTCAATGAGGATGCAAGGGTAGATTTACTGCTCAAAGACCGAGATTCTCAAGTTGAATTTTTAAAAAATTCAGAATTATAATGGCTAAAAGCTATAAATATTAAAAAGCCCAGGAAGGTAGAACATAAAGATATAACAATAATAAACTATGAAGACATAAACACTAAATTCTATAGTACCCATTTAAAATTTTTAAATAAGAGAATATAAAGTAGAAAAACATGTTAAGAGAAAAAGGGGACTCATATTTAAAGGGAATGCCCTGGCCAGTGTGCTCAGTAGTTAGAGTGTAGGCCAGAGAACCAGAAGGCCACGGGATCGATTCCCAGTCAAGGGCACACAGGCATCTCAGGTGCAGATTCTATCCTGGCCCCTGGTGGGTGAGTGCAGGAGGCCACCAATCAATGTGTCTCTCTCACATCAGTGTCTCTCCCCAAGGCATCTAAAACTGAACTCAGATACTGAAAATATGACCGGCCTTGGGGGCATCCTTTGATCCGTACGTTGTATGCTGATGATGGAGCCCGAGGTTACCTATTGTCTCTTTTTCTCCCTCACGATCTTGCTCATACTCCTCTTTCCTTTCACAAACAGCCATGCTGCTCTGACAATCCTCCGTTTGCCATGTATTCATGCTATTCAGTTAGCTCTTCTTTGTCAGATGAGCAGCAGTTAAGCAGAGCATCCCAATCCTGTATTTCTGCAGTTGTTACTAAAACCAAATTGGATTTTTCATTTACATCAGTGAAATTTCATTTTCTTAGTTTCTAATACAATGCTTATCTAGTTTTCCTATCTTTGGGTCACTCACAAATACAATAAGCATGTTGTCTATCACGATTCAAGTTTTGGCAAAATCTTTAAAAAGGATTATAGGCAATTCCTCAGAACTTCATTTGAGGTCTAGATTGAAATCAGTTAACCAACACAGATCCTATAAAATCATAACAAACATGATAAATCCAGTTAAGTGCTTATGCTTAAAGGTATTTGCATTGAATTTCTCATTCCATTGATTTCTATCACTTATAGGTCATCTGCTTAATAATCTGTCCTAAAATGTTACTGTTGTTCAGTGCCTACTACATACTGTGCTGTACTAGACACTTTGTACACATAACATGTCATCCTCAAGAAAGTCCTATGTTAGATTATAGAAGTGTGACTCCAAGGAAATTAAGTGACTGGTTCAAGGTCCTAAGACCAGAGAGGGTAAGAACTGGTTTAGACAAAGTTGTGACTAACCAAGGTCAGTGTCTTTAATCACCAGGCTGCACTTCTTCAAATTTACCTGACACTCATTTACTCTGGACACTCATTTAAAGCACTTAGAAAAGAGGAAGGTACATTTTTTTAAAGGCTCTATAGTAAATAATTTCAGCCTTACAGGCCATAGAGTCTCTGTTGCAACTACTCAACTTTGCTGTTGTAGCATGAAAGTAGCCATAGAAAAAATGTAAACAAATTAACAAACAGGCAAAGACTCAGATTTAATTCTTGGGCTACAGTTTGCTGACCCCTTATCAGATGGCATGTTCCTATTTTTTTCACTCCTCTCCCAAAGGAAAACTAGTTTTGAGAAATTCTTTAGCCATAAAATAGGTACAACAAGGTACAAAAAAATATTAAGTATGCTGTATTATCTTGTTTTGGTTTTCCAAAAGGAGAGAAATTAATCTTTATTTTACATTACAGATCAACGCTGGCACCCTCACTTTGTCTCTGTCGTAAGGTTACATTTCAAAGAACTTGAGGTATCTTGAGAGTTAGTAGGATTCACTGAGCAATAGCAGTAAACATTGTGTCTTTATCTGTTCTTGGTGAGTGAAAAGGTATTACACTTTATTTGTCTTTATTTGTCCTGATTAAGTGGATTAATAGAATTTATTATCCAGTTTTAACTAAGTAGCCCTCACAAAATAGAGAGATGGTTTAAAAGGTTTCTCAATAGAAGCCACAGATTAAAGATAACACTTATAACACTAATAACAAAAGCATAAGGAAATAAGAAAATGGCAGAAATGACCCTTCTTCCTGTGGTACAAGATCTTTGTCAGCCATATTTAGCAGTCAAGAAGTAATCACCTAAGTACATCTGACAATAAGTGCATATTTTTTATTGAAATATTACTGATGATAAAGGACAGTTAGACAATTGTAAATAATTATATATACACTAGACTAGGCCTGATGCACAAAATTCATGCAAGGGGCTCAGCCCCACTGCCGCGGCAGCAGCCTCGGCCCCTGCCGCAGCAGCCACCTCTGCCTCGGCCTCTGCTGCTGTGGCTTCATCCAGAAGGTCGTCCGGAAGGACGTCCGGAAGGATGTGTGGTCTAATTAGCATATTACACTTTCATTATTACAGATGCATTGAGGCTCCTTTCCCCCCTCGAATGCAGAAGGGACATAATCAAAACCAGCTGGAGAGCACTGTCCAACTAAAATGTAATGGCCCTTCAGGGCAGGGACCATAGTCACACACCCAGTGCCTTGCGTTGTGCCCAGAACAGAGTATGTAATTGAAAATACAGACCAAATGCTGACATAAAGCAATAATACAACCTTGGTCCAATCTTTCCTACACTCTAATCATTAAGTTAAAGGCTCCTGGCAAGGAGGCAAGCAATACAGGATTACTCATATGGTAAGAAATTACTGCTGGGAATGTCAAGTCAACTATGTGAAATCATGGGGTCCACTGACTTCAAGGTGGATTGGGCATCTTATATTTGTTGTTCAAATAGAAACTCAAACTACCTTGTGTTTAAGCCTTATAAGACATCACTGAAACTTTTGAAAATAAAAAGATACAAGTACTTCAGGGTAACAGATTGCTGCAACAGCCTAGATTCTCTGATAGCAAATATTAATGTAATATACTGGAAAGACAGAAACTTTAAGGCTTTTTGGCTCCGATAGACCTTTGTAGTATTTCAGAAATATTTTTATATCTTTCAGTGTTTAAAGCACTTAATTTTTGGATGTATGCCTACACTGGTCAAATATGTAACATAATCTGAATTTATAGTCCATTTCAGTGATAGTCCATCTGTTTCAGATTTATTCTTTAACTACAGATTAGCTCAACTTGATAATATTTTGCATTCTTCTCAGCAAATAATAAAAGGCATAATAAAGGACATGCTAAATGTCTTCCCTTGTAAAATCGTTCCTCTCCCTTTTATGCATACAGTATACTTAGAATCAAAATCTTATCAGACTTTAGTTCTTAGTGTTGTATTTTGTTTTAGTATTTGTGGTAGCCAGCCTCCAAGATGCTCCCAATGAGCATGCCTCCTGGTACTTACACTGCCCTTTCCCACACTGTTTCAGGGCTGAACTGGGTGACTAATGGAAAATGACAGGAATGATGCTGGGTTAACTCTCAGGGTAGCCCATAAAAGACATTGTGGTGTCTGATTCTGTCTTGTCTGCCTCGCTCTTTTCCCTTCTTTCTTTCCTTCTTCCTCTCCCTTCCTGGGTTGCTCACTCTGGGACTAGTTAGTACCATGTCAGGAGGACACTGAGCAGCCGTATGGAGCAGTCTATGTGGTGAGGAACTGAGGGCTCCTGCCACAGCCATGTGAGTGAGCCTCTTCGGAAGCAGATACCCCAGCCCCTGTCAAACCCAGCCGACATCCAGATTATAAACTCATTAGAGTCCCTGAGCCAAAACCACCCAGCTAATCTGAGACCAAGTTCCTGACCCATCAAAACTGTGAGATAAAAATGTTTTGTCTTGTTTTAATATATTTTGATTTTTTACAGAGAGGAAAGGAGAGAGATAGAGAGTTAGAAACATCGATCAGCTGCCTCCTGCACATCTCCTACTGGGGATGTGCCCACAACCCAGGTACATGCCCTTGACCGGAATCGAACCCAGGACCCTTCAGTCCGCAGGTCGATGCTCTATCCACTGAGCCAAACCGGTTTCGGCAAAAATGTTTGTTTTTTAAGCGACTAGGTTTTAGGGTAATTTGTTGTGCCATGATAGGTAACTAACACATTGTTGCAACTTATGACAAAACGAAATACAAACAACTGCATAAGGGTCTCCTCAATATTTTACCTAAGATGCACCTTTTATCCAATTTGAGGATCCAGATTTTTGTTTAATCGTAACTGAAAATATATTTTATCTCATTTTTGATAAAACAAAATCCACATTGTCCCATAAAGCTCCTCCCTACCTTTTCAAGCTTTCCTCCCCACCCCCCCCCTGCCTCCCCACTGCCCCATCACTTCCAAGAAGCAACAGTGAACATTGTAGTTTTCTTTCTTTTTCTATTCTGAACATCTACTCACCACACTACTCTTTTCTCCACATTTTGCTCAATAAATTGAATTGTAAGCATCTCAAGGGCAATCTAAGTTCGCCTCTTAGGCTTCCAGGGTTCTGCCTGTAGCCCAAGGCCAAGCATCAAGCTCAAAGACAAAATTCTGTAATTTAAAAGGATCTCAGTTCAGACGTCTTAATATTTGAGGTCTAGAGAGAGTAAGCAACCTCCCAAAGCCAGCATAATGACAGGTCTGCATTAGATTCCAGGAATTCTATTTCATCCAGTCCTATTTCCACATCACCACTTTAGAACTAAAAAAAAAAAAAAAAAAAAAAAAAAAAAAAAATGATGCTGGTATGTTAATAAACTGCAGAGGCAGAGGAAAAGGGTTCTATCTAATTCTATGTTCTTTATGGAATCTTTTAAGTCCCATCACAATTTGATTCATGTTTATTATTTTTATCATGCCAAATATTCCATTTTTAAGCAATAAGAACCAGGTTTTTTTTTTTTCAAAAAAAAGGAAGAAAACCAAGCCCAAAGGATGTTACGGTCATGATTTATTTTAAGACCTAAGTTTTAAACAGTGTTTCTCTTTCCAGATTTCTGGACTGCTCTGTCAGAGGGAACACTCCACCTGATGAGTTTTTACCTTGATCCTGGCGAGGTTTATGAGTAATGATTCCCAGCTGCTCTCTCAGTGTTGCATTTGCTCTTTCTGTGTATGTGGTGCCTAAGAGATTGGACATTGGAGATAGGGACATGTATATTTGTATGCACCTAAGCAGAATTTCCACGGAAAGATACAGACATCACAGCTGGTGGGGTAAAACAGCTCTCCTATCAAGGAAAATGGATACCCATACGAATGTTCTGTCTTGCTCATCTGTCCTTATTTGCCTTCATTCTTTGTTCCTGTCCCACCTGTCTTCTTTTACTCCTACAGATAGGGTGGCTGGCGGCAATCTTCAGTGAGTTTAAGGGGCAAAATGGAGCGCTGGTCTTTCCGAAGGTGTTATGTAGGAACTAGTGGCCCGGTGCACGGATTCGTGCACACTGAAAGGAAATTAATTAGAAGGTGGCCGGCATGGCAGGACTGGGCGAGACGGCTGGGACGTGCCCTGGAGCCAACCTCCCATGGTCCCTCCCTGGCCGGCCACACCAGGGGCGGCATCGCAGCTCAAAGGGCGTCTGCGGAGTGAGCGGGGTCCCTCTGGCAAGTAGGGTCCCTCGGCCTGGCCTATGGGGATCGGCCGAAACTGGCTCCCGACATCCCCCAAGGGGTCCCAGAGTCTGAGAGGGCACTCTGCAAAGTTGCTATCGCTTGGCAGCTCCTGTGTTGGGCGTCTGCCCCCTGGTGGTCAGTGCGCATCATACCTACCAGCCAGTCGGCCGGTCAGTCGGTTGGTCGGTCGGTCAGATGGTCACTTAGCCATATATATATATATATATATACATATACTAGAGGCCTGATGCACAAAATTTGTGCAAGGGTAGGCCTTCCTTCCCCCGGCTGCCAGCACCAGCTTCCCTCCACACCCAGGACCCGGGCTTCCCTTGCAGCCCTGGCTTCATCCAGAAGGTTGTCTGGAAGGACGTCCAGTCTAATTAGCATATTATGCTTTTATTATTATAGATAGATTAATGGCAGATTTCCTAATTCTACCTGTGCAATGCATTACCAGCATTGGTCATATAATAAATATTTGTTGAATAATAAAAAGAATTAAGGCACCAAGTGATTGTGTCAAAAAGTTTTCCTCAACATTCTACATCAGTCATTTTCAACCATTTTTTCCTTCATGATAAAAATGTTGCCTTCACATGAGAGATCACATTTATATAGATGACATACTTATATGGATATATCCAAAAATTTTTGAAAAGTTTTATACTTATTTTTTTTTACTTAATCATAAGTGGCAAACTACATTAAGATTCATAACCATCAGTAAAAGCCAGTCACAATGAGTGTGGAATTGATTAAATAAATTAGAGTATCTTACATAGGATCCTCTAAATACACATTTCATCTCTGCCTCTCAAGAATGGAATGGAATGGAAGTGAGATAATGATGCTATTTTAGAAAACTCTGAATTCTCTAAGCATCAGTATACTTTAAAAGGCAGGGTTTGGGTGATTTCCAATATCCCTTAATGCTCTGATATTCTGTTTCTCTATTTAAAGAAAGATAAGTTCTTGATCTGCAAGGATTTTGTGCAAGAGATTCTTTACAATTCTGAGACTGAATAATTCTCTCTCTCTCTCTCTCTATATATATACATATACACACACACACATATTTATATACACACACTCTTGCCACTCATCCATTATATTTTGTTTTAGTTCCTGTATTACTATAAATTTATATTGTAATGCTCTCATGAGCAGCCATTTAAAAAGTAATTTCTCTGTACAGGTTCTCTGGAACTAATCCTATATAATAAGAGGCTAATATGCAAATTGACCAAGCAGCAGAACGACTAGTCACTATGACACGTACTGACCAACCTGGGCAGATGCTCAATGTGGGAGCTGCCCCCAGGAGGTCAGTGCGCTCCCATAGGGGGAGTGCCACTCAGCCAGAGGCCAGGCTCACGGTTGGAGAGGGCAGTGGTGGTGGCAGGAGCCTCTCCCACCTCCACGGCAGCACTAAGGATGTCCCACTGACGGCTTAGGCCCGCTCCCCATGGGGATTGGGCCTAAGCCATCAGTCGGACATCCCCGAGGGGTCCCAGACTGCGAGAGGGTGCAGGCCAGGCTGAGGGCCCCTCCCCCCCCGAGTGCACAAATTTCGTGCACCGGGCCTCTAGTGTCTTTATATTATGATAAGATAAATTAAGTTAGGTCTAAAGTATACCTGTTTAGTCTGTCTTTTTTTTGTTGCTGTTAATCCTCACCCAAAGGTACTTATCCATTGATTTTTAGAGAGAATGGAAAGGAGAAGGAGAGACAGAGAGAAACATTGATGTGAGAGAGAGACATTGATTGATTGCCTCCCACATGCACCCCAACCAGGGCTGGGGATCAAGCCTGCAACTGAGGTACATGCCCTTGACCAGAATTGAGCTTGGGACCCTTCAGTCCATGGGATAACACTTTACCACTGAGCCAAACTGGTTAGGGTCTCCTGTTCAGTCTTTCTATTTGCATCTTTAAGAATGGAGATGCATTGGAAAACTGAATTTTTTAAAATTATTCTGCTTTCATCAATTAATTCCATTCTTTTTGTTCTTATGGAATTATCATAAAATTTGTTTATGAATTCTGTCACTTATGTCAAGATGAGCCAAGGCACAGAAGTTTTTGTGTCTGCTAGCAGCAGGACAATGAACACCATTACAGTTATAGCAAATAACCTTAAGGGGTCAAGAACTCAGAGGACCAGAGGCTGGAACACCAACCACATAAACACACGTCATTCCTTAATTCTCATTTCGACATTAAAAAAATATTTTCTGCACAACTTTGGAAGACTTCTGCTGTATTCTTTTAATGAAGGAGGCTTACACTTTATGAGCTAAAGAGCTCTCCCCCTCAACAAAGAAACAGGTTTGATTATTTTAGGTACCAAATAACTGGGGACAAGATCCTGGAAAATACTCCAAATAGCAAAGCAAAAGTAACATGTTTAGCAATTGTGATCAGCTGTTTGATTTTAACTTTCGAACAGTATAGTATTGTGTTTTTTTCTCTAAGCAAGATCTCCTACCAAAATTAGAAGAGTAATAGATCAAATTTTGATTAGATATACAACTGAATGAAATTCAAATATAGTAATGCTATTCAAGTATGTTTAATGTACTGGTGGCAAAATAATGGCAAAGCAAGGTAAAACCTGCTAACTAGTTAAGTTCTTAAGACTGTAGATCAGTATTGAAGAATAGATGTACATTTACTTACCATATTTTCACTACCATGAACCACAGATCTTTCTTAAGATCCACTCAATACTTTGCTGTAGCTCCTGGACCTAAATAATTCATTAGTACATTAATGACACCTTCTAGGAAACCTACTTCTAGAGAGCATCAAGTTTGTTCTAGATTTAGTAAGGTAGCCACCCCAAGGTCACCCTCCTGCTTGGGAACCACTTAGTACTACTTTTGGTTCAGTCTCACTCAGGAAGAAGTTTCTATTGAAAAAAAGGTCTACAGTTGCACCAATTTCAGCAGGAATCCCAAATGAAATCATGTTACTTTCCCTGCAGCCTCAGTATGTTCTGCAAAAAGACAGGTATCTAAATATTTTAACTTAATCCTATTCACAAGATTTATAATGCTTTGTTTCTTGTGTCCTAAATATGTTTAAATCATTTATAAATCTCAAGCAAAATTTGAGTATGAGCCACAAAATATCTTGGCAAATGAGTGCTAAATTAACCTTTCCTTCCTCCCTCTGTTCCTCCCTCTCTCCATTTTTTCCTCCCTCTCTCCTTCTAGGTCTCCCTCTTTCTGTCTCTCTCTTCCTTCCCCCTCCCTCTCTCCATTCCTTCCTTAATTTTTTTTTATTTTTTTCTGGTTATAAATGCAATCTCTCATGACCATGGTAGAAAATAAAATGGAAAATACACAAACACATGTAGAAGAAGACAACAATCTCCTATAATGCTAGACTCATGAGATAGCCATTGTTCATATTTCAGCATATTTCCTTCTATGTTTTTAAGCTAAATAGTTTATTTAAATGTTGCAGAAAGTTGAAAAAACAATAAAGTTTTTGTGTTTGTTTTTATATAGGAAAACTTGTAAAACAATTTTAATTTACAACTCAGATTTTCATTTTAATAACTTATACAATTTTGTTCTGTGTGGGGTTTACTTATATATTACACTTTTTTTTTTGAAAACTTAATTGTATCTAGATATAAAATTTCAATATTGCAAATCAAAAGCATTAGCACCCTCTTGTGGTGTAACAAATTTTATGCAGCAAAGGAGTGCTTTCCTTAAACTTCCCTCATTTTTTCTCATTTATTCTGTTTTTAACAATGCATAAAATAATTTAAAATCTCTAAATATACTGTAGTCATCTCAAAGTGCAAGTATAAAACATAAATCAATTCTAAATGTTTAGTGATAACACTGATTTAAAGAAAATTTTAATATTTTGTACATATTTATATTAACACTGTATATATTTTCTATGGCTTTATAATAATAGAATTTTTAAAGCACCTAAATTTAATTTTTAAATGTAGATAAACTTGTCAAATGTGTATATGAATCAACTGGGGTTTGCTAAAATGCATATTTTGGTTCAATAAGTTTGGGTAGAACCTAACATTCCTTAAGATACTGACTTTGCTGTTCTAAGCAGCACACTTTGCAATAGTAATTAGGCAGAGGAAGTATTTACATTTTTTTGTATAAAGCATTTTAAAATATTTATAAATATTTTGCACAACCAGCTATAGAATAAATATAAACATAGAATCCTTGGGTGATGATTGAATGTTAAAAAGAGAAATACCTTTATAAACGAATTGATTTGTGTGCATTTTAATACTAGTATACTAGCTCCTATTAGTAATTTGAAAGGAAATTCCCAAGTGGACTTCTCTTAAGCCTTTTTGATTTGTAAATGTGGAAACAAAAGACTATTTTAAAACGTATTTTATTTTTACATGTTTCTCACCTAGCAGATTTTCACAGAAAAATACTTGAATTAAAAATCAATTAGAAGAATGCATTATGACCATAGTACTTTGATTAGCACCAAATGTCAAAGGAATATGTTTAGCACAGTGCTTGACACACAATTAAGAACTCCACAAATTTTAGCTATTATGTCATTCCATCAAATCCAATATTCAGACAAAGCCTCTAGCGATAACAGACTTATTGTGATTATGTAGACAATGATACTGGAAGGACTGTAGCTAAGAAAAAGTAACTAAGCAGTGGTGCCTCCTTCTGCTAAGGGCTATTCTGCCTGTTACCTCTGAGAGCAAGCAGCTCTTTGAAAGACTCCTGGTTTTAATAACTTCAACTGCTAATTTAGCACCTTATTTAGGAAAAAAAAAACGACTTGAATACATTTTACTGTCTGTATTTTATCCTTTACCACAGAGTATTTACAGCTTTAAGTCTTCAGGAAAAGGACACTATTTCCTTTTGAATATTTCCATATACTTATAATATTATGGTAATAATAAATATTTCTAGAGAAGTAGATATTTGAATCTCAGGATAGGAATAAAAGCAAGATTATTGTATAGGCCTCAGGAAACATTGGGAATGACAGTCATTTTGATGTCCAAACAACACAATTTTATTTTACCAAAAAGAAAAGGCAGGGGGGTTGGGGGGGAGAAACCTCATAGCATGTATAAGTCCATCATACAAAAAAAGTAAGCATGCATTATCATCCAACTTGTCCAAATTAGAAAATCCAAGTTTAGAGAGGTATAACTTACTTTGTCACTTGGAGCTAATGGTAACACTTAAGTCCCCATAAAGACGACATGATCCTAAAGACCAGGATCTATAGTTCTTTAATGTATGTAAACCCTCTAGGACACACAGCATACGGACGACTGATCATACTGCATCTGTTCACTCTTAACATAGAACCCCACCAAAGAGCACCCGTTACTGGGCAGTCAGTGCCCATGGTAGGCACTGAGAACTTCAGTAGACATGTAGAGTGCCATCATTGTGTGTAAGCTCGAGGGACTGTACACCTCTATTCTAACAAAATGTCTTTTTTATTCGTATTCAAATTATTTTATAAGATAGAAAATTAGAAGTACCCATCTCTAAAGCCAATTTTAAACTCTTGTCCAATGTACCACTGCAGGCTGCAGCACATATGGGTTTGAAAACATGATACTGTCACTTCAGGAAGTGACAGTGTGAAGGATGAGAACACTACACTGTTTATGGTGCCAACGTAGCAATAGAAACTGAAGAGTAACAGTTTGACAAAAAAGAGTGATTAAGAAGTAGCTGTTATAAACTACTTTTAGGTTTAGAAACGTAGTTTACAATGACTAAAGTACCATTTTATTGGCATTTCAATATAATTCACAAAGAGTATGAATGTATCACATTAGCCAAGTACAAGTCATACTTAAAAGTGAAAAATTATAAACTTATGACACATTCTCCTAATGCTATTTCCAACATTTAATTGTTTGTATTTCTTTCTTTGCAGACAGTATAATGAATCTAGAAATGTCATGTAGAGTTTAGATTTTGCAACCACTTATTATTTTACTTAGAACAGCTTCCAGCTGTGGAGTTAACATTTATTAAAATTTCTATACAAATGAAAGGAAGAAATTCAGATATCCCTACTGCCTTTGTTTTATGAAGGAGGAGGAAGAGGAGGGGGAAGGACAGGAGGAGGAAGAGGAGGAAGACGATGAGGGAAAAAAAGAAGAAATATTTGAGGAAGCCTGAGCAAGGATAGAAAATCTTCCAATATGGACTAATTTGTACTTCTGAAGTAATCACCACTGTTGTCAATTTCTTGATAAATAAAACTATAAGATCTTGTAGAATTTCAAATAAGATCTCCCATCGAGAAGAACACGTGTTTTGAATGTATATAAAATGGAAAACAAAATATATATATTGTTATTACACATAAAACAAAAACATAATGGCTTCTGTTACTGCGATCTCCACTGTGGGTTAGATACTACTAATTAATTTTATATAATCTCCAAGAAGTATTGTCTACTCTGCAGTTGCAAAAATTTTCCAGACTGCTGAATCTCAGAGGGAAGGGGCTGGGGTGGGTCGGTGGGTGGGTGGGAAGAAACCAACTAAAGAACTTGTATGCATAGATGCATTACTCATGGACACATTCAATAGGGTAGTAAAGGCATGGGGGTGGGGGGAGGCGGGCTAGAAGGAGTCAATAGGAGAAAAAGGGGATGTACGTAATATTTTCAACAATAAAGATAAATAACAAAAATAATAAAGTGCAATGAAGTACAACAGAGGTGACCTTTGCCATACACTAGATCAGTGGTTCTCAACCTGTGGGTCGCGACCCCTTTGGCGGTCGAACAACCCTTTTACAGGGGTCTCCTGAGACCATTCTGCATATCAGATATTTACATTATGATTCATAACAGTAGCAACATTACAGTTATGAAGTAGAAACAAAAATAATTTTATGGTTGGGTCACAACATGAGGAACTGTATTTAAAGGGCCAGGAGGAGGTTGAGAACCACTGCACTAGATTATTTTTTTTAATTGGAGAAATACCCTGATTTTAAGACCATGGATAATTATTCTCACTTTGTGAGAAGATGAATAATATGTCAGGCAGGTGAATAATTTCTGGTTAAACAATGATATTCAGAAACTATCGCATAACCATGGGTCAGATAATAAGCTGAGGCAAACTCTCTAGTAGAACTGTCCTAATACTTTCCACTCTTTTCCTCATTATCTTCCATGAAGATAAATATCATCCCTCTCAAATACTTACATTTTTATATAGATGTTGGGATAGCAGCTAATATGGTTGGAAAATCAAATCAAAATTAAACAGTTCCAATGCACTAGGTTAGTAATTCACAACTACCTTGAGCAGAACCCCAGCTTAATGGTGTGGCACTAGTATTACTCAAAAATAATTCTGAAAATAATTCTTAAATGGGTTTCTTAACCGTAGAACTTCTTAGAATTTTTAATTATCTAATGGTCATTGAAAATCTGCAAGACAGGAACATAGTATATATAATTTTACAAATGTATTTGACCACAGAATTTTTAAGGAACATCACATCAGACTAATATTTCATGAGATGTCTGTTTTGAAGGTCTATACAAATGGCCAAATGACTTAACTAAAATTTCACAGGGATCAATGTAAAATTGTATGTTTAGATTATATTAAAAATGGTTAACCAAATGAGTACAAGATCTACTATAGAAAGTCTATATGAACCAAGAATATCTTTGCAATGTGAACACAGAAAAAGCCAAATGCAATATAAATGACATAATATATGTGTTTGTTAACACACACTTAACTACAGTAGATCATGATGAGAGGTCAGGGTTAGAAAAAGCCCTAAAAACCAGGATGGTGTGGAGTAGTTAAATAAAATGAGGATGCTTAGCAGAAGGAAAGTAGACTTGGCACATCCATAACAGCTCTGCTCAACTAAGGACTGAGTATGAAAGGGAGCCCAGAATTATTCAGGGTTGCCCCATAATGAAATAATAGAAAGGCAAATTCTAGCCATATGTGTATATATGGTCACGCATTATCATTATTCAAGTTGTTTTCAACACATAAAATCTGTCAGATTCAAAGTAACGATCATCACAGTACAATCCTGCTGAGCTTAGCACTTTCAGGAACCAGACATCAGCCATAAAAACCAAACATACTGTTTATGGTGCACTAAAGTATAGTAATCAAATCTGGACAAACAGAAGTAAAATACATTTAAAAGCACCCTGAAGTATAGTTTCAAGTAGTGCTCTATTCTGTAACCTGATAAGAAAAACACCACACACATCAATCAAAAGATGTAGACAAATAAAATGGATTATTTTCTGGGTCATCAGTGTCTTAAATATATATACACACACATATATGTGTGTATATGGAATGATATATATATACACACTGGAAACTATATATATATATTATGAAAATATGTATCTATACACACAAACATATAATGACTTCAATAGCATTGCAACACTATTCTAAAAATCTTTACATATTTACAATATAAATGCGTCAGATGCATAGTATAGTTTTAAAATGTTCAAGTAGAAAATATCAAAGCAGGAAAAAAGATCTCATTTGAAAAAACAGTGATCAAATTCATTAAAAATATTTCACAATTTGTTTGAAATACTATATATATATATATAATTTTGTATTTATCACTATTGTTAGTATTAAAATTTTACATATTTGTTTTTTATAGCAAATAGAAGAGCCACCTGTTCATATGTTGAAATCCATGTGAGCAATATAAGGGGACACCTAGCCACCCTTGGAATTAAAATATAAAATGGCTAATTTGCAATTTCACTATGCTTCATCCCATTATGATATTTCAGCCATAATAAATAATCTAACACAGAGAAGTAATTTTTCCTTATCTCTTTTTTTATACTACCCCTAGGCACACAGGAATCTGCCTGCATTAAGCTCAATGACCAGCACAGTAGGATTTAAGAGTAACTTTTAAAGCATCTTACAGATTGTGGGTGATCCATACCTTATTTATTTATTTATTTTTTTAAAAATTAGATATATTTTTATTGATTTCAGAGAGGGAGGGAGAGGAATAGAGAGGTAGAAACATCAATGATGAGAGAATCACGAATTGGCTGCCTACTGCACTCCCTCCGCCGGGGATGGAGTCCACAATCAAGGCATGTGCCCTGACAGGGATTCTAACCATGACCTTCTGGTTCATAGGTTGATGGTCAATCACTGAGCCATGCCAGCTGGGCCATTTAAATTTTTTAAATGTGCCCTTATAGTGTACAGGATGATGCTCCAAAAAACTGAACCACCCAGCCAGGGCCATACCTATTTTTAGATGAAAGGAAGATGGATAGTTCCTGACAAACTTGACATTCATTTCACTGCCAGAGTTGTCTTCAACTTCAGGCCCAACACACTGACTACAGACTTCCTCAAATTCAAAGGTCCCAAAGAACAATTTCCTTCTGGGGATTTACTTATTAACAAATTAAGCATAATTTTTTAAAAAATGTCTCATTGTATGGGAAGTAGACATACCAATAAATAAATATGGCCATTACTAAATGAAATCTAGGTCTAGCCAAAGGCACAGGGCACTCCTTCTGTGGGGAGATGGGTCTCCCTGGAAGGCTTTTTTGAGCTCACAGAGGAGGGCCATGCGCATGCTCTCAGTGCTAAATTCCCAAAGGTGGACCAGTTCCTGGAGAGCCCTGCTCTTCTCTCAGGACAAGTGCCATTTCCCAAAGACGCTTTTGAACAGTCAAAGCTTCTTCCATCAGCCTTCATGATCAAAGAGCAAGAGAAGGACCCATTCCATTCTCTCTAGTAGAGAAAACCGTTTTTGCCCCAGGCTTCCTAGCCTGCACACACCATCTCATTTCATCCTTTTTACCATGGTGTAAGAACTGTTTTAGAATTTCCAATCTAATGAGATGACTCCAAGAGTTACATTGGTGCTTCTTATATCTTACTGTGCACATATGTGACAAGGGATCTTGTTAAAACACAGAGTATGATTCGACAGCTTGGGGTTCGGCATTGAGATTCCACATTACTTGCAAGCTCCCAGGAAATGCCTCTGCTCTGCTTCAGGAGCGCTCTTTGGGTAGCCAGGGGTCAATAACTTAGTTTATAGGACTTAACATTTCAGTTAGCAGGGGAGACGTTTGTGCCACTCCCAGGTGTCAAAGATATATTTCAAGATGTGCATACGTCAGGTAGGGGAACTGCAACTAACACTGGACACTTCACAAACACTGACTGTGAGGCTGGTTTCTATTGTATTTTCTCATTAGCATGAGCACTGCCCTTCCCAATGCAGGAGAGCTCTAGGCTATGTTGCTGAATACGGACATCGCTGCCTTGCTTTACCAGGCGGGACAAGGGCCTCCTGCCATTGTTCACATGGTTAAGCGTGTTTGGTCATTGACTCGTGAGTGCCATGATGGCACAGTATGGAAACGTTTGTTTGATGAGAGGCTTCTAAGGATGAGCAGGAAGCGGTATATGCTGAAGCTATACGTAAGGAAACTAAGATAAACCATGAAGACCACTCCAAAATGGGTTTATACATAAAAGTCAGATTCGAACAGGTACGACATTAAAATATTATCAGTTTCTATTTTAAAAGCTCTACATTGTTCGAATTTCTCATATAAAGATTGTTTAACAAATGATTCCAAAAAAAAATTGGGGCCTTTGTAAAATCTACTGATCTAGTTATAATGTAAATTACCATCTATTAATCTACTTTTGCTAAACACTAATAAAATTGTTCCACAGTAGTATATTTTACAGGTAATAATCAACAGTTTACAGAGCCCATTACATATCCTAGGATAATACAACTAGAGGGACAGAGTCGATATTAAGACTAACCTATATTTAACTTAACTTTAAAGTCTCCTCTAGCAATACTTAGGTTAAATATTTAGTAGAGTCTTTACTACTAACAAAGTTTAGTGGACTAACACTTCATAAAAAAAGAGGTAGTATTTGCTATACTCACATGCAAAATTAAAAACACAACTTCACAAATAACCATAGATATGAAGTTATAAATGTCTTCGAAACGCTTGACAGATAAAATGAAATAAAAATCCGTATTTTAAAAAATTCTATAATGTTTAACACCATCTTCAGTTAGACTTTTATCAGCTGACCTCTTACCTGTTTGTGTATCATTTGTACCTTCTTCCAAGCTATTCCTGTTTCTTACATGATTGTCCACTTGAATACATTGACGCCGCATTAAAAACTGCTTCAATAGCTATCTAACTGTATTTCATAGTTAAGAGATCATCTCATTAAAAACATTCTAAGTCCTATTTCAAACATTCTGTTTAAAGGTAAGATAAAATCTGAGTAAATGTCAGTCCACACTGCCAGATAATGTACCAGCTTAGACAACGTCATGATACATTCTGTGCAATCCATCACTGCTGTTCATATCACTTGGCTTTGGGATACAAAAGATGGCCCCATCCTCCTATCAGCACTGTTTCAGTTTTAGAAATGTACCCGGTGTTTCTATTTATTCATTTAAATGCTCATTCCCTTTCTCTCTTTCTTTCCTTCATTGCCCTCTGTTTTCTCCTTTCCTTTTCCCTTTGAAGCAGAGGTGAAGAAAGTCTTGTTTGCAGGGTATGTTCAAGAGGCTATTTAGGGAATGAGGGCACTGATTCATTTGGCTTCACACTGACCTCTAACCATTGGGCTAGCAGCTTTATCTTTGGGGGAATTGATTGGCTTCCTAAAACATAGGGAGTATTAATTAATCAAATTGGATCTAAGAGAGACCTACACCAAACATGTCAAACTCATGGCCAACAGGCCACATGCCTCATTCCCACTGGCTGTGAGTTTGACATGCTTGATCTACACTACACAAAAGCCCATTCTTTAAGAGAGCACTGGCCCAATTCTGAAAATATCGTGACTTCAATGCTAGAGATAACCCTAACGCATAGAAACAATGAGGCCAATATGGACAGACAAGGACAAACTACAAGGCGGTGAGCCATCAGGTGAGGCAGAGAAAAGGATATCTGAAAATGCAAAGAACACAAATAAAGGTAAAGAAAATGAAGAAACAATCCACTGTGGTTACTACCTCCCCGCAGTGGGACAAATGGAAGAAAATGATACTTCAGATGTTTTGATGGGAAGAGTGGTTCTGTGACAGCAAAAGGCATCTCCTGACCTTGACCCAGCACTAGAATCATGTGCAGAGCAGAACCATGTACGTACTTCTGATATTGTAGCTATCACATGGGTTTACATTTTTTCTTTTTCTCCTCTGTTATATTTGCGTAGCAACTGTACATCATTTGGCTCTGTATGTTCAGTACCTAGCACAGGGCATAGCATTATCAATGACCTCAACAGCTAGTAGAAATACAATCATAAACTTCCATTGGCACTGGTATCTAGATATTATCACAAAGATAACTAGCCTATTTTTATATTTAACAATTTTTTTTTTTTTGCTAGAAGACATTTCTTCCTATGTTTGTGTGATATTTCACTCTGTCTTCTGAATCCTTGCCCTACCACCATATTCCTAACAACTATGAAACGTTTTCAAAAAATTAAATTACATTCTATGAGGAGGAAAAATGAAACTACATGGTTAGAAATTTTCTGTTTGGTGAGAACAATGTAATTTATTGTAAGAAAGTTACACATTATTAATATTTTAAAAATTGCAACATACGTATCTTTCCAAATTTTTATATATATATACATATATATATATATATATATATACATTTTTTTTTACATAGTTACATATAGTTATGTTTCAGATTAGTCATCAAATTAGACTCAAAGCCAAAAATGAAGTGAAGCCTGGCTGGTTTGGCTCAATGGTTGAGTGTTAACCCATGAGCCAGTAAGTCACTGGTTCAATCCCTGGTCAGGGCACATGCCTGAGTTGCGGGGTCCATCTCCAGTAGGGGGCGTGCAGGAGTAGCTGATAAATGTCCCTATCTCTCCCTTTCTTTTCCACTCTCTCTAAAATCAATAAAAACATATTTTTTAAAAATGGAGTGAAGAGTAATTAGTTTCTAACTTGACTCTTAAGTTAGGTGCCTACGCAATCTATGTTTGCTTGAATGATAGACAACTTCATTTTGTTCTTTGTTGACACAGAATAAAAATGCTGAGGGCTAAGGAATAATTTTCATCTATAAAAATTTCAAAACTCAGAAATGAGGACCAATAGATGAGAATCTGCTTCGTAAAGAAGAAGCTACTGAGCCATGGGCCTTCTGTTCATATTTGAAGTTACTAACTCACATCTGTTGTTAATTTGTAGACTCTCATCTCTGCCTGCCAACCGGCATGCTTCTCATTCTGACGTTTCCATTATGAGCACCTGGCCAGGAAAGGCTCTGTCACTCATATGAGAATAAAACAGCACAAAGAAAAATATCCCTGTTATTGTTATTACAGATTGAATATTAAGTGGAGACCACAATGAAAGTCACAATATTCCCTGAATAGCAACGCCTCTCAATCACTCTTTGGGAAGTTTATTCCTTATTTGGTGCAGAAAGCTGATTTGATAAAGTCACACTTTTTGTTTCAGGCTGTCCTATGGCAAGGCAGTCTGTAAGGAAACCAAAGCACACTCCGATAGCCCACGGACAAGGTGGGGGATCTTCTATTTACTTCCATGATCTGGGTGGGCACACAGCAAATAAATACTAACTAAATATAATAAGAGTTTTGCCTTAGTGAGTCTCTTCATTCCTTGGATTAGCAGGCTCACGGTTGGTCTAATAATAGCTTGAATCTAGTATCTTTACAAGTAATCTGTACGTAGTTTATTTTAAAAAGTAGAAACATTTTGGTTAAACTTTTGGGGATCAAGCTCAGAATCAATTTCCAAAGGAACAGCTAATTAGGCAATTTAATTTACAAGAAAACGATGCCCCCACAGAGAAGATTAATGGATTTTTCAGTGTAAAATTATTTCCCTCGATCTAAGTGCTAAGTAAGATACCAAATATAAATATGTAATGAATTAATTACAAAACACAGACGCTAACAAGCTTTATTTTACCCTGCAGGAAAATAATGTAGTCTGAAATACTGCTCAATTAGTATGAAGAGAGAGCAAGAGTTTTTTTCCTGGTTCCATTAATATACAAAATGCAATAAAACACACATTTTGTCTGTTGATGTGGGTAATGTAGGTTGTATGTATGGTAAAATTAATCTGCAAGTAGAATCAAAAATAAGCTAAGAAAACGTAGGTTGAGGAAAGTTCATTGTAAGCATTCTTGTTTCTTATTTTATGATGAATCAAATACGGCTTGTGGAAGACCGACTGAAGAACGAAGAAAATGTAAAGGAAGTACATGACTGCCAGAATTGAAGTCGGTGTTAGCTGAGAAGGAAATTCATTTCACCTTTAAGTGCTCTTTGTGGATGGCATCTCTCATACCTACAACCTACATTGCTGCAAATGTTTTTAAATCCGTAAGAACTTTGTGGCCAGATATAAGAAACTCAAAAATGCCGTAAGGCTGACATAGCTGGGAGGAACAGGTGGCTACTGACTTCCCCTGTGGGTAATGGCGGCCGTGGTCCGATTTGTGTGGTCCTCGTCTTCCGCAGGCATCCAAGATGCAGTCTGTTCTTGGTCACTTCCACCACCTGCTTCTGCTCCCAGATCCTGGGGTTCGCTCTGATGTTGGCTACGCCTCCCAACTTACCCGTTACATACACCACAGTCTATGAAACGAGTTCACAGTCTGTCTTTCAGGCTCACAGGGTTTTCATGGTAATTATCAAAACACTAATCAGGAAAATTACAGAATGCTTCCTCTTAAAGTTATCACTAATTTTAGCATCTTCTCACGCTCAAAATGCTTATGTGCAAAATCAAACAATGAGGAAATATAGAAAGTAGAAAAATGAAAGATCTCTCTCCCACCTTGATTCTGCTCCCCTAAGTTAACCATGGATAATAGTTTGGTTTTAATACATAGAGATAGAGATAGAGATAGATACCTATATATTTATAGCTCATATAAATTTACATGTTTGGCCAATTTTTTAAAAAATTAGATAACATACATGATGTCGGCTATTTGTTTTTGAAAGCTACTTATTTTTATGTATTTCTTTATATATTTCTTTTGTATTTTTATTAGTATTTGGATTTCACTGAGATTAAACAATTTAAATTTCTACCAATATAGCTAAGTAACTGAATGCCACAAAAGGCTTTCTGCCATTTCAAATACAGAAATGCTTGATAAAGTTAACAAAATAAAATTACTCCCAATCAGTTCTAAAAGAAATGAAATATTCATGTAGCAGAAATAAAGAATAACAAATCTAGAACAGAAAACCTAAACTAAAACCTACATGGGTCTAGGGTAGTCTAGGCCTCTGGACTAGTGGCTGGAATTTATGAAGAAAAGAGATAAGGCCTTTAGCTCATGTAAACGGGGGAGCTGAAATAAAGTCTTTTGAATAAAGTAAGGAACCCTAGAGCTGTAAGTGACATTGAACTATGATCAGACACTGGGACAGGAAAAGTTCTCCCATTCAGCCACAAAAGTGGCAAGAAAGCTTCTCATCACTGGTCACTCTTGTTGGAAAAGACATCATTAGAAATGGAAATATAAACTTACGCTACATGGTAGTGTAATGTCCCGATTTACAAGGTCCAAGTGATGGAGAAAGCGAAAACTCAACTGACAAATCCTCCTACAGCCCTATACAAAGCCAATGAAAAGTCACCTTGTATAAGTGCTTCTGCAGTGCTAGGTCAGTTAAAAATTATAAACCATGCCTGGCCGGAGTGACTCAGTGGTTGAGCACTAACCTATGAACCAGGAGATCATGGTTTGATTCCTAGACAGGGCACATGCCCAGGTTGTGGGGGATGTGCAGGAGGCAGCTGATTAATGATTCTCTCTCATCACTGATGTTCCTCTCTCTCTCTCTCTCTCTCCTCCTTCCTCTCTGAAATCAATAAAAATATACTTAAAAATTATAAGCCACATTAAAAAGAAAATCTACCACAAAAAAGTATAAGTCAGTAAAAACAAAAGGAGAATTAACACTCCAAGAATTGGAGATGATAGATTCAATTCAAAGATTAAATATAAGTTTATTTAACATTTTAAAGAGAGAAAATTCATTCAGGAATTATAAGAAAAAGTGGTAAGTATGCTAGAAAACAATAAGAACAAACCGATTTTAATTTAAAAATTACTAGATATGAAAAATATAATAACTAAAATTAAAACTATCAAAGGACAAGATAACTACAAATCAAACAGAATGAGATAAAATATCTAAAGATATCATCCATAATACAACAGATAAATAAGGAAATGCAAAATGTATTAATTCAACTTTATTAGTTATTTGAGAAATGAAAACTTTTGAAGTAATGAGTTCTTTCATAATCAAATTGACAACGACTTTGAATAACATGATACTTTAAGGTATACAACATGTTGATTTAATCCACAATGAAGTAATTAACAAAGATATCACTTTACATAGTAAAAGGGTTTTCTTTCTTTCTTAACTTTATTTTTATTGTTTATACTATTACAGATGTCCCTATTGTCCCCTCCTTAACTCACCTTCACCCAGACACCGCCCCTCACCCCTTCCTTCTGGCCATCACCTTTACCCAGACTGAAAACCATTACCCAGACTCTAGAGAAACTAACACAAATATTCAGAGACAAATGAGATATTTAATAAAATCCAAAAAGTTTCATATAGTATATGCAAGCACCCATGACCTAGAAGTGCTAATCTCAGGTGTACACCCAAAAGAAACTTCAGCATGGTGCCTAAAGAGTCAGGATAGAGGTATTCATATCAGCACTGAGGGTAATCATTTAAATCTGGAAACTGACGAATAGAGAAATGGATATATAAATTTTGATATATTCATACAGAAATAAAAGAGGGGACATTATTATGGATAGTATGAACATTAAAAGGATAACAAAGCAATAACAAAAATTCTGCAGACAAATTTGAAAACTTACATGAAATGGACCAATTCCTTGAATGTCAGAAATTGTCAAAATTCACATAAGAAGAAATAGGAAAAAGACAATATAAACAGGTATATATCTTGGAAAGAAAATGTACCAATAATAATTACATTTTGGCCTGGCTGGTGTGGGTCAGTGGTTGAGCACTGATCCATGAACCATGAAGTCACTAGCTCAATTCCTGATCAGGGCACATGCCCAGGTTCCAAGTTCAATCCCCAGTAAGGGGTGTGCAGGAGGCAGCCAATCTGTGATGATTCTCTCTCATCGATGTTTCTCTCTATCCCTCTCCCATCCTTTCCCTCTAATAAATAAATAAAAAGATATTTTTTACAAAAAATAATTAATATGCTTCCAAAAAAAGAAGCACCAGGCGCAAATGAGTTTACCTGTGAATTCTACCAAACATTTAAGGAAGAAATAAACCAAATTCTCTATAATCTCTTCCAGAAGATAAAGGGAATACTTCTTATCTTATTCCTTGAGGCCAGTGTTGCTGATACCAAAAACAGAGAAAGACAATACAAGAAAAGTCCAAACAGATATCTTTCATGAACATGCAAAAATCCTCAACAAAATACTAGCATATCTAATCCAAAAATGTATAGAAATAATTGTAAACCATAACAAGATAAGATTTATCCCAGCATGCTAGGCTGGCTCAACATTAAAACATCAATTAATGTAATTCCTCATATTAATAGATTAAAAAAGAAAAATGTGACAAAACTCATTCAGATAAAAACTCTCAGTAAACTAGAAACAGGGAACTTCCTCAACTTGAGAAAGAATTTTTACAAAAAAACCTACAGCTAAAATCATGCTTAGTGGTGAGAGACTTGAAGCTTTCCCACTAAGGTCAGGCAGAAGGCTAAGATGTTTTATATCATCAATCCTTTTCAACACTTTTTCAAGTTCTAGTTCATACAATAAGAAAAGGAAAGAAAATGTACAAACATTGGGAAAAAAGAAACAAAATTGTTGGTTTGCAGATGATATGATTGTTTATGGAGGAGATGCAAAACAATTGACAAAACTCCTGGAACTAATAAGAAATTATAGCTGAAAGGGCGAGGGCTAGGCCCTCCACCTTGCCCCAGGGTAAGGGCTAGGCCTTCCACCTTGCCCCAGGGTAAGTGCTCCATCTTACCTTGGCCACGTGCTTGGCAAGGAGCTTCTTCCCAAAGTATAAGCCTCTGCTAGCCACACCCAGGAACAAGACACAGACTTGTGCCTGGCCAATCGGCAGAGCACAGTCCTTTCTCCTCCCCTTCCTCCAACTCCCCCTATATAACCCGTCTCCACACAGAGTTATCTCTCTCTGCTTCCTGCTGCTGTGTCGGCAAGGTGAGGGAGCCGAGCTAGCTCGAATAAAGACTCTTATGCTTTTGCATCAGACATGGCTGGCTCCCTGATGTGGTTTCTTGGGGATCCTGAAATCTGGGCATAACAATAGCAAAGCTGTATGACAATTGCTCTCCTAAATACTGGCAATGAACAAGTGGAATTTGAAATTAAAAAAAGTTACTATTTACATTAGCACCTTTAAAAATAAAACACTTAGATATAAATCTAACAAAATATGTACAAGATGTACATCAGGAAAACTAGAAAACTCTAATGAATGAAACTAAAGAAGAGCTAAACAAATGAGTAGTTATACCATGTTCATGGAAAGGAAGACTCAATATTATAAGATATCAGTTTTTCCAAAATTGGAGGACAGACTACAAAAATCAAGACTTACCATAAATCTAAAGAAATCAAGACAGTGTGAAGAATCAAGCATTGGTGAAGAAACAGACATATAGTTCAATGGAACAGAATAGAGAGCCTAGAAACAGACCCACATTAATATAGTTTACTAATCTCTGACAAAAAAATAAAAGGCAATAAAATTGAGAAAAGGTTGTTTTTATAAAAAATGACACTGAAACAACTGGACATATATACACAGAAAAATGAATCTAAACACAGATCTCACATATACCCTTCACAAAAATTAACTCAAAATGGATCACAAACTTAGATGTAAAATGAAAAACTATAAAACTCTTAGAAAATAACATAGAAGAAAACCTAGATGACCTTCAGTAAGGTGGTACCTTTTTAGATAAAACACCAAAGGCAAGATCAATGAAGAAAGAATAATCCGCCAAAGCCGGTTTGGCTCAGTGGATAGAGCGTCGGCCTGCGGACTGAGGGGTCCCGGGTTCGATTCCGGTCAAGGGCATGTGCCTGGGTTGCGGGCACGTCCCCAGTGGGGGATGTGCAGGAGGCAGCTGATCGATGTTTCTCTCTCATCGATGTTTCTGGCTCTCTATCTCTCTCCCTTCCTCTCTGTGGAAAATCAATAAAATATATTTTAAAAAAAAGAAAGAATAATCCGGTCTTCATTAAAATTGAAAACTTCTCCATTAAAAAAACATCAAGAGAATGTGAAGATAATCACAAACCACAGACTTGGAGAAAATATTTGCAAAAGATGCATCTGATAAAGGGCTGTTATACAAAATACACAAAGAGCATACACAACATGGGTAAAGGGAATAAAAAAAACAGAGCTTTTAAAAATCAACAATAAGATTTGGACAATTTGTTCTAGCTTTATGAATTATGCTGTTGGTATTTTAATAGGGATTGCATTGAATCTATAGATTGCCTTGGGTAGTATGGACATTTTAATGATGTTGATTCTACCAATCCATGAACATGGTATATTATTCCACTTGCGTATATCTTCCTATATATCTTTTTTCAATGTCTTATAGTTTTCCAAATATAGGTCTTTTACCTCCTTGGTTAAGTTTATTCCTAAGCATCTAAAATTTTTTCTTGCAATGGGAAATGGGGTTATTTGTTTAATTTCCCTTTCTGAGAGTTCATTATTGGTGTATAAAAATGCCACAGATTTCTGGGTATTAATTTTATATCCTGCTACATTGCCAAATTCATTTATTAAATCTAGTAATTTTCTGATGGAGTCTTTAGGGTTTTCTATGTACAGTATCATGTCATCTGCAAATAGTGATATTTTTACTATCTCCTTTCCAATTTGAATGCCTTTTATTTTTTCTTCTTGTCTGATTGCAATGGCTAGGACTTCTGGTACTATGCTGAACAGGAGTGGTGAAAGTGGGCATCCCCGTTTTGTTCCTGTTCTTATGGGAAATCGTTTTAGCTTTTGTCCACTGAGTATGATGTTGGCTGTAGGTTTTTCATATAAGGCTTTTATTATGTTGAGGTATGATCCCTCTATTCCCATTTTGTTGAGAGTTATCCAAAAGAGGTGTTGGATTTTGTTGAATCTACAGGGAACTCATACAAATTAACAAAAGGAAGATGAACAATCCAATTTAAAAATGGGCAAAGGACCTCAACAGACACTTCTCCAAAATGAACATACAGAAAGTGCTAAAAGTAACTGATCATCTGAGAGATGCAAATCAAAATGACAATGAGGTGCCACCTCACACCTGTCAGAAAGGCTATCATCAACAAATCAACAAACGACAACTGTTGGCAAGGATGTGGAGATAAGGGAACTGTTGTGCACTGCTGGTGGGAATGAAGACTGGTGCAGCCTCTGTGAAAAACAGTTTGGAGTTTCCTCAAAAAATTAAAAATGGAACTACCATTTGACCCAGTGGTCCCACTTCTAGAAATATACCCCCAAGAACTCAGAATCACCCAACAGAAAGAATATATGCACCCCTATATTCATAGCAGCACAATTTATAATAGCTAAGATTTGGAAACAGCCTAAGTGCCCGTCAGCAAATAAATGGATTATAAAACTGTGGTACATCTAGACAATGGAATACTATGCAGCTGTAAAAAAGAAAGAACTCTTACCATTTGCAACAGCATGGATGGACCTAGAGAGCATTATACTAAGTGAAATAAGCCAGTCAGAGAAAAATAAGTATCACATGATCTCACTCATATGTGGAATCTAATGAACAACATAACCTGATAAACAAAAATAGACCCAGAGACATAGAAACATTGAGCAGACTGTCAAAGCTCAGAGGGAAGGCAGGGGAGGGAGGAGGGGGAGGGAAAGAGATCAACCAATGAACTCATATGAGTATATGTATAACCCAGAGACACAGACAGTGGGTGGTGAAAGCTTGGGGGTGGGGTCGGGGAAGGAGAGGGCAATGGGGGGGAAAAAGGGACATATGTAATACTTTCAACAATAAAGATTTATTTTAAAAAATCAACAAGAAAATAAACAACCCAATTAAAGAATGGGCCAATGATCTGAACAGACACCTCACCAAAAAAGACAGATGGCAAACAGATGGCAAATAAGCATATGAGAAGGTCTTCAACATCATCTGTCATTAGGCTATTGGAAATAAAACGAGGTAACACTGCACACCTATTAAAATGGCTAAAATCCAAAAAAATGTACAGCACCAAATGCTGGTGAAGATGTGAAGCCACAAGAACTCTCATTCCTTGGTGGGGAGAATGCAAAATGGTACAGCCACTTTGAAAAATACTTCGGCAGTTTCTTACAAAACTAAACATATGTTTACTATACAATCCAGCGATCATGCTCCTTGGTATACACCCAAATAAACTGGAAACTTACATTCACACAAAAATCTGCACACAGATGTTTTTAGCAGCATTATTTACAACTGCTAATACTTGGAAGCAACCAAGATGTCCTTCAGTCGATGAAAAGATACATTGTTCCATTCAGACTGTAATACTATTAGTGTTAAAAATAAATGAGCTACCTAGCCATAAAAAGACATGCAGTAATCATTAAATGCTTATTACTAAGTGAAATAAGTCAATATCAAAAGCCTGCACACTGTATGATTCCAGCTGTACGAAATTCTGAAGAAGACAATACTATGGATACAGTAAAAGGATCAGTGGTTACCAATGGTTATGGGTGAGGAAGGGATCATCAGCTCAATTTTGCTATGAACCTAAAAATGCTCTAAAACCTAGACCAGTGGTCGGCAAACTGCGGCTCGCGAGCCACATGTGGCTCTTTGACCCCTTTAGTGTAGCTCTTCCACAAAATACCACGTGTGGGCGCGCACGTACAATGCAATTGAAACTTCGTGGCCCATGCGCAGAAGTCGGTAAAAAAGGAACAAGGACTAATACAACGACAATATTAATAAAGTTTGTAAATATTATTCTAAGTAAAAGAAGTCCTTCATAGAAGACCACACATAGTGTATGATTTCATTTATGTAATGCTCAGAATACCCAAGCCATAAGACAGAAAATAAGAATAATGATTGCCTCGCTGTGAGGGAGTGGGTGGTGGTGGGACAAGGAGTAACTGCTAATTAGTTGGTTTTTTTTTGGGGGGGGGGGGATGAAAATGTTCTAAACTTAGATTGTGGGATGGTTGCAGAACTCTGTGACTATAGTAAAAGCCATTGAACTCTATACATTTAATGGATAAATTATATGTCATGTATGTATATCTCACTAACGATGTTTAAACAAAGAACATAAAAAGAATCACAATATATGTACTGCACATTTCCAGTTGATAACAAGAACATTTTCAGTTTAAATTGCCACAACTTTAGCTCTCTGTATCACAAGCAAGTCAGTAAGGAAGGACATTTCAGTGTATCAAATAAAATATAGTGTGACCACATTGGAAGAGTATGTATATTCAAAACGAGGAAATTTATCATCAAAGGTCAAATTCTGCTTTCTGAAGTGCAACTATGAAATTAAAATGACAATTTCTGTTTTTGTTCAGGATTATTCAAACATGAGGCTTACAATAGGCACAGACTTTGGAAAACATATTAAAGGTCACAGAAGAGATATTTCCATAGCAAATGCCTAGATTACTGTCTTAAATTACCTTTCATATCTCATGTGTGTTTCTCTAAAATGTAATCATTTTATTTTAGGAACAATAACAAATGTCAAATTTGATTTTGACTCCTTGAGTATTCTCATGATCTAACATTATGCAGCCATGATTTTTATATACAAAAATTTCTATTTTATTTTTTTCAAATTCACATCTACGCAGATAGTAAATGTACAACGTAATGAGTTTTGATAAATGTATACACCCATGTGGTAATGAGCACTTCAGTGAAAATATAAAGTATTTCTATCAGCACAGAAAGCTTCCTGATACCAATCCCTCACCACCCGCACTATGTTCTGATTTCTATCACCATAGATCAGTTTTGTCTGTTCTTGAGTTCCCTCTGATTAAATTAGCATAGTATGTAGTCATTTGTTTCTGGTTTCTCTTGTTCGGCGTAGTGTTTATATGTGTCTTATTTGGCTTAAATTGCCATAACAAAATGTCTTAGACTGGATGGCTCAAATAACAGAAATTTATTTCCTCACAGTCATGGAAGCTGGAAAGTCCAAGGTGAAGGTGTCAGCGGGGTCAGTGATTGGTGAGAGCTCTCTCCTTGGGTTGCAGATGGCCACCTTCTCACTGCATCCTCACATGACCTTTCCTGAGTGCTGAGTGTGCGTGCACATAGAGGCAGAGAAAGAGGGAGAGGGAGAGGAAGGGGAGATGGCTCTGTCTCTTTCTCTTCTTATAAGGCCACCAGACCTACTGAATGGGGAACCCACCCTTATGATCTCATGTAACCTTAATAATTATCCCTGAAAGTCCTGTCTCCAAATAGTATCAAAATTAGGAGTTATGGCATCAACATATGAATTGGTCCATAACAATGAGATTCCTCCAGATTGTCACATGTATCAGTGCTTAAATCATTTTTATTATCTAACAATATTTCATTGTGTAAATATATCACAATTTATTTATAATTTCTCCTAGTGGTTATAATTTTGTTTTTTTTTTTGTCTAGGATATTTATTATAATAAAACTGCTTTCATACACAACTATTTGAGGATACATCTTTATTTCTCTTAGGAAAATATCTAAGAATTCCTAGGCCATAGTGTAGGTACATATTGAATTTTATAAGAAACTGACAGACATTTACTCCAAAGTGATTGTAAAATTTTTCATTCCTATGAGCAATATTTGAAATATACAGCGACACCACATTCTTGGCAATATTTTGTGTTGAGAGTCTTTAGCTTTAGCCGTTCTAGTTGGTTTGTAGTGATCTTTCAGTGCTGCTTTAATTTGCATTTCTTTGAAGTTATGAAGTTAAACATGTGCTAATTTACCATTTGCCTAACTCGTTTTGTGAACTGCCTGTTGAAAGCTTTTGCCCTTTTTTAAAAAAGTATATTGTCCAGCTAAAGGACATATCAGAGATTAAGCTGATAAGAACAGATACTACACTTGATCTTAGCCAACAGGCCAAGAAATGACTGTCAGGTATATTGTCCATATTTTCTCCCAGTAAGTGGTATACTTCTCTATTTTTTAAATTTTCTTCTTACTTTCTTCTCATTTTCTGAGAAGCTTATAATTTTAATGAGGTCCAGTTTATTAAATGTCTTTTTTTTATCCTTAGTTATCTCTAAAAAAAATCTCTGCCTGCCTCAAGGTTGTCCCTATAATTCATTTAAAAATAATTTTTGTTATGGTACGATTTCTTTACATTTATCTCATTGTTCCAGCGCCAATGCTTGAAAATATTTTCTTTATATATCAAATTGCCTGATGCCTTTGTTGAAAACGAACTGACTAGATATATTTCTAAACTTTAAACTATTTCCTCGATCTGCTTGTCAAGTTTTGTATCAATACCATATTGTCTTGGCTGTTGTAGCCTTATGGTAAGTCCTGAAATCAGATATTTTAATTCCAGATACTCTCCTTTTCCCCTGATGATTTTATCAATTTCAGGTCATTATTTCCATATATATTTTAGAATTAGCTCATCGAGTTCTTTTTTTAAGCCTATTAGAAATTTGATTGAGACCAAACTGGATCATAGAGAATTTAATAATATTTTGTTGAGAACATATGTATCTGTGTCCATAAGGGACATGCTAGTCTCAAAACAACCCGCAAAGTTTTCTCTCTTCTCCACTTCCTGAGTTTATTACATTTGGCATTATTTTTTACTTAATATTTGAAAATTCATCAAAGAAACCATGTGAATCTGAAGTTGTCTTTTGGTGAGGGATTTTGTTTGCAAATTCAATTTCTTTAACAAATATGGAACTAATCAGATATCCTATTTCTCCTTTTTTATATCTGGTAAGATGTGCTTTGCTAGAATTTTTTTTCATTATATCTAAATTGTCAAATATGCTGATATAAAGTTGTTTTTACATGTTTTTTATTATCTTTTGTGTAAGATCTATGGTGAAATCTGGTCTTGTCTATCTTTTTCATAGTGGTAATTTGTGTTTTTCTACCCTTTTCTTTGTCAGCATTATGAGGGATGTATCAGTTTCAGCATTGCTAATATTCTCTGTTAGCTTTCTAGGTCATTGATTCCTCTTCTTAACTGCATCATTTCCTTCTTTCAACTTATTTGGATTCCATTTGCATTTACCTTCTGTAATGCCACATTCTTTACACTGAGTATCTGCCTTTAAATAATAAAAAATAGTATTTTAGAAGAAATTTGACTCCCAGCAGATCTGATATTAAAACCCCCTAAAATAAGCCTATGTTGACTTATAAGTGCTAATAGTTTTCGTGAAAATAATTACTCTTTCTTGAAATTTCTGAAATTTTTTGCTTGTCAGGAAGGCAATAAACAGTAAAATTATGTTGACAGTGTTCACATGTGAACATTCAATGACAGAGGGAACTAAGAAGACTAAAATCCTGAAACCATTGTAAGACCAGTAATAAGCATGCATTACTTTTCTTATTTTATTTTAAAACTGAGAAGTAGGTTTACAGTTGTAATGGAAATAAATAATAGAATAATTAACGAATAATAATACAAGAACAAACTTTTTGCATACTCACAACTGTAAATCTACTTTTGTCCGCCCTGTACATCTCATGACTTCACAGAAGGAAATATTTAATACTTAGAATGTGAAAGATATTTTTATACATCTGCGTGAGGTTCTAGTTTTTCCATAATACTAAGTCAACTAGTGAACATTTAAAAATACATATGCAGATTTTCTATAATATTTAATTAACTGTGGTCATTACTTACCAGTATAACTACTGACATTTGTGAGAATATCTTATATTTAAAAATGAGGTTTACTTAGATGCAGGTAATTTGGAAGATAAGTTATTCAGTATGTTCTAGACTTAGAGCACTAACTCAGTGGTGCTCAAAATTATTTTATTTTGACATCACACAAATTTAGATATTTTAATCTCCAACATGTACTAATTCCACACTAAGTTATTTTCATACTATGATGAATGAATTTCTAAGTAACAATTAAAGCAATCTTACAGACAACTTAAAGTATCCATACATTTAATTTTGGAAGTCTTCATACATTTTAACAGAATCTTTTCTACAAAAAAATCTACATTTTAAAAGTGATAACATTTATGTTGCCCTGATATGCCCAATGAGTGATACTCAAAGGAAACAAAGTGTGTATCTATGTTCCCATGTGCTCCAGTCCATTTCACACACTTTAGACCATTAAAATACAGGTAGACAATAGGTAGTTAGATAGATTATTGTTTTCATTAAGGCCCTCACCCCCGTGAACAAAATAGAGTGACAGCACCCATTTCTCATTAGGTAAAATGCATGCTATTTTGCAAAAACGGGTACTGTCTATTTTAAGAAGTCTCCAATTAAAAACAAAAAGCAGAGTGAATGTTTACTTTAAAAAAAATGCAGAAGAATTTGCCAAAGGATCATTTTAATGTCATGAGTGCCTCCCAGAAAATAAAAGTTTATATTTTACAGAATGTAGTAATATACTGAGTTTTTTAGAAACTCAATTACTACATTCTGCAAAGAATAACAGTACTGTATAATTATGCTTGTTCTTAACTATTAAATTTATAACAAATAAAATATATTTTTAAGCACCTTGTATGTTTTGGTAATATAACTTTAGTTTTAATTTTTAGATGACTGTGACCTATGACTAGAAAGTATAAAGCATGACTAATCCTGTTTTTTTTTTCTTTTTAGTACTTCCTGCATGTGATTTTTAGATATTAGCCTCATCATCAATTCTGAGAAAGCATAAAAATTTTTAAAGAGTAATAACCCATACTAAAATGTGTAAGAAAAGTAGTTGTATCTTTCAAATAATTCTAATGATATTTTAATGAGTATAAATTATGCAGAGAACAATCAAGTATGTATTACAATTAGCATTTTAATAAATAAGAGGAAAAATGCATGTAACACGATGAAAATGGGCTCATATTCACAAAGTGAAATCTTTGAAACTAATGAAGTCCCTCAAATTTTCTGTAAAAAATAGTAAAATAAAATACATAAAGGTTTTTATATCTTTACCACTGTAACTTGTCTTTCCATTTTTGAAAATTACTTATTTTAATAACTTAAAAAGCATGAAAATGTTTTATTATGGCTTACTCATTGTGGTCATTAATTTCTAGCACAATTACTAAAATAACTGAGAATATCTTATATTTGAAGTGAAAGTTATTTAATTTAAGGTGACACGAAGATATTTTATTCAATTTCTTCTGTAATCAGAGTACCAAATTCAGAAGTGATTAAAATTATTATATCTTACACTCCACAAATTTTGATGTTATTCTCTGATTATAGTAATTCCATATTAATTGTCTTATATACTATGAATTTATAAGTAGTATTTAAAGCAATCCTACAGAAAATATTTAAACTACATAAAAAATTATAAATGGTATACTAAAATTTTTTTCATATACCCAATACATTTAGAAAATAAATCCACAAAAATGCAATGAAACTGTAGAGAATTAAATATTAGTATATATTAACAATGCTAGATTTCATAATAAACAAAACTAGGATTAATAGTTTTGTTAAAGTTTACTACTTCAACTAAAAACATTTTTCCAAAAACCCTTCCAATCAATCAGTTTTGCTAAGGAATAATTATTTATATATTAATGTAAGGTAATCATTATACCTTTTACTTATTTATCACTTCAAAAAGTTTACAGAGTGCTTCACATGCATAATAAATAAAAATTCAACTGTTAAATCATGGTATAGATAATGACAATTTAAACCCTAAAACACGTAAGCTAGAGCTAAACCATTCTACAAAACATGGTAGCTTAAAAAAGATATTTTAAGTACCAGATGTCTCTGTTTGATTTTACACTTGATTCTATGTACTACAATTATACTTCATGAAATTTTCAAAAACTTATGCATTTGAATTTGTTTCAAATAAACATAATCAGATGTTTCTTTAGAAGCAGCGTTTCAAAACTATTGTCTTAAAATTCTATAATAAACAAAATGATGGAAATCTAATATTAAAAGGACTAGGAAGGTAGATTTTTATAGTTTCTAAGTAGATTTAGGAGTATTGTACCAATGATTCCATTGAAATATTAAGAGATATACATGGCTACCCAAGATGTCAAGTCCTAAAATAAATAAGAACTATTTTATGCTATATCCATACTTGGCATATTAACCTGTCATTGTATCATGACTGAAAAAATTCTTACTTCTTGTGTTAACTGAAATTATCATGTACATTTGTTTAATTTCATACAAAAGATGAGCCATTACCTTAGTTAGACATAAGTAACATCGTATCTAGTGAATTTATATATACTAGTTACTTGTGAAGAAAACTCTGAGTTTATATTTTAAATATGTATTTTAAAAATAATTATATTAGTGGGTACAAATATCTGGGCCTTAATCAAACATATTTCATATTCAAATGACATTTTATTTAGTAGATGAACTTTCTGGGTAAAACCATCTTTTGGACTGAATTTTCTGCCATATCACCTTTGTTCATGGAGACAAGTAAGCACCAGGGAAAGCTAAGTATGGCATTATTTTAGGGGATAGACTAATGGACTTGGAGCATGTGGAGATCAGCATTAGTATACCACCAGCCATCTGTGCTGAGACATGTAGAATTACAGGAACAAAGGCCAAGTCCTTTGACTATCTCTTATGATTAAATTTGCCAAAATGTCTAAATGAAAAAAAAAAATTAATGAGGACCAGCTATTAGTTGTCACGTTAGGTAGTCAAAACCCAATCCTCTGGTTGTCAGCTTGGGAGACCAGACACCAGACACGGTAACAGAGCAGCTGACATCTAGGGGGCACCAGCACTGAGTGGATATCAGAGTCTCCTTAAAGAATACCTTGAGCTACCACCGAAGTTCTGTGATCTCCTCTGAACTCCTGAGGCTATCAGTAACCCTACAGTGATTCTGAGCCTGCATTTCTTCAAAAGATTCTTGTGGCAAGGGACAGCTGCCTTCATGTGAACATTAGCTGACGATCAGCTGTCATTTACAGGAAAGGATAGAGAGAGGAAGATATCGGCACAATCCAATGTCGATTCATTGTTACTGACCAAAGCAGAGAACAATTTGTAAGCACTGTCCTGGGGCATAAATGCAGAGATTCCATTCCCACCAGAGTAAACCTACAAGGAGAATGATCGTCCTCTGCCTGCTGACGATGCATCCCGGGACTCACCAGAACAATCAGTTTCTTTAGGAAATATTCCCTGATCGCCGTCCCCTACTCCTGCATTGGGGATTCTCCCTATATACAGCTGTAACCTTAATCAAATTAGACCTGCAGCAACACTACTGGAGTGATGTATTTACATTTTTATCTTGAACACTAGAAGGTGAAGTTCTAGCAAACAGAGACCGTGATTATTTTATTTTTATGTCCCCAGGACTCACTGCCTAGCACATAGTAAGTGCTCAGTAAATACTTGTTGAATGGAAATTGATTGAAAAAGGTCTGACCACCACATCCTGCACATCTGCCACAGTAATGATTTGGAGGTGGGGAAGAGAAGATTCCTTAAGAAGAACCGAGGCTTAATTGTTCTTTTAAAAGAGAGAGAGAGAGACCAACAGCTTGAGGTGAAAATACCATGATATAGTCTCCTCAATGCTAGAATAAATGCAGGTATTATAACATCAGAAAACATCAGTGAGCCCGCTATCACCGACTAAATAACACCTCTGTAGGCCAATGCAAAGAAACCTACATCACTTATCATAATGATAGTGTTTTACTGTCATAAATACTTAAAACCAAAGAATCTGGTATAAGAAAAAAATTAAATATATGCATATTTCTGGGACTCCATATTTTATATGTTAAACTTATTTAAAGCTTTCAAATGACTAGACTTATTCTCTTACTAGTATACTGCTACAAAGTATTTAAAATTGCTCTAATTATTTGGAATAGAATAATTGATATCACTGACAAAAATGTTGTTTTATATGTGGATCACTTTCTCTGAAATAAAAGTTCATTCCTTCTTTTGGAAAAAATGGTTTTCTAAAGGGAAGTTCAAGTTTTTAAAGTTACTACAAAAATATTTCTGATGACACAGAAACATACATTTACTTCATCCATAGACATAAAAGGATTTCTTGCATATACAACATTAATAACGTTTTTATGAAAGTAATGGGCCTATGAAAAAATTAAAAACTGAAATGTCTACATTTAAACTTTTCTGTCATTTATGGAAGATATAAAGCATTAGTTTTACTCTCTGCCTCTTTAATTTTAACCTATTTTTATGAAACATTCTTAAATAACAGGGGACATATGGGATAAGGATTGAAATATGTACTTTGGATACATTTTATAGACAAAAGCTGTAATCAAGGCAATTATAATCAGAGAATAAAGCAAACAACTGAATATCACAATTGCACACAGAATAAAGCTTGATTAAATAGTTAGAAGGCAAAGAGCTGCATATATAAAACACAAAGTACAGTCTAATAGTTCTCATGCTTAGGTGATTTCAACTTAGCTCTTAGATGCAACTTCATAAAAGTCTAATGTAAATAAAATGTGTGTTAAGCTCTTTCCCCTAAGACAAAACTATTCAAAACTCTTAAAGTCTCTTAATCACCATACATTTTACAATGCCAAAGAAGAATAAAAAGAGAAATTATTAATTTTTAAAATTACCCAGCAATTCCATTGCATCATCTTCATTATCAATATCTTCTTCTGTTACAGGTGGGGTAGGGCTGTGAATAGACTCAAAAGAATCTTGAGAGAGCATTGCTGCCAGCAGTTTCTTATGTTGCTGTTGCTGTTGTTTTAATCCCTTGGTCTTGGGTTCCACCTTTAAGCTGAAGAAATATTTAAGTGTTAACTTTCAACGATGATGACATGATGCATTAGCGGTGGTGAGTGAAGAAAATCGACAATCACATTTCATTCCATTATTTTGCCATGCAAATTTATGGACATTTTATTAAAATTTTCCCCAAGTATAATAAAAATACAGAGCCTGTCTTCTTTCATAGACATCCTTTGGTACCTCATTTCTCAAGTTTTCATTTTAATAAAGTCCAGCTTATATTTTTTTTTCATGGATTGTGCCTTTGGTGTTATACCTAAAAATTCACTGCCACACCTGAGGTCATATAGGTTATCTCTTATTTTCTTATAGAAGTTTTATAGTTTTACATTTTACATTTAGGTCTATGACCCATTTAGAGTTAAATTTTGGGAAGGGTGTGAGGTCTCTGTCTAGACTTCTTTTTTTTCTTTTTTAACATGTAGATGTCCAGTTGTTCCAGCACCATTTGTAGAAAAGGCTACCTTTGCTCCATTGGATTGCTTTGGCTCCTTTGTCAAAGATTAGTTTACTATATTTCTGGGCTATCTGGCCTCTCTTTTCTGTCCCATTCTCTAATCTTTTGCCAATATACATTGTCTTGGTTACTGTGGATTTATAGTAAGTCTTAGAGTAAGATAATATCAGTTCTCCAATATTGTTCTTCTCTTTCAATAATTTGTTCACCGTTCTGGGTCTCTTACCGCTCTATACAAACTTTAGAATCAGTTAGTTGATATTCACAAAATAATCAGCTGAAATTTTGATTGGGCATATACATAAGTTTTAGTCTATTTTCTCTCTGGTGTTCATTTTGGATAAATTCTATAGATCTATCCTCATTAAAAAATTCTATTCTCTGTCATTTCCAATCTGGGTCCATTTAACAAGTTTTTATATTTTGTTTCAGTTACATAAATTTCACTTGGTTCTTCGTCAGTATTTATATTTGTTGATATTTGGTGTTCTCATTTGTTTCAAGGGAACTTATAATTGCTTGTTGAAGCATTTTTATGATTTTTTAAAAAGCAGGATTAATTAGATTTAATGGAAAGAATCCAAAATAAAGTTCAAAGCTATAAACCAGCGGTAATCAACCTGTGGGTCGCGACCCCTTTGGGGGTCGAATGACCCTTTCACAGGGGTCGCCTAAGACCATCGGAAAACACGTATATAATTACATATTGTTTTTGTGATTAATCACTATGCTTTAATTATGTTCAATTTGTAACAATGAAATTGGGGGTCACCACAACATGAGGAACTGTATTTAAGGGTCGCGGCATTAGGAAGGTTGAGAACCACTGTTGTAAACTAAGATGGCTGAGGGTTTCAGTGATGCTGACATGATCAGAGCAAATTGTGGGAGTTGCATGTTCACTGAAAAAAATCAATCGAATATTGTAATCTAATGTCTGATGTGAGAATGATGCCACTTCATCTTCTGACTCTATTCTAGGAAACACATGCATTTAAATTCTTTGCCAGATAATTCCATCATCTGATTCAACCTAATGTTGGCATTAGTTGACTATCTTTTCTCATGTAAGGTGTGGTTTTCCTGGTTCTTAGTATAATGTGATTTGCACAATTTGACTATTATTTTAAGAGTGTCTGGGGCCTACTCATATCTTTTATTTTAAAAGGCAGCCACCTGGCTTACTTTTGTAACTTGTGGTTCCAGGGACAGCTTCAGAGCTCTTGAAGTGCTATTTTAGTCTGCTTGGGCTATCTGGTGTTGCTGTGGCTCCCAATGTACCTGCTGGTATTGCCTGAGAGGACAAAAGGAGCATCTCCAGGTTGTGCATCTGGTGCCTCTAGGTAGATAAAGGGAATGTCTGGCTGTGGGGACATAAAGGATTCCCATGTCAAGCTTTGTTGTGGAGGAAAACCTCTTGTGTCTTTTTGTCGAGTAAAAGGCACTTAACTGCCCGCTGTCTTCAGTGGGGAAGAGAAATCTCAAGTCTGGCAGGAAAGGACAGTATGTCCTCTGGCCCTTTCCTGTGAGTGGGACTCTATCAATTCCCTGGCCAGTGCAACCAGGCTCTGCCAGTGAGGCCGGCAGGACTCCTGTTTGATTTGGGGGGGGGGGGGGGGGGGGAATGAACTTATCGAGGCCACCACCTCCTCGTGCTAGTTTGGGGTTGGGAAATGCCAGGCCCAGTTTGCCTTATGCTGTTGGTGGGAGAATCATACGTTGCTGGCCACTGTTGTTCCTCCAGCCATCAGATCCCTAGCCATTCTATCTTCCTCTTTACATTTTTCACAGCATAAAACTGCTTTGGCTGCCTTTTGCATTATTTCCAAGGTTTATAGTTGTACTGAAGGGGAAGGAGCTGAGAGAGTCTGTGCCATCTTTTCCAAAGCAGAGGTGGTAGATAACTTGTTAATTACAAAGAGCAAATGATATCTTCACAATGAAGAACCCTAGTGGATATGGCCTTAACCTTGCAAGTAAACAAACTCAGTATCAGCTATAATGGGGCAAACTGACATTATGAATCTCTAGATATGGGAAAAAGAAGAAGTACTCAGTACTACTACCTATGTAGAATTACTGCCAAAAATATTTAACTTGAGTTTAATGATCAGGAAACAATCAGACATGTCCAGATTTGGAAACAATTGCCTGCCATCTACAAGGATATCAATGTTATAAAATAAAACAAAAGTCGGAGACTGTTCTAGATTATAAAGACTAAAGAGACTTGAAAACTTAACTCCACACATGATCCTTCATTAGATGGTGGATAAAAAAGAAACAAACAAGCTAACTAACTAACAACAAAACACAACAATCTATAAAAGACTACTGGAAAAAAGAGAGAAAGTTGAATATAGATTTCATATTAGATAATTTTATAGTATCACTGTTAAAAGTTTTGTTATGTTAATGGCATTATAGTTGTACATGAGGATATCCTTATTCTCAGGAAATGAATGTTAAAGAATTAAAGAATTAACACATTATAATATCTATAACTTATTTTCAGGTGGTTCAGCATAAAAAAATAGGATAAATAAATTAGAATAGATTGATCTATTACCATAGGTAACGCAAAGGCAAAATGTTAATTGGTGAATATATGTGGAGGGTATGTAGATATTGATATTACTATTCTTAAATTTTCTGTCGTTTGATACTTTTCAAAGTGAAAACTTGAGGGTAAAAATAAGAGAAATTATGATGAAGGCATACTCTTGTCAACAATACTTATTTCAACTTTAACTTCCATTCTAAATTAGGTTCCCCACTTAAACAGGAACTATTGTTGTGATAAAAAAGACATATCTTTTAAAATATTTGTTTCTATTTTAGCAACTATCAGTATAAATTCAAATTCAATTAGTGAGACTCATTTGTATATTTTAATAGTAGAGATAAAACATAAAATATTCACTTGTAAATTGATGGAGGCTTATTTACCCCAATTTCTTGTCATGGCATCAGTCTTGTGAATAATTTTGCCATGTGTCTTTTAAGGTGAGAAATAATGTAAAATTTAGATATCTTCCTTGACAAACTGTATTCACTGAGAAGGCCTTTTGAATGAGAAAGGCCTGTGGATTGTAGAAGTGAAAACTGCACCATGAGAGAGGACATGGAAGGGAAGCAGGATTTAATGCAAACAGGTGATGGAGAGATGGGGAGAGATGGGTTTGGGGTGTTTCTAAGAGCACTTAGGGTTCTGGGCCCCCTCTTACCGAGATATTGAACCTAAATTTTAATAATATTGGGATTCTTAGAACTTTTCCCTGAAGAAAAGTATTAAGGACAAAGAATTTGAAAGCAAAACAGCCTAGCTCTGCAAGTTCACAACTACCCACTCTGGGAGTTAGTTCCTTATTTCTAAAATGGGAATAATAATAATGTTTTTATGAGGAAACACATAAAGCAGTCTCTAAAGTGGTAACCAATATCATTATATGTTCAAAGAACATAATGGGCAGCTTTCTTAATATTTACATTTCTTCGTGAGCATTTGTATCTCACATAGAAAGTACAGCACAGGGAATATCTATAATAATGAAAGCATAATATGCTAATTAGACTGGACATCCTTCCGGACATCCTTCCATCCATCTGGACAAATCTAGGGCTGTGAGGGAAGCCTGAGTCCCAGGTTCCTGCTGGCAGACACAGGGGGAAGGGAAGAGGGAAGCTGGTGCTGACAGGGAAGCCGATGCTGGCAGCTGGGGGCAGGAAGGCCTACTCTTGCACGAATTTCATGCATTGGGCCTCTAGTGGTCAATAATATTGGAATAACTATGTGGATACTGCAAATATCAGGGGAATCACTTTGTTAAGTATATGATTGTCTAACTACTATGTTGTACACCCGAAACTAATACAAAATAGTATTGAATGTAAACTTTAATTGAAAATAAAATTTAAATTAGAAAAACAAAAGGGAAAGGGAACCACAAGAGGCCTTAGGCTATATGAAAAAGAATAGCACTTAATATTTCAGTGTGGTGTTGATACACTCTAGGAATCTATTTTGCTTTGCTTTAAAAGGGTAACTTCTAAACCAAGATCAGATGGAAAGGGACAATTTAAAGTGGCTTTGATGTCCCTACCCTGGTGTGCCTACCTCTCCAGGTGGAGACTTCCACTTCCCTCTGGACAGCCTTCTTCCTGGTCCCACTCTTCCCCGGGACTTGACCTTGATCCATTTTGTTTCACACACAGTTTCTGAATACGGGTTAGTAAATATTCTATTTGAGCCCATACGCTCTCTTTAGTGGCAAACTGGATGATTCCTCTCTTGACTTGTCTCCTAAGCTTGTTTCAGTTCACCATCACAGCCTAGTTGTCAGAACCTAATCTGTACCTAGCACGTTACCTTCTGTTAATGCTCAATAGATATTTTTTAAATCACTTTCTCTTTTTGAACTTCATTTTCTAAAACACACTAAATAAAATGAGAATTCATTTAAGTAGATGTATATGAGAAATGAAAATCCAGGGCCATAGGAAGACTGGTCATGAAACAGAAGAAGGAAAAATATGAAGGTCGAAATGTGGAAGATGAGGAACAAATGGCAGGCTGCCGATGTGTGACTCCTATTCATCAACCAACAATGACCAAGGCCATTTCATGAAGGTGGGCACAACTGTTGTCCTCGGTCTCATTAAAATACATGGTTTGGTCATAAAGATAGTGCTGGGCTGTGAGACCCAAATGATGACTGTTTAATGAGAGTCCACCTATGAGTCTATGAGTCCATATTTTGAACATGTAAAAATGACCTCATCAATCTCCTGATATAAATTCATGACTTAATGACATATTTTTTGGCTTTACATAGAAATTTTTGAGTCATAAGGTATAATTTTGTTGTGTTTTAGATCTTTTTAAGGCTTCTGTTCTTTGGTTGATAGATTTTTTTATTAATTAACATTCTTTTTGCTTAAAATTTACATCTTAGAGTACTCCTAAATTAGTAAGTTCAATTTATATTTCTATCGTATCTACACAGTCAAAATCTGACAACATGTATTAAGGTTCTTTGTTCCATCCATTTTCTTACTTTTTATTATGGTTTACTTTCTATCATATTACTTATCACTACTTAAATTTATGGCTGATATTTTTATATTCACTTGTTTATTGCTTGTCTCTTGCTGCTAATAAAGGGTACTCTAAAGAAAGGGGAACATTTCCAGCCTTTGTTTATAGATATAGCAAAAGCAATGATGAGTTTCAATGAAAGGGAAAACTTCTTAATGGGAAGAGATTTTGGCTTTTATTTTAATAATATATATTGATAATTTGTAAGATTTTCTATCCATTTTATGGCCTATATACCATCTAATAACAATGTTCATTTAGCAAATAAAGCAAATTCACCAGATATATATTATTTATTTATATTTTTCTTGTTTTAATAAGGTGGCTCAACTTAGAGAAGCTTCATTAGGCTTTCAAGCCTTGATGAGCCTATTTACAAATTCACATTACAATTCAGCAAGTAATTTTGGAAACTCCATTACCCAGCTTTCACAAAATCTAATTAAGATGGCTTAAGATAGAATTATATAGTTTTATTAAACTTATTTTTTGTTTGTATTATTAATGTGATTTTTAATAACTCTAAATGTGCAATAAACATATATATATATTTCCCCCCTAAATGGCTAGACAAGTCATAACAATTAATGCCAATTGGTTGTATCTGACAATTGTGGAAAACTTTCAATCATTCCCCAACATATTCCCCTTTCTCTTTTGTGATCCCTCTTTCTTTTATAGCTTAGATGCTTTAATTTATTTCTTTGTCTTAATTTAGAACCACTTTGACATCTATGAAAGATGTGGCATAAAAATGCAGGAAAATGTCCATGTGCACATACAGACAACATTTTCCATGTAATTTCAAGAGATTCAAAGATCTCTTGAGTCCATCCAGTGACCATGTAGGGTTCATTGATTCTGTGTTAGTAGCTTCTGTCTTATTCTAATAGTTTCTCCATATCTCCTTCCTACGGTAATTGCCTTTGTTTGAACCAGCACCTAACCCTTCAAGTCACAGCAATGCTTATTAAATTTGTTAACTCTTTTCATACAATGCTGTATTGCAGAACCTAAGGAACAAGTTCATATAAGAAATATCATTTTTAAAAAAACTTCCAGGAGGAAGCTGTGGGTAAGTTTCTACCCATAAGACTCTTAAGGTTCACTAAGCTTTTATTTAATCCTCTCTAATCGAATGGTGAAAGTCCAGTCTATTGTGTATGTATTATTCTGAATGAAAGGGAAAGTTGGGTATGTATCAAAGATGGAGGACAGTCATAATAGACATTCAAATAAGATTTGAGCATTAAACAATAGGAAAGACCAAGTCAGGAAAAAGTACAAAAAATTAAGATGGACAATAAACAATCCTTATAAGTAGGCTTCATTTAGCACACGTCTACTGGATGCCATCTATGTGCCTCCTTCACTCATATATGACTGATGTCTATTTTCAACAAGAGCATGTGGGTCCCATTAGCGGAAAGGAAAATGGAAGGAGTCATCTTTGAAAATTAAGTCTTTTCTTTCAGGATCTAGAATATCATGTAATCTGTGAATGTTCATGACTGTTTAGGTATAGTACAATTTCATAACTATTTAAAGACAAAAGCTAACACTAAAGCTGAAAATTATAGAGTCATTTAAAAATTTCTTCTCAACCCCTTCTTATTCATCCAAATTAAATCTAATGCTATATGAGTGCCTGGTATAAATTCATAAATCCTGTTATGTATTAGAAGATGGGAGAGATACAGTTTCCCATCCATAGTTTATTGTTATTCTTTAAATCCAGTTCAGGTATGCATGCATTATATTTCAGCTGTACTGGGGCATCTGGGTAGGACTTCACCACTTTCTTCATTTCATAGGTAATATCTCAACTCATAATTTAAAGCTAGAGAAAAATAAAACTGAAAACATTTTTACACAAATATTTGAGAGAGATATTTATGGATTGAGTTTTTATGGGTAAGGGATTGAACTAGAATTGCAGGAAAGATTCCCTTTAATGGTATTCAAGAGAAAATAAGAGCTCACGTAAGCTAGAAAGAAAATAGAAACACTAACATTTGCAATAAATAGCTCCAATTACTATTATGACTAAATGAAAGCAAAATGAAAATTGACATTTCTCTATTTTATATTTAAGAACTAAAGATCTAGCAATGAATAAAGATAAAGCAATACCAGGTTTCATAAGCCTGGTATTAAAAATGAAATTACCCTCATTGACAGGTGAAATTGATCTGGCATTTTACAAAAGAAGGTAAATGGATTTTTAAAAATGGTTTTATTCTCCTTACATAGGAAACTCAAACTACTTAAATAATTTAAAAGTTATTTCTCATGGAAATGGAATCATTTTTCCTATATGCCTGAAGCACATTTTTGAGTATTCTGAATTTCCTTCCCTCCAGCCAAGTGATAAGTCAAAGTGAAAAAAGCCTGAAAGCTATTATATTGTAGAAAATACAATTTTCTCCTTGAGAAAGAATAGTTATTGCTTGCTGCTAAATTTAACATAGGATATACAAAGTTACTGTGGCTATGCGAAGTATAGGAAAAGCTCTTCTAAGGTGCTCCGCTAGTAACACTCAACGGATAGCTTTAGCTCCAGCCACATTTCAGTTTATGGGTATTTATATCCATTTTCTCAGCCTCGTGTATGCCATGCTTCATAATGCTTTTATCACTCCAACTCTCTTATAGAAGTTTTCATTTTTGTTTTGAGTTTTACTCACTGCAACTGCTATTTAAATATACTTTTTTCTAATAAATATGATCTGAACATTTCCCTTCTACCAGCCTATGAAAACGTAAGGCAAATCTCGTCACCCATTCTGAGCATCATAGGTCTGAGTGAAATGAAATAGGGACTTTCAAACTTACAAATCGTAATAGTTTCTAAACATTAAACAAAGAAAATGTATATGCAGTCATAGTTATCAACTCTAAACTTAAATGGTTTTAACCGAAGGTTTTCTTTTTTCTTTATATTCCACAATAACACTGCCTTGTATTGTCTATTATACATTTAATAGTTTTCTTACCCCTGTTGATTATGTCTCTTGTACATCAGAAGTTCTCCCTTTTAGATCCCTTTTTAAATTAAACGCATTGTTTAATACCACTGTGTAAGTTTCAGGTATACAATTCCACAATATATCATCTGTATATTGCATTGTATGCTCACCACCCACGGTCTTGTCTCCTTTGTCACCATACATTTGCCTGCCTTTACCCTCTTCATCCTCTCCTGGCCCCCTTCCTCCTCTGGTAACCACCATATTGTTGTCTGTGTCTATTTCTGTTTTATGTCCATTGGTCTTAGAGAGGTTTTTATGAACTCGACCACAAAGGAAAGGAAAGGAAAAGCAAAAATAAATGAATGGGACTAACTATATCAAACTAAAAAGATTTTGCAAAGCCAAAGAAGCCTTGAGCAAAACAAAAAGGCAACCAATTGAAAGGGAGAAGATATTTGCAAATTTACTTCCATAAGGTTCTTCAATAAAGAATTCATACAACTCAACAACAACAAAACCAACAATCCAATAATAAGAGGGGCAGAGGACATGAATCAACACTTTTCCCAAGAAGACATACAAATATATGAAAAGATGCTCAACTTCACTAGCTATACAGGAAATGCAAGTCAAAACCACAATGAGATACCAGTTCACACCTATTATAATGGCCACTGTGAATAAATCAAGAAATAACAAGTGTTGGAAAAGATATGGAGAAAAAGGAACCCTCACACACTGCTAGTGGGGATGTAAATTGGTACAGCCACTATGGCAAACAGTATGGAGGTTCATTCAACAATTAAGAACAGAGCTACCATATAACTCAGCAATCCCTCTTCTGGGTAGCTACCCGAAAATTTTAAAAACACTTATTCATAAAGATATATGTTCTTTCAATTCTCAACAGTCAGCTATTCCCTGCTCAATATTACAGAAAATCTCAACTACAGTTTATATCCTTGAAATTATTTCTCTATTTGGTGTTAGATACTAAGAGATGGTAATTTTTTTAGATGTAAAGAAAAAAATCAAAACCAAAATCTAAAAGCAATTCTAGTAGCATTCTAATTTTAAAACAGAGAAATTAATTTTTATCTTGTGTGGAGTCCAACTTAATTTTCTATATAAATTTGCTAAGACTTACTTCAACAAAATCATGCACTTGGATTTATTTTCCCTTCACCTTGTAATGATTAATAATTTTCAGAATCTTAGACACCATCTCATCTTACCTTCCTGTGGGGCTAGAGCTGCTATCTTCACTTTCCCATTGTTCATTTTTACTTCTTGGAATTGGGGGCTGTAGCATTTCGGCTGCTAGTGGGTCAGCATCATTCTCTTCTCGACCAATCCATTCTCCAATTACACGGGGTCTTAGAAAAGAAGAATTAAATGCCACTGTTTCCTGAAGAGGAAAAAAGAATGTGCTGCCTTAGCTTATTTACTCTCTACAACAGGACAAGGAAATAATTTTATCTAGAGTTTCAACTGCTTCCTCAAATCAAAATGTTCTTTTTCCTTTCTGAATTAACTTAAAATTTCAGTTCTTTCCATCTCTACTAGATGACTTACTTTATGTGATTTGTGCTCATTCCTGAAGGTCACAAAGAACTTCAGGAATGAATGTAGCGCTATGACAGCCAGAAACACTTATGTAGAACTTCTAAACTATAAAACTGTAAGATAATAAATCATCTTGTTTTACTTTGTTACAGCAGTATAGAAAACCAATATAGTGACTAAGCAGAACGAAATTTCTAGAATTCACAGTTTTTTTTTAAAGGCTTTAAAATAGTATCAGTCTTGTTTTATCATTTCATTTTAAATAGAATTACTAGTAATAAATCTTATCTTTTATAGAATTCATAAACTACTTGTAAAGATCACAGAATAAATAATTTCAATGAAATTATGATCTAACTAGAGGCCAGTATTTTATAAAGATTAAGAAGAATATTATCTTTAGTGAATCCCCAAAATGTTAATGAAAGATTAAAAGGAAGAATATATATATTTTTATTATAGTAAAGACAAGGTGTCAGCTCTACACAAATTGTAAACCTTTCTGTTTGACTGATTTTTAAAAATGTATCTTTATTGTTGAAAGTATTACAAATGTTCCCTTTTTCTGTTTGACTGCTTTTAGTACCTGCCTGAGATACACTTTTTCTTACCCAGCAAAATGCAAAACTGAGTTTTGTGGTCACCAGAGGGCACCATGGGGCAGGCTGTCCCTCTTCAAGACGGGTTCCAGGAAGGCAAAGAATGGAGGCTGTGTTTCTTTTGTATTATCTGACCCTCTTGAAAATCAGGTGTGAGTGGGAACAATTTTTTGTACTGACACAACTATATTTTTCAATAAAAGCTCATTTAGTATGACAACTGGTGGCTTCCTCAATGAAAATGAAAAATAATAAATGTGCAATAAATTCCAGCAATTTCTATAAAGTCTTTAAAATACAATATAAGTAAGAAAATTAAAATCAGCAACATGTGCAACTTATTTAAATGAAAACTCTTGCTAATACTGGAAGAGAGGAGAGAAGGGGGAAGATGTATCCTGGGGTGATCCGTGGAGACCCCAGAGCACCTACAATGTTACCCAGTGAAGGTGAAATCCATTTTCAGTTCAAAGAACAATTACTATGCTCTTTATCTCACCAAAAATGGTATAGACACTAACCCAGCTGCAAGCCAGGCCCCAGAAAAAAGGGAAGGAAAGTAGAATCACACAGCTAATTTATGGCTCCGGCATCCAGGGCTTTGCAAAATATATTAGAAGGAACAAATGAACCTAGAAATGGCAATGATTATGTCTTTGTACTTAAAATGAACCTAGAGCATATCTTCAAGAGCATGGATTATTACATTTCTGCAAACTGGAAGGAATGTCAGGGTATAAGGAGATCAGTTTGGGCAAAGACAATGATGGCTTTGCAGAGAAAGACTAGAAAAACAGGACAAAGCCAGATACCCCGTATGCCACTTACTCCATGAGCTACGGTACACAGTCATGATCTAGTTTTGCATGGAGTTAATACAGATAGAAATTAAAGTAATTCTATTATTAGATGACTTGTTAAAGGGAAATCATATTTAATAATATATTCACCAATTTTATTTATTTATCATATATGTACTTCTATTAAAACTTAAAAGAGATATTCCTATTTGGAATAGAAAAAAATGCTAACTATTGTTTTTATATAAATAATGTAATCGTTACATTATAGTTTATTATTTTAAAATGGAATGACTGTATGATCCCATTTTTGTACAATAATTTCTACCATTTTCTAGCTATAAATCTAACATGAGGCCAAATTAAATACGTTTTCTGTTTAGAGAGATATTTGTACCAATGTTCACCAAATATTGACGGCTAGTTCTAAGTGCTTCTCCCTTTTCCAACTACATACCTCATGACAAAAATTTTTCTTCAGCCAAAGCCACATATCACAACAGATTGAATGCAGAAGTGGATATGAAAATTCAGCAGTTTCTAATTAAGCCAGGCATTAAAGAGGTTTCTTTTAAACTGTAAATAATGTAACTTTCTCATAAGTTCCTTATTTTGGAAAACAAAGTACTTTTTCATAAAAACATTTTTTAAAATATATTTTATTGATTTTTTTACAGAGAGGAAGGAAGAGGGATAGAGAGTTAGAAACATCGATGAGAGAGAAACATCGATCAGCCGCCTCCTGCACACCCCCTACTGGGGATGTGCCCGCAACCAAGGTACATGCCCTTGACCGGAATCGAACCTGGGACCCTTCAGTCCTCAGGCCGCAGGCCGAGGCTCTATCCACTGAGCCAAACTGGATAAGGCAAAAATATATTTTTTTTAATGTAATGGTTCTGTCACTGCTATTTTTTTAAATAAATGCATGTAAACTTTTTTATCAGTTTTAATTTCTAACATGGTAAAATATTAATAGGTATAATCTACACCAGGGGTGGGCAAACTTTTTGACTCGAGGACCACAATGGGTTCTTAAACTGGACCGGAGGGCCGGAACAAAAGCACGGATGGAGTGTTTGTGTGAACTAATATAAATTCAAAGTAAACATCATTACATAAAAGGGTACGGTCTTTTTTTTTTTTTAGTTTTATTCATTTCAAACGGGCCGTAGTTTGCCCATGGCTGATCTACACAATGCAAAGTTTTTTTGGATCCTGAGACCAAAAAAATAAGAACGTCTAGCCCAATGACTGACTCCTAAATGTATAACACTAAATCAAAACTTTCTTATGAGCAGCAACTCATATAAACAATATTTAACAGACAACTCAAAATAAACATTACAAAAGCGAACTCTTTGTTGTTGTTGTTGCTAATCCTCACCTGAGGATATATTTCCATTATTTTTAAAGAGAGTAGAAGGGAGGGGGAGAAACACAGAGACAAAAACATCGATGTGAGAGAGACACATCGACTGGTTGCCTCCCACATGAGCCCTGACAGGGACGGGAATCCAGCTGGCAACCCAGGTACATGCCCTTGACTGGAATCAAACCCAGGACTGTTCAGTCCATGGGCCGATGCTCTATCCACTGAGCAAACTGACTAGGGCTAGGACAGAGAACTGTTGATGCTATCCCCACCTGTCAAATTTGCTCTATCCCCAGTTTTTCTAATTTTGGTAAATGGCACCACAGTTCATTTAATTTCTCATCCTCCAAACATAAGAATCATCACTGACTGATCTCTTCTACTAGTCCTCAGATCCAACCCATAGCAAGCTCCAAAGATACTACTGCTAAAATATATTCCTAATCATATCACTTCCCACCACCTTCACAACTATCACTAGTGCAAGGCATCATCATATCCTCTTGGCATCTTAAAATTACTTTTAAAAAATACTTAGTAAGCCCTAGCTGGTTTGGCTCAGTGGATAGAGCGTCAGCCTGCAGACTGAAAGGTTCCTGGTTCAATTCCAGTCAAGGGCAAATGCCTGGGTTGCGGGCTCGATCCCCAGTAGGGGGCATGCAGGAGGCAGCCGATCAATGACTCTCATCATTGATGTTTCTCTCTCTCTCTCCCTCTCCCTTCCTTTCTGTAATCAATAAAAATATATTTTGAAAATTACTTAGTAAGGTTTACAAAGAGCAGCTATAGTAAATAACAAGTTTCTTCCAATCCATCATCATCAATACAAGCAAAATCCAAATAGTTTACATAATATTATTAGTTTTCATTTTTTAATATAGTTGTTAATGATTACAGTGGTTCAGTTTTCTCTAGCCAAATTTGAAAATCCTTAACTCAAAAGAATAGGTGATATTACATATTTCATTTAATAACTTTCATTTAAAAATCTAAGCATATAACTTTAAATATTAGCAACATAAATTATATTTGAACATTTTATGTTTCAGTGGATTAAAACCTAAATTCTATATGTTCTTTTCATTAGATGTATAGTTCAACTTACCTTATCGAGTTCATCTGAAATTGCAATACCTGGGATTCAAAAGAGATTTATAAAAATGTTTTAGAAGCAATCTTTAATAACCTAATGTCAAAGACAAAAGTTCTATTTGTAAAACGAGTGTATTTTCCATTCTATTTTTTCTTTTTATTAGTGCTTCAAAATAGTGTGATACAACCTTTCTACTCATGAAAACAAATTAGGAATTCACGTCAACTATGACAGCATGAACTGCTGAAAAATGCAAATGATGCAACCAAAACAAGACAAGTCCCACACTGGTTTTTAGATGCAGAGCTAATGTGCATATAATTGTAGGGATGTAGTCTTTATGTTGTAATGACAATCAAGTATAACTTAGCTCGTTACAATTTTGTTCCTGCTTATGAATTGATTTAGACTCCTTGAGTGATAAAATATTAAGGCAGCATGGTGGTTGGAGATCATTTATTTTAATTCCCTTTTTTACAGATGAGGACACAAACTAGAGAGCTCTAGGAATTTGTCCCAGTCTCTTAGATTGACAGCTTCTTAAGCCAATGGATAAATGATTCTTCCTCACAATTACCCTTCTTACCATTTCTCACTGTACATCTTGTTTCTGTCTTTACCATTCCTCCAAAATTGTTTTAAATCGGCAATGTAAAGAGCTTAGTCCTTAATTTATCTGTCATCAACGCTCTGTCATTAAACTCTGTTAACTCCCTCTCTTTTCTAATCTCCTGATTTGTCTCCCCCACAGGAATCCTGTTCTTTGGAGTACTTTCCTGAAATGCCCAGGGTTCTTTGCTGAGCTGTCTTTCTTTTCAGTTGATATTCTTTCCTGGGCTATCTAACCCATACCGCTGACATTGTTATTTCTCTATATGGTGATGACAAACAAGTCTTTATCTACAGCACAGACTTTCTTCCTGAGCTAGTTGTTGAATTCCTAAGTGCATTTCAGTCTCAAAGTGTCAGGCTAATGACATCACCTGCATATCATTTCCCCCTGTTTGTGAATGATGCTGTGCCTAGAGCTGAACATAGGCCCTGGGGCCAGGCACTGGAGCTGGTGTGGCCATGTGGGGGGTATTTTACCCATTCCTAGAGCCTCTCCCACTCCAATAACCTAATATATCAATTACAAACAAAACAGAAAAATATTGCCCTACTATATCTCAAGAAATGGCACCATTCTTTCCCTTGTAGATAAAACTAGAAACACAGGTGTATCTGAGACTCATTCATCATAGCAAGATTCCATATAATTCTTTTTTTGGTAAAAGTTATTGGTAACTAGGAATTGTATGTGTTACTGCACTAAAGAAATGTCTAGCTACCACTTTGGGAATTTGGGGTGACCTAAGCTTAACAATTATTCAAGGACATGCTGTATTAATTAGCTCCTTCAAACAATTCAAGAAAGGCTTCAGGAAGGAGTAGCATTGCAGCTGGCCAGTATCTGCATTGAGTGTGTGTGGTGGAGGACTCTGAGACATAATGGATTGGCAGTGGGGAGGATATGTAAGACCAATGAGAGATCCCAAAGCTTTCTGAACAATTATAAATATTTATAAAGGCCTAGCATAAGTACCCATTTATGAATATTCGGGTTTAAATCCTAATATATAAAAAAGCCAGGAGCCATCATGACCAAAACAACCAGACAGACAAACGAACAGTAGTCTGCATGGGGCAACCAGGCTGGCAGGGGGTTAGTGAGGGATGAACAAATGACTGAACAGCAGGCTGCGTGGGATGACCAGGCCGGCAGGGGGGCAGTTGGGAGCAACCAGGCTGGCAAGGGGGGGAAGTTAGGGGTGACCAGGCTGACAGGGAGGGCAGTAAGGGGTGACCAGGCTGGCGGGGGGGGGGGGGGGAGTTGGGGGCGATCAAGCCGGCAGGCCGAGGCAGTTAGGGGTGATCAGGCTGGTAGGGAGTGCAGTTAGGGGTGATCAGGCAGGCAGAGCAGTTAGCGGTGATCAGGCTGGCAAGGGGGGCAGTTATGGGCGATCAGGCAGGCAGGCAGGTGAGCAGTTAGGAACCAGTGGTCGCGGATTGCGAGCGGAATGTCCGACTTCCAGTTTAGGCCTGATCCCAGGCAGTTGGGGGCCTAAACAGGCAGTTGGACAGCCCCGGAGGGGTCCAGGATTGGAGAGGGTGCAGGCTGGGCTGAGGGACTCCCCGCCCCATGCACGAATTTCATGCACCGGGTCTCTAGTATATATATATATATATAATATTTTAAATGGTCACTTGGAATAACTCAGATTTCACGATAATGTATAGAATACCAAATGGTTTATGTCACAGTGTACAATATATTTAAAATAATTATTCCAGTTTACAAAAACCAAGTAAATATTCAAGTACTAATAATTACATTTAATACAACAAAAATGTTCCTTTCCAATATGAATTCAATATTAAAACTGAATATATTGTGTAAAACTAAATATTTAAAAGACAATCTACTTTAAAAAGAGGGAGAGAGTAGATACATAAAACAAAATTCTCTTTCTCATCCAAAGCCATAAAACTTAGATACCTGGAATTATAGAACCCATGATTTCATTGTCTGAGATTTTTTAAACACACTTGATTTTTTAAAAAACTTTTTGCATTAATGACCTTGGTCCTGCAAAAAGAGTTTTCTCATTAAATTTTTGGAAAGCTATCAGCTGATCTTTAAATTTCTTTCACACCTCAGTTCATAAAGCCATTATTCATAAATATAATAATAATTCACCTATCTAGACTGTAGCCAAGAACTAGCAAGTAAGTCAAAAGATCTTTGAATAGTCAAAATCTATTTGTCATACAGAACTTGCCCATCACTTATGACCTAGCTCCTTGGATCCTCTATCCACTGTCCATCACTCTCAACTTTCAGATGCTGTTTTGCAGAGCCAAGAAATGTTGCCAATGAAAAACTGAGATGAAGGGAAAGGTTGCTATGAAGATATATTAACATACTAAGAAGTAATAGGTCCCACAATAAAATTCAAACTAGATAAATTGGAAACTTGCCTTGGGGAAAAAATTATCCTTCTAACTGTTCCAAGTGTTTGGTCAAACATATTTTATTGAGATACCTATTATTATACTTTTTAACACATATATTTTGATGATTTTGCCTAGTAAATTATCTAAATAAGTATCTATTCTATTGCATACAGTTCTTTCTGCTCCCTATTGACAATGTCAAATTACTGAGGGTATTTTTCATTTATTTGTAATTTCACTTTTAATCAAAGTTTAAACTAACTAAAACAGTTGAAAGAATTTTAAAGAAACGCTTCCTTCCGGAAGCATGAAGCTCCAATGGGAACCATTTACAATGAGTAGCCAGGATATTTCTCCGAGTGCCTCGCACAACATTCACAGCTATTCATTAACTCTTAAAAGCCATCATATTTTAAGATGATATTGTTAAAGTATGTAGGAATGCAGGAGCAGCAGTGAACTGAAAATATCCAAGAGAAAATGTAGTGAGTGGGTTGCTACAATATGCTGTAAGGGAGAAAGGCTCACTGCACCACTGGCTCACTCCACAAGCTATTCCCTGAGTGAGAGAGTATTGTATTGTATGAAGCCACATGATTTTGGCCATGAAACTCCCCTAACATACGGTTATGGCAAGCTAGCCAGACACAGCTTAGTAAAGGCAGGAATTGCACCTGTTTCCCTGACATGGGGCAGGAACGAAATGGGCCATGTTAAATGGATAAACCAATGATCTGGGCACTGTCATTGTGATTGTGAACTAGGAACTAGAGAAGAGAATCAGACCCAAAATGTGTTTTTGAGGCAAAATGAGCAAGATTTGGTAAGAATTAACTTTTGAATAGTTAAGGGGGAGAGAGAAGCGTGTAGAGGGGCTCCAGTTTAGGTGAACTGGTAAGCGACGGTGCTACCATCTGAGACAGAGCACACAGAAAAACGGTCACATTTGAAGAGGGAGGTAGGATCTACTCTGATAGATAGAATCTAGCATGACAATGAGCTAAATTCAAGTGGAGATATGTTAGGCATTTTGTTTCAAAAGCACATACAGACTAATGTCACCAATAGGTTCTGCAACTTTAAGCAAAATGACATACAATAAAACCAACTTACCATAGGCTAATTGATATAAACAAACATTTCTATAGCATCTCATCAAGATTTGTATATATTAATATAAGCCTCTGACATATTAATATAAGGTTCTTTTCATGAATATAGTATAGCAATAAACTGAAAACTCACTTTATCATTATTTGATCCAAAAGTAAGTCATAGGTGGCAGAACAAAACCTCTAACCTAGGCACTTGGATTATAAATCATTGCTTTTACACAATGCACATCACATAGCACTATGCTAGGCTCTGAAAGGATTCTAAGAAAAATCTGGCCCCATTACCATCCTTAAATCTAGAGACATTAAAAACCCATGAAAGCAATAGGAATATGTGTTCATTAAGAAGACACAAAACAAAGAGGTTCAAAAGAGAAGAATGAATAAGATACCATTAGGTGTACACTTGACCTTGATAACAGAGAGACTGTAGAGAGAGGTGGTGAAATAACCAAGGGGGTCTATAGATCCTCCTACTCTGTATAACCAGTCTTCCCATGAGGCTGTGTAACATGCAAAATCAATCTCAGTTCCAATCCAGGCCCTCAGAACTCCTCAACCTCTCACAGAATTTTAATGAGGATGTTGGAAATGGGTTACCAGCAATATTAATGAGTGCTTCTACTTTAATATTGGTTAGGAATTTCAATTAGGATTAAATAACTGAACTTACTTCGAGAGAGCTTCTCAAGGGCTTTTCCCAGCTTCTTGCTCTCTTGAAGGATGTGGTTCAATTCATCAAAATCACGGCTTTCTGGTTTAGTTCGCCAGTTCCACTTAGGATGATCTACTGACCTTGACACTATGTTTAAAAAAAATGATTACTTCATAAGCATGCTGCATAGTAATAAAAACTTACTATTCGTCATTATGTGAAAGACTGTATAAGATCATATACAGAATAAAAATGTTTGTCTTGGAAATGGTTTTCTTGTGAGCAAGCAGTGGGAAGTTATAAAGCTGGGTTTTAAGAAATGTTTTAAATGAACAAGTAAAGGGAAGTGTGATGCTATTTATAGAAAAAAAGAAAAATCAGGTACTGATTTAAAACTAATAATTTCTAGAATTTAAGGAAAACATAAAAGTAAAGTAGATTTTGTTTGTTTTAGCAGCTTAAAAATAATCACTAACTTCTTTATCATCAATTAGTAACTATTTCTAAGACATTCTTGCTGTCTTCTAGTAAAACAGAGATGACTGTAATTACCTTCATTTCCCTTCAAATTCCAAATTCCCACTAAAATTGTTAGAGTAAAGGAATTTTTATTTTTATTTTGGACAAAGAATTAGTTAAGCAAGGAGAGAAGCCACTATTAATATGATGGTAAGAAATAGCATCATAGTTTATTGGAAGATGCAAAATGAATTGATGAGTAGTAAACAAATTTAGCAAACTAGAGAATACTGAAACCTAGTCCCTGAAGAGAGAGATGCCCCCCAAAAGGGATCATTTGAGACCATTTAAGCATTAAAGTATCAAACAGGACCAATGACAAAGTAATAAGAATACAAAAACTTTCTTCTTCAGACTGGAAGAATTCATTGAATATCACTAAATTTTACAACAATAGAAATAAAGAAAAGGTCTTAACAGCTTTCAGAGACAAAAATAGCAAATCATATCGTCATCAAACTTCTCAACACCAACAGTTCTCCTCAGAAGATGGGAGAGAAAGTCTTTCAAAATTTCAACTAAAGAGTACTTCCAACTTAGACTTTTCTACCTAACTCAAGGATCAATTAAGATACTTGTAAAGACTCAAAATTTATCTTGCAAGCATTTTTTTTTTTCCAGAAAGCTCCTAATGGAGGTGCTCCACCAAAATACAAAATGGAAAGACTTGGGACTCAGGCAATAGGTGATCCTCCAGAAGAAAAAGGAAAAGGGTGACAGTGAAGAACAATCCTGGGAGACAGCTGAAAAAGCAGCTAGAGACCCAGAAGCCAAGACTGGAGCAATAGGACAGAGAGCTACAGGTGAAATGGATGTAACACTTTTCAAAAGAAATAAAATATAAAATAAGACCAAAATTAGGATCACTTGATGTATTTGATCATATTGAGAGTGTTTAATAGTTTAACACAGGATTTGGTGAAGTATTAGTGATGGATATATAGAAAACAAACAGAAAAAAGTCAATTATTAATTCTAATTAAAAGTCAGCTAATAAATTAATAGTTGGACATCTCATGGCTATACTGTGAAAAACACAAATTAATGTAGTCTTACTAATACCAAAGCAGAGTATATATTCAACCAACATTTGAAATATCTGCATGACTGTAGGGGGATGCTGAGATGGGACCAGAGTATAAAGCACAAAGTCTTAGAAGGAGGTCAAAAGATGATGCCTCAAATGTGAAAAGTAAAAAAGAACATGTAAGTACCTTGTATGTTTTGATATTTAGACCTGTGTACCAAAAGCAACATCTAGGAGAGTTAAAAGTGGTTCCACATTAGAACAGAGGAGTAGTAGTAGTACCTACTACTTTACTTTTTAAACCACATATATTTTTGTTTCAATAAAAATAAATAATTTTTTTTAAATATATTTTATTGATTTTTTTACAGAGAGGAAGAGAAGGGGATAGAGAGTTAGAAACATGGATGAGAGAGAAACATCCATCAGCCAATTCCTACACAACCACCACTGGAGATGTGCTCCCAACCAAGGTACATGCCCCTGACCGGAATCGAACCTGGGACCTTTTAGTCCACAGGCCGACGCTCTATCCACTGAGCCAAACCGGTTACGGCTAAAATAAATTTTATATATTTATATGGTAAGGCTATAGGAAAGAAAGGCTGTTGAAATATCTTTTCTGCTACCTATTTGAAAGGTAATCTGGCAATATCGATTATAATAAAAGTATAATGACCCTCTGGCCCAGCAATCTTATGTTTGGTTAATTATAATAAATAAAAATGTCTATGCTTATATATAAATTACAAGATTGTTTATTTTATCAGGAAGTGAAAGATATAAATTTGTTTATTCAGCAGTTTGTGGTGGAAAAATTCTGGAAATCATTTAATGTCCTTCAACATGGGAATAAATAAATTAAGGTACATTCACACTATGATACAGTCTGCACTTATTAAAAAGTTTATCTTAGATCCCAGTCTATTAGCATGGAGATATGTCCACAATGCATTTTAAAATAATAAAATCAAGTTATTTAATGTTTACAGTTTAAAGCTAGTTTTAGGAAGCAAGTCAACCCATATATATTTTGTGTTAGTTTATACAAAGAAAAGGATGTATTCTTTATACCTATGTTTCTCTACATATATATTGCTTATTACTATGACAGCAGTCTCTTTAACATTTCTTGCAATGCTGGTTTGGTGGTAATAGCCATTTTCTTTTGTCTGGGAAGGCCTTTATTAAAAAAAGAAAAGGATGTAAAAAATGCAACCTATTTCAAAGGCTATGAAAAGATACAAACTATTTCTGAGAAAGTAGAATTTGAGTGGACTGAAGAAAGAAAAACTATCTACATTTCTGTATTTTTTAATTGTCAAAATAAGCAAATATTACTTCTGTAATTTAAATAAATCTAAAATATAAAAAATAGAATGCAAGTGCTTCCTCTGTCTGTTTTTATTTAAGGGATTCTGGGATAGAGATATCAGCTAACATCAACACACTGGCGATCAAACATTGGAGAGTGGACAGAGGGAGTGTGATATTCTAGAAAAGACTTCTAGGCACACTGCTATTACCCCAGGGGACCTCTGGGAACAAGCCCAGGCATAGGGGAGAGAAACTCAAAAAGGAAGCAGATAAAACTATATTTGTACCATATCCTTCAAAGGATTGTTTGGCTGGTTTGGCTCATTGGCTGGAGCCTTGGCCTGTGGACTGAAGGGTCCCGGGTTCGGTTCCAGTTTGGGGCACATACAGGGGTTGCGGGCTTGACACTGGTTGGGGGCGTGCAGGAGGTGGCCGGTCGGTGATTCTTTCTCATCATTGATGGTTCTATCTCTCTCTCTCTCCCTCTCTCTCTCCCTTCCTCTCTGAAATCAATAAAATATATATTTTTTTAAACTTATATATAAAAAAAAGATTGTTTGGCACTTGTTAACCTTCATTGAACAATTTCTCTAATCTATATCACTGCATTATCTAATTTTCCTGCAAATTAACTTATGCTATCAAGAGTTCTCTCTCCTTTTAAATTACAAAATAAGAGATTAGTGTTTGTTTGTTTTTAAAATCAGTCCCAATTAATATTCCCGAATAACCACCAGACATGGCCAGCTCCCAAAGCATCCCAGCCTTCACAGACCTACCAACTGACTGCACTGACATGGCAAGACCAGAAGAAGCAGCACCCAATCAATCCACTGAATCATGAGGAATTATAAATTGTTGTTTTTTAAGCCATTGAGTTTTAGGGAGGATATATGAAGCAACAGAGAACTGATACAATACTCAAGGACTTTCCTCAGCAACTTTCATGCACATATATCCAATTTATCAAGGAAGCCAAATCTAGGACAACCCAGGCCACAGCATGATGATGGTCAAATCAACTACTCTGGAGATTTCAAAAGATGTTTTGATAAATAATGGAAGGACACAGCCTCCAGAGGAGGGCATCCCTTAAAGGTTTCTGATGGATTAAAAACCTTACTTAGTTATATTTAATTATCTTAAAACTGAGAACTACAATTTAAATACATTTTAACGAATATTCTCGGGAGAAATGGAAAACAGTAGAACAGAATCAATAACATAAGATGACACATGTGCGGTGATAGATCCTAAGAGAGGGCACGTCTATGGCTTCACTGAGGCAAAGCTCACCCCCAATGCAGGAGTCCATCCATAGTACCCTGCAGATGCATCCTCCATTGGCCCATAGGAGCTCGCTACTTCATACAGCAGCCTACTGTATACTGTATACTGTATACAGGGCTAATTTTGAGCAATTCTTTATTACACTAATCAAATTCTGACTCACTGTGACCTCCACCAGAAGTTCCTATCTATGGGTTAAAATGTACTGTTTCCTCCAAATGACTTTACCAATAAAACTGCTAATATTTGATAATAATATTTTTATGTCTAGGATGATAAAGGATATAGTTATTTCTTTTTTAATCTAGCCTGATAATCTTTGCTTTTTAATTGAGATGTTCAGTACCTTTATACTTATTGTAATTATTGACACGTTTTCACTTAAACCTAACATCTTGGTATTTGGTTTCTATCTTTCCAATCTTTTATTTCTCTGTTCCTCTTTTCCTGCCTTTGTTTAGGGAGGATAAATTATATTTTTCTTTTCGCATTCCATTTTAACTCCTCTACTGACTTTTTATTTATGCCATTTTATGCTTTGTAGTGTTTCTTTACACATTACAATATGCATCTTAAACCTGTCCCAGTGTAAGTTCAAAACATATTCTGTTACTTCAGGAACAATTTAATATACTATATTTTGACTACATTTTTCCAATTAATAATTCTGACCCTGTATTTTTGTTGTCATATATGTAATCTCTACATAGACTATAAAAGCTCACTTTGTTATTAATTTGGCTTTAAAAAGGTAATGGTTGGGTGGAACCAGAACTTGGGAGTAGGGCACCTGAACAGAAAGAGATACCATCCATCAGATGCCAGATCACCAGCAACAGTCTGTGATTCAGCAGCATCCTGTTAGGAGCACAGACTCTTCAGAATGAGCAGCCTTTTAGCATTCTTCCCTAAAGTTGATGGGACCCAGTACTGACCCTTTAAAATTAGTAAGCCTCTAGACTTATCATTGTGGGGTGGGGTGGGGGTGGGAGGGCAAAGAAGAAGAAAATGAGGGAGGGAGGAAAAGAGAGAGAGAGAATGAAACAGAAGTAAATATAGGGGCTTTAGTAATAAATAATATGTAGGACTTCAGGGAAATAATAGATGAAGGACTTCATAACATTTTATTAAATGTTTTGAATACAAATCTCATTTGCTCTTCCTCTAATAGATTTAATTTGCTTTTATGTACTTTTTTAAAATGTAGGGTGGGTGTTGCTTTGAATGTAATACAATGATGCAACTGGCCACGAGAGGCAAGGGACCCATTCTAGGCAAAATACATCCTTAAAAGAGTATGCTCCAAAAGCATACTCCATTTGCATACTCCAAAAGCATAAATCTATTTCACATGGAGGGGCTGGGTGAAGGGGGGCAAAGCGGGGAGGAAATAGGGACAGCTGTAATACCGTCAACAATAAGAAATACATTAAAAAAAGAATATGAATAAGTTACTAAACAGAAATAAAGCTCAATGTTAATGCTGAAATAAATACAAAATGCATTATGATTAATAGCCAGAAATATCAGATAAAACATTTGGCTTCAATTCTTACCTTTTCTTCATTTTGTTAATAACACAGACTTACATATACATTAAGTAATTTTTTGAGTAACAAACTTCCTTACATGATTTGGATTCGGGTGACGGTGGAGAAATATTAGAGACAGCAAGGTCACTTTTTGACTTCTTGGGCTTCTTTGCATTTAATTGCCAAGGCTTATCATAGCTTCTCAAATCCCTCCTTGTTCCTTTATGTTCTGTTCAAACAAATAAACAAATATATATGTAAATACATGCTCTCTAATGTGATTTCAAGATTCATAAAAAACTAAATTCATGAAGTTATTAGGTATACTCAGCAAAATCTACAGGTCACCTTATATAAAAAATAATGCAAATAGTCCAGCTGGTGTGGCTCAGTGGTTGAGTGTCAACTTGTGAACCAGGAAGGTCACGGTTCGATTCCTGGTCAGGGCACATGCCCAGGTTGCAGGCTTGATCCTAAGTGGAAGCCGTGCAGGAGGCAGCCAATCAATGATTCTCATCATTGATGTTTCTATCTCTTTCTCCCTCTCCCTCTCTGAAATCAATGAAAATACAAAAAAAAAAATAATAAAGTAAAATAAAAAATGATGCAAATATCCAAAAGCATTTCTTGCTTAATTTCCCCTGTACATTTTAGTTATCAATTTGATATGAATCAGTGTGTATAGTAATATGACTAAGGTCAGTTTAAATTGTGAAATTATTTGAAAGGCATGGGTTACCATTACTTAAAATAACATTCTTTAAATGCTGCCATGGAAGAAAACATTGTATTCTGTGGAAAATAAAACAACTAAATATTTACTGATGTTAGTTTATCCATTATTTACTATGACACAGAAAACTGACATTCACCTAAGTTTCTTCCTCAGCATCACTTATTTTCCCACTTGTTTCTTCAAAAAAGATTAATTCAACCAACTTTGCTAGTTATAGTTCCCCTTCAAAGGTGGTCAATGTCATACCAATTCCCAAGATCTTTTCAAGAGTTCATCCCTCTTGACTTCTCCACCAAGCATTTCATCTATTTAGACAGACTTATCTTTGCAGAATGTTTTCTTCTATTCTCAGAGCATTACCAACTTCTCAACCCATTAACCTGACTACTCCTTCTCTGTCTCATTCATTGCTTCCTCATCCTCTTTCATCCAGGTGGCATTCTTTAGAGTTTCCCTCTGTCTTCTTATTTACATTTAGAAGTTTTCACCCCAGCTTAATGAACAAGTCGTACATCTTTCTCTGGCCACCCACCTATAAGCACTAAATAAACAGCATGTGGATTTCTCAAATATTCATGCTAAGGTTGTACTTAACTAGGTGTTACTCAATTTTTCTACCTCCAACATCCCATTAAATACCAAAAGAGGTATAAATATTCTAAAACACTAGGAACTGAAATATTGGCCTGTGGTCTGCCAGAGCCCAGGTGGTATTTCTATGGGTAGGATTAAGACAAAAGATAGGCAAATCAGAAAGATGTTGGAGGGTTTCAAGACATCCACAACGCTTGCCCCTGTCTCACAGTTATCTCCTTATGTTGTTTCATAATCTCTCAGAATTTTTCTTTCCACATGCATCCTAGCACCATAATTTATTCTAATGTAATATGGTAAAGGAATAAAGAATCCTGTTTGTAAAATATAGCTGCTCATGATACAAAGGAAAGCAAAAAGGAACCAGAGAGAAAAGATACATTGGATTTTGTGGTCTTTTAAATTCTCCACAACTGGCAAGGAAAAACAAGTCCACATTAATTTAAATAACCCAGTAATAATATTGTTCTTATTTAGTTGTTTGAAAAGAGATGAGACATACAGTCACTCGTCAGTTTAGCTGAGACCCACAGGATTATACTAATACTGGAAATTTTAGCAGTGGCTATGATTGCTTTCACCGGTCTCTCTAAAATTCTCTAGAAGGAGTCAAAAAATTCCAAGCTATACAGTGAGGGGACAAATTAGAGTTCACGTGATTGACAAGCCTAAAAATAGAACATTCATCCTTTAAATTTGAACATGATTTTAAGAAAAACATTCAATATGCAAAACAAGAATACAGCATTCAAGATACAGAGGAAACGGATGGTTTTACAAAAGATTTATTATTGAAAACGTTCAAATTTTATATTGTGGCTAACTTGCCAATAAAAATAAAATAAAATGGATTCTATGAACCAAAAAGAAATGAGAGAGGAGATAGGCTAACCTATGTTAAAAACATATAACTGCAGACAGAGATTTAAAAAAAAAAGAAGAAGATAAGGAAATACTGATAGGAAGCTGAAATGCAATACCAACATTTAAATTTCTGTTCAAAGCCAGAAAGAGAAAACTGATACTGCGGAAAATTGAATCAGTGACACAGAACACATTGACAAATAAATTTCCCTAAAAGTTATTCTATAAAGAAAGGCAAATATCATGTGTAATGAAATGAGAGGGATAGAGAACAATATTTACACATACTTGATTTTCCTTAAGAAGAAACCTAAACAAATATAATAGCAGCAATAACTAAGTACACAAAAGAAAAAAAAAATGTTCTGGGCTTAAGAGCGGGATTTGTTGATTGAAAGGATTTAGTGAGCATAGGAAAAGTTAAAGAGACAAACATTTAGATGTATTCCCAGTAAACTTTTAAACATCAAAAATGAAAAGAAAGCAAATCCCATTCGTGTTTAAGAAGAATAATTAAAATGTCTAAAAGGAATAAAATAAGGCTGCTTTCAGGTTTGTCCTCGACAATGTTAAATGACAAACTTCTGGAAAATACGATGTGTCCTAAATTGCTAGATCCATTTAAAGGCAATAAGAGGACATCTTGAGATGTTTTCAAAAAGTATCATACCCATATACTTTGAATATGGAGACATTTTCTAGCTAATTAGAACATACACCAAAAGAGACAATTCAAAATTGCAGGCAAGGTTTAAACTAGCATTATTGACTGTCACCTGAACTAAAATTTCTCCAGCTATATTCACATCCAAGGATTATTCTGTGCTTTCTTTCTCCCTTTTGTCATATTCTGCCCTCCAAAATTTTCCCTCTTCATCTTCTGGAACATACATTTCATGGGAAACAAACACTCCTCTGTTCCTAATCCCCTCCCCCCTCTCATGTCTTAAGAGACACCTCATTCCTCCCCCAAGAGCATTCCCTGCTCCGCAGCTTCCTGGAGTCTCGAGTGTTCTCTTCTCCATTGGCTGGGTTTTCCGGGTCCAGCAATGTAAAGCTGAAAGTCCCTCCCGACTTGTGATTAATGCTGGCTGTCTACACTGTTCACCATGCTTCATTATCACCAGCGTACTGGCCCTGATATCTCTTGCAACCTATTCACAATATTGGCACAGTCTCCCTAGACCTTTCAACAACTTGGATGAAACCCTGGTGACCTCTTAATCCTTAGAAAAACCACCCATTAAGCCTCAGACTTCCTTGTCCTCAACTTTGAAAGCTTCACTTCCCTGATGCTTATGACACTCCCAAACTACGGCCATCAATAGGACTTTCTCATTATCTGGAATCATTCCACCTCAAGTCTCAGATAGCACAGTCTGCTGTCCTTCTGTACCTCTCCCATTTCACTGAACCTTCACTTACTCTGGCCTCCTGAAGATCTTCAGCTGTCCTCAGTAAACAACCTCACTTCTCAATAGACAGACACAATTTTAGGTATCAGATAGGACCTCACACTGGCCTTCTCCCAGTCCATCTCCTACTCAATCTGTTAATTTAACCACAACTTCTTCCATTCCTTCATTCCTACAGTTTTAATGATTTTATGAATGATATGAATGCCTCACCTGTGACTCCTGACTTGACCCATCCCAAAAGTTTTAGACTCATTCCTGCCTGCTGGAATTATCTACTAACATGCCCCACAAGAAGATCAAATCAAGAGGACCTAGACTTACTATCATTTATAAATTTAGTCCTGTGTTACTATCTTACTTTATTAAACAAGCATTTATACCACTACTCAAGCTAATAAGCTGGGAGTTATAGTAATCTCCACCCCTCCTTCACTCTCTCTAAGCAGTGCGTCATTAAGCACTTGTGCCAGTCAGAATTCTAAGATGACCCCATGATCTCTGTCCCCTGATGTTATACCTTATATAGTTAGTTCCCTCTCCTTCAGTGTCGATGGGATCTTTGACTTACTTCAAACCAATAGAATATGGCAAAGATGATGGGATGTCAATGCTATGATTATGTTATATAGGATTCCATCTTATTAAACCTGAATGAGAGAAATCCCGTTGCAGGTTTGAAAGATGTAAGCTGCCATAATGTGACAGAGGCATGTGGCAAAGGACTGCAGGTTGCATGGAGGAGTTGAGAGCAACCTGGCCTAAAATCCAGCAAGGAAACGGGGACCCGAGACATCTACCTACAAGGAAATTAATTCGGCCAATAACGTGAATGAGTTTGGAAGCAGTTTCTTTCTTATGCCAGATGAGTGTAGCCCAGCCAATCTCTTGATTTCTAGACTTGTGAGATTAAACAAAGGATCTAGTTAAACCATGAGCAGACTTCTGACCCATGGAAACTGTGAGATACGAAACATAAGCTGATTAAATCTGCAATTTCACACATTCCTGCCTCTTCATATACTATAATTTATAAATATAGGCTCATACGAGCTTCCCTGGGCTCACAGATGTTCATCTCTTCTGCTTAACATGAGTGTCTTCTTTGTACCTACAAACCAGAGTCCATGCCTATATTCCCAAGCTCCTCAGAGCCTAAACCCAAGAAAGTGAGGCCAGGAAGTAAGAGGAACTTGCTTTTTTGTATGCCAAAGCTCATATCCTAGTTTCCTGTATGACACAGATCACTTTCCTATGGATAACTGACACTAGAGATGTCTACATTCCGAAAGGAATCCCCTAAACCCTATGTACTTTAGTGTACTTTTGAGATATGATCTCAAGAAGGCACTCATATGAGAATACAACCAAAGAGACCAAAATCCTTGCAAGGCAGCACTATAGCATAAAGAGGACGAGGGGAGTGAGAGGATCGTTGCAGGAAAGCACGTGGAGGCCCGGCTGTCAGATTTCCCCTGGAAATCAGGCAAGGAACTGGCTACTGAAGCAACAGACATGGGGATATTTGGTTTTGAAAGTAAATGCCAACCCAACAGACCAGTGTGTAGAAGAAAAAGGGTTATCTTACAAGCAGATATGGAAGTTAAGCCTACCCAATTATCTCACCAGGCTCACTGGGAAGATGAGGCTATTGCTTCATGGTAAAGCCGGTTCCCAATTTTCACAGTCAAGGCACCTTTCTAAGGCTGCACTTCCTACAGAGATAAAATTTGGGCTGGGGGAATCGAGAATAATCATCTTTTCTTGAACAACAAGAAAAGAAACTTTGGAGAAATCTTTTGTTTACCTTTCTACAAATGAGCTACAGACATTTAATAGGTCAAATTCATAAAAAGAAATAAAGAAAAAAAGCTTAGAAAAATTAGCTTGAATTCATACAGAATCAAATATTTCATGAAAATCTTACTCTTATTTTCATAAAATTTAATACACAAATTCTCATACCTTGAAGCATAATACACTATGTTCAAATTTAGTAATATTTTATGACAAATTTTAGCATACGGGTGAAGTTACAGATTAATTCATGAAACTCTAGGTAACCATCTAGAGCAGGGGTGGGCAAACTTTTTGACTCGAGGGCCACAATGGGTTCTTAAACTGGACCGGAGGGCCGGAACAAAAGCATGGATGGAGTGTTTGTGTGAACTAATATAAATTCAAAGTAAACATCATTACATAAAAGGGTACGGTCTTTTTTTTTTTTTTTAGTTTTATTCATTTCAAATGGGCCGGATCTGGCCTGAGGGCCGTAGTTTGCCCACGGCTGACCTAGACTTATCTTACTATAATCAGAAAGACTTTTTGTAAAGTTTTACATGACACGTATCAAAATTAATTATCAAACATATTGTTTCATTTACCTGATGTTTCACTTTCTGCCCAGAGAGCTGCAGATCCGGATAAAGTTCGCTGAAGCTGCCCTCGGTTTCCTTGTTTGGACTGAAGATGGTCAATAAGAAATGGGATTGGCTGGTCAGGTGTCTCAGTTATTAATTTGGTCATTAATTCCTGAAGGCAGAACAGAAAATACATTTACATCTAACAATTAGAACGAACACTTAGCAGGTACTATTGCCAGGCACTGTTCTAGCTGCTTTATATACAAGCAACTAATTTAATCCTTTAAAAGGCAATCTTTTCAGGCAGGTTCACGTTATTGTCCTCATTTTGAGGAAACTGTAGGGCAGAAAAGTAAATTGTCCATGTTACACAGCTGACATATGGCAAAGCCAAGATATATATATTTTTATTATTCTACTTGGCCAAAGACATATTAGAAATTTAATCTAAACTCATTTAAAATTTATAGCCTAAGAATTCTACACTTCAGATCACCATTTAGAAAGATGGCATTATAAACCCAATTTTCCATCAACCTCACTATATACCTTATATATCAATGATATTTTTTTCTTCCTAACTGTATATAAATATCACAAAATGAAGAAAATTTATTTAGAATAAAATAATTGAGTAATAAGTCACAGAATCACAGGAAACAAAAAAGTGTCTTAAACTGGCCTACAAACACTGCAGAACTTCCTTTCTCCAAAAGTCCTGCTGGGTATTCATTGTTTCTTTTTTTTTCTTTTTCTTTTTTTTTTTAACCAGTTAAGCAAAGGAGATGTCTCCACCAGCCAGACAGGCTGTTCCATTTTTGGATGCACTAATGATGCCTTAAATTGGGCAGAAATCTGACTAAGGGTAATATCTACACATTGTTTTCTTTCCTTTCAGGAACAGTAAAGAGCAAGCTCCAACGTGTGGTCAGTTAGACTCCCCAGACTGTTCTCATGTGAACAGCTGCCAACCCACGTGGATATACTGAGCAATGGAGTGTGTGACTCACATGCACCATTTTACATTCCTATCAGTCACATCTCATCTTGTTGGTTTTAGCCCATAATTTTAGTCTGTCAATGATCAATTTAAGTTCAGAATGTGTGAGAGGCAGTGGTTCTTGTGAGTAGGCCAAACAATCAGGTATCAGAGTGCTAACAGAAGGGGTTCTAGAAATTTCCCACCTTATTGTCTTTTTTGTCCATAGCCTATTTCCTTTGCCTTGAATGCTTTTCGCTCAGATGATGAGATGGCTGGCTTGTATCTATGCATCTCTAATGAGACCTTCTTAGATACCAATCTTCATAAATCTTTATCACTTCCATATTTTATTTTCTTCACATCATTTAGCACTCTCCTGAACCATCTCATTTAATAGTTGCTCATTGGTTGGTGCTTGTCTGTACCCATCCCTACCAGAGCACTAAGAGGAAGGACTGCCTGGTCTGATCTATACTCTCTCCCTAGGTCTGGAACTCTACTACTCATAGGTGGTGTTGAATGAATGAATGAATGAATGACTGCTAAGCTAACTGACCACAGGTAAATATTAGTTATTAAAGTGCCTTACTGTCCTGGTAAACAATATTTCAAGCATTCATGGATTTATTAGCCCAGAAAAATATACTGTTCTGACCTCCTATACAAGAAACTGCTGGCATGATACCTCAGGGGTATTAACTGACATTTCTAACAGTTGAGGAACACACAGATTTATCTGAGTAGAGGCTAAATGGATTGTGTAGATGACAAGCTTCCAATGTGATCTCACAGACATGGATAAAGCAATTCAAGCTATCTCAAAAATGTGCAGACTAAACGGAGGCATAAAAGGAGCACAGAAATCCCACCTTAAATATACCATGAAGCAACCTATCACACAATGTAATACTTTTAATATTCTGAAAACAGATAAGCAAGCAACCAGCTGACACAGGTTTTCTTTATTTCTATTATTTAAAATAGCGATTATTTAGTTATGACTAAGAGGTCATTTCTCTATTGTGGTAAAACCATGCAGGGTTCAAGTAAACCCCAGTTACGGATCAGTGGAATGCAATTTAAAGCATTTTGGATCTTGCTTCTGTAGAAGAGATGTATTATGTTCTATTTAAATTCATTGTACATTACAAAAGCTATGAAAAAATGTTGAAAAAGATAAATAGAAGGACCGACTAGATTACTCTTGTCACATAAGGCCTGAGCATTCAGATAAAGCAACGTTAGATTAATAAAAGCTTTAAAACCACAGCAATTTCTATCCTGAAACTTCTTAAGATTTGATGCACTTCTTTTTTTTCCTTTCAATTTGGATGGAAAGTTTCTGTATGTTTTTTCTTTTAAAAATAAACTGAAGGGTTCTTATACTGTCTTTAGCAGATAGCTCATACAGTCATAATAAACCAAGCAATCACTGTTAAATTTTTTATGAGTCTAGTAACTAATTTTGGATATCCTTATATTCCATTCATGAATATATGAGATTAAAGAAAGAATACATTCGGTTATAAGCAAAATGAAATAGTTAATGTTTGCAATAAGCTATATTGGGCATCTTGGTTGGGTCAAAGTCTAATTTATGAATGCAGTTCACCCCTGAACAACATGGGTTTGAACTCCTTAGGTCCACTTATATCCAGAATGTTTTCAAAACAGTAGTAAGTTTTGGGGAGTCAAAAGTTATATGGGGATTTCTGACTGGAGGGGGTGCCTCTAACTCCCACATTGCTCAAGGGTCAACTGTATTGTATTTATAAGAGGAATTATTCTGCCTCTCACTCAATCCAGAAACTTCTTTCCTGAATATGAATATTTAACTCCTGAGCTTTGCAAAGTTGCTCCTCACAAATAAAGGATCGATTGTGCCCCCACAAGGATTTATACAGAGACAGAACAGGGGGCTGACAGATTGAGGTGAGGAGTCACGCAGCTGGAATGTCAGGTTGGAGATGGAGACAGGACTGCAGAAGGTTCCACGGCCTTATCATTCTCTATAAGTAAAACGTATCCTAGTACAGCAAGAGGCTGAACGCAATGAGGGAAACGTCCTTTGCTTACAGTGTAGGAGAGAGGGCTCACCCACAATTATTACCATGCGTGAAACAGTGGTAATATGAACTGTCTGGGTGCCAGAGCCTGACCGAGGTGGACACTTTGCACCTGGCCATCTGCTGCAAGGGCCACTGTGTTGGCAGCACCATACACAGACCCACATCCAGACCTAGATTTAAGCACAGGCGCATTATTACTTCCCCCAGAAAAATGAGACATTAGAACATCTTAAAACATGGAGAAAGGAAGGGATGGGGGGGAAATATATGAGTGAGTGTGGCAGCGTGTTTTCCTCGCAGGCACGTTCAGCTGCAGGTGCGCAGGCGTGAAAGGGGTAAGAATCTGTATTTAGGCAGGGCTGTGGTTTAGCGAATTGCGTGCAATGATCTGAGAGAGGGACAAGGCACTTGCGAGGACATGCAAAGGAGCAATTACAATAACTGTCTACAGAATTACAACAACTGGCCCCAGAACTTAAGATGGACAGGAAGCTGAGTGAGGACATCAATGAGATAAGGGAAAATGAAAATATGGTAGGATCAATGAACTGGGTATCCAGGTGGGGTCAAAGAAAAGCTGGAATTGGGATACTAGAGACAGTAAGCTAGAAGGACAGAGGAGATGGTCAGAGAGAAGGATGTTTAAAGTGAGACTATGAAGAGCCTACAGGTAGTTACTGGTAACAGCAATTGGAATGGCTTAAACAGGTTGTTAGGTAAAAATCATTGGTCTAGATTCGCAGTGGTCGGCAAACTCATTAGTCAACAGAGCCAAATATCAACAGTACAACGATTGAAATTTCTTTTGAGAGCCGAATTTTTTAAACTTAAACTATATAGGTAGGTACATTGTTATTAACTTAATTAGGGTACTCCTAAGGCTTAGGAAGAGCCGCACTCAAGGGGCCAAAGAGCCGCATGTGGCTCGCGAGCCACAGTTTGCCAACCAGGGGTCTAGAGGAGTTCAAGAAAAACACCAGGATGATGAAAAGGCCATCTACATATATATGGAAACTGCCAAGATGGAATACAGGTGTAGTGTTAGAGAGTGTGGCAAAAATTAGGAGTTCAAACTATTGAGGAATCTAGATGAACTGCCCAGAGGTCTGTGGATCAAAATAACAATGAAGGGCAGTGGGCAGTATAATCTGAAGACATGGAGTTAAAAAGATATTTTTAAAATAGTTCTTAAAACTAGCGAGTCTAAAACATGTAAGTACTAATTTTTCCTTTTTATTAGGAATATTTTCTCAGTGAGAAAAACTCTACTATTACCATTAAAATCCCAAATTATAAAATATTACATGAATATTCACATTTATATATTCATTTTCAAAGAAAAATTGTACCTAATATGCAGAACACCAAGCCAATTTACAAAAAAGTTAAGAGATAAGGCATTTAATACTAAACTTACATAAACTAAAATCATGGCATTAGATATAGACAGAAATTCTTAGATAAGCTAAATTTAAGAGTATGTTGATATCATTCACTCCTTATGGTTTATGGTAAGTAAAAGAGCGTATTGTTGTCCTCAGTAATTGCTGTAAATTCATTTCTAATTTATAGACACCTAACACCCCCATTCTCAGAAGGTATGTGCTGAACCCTGTTTATTTATGCTTTATATAAGGTTTTGTAGAGTTATATGTGTTTTGATAAAAACAGACATCATATGCTTAAAAATTCCTTGATGAACAATAAACAGAAATCAGTTTCAACAAACCCTCACTGGGTCTGACTGAGCACAGTGCAGCTGGTAAACTAAGAGTTAATTTAGAAAGATTCACAATCATTCAGTAAAATCCGTTTTCTGCTGAAGCAATGAAAATTGCCAGCTGTTTTCAAGAATGTTTTACATATGAAATATGCTGTGTATGCTTATATATTTTTATTTAACTAAAAACATTTTTTTCCCAACACGAAATTCAGACCACAGATACTATTTGGAAGCCATGTGATTCTGTAATGTTTATGCAACTAGTTAAATACATGCTGGTTTCTTGTATAATATATGGTCTTAATACACTTACACATTGACTGGCCCTTCCCTCATGCCCCAAAGACCCATTAAAATAACAGAAAAGATATTATGCATAGAATGAAAACATACTAGCAAGGGTAATAAGAAAGGGTGCCATCACTTGACTAGAGCTTTAACAAACTCTGGAAGCATGAACAATGAAGCAGGTGGGGTAAGACTATGGTTGCATCTAAGCATGGAAGACACTACAGCCCAAGACAATAGAAGTACCTGGTAAGTTCTATTCTTTCCAAGAGAGCCAGAGAGACTATTCAAGCTAGAGCACAAACAGAGGCCAAGGGGACACCATCAGTATAAGTCATTAGGGAACTGCATTCCCAGCAGGTGGGCTGCCTGAAATCCCATCTCCCTCTTCTAAGGGCTGCTATTGGAAGCTTGGCTTTTACGCACAGAGTGAGGTCAGAGAACCTCGTCTCGTGCTACCTGTCTAAGAAAGTCTCCAGGAATAGTTTTGGACTCCAAGAAGCAGCAGAGTAGAACCAGAGGTAACACTGGATTCCGCATCTCATGGAAGGTGAGGTCCGATGCCTGGGAGGGCATCCAGGAAAGCCAGTCTCCCTCAAAGCAAGGCCCTCCTTATTGGGCAGCACCTTGACTTCCCACTGATGTGTGTTCCAGGAAGCCCAAATGCCAACCTCTCTAAGCCAATACCCAGCTTTCCTTGTCAAGGAAGAGGTCGGATGGGGGACTCTCTTCAAGTACAGAGAAACCGGTACAAGCTACCTATGATAATCAACCTTATCTTTCCTTCATATATATGAATCAACAACCAGAAATCACTAGAAATTTTAGGAAAAAACTGAACAGTGTACAAACAAAGAGAACAACTTAGCCAAGAAGAAATAGAGCTATTTCAGGAAACAACTGGAAAGAATGTTGCATTTATAAACAGGAATTTTCTGCCATGAAACCTGAGAAATCTGAAGCAGATATAGAATTTGTGAGGATTAAAATAGTATTGTTAAAATCAAAATATATATGGGAAGACTCAATAAATTTGAGGCAATATTAGTGATCTAAAAATAAAAATAGAATAAATCTAATGATAAAACAAAATTACAAAAAGATGGGGAAATATAAATTAAGAGGCATGGGAGTAAGATGTGGAAGGCCCAACATCCTTTTAAGAAGCATTTCAGAATAATAAAGTGAAAATGCAGATAAGAAAATTTTAAAAAATTAATAAAAACTCCCTAAGCCAAAGAGATAACCAAAGCATCAGACTGTAAGATTAATACTGACTCAAAAATACCTTCTAATAAATACTGTACAGTTTCATATTGACAAATATACTAAAGGCCATATAATTTGTGGGATACAGTACAAAATGAAAATGTGGGCCCCTTGTTAAAAAATGATTAAGAATTTAAAGATAGTGAGAGCAGAGCATTAAATCAAGTATGGAGACCTCTGAGCACGGGGGCCTGTGTGACACCCAGGTCACACCCCCACGAAGCCAACCCTGGCTAAAGGAATGTTAAGAGTTGCTGAGTCAAATACTGCTGTGCTGTACACTGCTTTTTTTCAGTAAATTTCCCTAGTGCTAAAACTGCATGTTTAGCAAAACAACTCAAATATAGCATGAATATCTCAAGAGTACTTGAAACTTTTTCAAAGTGTTATAAAATCATTTCTTTGATAGGAATTATATAAGTGAGTGCTTCTGGACCAAAATAATAATTCTGTTTTGATTTTTCTTCTGGATTTTCAAAATAGTTTTCCAGTATACTATGTTTGCTCCTGATAATTGTTTGATTACATATTCCTTTAGGCTTATGCTAATCAACCTACAAGCATATATTTAACATAAATGAGATAGTGTTCACAGATACCATCACTGTTTCAACTGCAAGTGAATTCTAACTAGTTTTGTTTAAGCAGACCTATTTGGTTTTTAAATTAACTAAGAGGCCCTGAAGATTTCTAATAGTTAAAGTGGCTACAGAAAAAAATCATAGATTATATTTTAGTATCTTTGTATTCCTATAATCTATGTTTCAGGGTAGTAATCTGTGGTACATATACTTTGCTTTTCTTTAGAAATATGCCATTAATAAAAGGATAGAAACAGTCTAAAAGAAACCCATAAAAATAAAATATTCAGTGACAATTCATAGGACAAAATGAGCGTTTCTTAAATAGGGCAGCACTATTAAGTAATGCATTTCAAAAGTAAAAATGTGCAACCCAATTCAGCAATTCAAACATGACAACTACATAAGGATATTTATTGACCACTCTGTGAAATAAAGATAGTGAATAACCTAAAAGTCTATTGATAGGATTTTGGCTAAAGAAGTTATTAGACACCATATTTTGGAATATCTTAACAATTATTAAAGTGAATAAAGTAGTCTATATATACTCAAATGGATCTTTCTCCAAGTTTAATTGCTAAATGAAAGAAACACTTGAGAGTTCACTTATGATTTTTGAGATAATGATGCATAAAACTGCAAGTTGGGACACTAATTAGGATGGCATTTAGGAAAATATGGGGATTGAAACGAGAATGGAGAAATACCTCAGAGGCTAGGAGAAAGGAGACCGTCTCAGTGTAAAAGCAATGAAGGGAACTAGGTGAGAGAATCAGAGTGATATTCTGAGATCGCTAGAACTGGAGAAGGCTAGCAAACCAATCTGGAAAAACTTCTCACTTTAGAGATGAGGGAACTGGAGACCACCAGGATGAGCTGACCTGTCTGGGCTTACAAAGCCACCAGGAGTCGTGCTGTATGCTGCTATGGTTATTAATGATTAATGTCATCATTAACATTTAGGAACTATAATACATTTAGAAACGTTCAAGAAACAGACACTGGGCCTTTTGTTTTTCTTTAATCCTGTGCTAAATCCCCTGCTAGGGCCCGAGAGATATTGGGATGAAGAGGACATATCTCCTACTGTTTGGTGGCAAGGGGGGGGAGGGGGCTGGGATTGAGACAAAGATATGCTCCCAAGGGTTCCATTGAGTGTGAAAATTGCTAAACTTCTGTAAGTACAGCCTCCCAAGGAAGAGATATAGTGTACAGTTTTATTAGATGTAAAGTAGTACCATTAAAAGTACCCAGCATACTTCCTATTTCCCTGTCTTCAGGATCTGCAGATTTCCTTATCACTGAACCTCTTGGACAAGTATGTTTATTTTCTACCTCACAACATTAAACTCCAGTATAGATACTGGAAGCTCGCTGGCTTCCTACTGGACCTTCCCAACCCGCCCCCCCCCCCCCCCCCCCCCGCCAACCTCCTTTGCCTGCTATTATACAGCTGTTCTAATAATATAGTTCTAATACAATAGTTGTCCATAAACTCCTAAACCACAAGGACATGGGCTCATACGTATTTCTAAATTTCTCATAGTACATATTGCTGACTTGTACTAATCAGGTCAGACTGTTCATTTTTATTTTAATTGTTTGTTTGACATGCTGAGGCAAACATGAGAAGTATAAAACAGACTACATTCCTTGACATCAAAGAGCTCACAATTAGTATTTGCCAGCGATTCATACTAGGAACAGGGGGCCCCATTCCAAATGTTCAGAATCTTGAATCCTTGATTGGAGTGCCTGTGTGCGAAGTTGGATTCAGAGGGGTATCAAAACAAACGTATATTTTTCTACCTTTCTCCAGTACAGCTATATGTCCAGGGAAAGCCCCATGCTCTCTTCTTTGTGTCCCTCAGAGTGTGACAATGTTAATCCCTGGGCACACAAAAGTTGCTGATTGTTATAAAAATCCCTATGTATATTTTCCACATATTTTTACTGAATATGATACGAAGGAATTCACATTACTGCTTTTTTTGTTGTTGTTAAATTCTCCCTAAAGCTATTTAGTAAGTAGTGTCATGTCCTATCCTAGAAAAACTATGATTTAAGCTATAAAATTTAACAGTATCTTCCCATCACTAGCATTCTACCTAGTATGATTCATTTGATTATAGGGATACCTACTGCATATACAAATAAGCTGATTCTTTAACAGTTAATACGTACTATAGCATGGCCTTCTCTCTCAGAGGGATATAATTCAAGAAATTAAATCTTGAGCATACAATTGAGAGGTTCCATAACTACTAGTGGCCACTAGATGGCAACAGCAGAGATGTCGTTATTTTTAGCACTAAATTATGAGACACTTCCTTCACTTGAAATGAGAAATTATGAGCTTACTACAAAGCATATGAGCTCAAAACAAGATAAAATTCATCACTAAAATTGTAAAAAATTTTATAAATTTAGAGACAAAATTTCTTTGTACACTACTTGGCACTTTAAAATCAGGCCATAATTGCCAAAGAAAGTGTGTTTCCTCTCAGAAATAGCATGCTTACCCACTCAATGTCACTCTCTAGGGTATTATTCTTGAATCCTTCTGCACCCTCTTTCCCACAGGCAGCCAAATACTAAGTCTGACTGCTGGTACCTCTTAATTCCATCTAGAATCTCCATCCTCTCTAATCAGATGTCACTTCCTTATCCTAACCACCCTCCTCTCTCCCCTAGATCACCGACATGTCCTCCTCTTCTAATTCTCTTTTCTCAAACTCTACACTGAAATAACTTGCTTCCTTTAGTAAATCTTCTTCTAAAGGTTGTCCTTTCTCTATTATTTGCCATGCTGTTGATTTCCCTTCCCTATGCCATCCTTAGGAAGCCAAGTGAGAGTGAAAATCATGCAGAAGCCTGATTTTTAGGCTGTGAAATAGCTTCCAATTTGTCACTGCAGGTGGGAAAGAAGGTTCATTGCAAAATTCCTCATTTTCACTCATCTCACATTCCCATGCCTTGTTCCACCAAAAAATGTAAGATATGCTTCATGATATTCTCCATTTATTTATTGCAACAATGAACAGTTCTGCCAAGAAGAATGCGTCAATTCTCCACACTTGTATATCTCATCATATTACTAAAGCCAGCATTCCTTGTAATTAATGGAATTATTGTGAGACTACCCCTCCGTCTCAAAGGGGCTAAACTTAGCCAGCACCCACTAATACATAAATTCAACTCATGTTACTCACAAAAAGGCTATCCAGTTATAGGACAGTCACTAAACATGTAGATATAGGTCAATTTCAGTGTTCCGTATGTCCAGCCCCAAATACTTAGTTTAATGCATGAGTAAGCATGATTTGTTTTTCAGCTTTGTTTTACAAATAAAATAAAATTTTGATTAAATGGATTAAACAAAATTAAGAAAGTAATGTGTTTCTCTAATATATTCCTTGGGAAACCTTTCCAAGGTCAACATTCATTCCTTGGGCTTTTTCCAAAGCTTAGTCTTTATTCCGAAAAGCCAAGAACATGATGTTATCACTTTTCAAAATCATAATAACCTATGAGAGAAAATAAGACTGCAATCCCTAACGTAGGCTACTCAAACCAAAAAGAGATTGAGGATGAACTGGGGTCAGTCTCCTTTAAAGTGGATTCTCAGAAGCTATCAATTTTTAAACATTTAATTAAGGATTTTTTTTAAAGTAAAGCATAATTGGGAGTAAAATGTATTTGGTAAGCAAAGTTATTTTCTAACAAAATTTTATCTGTAATATATTCAAAAACTTTCAAAAGAAAAATAATAGTTTTGGCAGAACATTACATTTTTATATTTTGGGAAAATATACAAAAAGTTACAAAGGCCAATCCAGCAATCATTCTTGTACTCAAAACTCAAAAGTGCCACAACTTATGGGAAGCTAATATATTTTATAGATGAACTTACATATCAGGGGAGAAAAATGGACTATATTATAAAGATACTGAGACAAGTTGCTTTCTATATATTTAAGACCTTTAAAATTAGATTCCTAATTCAAACCACATACAAAAATAAACTCGATTTATTAAAGTGGGGAGAAAAAAAGAAAAAAATGTAAGAGAAAATATTTGTGGCCTCAGGGGAGGAAAATATCTTATAGATAAGAAACAAAAATCGTAGTAAAAAATGGAAAAATTCATAATTTTGAAATCTGAATTCATACACTCTTCAAATCAGTTACCCTTTTTATCAATAAAATCAATTGATTTTATCCAATGTATTTTACTTGAGTGAAAAGTTATATGAATTATTCAGCATTTATTAGTGATGTTCATCAATTTTCCTGGTTTTCCCCTTCTGGGAACATTGCAGAATTACACTTTCCCCCTTCCAGGGGGCTTTGGATTTGCGTTGGATAACGAAATGTGAGCAGAAGTTGATGTGTGTCATTCTGGGGAGAAGCTTTTAGAGCCAGCGCACTATCGGCCATGCTTTGGCCCTCTGCGGTGGTGGCCAGCCTTATTTCAGACAGCAGAGGTTCTTGAATGAAGATGCTGGAGACCAGACTTACCACTGACCAAGATGAAAACTGAGTAAGAATGAGAAGTAAGCCTGGCCGGTGTGGCTCCATGGTTAAGTGTCGACCCAAGAACCAGGAGGTCACAGTTCGATTCCCGGTCAGGGCAAATGCCTGAGTTGTGGGCTCAATCCCCCGTGTGGGGCTTGCTGGAGGCAGCCAATCAATGATTCTCTCTCATCATTGATGTTTCTATCTCTCTCTCCCTCTCCCTTCCTCTCTGAAATCAATAAAAATATATTTTTTAAAAAGAGTGAGAAATAAATTTTTGTGGTTCAAGCCACTGAGATTCTATGGATGTTGGTTACCGTCAGTTTGATAGCGATACGACAGTATCATGCTGGACTCTGCTAGCAAGTGACAGAAACCCAAATCAAAGTTGCTGAGAAAAGAAAAGCAACAAGCAGATAACAAGGTCCAACTGGAGAGGAGGAAAGACCTCTAGGGACATCCACGGTTACCTCCCTCTGACTCTCCTCGTCGCTTTTCTGAGCCCGCTGGCCTCATGGCTCCTCAACCAGCCTGTTTCATGGCATGGTGGCAGGGGAGCGGGCAGGGGGCATGGCCACCAGCACATCAGGACAGCCTTGAGTTTTGGGGTGATAAAAAAATTTCTCCTTTGTAAATGGAATTTGAAAACTTTTGTGACAGACCTCTAGTCTAGATGACCTAGACATGGCCTGGGTACCCCGTGCCTGTGCAAGTTACTGTGGGACAAAGGAAGTTTTATCCTAAGATCATAACTTCTCCTGTGGTTTTTATCAGAATGAAAGGAAATATTCCATGGGAACACTTAACGCATAGTTAAGTAATACTAGCTATTATTAATATGATGACTCTGATGATTAGTTTTATGTGTCAACTTAGCTAGACCGTAGTACTCAGTTATTTAGTCTAATACTCAGGTGTTGCTGTAAAGGTTCCTTGCAGATATCACCATGAGAGAGAAAGAGAGAAGGGGGGAAGGGAAAGAGGGAGAAAGGAAGAGTGAGAGAGTGAGAGAGAGAGAGAGAGGAAAGAATGGAAAAAAGACTGTCCTAGTTTTAAAGAATTCTATGTGATGCAGTCTCCATTCATAATCCCTTCTGATTTGTATTACCTCCTACTACCAGAGCATCTGCCTTTGTGTATAGTATCTTATTGCCAGCTTTATCTTCTTGACCTACTTATGGGTTATGTAGAAAGCATGTAGCCACCACCTTCTAGCTCAAAAATTTTCATAGATTTAATCAGTCAAACTTGGCTACCTCAGACTTTCCAAGGAGAAGAAACTCAGTTCATCATTCTCAACTCTTGTACATGGAACTCAAATTTTAGGATGCTGGTCCAGGACACAGACCAGCAGACTCAGAGGCAGAACTCACATCCTCATCCTCAATCAAGTATATGCTCACTGCGTTCTGCTTCCTTCTCATTCCTTCCACAGTAAAAAAATCCATTATCAAAAGGAAAGATATAGCAGTGAGGGAGAAGGCAAAACACACTCAGATTAATGAAATATGATACATTAATCTGGAAAAATGGAGGAGTTGCCTTTTTACTAATAGTCATGGTGGTAGTGATCACTTTGAGAGGAACTGTAGCTCACCAAAATGCTTACTCATACGGCTTAATACACAAGCATCTTAGAAAAGAGGTTAAAAGAGGTTATCATTAGGATTATGAAAACCTAAGAATAATTTTCATCCAAAGAAACTGACCTTGAACTAGATTTTCCTCTTATGTGAAAGGTAATATATTTCTTGCCATGTAAGTTCACCAATCCTTTTGAAAAACAAATAGAAAAGAAATTGCCAAATCGCCTCTTCCATAAATCAAAGATCACTTTCTTTTATTTGGTCTCACCTTTAGATTTTTAATATATAACCCTTTGGATAAACAAGTCTCCAAGTACCTAATAAATTCTGAATTCCTAAGCAACAATTTAAGAAATAGTGTCATCCATGCCCTTTATAATACAATAATTATAAAATAAATTCACACCTTTAAAAAGGGAGGCATGTGCCATGTACAGCAATGTGGACAGAGAGTATATTTAGGTGTTAGATTGGCTCAAAATCCTATATAATAAAGAGGTAATATGCAAATTAAACCTCACACCCTCACAAGATGGCTGCCTACAACCAGGCCAGCAGGGGGGTTAGTGAGGGACAACCAAACAACAAGCAGGCTGCATGGGGCAACCAGGCCGGTGGGGAGTGGAGGGCAGTTGGGGGCAACCAGCCCGGCAGGGGAGGCAGTTGGGGGTGATTAAGTTGGCGGGGGGGGGGGGGGGGGGCAGTGAGGAGTGACCAGGCCAGCGGGAGGGGCAGTTGGGGGTGACCAGGCTGGCAGGGGGGCCCAAAGGGGTGACAAGGCCAGCAGGGGGGGCCAGTTAGGGGCGACCAGGCCAGCAGGGGGGGCAGTTAGGGGCGATCAGGTTGGCATGCAGAGGTAGTGAAGGGTAATCAGGCTGGCAGGGTTAGACAATTAGGGGCGACAAGGCAGGCAGGCAGGTGAGCGATTAGAAGCCAGTGGTCCAGGATTATGAGAGGGATGTCTGACTGCCGGTCGCCCCTAAACTGGCAGTCAGACATCCCCCAAGGGATCCTGGATTGGAGAGGGTGCAGGCTGGGCTGAGGGGACCACCCCCCACGCACGAATTTCATGCACCGAGCCTCTAGTAAGCTTATAAGACATCATCACAATGCCTTACAGTCATCTATTTCTTTCTCTCTCTCATAGTCTAGCCCACATGCACTAGAAGCATAGTTCATACCTCACATCTAAGTAGTATTTGATATCA